>NC_054477.1:42624898-45309898 GCF_017639515.1 Carcharodon carcharias | reverse complement strand
TGCAGTTCTGGTTGCCACATTATAAGAAGGATGTGATTGCACTGGAGGGAGTGCAGAAGAGATTCACCAGGATGTTGCCTGGGATGAAACATTTAAGTTGTTTTCATTGGAGCAGAGAAGACTGTGGGGTGACCTGATCGAGGTGTACAAGATTATGAGGGGCATGGACAGGGTGGATAGGGAGCAGCTGTTCCCCTTAGTTGGAGGATCAGTCACAAGGGGTCATAAGTTCAAGGTGAAGGGCAGGAGGTTTAGGGGGGAAGTGCGGAAAAACTTTTTTACTCAGAGGGTGGTGACAGTCTGGAATGCACTGCCTAGGAAGGTGGTGGAGACGGGCTGCCTCACATCCTTTAAAAAGTACCTGGATGAGCACCTGGCACGTCATAACATTCAAGGCTATGGGCCAAGTGTTGGTAAATGGGATTAGGTAGGTAGGTCAGGTGTTTCTCACGTGGGCTGAAGGGCCTCTTCTGCATTGTGATTCTGATTGGTTCTGTTGCTATTTATTATAGGGTGGCCAAGTTGTACTATTAGTGATAGAGTTGATCTACAGACACTTAGGTGGAAACATTAAGTTTATTTACAATATACTCAGCAGCAGCTGCATGTGTGCTTTCAACTCCAACTCTATCTCTACACAAACTGTGGAGGTAGCGTGCGCTTCTCCCTATTGGTTACTACAGACAACGTGAGCTCTCAGGGTACATTACACACTATATAAAACCATAATTACTACATTCCTCCCCTTTAACTCAGCTTTACATATTGTATTTACAAGTACATATTTTTCAAGACAACATAATAAGTAATCTGCAAGTCCAGTCTTTCAGGTGGTTTCCTGTATGTGTATAATTTCAGATTTTTTGTCAGGAACCTCCTTTTCCAGAGTTGCCTGAACATCAGGTGCTTCGGTGGGCAGTTGCAGTTCTTTATCCTTAACTGTTAGAGGATCATCAGACATGCCAAGTCCTGCGTTGAGGAAACGCAGACCTGATCATGGTCACTGGTGGAACTATATCTTGCTGATTTGTCTCTCTCTTCCTTAAGTGGTCCACATGTTTATGGATGATCCGGCTTTCCACCTCCATGTGGTGAGACAGAGGTCCAGTCATTGCACTTATTTCACCCAGTAACCACTTTGGTCCTTCCCCGAAGATTTCACGTATACCTGCTCTCCCGCGGTAAATTTCCTCTTATGACTATGCCAGTCGTGTCTCGTTTTCTGGCTTCGCTGATTCCATTCCAGCTTCCCCTCTATATTTGGCATTATTAAGCTATGTCTTGAACTGAGATGGTGTTTCGACAATAACTCCACAGGTGTGACACCTCTTGTTGTGTGAAGATAGGCCTATAATGAAAAAGAAAGTGTGCTAACTTGATTGCCAAGGAATCACCAGTTAGCTTTTTCATGCCTGTCTTGAATATTAGAACTGCCCTTTCAGTCAGTCTGTTTGAGGAAGGGTGGTATGGTGCAGTTTTCACATGAGTGATACCGTTGAGGCTGATAAACTGTTGAAACTAACGCTCGTAAATGCTGTGCCAGTATTGGAAATGACTACTTCTGGTAGCCCATGAATGGCAAAACTCTGATGTAGTTTCTCAATTGTAGTGCATGACGTTGGTGACTTCACCTCATATACACCCGACTATTTTGACTGGGCATCGACGATGAGCAGAAACATTGTTCCCAGGAAAGGTCCAACGTAATCAATGTGTAACCGCACCCAGGGTCCACCTGGCCAGTCCCAAAGGTGTAACGGAGCTGTCACTGGCAACTTTTGCAGTTGCTGACATTGCACACAGTCCTTTACTAAACTGTCTATTTCACCATCTATCCCTGGCCACCATAGCTGTGTGCATTCGGGAAATTCCTGAATGAGCGCTGTGTACTTCAATTAAAAGTGGCTCCCTTCCCTTTGGAGGAATTATCACTCATGCACCACATAATAGGATGCTATCCTGGCTGGTTATATCATGTTTTCTGTGGAAGTATGATTTCATTTAATCAGATATGGGCTCCTGTGATCAACTATGTAGCAGTTGTTCCTAGACTTGAGATAGGACTGGGTCCCAACTTGTCCAGTCTCTGAACTGTTGAGCACATACTGGTGAGGAATGTAAGTAATTTAACAGTAAAATAAGTTCCTGTGGAACTGGGGTGTGCTCATCATTTTCTTGTAAAGGCAAAAGACTGAGGGCATCGGCGTTTGCGATTTGATTGCCAAGACTATGTACAAAGTGTACTCGTATGCTGCCAGAATTATGGCCCATCATTGTATTCTTGCTGAGGTGAAGGATGGTATAGCCTTGTCCTCACTAAATAATCCTAGCAATGGTTTGTGGTCTGAAACGATTGTAAAATGGTGGCTGTGTATGTACTGGTGAAATTTCTTGACACCAAAGATAATGGACAGGCCTTCTTTTTATATCTGAGTATCTCTTTTCTGCTGTGATGAGTGCCCTTGATACATAACCTATGGGCCATTCCGTGCCGCGGTCCATTCGATGAAACAGCACTGCTCCCATTCCGTAGGGAGATGTCACATGTCAGCACCAATGCTTTCGTCTGGTCTTAATGCATAATAGATTGGATGAGTGCAATAATTGCTTAACCTTTATGAAAGCTTCTTTCTGGGCTCCCTCCTAAGACCAACGTTGGTTATTTTTGACAAAAACAAAAACAGAATTACCTGGAAAAACTCAGCAGGTCTGGCAGCATCGGCGGAGAAGAAAAGAGTTGACGTTTCGAGTCCTCATGACCCTTCGACAGAACTTGAGTTCGAGTCCAAGAAAGAGTTGAAATATAAGCTGGTTTAAGGTGTGTGTGTGGGGGGCGGAGAGAGAGAGAGAGAGAGAAGTGGAGTGGGGGTGTGGTTGTAGGGACAAACAAGCAGTGATAGAAGCAGATCATCAAAAGATGTCAACAACAGTAGTACAAAAGAACACATAGGTGTTAAAGTTAAAGTTGGTGATATTATCAAAACGAATGTGCTAATTAAGAATGGATGGTAGGGCACTCAAGGTATAGCTCCAGTGGGGGTGTTTTTTTAAATTTTTTTTTTTAAATAATGGAAATAGGTGGGAAAAGAAAAATCTTTATAATTTATTGGAAAAAAAAGGAAGGGGGAAACAGAAAGGGGGTGGAGGTGGGGGAGGGAGCTCACGACCTAAAGTTGTTGAATTCAATATTCAGTCCAGAAGGCTGTAAAGTGCCTAGTCGGAAGATGAGGTGTTGTTCCTCCAGTTTGCGTTGGGCTTCACTGGAACAATGCAGCAAGCCAAGGACAGACATGTGGGCAAGAGAGCAGGGTGGAGTGTTAAAAAGGCAAGCGACTGGGAGGTTTGGGTCATTCTTGTGGACAGACCGCAGGTGTTCTGCAAAGCGGTCGCCCAGTTTACGTTTGGTCTCTCCAATGTAGAGGAGACCACATTGGGAGCAACGAATGCAGTAGACTAAGTTGGGGGAAATGCAAGTGAAATGCTGCTTCACTTGAAAGGAATGTTTGGGTCCTTGGACGGTGAGGAGAGAGGAAGTGAAGGGGCAGGTGTTGCATCTTTTGCGTGGGCATGGGGAGGTGCCATAGGAGGGGGTTGAGGAGTAGGGAGTGATGGAGGAGTGGACCAGGGTGTCCCGGAGGGAGCGATCCCTGTGGAATGCCGATAGGGGGGGTGAAGGGAAGATGTGTTTGGTGGTGGCATCATGCTGGAGTTGGCGGAAATGGCGGAGGATGATCCTTTGAATGCGGAGGCTGGTGGGGTGATAAGTGAGGACAAGGGGGACCCTATCATGTTTCTGGGAGGGAGGAGAAGGCGTGAGGGCGGATGCGCGGGAGATGGGCTGGACACGGTTGAGGGCCCTGTCAACGACCGTGGGTGGAAAACCTCGGTTAAGGAAGAAGGAGGACATGTCAGAGGAACTGTTTTTGAAGGTAGCATCATCGGAACAGATGCGACGGAGGCGAAGGAATTGAGAGAATGGGATGGAGTCCTTAGAGGAAGCGGGGTGTGAGGAGCTGTAGTAGAGGTAGCTGTGGGAGTCGGTGGGTTTGTAATGGATATTGGTGGACAGTCTATCACCAGAGATTGAGACAGAGAGGTCAAGGAAGGGAAGGGAAGTGTCAGAGATGGACCACGTGAAAATGATGGAGGGGTGGAGATTGGAAGCAAAATTAATAAATTTTTCCAAGTCCCGACGAGAGCATGAAGCGGCACCAAAGTAATCATCGATGTACCGGAGAAAGAGTTGTGGAAGGGGGCCGGAGTAGGACTGCAACAAGGAATGTTCCACATACCCCATAAAGAGACAGGCATAGCTGGGGCCCATGCAGGTACCCATAGCCACACCTTTTATTTGGAGGAAGTGAGAGGAGTTGAAGGAAAAATTGTTCAGCGTGAGAACAAGTTCAGCCAGACGGAGGAGAGTAGTGGTAGATGGGGATTGTTCGGGCCTCTGTTCGAGGAAGAAGCTAAGGGCCCTCAGACCATCCTGGTGGGGGATGGAGGTGTAGAGGGATTGGACGTCCATGGTGAAGAGGAAGCGGTTGGGGCCAGGGAACTGGAAATTGTTGATGTGACGTAAGGTGTCAGAGGAATCACGGATGTAGGTGGGAAGGGACTGGACAAGGGGAGAGAGAAGGGAGTCAAGATAACGAGAAATGAGTTCTGTGGGGCAGGAGCAAGCTGAGATGATCAGTCTACTGGGGCAGTTCTGTTTGTGGATTTTGGGTAGGAGATAAAAGCGGGCCGTCCGAGGTTGGGCGACTATCAGGTTGGAAGCTGTGGGAGGGAGATCCCCAGAAGAGATGAGGTCAGTGACAGTCCTGGAAACAATGGCTTGATGTTCAGTGGTGGGGTCATGGTCCAGGGAGAGGTAGGAGGAAGTGTCTGCGAGTTGACGCTCAACCTCCGCAAGGTAGAGGTCAGTGCGCCAGACAACAACAGCACCACCCTTGTCAGCGGGTTTGATGACAATGTCAGGGTTGGACCTGAGAGAATGGAGTGCAGTAAGTTCAGAGAGAGACAGGTTAGAATGGGTGAGAGGAGCAGAGAAATTGAGACGACTAATGTCCCGCCGACAGTTCTCAATGAAAAGATCAAGAGAAGGCAAGAATCCAGAGGGAGGGGTCCAGGTGGAGGCAGAATATTGGAGATGGTTAAAAGGATCCGTTGAACTGGGAGAGGACTCCTGTCCAAAGAAGTGAGCCCGGAGACGAAGACGGCGGAAGAAGAATTCAGCATCATGCCGAGCCTGAAATTCATTGAGGTGAGGGCGTAAGGATATGAAACTAAGTCCTTTGCTGAGCACTGAACGTTCAGCATCGGAGAGGGGAAGGTCAGGGGGTATAGTGAATACACGGCTGGGGTTGGGATTGGAAGAAAGGGTGGGGATGGAGGGACAGGCAGGGGTGGACGGTCTTAGATGGGTGTTGGTGTCGATGAGTTGTTGGAGCTTGCATTCCTTAGCACTTGAGAGAAAGAGAAAAAGTTTCTTGTTGAGGCGTCGGATGAGCCGAAGGACTGTCACTGACCTCATCTCCTCTGGGGATCTCCCTCCCACAGCTTCCAACCTGATAGTCGCCCAACCTCGGACGGCCCGCTTCTATCTCCTACCCAAAATCCACAAACAGAACTGCCCCGGTAGACCGATCATCTCAGCTTGCTCCTGCCCCACAGAACTCATTTCTCGTTATCTTGACTCCCTTCTCTCTCCCCTTGTCCAGTCCCTTCCCACCTACATCCGTGATTCCTCTGACACCTTATGTCACATCAACAATTTCCAGTTCCCTGGCCCCAACCGCTTCCTCTTCACCATGGACGTCCAATCCCTCTACACCTCCATCCCCCACCAGGATGGTCTGAGGGCCCTTAGCTTCTTCCTCGAACAGAGGCCCGAACAATCCCCATCCACCACTACTCTCCTCCGTCTGGCTGAACTTGTTCTCACGCTGAACAATTTCTCCTTCAACTCCTCTCACTTCCTCCAAATAAAAGGTGTGGCTATGGGTACCCGCATGGGCCCCAGCTATGCCTGTCTCTTTATGGGGTATGTGGAACATTCCTTGTTGCAATCCTACTCCGGCCCCCTTCCACAACTCTTTCTCCGGTACATCGATGATTACTTCGGTGCTGCTTCACGCTCTCGTCGGGACTTGGAAAAATTTATTAATTTTGCTTCCAATCTCCACCCCTCCATCATTTTCACATGGTCCATCTCTGACACTTCCCTTCCCTTCCTTGACCTCTCTGTCTCAATCTCTGGTGATAGACTGTCCACCAATATCCATTACAAACCCACCGACTCCCACAGCTATCTCGACTACAGCTCCTCACACCCCACTTCCTCTAAGGACTCCATCCCATTCTCTCAGTTCCTTCGCCTCCATCGCATCTGTTCCGATGATGCTACCTTCAAAAACAGTTCCTCTGACATGTCCTCCTTCTTCCTTAACCGAGGTTTTCCACCCACGGTCGTTGACAGGGCCCTCAACCGTGTCCAGCCCATCTCCCGCGCATCCACCCTCACGCCTTCTCCTCCCTCCCAGAAACATGATAGGGTCCCCCTTGTCCTCACTTATCACCCCACCAGCCTCCGCATTCAAAGGATCATCCTCCGCCATTTCCGCCAACTCCAGCATGATGCCACCACCAAACACATCTTCCCTTCACCCCCCCCTATCGGCATTCCACAGGGATCGCTCCCTCCGGGACACCCTGGTCCACTCCTCCATCACTCCCTACTCCTCAACCCCCTCCTATGGCACCTCCCCATGCCCACGCAAAAGATGCAACACCTGCCCCTTCACTTCCTCTCTCCTCACCGTCCAAGGACCCAAACACTCCTTTCAAGTGAAGCAGCATTTCACTTGCATTTCCCCCAACTTAGTCTACTGCATTCGTTGCTCCCAATGTGGTCTCCTCTACATTGGAGAGACCAAACGTAAACTGGGCGACCGCTTTGCAGAACACCTGCGGTCTGTCCGCAAGAATGACCCAAACCTCCCTGTTGCTTGCCATTTTAACACTCCACCCTGCTCTCTTGCCCACATGTCTGTCCTTGGCTTGCTGCATTGTTCCAGTGAAGCCCAACGCAAACTGGAACAACACCTCATCTTCCGACTAGGCACTTTACAGCCTTCCGGACTGAATATTGAATTCAACAACTTTAGGTCGTGAGCTCCCTCCCCCATCCCCACCCCCTTTCTGTTTCCCCCTTCCTTTTTTTTTCCAATAAATTATAAAGATTTTCCTTTTCCCACCTATTTCCATTATTTAAAAAAAAAATTTAAAAAAAAACACCCCCACTAGAACTATACCTTGAGTGCCCTACCATCCATTCTTAATTAGCACATTCGTTTTGATAATATCACCAACTTTAACTTTAACACCTATGTGTTCTTTTGTACTATTGTTGTTGACATCTTTTGATGATCTGCTTCTATCACTGCTTGTTTGTCCCTACAACCACACCCTCCACTCCACTTCTCTCTCTCTCTCTCTCTCTCTCCGCCCCCCACACACACACCTTAAACCAGCTTATATTTCAACTCTTTCTTGGACTCGAACTCAAGTTCTGTCGAAGGGTCATGAGGACTCGAAACGTCAACTCTTTTCTTCTCCGCTGATGCTGCCAGACCTGCTGAGTTTTTCCAGGTAATTCTGTTTTTGTTTTTGTTTTGGATTTCCAGCATCCGCAGTTTTTTTGTTTTTATCTCTTGGTTATTTTTGAGTAGAGAATGCAGGAGGGCCAGCACTGTAGGCAAATTGGGTAAGAACCGCCCATATTGGTTGATCATTCCTAAGGGAATGATTTGAGCTCTGAGGCATTATTTGGTACAGGTGCCTCTCTATGGCTCTCACTTTATCTTCAACCTGGTGGAGGGCTTGTGAATCTGACCCAAAGAGATTACTTCCCTCACTTGCAACGTGCACTTTTTCTTTAGATGCACTCTAACCTGCAAGAAATGTTTTAAGACTTCATCTAAGTTGCCAAATGCTCTTTTTCAGTGAATCCTGTCACCAATACATCTTCTAAATAGACTGCAACCTGAGGCAGGCCCTGCAGTAAGCTTCCTGTAGTAATTATGGTTTTACTTGGTGTGTAATGTACCTTTAAGAATAATACTTGTTAGGAAAGATCACATGATCCATAGTAACAATAGGAGAGTACCTCCGCAATCAGTGTAGAAATAGAGTTGGAGTTGAAAGCACACATCTAGTTGCTGCTGAGTATGTTACAAATAAATTTAATGTTTCTACCCAAGAAGTGCCTGTAGATCAACTGTATCACTAATAGTACAACTTGGCCACCCTACAACAAACTGGCGATGAGAGTAAAATAGGATTGCTAAAGGCCAATAAGTCACCTGGACCTGATGGGTTGCATTCTAGGATATTAAGGGAACTAGCTTCAGAGATACTGGATGCACTTGTAGTAATCTTCCAAGAATCCTTAGATTCTGGAAAAGTCCCAGAGGATTTGAAAGCTACCAATGCAACACCCTTATTCAAAAAAGGAGGGAAACAAAATACAGGTGCCTATAGGCCATGAGCATAACATCTGTCATTGGAATATGTTGGGTCATTTATAAAGGAAGTAATAGCAGAGCATTTAGAAATGCATAATATAATCAAGCAGAGCCAGCATGGCTTCATGAAGGGGAAATCATGCCTAACAAATTTATTAGAATTCTTTGAGGAGGTGACAAATAGGATAGATAAAGGGGAACTAGTAGTTGTAACATCTTTGGATTTCCAAAAGGCATTCGATAAGGTACCACACATAAGGGTGCTGAATAAGGTAAGAGCCCATGGTGTTAGTATATATTAGTATGGATTGAGGACCAGCTAACTAATAGAGAGTTGGAATTTTCAGGATGGCAACCTGTAACTAGTGGAGTGCCACAGGGATCAGTGCTGGGGCAACAATTATTTACAATATATATTAATGGGCAGGATTTTCCCGTTGGTGAGCAGGGGTTGTGGCCTGCTCACCGATGTGTGAAATGATGCACGGTGACATCAGACGGAAGTCTCGATGTCACCGCACCCCATTTTAAATAATCAGGTAGGCTGGGGCACAGCAAAATCAATTGTGCACCCGCCAACCTGTCAATGGCCATTTGAGTCCATTGACAGAGTCATTGAAGTAATTAATGGACCTACCCATCTAACCTTAAGGTTGGCGGGCAGGCCAGGAGCCCTGATGGACTTCAGAAAAAGCATGAAACCTCATCCACAATATATTCCATCTGCCAAGTTTTTGCCCACTCACTTAACCTGTCTATTTCCCTCTGTAGACCCTTTGTGTCATCCTCACCACTTGACTTCCCACCTATTTTTGTGTCAGTCGCAAAACTTGGCAATAGTGCATTCATTTCCCTCATCCAAGTCATTGGGCAGGATTTTCCCCCATTGGGGGAGGAAGTTAAAGTGCGGGTGTGCAAGAGGTACACCTCTGATCGGCACCCCCAACTGGGGGCGTGCCGCCATTTTACGAGGGTGGGCCAGTTAAGGCACGCTCAGCGTGAAGTCCACATGGAAGCTCTGTGCACTCCCTGTGGGCGTGGGGAAATCCCTAAACCCTAGAGTGCACAAAAGAGCACACTCATCTCCCTGAGGCTAAGTGCTGCCACATGAGTTGGGACATGTCCATAGCTTTTAAAAATCTTTAATTATGGAAGGCAAATGGAATGTTGGCCTTTATTTCAAAGGGAATGTAGTATAAAAATAGGGAAGTCTTGCTAAAACTATACAAGGCACTAGTTAGACCACACCAAGAACACTGTGAACAGTTTTGGTCCCCGTATCTAAGGAAAGATATACTGGCATTGGAGGCAGTCCAGAGAAGGTTCGCTAGGTTGATCCCAGGTATGGAGAGATTTTCTTAAGAGGAAAGGTTGAGTAGGTACTCATTGGAATTTAGAAGAATGAGAGGTGACCTTCTTGAACCATATAACATTCTTAGGGGACTTGACAGGGTAGCTGCTGGGAAGTTGTTTCCTTGTGGCTGAGTCTAGGGCCAGAGGGCGCCCACTTAAGACAGAGGTGAGGAGGAATTTTTCTCTTAAGTGTTGTTAATCTGTGGAATTTTTTTTTTACCACAGAGGGCTGTAGAGGCTGGGTCATTAAATATATTAAAGGCTGAGATAGACAGATTTTTAATCAGTTAGGGAATCGAGGATTAAGGGAAAAGGTAGAAAAGTAGAGTTGAGGATTATCAGATCAGCCATGATCTCATTGAATGGCGGAGCAGACTAGATGGTCCAAATGGACTACTTCTGCTGTTAGTCTTATGGTCTTATGAACAGAAGAAATCTGCACTGTGCCTCACCCAGTGATTGTAAGTCGTGAGCTCTGTTAGAATTGGAGAAGTTATCCCCTCTCAAAATGCCACAGTTTGGGAGAATTGATCCTTTTGAACCAGCCACAGACAATTGATCTCAATACACAGAAAACATCACATTCTCTTTTCAAGTGAACGAGATTACGGGGGAAGAGAAGAGGTGGGCGATCCTCTTGCGTGCTTGTGGGAGCAAAACCTACAGTCTCATTCAAAGTTTGACGGCACCCAATGCCCCAAATTTGAAGAATTTCAATAGATTGGCGGACCTCGTGAAGGGTCACTTTCAACCAAAGTCCTTAGTCACGATGTAGAGATTCAGGTTTTATTTGTGAAAAAGAGCCCTGGTTGAGACAGTTGCGTGCTACGTGGTAAATTTGAAGCAGCTAACGGAACATTCTGAGCTCAGTACGACTCTGAACGACATGCTCAGAGATTGTTTAGTGTATGGTGTGAAAAAGCCCTCTATTCAAAAAAGATTATTGTCCAAAGTGAATCTGGATTTCAAGAACGAGATGGCGCTGGCCATAGAAAGCACAGTAAGAGATTTGAAAGCAACACGGTGTGCAAAATTGCTCTGTCCTCCACGTCGGGCAGGAAACATCAGCCGAAAATGGCGGGAAAAAGTGAGACTCTGCCGAGAGGCGGGAAACAGCCCCGCTAGCCAAAGAATAAAGAAAAATGACAGCAGTGAAATTGAAGAATAATTTTAATAAGAGGTAGAAACAATCAGTCTTTTTGTGCTGGCAATTTTTAAAAAATCGAATGCTACTATTGTCACAGAAATGGACCTATAATGAGGGAGTGCAAGGAAAGATTCAAATAGGCTTGTAAACAAAAGAAGAAGCCCAATGAAACCTACAATGTAGAAGAGCCTGAAACAACGAATTCAGACATTTAGTCATTGTTTAATCTGAAAGTTGGAAAGACAGAACCAATATTTGTCACAGTGAAAGTTAACGGCAAACCTGTCAAAATGGAAGTAGACATGGGAGCGTGCACTGCCATAATTTGGGAACACACTTTCCGATATTTGAATAATGGTGAACATCAATTAAGATTGGTACAAACAGCGGCCAAGCTAAAAACATATACAGCTGAAGACAATCAAGTAAAAGGCATAAGCAGAGTAACTGTCCATTATGAAAGCAAATTGGCAAAACTACCAGTGTTAGTATTGAGAGGCAGAGGATCAAGCCTTCTAGGTGAAATTGGCTAAGGGAAATTAACCTTGATTGGCCACTGGGATTCCAAAAGGAAGCTGGAAGTGTTCCTGTTTTGAAAAAGGAGTGTGTAAGGACTCAACCTGAAGAAATGCAGGCTGTCTTAAGCCAAAACCTGGAAGAACAGCAGAAGGAACTTAAAGAGACCCTATTTGATAACAGAGTTCGAAACAAGGTGAGCAACCTTCGCAGGGGAAAAGAAAACCTGTTGAAAGACCTTCATACCCTACAGGATTCCCTCAGGTCAAAGTTTTTCCTCTGGAAAAGCATGAAGAGAAACAGAATTAAACACCTCTCTGAACAAACTGAAGAATCAGTTGGCAGAGAAGAAGATATAACAATGTTCAATTTTCGAGGAGGCAGCAAAGAACTACAAAAAAGATATGGAAGAGCTGAAGAATCAGTTAAATGAAGCCAAAGAAGCTTTGGAAGCAAAAGTTGCAAAATTTTCTAAGAAGCAGAAGATAATGAAATTTTGGGAGACTTAGCCACTGAGCTCAGACAAGTTGAGGTGGTGTCTGAGAGAAGTCTAGCCAACAGTGAAGTCAAAAAGAAGGCCGAGATTAAAGTCTGCACTAGAAAGGAGATACAAAAATACTAATAAGGCCTTAATTCTGGCAGGATATGAATATAGTTTCGTACATAGACCTGGCAATCAAATTGCAAATGCCAACACCCTTAGTCGTTTGCCTTTACAGGAAAATGATGAGCACATCCCAGTTCCACAGGAACTTGTTTCAATGTTAAATTTCTTGGATTCCTTGCTGGTATGTGCTCAACAGATCAGAGACTGGACAGGTCAGGACCCAGTCCTATCTCAAGTATGAGAACAAGTGCCCCATAGGTTGGTCACAGGAGCCCATATCTGATGAACTGAAACCATACTTCAACAGAAGACATGAAATAACCAGCCAGGATGGCATCCTATTGTGGGATGCATAAGTGATAGTTTCTCCAAAGAGAAGGGAGCCACTTTTAATTGAACTATACAGTGCCCATTCTGGAATTTCCGGTATGAAGACCATTGCACACAGCTATCTATGGTGGCCAGGGATGGATGGTGAAATAGAGAGTTTGTAAAGCTCTGTATGCAATGTCAGCAACTGCAAAAGTTGCCAATGACAGCTCCGTTACACCCATGGGAGTGACCAGGTAGACCCTGGGTGCAGATATACATTGATTACGTTGGACCTTTCCTGGGAACAATGTTTCTGCTCATTGTCGATGCCCATTCAAAATGGTTGGACGTATATGAGGTGAAGTCAGCAACATTGGGGGCTACAATTTAGAAAGCACTTCAGAGTTTTACCATTCATGGACTACCAGAAGTAGTCATTTCTGATAATGGCATGGCATTTGTGAATGATGAGTTTCAATGGTTTATCAGCCTCAACAGTGTCACTTGTCAAAACTGCACCATGCCACCCTTCCTCAGATGGATTGGCTGAAAGGGCAGTTCAAACATTCAAGACAGGCATGAAAAAGCTAACTGATGATCTCTTGGTAACCAAGCTAGCTCACTTTTTCAATACAGAGCTACCCCTCACACAACAAGAGGTGTCACACCTGCGGAGTTATTGTTGAAACGCCATATCAGGACGAGATTGACCTTTAATAGTGCCAAACTTAGAGGGGAAGGTGGAAAGGAGTCAGGGAAGCCAGAAAACAAAACACGACTGGCATAGTCATGAGAGGAAATTTACCATGCTATACGTGAAAAACTTTGGGGGAAGGACCAAAGTGGTTATCGGGTGAAATATGTGTGGTGATTGTATCTCTGTCTCACCACATGGAGGTGGAAGGCTGGATCGTCCATAAACATGTGGATCATTTAAGGAAGAGAGAGAGAAATCAGCAAGATATGGTTCTGCCCGTAACCATGACCAGGTCTGCGTTTCCTGCTATGGATACTCAACCCAGGACACACATGTCTGATGTTCCTGTAAGAGTTGAGGATTCAGAACTTCCAAGTGCCCAACAAAGCACCTGATGTTCAGGCAGCACTGGAAAAGGAGGTTCCTGACAAAGAATCTAAAGTTGTGGAGCTGCGATGTTCCACGCGTACCAGGAAACCACCTGAAAGACTGAACTTGCAAATTCCTTACCCAGTGTAAATATTACGTTGTCTTGAAAAATATGTACTTGTAAATATAATATGTATAGCGGTGTTAAAGGGGGAGGCATGCAGTAATTATGGTTTTATGTAGTGTAATCTACCTTTAAGAATAGTATTTGTTCGGAGAGATCACATGACCCGTAGTAACCAATAGGGAGTAGCATGGGCTATCTCCATAGTCAGTGTAGAGATAGAGTTGGAGCTGAAAGCACACATGGAGTTGCTGTTGAGTATATTGTAAATAAACTTAATCTTTCCACCCAAGAAGTGTCTGTAGATTAACGCTGTCACTAATAGTACAACTCAGCCACCCTACAACACTTTCCATTATTCTCTGAAAAGATGGCACAAGCTGAGGAGACACTGAAAAGCAATCATGTATTTTGGTACAACCCTTTGTGGGTATTAATTACGACAAATTCCCAGGATGCATTATCCAATTCTTGTTGTTGATAAGCATGACTCACGTCAAGCTGTGTACATTGTCCTCCTGCCAGCTTGGCATACAGGTCTTCAATTTTTGGAATGGGGTACCTGTCCAGTTTGGCTACTATATTACCCGTCATCTTGTGGTCCCTTTGGATGCTTTGGTGAGGTTTAAGGACGGGGCCTATGGGTGCTGCCCATTCTGAGAACTGAACAGCTTGTACCACACCCAGTTTCTTTAGCCCGTTCAGCTCAGGATTGACTTTTTCTCTCGGGGCATTCGGCACTGGTCTTGCCTTCATGAAGCGAGGGGCTGCTTCAGGATCCACATAAATCTGGCTGGCAGGCCCTGGATTTTTCCTAATTCATCCTGGAAGACGGTGGCATACTTTAAGTAGAGACCTACTTGCTCTCAACTGAAAGATTTCGAACCATCCTAACTTAATCTCCTTTAACCAGTCTCCCCTAAGAGGCTTGGCCCTTCACCTGTTTCCACCATCAAGGGTAGCTGTGCTGACTGGCTTCCATAATGGACAGTTACTCTGCTTATGCCTTTCACTTGAATGTCTTAACCTGTGTTTGTTTTTAGCTTGTCGATGTTCATTTCAATCCTGATTAATGTTCACCATTATTCAAATACCTGAAGGTATGTTCCCCAATTACTGTAGTGGAAGCTCCCGTGTCTACTTCCATTTTAACAGGTTTGCCATTTATTTTCATTGTGACAAATATTGGTTCTGTCTTTCCAACTTTCCAGTTAAACAAGTAAATTTCAGAATTTGTTGCTTCAGGCTCTTCAACATTGTAAATTTCTTTGGGCTTCTTTTGCTTACAAGCCTGCTTAAATCTTTCCTTGCACTGCCTCATTATATGTCCATTTCTGTGACAATAATAGCATTCCATTTTTTTTAAACCGCCAATCACAAAAAGACTGTTTCGACCTCCATTAAAATTATTCTTTAATTTTGCAGCTAAGTTATTTTTCTTTATTCTTTAGCCAGCGGGCACTGTTTTCTGCTTCTTGGCAGAGTCTCACTTTTGTGTGCCGCCTACAGCTGAGGTTTCCTGCTCGATGTGGAAGATGGTGCAATTTTGCGCACCCTGTATTGTTTTTGAATCTCTTACTGCACTTTCCATGGCCAGCGCCATCTCTAGCTCCTTCTTGAAATCCAGATCCACTTCGGACAATAATCTTTTCTGAATAGTGTCCTCTTTCATGCCACGCATTAAACAATCTCTGAGCATGTCGTTCAGAGTCATATCGAACTTACAACGTTCCGTTGGCTGCTTCAGATTTGCCATGTAGCACGCAATTGTCTCACCCGTGACTCTTTTTAACAAATAAAACCTGAATTTCTGCATCGTGACTGAGAGCTTGGGTTGAAAGTGACTCTCATGAGGTCCACCAATTCATCGAAATTGTTTGAATCTGGGGCACTGGGTGCCGTCAAACTTTGAATCCAACCATAGGTTTTGCTCCCACAAGTACTCAAGAGGATCATTCACCTCTTTTCTTCCCCCATGATCTCATTTGCTGGAAAAAAGAACATGAGGCGCTCTGTGTATTGAGGCCAATCGTCTGTGGCTGGTACAAAAGGATCAATTCTCCCAAAATGTGACATTTTGAGAGAGGATAAGTCCTTCAATTCCAACAGAGCTTGCTACTTACAATCACTGGGTGAGACACAGTGCCAATTTCTTTCTTTCTTGATTTTTGCTGTTCAATCCTATCCTATCCTTGTCTCCAGTTTATTGTAGGGTGGCCGAGTTGCACTATTAGTAATAAATTGCTCTGCTAACACTTCTTGGGTGGAAACATCAAGTTGATTTACAATATGTTCAGCAGCAGCTACATGTTTGCTTTGAACTCCAACACCATCTCTACACTGACTGCGGAAGTAGCTCGTGCTACTCCCTATTGGTTACTACAGATCATGTGATCTTTCCTAACAAGTATTATTCTTAAAGGTACATTACACATTAAATAAAACTATAATTACTACACTATTCCATCCTGATTAGATCATGGCTAGGATTTCCCCCCATCACATCCCCCTGCCATGGAGGGTCGATAGAAAATCTGGCCATTGTCCTACTGAATATGAAGGGCCAGTTTCAACAGGGCGACCGCCTTAATCTACTATTACAGCTGTACTCCACCCAAGGGCCTAGATTATTTCCAATGGAGCAGAGAAGGCCAGGAATAGATTTAACTGAGCTTTGTAAACTTGATAAGTTTTGAGAGTGAATAGGAAAAGACTACTCCCTGTGGTTGGTGAGTCAGTCAAAAGGGTCATCTATTTAAAATAAGAGGGGTAGATTTTGACTTTGTACAATCATGTAAACCAGGCACTAGCAAATTCAGAAGCCTGTTACATCACTCCTGATTTTTATTATTTTAATGGATATAACAATCTAGCAGGATGTAAAATGTGCCTCCAATTTGCTGTCACCCATTTTACACTATCCAACAAAGTAAAAATGCCACATTGAGTGAATAGACAGGTTAGAAGAAATTTCTGTATGCAAAGGGTTTTTAGAAGAAGGAATACTGTGCCACTGGGAGTGGCTGAGGCAGTGACTACCACACCTTTTAATGGCAAACTGGATAAATATTTGAAGCTGAGGATGATGCAGGTCTATGGGGTGAGTGTGTTGCAATGGATTAGTTCTGGATTGCTGTAGCACCAATGTCAGCGCAGGCACCACTGGCTGAATGGTCATCTGTTCTGAAAGCTTGTGTGGTTCTATGATTCTGTATTGGTAGTCAAAAAGAAGATAGTTGTTTATAAATGTTTAATGCTCAAGAAAGTCACAGCTGTAAATGGAAGCTTGTTTTATGCAGTTTTTGTTTAATACTGCTGTTGCTGTGAACACTGTGTCCTAGAGACTTTTATCATTTGTTCCTGATAAGTTATTTCTTCCTTCTCTGCTTGGAAAAGCAAAAATGATAAATAATTTCCAGCAGCCAGCCGTAATATTTACTTTAAATTGAAAATATGCAAAAGTAAACCTCGAGACATGCTCTCTCTTCTCAAATCCAAATCCCATCAAGTTAGCATTGTATCCCTTGCTGGAGAATATTTCATTTTAGTCCATGACCAAAGGAAGATCGCATGCTAAAACATTTCTATTTGCAAGACAGCAATAAGTTATCAATTAGAATTAGTTTCTCAGAGCAAGTTACCATGATGTTGAGTAAGATTTCGGCTAATGTGGAATGGATTATTTGTATGCTCATGTTGCAGTAGCACATAATCTAAATACTGGCAAAATGAATGCAATGGGGTGATTTTCATTGCTTTTGCTGAACAGGAGTGGAACAATAGTGCTCCAAAACTTATGGGAATGAAATTACCATCTAGTTTTCACTCAATCCACTGATCAGAATTATTGTTTGCACAGGAACTTGTCTGGTTCAGACAAGAGCTGACAGAAATATGCAAAGCAGGATTCTTCTTTTTGTTACTTTACTCTTTCGTGGGCAAGACCAGCATTTCTTGCCCATCCCTAATGGCCTTGAACTGAGCGGCTTGCTGGGCCATTTCGGAAGGCACTTAAGAGTCAACCACTTTGTTGTGGGCTGTAGTCACGTGTAGGCTAGGCAGGGTAAGGATGGCAGATTTCCTGCCCTAAAGGACATTAGTGAACCAGATGGGTTTTTACAACAATTGATTATAGTCAATGGTGACCATGAAACTAAATTTCAATTCCAGTTTTATTAATTGAATTTGAATTTCACGGTGGGATTTGAACCCACGTCCCCAGAGCAATAGCCTGCACCTCTGGATTACTAGCCCAGTGACATTACCACGATGCCACCTAAGGATGTTCCTCCGCTATGAAGCAAATAAGATCCTTACACAAATTTGGAGTAGAAATGGATGGAGCAGTTGTGATGCACACTCCTCCCTTTGATGCTGGGCATAGAGTGGCCTAACTAGTGCTCTTAAATGGAGAGCAATCCAAAACCACGTACCTTTTTATATATTGAAATTTGTCACCTGTTTCAGACTCATTTCTCCCCTCTCCCTTACTGGATTTTATAAAAAAAACATTTGGTTCACTAATGTCCTTTAGGGAAGGAAATCTGCCATCCTTATCTGCTCTGGCCTACACGTGACACCAGATCCACAGCAATGTAGTTGACTCTTAACTGCCCCCTAAAAGGGCTGAGAAAATAACTCGGCAATAAATTCTGGACTTGCCAGTGCCGCCCACATTCCATGAAAGAATGGCTTTAAAAAGGCAATTAAAGTGCAGAAATGGCAGCTATTTGTTTGATTTGCAGATTGAACAACAAGTTTCCCTGGAACATCTGAAGAGCATCCAGGCTGCCTTTGAGGTGAGTTTGCCTCATTTTCAATTCAGCATACTATCATAGATCTGAATGAAATTAAGGTGAGATTTGAGTGAAAGATACCACATGCAATTGGATAAACATCCATTTAACTACAGTATAATGAAGAAAAGAGAATATGCTGTAATAATGATTGTAGCATATTAAGCTAAAATTAAAATATTTGCCATTAGAATTATTATTTCTCCAAAGTGCTGTCACTTGTTAGTAACTCTAAGCAGCAAATACAGAATACAGGGTTAATCAAGACTCTCAAATTGACATTCATTGCCTTCACCAGGTGTTGACAGGACAGGAGCAGCCTCAGAATGGTGTCTGGTACCTTATTGCCTTGTTAACACTGGTGATGCGGCCAGCTCCGTTTTGCCCAAGCACCAGCCTGTTTCAGGCAAAAATCCCTTTTTTAGTTTGGAAATTGTAATGGAAGCAGGACCCCACTTAACATTTTTGGTCTGAGACTGCGCCCTGCACATTCCAGCCAATTCCACAAGTGATGGAACTAAAGACATGAAAAAGCTAAGTGGTGAATTTTATCAAATTACCTCAAAATAACCTGGGCTGCAGTTATGCAGGAACATTTAGAACCATAGAACCATAGAAAAGTTACAGCACAGAAGGAGGCCATTCAGCCCATCTTGTCCATGCCAGCCCGAGGACACCCAGGTGCCCTTTCTAATCCCACCTTCCTGCACCCGGCCGATAGCCCTGCAGCTTACAGCACTTAAAGTGCAGATCCAGGTACTTTTTGAAAGAGTTTAGAGTTTCTGCCTCTACCACCAACTTGGGCAGTGAATTTCAGGCATCCACTACCCCCTGCGTAAACAAGTTCTTCCTCATCTCCTCCCTACATATTCTGCCACTTATCTTGAATCTATGACCCCTGGTTCTAGAATTCTCCATCAAGGGAAACAGTTTCATCCTGTCCACTCTATCTATTCCGCTCATAATTTATCCTCTGTAATAATGACGCCCACACCATATCTGAGCTTGCTGGATGCTGTTCTGGCCTGATCCCGAAGCTTTATTGAGCTGCAGTGGGATGGCTGTTTGAAAACTGTTTCTGAAAAGACAAACA
This sequence comes from Carcharodon carcharias, assembly GCF_017639515.1. NCBI lineage: Eukaryota > Metazoa > Chordata > Chondrichthyes > Lamniformes > Lamnidae > Carcharodon > Carcharodon carcharias. Next base: position 45,290,359 of record NC_054477.1, on the reverse strand, counting down.
GAGCAGCACTTAACTCAGTCAGGGTAGTCACCTGGTTCTAAAAACCTGTTAATAGCCCTGAATTATACTTGGTCGTTGCTATCACTCACCAAAGGAAGGAAGGTTGCAGAAATATGAGACAACTGCTTAAAACCGTGGGAGGAAAAGATAATGTGGCTGTCAACATGTCTTTTTTAGATGTTAAGTGAAGGATAAAAAAAACCACAACTACAATATCAGGGAGACAGTAATAGCTAAATAATTTATACAGCCATGTTGCCTAGATAAAGGAGTTCTGTGGAATGAGTTATGTCATAAACCACTTTAAAATGGTCCACATTTTACAAAGAAGAACTTCCTTTAACAGTAATGTATAGATTGTATAAACAAAATAAGATGGGCCTGAATTTTTCCCGTGTTGAGTGGGCTCGGCAGGGGCAGCCGCAGAGCTGACTGCCGCCCGCGATCAGCTCTGCACCACCATTTTACACGGGCAGGCCAATTAAGGCCCGCTCAGTGCAATACGTGAGCAGTAGCACTGAGCGCTACCTGTGTGGGCATGGGGAGGAGGGAGAGAGGGTCCAGCGCTCTTTTACGCATGTGCGCGAAAGAGCGCTTCAATCTCCCTGAGGCACAGAGCTGCCTCGGAGATTGGAGCGCTTTTTAAAAAAAAATTAAATGCAATAAAAATATAATGAAAGGTGTCCCCTCATGTGACTGTGTCACATGGGATGGGACATCCTTTTCTGAAAAATAAAAACTTTTTATTCTATTTGTGAAAGCTTTAGGAAACCTCATCCCGCTCATGGTTGAGGTTTCCAAAAATATGTAAAGGCTGTATGGCCTTTTCTCCTGCCCACCAACCTTTAGCTTGGGCGGGCAGCGTAAATTTGAAATTAATTAGCTCCTTAATGGCCTTAATAGGCCTTTTAATTATCTGCCAGCACGCTCCTGCTGAAGGAAACATCGCGAGACAGCGCAATGACGTCAGGACGCACACCCAGCGTCATCGGGCATCATTTTACGTGCCGGCGTATCAGGCCCACCCCTGCAGGCCGACTGTAAAATCCTGGCCATGAAGAAAGGAGCATTTCTCGGCAGTCTAGACGCTAAAAATGGTGTTTGGAGATGTATGAGTGTTGAACTGCAACTGCACCAACTCATGTGATTATGATAGAAATGTGGAGGTCTAGGTGACAGTCTCTCTTGCTGCTGGAAGCCAGAATCTGCATGGCAGCCACTGAAGTTTCCATCAAAGCTGCAAAACAGCTAAGGGGGTTTGCTCCCTCCCTCCCCTCACTGTCTCCATTAAAACCTCCAGAGAGGCATGAAAGAATGGTGGGTAGCCTTTCTGCTCATTCTTAGCTGCAAGAAAGCATCTCTAACTTGCAGCACGTTCATGCAGTCTGAGCACAGCAGATGAAAGTAGGGAATGCAACGCTGCTTAACAAACACATTCACGCTTTAAGTACAATTGGCAGGTGCTTGTAGTTTGGGCTGCCTATTTCTGCAGACAGTTGTGAGGGCAGCCTGGGTCTACTATTCTAATGAGGCCCCGAGTTAAAATGGCCTTGCTTTCAGCTGCCCGTGGGTTTCCTGCCCGATGGGAGGCATTGAATTGTCGCTGGAATATTAATCCAGAGACCCAGGGTAATGCTCTGGGGACCTGGGTTCAAATCCCACCACAGCAGATGGTGGAATTTGAATTCAATAAAAACATGGAATTAAAAGTCTAATGATGACCATGAAACTATTGTCAATTGTTGTAAAAAACCATCTGGTTCACTAATGTCCTGTAGGGAAGGAAATCTGCTATCCTTACCTGGTCTGGCCTACATGTGACTCCAGGCCTACAGCAATGTGGCTGACTCTTAAATGCCCTCTGAACAAAGGCAATTAGGGATGGACAATAAATGCTGGCCTAGCCAGTGACACCCACATCCCATGAACGAATTAAAAAAAACCCAGCAACCTGCCCACCCCAACGCACCATGCATTAAAATCGGGCCTTTAGTTTGTGCTGTGGGGAGTGCAGTCTGAGTAATTTAAAATATGGATTACAGTCAGTAAAGGAGCTTCTGGGAGGTAAACCTGAGCAGAATCATGTACAGAAAAAAATAAACAAATCTTGAGCATCTACACTGTAGTTTACCTGAAATTGAGGGCTCAATGTGTGAAAAATAAACCTTTTGCTCCTGTCATTTTTAGGAGTTTGAAAATGCTGGAAGGAAATACTTGGATGTGGAAGCATTCAAGAAAATAATGAAGAAGTGTCTTGGATTTCATGGAGTCGTAAGTGCTGGAAGTTGGCAGACAGACGCAGTCCTAATGCTCTTTACATTTTCTCTGTCCAGAGTGTATTCCCCGATTTAAGGAGGAATGAAATTTCCTCTCAGGTTTAATTGTGGTAACTAAAGAGGAGCTGTTAATAACGCAGGAAATTCAGAAGTGAAGCGCAGTGACAGGCTGCTCATTTAGAATCATGTTCTGAGTTTGACTTTGATATCCAATAAAGTACTCTGCATCTTTAATGGAAATAAAGCAGTGTTAACTTGCTAAGACCTTGGTTGAGGATTTGTTAAGATACAATACCAGGATTTGTTCTGGAATTTTAGGTTTTCTGCTGCAAGAAAAGGTTAGTCCCAAATGGTTGGAAATGATTCCAGTTGGATCAAGTTGCATGGACAGTTCTTTATCATAGTTCCTGGTACAGCTTTTGTACAGGGAGGGGGATGAGAGGTGAAACTGAAAAATTGCAATTCAGGTGAAATTTAAAGGAAATTAAAGGGCTAAGTTTAAGGTGCTTAAAGGGAAGTGGCAAAATAAGGTGTTGAAAATTCTTAAGATATTTGGAAAGCTGCAAAAGGCATTTAAGTTGACTGACGACCTTTACCAAAGGAAGAGTGATCACAGATAATAGGCAGAGATGAAGTGGAAAGAAACTCCATGTGAAGCCATACAATAGAGTCAATGAGCAAGTGATAGAGCAGCTTCACGTTTCTGATTCCGCTCTCCGCGTGGTAAAGTGGAGGCGGTGCTGCATGAGATGATGGCATGAATATTGACCATTTCAGAATATCATAGCAGTGATTAGTAATGCACCATGTCTGGAAGAAGATGAAGGCAGCATTCCTCACCAAGCTTATATTTCGGGCAATAGAACTTAAACCATGAAATGTTTGATTAGAGTGCTTCAAGAGAATTATCCAATGTTAAGAATAGTTGGGCTTTTATACATCGTACTTAAACCAAGAAATCTTCTGTCATGATGTCCCTTGGAAACTGAAGCTTCTGCAGGCACTAAGCTTCTGATCAAGAGCATTTCTACCTTGAGGGACAGATTTGTGAGTATTTTTCTTTATTCTTTCATGTGATTATGAGCACCTGCTGACAAGGCCAGCATTTATTGCTGTCCCAAATTGCCCTTGAGAAGGTATATCCTTGAGCTGCTGTTTTGACCTGCTGCAATACCAGTGCCTGATTGACACACAATGGGTGGAAATTTTCATTCTGTAGACTAAGTCTGGTGGCATGTGGGATAAGCAGCAGGTGGGATAAGTGCCATGTTTCCCACTGAGTGGCAGGGCAGACTATCGTGCCTGATTTTACGCTTGGAAGCTCATTAATTCTTGCATCAGAGAGCAGCTCTCCATGTCACATAGTGGGGCAGACACTGATTCGTCTACCCTGCTGTCACCTAATGTGGTCGAAGGTCATGCTGCCATATTTAAACGCAACCCGAACACACACATTCACTCTCTCCAGCCCAGCTGTATTCTCGGACGACCCTGAAATGGCCTCCAGGACACAAGAAGAGTGTAGGAGTGTAGCCCCGAGGTTCAGCCATGACCCCCATGATGCTCTAAACAGAGATGTCAGCCAACACAGGGGTGTCCTTTTCCCAAGAGATGGTTCCAGGAGGCCCACCAACCTCACCTCAGTGGCCTGGGAGGTGGTCTGCATGTCAGGCACCTGCCAGGGAAGTGCCCTGCAGTGCAGAAAGAGGAAAAGGGTTACACTCCTCAGGGATCTCACACAATATTAACAGGGGAGACGTTAGCTCCTGTGGGGAAGGTGAGATATGCCTCTCCCAGCAAACCAGTGCAGATGAACCCTCCTTGAGTTAATCAAATCCTGACATTCGCAGTGAGTGACATGCAATGTTGTATTTAGTCTGTTCATGAACTAAGTCTACCTTCTGTCTCTTACGGGTACCAGCAGGTCCAGGCAGATGTCCAGCCAGACCGTCAGCCCCAGCCACCTCAGAGGAGGATGCTCAGGATGCATCTGATGTAGACCCATCACTGTGTTCACCTGCACCCTCCACCAGCTCAGAGACACACACAACCCAGCGGGTCATAGATCTAGACTGGGATCGGGGTCACGTTCTGGGGAACACTTCACTGACACGTCTCCACAGCAGTCGAAGGCAATGACAGCCCAGGTCTCTGGCACTTGGAAGACTGCTGGAGAACAGGCACTCGCTGAGTCCAAGTCGGATGATAAGCCTCTGAAAAGGGCCATCTCACACGTGCTGGAGATGCAACAATAGGGGGTGGAAAATCAGCTAGAGTTACAAGAGGCAGTCACTAGAGCGAGGGATGGAGCAGTCTTTTTACGTTCTGTCTGATGTTGTGGCTCTGACATACAAGCACCTCAAGGTCACTGTGGGAAGGGTGGCAGCCACCTTGGAGACTTTGGTCCAGCAGATTCTGTCTGATTTGTGCATGGACCTGCACTCCAACGCTATAGACATTAGTGGGATCCAACTGTGGCTAGGCGGGAAGAGGTGGGGCACCTTGACCTCATTCCAGGTGCCCTTTCTCCTCAGGAAGTCAAGCGGGAATCCTCAGTCACCCGCAGGGAGGAGGACCAGCAGCTGGACACACCAGGGCTATCCACCCAGGTGACTCTGCGAGTGTTCATCTGATCCCAATCCCCTCTGCCTGTGACCACACCAGCTCCAGCTGCACAGGCTGAGGAGGGTGCACCTGCCTCGCAGCAGAAGACCCAAAGCCGAAGAACCTCCAGGCCTTAGGCCTCCATAGGATGGTCGCCAAGGTCACCATGGATAACAGGGTGTAGCAGTTAGCAGGCTGCCTCCACCTCTGCTGTGGATGTTTGGGATGCACCTAGATACAGAGTTAAAAAGACCAAGAAATTCTGAGATCATTATGGTGACCTGGGTGTTCAGTCACTAGATATCATGCATCTTAGTAAAAATATTTCCTGACATGGCGTCATTATTTGAATTACCCTCTTATTGAGAGGGTAACACAAGCTCCCACTCTGTGTTCACCTTCCTTTGTGAGCCTCACATACATGTGATGTTTAGCAAACTTATGTTAGTCACTTACCCCTTGTGTAATGCAAGGGAGATGTGTCAAACTCTTTCCCAAAACTCATTGCACATTGAGTTTTGAAACTTTTTAGCCTTGCAACACTCCATAGAATTGTGTGCTCATGTGTCTCAGAGGGTTAAAAGTTATGTTGTTTCATCAAAACTGAGCTGTTTTCATTGTGAGTGTGAAAGCACATGACCTGCAGTCTCAACAACCAAGTGTGAATCTCTGTGTCTGCACAAAGTGCCTCCTTCAGTGGCAGCGACCGCACAATGTGCAGTTGATTCAGGGTTTGCATTGGTTTGTTGCCTTTCACTTCCCATAGCTGCTATATACAGCTTTGGCTACTGGCTTTTCTAAAGATCAGGGCTTTGTGATCCTTGAGGGTTGCAGGTCCAAGGCTAAATGCAGAGCCTGTTTACGAGTCACTGCTTGTAAAGATCTTTCCAATTATTGGCATGGCGTTAAGGTAAAGGACAGGAGAAAAATGCTTGGATCCCCTTGCCTGGACCTTACTCCTCCTGGAACCTTGTGGCTCTCAGTGTGCCATGGGCACCTCTTCTGCGTCATGCCACTACAAGGGCATCCTCACATGGAAGCTCACCATCATCTTCAGGTTCCTGCCCTTCCGGGTTTTCATCGTCTGAGGAGCTCTCAGCCTCCTCCATGTCTCCCTCTGACAAGCGACCTTCCCTTTGAAGTGCCAGGTTGTGCAGGGAGCAACAGACCACGATGACGCAGGACATCCTCTCTGGAAAGCACTGCAGAACCCCACCTGAGTGGTCCAAACATCAGAAGCGCATCTTCAGGATGCCAGTGGTCTGCTTGATGATGGATCTTGTCGCACAGTGCGCCACGTTGTATCTCTCCTCTGAAGCATTTTGAGGACAGCGCATTGCTGTCATAAGCCATCGTTTGAATGGCTACCTTTTATCACCAAACAGCCAGCCCTGTAATCGCTGAGGGCCTTTGAATATCTAAGGCACAAGGGAATGCCTCAGGATGTAGAAGTCGTGAGAACTCACAGGGTATCTGGTACAAACTTGCAAGATCTACTTCCAATGATGCAAAGCACCTGAACGTTGATGGAGTGGAACCCTCTGCTGTTAATGAAGATCAGGGGCTACTGCCAGGGAGCTCTTAAAGCAACATGTGTACAGTCGATCACTCCTCTGTACTCTTGGGAAGCCAGAGATCGCTGCAAATCCCAAAAATCTAGCAGCCTGGCTAGTTTCACCCATTGCAAACTTTATATAATGATTAGCCTTACTGTAGAGGGCACCCATCACGTCCTTTATACGTTTATGTGTTGAGGCCTGAGAGATGCCACATAGGTCCCCTGTGGATCCCAGGAATGAGAAATTTGCAAAGAAATTGAGTGCAGTGACCACCATCAGGGGCACTGGGAGGGGGTGGCCTCCCAGTCCATGCGGCATCAGATCCTCCCACAGAACGTGGCTGATATGAGCCATCACATCTCTTGACAAATGTAGACATGCACAGCACAGCCTCTCATTCATCTTCAAATAGGAAAGGCCTCTTCGGTATACATTTAATTGTGCCAATCACCTCCGTGGGTTAGGTCTGACCTCCTCATCCTCTGGTTCTTCCTGGGGCCCCCCTGGATCATGCACCTCATGTAGCCAGGGCTCCTCTCTAGGCTGTGTTAGATGGGGCTGGGCCCTACTTCCCTTCCTCCGTCTGAGCACTGCCATCAAAAAGGCACCATTGAGCAAAGCCTCCATTCTGAAATCCTCCTTCCTGTGGACAGATGGATCCAAGGGATGAATGTAGCTTGACCAACTTATGCAGACTTCCTACTCCCAGCCAGAAAGTCACTGACATGCTCTAGTGCTGTGCTTGTGCTATCCGCCTTTCCCTGTTCCAGCCTTGTTGCTGAGGTGCTCCCTCACAAATCATAGGTGCCCTAAGAAGCTAACCCAAGAGCATGACATCTCAATCCCCTAGAGGATGGAAGAGACTTCAGCACAGCCATGCAAAGTTGACCCTCAATGAAGGTACTCCTACACTGCCTGATTAGGATTAGAGATTCCCGTGCATTGCACTTTTGGAATGGTTGGATACCTTATGGCCTGTCGCACATGTAAATTGAACAATGCACTTTACAAGGCTTCATAGAGCTTCTTGAATATATCCAGCAGCTGTGCTCCCTTAATGCCCCTTCCCTTCTCACATTCCCTTGAGGTTTAAATGCTCAATCAGATCATGTCTAATGTGATTGCAGTCTTGCCTAAAAGTGCACCACTAGTTAGTGGTTCCAACAATAACTTCTCAATAAAGTTTTCATGAGCTCTATCAGCTGAGTCTTTGTCTCCAAGTTGTGAATCTAATAAGTATGAGGGTGGCCCCTGAAAGTGCTCCTGAGTCCAGTCATGGGCTCCTCCCACACTGCCTCAGACCGGCCCATGGACATTTCTTTAGTTTCATTGTTAAAATGTGTCATTGATTCAGGGTCTCAAGATGGTGGTGCTGCACTTCTACTTCCAGACCAGCCTCAACACTCCCCTGTCATCATTCACATCCATCCGATCATCCTGGAATCCTACAATGTGCAGACAGAACTCCCTTTAGTGATCCTCCAGTCTCCCACAGTAACCTTGGACCCCTTTGTCATTGATGTGGACATTGCAGCCCTCCCCCCTGAACCCATTTCTGTTGATGTGCCCATGCCCCATGTGGACCTCACCCCTCCCTATCTTGAGGCTGCGTGCACAGTCACATTGAGGCACCACCCTGCCCCATGAGATCTTGGGGTATCCCCTGCTTTATTACATTTTCCCCATTTACAGGTTGTAGATGCCTCCCCAGTGCCAAGCCAGACACTCCCTGGACCACAAAGTGTGAGACAAAGAGTACCCTGCACACCAAGCTGTGCCTGATTCCCATTGACCACACTGGCCTGGCCCCTCTGGACAGGGACCACGACGTATGTGCCATGCATAGCCCTGTAGCGTGGCCCACAGAGCACAAGGACTGCCTTTAATCTATCAACCTGACCTTTTGGCCTCAATCCCTGGACCATTACTGCCTGTCACTCAACCACCCATTTCCTTTAGGTCTGAACTCACCACCTTTCCCCCAACCTGAGTCTCGGTGCAACCCTTCCCTCTTGTGCAACCATCAACCACCCCTAACACCCAGTCATGCTTCTGCATGCAACACTTCCCTCTTGTGCTACACTAAACCTTCCCTTTCCCTATTCGTGAGTCTGAGTGCACCTCCTGCTCATGCAGTATGAACCCCCTCCACCTCCTGCCGTGTTTGCGTGCACCCCTTCCATGTCAGGCTGCAGCTCATCCACCCCCAATCATCCCTCTGCCTGCCAGCTTTTCCTTACCATCCCCCACACCCAACCCTCCCCTGTGACCTTCACCCACCCTCATGTCTGTCAACACCTGCACCTACAGCTCCACCTCCCACTGCCGATCCCCATGCTGGTCCCTATTGGTAGAGTGCAGCCCTGTCAGTGGGACACAGCACCCACCGCGAGCAGCCTTGTCTGCGGGCGCAGCATCCACCGCGAGCAGCCTTGTCTGCGGGCGCAGCATCCACTGCGAGCAGCCCTGTCTGCGGGCGCAGCACCCACCGCGAGCAGCCCTGTCTGCGGGCGCAGCACCCACAGCGAGCAGCCCTGTCTGCGGGCGCAGCACCCACCGCGAGCAGCCCTATCTGCGGGCGCAGCACCCACCGCGAGCAGCCCTGTCTGCGGGCGCAGCACCCACCGCGAGCAGCCCTGTCTGCGGGCGCAGCACCCACCGCGAGCAGCCCTGTCTGCAGGCGCAGCACCCACCGCGAGCAGCCCTGTCTGCGGGTGCAGCACCCACCGCGAGCAGCCCTGTCTGCGGGCGCAGCACCCACCGCGAGCAGCCCTGTCTGCAGGCGCAGCACCCACCGCGAGCAGCCCTGTCTGCAGGCGCAGCACCCACCGTGAGCAGCTCTGTCTGCGGGTGCATCACCCACGGCAAGCAGCCCTGCCCACGGGGCGCAGTACCCGCCGTGAGCAGCCCTGCCTGTGGGGCGCAGCACCCACTGCGAGCTGCCCTGCCTGCGGGGCTCAGTACCTGCCGTGAGCAGCCCTGCCTGTGGGGCGCAGCACCCACGGCAAGCAGCCCCGTCTGCGGGCGCAGTACCCACTGTGAGCAGCCCTGCCTGCGGGGTGCAGTACCCACAGTGAGCAGCCCTGCCTGTGGGGCGCAGTACCCACCACGAGCAGCGCTGCCTGCGGGGCGCAGTACCCACGGCGAGCAGCCCCGTCTGCGGGCGCAGTACCTGCCGTGAGCAGCCCTGCCTGTGGGGCGCAGCACCCACGGCGAGCAGCCCCGTCTGCGGGCACAGTACCCACCGTGAGCAGCCCTGCCTGCGGGGCGCAGTACCCACTGTGAGCAGCCCTGCCTGCGGGGCGCAGTACCCACCGTGAGCAGCGCTGCCTGCGGGGCGCAGTACCCACGGTGAACAGCCCTGCCCGAGACCCACATCAGCCTTGCACAGCTGCTTTGGCTTTGCCTACGTGTCGGAGCAGCGCTGTTGCAGGCAGACTTTGAATGTTGCTCTCACCTCAATGTCATGAATGAAGTGAGGGTGGGCAGTTGCACGCCTCTTATATCTGGTCGCGATTCAGACCTGGTCTAATTTCCCGCTGGTGTGGCACGTAATTGGGAGGGAGAATGTGATTCCGGCGCCGTTTTTGGTGAGTATTCGTGACATGGTGGCACATGCAAATGGTGTTCCCGACATGATCCAGCAGAAAAGCTGACCCGCTATTAAGCCACCATGAAACTGCTGAGGGGAAAATTCCGACTGGATTTCCTGCCAGCGAAAATCCGACTTTTGGCCTCACTCTGAATTTTCCTCTCCCGCCTGACATGACTCCCACTGCTGGCGGGACCAGAAAATTACACCCAATATTCTGGTGCAGCCTGACCTGTGTGAAATTCATCTGTCGTGAAGCTCAGAAATTGGGATTTTCCCCTTGGAAAATTGGTTCCAATGGAGTGGTAGCGCACAAAGAAAGTAGCACACAAATTCCAACCAAGTTTCCTGAAGGCGTAAGAACCAAAAGAAAATAATTTGAGAGAAATGATGTAGAATAGCCTGAGAGCTGCTCACTGGCTATCCTCATTTTTACCTTCTTAAGTAATCCCATCGGATCTCTAGGTATATGTTATGCATAACTATGAAGAGCGAGTAGCAGCCTGCACCCATCAATATCAGCAGAATGTGAAAGTCTAAATAATATCATTTTCACAAGTGTAATATTGAAATAAAGGGAGCAGTGAGGAATTACAAGCCCCTTGAAATTCATCCACAGAGGGGGTGGAATTTTCCGAGTCCCCTGGCGGTGGGCGTGATAAGTGACGTGCACGGAAAATATGGCGGGACCCACTTCACAACGGCGTGAAGGCAGGTGGAGATCTTCTGCGCTTCCCACCATCAGGCAGCGGGGAGCTAATTGTAATACAGCAGCTTATAATTAAAATGCCTTCCTGCCAGGCTCTTGGAACCCCGTCTTATCGTCCGTCCATGTCGGCGGGAAAGCACGCCAATGTGTTTCACAGCAGCACACAGGCTATGTGCACTTGGAGGCCTTCACTTTGGGGGAACTGAGGTGAGTGAGCAGCAGCGTTCTCCACAGCTCGCCCGCTGTTTACAGGCCTCAGGGGCATTGGCAAGGGGGGGGTGGTAAACTGATGCCTGGCCCTAGAGGCAACTGCTGAGGGGGGGGAGGGTCAAGTGCTGCCCTGGCGCTGCATCCTGCACACAGGCAATCGGGGTCAGGGTAAGTGAGGGAAGTGGCCACACATTAGGGACGCCTGTATAAACTGACCATGTTTCTGCAACTGAGACAGATCAGGCGCAGCCACAGTGATATGATTGGAGCCAGGCTCCTAGCTTGCCCGCCCATGTAAGCATCGGGGAGGCACCAAAGGGCCACCAAGCGCTCCATACCTTACCCTCCCCCACTGCCCACCTACCCCCCCCCCCACACAGACTTCAAGTCTGCCACCACTTTACTGGACCGCAGAGCAGTTGGATTACACATATTGTACAATCTCCTCAACAACGCTGGTTATGTAGCAGTCACTGCTGGAGGCTCTCACAGTCTCTTGCAATCTCAGCATCCTGGTTTGGACCAGTGTCCCCCATGTCGCAGGTTGACAGGTCAGTCATGCAGCGCACTCATCTCTGGCCATCCGAGAGTGACCAGCACTCTCCGGGAAGCATTAAGGGTGGTCACACAGGGCCAGGGAAGGTGCTAAGTACAGCCATGCTAACCACGTCTCTCTCTCTTACATGCTGCAAGAGGACCTTGGATCATGGATCTGCTGACCTAGCTGTATCCCTGATAGCCTATAGAGACCATAGAAGATGGAGGAGAAAGTGACTGAGGCTCCTGACTGTGCAAAGGCAGGAGCAGTAACCTCATGAAGAAGGGGCAGCAGGGGTTCCCGCACATGCTACCCAGGAGTGTCAGCGAGCTGTGGCTGGTCAGCACCTAGCCACACCCAGGGTCTATAGACACCACCTACAGATGACTGAGATCCAGTGTTGCCGCTGACTGCACATGTTTAGGGACCTGGTGGCTCCATCTGCCACTTATTGCAGGACTTAGTGCCAAGGGGACATGGAGGGCATCCACTGCCAGTGGCACTCAGTTTCTATACCTATGGCTCTTTTCAGGGCTCCACAGGTGACCTCGGAGGGATTTCACAATCCGCCACCCACAAATGCATCCATGAGGTCACAGATGCCATCTTCTCCATGACACATAACTTTGTGCATTTCGTCCGGGACCAGGACAGCTAGGAGTCAAGGGCCATTGGATTCACCCTGATCTCGGGATTCCCACAGGTGCAGGGTGTGATTGACTGCACTCTCATGTTGCTCAGGTCTCTGTCACTACACTCGGTGGACTTCATCAACCAAGCAAGAGCTTCCACTCACTGAACATGCAGCTGGTTGGTGACCACCAGAAACACATCCTGCAGGTATGCGCACAGTTTCCAGGGAGTGTGCACGACACCTACATCCTGAGTTGCTCACAGATCCCTGCAGTTTTCCAGGGTCCACAGAGGCTGCAGGGTTGGCTCCTTGGGAACAGGGCTACCCGCAGAGGGCATGGCTGATGACACCCATGCGGCAGCTTCAGACTGCAGCAGAGCGAGGCTACAATGAAGCTCATGCAGGAGCTCGCAACTTGGTGGAGCAGACCATTGGGATGTTGAAGATGAGGTTCTGGTGCCTGGACCGGTCTGGTGGAGCCCTGCAAGAGGGTATCACGCATCATCATCGTCTGCTGTGCCCTTTGCAACCTGGCGCCGCAACGGATAGAGGAGCTGGCTGAGGAGGAGATGGAGGAACTGAACGTCCTCTCCTGAGGAGGACGCTGATGGGGATGAGGGTGAGGGGGTCCTCAGTGGTGATGATGATGGGGACGAGGCTCTTGCACTGGTAAGGTGAGGCAGGCACGCTCAGGAGGCCCTCGTAGCTGCCAGATTTGTGGAGGATGATGACAACATGCAGTGAGGTGTCTCCATAGATGCTCACATCATGATTGTGAACGTTTGACTGTGAAAATGCTCCTGTCATGGAGATGGAGTGGAAGCCCTACTAGTTGCTCGATTGCAGGAGGATGATGACGACATGCAGTGAGGACATTCCATAGATCTTCACATAGCCTCTGTGAATGTCTGCTTCCTGTCTGGCTGAGGGCTGCTTGCTTGCGCTCCATGATCAGGGCCACCTCAGAGACGTAGTCATGAAACTTTAGACGCATCTGATGCTGTGTCCGCCTTCAGCACCTGACCCCTACAGGAGCTGATGCACAGCATCACTAGTCACAGATGCTGGTTTGATGGGGGCCAGCCTCACCTTAAAGGTGCTGTGAGCACACAGAGAGAATGAGAGAATTCTGTGGGGCCTGCCCAGTGCATTCTGGCAGCAATGACCAGCACCGCTGAGATGCAGACTCAGTAATGTTTCCAGGGAGTGTGAGGCTGGACCATCACTGTGGCCTGAAGGCCACACAGAGCATAGGGAAGAGGCCCTGCACTGAGACACCTGCCTTTTATCTTGTGCAGAAAGGTTTCACATCTGAGGGACAAGAACACTGCTCATCAGAACAAGGAACAATAGGCAGGGAGACATTCTTGGGAGTTTATTGACAATAGTGAGCAAGTGATCAACACTTGTGTCCAGGCTGTGCAACTACTTTTACCTAACTGTCCTAACCCTGCCACTACGCCTTGATGCTCCCCAGACATCTACAGCGGAGTTGGAGGCAGCCTGCTGACTGTGACGCCCTGTCTGTGATGACTTTGGTGGGCGTCCTCTGGAGCGCCGAGACTTGGAGGGCCCCGGCTTGCTTTCGGGGTCCTGCTGTGTGGCGGTGGCACCCTCCTCGGCCTGTGAAGCTGGATCTGAAGAGTGAAGTCAGATGGGCCGATGACTCCCAGAGTCACCTGGGTGGAAGGCCCCGGAACGTGCACCTGCTGATCTTCCTCCCTATGGGTGCCCAAGGAACCCTGGCTGACTCCATGAGTGGAAGGGGAAGCTGGAGTGAGATCGAGCTACCCAGCACCCCTCTGATGTATACACTGTTGGAGGCCAACTATGGCATCAGTGATGGAGTTTAGCTCGTGCAGCAGTGCAGATATCCTGGACCAAGGTATCCCTGGCGGCCGCCATCCTGCCAATGTTGACTTTGGTGTGTTGCAATGCCAGCGCAATCATCTCACCCTGAAGATGGACAGACTCCTCCATCGTGCCTTGCAATCTGAGGAGTGCAGCAGACATCCCTTCCTGTTGTTCCCTGGCTTGCCTTTGCAGCTCCAGCAACTGTTTAATGACCAGGTCCAGAGGCTCCTCATCTGACTTGGACTCAGCAAATTTCTGGCCTCCAGCAGCCCTCTGAGTGCCAGGGACCTGGGAAGTCCCTGCCTCCACCTGCTGTGGATCAGGCAGTGTGATGTGCTCACCAGATTGTGATCCCAAGGCTACTCTAAAGCTAGGTCCCACCAAGGTGTGTGTCCCTGCACTGGTGGAGGGTGTGGGTGAGCGCTGTGACAGGATCTCAGGGAGGGTGCCTCCACATTCCTCTTCAGAGGTTTCTTCGGAGCTTGATTGGAGGCCCTGGGTCATGAACTCTGTCAGCTGTTTGCAGATGTGCCTGCGAAAGCAAGGGGAGATAATTAGTGCATGGCAGTGGCCTGTGAAGGAGGACACATCACTCACGGCATGGTTGTCTGATGGATGTTGCACTGCTGGATCCTCACTTGGTAGAGAAGCACTGAACCCACCGTCAGCACAGGACCGGTCCTGGTCATCGCCGGCCAGCTGGATGTCTCTGTTTTCAAATTCTGTTAGAACTTTGAGCTCCAGCATCCCTCCACCTGCCTGTGACGATTCCCTCCTGTTGTGAGGCAGTTTGTCCTGCATGGATAGAGATGGGGATGTATCAGGGCTCCTGCTGGGCCAGATGATAAGTATGCCTGGCCTGTGTGAGTGGTGAGTGGTCCCATGGATGGGATGAGAACAATGACGGTGTGTGTGAAAAGAGTGAATGGTGATGTCCCTTGCACTGGCAGTGAGTGAGAGCCCTGTGGATGTGTGATGGGTTTGTGAGTGTGTGACTGGGAGTGATGAAAAGAGTGACTTACCCTGGTGGAACGGAGGAGATCATTCATCCTTTTGCGGCACTGGGTGGCTGCTCTCCTCTGCAGGGCGTTCGCACTGACCACCACTGCCACCACCTCCCAAGCCAGGTAGTTGACATTGCTGCCCATCCTGTGGCCAGAGTGGGGGTAGAGCACATCCTGGCAGGCCTCCATGGTATCCAGCAGTCGCTCGAGGGACCTGTCGTTGAAGCGGGGGGCTGAAGTCTTTTTGCCTTTGCTGGCCATGTCTCCCGGGCAGCAGTGGTGAGCTGGTGGCGATGAGCACTTTGCTAGTGGCTGCCTTTTAAAGATGGCAGCCGGCATGATGCAACAGCAGTGTGATGGAGAGTGGATGAATGAGAGCCTGCCTGCCATGGAAATGGCATGTTTTGCCGGAGTGAATATATGATGAGGCAGGCTCGGGAAGATACAGTGTGAAAACCCACCATTTTCGCCGGCGGGTAGGACTCAATTTTACTTGCCCACTGCCACACTTAATGGAATTATGGGAAAGTTCCTCTCAGTGCAAAGTGGCTGCAAAGCTGGAGTAACAGATCTTCAACTATTCCTCTGCTTGGATGTTCCAACTTGAAATGTGAAGGCTATCGGACAGGGGTTGGGATGGAGGGTAACCTGTTGTAGTGTCTTTGATGAATGGACCACAGGAGACTCAGATTACGATCGTTTATTCGAGCAATTGCAAGGAGGGCACCATCTCAATGCAGCTTGAGACAGTATTCTGCTAAGCTACATGTGTTCAACATATTTATACTTTATTGGTCATGTACAAAAACATCCTCCAGATTCCGATCTCGTCAACATATAGGTTTATGTTAAGCAGACAGATCTCTGGTCACAAAGGTTACATCATCTGTGCCTGCCTTCACCCCAGCAGAGACCCTCCCAAGACCATCTGTTCTTTCCCTATCTGTTGTAAACAGGCTCAATCTTAGTTGTTTTCCAACCTAAGGCTCCAGTCTGACTCCCAAAACTCCCAATCTATCATATTTGCATTCTTCTTCATCCAATATGGCCTTGCTGATGCTCGCAAGCCCTGAGAATGTGTAGGTTTAGATTTCTCTCTGTCCAGCCTGACCTTTAACTGTTAACTGTTTACACCGACAGGTTTTGCCTGTTTGACTTTTTAAGTATTGATTCCCGTCAATAAATTCTTGCTGTATCCCGATACTGTATCCCTTTATTTCCCCCTAATTAGGTTATAATTGAGGTCTTCAACATTATGAAAGGTTTTAATAGAATAGACACAGAGTGTGGTTTCAGTTGTTGGGAGGAGCAAAGCTAAAGGCCATCAATATAAAACAGTCACCAAGAAATCAGATAGGGAATTCAGAAGAGTGGTGAGAATGTGGAATTCGCTATCACAAGGAGTGGTTAAAGCAAATAGTACAGATGCATTTAAGGGGAAGATGGATAAGTATGTGAGGGCAATGGGAATAGAGGGTTATATTGATAGAATTAGATGAGCGAGGATAGGGAGTTGAGTGGTACAAAAACATTACATAAACTGGTTGGGCCAAGTGACCTGTTTCTCTGCTGTACATTCCATGTAACATAGAGTGGACCCAAGCAGAAGAATTTAATTATTAATTCCTGCTCTGATCCATTGTTCACTGCAAAGGATGTAAAACCCATCACACAGTGACACCACATCCTTCTGAACTATAACACATACAAAATATATGTTCCAATGACCAATTACTCATCTGGTCCACTTGCTCCCATTTGTTGGGGCTGAAACTTGCCAATGTGCTATTTAATGTACCTGTCAATGTTCTGTGAAGAAATACCATCATTAACTATTTCCACCAAGAATCCATCTTGATGGCAAGTTTTCCACTTGAGTCTAAAAGTCAAATTGGGATAACTTCTGTCGTTGTGAACCATCATTAGGAAAGGCTTAAAAACAAAAAACTGCGGATGCTGGAAATCCAAAACAAAAACAGAATTACCTGGAAAAACTCAGCAGGTCTGGCAGCATCGGCGGAGAAGAAAAGAGTTGACGTTTCGAGTCCTCATGACCCTTCAACAGAACTAGGTGAATCCAAGGAGCCTCAACCGTGTCCGGCCCATCTCCCGCGCATCCGCCCTCACGCCTTCTCCTCCCTCCCAGAGACATGATAGGGTCCTCCTTGTCCTCATTTATCACCCCACCAGCCTCCGCATTCAAAGGATCATCCTCCACTATTTCCGCCAACTCCAGCATGATGCCACCACCAAACACATCTTCCCTTCACCCCCCGGCGGCATTCCGTAGGGATCGTTCCCTCTGGGACACCCTGGTCCACTCCTCCATCACTCCTCAACCCACAGCTATGGCACCTCCCCATGCCCACGCAAAAGATGTAACACCTGCCCCTTCACTTCCTCTCTCCTCACTGTCCAAGGGCCCAAACACTCCTTTCAAGTGAAGCAGCATTTCACTTGCATTTCCCCCAACTTAGTGTACTGTATTCGTTGCTCCCAATGTGGTCTCCTCTACATTGGAGAGACCAGACTTAAACTGGGCGACCACTTTGCAGAACACCTGCGGTCTGTCCGCAAGAATGACCCAAACCTCCCTGTCGCTTGCCATTTTAACACTCCACCCTGCTCTCTTACCCACATGTCTGTCCTTGGCTTGCTGCATTGTCCCAGTGAAGCCCAACGCAAACTGGAGGAACAGCACCTCATCTTCCGATTAGGCACTTTACAGCCTTCTGGACTGAATATTGAATTCAACAACTTTAGCTCTTGAGCTCCCTCCTCCATCCCCACCCCCTTTCTGTTTCTTCCCCCTTCCTTTTGTTTTTTCCAATAATTTATATAGATTTTTCTTTTCCCACCTATTTCCATTATTTTTAAATCTTTTATGCACCCCCCCACCCCCACTAGAGCTATACCTTGAGTGCCCTATCATCCATTCTTAATTAGCACATTCGTTTAGATAATATCACCAACTTCAATACCTCTATGTTCTTTGGTTCTTTTGTCTGTGACATCTTTTGATTATCTGCTCCTATCACTGCTTGCTTGTCCATACAACCACACCACCCCCCTCCACTTCTCTCCCCCCCACCTTAAACCAGCTTATATTTCACCCCTCTCCTTGGATTCACCTAGTTCTGTTGAAGGGTCATGAGGACTCGAAACGTCAACTCTTTTCTTCTCCGCCGATACTGCCAGACCTGCTGAGTTTTTCCAGGTAATTCTGTTTTTGATTAGGAAAGGCTTTCCACTTCATATGTACTTGGCTGCTTTGTCTAAGAGAGACTAAAATCACAGGTTAAAATGAATTATTGAAACGGACCTCATTGAGGAATCATGGATTGTCATTTCTCAACTTATGTATAGCCTAAACAGTTTGACCCAAACTATTTTAACAATTATTTAATTTTACAGCATTTGCACCTGCTGAGAAACATTAATTGACAAAGCCAAATGGAAAATTGGGCCGAGATCTGCTACTTTAAATCTCCATCTAGTCTGCGATTTGTGCATATTTCTGGGAGAGGAAAAAAAGAGCTTTGGTCTAATATTAAAAATGGAAGGGACAGCAACATTTCATCCTGCACTCTATTTCCTAATAGCTGCGTGGACAGAAGGCTAAATGACCTCTCTATCCCTCTTATGAACTGTGTCCCCCTGGTTGCTAAGGCATCAAACGCACACAGAAATTTATCTAAAGGGCCCTGTAAAATGATTGGAGTGATGGATTTTCAAATCATTGGTGACCCTTTTTTTCTGCTACCAACGGGCATTGTGTTTAGTGTTCTGCTGCTAACCCAATAATCTCAGTTTACAGGAAAAGCTGTAGGAGTCTTGGAGGGACACCAACAGGTCACACTGTAGCAGAGTTGTTCTGTGCCAACCCACCAGTAAGTTCACATGTTTATCTACAAAAAGAAATGCATATACCAGAGGACCAACACATATAGAGTCTCCCAACTCCCAGAGGGCTGTGATGTCTAACTCCATACAATGATAAGAATGGTTCTTCAGAAGGATTGCAATCACAGCATTTCATGCAGGTTGTGCATGAAAGAAAAGCACTCCACGTTGATCAGCAACCGAGATGTCACCAAACATATTTGCTTGCCCTAGATATCGTCACAGGCTCCAAGTTAGTAGAGAGCTAGATGTAGAACTGTGCTATCTATTACATGGACATGTGCAGCTAGGGTGGTGCATCCAGTTATTGTAATGGTCAGTGCAACCTGCCTGAGACCTTTCTCCACTCCTTTTCATGCTGACCGAGGTGGATGGTACCTTGGAGTGATAAAGAAGGCTGCTCTCCCAGAAGGAAATGCAGCATCACTTTGAGTCGCATTCCTGCTCTATGTGGGCCTCGGGAAGAAACTGCACAGAGAAAATGGGTCTGCAGTCTATCAACCACGTCAATAGAAGCCTTTGAGTTAAAATCATACAGGTCTCCTGCTGGCGATGTCACACACGTTTCACTTTCTCCAGCTCCCATTCACCCAATTCCCATCTTGAGTTAACATCAGGGCTATTGTATATTTATTAAAAAAAATTAAAGATCATAGAATTTACAACAAAGCTATTTGTGATTGCTGGTATTTTGTTCATATTTTGCCCTTATCTACGGTGCAACAGTACCTAGAAGATGGAAAATGAATGGTTGTATTGACATTGCAGCCTGTCATCTCTGCTTTAGGCGTAGTTTAATGTGTTAATTGTTCACAACTTTCTGTGATCATCTCATTATAACAATTATTCATAGATCCAGCTGCAGCTTTGGGTATCTGCAGGGACTGAAAAATAGGAATTCGGGTGAAATTTAAATGAACATTTACATAGAATGTACAATGCAGAAATACAGACCATTCAGCTCAATTAGTCTGCATTGATGGTTATAGTTTACTTGGGCATCCTTTCATTCCATCTCCTCTTCTCAGCCTTGCAGTATATATTTCTATTCCCTTTGCTCTCATGTACTCATTTAGTTTCCTTTTGAAAGGATCTAAGCCTGAACCACTTGCTGTAGTAGTGAATTTAACCAATGTCTGAGGGAAAGAAATTCTGAATTCCCTTTAAGATTTATTGTCAATAATTGTATTTATAGCTCATAGTTATGGATTCTCCCTCAAATGGAAACTTGCTCTCCACATCTACTTCCTTCTAGGTCTTATATTTTCTGAAGTAAAACAAGTCCCCACCTGTTCAATCTTTCCCAATATTTGTAATCTCCCAGTTCCGGTACCATTCTTGTAAATTGTTTTCACGCTTTTCTCCTTTTGATAGTATGGAAAACGGGCAAGATCAAAATCCATCACATACGCGCACACACCGTTAACATCGGGCCCCAGAGCTGTGCACAGTACTCTAGGTGTCTCCCAACCAAAATAAAAGCTGGAAAGTCTCCTCACAATCCAAACAGCACAATGACAGGCAGATCTCATTAATTAGCGATCCCAATGACTCTGAGAGGTAAACCAAATTGAGTTTACTGGCAAGTAAAATTACCCCTAAACTGTAAGTATGGTGCTAATCTTCACATTTGTAATAGCTTTTCAATACATTGGTTAATGCTCTGTTCAATTCTGGTCACCATGCCACAAAAAATTGCATTTATATAGGGTCTTTTGCAACAGCCAGACAGCCATAAGCACTTTACAGCCAGCAAGGTACATTTGGAATGGAGTCACTGTTGTAACATAAGAAATGTGGCAGCTAATTTGTGCACAGCAAGCTGCCACAAACAATAGTGTGATAATAACCAAATAATGTTGATTGTGGGATAAATATTGACTAAGACGCCAGGGATAACATTCCTGCTTCACTTTGAAATTGTTCCATGTATTTTTTTATTACATTCACCCTTGGGGGTAGACTGGGCCCTGATTTAAAGTCTCAGCTGAAGGATGGCACCTCTGACAGTGCAGTACTCCCTCAGTACTGCACTGCAGTGTCAGTCTTGATTTTTGTGCTCATGTCCTGGAGGGGGACTCAAATCCACTTCAAATTTTGTTGGAAGAGGGTGGGGGCATAAAATTGGGTGCCTTGTCCCTGGTGCTGCCCCCGTCACCATTCCTGTCCCCTGCCTGTCCAATTAATTGCCACCTAAGGGCTCTTTTTCCATCGCTGTGATGGTCTTGTGGCAGGGGAAGGCTGGCGTAAGTGCCTAGGCTGGCCCCACTAATGGGGGTGGGGGATGGTGTTGGTGGTGCCTCCTTGGACACCCTGTCCCCATCAGTTCCCCTCACCCCCCAACCTCACTTCCCTCACCTCCCCTCATGAGGGCCTGCCAACCTGGCCCCAGTGAGACCCTGGACTTGCCTTAGTCCAGGCTCCATGGCTGCTCTTCTTCAGGGGAGACTGTCTGCAGTCCCAGGAGTGGCCATCGCTTCTGGTGGTGCTGCTGGGATGAGAGAGCTCCTGGTCATTTGGCCAACAGCTCTCTGAGGCAGGACTCCCTTTCCAATGTGGGTGGAAGGCCTATCTCTAGGCAAAGGCCTGACAGCCATTAAGTAGCAGAGGAGCAAGCCAGTAATGCGCAGATGGGCTCACCCCCCCAGACTTTTATGGTGGGGGCAGGGACCCCAAATAAAACTCAGCTCATTCTGACTGAAAAGTGAGAGTTCTACCAACTGAGCCATGACTGATACAAATGCTTATACTGACATTGGAGAAGGAATAATGGAAGCCTACAAGTGTGATCCATATGTAAAGAGACAAACATTCAAGGTAAACTCAGAGAAGCTTAAGTTCCACAATCTGGAAAGAAGCCAATTAAGAAGGGAGTTCATCACAAAGTAAATTTAAAGTAGGCATTTCTTAATTCAAAATGAGGAATATTTGGAGTAACCTATCAAGGAGTATGGTGGAGATAAAAATGTTGGTAATGTTCAGAATGAAGCTGCATGCTATAATGGGAGAGGTATTTACAGCTGACCTTCAATAAACTAAAAAAGCCTTTCTTATTCTTGGCGTTTCTTACGATCTTATTTTACTTTTGACCTAGGTTGAAGGTGATGTTAGTGCTGTTTATAGTTTCTAGTTTAACACATTTCACTGTTCTTTTCTTCATTCCAGCATCATGACCAAATTGGAGAACTCTTCAGAAAGATTGATTATTCTGCAAATGGTCAGGTTGATTGGGTATGTGCAATGCTGTGACTGCTGGCTTGTTAACATACTTACTGCTTTTTTACAATGCTGAAACTGACCTTGCACATTTGAGAAGTTCAGTCCCTCACAGGAAAGAAATACTTCACCAGATAAAGCCCTCTTGAACCTTGAAGCTATTCCCTGAATGATCATTTTAAAAGTCAAAGTTAAAAAGAGCAATGGTTAACTTTAATATGGTATTGGTCATCTGATGTTTTGATGTTGATTGAAGTATAAATATTGATGAGATATAAATATTGATGAGGACATTAGCCATAATTCCCTGGCTCTTCCTAGTGCCATGGAATCCTTTACATCCACCTCAGAGGCATATGGGGCCTCAATTTAATGGCTCATCCAAAAGATGGCACCTCTGACAGCGCATCACTCCCTTAGTATTCCACTCCAGCATCAGCCTGGATTGTTGTGCTCAAGTCCTGGAGTGGGACTTGAACCTTCTGACTCAAAGATGCTACTGGCTAAACCATGGCTGACACAAAAGCACATAGGAACATTGGAGAGGCTACAGCAGAGAGCAGCTAGTGTGATCCAAAAGAATTTTAGATGCCATCGTCACCAAAGCAACTAGCTGCAAGAAGTATCACTGAAGCCAACTGTGAGAGAGCTAAATAAACATGCAGAATTAAAATTGCATGATCACCTAAACCATCCAGGTAATAACTATTTCATGAGGTGAATCAGCTTCTTACACCATCAGCTTGGTAAGTTTCCTGAATCAGTTCGCCCAGTTTCCAGGGCTGGGAAATTTTAGCTGTGAGGAAAGATTGGATGGGCTGGAGCTGTTTTTCTTGGCACAGTGGAAGCTGCGGGGTTAATTCGTTGAGGGGTATAAAATTATCAGGGGCCTAGGTAGAATAAGTAGGGATTACCATAGCAGAGGGGTCAGAAACCAGCAAGCATAGGTTTAAACTAATTGGTGGAAGGGTTAGAGAAGAGGTGAAGGAACATTTTTTCACTAGAGGGTGGTAAGGCCTGCAATTCACTGCCTGACAAGGTGGCAGAGGCAGGAACTCCCCATATCTAAAAAGTTCTTGGATGTCTACTCGAAGAGTCATGGCCTTTAGGGCTACAGACCTAGTGCAGGAAGGTGGGATTAGGCTGGATAGCTCATCATCAACTGGATGTAGAAATGATGGGCTGAATGGCCTTCTCTGCATTGTATGTTTTCTATGATTTCTGGTTGTTCCATCAGTATTTGTTGTCTAACTCCATTAAACCTGCATATCTTCTCCTTTCCCCACCCTCATATTCTGAATTTGGCTGAATTCACATTAGGGGAAGAATATCATTAACCTGCTTGAAGCTGTAAATTAGTTGGACATTCAGGAAAAGGGCAGGTGTTAGAAATAAATTAAGAAGAGAAAAGGTTATTTATTTTAAAACAAAATAATATTAACTAACACAAAGCAAAAGCTCATAATTCTTTGCCATTTGTTGATTTTTTTTAATAACATCCACTATAAGATGTATTTTGTAAATAATTTAATCAGCACAGGCTGCAAAATCTTATGTTCCATCCCTCAATTCCAGTCCATTATCACGAGAATGCTTCTTTCATCTATGCTGCTGCGTTCTTCAAGGCCATTACTGCATTCTGTTAACATCGAGCTGCGTGTGACTCTTCTTCAGAACTCAAGTCATATTTGACTCGAAACATTAACCCTCTCCAAGGATGCTGCCAGACCTGCTGAGTATTCCAGCATTTTTTTCATTTCAGATTTCCAGCACCTGCAGTATTTTGCTTTTACATTTCATGCTGCTCCCTTCTGTAAAGCATGGAGCTGGATAATAACAGCTAAGCTGCAGAACGATGGGCAAACTTTTACAGCCCCGTTGTGGCAGGAGCAGGGCTGTAAAATACGGCGAGTTGTTTAAAAGCCCATTGACTTCGACAGGACAGTAAAATCCCGCCAGCATAAAATCCCACGCCATGTGTTCAGCTTGTGCTGTGAAATGCCAGTAACCATTTTGAAATTTATAAATGGGTTGTAATTGTGGTCAGAGGAATTTCTTACAAACATGTTAACATTTATCACTAACATTGCACAGTATGATTTTGATCCAAAAGCCCCCCCTTGTAAATGCTTGTAACCTGGAAATTGTTTAGAGATATTTGATTGTGTTGTCTAACTCTAGTGCACGTGCAAGTGTCAAAGATGAAAGATTCCAGCACGAGAGCAAATATGACATCAGAATGCATATCAATGCAACAAATTAACAAATTGATTTGGCACCCAAAGACCAGACTGTAGAGTGCCATATTCCATAGCACCACCCCCACGCCCCCACCTCTCCTTACAGGCAGCCCACCCACTCAAAAAGTCTTGCAGCCATTTTATGCTGGAAGCAGCGTTAATTGTTTAAGGTCAAGACTCCTTCCCCCACCTGGGAGGAAGTGATGGCAGGAGGGGCATCATGGGGTGGGGGCCATGGGAGAAGGGCAGAACAGATTTGGCAGCAAGGGTGGGTGGGGAGTGGCTTTTGGTGGTCACCAAGGGTCTCACCCTTGCCTGCCCCCATTCTCAAAGCCAGGTTTCATGATCAGGCACTGACTGCCTTTGACTGAGGGACCCACTGAAAGCCTACAAGCAACCTGACAGGCTTTCCAACGTGACAAGTCCCTTGCCCATTGCTAAGTGAATACCAGAGGTGGTCACCTGAGGTCATTAAGTTGGCTGTAATTTCCCCCATAAGGGTCTCAACTGGCAGGAAGTCAGTGCACAAGCCTTAATCCAGGCTGAAATTACTGTATACTGCAAAGGCATTGGACCCTGACAACATTCTGGCAATAGCACTGAAGACTTGTACTCCAGAACTTGCTGCGCCACTAGCCAAACTGTTCCAGTACAGGTACAATATTGGCACCTACCCAGCTATGTGGAAAATTGCCCAGGTATGTCCTCTACACAAAAATCAGGACAAATCAAACTCAGCCAATTACCGTCCCATCAGTCCACTCTCCATTATCAGTAAAATAATGGAAGTGGTCAACAACAAGGCTATCAAGCAGCACTTGCTTAGCAATAACCTGCTCACTGATGCCCAGTTTGTGCTCCGCCAGGGCTACTCAGTTCCTAACCTCATTACAGCCTTGGATCAAACATAGACAATACAGCTGAACTCCCAAGGTGAGGTGAGAGTGACTGCCCTTGATGTCAAGGCAGCATTTGACCGAGTGTGGCATCAAGGAGCCCTAGCAAAAGTGAAGTCAATGGGAATTAGGGGGAAAACTCTCCGCTGGTTGGAGTCATACTTAGCACAATGGAAAATGGTTGTGATTGTTGGAGGTCAGTCATTCCAGCTCCAGGGCATCACTGCAGGAGTTCCTCACATACTTCATCAATGACCTTCCTTTCTTTATAAGGCCAGAAGTGGGGATGTTCGCTGATGATTGCACATTGTTCAGCACCATTTGCAACTCCTCAGATACTGAAGCAGTCCATGTCCAAATGAAGCAAGATCTGGAGGATATTCAGGCTTGGGCTGATAAGTAGCAAGTAACATTCACACCACACAAGTGTCAGGCAATGACCTTCTCCAACAAGAGAGAATCTAACCATCGCCCCTTGATGTTCAATGGCATTACCGTCACTGAATCCCCCACTGTAAACATCCTGGGGGGTTACCATTGACCAGAAACTGAACTGGACTAGCCATAAAAATACTGTGGCTACAAGAACAGGTCAGAGGCTAGGAATCGTGTGATGAATAACTCACCTCCTGACTCCCCAAAGCCTGTCCACAATCTACAAGGCACAAGTCAGGAGTGTGATGGAATATTCCCCACTTGCCTGGATGAGTGCAACTCGAACATCACTGAAGAAGCTGGACACCGTCCAGGATAAAGCAGTCCGCTTGATTGGCACCACATCCACAAACATTCACTCCCTCCACCACCGACGCATAGTAGCAGCAGTGTGTACCATCTACAAGATGCACTGCAGGAATTCACCAAGGCTCCTTCGACAGCACCTTCCAAACCCATAACCACTACCATCTAGAAGGACAAGGGCAGCAGATAGATGGGAACACCACCACCTAGAAGTTCCCCTCCAGGTCACTCACCAACCACCCTGACTTGGAAATATATTGCTGTTCCTTCACTGTCACTGGGTCAAAATCCTGGAAATCCCTTCCTAACAGCACTGTGGGTATACCTACACTTCATGGACTGCAGCAGTTCAAGAAGGCAGCTCACCACCACCTTCTCAAGGGTACCTAGGGTATGGGCAGTAAATGCTGGCCCAGCCAGTGAAGCCCACATCCCGTGAATGAATAATAAAAAAAAAATCATGGTAGAGGCTGGAAGGCTGTGGGGCCCACAACTGCCACCTTCCCACCCAATTAAATGCCTTTCCAGCACCAAAACCTGCCACAGAGCAGGGCATTAAATTCCGCCCGATATCTTACGAATGTGTTACTGACAGGATAGTGATCAGAGACTATCATGATCTCCAGTCAACTTCTCTTTGCCTAACCAGAGTAACTAGTGATTATTTGCAACTTCACAATGTATGGTAATCCATTGACTAAAAAAAGCATGAAGCAAAATTTGTGGGGCCACAGGGAAAAGATAGGGGATTGGCACTAGGGGAATCATTGTTGCAGAGAGTTGGCACAGCAAAGGCTGTCTGGCCTCCTCCTGTGCTGTGACCATTCTGATACTGTGAAGAAAAAAATGGGTATTAATTTCATGGAACTTTCAAGCTATAATTTTATCACAATTGATACAAAATGCAGAACTGATTAGTATTTATTAATTAGTTAGTTGCTGATTATCAGCAAATGGATTGCCAGTGAAATACAGTATTTATAGCATCCACATTAAACCAGATTCTAATTCTGTCTCACCAATGTCTTGCTGATGTATCTCCCTTTTGATTTAATTCTCATTCTTTCTCTGATCTCAAACTTTTTGATCACATTCCTGTCTCTCATCTGTTTCTCCCTTTCTGTGTCCTTCAATAGTTCCTTTATCCCATTACAAATAATGATTTCTTTGACAGGATGAATTCTGTACCTACATGCAACTGAAGTACAAGGAGATTGAAGAGTCCTATACACGATCAAAACATATCTCATTCTCCCTTCCTGCAACTATCCGGGAGTTCTCTCATGCGGAGCAGATCCTGCGCATTTACTTCACACCTGATGATACCTTCATCATGATGCGAGAGGATGGAACTATTTCCTTCTGGTCAGCTGAGCTAAAACTGAAACGAAGCAAGAGACTCTTCGTATGTATGTTTGTAAAAATGAACAAGAACGAATAACGTTTTCCAATCATTGAACTCATGGAAATTGGTCAAATGGTTCTATTTGGAATCTATGCGTCATCAGCAGAAGTTTAAAAATATTCATGCAATTGCTAATTTGGGTCTTTGGGTCTCTGATTTCAGTTCAGTTATATTCTGTGTCCCCTTATCCATGTTCATGGGTGTAATGCACAGAGATGGATCTAACCAGCAGCATCACAGGATTGTTACGCTGCAGAAGGAGGCCATTCGACCCATTGTATCTGCACCAACTTTCCAAATGAGTATGACTTGGTGCCATTCTCCTGCTTTTTCCCCATACCCTTGCACATTGTTTCTATTCAAATAATCATCTGTTGCCCTCTTGAGTGCCTCGATTGAACCCGCCCGCACCATTCTTTCAGGTAGTGCATTCCAGACTTGACCCACTCATTTTGTGAAATTCTTTCTCACTTTTTTTCAAGTATTGTTGAGTGTTTTTCAGCACACTTTTTTTGAAACCGCTCAACTGTATGGGCCAAACTACAGTTGTGGGGTTATTTTGCTGCACAGAATGGGTGTCCCAGTTCAAATCCCACTCCTCTGCCCACTGCCCTGGGCCCCCACTCTCTAAGATCACAAGTCCCACCAACAATTTACCTTACGAGCAGCTGTCCCCACCTGACCTTGAGACTGGGGTCTCATAATTAGGGGGAACTCTTCGTCACTCGGTTGTTTGGTCCCACAAAAGTCAAAATCGTGAGGAAACAGGACATCTTTGGGTTGTGCTGCCATGCTGCAGGATGTTTTCCATAGCTTCCCCAAACTCTGCTGTCCTGCTGTGGCTACCATTGATCAGACACTTCCTATGACTTTGATGAATATTGGCAAACAAATTTCAAACCCACAATTGCGGTTTTAAAGTACCGCAGACATTTAAGAAGCGCTGGAAAATTGCATGCTCCCAGAGTTTAACTACCAACATTAGATAGGTGTAAGATTGACTCAGGATTGATAAGGGAGGGAACAAATCCTGGGGGTTTTCAGGAAGGCCTTGGGATTGAGAAGTTGGGGAGCCTGAGGTAGGGAAGGCTTAAAACTTTCTTTGTGGGACCGAAGGAATGGTTATTACTCAGGGCTTTGGTGGGGTTGGCATCCAGGGAGGGTAACCTGGGCACTTTTAATTGTGCATACATCCAGTTTCCGTCATTATTATTGGGCAAGAAATGAACTTACCAGTACAGTTTCCCACTGATAGTTAAAATCCCGGCTGTAGACATTCAGAGTACTTGAATGAAAGCATCATTAGTGAACCAAGTCCTATCCAATATGCATGACATTCACAAAAGATAGTGAGCAGGACAATTAAGCTTGACTTATCTCTCCTTCTTATTATAGATCAAACCTGGGACCCTCAGGACATTGTGATTTCACTATGTACTGAATGAACTAATTGGTCTGTTGAGAGAGTCAGACAAGTTTAAATATTCAGTAAATATAGTGATAGGTATAGGTATAGTGATAGTCAATGGGTAAATGTACTGTGTGATGTGGCACTAAGCCACACATGACAAAATTTGGCCATTTAGGTGTGATACCCAAGGATCTGATGGTGTCAATATAGCTGCACCACATCATAAGTTACTTTGATAAGAGGATGGGAAAATTGAGAATAAATTTCAACTTCTGTATATTTGGCCTGTATTGAGGCGACAGTCAATCACAAGTATTCACACACCATGCCATTGCATCATCTGTATGTGTGGGACTTTATTGTGTTTATTAAAGTAAAAGTTGCTTAATACAAGCTGCAACAATAACGATAACTCCACCACTTTTACTTTTTAGGAGAGGCCTCCTGGCCGAAAGCCAAAATGGATAACTGACTTCACCATCATGTCTCAATATAACAAGTTCATCCTAAGTACTGGGTATGGGTGCTTTCTGTCAGATTTATTTTGTATGTCACATGAAGAGACCTGAGGCATTTCAAAATCCGATTTTGTATTTCTTTAACTTTTTTCAATATAGAGATCGGGAAATTCAGATTTATGAGCTCTCTACCTTGGAGCCATATTGTCAGATCACTGGTTTGGAAACCGGACCACTACAGCTTGACTACTGGTAAGAAGTATCAACTGGTGAGGGACTTCTTTGTGCATAATCTTTTTGAATTATTTTGTAAACATCTAAATCATATGCTGCTTGTGCATATTTTAAATTTTACAAAATTATAACATTCAAATGATTGCGAAAGGCCATCCTAAGTCATTGATATTTTTAAGGCAGAGGTGGATTGACTCTTGGTAAGCAAGGGGGTGATAGGTTATGGGCGGAAGTTGGGGTGCAGATTTCATGCTACTTTTGGATCAGCCACGATCTTATTAAATGGCAGACCAGGCTCAAGGGGCTGAATGGCCTACTCCTCCTTGTTCATGTGTTTCTATGGTACAAACCCAACAGCCTTCCCAATAAATCATAGCGTTCAGCCGTTTCTTAGGTTATTCCAATATTCTACCTCCAATATTATTAGAGAGCTTGTAAAATTAAGCAATGACTATTTCATTGTGTTTTCACTTATTAAAAAAAAATGAATGCATGAAAGCTGTCAGGGCTGCTGGCAGTATTATTGAACCAAAATAGCATTAAGATCTCTTTTTTGTTGCAAAGTGGTCCAAATATCTGTGAAGGTGATGAGAGGCCATCATGCTATGGAATGAATTTAACTTGTTTCATCCTCCAGTTCGACAGGTGAAGATGACTGCATGATTCTGTATGGAGATGACCAGGTGAGGTCACTATATGAGAAAGTGGTGCTGCATTTATAGTACAGTTCTACACTGCAGCCAGTCCTGAATGCACATGTAGCTTTTTTAAAATTCATTCATGGGGTGTGTGCTTTGCTGGCTGGGCCAGCATTTACTGCCCATCCCTGATTGTCCTTGAGAAGGTGGTGGTGAGCTGCCTTCTTGAATCGCTGCAGTCCATGTGGTGTAGGTACACCCACGGTGCTGTTAGGAAGGGAATTCCAGCATTTTGGCCCAGCAACAATGGAGGAACTGCGATATATTTCCAAGTCAGGATGGTGAGTGGCTTAGAGGGGAACTTCTAGGTGGTGGTGTTCCCATCAATCTGCTGGCCTTGTCCTTCTAGATGGTAGTGGTTGTGGGTTTGGAACCTGCTGTCATTCATCCAGGCAAGTGGGGAGTATTCCATCACACTCCTGACTTGTGCCTTGTAGATGGTGGACAGGTTTTGGGGAGTCAGGAGGTGAGTTATTCATTGCAGGATTCTTAGCCTCTGACCTGCTCTTGTAGCCACAGTATTTATATGGCTAGTCCAGTTCAGTTTCTGGTCAATGGTAACCCCATGATGTTGATAGTGGGGAATTCAGTGATAGTAATGCCATTAAACATCAAGGGGTGATGGTTAGATTCTCTCTTGTTGGAGAAGGTCATTGGCTGGAACTTGTGTGGCACAAATGTTACTTGTCACTTATCAGCCCAAGCCTGGATATTGTCCAGGTCTTGCTGCATTTGAACATGGACTGCTTCAGTATTTGGAGTCGCGAATGGTGCTGAATATTGTGCAATCATCAGCGAACATCCCCACTCCTGACCTTATGATGGAAGGAAGGTCATTGATGAAGCAGCTGAAGATGGTTGGGCTGAAGACACTACCCTGAAGAACTCCTGCAGTGATCCTGGAGCTGAGATGACTGACCCCCCAAAACAACAACCATCTTCCTTTGTGCTAGGTATGACTCCAACCAGTGGAGAGTGCAGCTCCTCCAACAGTCAAAAAGCTCAACGCCATTCAGGACAAAGGATGCTTGATTGGCATCCCTTCCACAAACATTCAGTCCCTTTGCCACTGACGGACAAGTGGCAGCAGTGCACACCATTTACAAGATGTACTGCAGCAACTCACCCAAGGCTCCTTCGACAGCATCTTCCATGACCTATCATTTAGAAGGACAAGGGTAGCAGGTGCATTGGAACATCATCACTGCAAGTTCTCCTCCAAGCCACACACCATCCTGACTTGGAAATATATTGCAGTTCCTTCACTGTCACTGGGTCAAAATACTGGAACTCTCTCCCTAACAACACTGTGAGTATACCTACATCCCATGTATTGCAGCAATTTAAAAAGAAAGCTCAACATCACTACCTCAAGGGCAATTAGGGATGGACAAATGCTGGACTAGCTATGAAGGAATTCCTGTGAAGGAACAAAAAAAATCAAATTTGATTTAGATTCATTAGCAACAGTAGCAGAAAGCTAGAAAAGCAAAGATTGGTGTTGTATTGAGTACATTATACAAAAGCCGTAGAATCAGGCATAAATAGATGCGAGTCTAGCTCATGCCTTCAACATTAATATGTTTTCTGTGGAGCTTGTATGTTAGCATCATGTACATTCTCACAAGCTGCAGAAAAGGACTATATTCTTCCCCATCTTTTCTGTAAAATCTTGGAATTGGTATCATTGTACCAAATATTTGGAGCCAATCTTACCTTGAGAGTAATAGGATTTGGTTCAAAATGCACAGCACGACAACAGTGTGCTTTAAATATGTTTGACTTCAAATTACGCTTTTTTTTGTTGAATTTGTAGCATCCATATTTTAAAACATATATATTTTGAGGCACAGTCATTTTAGTTGCCAGAAGGCTCGCATTGCTCTTGAATCCATGCCCTTGTATCAGTAAGCATCGCAAAGAGGAAGGCCGATAAGAAAAACTCTGGAGCAGTTAGTGTGGCAGAAATAAGATCCTGTTAGACAATAGTTATGACTGCAGCAGCAGTTAGAACTAATTTCCTTTTCTGCACTCTTCCTTCTCACACTCACTGGTTAATGATAAAATCACTTCTGGCCCTGGAGCTGAAATACTTAATATTGTAGCATAACTGCAAGATAGCTCTGCAAAAATCACAAGCCTTTGAAAAATTGCACATTCCTAGCCTCAATACCACAGTGATTATAGTTCTGTACTGACTGTGGAGACCCTGAGGAAATCTTAGGCGATTGTACGCCTTGATTAATTTTGATATAAGATTGGCAGAAACCTCAGATAAGCACATAAGCAGGGATTTTACTGATCTTCTGTCAAAGGTACAGTAGCTGATTGGGGTTAACCCATGAGGAAAATCTCAGCATGTAAGGGGAAGGAATTGCTTTGGTCTCCATATGCGGCACGGTTGTTAATATTCTTTTTGTACATTGCAACCAAGACTGTACTTCTCTATTGTTGGATGCTGTGAACATGACAATTCCATTGTTGTAAATTTGAAAATTCTTCTCATTGCAGGGCTGTGTAAATATTTTACTTCTGTCATCTGTAGGAGAGACTTTGAGGTTTGTTTAATACGCTAAAATACTATAAAATCTCTGAATGTTTCTGTTCTCTGAAATGATAATGACGTGAGATTAAAACTCTTTTGTTTGATTTTAATTCATGTGAACAGTTCTTCCAAGTCTCGTACCTTAAAAATCATGAAACAGTTGGGAATAAATAAATTGGTGGTAACAAATCCTGATCATTGATCGCAAATGCATGACTTACTGGAGTACTGTCATATGGACAGGAAGATCTCAGATCCAAAACTTGTTTGTTGATGAGTTAACCCATATTTGTTTGCTTTTTTCAAGTTCAAGTGAGATGCTATGAGAATGAAGTTTTTTTTATTCATTCATGGTATGTGGGCATCGCTGGCTAGACCACATTTATTGCCCATCCCTAACTGCCCTTGAGAAGGTGGTGGTGAGCTGCTTCTTGAACCACTGCAGTCCATGTGCTGTAGGCACACCCACAGTGCTGTTAGATAAGGAGTTCCAGGATTTTGACCCAGTGATGGTGAAGGAACAATGATATATTTTCAATTCAAGATGGTGAGTGGCTTGGAGGGGAACTTCAAGGTGGTGGTGTTCCCATGTGTCTGCTGCCCTTGCTCTTTAGATGGTAGTGGTCGTGGGTTTGGAAGGTGCTGTCCAAGGTGACTCGGTGAGTTTCTTCAGTGTATCTTGCAGATAGTACACATTGCTGCCACTGTTCGTCGGTCGTGGAGGAAGTGAATGTTTGTGGACGAGGTGCCAATCAATCAGACTGCTTTGTCCTGGATGGTGATGAGCTTCTTGAGTGTTGTGGGAGCTGTACTCATCCAGGCAAGTGGGGAGTATTCCATCACACTCCTGACTTGTGCTTTGTAGATGGTGGTCAGCCTTTGGGCAGTCAGGAGGTGAGTGACTCATTGCAGGATTCCTAGCCTCTGACCTGCTATTGTAGCCAAAGTATTTATATGGCTAGTCCAGTTCAGTTTTTGGTCAATGGTAACCACCAGGATGTTGATAGTTGACAATTCAGCAAAGGTAGTGCCATTGAATGTCAAGGGGTGATGGTTAGATACTCTCTTGTTGGAGATGGTCATTACCTGGAACTTCTGTGGCATGAATGTTACTTGCCATTTGTCAGTATAAACCTGGATATTGTCCAGGTCTTGCTGCATTTGAACATGGACTGCTTCAGTATCTGAAGAGTCGCGAATGGTGCTGAACATTGTGCAAACATCCCCACGTCTGACCTTATGATGGAAGGAAGGTCATTGATGATGCAGCTGAAGATGGTTGAGCTGAGGAACTGAGATGACTGACCTCCAATAATAACAACCATCTTTTTTTGTGCTAGTTATGACCCCAACCAGCAGAGTTTTCCCCCTGATTCCCATTGACTCCAGCTTTGCTGGGGCTCCTTGATGCTACACTCAGTCAAATGCTGCCCTGATATCAAAGGCAGTCATTCTCACCTCACCTCTGGAGTTCAGCTCTTTTGTCTATGTTTAAACCAAGGCTGTAATGAGGTCAGGAGCTGAGCGGCCCCAGAAGAACCCAAACTGAGCATCCGTGAGCAGGTTATTGCTAAACAAGTGCCAGCTGATAGCACTATTGATGATCTCTTCCATTACTTTACTGATGATCGAGAGTAGACTGATGGAGTGGTAATTGGCCGGATTGAATTTATCCTGCTTTTTGTGCACAGGACATACCTGGGCAATTTTCCACATGGCCAGATGGATGCCAATATTGTAGCTGTACTGGAACAATTTCAGTGGCAAATTCAGGAGCACAAATCTTCAGCACTATTGCTGGAACATTATCAGGGCCCAAAGCCTTTGCAGTACCCAGTGCCTTCAGCCATTTCATGATATCACATGGAGTGAACTGAATTGGCTGAAGGCTGGCATCTATGATGCTGAGGACCTCTGGAGGAGGCTGAGATGACTGAAGATTGCTGTGAATGCTTCAGACTTGTCTTTTGCACTGATGTGCTGGACTCTTCCAAGGTTGAAGATGGGGATATTTATGGAACCCCTTCCTCCAGTGAGTTGTTTAATTGTCCATCACCATTCACGGCTGGATGTGGCAAGACTGCAGAGCTTTGATCTGATCCATTGATTATGGAATGGCTTAGCCCTGTCAATCACTTGCTGCTTGTGCTGTTTGGCATGCAAGTAGTCCTGTATTGTAGCTTCACCAGGTTGACACCTCAATTTTAGGAATGCCTGGTGCTGCTCCTGGAATGCCCTCCTGCATTCTTCATTGAATCAGGGTTGATCCCCTGGCTTGGTGGTAATGGTAGAGTGGGGGATTTGCCAGGCCATGAGGTTACAGATTGTGGTTGAGTACAATTCTGCTGATGCTGATGGCCCACAGTGCCTCATGGATGCCCAGCTTTGAGTTGCTAGACCTGTTCGAAATCTGTCCCATTTAGCACGGTGGTAGTGCCACACAACATGATGGAGAGTATCAATGTGAAGATGGGACTTTGTCTACACAAGTACTGTGTAGTGGTCACTCCTACCAATACTGTCATGGATAGAATTATCTGCGGCAGGCAAGTTGGTGAGGATAAGGTCAAGCATGTTTTTCCCTCTTATTGGTTCCCTTACCACCTGCTGTAGACCCAGTTGAGCAGCTATTCCCTTTAGGACTCAGCCAGCTCGGTCAGTATTGGTGCTACCAAGCCACTCTTGCTGCAGAATTTTCGGCTTGGTGAGTGGGGGCGGGGCCTGCTCGCTGAGGCATAAAATGACGCGGGGTGACATCAAGTGTGTGTCCTGATGTCATTGCACGTCATTTAGTTTTTCAGTTCGGTGGGCGCTCAGCTAACTCGGCTGTGTGCCTGCCAAACTGTCAAAGACCTATTAAAGCCATTTAAAAAGCCACTTAAACAATTTCCTGAGCTGCCCATCCAACCTTAAGGTTGGCGGGCAGGCGAAGAGCCCAGGCTGCCTTTGCATTTTTCATGGAACCTCATCCATGGGCAGGATGAGGTTTGATGAATGATTTTAAATTTTCCCAAAAATTTTTTATTAAAATTAATGCACATATCCCAACTCATGTGACAGTTTACATGAGGGGACATGTCATAAAAATGTTTTCACCACTTTATTAAACTGTTTAACCTTAAAACTTATCTCCCTGAGGCACCTCTGTGCTTCAGAGAGGTTTCTGTGTTCTTTGGTGCGCATGTTCTCCTGACTCAGGCAACACACCCCTCCCCCGCCACCCCCTTCCACCCGCACAGGTAGCGCACAGTGCTTACAGACGCACGTCATACTAAGCAGCCCTTAATTGGCCCGCCCACTTAAAATGGCAGTGCAGACCCAATCCGGGGCGCTGATCAGGTCCGAGCCTGCTCCCGTGTCATCCGCCCAACAGGCAGAAAATTCTGCCCAATGGACATTGAAATCCCCCACCCAGAGTACATTCCGTGTCCTTGTCACCCTCAGTGCTTTCTCCAAGTGGTGTTCAACATGGAGGAGTACTGATTCATCAATTGATGGAGGGCGCTACATGGTAATCAGCTGGTTTCCTAGCCCATTTTTGACTTGATCCCATGAAACATCATGCTGTCTGGAGTCGGAATTGAGGACTCCCCGGGCAACTCCCTCCCGACTGTGTCACCACCTCTGCTGGGTCTGTCCTGCTGGTGGAACAGGACATACTCAGGGATGGTGGTGCCTAGGACATTTTTTTTATTCATTCATGGGATGTAGGCTTCACTGGCTGGGCCAACATTTATTGCCCATCCCTTGTTGCCCTTGAGGAGGTGGTGGTGAGCTGCCTTTTTGAACCGCTGCATTCCATGCGGTGTAAGTGCTGTTAGGAAGGGAGCTCCAGGATTTTGACCCAGTGACAGTGAAGGAACAGCAATATATTTCTAAGTCAGTATGGCGAATGACTTGATGGGGAACTTCCAGGTGGTGATGTTCCCATGCGTCTGCAGCCCTTGTCCTTCTAGATGGTCATGGTCATGGGTTTGGAAGGTGCTGTAGGAGGAGCCTTGGTGAATTCCTACAGTGCATCTTGTAGATGACACACACTGCTGCTACTCTGTGTGTCGGTGGTGGAGGGAATGAATGTTTGTGGATGTGGTGCCAATCAAGCAGGCTGCTTTGTCCTGGACAGTGTCCAGCTTCTTGAGTGTTGTTGGAGTTGCACTCATCCAGGCAAGTGGGGAGTATTCCATCACACTCCTGACTTGTGGATGGTGGACAGACTTTGGGAAGTTATTCACCACAGGATCCCTAGCCTCTGACCTGCTCTTGTAGCCACAGTATGCAAATGGCTAGTCCAGTTCAGTTTCTGGTCAATGTTAGCCCCAGGAAGTTGATAGTGGGGGATTCAGTGATGGTAATGCCCTTGAACATCATTTGTTGAAGAAGGTCATTGCCCAGCATTGTGTGGCGCGAATGTTACTTGCCACTTGTCAACACAAGCCTGGATATTGTCCTGTAAGGTATAATTCCGTGAGTATGACTATGTCAGGTTGTTGCTTGACTAGTCTCTAAGACAACTCTCCTAGTTTTGGTACAAGCCCCCAGATGTTAGTAAGGAGATTTTGCAGGGTGGACAGGGCTGAGTTTGCCATTGTCATTCCCAGTGCCGAGGCCACCTTGTTTCATTCCTGTTGGGACTTCTTCACGTTTGACACAACTGAGTGGCTGCTAGGCCATTTCAGAGAGCATTTCAGAGTCACCCACTTTGCTGTGGGTCTGGAGTCACATGTAGACCAGGCCAGATAAGGATGGCAGATTTTCTTCCCTGAAGGGTATTAGTATTATTGTATCACATGGGTTTTTACAGCCCTGGCTCCATGGTCATCATTGCACTTGCAATTCCAGATTTTTATTGAGTTCAAGTTTCACCATCTGCTGTGGTAGGATTCGAACACTGGTCCAGCGATGATACCACTACACCACTGCCTCCCCCCACTACGCCACTGCCTCCCCCCCACTACACCCCTTGTGTGGAACAGTTCTTCAGTGTGTTATGATACCAAGTGTTAGGGTATTGCATCACATCTCTGACTGTCATACCAAGAAACTGTTATTGGATGAGCAGAGATCTGTTAGTTTGACAATGGGAAAGAGAGGGATACAGTCAATCCGTTCCCAGTCCTGATTACCCAACAAATTACCTCTCCACTCTCTCAGCCATAGAATATCATGTGAGAACCTAAAAAATGAAGGAAAAACTTGAAGGATTTTTTTTTTACATTTTCAATCATTGAAATTATAAAAGCTAGGTATGTCCTCCTAAGTATTACATTAACTATCTGTTAGTGATTGGTTTAATGTTGATGAGAAATTTGTATTGCTAATCAGATGAACCAATATTCTCTGGCTTATTCTTTAGTGAAGGCAAATAAATTGGAAAAATTGAGTAAATTGGTTTTTTTTAAATACTGATATACCTAGCCGTTCTGTTCATGTACTGATAGTCATGTTTGACAACTACCATGTGTTTTGACATTCCTGATCATACTTTTACCCAATAGCCTGATTTAATTCTGCAACCTGCTTTTCAGGAACTAAATCAAAAAGATCTGAACTCAATGTCAATATAACACTTCACTCCTGAGGCAATCATAATACAAGATAGCGTGGAACAATAAAGCACGCCATTTGTTTGCTCATCAACTCCATGGCTTTCACTTGCCATGTGTTATCCACCCAACATTGAACCCTCCCCTCTTCCCTACTGCTTCTAAGTTTAATTTCTTGAAGCAAAGTTCTGCTTAAAAATTCCCTAATCACCAATTCAAAATGAACTTTAATATTCATCCATCCTCATATTTCCACTGTTCAGCCCAGATCAACCCCCTCCCCTCCCACACCCTCTTCCCCCAACCCTGCCATAGCAGTAGTAGAAAACCCATCGTTTTCCATTCCTGTTCCCAGCCAGATATTTATGATCTTCCTTGGTCTCTTCCTAATTCAGATTTGGACTGTAGTGAGCTCATTATGCTTAGTTATTGAGATCTTATGTGCACCAATGATGACCCTGTTATGGAGCCCAATAAACTTGAATTTTAAGAGTCCTTCCTATTCCACGACTACCCCCATGGCACAGTGCTAATGCGAAATAAACTTTCAGCAAAAGCAATATAATTCTGTATTGAACAACACCTTTAAAAAGCGCTAGGGGAATTTGAATTAAGAACAGTCTTTAGGAATCCAAGGATAAGTTCAGCTAGAGATGATTGAACGCTGTGTATAACATGATTACGTCTGAGCTGTTGACTCCTTGCAAATATCATGCTAAAGACAGCTGACCAAGAATAAATAATGAGTAGATTAGACAGATATCCATGCTCTTTCCTTGATTTACCTTTCAAGAGTGTGGGGGCTAGCCTGGGAAAAATGTTGCTGACTGGGTAGAGCTGAACAGATTGCACTTAGTCTATGAAGGAGGTCAGTAATTTATTTGTACCTTTGAAGGCAGAGAGATGTTACACAGCTGGTCTGGACTTGGGGCAAAATATCTGCTAGAGCAGTTAAAAGTAGAGGCTCTCCTGCCCTGATTTATCACTTTCTGCAATGTCAAAGAGAATTATTTAATAGTTTTAATATAAAGCCTTTTATTTACATGACAATTTAATTTGGAATGCTTCTTAAAGGTAGTGGATTGTGTAATTGAAGAATGCTAATTTATGCAAAAAAAATCCAAAGTGACTTTTAAATCATTATCTCTGGCATTTTAACACATTGCCATAATTAGCATTTAAAACCACAAGTGGGATTAAACCCAGACATTAAGTTAAACATTAATACTTCAGAGTTTTCTCTGCTGTAACCTCAAGTACTTGCTGTCTTAAAAATAACGTTCATTAAAATGCAACAGGATTAAACATTTATTCTGATTGTAGTTTACAGGAGATGTTTAATACTTTTGTTGTGAAGGAAAATTATTTTTGTCAATTGTAGCTGAATGGCAAAACTCATTTGCCATTATATGGTCATAAACTTGGGCAGTTAATTTGCAAGAAAAAAGAACAGAAACAGAAAGATATTTACAAATGGGATTTAATAGATAGCTAGAACTGTTCTCAAGGAAAATTAGCAATAAAACTTACTGCCACCTCGTTGCCTGGGCCTAAATATTCCTCCTTCTGTCTAATTAAATCTAATGTTGCCTGATATTCAAGCCCTGGGTGCTGCTGTTAGTCTAAATATTCAGCTGAGAGCTGGGAGCACTTTTGAAACCTGTAACAACTAAAATGGGTGATATCATAAGACATGAGAACATAACAAGAATGTAACAAAAAAAGGTCATTCAACTCGTCAGGTCTGTTTTTTCCATTTTATTTTGGTGATGGAGTGTTATCAGTGCTGGGATAGTACATTTTAATTTCTGTGTCTTTTTCTTCAATGCAGAACATGGAAAAAGGGGCCCAAAGTGGATAATTTGCCCACTATCAGCATCGAAAACTCCATCCTGTCACCAAATGTCACTTGCATTCGATGGAAAGTACATGAAGATTGGGTAACACAGGTAATTGTGTTAATGTCTCTGGTCTAGTAATCCAGAAGCCCAGGCTAATGCTGCAGGGCCATAGGTTAGAATCCCACCATGGAAGCTGGTGGAATTTAAATTCAGTTAATAACCTGGAATTAAAAAGCTATTCTTGGTAATAGTGACCATGAAACCATTGTCGATTGTCATTAAAACCCATCTGTGTTACTAATAACTTTATGGAAGGAAATCTGTTGCCTTTACTTGATCTGGTTTGGATGTGACTCCAGACCCACAGCAATGTGGTTGACTTTGAAATGCCCAAGCAAGCCACTCCATTGCATCAAAAACAGCTACAAAGCCTACAAGAAGAAATGAAACCAGACGGATCACCCGGCATCAACCTAGGCACTGGAAACGACAATGGCAAACCCAGCCTTGTTGACCCTGCAAAGTCCTCCTTCAATCTTCAACAACAATCTTCATTCAGAATTGCCAAGTGGATGATCCATCTCAGCCTCCTCCTGAGGTCCCCAGCATCACAGATGCCAGATCACAGATGCCAGTCTTCAACAAATTCAATTCACTCCACATGATATCAAGAAACAGCTGAAGGCATTGGATACTCTATGGGCCCAGACAACATTCCAGCAATGGTACTGAAGACTTGTGCTTCAGAACTTGCCGTGCTCTTAGCCAAGCTGTTCCAGTACAGCTGTAACATTGGCATCGACCTGGCAATGTCAAAAACTGCCCAGGTATGCCCTGTCCACAAAAAGCAGGACAAATTCAAACCGGCCAATAAAGACACCATCAGCCTGGCCCCAATCATCAGCAAAGTGATAGAAAATGTCATCAACAGTGCTATCAAGCAGCACTCAGCAAAAACCTGCTGACTGATGCTCAGTTTGGGTTCCGCCAGGGCCACTCAGCTCCTGACCTCATTACATCCTTTGTCCAAACATGGACAAAAGAGCTAAACTCCTGAGGTGAGATGAGAGTGACTACCCTTGAAAAAAGGCAGCGTTTAACCAATTTGGTATCAAGGAGTCCTGGAAAAACTGGAGCCAATAGGAATCAAGGGGAATCCAGTGGTTGGAGTCATACCTAGCACAAAGGAATGTGATTGTGGTTGTTGGAGGTCAATCATTTTCAGTCCCAGGACATCATTGCAGGAGTTCCTCAGGGTAGTATCCTAGGCCCAACAAACTTCAGCTGCTTCATCAATGACCTTCCTTCCATCATAAGGTTAGAAGTGGGGATGTTCACTGATGCGCATTGATCAAAAACATTCACAACGACTCAGATACTGAAGCAGTTGATGTCCAAATGCAGCAAGGCCTGGAAAATATTCAGGCTTGGGCTGAAAAATGGCAAGTAATATTCACGCCACATAAGTGCCAGGCAATGGTCATCTCCACCAAGAGAGAATCTAACCATCACCCCTTGATTTTCAGTGGTATCACCTTCTCTGAATTCCCCCTACTATCAACATCCTGGTGGTTACCATTGACCAGGAACTGAGCTGGACCAGCTATGCAAATACTGTGGCTGCGAAAGCAGATCAAAGGCTGGGAATCCTGCGGCAAGTAACTCATCTCCTCGCTCCCCAAAGCCAGTCCACCATCTATAACGTACAAGTCAGGAGTGTGATGAAATACTCTCCACTTGCCTGGATGAGTGCAGCTCCAATAACACCCAAGAAGCTCAACACAATCCATAACAAAGCTGCCAGATTGATTGGTACCTCATTCTCCATCTTCAACAACCACTCCCTGCACCACCAACACACAGTGGCAGTAGTATCTACCATCTACTAGATGCCCTACAGGAATTCACCAAGGCTCCTTAGGCAGCACTTTCCAAACCCATGACCTCTGTCACCTAGAAGGCAAGCCGATGCATGGGAACAACACCACCTGGAAGTTCCCCTCCAAGCCACTCACCATCCTGACTTGGGCATATATCGCCGTTCCTTCACTGTCGCTGGGTCAAAATCCAGGAACTCCCTTCCTAACAGCACTGTGGATGTATGTACACCACATAGACTGCAGCGTTTTAAGAAGGCAGCTCACCACCACCTTCTCAAGGGCAGTTAGGG
Organism: Carcharodon carcharias; assembly: GCF_017639515.1. Classification (NCBI taxonomy): domain Eukaryota; kingdom Metazoa; phylum Chordata; class Chondrichthyes; order Lamniformes; family Lamnidae; genus Carcharodon; species Carcharodon carcharias. The sequence continues at coordinate 45,248,078 of NC_054477.1, read as the reverse complement.
ATGGGCAATAAATGCTGGCCTAGCCAGCGAAGCCTACAACCTGTGAAAGAATTTTAAAAAAATCAGGAGTATAGCTGATTCCTCTAATGAGCCCCAATGGGTGCAATTTGTTTTGGGCTGGACTCATCCCAATTAAGTCGGGCAGGGAAAATTGAGGACGGAATTTCTGACCAGAGCCTAATTGAGATCTTCAAGTGGCCAATTTATTCTACCAGCAACAAGGGGGCTTTACCGCTCGTGGGGACAGTGCCCAGTAAGAACTGGCTTCCTCTCTCCAGCCTGAGGTGGACCCTCCTCATCCAGCTCCCTGTGGACTGAAGAGCTGCTGGCCCTCTGGCCAGCAACTCTTGAAGGCGGGACCTCCCGCCCTTAAGGGGCAAAGCCTCAATGGAGGGCAGTTAAATGTCTGATTGCCATTGAATTCTGTCAGAGCCGTTCAATTTAGTCCAAATCTGTTTACTTTTCTGCTTCTCTCTCTCCACTGTCTGCCCGTTTCTCTTTATTACTTGGGCTGAATTTTCCGCTCTGCTTGCGGGCGCATGCCTGACGCACTTGGGTGTAAAATAGTGCACGATAACCTTGGGCGAGCGTCCTGATGTCATCACGCACTCGCGTGATATTTCGGTCAGTGGGCATGCGTGAGAGTTGGCAGCGCGCCTGCCGACAATTAAGAGGCCTATTAAGCCCATTAATGTACTAATTAACCTGGATTTTTCACTGTCCGTCCAATGTTACGGTTGACAGGCGGGTGAATCGACCAGGCGGCCTTTGGATTTTTGAGGAAACCTTGTTCAAGGGCGGGATGGGGTTTCCGATATAATTCAAAAAGATATGCTTAGGCAGAATTTTTATAATCTATATGTTTAGGTAAGTGAGTCTGATGTGTGGACATTCTTTTTCTGCATTTTAAAATCTTTATTCGATGGTTTTAAATTTCTCAGCTCCCTGAGACAGCTCTCTGCCTTCAGGGAGCTTTCATTGCACACTAACTGCAGCGTCTGCCCTCCTCCCACCCCCCACCCCAGCAGCGCTGAGCCTTTCAGCACGCTGTTCATGCTGGCTGGCCATTAATTGGCATTGGCCAGCCAGTGTGAAATCATGGTCGGGGGCCGATTGCGAGTGGTGGGCTGTTTCCCGGCTGCTCCCAGGCCCACCCACCGTGCCAGCCCAATGATATCAAAATTCTGCCCCTTATCTCCTTCCTTATCTGTGTTCAGCTGACTAGCTAATATATATAATTGGGTAAAGGTTTTTGTATAGCAGGAATATTAATTTTCATGCAAGAAGTCTTCAAATACAGTGCAGTCAGTTGAGAACTGTAATAAGCTTATTGCACATCCAGTGTGCTCCTATTTCACAATGTGATGCGTTCTCTCTGTCACTTTTTTCTTTTCCTATATTCCCTGTATTTTCTTGCATGCATACCAACCTTAGGCCTTTGAACTCTTTGGAGCCAAAATTCCTTTAGTACTGTTCTATTGGTGGAGATGAAACAGAGTTGGTTGTCAGTCCCCTGCATAGTTGGGATAGATCACTGGCATCTGCATGGACACATCATGCCAATCACTCTGACAGGCCAGCAGCAATGGAGTGGGTTGAAGCTTTCATAGGTCAAAGGATTAAAAAAGTTTAAAGCCTTTCATCTCTGAAGGAGGCCTTAAGGTAGCAAATTGAAGTAATCCATCCCCTTGATGGCCTTTGCTTGGCAGAGGTCTAGGGCTAATGGTATTGATATCAGTTCGACCCAGGGGAGTTCCACTGAGGACATTATGAGCTCAATCTTGGCTACTGAGGTGAGTAGCTTGAGGCGAGAAATTTCCCAGCTCACCAAACTTGATACCAAATTATGCACCCTCCATGGCCCTCATACCCCCACACCAACTCATGCCCCCCATAACTCCTCATACCCTCCATGCTACCTCCATAGCCACTTGCCCAGTATCCACCATGGACATATCTCAGAAGCCATGTGGAGTTGGCAAAAGAAGTAAACTTCTAACAATATAGCATAGCTCTCACTCTTATATACTTGATAGTGAAAAAACTCCCATTCATAAAATCCATTTAAAGCTTTTAAATCTCCTCAAGTGGTTAATCTTTTATAAAAACCAACAGACTTCTATTCATCAAAGACAGCTAACCCTTTAATAGATTTTATTAACTGTCAACTGTCAAATTGTGAACTCAGAACCTCTGTGGAGATAATTGTAGCTGTTGAAACTCAGCCAAGCATTCAAAATAACATATTGATAGCTCTTGGGATAATGTGAACAAAGAGTTCTATTCAAACTGCACTATCAAATGCTACCATTTTTTCTAACCTACACCTTCCGATCAAAGCAGTCCAGCAGAGATTTTTTAAACCTTCAATGACAGTTGCAGCCTGTATTCTCACCTTTATAGAGTGGAGTATTTTTAAAAAGCTTTAGATCATGATATTTTCCTTATCCGTCTTTCAAAATCATTTATGCCTACTCCTCCAATTCATGACTTCCATATTGTGGGCTAAGTCCTTGAAACAGTCAAAACAGAGTCGATATGAAATGGCCCTGCTGAGCTTGGGGTTTTCCTCCCGTGTGAATCACGACTACTGCTTTCCTCTACTAGCAAAAATTGATCTGCTGGAAATGGGGAAATTCCAGCCCACCATTTTTAAAGGTTGCTGAAACTTCCTGACTCCATGAAAATCCAGCCCTATCCTGGGGTAACACAGGAACTCCCCCGGCATTGTGAGGCAGGTGGGCAGGAGATCTTCCTGTGACCCCCGACCAGAAAATGCCTTTTTGGGAACACAAGGAACTTGGAGGAACTAGAGAGGAACCCTATGTTACACCACCAATTTGGAGATTCTCTGGGATTTCAATCTTAGCTTCAATTGGAATTTCAGAGGCTTTGCTCGACACTAAAAATTCAGCCACTCCTTTAGGAATTGTGGGATGGTTAACAAGGTCTCTAAGGTGCATGATAGGTGCTGGTAGCTTGGATTCAGTATTTAAATGATGTCCAGTCACAAAATATGAGCAGGCTTCCTGTCAATATTAAATTGGGCAGACGATGTGGGCACATCTGTCACCTGAGCCACACCACAAATTAAAATCATCTTCACTGTTTCTGTGTGAGTGCAGATTGTTGTCTCTATCTCTTGAATTTTAAAGCTGTTTTCAATGCAGATATTTTCTTTCAAACAGCATTGTGCACATTTTAATTCCCCGGATCATATTTTTTTCTTTCAGATGAAGTACTATGATTCAATCGGAGCAATCATATCTTCCTCAAATCATGAAGCTTCAGCTTTGGTAATAGGTAAGCAAGTCTTCACCTACCAGATATTTCTAAAGTGACTTATTTTAAAGCCTAATTTGCCCTAACTCTCTAGAAACTATGTTAGCATGATGTAGTAATTGAAGAAATAGTCTTTCCTACTGCCTATCAGGAGTGACGTGATTGTTGTTGGACACTCTGATCAAGGAGCCCAAAGCGCAGGTAATCCAAGGGGGCGTGGCTTTTCTAGTGGAAGACCTGTTTCAAGCATGTAGCTTCTGAAAAGCTCTCTGTAATAAAGTTATCTGTTTCAAGTCAAAATCTCTCCAGTATGTCAAGTCATTATACCCAAATAATAAAGAATAGCAACATTAGTCTCCTGTTCCAAGAAACACTGAATCTGAACTACTGTGCATAATGTAAATACCTTTATGGTAATCTTGATTCTCAAAAAGCTTTTGATAAAGTGCCATATAAAAGACTGTTAAGTTAGACTGTGTCTTCTGGCACTGTAGGACTGCCAGGTAGATTTTAGATTGGATTGTTTGGATTCGTATTGAACTGCAGCAATTATTTGCAGTAGCCCTCGTTGGGGACTGGTCTCTACTGAAATCATGTGGAAATCAGTGTTAAGTTTGTTCCATGGACTGAAGGAAAATGTAGCCTATCACTGCCTCACCATCCGACCTGTATCTCCCTCCCTCATCTCCCAAGCCTTCCAATGCAGACTTTCATTTCTCCACCCATGTTGTGTAAATGGCTGCATAGGCAGGGTCTGGGTCTCTGGTGCATTTCCCAAGCATCCATCGCTCTTATTGCTGCTCTCTAGAATCCTAGGGTGGAATTTAACCCAGAGGCAGGTTCGGAGGTGGGTGGGCCATGTGATCGGGCAGGAGGGTGTGGGGTGGGGGTCCTGCCACCTTCTCGCTTCCCTTTGATTAAGTTCAAGGTGGCCTTCCCACCTGGAGGCCAATTGAAACCCTTGAGCGATCACTTAAGGGCCTCATTCCATTGCTGCTGGTATGCAACAAATAATGAACAGGGTACTCGAAGGACCTGGCATTGGGAATGGGGAAACCACCACCTGTTCTTGCTGTACCCTTGACCAATGCCCCCTCCCTGGGAACCCCATCCACCCAGTCTACCTGACTGCAGATGATCCATCGTCCATCCACGGTGGCACTGTCGGTACTGCAGATCTGCCGGCCTCTAATTGGCTGGCAGCCTTCAGGAGTGGGATATTCAGCATTGCAGCAGTTAACTGAGCCCAGAGGAGCCAGAAGCCCTGGTGACAGCTTTCCTGCTGCCAGTTTAGGCACTTTATTCTGGTGGGGCACTCCATGATCAGGTTACCGGATTCCATTATGGTGTCGGGCTCCCTGCCCCACACATTAAATTTTGCCCCTAGTGTCACATTAGGCAGTAGGCTCCAGGAAGTGGCACTAAAGTCCCTGAGATCCCCAGTGGAGGGAAAATTCTTTGTAGAGGCTTTCTCCATCCATTCCAGGCCCCACCTAGCTTGTTTTGTGCTGCTGATGTTTTGTAATTCAGGGCACTTCTGCCTATTGTATTTCACAACCGCCTCTACTGCTGTTGAAGTGCTGCTGGGGTTTTGCAGGTGGGTAATGGGATACTCCTGATTGATTTTGGGAATCCTGCTGGGAACCCTCCATGAAAATCAGGGTAACTTTGATGCAGGAAACTGAGTTAGGGTTCTGGTGGTCAGATGGGAGGATGGAAATCCTGTCCCACTGGAACACCGCACATGGGCTAATCTCCAGTGGTGCTGCGCTGCTGGGGTTAGGATGAGGGTTGAGTCCAGCAAGAGAATGAGAGGCAGCATTTCATTCGGTAGACTTGAAAAGAAACCAGCTGCAGAAAGCAGAGGTAGCAAAATAATCCTTCTAGACATAGAAACATATTTGCATCAGAAGGTGGATAGAAGTGACAGAAGACATTTATTAAGAATAGTTAATACAGCGGCAGTGAATCCATTAAAACAGATAAATTGGACTAACGTACAAGTTTTTCCTGTACACATCAATGAATAAAAATAGACCCAGAAGTGCAATGTTGCTGCTGAATCTTCTGGCATCATTTTGCAAGATATATTTTCTTTATTTAAAGTTTTTCTTCAGTTTGAAAATCTCAATTATTCCACCATAACTCTAAGTTTTGAAGTCGAAACCAAGCTACCAACTGTTCCTTCCATGCTAGAAATTGGAAGAAATATAACAGATGTCACTGAAACATTGTGTTTTCCATTTCTTGTTAGTTTGTTGTCTTCTGTTAGTTGCATCTGGTATTTGATTTTGTTTGATTATTTTCTTCACTGAACCATTGAAGGTTGCACTACTGGAACCACCAACTTGGAAAAACAAATGAAGGAACTGAAGGAATGCTGGAAAGAGGGAAAGAGTTTAAAGTATCAAAGCACTCCTGGCATTCCTCAGAAGAGGCTTGAGTGTGATCAATCTGTATTCCATGTTCACAAAGGTGTAAAAACTTTTGACTTCTGTAAGAAGAACAACCTGATTGTAACGGGTGGAATGGACAGGATTGTGCGCATGTGGAACCCCTATGTTCCTGGGTAAGGTAGCCATGAAAACTTGGTGTTACTATTCTCTCATCTTAATTGCTATGTATTGCTTCAAATAGCCTTCTGCAAAGATTCTTCTGTATGTCCATGAATAGAAAGAGAACTCAATGGCTCTGTAATATACCAATTAGTTTACTGCATGATAAAAGCACAATTAAGGGAAATAGAGTTTTGGAATGAGGGCAGGCCATTAATTTGGACAATTTGAGTTCAAGATGCGACTTTTGGAGTACGAGGAGATGCAGGAAGATGCAAGTGCTCTTGTGGCTTTGCCTGGTAGCATTGTAAAAGCAGCCAGAAAGAACATGTGGTTTTGCTACACAAAGCAATCAGAGGAATCTTCATGCTTAGTGTAAAGGGAATAATTGTGGTTTTCAAAAAGTGAGGAATGTTAGATTAACGATTGTAACCTGTTCTTAACAATTTTTAGGAAGGTTGGCATTCCTCTTTCCTGTGCCTGGGGAACACTCAGTCCTAAAGGTACAGTGAAGAAGAAATGGAGGCAGAGGTACATGTCATTGGGTTTTCACTCTTACAACGCCCTTAGGATTTTGAAGAATTTCTTAAATATGCCTACAGCCTGCAGTAGCCACAGTGGTTATAGCGCTAGGTTTTAAAAAGGGTCTTGAAAGAAGAAGGAGAAAATCAGAGAGGTTTAGTTAGGGAATCCCAGAGCTTTGCACTGATGGTGCAGAAATTAAAATCAGGGTGCTCAGGAGGCCAGAATTTGATGAACATGGCTATCTGGGAGAGTTGTGGGGTTGGAGGGTTTGAAAGCAAGGATGAGAATTTTAAAATCAAGCTGTTGCTTGACAGGGAGTCAATGTAGGCCAGCGGGCACAGGGTCCCTCCCCTTAATGAACACTAACAGTGCTATAAACTGAGATCTGGAAGTATATCAGTAACATTCCACTTTGCTGGGACTGGTATACAATATGATGGTACCCAAAAGAGGAGAAAATGTAATAGAAACAAAATAAAAACTCATTCTATCACAGAAATCCCAGTATTTTATGAGCTTTAAATGTATACTTATTGAAGGAAAGGTTTAAAAAGTGTCACATAGTGGACTGTATTCATTATATTGTGTGATTTGTATCCATTTAATGTGTATCTATTTGTTTAAAGGAAACCCACTGGCTTGCTGAGAGGCCACTGTGCTCCAATATTCTTTCTATACATCTCCACTGATGACAGTAAACTATTTTCAGTCTCTGCTGACATCACTGTGAAGGTTTGTAAATCTAGGACTTGATGCCTCACCTTATGAAACCAGTTGCGTGAGGTGATTTTGAATTATTTCCAGATGTTCCAGTTTTTTATTAAATTTAGGCAGCACAACCATAGACACTGGTTTGCACAGTCGTGCAGTAAGTTAGTACATCTGAGATTTCAGGTTTGAATCCAACTGGAGCAATCCTCAGTGTAGTCAGAGACATCTCAGTTGAGTCCTTGCAGGGAGAGAGCCCACACCATAAGCTGATTGAAATTGTGATAAAACATTAATTTGTCAATCTGAAATGGAATATGCTAGGTGTAAGAAATATGAAAAATTCACACTGGTGCTGCAGGAAATCTATCTGAAAGATTTTGCTTAAAGCACAGAGTTAGCATGATGCATCAGGAGCTTTTCTTTTGCCAGTAACTTGGATTTATACAATGCCTCTGACATTGAAAAACATTCCAAGGTGCTCCAACAGAATGGAAGCTAAACCAGAGAGGGAGAAATTAAGAGGGATAACAAAAGGCTTGGGTAAAGAGTTGGATTTTGTATATGAATGGCAGTGCTGAATGTTGACACTGTATATAACCAGTAGGAAACAGTATTTCATTCTCATTATTCACATCCACATTTGATGAGAACGTAAATTCACCCTCGCTGGGAGGATGAAAAGCAAATTCCTATATAGCAACGCATTCAACTGAATGAGGGTAATTTTCATTGTTTCACACTTTTGAAATAGAACAGCTTTTTTTCTCATCAAGACAGCAACTCCATTGGGCCATTCAACTTGTAATGAAAGGATGTTTCTGAGATGCAGTAAATCTCTTGCTAAATTTATGGTAAGCTGAAAAGCTGTTTCTGTGTTAGACAGGTGTAATTTGCAATTGCAATTTTCATTCTTGGGAAATGATAGAAAAGTAAGTTGCTGGGATTTGTTTTGTTTTTAAAATTGTGAAATATTTCTGTGTGATACTCAATCACTTTCCCTTTTTTTTTGTTTCTAGATCTGGGATATTGAGGATCAGTGCTGCTTGTACACAGCCAATTCAAAAGCCAGTCAAATTAAAGGGGATATATCTGCATGTCACTACAGATCAGGGACTAAAGCACTTTGCATTACTGCAGATGGCATTGCTCTTCTGCACCTAAGGATACAGTGAGCCTCTTTCAAAACTGTTACAGAATGATTTCTGAAGTAACAAGATCTTTTCATAGCCTAGCTATGGGTTATCATTCTTTGGTCCATTCTTGGAATAATGGGGAGAATTTTCTCCCCATCAGGTGGGCTGAGCAGGGCTCAGCACTATCTGTGCAGGTGGGGGGAGGAGGCTGAGTTGGGGCCTGCGCTCTTCCGCGCACATGAAATCTCCCTGAGGCACAGAGCTGCCTCGGGGATTAGTTCAATTTTCAAAAATTTAAGTAAAGGAAAAAAAAGATTTTAAGACATGTCCCCTCATGTGACAGTGTCATGATAAATGCGAAGGCTGTCTGGGCTCTTCGCCTGCCCATCAATGGGCAGCTCTGTTAGTTATTTTAATTGATATCTAAATGGCCTCAATAGGCCTTTGACAGTTCGCCGGGCGCACAGCTGACTCCGGTGCACTCCCACCGAACTTAAGATCCGATCAGGGCATGCGTCCTGATGTCACTGTGCATCACCCCCCTGCACGCCAACCAGAAGATTCAGGCCATTGTATTCAATCATGTCCACTTGGTTGTACTTCCATTCTTTGGATCATGATGCTATGTTTTGGTGTTCTAGACTGCCACCTAGTGACTAAATGTTGACTTGTTTTAGCAATCAGAAGAATGAGGACTGGTGATTCTTTTTTCATTGCATGTAACTCTTTCGAGTACAAACCCGTTTCCATCTGTTTCAGATGAAGTTACATTGTTTCATAGTTTGCCATTGTGAGATTTGAACTCTTGATACTCTTTCGAGTACAAACCTGTTTCCATCTGTTTCAGATGAAGTTACATGTTTCACAGTTTGCCATTGTGAGATTTGAACTCTTGATCTTGGGGTTACAAACCCAGTACCATAACCACTTGGCTATTTAGGCCAAGCTAAATAGCAGAAGATGGTTTCGATTAATCGACCTCTGGGTTATGGGCCCAGCACGCTTCCGCTGCGCCACTCGGCTGCTTTAAATTCCAACAGCTGCTGTGGTGGGATTTGAACCCACATCTCCAGAGAATTAGTCTGGGGTGTCTGGATTACTAGTCCAGTGACATTACCACTACACCACCACCTCCCCCTAAAAAGTCAGAGCAGACTTCCTTCGAGCCGGAAATGAACCAGCGACCTAAGGACACCAGCTAGGACGATCACCTACAGTTATCCGCTCTACCAGCTGAGCTATCGAAGGGGAGCCCTAAACCCAGTACCATAACCACTTGGCTATTTAGGCCAAGCAGTGGAATGAATGTAACTCTTTCAAGTCAGGTGCTTTACTGTTTCAAGTACAAACCCGTTTCCATCTGTTTCAGATGAAGTTACATTGTTTTATAGTTTGCCATTGTGAGATTTGAACTTCTGATGAAGTTACATTGTTTCATAGTTTACCATTGTGAGATTTGAACTCTTGATACTCTTTTGAGTAAACCTGTTTCCATCTGTTTCAGATGAAGTTACATTGTTTCATAGTTTGGCATTGTGAGATTTGAACTCTTGATCTTGGGGTTACAAACCCAGTACCATAACCACTTGGCTATTTAGGCATGTAGGTGTTGCTGACTAGGCCAGCATTTATTGCCCATCCCTAATTTAAGAGCCAACCATACTTCTGTGGGTCTGGAGTCACATAGTAGGCCAGACCAGGTGAGGATGGTAGATTTCCTCCCCTAAAGGATATTAGTGAACCAGATGGGTTTTTACAAGGGTCATCATTAGACTTTTAATTTCAGATTTTTTTACTGAATTCAAAATTCCACCATCTGCTATGGCTGGATTTGAACCCAGAGCATTACCCCAGGTTTCTGAATTACTAGTCCAGCGACAATACCACTACACCATCGTCACCCGTTGAAAATATTGAAAGATGGTCAGATTAGACCATGAAACAGGGCGGTTGATTCTGGGGTCAGCTGAATGGCTGGTTTGCTCATTTTCCATAGATGCTGTTCTTCGTATCTGATTTTACTTATGGATAAAAGTTATTGAAAAGTGAAGTGTGTAGGACCGCTGCAAATATTTAATGGACGATTGCTGCAAAAGTTGCTGAAGATCATGATCACATTATGCCTTCCATGACCTGTGTGAGGTGGCAAAAGGAGTGGTGTTTTTGTCTTTGTTTGAATTTAGACCATTATCAGTAAGGGAAGAACAAGGACCATTTACATCTTTCCTTAAATAAGGAGACCAATACTGTACACAGTACTCCAGATGTGGTCTCACCAATGCCCTGTATAACTGAAGCATAATCTCTCTACTTTTGTTTCAATTCCCCGCGCAATAAATGATAACATTCCATTAACTTTCCCAATTACTTGCTGTACCTTATTACAAACCTTTTGAAGATTCATGCACTGGACACCCAGATCTCTCTGCATCTGAGCTCTGCAACCTCTCACCATTTAGATAGCATGCTGCTTTTTCATTCTTCCTGCCAAAATGGCCAATTTCACATTTTTCCACATTACACCCCATTTGCCAGTTTTGTTTAAAAAATGAAATAAATAGAATTATAATCAAAAATGAATTAAAATGTCTGTACAGCAATGCACTCAATGGGCTGAATCTTTGTCTGGGACTGGGAAAACCCAACCTGTGCACTTTTGTGACTTGCAAACTGCGCACCGAACCCAGTGTGTGACTTCACATGCCATTTTTGTCTTTTCAGGCAGGAGTTGGGATGACAGTGCATTTGGTGAGCCATGATGGAGTGTATGAGGAGTATGGGTGTGGAGGCCGGCCGATTAGAAGGTCTGCCTCGGGTCTCCAACACAACAACTGAGCTCCAAAAATTGTTTGAAGGCAGTCTAAACCTTACAGCCCCCTCCCCCGCCCCCCACCAAACACCCCACCCACCCCAATGCCAACCCTTGGCCCCACAGATTGCCCATGCTAATCCATGCCTCCCCTATGCTCCTGTGTATCCTCTAATACCCCCTTAGATCAACCATGTCACCCCAAGGCACTTCCATGTCCCCCATGTAACCTCAGTCACTACTCACCCTGTATGCATTATGCACATTCCTCAGGAGCCGTGCAATGGCAATGGAATTATTTTAAAATCATTGGAAAAGCATTAAATCTCTAACAATCTAAGAAAACCCTGCATGCAAACACAACAACACCCAATGGGGAACATCTTGTAATCTTTTAAATGCCTATTAAGTTTGCAAACAAACAAGAAGCTGCATCAAAGACACATTCTGTTATTGTAGACTTGTAAAATTTTTGATAGTGCGAAGACCACTTGCTGAGCTGAAGCTTTTGAAACCCAGCCAAGATTTATAACGGAGCTGTTATCATAACAAAAGTTACCAGCTCCATTGACAGAATTGATGTCAAATTTTCATTTCAAAGCAGCATGCTTGTCAACCAATAGGGGAGCAGGTACAGAACATTTTTTCTACCTTCAAAAGTAGTTGTTTTTAAACAGCGAGAGCTGGCAGTCTAATTAAACAGCAAGAGCTGGCAGTCTAATTAAATCAAAGCAAAAACAATGACAGCCGAGGACATCTTTTTACATTTTTCAGTGCATAATTGTGCTTTCTCCATTGCAAAAGTACTGAAGTGTATGTGAACATTACACAATGCTGATCAATGTAAAGGTCATCTTACATTTAAAGGACAGATCCCTAGGATGAATCACTGCATTAAAAACACATCTACCTTACAATACAGCATCTAATGGTGACATTTGAAGGTGTGAATTTTATATTTACCTTTCAGAATGATCCCAACTCCTCAGCAGCTTCCCAATTTCTTCATGAACTCTCAAACCTGGCACGCTTTTAATATGCTTCCCAAACTCCACATCACTGGACAAAAATGACATGGGAGGGAATCTGATTTTTGTTCCTCATTTAAAATGGGGAGCCCGACCACTGTGTTTTGCACACCAGCTATTCCTGACCTGCAAAGAGGCCGGAGGAAAATGGTGAAGGATCTTGAATGGGGAGGAAAATCTGATATCCTCCAAAAAAATAAATAACTGTAGCCATTTGAAATATGCCTCTGCACCCAGATGAAAAGTTACCCCTATGTCTGTAATAAATTAAGGGAATGCAAGGGAATAATATATTGTGAGGACCTAGATATGTTGGGATTACTGAGACATGAAAAACAGAAAAATCAAGTCTGGCAATTCAACATTGCAGGGTGTAACATGTTTAGAAAAGATAGAGATGGAATAGCTGCACTTACTAGGGAAAACGTGTTGGCAGTGCAGGGAAAAAAGGGATGCAGCTATCAGCGAAACAAAAATAGAATCCACATGGATAAAGACAAAGGATAAACAAAGGACCCATCACACTAATAATGGAAGGGAAATAGAGGAAGAAATATGTAAATAAATTTGGGAAATAGGTTAAAAAAATAGAATAATCAGAGGGAATTTGAACTACAGAATTTTGCCCTTGGCATGCGGGCTTGGTGGGGGCAGGTGGGGGTGGTCAGAAAGCTGACCATTGCCCATGATCGGGCCTGGAAGGAAATTTCACACTGGTGGGCCAATTAAGGCCTGCCCAGCGTGAAACACAAGCAGCAGCGCTCAGCACTTGCTGTCTGGGGGGCTGGGGAGAGGGGTGGGTGGGTGGGGGGAGGAGTGCGAGCCGGGTGACCTCAACCTTTGCTCATGCACACGAGTGCGCGCTTCATAATCTCCCTGATGCAGAGAGCTGCCTCAGGGAGATGAAGATATATAGAAAAAAAATTTAAAAGAATAAAAATGTAATGAAACATGACCCCTCATGTGACATTCACAGGAGCAGGGACATGTTATTAATTGAAAAATGTAAGTTTTTATTTTATTTTTATTTGCTTTTGGAAACCTCATCCCGCCCGTGGATGAGGTTTCCAGAAAAGTGCAAAGGCCGCTTGGCTTTTTGGCCTGTCCGCCAACCGTAAGGTTGGATGGGCAATGAAAAATTTATTTCAGTTAACTTTTTAATGGCCTTAATAGGCCTTTTAATTGTCAGCGGGCATGCTGCCGACCCTGGCACGCATCTGCCATCCGAAATATCGCACAAGCGCACAATGACATTGGAACGCTCGCCCGAAATCATCTTGTGTCGTGTTACGCTCGGTCAGGTCGAGTGTGCGCCCGCCCGCTGAGCAAAAAACTTCACCCTATAACATGAAATTATCACGGCCCATAAAACAGAATAGTGAAATGATTTACAGACATGCACAAAAATTGAAACATTGGGATGGGAATAAGCCCACTTATTGATGGACACGATAATATCGCAGGCAACACTAGAAAAATGACAAAAATATTAAGTAATTACTTTGTTTCAGCATTTACCAAGGAATCAGGACAGATGGACATGACATTGAATGATTAGGTTAGAAATGAGATAACTGCATTTAAAATAAAGAGAGGTGAAATATTAATTAATTACCTATTTAAACTTTAATGAGAATAAAACCTGTGGTCTGGATGGATTGCATATTTGCGGTTTAAGAGATTCCAGGGAAGAGATACCAGAGGCATCGCTACATATTTTTAATAATTCATTGGAGAAAGGGCTAGTGCTAGGAGATTGATGGATAGCAAATGTTAAGCCTTTTTTTTAAATGTGGGGAGACAGACCTTTCAGCTTTACATGGATGGTAGGAAAAAATGAAATCCCGACTGAAGGAGAAAATAAATGAACATCTAGAAACTAAAAATGTAATAATGAATAATCAACTTGGACTTAAAATGGGGAAATCTTGCTTGATCAACCTTACTGATTTTCTGAAGAGGTAACAGAGAGAGTAGGCAAGGGTAATGCAATTATTTAAACGTAATTTATCTAGATTTTCAAAAAGCCTTTGATAAAATACAACATAATAGGCTAGTGAATAAGTTCAGAGAATGCAGAGTTAGGGAACAAGTAGCAGAATGGTTAATTAATTTATTTAAGGCAGAAAGCACAGAGTGGGAATAAAGTATATTTATTCAGAGTGGGAAAAGGTATAATGCGGTGATCCACAAGGGTCAGTGCTTGGACCATAATTTTTCACAATTTACTTTAATGATTTACTTTGGAAACTAAAGCACAATTCCTGAATTTTCAGATGACTCCAGATTGGGGGATAGTCAATACTGAGGAGGACTGCAACAAATTATAAGAAGATATTAACAAACTTGCAGAAGACATATAATTGGCAAATTAATTTTAACATAGATAACTATGAGGTATTACATTTTGACAAGAAAGATAAGGAGTTTGCAGAGGTGCAAAGGAACCTGGGAGTACAAATACACAAAAATACACATAGGTTAACAAGGCCGTAAAAAAGCAAACCAAGTATGAGAGGTTATTTCTAGAATGATAGAATTAAAAAGCAAAGCTAAACCTGTATCAGACCTTGGTCAGGCTGCATCTGAAGTATTGTGTACAATTCTGGTTACCATATTTTAAAAAGTGTATATTTGGGGTTCTGTAGAGGGTGCAAAAACAATTTACAGAAATATGGGGGTATACCTTTATGGAGAGTATGGAGAAGTTGGGTCTCTTTTCTCTTAAAAAGAGAAGACCAAGGGGTGACCTAATGAAGATCTTTAAAATTCTGAAAAATTTTGACACAATACATGCAAATTGAATGTGTCCACAATGGTGGGGAGGGGGTGAAGAGCAGAACTAGAGGCCATCAGTATAAAATGGTTACCAAGAAATCCAATGCAAAACCAGGAAATTCAAGAAATCTCTTTACCCAGGGAGTGGTGACAATGTGGAATTCATGAACACAGGGAGTGATTGAAATAAATAGTGTAGATGCACTTAAAAGGAGTCTAGATAAGCACATGAGGAAGATGGGAATTGGGGTTACAATGATAGAGGAAAGGTAGGAGGAGGCTCAAGTGTTGCATTTATGTTGTTAAGGAATATTTGGGCTGAATGGCCTCTTTCTGTGCTGTATATCCTATGTAGGATAAGCCCTGAATCAACACAGGCTTCTATGAGGGAGGGTGGTGTTGTCGCTGAAATAGTAATCCAGAAACTCAGGGTAATGCTCGAATCCCACCATGACAGATGGAATTTGAATTCAATAAAAATCTGGGATTAAAGGTCTAATGATGACCACGTATCAATGTCAATTGCCGTAAAACCTCATCTGGTTCACTACTGTCCTTTAGGGAAGGAAATCAGCCATCCATACCTGGTCTGGCCTACCTGTTGACTCTTAAATGCCCACTGAAATGGCCTAGCAAGCCACTCAGTTGTATCCAACTGCCAAAAAGTCAATAAAAAGGAACAAGACCGGACAGATCACCTGGCATCAACCTAGGCACTGGAAATGACAACAACAATTCCAGCCCTGTCGACCCTGCGAAGTCCCCCTTACAAACATTTGGGGGCATGTGCTAAAATTAGGAGAGCTGTCCCATCGACTAATCAAGCAACAGCTTGACAAAATCATACCTTACAAATCATCTCCCAGATATCACCGTCACCATCCCTGGATATGTCCTGCCCCATCAGAGGGACAGACCCGCAGAGGTGGTGACACAGTGGTATACAGTCAGGAGGCAGTTGCTCTGGGAGTCCTCACCATTGGCTCTGGACCCTATGAAGTCACATGGCATCAGGTGAAACACAGGCAAGGAAACCTCCTGCTGATTACCACGTACTGCCTTCCCTGAGCTGGTGAATCTGTGCCATGTTGAACATCACTTGGATGAAGCACTGAGGGTGGCAAAGGCGCAGAATGTATTCTGGGTGGGGGACTTCAATGTCCATCACCAAGATTGGCCTGGTAACACCACTACTGATCAAGCTGGCCGAGTCCTAAAGGACATAGCTGCTAGCCTGGGTCTGCGGCAGGTGGTGAGGGAACCAACAAGAAGGAAAAACATACTTGACCTCATCCTCACCAACTTGCCTGCCGCAGATACATCTGTCCATGACAGTATCGGTAGGAGTAGCCACTGCACAGTCCTTGTGGAGACAAAGTCCCATTTTCATATTGAGGATACCCTCCATCGTGTTGTGTGGCACTACCACTGTGCTAAATGGGATAGATTTCAGACAGATCTAGCAACATGAGACTGGGCATCCATGACGTGCTGTGGGCCATCAGCAGCAGCAGAATTGTACTCAACCACAATCTGTAACATTATGGTCTGACATATCCCCCACTCTACCATTACCAAAAAACCAGGGAATCAACCCTGGTACAATGAAGAGTGCAGGAGGACATGCCAAGAGCAGCACCAGGCAGACCTAAAAATGAGGTGTCAACCTGGTGAAGCTATAACATAGGACTACTTGTGTGTCAAACAGCACAAGCAGCAAGTGATAGACAGGGCTAAGCGATCCCACAACCAATGGATCAGGTCTAAGCTCTGCAGTCCTGCCACATCCGGTCATGAATGTTGGTGATCAATTAAACAACTCACTGGAGGAGGAGGCTCCACAATTATCCCTTTCCTTAATGATGAGGGAGCCCAGCACATCAGTGCAAAAGATAAGGCTGAAGCATTCGCAACAATCTCCAGCCAGAAGTGCCGAGCGGATGATCCATCTCAGCCTCCTCTGGAGGTCCCCAGCATCACAGATGCCAGTCTTCAGCCAATTCGATTCATTCCACGTCAAATCAAGAAGCGGCTGAAGTCACTGGATACTGCAAAAGCTATCAGTCCTGACAACACTCCAGCAATAGTACTGAAGACTTGTGCTCCAGAACTCACTGCACCAGTAGCCAAGCTGTTCCAGTACAGCTACAACACTGACATCTACCCGCTTGTGTGGAAAATTGTCCAGTTGTGTCCTGAGCACAAAAAGCAGGACAAATTTAACTTGGCCAGTTACCGCTCCATCAGTCTACTCTCAATCATCAGTAAAGGGGTGGAAGGGGTCATCAACGGTATTATCAAGCGGCACATACTTAGCAATAACCAGCTTAGTTTGGGTTCCGCCAGGGCCACTCGGCTCTTGGGCTCATTACAGCCTTGGTTCAAACATGGACCAAAGAGGTAGCAGTGACTGCTCTTGACATCAAGGCTGCATTTCACTGACTGTGGCACCAAGGAGCCCTAGCAAAGCTGGAGTCAATGGGACTTGGAGGGTGGCGGAGGAGTGGGGGGCAGATTGCAAACTCTCTGCTGAGAGTTGGTGTTATATCTAGCACAAAGGAAGATGGTTGTGATTGTTGCAAGTCAATCATCTCAGCTCCAGGACATCACTGCAAGAGTTCCTCAGGGTAGTGTCCTAGGCCCAACCATCTTCAGTTGCTTCATCAATGACCTTCCTTCCATCATAAGATCAGAAGTGGGAATGTTCGCTGATGATTGCGCAATGTTCAGCACCATTCACAACTCCTCAGATACTGAAGCAGTCCATGTCCAAATGCAGAAAGACCTGGACAATATCCAGACTTGGGCTGACAAGTGGCAAGTAACATTTGTGCCACACAAATGCCAGGCAATGATCATCTCCAACAAAAGAGAATCTAATCATTGTCCCTTGACATTCAATGGCATTACCATCGCTGAATCCCCCACTATCAACATCCTGGGGGTTACTGTTGACCAGAAACTGAACTGGACTAGTCATATAAATACTGTGGCTACAAGAGCAGGTCAGAGGCTAGGAATCCTGTGGCAATTAACTCATCCCCTGATTCCCCAAAGCCTGTCCACCACCTACAAGGCACAAATCAGGAGTGTGATGGAATACTGTCCACTTGCCTGGATGAATGCAGCTCCCACAACACTCAAGAAGCTTGACACCATCCAGGACAAAGCAGCCTGCTTGATTGGTACCACATCCACAAACATTCACTCCCTCCACCACCGATGAACATTGACAGCAGTATGTATCATCTACAAGATGCACTGCAGGAACTCACCAAGGCTCCTTAGCATCTTCCAAACCCACACCTGCTACCATCTAGAAGGACAAGGACAGCAGACACATGGAAACACCACCACCTGGAAGTACCGCTGCAAGCCACTCACCATCCCGACTTGGAAATATATCGTTGTTCCTTCACTGTCACCTGGGTCAAGATCCTGGAACTCCCTAACAGCACTGTGGGTGTACTTACACCACAGGGACTGCAGCGGTTCAAGAAGGCAGCTCACCCCCACCTTCTCGAGGACAGTTAGGGATGGGCAATAAATGTTGGCCCAGCCAGCAATGCCCGCATCCCATGAATGAATTTTTAAAAAAATTATGTTCTTATTTTTATCATTCATCAAGTCAATCAGATTGGACTTCAATGCAATGCCTAATTGAGGAGGGCAGGCTGGATGATCATCAGGGAGGCAAGAGTCTGGAGATTTCTCGACATAGTGATCCCACCTCCTAACCAGTAGTGTTTGCCGATGCTATCTTCATGGTGGTGAAGCAAAAATGGGCTAGA
The DNA here is from genome assembly GCF_017639515.1 of Carcharodon carcharias. NCBI lineage: Eukaryota > Metazoa > Chordata > Chondrichthyes > Lamniformes > Lamnidae > Carcharodon > Carcharodon carcharias. The sequence continues at coordinate 45,229,466 of NC_054477.1, read as the reverse complement.
GCCGGGCCTCTTTCCTGGCAGAAACTGAGGCATGCCAATACTGTAGTGGCCAGGTTAAAGGCCTGCCTCCACTTGCTGAACCATCAGCCCGGTTCTAGAGATGAGTGTGGGGCCCCATAACCCTCAACCTATCACCCCCATCATACCCCCCTCACTCTTCCATACCCTGCATACTCCCCTCACTCTTCCATACTACCAACCCCCAATCTACTCACTCAGTATCTTTTTCTTTATTCATTCACAGGATGTGGGTGTTGCTGACAAGGCCAGAATTTGTTGTCCATCCCTAATTTCCCTTGAAACTGAGTGGCTTTATGGGCCATTTCAGAGGGTAGTTAAGAGTCAACTACATTTCTGTGGGTCTGGAGTTACATGTAAGCCAGACCAGTAAGGATGGCAGATTTCCTTCCCTAAAGGGCATTAGTGAACCAAATGGGTTTTTACAACAATTGAAGATAGTTTCATGATTACCAATACTGAGACTAGCTTTATATTCCAGATTAATTAACTGAATTTAAATTCCACCAGCTGCCATGGTGGGATTTGAACCTTTGGCCCTAGGACATTAGCCCGGTGCTCTTGTTTAACCAGTCCAGTGACATTACCACTATGCCACAACTTCCCCAACTATATAACTATCTGCTATAACAGAACTCAGGAACCCTATAATATCAGGGTGTCTGAGAAACTCATAAATCTGTCAAGATAAACATTACTTGATTATCCACTTTAAAAAAATCTTTTCACACAAATCTGTCAAAATAACCAAGCTCTCATTCCCCTTGACAGCTGCATCAACAAACTCTAATTAACAGCATCCATTAGTGGGTTGGAATTCAGCCAAGAATTCATAATGAGATTCCATTGACCAACTGTGTCAAAAAACCTTGCTGAGCTGAATTCATTCAAGCCTTTGAGCACAGTCAGAAGCTCAGCCATCTGTCAAAGCTATGAATCAACCAAAAATATGGCTGAATTGAACTTCAAGGAAAAACCAAAACAATTAGCATGTTTCACACCATCACACTGGGATTTTACTATTGCACAATGCAGAATAGCATTTTATCCAGTAAACAATATATTCTAATACAAATGAAAACTTTTCCACTTTCACAATGCTGCTATTCTGAAATGCTCACTTCCACAATGGTGCCGGCAACATCGGGCCATCAGTGTGTGGGTTCCTATCCCGCCCCCTAAAGCAGCTCCACTGAAGCTTACAGGCACAGGAGTGGGAGTCCTGTATTCAGGTCCTTTCTTCCATTTAAAAAAAAACACCCAGTGTATTCCAGCCTGTGTCGTGATTGGAAAATCCAGCCCATCGTATCTGTATCAGTGCAGTATCACGTTGCATCTGGAACCCCCAGCAACACCTTGGGTGTAAATGGGATCTGCACTCTCTCCAATCCCAGGAGTTCAGGATTAATAAAGTTTGTAACTCAGCTGCACAATATGAACAATATCTTGTCAATGTTACTTTTAAAGGTATTGCACCTGATATTGAGTCAGAGTTTAATATTTGTTCTATTTCTCTGGTATCCTACAGACCCCAGCCCAAGCCACACCATGTCTGCTCTCATAACGAACCAGTTCTCTGCTGCAAATACAGTGACGAGTTTCGACAGGTCATCACTTGTTCGGAAGGATCTGTAAGTGCGTGCACTGATAAATAATTACAGTGGGACTTATTGATACTGTTGATTGAGGTTTTTTGAATTTTTAAGAAATTCTTCTAGGGTATTGAAATGCAAAATAAAAATATATTTTAAATAAAAAGCAGAGGTGTGGTAGATGCTGAAAATAAGTCAAATTGCTTCATGTTCTATCCAGGGAAAGGGGCAAAGGAAATGAGAAAGCACATGTTTAAGTTCAATTGGTAAATTCTGCTAAGAAACTAAGATCAATGCAGGCTGAAGTGCATTAAAAAGCAGCACTGAAGTCCTGTCTGATTGCCCAGGCTTAGAATATATTTTTTTCTGAATGACTACCCAAGAAAAGCCTACAAAAGGACCAGTGTGGTTTATTTTTATTACTAAACAAAATACTGCAGATGCTGGAAATCTGAAATACAGGAAAATCCCTGTTGTCCAGCATGCGCTGGGAATGGGAGGCGCTGGTTAATCAAATGTGCTGGTTAACTGAGATGTAAGGTGGCTTCCGTGTTTTCTTCCAATAAGAAAGTTCCTGGATGATCATGTAGGTGTTGAGGTCTCGAGAGGTGTGGGAGCACACAAATCAAGTGAATGGTGCCAAGGGGAGATGGTGCTGCAAGAGCAGTGGGAGGCTGAGGCCAGAGTGAGGACAGGCCGCCAATAGCTATTACCAGTGAGTTTGATATCTCCAGTCAAAAAACAGAAGCGACCCTAGAATAGAGAATTCCAGTTAGTAGGCTGCCGGGTAATAAAAGTTTTACTGTAAAATCAAAAAATGCTGGAAATATTCAGCAGGTCAGGCTGCATTTGTGGAGAGAGAAATGGAGTTCATGTTTCAGGTCACATTCATTCTGTCAGAATGAGTATTTCCCATTGAGCCCCATTGAATTGATCTACTTTAATGTGGAATTCTCCACTACAAAGGGCTGCGGAGACCAATTCACTGAATATATTTAAGGAGGGAATAGATAGATTTCTAGACGCTAAAGGTGTCAAGAGGCATGGCGACAGAACGGGAGCATGGCGTTGAGATAGAGGATCAGCCATGATCATATTGAATGGTGGAGCAGGCTCCAAGAGCCAAATGACCTACTCCTGCTATTTTCTATGGGCTGAATTTTGCCGTCGGCAAGCGGGGGCAGGGCCCGCTCGCCAAGGCGTAAAATGACACGGGATGACATCGGGGGGAACCCCCAATGCCATCCCACCCCATTTAAATTTTCAGGAAGGCAGGGGCGCAGCAAAATCAGCTGTGCACCTGCCAACCTGTCAATGGTCAATTGAGGCCCTTGACAGGATCATTGAACCAATTAAAGGACCATCCTTAAGGTTGGTGGGCAGGCCAGGAGCCCCAGCGGCAAATACAAAAAACATGAAACCTCATCCAGCAGCAGGATGAGGTTTCATGTAGGGGTTTAAAAAGTTTAATGAAGTTTTAGTGTAATTAATGAACATGACCCATCACATGTGACATGAGGGGGACATGTTAGGGAAATTGTTTTTCTATTTTTCATATTTTTAAAAGCGTCAGCAATCTCCCTGAGGCAGCACTTAGCCTCAGGGAGATGTCTCCCCCCAGCCCCACACAGGGAGTGCATAGCTCTTCCCATCGGGCGTCATGCTGGGCGGGCCTTAATTGGCCCGCCCACCTAAAATGGCGGCGGGGCCTGCTTCCCTGGTGGGGATCTGCTCCCCACCTGCCGGAGATTGGGTCCAGCCTGCCTGCCCGACAGGCAGAAAATTCTGCCCTATGTTTCTATGTTTAAGAAAATTAGAGCAGCATACCTAAGGGACATATGCTGAAGAATCTGTTATCCAGTTCATTTTGTAAGGGCATCTCATTATTATACCCTGGGTCATGCTATTGGACATCTAGATATTGAGTCGTGAATTTAATCTCCAGATCACAAGTGCCACAATTTCTGCTTGTGGGAGTGACTGATGACAGTTGAGCCAAGAGATCTGAAATTTGTAACACTAGCATTATAATTGTGCCAGATTTCAGTTTTACCATTTGGATTCTTCCAAACTCCAGGTTCTCCCTCCGCAAGGGTTCCTTCCCCTAGGTTGCATTACTGCATCCTAGCGGAAGGACGCTGCCCAGTTCTGTCAAATTATAGAGGTGCAAGAACCACAGAGTAGTGATAATGGGGGACTTCAGTGTTCCTAATATCCCTAACTGGGATAGTTATAGTGTAAAGGGCTGAGAGGGGGGTGAGTTTCTAAAGGGTACTCAGGCAAATTTTCTTGATCAGTCTGCTTCAGGCTCAATGAGGCAGGAATGAGGCATTAAGGAAGGAGGCATTGCTGGATCTGGTTATGAGGAATGAGGTAGGTCAAGTGAATCAAATGTCAATAGGGGAACATTTGGGGAATAGCGAACATTGTATCATTTTGGTGGGGGGGAGAGTCCCTTATTCAAAGGCACTCAATGGCTGAGGAGGGACCCAGCATTGGGAAGGGGGGAAGCCTTTTGCCTCACGTCCCTGGTCATGCCTTCCTGGGATGCATTCTGTCCCGGGATTCATCTGCATTGACTAGACTTTGTCTGTGCATGCTTTGGCCAATATTTTATTTGTGCTCACGTCAGCCCCAGAATTGTCTTGATTTGCACCAGGGGATAATCATTATGTGACTGAGTCTGTGAGCCCACTCTAGTAGATTCGGTAGAATCACATAAACCCCACCCAAACCCCAGCCCCACAGCTCTGGCAGCACCACCCCATGCTCTCACTGGTCTCTGGCAGAGCGCCCCACCCCCACACCCACCCCAACCACCCACAGCTCTGGCGGCAAACCCTCACCACCCCCCACCCTGATCTTACAGGTCCAGGCCGATGTCAGTGAGTCGCTCAAATTTCTCAACCCCTCTCTCAATGGCAGGCGAGATTGTCATCAGTTTCATTAACTACCATCCAGTGAGTGTATGGCAAAAAATTACAAGTGAGAATCAGGCTGAATATAAAAAGTTTAAAGGGGAAGTGAAAAAGTATAGAATGAAGGTCAATGAATGATTATGGGGACAGACTGGCAGCTAACAGAAAGGGAAATCTGAAAGTCTTCCACAGGCATATAAGCAGTAAAAGGACGATAAGAGGAGGGTAGGAATGATTTGAGACCAAAAAGGAGATCTACACCTGAGATATCAGATCAGTACTTTGAAATAGTCTTTACCAATGAAAAAGATGCTGCCAAATTCATTATGAAAGAACAGGGAGTTGAGATACTGGGTTGCTAAAAAATTGATGAAGAGGAGATATTAGAAAGTCTGGTTGTACTTAAAGTTGATAAGTCACGAGGACTGGATGAGATGCATCTGAGATTGTTGAGGGAAGTAAAGGTGGAAATTGCGGAAATACTGGCCATAATCTTTCAATCCTCCTTAGATATGGGGGTGGTATCAGAGCTCTAGAGAATTGAAAATGTCACATCCTTGATGAAAAAAGGGTGTAAGGATAAACCCAGAAACTGTAGGCCAGTCAGTTTAGCCCTGGTGGCAGGGAAGCTTTTAGAAATGATAATCCGGGACAAGGTTAACAGCCTCTTGGACAAATGTAGATTAATTGAGGAAAGCCAGCATGGATTTGTTAAAGGTAAATCATGATTGAGTTTTTGGTGAGGCAGCAGAGGGTAAAGTGGTTGATGAACTTCTAAAAGGCATTTGATAAAGCCACATAATAGGCTTGCCAATTAAATTTAAGCCAATGGAATAAAAGGGATAGTGACAGCATGGATACAAATTACAGGAAATACTGAGCAGTGGTGGACGTTTTTTTTTGATTGAAGGAAGGTATTCACTGTTCTGCAGGGACTGGTACTAGGACCATTGCTTTTCTTGATATAAATTAATAACTTAGACAGGTATGCAGGGCAGTATTTTGAAATTTGCAGATGACACAAAACTTGGAAGAATAGCAATCTATGAAGACAGTGATTGACTTGAGAGTAACATAGGCAGGTTGAATGGACGGACATGTGGCAGATGACATGTAACATAGGACCTTTGACAAGGTCTCACATGGGAGACTTATAAAGAAGGCAAAGGCACATGGGATACAGGGTAATTTGATAAGGTGGATTCAAAATTGGCTTAGTTGTAGGAGATGGAGGGTGATGACAGAAGGATGCTTTTGTAACTGGAAGCCAGTGTCCAGTGGTGTACCACAGGGATCTGTGCTGAGTCCCCTAATATTTGTCATTTATAAAAACGACATAGATGACTATGCGAGAGGTAGGATTAGTAAGTTTGCGGATGACACAAAGGTTGGCCGGGTGGTTAACGGTGAGGTTGAGTGTCTTGGGCTACAGGAAGATATAGACAGAATGGTCAGATGGGTGGATAAGTGACAGATGGAATTTAACCCTGAAAAGTGTGAGGTGATACACTTTGGAAGGAGTAATTTGACAAGGAAGTATTCAATGAATGGCATGACACTAGGAAGTTCTGAGCAACAAAGGGACCTTGGCGTGTGTGTCCATAGATCTCTGAAAGTGGAGGGTCATGTTAGTGGAGTGGTGAAAAAGGCATATGGGACAATTGCCTTTATCAATCGAGGCATAGATTACAAAAGTAGGGAGATCATGTTGGAATTGTATAGAACCTTGGTGAGGCCACAGCTGGAGTACTGTGTGCAGTTCTGGTTGCTTCATTATAGGAAGGATGTGATTGTACTGGAGGGGATGCAGAGGAGATTCACCAGGATGTTGCCTGGGATGAAATATTTAAGTTATGAAGAGAGGTTGGATAGACTGGGTTGTTTTTGTTGGACCAGAGAAGACTGAGGGGCGACCTGATCGAGGTATATAAGATTATGAGGGGCATGGACAGGGTGGATAGGGAACAGCTATTCCCCTTGGTTGAAGGGTCAGTCACGAGGGGACACAAGTTCAAGGTGAGGGGCAGGAGGTTTAGGGGGGAAGTGAGGAAAAACTTTTTTACCCAGAGGGTGGTGATGGTCTGGAATGTGCTGCCTGGGAGGGTGATGGAGGCGAGTTGCCTCACGTCCTTTAAAAAGTACCTGGATGAGCACTTGGCACATCATAACATTCAAGGCTATGGGCCAAGTGCTGGTAAATTGGATTAGGTAGGTTAGGTGTTTCTCATGTGTTCGTGCAGACGTGATGGGTCGAAGAGCCTCTTCTGCACTCTATGATTCTGTGATTCTGTGTGAAAGTGCAAAGTGACACATTTTGGTGGGAAGAATGAGGAGATGCAATAGAAAATGAAAGATACAATTCTAAAAAGGGTGCAGAAGCAGAGAGACTGTTGGTATAGGTACAGAAATTGTTGAAAGTGGCAGGGCAAGTTGAGACAGTGACGAAAAACGCATACTGGATCTTGTGCTTTATAAATAGAGGTTATAGAGTACAAAAGCAAGGAAGGTGTGAAGAAGCTTTAAAAACATTAACTTTACCTCAGCTACAGTTTCATCTTCAATTCTTGGCACTGCACTTCAGGAAGGCAGTGAAGGCTTTAACGAGGGTGCAAAAAGATTTACGAGAATGGTTCCAGGGATGAGGGACTTCAATAATGTGAATAGATTGGAAAAACTGCAGTCCTCAGTCAGGGGTTGGTAATGCACAGCTCCGGAGCTGCATGTGACTCTAACATCACATTTGTGGATCCCAACTTGGTTATAACTAATGTCTTTGGTTCAATGAACAGGTTTTGTAGCTGAGAGATGATAACTTATTCTGAATGTTCTATTAGAAGTTTTTTTAAAATCATGAACATCAGTAGCTGAAAAAATTGTCTTAATTCTACGCATCTTAAAGTTCATTTTAAAGATGACTCTAATGACAAAACTTTACTTTGAAAAAGTAATTCCAATTATTGCAAGATGTGTTCAAAAAACAAAGACAAAAAGCATTCTTTCAGTGTTAAATTTCTTATTACTTTTCTATTTAAAGTGGAAAGATGCTATTTTCCATTAAGTTAATATGGTTCGCCATTTTTACATTTTCTTTTTGAACATACTTATGCATAATTCATGCAAATTGATGCATAAATCCTGAACATGCATACACTGGAGATGAAGAAAGTATATTTAAAAAAGCGTAAAGAGTTAGGTCTATTTTAATTTTGATTTTTTTTGTATTGATTCTTGTATTGAATTTATTATCCAGGTATATACAAATCAGAGGCACTTGGCAATTTGCCATGTATTTGGTTTAGAAATGCCGAATTTTCATCTTGTGGCTCTCAATCGCTTTTACTTTAGGCAATTTTTTTTTACAAAGGCTCTTTCAGGTGACCTCTGACCTAAGAGCGGAGACCATTGAGAAGAGATTTGATAGAGATATTCCAAAGCATAAGGGATTTAGATGGAGTAGAAAGAGGAAAATTGTTCCTATTGGTGGAAGGGCCGAGCACCAGAGGATAACAATTTAAGATGAATGGTAAAAGAAACAAAGACGACATGAAGAAAGACTTTTTTTACACAATAAATGGTTAGAATCTGGAATTTACTCCATGAAAGGGTGGGGGGAAGCAGGTTCACTTGTTACTTTCAGAAGGAAATTGGATAACAACCTGAAGGGAAACAAATTGCAAGGCTACGGGGAAAGGGCGGTTGAGTGGGACTAGCTAAATTGTAGAGAGCCAGAATGGACTCAACAGGCCAAATGGCCTCCTCCTGTGGTGTAACCATTCTGCAATTCTAGTCCTTGTTGTTACCAAAGCCCAAAACTGCCATAATTACTTCCAAACAGCAGAACTATTCTTCACTCCCCAGTATTACCACTTTATCAGTGTTTTTTAGCAGCTGCATTTTGCATGCCATCCTTCTGATTATTCTCTTCTTTAAGAATGATAATGCATTTTTGTGTTTATGTATTTGTGTGTGTGTGTATATATATATATATATATATATATACACATATATAATAAAGGAAACCTGAAGCTATTGAATAACAGAGTTAAACAGAGTTATGGTTTTCAATCCCCAAAGAAATAGTAAACCACAGAATTGTTTTTAATTACATTTGACTAACTAAGTCACTGTGAATCAGTGACTCTGGTGCTGCACCCTACATAATATAAACATTGCTTTTATTATCCTGAAACCAGTGTTCCTTCCAAGCTGCGTGGGTACCTGCCCATGCAGCAATTGGGAATGTACCAGGAAGTGATCAAACAGGCACCACACAAACAATGTTCCTTTTAAGATGAGCATGTGTGGCTGCACAGCAACCTTAGAATTTTAAAGGAACCACACAGTACAGCCAGTCGGCCACGCACAGCAAACAGAAGTTCGAGGGAATATTGCCCTTGGCCCTCGGTGAGCAATGCCACAGGAGGCCTGCTAGCTTAATCAAAATGTAAAATAAGTTCATAAAATTAAACTGAATTTAGGTTTTTGAGATGTCATTAAAAACCTTATTGATAAGTGAAGCAAAATGAAACATAAATTATGTGTGCTTTTATCAAGGTGATTAAAGTCTGGGACCTTGACACAGGAAACCTTACATTTGAATTTAGTGGAGCTCATGGTGATTCTGCCATTTGCTGCATGGCATTTGATGACAGTGGAAGGAGGTGAGGATTTGTTACTTTGTGCATATGAGTTCCTTGTTGACTTTAGTGACATGAAGGCTCACAATAATCTTTTTGTACTGCAGACTAATTACAGGAGGAAGAGATGGATGTTTGAAGATCTGGAATCATAATAATGGCCACTGTTTAAGAATACTTAAGAAAGGTAATTAGGTCAATAAGGGCTTTTCTCCTTCAGGATTTGGATTCAAGACCATGGAAATTAGGATACTTGGAAAGTCAAAGATAACATCCTGTAGGATAATGCATGAATTGTTCTACACTGCCAAGTAATATGGATGCAGACCTCCAACACCCCTAGACTAGTATCATACTGGTGAGGACAACAGATGCGACTGCTGCCATAACAGATAGGATCAGGACTTCAGAACTTCTATATCAAGCAATTCTCCACTGATCACTATGTCAGGCAGATCAGAATGCAGTTCACTAGCCAGGGATTTGTGGCTTAGGGTCAAACATGGTTTACCATGCTAATAAATAGATTCGTTTAAATAATTAGTTGCTTATTTGGCATCTGGTTTCCTTACAGATATAAATCTCATTTCAGGTGGCTCAATTCAGCAAAATGACCAGCATGTAATAAAACAGTTTACGTCCACAACAATAACAACAATATGCTCAAAAAATATAAACTCACCTATAATTAACTTTTTGCCTTCCAAGCAGATAGCTATAGGTCATTGGCAGCCAAGATTCATCAACTGCTAAGGTTTCATTTGCTTCCAAGGATTCCTGTCTTCGGAGATTAGGTTCCATGCCCTTCTAATTTGCAGCTGAGTCCTTACCTGCTAAAACACTTCATTATCATATTTACCTCCCTTTCTTTCTAAGGTGTCCTTGTCTTCCCCCTTCCACAGCGCCTGCTTCCTTCTACGTCAAACTCCTTTATACACAGAACAGTTTGTTCTTTCAAGAGGACATGGTCTATGAATCTGGAAGGGGGATAGTATTCTGGAAGTAGTAGGAGCTGGAAGCATGTGGTCAAGTCAAATGACCTGAAGTTCACTCATTAAGCTACAAACCTATCTTGTGACCTTGTATAAATGTGAACATGCCATTCAACTAATGAAAATAGCCATATGTAGTTTAACTGACTACTTAGATGTAGCATCAAGAAAAAAGCATTTAGAAAGAGGAAACTGGGATTGCATTCATCTGCAGCAGCATTGCAGACGCTGACACCCTTCCTACTATATTCTTCCAAGTGCTCTCCTATGCTAGACTACATGGGTAAAAAGGTAGGACATATTTTCTATAATTTATTGCTGGCAGGAACAATAAACATTTATGATAATAAATAGGGAATAGTATACATGCCATTGTTACATTTTTTAAAAGGGAGCTAATAGTGAATCAGGTCTCTTTGAATATATCAAAACTCCCTGATTTGAGTAACTGAAGGGTGTAACATTCTGACTGTCACTCATCTCTCTCAATAGAGTATTTTCATTTCACCTGCAAATGAAATTCAGAAGTTTGAATATGGTTTGAAGTATGTACACATTCTACATCTCTAGCTCTACCATATATTAAAAGCTTTTGTTTCCTGTCAGTTCTTCACTATGAATTCCAATGTCCATATTGTTAAAAAAACAAGAAATTGTAATATTTTTCTTCTGGTAATAACCCTGCACTGGAAGTCAGACTGTAATTGGATTAAGAGCTAGAGTGACAGCAAGGGCCTGAAGTCAACAGTGGGAAGTTGTTTTGATATGTTAATGAACCAAGAGGAACTTCAGAGTTTTATATAAAGCAATAACAGGAGTGTTTTTGAATTGAGTTGTTTTAATTCAAAGGGGGATATATTCAGGTTGTAAAAAGGTGTAAGAAAGTGAGGTAAAGATAGGGTAAGTTTCTTTATAAAAGCCTAAGAGCTAAAGTAAAGAACAGTTTAATCAATTCTAGGAATAAAGCATTTCTGAAGAGACTGGTTGAAACAATAGAGAGATCAAAGGGAAGGAATGCATTTGAGGAAATACTGAAGCATATATAAAGAGGTAGCTGGTCAGACCTCCCAGAAGACATCAGGGTAGCTGGGCAGATCTCTAAGAACACATTGTGAACAAGGCCAGACCTGAAAACCCAGTTGCTGTCAGCCTCGGAGGACACTCCAAGGATAAAAGGCACTGAGTGGTAAAATTACTGGAATTCCATAGATACTAAAATCTATAAGGATAGTTGCTGAACAGAAAGGAGGAAGGTTAGCTCTGAGGGTAGTTAAGTTAAGGTTTGTGGAACTGTTTTAAAATACTGTTTACGGTGTAAAGCCTTTCTTGTACTTAAGTATAATTGTGTTTTTTTAACTCTTTTAATAAATGTTTGTTACTATAAAATCATCACAAGTAGTCAGGGACATCATTTCGCTGTTCTTAGAGTTCTGCCCAGCTATCCTGATGTCTTCTGGGAGATCTGACCAGCTACCTCTTCATATATGCTTCAGTATTTCCTTAAATGCATTCCTTCCCTTTGATCTCTCTATTGTTTCAACCAGTCTCTTCAGAAATGCTTTATTCCTTGAATTGATTAAACTGTTCTTTACTTTAGCTCTTAGACTTGTATAAAGAAACTTACCCTATCTTTACCTCACTTTCAGAACTTCTCCTCATACTATACAAATTGCAAAGACAGTTTTGGCAACTGTTTCAAACTTCCCTCCGGGATCTGGGTAGCTTGGCATTTACCATCAGCTATGCCATAACAACATTCATGATGGAAACTGCTATGTAGAAATAAGCTGTAATTACATCCTCCCACCAATGGAAGTGCTGCAGCAATATCATTGGTAAGAGAGGTGTAATTACAGAATGCTGAGCTTACATTGGCAGTTTATGTGGCCAAAGAATTTTATTAAAAATATACATGAGAATAAGGACAGAATGTATGACCTTAAAATGGAGATTCAATTACATCTGTGTACTCTATAACACCACTTCACCTGGAGAATATACTTGATTTGAACTCTCCAATCACTGGCTGTAAGTGATTTGTTTAGGTTCATGCATCACATGAAACTAATATAAATAATTAACAAGCTTGCAGCAACCCAGAATAAAACCAAAAGTACATTGTAATGATTTTAGGAATTCTGTTTTAAAAGATAATTTGAAACAGTCTGAATGTCACTCATCATAAAATGACATTCACATGGAGCAACAATATCTCAAAATGTTTGCAAAGCAATTAAATAAATTTATGCTGATTTCTGAATATTACAAAAATACTTCAGTACACAAAAATGTCCCTTTTGAATAAAGTGTAACAAATTCTAAATTATCCTTGTTACAGAGAGCAGATGCGATGAAATCTGTGACTGCATTTACGTGGAGATGCACAAAAATAAGTGAGTAAGAACTATTTGACAAAATATCCTCCGACTGATCTTTAATGGTACATGACTCTTTGCTGCAAATGGTTCTGCAGGAATTGGTTGCCCTCCTGTTTCATTTGTAAAGGTAAAAGGCATGACAGTCCAGCCAGTTCCTGGGTTGGAATATCTTCCCATTGGGGGTTTTGTAGCAAGGCAAGACTTCTGCACCCAGCATGATGCTGCAGCTAAACCCTCTCAAAGCATCCTTAACGGATCCTCATTAATTATTCAAGCCAGGTTTCTAGAGGCCATTGGTTTATCACAACTGGGAGGGAGGAAAATTGAGCATCACTTTAGTATTTAAAATGCTGCAGTTGATTAAAGGGCTGAATGTTCTTCAGTAGGGGGGGGTGGGGTAAAGCAGCTAAAAAGAACAACAACAGAGGAAGTAGTTGTGTCAGGAAGAGTAAGGTCTTTCAACCTTAGGACAGGTTACCATGTTTTCTATTTCATTTGTTAGTTTTTTTAATCACCAGAGATAAGGGCTAGAAGGGACAGACTCCTGGGGCTGGATTTTCATTGTTCTGAATGGAACCAAACTTAGGCAGGACTGGAAAAAAAATGGTGCCCTAACGGCACACCCAGAATTCCTGCTTCTATTTCCGCTGCCTTCTGTTTTCACAAGGGTGGGGATGAGGGGGCCCCAGACCTGGCCTGCTCTTATTAAAGACAAAAGTAGCAGTTTTGTGAGCTCGTTGAGAGCTCATTTCCGGGGAGACAGGTGAGCTTTAGCTGCTGTCAGGCTTTACACAAGCCTCATGTAGGCACAAACCATGGATTGCAGGTGTGAAGAATTTAACAGGTAAGTAAAATGTTTTTTCCTCCTTTACAGCTCCACATGAAATGCTATAGCAGGAGTTATATTTATGTTTGTTAAGATGACTCATGACTCTGCAGTGGATTGGGTGATGTAACTACCCCTTAAACGCTATATTTGGCAGATTGTTACTTCTGCCAACTGGCAAGCTGTCAAGTTAAAGGTAAAGGTGGAAAGTCATGGTAAATGTGTAAAAATCTTCAGATTAATTTTTAAAAAGTAAATTAAATGGTTAAAACGGTAGATTACTTTTTGAAAGTGTAACCTAGTCTGATAACAGACTAATTGTTTAAGCTTTTCCCATTGCTTTTATGTAGTCAGTCTAGACATTTTTTGAGGTAGTAGTTCTGAAGTCTGTTTGTTTACCTGGGAGGATTATGGGCTCTTGGTTGCAATCCACCAGCCTAATCATTTTACAAATGCTTGACTCTGATTACAAAGCTGATTTTAAGAGTCAGTTTGTTTATTTAAGGAGAGTTAGGGCTATTCAGCAGCATCCAACAGTTAAAATTGGGCTTGTAAGATCTGTTCATAAAGTTAATAATGGATGCGAGGGTAGAGTTACGTGGGCGGGGGGTGCAGTTACATTGTTCAGGAAGTTTAAATTTCTGTAGATTGCAAGGCCTTTCCCATGCAGCTCAGCCTTTGCCACTAGTTCCATTGGAAGGACTGGACTGATGTTTTTTGGGAATGGAGGCGGGCCTTTTAACCTGCTCATTCTAGAATTATCCCACTTCTGAACCCATCTTGGGCCTGCCACTTCTTGTCTCGAGGCTAATTAAGGCCATGGCTGTCTGAAAATCCTGTTTCTTGGCAGCCCGGTGATGGAGGTGGGATTGTGATTGTGGGATTAGTCCCGCCTTCCAGTTCCCACCTCCGAGATAAAAATCCAGCCCCAGAGCAGGAGTTATATTTATGTTTGTTAAGATGAGTCATGATTCTGCAGTGATTGGAAGATGTAACTACCCCTTAAACGCTATATTTGGCAGATTGTTACTTCTGCCAACTGGCAAGCTGTCAAGTAAATGTGGAAAGTCATGGTAAATGACTTTTTTTCTGATAACAGAAAAATATAGAAGATGCTTGTGCAAATATAATGGGGCCTGGTTGCAGAGGTAGCCAGTGTGGAATCATAGGGCAGAATTTTGACCTTGATGGGCGGGCGGGCCCCACCGGCTCGGCAGCGGGCGGGCAGCCGAAACGGGCCCTGCCGCCATTTTGAGTGGGTGGGCCAATTAAGGCCTGCCCAGTGGGTCACCTGACGGGAAGTGCTATGTGCTTCCTGGGGGGGGGGGGGGTGGGTGGGGAGGGATTCCCCAACTGTCAGAGTGTGCTTTCTCAAGCACTGTTCCCTGAGACTAAGTGCTGTCTCAGGGAGAGCGCTGAAAGTTTTATAAACTTCAAAAATAGAAAAGTAAAAAAAAATTAACATGTCCCCCTCATGTGACAATGTCACATGAGATGGGACATGTTAATAAAAAGGGCATAAACCTTATTAAAGTTTTTTAAAACAGAAATTAAACCTCATCCTACTGGTGGATGAGGTTTCATGTTTTTTAAAGAAGCCCGCTGGGGCTTCTGGCCTGCCCGCCAGCCTTAAGGTTGGACGGGCAGGTCCTTCAATTGGCTTAATTATCCTCAATTGGCCATTGATAGGTTGGTGGGCGGACAGCTGATTTCACTGTCCACCTGTCTTCCTGAATATTTAAATGGGGCCAGATGATGTGGGGGGAGTTCCTCCTGACTTCATCCGGTGTCATTTTCCCATCGGCAAGCGGGCCCCGCCCCCAGCTCACCAATGGAAAAGTTCTGCCCATAGTATTATTGCAGCACAGAAGGAGGCCATTCAACCCATTGTGTCTGAGTTCACCTACTGCCACTCCCCCACCTTCTTGCCGCCATCCTGCACATTTTTCCTGTCCAGATAGCATTTCAGTTCCTCTTAAATGCCTCAATTGAACCTGGCAGGCAGTGCATTCCAGACCCTAACCACTTGCTGTGTGAAAAACCTTCCCTGTAGCCCCCACCACCCCAGGAACTTCTTCCCATTGCAAATTTTATAAACAACCTACAAGGCTGTGGCAAGCAGCATACAATGTTTACAGATAATATAAAACTTGGTAAAGTAATGGATAGTGATGAGGATAGTTATAAGCTTCAAGATAACATGGGGGAGGATTTTCCCGTCGGCGAGCGGGGGGGGTGGGTGGGGGGGGGGCCGGGGCCTGCTCACTGATGCGTAAAATGATGCGCAGTGACATCGGGCCGAACTCCCAACATCACCGCACCCCATTTAAATTTTCCAATAGGCAGGGGTGCAGCTAAATCAGCTGTGTGCCCGCCGACCTGTCAACGGCCAATTGAGGCCATTGACAGAGTCATTAAGCTAATTAATGGACCTGCCTGTCCAACCTTAAGGTTGCCGGGCAGGCCAGGAGCCCTGGTGGGAATTAGCAAAAGCATGAAACCTCATCCACGGGCAGGATGGGGTTTCATTCAGGTTTTTAAAAATTTTCATAAAGTTTTTGTAAAAATTATGGCCATGCCTCATGTTTGGGAAATTTTATTATTCTATTTTTATCTTTTTTACATTTAGAGCCGATCTTCCTGAGGCAGCACTTAGCCTCAGGGAGATGAGTGCACTCCTTCATGAGCGCACTCTTGATTTTGTTCTTCTGTGCGGACGTCACGCTGGGCGGGCCAACATAAAATAGCACTGCGCCCCTGATTGGGGGTGCCGATCGGAAGCGCGCCTGCATGCACCTGCCCTTCAACTTCACCCCCGATGGGGGGGAAATCCTGCCCATAGACTGGATGGTAACATGGATAGAAATATGGCAGACTGAGTTCAATGCAGAGAAGTGTGAGGAGATGCACTTTGAGAAGACTAATATGGAAAGGCAGTATATTATACAAGGCAGTATATTACAAACCTGAAAAGTGTAGATGCACAGCGAGGCCTTGGCGTCCTCCTCCTCAGAACAAAGAAGGTTCATTTTTAAGAGGTGATCTAATAGAATTTTTCAAGATGATAGGTTTTGATTGAGTAGATGGAGAAAAACGATTCACTCTGGCAACTGGGTCAATAACTAGAAGCCATAGATTCAAAATATTTGGCAAAAAATCTATAAGGAAGATGAGGATTTTTTTTTACTTGGAGAATTGTCAGCCTTTACCTGAAAAGGTGTAGGAAATTGATTCCATAAACAATTTTAAAAGGAAGCTGAACGGTTATTTGCGGATGAGGAACTAACACCGAAACGGACAAAAGCAAACAGCCATGTTGGACTGCTTTTGCAAAAAAGTCAGCACAGACATGACAGGCTGAATGGCCTCCTTCTTTGCTTTAAGCCTCTATGACTCTCTCTGGTTTTAATTTTATTTTTTTAAAAGGGATCTACAAAGGGGTCCCCAAACTGAACAATGCACTCTAAATGGTGATATGGTGCAGCCAATGTTTTCTACAATGTTGTTTTTAACCAGGGACTGATCTGAGAGCTCTCTGCCTGAACCAGCCAAGCCAGGCAGACAAGTTTTTGCTTGCTGAACATTATGCTTTGGCATAATGCTTTCAAACTGCAATGCATTTTTCTCAACCATATACCCTGAATTTCTTTGCAGATATGTGCTTGGTGTTGGATGGGATAGAAGAATTAACATATACTGTGTGAGTAATGTGTTTATATATAGTGAAAGGCATGTTTGCTTCCTGAATATTTTGTGCACTGATAGTTTAATACTCTTCACTGAAAAACATTTTGTTCATATAGGTTTGATTATATACACTGCTCAATGTTGTCTACTACAAGGTCAATAATCTTTTGCTTTCTTGCTGTGGCTTTGTGACAGAGATGTCTCCCAGTGAGCACCGTTAGAACATTGTCTTACCTACTGCAATAATATTCCCAAGCCGGTTCCCCTTTTACTTGCTACAATGTTGTGAGGAATTGGTTTTGTAGAACTCACAGCAGAGTTCAAACTTTATGGTATCCAATGCCCACCTTTGCACATTTCCAGCAGAAGTAGGGACTATAATTTTTCCTTCCCTGTTCTAATCTACCCCTGGTCAGCAAGAGATTTATTCAATACTTGCCCTATCACAGAATCACCTTTGTCAACCAAGAACATAGATTGAAGTTTGTTGATCATATCTGCCTTGAACATGATATCTTCACTGGCTTTGTCGTTTTGCATCTTAAGCATTGTAATCAGTTCACTTTGTTTCTTTGCTGGATCAATAATGATGTGATACTCAAAATCTTCAAAGCATTCAACCATTGCATCAAAACACTTGGGATACATTTGTACCAGATCTTCCTTGCTTCTGAACAGAGGGAGCTTTTCAATGGGTGTGCTACCTTCAACCCTCAGTTCCGCCTCCTTCACCTCATGGTTTACTGAGATAAGCTGCAGACTTCACAACTGATCAATCCTAGGATAGCAGCACCATCTTTTTCAGTGACATAGAACATACAGTTAACATCTTTTCCTTTGTGTGTCCCTCTGATTTGGGTTGATCCTAGCTGTTGAATCTCAGTTCCCCCATTTGTCATTAGTATGATGTTGTTCAGTCTCACAGTATCTTGGGTAACCATTTTCTTTCACATTTTTAGGAAAGATCTTCTGGTATAATCTGAGTAGGATGATGTTATTCTGTGATCTGGTATCAATCTTCAGCTTCAGATTTATGGCTGCGCGTTTATTTCTCACCCTCTTCATGATCTGAATGATTGTGTGAGTTTCTTTTCTCTGGGAACTGTCGCATCCAGCTATTCACAATATATATCAATGATTTGGACGAGGGAACCAAAAGTAATATTTCCGAGTTTGCTGATGACACAAAACTAGGTGGGAATGTGAGTGGTGAGGAGGATGTTAAGAGGCTTCAAGGCAATTTAGACAAGTTTAGTGCATGGGCAAATACATGGTAGATGCAGTATAGTGTGGGCAAGCGTGAAGTTATCTACTTTGGTAGGAAAAACAGAATAGCAGTATTATTTAAAAGGTGATATATTGGGAAATGTTGATGTACAAAGGGACCTGGGTTCCTTGTATACCAGTCACTAAAAGCAAATATGCAGGTGCAACAAGAGGTTAAGAAGGCAAATGGTATGTTGGCCTACATTGCGAGAGGATTTGAGTACAGGAGCAATGATGTCTTACTGCAGCTATACAGGGCCTTGGTGAGACCACACCTGGAGTATTGTGTGCAGTTTTGGTCTCCTTACTTAAGAAAGGATATGCTTGCCATAGAGGGAGAGCAGCAAAAGTTCATCAGGCTGATTCTTGGGATGGCAGGATTGTCATATGAGGAGACATTGGGCTGATTAGGCCTGTATTCACTGGAGTTTAGAAGAATGAGAGGGGATCTCATTGAAATGTACAAACTCTGACAAGGCTGGACACACTGGATGTTGGGATGATGTTTCCTCTGGCTGGGGGGGTCTAGAACAAGAGGTTACAATCTCAGGATACGGGGTACGTCATTTAGGACTGAGATAAGGAGAAACTTCTTCGCTCAGACTGTGGTGAATCTGTGGAATTCTCTACCACAGAATGCTGTGGAAGCCAAGTCACTGAATATATCTAAAAAGGAAATAGATAGATTTTTGGACTCTAAAGGCATCAAGGGGTATGGGGAGAGCACGGGAGTATGGCATTGAGATAGAGATCAACCATGATTATATTGAATGGCGGAGCAGGCTCGAAGGGCTGAATGACCTACTCCTATTTTTCTATGTTTCTATGCAACCATTTCGTGCAATTCCTATGCCTATTGTGTTCTCAAACTCATTGTCTTCTTCCTGGGGATGGATGTTACGGTTTCTTTTCTTTCTCATTTATCCTGTTGCTTTGTCTCTGATAAGTAGCAGTCCATGTTCAAATGCAACAAGACTTGGACAAGTATCCATGCATGGACTGACAAGTGGCAAGTAGCATTCGTGCCACACAAGTGCCAGGCAATGGCCATCTCCAACAAGAAAGAACCTAACCATCGTCTCTTGACATTCAATGGCATTATCATCGCTGAATCCCCTCACTGTCAACATCCTGGGTGTTACCATTGACCAGAAACTGAACTGGACTAGCCATATAAATACTGTAGCTACAAGGGCAGGTCAGATGTTAGGAGTCCTATGGCAAGTGAATCACCTCCTGGCTCCCTGAAGCCTGTCTACCATCTACAAGGCACAGGTCACGAGTGTGATGGAATACTCCCCACTTGACTGGATGAATACAGCTCCAACAACATTCAAGAAGTTCAACACCATCCAGGACAAAGCAGCCCACTTGATTAGTACTCCATCCACAACATCCACTCCCTCAACCACCGACGCACAGTAGCAGCAGTGTATACCATCTACAAGATGCACTGCAGGAATTCACCAAGGCTCCTTTCAAACCCACAACCACCACCATCTAGAAGGACAAGGGCGGTGAATGCATGAGAACACCACCACTTGGAAGTTTCCCTCCAAGCCACTCACCATCCTGACTTGGAAATATATTGCCGTTCCTTCACTGTCACTGGGTCAAAATCCTAGAATTCCCTTCCTAACAGCACTATGGGTGTACCTAGACCACATGGATTGCAGCAGTTCAAGAAGGTAACTCACCACTGCCTTCTCAAGGGCAATTAGGGATGGGCAATAAATACTGGCCTAGTCAGCGACACTCACATCCCATGAATGAATAGAACAAAAAGTCATTTATCACTTTCTTTCCTTTATCTGCACACTTTTTTCCCAATGATTAAGCTTTCCACAAGCTCTGCAATTTGATTCATATGCTGGACATTTCCTTCTGTCGGCGAACGTAGGTGGTTGTCCATTGTTTCTGTGCATTTTTCTCTGTCTGTTGTGTATTCTTTTGTTGCTGTTTCACTGCATCAACCCTGCTGCCTTTCCATTAACTTAACTGAAGGCTAGCTGTTTGGATAGTCAGTGTCCATCTGTCTACTCGTAGCTGCATGTGCTCAGGCAGTGTCTACAGTCTGCAATATTGTGAGCTTCTCCTTTCCACTCAAATCTTTTTGTACTTCAGGCTGTGCAGAGCCCCATATGAGCTGATATATCAGCCCTTCATCTGTTTCTTTGAACTTACATTTTCTGGTTGCATTTTTCAATCTTGATGATAAATTGTTAAGAGGCTCACCTGATTCCTGCCTCAGGCTTTGTAATATAAGGGGTTAACATGGTGTCCCAATACATGCAAGATTGGATCCAGGCACCAGTTGACCTAGAACACAAGACGTTGCTAAGAGACTTCCTGTTATCTACTGAAGGGAGTCGGAGCCGAAACCGCATGGGAACAATGCCCAGTACTAAACAATGTGTTGGACGAGTGCCCAACGCGGACTCAGTGAACTCGGCAAGTAGCGCATATATAAGCCTGGAAAGTCCCCAGTTCGGAGAGTCTGCTCCGGGTTAAGCTAATCGCTGAGCGTGGGTCACAGGCGGCACCTCCGCAGAACTGACGGCTCCCAGTTCCAGTAATTCGTGGAGTAAGTATATAGCCAATTATGCCAGACCCGTTGTGAGTATCGGACCTGGTTTCTATCCTATGTAGGCTAGGTAGGAAACAAGCAAAATAAAATAATATTATCCTAGCAAGCTAGTCTCCTGTTCTTTGTTTCCGCATCAAACTACCCGCCTGCGAACCTGATCCTCATAATTTCTTAGAACATTTTGGCGTAGTCGGCAGGATCAATCGCAATTGAGGAGGGATTTTGATGCGAAACAATGTTTGGGAAAAGGAATAAGAAACCAGAAGGGCAGGCCGAGGCGGTTGCGGTCCCAGGATGGCAAGGGCCGTGGCATAGTGTAGCGGCCTGTTTGCGGAAGGGTGGGGGGCGACCGGAAAACTGGGAGGCCGAAGGCGTAGGAACCACCCCAGGGTCGCTGCTGTCCACCCTTGAGAAAATCCCGGTCCCCTCAAGGAACCCCTTGCCAGGGATCCAGAGGCGGATGTGGGCTTGTGCGGCGGCTTGTAAGCAGCAGTCTGACAGGCGTCAGAAGTTGGAGGCTGAAATAGCAACCCTTAAGCATGAGCAGGGGCTCAGTAGCGGGGATGCCTCCGTGTTAAGACAAGAAATTATAAAACTAAAGGCAGAAATAACAGCACTAACGGAATTAGCAGGGCGGGCGATCACACATTTGTCGTCTAGTAAGCGGAAGAGTGAGCGAAAGCGCCCGCGATCCGTGAACCCCACTCAAATAAGGGCGTTTGTGGCGCAGCTAAATAATGGGGACGGCTGGGATATTGACCACTGGGACGGGAATATATGGGGGGATTCGGATGATCAATACGAAGATGAGCTGCCACCCCAGGTGCGAGCGAATCCGGTCGTCCGGAGAAAACAGGTTCAGAGACGGCCTCCTGTTAGGTTTGAAGTGTTGTTGGATGATGAGGGAAATCCCCAACGAAACGAGCGAGGCGAGCCGATCCATCATGAGATCCCTCAGTTGCAACCTCCTCCGGAGTTCTCCGAGCTAACGGAGGACTTTACTACGGAGGAAGTATTATACATTACTCAAAAGACTCGCCGAAATCCTGGGGAGCCCATTGAATTGTGGTTGGTGAGGCTTTTGGAAGAAGGAGGACAGCAAGTCCAGGTAGATTTTCAAGATGCGCCCAAATTCGGGGGATTGGCCAAAGATGCGGCAATAGACCTGGCATATAGACGACAGGCCAAAGATATGGTAGGGGAAAGGGGTACGGGGACTCTATTCGGGATGTACGCCCGAGCGGTAGCAGAACAATACCCGTTCCCGTCTGACTGGCCACCCTTGGAAGGAATGTGGACCACGATTAAGGAAGGGATACAGAGATTGACCCGACTATGTGTACGAGATGCCTTGTTGTTAGAAGTCTTGGATGAGATAGAAAATGTCAATGTGAGCAAACAAGCCAGGGATCACCTGGTAAAGACGGCTCCCCCACATTATAAGCCGTTGCTACTTACCATAATGCTGAGTGGCAAGGGAGAAACGTTGGGGGAGGCTCGGAGTATGATGCGGGAGATGGGAGGATTGGGAGACTGGGGGGTGCAAGGCCGGGGTAATAATGGGACTAGGGAGGGACGTCGCTCGGAAACTCGGGGTGACTCTAGATTCAACCCCAATCAAGGAGGCAACCCCGGACCCTCCCGCCGAGCCCTATGGCAAGCGCTGATGCAAGCACAAGTCCCGGTTGCGGACATTGATGGGAGGCCCACGAGAGAGCTGCAAGAAATGTGTAAACGAAAGGGACTTAAAGTGTCCAGGGTAGAAACCGAGGCCCGTGAACCACGGGTAACGGCAGAGGAATTGGTAGAACTATTAATACAGAAATGTCAGTTCAGGGAGACGGGGAACGTTACCTCAGATAGAGGGAGGACTCCCACTCGACCGCAATGGGAGTCCTCCGAGGAGGAGGAAGGAGAGGTGACAACCCCTTACAGAGAATGTTGCAAGGTGGACCGGCGCACTCGCAATGCGAATAAGAAGGGGAAGAATAAGAGAGGAAGAGGTGCTAAACGCCTGTACCCGGCGTTGTCAGAAGAGGATGAGTGGGAGGACCAATAGGGATTGGGCCAAGCCCCGAAGATTTGCCCACAAACGAGCCAATGGTCGGCCGATGACATCAGACCACATGTGGCGGTGACCATTTATTGGCGCAAATCTGTTCAGACGGTTATGGCTCTAGTGGACACGGGGGCGGAGGCCACCCTAATCCATGGAACTCCCCATAAGTTTAAAGGAACCCCAGTCACATTAGTGGGATTGGGAGGAAATTTGATAGAAGGAAAAATGGTGCAATTACCCTTAAGAATAGGGGCAATGCCGATTAGGACCCATTCTGTAATCATAACACCGGTCCGCGAGTGGATCCTAGGAATGGACGTGCTGGCAGGGCTAACCCTATACCTGCGACACGGTAAATTTGAATTTGGAACCTTAATACATTGTCGCACGGTATTGGTGGGAAAGGTGAAAATGGACCCCTTTCCCATCCCAATAGCCGAAAAGGTGATCAGCCTACGACAGTATAGAATTCCCGGTGGACACAAAGAGATCTCCGCCACCATTAAGGATTACTTAGAAGCGGGGGTATTAAAAACGTGTACGACTGCTTGGAATAACCCGTTGTGGCCGGTCCATAAGGCTAATGGATCCTGGCGGATGACGGTGGACTATCGGCAATTGAACCGCCACACCCCTGCCCTGACGGCGGCGGTACCTGACGCCGTTACCATTATAGGACGAATACAACATCACCCTGGTACTTGGTACGGGGTGATCGATTTAGCTAATGCCTTTTTTACTATCCCAATCCCCGAAGATAGACAGGAACAGTTTGCCTTCACGTGGGAAGGTAGACAGTTCACATTCACACGGTTGCCTCAAGGCTATCTGCACAGCCCCACTATATGTCATAGGATAGTGGCGGAACATTTGGCAAGGTTCGAAGTGCCGGACCACGTAATGGTCTCCCACTACATTGACGATATAATGATACAAGGTAGTGGGCAGGCCCAGATACAAACACTGTTGGACGCATTAGTCCAACACATGAAGGGGTACGGATGGGAAATCAACCCGGCAAAGATACAAGGGCCTTCCCAGACTGTGAAGTTCCTGGGGATAATTTGGAATAAAGGGGAACGAGAAGTTACCGAGAAGGCCAGGGATAAAATTCAGGCCTTCGCAGTTCCTCACACGCAAAAGGACGTACAGCAATTTATTGGACTATTTGGCTTTTGGAGGCAACATATACCACATTTGGGACAGATACTGAGACCATTATACCAAATTACCAGGAAGAAGGCAGAGTTTGAATGGACTAACAACCATCAACTCGCCTTCGAGATGGCCAAACAAGCGATACAGCAGGCTGTATCCCTAGGAAAAATACAGTCAGGACCGGTCGAATTGCAGGTTTCGGCACAGGGAGACTATGCAAATTGGAGTCTATGGCAAAAACAAGGACGCGTAAGGAAGCCGTTGGGGTTTTGGTCTCGTAAACTACCCCCGGCGGGGGAGAGGTACACCCCCTTTGAGAAACAACTGTTGTCCTGCTACTGGAGCTTGGTGGAAACCGAGGCCCTGACAGCAGGGCACGAAGTAATTATGAGAACGGCTATACCCATTCTCCCGTGGGTAATGAGTGATCCCACTACACATAGGATAGGGACGGCCCAAGAAAGTAGTATCATCAAATGGAAATGGTATGTGTCAGAAAGGGTGAAGACTGGGCAGAAGGGGGTGTCAGTCTTACATGAGCAAGTGGCGGAGGCCCCTGAGGGAGGGGAAGTGAGATTCGAGGTGATTGAATACACAGAATCACCTGTGAAACTTGGGAAAAGGTACGATGAGCTGACGCCGGAAGAGCAAGCCACTGCTTGGTTCGTGGACGGCTCAGCTCAATGGAAGTCAGGACGGCGTAGGTGGAAGGCCGCTGCGTATAATCCAAAGCAAGGGATTACATTGGAAGAATTGGGAGAGGGTAAGAGCAGCCAGTGGGCCGAGCTCAAGGCGGTGCATATGGTAATCATGCAGGCCGGAATTATTGGGGTACACCTATTTTCCGATTCATGGTCAGTAGTTAACGGGATGACTCAGTGGATGCCCACATGGCAGGCCAATCAGTGGATGATCCAAAGTCGGGAAGTATGGGGTAGGCCGCTGTGGGAGGAAATTTGGGAGAAGGCCCAGCATTTAAGGATATTTATCACACACGTGGACGCCCACACGTCCCGAAATGACGCAGAAGCCCTCCATAACCGATATGTTGACGGCATAGTTCGAGCTATGGTAATACAGAGGGACACCTCGGTGGATCTAGCCAGATGGGCACACCAAAAGGCTGGGCATTGGGGGGTACAAGGGACTCTACAATGGGCCCGGGATCGGGGTATAGACCTGCTGGTAGACGATGTAAAAACCGCAGTGAATCAGTGTGAGCAATGCCAACACCAAAGACAGGGAGTGCCCCAGCATATGATGGGGCACATTCACCGAGGAGAAGGCCCCGGCCAAAGCTGGCAGATGGACTTTGTGGGCCCATTGCCCACGTCCCAGGGATGCAGGCACATTTGCACAGCGGTGGACACCATGTCTGGGGTCCTGGTGACCCATCCTTGTCGCCATAATAATCAGCAGGCAACCCTGCGATGTTTAGATATGATAGAACAATTCTACGGGATGCCTATGCAGGTCCAGAGCGACAATGGTTCGCACTTTACGGGAGGGCGGATAAAGCAATGGTGCAACGATAATCATGTCGAATGGATATACCATGTGCCGTATCATCCGCAAGCAGCAGGACTGATTGAACGGATGAATGGGATCTTGAAGTCCTCTCTTCGGAAGGCGGGGGGGGCGAATGATTTGACAAATTGGAAAAAGAACCTCATCCGAGTTGTAAAACAAATTAACAATCGTCCATTGGGGAATGGAGTTACACCCTTAAATAGGATGATAAAGGTATGTGACACGCCCGAGGCGCGTCCCATTAAAATGTGGAAATTCGATGCGGAAGCGGAACTGCCAGTCCGGGCCACCCCGGCATCAGCGGGGCTTGATTTGCGGGCCCTGACTACCCGGACGTTGGTGCCCCAAGTGCCAACGGCAGTTAAAACCGGCTTGGGATTAGTTTGCCCTTCCGGGACTTATGGACACATTCTCCCACGATCTGGGTTATCACTGAAAGGGATCGATGTCATGGGTGGAGTTATTGACGCAGACTATCAGGGAGAGATTGGGGTTATCCTAGTCAACATCACCACCGAGCCCTACGTGGTTAATAAGGGGGATAAGATCGCCCAATTGGTAATTAAACCTTGTGACATGTCCACTGTGGAGGAGACGGGGGCCCCTACGAACGGGGAACGGGGGGTTTCGGATCCACTGATGTAAAGGGGGCTAAAGTTTGGGTACGCCAGCCAAATGGCCCTCCAAAACCGGCAGAAATAATCGCCCAAGGGAAGGATAGTTTGGTGACAATAATGTATCCAGGGGACTCAGCCTGGCACAATGTGCCGGCAAACCAATGCTACCTCCGAGAAACATGAGCCCACGTCTTCTCGTCACCATAGATCCGGATCATGGCATGGTGGTGGGCCCTGAATGTGCTATGGACTGTTGGAATCCTGGGTCGGAGTATGTCAAGACCCGGGTCGGAAGAAACGAAACACAATGCTGGTGCTCTGGGACAGATCGTCAGCTGGGAAGCCAGTGACCAAGAGCGAAGGCAGGACAATTTTACGTGCCCCTCCGGACAACGATGTGACATTATGACTATCACCAGCAATTGCACGTTGTATCGATGCAAGGGCAGCTTTGAGGATGCAAACACAACAGTGGCCCCGGGCTGCGCACTGACCATTCACACCCGGGTGAATATGTGTTCCGAAGGACAGTGTCATGAGGGTGGTATTGAATGGACTATTATTACCGCCAACGACGAAATGAGGATTACCAATGGGACGCCAATCACTGGCAGAGGCCCAATGGACTGGTTAATCAGGGGAGAGTCTGGCATCCCAAAACATCAACCACCTTCGATGACGTCGTCATTTGATGTTAAACTATGTGTCGGTGATAGCACTAACTGTAGTGTATGTGATGTTGTAACAACTGTGCCTAAAGTACACCACACGCATTTGGCCCCCATAGCATCGACTTGTCAGACAATGGCCAGCACCGCCGCACAAACCAATGTACATTGGCAAGTCCGACTGCCAGTCATACCCGAATGTAACCCTAAACGGCGACGACGGGCATGGTACGATACCTTGTTAGGAGGGGCAGGGACAGTAATGGGGATATCCAATGCTATAGACTCTGAAGTGACCCGTACTAAATTATCCAGTACGGGGCAAGCAACTGCACAAGGCCTGTACACTATTGGCCGATGGATGCCGTCGGCCATGATGACGCAGGAAGAGACTGCACGAATTTTGCTGCATTCCTTAAAATGGGAATTGGACGTGTGGGATTCGACTCAACGGCTGTTCCAAAATTTTACTGTACAGATGAACTGGACAATTTGCGGTATCCAAATGCTGCATGCACATTTGCAAAAAGAACGATTTTTACGAATAGTCACTTCGCCTAATGTTCAGGCCTGGCGAGGGGTGTGGAACGTATCTGAGAAATTATGGATGAACACCTATCCGGACAAAACATGGTGTAATGCAACGCTGTGTAAAGGACATTTTGTAACCTTGAATGTAACTGATTTTGTGACGGTGTGCCGATATTACGTATTGCCGGTCATTACATCTGATGGATATTACTTTCTCAAAACAAAAGGGAATTGGTTCAGTCCGGACACCAATCTTACCTATGACTTGTCCGCGTGTGAGCAGGCGGATCAAGGAAAGGCCTGTCTGTTGATGGATCGATATCGAGACCCGTGCCTTACAGAAGACACGGCTTTGTGTGAATGGATGATTGAGGCACCCCGAGATATGATGTGGCAGATTGGTCCCCATACGCTCTGTGTGGCCACTAGTCATGCCCATGCCTTACTCCCGACGACCCCTTTTTCAGGTTGCCTTACTGGCATCTATCGATGGCGGTGGCAGAACCATACTTACCTATTGACCAATTACAGCGGAACGCAACACCTCACCACTATGCAGTGGCAGGTATGGCTGCACCCTTGGAGTATCTCGCTAGAGCGTTTTAAACAGGCCCTCGATCGCTCGGAAGAGCTAAAGCAGATATTGCGACAACATCAAATCAATGTTACCCGGGTGACTGTGTCCACCTTTATACATGGCCAAAAGGTAGTACATGCTGCTCATGTAGTAGAGGTGGAATCCGCCCATCACTGGTGGGATCTGTTCAATGGGCTGTCAACTACGGCACGACGTTCCCTATTTCCTCCGTTGTTCATTTTAATCGGAGTTTTAGTGATTCTGACCTGTTGTAATATACTGACCTGTACGTATGTTTGCCGTGTGCGGCAGCAACTGGAACAAAACATGTACATGTTATAACAATGTATTGCTTATTATTATGTATTTGTATAATCGTTACATGTATTGGGCCAATCAGTGGAATGTAATATAAGGGGTTAACATGGTGTCCCAATACATGTAAGATTGGATCCAGGCACCAGTTGACCTAGAACACAAGACGTTGCTAAGAGACTTCCTGTTATCTACTGAAGGGAGTCGGAGCCGAAACCGCATGGGAACAATGCCCAGTACTAAACAATGTGTTGGACGAGTGCCCAACGCGGACTCAGTGAACTCGGCAAGTAGCGCATATATAAGCCTGGAAAGTCCCCAGTTCGGAGAGTCTGCTCCGGGTTAAGCTAATCGCTGAGCGTGGGTCACAGGCGGCACCTCCGCAGAACTGACGGCTCCCAGTTCCAGTAATTCGTGGAGTAAGTATATAGCCAATTATGCCAGACCCGTTGTGAGTATCGGACCTGGTTTCTATCCTATGTAGGCTAGGTAGGAAACAAGCAAAATAAAATAATATTATCCTAGCAAGCTAGTCTCCTGTTCTTTGTTTCCGCATCAAACTACCCGCCTGCGAACCTGATCCTCATAATTTCTTAGAACAGGCTTTGAAACTCATATTGGCAGATCTGATTATTTCAATTTGGTTGGAAGTTTTCAAAAAATCTGTCTGGGTTTTTACTTTCATCCTCATTTATCTCCCAGCTATTGATCAAATTTCACACTTTCTCTCCTGCCCACAGCAAATTAGAACTGACCCTTTTCTCTTTACTAGTGCAACTTAGAAAGCTATTGAACACCAGACTGCACTTTTGTTTAAAATTCTCAAATGCCTCTGTGGCGTCATCAGCTTCCCAATTCATCCTAGGCTGTAACTGTGCATTCATTACTGAGGCAGTGGCCGTTTCATTTCGCCCAATTCTCTCAGTTCGAGAGAGAAAAACTAATTTTGGTTAATTTTTCTCAATCTAATTAAATATTATTCTGTTTAAAATATTTGAGTCTTACTGACACCCACTGCTGCCATGTTATGACTTCGGGTTTCCAGCAGTTCAAAATAATCACACTTTTAGACTCAAAATGCTGGAGCTTCATCAAGTTTATTTTTTACAGCTCTCCATGGGTTGGTGAACTGATATGTTGTTGCTCTGCAACTGACTGCAATGCAATAGTAAATGTGATATCCCGGATGTACATTCGCATAATGATTAGTTCATATTTTTAATGACTAACATAACCATATAACAGGGTTTGTGTGACATATAAACATGAACATAGATGAGTTGAACCGAGTGGTTTGTCTCTATTTAATAAACTCTGCATCATGCCTGTACTGGTACCTGAAACCTCTGAACATAGCAATGATCAGAGGTGAATCTGAGTCTGGAACTTTCTGGACTGTCAGGCCTACTAGCCTAAACTTCAAATACGCTCGGCACCCTGTCCAACACACATTTTGCAGTGAATGTTGTTACACAGTGACACGCTCAGGATCATAGAATTGTTACAGCACAGAAGGAGGCCATTCAGCCCATTGTCTGCTCTGGCTTCCCGAATGAGCAATTCACTTAGTATCATTCTCCAGCCTTCTTCCTGTAACCCAGCACATTCTTCATTTTCAGAGAGAATGGGATTATTATCTGAATGTCTCGATTGAACCTGCTTTCGCTACATTCTTAGGCAGTGCATTCCAAATGTTAACCACTTGCTGTGTGAAGAAGTTTCTCATGGTGTCCCTATTGCTTCTTTTGCTAATTACTTTAAATCTGTCCCCTCTCGCTCTTGATCCCTCCACTGATGGGAACTTGGAAGCATTGTGAACTGTTTTTCCTGATCTACTCTGTCTGGAAACCTCATGATTTGGAATACTTCTAATGAATCTCCTCTCAACCTTCTATCCTCCAAGGAAAATCTCACCTATCTATCTATGTAGCTGAAGTTCCTCATCCCTGGAACCATTCTTGTAAATCGCTTCTGCACTCGCTCTAATGCCTTCACATCTTTCTAAAGTTTTTGTTTGGATACAATACTCCAGTTGAGGCTGAACCAATGTTTTACCCAAATTTAACATAACCTCCTTGCTCTTGTACTCTATGCCCCTATTAATGAAACCTAGGATACTATGTGCTTTATTAACTGCTCCCTCAGCCTGTCTGCCACCGTCAATGCTTTATGCACATATATATTCAGGTCCCTCTGCTCCTACACCCTCTTTAGAATTGTACCCTTTATTTAATATTGTCTCTGTGTCCTTCTGACCAAAATGAGTCACCTCACACTTCTCTGCATTAAATTTTGTCTGCCACTTATCTGCCCATTCCACCAAAGTGTCGTTTTGAAATTCTGAACTATCCTCTCTCAAAACTTGGAAGCATTGTGAATTGTATCATTTGCAAATTTTGAAATTGTGTCCTGTACACCAAGACTAGGT
Organism: Carcharodon carcharias; assembly: GCF_017639515.1. Classification (NCBI taxonomy): domain Eukaryota; kingdom Metazoa; phylum Chordata; class Chondrichthyes; order Lamniformes; family Lamnidae; genus Carcharodon; species Carcharodon carcharias. Next base: position 45,198,682 of record NC_054477.1, on the reverse strand, counting down.
CATTAATATATATCAGGTTACCTAATGTTAATAACTGCAATGCATTTGTTTGTGTAAGGGTATTTTAACAAAATGGGATAAAAGGTTAAGTTATAAATTTTAAAAATTCTATTTTTCTTTGTATGGTCTAGGATTCATTTGGTGACAATTATCATACTCAGTCTCCTGAGCCACATTGGCAGGATGATCTGGTAAGCAACATTCAATTATGTCTGTGTTCAATCCTGTGGATTTTGGTTTTCAGAACGGGGTATTTTAGGGAAAATGTTTGTTCTCCACTATTTTCATTCACAATCTTCCTACTCTGCAAATGGTTCTGCACATAAGCAAATGCATGGACTCCATTTGAAACCTTCCATTCTGTGCTGTACAACATGTATCCCAGGGAAATGCATACTGACTTTCCTAATGACATCCACAGTGATAAATGGAGCTGGAAGAAATATCAAAACACCATTCATACAAACTAACCAGAGCGAGCCAATCATGGAGAAAATAAGATGACAGCAATAATTTGTACAAGGGTCATATACCATAAGGTGAAAATATACATAGTTAAAGATTGACTTGCATAGAGATAGCATCTTTCAAGACCACCAGTCCTCTTGAATCGCTTTATAGCTAATGAATTACTTTTGAAGTGAAGTCACTGTTGTAATGTAATTCCAGTAATGAATCTTCATAATGCTTGAGGCCCTGATTTTAATACAATCAGTTTGACAGGAAATTGATTAAAATTTGGAAAACTGTCTCACCTTCACTAGAAGGTTGCTGACACCCCTTTTTATTCTGCAGCTAACCTGAGGTCACACAATCAACCAACAGAAAAATATATTGTTTTAATCGTATGTAAGATTGAGTACTGCTGAAAAAAGAGACATACTGTCAAAGCTTTTTGTCTTGCACCCATCAGGACAGTTCACAAGAATACCAATGGTAAAGGGAACAACAATTTATATTGCATGAGAAGGAAGTGTTGATTGGTTGGCAAATGGACTCTGATTGAGAGAGGCATTGCCATAGAAAATGCACCAGGGAACAGTTAACTGCCAAGTTTTTGTTCAAATTCAAACCAGACAGGTCGACTCTGGTCAAGGCATTGCCATGGGGAATAAGCCAAAGAATGGTTATCCCCTAAGTTTTTGTTTAGTTTAAAATGCATGAACATATTCCTTCTGTCTGCACAGGACAGGGCCCTGTATGTGAATAAATGTAGCTTCAAGCATGCATAAGTGAGCCACGCTGTAAACCTGACAGATAAATCTTAAATTGTGCTTAGAATTACACTGAAAAACAATCAGGATTGTTTAGCAAGTGTTGTCCAATCACAGAATCACATCTAATGTGGACACTATGTTTTGAGTTTTGCAAGCACAGGCCGGTTGGGTACAGCCTGTACTTTGCCTATTGTGCCCAGGCAAAGAGTCTTGTTGTTGATATGATCTGCCAGTTGTTGAGACTGATGGTCTACACTTATTTCTAGTGAACTACTTGGATGCCATATGTGACAAAAAAATAGCTACTTATACACACTGGAATGTCCAAGGACCATCATCATAGAATTACATGGGAAATGGAGCACAGATTGCAAGCTGAGTGTGCTTATGAGTTTGGTGAGTGGGGAGTTTGGTGAAGGGGAAAGAAGTTGCTCCCTTTTAAACACTTTTTTTCTTGCTTCAGTGCAGTGGAAGGAGCTGGTTGGTGAGTAGCTGGTAAGTTATTCTACTTACTCAATCTGTAATAAAAAGCTTTTAAAGTTTTGGTATGGCAGGTCAACTCAGCCAAATGAAATGTACATCCTGCAGTATGTGGGAAGTCACCAATGCACCATGTGTCCCAGATGAACACATCTGCAGGAAGTGTCACCATTTGCAGAAGCTTGAGTTCCTGGTTATGGAACTTGAACAGTGCCTGAAGTCACTGTGATGCATCCGTAAGGCAGAGATCTACATGGATAGCATGTTTAGGGAGGTGGTCACACCACAGGTTAGGGACATGCAGACAGGGAGTGAATGGGTGACCACCAGGCAGTCTAAGAGAACTAAACAGGTAGTGCAGGAGTTGCTGGGTCGATCTTGCTCGCTAATCGCTTTTCCATTTTGGATACTGGTGAGGGTAATGATTCCTCAGGGGAGTGCAGCCACAGCCAAGCCCTCAGCACCATGGGTGGCTCAGCTGCACATTAGAGAAGGAAGGAGGGTGGAAGAGCAATCGTGATGGGGATTTGATAATCAGGGTATAAGGCAGGTGTTTCTGCAGCTGTAAATGTGACTCCAGGATGCTGTGTTGCCTCGTTGGTGCCAGGGTCAAAGGTATCAAGTGATGGATACAGGACATCATTCTGGGGGAGGGTGAACAGCCAGAGGTCATGGTCCACATTGGTACCAATGACATAGATAGGGAGAGAGATGAGGTCCAAAAGCAGATTTTAGGGAGTTAGAAAATAAATTAAAAAGGAGGACCTCAAAAGCAATAATCTCAGGATTACTCCCAGTGCCACACGCTTGTGAGCATAAGAATAGGAGGATTGAACAATCAAATACATGACTGGAGAACTGGCATAGGAGAGAGGGTATCAGATTTCTGATGCATTGGGACCAGGTCTGGGGCAGCTGGGACCAGTACAAGATGGATGGGTTACAGCTTAACAGGACCGGGACTAAAATCCTTACAGGGAGAAATGCTAGTGCTGTTGGGAGGGTTTAAACTAGCTTATCAGGGGGATGGGAACTTGAGGGGTAGCTCAAATTGGGAGGAAGTAAAGCTTGTAACAGAAAATAGAAAAGTAGTAAGAAAAATTAGACGGGAGGCGAAACGAAGGGAAGCATCAACTAGGCTGAGAATGTGGAATAATGTTAAAAAGACAAAGTTAAGGGCACTCTACCCAAATGCATGTAACATTTGCAACAAAGTAAATGATTTAAAGATACAAATAGAGGTAAATGGGTATGATCTAATTGCCATTATGGAAACATGGTTACAGGGTGACCAAGACTGGGAACTGAATATTCAAGGATATTCAACATTTGGGAAAGACAGGTGAAAAGGAGATGATGTTGTGCTGATAATAAGGGATGAGATCAGTACATTAGTAAGGGAGGATATCAGATAGGAAGAATAAAATATGGAATCTGTTTGGGTAGAACTAAGAAACAACAAGGGGCAACAAACATTGGTAGGAGTTGTTTATAGGCTATCAAACAGTAGCAGTAATGTGAGGCATGGTATTATTCAGGAGATTAGGGAAGCACATAACATGGGTAATACAGTAATCATAGGTGACTTCAATCTGCATATAGACTGGGTAAATCTAATGTTATAATATGGCAGGTGGTAATTGCCAGGCTGACCAAACCCCAAAGGGAAACTTGGTGAAGCTACTACGGCAATTTGCAATTTGTATTTTTATTATGAGAAGGTATGTGTACTGAAGTCAGAAGTAAATATTCTATGACCACTTTTGGAGATGTTAAATATTAAATTAAAATATGTATTAAGGAAAAAAAAACTTAAACATAGAAGATTATAGTTACAGTTAAATTCAGTCTTATAATATTTCCCAAAAGATTTGAACTTAGCTAGACTCACAAATAAATACCCTTCTCTAGGCAATATTATCTATAAATTCTTAATCTTAAAAAAAAAATCCAGTAATTTTACCACAAGGCATCCACTGTTGCTGTAAGGGACATATTTCACAAACTTCTCTCTCCCTCTCATTCAACAATGGCAATCCAAGGCTTGTAACAAAACCTTGCTTTCTGGAACAATCAGACACTTCCCTGGGGTGGTTAGAAGCTGCTTCTTTCACATGACTGTGCTCGCAAAGCACACGCTTCAAGATCACATGGCCCCACACACCTCAAACATCTTTCAATCTTTCCTTAAATATTTCCCCTTTCATCTTTAAACCCACTGTTTTTAACTTGCTTTAGAAAGTTACCTTTCCCAGAATCTAAAAATCCTTCATGTTGTCTTTATGTCTTTTGGATAAATAAACTTAATAACTTGCTTTATTTATTTATGATCTTTGCCAGTTGTAGAACTTCCTTTTTCCTCTCTGAAAATCAATGGCCAAAAATTCACTCCTCATTTATCTCCTATTGCAAATTCCTATTCATGTTGTATTTACTGGTATCCCATCTTAGCTTGTCCATTTCCACTTCAAAAATTCTTGCTTTACACCTATCCATTTGCTTATTTAAACCTTGCTTCAGTCTAATTAAATTAGTCACATACACACAACCCCCACAAGCCTGCTTCACAGTATTCCACAGTAATATTGGAAAAAAATTATATTTTCTTTACACTAATGTGATGGACTGCGACCTCACACTATACACTCTTTATATAAGATGTATAGACTCATTGTTATTTCTAAATTTTAAAACTGGTCCTTGGCTGAACAAGATCCTTAAAATGCTGAACCAATGTCTGTATGTAACCCCAGAAAACTTTGCAGTTTTGGGAAAACTCACACCTCGCTATCTCTGAGGATCCACTAACAATCAGTTGGGAACTGCACAGCCCACCTTCAAAGACAGCAATGCAAAGGCCATTTGCATTTGATAGCCCAGGTTTGCCAGTAAGAGACAGAAGGCCTGCTAAGATAAAAGGCCCTTTCAATTAATAAAGACTGCTAAAAATCCCAGTCATTGAGATCCAACCGAATTCCAGATGATGGATACACATCCTTTGTTGAAGACCTAGTCGAGAGGTGGGAGGTTATGTGACCTAGGCCTCTGGCTTGTGGAACAAGTAATATTGCCTTGCTGAGCTGTATATGCTCTTTAACATCTGACTAGCAGCCACACAGAAAGGAGCTCTGCCCAGGTTGGACCCCTGGCCTCAGCTACATTGCTTCTATTGGAAATTCTGTGCCATCACCTACAAGACTGATTCATCCCTGCATGCCTCTCTCATCATGTGAAGCCAACACCACTGGAGAAGTGAATTCTGCAACATCAGTTTTCAGCCCGCAGGCCTTCGTGAAAGAATATCTCATTAGACTTTGATTCTAGACCCTGAAACTTGTGTGAAACAATGTTCATTTTCTCTGATCTCTATACTGTTAAAACCTTATTTTCTCTGTCCCTCTCTTAACTGTCTGAGTGTGAAGGTGATGTTGCAAAACTTCCTTCCTGTGCTGTGAATGTGTGCAAATAAACCAACCCTTTTGAGTTCATCCTATCTTGAGTTTGCTGTGAGGTTATTAATAGAAACTTGGATCAGACAAAAACCGAGGGGTTGGGGAAATACGCCACTGCTTCTAAAGAGGGAAATAAATCAAAACACCCTTTCTGTTTATGGACAGGTGGTAAGAGGAGAAATTAGTGCTGTTTAAATTAACCCCCCTCCTGTCTGTAACATGAATGAGCACTAATGCTGTGAAGGACACATTTCTGCTGTGTTAGGGATGGTTTTCTAGAGCAGTATGTTAAGGAACTGACTGGAGATCTGGCTAGTTTAGATCCAGTATTTTGTAACAAGAAAGGGCAAATTAATAATGTTGTAAAATAACCTTTAAGGATGAGTTACCATAACAGAATAGAATTTTACATTATGTTTGAAAGTGAGGTAGTTCAATCTGAAGCCTGGGTGTTAAATTTGAACAAAGGAAATTATGAAGGTATGAAGGACAAATTTGCTGAGCTGGATTAGGAAAATGCATTAAAAGGTATGACGGGACATAGGCAAGAATTATTAAATAGTTTACAGCAATCATACATTTCCGTCAAGGCACAAAAAAAACCAAAAAGAAAAGTCAGTCAAACGTGGCTACTGAAGGAAGTTAAGGATTGGATAAGAATAAAAAAAATGCCTATAAAGTTGCCAGAAACAGTAGCAAACCTGAGGATTGGGAGCATTTTACAATATAGCAAAGGAGGACAAAGAAACTGGTAAAGGAAGGGAGAAAATAATATGAATGTAAACTAGCAAAAAACAGAAAAACGGACAGTAAAATCTTTTATAATTATGTAAAAAGGAAATGTTTGGCTAAGACAAATGTGGGTCCATTACAGGCAGTCAGGAGAATTTATAATGGAGAATAGAGAAATACCAGAGAAGCTAAATGATTACTTTGTGTCTGTCTTCATTGAGGAAGATACAAGAAATCTCCTAGAATTAGAGGTCCATGGGGCTAGGAAGAATGAGGAATTGAAGGAAATTAGTGTTAGTAAGAAGGATGTATTGAAGAAATTAATGGGACTGAAGGTTGATAAGTCCCTGGGACCAGATAATCGACATCCCAGGATGTTGAAAGAGGTAGCTATAGAGATAGTGGATGCATTGGTGATCATCTTCCAAAATTATATTGATTCAGGAATGGTTCCTGCAGATTGGAAGGTAGCAAATTTTACCCCTCTATTTAATAAGGGAGGTAGAGAGAAAACTGGGAACTACAGACCTGTTTAGCCTATTTAAAAATACTGGAATCTGTTCTAAAGGCCGTGATTTTTTTTTTTATTATTCGTTCATGGGATGTGGGTATCGCTGGCCAGGCCAGCATTTAATACCCAATCCTAGTTGCTCCCTAGTTCAGAGGGCACTTAAGAGTCAAACACATGGCCGCTGGGGAATTTAAATTTGGATCTGGAGTCACGTGTAGGCCACATCAGGTAAGGACAGAAGGATTCCTTAAAGGACATTAGTGAACCAGATGGGTTTATTACAACAATCGACAATGGTTTCATGGTCATCATTAGACTTTTTATTCTAGATTTTTATTGAATGGCCATGGTGGGATGTGATCCTTGGTCTCCAGAGCATTACCCTGGGTCTCTGGATTACTAGTTCAGCAACAATACCACTACACCATCGCCTCCCCTGTAAATGACAGATGAACACTTGGATAATAATGATCTGGGCATTGTCAACATGGATTTGTGAATGGAAAATCATGTTTGACAAACCTGTTGGAGGTTTTTGAGGATGTTAGTAACAAATTTGAAAAGGGGGAATTAGTGGACATAGTGTACTTGGATTTTCAGAAGAATTTCTATAAAGTCCCCCAACAGGAAGTTGGTTAGCAAAATTAAAGCACATGGGATAGGAGGTGATATACAGGCATGGATTAAGGATTGGTTAACAGGCAGAAAACAGAGTAGGAATAAATGGGTCACTCTCATGTTGGCAGGCTGTGACTAGTGGGGTACTGCAAAGATCAGTACTTGGACCCCAGCTGTTCACAATATATATCGATGATTTAGATGTGGGGACTAAATGTAATATTTCCAAGTTCACGGATGACATAAAACTAGGTGGGAGTGTGTGTTGTGAGGAAATGGCAAAATGTCTTCAGAGGGATTTGGATAGACTTAGTGGACAGAATTTTCTGGCCTTGTTGTGGCAGGGACGAGGCCATAAAATGCGGCAACAAAGGTTCACCAGACTTGTTCCCGGGGTGGTGGGACTGTCCTATGAAGAAAGATTGGGGAAACCAGGCCTGTATTCTCTAGAGCTTTGAAGAATGAGAGGTGATCTCATCGAAACCTACAAAATATTTAAAGGGATGGACAGTATACATGCAGGTAAGATGTTTCCCCTGGTTGGGGACACAGTTTCAAGATAAGGGGGACCCCACTTAGGACCGAGATGAGGAGAATTTATTTTTACGCAGAGGGTTGTGAATCTTTGGAATTCTCTGCCCCAGAGGGCTGTGGAAGCTCAGTCATTGAGTATGTGTAAATCAAAGATTGACAGATTTCTAAATACCAATGACATACAGGGATATGGGAATAGTGTGAGAAAAAGGCATTGAAGAGAATGATCAGCCAAGATTGTATTGAATGACGAAGCAGACTCAATGGGCTGAATAGCCTACTCCTCCTATGTTCTTATGTTTCTAGAATGCACAGAACAAGAACAGGACAACTGGTTCATTCAGATGCTGATGCTCCACTCGTACCTCTGCCTATCCCTCTTCATTGAATCCTGTTGCATAACCTTCTATTCCTTCCTCCCTCATGCATTAACCTATCTCTCCTTTAAATCTCTCTTGATATTAAGAAATAATGATGGGGACGGTAGCAAATGGTTATGTTTCTGGACTGGTTATACAGTGGCTGGGCTAATGATCCAGAGACATGAATTAAAATCCCACTTTGACAGCTGGGAATTTAAATTCAGCTAATTAAACAAAGCTGAAATATAAAGCCAGTGTGGTGACATAAAACTATCAGATTGTGGTAAAAATCCAGCAGATTCATTAATGTCATTTTAGGGAAGAAAATTTGCTGTCCTTAGCCAATCTGACCTATATGTGACTCCAGACCCTCAGCGATGTGATTGACGCTTAACTGCCCTCTGAAATGGTCTAGCAAGCCACTCAGTTGTATCATACTGCTTCAACAACTTCTAGGAAGAATAAAACTGGATGGATTGCTGGCATTAACCAAGCCACCAGGTATGACAAAGGCACAAATAACTCTGTCAACCCTGTAAAGTCCTCCTCACTAACACGTGGGGAATTGCACCAAAATTGGGAGAGCTGTCCTATAGGCTAGTTAAACAACAGCTTGACACAGTCATATTCAGTGAATCATACCTTGCTGTCAATGTCCCAAACTCCTCCATCACCTTTCCTGAGTATGCCTTTTCCCACCAGCACGATAGACGAACCAGAGGTGACAGCATCGTGGTATACATTCAGGTGTATACGTGGCCCTGGGAAGCACCAGCATTGACTCCGGACCCCATGAGATTTCATAGCATCATGTCAAACATGGGCAAGGAAACCTGCTGCTGCACCACCCACTGCCCTCCCTCAACTGATACTCCTGTACGTTGATGAACACCACCTTAAAAAACACTGAGGGTAGCAAGGGCACAGAGTGAACTCCAGGAAAGTGGGGAAGGGACTCAATTCATCACCAAGAGGGAATCAGCGGCACCAATACTGAATAAGCTGACCAGGTCTTGAAGGACATATATGCCAGACTGGACTGTGGCAGGTGGTTAGAGAACCAACACAAGGGAGAACCCTACTTGTTCTGTGATTCTGTGAGCTTACCTTTGCCAATCTGCCTAGATTGGTGATGTATCTATCTATGCCAGTCTTGGCAGGAGTGACCATCGCACAGTCCTTGTGGAGACAAAGTGATGTAACAATTACACCAACGACATCAAATGATATTAAATGATTGTGACAAATTAAGATATTTTTTAAAAATTATTCATGGTATGTGGCTGTCACTGGCAAGGCCAGCATTTATTGCCCATCCCTAGTTGCCCTTGAAAAAGTTGAGAAGTCTGTGAAAGTGACATAGGTTAAGTGAGTGGGCAAAGATTTGGCAAATGGAGTATAATGTGGGCAAATGTGAAATTTTTCATTTTGGCAGGAAGAATAAAAGAGATGCATATTATCTAAATGGTGAGGTATTACAGAGCTCTGAGATTCAGAGAGACCTGGGTGCCCTAGTACCACAAAAGATTAATATGCAGGTACAGTAAGTAATTAGGAAAGTTAATAGAATGTTATCATTTATTGTGAGGGGAATTGATTACAAAATTAGGGAGGCTATGCTTCAGTTGTACAGAGCATTGGTGAGACCATTTCTGGAGTATTGTGTACAGTATTGGTCTCCTTCTTTAAGGAAAGATGTAAATGCATTAGAAGCAGTTCAGAGAAGGTTTGCTAGATTAATACCAGGAATGGATGGGTTGTCTTGAGAGGAAAGGCTGGACAGGTCAGGCTTGTATCCACTGGAATTTAGAAGAGTAAGTGGTGACTTAATTGGAACCTTTAAGGTCCTGAGGAATCTTGACATGCAGGATGTGGAGAGGATGTTTCCTCTTGTGAGAGAATCTAGAACTAGGTCACTGTTTAAAAATAAGGGGTCGCTCATTTAAGACAAGGATGAGGAGAATTTTTTTCTCTGAGAGTTGTGAGTCTTTGGAACTGTCTTCCTCAAAAAATGGTAGCAGCAGAGTCTTTGAATATTTTTAAGGCAGAGGTGGATAGATTCTTGATTAACAAGAGGGTGAAAGGTTATTGGGGTAGGCAGGAATGTGGGATTGAGGTTACATTCAGATCAACCATGATCTTATTGAATGGCGGAGCAGGCTCAAGGGGATGAGTGACCTACTCCTGCTAATTCGGTGGTTCGTATGTCCCTAATTCCCCCCTCCTATCTGAATTCAAAATCTACATGCTGTTATTAAATGACCTTTTATAAACAGTGCCACTTCTGAAAACATAATTACTTGATGTTATAACTTGCAAAGCTGGCTACAACTCACTAAGTCCATAGCAATGTTGCCAATATATGTCCTATCCTGTTAAACTAATGAAATGTACTTCTTGAACAGGTATTATGAAAACAAAAGCATAAGAGTTATTTGAATATATACCTTTGATTATTTTATGCCTTTTTTTAGAAACGAGGACACAAGGATGACATTCTATGCATAGCTCAGTGTCCTCCTACTCTTCTTGCCACCTCTAGCTATGATGGAGAAATAATAGTGTGGAACATGATCTCAGGACATATCTATTGCCGTCTACAGAAACCCCCAACTGCAGCATGTGGAGATGGAGAAGGTAAAATACAGTGCTGGCCATGGGGGGTGGGAGGGGTGGGGTCGGGGTGGGGGTGTGTGTGTGATGGTGGGGTGGATTTTGTCAACAGCGTACAGTTTCTGACAGTGTAACTGGAAGTGTGTGCCACTTACGTTCTCTTGCTTTTTCCTGTTTCCCACACAATTACAATTAAAATTTAAAGTGCTAGCAGCATGCATGGAAATCACATGCAGTTCCACAGTGGAGGCAACTTTTCAGTGGTGAAACTCACCATCAGCTGACAATGCTGCAGTCATGTGTGGGCTGTTTTTTTTAAAAAAAGCTTCCTAGTCAAATAAGGATACTCTGCATCACGGCCAAAACTTTCCTGTCCAACTACATTGCCATTAATGCAAGATTTGAGAGCACAATGGTGGCACAGGTGTTTTCCAAAATTAAATTTCACTTGTAAATATTTCACATTACATTGGTTTCACTTTATTCATGTGTATCGGTATGACTGTCATTTGTTGGGACTAGCTTATTCAGAGAGCTAAACGTACTGGCACACCTGATATTTGGCACACATTAATGGTTATAGAGAATTAGAGACATATGCTTCAGTGTGGAAGAACGAATGATCTATAACTTCTGATCTCAAGGTGCTCTTGTACGCAATATCCCTATTTATGAAGCCTAGGTTACGGTATGTTTTAGTAACTGCTCTCTCAACCTGTCCTGCCATCTTCAATGACTTGTGCACATATTCACCTAAGACCCTCTGCTCCTGCACCCACTTTAGAGTTTGCCCTTTATTTTACATTGTCTCTCTATGTTCTTTGTACCAAAATGAATCACTTTACGTTTCTCCACATTGAACTGTTTTATGTTAATGAGTATTCATGGCATGCAAACGTGTTACAAGTACAAATCTCTGCATCTTAATCCGACATCAGAAAATCGAGATTTCGCTTAATTAAGTATGGCATGTTTCCCACTCTTGCAGGGCTCCACAAAATTCACCCCAGCAACCCCACCAACTCCCACCTGGGAGTGTATCTGAGAAGTTGCAGGCCTATTTTAATGAAGACGACACAATGAATATTTTTGTTTAAATCCGTGAAAAAAATTGAATAGTATTAATTAATCATAAGGTTTTTTTTTTTGCTTTCTTTGTTTCTTTCTGAGAGCTTGAATGAAAATGTTCAAGATGACCTTGTGGGCAACTGCCACCTGGGGAGATACGATTTGGTGAGAGAGGGGAACTATACACAGCTGAAGTGAGAATGTTGCTGAAGGGCTGTAGTTAATGATTATCCACTAATGGCAATTCAGTTCTCTGTCAGCCAAAGAAGTAGTAGTTTCAACTAGTGTTCCTTTCGTTATTAGTTGGCAGAGAGACGTGACCATCAGCAGTGGATTTTGGAAGTTTGTGCATGAGCTGTCAATGATTGTACAGCAATTAGTCAAAAAGTCGTGGGGAACTTGGAGCCAAATTCTTCCATGTACTGCTAGCAGGCAAGTCTTCCATCAGCATCAGCAGTCCCTATTAAGCGTATATTGTTAAAAGCAATTAATTGCATTAAACTGTTGAAAGGAATATTTTTGGTGACACTGTCAAATTGATGTGGATTTTTCTTTTGCCGCCACTGTAATTTGCATTTATATGGTGCAGATAATGTAATAAAATATCCCAAAGTAGTTCCTAGAAGCATAATAAAAAAGAAAGGGCAACCAACCAAAGATCGTGATATTAGAAAGGGTGTCTGGGAGTTTGAGTCAAAGAAGTGGGTTTTAAGGAAGATTTTAAAAGAAGAGAGATTGAAGACTTTGGATTGGATGGGGGAAGAATCTCAGAACCTGGGGCTGAGACAGCTGAAGGCATAGCCAGCAAAGGTAGTGGAGCAAAGGGAGGGTGTATGCACAAGGCCAGAGTCAGAGGGAAAACAGACAAGAATGGAAAATTTAGTGGCAAGGGGTTGTAGAGGTAAGGAGTAACCAAGCCATGCAGGGATTTGATTGGGGAGATTCAAGCAAGGGGCTATGGAGACAATTTGAGAGAAGATGACATGTTCAAGGACTTTGAAGAGGAAAGGGAGACTGGAGAAGGGGCAGTAGTTTGCAAGGACAGATGTTGAGGGTGTGCGGTTTGAAGAAAGGATAACTGGTGTTTGGTAAAAGGAGGGGATAGTACCTGAGAAGGAAGAACTATTTACCTGAGAAGAAGGAATGAGCATGAAGTCAAGAAGAGATGTTGGGTGGTCGTATTTTAATGGGAACGAGGTCATGAAAGCAACAGGTGGGTCTCATTGTCAGAATGAACTTGGGAAGGGCATGAGGAGAGATGGGATAGAAACTAAACAGAGAGCTGGGTTCAGGACTTGGGGAATTCAAAAGGAGATTTGACTTGATTTGCAACCGGAAGGCGAAGGAAGCGGAGATAACTGAGCATATTGGCTTTATGCATGAATTTCTCACACCTTTTTGAAGGTGAGTGTGGCGTGGTAGGTGAGAGGTTCAGGGACATCATTGGGACTCAAGAAAAGAAACCAAGTTTGCTGTTCTAGAAAATTCTGGAATAGTGGGTGATTTTGTCAGAGGAGAGTGAGGCCCAATATTGCTGGATATTGTATTCCACTCTGGAGATTTGAGCACAATATCTAGGCTGATTCTTCAGTGGAGTACAAAGGGAATGCTGCAGTGTTGGAGGTGCTTCTTTCAGGTGAGATACTAGACTGAAGTCGCATCTGCCCTTTTAGTTGAATGAAAAAGATGACGAGGACTATTTCAGTACATGCGAATTCTCTCCTGTTTTCCGGCCAGTATTTATCCCTCAGTAACTTCACTAAATATGAGCTATGGTCATTATAAAAACATAAGAGATGGCAGCAGGAGTAGAGCATACTGCCTGCTGAACCTCTTCCGCCATTCAATTGGACCATGGCTGATCTTTGGTTTCAACTCCACTTACCCACCCACTCCTCATATCTCTTGATTTCCTGGGATCTAAAAGTCTATCTTAGGCTTAAATATATTCAATGATGGCACATCAATAACCTTCTGGAATAGAGAATTCCAAGGACCCACAAGCCTGAGGGAAGAAATTTCTCCTCACCTCAGGTCTAAATGACCTGTGCTTTATTTGGAAATTGTGCCCACTTGTTGTAGATTCCCTGACCAGTGAAACAATCCCTCAGCGTCAACCCTATCAAGCCTCTTCAGAATTTTACAGTTTTCAATGAGATCACACCTCATTCTTCTAAGCTCCAGAGAATGTAAGTCCAATTTACTCAAACTCTCATTTTGGTACAAGCCCCTTATCCCATGGCCCAATTTAGTGAACCTTCGCAGTACCATCTCCATTGCAAGTATATCCTTTCTTAAATGTTGAGACCAAAACTGCACACAGTACTCCAGGTGCAGTCTCCTCAAAAACCCATGCAATTGTAGCAAGACTTCTTTATTCATGTGCTCCAATCCTCTTACAATAAAGGCCAACATGCCATTTGCCTTCCTAATTACTTGCTGCACCTTCATGCTAACTTTGTGTTCCATGTACCAGCACACCCAAGCCTCTTTGAACATCAGCACTTATAGGTTTCTCACTGTTTTTTCATTCTTATGACCAAAGTGAATAATTTGACTTTTCCCTATATTATACTCCATCTTCCATATTGTTGACCACTCACCTAACCTGTCTACTTCCCTGTACAGCCTCTGTGTCCTCCCCATAGCTTACCTTTCGATCTAGCTTGGTATCATCAGCAAGCTCTCTGTCTCTTCATCTAAGGTATTAATATAGATTAGAAATAGCTCAGGCCCCAGCACTGATTGTTACAGCACTCCACTATTCTCTGCAAGCCAACTTAGAAAAAGCCCTGTTTATGCCCACTCCCTGTTTTCTATCCATTACCCAATCCTCTATCCATGCTAGTATTTTACCTCCAACTCAATTTTCCCTTATTTTGCCTGTTAAACTTTTGTGTGGCACCTTATTGAATGCCTTTTGGAAATCCAAGTACACTACATCTGTTGGTTCCCTTTATTTACCCTATTAGTTACATCCTCAAGAAGCTCTAATAAATTTGTCAAACAGGTATTCCCTTTAGTAAAACCATGTTGACTTGTTCTAAACATACTATACTTCTCTAAGTACATTGTTAAGTAATAGAATAGATTCCAGCATTTTCCCAACAACAGATGTTTGTTCAACAGACCTGTAGTTCAATGTTTTTCCTTTCCCTCCTTTCTTGAAAAGTGATATAACATTTGCCAACTTCCAATCAAGTGGGACTGTTCCCGAATCAAAGGAATTTTAGAAAATCATAATCAGTACATCCACTATCTCTGCAGCTATCTCTTCTAGAACCCTAGGGTGCAGGCCATCAGGTCCCAGGGATTTATTGGATTTTAGTCCCTTAAGTTTCTCTAATACTTTATTTCTGCTGATATTAATTTCCCTAATTTCCTCACTTTTTTTAGCCCCTAAGTTATCGTCTATTTTTGGCATGGAACCTGTGTCTTCTACTGTGAAGACAGGCACAACTAATTTGTTCAATGCCTCTGCCATTTCCTCATCCCCCATGATAATTTCTCCTGTCTCTGCTTCTAAGGGACCAATGTTTACTTCAGTTATTCTGTTCCTTTGTAAGAGCTTTTATAAGTATTTAAAACCTGTTTTTATATTTCTGGCTAGTTAACTCTCATATTCTATATTTTTTCCCTTTTTATTAACATTCTGGTGGCCCTTTGCTGGTTTCTAAAACACTCCCAAACCTCAGCTTTGCTATTGTTTTTTTGCAACATTGTAAGCCTCCTCTTTTAATCTAATATTCCCTTAACTTCCTGAGTAAGCCACAGATGGATCATTTTTGCTGAGTTTTTGTCTTCAGTGGAATGTATTTTGCTGAACGTGGAATAAAATGATATTATGGTCATTATTTCCCAGTGATCTTTTACGATGACATTACTAATTAAGTCCACTTGATTACACAATGCTAGATCTAAGATAACTTTATCTATAGTTGAATCCACTACTTACTTTTCAATCTCCCGCTGCTCTCTCCTCTCACACTGTTTTCAATTTCCCACAGCTCTCTTCTCTCGTGCTCGTCAATCTCTTACTGCTCCTTCCTCTCGTGCTGCTGCTCTCCTGCCCTGTAAAACTGAAGCATCTTTTTATTTTCCATTATTAATTCCCCAGACTCACTCTCTATAGGACCAATGCTCATTTGTGGACTGTTTCTTTTTTAAGTATCTATAGAAACTCTTATTATCTAGCTAGCTTTCTCTCTAATTTTTTCCCTCCTTATCAATCTTTTAGTCATTCTTTGCTGTGTTTTATATTCTGTCCAATCTTTTGACCTGCCACCCATCCTTGCACAACTATATGCTTTTTCTTTAAGTTTGATTTTTTTTTTAACTTTGTTAGTTAACCACGGATGGTGGGTCCTCCCCTTGGAATTTTTTTTCTTGTTGGAATTTATCGATTCTGTGTATTCTGAAATATCCCTTTAAATGTCTGCCACTGCATCTCTATTGACATATTCCTTAAGCTCATTTGCCAGTTCACTTTAGCTAGCTCTGCTTTCATGCCCTCATAATGTCCTTATTTAAGTTTAAAATACTAGTCTTAGAACCACTCCTCTATCAAACAGAATGTCAAAATTCAATCATATTATGATCGTTGCTACCTAGGGATGTCTTCACTATGAGGTCATTAATTAATCCTATCTCATTGCACAATACCAGTTCTAGTACAGCCTGTTCCCTGGTTGGTTCCAGAATGTGCTATTCTAAGAATCTATCCCGAAAACATTCTATGAATTCCGCATCTAGGCTACCTTTGCCCATCATATTTTATGAGTCTATATGTAGATTGAAATCCCCTATGATTATTGCCATACCTTTCTGACAAACTCTCATAATTTCTTCCTTTATACTCCATCCTATCATGTGGTTTCTGTTAGGGGGCCTGTACACTACTCCCAAAAGTGACTTCCTGCCGTTATCATCTCTCATTTCTACCCAAACCACTTCTACATCCTAGTTTCCTGAACTTAGGTTATCCTTCTCTGTTGTATTAATACCATCATTAATTAACAGAGCCAACCCTCCATCTTTTCTCAGCTTCTTATCCTTTTTGCTCTTCCTACTTGGATGGCTTCCTGTACCACAATGCCAGGGTTAATCAGCTCATCTACCCTGCAGGCCCCACTGTCACCCAAACAAGCTGAAATTGGCTCATTCCCACCACCCACCCCTATGGTCCCTCTTAGGCTTCATGCCTATTCAATGCTAACTTATACCCCCACCCTACCCACCTCCCATGTCCCCTCACCCCGTCCATGCAACCTCCAAAACCACCAACCCAGTATCCACCATAGGCAGACCTCAGGAACCACGTGGAGATGAAAAAAGATAAACTTCTAACAATCTAATACATCTCTCACTCCTGCACACTTGATAGTGAAAGAAACCCTTGTTTATAAAATCCATTCAAAGCTTTTAAATCTCCTCAAGTGGTTATTTTCTTTTAAGAGAAATTTTAATTTAATTTAATTTTAAGAGAATTCTGTAGCCACATCAAAACAGCTCATCCTTTAGCCCCTTAAAGGTGTTAATCAAATATTGATCTCAGAACCCCTGCTGAAATAATTGTAAGTTTTGAAACTCAGTTAAGCACTCATCATGACAGCCCTTGGGGAAATGTCAACAAAGAGCACTATTGAAACTGCATGACCAGATGCCATTTTGTTTCCTAACCTACGACTGTCAATCAAAGCAGCTCAGCAGAGCACTATTTTAGCCCTTTCAGTAGTCTGTTCTTTTTGAAAAGTTTAAAGGGTAGGCACTTGAAAATCTTCAGATCATGATATTTACGCAGACCTTATCCGCCTTTCAAAAGCATTTACGTCTACTCCATCAATTCATGACCCCCATACTGCAGGTTAAAGCCCTTGGACCTACTAAAATGGGGTATTTTTGAACTCAGCACTAAGTTCAAACGGACCTGCCAATTTCAGGTTTCCCGTCTGTGTGAATCACACTCCCCTCCCTTTACACTACTGGCAAAAATTGGATCAGTCTGAAATGGGTTTGGGACTTTTCCATTCAGGTCCTGCCCAACATTTTTAATGGTCTGCAGTGTCTTCCTGACTCTGTGGAAAATCTGGCCTTTAGGCTCAGCAAGATTTTGGGAAAGAGAGCTCCAGATTTCCACTTTGCCCTTGTGTGAGAAACGTTACCTGACATCGCCATGAATGTCCTTGCATTATGTTTAAGGTTATTTCCCTACGTTCTGAACTCCCGACTAGAGGAAATAGTTTCTCTCCCTTTCTCTACTCTGTCATCTTTTTTAACCATCTGAAATACCTCAGTTAGATCATCATGGGTGTCAGGTGACTTTCCCCATACCTCCCCACCACCCTGCCACCACCCCTGCCACCTGTCTCCACCCCTCCCCCCCTCCCTCCTGCCCCTCAATCCCGCATCTAACCCAATGCTGTTTTGTGAGAGGGAAAATGCAGTACATGTTGGACAGAATTATTTTTCATTTGAGTATGAATTGAAATGTGTGATTGCTTATAGTTGTGATCCAATTACTCAACTCCAATTTGAAAAAGCCATGGGACTATATTATAAATATACCTTTAAATAACTGTTCAGTAAAGTGTTCAAATCACAAGAGTTATTGATTAACATTGCTAATTTAACAGAAAAGATGAGATCAAAAAGAAGCATGTAAGCATTAACTACTGTGACAATTATTTACTGGTACCAGTACCTTAAATAAATTGATTTTTTGTTAATATCTCAGTTTCCTATGGTATAATGCTTACAGGCTTAATCAATTTTTAATGTTCACACAGCAAAAGTAGATCAGAGTGTAAATAAAGTCATATTCTTGAAGACTCGTGTGCTGAAGGCTGAATTAGGAGCTTCGCTTGTTGCTACTGGACCCCAAGGTAAGCAAGAGATTGATGATAAGCAAAGCAGCAAACTCTGAAAATCTGAAACAATAACAGAAATTGCTGGAAATACGCAGCAGATCTGCAGAGTAAAAAGTAAGTGAAGTACTCAGTTTTTAGACCCTTTGTATCACAGTGACGGTGAAAAGGTTGCCTTGCTTTTTCATTTCCATTCTACTGCTCACAGATTTTTTTTTTGTTAAGAGGCTAAATTTGGAGGGTGCAACATTTTTGGGAGGCCAGAATTTCTGAATTGCAAGCAGACCATTGAAATAAAGGTTTGGATGAGGTTTATGCCAGTTAACAGGCTAAGGCAGGGGCGAAGTTGAGCAGTGGAAAGGGTGGCTGGAAGTAGGAATTCCATTGGCAAGGGTATATATGGTTTTGGAAATTTAGTTTGGGGTCAGAGATCTCCAAGATTGCAAAATGTTTGGCTCAGACAATGGCCAAGGAGAGGGACAAAATTGATGGTGAGGAGACAAAGTTTGTTACAGGGTCAGAGGTGAATGTTTCAGTTGTCCCAATGTTTAGCTGGAGGAAATTGCTTCTCATCCAAGACTGGATATCAGGCAATCAGTCTGACAACACCGGGGTAGTTCGAGAGATGATGGAGCTGGTGGAGAAGTCGAGATAATATCAACAATGTATATATGGAAACTGATCTCAAACCTGCAGATGCTGTTGCTAATTGGCGGCAGGTAATTGAAGAAATGGAGGGATCCAAGAGCAGGTCCTTGGGAAAAAACTTGAGGCAATAGTGCAGCGGCAGAAAGAGAAATCATTGCTGGAAATGCTATAGCCAAATAAGGTGGAACCAGGCAAGAGAATTCTCACTGAAGTGGGCAACTGGATGTTGGAGGAGGATGGTATGCTCAACCCTTATTCAAGGCAACAAAGAGATCTAGGAGGATTAGGAAGGACAATGCTTCCTGGTCACAGTCAAAGAGGATGTTATTTGTGATTTTGCTTATAGGACCATTTCTGTGCAGTAAATCTGATTGGAGAGAATTAAGCATGGAATTGTAGGAAAGATGAAGACTGATTTGGGAGATGAAAACATGTTCAAGAGCTTGAAGAGGAAAGGAAGATTGGAGGTGGGGTAATAGCTTTCAAGGATGAAGGTTCCAAGTTGGGGATTTTTTGAGGAGGTGGTGATGATGGTAGTTTTGAAAGCAACAGATAGTAGATGTGGGTATGGACCCACTTAAAATAGCAGCTAGCCTGGGGGTGTTAGGAAGGAAGGAATGTAGGAATAGGAAAAGGAATAACCCATTTAGCTTCTCGAGCCTGTTCACCATTCAATGAGATCATGGCTGATCTACAGCCTAACTCCATATATCTGCCCTTGCCCTATTTTCCTTAGATTTTTGTTGGCAAAAGGTATTATCAATCTCGGATTTAAAATTAGCAATTGATTTTGTATCAAATGCTGCTTGCAGAACAGAGATCCAAACTTCGATAACACTTCATGTGAGGAAATGTTTCCTAATTTCACTCACGGAAGATATGGCTCAATTTATTTTGACTATTCCCCTAGACCACCAATTAGCGGAAATAGCTTCTCCCTATGCAACAAATCTGTTCCCCTCAGTACAGTATCTGAGAAACTTTTATCAATCATTCCTTAACCTTTTAAATTCTGAGCAATGCAGCTCTAGTTGGGTGGTCAGCCTTTTAGCAAGAATGGGTTAAAAGTAGGACCAGGGAGAGAAATCAAGCCCTGGTGCCCCTCCTGTTTCTGGGCTGAGACACCTGCCTTTATCTTGTGCAGAAAGGTTTCACATCTGAGTGACACAAACACTGCTCATCAGAACAAGGAGCCACAGGCAGGGTGACATTCTTAGGAGTTTATTGACAATAGTGAACAGTACGTACAAGTGATCAACACCTGTGCCCAGGCTGTGCAACTAATTCTCCTTGACTGTCCTAACCTTGCCACCACGTCTTGGTGCTCTCTGGACATCCACAGCGGAGGTGAAGGCGGCATGCTGACTGTGATACCCTGTCTGTGATGACTTTGGCAGGAGTCCTCTGGAGGGCCGAGACTTGGAGGGCCCCGGCCTGCATTCGGGGTCCTGTTGAGTGGCAATGGCACCCTCCTCAGTCTGTGAAGCTGGATCTGCGGGAGGTCACAGGAAAAGGGGAGTCAGGTGGGCTGGTCACTCCCAGAGTCACCTGGGTGGATGACCCCGGAGTGTGCACCTGCTGACCCTCCTCCCTATGGGTGCCTGAGGGCCTGTGGCTTACTTCATGAGCGGAAGGGATAACTGGAATGAGATTGAGCTGCCCAGCATCCCTCTCACGCGCACACTGTTGGAGGCGAACTTTGGCATCAGTGATGGAGTTCAGCCCATGCAGCAGTGCAGGAGTGATGCCCTGGACCAAGGTCTCCATGGCATCCGCCATCCTGCCAGTGTTGACCTCGGTGCGTTGCAATGCCAGCGCTATCACCTCAGCCTGAAAACAAACTGACTCCTCCATCGTGCCTTGCAATCTGAGGAGTGCAACGGCCATCCGTTGGTGGAGGGTGTGGGTGAGCGCTGTGACAGGACTTCAGGGAGGGTGCCTTCAGATTTGTCTTCAGAGGTTTCTTCGGAGCTTGATTGGAGGCCCTGGGTCATGGACTCCATCTGCTGCTTCCCAGATGTAACTGCGGAAGCAAAGGGAGATAATTAGTGCATGGCAGTGGCCTGTGAAAGAGGACACATCACTCACAGATTGTCTGATGGATGTTGCACTGCTGGATCCTCAGTTGGGTAGAGCAGCACCGACCTCACCATCAGCCCAGGACCGGTCCCAGTCATCACCAGCCAGCTGGATGGCTCTGTTTTCAAATTCTGTCAGCATTTTGATTTCCAACATCCCTCCACGTGTCTGCAATGTTTCCCTCCTATGGTGAGCCAGTTTGTCCCACATGGATAGAAATGGCGAATGTGTATCAGGATGCCTGCCGGGCCAGATGATAAGTATGCCTGACCTGTGTGGATGGTGAGTGGTCCCATGGACGGGATGAAGACAATGAAGGTGTATGTGAAAGAGTGAATGGCGATGTTCCTTGCACTGGCAGTGAGTGAGGGATGGATGGATGTGTGCTGGGTTTGTGAGTGTGAAAATTGGAAGCAATGATAAGAGTGGAACGGCGGGGTGCAGTTTTTTTTTCCTTTACTGGCCATGTCTCCAGGGCAGCGGTGGTGAGCTGGTGGCGATGAGCGCTTTGCTGGTGACTGCCTTTTAAAGTTGGTGGCCAGCGTGATGCAACAGGGGGATGATAGAGACCGAGCAAATGAGAGCCCGCCTGTCATGGAAACGGTGTGTTTCACGGGAGTGAATATATAATGAGGCGGGCTCAGGAAGATACGGCGTGAAAACCCACCATTTTCATCAGTGGGTGGGACTCCATTTTACCCGCCCATTACCACTCTTAGTGCAATTCTTGGAAAATTCAGCCCACAGAACCTTAACGGCACAGATGGAGGCCTTTCGGCCCATCATGTCTGCACGGGCTCTCCAAATGAGCATGATGACCTAGTGCCATTGCCCTGCCTTTTCCCTGTACCTTTGCACATTGTTTCTATTCAAATAATCATCTAATGCCCTCTTGAATGGCTCGATTGAAGCTGCCTCCACCACACTTCCAGGCAGTGCATTCTAGACCTGAACCACTCACTGTGTGAAAAAGTTTTTTCTCATGTCACACGTGCTTCTTTTGCAAATCACTTTAAACCTGTGTCCTCTCAATCTTGATCCTTTGATGAGCAGGAACCACTTCTCCCTGACTACTCTGTCCTGCCCCCCAATGATTTTGAACATCTCTATCAAATCTCCTCTCAGTCTTCTCTCCAAGAAGAACAGTCTCAACCTTTCCAATCTATCCTCATAGCTGAAGTTTCTCATCCCTGGAACCATTCTTGTAAACCTCTTCTTCATTCTCTCCAATGTGTTCACATCCTTCCTATAATGTGGCACCCAGAACTGTACACAATGTTCCAGCTGAGGTCTAATGAGGCTCTTGTATAAATTCAGCATAATCTCCTTGTTCTTGTACTCTATGCCCCTATTAATAAAGCCCAGGATACTTTATGCTTTATTAACTGCTCTCTCCACCCCTTCAATGATCAATGCACCTATATGCCCAAGTCTCTCTGCTTCTGCACCCACTTCAAAATTTCACCCCTTATTTTATATTGCCTATCCGTGTTCTTCCTGCCAAAATGCATCACTTCACACTTCTCTTCATTGAACTTCATCTGCCACCTATCTGACCCACTCCACCAACTTGTCTATGTCCTCTTGAAGTTCCACACCGTCCTCCTCACAGTTCACAACACTCCCAAGTTTCGTGTCATCCACAAACTTTGAAACTGTCCGCTGCACACCAAGATCAAGATCATTAATATGTATCAGGAACAGCAGGGGTCCCAATACTGACCCCTGAGGAACTCCACTACAAACCTTCCTCTAGCCCAAAAAATATCCATTGACCATTACTCCCTGCTTCCTATTTCTCGCCTAATTTTTTTATCCACGTTGCTACTGTCACTCTTATTCTCTGAGCAATAACTTTTCTCACAAGTCTGTTATGTGGCACTGTATCAAATGCCTTTTCAAAGTCCATGTATACCACATCAACAGCATTTCCCTCATTGATCTTTTCTATTACCTCTTCAAAAAACTCCAAGTTAGTTAAACACGATTTCCCCTTTACAAATCCATGCTGGCTCTTCCTTATCAGCCCATATTTTTCAATGTGACTACTAATTCTAAACCGAATAATTGTTCCTAGAACCTTGCCCACCACTGAAGTTAAACTGACTGGTCTGTAATTGCTGGGCTTATCCTTACAACCTTTTTTGAACAAGGGTGTAATGTTTGCAATTCTCCAGTCCTCTGGCACCACCCCCGAGTCTAGGGAAGACTAAAAAATTATGGCTAGTGCCCCTGCAATTTCTACTCTCATTTCCTTCAATATCTTTGAATACATCTCATCTGGTCCCAGTGCCCTGTCACCTTTAAGTCCCGACAGTCTATTTCAACACTTCCTCCTTATCAATTTTGAACCCTTCTAGTGACAGAGTTTCCTCGTCTGTCACCATGGCCTGGGTAGCACCTACCTCCTTGGTAAAGACAGATGCAAAGTATTCATTTAATACCTCAGCCATTGTCCCTTCATCCAGGTGTAAATTCCCTTTTAAGTCCCTAATCGGCCCTACTTCTCCTTTTACCACGTTTTTACTATTTATATGTCTATAGAAGACTTTGGAATTTCCCTTTATGTTGGCTGCCTGACTTTTCTCATAATCCCTCTTCGCTTCTCTAATATGCTTTTTCACTTCCCCTCTGAACCTTCTGTATTCCTCTTGGTTCTCAATTGTATTTTCTGCCTGACACCTGTTATAAGTATACTTTTTCTTCTTTATCTTAATTTCAACCTCCTTTTTCATTCAGGGAGCTCTGGATTTGTTTGCCCTACCTTTCTCTTTTGATGGAATATACCTTGACTGTGCCCGAACCAATTCTTTTTTGAAGGTAGCCCATTGTTCAGCTACAGTTCTTCCTGCCAATCTTTCATTCCAGTCTATCTGGCCCAGCTCCGTTCTTACCCCACTGAAGTGGGCTCTTGTCCAGTTAATTATTCTTACTCTGGATTGCCTATCGTCCTTTTCTAACATCATTCCAAACTTACAATACAATGATCACTGTCTCCTAAATGCTCCCCCACTGACACTTGATCTACTTGGCCCACTTCATTTCAAAGAACCAGGTCCAACAGTGCATCTTTTCTAGTTGGATTGGACACATACTGCTATAGAAAATTCTCCTGAACACAGTTTAGGAATTTATGCCCCTCACTGCCCTTTGCACTATCACTGTCCCAGTCTACATTCAGGTAATTAAAATCCCCCAGTATGATGTCTGTGATGTCTGCATCTCTGTGTAATTTCCCTTCAGATTTGTTCTTCTACGTCCTTCTCACTATTTGGCATTCTGTAGACTATACCAAGCAATGTAATTTTTGTTCCTTAGCTCTAGCAAATTGATTCTGTCCTTGAACCCTCTGGGACATCCTCTTTCTCCAGCACTGCAATGCTCTCCTTAACCAATACTGCCACCCCTCCCCTTTCCTATCTCTTCTGAACACCTTGTACCCAGGAATATTTAACACCCAGTTCTGCCCTTCATTGAGCCAGGTCTCTTATCGCCACAACATCATATTTCCACATGGCAATCTGCACCTGTAACTCCCCAATCTTATTTGCTATATTCCGTGCATTCACATGCGTGCATAGTAACACTGATTTAGATTTTGTTACTTTCTCCCTTACTCAGACTTTACCTATTAACCTACTGTGCTCTATACTAGTGCTAACTATCCTCTATATTAGTGCTATCTGTCTCCCAGTATTTTGTGGACCCTGGTATTCCTCTCTAATATTTTCTCTTGGTTCCCACACGCCTGCTGAGTTAGTCTGAAGCCCTCCCAACAGCACTAGCAAAAAGTCCCACAATGTACTCCGTCCCAGCTCTGTTCAGGTGCAACCCGTCTGGCTTGTACAGGTGCCATGTCCCCCAGAGCTAGTCCCAGTGTCCCAGGAATCTAAAGCCCCCCTCCTGCACCATCTTTCCATCCACGCATTCATCTGCCTTATCCTCCTGTTTCTGTACTCACTGGCACATGGCACTGGGAGTAATCCGGAGATTACTCCATTAGAGGTCCTGCTTGCTAATTTTCTACCTAGCTCCCTAAATTCTGATTGCAGGACTACACCCACCTTCCTACCTAGGTCATTGGTACCAATGTGGATCACCCTCCCCCAAAAGAATGTCCTGCAGCTGCTTTGTGACATCCTTGACCCTGGGACCAGGGAGGCAACTTACCATCCTGGAGCTGCGTCTAGAATTAGAGATTACGTGTGCAGAATTAGTGATAAAGAAGTTGTTGAGCTCCTTGCACTTTTGTTACAGGGTAATTTAAACCTCACCAATACTCATCAGAAAGTGTCAAGATGAAAATACTATTCCCATATACTCAAAATGTCAGAGTCCTTCTGGTTCTTTCATGGGACCATCATTGCTCTTCTCTCTTTAAGGTTGCTGCTCCACTTAAATCCGTTCTTTGCCTTCCTGCGCCAAGTGGGGCATTTCATATGCACCCTGGAATCTTCGACGAAACCTGACAGGAAACGTAGCCAATGAGGTGATGATAATAATGAAGTGAACTTCTGAAATGCCCAACCAAAATTGTAGGGTGCCAGCCTAGTAAAATCCACCCTTTTCACTTTATCCGCTGGATATTCCTGACTGTGGAGTTCACTTTTTTATATTATTTTTGTTCATAGCTAAGCCTGTAATAACCACTCTAGTGGGACTTGTCCTTCAACTGCCAATAATATACTGCAATGTACATTGTATATTGAGCTTTAAAGATTTTTGGCAGACAAGGGGGTTGAGGGTTATGGGGGGCGGACAGGAAACTGGAGTTAAGGCCACATCAGATCAGCCATGATCTTATAGAATGGCAGTGCAGGCTCAAAGGTCCAAATGGCTTACTCCTGCTCCTAAATCCAATGTTCCTATCATTCTGACCTTTATCATGTTTTTAATTTGTATTTATTTTGTGCTTATATAGGTTCACTTGCATTCTGGAATCTGTTTCATGGTGGACAGCTCTTTGGTATTTTTACTGCTGTGAGTTACAACACATGATATTTCTGAACCTTCAATCACTCAGTGATTAGCAAACAAATGGTTCATACATCACTCTAAAGTGTTTAAGTATATAATGTTTCTTGTGGAAAATCTCCATAAAGGACAATATTAATCTCAGTGTGAAATCTTGCACTGATAAAGTATTTACTTCCAATCTGTGAAAGGGTTACCACAAGTGCACTTCGAAAAAATCGCCTATAACTGATGCATTGCGGGGGATACAATGAGCTTCCGTGAATTTGTAAACTGTTTTCATCTTTAAAAATTATAATCACTGTTTCTTAAGTTGGTTAGAAATGTGAATTTTTGTTTTCCTTTATAAGGAATATACTGTGACAGAAATGAAGATTTAACTTTATTTATTTAATGCTGTTGCAGTAATTATGTGATTGAAACCAGCTTTGGTCAAATAAATAATTTCCATTTTTAACCTGCTGCAATGGTTTGATGGTTAATTGGTTCTCACTTGGTGGGAGCCAAGCCTTTCATTCAATTGCAGATTTGCTATGTAATATGTACAAATAAATGCTGGCTGGCAGCATTTTGAATTTAAGCTATTTTGATTTTGCTTAGTTCAAATTACAGATCTGGAAGAATTTATTAGACTATCTTTTTTAAATAACAGTTTATTGAGGTTGTCTGTAATCCTCAAAGTTAATCTGTTTGAAACTTCGCAGTTGGGAGAAGATTTTAAAAAAAGAACAAATAAAGAAAAGAGTAATTAAATGTAAAAAACAGTTTGAGATATAAATTGCCAATAATTTGATATATTACTACTACAATTTGCTGTTTCTTTAATGTTTAATAAATTTGATAGCTTAAGCCTAAAAGTGGACAGATTTTAACTCTTCCCACCCAGCGGAAATGGTGGTGGCAGAGAGAGAGAGAGAGAGAGAGAGAGGGAGGGAATTTGCAGGTGGGCTGCACTGCATTCCTGACTCATTCTGTGCAAACCCCCACTACATCCTTAACTGATCTCAGATCAGATACAGGAGGATCACTTACCCTGGCAGGTGGGTGGGGGGGGCGGATACTCTACAAGGAAAAATCACAGCCTCATAATGTCACTGGAACTGTGACCCTGTTTTAATGAGAAATCTCAGGACCCTTGCATAGCCCCAAACTCAGCAATGAAACCCTGTGGGAGACAGTGGAGTGACCAGGAGAGACAAATGTAAGTTTAATTATAAAATAATTTGTCAGCATTCCTTGTGGGCCAGGAGGAATAAGAGAGCCTTACCCAGGCCCAGCCTTCTCCATCCCACTACTGGTAGTTCTTTTAAGACACCCTCCCAGCACTTATGCCAGTGACCATTCTCTTTGGACCTAAGCGATGCCAGCCTCCTACTTAGTCATAAAACAAAAACAAAAATACCTGGAAAAACTCAGCAGGTCTGGCAGCATTTGTGGAGAGGAGCACAGTTAATGGTTCGAGTCCGAATGACACTTCAACAGAACATGCTTCCTGCCTGTCGTTCTTACCTCTTTTTCACTAGCTTTGTGCTGCAGACTATTCTGGTAAATTTATATAAGGCCTGGGAGTTAAAATTGCTCTGGCTTCATGCCAAGGAGTACATGAGGAATTTCCACCCACCATATACCCTACTTCCATCATCAGGAGAAAAACGATTGAAAGGCAATGTGTGATTGTCCTTTACACTTTAGTTACCGTGTAACACGGATTGAAAAAAACTGAAACAAAGTAAAGGTGAGATTTCTCCACCCATACTCTATCCCTTGATATTTTCATTTTTAATTCTGAAATTAATAATACGTGTTTCTATCTCTTTAGTCCAAAGTGAAATCTCAGTTAAGCAGCCTGGCTGTGTCGATTGACGACTCGTTGCTTTATGTGGCGGATTATGTTGGATACATTTATGTTTATGGTATAAAAGACTTCGCTGTTCATGGACCAGAAGTAAATCCACCAAGAAGTAAGAAATGTAAACATTATTTCATTCCAGCATTTTAACAATTGAATCATACCTGTTCTAATAGAAATACCACATTATAAATCAATTTACTGAATCATGCATGAACATAGTAATTAATGTTAGATCCATGTCATAAAAATGTACTGAAGTATTGATGTTGTTTAGAAATATAGTCAGAAATTTCCTTTTTGAGGTCGTAAAATTGTAATTTTTGTTCTGTGATTAGAGAGTACAGGACTATGTCAGAGCTGGGCAGAGGGGCAAGATTGCTGATAGATGTTGCTGTTATGGTGCATGTTATATCTCTGCTGTTGATGAGAGGCGAGGCTGGTAATCATTTTGTTCTAATCAGATTGATAAGAATGCAAGGGTGCCTTAAGATGGATGTGCCCTTGGAGATGTGTGAAATTTTTAAATTGTTTGCGGCCACCACTGCCAGGCTATCATCCACAGGATGGCATGTGCTGCAAGCTGTGGGCCTGTGGCAGGAACAGCTCCAGCGCTGGGGGTGGTGGGGGGGTGGGGGGGAGCGGTGAGACGGGGGAGCGGTGGGAATGCTGTGGTGGGCGGGGTGCGGGGAGAGTGATGAGGCTGAGGTGTGTGGGGTTAAATGAAGGAGGCCTCGTTGGCCCACTGACCTGCTGCCCTGAACTCCAGAGACCAATCAGGTGGAGGGTAGGACCTGTCCGCTGCTGGTAAGATCTCACATTCAAAATCTATCCCCAAATGACCAGTTAATTGCCATTAATTGGCTACCTGCCACTGCCAGGCGGGTAGCCACTTCCATCCCTCACCTGTCTACAGCAAGATCGGTGAAAGTGAGTATGTGTCAGGTAGCTGATTTCTCTCCTGATCCCACCTCCAGACCTGCCCCTGTGAGCCTCATAAGATTCCAGCCAATGTCTACTGTTTACAGAAGGGTGTGATAAAGAACTGAGACACCTTGTGAGTTACAATCTTTTTTTTTTGTGGGGACAGTTACTACACTTTGTTGATAGCGTTTTTGATAACCTTATGCTCTTAACTCGGGATTTACTCTGGTCCTCTTCCTGCCTTATGGTCCATTCACATTACAACTGTAGTGTTGGTGTGGAGTAGCTGAGCATGGCACTGCGATTAGAAGAAAGAATTTGTAGTTCGAAAGATCAGAAGAAATAACAGCAAAAGTAGGCCATTCAGCCCCTTGAGCCTGCTCTGCTGTGCAATAAGATCATGGCTGATCTGATTGCGGCCTTAACTCCACTTTCCTGACTATCCCTTGTAACCCTTAATTCCCTCATGGAACAAAAATCTGACTAACTCAATCTTGGATATGTTCAAAGACCCAGCCTCCACTGCTCTCTCTCAAAGAGAATTCCAAAGGCTAACAACTCTCTGAGAAAAGAAATTCCTTCTCATCTCTGTCTTAAATGGGAGACCCTTATTTTTAAACTGTCGCCCC
This sequence comes from Carcharodon carcharias, assembly GCF_017639515.1. Taxonomy (NCBI): domain Eukaryota; kingdom Metazoa; phylum Chordata; class Chondrichthyes; order Lamniformes; family Lamnidae; genus Carcharodon; species Carcharodon carcharias. The sequence continues at coordinate 45,169,129 of NC_054477.1, read as the reverse complement.
CCCCGCCCCCAGTTCTAGATTCCTACATGAGTGGAAACATCCCCCCAACATCAAGCCCCCTCAGAACTGTGTATGTTTCAGTAAGGTCACCTTTCATTTTTCTAAACTCCAACGAGTATAGGCCCAACCTGCTCAGCCTTTCCTCATAAAACAAACCTTCCATCCTAGGAATTAGTCCAGTGAACCTTCTCTGAACTGCTTATAATGCAAATGTATCCCTCCATAAGTCAGAATGCCAAAACATTGCTCCAGGTGTGGTCTCGCCAATTCCCTGTACAGATGTAGCAAGACTTCTCTACTCTTATGTTCCACCCCCCTTGCAATAAAACCAACATTCCATTTGCCTTCCTAATTGCTTGGTGTGCCTGCATGGTAACTTATTGTGGTTCATGTATGAGGATCCCAGATCCCTCTGTACTGCAGCATTCTGCACTCTCTCTCCATTTAAATAATATTCTGCTTTTCTATTTTTCCTGCCAAAGTGTACAACCTCACATTTTCCCACATTATACTCCATGTATCAAATTTTTGCCCACTCACTTCACCTATCTATATCTCTTTGCACACTCTTTGTATCCTCCTCACAGCTGGTTTTCTTACTTATCTTTGTTTCATCAGCAAATCTGGCCACAATACAGCCTGTCCTTTCATCCGAGTCATTAATATAGAATGTAAATCTTTGAGGCCCCTGCGCTGATCCCCAAGGCACACTACAAATTAATTTAACAACCTGAAAAATAACCCAATTATCCTGACTTTCTGTTTCCTGTTTGTTAGCCAATTCTCTATTCATGTTAATATATTACCCCAACATCATGAGCTCTTATCTTATCCTGTGATATTTTATGTGGCACCTTATTGAATGCCTTTTGGAAATCCAAATATATTACATTTACTGGTTCCCCTTTATCCACCCTGCTTGTTACATCCTCAAAGGACTCTAATAAATGTGTCAAACATAGTTTTGTGAAAGGCAAACTATGTTGACTCTGCCTGATTGATTGTGTTATGATTTTTTAAGTGTCCAGCTACCCCTTCCTTAACGATGGATTCTGGCATTTTCAAATGACAGATGTTAAACTAACTGGCCTATAGTTTCCTAGATTCTGTCTCCCACCTTTCTTGAATAGCATTCTTACATTTGCGGTTTTCCAATCCACTGGCACATTTCAGAACCTAGGGGATTTTGAAGATTACAACCAATGCACCCATTATCTCTGCAGTCACTTCGTTCAAAACCCTATGATGCAGGCCATCAGGCCCAGGGGATTTGTCAACCTATAGCTCCGTTAGGTCCCATGAATGGTGGTGGGCAATTAAACAATTCACTGGAGGAGGTTGCTCCACAAATTTCCCCATTCTCAATGATGGAGGAGCCCAGCACAGCAGTGCAAAAGATAAGGCTGAAGCATTCACAACATCTTCAGCCAGAAGTGCCGAGTGGATGGTCCATCTCGGCCTCCTCCAAAGGTCTCCAGCAGCACAGATGCCAGTCTTCAGTCAAAAAGATTCACTTGATTTGAGATCAAGAAACAGCTGAAGGCACTGGATACTGCAAAGGCTATATTCCAGCAATAGTGCTGAAGACTTGTGTTCCAGAGCTTGCCGTGCCCCTACACAAGTTGTTCCAATACAGCTACAACACTGGCATCTACCAGGCTATGTGGCAAATTACCCAGGTGTGTCCTGTGCACAAAAAGCAGAACAAATCCAATCCAGCCAATTACCACCCCATCAGGCTATTTTTGTTCATCAGTAAAGTAATGGAAGGGGTCATCAACAGTACTATCAAGTGACACTTGCTTAGCAATATCCTGCTCACTGATGCCCAGTTTGGGTTCCGCCAGGGCAGCTCAGCTCCTGACCTCATTACAGCCTTGGTTCAAACATGGACAAAAGAGCTGGACTGCTGAGGTGAGATGAGAATGACAGCCCTTGACACCAAGGCCACATTTGACTGAATGTGGTATTAAGGAGCCCTAGCAAAACTGGAGTCAATGGGAATCAGGGGAAAAACTCTCTGCTGGTTGGAGTCATATCTAGTACAAAGAAAGATGGTTGTGGTTGTTGGAGGTCAATCATTTCAGCTCAAGGACATCACTGCAGGAACTCCTCAGGGCAGTGTCCTAGGCCCAACCATCTTTAGCTGCTTCATCAATGACCTTCCTTCCATCATAAGGTCAGAAGTGGGAATGTTCGCTGATGATTGCACGATGATCAGCACCATTCGCGACACCTCAGATACTGAAGCAGTCCATGTCCAAATGTAGCAAGACCTGGACACTATCCAGGGTTGACAGGTGGCAGGTAACATTCGTACCACACAAGTGTCAGGAAATGACCATCTCTAACAAGAGAGAATCCAACCATTGCCCCTTGATGTTCAATGGCATTACCATCACTGAATCCCCCACTATCAAGAAACTGAACTAGACTAGCCATATAAATACTTTGGCTACAAGAGCAGATCAGGGGCTAGGAATCGTGTGATGAGTAACTCACCCCGTGACTCCCCAAAGCTATCTACAATCATCATCTACAGGCCACAGGTCAGGAGTGTGATAGAATACTCCCCACTTGCTTGGATGAGTGTAGCTCCCACAACACTGAAGAAGCTGGACACCATCCAGGACAAAGCCACCATGTCCACAAACATTCACTCCCTCCACCAGCAACACACAGTAGCCTCAGTGTGTACCATCTACAAGATGCACTGCAGGAATTCACCAAGGCTCCTTAGACAGCACCTTCCAAACCCATGACCACTACCACCTAGAAGGACAAGGGCAGCAGGTAGATGGGAACATCACCACCTGGAAGTTCCCCTCCAAGTCTTGGAAATACATCATCGTTCCTTTACTGTCGCTGGGTCAAGATCCTGGAACTCCCTTCCTAATAGCACTGTGGGTGTACCTACACCACATGGACTACAGCAGTTCAAGAAGGCAGCTCACCACCACCTTCTCGAGGGCAACCAGGGATGGGCAATAAATGCTGGCCCAGTTAGCGAAGCCCACATCCCGTGAACGAATGAAAAAAAAAGGGACAGAATTTTTCAGTTGGCAGGCGAGGGTGCTTGCAGAACTGATCGCTGCCTGCAATCGGCTCTGCGCCGCCATTTTACGCAGGTGGGCCAATTAAATCCCACCCAGCGTAAGATGTGAGCAGTAGTGCTCAGCGTTACCTGTGCAGGCAGGTGGAGGAGGGAGAGTCAGGGCCAGCGTGCATGCACAAAAGAGCGCTTCAATCTCCCTGAGGCACGGAGGTGCCTCTGGGAGATTGAAGGGCTTCTGAAAAGATTAAATAACAGGTTTAAGAATGTATTTAAACATGCCCCCTCATGTGATTGTGTCACATGAGATGGAACTTGTTTTTATATGTTTGAAATTTTTAAAAAATTATTTAATAAAAGCATTAGGAAACCTCATCCCGCTTGTGGATGAGGTTTCCTAAAAAACTCAAAGGTTGCTTGGCCTTTTCTTCTGCCTACCAACCTTAAGGTTTACAGGAGCCTTGATTAGATCTTTAATGGCCTTAATAGGCCGTTTACATATCAGTGGACTGCAGCCAACTCTGGCGCGTGCCTGTCAAATGAAACATGACTACTCAGGGCGATGATGTCCGGATGCACGCCCGACGTTATCGCGCAGCACTTTACATGTCAGTATGTCGGGCCCGCCCCTGCACGCCGACTGAAAAATTCTGCCTAAGATGTCCTAATACTATTTCTCTAGTGATTATGATTGTTTAAGTTCCTGTCTCCCTTTTGCTGCTTGATTGTCTACTGTTCTTGGGATCCTTTCTGTGTTTTCTACTGTGAGGATGGATACAAAATACTTGATCAAAGTCTCTGCCATTTCCTTGTTCTCCATTATTAATACCCAAGTCTCATCTTCTAAGGGACCAATGCTTACTTTATCTATTCCTTTTTCTTTTGATGTACTTGTAAATGTTTTTACTGTCTGTTTTTATATTTTTTGCTAGTTTTCTTTCATACTCCAATTTCTCTTTTTTTTCAATCTCCTTTGCTAGTTTGTAGATGTTTTCTTTCATTTTGATACTATCCTTAATTTTCTTTGTTAGCCATGGATGGTGCATCCCTCTCATTTTTCTTTTTCAGTAGAATATATATTTTTTGAGAGTTATGAAACATCTCCTTAAATGTCCGCCACTGCTTCTCTTTCTTCTTACATTTTAACCGATGCTTCCATTCCACTTTAGCCAACTCTGTCTTCCTATCCCTGTAATCATCCTTATTTAAATTTAAGACAGTAGTTTCAGACCCAAATTTCTCACCCTCAAACTGAATGTGAAATTCTATCCTTTTATGATCACTCTTGCCTAAAGGACCCTTTATTATGAAGTAATTAAATAATCCGGTCTCATTACACATTACCAAGTCTAAAATGGCCAGTCCCCTGGTTGGTTCCAAAACATATTGATCCAAGAAACTGTACCGAATACACTCTATGGACAGAATATTATGCCCGGCATGCGGGCGCACATCCGACACACTCGAGCATAAAATGATGCGCAATGACGTCGGGCGTGCGTCCTGATGTCATCACGCAGCCTTGCAATATTTTGTTCGGCATGTAAGCGCACTGGGGTCGGCTGCACGCCCGCTGATAATTAAGAGGCCTATTAAGGCCATTAACAATCTAATTAAATTCAAATTTATGCTGCTCATCCAACCTAACAGTTGGCGGGCAGGCGAAAAGGCCATGAGCGGGGTGAGGTTTCCTAAAGCAAATAAACACCAAATAAAAGCTTTATTTTTGAATTAAAAACATGTGCCAGCTCAAGTGACAGAGTCACATGAGGGGACATGTTTTATAAAAATTTTTTCTTTACACACACAGCATAGAAGCCCTCCTTTCTCGCGCATGCACGGACTGCACACCAGGCCCAGCTCCCCCTCCTCCCACCACCTGCATAGGCAGCCCTCGGCACTGCTGCTCACAATCCATGCAGGACAGACCTTATTTGGCCCACCCCACATAAAATCGTGGTGCAGAGCCGATCGTGGGTGGTGGTCAGCTTCCTGAGCACCCCCACCAAGGGCAAAATCCTGCCCTACAATTTGTCCTTCAGTGTACTTTTGACAATTTGATTTGTCCAATCTATATAAAGCTTAAAACCTCCCATGATTATTGCAGTGTCTTTCTTACAGACCACCATTATTTCTTGATTTATGCTCTGTCCTACAATGTAGCTACTGTCAGGGGACCTATAAATCACTCACACCACTTCCTTCCTTTGCTATTTCTTATTTCTTGAGAAAGGAAGAATCTTAAGGGAAGGACGTATCAATTGTGGCTATCTAAGGAAGTTAAAGATAGTATCAAATTGCAAGAAAAAGAGTACAATTCTGCAAAAATTCATCACAGAATATAAAAATAGCAAAGAATTGCTAAACAAAATAATAAGGAGGGAGAAATTGGGAGTATGAGAGAAAGTTGGTAGAAATATAAAAACACATAGTAAGAGTCTCTACAGGTATTTAAAAAGAAAAAAAATAACGTGGACATTGGTCCTCCACAGAGAGTGTCTGGGAAATTAATAACGGAAAATAAGGAAATGACGGGTGAATTGAACAGATATTTTGCATCTGTCTTCACTATGGAGGACACAGATAACATCCCAGAAATAAGTGTGCATCCAAGAGGCGAAGTGGAGGAAGGAACCTAAAACAATTACAATCACTAGGGGGAGGGTGCTGAGAAAATTATTACAGCTAAAAGCTGACAAGTTCCCAGGTCCTGACGGACTTCATCCTGGGGTTTCAAAAGATGTGGCTGCTGAGATTATAGATGGGTTGGTTTTAATTTTCCAAAATTCCCTAGATTCTGGAAAGGTCCCATCAGATTGGAAAATAGTTAATGTAACATCTCTACTCAAGATAGGAAGGAGACTGAAAGCAGGAAGCTACAAGCCAGTTAGCTTAACACCTGTCATAAAGAAAACACTAGAATCTATTATTAAGGAGGTTATAGCTGGGCACTTAGAAAATCTCAATGCAATCAAGCAGATTTGATATGGTTTTGTGAGGGGAAATGTGTTTGATTAATTTATTAGAGTTCTTTGAGGGTATAGCAAGCAACATGGAGAAGGAGGAACCTGTGGATTTGGTGTATTTAGATTACCGGAATGGATTTGACAAGGTGCCATATCAAAGGTTACTACACAAAATAAGAACTCATAATATAGGGACTAACATATCAGCATGGATAAAGGATTGGTTAGCTAACAGGAAACAGAAAGTAGGCATACATGGGTCATTTTCAGGGGTCAGTGGTGGGGCCTCAACTACTTACAATCTATATTGGTGACTTGAATGATGCGATTGAATGTATGGTTGTTAAATTTGCTGGTGTCACAAAGATAGGTGGGAAAGTAAGTCAAAAAGAGGACATTAGGAGCCTACAAAGGGATATAGATAGTTTAAGTTAAGTGGGCAAAAAATTGGCAGAGTGTTTTGTGGGAAAATGTGAGCTTGTCAGCTTTGCCAGGAAGAATAAAAAAGCAGCATGTAATTTAAATGAGGCAAGCTTACAGAATTCTGAGGTACAGAGGGATCTGGGTGTCCTGATACATGAACCACAAATGTTACTTTGCAGGTATAGCAAATGATTAAAAAGGCAAATGGAATTTGTTTTTTATTGCAAAGGGAATGGAATATAAAAGCAGGGATGTTTTGCTACAGTTGTACAGGGAATTGGCGAGACCCCATCTGTGTACAGTTTTGGTCTCCTTATTTAAGAAAAGACATAATTGCATTACAAACAGTTCAGAGATTGATTCTTGGAATGAAGGGGTTATCTTATGAGGAAAGGTTGGGCCCATATCCACTGGAGTTTAGAAGAATGAGAGGTGATCTTATTGAAGCATATAAGATCCTGAGGGGACTTGACAGGGTGGATGCCTGAATGATGTTTCTCCTTGTGGGAAAGACTAGAACTAGGGGACAGAATTTCAAAATAAGGGGCCTTCCATTTAAGACAGAGTTGAGAATTTTTTTCTGAGGCTCATGAGTCCATGGAACACTCTTCCCTAGAGTGCCGGGGAGGCAGAGGCCAGGATTTTCCTGCTCCACCATGGCAGAAACTGCCACGGGAGATTCGGCAACCCAACCAAAAGTCCACTGACATTCGGCAGGACTGAATGATCCCAGTGGCAGGTGGGGCCAGAAAATCCCACCCAGGTCATTGAGTATTTTTAAGGCTGAATTAGATAGATTCTTGATTGACAAGCGTGTGAAAGTCTATAGAGGGTAGGAAGGAAAGTGGAGTTGAGGCCACAATCAGATCAACCATGATCTTATTGAATGGTGGAGCAAGCTTGAGGGGCTGAATGGCCTATTCCTGCTTCTAATTCAAATGGTTGAATGTTCATTGTTATCTCCACCCAAACTGATTCTACGTTTTGATCTTTTGAACCAAGATCATTTCTAACTACTGCACTGATCTCATCTTTTACAGCAGCTAGGGGACGTATCTTCCTTTCCTCTGACTCTCCTGCACTCAATAGAAGGACTTGGGGACCTGCTGCACTGTACATTTCTCAGCTGGCCTGAGTTAGAAGGTTGGGTGAGAAAGGTGCGGCTGCATTTTAGTGTAAGGAAATAGGAGTGGAGTGGTAATCCAACTATGAATGCTACTCCACGGAAGTCAAGGACCCTTTTTTTTTGGAGATCCCTATAATCAACAATAGCTTTAACTTTCACCAGTAGAAGCAAGAAATAGCAAAGCCTACAACTTTGAGATTTGATTTACTGTTACTTCTTGTCATCTTCCCAAACAGCCACTGAGATTTTCAGAGAATATTAACAGTCATGATTACTAGTTACAGAATATATTCACCAGCAGGCACTAAGTTCTCTGAATGAGAAAAACTATATAAGAAGGAAATTTAAAAAAAACTCACCCAGACAAACTAGAGAGGCGGCAAAGATAGAAACTCAGCAGATATGATGAGAAAAATATTAGAGAAAGGAATAAAAAGACAAAAGAGCTACAAAGAGGATATAGCAATTATCTGGAACACACAACGGAGCTTTGATCAATCTAACTTAGCTTTATTGAACATATGATATGAAATTGGCAAGCCAAGCAGCATAAGGATGAACTAAGCTGCCTAGAGAGAAGTGGTACAGAATCCTGGCTTATGTTGATCAGGAGTTGGTGAAAGGAGGCTTGTTCACGGTAGCAACGAGAGTGCTCTAGACATCATTTATGCTGAAAGAACTTTTCATAGAACAGGTTAATCAATAGCAGCAACCAAAGGGAGGAGGTGGTAAGTTATAGAGCCAGAAGCAGCAATCTTGATATATCGTCATTTTGATATTTTGAATCTTTTGATCATTTTTTCCAGTTTCGATGCATGGAAGGCTGCTGAAGCTTACTGTACAGATATTTTCCTGTACATCGTTGATGGTTTTCATCAATGTATAGTAACAGTTTAATGATGTATATTGCCTGGCACATTCTCTGCTGCCTGTGCACAAGCTTTTCAGGAAATACCTCCCTAACCTCCACCCCCCCTGCCCACCAACACCACCAATGTAGGAGGACTGATTATTTTATGGGAGTACTGTATGTCATATGAATAGAAAAGTGTTTCTTGGGATAGAATTTTACAGCCCTGTTGCAGCAGGGCCGGAAGATTCGGTGAGCCATTCAAAGTCCATTGATTTCGGCAGGAGTGGAAAATCTCGCTGCCAGGAGGGACTGTAAAATTCTATCCATGATGTGTAAAAATTACACTCTGATCAACAGCTTAAAATAGTACCAATCTAACTGCATTGTGTTTTCATCTGTCTTTATTATAGTTGTTAACTACTGGAGGGCCCACGTAAGTGATGTTACTTGGTATGTATGTGCTGTGTACATTGCATCAGGTTTTAAAAATTTCCATTTCATTCTTATTTTATGATAAATAGTTTTCATTTATGTTCCAGCATGGAGCTGATAGAAGAACAAAAGGTGATGGTAACCTCTTCTGTTGAGGGCACTGTACGATTGTGGAGCATGGATGGAGAGTTTATTGGTAAATGCTAGCGCAGTAATACTGAACTGCGATGCTACTCATTGTGGGTCCCACTACCAAGAGTAACTCTTAGCTAAATATTCATGAATTAGTCAGCATTTCAGATAAAATATTCAGTAAAAACAAGAACTTGGTGGTTATAGTAAAAGGTTAGAAGGAAATGACTTGCATTTATGTAGCACTTTTTATAACTTCAGGCATGCCAAAGCACTACATAACCAATGAACTATTTTTTGAAGTGTTGTCACTTCTGCATCACAGCAAGGTCCCACTAAAGCACGGTTTATTTTTTGTGAAATAGGTATTCCACTCTAGAGACATGAGGGACTGTTGCTAGCAACTCCAAGAAACAGATAATGTTTAATTGGACAAAATAGACCCTCAACATTCAGCATGCTAAAACTCGCACCCTGAAACTTCTCTTACCTTTGCTGCTACACCTCACCCCCTTGTTGCATTCTCACCTATCAGGGCCCAATTTCAACATTTGCAAGTAGTCTTCCCTCTCCTCTCCCTCCTCCCCCTTCCCCCCCACCCCATACTCTTCCCTCCACTCTCCCCAGCTGGCAACTGTGAGAGTTTTGGAAGGCTGACCTTAGACTTAGCCTATGGAGAAAGTCCAAGATGGCACATCCCAGCCCTTTCTGCGGGAGACATACCACCACCCTACTGAAGTAGTTGTCATGCCTTTGTTCCACTCTATCAATTCTGCCCATTTTGCTCTCCCCTACCCATTTCACCTATCCTCAATCTCCCAGCTCCTTTGCTGCCCTCCTATTGCTACTCCCCCTCTCCTCCTCCTTCTCATATTGTTGTTCCCCTCCCCTCTCCCCCATACATCTTTGCTTCTCCATTATCTCCTCACTTCCTCCTTCTTCCCCATTTCACTCTTCATCCCTACACTTCCCTCTTGCTCTCGCCCTCCATTCCCCCAGTCCATATTTTAGCCATCAAATGTCAATAACACTGACTATAGGCTTCTATGATGATGTTTTCTGTTGACAATTAAAGATCAACAATAGAATAAAGCTGCCCAAAGTTACACAAGATCTTTTATGTTTATTTATTTGAATGACAAGATATACTGTGACTATATGGAAATAATTATGAAGCTATTATTTCATTTCTGGAATTACATGATGGTTAAAAGTAGCTCAAATGTCATTCATCTGGCCCTTTGAAAGTATTACTGCCTTGTAATCACTTTGCATTAGTTATCCCTGTTTAATACTGATTTTCTCGACTGTTCGTTAGGTACGTTTGGGCAGCCACAGCCCTGGGAAATTTATGCACCAGCATCTTGGAAGCATCCCATGGTCCCCTATGAAATTCTGATTGATCCACTCAGCATGCCCATTCACCCAGTATTGGAGGAAGAGACCTCTGTCATACAACTCAGTAATTTAGAACAAAGTGAAGAAAGCATAGAAAATGCAGAGTCCAAGGTTTGTAGACAGCTTGAAAGATCAATTATTTTAAAAATAATTGGAAAATGCTCACATCATTTATTGTGAAGATTAACATTGTTGCTGTAATTTGCTTTTTCCGCCCCTACTCAATGTTCATCGGCTTTTATTCTTTACAAAAACTCCATTTTACTTTGAAAAGGGGTTGTTACTCTGTGGGGGAAACTGCCTGGAAAAAGCCACCCATTACAATGCCATTGTTTACTAGTGAGGTAAATAATATCACCACGGCATGAATATTCCATTATATCAGATGTTGAACATCATTATAATTAAACTTCCCCAATAACTTAACAGTTTCTGTGAAAGCATTCTCCTCAAGTGACCATAATATGATAGAATTTTGCATTAAATTTTGAATACATTATGCTTCATTCTGAAACTTGGGTCTTAAATCTGAAGAAAGGAAATTATGAAGGTATGAGGGGCAAGTTGGCTATATGTAGATTGTGAACAGCTGTGGACTGATCCTTGTGCCACCCCACTAGTATCAGCCTGCCATCCTGAGGATGATTCATGTATTCCTACTCTCTGCTTTCTGTCTGTTAACCAATTCTCAATCCATACTTGTATATTTCTCCAAATCCCATATGATCTCATTTTATTTACTAAACTCCTGTATTGGACCTTATCAAAAACCTTATCAAATACCGCATCTACTGGTTCTCCTTTATCAATGATACATGTAATAACCTTAAAAAGCTCCAACAAGTTTGTCAAACATGATTTCCCTTTCATAAATCCATGTTGACTCTACCCAATTTTACCATTATTTTCTAAATGCCCAGTTATTACATCCTTTATAATAAATTCTAACATTTTCCCTACTACTGACATCAAACTAACAGGTCTGTAGTTCTACATTCTCTCTCTTTCTCCCTTCTTAAATATTGGGGTTACATTTGTTACTTTCCAGACCACAGGAACCTTTCCAAAATCTATTGAAATTTGACATATGACTACCAATGCATCCGCTATCTCTCTAGCCACCTCCTTCAACACTGTGGGATGAAGTTCATCTGGTCCAGGGGATTTATCAAGCTTCAATCCAGTTAACATTTCAAGTATTATCTCTTCACTAATACTAATTTCTTTTAGTTCATCAGTTTCACAAGTCCTTTAGTTGCCTAGTATTTCTGAGAAATTTTCTATATCATCTTCCGTAAAGACAGGTGTAAAGTAACTGTTTAGTTCTTCACCATTTCTCTATTCTCTATTATAAATTCTCCAGTCCCCACCTGTAATGGGCCCACATTTGTCCTAGCTAATCTTTTCTTTTCACGTACCTAAAGAAGTTTTTACCGTCCGTCTTTATGTTCCTCACTAGTTTGTATTACATTCTCTTTTACCTTTCCTAATCAATTTCTTTGTCCTCCTTTGCTGGTTTCTAAACTGCTCCCAATCCTCAGGCTTACCACTTTTTCTGGGATCCTTATAAGCCAGTTCCTTTTATTTAATGTAACATTTAACTTCTTTCATTAACAATGGTTGATTTACCTTTCCTTTCGGGTGTTTGTGCCTTAGAGGGATATCTGTTGTGGACCATGTAGTATTTCTTTAAATATTAGCCATTGCCTGCCTACTGTCAAATCTTTAGTGTATTTTCCCAATCCACCATAAACAATTTGGATGCGGGGACCAAGTGTAATATTTCCAAATTTGCTGGTGACACCAAACTGGGTGGGAACACAAGTTGTCAGGAGGATGCAAGGAGGCTTCAAGAGGACTCGGACAGACTAAATGAATGGGCTAGTGCATGGCAGATGGAATATAATGTGAATAAATGTGAAGTTATTCACTTTGGTAGAAAAAAACAGGAAGGGCAGAACATTTCTTAACTTGTGAGATTTTGGGAAGTGCAGGTGCCCAAAGGGACCTGGATGTCCATGTTTATGAGTCACTATAAGTTAGCGTGCAGGTGCAGCAAGCAATTAGGAAGGCAAATGGTATGTTGGTATGTTGGCCTTCATCACAAGGGGATTTGAGTACAGGAGTAAATATGTTTTGCTGCAGTTGTATAGAGCCTTGGTGAGACCTCATCTGAAGTACTGAGTACAGTTTTGGTCCCCTTATCCAAGGAGGGATATACTTGCTATAGAGTTAGTGCAACAGTGGCTCACCAGATTAATCCCTGGGATGGCGGGATTGTCTTTTGAGGTAAGACTGGGGAGACTGGATCTGTATTCCCTAGAGTTTTGAAGAATGAGAGGTGACTTCATTGAAACTTACAAAATTTTTACAGAGTGTGACAGGGCAGATGTAGATAAGACATTTCCCCTGGCTGGCGAGTGTAAAACCAATGGACATAATCTCAGGATAAGGGGTAGGCCATTTAAGACTAAGATGAGGAGGAATTTCTCCACTCAGAGGGTGGTGAATCTTTGAAATTCTCTACTCCAGAGGGCTGTGGAAGCTCAATCATTGAGCATGTTCAAATCAGAAATAGATTGATTTCAGGAGACTAATAACATCAAGGGATTTGGAAATAGTGTGGTAAAATGGCTTTGAGGTAGATGATCAGCCATGATCTAATTGAACAGCAGAGCTGGCTCAACTGGCTGAATGGCCTACTCCTGCTCCTATGTTCCTCAACCTCTGGCAGAGATGTGACGCATCTCACCCATTCCCCTGGATTTGAATCACCTGCTCACCACAGCAAGAACAACTAGTATTTATACAGCACCTTTTAAATTAATTAAACATCCTAAGGTGTTTCACAGCAGCATGCTAAAACAAAATATGACATTGAGCCAAGGGAGGATATTATAGGTGAGATGACCCAAAGCTTGTAGGAAGAGGTTAGTTAGGGTTATCTTAAAGGAGAAAAGCGAGGTGGAGAGGCATAGGGAAAGAATTTCAGAGCTTAGTACTCAGGCAATTGAAAGCGTGGGCGTGGCCACCGAAAACGGATTGATTAAAATTGGGGGGGGGGGGGGGTGGGGGGGGGCGTGTGGTGAGGAGAGCATAGATACCTCAGAAAGTTTATAAGGCTGGAGGAATTCACATAGACAGTGAGAGGCCAGGCCAAGGAGGGATTTGAAAGCAAGCATGAGAATTTAAAATCAAGGTGTTGCTTCCTCAGGAGCCAGTGTACATTAGCAGTGAGTACAGGGTGATAGGGAAACAGGACATGAAGTGAGTAAGGACATGGGCAGCAGAGTTTTGGATGACCACAAGTTTACAGAGGGTAGAATGTGGGAGACCAGCATTAGAAGAGTCAAAGTCAGGTCTAGAAATATCAAAGGCATGAATGAGGAATTCAGCAGTAGAAAATGAGTCAGGAGCAGATAGATTTAGGGGCTCAAATATCTTGAAAAGTGGGGGGACAAGTTGATTAAAGTTGTTTTTTTTTAAAAATAGGTATATGGGATCCTATGTTTTCAGTGCAGATAGCATAAAAGTAAATAGATTAACAAACCTATGTAAGTCTTTGGTTAGGCCACAGTTCGAATCTTATGTTCAGTTTTGGATGTCCTACTTCTGGGAAGATGTCAACACCCTGAAGAGGATGCAGAAGAAATTTACTAAGATGATACCAAGAATAAGAGCCTTCAGTAATGATGAAAGTAGAGAAATTTGTGCTTTTTTCAGTAGAATCCAGAATGTTAAGAGGCAAATTGATAGAGGTATTCAAAATTATGAGGGACTTTGATATGATGAGTTGGAAGAACAGCTATTTCATTGGTCTGTGTTATAAAAACTGGAAGGTATAAATGTAAGAAAGTGAGAAATAGAATTAAGTGTAAGGTTAAGAGAATTATTTCACCAGAGTTTGTTATGTTATGGAAATGCTGTCAGAAATAGTGGAAGCAGAATCTTTAACCATTTTTAAAAGGGAAGTGTATAAATATTTGAAAAAGAAAAACACTAAAAGGATATGAGAAAAGAGCAGAGAAATAGAACATTGTGCTTAGTTCTTTCAGAGAGCTAGCACAGGTATTTTGGGCTGAATAGTCTCCTATGCGGTATCATTTTATGATTCTAGGATCTTCTCTACAAATCACCAAAGATGATCATTTCAGATGATGATATCAGTGAAGAAATAAAAAAGAAGACCTTCCAGAACAACCTTGGTAAAAGGTAATTCCTGTAACTTTACCAAGAACTTAGGGTACAGTATTCTTTTGTTCAAGTGAAATATCCTTATTTCAGGGTGAAATCCATAAAAGTTATAAATACATGGAGATCAAGTTCACCTGGTGCATAGATAAAAATGCCTTATTTTCATTGCTGTGACTGAAACAAGAATAATATTTTTCACTTAAAGTATTTCTGTGTAGTTTATTATCTTTCATGTTCATAGATCTATGGTCATTCGATTCACTAACAGTGTATAGCTTGGATGATTAGAAAATATCTTGGAAATTGATTTTCTGGGGTATAATGTACTTGCCTATTTTAAAGTGATACTTTAAAACATTTATGGTTTGAAAAATCCTATATCAGTTTAAGGAGTTGCTTTTTATGTCAGTGATATAACTTTCAAATGGATTAGTGATCACGGACTCTCATCGAAATCATAATGCTACACACACAATATTGCTACATAACGATTATGTTATGAGAATGCTGCTCATATGAGAAAGACTGTTTTAACAATGCTTTTAGGAAAACCAGTAATTACTTAGAGTAGCAATTTGAGGAATATCTCTACATGACAGTGATGAGACAAATCAAGGAAAGCAGAGATAAAAAATAAGTGTAACTCAATTAACATTCTAGTGAATGCCGACTGAATGGCACATCATGTGCCTAAAGGTTGAGCATTTATATCATTAACAGGCAATCAGTTCACAGATCACATCCAGTACAAACAGCTATTGGACAAATCAGTATTAACTGCAGCCTCACTCTACTTAGATGCTTAACTTCTGCAGAATATGTGTTTTATTATTTTTAAAAATATATAACTTCCGAGTTTCCTTCCCTCTCATTCTATTTCAGCAAAGTCATTCGAACATAACATTCTCAGGAATATTTTATAGGCTTATGCTAAACCAGGGCAGTTTCTCAGTGTTATTTAATCATGCAAGGAAATTACATTATTGCAAATGTTTGAAGATTTAAGTAAATCAACCGACAGCTTGTCCACAATTACAAGAATCAAACAAAAAGGGATTAATATAAATAGGACATGCTGGAAATACTCAGCAGGCCAGGCAGCATTAGAATCGCACTTGCTCACTGCATGGGCAGGATTTTCCCGGTCACTGCAGGCAGGCTGGGAGGTGGGAGAGCAGGAAAAAATAACAGGGAATCCTGTTGAACTGGATGTGGTGAGGTGAGAGTAACTGCCCTCGACATAAAGGCCACATTGAGTGTGGCATCAAGGAGCCCTAGCAAAACTGGGATCAATGGGAATCGGGGGAAAACTCTCCACTGGTTGGTGTCATACCTAGCACAAAGGAAGATGGTTGTTGGAGGTCAATCATCTCAGCTCCAGGACATCACTGCAGGAGTTCCTCAGCTAAATGTCCTCGGTCCAACCAACTTCAGCTGCTTCAATGACCTTCCTTCCATCACAAGGTCAGAAGTGGGGATGTACACTGATGATTGAACGATGTTCAGCACCATTTGCTACTCCCCAGACACTGAAGCAGTCCATGTCCAAGTGCAGCAAGACCTGGACAATATCCAGGCTTGGGCTGACAAGTGGCAAGTAACATTCACGTCACACAAGTGTCAGGCAATGACCATCTCCAACAAGAGAGAACCCAACCTTCGCCATTTGATGTTCAATGGCATTACCATCACTGAATCCCCCACTATCAACATCCTGGGGGTTACCAGAAACTGAACTCAACTAGCCAGATAAATACTGTGGCTACAAGAGCAGGTCAGAGGCTAGGAATAATGTGACGAGTAATTCACCCCCTGAATCCCCAAAGCCTGTCCATCATTTACAAGGCACAAGTCAGGAGTGTGATGGAATACTCCCCACTTGCCTGGATGAGTGCAGCTCCCACAACACTGAAGAAGCTGGACACCGTCCAAGACAAAGCAGCCCGCTTGATTGGCACCACATCCACAAACATTCACTCTCTCCACCACTGACGCACAGTAGCAGCAGTGTGCACCATCTACAAGATGCGCTGCAAGAATTCACTAAGGCTTCTTAGACAGCACCTTCCAAACCCATGACTGCTATCACCTAGAAGGACAAGGGCAGATAGATAGGAACACCACCATCTGGAAGTTCCCCTCCAAGTCACTTACCATCCTGACTTAGAAATATGTCACCGTTCCTTCACTGTTGCTGGGTCAAAATCCTGGAACTCCCTCCTTAACAGCATTGTGGGTGTACCTATGCCACCTGGACTGAAGCGTTCAAGAAGGCAACTCACCACCACCTTTTCAAGGGCAATTAGGGATGGGCAATAAATGTTGGCCCAGCTAGCGAAGCCCACATCCTGTAAATGAATATAAAAGAATGTGGATTGGCAGCCAACTGAGTGGAGGCAGGCAGCCAACTGAATTAATTAAAAGCTCCCACAAGGGCGATTTTCCTGGGCTGCCAATATTTTGCTGGCAGAGGAGGTTGTGCGGGGAATGTGGGGAGGTGGGTTGGGGGGGGGGGGGGGTGCGGTGGGCGGTGGGGAGGCAGTGGCAGGGTAGGGGTTGCCTGCTGCTTGCTGCTTGCTTTTTAGGAATAGATTCCCTCTTTCCCAGTGCCTGGGTTAAATGCCACGAATGCAACCCGGCAGGTTGGAGAAGGCAAGTGCAAAGCGGAAGTCATTAGGGAGTGAGATTGACCTGATATGAGCAGGGTTGAAATCTGCAAGCCCGTGGTCAGCCACAGTGAAAGGCTTACACTGACAGAAGCACTTCCTTCAGCCTAAACACACTGAATTTCTTGGGGAACAGCAACTTTATGTAATAAAAAACAGAAAGTGCTGGAAAAACTCAGCAGGTCTGGCAGCATCTGTGGAGAGAGAAACAGTGTTAATGTTTCAAATCCAATATGACTCTTCTTTGGAACTTGTGTAACTTGCCTGGATGAGTGCAGTTCCAAAAACACTTGAGAAGCTTTACACTTTCCAGGACAAGGCAGGCCATTGATTGGCACCCCATCTATCACCTTAAATATTCATTTCCTCCACCATAGGTGCACAGTGGTAATAATATGTACCATCTACAAGATTTACTGCAGCAACATGCCAAGGCTCCTTTGATGGTAACCTTCCAAACTCAGGACCTCTATCGCTTAGAAAAACAAGTGCAGCAGGCACACGGGAACACCATTATCTTCAAATTCCCCTCCAAGCCAGACATCATCCTGATTCAGAACTATATTGCCATTCCTTCACTGTCGCTGGGCCATAAACGTGGGACTCCCTAACAGCACTGTGGGTGCATCCACACCAAGTGGACTGCTGCAGTTTAAGAAGGCAGCTCATCATCACCTTGTCAATGTTAATTAAGAAAGGTCAATAAATGTTGGCCTTTCCAGCAATGTCCACATTCCCATGAAAGAATAAAAAAGATCGGGTGCCTTGGAAACCAATGGTGGTTATCTCACCTTTGAGACTTTGCAGTGACAATGCATATTTTGAAGTTGGTTGAGAAGGAGCTGCAGTGTGCTCTAGCTCTGCAGCCACAGTTACTGCCTTTCCCACAGCTACATGCAACTGAATGGAACAGAGCATGGATACAGAGCTGCACCTTGAAGGAGGTGATAGCCTATACACCCTGTGCTGAGGGTAAGTGTCAGCTTCCTCAATCTCTCTGAACAGCAGTGCTTCCAAAGCCTCAGGCTCTCGCAGCAGGTGTTCCAGTGGGGGCAGAGTCACACATTTCCTGTGGCTGTCAAGGTAACCAAGGCCCTCAATTTTTATTTTACATCTGGGTCCTTCCAAGGTTTAGCTGCTGATGTATGTATGATCTCACAATCTACAGCTCTCAACCTACTGCATCAGCCAGATCACCAATGTCTTGTGAGAGTTTTCAGCGACATTTACTTTGAGATGGATGAGGCTGATTGAACCCAGAAGGCTGTTGGCTTTGCTCCCATTGCAGGCTTTCCACAAGTCCAGGAGTTTGAAGACTACATCTATGTTTGTAGACCAAAGCATCAGAGCAGCCAGGCACTTTTGTCAGCCAGGAGGGATTCCATTGCTTCAGTGTGCAGGTGTCATGTGACCACCACAAGAGGATAATACTACTGTGCACCAAGTATCCAGGAAACTCCCATAATGTATTCATTCTTTAATTCTGCAGCTCTTCTCTCCAGCAAACAGCCTTAGCGGTGAGCTCCTGGGGGACAAGGGATATTCACTCAAGACCTGGCTAATGGCCCCAGTGAGGAACCTCACCACAGAAACAATGATACAACTGGAGTCATATTACCACCAGAACCACACTGGAGCAGGCCACTGGCTTGCTGAAAATGAGCTACCATTGTTTTGACCATTCTGAAGGTGCCCTTCAACACGATCCAGCAAAGGTCTCCAGATAATAATGGTGTGATGTGCCTTGTACAAACTGGCATTACAAAGAGAAACTGATACAAGATGAAGGAAGAGGGTGCTTAGAGGAGGAGCATCTGGAAGTGCACTTGATGCCCTGCAACCACAGACCTGCATGCCCATGAAGCCCACAATGCAAGGTGTTGTAATGGCTGCTCCCCTCTTCTGCTCCATCCTTGCCTCTCTCCAGTCTTTCTCACAAGATATGCGGAATTCCTCCTGCTGCTTCCCCATGTGTAAACCTCTTTTGAAAAGCGAGGTTGTGCAGCATGTAGCACATCACTGCAATTCATGGGACTCTCTGACAGTACTGAAGCGAGCACCCTGACCTACTCTGGCACCTCACCTGTTGATTTAGGAGTCCAATACTGTTCTCTATGATCATTCTGGTGGCCTAAAGTCTCTGGTTATTCCTCATTGTGCAGGAATGCTGAGATTACAGAGGATTGTCATCAACCAAGTGTGAAAGGAATAGCCCTCAACCCCAAGCAGCAATTCATTAACTTTCTTTGACAGTTGAATAGTCAGGGAATGGTTGGCTTGTGCTGAATGAAGGAATTGTGACAGATGCTTGGAAACCTTGCAGGAACCTGCATGAACTTGCTGTATCACAAACCAGTTGCATATTGGTGACACAATCCTTTCCTATTAAGAAAGTTCAGGTCTCAGGTTAGCCTTCTGATGCCTTGCTAGCTATATGTGGGAAAAATATGAACTCCCTTCGCACAAGGGAAGTGAGCTACTTCAGATCCAGACTCCTTCCATTCTGGCTGCCGATACCCTTTTGGAAATGATACATATTTATTGGCCCTTAGAAAGTGCAGCTTTGGTGACCTCTTTGATGCACAAATTAGCAGCAGACTGAGGCATGCAGGAAATGTTCCCTGCAGCATCCTGGAAAGACCTTGAGTCAAAACATGGACATTTGGCCCAGCAGGTTGGAGGTTGTTGCAGGAGATCTCCACCAGACTGTCTGGAAAACACTGCCTTCTCATGGACTTTTTCTCAGGCAGACCTGAAGAACTCACTTTGGACCTGGAAGACCCTATAGGCTGGTTAAGGCCTTCTTCAAACTGTTGTTTGAAAAAAACAATTCAGCTGCTGTCTTTTAAGAGACCCAACTGCTGATATTGTGGCAGGACAACTTACCACTACTCTGGTGCGTGCTGTTCCTTCTCCTTTTCATGTAATGAGGTGAAAACAGTAAGACTGACCCTCACCTTAGGTTATGTACTTCACGAGGTTGTGTAAGAAATTCAGAGAAAAACAATCTCTAAGACAAACTCTCCAGAGAAAATCAAATGATGCCTTAGCAAAATAGGTACCTATGATCTAAGTGTTTTCTGGCAAGTGTAAAAGAAAGAACACCACTGAATAACTCGGCAATTTACAACCAATGAAGTACTTTTGAAATATAGGCACTGATGTAATGAAACTTGAAAGAGTATCCCTTTAATTTATGCTTCCAATAGCTCTTAGAAATCAAACCTATAAGGTTTTACTCATCAGCTTTGGCAATGGGCAAGACCTTGTTATGATCCCTGTAAAGAGTAAACTTTTTAAAAGCAATGAATTTCCCAATCGGCCAACGGAAATAATGGAAAGACAAGATTTGACTTTTTAAGCCATTTACTGTAGAGAACAAACTAAAATCAACATAGATCAAACCTCAGGCCTCTTGTGCATGTGCTGGCTGGGAAATGCCGTGATGGGATTTGAACCCTGGTCCCCAGACCATTATGCTGGGTCACTGGATTACCAGTCCAGCAGCAAAACCAATATTCCACCACCTCCCCTGTAGCATTAAAGGAACATTCAAAAAGTTACAACTAGCTCTCCAGCAGATGTTCTCTCTGCCACATCAGGTCAAAATTTCCAGTGTCCTTCAACTATCATTCCATTCTACCGGAGCTTTCTGGGTCAGATTATCACCAGCAAGGCACACCTTGATTATTCTTCCTCACTTCATCACGGCAGTCCTGATGATCTGGAGTTTTCTATATCAAACCCCTTTTAAATGTTTTATTCAACTCTGATATAACTGTTTTCCCCATAGAGAGCTTCATTCCTGCTCCCCACCATTTCTTACAGAAAAGCAAAGACCTCCTTGGGAGCATTCCACTTCTTCTCTTGCCTGCGTCTCAGCAGCAGCTGATCTTTGTCCTGTGAGATACTGTAAACTGTGCTAAACCTGCCTTTGGTGGCTTAGTGAGTTTTTCTTCCAATGGCAACCTGAGATCACATTAGCATTTCTCCGAACTGAGGTATATATCAAGAATTCACCATCCCCTTTTCAGAATGTTCTGCTTCACTTTAAGTTAAAGGGACATTTTACAACATAATCATTGTTCAACATTCATGACAACCTCTATTCTGATTAATTAAAATTTACATGATGGCATCCTAGGACCCTGATTTTGCATGCATTCATGAGGCACTAGTCTGCACCTGGCAGGCATATCTAATGCCTAAAATATTGAGTGATTAATAATGCAGCAGAAATAAGGAATGGGGTAATTAGGCTTCTGATACAATTTTGAACATTTCTGCCAGGTGGGAGCAGTTGAAATTCACTCTCAAGTTGGTAACAACTATTTCCTGCAGATCACAAAACAATATTCATTGTATGGATAGAAACGATGTAAAAGCCGAGCATTTAGAAATACATAGGGCAGAATTTTACAACAATGGGATTTATATGATCCCGCCGCACTTTACGGCCCTGTCCCCACCAAAACAGGGCGGTAAAATCCTGCCCATAATCTAATCAAGCAGAGTCAGCGTGGCTTCATGAAGGGGAAATCATGCCTGACAAATTTATTAGAATCCATTGAGGAGGTAACAAGCAGGATAGATAAAGGGGAACCAATAGAAGTAATATATTTGGATTTCCAAAAGGCATTCGATAAGGTGCTGCACATAAGGCTACTTAATAAGATAAGAACCCATGGTTTGGGGATAGTATATTAGCATGGATAGAGGAGTGGCTAACTAATAGAAGACAGAGAGTTGGGATAAGGGGGGCATTTTCGGGATGGCAAACTGTAACTAGTGGAGTGCCACAGGGATCAGCGCTGGGGCCACAATTATTTACAATACATATTAATGACTTAGATGGGGAAAGTGAATGTATTATCGCCAAGTTTGCGGATGAGACAAAAATAGGTAGGAAGGCAAGTGGTGAGGATGACACAAGGAGTCTGCAGGGGGATATGGACAGGTTAAGTGAGTGGGCAAAAACTTGGCAGTTGGAATATAATGTGGGAAAACTTTGGCAGGAAGAATAGAGGAGCTGAATATTATTTAAATGGAGAAAGACTGCAGAATGCTGCAGCACACAAGGATTTGGGAGCCCTTGTTCATGAATCCCAAAAAGCTAACATACAAGTTCAGCAGGTAATAGGGAAGGCAAATGAAATGTTGGCCTGTATTTCAAAGGGAAGTCTTGCTAAAACTATACAAGGCACTCGTTAGACCACACCTAGAATACTTTGAACAATTTTGGTCCCCTTATCTAAGGAAAGATATACTGGCATTGGGGGAACTCCAGGGAAGGTTCACTAGGTCGATCCTGGGTATGGGGGATTTTATTATGAAGAGAGGTTGTGTAGGTTGGGCCTGTACTCATTGGATTTTAGAAGAATGAGAGGCGACCTTATTGAAACATATAAGATTCTTAGGAGGCTTGACAGGGTAGATGCTGAGAGGTTGTTACTCCTTGTGGATGAGTCCAGGACAAGAGGGCATAATCTCAGAGTAAGGGGGAGCCCATTTAAAACAGAGATGAGGAGGAATTTCTCTGAGGGTAGTCAATCTGTGGAATTCTTTACTGCAGTGGGCTGGAAAGGCTGGGTCGTTAAATATATTCAAGGCTGAGATAGACAGATATTTAATCAGGAAGGGAATCAAGGGCTGTGGGGAAAAGGCAGTAAAGTGGAGTTGAGGATTATCAAATCAGCCATGATCTCTTTGAATGGCAGAGCAGACTCAATGGACCGAATGGCCTACTTCTGCTCTTACATCTTATGTTCTTAAGTTAACACCTTTTGGTACCCTGACCACAAAATACTAATACTCATACACTTGTATAAAAATTATGTTCATAAGCTATTCCTGTAGCTTTGCAATATGTTATAGGCTTTTGCCCTGTACATAAGCTAGTAAATGAATTTAGTACTGTTTTGTAGCAATGCTAATTTTTTTCTCTTTTTTTGTAGACTTCGACATGAAAGATACCAGAGTTTGAATAAGCCACTAAACCATGGAGGCCCTGTTGCTTATCATACCCTGAAGTGCTTTGAAATTTCTAATGCCCCAATTCCATGTGAGAAACCTGACCTATCGGCAGCAAACACAGATCCATTTATCACCCTTTGCTTTAAAGGAAGTACAGTTGACAGCTAAGTCTCTACTAAGGAATTGCTTACCCATGTGTAGTTTTCTCTGACCCTTGATTATGTTATCTAAAGCTACCATTGCTGCGCACAATTATGCAGATAGCACTGGGTGTTGTTCCATGCATGAGTATCTCTGGCCCAGATGGCTGATTCTTGGTCATCTTTTCAATTTTCCTTCAACCATATCTCTATAAGCCTCTGCTGTCTCAATTTCTCCTCCCACATTGCCTTCTGCAATTTCGTCCCCTCAGTTCCCACACCCTGTTTAACACTATTGCCTTGCCAATCCCTGCTACTGTTGTTGGTCTAAGCTCAATTCTTTCCTGGATATACCCACAACTTCCCTCTGCTCCACTTTAGTATCCTCCACTGCACCCATCATGGCATCCACCATTTGCCTTATAACTCATTAGCCTTTCTCAGTGCATTTTCAGCTTAATTTCTAAACACTAATCTCTAAAATCCTTTCTACCCTTCCCTCCCACCCCTCCACCATCTTTTCTGAGTTCTGCTCCCTCATATTCCTCCAGTAGGTCTCCAACCTCCATCCATTCTGTGTCACCCTCCAGAATGTTTGCCACATTGCATACCCCAGATCAGTCAGCTGCCTCTCCTTTCCCCGTGACTTGCTGACAGAATCTTCATTCAGCAGCAATGCTGTGCACATTTTGCTGCTGCCCATGAAGATTTTCCTGACCTGGTGCTACTGCACAGATCAGGATCTCCTGATCCCAGCTGAAGGAGAAATGGACAGCGCAACATCTCCCCTCTACATTCAGCGGATCATAGTAGAGTTGGGGCGGGGAGAGTACACACCCCCTTTTTATAGCACTAGCTACTGCATTCTGCAAAGTATTTAAAGGTCCAGTCTTAACGAATGTGTGTGGGCAATGAGTTGGAAGAAGTGGGTAGTTTGGTCGGGGGTGGGGTGGGGGTGGTGTATCCTGATCTAGTTTGAGGGGGTAGTTGGGTGGCCTAGGGGGTAATCGGGCTGGATAGCTTAGTGGTTATGAAGGGGGTGTTGGGATGTTGGGGAGTAGTTGGATTGGGTAAGGCAGCAGGGGGTGGGAGAGAGCCGGGTGTTTGGTTGGAGGTAGTTGGTTAGTTCGGAGGCCCAGTAGGGTGACCATGGAGGTCATGGGAGGGAGGACACGGGTCAGTTGTGGATTTACACAGGTGTTGGACTAGGTTTCAAACTGCCTAACATTTCCTAGGTAGCTATCAAGGTAAGTTATGTGTATCTGGTCCAAGTCTCTCGATCTCTACAGTGGGAGACATTTGCACTGGGTCCCAGGCAGCAGGGAGTTGCCAAATGGAAGTTTAAACTTCCCAGGCAATGCCTACTTCCACAGGGTCCTGACACACACCTTCCATCTTATATCCAGTCTCTGAAGATCCGGAGACTGGAAAATTGGGGCCATTGTTACTCGAAGCTGTGATTCCTCAATGGAATCATTAGCTGCATCCTACACAAACTCCAACGTGTCCAAGACTCTTCTACCTACATCTTTTCCTGCATTAGCTCCTACACATCTATTACCCATCCTAAACCTTTATTGCCTCTTTGTGTCCAATGCAGTGAATTCACAATACTTGTACTTTTTGTAAATCGCCCATCGCCTCATCCCTCCCTAGAGCCACAGTTTTGTTTCAGCCTGTGATCTACCTTCATATGATTCTTCTTCATTGTGCATCCCATCCTCTTGTCACTACTATGGTGACCTCACTCTCTGGTATTTTGGCTCAATCGTTTGGTCCATCATGTGCTGACTCTCTTGTCCTACTCATCTGTTGTTACCCAGTAGCTATGCCATTAGGTCCTAAAGTTATCCAATTCCTTTTGAAAGCCACAATTGACTCCCTCTACCATATTCCCAGTGTATTCCAGATCTAAACTACATGCTGTGTGGTAAAAGTTTTTCCTCATGTCCCAGTTGATTCTTCTGCCATTCACTTTAAATTGGTGTCCCCTGGTTCTTGATCCTTCAGCCAATGGGAACCCATTATGGCATCCATCATTTGTCTTATGACTCAGTGCATTTTCAGCTTAATTACCAAATGTTAACTCTTTAGCTTTCTTTCTATGTCACTATTCTTCTTATCTACTCTGCCCAGAGCCTTCAAGATTTTGAACATCTATTTCAGATCTCCTTTCAACCTTCTATCCCAAAAATAGCCCCAGCTTCTCCAATCTAAATATGTAACTGAAGCTCCTCATCCCTGGATCATTCTCACCAATCTTTTCTGCACCCACTCTAATGCTTTCATATCCTTCCTAAAATGTGATGCCCTGAATTAGACACAATGGTCTTGTTGAGGCTGAACCAGTGTTGTAGAAAGGTTCACTATGACTTCCATGCTTTTGTGCTCTGTGCCTCAATTTATAAAGCCACCTGGAATGCATCTGCAATATTCTCTTTAATCACAGAATCACACAGTGCAGAAGAGGCCCTTCAGCCCATCGAGTCTGCACCAACACGTGAGAAACACATGACCTACCTATCTAATCCCATTTACCAGCACTTGGCCCATGGCCTTCAATGTTATAATATGCCAAGTGCTCATCCAGGTACTTTTTAAAGAATGTGAGGCAACCTGCCTCCACCACCCTCCCAGGCAGTGCATTCTAGACCGTCACCATCCTCTAGGTAAAAAAGTTTTCCCTCACATCCCCCCTAAACTTCCTGCCCCTCACCTTGAACTTATGTCCCCTCGTGGCTGACCCTTCAACTAAGGGGAACAGCTGCTTCCTATCCACCCTGTCCATATCCCTCATAATCTTGTACACCTCGATCAGGTCGCCCCTCAGTCTTCTCTGCTCCAACGAAAACAACCCAA
The DNA here is from genome assembly GCF_017639515.1 of Carcharodon carcharias. Lineage (NCBI taxonomy): Eukaryota > Metazoa > Chordata > Chondrichthyes > Lamniformes > Lamnidae > Carcharodon > Carcharodon carcharias. The sequence goes on along the minus strand of NC_054477.1, from coordinate 45,142,915 downwards.
GTCTATCCAACCTCTCTTCATAACTTAAATGTTTCATCCCAGGCAACATCCTGGTGAATCTCCTCTGCACCCCATCCAGTGCAATCACATCCTTCCTATAATGTGGCGACCAGAACTGCATACAGTACTCCAGCTGTGGCCTCACCAAGGTTCTATACAACTCCAACATGACCTCCCTACTTTTGTAATCTATGCCTCGATTGATAAAGGCAAGTGTCCCATATGCCTTTTTCACCACCCCACTAACATGCTCCTCCGCCTTCAGAGATCTATGGAGACACACGCCAAGGTCCCTTTGTTGCTCAGAACTTCCTAGTGTCATGCCATTCATTGAATACTTCCTTGTCAAATTACTCCTTCCAAAGTGTATCATCTCTCACTTTTCAGGGTTAAATTCCATCTGCCACTTATCTGGCCATTTGACCATCCTGTCTATATCTTCCTATAGCCCAAGACATTCAACCTCAATGTTAACCACCCAACCAATCTTTGTGTCATAGGCAAACTTACTAATCCTACCCTCCACATAGTCATCTATGTCATTTATATAAATGATGAATAATAGGGGATCCAGCACAGATCTCTCATTTTAAACCTCATTTAGTTTTATATTTTTGTCCCACCTTAAAAAGCTTCCTCAGAACCTATTCTTTTGACTATGCAATAAGTTAACTGGCCAATTTTGCTTATGTCCAAGCTCCCTCCAATGAAGCAACTGGGATGTTTTATTACATTAGACTATACTATTAGATGAGTACAAGTTATTATTGATGCGTTTCCATTTGGAGTGTTTATCGAGCAGCTAATTGGAAAACATCTCACATGCTTACCAAAGATTTCACTTTTAATGTGCCCAATACTCAGCAAGATATTTTCAGATATTAGCAGCAAGGTTTGGAGAAACCCAAATAGGCACTCAGACCTCTTTAAATCGGTATAACTTTGGAATATATTTTACTTTAAGTTAAGGATATAATGATGAAGAAATTTAGCTAGCCCTGATGATAGAATCTTCTTCATCCTTCAAATTGCATCCCTCATACACCACAATTTTCCCAATCATCCACTCTGGTGCAGTTCTAGATCCTTTATAAATGTAGAAATAGAAGGTCAAAGGTGGCAGTATTCCATTGATGTCTTGACACAGAAATGTAGAGGATTGCTTAAGCACAGAATTTCCCTGAAACCGATCACAATTGGGCAAGTTCCTAGTGTGAAAGATGTTAACATTTCTGGAATAAGCCTGACTTATGCCTGCTTTGTGTTTTAATGTATGTGCATTTTTATGTACACAATATTTCTGGCAATTAAGACAAATGAAGGTTCGGTGGATGTATGCTGGTTACCTCTCTGGTTCGCTGATTCTAATATTGGCTTTCCTCAAGAGGATCGACAAATGCAGTGTGCATAGAAAGGATATTTCAGTTCAACTGCTAGTTTTTTTGCTGTTTTTTGTCTGTGTATTTATTTTTGTCATGTATTAATCAAAGCATTTTAGTTGGGCGTATTTTACTATTTGTTAATGTGTGATTTTGCACTTTTCGAATAAAAAAAATCATTAAAAATACAATTTTATTTAAATATATAAAAACTGCCAGTAGATTTCCCATAGCATTGGTTACATTTTCTAATCCTTGCTGAAGCCACATCATATAGCCACTGAGAAAGCAGTGTGGGTAAATGATTGTGGTTTGAGGTCTTGCTGCAGTGAGTTACAAGGATTCCCTATTGCCTGCTTTCTAAAATACACTCCATAACAACTCTTCATAAGGCCTAAGTTGTTTGTATATTTCGGTGTGAGTGGGGGGTGTGAGGGATGCAGGGTAATACCTAATGGACTACATATGCTTTAAATAATCCCAGACCCTTAGCTTCATTATGTGCTCCTCCCCCTCCATGATAATGACCTAATTGTTTCTAAAAAGCATTGACTGGGGGGGGGGAAGAGAATGAGGTTTGAAAATAATCCTGTGGGATCACCTCCCTCTGGATGATAATCGGCTTTTCAGCAACCAGACTCCTGCAACAGCGGATCAACCCTTTAGGGAATGCTTCTTCTTTCACATGGTTTCAGGAGCAGAAACTGTCATCACAGTTTTAACGTCAAGTTCCCTAACCAGTCCAATGCCCTGCTAGAGAACAAGTGTAACTCCAAGATGTCACCTTCAAACTGGAGTTGGGCAAGATGTTATTATGTGTTCCATCATTCGATCAGGATCTCTGCAGTTGTAGCCAGGTGAGGTTTTGAGGTGCCACTTGTACATCAGGTGGCCATGTTGACTATATTGACCATGTCCAGTCTGTATTCTATTGAGGATTGTCCGCAAGCTCTGAGGAGATTGAAGCCTGGTTGTTGAGATGTTGAGTTTGAGATGTGTTTATTTTAAAGGGTGTTTTCTGCCCAAGCTTTTCTCTAGGTTTCAGTGTTATGGAGTTGGATATGTTCAATTCATGTCCAGAGGAGTGCTAGAATAGGTAAACAAGCAGAGAGATCTGGCGCTAAGGATTGCACTGGGACTCTTACATTTCAATTTTAAGAGAAATAAAGTTGTTCGATCTGCAACATACACAATGTTTAGGTAAAGAGGTTTTTCTTACATTGATGTTGGGCTTTGTTATTTATCTAAGGGAGCCGTGAGGTAGCAGATTTGCAGGGACGTTCAGATGATGGGGTGGCAGCACCAGGCCAGATAGTAGGTGGCACTGTTTGTATGCTGGGAAGGAGATTTTAAAGAACAAAGAAAAGTACAGCACAGGAACAGGCCCTTCGGCCCTCCAAGCCTGTGCCAATCACGTTGCCCGTCAACTAAAACATTTTGCACTTCCAGGGTCCGTATCCCCCTATTCCCATCCTATTCATGTATTTGTCAAGCTGCCTCTTAAACACCACTATCGTACCTGTTTCCACCACCTCCTCTGGCAGCGAATTCCAGACACTCACTACCCGTAAAAAACTTGCCCCACATATCTCCTCTATAATTTTCTCCTCTCACCTTAAATCTATGTCCCCTAGTAATTGACTCTTCCACCCTGGGAAAAAGCTTCTGACTATCTACTCTGTCCATGCCACTCATAATTTTGTAAACTTCTATCAAGTCGCCCCTCAATCTCCGTCGCTCTAGTGAGAACAATCCGAGTTTCTCCAACCTCTCCTCATAGCTAATAACCTCCAGACCAGGCAGCATCCTGGTAAACCTCTGCACCCTCTCCAACACCTCCATATCCTTCTGGTAATGTGGTGACCAGAATTGTGCGCAATATTCCAAGTGTGGCCTAACCAAGGTTCTATACAGCTGCAGCATGACTTCCCAGCTTTTATACTCAATACCCCTGCCAATGAAGGCAAGCATACCATATGCCTTCCTGACTACCTTATCCACCTGCATTGCCACTTTCAGTGACCTGCAGACCTGTACACCCAGATCCTTCTGCCCGTCAATGCACTTAAGGGTTCTGCCATTTACTGTATAATTCCTGCCTGTATTAGACCTTCCAAAATGCATTACCTCGCATTTGTCCAGATTAAATTCCATCTGCCATTTCTCCACCCAAGTCTTCAACCGATCTATATCCTGTTGTATCCTTTGATAATCCTCTTCATTATCTGCAACTCCTCAAACCTTAGTGTCATCTGCAAACTTGCTAATTAGCCCAGTTACATTTTCCTCCAAATCATTTATGTATACTACAAACTGCAAAGGTCCCAGCACTGATCCCTGCGGAACTCCACTAGTCACAGCTCTCCATTCAGAAAAGCGCCCTTCCACTGCTACCCTCTGTCTTCTATGACCAAGCCATTTTCTCAACTACTTATTACCTTGCACTGCTTGGTTTTGGTCTTGGTCTTCCTTATTCTCTTCCTCCTTGCCCTCTTAATTTTCTTCCTCCTGTAACATCTGGCTGGAAGGCTTGGCCCCTCTGAATTACGTATTTGCATATCATTCAGAAAGCCAGTTAAAAATCCAGAGACAAAGCATTAGCCTCCTCCATTAAGTCATGGGACTGTGCCTGTCCATTCTTAATTGCTATTCTTGAGAACAGAGCGGAGTGTATTGATGCTCTCGAAGTCCCTGTACATTGCTCTCCTTCATGGATTGAAAAGCGGAAAACAGATTCCAGAGCCACGATGGCAGAATCTGAGCTTCCAACTCAGCTATTGAGCTTTCACCAAAGGTTCCATCATTGTGAGCCGCACTGCAGTGTTCATAAAGCTGACCACTTACTCCATGGTTGTCCGCATTGTCTCAACACTCCTCCATGCTTGCTACCATTGTACACAAGCTCACTGTCAGGCTGCTCAGTGCACTTCAAAAGGTCTGGGCCAGGATTTTCCAGGCCCTTTGGGGACAAGCTTGGAGGAGGGAAAGCTGGAAAAATGGTGCGGGAAGGCATCAGGTGAGTGGAAGGTGCCTGACGTTTTCCCACTGCCTTGCCATTTTGCCAGTGGTGAAAAAGTTGGCAGATTGGTCACCTGCTGGGAAGCCAATTGATCCAAGTAGCCCAGGTCCTGATGCCTGCTGAAAATCTCCAGCTTTCTGCCCCAGTAGAGGAGCTTACCACAAAGTCCAGGCCCTGGTATATCAAAATCAGCATTTTAATGCAGGCAGTGGTCTCTGTAGCAGAGCTGAGATCAGAGCTCTGTCACTGGCAAGCTGTGGTGTGGGTGATCCTATGCTCTTTCCCATGTTCCTGCATACTAGGTCTTTGAGGTTCCCGGTGCTGACCCCTCTAACCAGGGATCAGAGTGGTCGAAGACAAAAAGGTCTAAAAATGTTTGTGACGAAGAATCACATACACATTTATAGTGCAAAGCAGCAAAATTACTGCAGCGAGAGGGGCCAGAAAGTTATAGAAGTTTTCATGATCTGTAGTGAAATGTAAATACTTCTAAGCCACTTCATCAAGCTCGGTTTCTATTGCTGGTGTAACAAGTAGTCATCAACCACAAAAGGAGTTACCTTGTCAGTTAGGCAAGATAATGGTGTATGTTTAAGTTCCAGGCCAGAGATTTTTTATCTTGACTGTGTAAACATTATAAATTGTATATTGTAAATGATAAACATTAACCAGTGCATGAATCATTGAAACGACTAAAGGAAAAAAAAAATCGCAGACCCCATCAAATCATCCAAGAATACATCTTGTTTGCATTGAATAATACTATTTTTATTATAAGGGAGCATTTTTATCTCTATATTTGCTGGCGGTTAAAGACAATTTCTAGTCAAATTGCTCAAATTTCTTAATGTACTGTTGCTCAGAAAGGAAAAGTATTTTACCAACAACTTCAGGTCAAGGAGAAATCAGCAAAATCTGGTAAATATTTGTATCTGACCATGTTCTATGCAAAGGTAGCTGGGTGGTCTGTTCTAAACACTGGTAGCAACCATTTAATGACTACTGCAGTTGCTGGTGATTTAATTAATGGCTTTGTTCACCTATTATTTACTGTAAACTGGTATCTTTGAACTGTGTTATGGCAGGAGGATGGTAAATGCCAAGCTGCCCAATCCAAGAGGGAAACTCAAAGCAGCTGCCACAACTATTTGCAATTTGTACTTATTTCGAGATGTGGACTTTGAATTCAGTAAAAAGGCAGCCACCAAGTCTTATAGGTTTCTTACAAAACTAAATTAAACCTTTTATTAATAGAAGAAATGATTTTAAACACATACATAGATCAACAAATTACTATAATTTCTAGATCCCCTAATTAATCTAACCCCCAGTCACACCTCCATTAAGGTAACAGTGAGACACAGATTTTTTAAAAGACCCAGGCAAATCCTGAAGAGTCAAATTCAAAGTGTGTTTTTCTCAGCTTCAGTTCCTTGCAGATAGCAGCTTGCTGGAGGCTTTTCACACTTGTGTTAGATCTTAGAATACCTGCCCTTGCACATAGCCTTCTCTCTTTCATACATATTTTCCCCTTTGAATGCAAATTACCATTGTTTCACTATGTCTTTGGACTTTACCTCTGTTATAATAAAATCTATCATAGTACCAATTTTACCAGTAATCTTTGGGAAAGATAAACATATTGTTACTTAACTTCTCCTGGATAGGTGAAACATTTCATCCCCCACCGCCCTTTTTGAATTCAAGCTAGCCTGGTTTATTTAAAAATGCAAATGTTCCCTTTACACCTTACATTCTAAAACTTCCCCCATGTTTACCTACTTAACATTTCAAACCTAGCTTATCTTCTGACACATCATAGCTTTCAGACCAGCTGCCTTTAATTCAATTAAGTGACACACACAGACCCACTATTACTCTACAATAAATTCCAATAATGTTTTGAAAATTATTATATCTTCCTGACAACTGACAAACCTTTGAACATCACTATAAGCAATATCTGATGCGCACCAGGAATGGTAAGAATACCATGAGATGAATGCAGTTGGGTTTAGGCTCTAAGTTAACAGCTGATTGATCTGGCCAGATGCTCACTTTCCAGTTACCTCATTAAAAAGGAAAAGAATATGAAACCCACTGAAGTATCCCTGAGTGATGAGTATGGTATGAACCATTCAACAGCGAAAGAGCTCACCAAGTTACCTCAGTCCAGTTAAGAATATCAACCAAAGCAGATGAATGCCACCTGTATGTGGAAATCTGTGGGTTTTGAAACATGACTAAGATTTGAATATACAAAATTCAAGGTGTAAAATTTGAATCTCTCAAAATATTCCCTTTGCAAAGTAATGGGCTAGTTTGATGCATTAGACCTGGCGGAAGTGTTCTGTTCAGGGGCAGTCACCAGGACTACAGGACTGACAGAGACAGACAAGCAGTATGATAGATTTTGACAAGTTTGACAAGGTATTAACTAAAACTTGCTTTCACAGCCATATTTCCTTCCTCAGTGACTGTCTCCCTCTCCGACTTACCCCACGTGGATTTCAACTGAAGTTCCATCCCTCATGTTTCGAACCCACCCAGGATTATAGGTATCTCTGGGACATACAATGGTCCTCAGACTGCTGTTCCCGTCGCGTTCTGAGATCCACACTCAGTGCCATGCACCACCATATGAACACATTCAACCTCTCCCCCCTGCAGCACCGACTCACCCTATCTCAAAGCTGTCCTTGTCCTCAGTTTCATTTTATTCTTCGTCTCATCTGACACCTCAACAAGAAACTTTGTCTCTTTCTTTCAGGTGCAAAGGAACGCAAGCTCCAACAACTCATCGACACCAACGCCCATCCAGGACCCTCCACCCCTGCCCGTCCCTCTGTCCCCAACCCGTCTTCCAATCCCAGCCCCCTGACCTTCCCTTCTCTGATGCTGAATGTTCAGTGCTCAGCAAAGGACTCAGTTTCATACCTTTACGCCCTCATCTCAATGAATTTCGGGCTCGGCACGATGCTGAACACTTCTTCCGCCGCCTTCATCTCCATGTTCGCTTCTTTGGGCAGGAGTCCTCTCCCCGTTCAACTGATCCTTTTACCAACCTACAATATTCTCCCTCCACCTGGACCCCTCCCTCTGGATTCTTACCTTCTCTTGATCTTTTCATTGAGAACTGTCGGCGTGACATCAGTCATCTCAATTTCTCTGCTCCTCTCACCCATTCTAAACTGTCTCTCTCTGAACTTGCTGCATTCCGTTCTCTCAGGTCCAACCCTAACATTGTCATCAAACCTGCTGACAAGGGTGGTGCTGTTGTTGTCTGGCACACTGACCTCTACCTCGCAGAGGCTGTGCGTCAACTTGCAGATACTTCCTCCTACCTCCCCCTGGACCATGACCTCACCACTGAACATCAAGCCATTGTTTCCAGGACTGTTATTGATCTCATCTTCTCTGGAGATCTTCCTTCCACAGCTTCCAACCTCGGTCTCCCAACCTCGGATGGCCCGCTTCTACCTTCTACCCAAAATCCACAAACAGGACTGTCCCAGCAGACCAATCATGTCAGCCTGTTCCTGCCCCATGGAATTCATTTCTTGCTATCTTGACTCCATTCTCTCTCCCCCTTGTCCAGTCCCTTCCCACCTACATCCGCGATCCCTCTGACACTCTACATCATATCAACAATTTCCAGTTCCCTGGCCCCAACCGCCTCCTCTTCACCATGGACGTCCAATCCCTCTACACCTCCATCCCCCATTGGGATGGTCTGAGGACTCTCCACTTCTTCCTCGAACAGAGGCCTGAACAATCCCCATCCACCACTACTCTCCTCCGTCTGGCTGAACTTGTTCTCTCACTGAACAATTTCTCCTTAAACTCCTCTCACTTCCTCCAAGTAAAAGGTGTGGCTATGGGTACCCGCATGGACCCCAGTTATGCCTGTCTCTTTATGGGGTATGTGGCACATTCCTTGTTCCAGTCCTACTCCTGCACCCTCCCACAACTCTTTCTCCGGTACATTGATGATTGCTTCGGTGCTGCTTCATGCTCTCGTCTGGACCTGGAGAAACTTATTAATTTTGCTTCCAATTTCCACCCCTCCATCATTTTCACATGGTCCATCTCTGACACTTCCCTTCCTTGACCTCTCTGTCTCAATTTCTGGTGATAGACTGTCCACCAATATCCATTACCGACTCCCACAGCTACCTTGACTTACAGCTCCTCACACCCCACTTCCTGTAAGGACTCCATCCCATTCTCTCAGTTCCTTCGCCTCCGTCGCATCTGTTCTGATGATGCCACTTTCAAAAACAGTTTCTCTGACATGTCTTCCTTCTTCCTTAACCAAGGTTTTCCACCCACACAGTGATTGACAGGGCCCTTAACTGTGTCCGGCCCATCTCCTGCGCATCCACCCTCACACCTTTCTCTCCCTCCCAGAACCATGATAGGGTCCCCCTTGTCCTCACTTATCACCCCACCAGCTTCCGCATTCAAAGGATCATCCTCCACCATTTCAGCCAACTCCAGCATGATGTCACCACCAAACACATCTTCCCTTCACCCCTCCGGCGGCATTCCGCAGGAATCGTTCCCTCCGGGACACCCTGGTCCATTCCTCCATCACCCGCTACACCTCAACCCCCTCCCATGGCACCTTCCCATGCAACCGCAGAACGTGCAACGTCTGCCCCTTTACTTCCCCTCTCCTCATCGTCCAAGGGCCCAAACACTCCTTTCAAATGAAGCAGCATTTCATTTGCACTTCCCACAATTTAGTCTACTGCATTCATTACTCCCAATGGGATTTCCTCTACATTGGCGAGACCAAACGCAAACTGGGTGACCGCTTTGCGGAACACCTTCAGTCTGTCCCCAAGCATGACCCAGACCTCCCTGTTGCTTGCCATTTCAACACTCCATGCTGCTCTCATGCCTACATGCCTACGTCCTTGGCCTGCTGCATTGTTCCAATGAAGCTGAACACAAACTGGAGGAACAGCACCTTATCTTCCGACTAGGCACTTTACAGCCTTCTGGACTGAATATTGAGTTCAACAACTTTAGATCATGAACTCTCTCCTCCATCCCCACCCCAATTCCGATCCCCCTTTTTCCAATAACTTATATATATTTTTTTTTTCCCACCTATCTCTATCATTTTTAAATGTATTTCCATCCATTGTTTTATCTCTACCTTTTAGCCTATTTCAAACCCTTCTCCCCCATTCCACCCCCACTAGGGCTATCTGTCCCTTGCTCATCCTGCTTTCTACCCTCTACCTATCAGCACATTTCTTAGCTAATATCACCACCGTCAACACCTCTTTGTCCTTTTGTCTATAACATTTTTTGGCAATCTCCACCTATTGCTGGCCCTCTATCCAGCTCTACTTGTCTCAGCCCCCTCACACCCCTTTACACCAGCTTATATTTCACCTCTCTTCTATTTTTCCTTAGTTCTGTTGAAGAGTCATATGGACTCGAAACGTTAACTGTGTTTCTCTCCGCAGATGCTGTCAGACCTGCTGAGTTTTTCCAGGTATTTTTATTTTTGTGATAGTTTTAACAGTCGGCTTTCTGCTTCACTGTCACTTTAAATATCTATAAAACCTGAGCCCTCTCGCTTTAAGTCCTGGCCAGAAGCAGGGGTCAAAGAACAAATGCAGGTTTGGATATCTGTGGGCAAGGTGCTTGTCTAATTGCAGCACTGTGCTTTTGTAAGCATTGCAGCGCATCACTGTACTTGAGATATTGTCCAGAAACATTAGAAATAGGAGCAGGAGTAGACCATACACCACCTTGTGACAGCCTACTCTGTCATTCAATACAATTATGGCTGCTCTTTGGCTTGAACTCCACTCTCCCGTCCACTCCCCATATCCCTTGATTCCTTGAGACACCAAAAATCTTTCCATTTTAGTCTTAAATATATTCACAGTGGAGCATCCACAACCCTCTGGGGTAGAGAATTCCAAAGATTCACAAGAACTTGAGTAAAGTTTCCCCTCAATTCAATCCTAAATAACTGGCGCCTTATCCTGACACTGTGCCCGTGATCTAGATTCCTCAACAAAGGAACCAATCTCTGTATCCACCCTGTCAACTCTTGTATTAATGAGATCACTTCTTATTCTTCTTTACTCCAAAGAGGATAGGTCCAGTTTACTCAGTCTCTCACCATAGGACAACCCTCTCATCCCAGGGACCAATCTAATGAATCTTCACTGTATGGCTTCCAATGCAAGTAATCCTTTCTTAGATATGGAGCCCAAGACTGGTAGTAATGCTGTTGTGGTCTCAAAACTCTGCATAATTATAGCAAGACTTCCTTGTTCTTGCACTCTAATCCCCTTGCAATAAAGGACAAGATGTTTTTTGCCTTCTAATTGCTTGGACCTGCATGCTGACTTTTAGTGTTCCTTTAATGAGTATACCCAAGTCCTCTGAACCTCAGTTACAAGTTTTATACCTTTTAAAAATATTCTTTCTATTCTTATGAACAAAGTGATTAATCTCACACTTCCCCATGGAGACGGTGGCTCCATCTGCCACCTTGTTGCCCACTCACTTAACCTGTATATCTCTCGTTGCAGGACCTGTGTCCTTCTCGCACCTTTGTGTTTTATATATTCTAGCATAACCTCCCTGGTCATATGCTCTAGGCCTCAACCATTAAAGGAAAGAATTCCACATGCCTTTTTGACCACCTTATCAATCTTTCCTGCTATCTAAAATATTGATAAAATTATCAAATGCATATTTTGAGTCTTTACATGGCTCTCCCATGAAAAAGTCATTATCGATAAAAAGCAAAAGCCTAATTCCCAGCGAAATTGTCATTGTCCTCAAATCTGAATGCAATATTTATGATGGCCATGACATCACCCCTACAAACAGCTAAGCCTGGTTTGAAGAGTGGTCCATCATCTGTTCTGATGTAGGGTTCCAGAAAATCTGTATATCCAGGTTTTATCACCAACTCCTTAAAGAAATGGAGAATGTTGTGCTGTTGAATTCTTGCATTCCTGACATATGGACAGCTGCTTGAAATGTGCGAGAGAGTCTTATTAACCGTATTACATCTTCTGCATTATACAATATATGCGGTCCTACCGAAGGATAAAATGTATCTCGACCTCTCCCCCCTGCAGCACCGACTCACCCTATCTTAAAGCTGTCCTTGCCCTCAGTTTCATTTTATTCTTCGTCTCATCCAACGCCTTAACAAGAAATTTTGTCTCTTTCTTTCAGGTGCTAAGGGACGCAAGTTCCAACAACTCATTGATACCGTATCCATCCAGGACCCTGCACCACTTCCCATCCCTCTGACCCCATCCCGTATTCCAATCCCAGCCCCGACCATGTATTCACCATACCCCCTGACCTTCCCCTCTCTGATGCTGAATGTTCAGTACTCAACAATGGATTCAGTTTCATACCCTTACGCCCTCATCTCAATGGATTCTGGGCTCAGCACGATGCTGAACTCTTCTTCCACTGCCTCTGTCTCCATGTTCACTTCTTTGGGCAGGAGTCCTCCCCCCGTTAAACGGATCCTTTTACCTGCCTCCACCTGGACCCTTCCCTCTGGCCTCTTACTTGCCCTTGCTAATTGTCGGCATGACATCAACTGTCTCAATTTCTCTGCTCCTCTCACTCACTCTAACCTGTCCCCTTCGGAACTTGCCGCACTCCATTCTCTCAGGTCCAACCCTGACTTTGTTATCAAACCTGCCAACAAGGGTGATGCTGTTGTTGTCTGGTGTACTGACCTCTACCTTGCAGAGGCTGAGTGCCAACTCACAGACACTTCATCCTACCTCCCCCTGGACTATGACCCCACCACTGAACATCAAGCCACTGTTTCCAGGACAGTCACTGACCTTATGCCCTCTGGAGATCTTCCCTCCACAGCTTCCAAACTCAGTCTCCCAACCTTGAACAGCCCATTTCTACCTCCTCCCCAAAATCCACAACAGGACAGTCCTGGTAGACCGATCGTGTCAGCCTGTTCTTGTCCCACGGAACTCATTTCTTCCTATCTTGAGTCCGTTCTCTCTCCCCTTGTCCAGTCTCTTCCCACCTACATCCATGAATCATCTGATGCCCTACATCATATCAACAATTTCTAGTTCCCTGGCCCCGACGATTCTTCACCATGGACGTCCAATCCCTCTACACCTCCAACCCCCACCAAGATGGTCTGATGGCTCTCCGCTTCTTCCTCAAACAGAGGCCCGAACAATCCCCATCCACTACTACTCTCCTCCATCTGGCTGAACTTGTTCTCTCACTGAACAATTTCTCCTTAAATTTGTCTCACTTCCTCCAAATAAAAGGTGTGGCTATGGGTACCTGCATGGACACCAGTTATGCCTGTCTCTTTATGGGGTATGTGGAACATTCTTTGTTTCAGTCCTACTCAGGCCCTCTCCCACAACTCTTTCTCCGGTGACTGTTTCAGTGCCGCTTCATGCACCCGTCTGGGCCTGGAAAATTTTTTATTAATTTTGCTCCCAATTTCCACCCCTCCATCACTTTCACATGGCCCATCACTGACATTTCCCTCCCTTGACCTCTTGTCTCAATTTCTGGTGATAGACTGTCCACCAATATTCATTACAAGCTCACTGACTCCCACAGCTACCTCGACTACAACTCCTCACACCCTGCTTCCTATAAGTACTCCATCCCATTCTTTCAGTACCTTCGCCTCCGTTGCATTTGTTCCAATGATGCCACTTTCCAAAACAGTGCTTCTGACACTTCTTCCTTCTTCCTTAACCGAGGTTTCCCACCTATGGTGGTTGACAACCATGTCCGTCCCATCTCCTGCGCCTCTGTCCTCACACCACCATGTTAGGGTCCCCCTTGTCCTCACTTTTCACCCCACCAGCCTCCTTATTCAAAGGATCATCCTCCGCCATTTCCGCCAACTCCAGCATGATGCCACCACCAAACACATCTTCCCTTCACCCCCCCTGGCGGCATTCCGCAGGAACCATTTCCTCAGGGACACCCAGGTCCACTCCTCCATCACCCCCAACACCTCAATCCCTTCCCACGGCACCTTCCCATGCAATTGCAGAAGGTGCAACACCTGCCCCTTTACTTCCCCTCTCCTCACTGTCCAAGGGCCCAAACACTCCTTTCAGGTGAAGCAGCGCTTCACTTGCACTTACCTCAATTTAGTCTACTGCATTCGCCGCTCACATGCGGTCTCCTCTACATTGGAGAGACCAAACGCAGACTGGGTGACCGTTTTATTGAACACCTTTGGTCTGTCTGCAAGCATGACCCCAGACCTTCCTGTCACTTGCCATTTCAACACACCACCCTGCTCTTATGCCCACATATCTGTCCTTGGCCTGTTGCATTGTTCCAGTGAAGCTCAACGCAAACTGGAGGAACAGCACCTCATCTTCCGATTAGGCACTTTATAACCTTCTGGACTTAACATTGAGTTCAACAACTTCAAACCATGAAGATAAAAGCAAAATACTGCGGATGATGGAAATCTGAAACAAAAACAAAAATAGCTGTAAAAACTCAGCAGGACTGGCAGCATCTGCAGAGAGGTTGTCTCAGATGCTGTCAGACCTGCTGAGCTTTTCCAGCTATTTTTGTTTTTGTTTCAAACCATGAACACTCTCCTCCATCTCTCCTCCCCCTTCTGATCCCCATTTTCCAAATATTTTTAAATTTTCATATATATTTTTTTCCCGTCGATTATTTTCAAAATTTATTTCCATTTTTATTCATTGTTTTATCCCCACCTTTTAGCCAATTTCGATCTTTTTTCAAACACTGTCCCCTCTGTCCACCCCACCCCCACAAGGGCCATCTGTCATTTACTCATTCTGCTTTCCACTCTTCATGTCACCATTAGCCAGTATCACCACCATCAACACCTCTTCGACCTTTTGTTTATGACGTCTTTTGCAATCTCTCCTTTGCCTCCACCTATCACTGGCCTTCTATCCAGCTTCATTTGCCCCATCCCTCTTAAAGTGTGTATATTTCACCACATTTTTACTTCTCTTTAGTTCTGAAGGAGAGTCATACGGACACAAAACATTAACTCTTGTCTTTCTCTCCACAGATGCTGTCAGACCTACTGAGTTTTTCCAGCACTTTTTGTTTTTGTTTCAGATTTTCAGCATCCGCAGTATTTTGCCTTTATGAAATGTATTTGGCTGGGTAAGCATTGGATCCAAGTAAATGAGCTTTGATAAAGATATATTGTTTGTACTGATTAAAACACAACGAGTGGCTTGAAATGATACTATAGAAATAAGAAACACCACTGCCCTGGTAATTTAATGCAGTCCACTTCTTCAATTCATATTTGTGCCAAACAAGGTGCATCTCATTGTTATAACTACTAGATCTTCTGGGAGTATGGTTAACGACTGGCAAATTTACCTTAGACACATTATCTGAAACATCTTTAACTATTTTAAAACTGTAAATCTGACCCATTTTCTGTACAATGTCCACACCACCATATCAAAAGGAAACCATAATTGTTTCATCAGCGGATGATCTCAATGAATCCACTTTCTTTAGTAGTGCGATGGGGATCTGTATTTCGAGCTTTGGTAGTCCCAAGCTGTCGTGGCTTGTTTTAGAATATAGGATACTGTTGGAAACATCCTTTGGTAAATGTAACATATTTCTAACAGCTTTCTTAATAATGCCACCTAGATTGATCAATGTATTTTGAGAGGTTTCAGTTGAAACCAGATGGTGATTAAAAACAAGGAATAAAAATGTTTTAGAATATCGAAAGATTGAGAGGGTTTCAGGGGACTCAGCATTAAGTTATCTATCCACAGTTGAAGATTGGAGCTCCAGGTCTCTGCTCTTTATCTTACACAAGGGTTGATCCTCACACCTAAATATTTCTCAAAGCCTCCTGGTGTAATAAATTTAAAATCATTGCCATTGATCTTCTTTCATATTATTAAAGTTAAAGGTTTTGTTCTTGGATGACATAAAAAAAAAACCCAGCCGTTTTCTTGATGTTTATTGTGAGCCCTGTCTTGCCGCAGAATTTTGAGAATTGACAGATTTTTGATCATGCTGGAAAAGGGATCACTCACCAGAGCTATATCGTCGGCAAAAGCTAATGCAGTGACAGAGTGCACTGGAGTTTCCATCAAGTCAAAAACCCATGCCTTTTTCTTCCAAGATGGTTAATAAAGTGCCCATGGCATTATTGAAAAGCAAGAGATCCCTTGTTTAACACCTTTAATTGAAATCTGGTTTGTTTTACCCATGTTAGTCTCTATTATAGTTGAGGCCTGATTATATAAATTGTCAATGAAATTAATAAATTTCACACAAATTCCAAAACATTGAAGACTTTTAAGGATTAGTTTATGTCCTATAGAATCAAAGGCCTTTGCTAAATTGACAAACATGATCTCTAAGTCCTTCCTATGTTTCTTTGTGCCCTTAAAACAATTTTGTAAGATTGTGGTGCTTTCAACACAACCTGAGGGCCCTATTATAATAGCAAAAACTGCGGATGCCGGAAATCTGAAACAACAACAGAAAATGATGGTAAAGCTCAGCAGATCTGACAGCTTCTGTGGAGATTGAAACAGAGTTAACATTTTGAGTCTGTATGACTTTTCTTCAGAGCTAAAGGGTGGAAATGTGATGGATTTTATACTGTTTAAGAAGGGGTGAAGCAAGATAGAAGGTAAGGGATAAGTGACAGCTAAGGAGAGTCTGACAAAGATGTCATTGACACAAGACAAAGAGAGTGTTAATGGTACTGGTAAAGAATAAAGAAGGTGCTGATAGTGCCATAAGGTTAAGATAGCAGAATGTGTTAACAGCAGAACAAGGGTCACAAAAAGCACAAAATAGAAACCGACGACAGATGGCCCTGGGGGTGGGGGGGGGGAGGTGTTGGGGAAAAATGATTTAAAAATGAACAAATAAAAGATGATAAACCCTTTTGCCTTTGATTTAATTCTATTGCTTTAGTCAGTCTTTTGGGGTTAATTTCGGTAAATAATCTCAATATTATAGAATCTATTGTTATAGGCCTCCATTTATCAAATTTTCATGTGCCTTAAGGTCATCGGATTTTGGTATTAAGATCTTGATTTCATTTTGCACAATATCTGATCTTAAGCCATGTTGTAAACATATTTGATAATGACAATCACAACATAGGATTTTTAGCAAATAAATATTTTAGGTCTTGAACTGTAATTCTACCAGGGCCTTGGGCAGTATCTTTCTTAAACTGATTGAGGTTAAGACAACTATCATCCTCGCTAAGCACATTAAATAACTTGAGAATTGTCAGCCATATTCGGACACTTAGGAAATTTGCCTAAGTCTGCTTTATTAATAATTTTAGACAATCTTTGTTTAAAGCTTTCTTCCAAATCACCCAAACTCAAATGACATGTTACCTAGCCAAGCCTCTTCCAATAAAATGTATAAAATATCTGGATCTCTATATTTTTGTTTCCTTTTAGTGTATCTCTTTTGAGACCCAAATTTTTAAAGGGTAGTTTTTTATTAACAGGCTTGGAGTGATCAATTGCATCAAATTGTTTATTATTAACTTTTCTACCTTTTTGTCTGATATTAATTACTTTTTCAAAGATTTGTTCTATCAAGCAATTGATATGGTCATCATTAGAACCTGGTCTATCCCTATCTAACAACTTGAAGGTCGTAGTAATTAAAGTTAAGATATAAATATAGCCATATTTATTATTCGATATCTCCAAGTCTCTAAATAATGATTTATCCCCTTTTACCTTTAATTCACTAACTGGTTCCCTATGGAACATTACATTACTCTCACCTTCAGAAGAAGAGAGTTGATAGAATTATTATTAACATTTATTACATCAGAAACATTAATTTTATTTCTAAATTGAACTAATTCGGCTGTATGCCATTCATCTGAGATTTGCGTGCTGCTTGCTTGATTTTGTTGTTGAAGTCCTGGCTAACAACAATATTGTTGTGGCTGGCATATTCTTTTTCTAGTCAGAGGAGAACCATAGAACCATAGAAAAGTTACAGCACAGAAGGAGGCCATTTGGCCCATCTTGTCCATGACAGTCCGAGGACACCCAGGTGCCCTTTTTAGTCCTACCTTCCTGCGCCCAGCAGCTTACAGCACTTTAGGTGCAGATCCAGGTACTTTTTTTAAAAAAAGTTTAGAGTTTCTGCCTCTACCATCAACTTGGGCAGCGAATTCCAGACACCCACTACCCTCTGCATAAAATTTCTTCCTCATGTTCCCCCTACACCTTTTGCCACTAAACAGGCAACTACTGATGATTCAAGCCAAAACTTCTGGAAATAAAGATTCCAAATTGGTTCACATTCAAATTCAAAGTCATGGCCTGCACCAATTCCAAAGGATCTTCTCATAGCATATGGGAGTTTTTAGTATCAGTGACATCACAACCAATTTTGCTGGGAGTCTCAAGAAATTCAATGCTGGTAAGAAAATTTGCATTTTTAATAAGTATCCCAAAATTGTTCCTTTTCTCTACAACGGGAGAGTACTGTGATCACAAGGTGCAGCCCTTTAAATCTTTACAGGTGGAATAGGTAACACTTCTTTCTTAGACCAAATAGAATTCTTACTTTCTGATGGCTTAGGCCTTCCTAACCCAGCAATTCTTTTCTGGTTTCTAAGCTTTAGGTGAGCAGGAACTTCCTGTTGACTCAAAGCTGTGTCATAAAGGCTTTCTCACATAAACCGCATCCATAAACTAGATAATATCACCACTGTTAACACCCCTTTGTCCTTTCGTCTATGACATCATTGGCAGTTTCTTTCTTGGCCTCCACCCATCACTGGACCCTCTCGAGCTCTACCTGTCCCTCCCAGCCCCCTCTACCAGCTTATATTTCATCTCATTTCTATATTTTTTAGTTCTGATAAGGGTCATTCAGACTCGAAATGTCAACTGTGTCCCTCTCTGCAGATGCTGTCAGACCTGAGTTTTTCCAGGTGTTTTTGTTCCATAATCAGCGCTGGCATTGACTACACAAATAGCTGCAGTGCACTTTGCATAATGACATGCTATCGAGTGATACTCACCGTTTTTCCTACACTTAGTGTAGATAACTAAAAGTTTTAAATTTCTAAAATGCCTCCTAAGATTAGATATTGAATTTAAAATTAACTGACATTTGACATTGAAAGTGGATAATTGAAAGGATAATTTATTTCAATACTGACCTTCAAATCATTTTTAGCTGGAGCATTTAAATCTTGATCCTTATTATTGATACTATTACAACTTACGCGTTCCTGAGCAAGAGCAATTTTACTATTTTTAATATTAGTGAATTTAAAATTTGTATTATAGAAGGTCAAACTTATATGCATTAATAAAGCCTCGATTTCAAGGAACAACCTACTTCAGTGGTCATCCTATGGTCTTTTACACCTCTATTGCCTTGCGAACACATTATGGTCCCATCCGTATTAAGTAACATCTGGTTCAAATCTTCAGAATCGTGTTACCGGGAGCACCGCGAGGAGATTCCACTTAGTGTGGATTAGAAATCAAAACACCCACAACTAGTTACTCCTAGGGGGTTAAAGACATAAACTCCAAGATCCCTTTGTTCTTCTACTCCTATTCAAGCCTAAACACTGAGAAACTGTTAAATCCACATTTAGAAATTGTGAAGGAGGGTTGGGTGTCGGGGGAGGTGTCAAGAGAAGTAGGAGAAGAAAACAAAAGTTAAAAATCGGAACTTTAATAAATTATACTTTTCAGAATAAGTATAGAATTCTTATGGAATTGGCAGGCATAGCATAAGGTGAGCTAGACGGAGAAACTGTTTTCTTTCTCTCTGAAAAACACCTAAACAGTCCCTTGAAATATCAAGGTCTCTTGGTTCAGACTTCCATGTTGACATTTCTAAGGGGATGAGATGGCACCTTTTGTACCCTTTTATTTATGCAGGTGTCATGTTGGGCTGGCAAATGGACCTCAGCATAAGGTAAACTCAGCAGGAGGAAGGTGGCCATCCTGACATCTTAGGTACCTGTCCTGTATTCATTGGTTAAAAATATTCAAACAAGTTCAAACATAGGATGAACTACCAGCCACTAGAAATAAAGTATATTAATGAGTGCTCAGAGAGAGGCGGCAGTCCTCATCAGGCAACTGTCTTCCTCAGATGGAAGATGAACCAACAAAGGTGGAGGAGGACAGGGGGAGGGTGAGGAACACTGGCTTGAAAGTTAAGAAGCAACAGTTTGACATCATAGTTAAATGCATGTGGAGTACTTATTAAATGAAACCAGGAGTCACAATGGCATTGGCATATACTGGGGAATGAATAATAGGGAGTCTGACTGAAAAAAACAAGTGTGCCTGGATTGCGAGATGTCCTGGAATCAGTAGAAGACTGATTACGAGTGTATTCTTGATAGGCTGCCTAAAGAGGCTCAGAAAGGCAAGAAAGAAGGTTGGGAATAAATTGGTCTACGGTGCACATGTGTGCGCCTTACAGTGAATACAAAGTACAAGGAGTCAAGGAAACAGGTAGATAAGTTGCAAAAAGATAGCGATGGTTGGCAGGAGAGCATTGCTGTTCTGCACAGTCAGCTATGTTGGGAACATGAGGCACATGATAGGGTGTGCTATACAAGGAAACAACTAGACCAAACACTGGAATAAAAAATTGATCTACAGATGGAAAATACCAGACTAAGGGAGGAGTTAGAAGATGCAAGGTGCTTTGAGGGAATTAATTCAGCAACAAAATTTTGCCTCCCTGAAGAAGACCACTCCCCACGTTTAACTAAAATCAAACAGCTTCAGGCACAAATCAGTCAACAATGGGCGCTCCTGGCTGCTTTCTCCAAAACCAGTGAAGGTGACCCTGTCCTTTGCTAGAAGTATATAGCTGTAAGCATTTTCCTCTCTGGTCCACCTCTACTGTGTGATAAGGAAATGCCAGTGTGTGTGGTTATACAATCTAGGGACACAGGGCAGGCTGAGACTAAGACAGAAGTGGGTATAAGGATTGGTGAAGAACCATCCACTGGGATCAGCAGAGAGGTCATAACCACAACCTTGCACAGGCCCTGTCCCCTGGTGATGTTAGGGCTTTGAAAGAAGAGCTGGGGGTGACAGTGGATTTCAACACTAGCCCCCCTCCTCCTCGTGCCAAATGGGAAATTTTTAAGATCTCACACCCAAGTTAGAGAAAGATTACCTGGCTGCATGCTCCCAAGAGTTAAAGCGAGACATGGAACAGGACACTATGACCAAAGGCTTGCTTGCGGAAGTAGAAACTGATCTTCAAAAGGCCCTAGGGTGTAAGGCCTTTCATGAGGTCCTAGTTAACATCAAATAGGCCCCCACTGACAGCCTGAGTGTATTTGCAGATAAGCTTCATGACTGTTAGTGGCGCAGGAGGGATGCTAGGTGGTCACCATTTTGCCTCTCCAGGCTTCAAGAGCCTCTTTCTGAATGGGCTCCAGCCATTAATCCATGGCGCATTGGATGTTTATAACACTAAGGCAGTGGCCTGGAATGTGTTGATCCATCATGCCAGTACTGCCTGGGAGCAGGTCTGTGGTAAGCTCTCCTGAACACCTGCGAAAGCTAAGAGATCAGGCATTGAAGATCCATTGTGTAGCCAGAAATCTGGACCATTCAGGAACTTGGTATTGAGAAGGGACACACCAGTGCCCTGTTTTATTTGCAACTGCCTGGGCCACTATTCGTATAACTACAATAGGTGCATTGTAGAAGCTGACAGTAATAGTGAGCCCTGCTTTCCCCCCTCATCCTATACAGATGAGTCCTGACCCTGCTGAGCAGCAGTTAGAGAGAATTGAGGCAGCAATAGAGGCCATGCAAATTAATGACAGAGTTTGGCCCATTGCTACTGTGTTTCAGGTACCCAGGCAAGTAATTCCAGAACCCCAGTGAATCCAGCATGCCTTCCACAGAGAATTGGATTCCCCTGTCCGATCCATTGGCGGTAGGAGACCAGTAGTCTGCCCTGTTGATAATGGTGGTGGTCAGCAAATAATGTTAGTCAACTCTGACTCCTCCACTATCACCATCCATGATCCTTACCCAACCCAATGAAGATTCTTACCCAGCTGAGAATATACCATACATTCCAAACACAATCAAGTCATTGTTAAAGCAGAGTGTTCTTTGTAAATATCAGACATTCAAATACAATAATTTTGAGGAAGCAGCTAAAAAGTTTGAAAACAATTGGCATTTAATGTAAAATGCTGCAATCTTCTATGCTGAGAAAAATTAAACATTAAAGTTACTGAGTGAAAATATGCCTTTAAATATGAATTCAAATGTATTTGTGCAGCTATGAAAAGACTCTACAGTTTGTTTCGTAAATTATAAATTATGAAGTCTTGGAAATGTTTGGCAGAAATCCAGTTTGAGCTTTTCAAAACACATATAACAGGGTTAAAAAAACCCAAAAAAATCAAATTAAAGACACGTTTTACTGAATGTTTTTTTCAAATGAGGTTTAAGTAATGAACACCTAAACTTGAAAATTAGTTTATTTAAGAATAAGGATTACAAAAGAGATTGGGCAAGTTTTTTGAAAAAATTGTTTAAAAAAGTGACGCAATTGCCTACAAAATTTTCTCTGCCCCCCTTGCAAACAAGCAGCTAAATTAATCCTTTCATTATCAATTTTAAGTTTCTAACTTTACAGATATGATTGGACATTTCAACTAATTGGGCTCTTGGTCAGTCACAGTGGATTGTTTGTACTTTTTTAAAACAGGCGATGATGGTTTTCCCAGTCCACATGACCACTCATGCAGATTATGTTTCACTCCAGATGGGCACCAATCCCAGAACAATGAAGCATTGGGATAAGATCAACTAAAATATGCTCCCATCCAGACTCATACCAGGACTGATAATACTTCCCAATGCCATCCAGACAATGAGCAGCATCTTGTGAGGCAAGAGTTGGTTCTACTGTTCAGAAGCACAAACATACAGGATAATCATGATGAAGAGGAACTATGGGACTTTAACTCAAGGGATGGGTGTTACATGATTTACTGGTGTAGGTGGGAAAGGTCTAGTATTAATGAACCATTGATAGTATTGTATTTGCACAACAGTGGGAAGGATTAAAGATGGCATTCCACTGTGTCAAGAAGGTATGAGTGTCATGCCAAAGTTCCAACTGGAATGGGGGAAATGGAGAGAGCCTGGGTTTGACTTCATAAAATTAATCAAATCACCTTGAAAAATATAAAGATTCCATACCTTGGACAGGACCAGAAAATATTGAATTGGCCAAAAATGGGCAGAAGATGCCAAGGGATGATGGGATGTTTCAATGCAAAGTCAAGGGTGAGACGATGAGAAATCCAATAAACTGATGTAAGGAAAAAGGAAAATGAAAGCCGGGGAGACCAAGGGGAAATGAAGCCAGAACAAAGAGGTGTCCACAATTGGACATAGATAAGACCAGCATATGGACTAAGAGTCACCTGTATCCATAATGATTGTATAATGATGAGGTATGAATAGTACCTGTCATATGCACCTTAGGAGTATTTCTCTCCCTCAAGGGCTATGCCAATAACAAGCATGTTATGAACAGTTGGTAGGAAAAAGAGGGATTTCTTAGCAAAGAACCTCTCCTGGATAATTGGGGATCCTGGTATGAGAAAGAAGCTGATTGAGGTAACTATGACAAAAGAGTGAGAGACAAAGAAGGAAAAGGGGATTGGGAGTGTGGATTGGGATAGGATCTTCAGGAAGAACAGCTGCCTTGAATCGGGTTGATGTAGAGCGTATGGGGAACACAATGAGGCAATGAGGAAATAGCTAAAAAGCAGTTGTCTGGAATAAACCAAGAGGCAAAGGATTTCTTCCAGGAACTGGACCAAAGTCTTCTAACTATTAAGATGAGGCAAAGGTATTCCAACAGATTCAGGAAATGATCAATGAGATAATTAACAACAAGGGTGAGGCAGAAAAGAAATATCAAAGGCCATCACTTGTCCCATCTTTGGGAGCTACATGCTTGATCAAATCATGGTTGGGCTTAATGACACGGATAATAACTGGATTCCACCCTTCATAAATGCTCACATGATCAATGAATTGTTTACAGATTATAGTGATGCAAAGGAGGCCAGGCAGCATGGGTTATCCCACTTAGTGAAGGAGAGCCAGGACCAGGGAAATATGGTACCAGCAGTCTTATTGTTATCCAGCCTCTGGGCAGAAGATGAATGGGAAGTATTCAAGGTGGAATCCAAAGGGAGCATAGACCATATGTAACCTCTCCCTCAATCCTGATAAACCAGATTCAGACTTGGGACAGCCCAAACACTGAGTGTTGCTCTGATAGAGGAGGAGCTTGTGCCGCTGTGATATTAGGAATCCTGGTAAACAAGCTTGTGGCTTTACCCTGGATCTGGAATCACTCAACAGTGTCATAAGTGTCCAGAAGCAAGGAGAACATGATGACGCAGCAAGAAATCCAAAAGTTTTGAGCACAGCATGGTGACAATTTGGACATAAGGCTTTGCCTTTCAAAGAGCTAGCCTTAAACATTCAGGCTATTTGTTATCTTTTGCGGCAAAGTTCTTGTAATCAGTTTGCAGTTAACTTCCATATAACTGCAAGCATTTCTGCCTCTGATATAAAAGTACCATTTAAAACCACCAAGCCTGGGAATAATTGTTTCTGAAATTGGAACTATTAAAATTAATTGATATGAGTTGCTATTGCAAGCACTCAGAGGGAAATTTGCCTGAAGTTAAAGGGGATAATCAAGTTTTAATTTTCAATAAAGCTATTGGAAAAATAGCCTAGTTGTTTTTTTATCTAAAAAAAGTTTCTTTTGGGGAGAAATACATTGAACATTAACAAAACCTGTCAGCCCAACAACACTGCTTTTTGAATTTGGGATAACTTTGAAATACAAATAAAAATGCCAGACACAATCTAGTTTATTAGGGTTACTTTTGAGAAAGTACAATGTCATCTAAAATAAAGAATAAAACAAACAACATGTTAATAACTGGAGCCAACATGGGAATGTTGATTTCTGTTTTAAAGATATTATGAGAACATTTTGTTGGACTGTAAAGTTTCTGCAGGCCCCTGAATGAGATAGAATGATAATTAATGAAATGTCCCACTTAGAATAAAAGATAGCAACAGGAAAATCACACCACCAAATAGGAATGGGAATAATTCATGTTGTTCAATGGAATATATCAGTATGGTATTGATGTATGTTCTAGTGAATGGAAAATGTGGATGAGACCAGTGTAATAAACGTGGAATACAAGGCAGGTTTCTTGTAAGAAACAGTGAATTTTATTTACAGAGTTCCTGATGAAGCTATATGCTTGTTTTAAGACCAAGGCTAGAAAACTCTGCCCCTAAGATTCCCCATGCTCAGGGATGATTCATCTGTACAGTCACATGATCCCCCATAATAGTAAGGAAAGGTTTAGCTTACAATTACTACAGCTAGTAAATTGATAGCTTACTTTTACAGGTCTTTGTGTCCTTGCCCATGAAACTTTTAAGAGAACCGAATTTGATGGTCCGGCTTCTACCTGAGCCATCGAGACCATGCAAGGGGAGATAAGCAAAGATCTGCAGACAGGCACCTCCTTGATCTTTTAGAAGATAACCTGAAAGTCAAGGAGGCTTATCAGATGGAGCATGTGTGGCATGAGATGCACAACTTTGCTGGGAAGAAAATAAGTTCAATGGTGACAATGTTTTTATTTCCTTTGTGAATTATAGAATGGTACATTCTTTTGAAGATAGTGAAAACTCAGATGATGAAGTTGATTGGCAGGATACAGGGCATAAGCCCTATGGACCTTATTAACCTTCGACAAATGCAAAATGAGGATATGAGGGAAAGGGCAGAGAGATTACCACTGAGCATGATGAAATGACATGTAGCAGAAGGAACACTACCCCAATGGAAAATTTTGTTCTGATGCACTAAGTTGGCGATGGAATTGAGGTGGGTTTGAAACTATGGCGAATACTGGGATATTGGAAAGCATCAATAGCTGAATCAGCACAGGCAAAGAGTCTGTGCTCTTCATTACTAATGGCAGATGCATGGATGACAAAATGCTTCCCAGAGTGTGCCATCAAAGTTTTTAAGATGACACTGAATGAGTTCAAAAGTGTGATAAATACATCAAGAATCATTATAGGTTCAAAGACTACTTTAGCCATTTGAATCCTCACAAAATTAGTCACATGTGGAAAGGCAAGGCACAACATGGTCAGAATGCAGGAAGCCAGAATTCCAAGTCCAGAGATGGTTATCCTTAAGAAGCACATTCTAGTGATGTCCTTCATCAGCCAGGATCATATCCCAGCTCCTAAATTAAAAGATGTTAAACTCATATGTGAAGGTATGAAACGGGTCTTCTACCAAGTTTTACATATAATGCAGCTGCTGTACATGTTGACATTCCCAAGCTAGTATGATGGCATCTTCTGAACTTGTGTTTAAAAAGTTGACTTTGAACAGGGTGACGTACAAGGTGGGTGGTAACCACCCTGACATTTTGATTACCTATCCTGTGTCCATTGGTCAGAATAGTTAGATAGGTAATTGGAGGCTGATAGCTTACCCAGTGTCAACATAGGGCATATATATGTGTCACACTGGTGGCAGTGGGCTGAGGTGCTTGTGAGCTGGCAGTGCTCGTTGGGTAACTGACTTCTTCAGATGGAAACTGCACTAGAGGAGGAGGAAGGTTGAGAGATTGACAGAGGGTTTCCAAACACTTCGACTAGACAGCGGAATGCTGTTATCACAAGCTGTTACGGGTCGTATACTTTTTCTAATTTGTTAATAAATCATATCTAAACTGTTGTTTCTTAATAAACTATCTTAAAATTACTTATGACTAGTCAAGTGCCTATTTAGGTATCTGCTGCCCCTGAATCTGGGAAATCTTAACAGGAGACCTGGAGAATCTTTCAAATCCATGCATAATCTGCTGCTATAATTGTATGTAATTATATGCTAATCACTTAGAAATTAACAGCACTCCTACAAAAGAATAAGAAGAAACATCGAGTGAAGTGATCTGCAGGTGGGGAATGCTAATCCAAGTTGATTGCGATCACATAATTCTGGTAGCTTTAGTATGTTATCTATAATATATAATAAAAAAAATAGGGAAATGAGCTTATACTTTAGAAATAACTGTTAGCTAAAATTTGTTGTGAGAAATCAATAAGGATGTTTCCTTCTCAAAGGGGTAACAATAAGAAATGGGATATTTAATAAATGATACTTTTCAGAATAAGTATAGAATTCTTATGGAATTGGCGAGCATAGCATAAGACCACTTTGGCAGAGAAACTGATGCTACATTCAAAAACAGTTCCTCTGACATGTCCTCCTTCTTCCTTAACCGAGGTTTTCCACCCACGGTCGTTGACAGGGCCCTCAACCGTGTCCGGCCCATCTCCCGCGCATCCGCCCTCACTCCCTCTCCTCCCTCCCAGAAACATGATAGGGTCCCCCTTTTCCTCACTTATCACCCCACCAGCCTCCGCATTCAAAGGATCATCCTCCGCCATTTCCGCCAACTCCAGCATGATGCCACCACCAAACACATCTTCCCTTCACCCCCCTTATCGGCATTCCGTAGGGATCGCTCATTCCGGGACACCCTGGTCCACTCCTCCATCACCCCCTACTCCTCAACCCCCTCCTATGGCACAACCCCATGCCCACGCAAAAGATGCAACACCTGCCCCTTCACTTCCTCTCTCCTCACCGTCCAAGGACCCAAACACTCCTTTCAAGTGAAGCAGCATTTCACTTGCATTTCCCCCAAATTAGTCTACTGCATTCGTTGCTCCCAATGTGGTCTCCTCTACATTGGAGAGACCAAACGTAAGCTGGGCGACCGCTTTGCAGAACACCTGCGGTCTGTCCGCAAGAATGACCCAAACCTCCCTGTCGCTTGCCATTTTAACACTCCACCCTGCTCTCTTGCCCACATGTCTGTCCTTGGCTTGCTGCATTGTTCCAGTGAAGCCCAACGCAAACTGGAGGAACAACACCTCATCTTCCGACTAGGGACTTTACAGCCTTCCGGACTGAATATTGAATTCAACAACTTTAGGTCGTGAGCTCCCTCCCCCATCCCCACCCCCTTTCTGTTTCCCCCTTCTTTTTTTTTTCCAATAAATTATAAAGATTTTCCTTTTCCCACCTATTTCCATTATTAAAAAAAAACCCACTAGAGCTATACCTTGAGTGCCCTACCATCCATTCTTAATTAGCACATTCATTTAGATAATATCACCAACTTTAACACCTATGTGTTCTATTGTACTATTGTCGTTGACATCTTTTGATGATCTGCTTCTATCACTGCTTGTTTGTCCCTACAACCACACCAACCCCCTCCACCTCTCTGTCTCTCTATCTCTCCCCCCCCGCCACACACACACACCTTAAACCAGCTTATATTTCAGCTCTTTCCTGGACTCGAACTCAAGTTCTGTCGAAGGGTCATGAGGACTCGAAACGTCAGCTCTTTTCTTCTCCGCCGATGCTGCCAGACCTGCTGAGTTTTTCCAGGTAATTCTGTTTTTGTTTTGGATTTCCAGCATCCGCAGTTTTTTTGTTTTTATTATTATTTTGGCAGAGAAACTGTTTCCTTTCTCTGGACAAACACCTAAACAGTCCCTTGAAATGCCGAGGTCTATTGGCTTAGACTTCCATGTTGATATTTCTAAGGAAATAAGATGGCGCCTTGTGTACACTTTTATTTATATAAGTATTTAGCAAGAGCGAGCAAATGACCCTCAGCGTGAGGTAAACTAAAAAGCTAAAGTGATGATCAGGGGGAAAGATGGCTACCCTGACATCTTGGGTACCTATCCTGTATTCATTGGTTAGAAAGGATCAGACAGTTAATTGACAGAGTAAACTACCAGCCCCTAGAAATAAAGTATGAGTGCTTAGATAATCTTAGGAGGCAGAACTCATCAAACAGGCACCTTCTTCAGGTGGCAGAAGAACCAGATAATATGAAGACTGGGGAAAAGCGAGGAAGAGTGGGGGAAGAGTAATACTGTAGCTAGAGAGCAGAATTCTGCCAATAAAAGCTACTAAGATCAACGCAGTCTGTGCCAACTGTCCGTTTGTCCTTTGGGGTCACTCATCTGTCACGGGCCATATACTTTTCCTGTCCATTTACCTAATGCATTATATCTAAACTGTTGCTTCTTCATAAATTTACTAAACTTCCTTGTAATCACTTGTGTTTTCGACCCTTAAGAACTTCCGAGAGAGATTAACAGAGATGCAATGCAATCACAGAGTGCTCCTGCACGCAGTAGCCAATCCTTAAATTCAACCCCCCACCTTCAAATAAAAGTCACATCCTCGATACATTCAGATATTAGGAATGCTTCAAATAGCATACTTTGGTTTGCTAGGATGAAATCTCCAACCAGCAATAATAGGGAGTGGAAAATAGTTTAACAGAGATTTTTCTTCATCTAAAAACATTTTGCTGACAAAGCAATATTATATTTTAGTTTATCCTAGTCCTCCCTGAAGGTGTAAGATGAAGATTTGACTAGATAGATGTTAACAACCTTGCTTCAACAAACAGGCATACATGCACAAACACAGCAAATATGAGGTTCCTTTAGCAACAAAAAGGCAGAGCATGCTGCATTTGCAATTAAGGACTGCAGTTTTCTCCAGGATTCCATAAAGCAAATCCATACAAGAGAATCATTGATCATCAATTTAATGGACCAAGCACAGGGAATATTATTGAAAGAAACTATTAAACTTCAAATGAAAATAAGTTAAGCATGTTTATAGATTCAGATTTTTAAGAGACTTTTATATTGTTCTAGTACTACCAACTAACGACAAAAAATTATCTATGGCTGGTGATATTAGAGATTACAAAAGCTGTTTAAACACACCTTATGTGAATAATACCTTTAGTTTTATCTTAGACTCACTTGTAATATTGGTAATAAACTTAGTTCAACAGAGAGGAAGCTGAAACCTAGTTATTGAGAATAATGACCAAAGTCACTGATAAACTATGCAATAACTGATGTTTCAAAGCGATATTTCAAGTGGAGGCACAAGGTGGGTGCTCCCAAGTGCTCAATCCACCTAGAGTTGCATCAGGATGAGAAATTCGCAGTGGCTGCTGACTGTGAGACTGTTGCACAACAGGGGTAATGTTCCCTAGAAGTGGAGGGGGGACTGAGAGCAGAACAGCGAAGTCCTCGCTTCAACACTTGGCAGCAGGAAAGGACAAGCTTAAAGTCTCTTGTGACCAGCCAGAATTGAGATTCGTGGAGCAAGCACGGGAGAGATGGAGCTACTCTTGCAATCATAGATTCTCTCTCACGCTTGCTGTTCCAGCCCCTCCAGTCACGGATTCGCTCTCTGCTGCTTTTACTGCTCCTCGAGTTACAGAATCTTTGATTGGAGCAACAGTAAAATGGGAAAGATTAAATCAGTGATTGGAGAAGCCAGAACAGAAGTTCGTGGGAAACAGAATCTATGATTAGAAGAGCAGTTCCATCTCTCTGCTTGCTGCTCCTCTAATCACTGCTCTGCAGTCAGTGCTTGCTCTCAGCAACTGTCAGTTTAACTGACAGTTAATGTTTTCTTTTTAAAAAGAGTTGCTGATAGCTGGTAACACCTTTGGACAGCTTCATGGTTTTACAGCTTTAAAAAAGAAATCAGAACCGTCAGTTTGACTGATGGTTGCTGCTAGCGAAAACTGCTGCTACTGACCTTCAGGCAGCTTTGACAGCTTTTTAAAAAAAGACCTGCCAAAAAATCCACTAAGCTTTCTGAAGGTTAGAAGTATTTCTTATTAGCAGCAACTGTTAATCAAACTGACAGTTTGGTCAGTTCTTTTGGGTTTAAGGTCGGAAAAGAAGATGCCAAGGGCAGATTTCTGAAACCCCAATGTCAGAAATCTGCTATTTGGCAGAAATTTCTCATCCCTAAAGACTAAAAATATTTGGAATTCTCTACCTCAGAGGGTTGTGGATGCTCCATCATTCATATTTAAGGCTGTGATTGAAAGGTTTTTGATCTTTCAGGGAATCAAAGGATATGGGGAATGGGTGAAAAAATGCAATTGAGATAGAAGAGCAGGCATGGTTGCATTGAATGATGGACCAGGCTTGAGGAGTTGTATGATCTACACTTGACCCTATTGTAATGTTTTTAGACCACTTTTGGACTTCTAACTCAATAGGTTTTAATTTTGTACTAAGCATGGAATATATGTGCTTGACTTGAGAACAACCTACATGCATGACACTATGAAGTATAAACCTGCTGGGGCCATGTGCCAAAAATCAATGCACAGGCCTAACTGCATGGGTGCAATTAGAAGGCAAAATTGCTCAGAGGCCCTTATTATCATTAAATAATCTGCCAGGCGGTTAAAGCCAAAATTAAGGAGATTCTGTGGCCTTGTTGGCATTTTGTAATGAGTGGAGTGGCCCACACTGCAAGCAGAGCCCACCAACTCAATGGAGGCAACCTCTTTGTGGCAGGCAGGAAGTGGGTTGGGGTTTGTGGTTGGCACTTATGAAGCCAGAGCCTCCAGGCCCCACTGACAGGACCACAAGCATTGAAGACCTTAATCCCAGCAGAGGCCAATGCAGAAGAGGGGGTTCCTCTCCACACCAATAGATCTGTTGGCCTAGATCTTGTTTATTTCCTTACTGTTGTGCAGGCCAACCAAGTTTACTTCCATGCTGAGGTGCCCTCTCGATCGCGGCCCTGCCTCAGTAGCATTCACCTCTCCCAGTGGAGCTGTCGAGGCTCCAGGAATACTGGCCCTCTGATCAGCCATATTAGGATAGTGAACACAAAAGTGGCCTGTTAGGTGACTGCCTCCCAGCAGATTGCTGAGCCAGCCTTGCTGCTGGCAGGTGTGGACTTGGGACCCCCATTTGATACGGATGGCAGGGCCCCAAAGCTCACCAGAAAGTCCAGCCTAAAATTAACCAAATAACAAAATTTTTAAAGAGGGTCACCTGGAATTTACTTTGAAGGAATTATTTTCTAAATTTCTCTCATGCAATTGAGGAGTGCAAAAATTAAACATTTTCCCAAGAATCCTTATCAAACCAATGGTTTTTGATGTTGAAAACTTTATTTTCTAGTAGAAAGTCATACATAGCTTCTCTGCTCAGTTACTCAATTTATTCTAATTATATAGGTCTCATTGTCATCTTAATAATAATGCACAAAGACAGAAAAAAAACAACTAAACTACAAATACGTACATATACCCAACTAATGTTGAAACATGCACCAGTTAGAGCTTCATGCTTAAATGCTCAGTTTGATGGAGCATAACTTACAAAATAGTATGATGCATCATGCTGTGTAGGTGACTAACAGAAATGTACAATTCCACAGGAATTTAACATTACCATTGTTCTTAAGTATTTAACCAACACAATGTACATATTAAATAGCTGAACTCCTTCACCATTTAGGTACCGAAGAAAATGTATTGCAAAAGCTTTTTATAAATGAATAGGCTGGGTGTTTAGAAACATTAAAAGAAAAAAGTAAAAAGTTGTAGGGATAAAATATTCCTTTTAAATCTCCACAGATTAATCCATGTCCATGTTGGCTGTACAGTTATCTCCTGGATGGCAGTCACCATTTTGGGAAGGAATTTCTGTATCCTTGGCAAGGTCCTCATTCTCCATTGGCTCTCCGCTTCCATTCTTAGAATTAGTTTTACTGCTCGTTGCTTGGTTTTCTTCTTTAGGAATCTCTACTTTTGGCTTGGGTTTAGTTACTATTGGATTGCAGATATTATCTAGCTCCTACGAAGGTAAATTGAGAAGATTACCTACTTTGATCGTCAAGATTTTTTGATCTCATGTGGACTTCATGTTCAAAATTATTCCAAAACTCCTACAAAAGTGTCTCATCAGGTTCATTAGCAATTTGGTTATTGTTTAGATTTGGATGTTAATATTAAGCATTTCAAACATGCTCCACCAAGGCATTAAAATATTGCTGAGAGAACTAATCTTTGGTTGCGGTAGAAAAATAAGATAATCTGTTTTGTTCAAGTAAGAATATAAAAGTCCAGACTAAACCAAATCTCAATCTAACAAAGTATAGCATAATGGTAAATCAAAAATAGCCCGATTATAAAAAAAAACTACCGTTCAGGATGTTTGCTGTTGACAAAAAATTTGTAAGTGACGTAGAATAAAAAAATGATCTTAAGCTAGTAGCAGATAATAGCAGAAAGACCGATTACCTTCCAAAATAATTGAATCACTTATAAAGAGTGACTGAGACATGGCAGATGAATCTTAATATGAGTAAAATGCAGAGTAATTCTAGCAAGAGGCAAGGAGTGATCATTGATCGTATTCTGTAAGCATCTGGTCTATGTGAAACAATTATTAGAGCAAATTGGATATTGGGATGTATCTGAAGAACATTTAAAATTGTTAAATTATGTTGACATCATGCAGATTAATGGTGAAGAAATTCTTAAATATGGATCAATGTTTTGATCACAATCTCAAAAAGGGCTAAATGCATTAGAAAGGGTAAAGAGAAACAAGTTACTAGAATGATTTCAGATCCAGAGAGAAGCTCTGAAAATCTGCAGGACAGCCTTTATCAGCACCAGAATTCTGTATGCCTACCAAAGATCACTGCCTCTGACCCAATTTATTCAAAACTTATTCAGACTTCTTCAGTTTTGCAATCTCTAATTACATAGCTATAGAAAGGTTCACTTAAGTAGTTACAAATGTATCAATCTAA
This sequence comes from Carcharodon carcharias, assembly GCF_017639515.1. Taxonomy (NCBI): domain Eukaryota; kingdom Metazoa; phylum Chordata; class Chondrichthyes; order Lamniformes; family Lamnidae; genus Carcharodon; species Carcharodon carcharias. The sequence continues at coordinate 45,109,684 of NC_054477.1, read as the reverse complement.
TAAAAGAAATACAACCTTTTGTTTATCTTTAATCTCAGCCACAAGTACTATAGGGTCTTGATGGAAACTCAGTTTGGCCTGTGTGTCCATTGCACTATTCATCCATTCCATTGTTTCATTCACTGTCTTTTCTACTTTCTCCATTTCAGAAACGTCTATATGGTTATACTTCTCAGCCTGTAAAATGCATGAACATTAATTTTCCTATCTGCTTCAAGCACTAGAATAAATTTAACTTGTGAATTTTTGCTTACATTATTCCTGGATTCTCCCACCAGTTTTGTGTAATGATGCAGTCTTTGCCCAAGCTCATCAAAGGCTTTTGGTCTTTTCTCATTCTCCAGATATCGGTCTTGAATTGGGGTACCTAACTTCTTCAGAATTTTAAAAACAGGAGTGTTGAGTAACAGTTAGTTGTAAACAAAAAAATTCGCTTAAAAAAATTCCATTATTTTACATCTTCTTTTGACATTTCAATGGCTCTGAGAAACCACAACCATTCCAGAATACATGCGCTATAATTTTAGAAGTGTGCTGAAATGACAGCAGCCTTGCTTATATTGACCTTCTGGAGCCAGAGCCTCCATCTGTTGCTTACAAGTATCCCTAGTTGGAGCACTTCATCTTGTTCCAACCCTTGCAGCTCTTAAATCTTGTTTGTCTACTGACCCCTTCCCTCAAACCACACCATGGTGGGGGGGGGGGGGGAGGTGTGTGTGTGTGGGGCCCAATCAGCGCCCCCAATTGGGTCCGCGTCACTATTTTACATGGGTGGGCCAATTAAGGCCCACCCGTGTGACATGCACCTGGAAGCGTTGTGCGCTCCCTGTGCGGGAGCGGGGGGCTTTCCCTGAGTCAGCAGTGCGCTCTTTCGTGCATGTGCGCAAAATAATTAGTTAAAAGTTTCTGAGGTTTAATAAAGGAGAAAAAAAATCTTTAGACCATGTTCCCTCATGTGAAGCTGTCACATTGAGCTGGGACATGTGCATTAATTTTATTAAAAATTTTTCCAAGATTTCAAAAACATTCATGAAACCTCATCCTGCCCATGAATGAGGTTCCATGAAAAATGCGAAGGCTGCCTGGGCTCTTCGCCTGCCCACCAACTTTAAGGTTGGACAGGCAGCTCCATTAATTATTTTGATTGTTAGTTAAATGGCCTTAATAGGGACAGTTCGGTGGGCGTGCAGCCAAGTTGGCTGCGTGCTCGCCGAACTGAAAATCTAAAGGACACATGACGACGTCGGGGCGCACGCCCAACGTCACCCCTTGGCATTTTACACCTCGGTGAGTGGGCCCCGCCCCCACTCGCCAAGCCGAAAATTCTCCATGTGTTTTTCACTCAATTTATTCTCTCTTTCTTCCCTCAGCCGCTGCAGAACAACTACTTGCTCTCAGTGATTTCACTTTCCTCCTCAGCTAATTACGCCCTCTCTTCCAAACTCACTGCCTGTCGTCTCCAAAGTTCTCTCCATATAAGCTTACCTACACCTAATCATGGCCACCTACTCCTTTTCCATCTTCTGTGGCCTCTTCACTCCAGTGATTACATTGACAAAACTATTTCTGATTGTTTATGCTGTTTTCACCACCAATATTCTCAAAACTCCTTCTAGCTCAACTTCCACCTGCAGTGCTCGCCCAAGTCTCTTGCAACTGAATTTTCAAATTCCCTACTAGCTTTTGTTCACTGTTCGCCACAATACTTCTGCAGCCTTGTTTTGTGCAAATCACATTCTCAACCCCATCATTGACTTTGGTGTGCCCAACAAAACTTTCAATTCTTCCCATCCGGGTTGTACTTCTGGTATGCTTGCACATCCCATCTTAACTGTTAATTCTGAGGAGCATAAACCTGAACTCATCTGGTGTACATTTGGCTTGGTCTGGCATCACCAGATCGTTTAGGACTGTACAACACTCTCCATAAGACCATAATAAGACATAGGAGCAGAAATTAGGCCATTTGGGCCATTGAGCCTGCTCCGCCATTCAATCACGGCGGATAAGTTTCTCAATCCCATTCTCCCGCCTTCTCCCCATAACCTTTGATCCCCTTACCAATCAAGAACCTATCCATCTTGGTCTTAAATACACTCAATGACCTGGCCTCCACAGCCTTCAGTGGCAATGAATTCCAAAGATTCACCACTCTCTGGCTAAAGAAGTTTCTCCTCATCTGTGTTCTAAAAGGTCTTCCCTTTAGTCTGAGGCTGTGCCCTTGGGTCCTAGTCTCTCCTACTAATGGAAACATCTTCCCCACGTCCACTCTATCCAGGTTTCACTCTCCTCCATCAAAACCGCAAACCACTGTAGGCTCATTCTGAAGAGTTAATCCTTGTTTCTTTGATTCCTTCCAAGCTGACTGCTACTCAGCCATTAGGGCTGGGCCCTCAAATTTGCAGCACATTTGACAGTGCTTGAACATCTTACTGCCTGGCGTAAGAGAAATTTCAGAATTCCCAAAGTATTAACTGTAATAGGTGCGTGGGCTGATCCTTCATTTATAAATAAATTCCTTTACGCATTGTGTTTTGCTCAGCGCACACCAACATATGTATGATCTACTGAATGCTGGTTTTAAGCAGAGCTTGACATTTTGCACTTTACATACAGTAAGATCAGTGCCATCTTAACAGTAAAAGTTACCTTAAAAGCTTTCATGGATATGGTATTGGATTAGCAACTCAGAGATTGAGGGCAGAATTTTCTGCCTGCCCGACCCAATCTCCAGCGGGCGCCAGAGAAACAGGCCCCACCGCCATTTTATGTGGGTGGGCCAATTAAGGCTATGCACTCGCTGTGCGGGCGGCGCCGGGGGTGGGGGGGGATTCCCCGAAAGCGAGAGTGTGCTCTTTTGCACGTCTCCCTGAAGCTAAGTGCTGCCTCAGGGAGATCACTGACACTTTTAAAAACATTAAAAACAGAAATTTTTAAAAACTCCTTAACATGTCCCCCTCATGTGACAATGTCACATGAGATGAGACATGTTCATAAATTACACTAAAACTTTATTAAACTGTTTAAATCCCTACATGAAACCTCATCCCGCCGGTGGATGAGGTTTCAGGTTTTTTCTATTTCCCGCCGGGGCTCCTGGCCTGCCCACCAACTTTAAGGTTGGACGGGCAGGTCCATTAATTGTTTCAATGATCCTGTCAATGGCCTCAATTGGCCTTTGACAGGTCGGCGGGCTCACAGCTGATTTTGCTGTGAGCCCGCCCTCCTGAAAATTAAAGTGGGGCGGGCCCCACCCCGTGCTCACCGATGGCAAAATTCTGCCCTGAGAATTGAAATTAAACAATGGAAAATTATAAAATTGAACTCAATAAATTTAATAATTTATAGGCTGGGTCCAGAAAGTGACTGTGAAAGATGCCAAGTGGTTTCATCAATGCCTTTCAGGGAAGGGAACCTACAACCTCTACCTGGTTTAGCTTGCATGTGACTTCAATCCCATATTACATGGTTGACACTTAATAGCAACTGTGTTAGGTAGAGGAGGTAGAGGAGGATATCCAGAATCGCCCAGTACCCGACCATCCAGTCAGTCATCTATGTGGGAGACATCTCGAATACCAGACAGTCACAGAATGATAGAATCAACAACTCACATATACCTGTCATTAACTTGGAGGATGATGATGTTGATATTACAAACTATTTAACTGAGGTTAGTATAGAGTTGAGATCAGCACATTGATGAGATACAGGTCACAATTGTGCTGCAGCCAGGTCAGGGGAATGGATGGTTTTGTTTGTCACATTGGAGGGCAAGGTCAGAGATGAGTTCTGCTGCAGGAGGACTCAGATGAGGTCCTCAATGGGAGATATATAGGACAGGACTGATGGGCTTGCACACTGGAGATGCTGGGTGTATTGGCTGGCCTGCTAGACAGCCAACTGTCACTGTCAAGGAGCATGGAGGAGTCCAGTTCTAATTTGGCTGATGCATGGTACATAGCTTGCCCCTCTGCAGCCTCTGCTCTATCTCCCTGTTTTGCTGCAGACCCAGAAACGCTGCCAATGCTGCCCTTGTACCTGTTGCATATTTTGTGTGGACAGGCCATCTAATCCTCTGCCCTTTCTATAAGGGTGCAGCAATACTCTCTGGCAAATGCAGCAACTAACTGCAACATCTCTGAAAACACACTAGAGCACTTGAAGATGGAGCAGGGAGCATCAAGCACAGCGATCACCAGGCCTTCACCAATGGCTGACACACTATTGACCGAATTTTACACTGGGGGCAGGGTTCCTGCCCTCTAGCATAGAGGTTGGTGGGGAGGTCACCTGTGTATTTAGCTGGCTTGCTCTGTAACCATTTAGTGGGGTCTTTCATTGGCTTAAGGTGGGCATTGTGGCCCCAACAAAAGAGGAAGTCCCACAGCAGACAGTTGCTGGCCAATCAAATGGCCGGCAGCTCTCTTGCTCCAGCAGAGCCACTGGGAGCATTAGCAGGTAGGCAGCTGCTAAAGACCAGTAGCATGGATCCCAGACTTACAGGTAAGGCCAGGCTGGTAGGCCTCTGAGGTCAGTGAAATTCCTTGGGAGGGGTTTTTCCAGAAATCATACACCCAGGCTGACAAGGCTCACCAGTTTTTACTGGGTAGTCTGGACATGAAGCCTCACCCGCTACGAGCAAAATCCCAGTGATGGTGGGAGGAGGCTCCTAAGCAGCCAATTAATGGCCACTTAAGGGTTTCAATTGGTCCACAGGCGATTGGGTCACCTGACACCTCCCCTACCGCAGGTAAAATACCCCTGGGGGCAAGTATACATGGTGCTGCTGCGATGCAATTTTGCACCCTCCCTGCCTGCCTACCACTCACAGGAAGCATTAAGTTCCAGAAAATAAGTGCCAGCTTAAATAGAATTAATGAAATTCTAGCCTTGGCATTTTATAACCCAACTCATCTGCAGCAAAGTATTCTCTAGCATATTGGTAGAAGGTCCATGTCCAAGCACTTCCATTTCTCATATGTTTCTAGCTCGCGCCTTCATTCAGTATCCCACAAGCAGCCAAGTGTCCTGATGGCTGAGTCTGCCCTTGCAAAGGAGCAGGTCGAACATTCTTTGGTGGGGCCTCATGGACTCCACAAGCCAGAAGAAGCTGGCTAAGAAAATCCCAGCAAGCAGAGCACAGATATGAGTCAGGGCCCGAGAGTGCGGGATGCACAAGGTGGAAAATACTGGGGCCCCAAGGGTTAATGGGGGCCCAGACTTGGTGTTGCATATGGAGTTCCCGTTGTTGTCCAGATTGAGCAGCTAGAGCTTCAGACTTTAAAGATTGACTTTAAAAATCAAAACCGTCAGGCTAACAAATCCAATTTTCTTTTAAAGCCAATCTTTCAGGTATGGTTCACTGACAGTTGCTGCATTGGTGCTTCGGACCTTCGGGCAGTTTTACTTTTCAGATTTTTTTGAAAGTCTGCCAGAAAACCATGGAGCTGTCCAAAGATCAGCAGCAGCAGTTCCTACTCACAGCAATTGTCACGAGAACACTCTCAGTTGAAAATGTGGTTGATAAATGGTTAAGTGAAATCCTGGAATCAGAGCCAATTGCATTTTGGGCAGGGGCTCACTATCAAGGTTAAGTACTACAAAATTAAATACTGTTACACTTCTCAAAATTCTCTTTTGAATTTAAACCAGCATAAATTTTCATTATACCATGAAGTAGGCACAAATCTAATGACATGCTGTGTTGATGTACCAGAGGGTTGAAAATCTTAGGCCTCATCAAAATAAATTAAGAAATTAAAAACCAGGAATGATGCAAAAAAACGTGTGGCTCATTATCGCTCACTTCATTACTCTTGCAGAGTCTGGGAATAGAATCCCTATATGTCACTCACAGATTGCTTAAAGGGCAGTTTTACAAATCTTTACACTATCCAAGGCTCATCCCACCCTGCACCAACCTGTTTAAATTTGAGCAAAAGGTGGTCACACTAATTGTGGGGAGGGAGGGGTGCGGGGGGAAGATGAGATGGATTCTCCCAAACATCCACTGTAACTTTGACAAAAAAAATTAAAATCCCAGAGAAACACCATAAAGGCACTTTATAGGAACCCAATCCTATGACTTATGTGCTTGTAGAAATGATTTTTCTCAGGATATTGCTGTCACACTTTATTTTGCTGTTGGAATTTCTTATATATCAATTACATCTTTCCACTTAATTTGACTGTTTCTCTCACACCTCAAATAATTAGAATTTTTAAAAAATACTATTTGCACATTTATTTAGTACAAATGCAATATCACATGTAACCTGTGGGGATAGGGTGTAAATTTGCAGTGCACAACACAATTTGTATGAGAGCTTCAGGGGAAGGAGAAACAGTTCAGTTCTTGAGTCAAGGTTGTACTGAATTTTTATACCACGTATCATTCTTCTCTGAAAAATCAAATCAACATCGCAATCTACATTTTTCTTGAGCTGCTGGCAAGTGTCCAATTGACAATGCTGGGGATAGTGTCATTAGTGTAAAAAGGGGCAAATTTTTGGCCTGATTGGCACCAGAGAAGTCAGAATGGTAAAACTGTATTAGCTACAGAGTTGAATTGTTTTCTACATGTAGTGATTGCTTTGTTGCAATATTCCTAACATCAATTGATTGCTCTGTGATTAATTATCCTTAGAGAATCAGCATTGGGCCTCCAATTTCACCATTGCTACAGTCATTCTGCCTACTGCATGCAGGTACAATGAGAGACAGACAAAACCTATATTTATACAGCACTTTTCACTATGTCCCAAATTGTTTTACAGCCAGTTAAGTGTTTTTGAGTTGTAGTCACTAGTATAATGCAGGCAATGTTATCAAATTGCAGAGCAGGCTTGAGGGGCCGAATGGCCTACTCCTGCTCCTAATGCATATGTTCATATGTCATTCTGGCTGGACGAGATGAGCTGGGCTGGATGGCCTATGTCATCCATAATTATCTTGCGAATAGAAAGTGGAACCGTGGCTGGAGTTCTGTTTATTTTGTTGCTAATGGAAGATTACTGTAAGCAGGCTTTCTGGGGTGAAATTGCCAGGACAGGAATGCATAATAGGCTCATAGTGAATCAGTAATCTGTTTCACACTGCACATGATTCTCAAGAGTCTTTTCCATTTACTTCAATCTTGCCCTTTTGTCTACTTGCCTATGATCCCACTCTAGCTTGGTATGCTTGAGTTTGAGGTATTGAAATATTGTGATAAAGTTGTGATGCACAGTAGATATTCAGAATTGCTGATCAAGAAATCACAGATACAATTGTGAACCAGGCTGTGTCCTCTGGCCTCTTAAAAGTTGTGTTGCACTGATACCCGAGGGCTCCAACGTTCTCTCTGAGAGTGAAGATCTATGTTGTTCAATCATTCCACTTTGTTGCTCAGAAGTCATTTGATCTTTCTACCCAGTGAGATTATTGATAAAACAGAATCCAATTACACCCTTGTATGAAATTATATTGAATGATATCATGCATCCAGGCAGGAGACAGTTTCCTATTTCTTCTGCAGAATGGAAAAGATCTTGTGCAGTTTCTGTGTTGTAATTATTGAATCTTTCCCCCAAATATGAATTTGACTTGGTAAAGCATAGCAACCAGTTCCAGTTGGCAGCACATCTTGTTTCAGCAGGCTGTAAATGTCTGCCACCTACTGATTTGACAATGTTGTTCTGACATGTCGAGGAAGGTTATTCTCTGTCTGTATAGATTGCTGGTGGATATAGCCTTCTGTGAGCTACACCTCTCTACTGCTCCTTTCTCTCCTGTGGAACTGCAGGTCTGAAAGTAGAAGGCTACAGGTTCTCCTGCTGTTGCTCATTCTTGTCTTTGGTCCAAAGTAACAGCAGTATACATGGCACCCATGCTGATCTGATATATCAGAGTTCCAAATGCAAATCAGGCCACCAAACTTCCGACAAGTACAGTGAACAAACCTTTTCACACAAGCAAGTAATAAAGCAACTATGAGTACCAAGCACTCACTGGCATATTTCTCTGTCATGGCTTCAACTGCTGCTGTGTTCTCACTTTGCTTTCACTAGCAAGTTCCAGGAAGCTCAGGAAACCTGTAAATCTAAACTAAACTGCATGATAATATCATTCAGTGATTAACATATCGAAATTGCCAACTCACCTCTCTCGATAGGCTGCTTGATATGCTGCAGTGCAATATACAAGTCATAGTTTGGAGCAAGCTTCCCAATCCACTTATAACTTGTCTAGATTTCCCCCATCTCTGCTCTCAAACCTACGCACTCACAAAAACCCATCCTCCACACCAACTGGCTCTTGTTGAAGCACCTTTCAACTATACAGTGCTCTGCTGCCATGCACAAGTAGCCATTCTTAATTGGCAAGCCAGTACGTGTCCAAAATCCGTGGCACCACTCAGGATGAAATTAATCTTCCTGGCAAAGAAGTGAAACAGGCCATACCAAATAGGCAGCCCATTTTACACCATACTCAATTTTCTTTTCCATTGGTGGCAATGGAAAAGAAAATTAGGTACAATGTAAAATGAACTGACGATCCACTACTATTTGTTTTGAAAGACCAATTGTAGCCCCTGTGGGGCCCTATCCTGATCACGTGTGCATTTCAGGTGGTGTCATTGGATGTTATCAACCTTGGTTGATTTTTCTCCCCTCTTTTGCGCAGAAGCATAGACCAATCCAATGCCCTCCCTCTAACCCACGCTAACATAGCTGAGATCGACTAACTCACATTTGGATCAACTCTGGGTCTAGGTAAATGTTTAATTTTGATATCTATGTTGTGAAGAAAAGCCACTAATAAATCCATCTACATCTGAGATGGGCAAAAATGCTGGCCTAGCTAGTGACACTCACATCCTGTGAAAGAAAAAAAAACAAACAATAAGATTCTTGGTACTTACTTTTAGCTCCAACAACTTATCAACATATACTTGTTTAATTTGATCTTCTCCATCTTCATATAACCAATTTTCTGTCTCAGACAATAATGTTGAAAAATTTTTTTGATCCTGCAATTCACAAAAAAAATCTTGAACCATAAATGAAGATTTCATTACTTTCTCCCATCCAAGTACACATTTCAAAATGAAATGTGAACTTTAGTGTTATCTATCCATTTTTGAAATAACTAGTTTTAGGATTTTTTCACAACCTTGATTTATACTCTTAACTCAGTGCTATCTAGCATTGACAAATTGGGACAATGAAATAAACATTTTTTTTGCAAGAGGAGAAACCAACAAAGTCAGAGAATTAGTGGGAAATCTTGAAATCTCCTACGAGGGGAAAAAATGTGACTAAATTAGGAGGGGGTTATGAAGATGTTAGTGTACGTTTGTAATTTACCAAAATATTTTATTTGTATTAAGGGGCAAAGGAGAAAGGATACAGGTTGGAATCAAAGGGCCAATGGCAATATGGATGCAAAATTGGTTGAATGACAGGAAACAGAGGGTAGCTGTGAATAGTTGCTTTTTTCCATTGGAGAAGCGTATTGGAGTGGTGCTCCCAGGGGTTGGTACAAGGGCTACTAATTTAACATACATTTGGATGTACAGGTCACAAAACTTGTAAGTGTAGTGAACTGTGAGGAGAACAGCGATTAATTTCATGAGAACATAGATGGCTGTTGGAATGGGTGCACATGCATTTCAACAGAAGTGAGAGTGATACATTTTGGTAGTTAGAGCAAAGACACATAACATAAATTGCAAGGAATAATTCTAAAGGGATTCCGAAACAAATAAACCTGGTTTTGGGGCAGGTAGGGGAGTGGTATACATGCACAAATCGCTGAAGGTGCCAGGACAGGTTGAAAAAGTGTTTAAAGGCAAATGGCATCCTGACCTTTAAGTAAAAAGGAAGCAACATGAAACAAGGAAGTTATGATGCAGCTTTATAAAACACTGGTTGGCCTGAACTAGAGTATTATGTCCAATTTTGAGCACTGCACTTTAGGAAGAATGTGAAGGCTGTAGAGAGATTGCAGAAAAGATTTACAAGAATGGTTCCACGGATGAGAAACTTCATTTACTTGGATAGATAGAAGAAGCTGGGGTTGTTCTCCGTAAAGAGAGGGTTGGAGGACATTTGATAGAGGTATTCAAAATCATGAGAGGTATAGCCAGAGTAGATAGCGAGAAACTGGTCATTGATAGAAGGGTCAGAACCAGAGGACATAGATTTAAAGTGATTGACAAAACAACTGAAGGCAACATAAGAAAAAAAAAAAATTCTTTCTCTTTTAACGCTGAGTGGTTACGATCTGAAATGCACTGCCTGAAAGGGTGATGGAGACAGTTTCAAACATGGCTTACAAAAGGGAATTGGATAAACACCTGAGGGGGAAAAAACTGCAGAGCTATGGGGAAAGAGCCAGGGAGTGGGTCTAGATAAATTGCTTTTGCAGAGAACTGGCACAGCTTGACAGGCTGAATGATCTCCTTTGGCACTATAGCATTTTATGATTTTATTTTATATGGACTATCAGTTAGGTTTCCTTTCGAGTTTTGCAACTCAGGTTGCACTTTCAATAAGTAGAAGGAAAGACAACTCAATCATTTGATGGTTAGCAACTTATGGATATCCCCATGGTACAGAGCATAGCTAAGAATAAACATACATACAAACATATGAATTAGGAGCAGGAGTAGGCCATTTGGCCCCTTGAACTTGCTATGATCATGGTTGACTTGATTGTGGCCTCAACTCCACTTACCCGCCTGTCCCAGTTACCCTTTGACTCCCTTGTCAATCAAGAATCTATCTACCTCTGCCCAAAGGTGAAGAGATTAGTGTCAGTAGACAGCCATACTAATGTTTAATTTGAAAGTAGAGAAGTGGAAAAAATGATAAAAATATGTATAAGAAATTAAGATGTAGAGAAGGTTCTGGAAGGAAGTGAAAGGCTCGATTGTGATGACCCTAATTGTGATCATACAGTAGAATCTGCACTGGAAATACAAATCAGGATCTGGGAAGGGCCAGTCAAACAAATGCGAAGTATTGATAGGTAATTTTTAGTTGTGATGAAAATAACATGATAAGAGAAATAATTAAGAATGTTTCAGTGGATGTATACACAAGAATTCTGACTTATTACTAGTCAATTTCCTATGGCACACAGGGCATCAGGTCCAGATATAGACTGCAGCTGAAGAAAGGTTAAAATCCCAAGGAATAATTAGACCACAACAAGCCAATGTAATGTCAGTCCTCATTTAAAATCATGCATTTGGTCCTTAGCGTGCAATTGTTTCAGTAACAATAATGCCTTTGAAGTAATAACGTGTCTCAAGGCACTTCAAAGGAACATTATAAAACAAAATATGACACCAAGCTCTTAAGATCAAGTCAGACGACCAAAAGTCACAACTGAGTTCTGTTGAAGGGTCATGAGGACTCGAAACGTCAACTTTGTTCTTCTCCGCCGATGCTGCAGACCTGCTGAGTTTTTCCAGGTATTTCTGTTTGTGCCTTGAATATACTTAATGGCCCAGCCTCTACAGCCCTCTGTGGTGTACAGATTGACTACCCTCAGAAGAAATTCCTCCTCATCTGTGAGTTAAATGGGCGACCCTTTACTTTGATATTATGCCCCCTGGTCCTAGACTATCCCACAAGGGGAAACAACCTCTCAGCATCTACCTTGTCAAGCTCCCCAAGAATCTTATATGTTTCAATAAGGTCACCTCACATTCTTCTAAACTTCAATGAATACAACAGGCCCAATCTACTCAGCCTCTCCTCATAAGAAAATCCCTCCATACCTGGGATCAACCTAATGAACCTGCCATGGACTGCCTCCAACGATGTTATATCTTACCCTAGATAAGGGGGACCAAAACAGTTCACAGTATTATGGTGTGGTGTAGCTAGTGCCTTGTATAGTTTTAGCAAGACTTCCTTATTTTTTATAAAAATACCTGGAAAAACTTAGGTCTGACAGCATCTGTGGAGAGGAATACAGTTAACGTTTTGAGTCCGTATGACTCTTCAACAGAACAGACTTATCTGTTGAAGAGTCATACGGACTCAAAACGTTAACTGTATTCCTCTCTGCGGATGCTGTCAGGCCTGCTGAGTTTTTCCAGGTATTTTTATTTTTGTTCTGGATTCCCAGCATCCGCAGTTTTTTGCTTTTTTCTTTATTTTTATACTGCATTCCCTTTGAAATGAGGCCAACATTCCATTTGCCTTACCTATTACCTGCTGAACTTGTATGTTAGCTTTTTGGGATTCATGCACGAGGACTCCAAAATCCCACTGCACTGCAGCTTTCTGCAGTCTTTCTCCATTTAAATAATATTCAGCTCTTCTATTCTTCCTGCCAAAGAGCATAACTTCACACTTTCCCACATTATATTCCATCTGCCAAGTTTTTGCCCAGTCACTTAATCTGTTTTTATCCCACTGTAGACTCCTTGTGTCATCCTCACCACTTGCCTTCCTACCTATTTTTGTGTCATCTGCAAACCTGGCAACAATACATTCACTTACCTCATCTAAGTCATTAATATATATGTAAATAACTGTGGCCCCAGCACTGTTCCCTGTGGCACTCCACTAATTACAGTTCGCCATATTGAACATGCCCTTTTATCCCAACTCTTGTCTTCTATTAGTTAGTCAATCCTCTATCCATGCTAATATACTACCCCCAACACCACGGGCTCTTATTTTATTAAGTGGCCTTATGTGCAGTACCTTATCGAACGCTTTTTGGAAATCCCAATACATTACATCTACTGCTTCCCCTTTGTCTATCCTGCTTGTTACCTTCGCAAAGGATTATGATAAATTTGTCAGGCATGACTTTCCCTTCATGAAGCCATGCTGACTCTGCTTGACTATATTATGCATTTCTAAATGCTCTGCTATTACAGCCTAGGCAACTGAAAGCATGGCCATCAATGGTGGAATGGTTAAAATCAAGGATGTTCAAGGGGCCCGAATTAGATGAGTACAGATATCTCAGAGGGTTGTAGGGCAGGAGGAATAGGGAGAGATTAAAGTGGGGCAAGGTCAAGGGAAGATTTGAAAACAAAGATGAGATGTTTAAAACCAATTTGGGAGCTAATCTAAGTCAGTGAGCACATGGGTGATAGGCGAATGGGACTTGGTGTGAATTATGCCATGGGCAGAGCTTTGGATGACCTCATGTTTATGGGGGTAGAATATGTGAGACCAGTCAAGAGTGCACTGGAAAAGTCAAGTCTACAGATAAGAAAGATACGAATAAAATTTCAGCAGGTGAGCTGAGATAGGTAATGTTAAGGAGGTGAAAATAGGCAGTCTTAGAGGTGGCACGAATGAGGTCAAAAGCTCATTTTGGGGTCTGGCTTAATCCCAGACTGTTGCCAAGAGAGGGATGGAGTCATTAGTTAGGGCATGAAGTTTAGAGTGGAGAGCAAAAACAATGGCTTCAGTCTTTCCTGTACTAGCTTTCAGATAAGCAATCCAATAATTTAGTAACAAAGCAGGTGAAAAACGTGGTGGCAAGTTAGAACTGGGTGAGGTCACCATACATGCGAAAACTAATACTGAAACGCATGCAGCATTCAAAACAATCCAGATGAACTGATAGTGCAAATAGAAATAAGTACGATCTGACAATCATTACAGAGATATGGCTAAAGATGGCATAGATTGGGACCTGAATATTGAAGGATATGTGACATTTAGGAAGGACAGGAAGTTAGGAAAAGGTGGAAGGGTGGCTCTGTTAATTAATGATGATATTAGCACATTAGAGAGGGATGATCTAAGTTCAGGAAACCAGGATGTGGAAGCAGTTTGGATTGAGATGAGAAATGATAAAGACAAGAAATCACTTGTGGGGAGTGGTATAGACACCCTAATTGTAACTACACTGTAGGACAGAGTATAAAAGAAGGGATAATGGGAGCTTGTCAGAAAGGTACAGCAATAATCATGGGGGGGTTTTAATGCACATATAGACTGGAAAAATCAGATGGGCAAAGGTAGCATAAATGAGAAGTTCATAATGTTTTTGGGATAGTTTCTTAGAACAGTATGTTCTGGAGCCAACCGGAGAGCAAGCTGTACTAGATCTGGTATTGAGCAACAAATTGGATTAATTGATAACCTCAGTGAAGGCACTCCTAGGTAGCAGCAATCATAATACTAATTTTACATTCAGTTTGAGGGAGAAATAAGTAGGTCCAAGACTAGTATTTTAAACTTAAATAAGGGCAATGATGAGGGCATGAAAGCAAAGCTAGCTAAAAGTGAACTGGCAAATGAGATTAAGGGATATGTCAATAGAAGTTCAGTGGCAGACATTCAAAGGGATATTTCAGATTACACAGAAAATATACATTCCAACGAGAAAGAAAAATTCCAAGGGGGGCCCATCATCCGTGGTTAACTAAGAAAGTTAAAGACAGTATCAAGCTTAAAGCAAAAGCACATAAATCACACAAAGGTGGCTAGTCAGAAGATTGGAAAGAATATAAAGAACAGCAAAGGAAGACAAAAAAGATTAACAAGGAGGGAAAAATTAGTATGAGAGAAAGCTAGCTAATAATATAAAGATGGACAAATAAGAGTTTCTATAGCTATTTAAATAAGGGAGTTAACAAAGTGAGCGTTGGTCCTATAGAAAGTGCATCTGGGGAATTGATAATGGAAAGTAGGGAGATGGTGGATGAATTAAACAGGTATTTTGCTTCAGTTTTCACTATAGAGGACACAAGTACCATACCAAAAATAGCTGTAAATCAGGAAATGGAAGAGAGGGAGGATTTCAGGAAAATTACAGTCACAAGGGAAGTGGTATTGAGCAAATTGTTGGGGCTGCGGGCTGACAAATCCCTGGGTCCAGATGGACTTCACCCTCAGGTCTTGAAAGAAGTGGCTAGTGAGATAGTTGATGCATTGGTTTTAGTTTTTCAGAATTCCCTAGATTCAGGGAAGGTTCCATTAGATTAGAAAATAGCAAATGTAACTCCTTTTTCAAATGGGAGACAGAAATCAGGAAACTACAGGCCAGTTAGCCTAACATCTGCCAAAGGGGAAATATTAGCAGCTATTATTAAAGATGTTATAGCAGGGCACTTAGAAAAATTCAAGGCAAATCAGGCAGAGTCAACATGGTTTTGTGAAAGGGAAATCATGTTTATCCAGTTTATTGGAGTTCTTTGAAGGAGTCACATATGCTGTGGATAAAGGGGAACCAGTGGATGTACTGTACTGAGATTTGCAGAAGGCATTTGATAAAGTGCCACATCAAAGGTTATTGCGGAAAATAAAAAGCTCATGGTGTAGGAGGTAACATGGATAGAAGATTGGCTAGCTAACAGGATACAGAGTCAGCTTAAAGGGGTCTTTTTCTGGTTAGCAGGGTGTGATGAGTGGTGTGCCACAGGGATCAGTGCTGGGACCTCAACTTTTTACAATTTATATAAATGATTTGGATAAAGGGACCGAAGGAATGGTTGTTAAATTTGCTGATGACACAAAGATGGGTAGGAAAGTACATTGTGAAGAGAACATAAGGAGGCTACAAAAGTGACAAAGATAGGTTGAATGAGTGGACAAAGATCTGGCAAATGGAGTATAATGTGGGCAAATGTGAAATTGTTCACTTTGGCAGGAATAAAAGATGAAGATTATTACCTAAATGGTGAGAGACTGCAGAGTTCAGGTTCAAAGGGATCTGGGTGTCCTAGTGCATGAATCACAAAAGCCTAACATGTAGGTCCAGTAGGTTATTAGGAAAGCTAATAGAATGTTATAATTTGTGAAGGGAATTGATTACAAAAAGAGGTGGTGGTGGGGGGGTGTTAGTGGTTACGCTTCAGTTGTACAGGGCATTGGTGAGACCACATCTGGAGTATTATGCACAGTACTGGTCTCCTTATTTAAATGAAAGATGTAAATGCATTAGAAGCAGTTCAGAGAAGGTTTACAAGGCTAATACCAGGAATGGGTGGTTGTCTTGTGAGGAAAGGTAGGACAGGTTAGGCTTGTATCCACTGGGATTTAGAACAGCAAGAGACAACTTGATTGAAACCTTTAAGATCCTGAGGGGTCCTGACGTGGTGGATTTGGAGACAATGTTTCCTTTTGGGGGAGGATATAGAACTAGGGATCACAGTTTAAAAATAGGGGGTCACTCATTTAAGACAGAGATGAGGAGAAATGTTCTGAGGGTAGTGAGTCTTTGGAACTCTGCTTCCACTGCCTTTTGAAGAAGAGTCTTTAAGTATTTTTAAGGCAGAGCTAGATAGATTCTTGAATAACAAAGGTGGGTAAAAGGTTAACAAGGGTAGGCAGGAACGTTGGGTTGAGGTTATAATCAGATCAGCCATGATCTTATTGGATGGCAGAGCAGGCTCGAAGGGCCGAGTGACCTACCCCTATTCCTAATTCATATGTATGTCACCAAGGGGCAGCATGTCAATGAGAAATAGGATATGGCCAAGGACAGACCCTTGGGAAACTAGAACTAATAATGTGGGAGAGGGAAGAGAAGCCATTGCAACTGATTCTCTAGCTAGTTTAGAACACAAGCAGGCAAAAGCAGACTCATTCAGCCGGACGATTGTGGAGAGGCATTGGAGAAAATAGTGTGATTGGCTGTGTCAAAGGCTACAGGCAGGTCAAGAAGGGCAAGGGAAAGTTTACCTTTACCAGTCACATACTAAGAGCTGTATTGGTACAGTGACCCTGATTGGAGGGTTAGAAATCCTGGAAAAAATGGGAACGGATTTGGGAGGCGCCACCACATTCAAAAGATATAAATTGGAGAGGTAAAGGAGGCTAGAGATGGGGCAGTTGTTTGCAAGGACCTTGAGGTAAAAGGGTTGATCTTTTGAGCAGAGGGATGATGATGACAGGTTTAAAAGAGAGGGAAAATACCCAAGAGAGAATCATGAATAACATCAGCTAACATGGAGGTGAATGTTCAGCAGTTTAATGGGAATAGGGTTGAAGAAGCAGGTGGTGGTCTCAATGTCAAACTCAGAGGGCAACAGGGAGCTTTACAGGAAGTTTGGCCTGGTAGGGTTGTAGAAGGGAGCAAAGCAGCAGAGGCAGCTGATCAGGTGATTTTGATGTTGGTGAAAAAGCTGTTCATGAGCTCTTCACATTTATTGTCGAAAGGGAGGTTGGAGGAGACAGGGAGAGGGGATTTTATCTCTGAATTCCAGGATGACCCTGGAATAATGATCAGTTTTAACAGACAAAAGCAGGACTCAATAGTGTTTATGTAGCCCAGACAGATCTCACTATAGATGGCTAAACCAATTGTCCACCATATCCTTTCAAGTCTGTGTCTGCTGGACTTAAGGACAGCAGAGTTGAAGGCCGGACTGGGGGAACAGCTATGGTGAGGAGGAGAGAGTGTGGTTAATTTGTATAAAGAAAATATCACTTTTTCCAACATTACTGTGGGATATGGTGAAGCAAGCTTGTGGGCAGTGAGTTAGTAAGTTTCTGATTTAATTAAACTGAAGATAGAGTGCAAGGTTTAAATCAAAAGTTTAGGTGTAAAAGCAGGCATTTTGAAGTGGAAATGGATGAGTTAAGATGAGATACAAGTAAGTACAACATGAATAGGAATTTGCATCAGGAGATACATGAAAAGTTGAATTTTTAGATGTTGAATTTCAAGAGAGAAAGAAGGAAGTTTTACAACTGGCAAAGATCATAAATGAATAAAGCAAAGTTATTAAATTGATGTTTCCTGAAAGTAGTGGCCATATGAGATCTCGAAGTAAGTGTTGTGTGAGCACAGTCCTGTAAAGGAAGCAGCCTTTAGCTACCCCAGAGAAGTGTCTGGTTGTTCTAGAAAGCAAGGTTGTGTTACAAGCCATTGTCGAATGAGAGAAAGAAGCCCTGTGAGATAACTCTCCTATAGCAACAGTGGGTGCCTTGCGGTAATATTACTGGATGTTTTATAGATTAAGAATCTGTTGGGATTTATAGATTAAGAATCTGTTGGGATTTATAGATTAAGAATCCGTAGGGATTTATAGATTAAGAATCTGTAGGGACTGTTGCTTGGAGAGTCTAGCTAAGTAAAAATCTTTTGGGAAATGTTACAAGGCTAAACTTAACTGTGTAACAGTAATATTGTGTTTAAGCTTTCTTTTTTGTTAAAAATGTTTCAATTTAATATTTAAAATATCCAGAAGTGGTAGTGGAATCTTTACTTCTGACTTCAGTACACATACCTTCTCATAATAAAAATACAAATTGCAAATCATTGTGATAGCTTGACTAAGTTTCCCTATGCGATTTGGTCAGCCCAGCAATTGCCACCAGCCATATCATAACAATTGCTGTATGGCAAATTTGTAAAACCAGTTTCAGTCATAAACACAGGAGGTGCAAGATTTTTATATTACATATAGATACAAAATGAGGGAGTGCTTTGAACTAAAAATTACTCATCCTGGATTTCTTTTCCCCTTTATAGACAGTTTCACTTCCAGATCTGGCATCTTGAATGGACTGATAAACATACCTTAGTACTGACGAATTTTTCAAATGGTCCACAGAGTTTCTCTCTGAAGTCATATATGTACTCTTCCACAGCATTTTTGGCATGACTTCTCTCTTTTTCCAACTTGTCCTGCATGATCATATCCCCCTGTTTTGAAAGGAATGCAGTTAAGTGTACTTGACTGCTGCTGTGTGCAATTATGCTGATGTCTGAAACATAGGGTAGAATCTTACCTATGGCAGGCAAATTAAGACCCGCCCCATGTAGCGCGTGGCCGGTAGCGCGTGGCCGGTAGCGCTCATTGCTACCTGTGCTGGCAGGGGAAGGATGGACAGTTGGGGCCTATGTTCTGTCGCACATGTGCGCAAAAGAGCGCAGCAATCTTCCTAAGACATCGAGCTGCCTCAGGGAGATTAAGTGGATAATAAAAGTTTTTAAAAAATAAAGTAAAAAATTATTTAAATATGTCCCCTCCTGTGACAGTGTGACATGAGCTGGACACGTTTGTGAAGTTGACAAAATTTATTAATTATATAAAACCTTTAGGAAACCTCATGGAAACCTTCCTGGAAAACACGAAGGCTGCTTGGGCTCTTCACCTGCCCGCCAGCCTTAAGGTTGGGCAGGCAGCATTGTTAATAGGGTAAATTGCTTTCTTACTGGCCTTAATAGGCCGTTGACAGTTTGATGGGTGCGCAGTCACCTCCGGGGTGGGCCTGCCGAACGCAATATTGAAATGACGCACGATGATGTCGGGATGCACGCCCAACGTCATCTCGCATCATTTTACGTGTCGGTGTGACTAGGCCGCCCCCCCCACACCAACGGCAATATTCTGCCCATAGCTTAATTGATCCAAGCCCATAAAAAAAATCCCTGCAATTTAGTATAGGCGAGTAGAGCAGAAAGTAAAACAGTCCTCCGTGTAGATACATCCTGCTTCATATCAGTATCAGATCACCTACTTTCCTAGCACCTTCCAAAGGGTTCAGCCAACACTCACGCTACAAACACAAATAAAAAAAAAAAATGGAGAAAATCCTTTGCTATGGATATCCCCAATGGAAGTGAAAGAGGCCAACCTTTTAACATAGGGAGGCTTTAGATACCCATAATAGTGACAAACAAACCCTTGGGGGGAAAAATACACCCTTTCTTTGCTTCAGCAGGAGTAAGTGAAGAAATGAGATGAATTAGCAGATGCATTAGTCATAATTTTCCAAAGTTCTTGAATTTAAAGGTTTCCACCTATGCATTGGGAAAGTGTCAAACCATTCTTTAAAAGAGAGGAAGCACATTGCTGCAGGAGTTCCTTAGGGTAGTGTCCTAGGCCCAAGCATCTTCAGCTGCTTCATCAATAACTTTCCCTCCATCATATAAGATCAGAAGTGAGGATGCTCACTGATGATTGCACAATGTTCAGTACTATTCGAAACTCAGATACGGAAGCAGTCTGTGCCTGCATGCAGAAAAACCTGGACAATATTCAGGCTTGGGCTGATAAGTGGCAACATTTCATGCCACACAAATGGCAGGCAATGACTATCTCCAAAAAAGACAATCTAACCATCACCCCTTGACATTCAATGGCATTACCCTCGCTGAACCCTCCACCATCAACATACCAGTGGTTGGCACCATCCAGAAACGTGGTTACAAGGACATGTCAGAAGCTGTCATTCTGTGGCAAGTAATTCAATTCCTGATTCTAAGAGGACTAGAGAACATACTGAAGGGGGAGGGTGAACAGCCAGTGGTCGTGGTACAAATGACATAGGTAAAAAAAAAAAGGATGAGGTCCTAAAAGCAGAATAAAGGGAGTTAGGAAGTAAGTTGAAAGTAGGACTTCAAAAAGGTAGTGATCTCAGGATTACTACCAGTGCCATATGTCAGTCAGAGTAGAAATAGCAGGATCTATCGGATGAATACGTGGCAGAAGAGATAGTGTGAAGGGAAGGGTTTCAGGTTCCTGGGGCATTGGGACCGATTTTGGGGGAGGTGGGACCAGTACAAACTGGACGGGTTACACCTGGGCAGGACTGGGACTGATGTCCTATGGGGAACACTTGCTAGAATGGTTGGGGAGGGTTTAAACTAAAATGGCAGTAGATGGGAACCTATGCAAGGAGTCAGAGGAAGGAGAATCAAAGACAAGAACAAAAGACAGAAAGCAGAAAAATAGTGAGAACGGGACAAGTAATGTTAAAAAGACAAGCCTTAAGGTTTTGTGCCTTAACGCAAGGAGCATTCGCAATAAAGTGGATGAATTAACCGCGCAAACAGACGTAAACAGCAATGATATAGTCGGGATTATGGAGACATGGCTGCAGGCTGACCAGGGATGGGAACTGAACATCCTGGGGTATTCAGTATTCAGGAAGGACAGACAGAAGGAAAAGGCAGTGGAGTTGCATTGTTGGTTAAAGAGGAAATTAATACAATAGTGAGGAAAGATATTAGCTCCGATGATGTGGAATCTGTATGGGTGGAGCTGAGAACACTAAGGGGCAAAAAACGTTAGCGTGGGTTGTATATAGACCCCCAAACTGTAGTGGTGATGTTGAGAATGGCATTAAACAGGAAATTAGAGATGCATGTAATAAAGGAACATCTGTAATTACGTGTGACTTTAATACACATATAGATTGGGCAAATCAAATTAGTAATAATACCGTAGAGGGGGAATTCCTGGAGTGTATACAGGATAGTTTTCTGGACCAATACACTGAGGAACCAATGAGAGAACAGGCCATCCTCGACTGGGTATTGTGTAACGAGAAAGGAATAATTGGCAATTTAGTTGTGCGAGGCCCCTTGGGGATGACCGACCATAATATGATAGAATTCTTCATCAAGATGGAAAGTGACGTAGTTGATTTTGAGACGTGGGTCCTGAATCTTAATAAAGGAAACTACGGTGGTATGAGGCGCGAGTTGGCTATAATGGATTGGGAAATGTTACTTAAAGGGATGACGGTGGATAGGCAATAGCAAACATTCAAAGAGCACATGGGTGAACTGCAACATTGGTTATTCCTGTATGGCGCCAAAGTAAAATAGGAAAGGTGGCCAAACCATGGCTTACAAGGGAAATTAGAGATAGTATTAGATGCAAGGAAGAGGCATACAAATTGGCCAGAAAAAACAACAAACCTGAGGATTGGAAGCACTTTAGAATTCAGCAAAGGAGGACCAAGGGATTGATTAAGAAGGGGAAAATAGAGTACGAGAGTAAGCTTGCGGGGAACATAAAAACTGACTGTAAAAGTTTCTATAGGTACATGAAGAGAAAAAGATTAGTGAAGACAAATGTAGGTCCCTTACAGTCAGAAACAGGGGAATTTATAACGGGGAACAAAGAAATGGCTGACCAACTAAATACATACTTTGGTTCTGTCTTCACAAAGGAGGACACAAATAACATACCAGAAATGTTGGGGAATACAGGGTTTAGTGAAAGGGATGAACTGAAAGAAATCAGTATTAGTAGGGAAGTGGTGTTGGAGAAATTGATGGGATTGAAGGCCGATAAATCCCCAGAGCCTGATAACCTACATCCCAGTGTACTTAAGGAAGTGACCCTAGAAATAGTGGATAGATTGCTGATCATCTTCCGAGATTCTATGGACTCTGGAACAGTTCCTACAGATTGGAGGGTATCTAATGTAACCCCACTATTTAAAAAGGGAGGTAGAGAGAAACCAGGAAATTATAGACCAGTCAGCCTGACATCAGTAGTGGGGAAAATTCTAGAGTCCATTATAAAAAGATATAATAGCTGAGCACTTGGAAAACAGTGGCAGAATCAGACAAAGTCAGCACGGATTTACGAAAGGGAAATCATGCTTGACAAATCTACTGGAATTTTTTGAGGATGTAACTAGTAGAGTTGATGAAGGGGAGCCAGTGGACGTGGTTTATTTGGACTTTCAGAATGCTTTTGATGAAGTCCCACATAAGAGATTAGTGTGTAAAATTAAAGCACATGGGATTGGGGGTAGTGTATTGAGATGGATAGAAAACTGGTTAGCAGACAGGAAACAAAGTGTTGGAATAAATGGCTCTTATTCCGAATGGCAGGCAGCGACTAGTTGGTCCCACAGGGATCAGTGCTGGGACCCCAGCTATTCATAATATATATTAATGATTTAGATGAGGGAACTAAATGTAATATCTCCAAATTTGCCGATGGCACAAAAGCTGGGTGGGAAGGTGAGCTATGAGGAGGATGCAGCGATGCTTCAGTGTGATTTGGACAAGCTGAGTGAGTGGGCAAATGCATGGCAGATATAGTATAATGTGAATAAATGTGAGGTTATCCACTTTGGTAGCAAAAGTGTGCCGCATTGTTGCAAGCCCACCACATTAATTGTGCACGCCGTTTCCAAAGCAGGTGGGCTCTCATTCGCCTGCCACGCCATCATCTTGCCGCTTCATTACGCCAGGCACCATATTTAAGGTGCAGTCGCGCACACACCTGAGCGCTTCCAGCCCATGACCGCTGCAAAGAAGACATGGCCTTGAAAGACAAAAAGACTGCAGCCCCCAGGTTCAATGACGCTTCCCTCGAGCGCCTTTTGGACGCTGGTAGTGATGTCCTCTATCCCTGCTCTGGCACAGAATGGGCAGCAACCTCATTAATCCGGCTTGGGGGGCAGGGGTGTGTGTGGCAGTGGCAGCAATGGTCACTGCCAACTTGCTGCAAAAGAGGACAGCCGCAAGAGCATGAATGATCATCTTCAATCCACCAGGATAAGTCATTCTTCTCATCACAGCTCAAAACACTCACAAACCCATCACACATCCATAGGGCCCTCGCTCATTGCCAGTTCAAGGGACATTACCATTCACTTTCACACACACCTTCATTGTTCTCAACCTGTCCATGGGACCACTCACCATCCACACATGCCAGGCATACTTATCATCTGACAAAAAGCAAAATATTGCAGATGCTGGACATCTGAAAAAGAAACAGAAAATGCTGAAATAAACTCAAGTCTGACAGCATTTGTGGAGAGAGAAACAGAGTTAACGTCTCAAGTCCGGATGATTCTTCTTCAGAGCTTTGTCAGGCCTGCAGAGTTTTTCCAGCATTTTTTATTTTTATTATACATAACACCTGGCCTGGCAGGCATCCTGCTTACACTCTCTCCATCTCAATTTATGCAAGACAAGCTCGTACAAGAGGGAGAGGCTGCAAACCGGTGGAGGAATGCCTGAAATCAAGGTCCTCACGGACTGGAGAAGCAGTGCCATCCAGCTGCACCACAAGGATCTGGACCATTCCTGTGCTCACAGTGAGATTGGCGGTGTACTACCAAGTGAAGATGCAGCAGTGAAACATCCCTCAGACAACCATGCTGCAACTGATGTGTCCTATTTCACAGGCCACTGCCATGCACAAATTATCTTGCTTTAGCAGGCCCATCTGCCAAACAGCTGATGGGGTCCACGACCCAGGGCCTCCAATCAAGCCCTGAAGAAACCTCGGAACAGGAATCAGAAGACATCTTCCTTGAAGTCCCGTCACAGCGCTCACCCACTGTGTAGAGACACACTCCTTATTGAGACCTAGCCTTAGAGTAGCCATGGGATTACAATCTAATGAGCACATCACTCTGATCCACAGCAGGCGACAGTAGGGACTTCCCAGGTGCCCGGCACTTGGGGACTGCTGGAGTCCAGAAATTGCTGAGTCAGAGTCGGATGACGAGCCTCTGAACTCAGTCGTGTCACAGTTGCTGGGGCTGTACAGGCAAGCTCGGGCATATCAGGAAAGGATATCCGCTGCACTCCCCAGGTTGCAAGGCACAATAAAAGAGTCCATCCGCCATCAGGCTGAGGTGACAGCGCGGTATGCCGATGCACCGAGGTCAACGCTAGTAAGATGGGTGGATGTCATGGAGGCCTTGGTCCAGGACATCGCTCCTGCATGGGCTGAACTCCATCACTGATGCCATTGTTGGCCTCCAACAGTGTGTACACGAGAGGGGTGTGAGGCAGCTCAATCTCACTCCAACTACCCTTTCTCCTCAAGGAGTCTGCTAGGGGCCCTTGGGCACCCATAGGGAGGAGGATCAGCAGGTGCACACCCCAGGGCCATCCACCAGGTGACTCTGGGAGCGTCCAGTCCATCTGAATCCCCCCTTCCTGTGACTCCAACATCTCCAGCTCAAGGAGGATGCCACTGCCACAGAGCAGGTCCCTGAAAGCAGGCCAGGGCCCTCCAGGTCTCGGCCCTCCAGAGGACGCCTGTCAACGTCATCACAGGCAGGGAATAGCAGTCATCAGGCTGCCACCTCTGCTGTGGATGTCCTGGGAGCACCAAGATATAGTGGCAGGGTTAGGAAGGTTAAGATGATGTAACTCTTTTAGAGTTGCACAACCTGGGCATGGGTATTAATCACTTGTATATGCTGTTCACTATTGTCAATAAACGCCCAAGAATGTCTCCCTGCCTATGGGTCCTCGTTCTAATGAGCAGTGTCCATTTCACTCAGATGTGAAACCTTTCTGCGCAAGATAAAGTCAGGTGAATCAGCCCAGGGCCTCTTTCCTGTGTTTTGTGCAGCCTTCAGACAAAAACAATGGTCTGGCCTCACACTCCCTGGACTCATTGCTGATGCCTGAACCTCGACGGTGCTTGTAATTGCTGCAAGAATGTTGCGGGCAGGCATCAGAGTTCCGTCGTTCTCGCTGTCTGCTCTCAGCATGTTTAAAGGTGGGGCTGGCCCCATCCCTTCAGCATCTGTGACCAGTGATGCTGTACTCCTGAAGGTGTCAGGTGCTGAAGACAAAAGGATTAGATGCTTTTAAAGTTTCATGGCTGCGTCTCCATGATATGAGCCCGATCACAGAGCGTAAGCGAGCTACCCTCAGCCAGACATTCTTAGAGGCTATGTGAAGATCTATGGAGTGTCCTCATTGCATGTCGTCATCATCATCCTACTGCAATCGAGCGACGATTAGTGCCTCCATTGCATCTCCGTGACAGAAGCAGTATCACAGGAGGTATGTGTGTTGCCATAAGCCAGACATTCATAGATGCAATGTGAGGACCTTATGGTGTCTCCTCACTGCATGTTGTCATCATCCTCCTGAAATCTAACAGCTACAAGGGCCTCCTGAGCCCGCCTGCCTCACCTGGCCAGTGCAAGGGCCTTATCGACGCCTTCGAGACCTCCTCACCCTTGACGTCCTCCTCATGGGAGCAGACCTTCAGCACCTACTCCTCGGCCAACTCCTCTCCCCATTACAACCTGGTGCTGCAACTGACGCAGCAGGCAACGATGATGCGTGATGCCCTCCGTGGACTATATTGCAGGGTTCCACCAGGCCAGCCTTGTTTTCAGCAACCAGATGGTTTGCTCCACCTAGTTGCAATTTGTGGCATAAGCCTCGTTATATCTTCACTCTGCTGCTGAGTCTGAGGCCGCCGCACGGGTGTCACCAGCCACGTCCTCTGCAGGTAGCCTTTGTCCCAGAGGTGCCATCCCTGCAGCCTCTGTGGACCCTGGAAGATGTCAGGGGTCTGTGACCAACTGAGAATGTAGGATTCGTGCACACTCCCTGGAAATTGCAGACCTGCAGGATCCGCTTGTGGTGGTCGCACACCAGCTGTACATTCAGTGAATGGAATCCCTTGTGGTTGACATAGTTGACTGCATGTTGTGGCGGAGATCCAAGTGCCACATGAGTGCAGTCGATGGCACCCTGCACCTGTGGAAAACCCAAGATCTGGGCAAATCTAATCACTCGCATTCTGGCTCTCCTGGTCCCGGGAAGAATGCAAAGTTGTGTGCCCTCACGAAGATGGTATCTATGACCTTATGGATACATTTGTGGATGGAGGTTTGTGATATCCCACAGAGGTCACCTATGGAGCACTGAAAAGGGACCACTGGCATTGAAATTGAGCGCCGCTGTCACTTTCACAGCCGCTGACAGTTGATGCCCTCCATGTCCATGTAGCATCAAATCCTGCAGTAGCTGGCAGATGTGACCCACCAGTTCCCTAGACATGCGCAGTCTTCAACAATACTTGTTCTCGGTCAATTGCTGGAATGAAAGGCGGTGTTACAGTCCCTGGGTCTAGCTAGGCACTGACCAGGGACAGTTCACCGTGGCTCTTCAGCAGTGTGTGCAAGAGCCTCAGCCGCCCCTTCTTCCAAAGAGTGCTGCTCCTCCCTCTGTGCAGCCAGGCACCTCGGTCATTCTCTTCTCAGTCGTCTTTGCTCTCTTTACACCATGAGGCATACAGCAAGTTCACCAGGCTCCATGATCCCGATGTACTCCTCCTGCAGGATGAAAGAGAGACATGCATGGGTTAGTTTGGGTATACTAAGAACCTGTCTTGGTTAAGTCTGAAGGCCCCTTAATACATTCCAAGCAGTGCTGGCCACAACTTAGATGGCGAGAGATTAGTGCACTGCACGGCTGCCCAAAACCCCGCCTTCCTCTGCCCTATTCCACCTGGCCAATTCCCATTGGACTGCAAGCTACGCTCTCAGCTCAGCACCGGCATTCTCCTCACCCATGCTGCAAGGTTGCGCTGTTAGCTTGAACCATGGGAGGGACTGGTCCAAACCAGGATGATGACATTGCAAGGGGCTGTGAGTGCTTCCACAAGTGACTGCTCCACAGCGGGCTTTAGCAAAGAGATTGTACAATGTGCCCAGTCATCCAGCTGCTCTGCAGTCCACTAAAACACTCAATATTTTGCAGTCTGTGCCTGGGGCTGAAAAACTTGAGTACTTGGTGGCACTTTGATGCCTCTGTATTGCTTGAGTTGGCAGATAAGCTACAGGCCTGACTCCAATCATATCAATGTGGCTAAGCCTGAACTGTCTCAGCTGCAGAGGAATCCTCACTTTTTACAAGGTTTCCCTAATGTGTGCCCGTTTCCTCTACACCACCCCCTCCCCCCCACCCCCACCCAAACCCACCCCCATGCTGCATGTGCTACCTTCAACCACAGGGCAGCCTTTGCCCCAAGCAGCACCAACCCCCCTGCCACCCAAAAAAGTCACCTCAACCGCAGGGCAAACCCTCTTCCCCCATCCTACCTCAACCTTGAAGTCCAACAGGCATCCCTCACGAATGCTCCGCAGCGTTACTGTGCACTCACCTCAGGGTTCCCCTCAGTGTGTAGCTCACCAAGTGCACACCTTTTGTATGTTGTTGGGAAACACATCCGCATGCAATCACACTAATGTGAGCGGATGATCCAGTGGGAGTGGATGAGTCCCGCAGCCTAGCCTTAGAATGATATGTTGATGTATTGATGTTCCCGACATTCGATGGTGGGAAACTCGGCCTGCCATGGACAGGTTGAGGACGATCGCAAACTGGTTTCAAGACATCATGAAACCACTTTTTGGCCTTCTCACCATATTGTCTGCTCATGCCACCAAACACACCTGAAGCTAGCGGACACGGATGACTCCACACCACAACATCATTCCTTCAATTTTGTTGGCTCAAAATCCTGCAACTCCTTTCGTAACAGCACTCAGGGTTTACCAACTTCACATGGACTGTAGCAGCTCACCATCACCATCTCAAGGGCAATTAGGGATGGACTGCAACAAATGCTGCCCCGCTAGCAGCACCAGAAAGCAACAAAGTAAGTTACAGGTCTGTTTAATATCAGTTGTAGGGTAGTTACTCAAACCTTCAGGGACAGAGTGAACAATTTTTGAACAAGTATGAGCAGAACAGAAAGAGTTAGAAACTATGTCTAAGGATTACATCAAGTCTGACCAATCTGGTCAATTTTTTTTTTGAGGAGGCCACTCACACAGTGAGAAATCTAGAACCCTTCTTCCAAAAGGATGGGGCAATTAAAATTGTTAAGATTGACAGATAGATTTTTGTTAGGTATGGTATCAGGTGAAAAGGTGGCTAAATGGAATTGTTTTGAATTCGGCATGATCTAATGGAGTGGTTAAATGGACTACTACTGCCCGCTATTGGCAAGAATGATGGCTCTCTCTCCTCTTCCGCTACCCCTGATCTAAAAACATTGCAGAAGGTGCCCAATTACATCCCAGAACAGAAGTTGCAGAACAACATTTCTTGGGTTTCCTGAGAGTGGCCAATAACGTCTTGATAGAATTTTCACTCCAAGAAAGAATGTACATGAGTCTATACGCTTTTTCTAATGCCAAGCCTGGTGGTTGGGAATCTTGGGGCTAGGAACAGCATCAATTAGAATGGTGCTTTACATGGAAGTAACAACGTTTTTTTTTTGCAGGCAATCTTGAGGATTGGCTGCCTCAGAACTAACAGATGTTGCGGTAGGGACCTGAAGCAGGTGTCAGGCTCGCATATACAATCAGACAATTCCAACTTCGGGTGTTGATAAAGGACACTTCTTGTTTGTCTTTAACCAATAAGGCAAGCAATGCACTTCCAGACAAGACTGAGGGTATGCTTTCTGCTTGCCATTTTGGGGCTTAGGAGCCAGAGGAGTGGACACAAAGTGACCCAATTTCTATGCCCTTAGCTATTAAAACCCAAGCTTTCATTCACCTCTTAAATCTCCCATAGTGGTTGGTGTCAGTTCCTCTTAAAATAAACCTTGCGATGTATATTTACATTGCATGTGCCAAGTATAAATCATTATTTAGGCCCTTTAATAAAATCACTATTGATTGATTAATAACAATGTGCTTTTATATGGCCTCTTTAAAGTTGGTGTTACAAATATTAAGTTTGTGGGGTTGTCCCAAAGTCTCTTTATTTAGGGTTAAGTGCATGAATGCAGAAGATTTGGAATTCAGCCTGACAACAAGCCTGGTGTCATGGGGATAGTGAGCCCAAGCTGTTTTACAGGAAAGAAGGTGCATATGAGAAGCAGCAATAAAACGCAAGGTGACAAAATCCTGAGCCAGCAACTTGTCCAAAACTCTACATCACCTGAGCTATGTCTTGTCACTTCCTCAAAGAATTCAATCAAATTTGTGAGGCAAGACCTTCCTTTAATAAATCCATGCTGACCATCCCCGACTAGTCCATGCCTTTCCACATGACAGTTAATCCTCTCTCTCAGGATTGATTCTACTAATTTGCTCACCACCGATGTAAGACTAACTGGCCTATAATTGTTTGGCATTTCCTTTGATCGCTTTTTAAACAATGGAACTGCGTTTGTATTTCTCCAGTCCTCTGGTACCTCGCCGTATCTAGTTATTCCATGAATAAATTTAAAAACATAATGGACGGAGTAAAGTATGACTGTGGATGGATATTTTCAGTCATTTTAAAACTTAAATAGAGGATCTTCTCTGTAGTTGCTGACTGAAAAGTATTTACACAATGTTGCTTATAGTTTGTTTATTACAATAAAATCTTAAGACTTGAAATCTTGTTATATGATCTTTTCAGTCAGTCATAAATTCAAAAAAGTTATCAATCTCTATAGGGATCACAACATTGGTTTAAATGAATGCACTCCTAGCATGATCTGCAGCTGCTAGGAGCAGCCCTAAGTTTTGGGTAAATCAGATGCCAGTGGACCTATCAGCATGGGCTACTTCAGAGCCCATTCTGAGACACTGCACCTTCTGTATTTCAGTGCAAGTGAGCACCCTGGAAATTGTGGTGCCACTGCAACCTTCAATAGCATTGAATAGTTCATCACTACTGGGACAGATAGGTTGGGGCCAATGGCTTTCGTCTTCAATATTTAATTGGAGGGAATTTCTGTTCCTTGGATAAGGGGTGTGACCAGAGAGAGGCAACGGAGAGGTCAAGAGAGGTGGTGGTGAGATAGAGTCATCTGCGTACTCATGGCAGTTGACTTGTTTTAAAATGCACTGAGCAAAGGATCGGCCCAAGGTGTGGAGGACTCCCGAAGTAATGATGCAGAGACGGGAAGTGAAGCCATTGCAGGTGGTTCTCTGGATATTACTGGGTAGACAGGCATGGAACTAGGTGAGAACAGTCCCACCCAGCTGAACAATGTAGGAGCATGGTGTATTTAACCAGGCCAGAGACTGCAAACAGGTCAATAAGGATGAGAGGAGATAGCTCACCATTAGCATAAATATACAGGATAGATCTAGATCTGAAAACTTGTTTTGCCTCTGCTACCTGGATCTTGTAAATGAATCCTTACACTTTTGTAAATGAATCCTGGATACACTATCTAAAATGATGCATTGGATTAGAAATTCTCCCCTTGATAATTATTCAAGATTCGTAGGTCCCTCTCAATGTGCATTTAACCTACTTTATCCAATTGGGAGGAAAAAATGCAAGCAGATCCTATTGTTTTCCTGGCTGAATAAGCAGCAAATTTTTTTACTGCAAAGTCAGAACTTTGAGGAAATCTAGCAGATCAATAAAGTAAATGCATTTACAGCAGCGCTTATGGGGCAGTGCTGTTTCCTTCCAGTCCACCAAGCTTACTCCATGAAGCCTGTCTGCTGCTCCACGCAGCAATCTCCAACCCTAACCATCGCCTTCAACCACCTAGATTGGGTCACCACTGACACCCACACCTCAATTCCCCACAATCTCTCCTTCCAACACAATGTCAATACTTCATGATAGACAGACTACCATAATCTCCAAACACTCACCCTTGGGGTTCCCACCCTCCCAAACCCATCTCCACCAACCCACTGATCTCTCACTCCCCACTAAAATCTGTGGCAGCGATCTCTCCCTTGCTGCTCCTCCGAGTCCTTCTGCTGCAGGTTTACCCATGTGACAGGCAGCCACCCTATCAATCTGTTAGCTGAAAATCTAGAGCAAAAACTTAAAGCAGGGTCTCCTACAATTAAAAGCTGCAGGATGTTTGGGAAACCTGTACCCATATCTAGGGGGAGATGGTAATGTAGTGGTAATGTTGCTGGACTAGTAATCCAGGTACCCATCCAGGATAATGCTCTGGGGACAGGTGTTCAAAACCCAGCATGGCAGCTGGTAGAATTTGAATTCAGCTAAAAAATCTGGATGGAAAGCTAATCTTCGTAATGGTGACCACGAGATTATCACTGATCGTCATAAAAGCTTGTCTGGTTCACTAATGTCCTTTAGGGAAGGAAATTCTTACATAGTCTGGTCTGGCACACATGTGACCCCAGATCCACAGCAATATGGCTGACTCTGAATTGCCCTCTGAAATGGCTCAGTTCAAGAGCAATTAGGGATTGGTGATACCCAACTCCCCTGAAAGAATAAAAAAAAGCTCCTTGGCTGTCCAGTCAGGACATACAATCTTGTGAATATCAGAGCCATATTTTCCTAGAAGTATATGGCTTCCTTATTCTTCGTACCAAAAATGTACTCTTACACTTATCAATATTGAAGCTTATATGTCAATTATGCAAGTCTGCAAGTTTACTAATCATGTATTTTGTTAGTCTATCTCTACAGGGTTCCCCAAATGCGAGTGCGCTCTTTCGCACCTGCGCATGAAAGAGCTCACATCTCCCTGAGACTCAGTGCTGCCTCTGGGAGATCGCTGACAATTGTATAAACATGAAAAATAGAAAAAAAAATCCTTTACATGTCCCCCTCATGTGACAATGTCACACGAGATGGGACATGTTAATAAATTTCATTAAAACCTTATTCAACTTTTTAAATCCCTACATGAACCTCATCCCGCCAACCTTAAGGTTGGACAGGCAGGGCGTTTAATTGTTTTAATGATACTGTCAATGGCCTCAATTGGCCATTTGACAGGTTGGCAAGCCCGCAGCTGATTTTGCTGTGCCCCCGCCTTCCTGAAGATTTAAATGGGACCAACTGTCTCTTGCCAACACAAGATGGCTATGCAAGATGATCACTGATACCCATCTGCACATGCACAGAAAACCAATGACATCACTCCACTGCGCCCAACCCGCCAGTACCCCTCTTGCATGCGCAGCAACTCCTTAGAGGCACAGTAAAACTACATTATTCTATAAATACTGTGCACACATTTTGAAACTGGGTAAAGTTCATATACAGGAAAAGTATCATGTTTAATGAAACAGATTACAATCTGGGATTTTTTTCCAAGCAGTCTATTTAATCCACTTCTGTCTCACTGGGGTTAAAAAATGTGACTACATGAGTATATATTCAACCAATTAGTTAGGATTTTCTCTAGTGGATTTGGAACTGTAGTGTTAACTTTATGGAGCCATTAAGGATGGTTTAAGGACAGATAAAAGAACACCACCACCTAAAACAGAGCTACGATGATTTGAGCAGCACCATCTTGGGGGTCAAAATGGGTCAAGGCATGGATTAAAATCCTGGCACTCCCACGGATCAAGAACCAGAGGACACAATTTTAGTGCTTTGCAAAACAAATGCGAGGTGAGAAAAAACGTATTTACGCAGCAAGTAGTTGGGGTTTGGAATGCACTGCCTGGAAGTGTGGTGGAAGCAGGTTCAATGGAGGCATTCAAGAGGGTATTGGATGATTATTTCAATAGAAACAACATGCAGGGTTACAGGGAAAAGGCAGGAGACTGGCACTAAGCTAAAGTGCTCAGAGAGCCAGTGCAGACACGATGGGCCAAATGGCCTCCTTCTGCACCATAACAATTCTGTGCTTCCCTAACAGTACTTTGGGCACACCTACACCACATGGATTGCAGCGGTTCAAGGCAGCTCACCACCACCTTCACAAGAGCAATTAGGATGGGCAATAAATGCTAGCCTAGCAACACCCACATTCCATGAATGAATGAAAAAAAAACTTTTGTCCTGGCCACTGCCTACTCTACAGCAAATGCAGCTTTTTGGATATCCAAACATAGAAGTTAGAAGAGGTTTTAATTCTTCTAACTTTTTCTGGGTAACTATTGTTATAACCCCAGCGGAACCATCCAAAGTTTGCGATTTAAATTGCATTTTCCGATGGGTCCCGGTGCGGTGCAATGGCTCTGAGGAAGTTAGCACTCTGGGCAATTGCCATGCAAACCCTTGCCTGAAAACTTGCCAGAGGGATTCCCCAGCACATCTTTGGGGTACCCCCCGAATCCGACACTGGGGAACGCAGAAGTTACGGACCATTATATCAACTACATTACCCTCCGTAACTTCAACAAATTCAATATGGTTTGCAAGGTGTGATCTTCTCCTTTGGAAGCTGAGCTGATGATTATAATTCTCAGTTTCCAGAGGTTTTTGTTTTACACCTTTGAGCAAGGATTCCAGTCGCCTGAATTTTCAGCTCAGCTGGTGGGCGTGATCGGCAGGCCCAGGAGCAGTTGGAAAAACTAACCACCGGCTGGGATTGGCCCCTGGCTGCGATTTCACACTGGCTGGCCAATTAATGGCCAGCAGTGTGAAACATGCGCTGAAAAGCTGAAAAAAGTGCTCCGGGGTGGGGTTGGGAGGAGGGCGGCTGATGATGTTTCCGTGGGCACGGGTGAGCACTGAGGGAAAGCTCCCTTAAGGCATAGAGCTGCCCCAAGGACCTGTAATCCCCAAAACCGTGAAATAAAAGCTTTGAAAATCAGGGAAAAAAAAAAGTCCAAGCATCACAATAAGGCCACCTGAACATATAGATGATAAAAATGCTCTGCATAGGTTATTATTTTTATTTAATTTAAATACAGAAACCTCATCCAACCCTTGGATGAGGTTTCGTGAAAAATGCAAAGTCTGCCTGGCCAATTCGTCTGTCAGTTGTAAGGTTGGGCAGACCACGAAAAATCAGAGACAATTGTACTGTTAATGGGCTTAATTGCCCTCTTTATTGTTGGCGGGCACGCTTCCGACTTTTGCACGTGCCTGTCAAGCAAAATATCACGCAAGCATGGGATGACATCAGGATGCTTGCCTGACATCTTCTCGCACAATTTTACACCTGATCGGGTAGGGTGCGCGCCTGCCCGTGGAACGTAAAATTCTGCCCATTATCTTTCCTACCACTGACATTAAGCTAATTGGTCTATAGTTCCCAGGCTCCTTCCTTTAAATCAAGAGACAAGAGATTGGATGACTCCCATATTCTACTTACTTCTTTTTCAAAATACATATCAAGTAAATCCTTCCCAAACTGCCACACCAGTTTAGCTTCAATTGGAAGATTTGTAGTCTTCAACTTAATCTTTGGCTTTTTTGGATCAGGAGGCTGGTCAGTTTTCTTTTCATTATTGGACTGCAGATAGAAATCGAAAATAAATTAATTGTATTAAAAGTTGTACATATCATATTACAAATTTTATGTTTTCTTTCTCCCATCTCGATCCACCCCCGCACCACACCTTCAAAGAAATCTTGCTAGGTAGCCTTTACCAGTCACAACAACTTACTATTTTATCCATCTAAAGTAACCTGCCATTAATTCACCTTACAGGTTTAGGTTATCATAATGGAAAGGTGGCTCCTCATAAAGGTCACTTTTGACAAGGCTATACATGGAGACAGGAGTATAAACACTCAAGGTGATTAAAAATCAGTAAGCATAGGCGCGCAGAATATTACACAATTTGTTTCAAGGCTCTGAATGAGCATCAATAACAACAGCACTTAATACATGAGTTATATATTCTAAATTTAGTTCAGTCATTGGCTGTCCTTCGATTTGAGGGTGATGCCTACTCAGGGTTGCAAGTTGAACAGGCCAACTCCTGACCCACAAATCTTTGGGCTCATGGCAGGGGTGAGGGATGACGACAGTGGGAGATATCCTGAAAGATAGTGAGATCTGGAATGCAGAATTTGCTTCTTGATTCTTTCCTTCTCTGTCCTTGCCCTGCTTCATTATTAAGATGTTTGGACTTAACGTATGATGGACAAGCTGTCATCATTTTTAACAATTGGTAACAAGCTCCTCCCAGCCATTAATGTCAATGTTGCCATGCTTCAAGGAGAGCTTCAGAGCATCTGTGTAACATTTTTTGTTCTTCCCTGGAACACTGGCCATTTGAGAAAACAGGACCTGGCTGGGTGATGCTTTTCAGCCAGCTGGACAGTGTCATTGTAGTTAATTTTTCAGAAGTTTTGCCTGAATGCTTGTGGAGCTTGCATCAAGAAAGACACTAGCATTTGTTCGACAAACTTCCCATTGAATCTGGAAGATGTGGCAGAGGCATTGCTGACGGAATTTCTCTAGCAGTTCTGTCGCTAACACACAGTCCAGATCTCGCTGCAGTCCAGGAGTGTGGTGACGGCACAAGCACTGTACACTCGGATTTATGTTGACTTTGGAGGTCTTTGTCATCAAATACATGCTGCCGCAGTTTGTAGAAGACTGAATTGGTGCAGCTGATCAGGTGTTGGATCTCCTCGCCAATGGTGGCCTTTTAAGAGAAGTGGCTATCAAGGAATTGGAAGCGTTCAACATATTCCAGAGTCTCCCCATCATATATGAGAGGTAGAATAAATGACTAATCAGGTTGATATGGGTTTCATTTTGGCAACATTCAAGGACAGACAGAGCCTCTTGTATACAGAATTGGAGCTAGAGTAGCTTGCAAATCTGGTGCACAGTGGCTAATGCCACTGCGGTCTTTGGCGGTCAGTTTGGTTTTGGCAACTGAGGTCAAAGAGTTTTCCATTTAGGCAGTATTTAATACTCATACCAGAGGGCATTCGATCTTTGAGCTGAATAGCCACCGTCAGCATAGGGCTATCAAAGGCTTGCCTGACACCTATCTGGATTTTGAAGGGAACAGTTTCAGGTCTTCTACTTCAGAAAGTTGCAGTCATATCATGAAATAATTGCAGAATTGTGAAGAAGTTTTTTGGACATCCAAATCTCTGGAGCACAGAGCCTCATGATTTACTGAGTCACATGCTTTGGTCAGGTCGATGAATGCAATGAGAAGTCCCTGGTTTTGTTCATCATTTATCTTGGATTTTTCTGGAAAAGACGATGTCAGACCTTCCAGAAGAACCTCTAAATCCACACTGTCTCTGGGATGATTTCCTCAGGCATAGGAAGTAGGTGATTCAGAACAATGTATGCCAGGATTTTCCCTGCAACGGCCAAGAGGGAAATACCTTGATAGAAGATATATCATGCTGTGGAATCTATCTTGAATATAGTTACACTTGTCACATTCCTAAAGTTGGTGGGAGGTGGTAGAGGAGAAAAGGTTTCTGTTTTCCTTCCAAATCCATAGGATGAGTGCATGGAGTCATTATGAGCAAAAAGCCCACCAGTTTTGAAGATCTCAGTTGGAATACCATTGGGGTCACAAGCTGTGTTATTTTTAATTCATTTAATTGCTTGTTGCAACCCTCCCATTGATGATGGCTGATCTATGGATTCCACCACAGAATAGTGGGGGATAGCCTAGATTTCAATTATTAGCAGCTCTGCTTCGAGTCATGAGTTTGTGGGTTCAAACTATACTTGAGCACAATGTAGGCTAATATTTCAGGGCAGTACTGAGAGAGTGCTACATTTGTGGCAGTGCCAGCTTTCAGGTAACATATATGTAGCCTATGGCCCTATTTTTAAGGGAACAAAGAATTATACTGGCCAACATTCATCCCTCCAAAGTAAGGGTCAGTTATTTCAATTGTTCTTTGTGAGGCTTTGCTGTGCACAAAATAGATGTCACATTTGTTTACATAACTTGTCACACTTCAAAGAAGTAATTTGAATCATAGAATAGTTCAGCACAGAAACAGACCATTTGCCCCACCAATTCCATGCTGTCTTTTTCAAAGAGCAATCTAGTTGGTCCCACTTCAGTGCTCTTTCCCCATATTCCTGCAATTCTTTTCCGATTCAAGTATTAATCCTATTCCCATTTTAAGGCTATTATTGAATCTGTATCCACCACCGCATAAGACAGTGTGTTCCAAATCCTAACCACTCATTGGCAAAAAGACCCAGAGGCCACATGAGGAAAAGGTCTTGCACAATTTAAAGCTGTGCCCTCTGGTTATCTACCCTTCAGCCGCTGGAAACAAACAGTTTCTCTGTATTTCTTTATCTTAGCTATTCATGATTTTAAACACCATTTTATTTCCTCTTAGCCTTCTCTGCTCTAATGAGAACAATCACAGCTCCAGTCTACCCATATAGCTGCAATCTCTCGTTCCTGGAGCCATTTTTGTAAATCTCCTCTGTAACCTTTCAAAGGCATTCATGCCCTTCCTAAACTGTGTAGAATTAGACAATATTCCAGCTGGGCCAAGCTAGCATTTTATATGGGCTTATCGCAACTTCTTATCTTTTGCTGTCTATGCCTCCATTTATAAAACCCAAGTTCCCATATCAATCTGTTTATTAACCTGTCCTGCAACCGTAAAAAATTGTGCACAAAACCTCAGGTCCCTCTTCTTGCACTCACTTAAAATTGCACTATTTAGCATGTATTGAATTTCCCTATTCTTACTGCAAAAATGCATCACCTCACTTGTCTGCATTGTATTTCATCTATCATGTCTGCCCATACTACCAGTCTGTCTTTGGCTCTTTAAGTCTATTACTATCCTCCTCACTGTTTACTATCCTTTCAAGCTTCATGCGATTTTCAAGTTTCAAAATTGTGCCATGTTCCTGCAAGTCCAAGTCGTTAGTGTACATCAGAAACAGAGGTCCTGATCCTGAGCCTTGGGAACTCCACCATATACCTCCCTCCAGTTCAAAAAAAAAGCCAGCCATTCACTACAACCTGTGTAAGGGATAGGAAACAATTTTGTATCCATGCTGCTGCTCCCCCTTTTACCCCATGGCCTTTAACTTTGCTAACAAATCCAATCATGGCACTTTATTAAAATGCCTTATGAAAATTCATATACACAATATCAACTGTGCTACCTTCACTCATCCCAAAAAAAATGAGAGAAGTTAGTCAAACACGATCTGTGTTAACAAATTCAAATTCACGCTGGCACTCCTTTATTCATCCATACTTGAAATTGGTTAAAAAAGTGGCAATTGGAGACAAGGGTGTAACATTTGTAATTCTCCAGTCCTCTAGCACCACCCTGTGTCTCACTTGTTTGTCCTTCAAGGCAAAGATGACCATATTCCTCATCTGGGGTGCCTGGTAGGCTTCCAGTGATATGTAGGTAACTGCTGAGGCTGATCTGTGCCCGGAAGGTTCTGCTGCAAGTTAGGACAGGATAGCTCAAGTGATATAGAGTTTTGGACAAGTTGCTGGCTCAGGATTTTCTCACCTTGCGTTTTATTGCTGCTTCTCATATGCACTTGCTTTTGAAGGGGACTGCAACATATTTCTATCTGTTGCACCAGGTGTGACAATCTTGGGCAAGCTTCTTCCAGGACTTGAAACAGATACAAAAACTCTTAAGTGAAGGCATCAGGCTGTCCTTGTTCTGCTTCCTTTGATCACCATGAGAGTGCACCTCGGACTCAAAGCTCTCCATAAAAGATTCACTAAATGACCATCCCTATTCAGTTGTGGCCATCTTAATATGGCGTGGGTGCTTGGCATGGCAGCTTGGGTCCACATTTCAGTGTTTAGCATTTTGGCTTGCCATCTGATCTTCAGAAGTTTCCGGAGGCAGCTCAAGTAAAAGTTGTTGAGCTTCACGGCATGGCGTACATAATCCAAGTCTCACATGCACAGAGCAGAATAGGCAGGACTATTGCTCTATAGACTTTCAATTTGCTGAGCAGACTTACCCCTCTTCCTTACCAGGCTGATGCTCCGAGTCTGCCAAAGGCTACACTTGCTTTGACAATTCTAACATGTGTCTTGTCAATATGGACAGATCAAGAGTGTGTGCTGCTAGATGAGTGAACTTAGCCACTTTTGATAGGTTTTGGTC
The DNA here is from genome assembly GCF_017639515.1 of Carcharodon carcharias. Taxonomy (NCBI): domain Eukaryota; kingdom Metazoa; phylum Chordata; class Chondrichthyes; order Lamniformes; family Lamnidae; genus Carcharodon; species Carcharodon carcharias. Next base: position 45,070,489 of record NC_054477.1, on the reverse strand, counting down.
TTGGATTGAAATCTTGGGTATGAGATAGGACTTTCCTGGAGCAACTTGATACATTTCTTTGTGATCATAAGGCCAAAGTTGTTGTATGCATTGGAGAACAAGTTCATGCTACATTGCATGTCCAGATGTGCAGCTTTAGTGCACAGGGAGTTGTGAAGTATGTCCTTGGTATTTGCCTGGAGTGGTTTCATTTGAGCAGATTGCTAACCATGTGGTATCTGATTCCAATACTAGGATCATGGAAGAACATCGAGAAAAACATGAAAAGGGTTGATGCTTGCACACATCCCTGTTTAATTCCATTAGTGACTGGGAATGGGGTCAGACGATCATCCGTCATCAGGATGCACTCAAACATGCCATCTTGCCCTGAGAAATTCACCACAAATGGTTCAACAGTTCCATTACCTTCGAAAGTCCCTTACGGCTGACCGTGTCAAAGGCCTCGCTCAGGCCAGGTGGTGATGTCCATGATCTGACCTTGGCATTTCTCTTGGGGTTGTCCAACTGCATATGTGGTTCCTCAAACTTTTCCAAAACTGCACTGACTCTCTGGTGGCAGTGCAATGTCCTGACCAGGATCTAAGTGGTTCAGAAGAATTCTGACAAAGATTCTATTGACAATGGAAAAAAGTGAGATTCCTCTATGATTAACGTAAGATTGGCATGTTACTTTCTGCTTGTACAGGTGGACGATGGAGGCATCTTTGTAAACTTACGGATAGTTCCATGCTCCCACATAGGCTGAAAGAGTTCAGTGAGCTTCTTGACCAAGCATTGACCTCCAGCCACGTACATCTCAGCTTGGATAGCATCAGCTCAAGTTTGACTGCATTCATCTTTTCAGCGTGGGAGAGTCATCAGAAAGCAATTAATGGCAACCTGTTGATTGCTTCCTCATTGATGGAAATATGTGGTTAAAGTGCTCTGCTCATCTTTCTGGAATTTGGGCTTTTGTGAGAGCAATGCTGTCCAATCAGCACCCGTAGGCAGATTTCAGAACATTGCAGAATCTCTTAGTGGTCTGTATCTGATTAAGGTCATCTGCTTTCTCATTCAGAGAAGTGTCTTGCATCTCTTAGTTTGCATTGGACAGTCCTGTGAATATTTTGGTAGGCATCACACTTGGACAGTGATGATCTGTCATTGTGTAAACCCTGTAGAGATAATGTTCTCCAGTAGTTTCTGGATTACCTCATTATTTTCATTGAATCAATATGAATGTTTGGACAGAAGTAGGACCAAGGGCTTCTAAAGCAGCGAGTACACTAGAACCATAGAAAAGTTACAGCACAGAAAGAAGCCATCCAGCCTATCACGTCTGTGCCAGCCAGAAGACAACGAAAAAGAAACTAGCTGCTCATTTTAATCCCACTTTCTAGTACCTGGTCCATAGCCTTGCAGGTTCCAGTGCTTCAGATGCAGATCCAAGTACCTCTTAAATGAGTTGAGCATTTCAGCTACAACCACCGATTTAGGCTAAAGGTCATCCAGACATCCTTAATGCAGGGAGTGTCCATTTTTGCTGTACACAAACAACTCTCGAGTTTCTTGGAGAGATTCCACAATGACCGCCAGTTTGAGCCTCAAACATAAGAGACGCTTCTGGACCTTCATGCCCTGAGGCCAGGGGATAGATCTTGATGTTTAACTTTGAAATAAGACAGCAGTCAGTACCACATGTAGCTTTCATTACACGCAGATCCTGCCTTTCCCTCTGCCTGGTGAAGAGAGTCAGTTAGATGTCAATGCACAGAACAGGGTGCATCCAAGATGGCATTGGTGATAAAGAGTTCATGATCAGCACATCTTCAGCAAAAGAAGACCATTGCTGTTTGCCAACCCTGATTTACTGATTACCTCTTTGCACACTTGGTGATCTGCACCAACTCTGCTTTCACTGCCACTTTAATGCAAGAGCCTTTGAATATTTTTAAGGCAGAGCTAGATAGATTCTTGAATAACAAGGGGGTTTGACTTGTCTGACATTGGCACTGTAGCAATCAAGAGGTGGAGGTCATCATAGAATTTATGCTCCACTTATCAGGGTTGGTCATGGTAGTGATACATACGGATGAGAACCTGCCTGTTGCTGTGCAGGGAGAGTTTAAGCACCAGACAATCATTAACACCCTGGAGAAGGCAAGTCAACTTACTGAGATGGTTCGTGACGCCGTTCTTCTTTTCCATGGCCACTCAAAAGAATGTGTAACCTGCATTTATTTCCTTGAGCTGACCCTCCTCTGGTAGGAAAATCTCACTGCCCTCAGCAAGACTTGCGATATTGTACCTAGCCACCTCTCTATCGAGAACAGCAGTTCTTCTAAGGTCTAAGGCCCAATGGTCTTGAAGGTGAGTCAGCACCATGTTGTGGAATGTGTAGAGCTCAACAGGACAAAACATCCTGGTCACCCATTGCATCAGGATTCATCTCCAGCTGTCTTTACTTGTCTTGCCACTGGACCAATGTAGGTCAGGACAAAAGAGTGAAGCCGATAATGTGCAATTCGCCCTCACTATAATCCAATTCACAATCAAATTATGTTCATCATATTTCTATTGTCTGTCATCCATCATCTATGTTTCAAGTCTTGTGGTGACGGGCAAGCAATGTAGCAGCAGGTGTGGCTTCACTGGGAGCTGTAGCCGTGAACCTGAATACAGGCAGCTCAGGCCATAAGGTCGGCTTTCACTGGAAGGAAGCAGAAGAAATGAAACTTGGTGGCCCTGAGCAATTGAGCAGTCCTTTTCAGGACAACACTGCTCACCTCCCTAGTATGAGGAAGAGGGCTAGAAAAAGTGCCCTGAACATCAGCTGCTTCACCTCGCTGGCCAGCAGGCTGCAGCTAGCAGGAAACCCATCAACGCAGCCATAAGTCAATCTCAAAAGTGAAAGTAAAGGTGACACTGGTCACCATTGGCACATGAACCACGTGCACCTTCATGGACGACGCCACAGCTGACAGACCTGAGAGGCCTCTATCATGGAGGACTGGAAGGCAGGCCAGCACCTCTGCAATCTCCACCCTTATTTCCTTTAGCAACCTAGGATGCAATGTCAAGTGGATAAAGTCATCCAATCCTAACAACTCCCAATTCTAGTCCTTCCTCTTTGTTTTACTCATTCAGTTTCCCAGCAATCTCGTTGTCTACCATAGCATTGGAAAGTTACCTTCCTTGGTAAACATCAATGTCAAGTACTCATTTAGTACCTCAGCGAGGCCTTTATCAATACATTGCTATTTTGGTCCGTAATCACCCCCACCGCTCTTCTGAAAACTCTTTCACTGCTAATATGCCCATAAGACTTCAGGATTCCATTTTATATTAGCCCACAGGCTAAGAAAAGCAGTGACATACATGCCAAGTAATTTCTTAGTACATACAAAATAGGAGTAGGCCACTCAGCCCCTTGAGCCTGCACTGCCATTCAATAAGGTCATGGCTGATCTGAATGCAACCTCAACCCCACATTCCTGCCTACCCCTGATAACCGTTCACCCCCTTGTTAACCAAGAATCTATCTAGCTCTGCCTTAAAAATATTCAAAGACTCTGCTTTTACCACCTTTTGAGGAAGAGGGAGTTCCAAAGACACTCAATCCTCAGAAAAAAATTCTCCTCATCTGTCTTAAATGAGTGACCCCTTATTTTTAAATAGTGACCCCTAGTTCTATATTCTCCCACAAGAGGAAACATCTTCTCCACATCCACCCTGTCAAAGCCCCTCAGGATCTTAAAAGGTTTGAATTAAGTCACCTCTTACTCTAAATTCCAGAGGATACAACCAGTCCAGCCTTTCCTCATAAGGCAACCCGCCCATTCCTGGTATTAGCTTAGTGAACCTTCTCTGAACTGCTTCTAACACATTTAGTTCTTTCTTTAAATAAAGAGACCAGTGCTGTACACAATACCCTGGATGTGGTCTCATCAATGTCCTGTATATTTAAAGCATAACCTCCTTACTTTTGTAATCAACTTCCCTCACAATAAATGATAACATTCTATTAGCTTTCCTAATTACCTGCTGTACCTGCATACTAATCTTTTGTGATTCATGCACTCGGACACCCAGATCCCTCTGAATCAGAGCTCTGCAATCTCTCACCATTTAGATAACAAGCTTCTTTTTATTCTTCCTGTCAAAATGAACGATTTCACATTTGCCCACATTTCCTCCATTTGCCAGGTCTTTGCCCACTTACTTAACTAATGTCACTTTGTAGCCTCTTTAAGTCCTCTTCACAATTTACTTTCCTACCTACCTTTGTGTCATCAGCAACCATTCCTTCAGCCCCTTCATCCAAGTCATTTATTCAAAAATTGTAAAAACAGGCCGGAAAAAGATGATAATTAGATTATGATAGAGCTTTGTAATACAATGGCCAGACTATACTTAAGAGCAGTGTGTTGAATTCTCATCATCACAAAAGAACAAGAACGATCTCAAATGTAGAGAAAACAACCTGTAATGTCAGATCAGAAGTCCTGCAGCTAGAGAGGTGGTCAAGGGAAAACCTCAAAAGCATAAAGTACTAAATACTATTTGAACTGTTACAATGATAGGAATATTCTGTAATGAAGCCGATAAAAAGAGTATAATATGGGTCACTTACCTTGCAGTTCATTTCAGCATTTTCAGATTTATTTTCTTCATGCTCCATTTCAGGGGAAGAGGGAGATTGTGGAGATTCTTGACCATATAATTGTACTTGCGGCTGAACTTCACTCTCATCACTGTCTGTTTGAGTCTTGCTCTGAAATGAAGTGAAACACAGAAAAGGTGCTGACTGATCTAGGACAAACTAAATTAATTGCTAACAAAGATTTTAACTTCTCTTTAAGAACCAAGTGTAAAGAATACGGGGTGGAATTTTCCATGCTTGCTGGCATTGGGAGTGAGCCGACAATATGGCAGGAAGACCAAAAATCAGTTTCACGACATTGTGAAACCAGTTTGCACTTGTCTGCTTCGCCCGTCAATTGCGGGCTGCGTTTCCCACCGCCGCAAATTGGGAACTTCATTGTAATACATCTACATATCATTAAAAGCCCAGCTCGCCGGAATCACCCCCCTCCCCCCAAGTTGGATCTTCCAAGCATGTCGGTACACTGACGTGTTTCACAACAGCATTTATAAGACGCGCACCTGATGAGCTGCACTTTGAGGGGTACTCTGAGGTCAGTGCACAGCAATGTTGCGAAGCGCTTGCGAGAGTCACCTGTTGGACCTCAAAGTTAAGGCGCCGTACATTCAGGAGACAGCACAGGCAAGTCACGTTTTCCCAGCTGGCTGACAGTGTGGTGCCAGGACAAGGGCTGCACTGTGGTTGAGGTGAGTTGGGGTGGGACGTTTTAGTGGACTGCAAAATAATTCGACAGCTGGACATGTTGTACAATCTCCTTGCAAAAGCTGGCCATGGAGCAGTCACTGATGGAGGTGCTCACAGCCCCTTGCAATGTCATCACTCAGGTTTGGTCCAGTCATGGTTCAAGCCAACAGTGCAGCTTCGCAATGCAGGTTAGGAGAATGCCTGCACCTGAGCCAAGAGTACAACATGCTGTCCAGCAGCAAAGCTGCTGCCAGTCAGGTGGAGTGGAGCGGAGGAGGGTGGGGTTTTGGGCAGCCATGCAGCACACTACATTCTCACCATCCAAGTGGTGGCCAGCACTCTGGGATGTGTTAAGGGGTCTTCACACTTAAACAAGAGAGGTACCAAAAGTAACTCACGCATCTCTCTTCCATCCTGCAGGAATACAACACCAGGAACTTGGTGACCAAGCTGTATGTATCAAGAGAGAGGAGACGAAGGAGAAGAGAGTGACAGAGATGCCTGGCTGGGCAGAGGGAGGAGCAGTACAATCAAGAAGAAAGGGCAGTTGGGGCTCCCGCAAATGCCACTGAAGAGCCACAGCAAGCCATCACTGGTCAGTGCCTAGCTAGACCCAGGGTCTATAGACAGCACTTGTCATTCCTGCAGATGACTGAGAACCAATGTCGCCGAAGAATAGGCGTGTCCAGGCATGGCATGGGACACAGAGGGTAACCACATCTAGTGGTCATGAAAATGACTACAGCACTCAATTTTTATGCCAGTGGCTCCTTCCAAGGCTCCATAGGTGACCTATGTGGGATGTCACAAGCCTCCAAACACAAATGCATCCATAAGGTCACGGATGGCATCTTCATGCATTTTGCCCGGGATCAGGAAAGCCAGGATGCAAGAGTGCTGTGATTTTCCCAGATCTTGGGTTTTTCACTGGTGCAGGGTGCCATTGACTGGACTCATGTTGCACTCGGATCTCAATGGGAACAAGAGGTCAACTACAAGACCTTCCACTCACTGAATATTCAGCTGGTGTGCAACTACCACAAATGCATCTGCATCCTGCAGGTCTGCGCATGGTTCCCAGGGAGTGCCCATGACTCCTACATTCTCAGTACATCTCAGGTCCTTGATGTCTTCCAGGGTCCACAGAGGCTGCAGGGGTAGCTCCTCGGGGGCAAGGGCTACCCGCAGAGGACGTAGATGACACCCGTGCGGCAGTCTCAGAATGCAGAGAGAAGGTACGCGGTTCATGCTGCAACTTGGTGGAGCAAACCATTGGAACGTTGAAAATGAGGTTCTGGTGCCTGGACCAGTCTGGTGGAACCCTACAATACAGTCCACAGAGGGTGCCATGCACAGTTGTCACCTGCTGCGCCCTTCTCAACCTGGCACTGCAACGAGGGGGGAAGGTGGCTGAGGAGATGGAAGAGCTGACGTCTCCTCTGATGAGAAGGATGTTGATGGGGGAGGGTGAGAGGTCCTCGAAGGTTAGGATGATGGCGATGAGGCCATCGCACTGGCCAGATGAGGCATGCATGCTCAGGTGGCCCACATAGCTGCTAGATTTGTGGAGGATGATAACATGTTGTGAGGAGACACCAATGATCCTCACATTGCATCTGTGAACGTTTGACTCCTGTGACTCATGGCAGCGCACATACCCTCTGCGATAAGGCTCCTGTTATGGAGACACGGCAGATGCCCATAGTCCCTACATTCAGGAGGATGACGACAACATGCAGTGGGGATATTCCACAGATCGTCACATAGCTTATATAAATGTCTAACTGCTTGTCTGGTTGTTAGCACCTAACCTGCACCCTGTGAACAGGTCAGATCATGGAGGTGCACTAGAGAAACTTTTAACGAGTCCTGATCCTATGGCATCGTTTGTAAGCTGAACCCTTAAGGATCACACACAGATGCTGATGAGATGGGGGGGCCATCCACATGTCAAAAGGTGCTGGGAGCACACAGATAATGATGGAACTCTGTGCTGCTGGCCCAGGACATTCTGGCAGCCAAAAGCCCCATCAAGGTGCAGGCATGACTGGTGTGACCAGTACAGTGTAGGTGCATCAGTATGCTGGGAAGGCTGCACAAAAGCACCGGGGAGAGGCCCTGGACAGAGACAACTACCATTATCTTGTGCGGTGACCAAGGTTTCACATCTGAATGACACAAAACACTGCTCATCAGAACAAGGAGCCATAGGCAAGGAGACATTCTTGGGAGTTTATTTACAGTAGTGAGCATTAAGTACAAGTGATTAACACCCTTGCCCAGGATGTACAACTACAACTTCTTAACTCCCGCCCGATTGTTTGTCCCTCTTCCACGGCTACGTTCGTGGCCGGATGTCCTTGGAGAGGGAGCACGCGGTGTCTGCCGGCACACTCGAGGCCTTCCGTGCTCGGTGGGCACCGCGGGGACTGGGGTGTTTTGTTGACCCCTTTAATCACATTTTAATTTAAAGTTTGTAAGTTTCCTTTAAAAACTTTGTTCTTGGTTTTACAGCTGACTTGAATTAGGGGCTGTGCTTGATTTGTCCTTCATTTTGTTAATTTAGTTTAATTGTTTTAACTCTAAAAGGGTTACATCTTCTTAACCCTGCCACTACACCTTGGTGCTCCCCCGATGTCTAACGCGGACGTGGAGGCAGCCTGCTCACTGTTACGTCCCGTCAGTGATGATCTTGATGGGTGTCCACTGGAGGGCTCCAGCCTACTTTCAGGGTCCTGCTGTGTGGCAATGGTGCCCTCCTCGGCCTGTGGAGCTGATTTGCTGGGGTCACAGGAAGAGGGGATTTGGATGGACCAGACACTCCCGGAGTCAACTGGGTTTGCACCTATGGGTGCCCGAGGGCTCCTGGCTGACTCCTGAAAATGGGGAAGCTGGAGTGAGTTCAAGCTGCTCTGCAACCTTCTCACATTGACACTGTTGAAGGCCAACTATGGCATTAGCTATGGAGTTCAGCCCATGCAGCAGTGCAGGACTGATGTCCTGGACCAAGGTCTCCATGGCAGTCGCCATCCTACCAGTGTTGACCTCAATGCCGACATTCCAACGCACCATCACCTCGGACTGAAAGTGGATGGACTCCTCCACCTTGCCTTGCAATCTGAGATGTGCAGCTGACATCCCTTCCTGATGTTCCCGAACTTGCCTTTGCAGCTCCAGTAACTGAAGTATCACTGAGCCCAGAGGCTTGTCATCTGACTCAGACTCAGCAGGTTTCTAGCCTCCAGCAGTACCGAGTGCTGAAAACCTGAGAAGTCCCTATCTCCACCTGCTGTGGATCAGGCAGTACGAAGTGCTCACTAGATTGTGACCCCCGAGGCTACCCTAAAACTTGGTCCCACTGAGGTGTGCACTGGTGGAAGGTGTAGTGACCGCTGTGTCAGGTCTTCAATGATGGTTTCAGCAGATTCCTCTTCCAAGGCATCTTCGGGGCTTGAGTTGAGGACCTGGGTCATGGAATCCCTCGGCTGTTTCCCAGATGTGCTTGTGAAAGCAAAGAGAGATAATTAGTGCATGGCAGTGATCTGTGAAACAGAACACATCACTCACAGCATTGTTATCCAATGCTGTTTCACAGCACCGCCGACCTCACCGTCAGCACAGGGACTTTGCCAGCCAGATGGATGACTATTTTCAAACTCCGTGAGGACTTTGATTTCAGGCACTCCTCCACCAGACTGCAACCTCTTCCTTTTGTTGTGTGCCATGTGTCCTACATGAATGGAAATAGAGAGAGGAGTGTAAGCAGGATACCTGCCAGGCCAATTGATAAGTATGCCTGGCATGTGTGGATGGTGAGCGGTCCCATGGATGGAATAAGGACAATGAAGGTGTGTATGAGTGTGTAAATTGTGATGTCACTTGAACAAGCTGTGAGCGAGATCCCTGTGAATGTGTAATGAGTATGTGAGTTGAGAGTGATGAGAAGAGCAACTTACCCTGGCAGAAAGGAGGAGATCATTCATCCTCTTTCGGCACTGGGTGGCTGTCCTCTTTTGCAGGGCGTTGGCACTGACCACTGCTTCCCAAGTTGGATTGGTGATGTTGCTGCCTCTCCTGCAATCAGAGTGGGAGTAGAGAACATCACGGCAGGCCTCCAAGATGTCCAAAAGGCATTCAAAAGGTACGTGTCACAGAATTGGGGGGCTGCAGTCTTCTTGCCTTTTGGGGCCAAGTCTTTTGTGCAGCAGTCATAGGCTGGAAGCATAGAAATGTGCACGTGGCTGCACTAAATATGGTGCCCAGCACGAGGATGTGGTGAGGTGACAGGCTAATCGATGTGTTTCCCCAAGAATGCATGATTAGTGAGGCAGGATAGGGGTAATACGGCGTGAAAAGCCGCCATTCTGGGTGGTGAACAAGATGTTCTTTTTCGTGCTGGCTAACGCACTTAGTGAAGATCTGGGATGATCTTGCCCTGTGCCACTGTATCCTGTTTGACATTCGCACTGCCATTTTGGAGTTCAATACTCTAGCTAACTTCCTCACTTAACTTTGCAGTTTAATACACCCTCAGCAGCAGGAAGGACTCACACTGTGCTCCAAAATGACCAGCATTACTTAAAAGGGATCATTAGATGTTAGTTGTTTAATTTTTTCTGTTGTTTAATTGTATAAATGTTTGATACTTTGTAATGGTATATGGAAGCAGTTTAGAGAAGGTTCACAAGGCAGGTTCCTGGGATGAAGGAGTCGTGTTATGGAGGAAAAGGCTGGCAGGTTGTGCCCATACTCATTGGAGTTTAGAAGAATGAGAGCTGATTTTATTGAAACATAGGCCAGAACTGTAAGATCGATGGACGGGTATGGTTGACGGGCCCAGGAGTGGGCGGGAAGCAGCCCGCTACCCGAAAGCAGCCTCCACCCCAGATATGATGTCATGCTGGCGGGCCAATTAAGGCCCGCCGAGCGCAAATGGTGGCTCCCCAATGGTCAGGAAGGAATGGGTAGGGGCCTGTTTAAAACCAGCACAGTCAGGCTCTGGAAGGCTGCCGACTACAAAGACATCTTTGGTGTTATCAACAGGGAGATTAAAAATTATGGATTCCAATGTAGCTGCAGATGCCAGGCAGGAGGGCAGGTCGGGTGGGCACTCAGACCCCCAGTTTCCTGATGAGTACCTTGTGGTCTTCCTGGAGGAGGTGGCTTCCAGAAAAGACAACCTTGTCCCCAGGGATGGAAGGAGGAGGCCACTGCACCTTACAAAAAGAACTTGGGAGGAGGTGGCTGCGCTGGTTTGCAGCCATGATGTTGTGTGGCGCACCTGGGTCTAGTGCCGCAAGAGGTTTAACAACCTGCTGCACTCAGGAAGGGCGAGTACCGTGTTGGCACAGATCAGTGTATTGAAGTGTTGAGGGCTGGCCATCCCCCTGTGGAGCTTAGGGTTGTTAGAGTCTGTGCGAATTGTCAATGATGCCAAGCTGGCCTAGGGGTGAGCCCTGGCTGCTTGGACTGAATGCCTTGCAGCTAGAGAGCCACTACTTGGATGTGCCGTGCAAAATGCTCCTCAGGTGGGATTGGGCAGGCTGCAATGGCGCTGCAGGTAGAGAGTAGACTAAATCCATGTTCTTCTATCCTTTCAGGAGAAGATGGCCCATAACAGCATTGAAAGTTCGTGGACCAGTGGAGGCCCCGCTAACCTCCTAATCCAAACCAGATACGAGCAGGATGCATTGAACCAGGAGGGGTGCCATGCACCTCAGTCAACTGGCTGCAGAGCAGCTGGGGTGTCAGGCAAAGGTAACAGTGCAATGCACAGAGGTGACAGTTTCAGATTGTGCAAACACTCATCATTGATCAGAGTCTCAAAACTGGATTCCACATTGATCATTGAAAGGCGATGGCACCATGATGCAGATCTCAATTATCTCACCAGGGCGCCTGGCATGTACAGTGACAATGTGATGACTTTAACTAATGACATGTTGTTGTTCTCCCTTAGTTTTGCCATCATGCACCCACTTGCAGGACCCCAAATCCCACCTCTGATGCCAGAGACCACCAGGCTCCAGGTGCACCTGCAAACCCACTCTCCAAACCAGGTACCAGTGCAGATATCAGCACCTCGGTGGGTGTTAGATCTTTAGCTAGAATGTTGGTGCACTGCAGTGAGGGTACTTCACATTCGCTTGAGGTGTAGGTGGAGGCAAAGAGTGTGCAGGGCACCGGCAGTTGGAGGACTGCTGGAATCCAGGATGATGCTCAGTCGAAGGCGGATGATGAGCCTCTGGAGTTGTCCATTTGGCGGCAGTTGCTGGATGTCCACCGAGATGTGCGGGAGGATCTGGCGGAGATCCATGAGGGTATGCATGCCATGGTCTCCGTTATGGAGAAGTCCATGCGGAGCATGAGCATTCCATTGCCCTTCATGGCCAAGTACACTGACTCCTCCATTGAGAGAATGGCTACTCATGGAGAGGCAGCTCCAGAAGCAGAATCAGGGGTTCCTGGGGTTGAGCTTGGACCTGCAAGCCCTCACACAGGCACTGACCTCAGCTGGTCAGTATCCATGTGTTAGATGAATGAGACACCCAATATCCCAGCTAGATGCCATCCATTAGTGGTGAGCAGGGAGGTCCAGAGTGACCTCACGTTGGCGCACGAGCTGCCTGTCGTCTCTGCAGACTCCTCTCAGGGTGCTCCTCTGCCCTTCTGCCAGTGACCATGGCATCTGATAAGTCTGTGGCAACTGGGGAGCTGCCAGCATTGGAACCCTCCCAGGTGGGGCCAGCACAGACTCCACTGGCCAGGGGATGACCGCCAAGGTCAAACGGACAGCAGAGTCAGCAGGCTGTCTCCAATGCGGGTGCCAGACAGGGGGGAGCACCTAGACATAGCACTCGCAAGCGCAAGTTTAAGGCACCATGAGCACAAGAGGGACTGGTCACAGGTGAGCTTCTGTTGTACAATTTTGTGTTTATTTTAACTGGTCTGAGGCTGAAGTCCAGAGAAGATTCTGTTAATTTGTTTTAACTGTCAACACGAGATAAATTTTCTTTTGGCATAATGGCCTGAGTGTCCCTCACCTTTTTTATTTAATGTGACGCAGGGTACGCCCCTATGTTCTGCTGGACATGGGCGGCTCAAAACTTCATTGAACAGGCACTGAGTGGGGTCCAAGGAAAGGGCCATTTCAGACATGTGAGATGGAGGCAGCAGCCCTGGCATGAGGTGATAACGCTTATTTGGCAGCCTAGCTGAATGAGTGTTGGATCAAGGCGTCCCTGCCTCCTGGGAGGTTACAGAGGTCTGCCTCCATGCCCTCGGTGTTCTCCTCACCGCGGTCCTCTTCTGATTCACTACTCGGTTCATCCTTTGTGGCCCATGCAGTTGCGTCAAGACCCTCTTCGTCCAATGGGTCCCCCTTGGCCAGTGCCAGATTGTGGAGAGCGCAGCATATGATCACCAGTGGTAACCACTCTGGGGGTTATTGTAGCGCTCCCCGCTCTAGGGGGTATTGTAACACTCTCCCTGAATGGTCTAGACATCGGAAGCAAGTCTTCAGAAGACCTATGGTCCTCTCTAACACTGCCCTTGTGGAGGCATGGCTCTTGTAATACCACTGCTCTGCTTCTGTTCTTGGGTGGCCCTGATCACCAGCAGCCATCCATCCAGTCAGGCTGGAGCACTGAAGAGCCTCAGCACCTGAGAGTGTCTCAGGACGTACGCATCATGGGAGCTGCCAGGGTACCTTGCACAGTCTTGCAGAATATGGTCACACTATCTGCACGTTCATGCAATGGAATCCCTTCCTGTTAACAAAGGCATCCGGCTGACCCGCTGGCACCTTGATGGCCAAGCGTGCAATCAATTGCACCCTGGATGCAGGGGATCCAGCAATCACTGCAAACCATCTGGCTTCCTCAGCCTGGCTGGCCTCATCCGTACAGAAATGAAAGAAAGTCAATACCCACCTGAACAGAGCTATTGTCGCCAGCTTGATGCAACTATGGACAGCTGATTGGGAGACTTCATACAGATCCCCCACTGACCCCTGGAAGGAGCCGCAGGCATGGAAGTTGAGGGCCACTGTGACCTTCAGAGCCGCTGGCATGGGATGTCCATCCGCACAGTCGGAGGTGATCTTAGGCCCAATCATCTGTCTCCTTTGAGAGGCAGAGCCTCCTTCAGCAGTGCACCTTGAGCATATTGAGGTATCTGCTTCGTCACCTGTAAACCCTGGCAGCAAGATAGTGGTGTCTTCTGCAGCCCCTTCCACTTTGGACTGCTGGCTGGCCCTGCGCCCCATGCCTGAGCCTCTCCTCCCACAGATTGCTCCCCTGGAAGCTGCATTGGGACGCCTGGCCTCCTCTTCCTTCTGCCCCTCTCTTCCTCCTCAAAGGAGGTGCCTCCAGCAGAGGCTTCAATCCTCATTACCAGGGTAACAGAGGGCAATCTGATATCTGGAAGGGTCCACACAGTCTGAATTCTCTGGGGTCCTTGGAGACACCAAGGAGTCCTGAAATGAAGCCTGGAAATGTTAACAATGAAGTCCCGAACAGAGCTGAAGCTGCCATATGCAAATAAGTCACCAGCAGCAAACTATCTACCAAACTCCTCCCACTGCCAATAGTGCTGACCCTTTCTACCCCGCCTGTGGATGAGGTTTTTGAAATTGTCAGCTGGCCACCTGCCTGTTTTGCCCATGCGCTGAGCGCAAAATCGCACAGGCAATATGAAAGTCGTTGACTTTTTAATGACCTTATCGGGTCTCTTAATTAATGGCAGGTGTGACGCTGGCACCCATGTGCACCCGCCGAGTGAAATATTGCGTGAGTGCACGACGACGTTAGGACGCTCACCCAACATCGTCGCATACTATTTTACACTCGAGCGTGCACCCGCACACAGAATGAAAAATTCTGGCCGTAAGATTCTGAGGAAGCTGGACAGGGTAGATGTTGGGAGGATGTTTCCTCGTGGGGGAAATCTAGAATTAGAGAGCACAATTTAAATATCCAGGATCTCCCATTTAAGGGAGGAGTTGAGCAGGAATTTCTTCTATCAGGGAGTCGCAAATCTGTGGAATCCTGTTCCCGTGAGCAGTGGAGGCAGTCGTTCAATGCATTCAACACTGAGCTAGACAGATAAAAGGAGTTAAGGATTAAGAGGGACAGCAGGAAAGCAGAGTTAAGATCATTGCTGCCTTGATTTGGCCTTATCAAATGGCAAAACAGACTCGAAGGGCCTAATGGTCTCCGCCTGCTTTTATTTCTTGTAATTTTATGATCTCGACTTCAAGACTCCAGCAGAAATCAGCTGCTTCCAGACATGGTTGCACCGATAGATCTTCTATGGCATGACTTGGAGAATGAACAGAGGCCAGACAGGGTGGAAGAAGCCACTAGATGGAGGAGAATCAATTCACCTACCTGAGCATCAGCAACAGATCAGATCTAAACTCTGCTATCCTGCCATAAATTGCGAATTGTGGTGGACATTTATATAAGGAAAAGCATTTGCAACCATCGTCAGCCAGAACTACTAAGTGGATGACCACCTTGGCCTCCTCTGGTGAACCCCCAGCACCACAGATGCCAGCCTTCAGCCAATTCAATTCATTCCACGTGTTATCACGAAACAGCTGAAAGCAGGATACAGCAAAGGCTATAGGCCCTGACAACTTCCCAACAGTAGTACTTAAGACTTGGTGCTCCAGAATTAGCCATGCCCCTAGCCAAACTATTCCAGTACAGCTACAACATTGACATCAACTAACAAAGTGGAATATTGTCCAGGTATGCCTTGTTCTCAAAAAGCAGGACAAATCCAATCCAACCAATTATTGCCCCATCAGGCAATTCTCAATCATCAGCAAAGTGATGGAAGGTGTCATCCACAGTTCTATCAAATGGCACTGACACTCAACCCTAAACCTTATTACAGCCTTGGTCTAAACATGGACAAAAAAAGAGCTGAACTCGAGGTGAAGTAAGAGTGGCTACCCTTGACATCAAGGCCTGCATTTGATTGCATGTGGCTTTAAGGAGCCCAAGCAAAACTGGAGTCAGAGAATCAGGAGGAAAACTCTTCACTGGTTGGAGTCACACCTAGCGCGAAGGAAGGTGGTTGCAGTCACTGGAGGCCAATCACCTCAACCCTAGGACAATGCTGCAGGAGTACCTCAGGGTAGTGTCCTAGACCCAACCATTTGCAGCTGCCTCAATAACCTTCCTTCCATCTTAAGATCAGAAGTGAGGATGTTCGCTGATGATTGCAAAATGTTCAGTATCTTTGGGAGATAGTGGTAGTGGTAATGTTACTGCACAAGTAATCCAGAGGTCCAGAGTAATGCTCTGAGAACATGGGTTCAAATCCCACCATGTCAGCTGCTGGAATTTAAATGTAATCAATAAATCTGGAATTGAAAGATAGTCTCAGGTGATAGTGACCATGACAATACCACTGATTGTTGTAAAAACCCATCTGGTTCACAAATGTCCTTTCAGGAAGGAATGTGCCATCCTTACCCGGTCTGGCCAACATGTGACTCCAGACCCCAGCAATGTGGTTGACTCTTAACTGTCCTCTGAAATGGCCAGCAAACCACTCAGTCCAAGGGTAATTTGGAATGGACATTAAATGCTGGCCTTTTCAGCAATGTCCACATCCCCATGAAAGAATAAAGGAAAAAATCTGCAACGCCTCAGATACTGGAACAGTCTGTTTCCATATGCAGCAAGACCTGGACCATATCCAGGCTTGGACTGACAAGTGGCAAGTAACATTCATGTCAAAAAGTGCCTGGCAATGACCATCTCCAACAATCTCCCTTGACATTCAACTGCATTACCATTGCTGAATTACCCAATGACAACAACCTGGGGCTTACCATTGACCAGAAACCAAACTGGACCAACCATAGGTCAGAGGAATTCTGTGGTAAGTCACTTCCTGTCTCCCCAAAGTCTGCCCATCATTCACAAGGCACAAGTCAGAAGTGCGATGGAATACTCTGCATTTGCCTGGATGATTGCAATTCCAACAACACTCAAGAAGCTCAACACCATCCAGGACAAAGCAGCCCATTTGACTGGCACCCCATCCACCACCTTCAACATTTACTGCTGCCACTACTGACACAGTGGCAGCAGTGTGTACCATCTACAGGACGCATTGCAGCAACTCACCAAGGCTCGTTCGACAGCACCTTCCAAACCCATGACCTGTACCACCTAGAAGGACATGAGCAGCAAATGCATGGGAACACCACCATCTGCAAGTTCCCTACAAGCCACACACCACCGAGACTTGGAACTATATCACCATTCTTGCACTGTCGCTTAGTCAAAATCCTGGAACTCCCTAACAACATGTGGGTGTAACTATACCACGTGGACTGCCATGATTCAAGAAGGCCACCACCACCTTCTCAAGGGCAATTCAGAATGGGTAATAAATCAACCACATCCTAATAAAGAATAAAAATAAAGCTTTTCATCTGTATGGTATCCAGTCTCTTAGAAGCGGCAAAAACCATTCCAAGAATTGGAAATATGAAAATAGGGATATCAACAAATACTTTAATTTGATAAATTTCAGAACACAGTAAGTGTTCAGTATTATTGGAGCAATGTGGTGTGTGATTTGATAATCCCAATAGCCATTTACTTATTCAGAATATTTAACGCTCATGGCATTAAAGGACTTACCTCAATGTCCCCAACTGTGTCAGGCGTACAGGGACCCAACTCTGTTTCCATTGTTGCTTCAGTCTCTTCCACTTTTACCTTTTCCGTCATAGATGCTGTTGAAACACTGAAGATGCCATGAATGTCGATGCATACATTTACCTTCACTTTGGATTTTTCACCATCTATCTGAGGTAGAATATCCTGAATGATAAACTGCCCTACAACCAAAAAGGTGGTTTAAAATTAGTAGGAAAAGATAGAAAAAACAAATATGCAAAATTCTGTACATCAGAAAAAAGCAAAAAAAGGTGAAACGTTGGTTGTTTTTCCAAGCACCCTTAGGTAGTGTTTCTGCGTTGGGGGCAACAAGCAAAACCTGCACATTTATAAAAGTGTTCTCCACCACTCCCAACCTACAAATTTCCACTCACTTTTTGCATTTCAGCCAATTTTTTAAATTGAAACATTTTGCTCTAAAATCTATTCAATTGAAAGGATGGTAGCTAGGTGCAGTTTGATTGATACATTAAAAAAGGGTTTATCACAAATAACAGCATTTACAATCCGTGTCAATCCATCACCTAGAAAGGATCTTGGCTCAGTAGATCAGCGAGTGGAGTCCGTATGATTAGAGTTTAGGAACAGCAAGAGAAGGGTCAGAAAATGTTGCTGGGAGTTGTTTATATGCCATCTAAAAATTGTTACACCATTGGACAGAGTATTAAGCAATAAATAATTCGACCTTGTAACAAAGGCGTGTAAAGGGGATCTTTACTCTTCATATAGACTGAAGAATCAAATTGGTGATGGTCGCCTGGAAGGTGAGTTAATAGAATAATTTTGTGACAGCTTCCTAGAACAGTACATTGTGGACCCAACTAGGGACAAAGCTATTTTAGATCTAGTATTGTGCATTGGAGAGGGTTAATTAGTAATCTCATAGTAAAAGATCCTCTGGGAAAAACAAGGTGTCAATACTACAATTGAATTATATATTAAGTTTGATAGCGACATACTTAAGACCAAAGTAAGAATCTTAAACTTAAAAACTTATACAAAGTCATGAGGAGAGAGTTGGCTAAGGATTGATTGGGTAAATAGACTGACAGCTTCTGGTGGTAAATAGACTAAATGTTGACTGGAGTTTAGAAGATTGAGGAGTGATCTCATTGAAACATAACATTCTGAAGGGGCGGAAAGGTTTTATCCCCCCCCCCCCCGGCTGGGGACTCTAGAACACATGGGCACAGGCTCAGGATAATGGATCAATTACTTGGAACACAGACAAGAGAAATTTATTCACTGGGGTTGTGAATCTTTGGAATTCCCTATCACTGATGTGAATACTCCATTGTTGAGTATAATCAAGGCTGGGGTATTTGGATTTTTGATTTCCAAGGAACCAAGAGATATGGGGAGCAGAAGGGAAAGTTGAGTTGAGGCAGGTGATCAGTCATGGTTGTAGTGAATGGCAAAACAGGTTCAAAGGGCCATGCAGTTTATTCCTGCTCCTATCTCATGTTCCTGATCCAAAAAGTATTTGGAGTCAGGGAAAGTCATTAATATTGATTCATAATTGGCATCCAATTGCAGTGCTACAGATGCATCTTAGGCACCCATTGGAAGAGGTCAAGAAGTGCAGCACCAACTGATAATGCCCAATAATTGTTATCCTATTCGAACAGTCCCTTTGCAAGGGGAAGATGAAGGAAGTGATATCTAACAACTAATGTTGACAGCTTACTTTTGAACTGGTCTCAAATGAATCCCCAAGTGGGCCCAAGGTTGCCAATTGCATTTTGGTAGGAAGAACATGGACAGAAAATATAAAATAAGGGGTGAAATTTTGAAGGGGGTGCAGGAGTAGAAAGACTTGGGTGTATATATGCCTACATCATTGAAGGTGGTAGGACAGGTGGAGACAGCAGTTAATAAGGCATAAAATATCTTAGGCTTTATTAATAGGGAAATAGAGTACAAGAGCAAGGAGGTTATGCTGAGCTTATATAATGCACTCGTTAGACCTCAGCTGGAGTATTGAGGGCATCATTCCTTAGGAAGGATGTGAACACATTGGAGAGCGAGAAGAGATTTTCAAGAATCGTTCCGGAGATAAGAAACTTCAGCTATGAGGATAGATTGGAGAGGTTAGGACTGTTCCCCTCAAAGAGAAGGCAGCTAAGAGGAGGAGATGTTCAAAATCATGACGGGTCTGAACAGAGTAAATAGAGAGAAGCTGTTCCTGCTCATAATAGGATTAAGAACGAGAGGGCACAGATTGATTTGCAAAAGAAGCAAATGTGATGTCAGGAAAATATTTTTCCGCACAGTGAGTGGTTCAGGTCTGGAATGCACTGCCTGGAAGTGTGGTGGAGGCAAGTTCAATCCAGGTATTCAAGAGGGCATTAAATGATTGAATAGAAATAATGTGTAGGGGTAGGGGGAAAAGGCAGGGCAATGGCACTAGGTCATAATGCTCATTTGGAGAGCCAGTGCAGACACGATGGGTTGAATGGTCTCCTTCTGTGCCATTAAAATTCTGTGATTCTGTGCACATATTCCTAGAGGTTTGATCACATGAGCAGTAGGAGCACTTTGTTGAAAGTAACAGTTTAAATTCCTTTGAAATGAAATCAGAGGAGATCAGCATCCTGGCCAGACAGACCAGGAAGATTTGATTTTTGCTCTCCCAAGACGGCTTAACTTAGCCAGAATGTTGGTAGGGATACTACAATTGGCCTCAGCACCCCTGGACTACAGAGGGAATAAGTCAGCCAGCGTTCCCAGCCTCATTGATTTTTGGGGCCTATAACAATAGCTCAGTTTTATTCAACTCACATGAAAATCCTTGGACTAAATTCACGTTCATGCAGAAAATTCGCTTACCTATTTTTACTTCAGAATAAGGGAGCGTTTGGGGATTGCTGTAAAAAGCTTCTAGTTCAAATGGCTTTTTTCTGTAGAAAGTGATGGCCTTTGAAAAGGGTGCTGCATGGTTTCTGGAATATACTTCGTGACTCCTAATAAATAATAACAAACAGCATTTCAAATTAATGTACAAGTAACTCAGCAAATGCTATTTGAAACTGTGATAATGATGCTTAAAAAGTTTAGCTGAAAATCAAAACAGAAAATTAATGAATTTTTAAAAAATAGTACCAAATGAAAATTGGATTCTTACCCCTCTACTTCATCTGCTTCTGTACTCCACTTCAGGGAAATTGGGAATGGTACTACATCTGTGATGGAGAATTCACGTACTTTAAAAGCAGGTGAAAGCATTGCACACTAAAAATAGGAGGAGTAATAGAAGTGTCATATCACGTGTTAGTATTGGGTTTATGTGGAAGAATCCAAATGTTTTAAAAATATATAGAAAATAGGCTGCCCGCCTCCCCACCCCATGCCTTTATATTATTATTTGCAAAATAGTAGTCATGGTTCACTGAATATTGTTGCATTAAATTAGCAGAAAGTGAGCTGGGCTTTCCTGTCTGACAGTGGGCCAATGTGCATCAGGCAGGTTTTAAAAATGTACTGGACCCAAATCCAGGATGCCCACACCTATTCCCAGCCGCTGCAACTTGAATTGGTATGGGAGAAGGGGGTGGCTCACAAGCCCACACACTTGTCCTGTATTGTCTTGTAAACCTCTTCCCTCTCTCTCTACAACGTGATCACATCCTTCCTATAGCCCAGAAGTGGGCAATTTTAATGGCATCGGGTTGGTTTTGGAAGGGGACATAATTCACAACAAAAGCGGTGTCATGGAAGATGGAGAACCATACAAAAGATAAGTACAAAAGGTGTTGCTAACTTCACATGTCAATGAAATGTTGCTAAATAAGTTATTTCTTCTTCACAAAGCGAGTGTTGATAGGACTTTGTTTTGAAAGGGTAAGTGACCATTTTTAGTGTGGTTGCCAGGTTGGCACTGCTGACATCTGGCAACTGTCAAATGAATGAAGAGCATTGTGAAAGTGGAAAAGTCTTCAAATATATGGACATCCACTAGCTAAAGTGCTATTCTGCACTGTACAATAGTGAAATACAGATCTGATGGTGTAAAATGTTTTATTTTCCTTGAAGTAGAGTTCCACCATATTTTTGGCTATTTCAAAACTTCTGACTGTCTTCACAGGTTTTAATAGATTCAATATGACTATAACTCAGGAGGGTTTATTGACCGCTGTTCAATGGAATCATATTACGAATCCTTTGCTGACTTGCAAACCCACTAATGAAGAGCAGGTGGTTGTTTTTACAGTTCTTCAGTGGAATTTCATAATGAATGCATGACTGACTTGAAACCCACTAATGAACGGAATTTGCTCAACAGGGACTGTTGACAAAGCTGTCAAGGGCAACGTGAGTTCAGTTATTTTGTCAGAT
The DNA here is from genome assembly GCF_017639515.1 of Carcharodon carcharias. Lineage (NCBI taxonomy): Eukaryota > Metazoa > Chordata > Chondrichthyes > Lamniformes > Lamnidae > Carcharodon > Carcharodon carcharias. The sequence continues at coordinate 45,049,114 of NC_054477.1, read as the reverse complement.
TTCCGAGCTGTTAAGATGGTTTTTTTTTATAAAGTGTATAACAACTAGTGTTTATTGATTTTGACAGATCTATGAGCTTCTGAAAGACTTCCCAAATGTTCCAATAGGATTTCAGAGTTCTGTTTATAAATGGATACTGAGTGAGTAGGTTGGGCGGGTGGGGTTGTAGTGAAAGGGGAGTATGGAGGGGGGAGCGGGGGGGTGGAGATGCAAGTTAAAGGAGCCTCATATCCCCTCCAAATCTGGGCCGATATCATCGACCTGCCTCAAACATCAGGATTGCTGCTGGAGGCTGTAGGCTTGACTTTAGCCAATCCTCAACTTCCCCTTTGAAAATTGTGTTGGTGGGCACTGCCAGTCAGGAAGCAGGATTGCAACACTGAAAATTCTCCCAACTCCTGCCTCCAAGATGAAAATCTGGCCGGATATCTACTACATAACACAATATTTTTTTTTAAATGAATGGAGGTTGTGTGCATGGGGGAGAAACATCCAGACTTGGAACTATGTCGCCATTCCTTCACTGTCGCTGAATCAAAATCCTGAACTCCCAGACACTTTGGGTGCACCTGCGCCAGGATGGACTGTAGCAGTTCAAGAAGGTGGCTCATCATTACCTTATGGGCAATTAGGGGTGGGCAACAAATGCTGGCCTTGCCAGCACACCCACATCACATGAAAGAATTAATAAAATGCTGGAATTTGATTGCAAAATAAAAATTAGGCTCATAACCTGTTCTCACCTTCTGCTGAGAGATGTTGATTTTAACTCAAAGTAGGCGGTGGTGGGTGGGGGAGTGGTGAGTGCAAAGAACAGTCATTTGCCTAAGTTTCAGGTACAGGTATTTAAAGACCTGAACCTCACTAAAAATGCTGCCTGTCCATTTTCTGCCCTGAGCAGGCAAAAGAAGGTACAGTGTGTTTGCTGATAGAGAAAGACAAGAAGTCCTGGCTGCCTGATATTCTTACCATAATTAGTGGGGAAGGAGTTTGAGGCCCTACTGACAGGGAAGTGGGCCGGGGGAAGTGGGGGCAAGAAGAGACCCTGATTTTTCTTGTAGGGCCTGGAAGAGCATTTCTGTTCCTCTTGGTCCCATAAAAGGCAGGTTTTATTCTTACTTGACAGGGCCTCTTCGATCTGCCATCTGCTTCAGTTGGAGGACAGTTCTGGGGCCCCTTGTTCAGATCCCAGTCAAAATGCAATCATAGCTCTGTTGATTCAAGAAACCCATTTGCTTCAGACAGGGTCCTTTGCCATCTACAGAACAGTCCTTGTTAATATTTAAGTGGCAGCAATGAGTCAAGTTCCAAGCTGGTTATTAAATGCTCACCTGCCCATTTCTGCCAAGTCAGTAAGGTTCAAATTGACCCTAGTGACTTCTGGATCTAAAGATACAATTTGAGGAACAGGATCACAGGAAAAATCTAGCTTGCATCCATTATGCTTAATTCTTATCCATTCTAGTAACATTCTAGGTTACTATGGAAACAAATATACGTTTTAGTGTGCAGTATCTGAATAATTATAGATTTTGCAGATACTGTAGTTTTCCACTACTTTTAGCCACATGAAGCACAATCAATTACAACATCCAAACAATTTTCAGATACTCAAAGCGAACTAACCAGTTTTGCCTTCCTGGTTCATAGAAATTCAATACTAACTTAAATCAATTGCTTTCACTTTAATCTATATTCCATCTACTTATGGGCTAGTAGATATCAAAAGTTAAATGAAAAAGGTCATAAAGTTTACAGGGGCCAAAGTGCTTTCAGATCCCTGGTGAATTTGTTATGCAAGCAAAATACACCCCAGATTCCAGGATAATTTGGTTGCAGCTTCCATTTCTTTAAATTTTAAACAATAAAAATTCAGGTGTAAACACGATTATTGGTGTCCTAGTCAATGTTTTACCTGCAAAGCACAGCCTCTGACCACTGCTTCATCTGCATTGAGTGTAGTGCTGACAGCCTTCCCAAAGAATTTTGCGATCCTTTCTTTGACTGCAGGAATACGTGTGGACCCTCCAATTATCTCAACTGCATTAATATCTGCAAGTTTGAGTTGTGTTTGCTCCATAACTGATCGAAGAGGTGCCTCCACCCTTTGCAGCAGGCTTGCACAAAGCTCCTCAAAGTGAGTTCTGGAGGAAAATAGACTGATGAGCTATAGATCAAGTTTTAAATAAAGTTTTGAAATACAATGGATGATAAGCTGAATTTTCAAACAGAATTTGAAGATAACTGCTATAAATATCTTCCAGTCCAATAAGGTGACCACATCAACCCAATACATAGCCCTCCTTTTGGTGGGTCAGTAACAAAGCACCATGGATGGCATCTCTGACTAAATAAGCAATGTTCTGCTGAAAAGAAAAAGTGGCTGTAGGTGGTTAACTTCAGAGAATAAAAGCAGCTCAACATATAATTTCAATACTTTAAGGTGCATACATTCCTCAGTCCATATGTTTGAATATGCCTCAGACTATACACAGGTGACGCATAATCTTGTTACTTAATTTTCTTTGTGCTTTACCGATTCATCTTTCCGGTTACATCCACGTCATTCATGAAGCATTCAATGCTCAAGGGAACATCCATGGAGTTGGCACTCATGAGTTTCTTCAGCTTCTCACACTCCTGATACAGTCGTAATAAGGCTCGGATTTTAGACTTCACATTTAATTTATACTTGGTTTTGAATTCTGAACAAAAATACTCTACTAATACTTCATCAAAATCTTGGCCTCCCAAATGTGGATCAAAGGCTGTTGCAAGTATCTGAATTGAAAAAAGAAAATTGGAATTTTAGCTTGTTTCTGCATTTCAGTAATTATATAAATTAACTGCTTATAGAAAATTTTTCAAAAAAAGTTTTTCAGATGAGCAGCCACTTATTTTTGCATCACAAATGCTTGAACATCATTTTCTGCATCTTTTTAAATAGGATGGCAATCAAGCTGCCCTACATATGTGACTTGACTTTCATTTGGGAGACTCAACATAGCAGGCTAGCAGTTGGTTCGTGGGTAATGGTAAAGGTGCGCATTTGGAATTTCACCTATGTTATAAGACTGATCCATCCTTTGAAAGGATAAGTACTTAAGACATGTTACTTCTATATTATCTTCATATTTATATGAAAATGGGCTAAAATAAAAAAGTAATATCATGTGCTAGCAGAATATTTGTTTATATTCCACAATAATCAGATAATCACTATCTCTTCAAAACTGATATCTTAAGCAAAAGATTTGCATTTATATAGTGCTTAGCATGACCACTGGATATCAAAGCACTTTCCAGCCAATGACGTACTTGTTGTTATTGGCAGACAGGTCCCCAGTGTAATGTCTCATCTGCAAAACTGCAATCATAAGAGTGCAGTGCTCCCTCAAAGAGCACTGGAATGTCAGCCTCGATTTCCATGTTCAGTCCCTAGAGTGGGACATGAACCCAGAACCTTGTGATGAAGAGATGAATGTGCAAACAAGTAAATCACAGCTGACACTCAAACTGAAAATGGAGGGGAAAAGCTAATATTCTTCAACCTTGTCAATTTTATACCCCCCATTGAATTTGAAAGTTCCCCCAAATCATTAATGAGAGATTAGCATGATTTCCCTCAGTTTTTCAAATTGAAAGCATTTCAATCGATAAGTATTTTAACGTGGCATTAGTGAGCCAAACAGTCAACCGAATTTGAAATATCACATGAGTGAGATGTAAATTACATAGTTTGCCAATTAAACTCTGTTACTTTCCTGATCAGCAATTCTCAACGAGTAACTGAGATATCAATTTATTAAAATTTTTGTTCTGTATTGAGGAGAACTGCCTTACATGTCATCTCTTTAAAGACAGTATTGAAAAAATGTGTAGCTACACATCTGTTAAATAGTAAAATTTTATATTTGCACAACTCAACTTCCTTGTGCCTTCTCTCTCTCTCCTCCATTATAAATTCATATGTCCACATTTATAATGAATTCTGCCCAACAAGTTCATCACTATGCTAGCGCACCTTGCTACTTGCTTCCCCGCTATCACTTAAAATGCTTTGGAAATCATGTTTTCTCTCAAGAGTTATTGAAATTTATATCCTGATTTAAATATAAACATATCCCTCAATATCATGAAAATTATAAGTAAAATAAATTAACTTTTATATTATTTAATGCCTTAAGGTTTTTACTTAAACGGCGTTGCAGGCTCGCCCAAAAAGTATGGGCTGGAATTGACGCTCTTTTGCCAGTGGGTTTGAAAATGGGGGGTGGTGGTGAGTGGAGGCATCGGGCAGCCCACCTGCCCTTGGGTATATTAAGGCCTTTAAGTAGCCAATTAATGGTTATGGAGGTTATGCTGTAACTATATAAAACGTTAGGGCACAACTTGAGTACTGAATGGAGTTCTGGTCATCTCATTACAGAAAGGATGAAATTGCATTAGAGAGGGTACAGAGAAGATTTACAAGGATGTTGCCAGGACTGAAAAACTACACTATGACAAAAGATTGGATAGGCTGGGGTTGTTCTCTTTGGAACAGGGGAGGCTGATGGGAGATTTGATTGAGATGGACAAAATTGTAAAGGGCCTGGATAGAGTGGATGGGAAGGGTTTCATCAAGGGGAGGTCATGCCTGACAAATCTGTTAGAATTCTTTGAGGAGGTAACAAGTAGGTTAGACAAAGGAGAGCCAATGGATGTTATCTACTTGGACTTCCAGAAGGCCTTTGACAAGGTGCCGCACAGGAGGCTGCTCAGTAAGATAACCCATGGTGTTGGAGGCAAGGTACTAGCATGGATAGAAGATTGGCTGTCTGGCAGGAGGCAGAGTGTGGGGATAAGGGGGTCCTTCTCAGGATGGCGGCCGGTGACTAATGGAGTTCTGCAGGGGTCAGCTTTGGGACCACAACTTTTCACTTTATACATTAATGATCCAGATGAAAGAACTGAGGGCATCCTGGCTAAGTTTGCAGATGATACAGATATAGGAGGAGGGACAGTTGGTATTGAGGAAGTGGGGAAGCTGCAGAAGGATTTGGACAAGTTAGGAGAATGGGCAAAGAAGTGGCAGATGGAATACAACATGGGCAAGTGTGAGGTCATGCACTTTGGTAGGAAGAATAGAGGCATAGACTATTTTCCAAATGGGGAGACAATTCAGAAATCTGGAGTGCAAAGGGACTTGGGAGTCCTAGTCCAGGATTCCCTTAAGGTTAACTTGCAGGTTGAGTTGGTAGTTAAGAAGGCAAATGCAATGTTGGCATTTATTTCGAGAGACTAGAATATAAAAGTAGGGATGTACTGCTGAGGTTTTATAAGACTCCGAGCAGACCACATTTAGAATATTGTGAGCAATTTTGGGCCATGTATCTCAAGAAGGATGTTCTGGCCCTGGAGAGGGTCCAGAGGAGGTTCACGAGAACAATTCCAGGAATGAAAGGCTTAACATATGAGGAACATTTGAGGACTCTGGGTCTATACTCGATGGAGTATGGTGCATGGTCAAGTGGAGGGGGACTTCCTTGGCAGTTCCCTTGTGCCCATTGGAGACACCCGCTCCCAAAGTCACACTACTTTACCCTCCCCGCCTGACTACTCAAGCCCAGCCCCACAACCCCCCCCCAAACCCTAGCTGGGGTCTGCCAGCTTGGCCCTGGCAATACCATGGACTTACCTCAAGTTCGTGGAGTGTCTGTAGCCCCAGCAGTGGCCACCTTTCACACCTGGCACTGCTGGGTTTGCAGAGCTGACAGCCAACCAGATTGGCCGGTAGCTCTCCTAAGGCGAGAGCGCAGCTTGCCTCAGTGGAACAGTGCAGCAGGCCATGGACAGAAAGCTCAGCATGGGAACAAGGTAGAGAACTAAAACAAAGCAATCAGAAGCTCGGGGTCGTGTCCACAAAGCAGTCACCCATTCTGTGTTTAGTCTCCCCATTGTAGAGGGAGCCTTATAGTGAACAGTAAATACAGCGGACTAAATTGAAAGAAGTACAAGTAAATCACTGCTTCACCTGGAACTGTGAGAAGGAAGGTGGTGAAAGGGCAGGTGTCGCATCTCCTGTGCTTGCATGGAAAGGAGGGCGTGTTAAGTGTGACTGAGTAGGGTAGGGTATCGCAGAGGGGAAGGGGATGGCAGAGGAAGATGCGTTTGGAGGTAGCATCATGTTGGAGCTGGCAGAAATGGTGGAGAATGATCCATTGAATACAGAGGCTGGTGGGGTGGAAAGTGAGGACAAAGGGAAACTTATCAGAGATCTGAAAGGGAAGGGAAGGCATGAGGGCAGAAGTGCATGAAATCGATCCAACACAGTGGAAGGCCCTGTCAATTACGCTGGGTGGGAATCCTCAGTTGAAGAAAAGAGGAAGACATATTGGAAGCACTGGTGTGAAAGGTTGCATTGTCAGGACAGATAAGATGGAAAACTGGGAGAATTGGAATAGAGTCCTTATCAGAATCAGGGTGTGAGCAAGTGTAGTCAAGGTAGCTGTGGGGGATCATGGCTTTCTATGAATATTAGTTGATAACCTATCTCCGGAAATGGAGACAGAAGTCAAAGAAGGGAAGAGTCAGATGGACCAGGTGAAGGTGAGGGAAGGGTGGAAATTGGAAACAAGGTCAATGACGTTTCCTAGCTCATGGAGATAGCAGGAGGTGGCACCAATACAGTCAGCTTAACATCAGTGGTGGGAAAGATAACAGAATCCCTACTAAAAAAGGAAAAATAGGAAAATGTCTACAAACTGAAAATATAATAATAAACAATCACCATCATCTACGCTCTTTAACTCTTTAAAGAGGAATTAGACAGTAGACAAGCATAATGCAGTAGATGAACTTCTGACCATCTCTGTACCATTACTAACACTGCTTATTTCCATCTCCATAATACTGTCCAACTCTGCCTATGCCTCAGCTCATCCGCTGCTGAAACCCTCATCCAGGCCCTCGTTACCTTTAGACTTGACTTGATGGAAACAGGGAATATAAGTAAATAATAGCTTTTAAAGAGTGGCAGGAGGTGGGAAGTGGATCAGTGCTGGAACCACTGTTTGTATTTAGATCAATGATTTAGGCTTTGTAATTGAAAACAAATTTCTAAATTTACAGCCGACACCAAATTGGGAGGGGTAGTCAAAATTGAGAAGGACTGCAACAAATTACAAGATGACATTTTTGCAGAATAGGCATATAATTGGTAAATGAATTTCAACACCATGAGGTATTACAAAAATGAGGAGGTCAAATATTACTTGGAAAACAAGAATCTAAATGGGGTGGAGGAGCAAAAAAGATCTGAGAGTACAAATAAACAAATTACCAAAAGCTATGACAACACCTGTTAATAAGGCCATTAAAAAAAACAAACCATACACTAGAGCTTAATTCTAGAGGGATAAAATTGAACTGAGAAGTTATGTTAAACTTCTCCCTGGTTGGAGCACTTTGGAATAATAATTACAGTCCTGGTCAGCATATTATGACAGGAGAGAGTGCAAAAAGATTTACAAGGATCATACGGACCTGCAAGGTTACACCCAACAGGCTGGGTTTCTTTTCTCTTAAAAAAGAAAGGCTGAGGAGGCTTAATAGGAGGTGTTTATAATTATGAAATAATTTGATGGAGAAGTCACTAAGGATATGCTTCCACTTGTGGGGAACATCAAAACTGGAGGCCATCAATATAAGATGATCTCCAAGAAATTAAATTGGGCATTCAGAAAAAAGCTCTTTAAACCTCAGTTTTTTGGAATACACAGTTAATATGTTTAAGGCCCGACCTCTAATTTTTTTTTTTTTGCGCAGCCACACATGCTAACTTGAAGGTAGCTTAAAGGGGCCAACTTGTGTGCAGCCTGTGTGGGAACTTTCAAGTTGTTGCACAATTTACAGGGAACATTGTTCTTTATGCAGAGAGTTGCAAGAATGCGCTACTGCAGGGGGTATTTGAAACAAATTGAATAGATCCATTTAAGAAGTAGCTACATAAGTATTTGAGGAAGATGGGAATTGAGGAATACGTTGATAGAGTTAGAAGCTGATAGGAAGAAGCTCGACTAAAGTATAAACACTGACATAGGCTGGTTGGACTGAATGGCCTCTTCCAATGCAGTATTTTCGACTGTGCATTGACTTAAATTTTGAATACCTCAACTATGTGAAAAACCAATAATCTTTATCTAGCTTACATTCAAATAACTTTGAAAAAAAACAGGAGGGCAAATTTTTATAAGCTTCATAAAAATTTATACTAAGAAGTTTTTAAAACAGAAATTGAAACAAATGATCAAGTAAAAGGTGGAATTGTTCATATCAACAAGGGTAAGATAACACTCAATGATCGAGAATGGACACCTATTCTTTTACTTGTAAAGGAATGTAAGTTGAGCTGTAAATAAACAAATTTTCTGAAGTAGCTTACTAAAAAGGTTGTCAAAAATTATTAGAAATTGGATAACTCTGCAAGTAAACTTGGGAATAACTTGTCATACCACAAAAATCTCTCAGCTAGATTTTCATAAGTGTACAATACAAAATAATTACCTTAAGATTTCCCTTACTGAAAGCACAGGCAGAAACTTGGAATGCTGAATGACCCATATCTGCAAATATCACAATTTTTGGCTTTTCTTCAAGGGCTGGTAGATCTGGCTTGTAGATTCCATAAGCTAGAGATGCTAACATTTTAAAAGACTTACCATTAGCACAATTTCTTCTTTAAAAAAAATAAACTTTACTTATTTGAATCTTTACAGCATACCTGCTGTGGTATCATTCATCAGTCTTAGACAATTCAAGCCAGCAATATAAGCAGCATTTAGCACGGAGCTCCGTTCAGCATTGGTGAAAAAAGAGGGTATCTACACAAAAAAAAAAAACAATTTTTACATGGTATACTTTAACTCTAGTTACTTTGCTGATTAAAACACCAATTTTTTTTAAGGCTCCCACTCTGGGTGCAATTGGCAATCTGATGGCAAATTGTGCCAGCTTTCAAAAGTGACATTTTTTGCAAACATTTCTGCTCAAACTCGTTTGCACGTTGATGAAACTTCCATAAACCAACGCAGTCAAGCAGATTAACTTTTTAAAAATAGATTTTGCATTTAAAGTCCTTGATGCAATTAAGAGTGATATCAGGTGCAGATTTGTTAACATTTTTATTAAGGGTGCCTAGTCCATCACCTGTGAGTAATCAAATTCCAAATAATTAATTTTATTTCACAATGATGTAGAAGAATGGGAAAATTTAAAACAGTATTCAGGATGGAGGAAAAATACATTTAATGTACAATAGTCAGCTTCTTAGTAAATCAATTAATTTTTTTTAGAAACCTGCTAGTGTCCTTGCACATAAAAAGCTTTATTTTAAAGTGTCTCCTTGAGTTAATGTTAATCAAAACTCAGGAATGGTGATGAATTCAAATTGTGAGCATGGCCAGTTCTGTGGATGAAGCTGTTTTCTAGCGCAATACTTTTAAAAATAGCACAAATGATTGCAGAAACCCAGCACAATGTGTATAGGGCACCTTTCTAACCCAACATATACAAAGACTATCAAGTGAAGAGTTATCATAATAATGGGGAATGAACCAGAGTAGATAAGAGAAGTACAAGTAATGTGACATCTAGGTAAAAGTGACTATAATACAATAAAGCTTCAAGATGGTGAAGAAAATAAAATAAATATCAGGTTAAATCAGGAGATAAGCTGATTTTGAGGGGCTGAGAATAAAATTTGGGAAAAATGGGAAAAATTTGGGAAAAATATTGGCAAACAATGGGAAAATTTAAAACAGTATTCAGAATGGAGGAAAAATACATTCTGTTGAACGTAAAGAACAAACTAAACACTGGTGAGACTCCGCAGATGAACAAAGACATGAAGGAAGAAATAAGGGTAAGGAAAGAGGCATAAATTAAGTACACTAACAGCTGAGGAATGCATAATAAAGGAGGACACAGATTAGAAGTAAAAAAACAATTACGAAGGCAAAGAGGAGCTGTGAAATTAAATTACCAGGAAACATAAAAACAAAATAGCAAAGATTTTACAGACACATCAATAAGAAAGGAAACCAGTTAGTTCAATAGTAGTGATGGGAAAAATAATGCAAGCCCTCCTCAAGGGGAGAATATTAGAACATCTAGAAGTGTATAGTCAGCATGGATTTCAAAAGGGAAACTTTTGCTTGACCAACCTTATTATTGATGCATTAAGAGAGAGAGTGGGCAATGGTAATGCAGTAGATGTAAATTTGTCTGGATTTTCAAGAGGCCTAGAATAAGTTGACCCATTATTGACTTTAGTCAGAAATGTGGAGGTGGGGACAAGTGATAGAAGGTAGCTAGAAATATTTTCTAAGGCAGACAGCAGAGAATGGGGATAAAGGGTAGTTACTCAGGAGTGATAGAAGGTAGGAAGTGATGTTCCACAAGGATCAATGCGGGAACACTGCTGTTCACATTTATATGAACGTTTGGACTTTGGAATCAAAAGCACAATTTTTAAATTTGCAGATGACACCAAATTGGCGGGTGAGGTGGAGGGGGAGGGAACACTGGGGGAATAGGCAATACTGAGGAGAACTGCAAAAAGTTACAGGACAAAGTGAATAAACATGCAAAATGGGCAAATAACTGGCAATTGAACACAGATAAATGTGAAATATTACATTTTAGTAAGAAGAATAGGAAGGTCATTTATTACTTGGAAGTTGCAAGTCTAGAGGGGTAGTGGAACAAAGGGATCTCAAGAGTACAAATACATCAAATCACTACAAGTTGCATCACAGAGCCATTAAAAAAAGCAAACCAAGTACTATATTTTATTTCTAGAGGGATAGAATTGAAAATTAGGGGGTTTTGCTAAACCTGTATCAAACCTTAGACAGACTACACAGAATAGTGTGCACAATTCTGGTTATTAAACTACAAAAAGGATAAAGGACACTGGAGAGGATGAATATAAGATTTACAAGGATGATACCAAGGATGAAAGGATTGACAGGCTGGATCTCTTTTCTCTTGGGGAAAAAAAAGAAAGCTGAGGCGTGATCTAATAGGGTACCTAATAGTATGAAAGATTTTGTTGGAGCGGATACAGAGAGAATGGCCTGAATTTTTGTGCAGATGGAGAGGCTCCTCGTAACAGCAAAAATGGCACCAGAGACTCATGTGTGGAAGACCTGCCCCCGAAACCAGCCCCCATCATTTTCAGGGCATGGGGCAGAGGGAAAATGGGGCCTGGTTGTGGTTTACACATCCGTGGTTCATGGAGGCACTGAAATGCAGTTGCCTTCAGTCAGATCTGATTTTTGGTTGTCAGACGTCCAAAACATGACATGCGCAGGTTTGATCTGGTAGGAGAAAGCCTAAACTTACCAGACTTCTTTGGATGGGTATGATATCCTTTTAGATAGGTTGATGGACACCTTTGGAGAGGTATCCTTTCTAATTGTTAAAAGTAAACATGCATATGTGTAAAAAGTGCATAAACTCATTGGGACTGTTAAAGGGAGCTATCAAGCTGTCAAGGCATTTACATCTCCTGTTCTTCAAATAACTGAAAAAACAGTCTGCAGTGTTGAAAAAAGTGCTTACCATTGACATAAACCCGAGTGTTACCATTACAGGAATAAAGTGCTGTATGACTGATTTCACACCCTATCATTATCACAGTGGGGTACCTGTCAGATCACAGATTGATTCACAGCTCCAAGTGCTCAGAAGTTAAATGTAGTGACTGGTTTTTTCTTAAATCAATAAATTAAAATAAAATTAGTGACTTCACCGAAGGATTTTATTTAATCTCAGCATGAATCCTAACATCTGTTTATTGTGGATACTGGGTGAGTTGGCATGGAGGGTGTAAGGGAAAAGGGTTGACACGAGTTGGCATTAAATTAGCAAAGGAGCTATAAAGGGTATTGGGGTGGGTAGAGGGGCAGAAGTTTACATGGAGGGTATAATAAGTCATGTGGTGGGTAGGGGGCATGGAGTATGTAAAAGGTGAGGAGGTAGAAGAGGTAAGGACTGCAGAGCTGTTTTTTCCCCTCTGCCAGAGTGCTGGAGAACCGAAGTGGGCCTTTTCACCCAGTCCGGCTCTGCACCTTGTGGCCCCCAAACTGTTTCTGGGAGGTGGCAGGCCCAACTCCTAATTCACCTCACCCACACTGCCCAAATTAAATTCCGACTATTTGGGGCACTTTTTCCCTAGGTTGGGTTTGCGGAGCTAGGAATTGTCCCAATTCTGTCCCTGCCCTAAATTTTCGCTCCCAGGTCAATGTTTCCTCTAGTAGAGAAGAGCAGCCACCAGGAAATCCAATAAGGAGTTCAGAAGAAACTTTGTCACCTGAAGAGCGGAAGCAACTTAGTTATCTGAAGAGTAGAACTCGTTATCACAGGGAGTGGTTGAAGTGAGTATTATAGATGTATTTGAGGGGGAGTTAGGCAAGTATAAGTCAGAAGGCAATTAGAAAGTTATGATTTGGATGAGGAAAGATAGGAGAAGGTTCAAGCGGAGCATAAACACTGGTATGGATTGGTTGGGCCAATAGCCTGTGCTGTATAGTCTATGTAATCCTCTGTAATTTGAGTTGGACATACATTGCGTTTGAAATTTATCAAGCTTTTGTGCTGAAAACCCAGCTCAACCTAACAGAAATTCAAGAAATGGAGCTCTTTTATTATGAAACATACTTCAGCAGGAACCCAAGATTCAGGTCCTTAACAAGCATCATGTCAGCAGTACACTCCTTATAAATTCTTAAATAGTTAAGAAAGAGATTAAACTTCCAAACTTTTGATTTGTAGTGTAGTTAGGCTGAAAAATCACAATCTATAACAGGCAGAGAAAAAGACACCAGCACAACTTAACTTATTGCTTTGTGTGGCTCATCTTATAGTACAAATACCACATTAGCTATGTCAAACTGTTCACACAACTATTTTGAAAAATGGATCTTTCATAATTGTACAAGTTTTTTCTTAAGTCATTCTTGGAATGACAGCAAGGCCATATTTATTGCCCGGAGAAGTTTTAGTCAGCTTTCTTGAACCAATGAGTGGTTTGATACAACTAACTTGTTTGCTAGATTACTTCAAATGATATTCAAGAATCAACCAAATGTGTGTGGAACTGTAGACATATAGGCCAGTTCACTTTAGCCAACTCAGTCTTCATTCCCTTTTAATTGTCTTTAAGTTTGAAGCATTGGTCTTAGACCCACTCTTCTCTACCTCAAACTGAATGCGAAATTCAATCATGTTATGATCACTGCTACCTAAGGACACCATTACTGTGAAGTCATGAGTTAATCCTGCCTCGCTGCACATTACCAGATTTAGAATAGCCTGCTCTCCGTTTAGAGTGCTGTTCTAAGAAACTGCCCGGAAAACATCTTCCATGAACTCATCTTCCATGCTACCTTTGCCAATCTGATTTGCTCTCATCTGCATGTAGACTAAAATCATCCATGATTATCACCATATCTTTCTCACAAGCCCCCATTATTTCTTTCTGTAAACCCTGTCCCACACAGTGTAGTTACTGTTACAGGGTCTATAAACTATTCCTATAAGTGACTTCCTACCTTTACTGTTTCTTATTTTTACCCAAACCGATTCTATATCTTGATCTTTAGAACTAAGGTCATCCCTCATCATTGTATTAATGTCATTCTTAATTAACAATCCCTTTATCCCAGAAATCAAACAAGTGAACCCTCTTTGAACTGCCTCCAATGCAAATATATCCCCTCCCCCCCCTTAAATGAGGAGACCAAAATTGTACACAACTCTCACCAATGCCCTGTACAGTTGTAGCAGCACATCCCTAGTATTAAATTCCATATTCCTTTTGCAATATACACCAACATTTCACCTGCCTTCCTACTTGCTGTACCTGCATTTTGAGATTCATGTATGAGGACACCTAGATCCCTCTGTACCACAGCATTCTGTAGTTTTTCCATTTAAATACTACTTTGCTTTCCTATTTTCCCCAAAAGTGGATAACCACACATTTTCCCACAATGTACTCCATTGGCCAAATTGTTGCCCACTCACTTAACCCATAATCTTTATCCCTTTGCAGACTATGCCCTCTTCAAAACTTGCTTTCCTAACTACTTTCACATCGTCAGCAAATTTGGCTACAATACACTCAAGTCCCTTCATCCAAGTCACTCAGAAAGATTGTAAATATTGGAAGCTCCAGCAGTGATGATCCCTGCGGCATCCCACTTGTTACAGTTTGCCAATCTGAAAGGACTCATTTATCCCTACTGTTTCCTGTTAGTTAGCCGGTGCTCTATCCACGCTAATATCTTGGCCCCAACACTGTGAGCTCTTGTATTTTTCAGTAACCTTTTATGTGGCACCTCAGCAAATACCTTTTGGGAATCCAAATGAACTATATCTACTGGTTCCCCATTACATTCTCAAAGAACTCTAATAAATATGTCAAAATGATTTCCATTTCCATAAACCATGTTGACTCTACTGGATTTTATTTTGATTTTCTAAATGCTCAGTTACTACTTCGTTAACAATGGATTCTAGCATTTTTCCCATAATTGATGTTAGACTAACTGGCCTCTAGTTTCTTGCTTTTACATTTGTGGCTTTCCAAATCACTGGAACCTTTCCAGAATCTAGAAAATTTTGGAAGATTCTAATCAATGCATTCACTGTCTCTGCAGCTGCTTCTTTAAGACCATAGCATGCAGGCCATTAGCTCCAGGAGACTTGTCAGCCTTAATTCCCATTAGTTTTTCTAGTACATAACATAAGAAATAGGAGCAGGAGTGGGCAATTCAGCCCCTTGAGCCTGCTCTACTATTCATTATGATCACAGCTGATCTCACTTCAGCTTCAGCTCCAATTTCCCACTTTCTCCCCTTAACCTTTCAACCCATTACTAATTAAAAATCTGTCTATATCCTCCTTAAATTTATTCAGCGTCCCGGCATCCACTGCACTGAGGTAGTGAATTCCACAGATTCACGACGCTTTGAGAAAAGGAATTCTTCCTCATCCGATTTAAATCTACCACCGCTTAGCCTAAAACTATGGCCTCTCGTTCTAGAACGCCCCAGAAGGGGAAACACCCGCTCCACGTCTACTTTGTCTATCCCCTTTAGCATCTTATATACCTCAATTAGATCTCCTCTCATCCTTCTAAACTCTGGCTAGTATAGGCCTAAACTGCTCAATCTCCCCTCATAAGACCAGCCCCGCATCTCTGGAATCAATCTAATGAACCTCCTCCAGTGCAATTACATCCTTCCTCAAGTAAGGGGACCAAAACTGTGCACAGGACTCCAGGTGCGGTCTCACCAATGCCTTGGACAGTTGCAACAACACTTTCCTATTTTTATACTCTATTCCTTTAGTAGTAAATGCCAAAATTCCATTTGCCTTCCTTATTACCTGCTGTACATGCATACTAGCTTTCAGCGATTCATGCACGAGGACACCCACAACCCTCTGCACTGAAGCATTCTGAAGTTTCTCTCTATTTAAATACTAAGTTGCCTTTTAATTCTTCTAACCAAAATGGATAACCTCACACTTATCCACGTTAAACTCCATCTGCCAAATTTTGGCCCATTCACTTAACCTGTCCATATCCATTTGTAAATTTCTCATTTCTTCATTGCAACTTACATTCCCACCTATTTTGGTGTCATCTGCAAATTTAGCTATAGTAGCTTCTATCCCTGAATCCAAGTCATTAATATAGATTGTAAATAGTTGGGATCCCAAGGGCCAAACACTGTGGCACCCCACTGGTTACAACTTGCCGTCCAGAAAAAGACCCATTTATCCCGACTCTCTGCTTTCTGTTGGTTAGCCAATCCTCTATCCAAGCTAATATATTACCCCTAACTCCATGTGATCTTACCTTGTGTATTAATCTTTTGTGCGGCACCTTATCAAAGGCCTTCTGGAAGTCCAGATATACTACATCTACAGGATCCCAATTATCCACTTAGCTTGTCACATTTTCAAAGAACACTAGCAAATTAGTCAAACATGATTTACTCTTCATAAAACCATGCCAACTCTGATGGATTGCATTTTGACTTTCCAAATACCCCATTATTACTTCCTTAATAATGGATTCCAACAATTTCCCAACGACAAGGCATTAAACTAACTGGTCTATAGTTTCTGCCTCCCCACCACCCCCCCACCCTTTTTGAATAAGGGCATTACGTTAGCATTTTTCTAATCCACTGGAACCTTTCCAGAACCCAGGGAATTTTGGAATGTTATAGCCAATGCACCCATTATCTCCACTGCCACTTCCTTTAAGACCCTGGAATGTAGGCCATCAGGTCCTAGGGACTTGTCACACATTAATCCTGATAGTTTGCTCATTACTTTTTCTCCAGTGATGGTGATTGTTCTAAGTTCCTCCTTCTCTATATCCTCTGCACTACCTGTTACTATTGAGGTGGTACTAGCGTTAACTCATTAGTTTTATTCCGAATGTTACGTGCATTCAGATACAAAGCCTTTAAGTTTGCCCTATTGTCAATTTTCCCTGATTCTTTGGTGCAATATGGCGTTCACACACTGTCCCTTCCTTTCACTTTTTGATAGCAATCAGCCTCGTCACTAACCTGCATTCTTACCCTCTCCTTAAACTTTGATTTTTTATATTTCCATGCAACTGAACCCCACCCCCCCCTCCCACTATTTAGTTTAAGCCCTATCTACTACCCTAGTTATGCGATTCGCCAGGACACTGGTCCCAGTACTTTTCCTCTACTGATACAGAATGTTTTAAGTTCCTCCCTCCCTTTAGCCCTTTAATTTTCTCCTATTCTTGGAATATCTTTGTCTTTCACTATGCTTGTTCAAGTCTCTGGCATTCCCTGGTTTCCCATTATTAATTCTTCAGTATCATCCTCTAAGAGACCAACATTTACTTGTATCTCTTACTGTCTGTATTTATATTTCTTGCTAGTTTACTCATATTCTAACTTCTCCTATTTTTAAAAAAATTGTTTGTTGGATTTTTTAATTTTTCTAATTCTTTGGTCTACT
Source organism: Carcharodon carcharias (assembly GCF_017639515.1). Classification (NCBI taxonomy): domain Eukaryota; kingdom Metazoa; phylum Chordata; class Chondrichthyes; order Lamniformes; family Lamnidae; genus Carcharodon; species Carcharodon carcharias. The sequence continues at coordinate 45,032,050 of NC_054477.1, read as the reverse complement.
GCTAACCCTCACAGTATTGTGCATCTTTTCTTCCAATTCTATCCCATCCTCAATTTTCTTAGTTAGCCATGGATGATACATTCTTCTCGTAGAGACTTTCAAAGATATTCCATCAAAAAAAAGTGTGAAGCATCTCCTTAAAGGTCTGTCTTTACTTCTCTATGTCTTACCTTTTAACCTATTTTCCTAGCCCAACATATTTTCCTAGTCCAATTTAGCCAAATCTGTCTTCATTCTCTTCGAATTGCCTTTATGTTTATGACACTAGTTCAGACTCAAGTTTCTCACCCTCAATCTGTATGTGAAATTCCATCAGGTTATGATCACTCTTCCCTTGAACATCCTTTTCTATGAAATCATTAATTAGTCCTGTCTCATTACACATTACCAGGGCACAATCTTCAGCTTGGCGAGCTGGGGCGGGGCCCACTCGCTGAGGCGCAAAAAGATGCGGAGCGACAGCAGGCGTACAGCCTGACATCACTGCGCGTCATTTAAGTTTTCAGTTCAGTGGATGCGCAGCCGACTCTATTGCGCACCCGTTGAACTGTCAAAGGCCTATTAAGGCCATTTAACTAACAACTAAAATAATTAACGAAGCTGCCCATCCAACCTTAAAGCTGGCGGGCAGGCGAAGAGCCCAGGCGGCCTTCACATTTTTCATGGAACCTCATCCACAGGCAGGATGAGGTTTCATGAATGATTTAAAATTTTCTCAAAAATTTTTATTGAAATTAATGCACGGCCCAGCTCAAGTGACAGTTGCACATGAGGGGACATGTCATAAAAATTTTTTCAACACTGGTGAAACTTAAAACTAAATCTTCGAGGCACCTCTGTGCCTCAGGGATTTCTGCGCTCTTTTATGCCCATGTGACACACACAGTGCTTCTGGGTGCATGCCACACTGGGCGGGCCTTAATTGGGCTACCCACATAAAACGGAGGCGCAGACCCGGTCGGGGGCGCCGATCAGGTCTGCTCCGACCCCCGCACAACCCCCCCCACCGACGGGAGGAAAATTCTAGCCCGGGTCTAAAATTGCATGTTCCTTTGCAGGTTCCAGAAAGTATTGTTCTAAAAGTTGTCCTGAATATGCTATGAACTCATCCTCAAATTGCTACTTTTGCTAGTTTGTTTTGTACAATCTATATGAAGCTTAAAATCGCCTACAATTATTGCAGTTCCTTTCTTACAAGCCCCCATTATTTATTGATTCAATATCTGTCCTACAGTGTAGCTACTGTTAAGGGGCCTAAAAATTACTCCACCAGTGACGTATTTCCCTTGTCATTTCTCATCACCACCCAAACTGATTCTACGGGTGGAACTTAATTCAGCCTTTTGCAGTGGGGAAACATGGCGGCTGGACCCTCTTATCGCAGTTATGCACCAGCCTCCCAGGAGCAGAAAGGGGCCCATGCATGAAACATGCCCGCTCACGGGATATCAATAAGGCTCATTAATGAGCCAATTGACACCAATTATCTCTGAGCCCACCTAAATTAATTAGTGGCTCAGGGGTTAAATGGGAGTTACATGATTTCCCCATGCTTCCTGAAAATGAAACTCCTGCCCTTGACTCTGATCCCACCTCCCACATCCACAACCCATATCCTGCCCTCTCTTGCCCGATTTGAGTGATCCAATGACAATCAAGTCCCTCAGCACTACCAGTAGCAGCCACTGTTCCCAGTGGCGCTGCTCGCAATGGAGATGCAGGCCTCTAATTGACCAGCAGCTTCCAGGGGGCGGATTTCTGCTGCCAGGATCCTAAATTGCAGGGTTAGCCCACGCTGGCCAGTTAATTGCCCAAGAGGCACTTAATTTTAGTTGGGTCTTCCCCGCAATGATGCACGTTTCCTACCAGATGGGTGGGATCTGCATCAGGGATATTAAATTCTGCCCAACATCTTGAGTTTCCAAGCCAAGGTCATTTTTCAAACCTGTACAAATCTCCTCCTCCTTTACCTTTCTTCCTATCTATCATAAAGGTCAAATATTCTTGAACCTGCAGTTCCCAGCCTTGGTCAATTTGCAACCACAGGCTCCACTCATTCCCTCACCAACACCCCACACCTCATGACTCCTCATACCCTCCATGCTAACTTAATAGCCACTCAACCAGTATTAACCATGGACAGATCTCAGGAGCAACATGGAGACAAAATAAAATAAAGTTCTAAAAATATAATATAACTCTCGGTATACAGACTTTCATAATGAGAAAAGCTCCCATTCATGAAAGTATCAAAGATTCTTAACCTCAATTGGTTAATCTCTTTTTACAAACAAACTTATGTTCATACCCCATATCCTTTAATTGCTAAATTTTCACGCTGTAGGTAAGACTTTCACGGTCGTTAAAAATGGCAGACGGGACACAGACACAGAAGTCCATTTCTCTCAGATCCCCATTTTTGCTCATAGTTGGAAGAGCGAGGGGGGTGATTCACAAAGAGGGAAACGCGAACACAGTACTAAACTAAAATAGCCTGCTGAGTTATGAAGACCCTATTTTGGCAGATAAGAGCCTTGGATGACAGTGTGGGAGTCACAGGTTTATGGAGTTGATGTAAAATGCTCTTGAAGGGCAGATAAAAGTAATTTCTGAAGTTTCTTAAAATTCCCTGCTTTTTAAACTGTAAAATATTGGCTGCAGCTGTCAGTAATTGTTTCAAAAAACATCTTTTCGACTGTTTTTATTTACAGACCAGCTGGTGTAGCATCTGTTCCAGCAGTTTCAACAGAATTCTCGGTTTACATTTCCCTAAAGGCTATTATGAATGCTTGGCTGGGTTCAAAAGTTTAAATTAAATTGGTAGGGGTTCCCAAATTCACATTTAATCGACAGATTAAAGAGGCAATTAAAGGATATGGGGGATGAACAGAAGTTTGCTTGTAAAAAGAGATTAACCAATTGAGGTTAAAAATCTTGATTCTTTCATGAATGGGAGCTTTTCTCATTATGAAAGTCTGTATACCGAGAGTTATAGTATATTTTTAGAACTTTATTTTATTTTGTCTCCATCTTGCTCCGGAGATCTGTCCATGATTAATACTGGTTGAGTGGCTATTAAGTTGGCATGACGGGTATGAGGAACCATGAGGTGTGGGGTGTTGGTGAGGGGATGAGTGGCGTGTGAGGGGTGAGCACCAGAGAGCCTAAAATCTTATTTAAAAACCAAGAACAAATTCCACACAGAACCGAGGCAGGCCCTCTAACCAGCTTGCCTTAGCATTTAATCACCTGTGACTCTACTTCTGCAGCACCTGCCCTCCTTGGAATGAAAATCTCACAATTCAGGGCACTTTTTAAACCAAGATGGATCTGGTTAGTCGTGACATTTCCTGCCTTGAACTACCCACCTCAGTAGCCAAAGTCCAGCCCCATGTCTTGGTAATGGCCTTCATAATGCAAATACCAATAAATGTATCAATTCATCCATCTTGTTACAAATGCTGCATGACAGCCTTTAATTCCGTCTGTCTTTATCACTTATCCCTACTCTGAGTCTATTTGCCATGCACTCTTAGATTTCTACACTGTCCCTTCAAGTCATGGCTGGTTATCATTATCCATATCACAGCCCTGCACTATTGCCTTGTCTGCCTGGAAGTCTAAATAATCATCTATTGAAACATCCCTGTCCACCTCTTCAAAAAAAATGCCAGGCATGATCTACCCTTTACAAATCCATTCAGTCTCTCTGATCAGCAGAAAATTTCATCCACCCTATCCTCAATTATAGGTGCTAGCAAATTCCTGTCAACAGATGTTGAGCTAAATAGTGTCATGAAAGTATAATACTTTTACAATAAAACAATATTGTGAAAATTAAGTTAATAGAGAGGTTTGGATTAGTTTCTCTGTGTGAGGTTGCATGTGTGGAGGGGTTCTAATTGAATTGCAGACAGCTAGTCTGAAACTTTTGAGTTATCAAAAGAGAAGCTAGGTTCGAAATGCTAAATAAGTAAACATGGCTGACGTTTTAGAATGTGAAGTATGAAGAACATTTGCATTTTTAAATAAACCAGAGTAGTGAACTTCAAAGAAATGGTAAGGTGTTACACCTAGCCTTAAGAGGCTAAGCCAAATAGTGTGTTTATTTTTCTCAACGATTTTGATAATGAGTGCTAAGAATGATTTATGATGTAAAAACTAAAGTTGCAAAGACATATTGGGACAATGGAATTTACATTAAAAGGGAGAAACCTGTATAAAGGAGATGAGGTTATGTGTAAGGAGAAGGAATTCTAAGATCTAACAAGTGTGAAAAGCCTCTAGCCTCCAAGTATCAAGTTGCTGTCTCCAGGAAACGAAGCTAAGGAAACTCACTGAATATCGCTGTCCAGGGTACTGTGTGATTTGCCTGGGTCTGTTGAAATTTATTTGTTTTTACTATTGCCTTAACAAAGTTGTAACTGGGAGTCAGAGTCAGATTAATAGGGGAGCTAGGAGAAATCATAGTAGTAATTTTTAGACCTATGTATGTGCTTAAAATCATTTATTTTATTAATAAATGTTTAATTTAGTTTTGTAAATAACCTCTAAGACTTATTACTGTCAGGAAGAGATATTAATGTATATAATGTTATTGGAAATTATTTTTTTTTTAAAAAGAGGTTTAGTCTGTGTGTGTTGATTGGATTAAAGCCTGCTCGTCTGGGTGCTTTGATGTATAGTAGTTTTGAGATGTAAACAGAGGTAGAGGGTATATTTGCATTTTTTTGAATAGAACATTCATGAGTGGGGCTGAAATCTTGCACCTAGCTAGGAGACATCAAGCAATGTTTATATTACTAATAAAATTGGTACTATGAAAGGGGTTCAAAGGACCTGGTGAGACAATGACAATTTACATTCAAAGGGAAAGGCTGTGTGTAACAGAAAGGAGTTGTGTGTGTGCAGGTCAGAGGCAAGTAAGATCTAAGCCTGTAAGCCTACAACTGTCTGCAAAGGAACCAAATTGAAAGGAACCTCATTTTGAATTTGTAGAGTGAAAACGCTTTGCCTGGTGTCTGTTTAAGTCTATTGGTTATTGTTATCATAGTGGAGATTAATTTAGGAATTTTTAAAAAAGTTATGATAGTAATTTGTAGCCATGTGTTTGTGTTTAATTTGTTCTAAAACAATAAATGTTTCCTTTAGTTTGATATAAAAACCTCTCAATAACAGGTGGCCTTATTCCTGAATTTAGAGCTGCAACTCAAAACATAATTGAAAATATAGGTTATGACAGTTGTTTAAAGTTTCCCTCTGGAATTTTAAATAATTCAGCCTTTACAAACTGCTGTGTCATAACACTACTGAATTCAAGGCACGTAATTGTGGCAGCTGTTTCAGGTTCCCCTCAGATTTCAGCAGCTCAGCTTTTACCACCTGCTGTGCCATAACAATAGTCAATTTCCTCTGTCACCTTTCTTCATGACCAGTGATATGTGTAATTTTCCAATCCAAAGGAATGAATCCTAAATCGAGAGAACATTGGAAGATTATTTAAAAACATAAAAAGGACACCTACAGCACTTCCTATAAAGCCTTAAGATGGAAACCATCTAGTCCTGGGGGTTTGTCACTTAGTGCCATTATTTTCTTCATTATTGTTACTTTGTAGATGTTAATTTTGGAGAATCCCTGCTCCAATTCAATAAGTTTCCTTGAGATGTCTGGCACGCTGCATGTACAATCCCGTACAATTAAGATCAGTGCTCTTAAAATGTCATCAGTAAATAGGTTCCAAATACAGTAGGACAAGAGCAACTTGATGGCTGAAGCAGCACTAAAATTGTTAATACAATGGGGGTGGTCCAGGACAATTAGGAAAAATCCCAGCAGACAGGTATGCTGACACGTTTCTGACTTCTCCTGCTTTTCCAAGGGGTGGGAAGAATGCATAGATGCAAACAAGCACATTAGAGGTAGAAAGCCAATTATGGAGGCCATTATTAGCAGGCATTTTTGGAAGGCTGTGGAATTTTGCCAGCAGTTCACAAAAACCCCACTGTGTCTGCAGCTCATCTAGTCACAGGAGGATGGAGCAGAACAGGAGGTTGGAGCACCATGAGATTCATAAGCAGTGGTCACTTTAAAAGGACAAAAAATTGGTAATCCTCAGGACACTACAGACAAATATTATCAATTATGTACTTGTCACCTGCATACAGATCTACTGTACAGAGCTGGGCATGAGAAATTGGCTGTCGGTTCTATCAGCAGTATGGAGAGTCCATCTTATGCTGCCCTCGTTTTCACTCATTTCAGTAGCATAGATTACTCAGTGAGTCTGCCAGCCTGCCTTCACTTTAGGCATTCTGATTGACCATTCCCTATCCTCAGCCACCCACATCTCCCTTTAGTTGCAGTCCCAGAGCTGGTTTCTTCATTGGCCTCCTTTGGGAAGATTGCAACCAACGTCCCATGACACACAACATCTGCGTTTGTGACCCGGAAATCTGTCAGATGTCTGCCTCGCAAGAAAATTTGATCCAATGAGCTTGTTATAACTTTCAGTGCCTACGTACTTACAGAAATCACACAGTCACATACAGGTTTCCTCAGACTGCTCTCTGCCGTTTCCTTTAGTTTGGTCAGCAGCATGGCCGTGATTTGCTCCACACTGAAATGTTGCTCTGTATCCATATACATTACCTGAAAAAAAATTATATAAAGATGAGTTGGTTTAAAAATGCAAATACCTGTATTTGCAAGGGCCACTTTCTGATTACAGATCATCTACATTTTATAATTTGGAGGTAACAATTTCCTGAAACAATGGATAATGTGCATATTTCCATCGCCCTTCTAATCTTTTTCAACCTAATCTATTGTCTTGCAATTTTTTTTTGTGAATATTCAATGAGCAGGTGCCAGCTCTCAGGAGACGAGATTGCACTTTCCCTTCTCCTTGGAAATACTTTGCACTCACCCAATCCAAGCTAATGTCTTACCCAGCTAACTACTGACGTAATAGCCTAGAAAAATGATCATGACCGCTGGATGTTAGAGGCTTTAAATTTGATGAATAATGGCTCGAGCCCATTAACCTAAATCCAGGAATACAGGTTGGTTCAGATCAAGTCAAGTAAGAAATGGATGTTATGTGCATTTCACTTGCCTAATGCCCAAGTTAGGACAGTGTGATAAAAAAAAATGTTTTTGAACTCAAACAATAATTAAATAAGATTGTCAAGCACAAGTGCCAAGGTATATAAAACTTTTCTTGGAGGGAAATCAATATTTTCCTTGCAATGCCTGTTCTTATTAACTATAAAGCTAAAACAAAATACATTTTAGAAACACTGTTACTCAGCTCTTATTTATAGAAGTCAAAAATATGCTTGCTGACAAGAAAATTCAAATGGACTTACCCTCATGCCAACTCCAGTTTTCATAGGAACAAGATCATAAGCTAGTTTAGCCTTCTGATTTTGAATAAAAGGATCATTAAATGCTCGGCCATGAAATCTTTTGAAGTTTATTATGGTGTTCTTAGCATTTGTGATCAGCTGAAAAGTAAACAGAAACTGAATCCCAACAAGTTACCAGATAACATTTTTATGTTAATTTACTGACTTACAAGCCTTAAATTTTAAACTAACATTTACAGAAACAGAAAGAATTCAGTTTGTTTCCAATATGGCGGAAATGAAAACTAAGTAATCTCTGCTTGTAGCCAAGACGAATAAGTAGTAAATAAATTTATATTATGAAGCAATAACTTGCAATGGCTTCTCTTCCTGCTGCCACACCATTGCCTCAGGTGTCCCAAGGATCTATCCTTGGCATCCTCCCATATCTCATCTACACGCTGCTCCTCAGTGGCATCATCTGAAAACACAGCATTAGGTTTCACATGCACAGTGACAACACCCAGTTCTACCCCACCACCCTCTCTCTCAGCTCCTCCACTGTTGCTAAACTAATCAGACTGCTTATTCAACATCCAGTACTGGATAAGCAGTATTTTCTTGCAATAAATATTCCAAGGATTGATATTCCAAAGATTGATATTTTGTGTCCCTGCTCCAAACTTCATCCCCAAGCTACTGACTCCAACCTTCTCCCCGATTTAAGCCAGCCTGTTCATAACTTTGGTGTCACTTGATCCAGAGGTGAGTTTCCAACATCATTCCCACCATCACTAGGATTGTCTTTGTAACATCACCCGACTTGCCCCCATCTCAGCTCATCTGCTGCCGAAGTGCTCATTCATGCCTTTGTTACCTCTAGACTTCATTGTTTCAATGAACTCCTAACTGGTCTCCCATATTCTACCCCACATAAACCCAAAATCATCTAAAATTCTGTTCTCCATGTCTTAGCTCACACCAAGTCCCATTCACCCTGTGCTCTCTGGCCTACATTGGCTCCACATCAAGCAATTCTCATTTTCAAGTCCCTCCATGGCTTCACCCATCCCCATCTCTGATCTCCAGCCCATCAACCCTCAGAGATAGCTAGGCAGTTATAATTCCTATCAAGCATTCCCAGTTTTAATCACACTACCATTGGCAGCCATGCCTGTGATTGCCATAAGACCATAAGACATAGGAACAGAAATTAGGCCATTCAGCTCATCGAGTCTGCTCCACCATTCAATCATGGCTGATAAATTTCTCAACCCCATTCTCCCGCCTTCTCCCCGTAACCTTTGATTCTCTTACCAATCAAGAACATATCTATGTTAAATACACTCAATGACCTGGCCTCCACAGCCTTCTGTGGCAATGAATTCCTTAGATTCACCACTATGACTTATGCTCTGGAATACCCTCTCTACACCTGTCCATCTCTCTCGCTCTCTACCTCACTTTCATCCTTAAACTACTCTTTACTTCTGACCAAGCATTTGATCTTCTGACCTAATATCTCCAAGGCGTTTGGTGTCATATTGTTTTATAATGCTCCTGTAAAGCACCTTGCTAAATGTAATACACGAATAGAAATTATTTTTGTTTCTCACAGAATGTTTAAAAAAGTGTAGAGAGGTAAAACTGCAACATCTGCCTTCAAACTTAACCTGTAATCTCAATTTAAGAGCTCACCATATTCTCAGGAAACACTAAGGCTCAGATTTTGACCGTCCAACAAATTGGGCTAAGGGATCACTATTCGCAACCTGCCTGCGTGGCTTTGAAAAGAAATGGGCAGCATGTAAAATTGATGCTCCCACCTCATCACCATGATTGTAGAGTGGCTGAGCACCACCTATGCTGAACTTGTGCCCTCCACATACTGTAGGGGGAACAGCAGTGTTCTGAACTTACCAAGTGTTCCAGGCAACCTGCCCTTTTTAAAAAGGCCTAGTCAAAAAGGGGATTTGCAGCAATGCACTGCTAGATAATCATTTTGGGTGACTTAGGGACAAGAATGTTGAACCATGACTAGGAAATGATTCCCCACTTCTGCCACACCACCAGGCACGGGTCAGATAGGTGTAGGCTAGGAAAAAGACCCTGTTTTTGCTGAAGGCAGTGGGAAGGCTCACCAGAAGCCTTCATGAATGAGCTTCAGGAGGGAATGGGAGAAGATGGAAATGGACTTTTAAGGCCCAGGGTGCCAGATCCAGGACAAGGCATACACAACACACCACCCACCTCTCGCACAGGACACCCCCCACTCACCTAGCAGCACTCTGACACAAAGAACTCACCCCTCACTAGTTTCTTCTATTTGCTTTGTATATTTTTCAACTAGATCTGCAACATTGAGCAGAACTTTTAACCTTTGGCAGGTAGGGTGAACAAATTGTTGATGTAATTTTAAAGACAATCTCTTTTATCTCCCCTTTCCAATTCTTATCCCCTAAAGCCATTAATATGTCTAATACGCTGATGAGAAACATCAAGTTTGTTAAAGGGATACAATAATAGCCTGACTAGAATCAACTTTCCAATGCTCTATGTCAATTTTCATTTGTGCCTTTTTCATTGAAGGTTTATTAAATAGCATAGTTATCTCACTAGAAACTACATCAATACCTGCAAAATGATTTGCTCTAGCTATTGCGCATGAAATTTTAACTCAACTTTTTGACATCAATGCGTTGTCATCACCAAGCCTAAAGCAAGTAGTTCTTTTAAATTCCTCAGCACTGCATTGATTAAACTTGACTCATTAAGTGATGGTCAGGTTCACATACTGCTGAAGTACAAGCACCATCAAGTGCTGCACAGTTAAAAGGAGTTTAATATTTATCACAGGTCTAAAGAAAAAAAAATTCCGTGACCAATACAATTTGTTCGGACTCATCATCTTGAACCTCTTTGTAATGTACCAGTTCGAGGACTTTGCCTCTCCACTTTGGGTACTTCCTCATGATAAAACAGTCACAGCTAAAGCAACTATTTTTGCTCCTTGCGAATTCCAGAGAGTCATTTGCTCATTGGTATTTCAACTTTGTCTTCTACTGTCATAGTCAGGTCTGCTAAAAAGTGTTTCACCCTCAATTCTGCCTGTCGTTAATACATCCATTATAAGTGGACTTCTTGAAATTTTGCAATCGAGTCTTCCATAATTTGCATAAGCGCAGAATATCCCAATTGTTCCATGAAGGCTAAAGGAAATGACCGTTTCTCTAGGAATTTTAAGGCGGCAGCCATAAAAGACTCCTTCTTTGAGAACCAAACATCTATTAGAAACAGTTGCCTGTCCATTACACCTTAGAACAAACCAGTAATTTAAATCCTTGTGCTGAGCCAGGGATCAGCAAATTGAATTTCGCCAATCGCTGTTCTGTTGAAGTCCATGATATATTCTTTCATGGAATGACCATCTGTTTTTCAAAATCTATCAAAATTGGAACATGCTTCATAGGCATTTAACAGATCTTTGTAGATTTCATCCAAGAATTCTATTAGAAGGACCAAATCTTCTTATTGTCCAACTGACTGCCAATCTCACAAAATACCTTGTGCTCTCTTTGGTAAGGTCAGAATCTATGTCCACTGGCCACATGCTTCAGATCTGAGGAAAATAGAGTTAATCATAACCTGCCAACTGGGTCACCCAGATTTTAGTTTTATGTCTGAAAATATATTTTCTAAAGTTTCCAAAATTCACTTTTGTGCAATCATCCTGTCCTACCGTGTTATACTCCAGCAAGCCTGGTGGTGAAGGGTAGTACTGGAGTCCATCTTTACAAGCTCTTTATAAGCATTTGATTGTATTATTACACATTACAAACATATACCGCTTGACCCAATACACAGTCATTGTTTCAGTCCATTTTTATTTATACTAATCACAATTAACCCCAGTTAATGCCCACCACTGGCTAACATGAAGGTGGCACAACTCCATGACAATTTACAAACATATGAATTAGGAGCAGGAGTACACCATTCAGCCTCTTGAGCCTGCTCCATCATTTAATAAAATCATGGCTGATCTGACTGTGGCCTTAACTCCACATTCCACCTACCACATTTCTGCAGGCATGATTCATTGCTACACAGGACTGATGCTCCCAGAAGATCCTTTATAGGTTGGGCAAGACCTTCTCTGGGGACTCCTCCTTTAATTCTCCCCCGTCAGAGCTTGCCCTCTGCTTCCTCCTCTCCATGTCCTGCTTATGTTGCAAAGCAAGTGGTGCTGCAACTGCTGCTCCCAAACTTGTATGAGATACTGTTTATTTTCTCCCTTCCCGTGGTCAGCAAAAACCTCTAAAATGCTCCACCAACCCACAACAGTGTTTTCACAAACTTTGCCTCAGCTGAAGCTTGTTGAGTGGCCCTCAGAAAAGATTTTGCAACTCACCAAGGCTCCTCAGACAGCACCTTTCAAACCAACAACTGCTACTGTCTAGAAAAACAAGGGCAGCAGGCACATGGCAACATCACCGCCTGAAATTCCCCTCCAAGCCAAATGCCATTCTCACTTGGAACTATATAGCTGCTCCTTCATTGTCACTAGGTCAAAATCCTGGAACTCCCTAACACCACATGGACTACAACGGTTCAAGAAGCTCACCACCACGTTCTCAAAGGCAATTAGGGATGGGCAATAAATGCTGGCCTAGCCAATGACACTACACTCCCATGAATGTATTAAAAAAATGCTTGTTGTGTCAGCAGCGATTAATGAAGACAGTGCCTGCACTTACATTGACCAAATTTGGTTGCATCAGCCTGTTCATGTCACTATAGTGATGACAGTGCCCATTTAAGGTCTATGGGTGCATGCAGAGAACACACATGCATACACCACTCTACTCCATTACACCATATGGGCTGTAGAGGAAATGGCCAGTAGTGCACTGAGCACATGAAAAATTCCAATAGGCCTTTGTAGCACCACTAGAAGATACACAAGTGAAATTCATGCCCCTGGTGTCTTATGTATCTGATCTATTATTTCTGAAGTATTTCTAAAGTCATGGAGCTTTTTTTTTGTACTGTTAATTGTGTATTATTCTATTGCAATCTTTGAATTCCATTTTCACAAGTGATTCGCACATCTTAAACAATCTGCTCAATCACTTATCACTTCCTTGGAGTTGTCAAAAATCTTTGACAGGGTCTGGCACCATGTGCTTTTTAACAAGGTACTAACATAAACTCCCACTAAAACTTATTATCTTGTTTCTTACCAGAAAAGGGGTTTGCAACATAGAAATACACCATTTGTCTCATCTTTGATTGTGCCACTACTCTGCTTCCATCCCATAGCTTTCTCCATTTTTCTTACTCTTTTCTCACATTACCTGCAGTTGTAATGCTAATGTACGTGTGAAAAAAATTTGACTTGGAAAGTTTATGTTAAGGTTGCACTATACTAGGTAAAAGTTTGAAATGCATTCAAAATTTAACTCTTGAAAAGATGTATTTAGGCACATAAAATGAACCTGTTACACCAGGCAGTAGTCTCAGCTCCCACAAGCTGCAGGGACTCAATTACACAGCCATTATTTTGAGGCATCTAGCTAAAACTCAATACTAAGAATTGTGGAAAAAGTGGGATGTCATATTAAGTTCACAATATACACTATGTTAGTACATTTGCAGATGTAATCAGTAGTTTCATTCTCCTTCCTTCCCCAACCTGCATTTTTACCCTTCTAGCAGTACATGGAAAGGAATGTTTAGGGTTTAAACAGTTGTAATGCATGGTAATAGGTTTTATACAGTGCCTGGTGAATAAGTGGTACCCAAATTAGACATGGGTTATGCTTATTAACTCAAAATTAACAAGGAAATTTCATAGCAGGTCTGGCAGCATCTGCGGAGGAGCACAGTTAACGTTTCGAGTCTGAATGACCCTTCAATAGAGTTCTGTTGAAGGGTCATTCGGACTCGAAACGTTAACTGTGCTCCTCTCCGCAGATGCTGCCAGACCTGCTGAGTTTTTCCAGGTATTTTTGTTTTTGTTTTGGATTTCCAGCATCCGCAGTTTTTTGCTTTTATCTTAAGGAAATTTCATACATAGCTGCTCATGAAAATTTGTACTGATACTTAGATTACAAAAAAAGTTACCTGACTTTTAGCTGCAACTCCAACAGCCCTGTTCTTTGACCCAAACGATACAACTGACCTAGTAAAGTGGAAAAAGTTAAATTAAGCATTCATATTTCTGTGCATGAATAGCAAATCAACTATTTAAAAATTAATAACTTGGATTCTACACATGTCCTGTTCTTTAGGGAGGGAATTTGTTTTCAGTCCAATATTTTGGGTGGCTGGGCTACAGCAATAATTTGCAATTGTGACCAATTAATTCTCCCAAAAAAATGTTTATCCCTCCTAAAGGTCTACTTCCTAAGCGTGCTGAGAAAAGGATCAGAGACCCAAAACATCATTTCAATTCTCAACATTCACTGGGTAACCTATTGGGAATGGCACCACTGAGTAAATCTCCTATTGGGGATGGCAGAAAACTAACCATATTCCCCACACACATGACATTTCAGTCAGTGACAGTTGAGAGTGTGCACTTCTAGGGAAATGCAAGGTCACATGGGCAGAAGCCAAGGGCGAGGCGAAAGAATGACACGGAGAAATGATAGATTTCAGAAAATTGAACTGAATTGGCCTATGGATAGTAAAAAGGTCAAGCCATGTCAAATTTTAAACTTTAAGCAGACTACCATCACATGAAAAAAAATTGTCTAAACAGCTTATGCTTGGACCAAAACTTTGTTTTGGAGGGAGGCTGGTGAGTGGCTTAAAATCTGGCATGGCAGCAGCACTTGAAAGACTGCAATTTGCAATTAATAACCAATTGTTCAGTGACACACCAGAGGTATGTAGGCAACATCTCTCCCTTTGGTTCTGTATGTGAGGTCCTGCTGCAGGAGCTACAAAAAAGCTTAATTCTGTCTGGGGCTGAGGTAACTCTGCAGATCATTAACTGAGTCAAACATAGCTAAATTAGATTGTGTATTTTGCTGGTATCAGAAAGGCAGCAAAAGCAAGCAAGCTTTCTTGTGGGGTTAACCAAGAAAGGCACAAACCCAAGCAGGAAACCACTGCACACTCTGGAAGAATTGCATACAAATATTGATCTTTTGCAGCCTTTTGGTGCCAAAAAGAGGTGGCCATTCGGTCCATCGTGTTTGCTCCAGCTTTCCAATGAGCATTATGACCTAGTGCCATTGCCCTGCCCTTTCCCCCATACCTTTGCACATTGCTTCTATTCAAATAACCATCTAATGCCCTCTTGAATGCCTCGATTGAACCTGCCTCCACCACACTTCCAGGCAGTGCATTCCAGACCCGAGGGCATTCCAGACCCGAACCAGTCGTTGTGAGAAAAAGATTTTTCTCACGTCACATTTGCTACTTTTGCAAATCATTTTAAAAATGTGCCCTTTTGTTCTTGATCCTTTTACGAGTGGGAGCAGCTTCTCCCAATCTACTCTGAGCAGCCCCTCATGATTTTCAACATCTCCATCAAATCTCCTCTTAGCCTTCTTCTCTCCAAGAAGAACAGTTTCAACCTCTCCAATATATCCTCACAGCTGAAATTTCTCACCCCTGGGTCTGCCCACTCCACCAACTTGTCTATGTCCTCTTGAAGTTTCACACCGTCCTCCTAGCTGTTCACAACACTCCCAAGTTTCGTATCATCCGCAAACTTTGAAATTGTCCCCGCAAACCATGATCTAGATCATTAATATATATCAGCAACAGTAAGGATCCCAATCCCAACCCCTGGGGAACTCCACTACAAACCTGCTTCCAGCCTGAAAAATATCTGTCAATATTACTCTCTGCTTCCTATTTTTTTGCCACTTTTGTAGGCACATTGCTACTGTCCTTTTTATTCCATGAGCAATAACTTTTCTCACAAGTCTGTTGTGTGGCACTGTGTCAAATGCCTTTTGAAAGTCCATGTACACCACATCAAAAGCATTACCCTCAATCTTTTCAGTTACCTCTTCAAAAAACTCCAGCAAGTTAATTAAAAACAATTTTCCCTTTAGAAATCCATGCTGGCTCTTCCTTAATCAGCCTATACTTTTCCATGTGACTACTAATTCTATCCCAAATAATTGTTTCTAGAATCTTGCCCACCATTGAAGTTAAGCTAACTGATCTGTAATTGCTAGGCTTATCCTTACAACGTTTTTTGAACAAGGGCATAATGTTTGCAATTCTCCAGTCCTCTGGCACCACCGTTGAGTCTAGGGAAGACTGAAAGATTATGACCAACGCCCCTGCAATTTCAGCTCTGACTTTCTTCAATATCTTTGGATGCATCTCATCTAGTCCCGGTGCCTTGTCAACTTTAAGTACCAACAGTCTATTCAACACTTCCTCCTTGTCAATTTTGACCCCTTCTAGCGATCCTCATCTGTCACCATGGCCTGGGTAGCATCTACCTCTTTGATTAAGATGGATGCAAAGTATTCATTTAATACTTCAGCTGTGGCCCCTTCGTTCATGTGTGAGTTCCCTTTTAGGTCCCTAATCCTCCTTTTATCACCCTTTTTACGTGCCTATAGAAGACTTTGGGACTCCCCTTTATGTTGGCTGCCAGTCTTTTCTCATAATTCCTGTTCACTTCTCTAATATGCTTTTTCACCTCCTCTCCGAACCTTCTGTATTCCTCTTGGTTATCAATTGTATTTTCTACTTGACACCTGTCATAAGCATACTTTCTTCTTTATCTTAATTTCAATTTCCTTTTTCATCCAGGGAGCTCTGGATTCATTTTCCCTAGTTTTCCCTGTCAATGGACTATATCCAAACCAATTTTTTGTTCTGAAGGTAGCCCATTGTTCAGCTAGTTTTTCCTGTCAATCTCTTGTTCCAGTCTATCTGGCCCAGCTCTGTTCTTGATCTTAGTCAGCTCTTATCCTGTTAATTATTCTTACTCTGGATTGCCAATTGTTCTTTTCTATCATCCTAAAACGTACAATACAATGATCACTGTCTCCTAAATGCTTCTCCACTGACACTTGATCTACTTGGCCCACCTCATTTCCAAGAACCAGGCCCAACAGCGCATCGTTTCTTGTTGGATTGGACACATACTGCTGTAGAAAATTCTCCTGAACACAATCTAGGAAATTTTGCCCCTCACTGCCCTTTACACTATCACTGTCCCAGTCTACATTCAAGTAATTAAAGTCCCCTGTTATAACTACTCTATAACGCTTGCACCTCACTAATTTCCCTGCAGATTTGTTCTTCTGCATCCTTCTCACTATTTGATGGTCTACAACAGGCAATGTTCCTTAGCTCTAGCCAAACTGATTCTGTCCTTGAACCCTCCGGGACATCCTCTCCCTCCAGCACTGCAATGCTCTCCTTAACCAATACAGCCACCCCTCCTCCTTTCCTATCTCTTCTGAACACGTTGTACCCAGGAATACTTAACATCCGGTTCTTCCCTCCCTAGAGCCAGGTCTTATCACCACATCATATTTCCACATGGCGATCTGTGCCTGTAACGACCCAATCTTATTTACTATTCTGCATGCATTCACATACATGCACAGTAACCCTGATTTAGATTATTACTTTCTCTCTTGCACTGACTTTATCTATTAACTTACTATTCTCTATACTAGTACTATCCGTCCCTCCCAGTATTCTGTGCAGCCTGGTGTTCCTCTCTAATATTTTCTCTTGGTTCTCACACCCCTGCTGAGTTAGTTTAAAGCCCTCCCAACAGCACTAGCAAAACGTTCCACAAGGAACTCAGTCCCAGCTGTGTTCAGGTGCAACCTGTCTGGCTTGTACAGGTGACATCTCCCCCAGAGTCAGTCCCAGTGTCCCAGGAATCTAAAGCCCTCCCCCCTGCACCATCTTTCCAGCCACACATTCATCTGTCTTATCCTCCTATTTCTGTACTCACTGGCACATGGCATTGAGAGCAATCCGGAGATTACTACATTAGAGGTCCTGCTTGCTAATTTTCTTCCTAACTCCCTAAATTCTGATTGCAGGACTACATCCCCCTTCCTGCTAAGTCATTGGTACTAATGTGGACCACAACCTCTGGCTGCTCACCCTCCCCCAGAAGAATGTCCAGGTGCTGCTCTGTGACATCCTTGACCCTGGCACCAGGGAGGCAACATACAATTAGTTAAAGAAAGCCAGCACAGATAAGGTAAATCACGTTTAACTAATTCTGAGAATTTTGATGAGGTAACAGAGGGTTGTTGAGGGTAATGAGGTTGATGTGTGTACATAAACTTCCAAAAGGCATTTAATAAAAGCGCCACATAACGGTTTGCCAAAGTTGAAGCCCACTGATAAAAAAGACACCTTGACAGCATGGTTAAAGTGGGCTGAGTGATGGAAACACAGTAGTGGTGAACAGCTGTTTTTCAGACTCGAGAAAGGTCAGTGGTGTTCCCCGGGATCAGTATTAAGATTACTGCTTTTCTTGATTAATGTTTAACAACAGACTTTGATGTATAGGGCACCATTTCAAAGTTTGCAGAATTCATAAACTTGGGAAGTATTGTGAATTGAGGATAGCAATATACTTTAAGACAGGATTTTAGGATGGGTGGACCTGTGGCAAATGAAATTAATGCAATCGTGTGTAAAGTATTACATTTTGGTAGGAAGAACAGAGGCAACATAAACTAAAAGAGTACAATTCTAAAGAGGATGCAGGAACAGAAAGACCCAAGACATAGGTGCACAAACCGTTGAAGGTGGCAGGGCAGGGCAGGTAAAGAAAGTACTTAAAAAACAGTATATGGGGTCCTGGGCTTTAAATAGAGGCAGGGAAGTTATGATGAGTCTTTGTGAAACACTGATATTCAGCCTCTGCTGAACTATTGCACCTAATTCTGGGCACTGCATTTTAGATAGGATGTGGAGGTTTTAGAGCAGGTACAGAAAAGATTTGCGAGAATGGTTATAGGGTGAGGGACTTCAGTTATGATAGATTGGAGAGATTCTAGAATCTAAACTGGGTTTGTTCTCCTTATAGAAAATATTTGAATGGTATTCAAAATCATGAGTGTTCTAAACAGAGTAGGTTTCCATTGTGGAAGGATTGGGAACCAGAGGACGCTGATTTAAACTGGCCAAAGAACAAAGTCATAAGGGAAATCTTTCTTAAAAAGATAGCGAATGGTTAGGACCTAAAATGTACTACCTGAGGACTATGGAGGCAGATTTAAATCATGGCTTTCAGAATAAAATTGGAAAAGCACTTAAAGGGAAAAACATTTGCAGGGCTACAAAGATAGGGACAGCCTCAAATTTCATGCATTGCTCAAATAAAGTCAACACAACTAGGTCTCGTTCGAGATGTATGTTAGATTTATTGAATTCAGTCATTAGGCATCTCTCCATCTCCCATCAGGGACATATATATGCCATTGATCTCCACTGCCCCCTCCTCTGCATCTGTCAGCTGCAGAATGTGGCCATCCACTTTGCAAGAGCAATTTAACTAGTCCCACTCGCTGAGAACTGACATGGGCTCAAGTGACATGGGGCCAAATGGTCTTCCTCTGTGCTTCTTCTATGGTTTAGAAGCACCCATTTGTTTCATTTTCTCACCTTCCCTATTTACCACTGCCAATGCAAATATGATGCATCCAGCTGATAGATGAGGTGCATTTGAGGGCAACTGACAGTTGAAAACATTTTTTTAAAAGTATTCTTTCATGGGATGTGAGTATCACTGGAAATGCAAGCATTTCTTGCCCATCCCCAATTGCCCTTGAACTGAGAGGTTTGCTAGGCCATTTCAGAGGGTGGTGAAGAGTAAACCACATTGCTATGGATCTGGAGTCACATGTATGCCAGACCAGGTAAGAACGGCATATTGCCTTCCCTAAAGGACATTAATGAACCAGATGGGTTTTGATAGTTTTTTAAAAAATTGAATTTATATTCCACTACCTGCCCCAAAGCACAAGTCTGAGCCTCTGGATTACCAGCCCAGTGACATTCCCACTACACACCTGCCTCCCCTAAAGTATTTCAGGGCTGCAGGTGTAAAGGCATGCCTTAGTCACTCAGGTTTGGTTTTTCCTCTATTGTAGAAGATCACAAGGGAGATGGAGAAGACTGGAAGTGGGTGTCCAGATTCTGCAGTTGACAGAGACAGGGGAGGGAGGTGGCAAGAGAGATCAGTGGTATGCTTATGTCCCTCATCAGGGATGGAGAGACAGGGAATTCAGATGCCTGGTAAGAGAATTAGATCAGGCACACATTTCATACAAAAGACCTAGCTTGATAATGCTGAATGGCAAAATGGCTACACTGCCACTACTAATTCATACCCTCCTCTTTTCCAGAGCCTTCATGCATTTGATTCATCAAAAGGAATTCATTCTTTGAGAGTGCAATGCCACAGCAAATACCACCATGCACGAGTGCAAATACTGCATTTCAGTGCAGCCAATTAGAAAACTAGTTGGGTTTTCACCTGGCGATTCACACTTTACAAACGAGCACAAGCAGATACTGGTGCAGTGACAGCTGTGAAGTGTCCCTATCAGGGGTCCACCTCTTTCCAAACTTTGCTCAGTTGGACACATATGCTGAACCTCCAGGAACCAATTAAAAACGGGAGTTCAGGAGGCATATCAGTATATTTGTGGGATGTTGACTGATGTTCCATGTGAAGAGGGATGCAGGAGTCCAGCTTCAACATAATTGGATTGGTCTCATAGGCAGCTGCAAGAATGTCTTCCACTGAGTTGCCATCTCTGTGGAGCCTTAAATATGATCAAATGAGCCCTCAAAAAAAAGTTGACGTGACTACGGCAGTTCAGGTCTTTTAGGGCAGTATTCATGCTGGCTTCCATGAGATTCCTTATCCATGGCTGTACACTGCACTGCTGATCTGTACCAATTGCTGCTCAGTAGAGTTAGTCAAAGGACGGATATGCCACTGTCCCAAAAGAAGGAGGGATAATGACTGCAAAGAGGACATGGAACTAGGCACTCCACTCAAAGCATTCCCATGGCTCATCTATTACCCTCCCTACAGCTAGCACCCGACATATTGCCTCAGCTCCTGATGGCTGACTCCTCCTGTAAAAAAAGGTATAGATGGAGCACTATGGGCAGAGCCTTTTTGGGCTTCAAGACCCAGATGTCACAAGGCAAGAGCATCTCAGCAGTTAAGCGTTCAGATTGCTTGGTCTCTACTTCTGCTGAAATCAGTGATTGCACCATGTAGAAATGCTGGTCAAACTAAGAAATCAGTTGGATTTCAACCAATGTATACGACACCCATGTACATATGTTTTTAAGCTTTAATTATCATAGTATTTAATTCATTCATTTGAAATTCTTTTCTATGTCACCAATCATTGAATGCAGAATGGAAACTTGCCATTTCCTTGGTGATAACTGAAGAGATGAAATCGATAGGACTAATGGGCGGGGGGGAGGGGATGTGCAACAGTTAGATGGTTGGTTGCAAAACTCCCTTTTCAGGTTAGGGTGGCTGGGATTCAGGAGCTGCAAGTTATTTTGTGCAGCATAACTGAATCTTTGAACTATTAGGCATCCTGAGCAGCTGGTCTGGTGTTGGGCGCCCCATCTAGATCATCCTCGTGGTCCTACTCTTCAAATGTTACCGGCTGATGTGTAGCGAGCATCTTTATCCTCTACCTATAATCCTCTGCTGTGCAATGTTGTACAGAATGCTCTGGAGATGCTCGCTAGCAAGTACTACAAGTTGCCCCCAGACCAGTTTTAAGAAACTGAAGCGTATTTTCAGCTTGCTTGATAACAATCTGGAGGATATGAGGCTATGTACCGTTTTTGAGCTTCGTTAGTTATATTTCTCAGGAGTAAAGTTTGAGGGGTTTCCTTTGGCTCCCGAGAGCCATCCCTACAGTCTAATTGCAAGAATGGAAAGTTTTGGGATGCTGCACTGTTACATGAAGGAAACATTATGACAACTGGAAATTTAGGAAAAACCTGCATAAGCCTTCTCTTTTGGTTGGACACCAGCTACACACTGATCATATGAAGTCCCTAGTGGCTCTGCTGGTCCTCTGATTGTGAACGTGCACATTCGGTAGTACCCTGTTCCTGTGGGAAGCCAGCCACAGATGTGTCTGCTCAAACTAGCTATCATCATCTCAGGAGAAACTAACAAATCCAACACTCACCTGTCTTACATATTTATATGCATCCAACTGGGAGATGTCTTTGGTGGCACCCAGGGAGCAGCCAGGTGCAAAGAAACTGAGGGCAGTGGCAACTTTCACATCTGTGGCCACCAGGTCCAGCACTTCTTCCAAAAACTGGAGAGTTACACAACCACCTGACATGTCAATCTGAGCCTTGGGAAGCACTGCTTTGAGGAGTAAAGGAAGCTGGTCCGTCGCCTGGGTAGTGCATGCTGTGACCTTTACACTTCTGATTATGGCACAGCGGATGGTAAATGCCGAGTTGCTCAAATCTCAGAGGGAATCTTGAAACAACTGCCACAACTGTTTTGCAATTTGTATTTTTATTTTGAGATGCGCGCTTTGAATTCAGGAGTAATAAGTCTGGTTCTGAGGCTTTTACAAAACTAAATTAAACATTTATTAATAAAAGCAGATTTTAAACACATACATAGGTCTACAAATTACTGCTATGATAAATCCTAGCTTCTCTAATTAATCTGACTCCCAGCTACACCCTTGTTAAGGGAACAGTAAAAACAAAATAGATTTTAAGAGACCCTGGCAAAGCACATGATAACCTGAACAGGGATATTCACAGTGAATTCACTTAGCTTTGGTTCCTATAGGCAGCAGCTAGGTACACAGAGGCTGGAGGCTTTTCACACTTGTTAGATCTTAGGATTCCTTCTCCTTACACATAACCTCATCTCCTTTATTCAGGTTTCTCCCTTTATAATGCAAATCCCATTGTTCCAATATGTCTTTGGACTTTACCTTGCTAATAATAAAAATCTTTTATAGTACCAATTTTATCAGTAAGCTTTGGGAAAAATAAACAGTTTAGATTCTTCTGGTTAAGTGTAACAGTTCACCCTCTTGAAATTCAACTACTCTGGTTTATGTAAAAATTTTCCTTTACTCTTCACATACTAAAACTGTAGCCATGTTCACTTATTTAGCATTTCAAACCTAGCTTCTCTTCTGATACATCAAAGTCTTCAGACCAGTTGCCTTTAAACACACACAACCCCCCCACCATTCCTACTTTACAATAAATGCCAATAACATTATGAAATTATATTTTCATGACACTCCCTTATTGAAAAATGAAAACGAACTGTCATAATTTAAAAACAGCTTCTTTTATTAACCCATCTTGTATCATCTCTTATGTTTATTAAACAATTATATAAGACCATAAGACATAGGAGCAGAAATGAGGCCATTCGGCCCATTGAGTCTGCTCTGCCATTCGATCATGGCTGATAAGTTTCTCAACCCCATTCTCCCACCTTCTCCCCGTAACCTTTGATCCCCTTACCAATCAAGAACCTATCTATCACGGTCTTAAATATAACCAGATGCACGCATTAACATAGACCAGGATTTTCCCTCATCAGGCAGGTGCGAAGCTCAGCGCTGCCTGTGTTGAGGGTGGAGAAGAGAGTAGGGCGAGGATGAACATTGCACATGCACGCTGGAAAAGCTTCCTGAGGGACAGAGATGAACTCATGGAGATGAACAGTTTTGAAAATAAAAAAAAGAATTTTAAAGGTGTTAAAAAACATGTCCCCTCATGTGACTCCAACCATGGACGGGCATTGAAAAACAACATTTAATTAAATCCTTAATGGCCTTAATTGGCATTTTAATTCCTATTAGCATTTTACAATGAGGCTATAATTCACTTCAGGGCTCCAACACGAAGTCTGCCATTACCAATATGGCGGCAGTCAACTTTTGTGGGTAGTATGTGGACACCCCATTGTTTCTAGCTAGAATGGAGATGGTTAGGTGGTTCCTCGTCAATTGCAACTGGAGGCTGTACTGCTGTAAGTGACTGGGATTAATTTTATGCACGTAATTTGTATTATTTAACCATCTTCCAATCACTGTATTTTGCTGAAGAAAATCACCATCAGGAGATATTGCAGTTTTAGTCATACAGGCTCTTTAAACAAACTCTAAGCAGACTTTATTTGCTGAGTAAATAAACTTATAGTATTTGCTGTAAATGCTGCTTAAGTGCCACCCACTTCCAACTCATTAGCTACAGTAGCACAGTAGTTATACCACTGGACTATTCTAAGGCGAACACTGTCATTGAGGAAACTCTAGACACCATAGAATGCCTGCCTGTCATGGAAGAGCTGGATATTGAATTTAGTGGTTACCATGGGCAAGACTCCAGGTGCTGCTGCTATACTGCTAGAATTCACCAAGCACAGGAAACTAGCATTCCTGCAGCATCTACACAAACTTCTCTGGAGACAGGGGGAAGTCCCCCAGGATATGCATGATGTAAAGATAGTGACCCTGGAAAAGAACAAGGGTGACAGCAGTGATTGAAAAAACTAATAGAGGCATCTCTGCTGAACATCTTGGGAAAAGTATGAGCCCTTGTCAGACTGCAGATCTTGGCGGAACACACCTGTCCCAAATCCCAGTGTGGTTTCAGAACTGAGAGATCTACAACTGAGATGATCATCTCAGTCCGGCAGCTGCAAGAGAAATGCTGCAATCAAAAAGACCACTATATACTGCCTTCATTGATCTCACCAAGGCATTCAGCCATGTGAACAAAAGCGGTCTTTTTAAGCTGTTGAACAAAATTGTCTGCCTGCCGAAGCTGCTCAACATGATCTCCTCTTTCCATGACAAGATGATGGGCAAGGTTAAGTATAATGATGAAGCAGGGGAACCCTGAGATCTGCTGCAGGGTCAAACAGAGTTGTGTTCTGACACCGACACTCTTTTGCATATTCTTCTCTTTGCTGCTGGTCATATGCCTTGATGCCATCTAAAGTGGCATCTACTTGCATACCAGAACTGACGAAGCTGTTCAGCCTTGCTCGTCTGAGATTCAAGACAAAGTGTGTCGAGCCCTCAGAATTGCTCTATGCTGACAATGCCACACTAACAATCTATACTGAGGAACACCTTCAGTGGTGAATGGACAAGCTCTCTCATACCTGTAAAGCTTTTGGTTTGACTATCAGCATCAGGAAGACAAATGTCATGGCCCATACCACCATCAGCATTGACAACGTGACACTGGAGGTTGTTCTTATTTCATATAACTAGGCTCCACAATCACCAGCAATTTGTCACTTGATCTGAAATCAAGACACATGACAAAAGCTGCAGCCGTTATGTCCAAGATGAGTAACAGTGTGGAATACAGTAACCTGGCTGAGAATACCAAACACAAGTCCACCCTAGCCTGCATCCTCACCATGGTCCTCTGCAGTAGTGAGACATAGACAACATGTGCTAGGCAAGAGAAAAAGCTGAATAGTTTCCACCTTTGTTGTCTCAAACTTATCCTTGGCATCTCTTGGCAGGACAAGGTCACCAACTTAGAAGAGTGTGTTAATTCCACCAACATATGCTCATTGCTCAGCCACGTTCATCAGATAGACATACAGATCTGCACCACTGGACACTTTCTTGCAAGATAGGAGATGCCGGATATTGACACTGACAACCAGAAGATAGTCGCTGATGGCTGTGACTTCTGCAGACTGATTGGAAGACTTTGGAAGAGGCAAACAGAGCCTAAAGGTTCAGCTGGCCAAGAAGAAGGCCCAGAGAAAACAGTAGCCAGCAACTTGTGCACCTTCTCAGCCCAGTCTTTCTGTGGAGCAATTGAAGCAGGAACTGCCATGCCCAAGTGGGCTCCTGAGCCACACTTGGCAATGCTTTACATAGTTGACCACCACAGTGCAAACCATCATCTTATGAGATGGAAGGCTGCCACAGACTAGTAAATCAAGAGAACTGGGCAAATGATCTGATATGTGTGCAAAGCTCAAAGCAGCTGGGGAATTCAGTTAATTAAATAAATCTGAAATTTAAAAAATAGTGTTAGTGATGATGACCATGTGTCTACTGGATAGTCATTAAAAAAATCTGGCTCTCTAATGTCCTCTGGGGAAGGAAATCTACTGCCCTTACCAGTCTGGCCTGTACAAGGAGAGGGGCAATGTAAACTAAAGGGTACAATTCCAAAGGGAGTGCAGAAGCAGAGAGCCCTGGGGTCACAAGTACACATTGAAGGAGGAGGCAGGATGATAAAATGGTTAAAAATACACATGGGATCCCGAGCTTTATAAATAGAGGCACAGAGTGCAAAACAAGTTATGATGAATCTTTATAAAACACTGGTTAAGCATCAGCTGAAGAATTTTGTCCAATTTAGGATGGATGTGAAGAGAGGTTGCAGAAAAGATTTGCGAGAATGGTTCCAGAGATAAGTGACTTCAGTTACATGGATAGGTTGGAGAATCTGATATTGTTCTCCTTCAAGGAGGCTGTGCCGTTTGATTGATGGTGCTCAAAATCACAAGGGGTTTAGACAGAGAAACTCTTCCCATTGTCAGGAGAGTCCAGAACCAGAGGTCACATCTAGTCATTGGTATAGTCATTTTCGGCAACACAAGGGGAAGAAGTTTTTTTTAAAACACAAGTGATTATAAACTGGAATGCACTTGATGAAAGGGCAGTGGAGGTAGATTCAATTGTGGCTTCTGAGAAGGATTGGATAAGCAACTGAAGGGAATGGGCCAAGGCGTGGGAATAACTAAACTTCTCTTGCAGAGGACCAGCATACTCAATGGGCCAAACAACCTCCTTCTGTGCTGTAACTACTTTATGATTCAGTGATGTGATTTCAGACCCTCAGCAACATGCTTGACTCTTAACTGCCCTTAAAATGGCCTAGCAAGCCATACAGTTAAGGTGGTGGCTCTTCAGCACCTTCTCAAAGATAGTAATGCTGATCTTGCCAGCAATACTCATACCTGTTGAATGAATAAAAAAAGTTGTGATGCTCTGCTTCCTATGCACATCTGTCACAAGTTGTACAACTGCAAAATTTGTATGTTCAGTGAAACTACATTCAAAATATGCATGAAATGTGATGGAATTTCTACACCAAAGTGTATAAAACATTAAGCACTCTGATCTGAGAGAGAAATACATACAGATCCTAATGAATATGCAGTTGTGATCTGCTCAAGGGCAGATCCTCTGCTCATTTTTCCATGCCTCAGTGCTGCATTTTCCTCTTCAGTTGCTAGCAAGAGCCTCCTATTTTCCACTTCAATGAGCAATATGACTAGGGAAAAGAATACATGAGGTGATTTTCTAATTGCTTCCCTCATGTGTGCTTAAAAGAAACACAAGTCCTCTTCCTGAACAATCCTCCACCTGTAAAAGTCTTCCACCAGCGCCACTGAAAATTCGCTGGTTTCACCTTTACTGGTAGCTTGTAGACCTGAGCATGGGACCCTTACCTGGGTCTGAGGGGACTCGCCAAAGAGCAAGGACAACTAACCCCTGAGGTCTGAAATGATCCTGCTACCCAAATGGATACAACATCCATAACCTGTGACTATCAGTAGTGCATTAATAATCAACTGCACATTATAATTTAATAAGAAAAAAACAAAATAAGATATTTCCTGATGGTTGTATCAACGCACCTGCAACAACGCTACAACAATTACAATTTAATCTAATTTTCAGAGTTCAAAGTTGATCAGAACCCAACTCAGAAAAACGTGGCAATGACATTTCTTAAGGGCACATTTCCTAGTTTCTAGAAATTTCCAGCATATTCCACATTCTTTATTTAATGCACGTTTTAATTAGAACTTCAATTTAATCAAGAAAAATAACTTTAGCAAGATTTCCCTACCCTTTTAAAAAATTAAAGTAGCAAATATTTACAATTTGAAGTTTTTTTCTCTCTAGAGCATCATTTTGAACTTCATCTTATTTTCGCTGAACTCCGAAATATTTTAATTTTATTTTTTGAAAAGAAAATTTTATAAATTATGTATTGATGAAAAAGAACGTGAAAATTGCTGCTGGCTAAATTTTAACAAAATATTACAAAGAACAAACATGATTGGGGCACTTTGTGCGCAAATATTTTGTTCAACACGCGAATCCGTCCAAGGTGGTGGAAATGTTCCTTGAGGGTGAAAAAAAAACAATAAAGAGAAGTGCAGTTATTTTGAGTGATCGTGCACCCTCCTGAAGTTACTTACGGGGTACATCTGTCACTGAACTCATTGGCAATGGTCTCGATGCCTCCTGCTCGAGCGATGGCGATGTAACAGTTCTGCAATCCAATATCAAAGCCGACCACCGACATCTTTATTTCAATCAAGCTCACCGACGCTACTTATCTTTTTCTGCTGGTTTGTTTGAGCCTTTCACATTTACAAATAGTGCCTCTGGCTAGCCGCCACTGAAAACTTGACTGTGGGCTTGCTGCTTCTAACACGCCGGCTCAGGCGCTCCTCTACTTTAAATACCGAGCTGGGAGGAAAGTTCCAGAAACTGTCACCATCCACTCGCCTCGCACCGCCCACGCGCTCATCCGCATTCTCCAAGACTTCCAGCCAATCGCAGCGCGGCAGCCGGGCCATCGCTCTCACCCCACCCCACCTCCCCCCGTCGCCATGGCGACCGCGGACGCTCTGACGTTCGCAGGGAAGTTCCGAGAGGCGACTGGAAGCTTCCATGGCCTTGGGCGGCGTTTCACTCGCTGGGAAGCAGCTTTTCTCCCCCACCCCCCAACACCATTCGGGTAATCCTCACATCATGGTCAGATAGTACAGGGACGGAGGGACTGGCTGGTTTGTTACCGGAAAGCGTAGATCCAGAAAGAAGATCTTCGAGATACAGGTTCCCCACTCCCCAACCCGTGTCCTTCATCTGAAGGGAAGTTTTACATAAAAACGGGGTTTCCTCCCGTTCGAGTTATTTTAGCCAGACTATGCAGGTTATACCTTTTATATAACTGTATATGTTCTTTAAAAGTAAAACGTGGTTGGTTGTCTTCATCAGGTTTTTTTTTGCCCGCCAATTTTTGGCCGCTTTTTTCCCCCGTTTTGAAGGCTCTAACCATAAAATCACAAAACCAGAAAAACCTAAACTATTTCAGTAGTTCCAAAACCAGCCATGCCTCAAAATGAAATTCAATATTTTCAGCAAAACAGCAACCTCCATCGTAAGGTCAGAAGTGGGGATGTTTGTCGATGATCTCACAATGTTCAGCACCATTCACAACTCCTCAAATGCTGAAGCAGTTCATGTCCAAATGCAGCAAGACCTGGACAGTATCCAGGCTTGGGCTGATAAGTGGCAAGTAATATTCGTGCCATGCAAGTGTCAGGCAATGACCATCTCCAACAAGAGAAAATCTAACCATCCCTCCTTGCTATTCCATGGCATTACCATTGACCAGAAACTGAACTGGACTAGCCATATAAATACTGTGGCTACAAGAGCAGGTCAGATGCTAGGAATCCTACAGCGAGTAATTCAACTAACTCCCTAAAGCCTGTCCACCATCTACAAGGCACAAGTCAGGAATGTGATGGAATACTCTCCACTTGCCTGGATGAGTGCAGCTCTAACAACACTGAAGAAGCCGGACACCATCCAGGACAAAGCAACCTGCTTGATTAGCACCACATCCACAAACATTCACTCCCTGCACCACTGAAACATAGTAGCAGCAGTGAGTACCATCTACAAGATGTATTGCAGAAACTCACCAAAACTCCTTAGACAGCACGTTCCAAATCCACAACCTGTACCATCTAGAAGGACAAGGCAACACCACAGCCTGGAAGTTCCCCTCCAAGTCACACACACACTTGGAAATATATCGCTGTTACTTCACTGTCGCTGGGTCAACTCCTAACAGCACTGTAGGTGTACCTAGACCACATGGACTACAGCAGTTCAAGAGCCAGCTCACCACCACCTTCTCAAGGGCAACTAGGGATGGGCAACAAATGCTGGCCTAGCCAGTGACACAAACATTACATGGATGATTTTTTTTAAAATAAGGAATGCATAAGGGGCCAGAATTAGATGAGAGGGATAAGCTGGAGGAGGCTATGGAGCTAGGGAAAAGGCAAGGGACTTGAAAATAAGATGATCAGAAGAAATAGGAGCAGGAGAAGGCCATTTGGCCCTTGAGCCTGCTGCTCCATTCAATAAGATCAAGGCTGCCCTGATTGTGGCCAAAACTCCCACTTATCTGCCTGTATCCCATAACCCTTGCCTTCCTTGTAGATAAATTTTAAAATTGAGGCATTTAACCAGAAGCCTTTGTAGGTCAGTTAGTGATTGGTGAATGGGAGTTGCAACAGGTTAGGACACAGGAAGCAAGTTTTAGATTATCTCAACTTAACTCAAAGTATAATATTGGTGGCCGGCCAGAACTGCATTGAAATAGTAAAGTCTAGAGGTAAAAAAGGCATGGATGTGGGTTTCTGCATCAGATGAGCTGAGGCAGGGACAAAGTCGGACAACATTAGGGAGGTGGAACAAAAACATAAAATGCTGGAAAAACTCAGCAGGTCTAGCAGCATTTGCGGAGAGAGAAACAGAGTTAACGTTTTGAGTCTGTATGACCCTTCTTCAGAGCTGAAGAGAAGTGGAAATGTGATGAAATTTATACTGTTCAAGGGGGCTGAGCAGGTGGAGCTGATAGAAGGCCAGCAATAGGTGGGGACAAAGGGGGGATTGACAAAGATGTCATGAACTAAAGGACAAAGGGAGTGTTAATGGTAATGGTTAGTGCTAAAAAGTATGCTAATAGTGGCATAAAGGTAAGAAAGCAGAATGTGATTATAGCAGAACAAGAGTAGCATTGTGTAAAAGGACAACATGGAGCAAGAGACAGATGGGGTAGAAGATGGGGTTGGGGAAGGTGCAGTGGGGGGGGGGAAAGTATAGAAAATGGGATAAAAAAGGGGATAAAACCATGGATAAATGAATAATAATAAAATTAAGTGGATAAAAAAATAAAAATGAATGCAGAAAAAAGGGGATTAAAAATGGGGGTGAGGATGGAGGAGAGAGTTCTTAGTCTGAAGTTGTTAAATTAAATGTTAAGTCCAGAAGGTTATAAGGTGCCTAATCGGAAGATAAAGTGCTGTTCCTCCAGTTTGCGTTGGGCTTCACTGGAACATTGCAACAGGCCAAGGACGGACATGTGGGCATGAGACCAGGATGGTGTGTTGAAATGGAAGCAATCGGAAGGTCTGGGTCATGTTTGCGGACAGACCGGAGGTGTTCTGCAAAGCAGTCACCCGGTCTGCATTTGGTCTCCCCAATGTAGAGGAGACCACATTGGGGGCAGCGGATGCAGTAGACCAAATTTAAGGAGGTGCAAGTGAAACGCTTTTGCACCTGAAAGGGGTGTTTGGGCCCTTGAACAGTGAGGAGGGAGGAGGTAAAGGCAGGTGTTGAACCTTCTGCAGTTGCATGGGAAGGTGCCATGGGAAGAAGATGAGGTGTTGGGAGTGATGGAGGAGTGGACAAGAGTGTCCCGGAGGAAACGGTCCCTACGGAATGCCGAAAGGGTGGGGTGAGAGGAAGATGTATTTGGTGGTGGCATCATGCTGGAGTTGATGGAAATGGCAGAGGATGATCCTGTGAATGCGGAGGCTGGTGGGGTGAAAAGTGAGGACAAAATCATCCTCCAAATAGGTCTTCCCAATGCTACTTTTCATCCAGTTCTAGATATCTGACAAGGAGTCCAACAAAACAAAAGTAAAATACTGAAATAAAAACAAAAGGCTGAAAGTATTCAGCATGTTAGGCAATATTTGTGCAAAGAGAAACAGAATTGACGTTTTAGGTCTGTTGTTATGACTGGGATGGGAGGAATGTGTGTGATCCAGCCTCGCCACACCACAGGCCGTACCATTTGTTTAAAAGTTTAATTTTCGCACCAAAATAACCAAGCGTCTATTTCCCCTACTGGTGCCCAGAACAAAAGAGTCTTCCACCAGGCATCTTTCAATAAACTCAGAACAATTATTTATTATAAAGCATTACTCCTTTTAAACAAGTTGCAAGTACTGGTTAACACACGATTGTATTCAGGAAGTATAACTATCTATCTCTTCCTAAAGAATTCCCCCAGCACACGCACAGACACACAAACAGACAAATGAAGGACAAACAAATCGAATCTGTCTGCAGAGATGGGCTTTAGAGGATGGGCGTTATAAAATAAAGGATAAAGTTTGCAGGGTCTTAACGCTGTCAACCTGAAGTCCCTAATGTGAAGCTGAACCCCTGGTCCTGGTGGACGTCTGGAAATTCTCTGGCTCAGCTTTGCAAGTCCAAATGCAGACCAGTTGCACTCAGGTGAGGGCTCTCTGGCTACAAGTTGATAGCCACACACAATTTAGGCAAGATAGCGAGAGAGAGCCAGTTAGGGTAGCCTTCCTTCTTCAGCTTGTTCCCCAACAAGGCCGCCTTCAAAACCAACAGGTTCTTTCTGCCATGTGATTTCCAGCAAGTTACTAGCCCTTGCTTTACTTAAGTCTTTTTCTCCACCAATTAAGGTGATTGCAGTTCAAACAAACAACCATGTCTCCCTCAAGTACCATAAAGGTCAGGTGATTGCTTGGAAGAGGCCTGCTTGTTGACAGTTCAAAGGTGAACTCATGACCTTTTTAAAAAAAAACCCACGCTAGCATTTAAATGTACAGGTGATGCCAAGCCCTTCCATTTTGTAAAAGAAAAATTCAGTCTTGAGAGGTATGGGTTTGAATTTTCAGCTTAGCAGGCAGGTGCGATCAACGGGCCCTGGAGTGGTCGGGAAATGGACCACCGCCCACAATCAGCCCCCGATCACGATTTCGTGCTGGCTAGCCAATTAATGGCCAGCCAATGTGAAACACATGCTGAAAAGCTCAGCGCTGCTGGGGTGGGGGTGGGAGGAGGGCAGGTGTAGACATCAGTGAGCACTGAGAGAAAGCTCCCTGAAGCAGAGAGCTGCCTCAGGGAGCTGCAGACCCGAAAACCATGAAATAAAGTTTTGAAAATCAGAAAAAAAAGACCAAGCATCACGGTCAGGTGCCTGAACATATAGATGATAAATATGCTGTCCACAGATTTTTATTTTTATTTTATTTAATAGCAGAAACCTCATCCTGCCCTTGGATGAGGTTTGATGAGAAATGCAAAGTCCGCCTGGCCAATTCGCCCATCCGCCAACCGAAAGTTTGGACAGACCACGAAAGCATCGGAGACAATTGCGCTGTTAATGGGCTAAATTGCCCTCGTAATTGTCAGCTGCTGCGTGCAGAAGTTGGAAGTGCGCCCACCAAGCAAAATACTGCACAAGTGCACAATGACGTCAGGACGCTTGCCAATTTTACGCCCAATCAGGTTGGGCACACGCCCACCCACGGGATGTAAAATTCAGCCCATGATTCCAACACTGTGACCTTTCAGTGGTAACAGCCTGGGAGCAAAAAAAAATGCCATTACAGGTAAATCTCTGGCTTTGACTGGATAAGAATGGAACTAGGTGAGTTCAGCCCAGTCCAGCTGAAGAGATTTAAGAGGGGGATGGTATGGCCAACCATGTAAAAAGCCACTGACAATTTGAGAAGGATGAGGATGGATGGTTTATGACAATGTAATTTGTTACTTTGGTAAGAGCTGTTTTCCTGCAGTGGTGCCTGGGATCTAATTGGAGGGATGCAAACATGGAATCCTGGGAAAGGTGGAAAAAGAATTGGTAGGCAACGTTGAAGGAAAATGGAGAGGAAATGGAGGTTTGAGATGGGGCAGCATTCTTCAAAGATGATGAGTTAAGGTATGGTTTTTGGAGGAGATGGGTGATGATAGCAGATTTCAGGGAGAGGAGGTTCAGTCCCTGAGGACAGAGAACCATTAACAATATCAACTAACATTGAAGCCAGGAAGGGAAGTCAGCTGTTCAGCATTTTACTGAGAATAGGGTTGAGGGAGCAGGAGGTGGGTCTCATGGATAAGGTAAGCTTGAGAGGACATGAAGGGAGATAGGAGAAAAATGAAGATGCAAGATTAGGGGAATCTCAGGGGAAGTTTGGCTCAGTGGGTTGGGGAAAGGAGAGAAGTGTCAGAGGCAACTGGTCTCAATCTTATTGACAGAGCAGCCCATGAGGTTCTTGGACTTCTTGTTGGAGGTAAGAGTGGAGGAGACAGGGGAGAGGAGTTTAAAAGATGGTTTGCAGTGAAGAAAAGAAGCAGGGGGATTATCTTTGCATTCTAAGATGATTCTGGAGTAGTGAAAAGTTTTAGGAAACAATAACAGGATAGTGCGTTTGTGATCCACACAGATCTGGCAGTGAATGGCTAAATCTTTGTTTTATTTATGCGTTCATGTAATGTGGGCATCACTGGCAAGGCCAGCATTTGTTGCCCATCCCAAATTTCCCTTGAGAAGATAGTGGTGAGCTGCCTCGTTGAACTACTGCAGTCTATGTGGTGTACGTATATCTGCAGTGCTGTTAGGAATGTTGTTCCAGGATTTTGACCCAGCGACAATGCAGGAACGACGATATATTTCCAAGTTGGGATGGTGTATGACTTGGAGATAAATTTGCAGGTGGTGGTATTCCCATGTGCCCTTCCCATGCCCTCGTTCCTTGAGATGGCGGAGGTCACAGATTCGAAAGAGACTGTCAAAGGAGCATTGACAAGTGGCTGCAGTACGTCTTGCGAATAGTATACACTGCTGTGACTGTGCATTGGTGATAAAAGGAGTGAATGTTTAAGATGGTGGATGGAGTACTGATCAAGCAGCCTGCTTTATCTGGATTGTTTTGAGCTTCTTAAGTATGGTTGGAGTGGCACTTATCCAAATGATGGAGAGTTTTTCATCACACTCCTGACTTGTGCATTGTAGATGGTGGACTAGCTTTAGAGAGGCAGAAGGTGAATTCCCAGCTTCTGACCCGCTCTTGTAGCCACAGCATTTATATAGCTGGTCCGGTTAAGTTTCTGGTCAATTTTAACCCCCCAGGATGTTGGTGGGGGATTCAGCAATGGCAATGGTACTGAATGGCAAGGGGAGATGGCTAGATTCTCTCTTGTTGGAGATGGTTAGGCATTTGTGTAGCTCGAATGTCATTTTCCGTCTATCAGCTCAAGCCTGAGTGTTGCCCAAGCCTTTTTGCAGGTGGGCAGGGGCTGCTTCAATATCTGAGGAGTTGCGAATGTGACTGAGCACTGTAATCATCAGTGAACATCCCCACTTATGACCTTAAGTTGGAGGAAAGGCCATTGCTGAAGCAGCTGAAAATGTTTGGGCCTGGGACACTACCCTCTGGAACCCCTGTAGCGATATTCTGGGGCTGAGGTGATTGACCTCCAATAACTACAACCATCTTCCTTTATGCTAGGTATAACTCCAATATGAGAAGAGGTTTCATTGCGATTTCCATTGACTAGGATTCCTTGCTTCCTCACTAGGTCAAATGCTGCCTTCACTCTAACCAAAGAATCCAGCTCTTTTCCCTACATTTGGACCAGGGCTGTAACGAGGTTTGGAGTTAAGCGGCCCTGGAGGAACCCAAACTGTGCATCAGTGAGCAGGTAGTTGCTGAGTAAATGCAGCTTAATGACACTTTAGATGATACTTTCCATCACTTTGTTGATGATCAAGAGTAGACTGATGGGGTGGTAATTGCCTGGATTAGATTTGACGTGCTTTTGAGGACAGGACACAGCTGGGCAATTTTCCATACTGTAAGGTAGATGCCAATGTTACAGCTGTACTGGAAAAGCTTGGCTAGGGGCACAGCTGGTTCTGGAGCACAAATTTTGAGTACAGGGATGTTGTCAGAGCTCTTAGCTTTTGTTGTATTTGGTGCGCTCAGCCTTTTCTTGATATCACGTGGAGCAAATCGAATTGGCTAAAGACTGGCATCTGGAATGATGGGGCCTCAGGAGGAGGTTGAGATCTAACATCAACTTGGCAGTTCTAGCTGAAGATGGCTGCAAATGCTTCAGTGTTTCCCTCTGCACAGATATGTTGTGCTCTCCCATCATTGAGGATGGGATGTTTGTGGAGTCACCTCCTCCAATTGTTGTTTAATTGTCCACCACCATTCACTGAATGTGGCAGGGTTGCAGAGCTTTGATCTGATCTGTTGGTTGTGGAATCATTTAGCTCTGTCTATAGCATGCTGTTTCAGCTGTTTAGCATGCATGTGTTATAGCCTCATCAGGCTAGCATCTCAATTTTAGATATGCCTAGTGCTGCTTCTCTCATTCTCTCCTACATTCCTCACTGAACCCAGGTTGGCTCCCTGGCTTGATGTTAATGTTAGAGTGATGTACCTGCCAGGTTATGAGGTTACGGATTGTTGTTAAATACAATTCTACTGCTGATGGCTCACAGCACCTCATGGGGACCTAGTTTTGAACTGCTAGGTCTGTTCCGAATCTATCCCATTTGACATGGTGTTAATGCCACACAGCATAATGAAGAGTGACCTCAGGGGTTCCGTCATATCTGTTCAAGTCTGCACCCCTTGGACTTAAGGAAGTGGAGATGAGGGCCATTCAAGGGGAATTGTCAAGGTTAGGGAGAATAATGGGATTAGGGATCAAAGTTGGAGGGGAGAGTATGGCTGAACAGATTGGTAGCTGCAGTAATATCATGGTAAATGGAAGGCCAAAGGCTAGATAGTTTGGAATTTGAAAGTGGAAATGTAAGTAAATAGAGAGAGGGGTGGTCATAGAAGAAAGTAGGGTTGGAAGGGGAAAGAGAAATGGAGGTGGGTAGTGATACAAGGAAGTGATCAGAGATGATCTTATCTTTAACACAATGGGAATAGCAAGGCTATGTGAGATGGCAAGGTCAAGAGATGGCTGTGAAAATGGGATGGGGAATTTATATGGAAGGTGAGATGAATGCAGATTAAGAGGATAGTGAACTCAGGAGAGAGAGCAAGAAGAGATGATGCAAAGCAACTATAAAAATATATTTTTAAAAGATTACAAACATCTTGCATTGTAACAGGAAATGAAGGAAATATGTACAAGTGTAGGAAATGGTAGATCAACAGTACAAATATTTATTCAAATAAAATACCAATACTAAACAGTAATAACGAGCCAGAGGCACTGCATCTTGTTGTGTATTCACACTTCAAAGTTGCCAACAGGTGCAAAGCCAAAACCACTTCTCAGTAATATGACACTCAGTAAAATGCCAAGGCCTGAACTGCATGAAACAATTTTACTATCTGTTCCACAGAGTCTTACTCAACCTGAAAATGGTGTTAGATAAAGCCCTGATACTGCACTTGAATATAGGCTGCATTTACACTGTAAAGCCAAACACTTTCACACCAAAGCTACAGTGCTTATTTCCGGGGTTAATGGTTGAGGTAGAAATTGTCAACATTCAAGATTAGATTAGATAATTTGATGAAAAATGTGGTTTAAGATATGTGGGAATAGGATGGGTAGAAGTGATTTGCTTGCTTGCTTCAGGGGTTATCAGCGATATGAACTAAATGGCTGTTTCAGCGTAGTAACTTCTGTGTATCCTTCTATATAATACATCCTCAGTCTACACAACTACTAGAAAAAAGAACTACCTAAAAGACTGAAGTCTGGAAGCATATAGAAAAACATTCCATTGAAATAAATGCACCCTTTATATCAGGTTGTGAAGGTCATGTAATAGTTGAAATAATTTGTCTTGATGCAGCATGTGATATCTTATTTACCCATCATCATCCACTTCTTCACCAATCCCAGAAGTCTCTGATCACAGCAGCACTGAAATCATTCTAGTCAATGATATCATGTGTACCAAAGCATATTATCCACCCCTCATCTTATTTGGTCTTCAAAATATGTTTGGCAACTTCAGCTTTCTTGGTGTCCCCATCATCTCTACTCCCTGGGCCAATTCTGGTACGTACTAAGATTGTACCCTAGCCTCTTTCAATATGTGCTGTCCCTTGAAGACATAAGCATGCATTAGCATAAACAAGGGACTGCCTTTCATGTGTATGTGGACAACAATTTCTCCAGTGTAATGGCATGTCTAATACACAACATGCAAGGTTGGGACCTGGAACTAGCCCCCATGTCAGGCTCCTGACCCCTGAATGAAAATTCAGCCCATGGTGTCTGACTGCCTGGCTGGCCTAGAATTTCCTCCAATCAAACATTGGAAAGATCAAAGCAATGCTATTCTGTTCTCTTCAGAAACTTTGTAGCCATTCTGTTGATGTCACTACCCTTCCTCGGTAGTTCAATCAGCCTAAAATCCATGATGTGCAACATCAATACTGAGGTTGAGCTTCAAAACCCATAACCGGGGCATCATCAAAACTGAACCACAATATTGTCACCTTCCAACATTACAACAAGTGTTTTGTTGGTTGTACAACACTTTAGGACATCCTGAGGTTGTGAAAAGTGCTACATGAGTGCAAGTCTTTTACAGGCTTGTCTTTTTCTCCAATCTGTCAGACCACCTCAGTGGAACTCCTCCTACAAAACAAACTCTGTCAACCTCACCCTTTCCCATCCCTCAACTGTGTCTGACTCATTTCCTGCATTTCTGCCCTCAACACTTCCTCTCCCTCCCAGAATTATGATAGGATTCCCCTTGCCCTCACTTTCCACACCACCAGCCTCAGTATTCAAAGGGTCATCCTCTGCCAACTCCAGCATGATGCCACCACCAAACACATCTTCCCATCAACTCCCCTGTCAGTATTCTGAAGGGAGCATTCCCTCTGTGACAACCTGGTCCACTCTTCTATCACCCCCAATACCTCATCCCCTTCCATGCACCTTTCCATGCAATCACAGGAGGTGTAACACCTGCCCTTTACTTCCTTCCTCCTCACCTCCCAAGGCTCCAAACATTCCTTCAAGGTGAAGTAATTTACCTGCAGTTCTTTCAATTTAGTCCACTGTACTCGCAGCTCACACTGTGGTCTCTACACTGGGAAGACTAAACACAGACTGAGTAACCACTTTGTGAAACAAAACAAAAACAGAATTACCTGGAAAAACTCAGCAGGTCTGGCAGCATCGGCGGAGAAGAACAAAGTTGACGTTTCGAGTCCTCATGACCCTTCAACAGAACTAAGTAAAAATAGGAGAGGGGTGAAATATAAGCTGGTTTAAGGTTGGGGGGGGGGGTGGTTGTAGGGATAAGCAAGCAGTGATAGGAGCAGATAATCAAAAGATCAAACACCAGGAGAGAAATGGAAAGCAATGAAGGTGAACAAGGCAAAAGAGAGATACAGAAATCCTGTCGGAGAGAAGAGCAATTCTTTGTGAAACACCTTTGCTTAGTCTGCAAGCATGATCCTGACCTTTCTTTCTTTTGCCATCTCAATTCACCATCTTGCTCTCATGCTCACATCTCCATCCTCGGCCTACTACCATGCTCCAGAGAAACCCAACGCAAGCTGCAGGAACACACCTCATCTTCCAATTAGGCTCAACATTGAGTTCAACAACTTCAGACCATGAACTCTGTCCTCCATTTTGAATTATGCCCCCCTAACTACCAGTCTGTATCTTATTCTCATGTATTTGCTTTCAGACAGTGCTTACCTTTATTCTACTGTTAACACCTATTCTGGACCAAGGCTTTAGCCTTTAATAATTTCATTGCCAGTCCCTTTGTCTTGTTTTCCATGACTCATTGTCATTTAATGTCTCCTGCCCTCCAACCAATCCCTGACACTTCATTTTGCTCCACCTACCCCTCTACCTTTTTTCAATAGCATAAAGTCCATTATATTTCTACCCCTCTCCAGTTCTGAAGATGAGTCATATTAGAGTCAAAACATTAACTGTTTCTGTCTCCACAGATGCTGCCCGACCTGCTAAGCTTTTCCAGCATTTTCTGAAAACTGTTCTTGTATTGGAGAACAATCAGAACCTCAAAGATCCTAATGAAGGCAAGCAATGCAATATGCAAGGATTTATAGATTCAGGAATGACAGACTAGATAGGAAAGAAAGTTGAGTAGTTCCATTTGTAAGGGCTAGATAGGAGGTAAAGAATATAGATTGAATGTTGCAGGATAAGCTTTAAAATTGCACATACATATTTGAAAAGTGATTGAAACATAACTCCAGGGGTTAACTATAGCCAACACTTGGCTTGCAGTGTTCAGTATTTCAATTCCTCAACTGCATCTCTTTGACCTTTTTCTCTACTGCAGCTCTCTGGACAACTTCAGTAGTCAGCCACACAGCATTTGGAACAGACAGTATAATTTTCCGTGGAGCAGTAGTTTGAAGAAAGCAGGAAGCAGGGTCAGCATCTTATAAGTGGAAAATAACTTTACAAGTAGAGTAGAAGTGGAGCAAGTGGCCCAGAATGTGATGGGAGGAGTGTTCTGAGATTGGGTCCCTCTGTCTTTGACTCTAGGCGTAGGACATGGTTCTTAGGCTGACTGTAGACATACTGTGGTTTCTACTTAACAGTTGTTTATTGGTACTATATCTAAACAGGTTACAGAGTAGGCATGTAGCTCTTAGGCATGATTCCAACCTCTGTCTCTGAGAGAGAGAGAGCCTAACACATGGCTGACTATTGTCAGTGGTACACCATCATCTATGTCATACGCTAGTACATCCCATGTGTTAACCCTTTATACTACACCTGCCCCCCAAGTATGCTACTTTACCTTTTAACAATAATATTAATTATGGGCGGAATCATCCCAGAAATTGGCAAAGTCCAATATTAGGCAGGAAAAGCGGTGTTTGACCCCCAGACAACAATGGTGGTTTTTTCTTTCTTATCATGCAGCACTTTGTTTCAAAAATGCAAAGGCATGGGCTTCACGTCGTTTCGCTGGCGGGGCAGCCACTGATTCACCCGCTCAGCCTTCAGTAATCTGGGCACCATATTTAAAAGGTGCCCATGCAAAGAGCTAGCACTCTCTAATGGATTGAAGGCTGCTGGAAAATCATGGTTGCCAAAGTGAGGAAACATATTGCTCCCAAATTTAGCAACACCTCCATCAAGTGCCTACTGGACTGAGTGGAGGCCCCTCACAAAGTCCTCTACTCCTGCTCTGGGAGAAGACAGGAGGCAGGCATGGCATACTGGTATTGTCATTGGGTTAGCAATCCAGAGACCCAGGGTAATGTTCTGGGGACCTGAGTTTGAATCCCACCATGGGAGATTGTGGGAATTGAATTTAAAAAACAAAATCTAATGACAACCATTGTTGATTGTCATAAAAAACCCACCTGGTTCACTAATGTCCTTTGCCGTCCTCACCTGGTCATGCCAACTTGTGACTCCACATCCACAGTAATGTGACTGACTCTTAAATGCCCAGCAAGACATTAGGTTGTATCCAACTGATTAAAAAGTCTAAAGGGAATGAAACCAGCCGGCATTGACCTAGGCACTGGAAATGACAACAGCAAACTCAGCCCTGTCGACCCTGCAAAGTCCTCCTTGCTAATATCTGTGGGCTTGTGTTGGCTGTTTCACAGACTAGTCAAGCAACAGCCTGACATAGTACTCACAGAATCATACCTTACAGATAATGCCCCAGACAACCCTATCACAATCCCAGCAAAGGTGGCAGCACAGTGGTATACAGTTGCGAGGGCGTTGCCCTGGGAATCTTCAACATTGACTCCAGACCCCATGACTATCACGGCATCAAGTCAAACATGGGCAAGGAAACCTCCTTTCCAATCTCCAAGGAAACCTCCTGCTGATTACCATGTACTGTACACTGCCCCCCCACCTCCCCTCAGCTGATGAATCATTACTGCTTCATGTTGAACACCACTTGGAGGAAGCACTGAGGGTGGCATGGGTGCAGAATGTACTCTGGGTGGGACACTTCAATGTCTGTCACCAAGAGCGGCTTGGTGGTACTGCCACTGATCGAGCTGGCTGAGTTGGGCAACAGGTGATGAGGAAAACAACAAGAGGGAAAAACATACTTGACCTCATCCTCACCAACATGCCTGCCGTGGATGCAACTGTTATGACATTATCAGTAGGAGTGATCACTGCACAGTCCTTAATGGAAACAAAGTCCGCCTTCACATTGAGGATACCTCCATCATATTGTGTGGCACTACCACCCTGCTAAGTTGATAGATTTTGAATAAATCTGGCAAGTCAAGACTGGGCATCCATGAGGTGCTGTGGCCCATCAGTAGCAGCAGGATTGTACTCAACCACAATCTGTCACCTCATGGCCTGGCACATTCCCCATTCTAGCATTACCACCAAGACAGGGGATCAACCCTGGTTCAATGAAGAGTGCAGGAGAGCATGCCAAAAGCAGCACCAGATGTGGCGTCAACTTGATGAAGCTACAACACAGGACTATTTGCATACTAAACTGCATAAGCAGCAAGTAATAGACAAAGCTAAGTGAATCCACAACCAACAGGTCAGACGTAAGCACTGCAGTCCTGCCACATCCGGTCGTGAATGGTGGTGATCAATTAAACAACTTAGTGGAGGTGGGGGCTCCACAACTATCTGCATCTTCAATGATGGGGGAGCCTGCACATCAATGCAAAAGATAAGGCTGAAGCATTTGCAACAATCTTTAGCCAGAAGTGCCAAGTGGATGATCCATCTTGGCCTCCTCCTGAGGCCCCAGCATCACAGGTAGCAATCTTCAGCCAATTCAATTCACTCCATGTGATATCAAGAAATGGCTGAAGGTACTGGATACTGCAAAGGCTATGGGCCCTGACAATATTCCGGCAACTATACTGAAGGCTTGTGCTCCAGAGCTTGACGCACCCCTAGCCAAGTTGTTCCAGTACAGCTACAATACTGACATCTACCCAGAAATGTGGAAATTGCCCAGGTATGTTCTGCAAAAAGCAGAACAAATCCAACCTGGCCAATGACTGCCCCATCAGTCTGTTCTTGATCATCAGTAAAGTGATTGAAGAGGTCATCGACAGTGCTATCAAGTGGCACTTGTTTCGCAATAACCTGCTCACTGAGGCTCAGTTTGGGTTCTGCCAGGACCATTCAGCTCCCAAACTCTCTACAGCTTTGGTCCAAACATGGACAAAAGAGTTGAACTCCAGAGATGAAGTAGCAGTTACTGCCCTTGGCATCAAGGCAGCATTTGACCGAGTGTGGCATCGAGGACGCCTGGCAAAACTGAAGTCAATGGGAATCAGGGTGAAAACACTCTGCTAGTTGGAGTCATATCTAGTACAAAGGAACATGGTTGTCGTTGTTGAAGGTGAATCATCTCGGTTCCAGGATATCACTGCAGGAGTTCCTCAGGTTAGTGCCATCGGCCCAACCATTTTCAGCTGGTTCATCAATGACCTTCTTTCCATCATAAGGTCAGAAGTGGGAGTGGTCACTGATGATTGCACAGTGTTCAGCATCATTCGTGACTCCTCAGATACTGAAGCAGTCCATGTCCCAATGCAGCAAGACCTGGACAATATCCAGGCCTGGGCTGACAAGTGGCAAGTAACATTCGCACCAACAAGTGCCAGACAATGACCATCTACTGCAATAGAGAATCCAACCATCAGCCCTTGACATTCAATGGCATTACCATTGCTGAATCCCCCAGTAACAACATCCTGGCAGTTACCATTGACCAGAAACTGAACTGGACTAGCCATATAAATACTGTGGCTACAGGAGCAGGTCAGAGGCTAGGAAGTTTGTGGCGAGTAATTCACTTCCCGACTTACCAAAACCTGTCCACCATCTCTACAAGGCACAAGTCAGGAGTGTAATGAAATACTCCCCAGTTGCCTGGATGAGTGCCGCTCAAACAACACTCAAGAAGCTCACTACCACCCAGGAGAAAGCAGCCCATTTGATTGTTACCTCCTTCACAAACATTCACTCCCTCCACCGCCAACGAAAGGTGGCAGCAGTGTGTACCATGTACAAGATGCACTGCAGAGACCCACCAAGCTTCCTTAGACAGCACTGTCCTAACCCACGACTGCTACCAACTAGAATGACAAGGGCAGCAGACACATGGGAACACCACCACCTGGAAGTTCCCCTCCAAGTCACTCACCATCCTGACTTGGAAATATATCGCCATTCCTTCACTGTCACTGGGCCTAAATCCTGAAACTCCCTCAATAGCAGCACTGTGGGTGTACTGCAGCAGTTCAAGAAAGGAGCTCATAACCGCCTTCTAAAGGGCAATTAGGGGCGGGCAATAAATGGTCTAGCCAGCGACACCCACATTCCTTAAATTAATTTTTAAAAAGCAAGGTTACTAATCCAGCATGGGAGGCAGTGGCATCGCTGGTCAGTGCCAATGCCCTGCAAAAAGGGACAACCACCCAGTACTGAAAGAGGATGAGTGATATCCTCCATTCCACCAGGGTAAGTCA
Organism: Carcharodon carcharias; assembly: GCF_017639515.1. Taxonomy (NCBI): domain Eukaryota; kingdom Metazoa; phylum Chordata; class Chondrichthyes; order Lamniformes; family Lamnidae; genus Carcharodon; species Carcharodon carcharias. The sequence goes on along the minus strand of NC_054477.1, from coordinate 44,988,304 downwards.
CTCTTCTCATCACTCTCAACTCACACATACAAATGTGTCACACATCCACGGGTATCTCACTTACTGCCAGTTCAAGGAACATCATGATTCACTCTGTCACACACACCTTCATCTCCCCTTCGATCATGTCCTCATCCCATCCATGGCACCATTCAACACCTGCACATGCCAGGCATCCTTCTCAATTGGCCTGGCAGGCAACTTGCTTACACTCTCTCCATTTGTGTTCATGCAGGCCAAGATGGCACACAACAAAACAGAGAGGTCACAGACTGGTGGAGCCATCCAGCTGTCCGATGATAATCTGGACCTTTCCTGTGCTGACGGTGAGGTCGGCGGTGCTCAACCAAGTGAAAATGCAGCAGTGCAACATCTATCAGACAGCCATGCTGTGAGTAAGTTCCCCTGTTCCACAGTACCCTGCCATGCACTAATTATCTCTTCTTGCTTTCGCAGGGGCACCTGGGAAGCAGCCGAGGGGGTCCATGACCCAGGTCCTCGACTCCAGCCCTGAAGACACCTCAGGAGAGGAATCTGATGACACCCATTTGAAGACCTGTCACAATGCTCACCAACACCCTCCACCAGCACAGAGATACATACCTCAGTGGGACCTAGTTCTGGAGTTGCCTTGGGATCACAATCTGGTGAGCACATTCCACTGTCTGATCCATTGCAGGTGGAGACAGGGACTTCCCAGGTTGCTGGCATTTGGAGGATTGCTGGAGGCCAGAAATCTGCTGAGGCCGAGTCAGATGAGGAGCCTCTGGAACCCACCTTATGTCAGTTGCTGGAGCTGCAAAGGCAAGTTTAAGAATATCAGGAAGGGATGTCTGCTGTGCTCCTCAGATTGCAAGGCATGATGTCAATCTGAGGTGACAGCGCCAGCATTCCAATGCATCAAGGCCAACACTGGTAGGATGAGAGCTGCCATGGAGACCTTGCTCCAGGACATTAGTCCTGCACTGCTACAGGAGCTGCACTTCATTGCTGAGGCATTTGCAGGCACCCATCAGTGCCGAGGGGGGAGGAGCATCTCGAGTTTATTTCAGCTGCCCCTTCTTCTCAAGGACTTAGCCAGGGGCTCTTGGGCACCCATAGGGAGGAGGATCAGCAGATGCTTACCCTGGTACCATTCACCCAGGTGGGGAGAGGCCCTGGACTGTGACGGTAGCCTGCGATTTGTGCATTGTAAAAACGCTCCAAAGAATGTGGCTCCTTGTTATGTTGAGCGGTGGTCATGTCAATCAGATGTGAAACCTTGTTTCCTGCACAAATCGAAGGCTAACGTCGCAGTCCAGGGTCACCTCCTACCGTCACAGTCCAGGGACTCTCTCCGCTGTCACAGCCCAGGGCCTCTCCCCGCTGTCACAGTCCAGGTCCTCTCCCCACCGTTACAGCCCAGGGCCACCCCCCACCGTCACAGTCCGGGGCCTCTCCCCACTGTCACAGTCCAGGGCGTCTCCCTGCTGTCGCAGTACAGGGCCTCTCTCTGCTGTCACAGTCCAGGGCGTCTCACAACTGTTGCAGTCCAGGGCCTCTCCCCGCTGACACAGTACAGGGCCTCTCCCCGCTGTCACAGTCCGGGGCCTCTCCCCGCTGTCAACGTCCAGGGCTTCTCACCAATGTCACAGTCCAAGACCTCTCCCCGCTGTCGCAGTCCAGGGCCTCTCCCCGCTGTCACAGTCCAGGGCCTCTCCCCGCTGTCACAGTCCAAGACCTCTCCCCGCTGTCGCAGTCCAGGGCCTCTCCCCGCTGTCACAGTCCAGGGCCTCTCCCCGCTGTCACAGTCCAAGACCTCTCCCCGCTGTCACAGTCCAGGGCCTCTCCCCGCTATCACAGTCGAGGGCCTCTCCCCACTGTCACAGTCCAGGGCCTCTCCCCACTGTCACAGTCCAGGGCCTCTCCCCACTTTCGCAGTCCAGGGCCTCTCCCCTTTGTCACAGTCCAGGGCCTCTCCCTGTTGTCGCAGTCTAGGGCCTCTCCCCACTGTCGCAGTCCAGGGCCTCTCCCCGCTGTCGCAGTCCAGGGCCTCTCCCCGCTGTCGCAGTCCAGGGCCTCTCCCCGCTGTTGCAGTCTAGGGCCTCTCCCCACTGTCGCAGTCTAGGGCCTCTCCCCACTGTCACAGTCCAGAACCTCTCCCCACTGTCGCAGTCCAGGGCCTCTCCCCAATATCATAGTCCAGGGCCTCTCCCCGCTGTCAGTCCAGGGTCTCTCCCCGCTGTCACAGTCCAGGGCCTCTCCCCAATGTCACAGCCCAGAGCCTCTCCCCGCTGTCACAGTCCGGGGTCTCTCCCTGCATTCACAGTCCAGGGCTTCTCACCAATGTCACGGTCCAGGGCCTCTCCCCAATGTCACAGTCCAGGGCCTCTCCCCACTGTCACAGTCCAGGGCCTCTCCCCGCTGTCGCAGTCCAGAACCTCTCCCTGCTGTCGCAGTCCAGGGCCTCTCCCCAATATCATAGTCCAGGGCCTCTCCCCGCTGTCAGTCCAGGGTCTCTCCCCGCTGTCACAGTCCAGGGCCTCTCCCCAATGTCACAGCCCAGAGCCTCTCCCCGCTGTCACAGTCCGGGGTCTCTCCCTGCATTCACAGTCCAGGGCTTCTCACCAATGTCACGGTCCAGGGCCTCTCCCCAATGTCACAGTCCAGGGCCTCTCCCCACTGTCACAGTCCAGGGCCTCTCCCCGCTGTCGCAGTCCAGGGCCTCTCCCTGTTGTCGCAGTCTAGGGCCTCTCCCCACTGTCGCAGTCCAGGGCCTCTCCCCGCTGTCGCAGTCCAGGGCCTCCCCCCGCTGTCGCAGTCTAGGGCCTCTCCCCAGTGTCACAGTCCAGAACCTCTCCCCGCTGTCGCAGTCCAGGGCCTCTCCCCAATATCATAGTCCAGGACCTCTCCCCGCTGTCACAGTCCAGGGCCTCTCCCCAATGTCACAGCCCAGGGCCTCTCCCCGCTGTCACAGTCCGGGGCCTCTCCCCGCATTCACAGTCCAGGGCTTCTCACCAATGTCACAGTCCAGGGCTTCTCCCCAATGTCACAGTCCAGGGCCTCTCCCCGCTGTCACAGTCTGGGGCTTCTCCTTGCTGTCACAGTCCAGGGCCTCTCCCCGCTGTCACAGTCCAGGGCCTCTCCCCGCTGTCACAGTCCAGGGCCTCTCTCTGCTGTCACAGTCCAGGGTCTCTCCCCGCTGTCACAGTCCAGGGCCTCTCCCCAATGTCACAGCCCAGGGCCTGGCCCCGCTGTCACAGTCCGGGGCCTCTCCCCGCATTCACAGTCCAGGGCTTCTCACCAATGTCACAGTCCAGGGCCTCTCCCCAATGTCACAGTCCAGGGCCTCTCCCCGCTGTCACAGTCTGGGGCCTCTCCCCGCATTCACAGTCCAGGGCCTCTCCCCAGTGTCACAGTCCAGGGCCTCTCCCCGCTGTCACAGTCGGGGGCCTCTCCCCGCTGTCACAGTTCAGGTCCTCTCCCCGCTGTCACAGTCCAGGTCTTCTCCCCGCTGTCACAGTACAGGGCCTCTCTCTGCTGTTACAGTCTAGGGCCTCTCCCCGCTGTCACAGTCCAGGGCCTCTCTCCGCTGTCACAGTCCAGGGCCTCTCCCTGCTGTCACAATCCAGGGTCTCTCCCCGCTGTCACAGTCCAGGGCCTCTCCCTGCTGTGCAGAATGCAGCCTTTTGAGCACAGTGATTGTGTGGCTTCAAAGTCACTGTCCAGATTAGTGTACATGTACTTCTATGTGGCTTGTGTTTGCTGCAAGAACCTCATACCCAAGTGTCACTGGGCTCCATGATATTCTCTGTGTGCTCTCAGCACCTTTGAGGTGGGGCTGCCCCCTCATCTCGCGACATTCCTGACAAATGAAGGTGGTGCTGAAGGGAACAAATGATGAAGTCAAAGGTTCAAGTTATCTTAAAGTCTATGTGGCTGCTGTTTCTCAGAAGTGTTTCGATGATATGAATCCCTTCACAGAGCGTATGTGTGCTGACCTCAGCCAGACAGGTGTCAGATGTTCCCAGATGTAATGTGAAGATCTCAGGAGTGTCCTCATTGCATCTCATCATCATCCTCCTGGAATCTTGCGGCAAGTACGTTTGCCTCACATTGTCCGTGTAATGGCCTCATCACCTGCATCCTCACCTTCCAGGATCTCATCACCCTCATCCTCTTTGACTTCCTCCTCATCGGAGGAGATGTGCATCTCTTGCATCTCCTTATTATCCAGATCCTCCCCCCTTTGCATCACAGCTTGTGTAGCGTGCAGCAAGCCACCATGATGCGCCACATCCTCTGGAGAGTGCACTGCAGTGCTCCACAGAATCTGTTCAGGCACCGGAACCTCATTTTCAGGATGCCAATGGTGTGCTCAACCAAACCCGAGGCTGCGGCATGAGCCTCTCTGTAACTTCTCTCACCAGGAGTCTGAGGCCGCCACATGGGCATCATCAGCCACATCCTTTGTGGGTAGCTCTTGTCTCTGAGGAGCCAACCCTGCAACCTGTGTGGTCTCTGGAAGATACCAGGGATCTGAAATCTGCTGAGGATGTACGAGTCATGAATGCTTCTGGGGTATCTTGCACACACCTGCATGATCTGTTTGTTATGGATACAGACCGGCTGAACATGGAGAGTGGAAACCTTTGCAGTTCACATACTGGACTGCTTGTTGCCAGGTAGATTTAAGAGCCAGGTGGGTGTAGTCAATGGCATCGTGCACCTGTGGGAATCCGGAAATCTGAGCAAATCCCAGCGCTCTTGCTTCCTGGCTTGCCTGATCCCTGCTGAAATTGACAAAGGTGTGTGCCTTGGCAAAAGGGCGTCCGTGACCACCTTTTTTTATTCATTCATGGGGTATGGGCGTCGCTGGATGGGCCAGCATTCATTGCCCTTGTTCAGGGGACATTTAAGAGTCAACCACATTGCTGTGGGTCTTGAGTCACATGTAGGCCAGACCAGGTAAGGACAGCTGATTTCCTTCCCTAAAGGACATTAGTGAGCCAGATGGATTATTACAATGACAATGGTTTCATGGTCATCATTAGATATTTAATTCCAGATTTTTATTTAATTCAAATTCCACCATCTGCCGTGATGGGATTCTATTCCGGGCACCCAGTGCATTACCCTGGGTCTCTAGATTACTAATCCAACAACAATATCACCACACCATTGCCTTTCCTTCCAGGGGTACCTTGAATACCTTTATGGGTGGAGGCTTATGAGATCCCACAAAGGTCCCCAGTGGAGCCCTGGAAGGAGCCACGACAGAAGAATTTGAGCATGGCGGTAACTTTAACTGCGAATGGCAGGGAATGCCATCCAAGTCCCCATGGTGCCAAACCCTGCAGAAGGTGGCATATGTGGGTGACTAGTTCCCTTGACATGCACAGGCATCGGTGACACCGGTTATCACTCATCTGCAGGTAGCACATGCGCCATCTGTAGACCCTGGGTTTAGCGATGTGCCTACGAATGACTGCTCTGTGTGGTTCATCCTCTGAATGCAGAGGAGGCCGTGCTGCCCCTTGGTGTTCAGGGTTCTGCTCCTCCCATTGGCGAGCCAGGTGCCTCTGTCGCATTCTTCTCCTTCTTCTCTCCTGCCTATAAGCAATCAGGCAGATAGCGAGGTCACCAGATTCTATGTTCCTGATGGTCTCCTCAGTGCAGAGATGGAAGTGTCAGAACTTGTCTCCTAAAGATCACTCTTAGTCAAGCCATCGCCTGCAGCTGCTTCTCAAGGCCCCTTAATGAATACCGCAGAGTCCAGGGCACCACATGGATGGCCAGTGCTTAGTGCGCATGATGGCTCACCACGTCCACACCCAGCACCGCCCCACACCACAAGACCAGAGTGGCAGTAGCTTCAGCCACCCTACTGCATCCTGAACTCTCACCTCAGGCGCAGGCATTTTCCTAACCTGGACTCCAAGGTTTCACGGTTTGCTTGCACCATGAAGGTGACTCTTCAATGTCAACTGAAACATAGTGCAAGGGACTAGGAGTACACCCCTCCATCAATATTCAATGGCCACCTTTCCCAACAGGATCTTGCCTCAGTTGAGCAATGGTTTTGCAGCACCATAGCACTCATTTGAGTTTGAAGTGTGCATGCGAGGGGCTAATGGTAGAGGAGCATCACTGGCACTGTGAGGAATTAGGGTTGCTTGAGTGGGCACAATTGCTTGACTAGCTGACACCAAGTATGCCAACTGAGCTCAAGCTAAGCGATATCGTCTGCGGTGGAATGCTCATCTTTGATGTTTTGCCATTAGCCTGGCCATTTTCTTCCCTCCCCCCATTCCAGCCCCACATGTGTTTGTGCTCAAACTTCAGGCGGTGCTGCCATGACCTCGCTGGCAATGTCGCCCTTGCCCCGAGGTTCCCTTCTTCCCCTTCCCCCTTTGCACTGTCACCCTTGCCCTGAGGTTTCCTTCTCACCCTTCTCCCCGGCACTGTCGCTCTTGGACCAAAGTTGCTTTCTACCCCTTCCCCCTTTGCACTGTCACCCTTATCCTGAGTTTGCCTTCTCCTCCTTGACATCTTGCAGACATGAAAGCTTTCTTCTGCATCTGGTAGGACATCACCATCTGCAGAATAGCACAACACTTTATCAGCATTGCTATCAGCATATCTAGGAGGCTGAGTTGCAAGGACAACAAAGACTTTTCATTGAGAGACTGATCCAAAAGAGAAGATTGAAGATCTTTTGACTCTCTGGGACTTGTAACAAGAGAAGAACTTAGGACACTCTGAAGAACTTGTTGCCCCCTTGAAGGACTCTGGGAAGAAACTTCAGAAGAGGAATGATCTTCAACTCCTGGGAAGACTATCATAACTGTATCATCAACAGCTGTGTCAAAGACTGAAAAGGCATTGAAAATCTGAGATTTCAAAGAGCTTAAACGATGAAGGAAAAATCAACAAAATTCCAATTAGCCTTTCAAGAAAAGAAGAAGAGATGATTTCCCTATGAGATTACGGAAGGAATGTCTACTTTCCGTAGGCAGTGGTAAGAGAGCCACACTTCTCTGTGCAAAGCTGCTCCACTCTGGGAAATGGGAAGAATTGCTAAGGGCATGGAGACCAGACAGCACTATCTTCTGCATTGGGACGATTTTCAACGACAAAATGAACACAAATTTCCTGTAGATGAATACTTCAGAGCCAAGTTTGCTGTACAGAAATGTATGGCTTTAGAAGTGCTAAAAGTTCTGCCACAACTTGTGTGCTGACCTCCAGCTCTGAAGAGAATAAAAATTTCAGCTGGGACTGAAGTATGGATGCCAAATGACATTCACCCTTGGAAGAAATCAGCTCTTTAATAGTGTGATCCTCTACAGACTCTAATGTGGACTCAGGCAAAGCATTCTCTGTGGAAGATTCTTCATGGACAACAGGAGATAAGGTGGGCGATACATCAGGAGACTCTCACTTGCCGGGTTGAGTGCAGCTCCAACAACACGTAAGAAGCTTTACACCATCAGGATGAAGCAGCCTATTTGGTCGGCACCCCACCCACTAGTTTCAACATTCACTGCCTCCATCACCGACACAGAGGGCGGAATTGTCTGTGCCCACTGGCGTTAGGCACGTCCGGACATGTGAACAGACAATATGGCGAGAAGGCCAAAATCAGTTTCATGACATCATGAAACCAGTTGGTGATTGTCCGCTCAGCCCTTTGATAGCGGGCCACGTTCCCTGCCATCAGACGTTAGGAACCTCACTGTAGTACATCAGCATATCATTATAACGCCAGCCCGCCAGACTCATCCCCCACCCCCCACCCCCACTGGATTGTCCATCCAGTCGGTGGGAAAACACACTGGTGCAGAACATGCCTTGACAACTGATGTGCAGAAGTTGAGACGTACTGCCAGGACCTTGCTCACATTGCAGACATCCAAGGAGCAGAAGATGCTGCAGCCCAACAGCAACAGGGTTCTGGAGTAACATCCATGGCATGCTGGGTCGATTCTCATGAACATGGCTCTGCTGCGAAGCAGCTCATGGAAGCTGGAAAGTCACCATTGATGCTCACAACAGATGATGGTCGAGGGGATGGGAGAAGAAGTTCTTGGATCAGCTGAGAGAGGAAGAGGTGCTGGGGGGTGGGTGTGGTTGGGGGGGAATGAAGGTGTCGGGGGGGATGAGGATGGGGGGGAATAAAGGTGTCGGGGGGAGGTTGGGGAGAAATGAAGGAGTCGGGTGGGGTGAGGTAGGGCTGGGGAGGGAGTATGGGGAGGGGAGGGTAATGGGGTAGAAGATGGCAATTGGAGAGGGAGGTGTAAGGGCGGTGGAAGGTGTAAAGGAAGAAGCTCGAATGGGGAAGGAATACGGACAGAGAAAGAGTCCAGGGTGAGGAAGGAATGCGGAGAGGGTGGGGAGTCCAGGGGGAAGAGGGAATGCAGAAAGGGAAGGGAGTCTGTTGGGTGGCGGGCGGAAAGCAGTCTGGAGAGGGGACGGAGTAAGGGCAGAGGAAGAAGTAAGGGTGAAGGGAGAAGACAGGGTGGAGGAAGGAGTCGGGAAGGGGGAAGGACTAAGGATGGCAGAAAAAGTAAGGATTTCTGAGGAAGTCAGGAATGAGGAGAGTCTAAGCTGAGGTTTAGTTCAGGGTTTGGGAGGATTAAGGGATAGGGAGGGGGTTCCGGTGGGGAGGGGTCCGGAGTGGGGAAGGGGTTCCAGGTTGGGGGGGGGTGGTGGAAACGTGTGCGGAGAGGGGGGCTGTCCAGGTGAACGTGGAAGGAAGGATTCTGATCGGTCCATTACCACCTCCTGAGCAAACTGAGGGTGGGTGTGGTATGAAGGAATGGTGAGAATGACCCAGGGCAGAGTGAGGCGGTAGGGTGGGAGGGTTAAGGTTCAAAGGTAGCGGTAGAAGGAAGGGCGAAGGGGATTGGTGGGGACCCTGAGGCAGACACGGACCCTGGGGATGGGAAGGAGGAGATCGGGGAGGTGAATGTGGATGGAGTTGGGATTTTTGGGAAGGAAGGCAACGTGCATGTTCACCTGGACATCCCCAAAGGAAAAGGGTTGTGGCTGGTAGGTCACGGAGGGAAGCTGGAATGTGCTGCTGGGGGGTCAACTGGGATGGGTGAAAGGAAATGGGCGACTGGGGGAGGGGAAAAGACAGGTGAGCTGACAAGAAAGCAAATACAGACCATGGTGCCCAAATCGAAAGTGAAACAACAGTCGTGGTGGGCGAGCTCAGGAGTATGATCATTGGGTGGGCCGAGATACAGGTCAGCTCAGATGGATAACTGAAAGCGAGCCCCAACAGGCAGCCTTGAAAATGCTCAGGACATTGAGGTGGATGTGATATGGAAAGTTCCACATGCATGGGAGAGTGCTTCCATGAGATTCCGAAAGGCCCTACCACACACACTTCTCCCTCCAGAATCACTCATTGGCCAGCTCCCTCTGCAGTGACAGAGAATGAAGTTGAGGGGCTTACAGGCAAAGGGACTCGGAGAGAAGGGACAGCCTCTGACATTTCTGAGTGGATGACCCAGGGGTGTCCAGTTGCCTCCTCCTCCCTTCGGGTGCCCGGGAGCCCCGGCCTAACTCCTTGAGGGAAAGGAGCACCTGGAGAGACATCGAGAGACATTGCATTGCCACTGCAGGAACTCACTCATGGCTGCTGCAATGGAGTACAGGTCTGCACACATCTCCACATTCTGCTGGACCAGGATCTCCATGGCATCCACCATTCTCCCCATGGATACCTCTACACATGCAAATGTAGGCACCCATCCTCCTGCTCCTAATACCAGTGGATGCACTCCTCCAGCTCATGTGCCGCTCTATTGAGGGCTTCCAAAAACTCTGCGTTATGTTCCCACGGCTTCTGCTGGCTCTCCATGATGTGTTGGAAGGCCAAATCTAGAGCCTTGTCTCCTGATTCAGACCTCACAGATGACTGATCCCCAGCAGTCCTCCAAGTGCGGGGGAGCTCGCACAAACCTATCTCCTGCTGCTGCAGACATGTGTCAGTGCGGTGGCCACCTGATTGTGAACCCAAGCCTGCTCTAGACCTAGGTCCCACTAAGGTCTTTGTCTCTGAGCTGTTGCAGGGTGTGAGTAAGCGTTGTGATGGGTTTCCCAGGCTGCTTATTTTCAGCTCTTTAATGGAGGATGTCCTCGTGGTTGGAGGTGAGGACCTGGATGAAGCTGAGCGACTGGCTGGCTGAGGGTGTCAGTCGCTTGGCAGAGCTCCCTGTGAACCAAAGTAGAAATGGGTAGTGCATGACAGTAGGATCAAAAGCAGGAGAGAGAGTTGTGTTAAGAGAGGGATGATGTGGTGCAGGATCCTCACGAGGATGTTTGCCGCCGGCCTCACCGTCACTGCAGGCACGGTCCATGCCCTCACCAGTCAGCGCGATCTCACACTTCTCAAAGTGAGTGAGGGTCCTAATGTGGGCCACCCTACTCCTGGTCTGGGACCTCTCCCTGCTGATGTGAGTGGCCTCCTCCTGCATGAAAACAGATCGAGAAAGTGTGAGCGGGACACATGGCACTGCGTGGAATGTTTGTGTGGTGAATGGAGCCATGGACAGGATGAGGACGCAAGCTCGAGAAGACATGAGCCTAATGGAGGTGTGAGGGTGTGTTTGAGAGTTAGTGGTGTTGACCCATGAGGTATGACCCTGTGGATGTGTGATGGCTGTGTGAATGTGTGAGTTGAGAGTGATGAGAAGATCTGGTTATGTTATGTTCTATCTTTAAGGTTTAAAATAGTACACATTTTGGTGGTAAAGTTAATCAAATATATAAGAAAGCAACATTACTAAGTGATTAATATAATTAAAAAATTATTTAAAACACATTAAGCATGACAGGACAGGTGATGTGTCAAGGCTGCAGGATGTGGGTGTTCCTGGTTAACATTGTGATTCAGGGTAAACACATCTGCAGTAAGTGTTTGCAGCTTGAGGAACTTTGGCTCAGAGTCATTGTGCTGGAGGCTGAGCTGCAGACTCTGCAACACATTAGGGAGGGGGAAAGTTACCTGGATGCTTTATACCAGGAGGCAGTCACACCATTTGGGATAGGGTCTTCTGAATTGGTCAGTGGCCAGGGACAGGAGGGTGTGACTGGAGTGAGGTAGGTAAGGGGACCCAGAGGGCAGGAGTGCAGGAGTGCGAGCCTCTGCAATTGTCCAATGGGTTAGAGGTTCTCTCAGCTTGTTTGGATGAGAGCAGGGGCTGCAGGGTAGATGAGCAAACTGACCGTGGCACCGTGGTACAGGAAGCCATCCAAGTGGGAGGAGCAAAAAGAAATGTAGAGGTCATAGGGGACAGTATAGTAAGAAGGATTGACACTGTTCTCCGCAGCAAAGAGCGAGAGTCCAGACGGCTTTGTTGCCTGCCCAGTGCCAAGGTTTGGAACATCTGCTCAGGGCTGGAGAGGAACATGCAGTGGAAGGGGGAGGATCCAGTGGAGGCTCTGCATAATCAGTATGATAACCTAGGCACTAAATTAAGAAGTAGAACCTCAAAAGTAATAGTTTCTGGATTATTACCTGAGCCACGTGCAACTTGGCATAGGACAAATAAGATTAGAGAAATGCATGTGGGACTCAAAGACTGCCGTGGGAGAAGTGGGTTCTGGTTTGTGAGGCACTGGCTCCAGTATTGGGGAAAGTGGGATCGCTACCATTGGGATGGTCTACTCCTGAATCATGCTGGGGCTGGTGTCCTCGCGAGCTGCCTAACTAGGGAAGTGGAGATGCATTAAACTGAATAGTGGGGGCAAGGGATCAAATTTGGGGAGATGTGGCAAACTAAAGAATAGAGACAAGGCAAGAGAGACAAGTATTAATATGGGAAATGATAGACAGACTGTGACAGGAAGGGAGAGAGAGTACAATTCTAAGAGTAAATCAGCAGATAAGGCTAGATGCTACAAAAATAATAAAAGGACAAAACTAAAGGTTCTGCATCTAAACATATGTCACATTCAAAACAAAACAGATCAGCTGATAGTGCTAATAAAAATAAAGAAGCCATTACAAAGACATGGCTACAGGATGACATAGATTGGGACCTGAATATTGAAGGATACATGACATTTACGAAAGACAGGAAGTTAGGAAAATGTGGAGGGTGGCTCTGTTAATTAATGATGGTATTAGCACATTAGAGAGGGGTGACCTAAACTCAGGAAACCAGAATGTTGAAGCAGTTTGGATTGAGATGAGGAATGATAAAAGCAAGAAGTTACTTGTGGGAGTGCTGTACAGGTCTCCTAATTGCAACTACACAGTAGGACAGAGTATAAAAGAAGAAATAATGGGAAGTGCCAGAAAGATACAGCAATAATCATGCGGGATTTTAATCTACCTATAGATTGGAAAAATCAGATGGGCAAAGGTAGCGTAAATGAAGAGTTCATAGGAAGGTTTCTAGAAACTTTCTTAGAACAGCATGTTCTGGAGCCAATCAGAGATGAGGCTATACTAGACCTGGCATTGAGCAACGAGATAGGAATAATTGATAGCCTCCTAGAGAAGGCACCCCTAGGTAGCAACAGTCATAATATGATTGAATTTTACATTCATGTTGAGGGAGAAATGAATGCATCCAAGACTAGTATTTTAAACTTAAATAAGAGCAATTATGAGGACATGAAAGCAGAGTTAGCTAAAGTGAACTGGCAAATGAGGTTAAGGGACATGTTAATAGAAGTTCAGTGGCAAACATTTAAAGGGATATTTCAGAATACACAGAACATGTACATTCCAATGAGAAAAAAAAATTCCAAGGGGAGGGCCCACCATCCGTGGTTAATGAAAAAGTTAAAGGTAGTATCAAACTTAAAGAAAAGGGATATTATTAAGCAAAGATGGGTGGCAGGTCAGAAGATTAGAAAGAATTTAAAGAACAGCAAAGAATGAGAAAAAGATTAATAAGAAGGAAAAAATTAGAGTATGAGAGAAAGCTAGCTAGTAATATAAAGACGAATACTAAGAGTTTCTATAGATACTTAAGTAAGGAAAGAGTTAACAAAGTGAGCATTGGTTCTATAGAGAGTGCATCTGTGGAATTGATAATGGAAAGTAGAAGGATGGCGGATGAATTAAACAGATATTTTACTTTAGTCTCCACTACAGGGGACACAAGTAACATCCCAGAAATGGCTGTAATTTAGGAAGTGGAAGAGAAGGAGGAACTCGGGAAAATTACAATCACAAGTGAAGTAGTATTGAGCAAATTGCTGGGGCTGAGGGCTGATAAATCCCCAGGTCTGGATGGACTTCACCCTAAGGTCTTGAAATAAGTGGCTAGAGAGATAGTTGATGTACTGGTTTAAATTTTCCAAAATTCCCTAAATTTGAAGAAGGTTCTATTAGATTGGAAAATAGCAAATGTAACTCCTTTATTCAAGTAGGGAGGGAGACAGAAAGCAGGTAACCATAGGCCAGTTAGCCTAACATCTGTCATACGGAAAATGTTAGAAGTTATTATAAAAGATGTTTTGGCAGGGCACTTAGAAAAATTCAAGGCAATCAGACAGAATCAACATGGCTTTGTGAAAGGGAAACCATGTTTAACCAACTTATTGGAGTTCTTTGAAGGAGTCACATGTGCTGTGGATAAATGGAACTGGTGGATGTACTGTACTCAGGTTTCCAGAAGGCATTTGATAAAGTGCCACATCAAAGGTTATTGCAGAAAAAAAAGCTCATGGTGTAGGCGGTAACATATTGGCATGGATAGAAGATTGTCTAGCTAACAGGAAGCAGAGAGTTGGCATAAATGGGTCTTTTTCTGCTTGGTAGGATGTGACGAGTGGTGTGCCACAGGCCTCAACTTTTTACATTTGGATGAAGGGATCGAAGGAATGGTTGCTAAATTTGCTGATGATACTAAGAGAGGTAGGAATATAAATTGTGAAGAGGGCGTAAGGAGGCTACAAAGTGACATAGATAGGTTAAGTGAGTGAGCAAAAATCTGGCAAATGGGGTATAATGTGGGCAAATGTGAAATCATTCATTTTGGCAGGAAGAATAAAAAGAATCTTATTATCTAAATGGTGAGAGATTGCAGATCTCTGAGATTCAAAGGGATCTGGATGTCCTAGTGCATGAATCACAAAAGATTAGTATGCAGGTACAGCAGGCAATTAGGAAAGCTATTAGAATGTAATCATTTATTCTGAGGGGAATTGATTTCAAAAATACGGATGTTATGCTTCAGTTGTACAGGGCATTGGTGAGACCACATCTGGAGTATTGTGTATAGTTCTGGTCCCCTTATTTAAAGAAAGATGTAAATGCATTAGAAGCAGTTCAGAGAAGGTTTACTAGACTAATACCAGGAATGGGCAGGTTGTCTTATAAGGAAAGGCTGGACAGGTTAAGCTTGTATCCACTGGGATTTAGAAGAATAAGAGGAGAGTTAATTGAAACCTATAAGACCCTAAGGGGTCTTGACAGTTGGATATGGAGAGGATATATTCTCTTGTGGGAGAATATAGAACTAGGGGTCACTGTTTAAAAATAAGGGGTCGCTCATTTAAGACAGAGATGAAAGAAATTTTTTTCTCTCAGAGGGTTATGAGTCTTTGGAACTCTTTTCCTCAAAAGGCAGTGGACGCAGAGTCTTTGAATATTTTTAAGGCAGAGCTAGGTACATTCTTGATTAACAAGGGGTGAATGGCGGAGCAGGCTCATGGGGCAGAGTGACCTACACCTGCTCCTAATTTGTATGTTCATATGTAGTGAATTACCTTGGTGGAACAAATGAGACCATTCATCGTGTAGTGGTACTGGGTTGCTGACCTCTTTTGCAGGGCATTGGCACTGCGCACTGCTTCACCATCTCCCATGCTGGATTAGTGATGCCGCTGCCACTCCTTTGGCTAGAACACAGGTAGAGAACATCACAGTGGGCCTCCACGGCATTCAAAAGGCGCTCGAGGGATGTGTCACCAATCCCGGGGATTGAAGTCTTTTTGCCTTTTGGGGCTATCCTATCTGTCGTGCAGCAGTCGTGGGCTGGAAGCACTGAGAGCTGTGTATACGTGGCTAGACTTTAAATATGGTGCCCGGTGTGATGAAGTGACAAGGTGATTGCATGGAGGGCAAATGAGAGCCCACCAACCACGGAAACGGCATGTTTCCTGGGAATGCATAATTAATGAGGTGCGTTTGGGATGATACGGTGTGAAAAGCCACCTTTGTGGCCGGCGGGTAAAATGTCATTTTACCCGCCTGTTACTGCACTTAGTGCAAATCTGGGACAATTCCACCCAGCAGTGTCCATCATCTACAAGATGCACTGCTGTAACTCATCAAGGCTCCTTTGACAGCACCTTCTAAACCCGTGACCTCTAGCACCTAGAAGGCCAACAGATGCATGGGAACACTACCATCTGAGGAGTGGATGAGCTAACTGACCATGGCACTGTGGTACAAGAAGCCATTCAAATGGGGGGAGCAAAAAGTAACATAGTGGTATTAGGGGACAGCTTAGCAAGCAGGATTGACACTTCTCTCTGCAGCAAAGAACAAGAGCCCAGAAGGCTTTGTTGCCTTGTTTCGGAATATCTGCTCAGGGCTGGAGAGGAACTTGGAGTGGGGGGTGGGGAGGGTCCAGTTGTCATGGTCCATGTAGGTACCAATGACATAGGCAGGACATGGAAAGACGTTCTGCATAGTCAGTATGAGGAGTTGGGCACCATGCGAGCTGCCTAACTAGGGGAGTAGAGAGGATTTTAAACTAAATAGTGGGGGCAAGGGATCAAGCTTGGGAAGATGCGGTAAACCAAAGAGTAGAGACAAGGCAAGAGAGAAAGGTGTTAATACAGGAAATGATAAACATACAATGAGAAGAAGGGATAGAGAGTACAATCTAAGAGTAAATCAGCAGATAAGGCTAGAGGTTACAAAAATAATAGAAAGACAAAACTAAAGGCTCTGTATTTAAAAGCATGTAGCATTTGAAATAAAACAGATGAACTGATGGCTCAAATAGAAATGAATAAGTATGGCCTGATAGCCATGGCAGAGACATGGCTGCAGGATGACATAGATTGAGGTCTGAATATTGAAGGTAAATAACATTTTGAAAGGGCAGGAAGCGAGGAAAAGGTGTAGGAGTGGATGACCTAAGCTCAGGAAATGTAGAAGCAGATTCATTTTTTATTCATTCATGGGATGCGGGCATCGCTGGCTAGGCTTGCATTATTGCCCATCCCTAATTGCCCTTGAGAAGTTGGTGGTGACCTGCCTTCTTGAACTGCAGTAGTCCATGTAATGTAGGTACACCTACAGTGCTGTTAGAGAACAAGTTCCAGGATTTTGACCCAGTGACAATGAAGGAGCAGTGATACATTTCCAAGTCAGGATGGTGTGTGGCTTGGAGGGCAACTTCCATGTGGTGGTGTTCCCATGTATCTGCTGCCCTTGTCCTTCTAGATGGTAGTGGCCGTGAGTTTGAAAGGTGTTGTCTAAGGAAGTTTGGTGAGTTTCTGTAGTGCAACCTGTAGATGGTACATACTGCTGCCACTGTGCATCAGTGGTGGAGGGAGTGAATGTTTGTGAATGTGATGCCAATCAAGTGGGCTGCTTTGTCCTGGATGGTGTCGAGCTTCTTGAGTGTTGTTGGAACTGCACTCATTCAAGCAAATGGATATTGTTGTAGTTCGCCTCGACAAACCACCAGGAGACTCAGGTTTCGAATGTTTATTGTTCAAGCATACATAGGGAGAGACAGCTTTGGGCAGTCCAAGACAGAACTCTAAAAGGTTACAAGTGTTCACTCCTTCTATACACCTTTGGTCACATATTCTAATCTTGTCAACTTACAATCACATATTTCTCTCATCTCTGTTACTTGTTTCCCATGAGTACATACATCAAGCATTTTTCTGATCCATGCAAGACCACCGTATCTTGCTGACTGTGCAGGAGTCTGGCCTCCTTGATTTCAACACCCACTCCCTAGCCTTATCCTTTGTTCTACTAGCTTGTTTATCTCATTCCTTATCCTGTCTAAAGTGCATCTGCTATTCTCCAGTTCTGCTTTTATGCTTATATTTTAGTTTGGCTAAAAGACACTTCTAACTAAAATTTAGTTTAACCCTTTCAGTCCTGCCTTTTTGCCCTTGGCCTAGCCCCAGGTAGCCAACTCAGTGGCATTGCCCCTTTCCTTATGCTGAACACCTGAGGTGAGGTGAGAGTTACTGCCCTTGACATCAAGGCCACATTTGACTGAGTGTGGTATCAAGGAGCCCTAGCAAAACTGGAGTCAATGGGAATCAGGGGAAAACTCTCTGCTGGTTGGAGTCAGACCGAGCACAAAGGAAGATGGTTGAGGTTGTTGAAGGTCAATCACTGTCGCTGGGTTAAAATCCTGGAACTCCCTTCCTAACAGTACCGTGGGTGTACCTACACCACATGGACTGCTATGGTTAAAGGAGATAGCTCAATACCACCTTCTCAAGGGCAACTAGGGATGGGAAAGAAGTGTTGCCCAGCCAGCAAAGCCCATATCCCATGAATGAATGAAAAAAAACATAGCCCATATAGCTTCCATTGTACAAATTGCTGTTTCATTAAACCCGCACCTCGCTTCTTCTGTTTCATATGTTGGATGTGGACACACTACCAAAGAGGCCTCCACATTTCATCTCTCCAAAGTGGTGCTTACTATATTACACTCCATCTCTACTGCATATAGTGGTATATTATGATACCTTACATAATAATTACCTCAATATTTTATACTCTATAATTAATGTTCTAGTGGGTGTTGATTCTGGTATAACTGGGATTGCCAAAACAATGCCGGTTAACATGTTATTATTCACAACACACTTAGTATAAGTTCTGTGTATACGCATTATACCCCTGAGCTGGCAACTGGTCAAATTGTGATTCTTATGTCATGACAGATTAAACAAGTGTGCATTTGTTATCCACAGGGACACCTCACCCTCATGAATTTGTTTCAAGTTTTCCTGTGTCTGCTCGAGTATCCATGATCCATAGGTGCTGCAGATGTCATTCCTGACTGCGATCTGAGAGATTTCTCTCAACATCAGTCAATTTGTTAATGGTCCAAGATTGGCTCTCTAGTACTGTGGCCAATCTCTGAATTATTTGTGTCAGGTCTTGGTCTGTACTGAATTGCCTGTCCTGGATCCCTTGTCCTTTATCCAGAATTTTCTTAAGTTGGGAACTTAAGTTCCAGACCTTTTGGTCCACTGTTGCCCAGTCAATCAAATTTACTATTAAGGTCCTTGTGTTAAATGCTGTGGTGACATCATTAACCAGACTATATTTCAGTCGACCTTTTCCCTAAACAGGGGTACAGCCATGGGCCACCCTCCACCGTTAGGCCAAGCTGCCTGTGTTGTCACTTGTTTTACTAGAGTTTCATACAGTGCTCAGGTCTGGCCCAAGCACCACTCAGGCAAGCCAATATCAGGGATGTTTAGGATGATGGGTATCAACTCATGGTGTACATTATCATACAGATTTTTTTCCGCTAACTAGTCCATTCTCTGGTCTAGGGCCCAATGCTGGTCAAGGGGATCAGTTAATTGTGGCCGTGTCATTTTGCATCCACTTGTTAAGTCAGTTAGCGCTCTTGTTGTAGTGTCATTCCTGCGGATTCAAGTACAAGACCTCTCAGTCGTCAGTGGTTGGTCGCGATTAGTTCTGTAAAATAAGATCAGTTAGTAACATGCTTCAGTTGTGACCAGTGCTTCCAGTGCCTCTTTCCTTTCATAGCCGCACAGGTACAAGTATCGCTAATCATTATTATCCCATAAAGTCCTATCCGCTTGGGTGCAAAATCTGGTTTCTCGGGCATTACCTTCACCATTACCTTATCCCTCACTTTTGGCATGTCCTGCGGGAGCTATTCCCCCTCACTTCTTTCCCGGTCTGCTATCTCCTGCTTCTTTCTCACCTTGGACCTCAATTCCTTAAGCTGTCTACACAACCCTACAATACACGTTCTTATCCTACCTTTCAATGGCTCAGTATCTTCACTTCCAGTGCCTGTTCCTTCTGGGAGCTGCTTAACTCTGCCTGTCATCATGGTGTTAATCCTGTGGTCTTACTTTTTGTAGCTCGCAGGCACAGTAATATAGTCAGTAATACATCTAATTAGCCTTTCTCCAGCTTCCCATTTACCTGTATCCATCCTGTGATAAATTGTTGTAAAGTATTATTTCTCCTTACCCTTCAATTGCCTCAGCTGCAGATTCCATATACTTTTCCCTTTAAGTTTTTTTTACTCCTTCTGACTATGATCATCCTAAGATTCTCTTAAGGTCAGTTTCTCTATTGCCTTGATTGTTTAAAATGTCTCCTTACTCTTTAGGCCATGTTAACCATTTGATGTCAACAGAGGTCTATGTCTCTAGATCTTTGCTTATCTCCCTGGCTGTGTAGTTCTAATGTCTCAGGTGATGGCCAGATTATCAAATTCAGTTCTCTTAAAACAGTTTGTATATTGTGCCCCCTTTCACTAACTCTATCTCCTATCCATAATCATTTCCTAGCTACCATCTTATCCTGTTCAGATTGCCAGGAGAGACTTTATAGTCCAATAAATTATTCTCATAACATTTTTAAAACAGAAATCAAACATTTCTATTTGATTCCAGCTATTAACATGCTGTGCTTCCTTATCTTCTCCTCAAACAACATTTTATTTTCTCAAAAATAACCCATTAGATAGTGTCTGACCTTCTTCCGTCTTAAAATTATCCCAGATTCATTAACTCTGCCAAAAATTAGAATTCTGCAAAACTTTGTCAAGGTCTTGAGCTTAAATTTATATTTTGGGAACAGACTTACAAATGCAAAAAGCTTGCAGCATTTGAATTAATGTCAATTGTTGTCAAACCTCTTAAAATAAAAATTCCCTTTTCTGAACTTTATAGGGAACCAAACCTCAAATTTTTAAACTTTGTAAGAATTGTAATTTACACTATCAAGATTGAAACTACTTCATTCTCATGTGTACAAATTTGTATCCAGATTAAAAATCCCACATATTTATCAACACGTAATCTTCATCTTTGATATCATCCTAGTTATTCAAAAGTAACTTGCTAAATTATACTGCGCTTTTCACATCTCAAGGTTCTCCCAAATTCAAATAACAGCGCTGCTGGGCTGCAGACTTCCTTTCATATTTAATTAATCTCTTCTTCAAAAGAAACCTCTTTTATCCATAGAAACCACGTAGACTGCGTGTTTATGGGCAGAATTTTTCTGTCGGCGTTAAGGCCATTAAGAAACCAACTCAGCTTATAAGTGGATCTGCCCATCCAACCTTAAGGTTGGCGGGCAGGCCGGGAGCCCAGGCTGGCTTGTGAAAAAACATGAAACATCATCCACTGGCGGGATGGGGCTTCATGAGGGTTTTAAATTTTAATGAAAGGTTGCAATAAAAGCTATGGACATGCCCCAACTCATGTGACAATGTCACATGAGGGGACATAATAGGGAAAATTTTTAAACTCCTTTATTAAAAGTTTCAAAACGGAGCCGATCTCCCTGCGGCAGCACTTAGACTCAATGAGATCTGTATGCTCTTTCACGTGCATGCTATATGCTTCCTGGCAGACGTCACACTGGGCGGGCCCATAAAATGGCGGTGCACCCCCGACCGGGGCCACTGATCAGGAGCCTGCTCGCTCATGCCCACTCCCGCTCTTCCCCCTGCAACGGGTTTGAGGGGGGAGTGTGGGGGGGATTTTTCCCTATGTCCTTTGGTATTCCTACAATCCTTTTGAATTTCAGGTAATTTTTTCCTCAGAATTTTTAGAATACCAACTTGCATGAACTAAAATGAATTAATGAATCCTAATCAGCACGGAAGCTGGTGGAAATAGTGCTAGTCTGCGAAGGGGGTGGAGCAAAGGCTGGTTCATTGCAAAGGAAAACCCTGTTTTATCTTTACAATTCCTTCAAATTGTGCATTTTTGCCAGAAATCTCAACTCGAGCCTTATACTCAAAACATTAGAATGCTTGAGTATGCTTTTCTTTTAAGCTAATATGAGGCTTTTGACTCAAAAGTTCTGAATTCCACACACAAATGACAATTTAGGGAAAAACCACATTAAGGCTCACATACAAATTCTTCCTTGCGCGCAAACATATATTTCCATTCTTATAACATTTATCTTAGCAACTTAAAACTTTCATACTCCGAATGAAACTTCAAGTAACAAGGGACAATCAAAATGACCGTACCTCACATTTCCTCTGCTCCAGCCTGTCACTGCTTATTAACCCCACTAGGGGTACCTTTCCTTCTCTCTCCCTCTCTCTCTAGAGCAAACAGCTCTTGTGACTTTGATCAATTAGTTATTAAGTTATTTACCAAAAATTCAGTGGGGGACATTTCAGGTTCCACCCGTCCTTCCGCATTCTTTTAATACCCTTTTTCTGATGTACAGCTATGAACCCCGTAATGGAGCCTTCTGGTCCCCAGTTGAGGTTCATGGTGCCCAACTCCTTCTTTCCTGAAAACATCTTGTTTTGTGCCCACCTGGTGTGGCCTTAGTTTCCAACCTGCACAGCTTTGGCCCATTCTTTTCCGAGAGGTCTGACCTATCTGTGCAGCTTCGGTTTTTAGCCCACCAGCCTAGTTCTGCCTCCTTGCCTGGCACCTTCTGTCCTGAATCCTCCTTTAGTTTCTTTGGATACTCAGCTGGACTGTTACTTGGGGAGGCTTACTGCTATAACTATGGATGGTAAATAAACATACTCACCTGTTTGCAGTGCTGTTCTGATGACCCGGTATGAGTACCCAGATCGCAGCGCCAATTCTTGTAGTTCACCTTGACAGACCAACAGGAGACTCAGGCACAGGTTTCAATTGTTTATTGTTCAAACGTATGCATGGAGAAACAGCCTTGGACAGTCCAAGACAGAACTCTAAAAAGTTACAAGTGTTCACTCCCTATACACCTTTGGTCACATACACGTATTCTAATCCTGTCAACTTACAATCACATGCTTCTCCGGTCTCAGTTACTTGTTTCCCATGTATACATACATCAAGCATTATTCTCATCCAGTCAAGACCATCATATCTTGCTGATTGTGCAGGAATCTGGGCCTCTTTGATTTCAACACCTATTCCCTGGCTTTGTCCTTTGTTCTACTAACTTACTTGTCTGATTCGTTATCCTATCTAAACCACACCTGCTACTCTCCAGTTCTGTTTTTCTGCTTATATTTTAGTTTTACTAAAAGACATTTCTAACTAAAATTATTTAACCATTTCACTAGTGTTCCTTCACATGCCTGACTTGTGCTTTCTAGATGTGGATAGGCTTTGGGGAGTCAGGAGGTGAATTACTTGTCACAGGATTCCAAGCCTCTGACCTGCTCTTGTAGCCACAGTATTTATGTGACTAGTTCTGTTCAGTTTCTGGTCAATGGCAACTCCCAAAATGTTGATAGTGAGGGATTCAGCAATGATAATGACATTGAATGTCAAGGGGCAATGATTAGATTGTCTCTTGTTGGAGATGGTCATTGCCTGTCAGTTGTGTAGTGTGAATGTTATTTGCCACTTGTCATCCCAAGCCTGGATATTGTCCAGGTTTTGCCGCATTTGGAAATGGTCTGCTTCAGTATCTGGTGCTGAACATTGTGCAATCATCAGAGAATATCCCCACTTCTAACCTTATGATGGAAGGAAGGCCTCTGATGAAGCAGCTGAAGGTCGTTGGGTTGAAGCCACTACCCTAATGAACTCCTGCATTGATGTCCTGCAACAGAGATGATTGATCTCCAACAAACACAACCATCTTCCTTTGTGCTAGATATAACTCCAGCCAGCAGAAACTTTTCACCCTGACTCCCATCGACTCCAGCTTTGCTCTGGCTCCTTGATGCCATACTCGGTCAAATGCTGCCTTGATATCAAGGGCAGTCACTCTCACCTTACCTCAGGAGTTCATCTCTTTTGACCATATTTGAACCAAGTCTGTAATGAGGTCAGCAGCTGAGTGATCCTGGTGTAACCCAAGCTGAGTGTCAGTGAGCAGATTATTGCTAAGAAAGTGCCACTTGGTAGCACTGTTAATGACCCCTTCCATCACTACACTGATGATGGAGAGTAGACTGATGGGACAGTAATTGGTTTCAATTTGTCCTGCTTTTTGTGGACGGGACATACCTGGGCAATTTTCCACATTTCTGGGCAGATGACAGCATTGTAGCTGTACTGGAACAGCTTGGCTAGGGTTGTGGCAAGTTCTGGAGCACAGGTCTTCAGTACTATTGCTGGAATATTGTCAGGGCCCATAGCTTTTGCAGTATCCAGTGCCTTCAGCCATTTCTTGATATCACATGTAGTGAATAGAATTGGCTGAAGACTGGAATCTGTGATGCTGGGGATCTCCGGAGGAGGCCGAGATGGATCATTTGAGATGGATTGGGTAAAGATGAGAAATGAGAAACGCAAGAAATAACTTGAGGGAGCGGTGCTCAGACCCCCTAACAGTAACCACATGATAAGACAGTATAAAGGAAGAAATAATGGGAGCTTGACAGGAAGGTACGGCGATTATCATGGGGGATTTTAATCTGTGTATAGACTGGAAAAATCAGATGGGCAAAGGTAGCCTATTAAAGAGAACTTAGAATGGTTTCAGGCTAGTTTCTTCGAACAGCACGTTCTGGAACCAATCAGAGAGTAGGCTATACTAGACCTGGTATTGTGCAACAAGATAGGATTAATTAATGACCTCATAGTAAATGCGCCCCAGGTAGCAGTGATCATAATATGAGCATAATGTGAATTTTACATTCAGTTTGAGGGAGAGAAAAGTGGACCCAAGACTATTTCTTAAACTTATAGGAAACTTATTACGAAACATGTAAGGTCCTGAGGGGCCTGACAGGTTGAAGATGGAGAGGATGTGACCTCTTGTGGGAGAATCTAGAACTAGGGTTACTGCTTGAAAGTAAGGAGTCGCCCATTTAAGATGGAGATGAGGTGGAATTTTTTTTTCTCTCAGAGGGTTGTGAGTCTTTGGAATTTTTTTCCTGAAAAGGTGGTGGAAGCAGAGTCTTTGAATATTTTTAAGGCAGAGATGGATAGATTCTCAGTAAGCAAGGGGTAATAGGCTATCAGGGGTAGGCAGGATCCAGGTTTGAGGTTACTATCAGATCAGCCATAATCTCATTAAATGGCAGAGCAGGCTTGAAGGGCCGAATGGCCTAATCCTGCTCCTTGTTCTTATGTACTTAAATAAGCCTAATTGTGAAGGCATAAAAGGAGAGCTACCTAAAGTGAACTGACAAATTAGGTTAAGGGATATGTTAATAGAGATGCAGCAGCAGACACTTAAAGGGATATTTCATCGGGGAAGTGGTATTGAGCAAATTATGGGGCTGTGGGCTGACAAGTCCTCAGGTCCTGATGGACTTCTTCCTAGGGCCTTAAAAGAAGTGGCTGGTGAGATAGTTGAGGCATTGGTTTTAATTTTCCAAAACTCCCTAGATTCGGGGAAGGTTCACTAGTAAGTTATTTACCAAATGCCTTGGGTGTCAAATGTTACATTGATAAGAAACATTTTCATCTGCCAAATTTAACCTGGCTGCGTTGTCTTTTAAGACATTCAAAGGACAATTTAGGACAATGTAAATGCCACCTTCAGAATCGATAATGAGATCAAGGAGCTTTAGGATTAAGGATTAGTTAACTATTTAATCATGAGATCAGGGAAATTGATAAGAAAACTACAAATAAAGTAATAGAAAAGCTAAAATAACAGAGTGCAGAAAAAGGGGAAAGAGGCAGATAGGATCAGCCAAAGCAGAATGTTTTAAACTGAATTATTTTTAAGTGTATAGATGTACTAGGACTCACAAAAGTTCTGTAAGTAAGAGTACTGTGGGCTCTGAGATCCACGTGCAAGAAAGACCAGAACAGGAAGAATCAGTGGTAGCTAGAGAAGTGGCAATGGGTTCACAACCTATGCAAGGGCAGGTTACAGACTTGTCTAAAGATTTTAGATGCAAAGGAAAAGTGTATCCATGTGTTCAGAGATGAGCAGGAAAGGATGTCAAAGTTTTAAGGGATATGGGGGCTAGCCAGTCCTTAATGTTATGGAATAGTATCATCTGTTGTGCAGAAGGGTTATTGCAGAAGAGAGTATGAATTCAGGGAATTCATGGAAAAGTTAAACCTATTTCAATGTATAAGGTAAATTTAAAAAGTGATTTGAAAACAGGAGAAGCAATTGTTGGCGTAGTACAGAAATTGCCCATTGCAGGGGTTCAGTTTATTGTAAGGAATGATATAGCTGGAGTACAGGTATTTGACTATGCCTACTGTATTACAGCAGCCTGTTGAGACACAATCATTGGAGGTTTTACAGAAATAGCATCCTGGAATGTTTCCAGATTGTGTGGTGATGAGATTACAAACACACAAGTTTAAACAGGAAGAGCAAGAATTTACAAGACATGGGGAGGATGCTGAAGTTCAGATGGTTGGATCAGGCTTTGAAAAGATCACTTAGGAGGAAAAGATTAAAGACGATGAGGTTGAGGTGTTTAGTTAGTGGAATTACAGAAAGAGGATGCAGATTTGAAACAATTATGCCAAACAGCTTATTTTGAAACAGAAGCAGAATACATTCCAGAGTGTTATTACATTAAGAACAATGTGTTAATGAGGAAATGGAGACCATCTCATGTTCTGGCAAATGTAAAATGGATGATACCATCTGGGTACCAAGATGGAAATTTGAGAGAGGATTGTGAAATTCCAATGACTGGACATTATGGAATTAAGAAATCTCAAACTCAGATGCAAAAACATTTCTATTAGCCTGGACCACATAAAAATGTTGTCAAATTCTGTCAAACCTGTCACACATGTCAGGTGATAGGGAAACCTTAAGCAGTATTAAAACAGAACCTTTAATTCCAATTCCAGTGTTTAAGAAAACCTTTTAACAGGGTCCTAACTGATTGTGTAGGACCCCTTCCTAAGACTAAAAGTGGGAATCAGTACTTATTGACAATCATGAATGTGTCCACAAGATTCCCAGAAGCAATACCTTTAGGGAAAATTACAGCAAAGGTAGTTGTAGAGGAGTTAACCAAATTCTTTAAAAGATATGGATTACCAAAGAACTAGAGTCAGATCAGGGTTCTAACTTCATATCACAGCCGTTTAAAGAAGTAATGAACAGCTTGGAATAAATTAATTTAGGTAACCGGCCTATCACCCTGAATCACAAGGTGCCTCAGAAAGGTGGCATCAAACTTTAAAGACAATGATTAGAGCGTATAGTCAGGACTATCCCCATGATTGGGATCAAAGGATTCCATTCTTCTTGTTTGCTATTTGGGACACCCCTAATGAGTCAACAGGGTTCAGTCCTTTCAAGCTAATTTACGGTCATGAAGTAAGAGACCAATCAAACTGATTCAGGAGAAATTAGTGAGTCAAAGTTCTAAAATTACTCTCCTGGATTGTGTGACAAAATTCAGAGACAGATTAAGTAAGGCATGTGAGCTAGCTAGGAAATATTTAAAGATATCTCAACAAGTAATGAAGGCAAACACAGATAAAAGGGCAAAGGCTTGTAGTTTTGCAGCTGGGGAAAAAGTGTTAGTGTTACCAGTGTCAGATGAACTGTTGAAGGCAAGGTTTAGTGGACCTTACTAGCTTGAAAAGAGACTGAGTGGAGTAAACCATGTGGTTAATACCCCAGATAGAAGGAAGAGTCAGCGAGTATACCATGTAAATGTGCTCCAAAAATACTTTGACAGAGAGGAAAGACTGATAGTTGTAAGTAAGGAAACAGGGGTAGAAGGTCAGGATTCTGAAAGTGACCTTCCTCTGATTAAATTGGACAATGTGAAAGTGCTTAAGAATCTAAATTGCTGTTAGATTACCTTCCAGAAAAATGTTGAAGTGACTTAAAAGAGCTATTGCAGTCACACAAAGCAATTTGTAGAAATAAGCTGGAAAAAACTGATTTAGCTGTACATGATGTTAATGTGGGGAATTCAGGTTCAATGAGGCAATGCCCATATAGATTAAATCCAGTAAAATTAACTCAAGTGTGGAAAGAAATGGAATTTATGCTTCATAATGACATCATAGAGCCCAGTCACAGTAACTGGAGCTCACCTATTGTAATGGTGCCATTTTCCATTTATCAGACGAAGTGCGGTGGTGGGCAGTTTTGGTGGCGCTCACACTGGTGGCTGGAATGGCTGGAACTTGCACCCAATGCTTGGCTTGGAGGGTCATTAATTATACACAGTATAATTATCAGGCGAGTATCAGGCTGAATCATTTGGTGGGTTAACAACTAATTCATCCACCCACCATCAGCTGGCAGGGCCAAAGTCTGTGTGCCAAACTTAAAGGGTAGTCCAACACATAATCGCACTCTCTCTAGCCCACCTGTCTTCTGGAGATGTCAGAGATGTCTTGAACCAGAAGTAGAAGGCTGAGAGCCTCAAGAAGAAGGCAGCACCGCGCTTCACCGACCAGGCCCTCCAGGCCTTGATCAGAGGAGTGCAGGTGCATATGCAAGTCCCAGGGATGGCTGCAGGAAGCGCAGCAGCTCTCCGGCCTGGGAGGCCATCGCAGAGCAGGTCAGTGCGACTGGCAACCATGCTTGGAATGCCATCCAGTGCAGAAGAGGATGAATGCTCTCATCTGCTCTGCCAGGGTAAGTCATCCTTCAACTCTCTCCAATATCAAACTCTCATCATGGGCATCACACACTCGAATGGCTACTCTCTTCAGGGATCTCACACAACCATTAGCGGGAAACTCATATCAACACTCATTCTCTGGTGGAGACTTTCCCATCACCACCATTCCAACTATCATGTTACTCACACTCTAGCCCTTCTGAGGAGGGCTCACCGCACACACAAGGAACATGCATCTCACCCAACCTCTGCTCCGCCTCTTCACATGCCTTTCTTTCTTCTTTCTACAGGCCAAGCTGGCACATAACAGGCACGAGAGATCACAGAGCAAGGAGGGACGGCCAATATCATTGGTATCACTGAGTTTGAGGAGCCTGCAGCCAAGCTGGCTGGGGAGGACAGGGATCGCTCCCATGGGGAAGGGGAGATCGGCCTCTCCCAACAACTTAGTATGGATCACAGCTCCATCACCTCATCAAATCCTGACATTCACAGTGAGTCACATGCGGTCTATATAGCTCATGCTCATTAATTGAAACTATTTCTATTTTCTAGGCACCGGCAGATTGAGGCCCCCAAGACAGTTGAGCATCAGTGTGAGCCCCTGGACCATGACCAAAAAGGAAGCTCTGGAAGAACCATCATGGCGCTGACATGCACCCTCCACCAGCTCAGAGACACACACGTCGCTGGGACACAGCTGTAGATTGGGCTTGGGCTCACTTTCTGGAGAACAACTCACTGACACTTCCCCGCAGCAGTCGGAGGCAGGGAAAGCCCTGGTCTCTGGCACTCGGAGGGTTGCTGGAGACCAGACACCCACTTAGCCCGAGTCAGAAGATGAGGCCCTGGAAGTGACCACCAACTCAGTGCTGGAGAAGCAACAATAGGCAGCAGAACATCAGGCAGAGATTCGAGTCCATCCATGTTATGTCTGATATTGTGGTTCTAAGATGCGAACACCTCGAGGTCACCATGGGAAGGTTGACGACCACCATGGAGACCTTGGTCCAGCAGGTCTTGCTGATTTTGTGCTCAGCCCTCCACTCCAAGGTGATCAAGATGGCATCGCAGATATGTAACATCTTGAGCCCTGCGTGGGATATTAAAGTTTAATTGAAATGAGTGACCCAACCTAGCTTTGTGCTCCAATCTCTGATTGACATATTAATGACCAATCAGAAACCCTGCAGTGAGAAACTCACCCATTAACTCCCGAAAGCCTGTCCACCACCAGCTGCCATGCTCTTGTAACCACAATGTTTATATGACTAGCCCAGTTCAGTTTCTGGTCAATGATAACCTCCAGGATGTTATTAGTGGAGGGTTCAGCAATGGTAAAGCCATTGAATATCAAGGGGAGATGGTTGGAGTCGCTCTTGTTGGAGATGTTCATTGCCTGGCACTTGTGTGGCACAAATGTTACTTGCCACTTGTCAGCCCAAGCTTGGATATTGCCCAGGTCTTGCTGCACTTGCACATGGATTTCTTCAGTATCTGAGGAGTTGCAAATGGTGCTGAACATTGTGCAATTATCAGCGAACATCTGGCACCATGATGGACAGCAGGTTATTGATGAAGCAGCTGAAGATGGTTAGGCCTAGGACACTACCCTGAGGAACTCCTGGAACTGAGATGATTGACCTCCAACAACCACAACATGATCAATGAGTGGATACCTTTTGTCTTGTTAGTGGTGTCAAATCTGGTGAACAGGTGACAGGCTTTCATTGATGAATGCCATATATGATACAGTGGTGCCTCCTTCACTATTGCCTACATTCTATTGCCAAATTCTACATTCTTATGTGTTACTCTTGAGATGCATTGACTGTGATGTGAAGCCACTGAGTTCTGAGTAGCCCATTAACAGTGCTAATGAAGCCATTGGCTTTCAGTGGCTTTCACCGCAAGGAGATCTTCCTCCTTTCTTTCTAAGCAGACTCCTGTTCACTCCTGCAGCAACAAGAATTTAGAGGCCGACCCCAGAAAGGCCCCCTCATGTTTGCCCTTCCCCCTGACTGCCATTCCCCAGGCTTCCCTCCCCTTTGACCCCTTCGCGTTTGCTCTTCCTTCTCACTGCCATTCCCCAGCCTTCCTTCCCCATTGCCCACCTTGCATTTATCAACCCCACTCTTGCCTCACAGTCCACCACCGGTTGAAGTGCTTGTTTCTGAAAGTGGAGGACTGCATGAGTACAGTGGTGCTCTTTGGGACAATGTAGGCAAAGAGCAGGAGCATACAAACCCTACAGCCTCAGCAGTGTGGCATTCATTGCAACAAGCCCGGCACAACAGCACTATTGGCTGGTATGCTATGTATGCTGCACTCACCTCGAATGGGTTTGAGGCCGATATAATTTCCCATTGGTGTGATGCAAGATCGGAAGGTGTGACAAGATTCCGATGAGCAGCTGTTTTAATGAGCATTCATAAGATGCTAATGAATGCAAATGACATTCATGCAACTAGCCATTGGGATAACTGACCTGCTGTAACCCCACCATCAGGGGAATTACAAGCTGTTTTCACGTCGCTGGATTTCTGACTTTTTGCCTGCTGCTGGATTCTCCGCTGCCGATGGGAAAATTCTGCCTAATGTATTGATTCCCAAACAGTGAACGCAGCAACAAAGGCAGCTTCATCTCCTATTCCACAATTGAAGGATTGTATCGAAAAAGTGCGACTGTCAATGTTTATCACAAAAATTGCATTGCTGCGAGGATATTGACAAGTGCCCCTATCAGAAAGGCCAAGATATCAGCTTTTGTGGTGCTTGATGACCTATATCAATGCAAAATAATGCCCTTTGGTATGAAAAATGCATAGCAACATTTCAGAAACTAACAAACAAAATGATTGAGGGACTGAACAATTGTGATGTGTATATTGATGACTTCAGCCAAACGTGGGAGGAACATTTACAATATATAAAGGAACTGTTTGATCGACTGCAGGAAGCCAATTTGGTTGTAAATTTGGCTAAAATTGAATTGCAAAAGTGCAAGCTATACTATTTGACATTGTCAAGTGGCCCCATGAGATGCAAAAGTAAAAGCTATTATGGAATTCCCAGCACCTACAACAAAATGGGAAGTTTTGAGATTTCTCGGCATGAGTGGATTTTGTCAGAAATTCACGCCAAATTTCAGCAGTGTAGTTGCTGCGCTGACTGGGTTGTTAAAAAAAGAATAAAAAGTTCCAATGGACACAGAAGTGTCACAATGCATTTAACAGTTTGAAAGATGTACTAACTACTACACCTGCCTATTAGCACTTGATTATGCAAAGCAGTTTAAGTTGGCTATTGATGCCAATTTTGTGGGTGTTGATGCTGTGTTGCTACAAAATGAACTGGGAGTTGAGAAGCTAGTAGGATATTTCTTATGGAAGTTGAATATACATCAGAAGAAATAAAGAATGAGACTTTAAGTTTGGTGTTAGCTTTGCAGCATTTTCAAGTGTATGCTGCAAACAATTCTTTGGAGTTATATATACTGAACACAATCATAAGACCATTAGACCATAAGATATAGGAGCAGAAATTAGGCCATTCGGCCCATCAAGTCTGCTCCACTATTCAATCATGGCTGATAAGTTTCTCAACCCCATTCTCCCGCCTTCTCCCCGTAACTCAATGACCTGGCCTCCACAACCTTCTGTGGCAATGAATTCCATAGATTCACCACTCTCTGGCTAAAGAAGTTTCTCCTCATCTCTGTTCTAAAAGGTCTTCCCTTTACTCTGAGGCTGTGCCCTTGGGTCCTAGTCTCCCCTACCAATGGAAACATCTTCTGCACGTCCACTCTATCCAGGCCTCTCAGTACTCTGTAAGTTTCAATCAGATCCCCCCTCATCCTTCTAAACTCCACTGAGTATAGACCCAGCGTCCTCAAACGTTCCTCATATGTTAGGCCTTTCATTCCTGGGATCATTCTCATGAACCTCCTCTGGACCCTCTCCATGGCCAGAACATCCTTCCTGAGATATGGGGCCCAAAATTGCTCACAATATTCTAAATGTGGTCTGACCAGAGCCTTATAAAGCCTCAGCAGCACATCCCTGCTTTTATATTCCAGTCCTCTCGAAATAAATGCCAACATTGCATTTGCCTTCCCAACTACTGACTCAACCTGCAAGTTAACTTTAAGAGAATCCTGAACTAGGACTCCCAAGTTCCTTTGCACTCCAGATTTCTGAATTCTCTCCCCATTTAGAAAATAGTCTATTCCTCTATTCTTCCTACCAAAGTGCATGACCTCACACTTCCCCACGTTGTATTCCATCTGCCACTTCTTTACCCATTCTCCTAACCTGTCCAAATCCTTCTGCAGCCTCCCCGCCCCCTTAATACTACCTGTCCCTCCACCTATCTTTGTATCATCTGCAAACTTAGCCAGGATGCCCTCAGTTCCTTCATCTAGATCATTAATGTATATAGTGAAAAGTTGTGGTTCCAACACTGACCCCTGCGGAACTCCACTAGTCACCGGTCGCCATCCTGAGAAGGACCCCCTTATCCCCACTCTCTGCCTCCTGCCAGACAGCCAATCTTCCAAGTAGTCCAAGTAGATAACATCCGTTGGCTCTCCTTTGTCTAACCTACTCATTACCTCCTCAAAGAATTCTAGCAGATTTGTCAGGCATGACCTCCCCTTGATGAAACCATGCTGACTTTGCCCTATTTTACCATGCACTTCCAAGTATTCGGAAATCTCATCCTTAATAACGGACTCTAAAATCTTACCAATGACCAAGGTCAGGCTAATCGGCCTGTAATTTCCCGTCTTTTGCCTCACTCCCTTCTTAAACAGGGGGGTTACATTAGCGATTTTCCAGTCCTCTGGGACCCTCCCTGACTCCAGTGATTCCTGAAAGATCACCACTAACGCCTCCATTATCTCTTCAGCTATCTCCTTCAGAACTCTGGGGTGTAATCCATCTGGTCCAGGTGATTTATCCACCTTTAGACCTTTCAGTTTTCCTAGCACCTTCTCCTTGGTAATGGCCACCATACTCACCTCTGCCCCCGACTCTCTTGAACTTTGTGGATGTTATTCGTGTCTTCCACTGTGAAGTCTGACGCAAAGTTCCTATTCAGTTCCTCCGCTATTTCTTTGATTCCCACTACTACTTCTCCAGCGTCATTTTCCAGTGGCCCAAAGTCCACTTTTGCCTCTCTCTTACCCTTTATATATCTAAAAAAATCTCTTGCAATCTTCTTTTATCCTTTGATGTTTCTGGAAAAGTTTCAAAACAAAAGCACCAGACTGTTGTTGGCGTTTACTATTACAACCTTTCAATTTACAAATTATAGATGTGGCTGGCTGAGAAAATGTAATTGCAGATGCATTGTCAAGAAATTTAAAAGAACTTGGATATTGGCAAATGGAGAAGGGACTGGAATGAACTCTATTTTTACAAAAAACTTGTATGTATTTTCATGGTTGATACATGTACACTCTAGTGTAATAGTTTTGTTTGCATAGATAAATATAGTAAGGAGTATGAACTGGGATGAGAAAATGAAACCAACTTTTTGAAATTATGATGGTTCATTTTTAACCAAGGAGTGAAGTGTGAGAAATTGATGTTATTTTTAAAAATATTTTGGGGAATATTGTGTTATTCTGTGAAGGAATCTGTGTGTGTAAATAATCTAATTAAGCCAGTTAAAAGTTACTAGAGGCAGATTTTCCGGGAGGTGGGGGGGGGGGGGGGTTGGTTTAAAACATGGAAAGGATAAAAGCATTAGGTTTGAGGTTCAAGTGAATAGGTTGGGTCTAACATTTGCATTTTTAGATAAGTAGATTGTTTGTTTGAATACTAAAGGGAGGTCAGAGGTGGAATAGGCATGTTTGCATCTTTCAAGGGTTCCATAGGTAAACAGAAGATGGGATATTATATTTTATTGACTCAATAGCACAGACAAAATAGAGACATGAAAGATTTTATATTTGGAAGGATTTGAGTTTCAGATAAGTGTGAGAACAATGGGACATGAGATGAAAGGGGAAAAAATATATTTTAGAGTTACTGTGTAGAGTTGAGGGTCGCTGTTAGCTCTGGGTTGGGAGAAAATGCAGTTTGAATCAACCATCCTATCAATCCAGGAAAGTCTTGGGTTGCAACAAGTCTTGTGATTTCCACAGCAGAGATGAAGATGGTTAGAGGTTATGTGGTATGCCTTTATTAAAGCTACAGCAGTTTACCTTGGGTAATATTACTGGATTTTTATAGTTAAACATCTGTAAGGTAGTGTTGCCTGGAAGGTGTTACTTGTGGGTCTGACCAAGTAGGGAATCTTTTGGGGGGATGTTTGTAAGGCTAATTTTAACTGTGCAATTGTAATCTTGTGTACTTATGTTTTCTTTTATTCCTGATAATAAAACTTTTACTTTTAATTTTTAAAATCCCAAAAGTATTACTGGACTTTTTGCTACTTAGATCAGTACGTCTTCTTCTAGTTTTCAGAATACAAAATAAAGGTATGACCTGTAAGCCAAGTTTC
This sequence comes from Carcharodon carcharias, assembly GCF_017639515.1. NCBI lineage: Eukaryota > Metazoa > Chordata > Chondrichthyes > Lamniformes > Lamnidae > Carcharodon > Carcharodon carcharias. Next base: position 44,954,129 of record NC_054477.1, on the reverse strand, counting down.
CCTCTGGGATTTGCCTTGCACAACAATTAACATTGGCTGTGGTCATAATATGATGGTGACTGACAGTTAACTGCCAAGTATTGTATGAAATGTAAACCAGGCAGCCTGACCTTGATTAGTAATGGCCTTGCCCTGGGGAATGAGTCAGCGGATGGCTGTCACTTCTTTTGTTTAGTTGAAACAAGCACAGTGTGTGTACATGTTCTCTCTCTCTGCAAGGAACAGGGCCCCGTGTATCAACATATGTAGCTTCCAGTACATGCAAATGCTCCACATAACTAGCCTGACTGACAATCTGAAATTGGTTGTCAGCGTAATTCTTAGCTTACTGAGGATTATTTAGCAAATGTTGTCCAGCTGTGGAATCATGTCTAATGTTGGACACTGTGTTTTGAGTTTCGCACACATGGGCTGTTCGGTCTGTACCTTGCCCGTTGAGAACAGTGGCTGGGTCATCCAGTTTAATATGATCTGCCAGTCTTTGGGACGTACAGCCTACAAACTAGCATCACACTGGCACCGAAATTCATATAGCACATTGCTCATTTGTGTGACAGGCAGAATGTCTTCTTGGCTTGAAGGCAGCATGTTGTTAGTAGCAAATGCCACTCATGTTGCTACTGCATAGTAGCAGCATGAAGCAGCTAGCTTCACCTGTTGCTCAAATTTTTGAAATACCTTGCACTTCCCAAGTAATCTGAGGTTGACTGGGCACTTTTCAGGGCTGAAAGTGATGGCCTTAGGCACATTCATGAGTTTGCATGATATACAGTATGAAATGATTTCATCAGGGTAGCCATTATCCTGCAGAATGCCTTTGATGTGCCCTATTTCAGCATCAAGCTTGCATGGTGAGCAAATGTCTCAGGCCCTATTTACAAGGCTGCCGATAAGACCAATCTTATAGCGTGTGGAACTGTAAGAATCCCAGCGCCTATATTAACTGGTGAAGGTAGGCTTGCGGTAGATAGTGGTAGGGACCTCCTGGCAGATTTCTCAACTAGTACGTCACGGAAGGGGAGTTCATTGGACTGCTCCATTTCAAAGGTGAATTTGAGCGCGGGATGGAGCCCATTATGACATGTAAGGAAACTGACAATCAATTTAAGATTATAAATAAAAACAATAAATGCTGGAAAAACTCAGCAGGTTCTGCAGTATCTGTGGAGAGAGAAACAGAGATAACATTCCAAGTCTGTATGACTCTTCTTCAGTTTGTCATTTGGGCTTGCAATGTGGCACATTTGTGTGCACTGGAAGCTACACACAGTAAATACAACAGGGCCCTGTTCTTTGCAGACAGAAAGAACACACATTGCTCCAGTTTCAGCTAAACAAAATAAATGACAGCTGTAGTCATAGAGGTCTACAGCACAGAAAAAGGCCCTTCGGCCCATTGAGTCTGTGCCAGGCAAACAAATAACTATTTTAATCCCATTTTCCAGCAATAGGCCTAAAGCCTTGTGTGTCATGGCATCACAAGTGCACATCCAAATACTTATTAAATGTTATGAAGGTTTCTGCCTCTACCACCCTTTTAGGCTGAGTTCCAGATTCCCACTGTCCTCTGGGTGAAAAAATTCTTCCTCACATCCCCTCTAAACCTTCTGCCCCTTCCCTTAAATTTATGCCCCCTGGTTATTGACCCCTCCACCAAGGGGAAAAGTTCCTTCCTGTCTACCCTATTTATTTCCCTCGTAATTTTATACACCTCAATCATGTCCCCCCTCCAATCTCCTCTGCTCCAGGGAAAATAACCCCAGTCTATCCAATCTCTCCTCATAAATAAAACTTTCCAGCCCAGGCAACATTTTGGTAAATCTCTTCTGCATTCTCTCTAGTGCAATCACATCCTTCCTATAATGCGTATTCCAGAACTGCATGCAATACTCTAGCTGTGGCCTAACTTTCATTTTATACATTGCCAGCATAACCTCCCTGCTCTTATATTCTATGCCTCGGCTACTAAAGACAAATATCCCTGGGAATGAGTCAGCCCTTATCCAATCAGTTTGAAGCTGCCTGGTTTAAATGTCAAACAACACTTGGCATCAGTTGGTGCTTTCGCCATGGCAATGCCTCAACCAATCCTAGTCCACTTGCCAACCAATTAGCATCCTCTTCTCATACAGTATATATTGTTGTTTTTCTCTTATATTGGTAGTGTCCTGATGAGTGCAAGATGAAAAACTTTGACGTCTCTTTTTTCAGCAATATATCAGAAGATAAATTAAAGGCAACAGAGATGTGATTTCTGTTACCTATGTTGAACACAACTAATGAGGAAGCTTTGAGCAAAGCAGGCACACAAGAACTTATGCAGGTGATCACCAAAAGACAATTCTTTGGATACGTATCTGTAAGAGAGAAACTAGAACTAGTAGTGACTGGTAAAATTATGGGTAGCAGAACAAGAGGGAACTAAAAGAAGAAATATACTGATAGCTAAAGAAGCAGAACAGGTAATAGATTTGAAAACAACACCAAGTCGAAGGGTCATGAGGACTCGAAACGTCAACTCTTTTCTTCTCCGCCGATGCTGCCAGACCTGCTGAGTTTTTCCAGGTAATTCTGTTTTTGTTTTTGACCAAGACACCAGCTGCTATCATGGGTGGTGAAAGTTGGAGGGCCACATTTTAAGTGGTAGGAACAATATAACACAACGGGAATCTGTAAAAGAACATACAAATTGTTGCGTGCCATTGCTCCATGGAATTTCTGCATTGTGCAGCCCAATTGGGACCAAACCCAGCCTCTACCAGGTGACAAGCTGGAATGTCAGGGCCTGTTTGGATAGAGAAGACAATGGTGAGGAAGTGGAGTATGCAGGAGCAGCCCATACAAAAAAATCCCTTACTGCAGTGTAATGACATGGAGAGATTTCCCAATTTATGAGGCAGGGGTTCCCCATGCAGCCTTATACTCAATGAGCACCAGATTTAATGCAAAGTTAGTTAAAATGTATACAATTCAGGAGTACATTTTCTAGATTGGTTCCTTTTTTCTTGTGCACCCCATAAGCAAAAGAGCTCCGAAATGGTCTTAGTATGTTTTTTTAAGGGAAATATAGGAATATTCCTATAAAATGCACGGTGCAGACTTGATTGCCCGGACTCTGGAGGGCGCTCCTTTGCTGTGACCGGTTTGTGGCGGGTTACTAAAATCCTGCTGACGCTTCGTCCTGTTCGCTGTTCGTTCCCGGAGATGGTGACTGACAGCTGTCCGCCGCTGGCTGTGTGTGCTCAGCTTATCCCTCTCCTCTGTAAGTGTCCTTCCTGCTGCAGGTAGTTGAACAGATTGACAGGCTGAACCGAAACCGCCTGGCGCTCCTTTCGTTTGTAAAACATGAGGAGGATGAAATGCATGGCTGTAGTTTCAGGGAGTCAGGAGCTGCAGTTTTAGCGAGTCACTGTGGTTTAGACCATGTGTTGGCCCCGGACTCGCGATCCAAGCATGTGCCGGTAGCTGGCGGGGCCTGAAACCAGGAGCAGACCTAGAGTTTGGGGTTTGTGCATTTCCCACCCATTCCCAAGACAGGGCCTGAACCAAGGCGGTATAAATAGCTGGTCAGGGCTGGACGGCTGCATGTTCTCTGGGTTCGGTTTGTGCGTTTTGGTCGCCTGCTGACTGCACACGGTACAGTGCTGCTCAAATCTCCAATACCTAGTGTTAAAAGCGCTCCCTCCCACGATGCGGTTTCTGTTACCAACTTTTGTGTTCTTCAATTAAAGGAGAAGTGCTCCGAGCATTTTTGTTCAGCCGATTAAAACTGTATTTTTGTAAAATTTAGTATTTAGATTACAAGCTTTAACAATAACTTAAGCTGCACTATCTGGCTACTTAATAAACTTACTCTAGTCTTTTATCCTTGTAATTTTTACAGCAATTGCATTTCAAAGTCAGTATTACGTGCGATGAAACATCTAAGATACTTGATATTCTTCTATATAAATACAAGCGGTTTTAGTAATCATTTAAAAAGCTAATTTTCCGGCTACGCCGCTCCAGCATTAAGAAAAATCTTGGGAGTTCTATATACATTATAAACTCGCCAATTGCAGTCAACCCATGTAATGTAACAGGGATTTTTGCCACTTGAGAATCTCACTCTGCCCCTAATAGACTCAAATTGGTAATACACCAAAACGACAGACAAAAACGTTGTGTTCGAAAGCAGGGAAACGTTACCTTATTGTTTCCCAGGCGTTCGTCCCGTGTTATAAAAAATCCAATGACCCCCCTCCCCCACTGTTCATAAAGCAAGTTTTTAAAAAAGTTAGTTATACAATGAATTATATATTTATTTTGTTTTATTTAAACTTAACTGCAATCTTCCAGTCTTTTTCCTTGTGCTGAAATTATCTCTTCTCTACACTCTGATCAGAGACATCTCACAAATAATTTGTAAATTGGAAAGATAATTACATCTTAAACAAGCTTTTTAAACAAATGCATTTACTGTTACTATGATACTGGATACAATTATAATTCTCAGTACAGTAGATAGTAACTCAATTGCAACTTTTCCACTCTTGTAAGAACTGCAAAATCACAATGTACATATACAATAGTTGCATTAATGTTTTAATTAAATACAATGCAGTTGCCCAGCAACTGTAACAAGCTCTGCCTTGACTAGTACTTTTCCACTCTAATAGGACATGCATATACCAACTCCAAAGACAAATAAACACTCTGCCAAATTTTAGGCTTTCATGCAACAGCCCTTACCAACCAAAAAAGAGCTATGCAGCTTAATCCCACTTTACAGTTCTTGGTCCATTGCTGTAAAGGTTTTAGCACTTTAAGTGCATATCCAAACATGTTTTAAATACCAAGAGGGTTTCTGACTACCACCCTTTTCTGGAATGTGTTCCAGACACTCCTCCTCAACTCGCCTCTAAACCTTCTGCCAATTACTTTAAATCTTTGCCCCTGGGTTATTGACCTGTTCCCTAATGGAAATATGTCTTTCCTATCTACTCTATCTAGGCCCCATATAATTTTGTACACTTCAATTAAATCTCCCCTCAGCCTTCTCTGTTTCAAAGATAATAACCCTAGCCTATGTAATCTTTTGTCTTGGCTAAAATCCTCAATTTCTGGCAGCATCCTCTTAAATCTCCTCTGTGCCATCTCTTGTGTGATCACATCCTATAATGCAATAACCAGAACTTAGAAATCCCACAAAATTCAAGACATAATGCAAGTTTAAAAAAAAAAATCGATGCGTAACGAAGGGACAGGGGCTGTGAGCAGAGTGAAACCACGTGGATGGTGTGGAACTAAGGAGAAATCAGAAGCACAAAGAAAACGTGGATTATTGGTGAATTTTGCCAACAGATTTGCCATACAATTATGTCATTGGGGAAACAAGAGATGAAGTTTTAAGTCACAATCTTTCTGTCTGTCTCTCTTTCCCTGGCACTGATTCTGAGCTGTTAAGTGGGTAAAGACTTAGAATCTTATCTCCTTGTCCTGCTCATCCTACTTATTTACTTGTCCTTACTCGGGTGTCTGTCTTCACACACTATACAAACAACAAAACCACTGTTGCTGCCTCACACACTGACCAGTTTCCTTTTTTTCCTCTCTCTCTTCCTCCCCACACTTCAATGAAAATCTGTGACATCACAAAGAGACTCTCATTGGATGGCATCCCTTGATTGACAAGGGATCTCAGCCACTACTTGTGTCAACTCTAATTCCCATTGCCTAGTAACACCTTTTTCTTCTTCATATCCTCTAGTTATTTTTGGCAGAGCCCTTGAAACCTGGACCATGAAATCCCAATTGAGAACCCCTGTTCTAAAGCAATTAACTAGGTTTGTGCTTTATAGGAACAGTCCAACTATGATGAATTTGCATGATGGATTTCCTACAGTTTAACAGGATAGCTCAATCGTTACTATCAGATCAGCCATGATCTTATTAAATGGTGGGGAGCAGGCTCAAGGGGTTGAATGGCATACTCCTGCTCCTTGTTCGTATGTATGTTAGTATGTTCAATCTTCTCAACTTTATTAGATGGGATGACAGTTTTATATCTGATTGAAATGTCAGTATGCTTTTCTAGCACTTTCATAGTGAGTTTGCAAAAATATAAATCTCTCTCTCTCTCTCTCTATATATATATATATATATATATATATATATATAAGACGTGTATATATACAACGTAAGTTCATACGGAAAGTGTGTTGCAGTATCTACCCTAGGTTGTGATGTACCCATCAGATGTATCCAGAATGATGGTATAATATGCTGGCTGTAGCCTGAGAAGGGATTGACACAGTGGGCCATATTTTACTGTAGAAGAGCATTTGATGGTGACTACTATTAATTAAACTTTCCCTGCAGTCTTCTGCTTAAAATAATTTTGCCCAAAAAGTTGCTGAACGTGCAAACTGATAATGGAGATCTGAGTGAACAGGTTTCTCCATAAATAATGTGATTTAACAATTAGGAAATAAACACAGCCAGGACAGAGAAGAAGGTGAATTAAAGGGGCTGAACTCAATGTTAAATAAGGACAGGAAGAGAAGCAAAGAAAGAGATAAAATAGAGAAGAAAAGTATGAGAAGAGTAACTTTAAACATCTCCCCAAAACATCTAAAACCTGAAGGATATATACTAGTTAACTTTCAGTGCCAGAGTTTGCAGTAATTGATACTGTTCACACCATTAAATGTGTACTTGTGCTTGTAATTATGAGCCCTAAATATCTGCAACAGATTTGGTTGTCCTTACCACATAAATACAGCAACTTCACAACATTCAAGGCTTATCAGTGAGGAGGCAGACAGCAAAATGGTGTTTACGTGGAGGTAATGGTGGAGCGGCACAACCTTGAGTATTTGTATTTCACTGTGCTTTTGTCTTTAACATAACATTGCTTTAACATTTTGCATAAATAACAGCAAGTGCTGTTAACAGCCTGAATTTGTTGTTGAAGTTATTACCTCATGATCAATTGATCAATGATATTTGGGGTTTGGGAGGAGTAGTGAATGAGCACCAAGCAAGAATTAGGAAACGAGATAATAACACATAAATCAAGGAAAATTTGATAAATCTTTAAAACGTGGAGATATGTAGAAAATTGGAAAGATTGAGAAGAGAATAGCAAGGCTATCGTGGCTGAATGATATCTCAATGAGGATGATGTGGGGAGAGCTGTTTATTGTTGTTGGAAAAACAGAGGGTGCAAGTTAGAATATAGGGTTAGAGGAGTTGCAGAGTGAGAGTGTGGCAAGGATGTTGAGAGAAATGTAAGTGAGGGAAGTGTTTTTGAAATCAATGCATTGATGAATGGGGAGCCAATAAGGATAGGTGTGATAGGTAAGTGTAATTTGGTATGGTGTTTACATGAGTTGGAGCTTACATAGGTGGTATTTGAGAGGAAGATATGTTGGAGATGTAGAGCCAGGAGATTAGAAGTGCTTCACTAATGGTGGAAGTGAGTTCTGGTTGAAATTGAATGCTTGCTTAGGAAATACTTGATGGATGGCTGACAGATATGATGTGTAGTTTGAAACACTGCTTAGAATTAACAAGACACTGAGTTTAAGCACAGAGATAAAAACAAAAAAACTGCGGATGCTGGAAATCCAAAACAAAAACAGAATTACCTGGAAAAACTCAGCAGGTCTGGCAGCATCGGCGGAGAAGAAAAGAGTTGACGTTTCGAGTCCTCATGACCCTTCGACAGAACTTGAGTTCGAGTCCAAGAAAGAGTTGAAATATAAGCTGGTTTAAGGTGTGTGTGTGGGGGGCGGAGAGATAGAGAGAGAGGTGGAGGGGGGGGTGGTGTGGTTGTAGGGACAAACAAGCAGTGATAGAAGCAGATCATCAAAAGATGTCAACGACAATAGTACAATAGAACACATAGGTGTTAAAGTTAAAGTTGGTGATATTATCTAAACGAATGTGCTAATTAAGAATGGATGGTAGGGCACTCAAGGTATAGCTCTAGTGGGGGTTTTTTTTTATTTTGTTTTATAATGGAAATAGGTGGGAAAAGGAAAATCTTTATAATTTATTGGAAAAAAAAAAGGAAGGGGGAAACAGAAAGGGGGTGGGGATGGGGGAGGGAGCTCACGACCTAAAGTTGTTGAATTCAATATTCAGTCCGGAAGGCTGTAAAGTCAGAAGATGAGGTGTTGTTCCTCCAGTTTGCGTTGGGCTTCACTGGAACAATGCAGCAAGCCAAGGACAGACATGTGGGCAAGAGAGCAGGGTGGAGTGTTAAAATGGCAAGCGACATGGAGGTTTGGGTCATTCTTGCGGACAGACCGCAGGTGTTCTGCAAAGCGGTTGCCCAGTTTACGTTTGGTCTCTCCAATGTAGAGGAGACCACATTGGGAGCAACGAATGCAGTAGACTAAGTTGGGGGAAATGCAAGTGAAATGCTGCTTCACTTGAAAGGAGTGTTTGGGTCCTTGGACGGTGAGGACAGAGGAAGTGAAGGGGCAGGTGTTGCATCTTTTGCGTGGGCATGGGATGGTGCCATAGGAGGGGGTTGAGGAGTAGGGGGTGATGGAGGAGTGGACCAGGGTGTCCCGGAGGGAGCGATCCCTACGGAATGCCGATAGGGGGGGTGAAGGGAAGATGTGTTTGGTGGTGGCATCATGCTGGAGTTGGAAATGGCGGAGGATGATCCTTTGAATGCGGAGGCTGGTGGGGTGATAAGTGAGGACAAGGGGGACCCTATCATGTTTCTGGGAGGGAGGAGAAGGCGTGAGGGCGGATGCGCGGGAGATAGGCCGGACACGGTTGAGGGCCCTGTCAACAACCATGGGTGGAAAACCTCAGTTAAGGAAGAAGGAGGACATGTCAGAGGAACTGTGTTTGAAGGTAGCATCATCGGAACAGATGCGACGGAGGCGAAGGAACTGAGAGAATGGGATGGAGTCCTTACAGGAAGCGGGGTGTGAGGAGCTGTAGTCGAGATAGCTGTGGGAGTCGGTGGGTTTGTAATGGATATTGGTGGACAGTCTAATCACCAGAGATTGAGACAGAGAGGTCAAGGAAGGGAAGGGAAGTGTCAGAGATGGACCACGTGAAAATGATGGAGGGGTGGAGATTGGAAGCAAAATTAATAAATTTTTCCAAGTCCCGACGAGAGCATGAAGCGGCACCGAAGTAATCATCGATGTACCGGAGAAAGAGTTGTGGAAGGGGGCCGGAGTAGGACTGCAACAAGGAATGTTCCACATACCCCATAAAGAGACAGGCATAGCTGGGGCCCATGCAGGTACCCATAGCCACACCTTTTATTTGGAGGAAGTGAGAGGAGTTGAAGGAGAAATTGTTCAGTGTGAGAACAAGTTCAGCCAGACGGAGGAGAGTAGTGGTGGATGGGGATTGTTCGGGCCTCTGTTCGAGGAAGAAGCTAAGGGCCCTCAGACCATCCTGGTGGGGGATGGAGGTGTAGAGGGATTGGACATCCATGGTGAAGAGGAAGCGGTTGGGGCCAGGGAACTGGAAATTGTTGATGTGACGTAAGGTGTCAGAGGAATCACGGATGTAGGTGGGAAGGGACTGGACAAGGGGAGAGAGAAGGGAGTCAAGATAACGAGAAATGAGTTCTGTGGGGCAGGAGCAAGCTGAGACGATCGGTCTACCGGGGCAGTTCTGTTTGTGGATTTTGGGTAGGATATAGAAGCGGGCCGTCCGAGGTTGGGCGACTATCAGGTTGGAAGCCGTGGGAGGGAGATCCCCAGAGGAGATGAGGTCAGTGACAGTCCTGGAAGCAATGGCTTGATGTTCAGTGGTGGGGTCAAGGTCCAGGGAGAGGTAGGAGGAAGTGTCTGCGAGTTGACGCTCAGCCTCCGCGAGGTAGCGGTCAGTGCAACCTCGGACGCACCGCTTCTATCTCCTACCCAAAATCCACAAACAGAACTGCCCCGGTAGACCAATCGTCTCAGCTTGCTCCTGCCCCACAGAACTCATTTCTCGTTATCTTGACTCCCTTCTCTCTCCCCTTGTCCAGTCCCTTCCCACCTACATCCGTGATTCCTCTGACACCTTACGTCACATCAACAATTTCCAGTTCCCTAGCCCCAACCGCTTCCTCTTCACCATGGACGTCCAATCCCTCTACACCTCCATCCCCCATCAGGATGGTCTGAGGGCCCTTAGCTTCTTCCTCGAACAGAGGCCCGAACAATCCCCATCCACCACTACTCTCCTCCGTCTGGCTGAACTTGTTCTCACGCTGAACAATTTCTCCTTCAACTCCTCTCACTTCCTCCAAATAAAAGGTGTGGCTGTGGGTACCCGCATGGGCCCCAGCTATGCCTGTCTCTTTATGGGGTATGTGGAACATTCCTTGTTGCAGTCCTACTCCGGCCCCCTTCCACAACTCTTTCTCTGGTACATCGATGATTACTTCGGTGCCGCTTCATGCTCTCGTCGGGACTTGGAAAAATTTATTAATTTTGCTTCCAATCTCCACCCCTCCATCATTTTCACGTGGTCCATCTCTGACACTTCCCTTCCCTTCCTTGACCTCTCTGTCTCAATCTCTGGTGATAGACTGTCCACCAATATCCATTACAAACCCACCGACTCCCACAGCTATCTCGACTACAGCTCCTCACACCCCGCTTCCTGTAAGGACTCCATCCCATTCTCTCAGTTCCTTCGCCTCCGTCGCATCTGTTCCGATGATGCTACCTTCAAAAACAGTTCCTCTGACATGTCCTCCTTCTTCCTTAACCGAGGTTTTCCACCCACGGTCGTTGACAGGGCCCTCAACCGTGTCCGGCCCATCTCCCGCGCATCCGCCCTCACGCCTTCTCCTCCCTCCCAGAAACATGATAGGGTCCCCCTTGTCCTCACTTATCACCCCACCAGCCTCCGCATTCAAAGGATCATCCTCCGCCATTTCCGCCAACTCCAGCATGATGCCACCACCAAACACATCTTCCCTTCACCCCCCCTTATCGGCATTCCGTAGGGATCGCTCCCTCCGGGACACCCTGGTCCACTCCTCCATCACCCCCTACTCCTCAACCCCCTCCTATGGCACCATCCCATGCCCACGCAAAAGATGCAACACCTGCCCCTTCACTTCCTCTGTCCTCACCGTCCAAGGACCCAAACACTCCTTTCAAGTGAAGCAGCATTTCACTTGCATTTCCCCCAACTTAGTCTACTGCATTCGTTGCTCCCAATGTGGTCTCCTCTACATTGGAGAGACCAAACGTAAATTGGGCAACCGCTTTGCAGAACACCTGCGGTCTGTCCGCAAGAATGACCCAAACCTCCCTGTCGCTTGCCATTTTAACACTCCACCCTGCTCTCTTGCCCACATGTCTGCCCTTGGCTTGCTGCATTGTTCCAGCGAAGCCCAACGCAAACTGGAGGAACAACACCTCCTGTTCCGACTGGGCACTTTACAGCCTTCTGGACTGAATATTGAATTCAACAACTTTAGGTCGTGAGCTCCCTCCCCCATCCCCACCCCTTTTCTGTTTCCCCCTTCCTTTTTTTTCCAATAAATTATAAAGATTTTCCTTTTCCCACCTATTTCCATTATTAAAAAAAATTAAAAAAAAACCCCCACTAGAGCTATACCTTGAGTGCCCTACCATCCATTCTTAATTAGCACATTCGTTTAGATAATATCACCAACTTTAATTTTAACACCTATGTGTTCTATTGTACTATTGTCGTTGACATCTTTTGATGATCTGCTTCTATCACTGCTTGTTTGTCCCTACAACCACACCCCCCCACCTCCACCTCTCTCTCTCTCTCTCTCTATCTCTCCGCCCCCCACACACACACCTTTAAACCAGCTTATATTTCAACTCTTTCTTGGGCTCGAACTCAAATTCTGTCGAAGGGTCATGAGGACTCGAAACGTCAACTCTTTTCTTCTCCGCCGATGCTGCCAGACCTGCTGAGTTTTTCCAGGTAATTCTGTTTTTGTACTGAGTTTAAGCACTATTTCGTTCAATCTGTGCAGGCAGACGTAGGGGAAACTAAACAACAGCTAGGCTGCGGAGTTTCTATTGAGAGATGATCAGGATGGCTTTGACAACAATTTGCATTTATATAGGCCGGAAGTTTCTGGCCTTGTTGATGTCAGGCGGCGGGAGGGGAATGACAATATGGCAAGAAGGCCAAAAATCGATTTTACGTTGTCGTGAATCCAGGTGGCAATCATCCGCTCCAACCATCAACAGCAGGTCGCCTTTCCCACTGTCGAATGTTAGGAAGGTTGTTTTAATAAATTTGCATCTTATTATAAGCCCTGCTCGTGGGAATCATTCCCCTACATCAAATTTACCACCATGTCAGTGTGAATTCAGAATGGGTGTTTCATGACCACCTTTAAAAGGTGGTGACCTGAACTTTGAGGGGAACTTGGAGGTGAGTGCACACAACCTTGAGCATTGCCCATAGAACATCAAGAAAGAGGCGCTGCACATTCACAGGGCCACAGGCAAGTCGCTTTTTCCCTCTGGCTTTCAATGTGGTGCCGGGGCAAGGGCTCCATGTGGGTCAGACCAGAGGTTGCGGGGCAAGGCAGCACAGACATACTGAAGGAAAGACTCAAGCACATGACGGGCAGCGGGGGTGAGGGAAGCAGCCACGCACTTGGAAAAGCTTGTCAAAAGTGAGCACTCTTCCGCAGCTGAGACCATTCAGCAGCTGCTCCATTGACGTGCTTGGAGTTGGGACTCTGAAGCATTCCTGCCCATTCAAGCAACACAAAAGCATAAAAGCACTACCAAATGCTCCAGAATGTTTTACCCCTCGGGCACAGACTGCAAATTAATGTGCGTTTTGGGGGCAGCAGAACATTTGGCCGACTGGGCAAGTTGTACAATCCCTTTGCGAAAAGTGGCCATGGCGCAGTCACTAGTGGAGGTGCTCACAGCCCCTTGCAATGTTTTTATTAAGGTTTGGATCAGTTCCATTATGGTTCAAGCTAACAGTACAGCCTTGTAGTGTGGGCTAGGAGAATGCCTGTGCCTGAGCTGAGAGCTCAGCAGGCAGTCCAGTGGCTGAAGCTGCTGCCATTCGGTCAAGTGAAGTGGGGCGGGGTTTATTACGCACTACACACTTGCTCATCCAAGTGGTGTCCAGCACCTTCCTGCATGTGTGAAGGAGCCTTTACACTTAATCAAGAGAGGTTCTTAGTACACCTATGCTAACCCACATGTGTTTCTGTTTGAACCTACAGGAGGAGAACATCAGGATCATGGAGCCTGGTGACTTACCGGTATGCCTCATTGCTTACAGAGACAAGAGAAGTAGAAGAAGAATAAGGCGGAGGCGCCAGGCTCGGCAAAGGGAGGAGCACCTCCCTCAAGATGAAGGGGTGGTAAGGCCTGCTGCGCATGCGAGCCGTTGGTTGCAGGCACCTTGCTAGACCCATGGTCTATATTCCTGCAGATGACTGAGAACCAGTGTCGCGGAAGATTGCACATGTCTAGGGAACCTGTCAGTCGCATATGCCACCTGCTGCAGGATTTGGCGCCACGGGGACATAAGGGCATCCACTATCATTGGTCCTGAAAGTGACAGTGGCGCTCAATTTTTACGCCAGTGGCCCCTTCCAGGTCTTCACAGTTGACCTGTGTGGGATTTTGCAAGACTCCATGCACAACTGTATCCAGGAGGTCATGGATGCCATTTTTGCGAAGGCACAGAACTTTGTGTATTTTGCCCAGGATCAGGAAAGTGAGGAAGCAAGAGCACTGGGATTTGTGCAAATCTTAGGTTTTCCACAAGTGCAGAGTGCCTTCGACTGCCCTCCTGTAGCGCTTAGATCTCCGTGGTAACAAGCAGTCAACTACGTGAACCACAAGGGCTTCCACTCACTGAACATTCAGCTGATGTGCGACCACCACAAACACATCCTGCAGGCCAGCACACGATTCCCAGGGACCGTCCACAACTCCTACATCCTTAGCAGGTCTCAGATCCCTGATATCTTCCACGGTCCAGACAGGCTGCAGGGTTGACTCCTCAGGGGCAATGGCTACCCACAGAGGACGTGACTGATGATGCCTGTGTGGCGGCCTCAGACTGCAGCAGAGCGACAGTAAAGCAAGGCTCGTGCCGCAACCCAGACTTTGGTGGAGCAAATGTAGGCATTTTGAAAATGAGATTCCGGTAGCTCGACTGGTCCGGTGGAGTAATGCTACACTGTTCCCAGAGGGTGTCAGGCATCATTGTCGCTTGCCTCATGCTCCACAACCTTGCGCTGCAAAGTGGGGAAGCACCTGGCTGAGGGGGAGATGGAGGAGTTGCTGTGGAGCTGGAGCTGTTGGGGTTACAGGAAGAGGGATTCGGATGGGCCGGACACTCCCAGAGTCACCTGGATGATTGACCCTGGAGTGTGAAGCAGCTGATCCTCCTCCGTAAGGGTGCCCGAAGGCCCCTGGCTGACTCCTTGTGGAGCAGGGGAATCTGGAATGCTTCGTACCCCCCTCATGGTTGACACTGTTGGAGGCCAACTATGGTGTCAGCGATGGAGTTCATCCTGCGCTGCATTTATGTCCTGGACCAAGGTCCCTATGGCAGCCACCTCCGACCAGTGTTGACCTCAGTGTGTTGGCATATCGGCACTATCACCTCAGACTGAATGTGGACGGACTCCTCCATTGTTCCTTGGAATCTGAGGAGTGCAGTGGACATCCTTTCCTGATGTTCCTGAGCTTGCCTTTGCAGCTCCAGCAACTGAGTCCAGAGGCTCATCACCTGACTTGGACTCAACAGATTTCTGGCCTCTAGCAGTGCTCTGAGTGCCTGAAACCTGGGAAGTCTCTGCCACTGCCTGCTGTGGATCAGACAGTAGGGTGTGCTCACCAGATTCTGACCCCAAGGCTACTCTAGAACTAGGTCCCACCGAGGTGTGTGTCTCTGAGCTATTGGAGGATGTGGGTGAGCGCTGTGACGGGTCTTCATTTAAGGTGTCATCAGATTCTTCTGAGGTGTCTTCGGGGCTTGAGCCGAGAACCTGGGTTGTGGACCCCCCTTGGCTGCTTCCCAGATGTGCCTGCGAAAGCAAGGAGAGATAATTAGTGCATGGCAGGGGACTGCCGAACAGGGGAGCTGACTCACAGCATGGTTGTCTGATGGATGTTGCACTGCTGGATCGTCACTTGTTTGCCGACCTCACTGTTAGCACAGGAACGGCCCAGGTCGTCGCTGGTCAGCTGGATGACTGTTTTCAAAGTCTGTGAGGACCTTAATTTCAGGCATTCCTCCACCAGTTTGTGACCTCTCCCTTTTGTTTTGTGCGAACTTCTGCATGAATAGAGATGGAGAGAGTGTAAGCAGGATGCCTGCCAAGCCAAATGATGAGGATGCTTGGCGTGTGTGGGTGGTGAGTGGTGCCATGGACAGGACGAGGACATGATTGAAGAGGAGATGAAGGTGTGTGTGAGAGAGTGATTGGTGATGTCCCTTGAACTAGCAGTGAGTGGGATCCCTATGGATGTGTGGGCTTGCGTGTATGAGTTGAGAGTGATGAGATGAGTGACTTACTCTGGTGGAACGGAGGAGATGATTTATCCTCTTTTGGCACTGGGTGGCTGTCCTCTTTTGCAAGGCGTTGGCGCTGACCAGCATTGCCACTGCCTCCCATACTGGATTGGTGACCTTGCTTGCTGGTCTTTACCCAGAGCGGGGCTAGAGGACTTTAGGGTGGGCCTCCACAGTGTCCAGTAGGTGCCTGAGAGAGATGACCCTAAATTTGGGGGCAGCATGTTTCCTCCCTTTGGCAGCCATGACTTTCCAGCATCTCCCGATGCCTTTAAATATGGCGCTCAGATTACTGAAGGCCTGAGGTTCGGGTGGGGTGGGCGAATCAGAGGTTCCCCCTCAACGACCATCGTGTTTCCTGGGAATGCATAATCAATGAGGTGGGATGCGCCAGGAATGGACGATTGGGCTTGAAAAGTCGCCATTACAGCCGGTGGGTAAAATGTGTTTTCCTGTCCGCTACTGCACTTTGTGCAAATCTGGGATGATTTCTGCCCATTGTGACTTTAATGTAGTTGAACATTTCAAGGACTTCACATGAGCGTAATCTAGCAAACAATGATACCAAGCCAAAGAAGGAGACATTGCGAAAAGTGACCAAAAGCTTGGTTATCGACATAGATCTTAAGGAGGAGATGATTGTGGATGGAATTCCAGTTTAGGACCTAGAAGGTTGAATGCATGGCTGCCAGTGGTGTGGTGAAGGAAGTAAGGGATGCATAAGGGACCAGACTGGAGGAATGCAGAATTCTCAGGAGATTGCAAGACAGGAGGAGTTTATAGAGCGAGTAAAGCCCTGTATGAATTTGAACATGAAGATGAGAATTTAAAATCATTGGTGGACCAGGAGCCAGTTTAGGTCAATGAACACCAAGCTGATGGGTAAGCAGTATTTGGTATGAGTTAGGATACGGGCAGCAGAGTTTTGGATGAGCTTAATTTATGGAGGGTGGAACAGGAGATCGAGGCCTACCAAGAGAGCATTGGTATAGTCGAAATAAAAGCAGAAAGCGTTGGAAATACTCAGCAGGTCTGGCAGCATCTGTGGGGAGAGAAACAAAGCTAAGGTTTTGAGCTGAATATGCCTCTTCAGAACTGGAGAACTGGATTTCTGAAGAAGAGTCGTTTTCGACTCAAAATGGTAATTTTGTTCCTCTCTCTACAGATGCTGCCAGACCTGCTGAGTATTTCCAGCATTTTTATGCTTTTATTTCAGAATTCCAGCATCCACAGTATTTGGTTTTATTGGAATAGGTGAGTCTGGATGAGAATTTTGATAGCAGATAGGTTGAGACAGACCACCTACTTCCACCTCCATAATATTGTCTGTGTAATGAACAAATTTTCAGGCCAAATCTAATTGTGGATTAATCAGTTATTAGGTTGAGGACAGGTTATCTAAAAGTTGAAGCTAGAATATTAAGTGCCAGAACTGAATAGGCAGGAATTCAGGGATGTTTTAAAACTACAATTCAAACTGTTCTGAAAAATATTTTTCTTTCTTTAAGAGAAGAACATAGCTAACATGTACCTTTAACACAGTTTCAAGATTTTTTGAGAACAGTCTTATTCGGAATATGTGGAATTTTTAAAAGATACGCCTGAAGGAATTTTGGACTCTTTGTGTATTGGGCTGACTAGTTTTGAAGATCTTGTACAGTAGCAGTTTGCGGTTTGTGTAATTTGAGTTTATGTATATGTTAGAATGATTGTCCTAATACATTATTTTTAATGTTTAAGAACTAACATTAGCACATATATGGATTGCTGCAACTTAATAATTATATTTTTATAGTGGCCTATTCAAGAATTAGCTCTTTCTTTGCAAGCAAGACATATATAAGCTGCTGAACCAAAACAGTACTACGATGTCCTGGGATGAAGTCACCTAGAACTGTAGAGGAGAGAATTGTTATTGTTACTGAGTTTGGTGAAAATTTGGCTCATCTGCACAGCAGGTTGTGAAGAGATCCCAGGTTCTGTGCCTTTTTTTTCCAAGATTTAATGAATGGGCAAGGACACTATGGACATATATTGTACAGTTGGTTGATTTCACAGCAGTCTAGTCTAACTAGTGCATGTAGACTATTTTGAAAACATAACCAAATTGAGCTGCAACATCCTGGTTAGATGGCTTTTGCACTGAAATAAAATAAAGAATATATGAACTATAAAGACTTTGTGGATTTCGATCCAAAAAAAATCACTTGGCTATACAGATTGAATCTTCATTGCTGTTTTGTTTTTAATGAATTTTGTCTTACTTTTAATCTAGTGCATTAAAGAATCAGTTAATGATTTTGGTTTGATGGGCAGTGTACTGCTATCTGGTACCATTTTTCTAGTAAATCTAATAATTCACTGTTTTTATTTTGTAAACACAGCAAAATGCATTTTCTACCCTAATAACTCTGTTTTTGTTGCTCTAGTATTGGGTTTCAACATTGTTTCAGGAGCTGCAAAGGAACATGACACATCATCACAGGTATAACCTTAGTTCATGGCCAGATTTCTAGATATGCAATAGTAATGAAGAATCAATATAACTAAAGCATGACTATATTGATAATGGAAAATAAATTTACACTTAGAAATTAAATAATTGTGAAAGTTTGGCTTGCGTACTTATGTTGGTATAATTTTCAATCTAAATTTTAAACTTTCATCTTCTGCACTGGAAAAGAATGGTACTGCAACTTTCTTTTCTCTCAAAGCACTGAAATTTCAACCATTTCTAATACTGTTAACTAGAATTTCAGAGTTCTATTTTCTGGAGCAATTTGAACGATATACTCCCTATTCTTGTTTTGATGTTGGAGGGGGGAAAGACCCTTCATGAAATTTCTCCATGGAGAATTCTGTACTAAATAGTTGTAGAAGCAAATTCGTGTAGAGATGCCTACATTTGTATAACATTATTTGTACAATATTAATGTACATGCCTCAAAATTCTCTCTTGAAAGATTATTTGTCAATTTTTTTTTCTTATTAAACTATTTTGTACCAAATTGGTTGATGTTCAGCACGATTATTTTATGAGTACAATACCCCTTCTGCTAAATGTCATATGGTGAATGCTGAATTTTAGCCATTTTCCTCTGGGGCAGAAAGGATCAATAATCTATGACAGTGGGTTGGCTGATTCTAACAGAACATCTAGTTCTGGAGGCTTACATCCTTTGAAAAACAAGAATCTTGATTGCTGACGTGGTTTGATTTGTCCTTGATTTGTTAATTCTGTCTTTAGTACAATCAAAGCTATGAATGAGCATTTTTGACATTTGCTAAGACCATTTTTGTTTTACTTTAATAGCTATTTACAGTCAAGTTGAATAGAAAAAAATGTTATTTTTGGAAGTCACCTTTTTTACATTCTGCCATTCATTAGGTGTACTGTGCCACACTTGGTATTTTTGGTAATCTTTCAATTTATTTATTCTAATTAAAATTCTGTAATGAATGACAGATATTGTAAAAACTGTCCATTCTTGCAAAAATAACGTAGGCCAAATATT
This sequence comes from Carcharodon carcharias, assembly GCF_017639515.1. NCBI lineage: Eukaryota > Metazoa > Chordata > Chondrichthyes > Lamniformes > Lamnidae > Carcharodon > Carcharodon carcharias. Next base: position 44,935,104 of record NC_054477.1, on the reverse strand, counting down.
TAATGGTGCTTTATTTGTTTTAAATGCAGTGTAGATCTAAGAATGTTTTAATTCTGTTTTGTATTCTATCCAGTTCTGTCTCATATTTGAATCTAACCCAGACAAATAGGAAGGTAATCTAGTGTCTCTTAACAATTGTTGGAGATCATAAATGACATATATTGCATATTAGCATTTCAAGGAACAAAACTGCCTTCAAATTCGACATTGATATTGTCAGTCTCGTTCAGATAAGTTGTAAAAATGATGTGAAAAGTTGGATGTCAATAGTGGTGTACAGGATGCTTACTTGAAGGCTTTGCAGCTGAAGTCCTTGCTGGGAATGCTGTATAATTTTTTGCATGGTATAAAGCAGAGAAGTAATTTTGGGGAAAATTAACAATTCCTTTCATCTTTAATATTATTGACCTATTTACTCCATGCAACTAATTTAATTGGGAAATAATATGCTGTTTAGAATACCTGTATAATATGTGTGCACTTGTATTTGCTTTCAGTTTTTGTACATAAAATCTATCTCTGCAGATTTCATCGAACGGCAATGAACCACAGAAAACATCTGTAGGTAAGTTATCGAACGATGATTCCCTAATGGGGACTTCAACTTTCTCAGCAGCAGTATTTCATGAAATTTAATTTCAGCTTCCTGAATCTTTGGTGTGAAATAGGAAAAAAAATTGTTTTTACTTCCACCATCTAGTTTTCTCGCCTCCTATTCAGAAGGCATTCATTTGGCCTGTGGTTCCACGGATGCTGGCTACCTTGCAAAAATGACCAACTGTGGTGGAATTGTAACTGAGGCTGATTGTGTTCTTTATCAAAAACCACACTCTCAGAAAGTTTTGCTAGATAGATCAGCAGCAGTTAGAACCTTGTCTGTTTCCCTCACTATCCTGGTGACGGTGAGGTTTATTGTGCTACTGCTACCCACACTGAGACCAGGGATTATGGCTCAATATGATGGTCATTACAGAAGTTTCTATCTTATATACTTGTTGTTGGATGACATTGGATATAGTCACTATAATTTGTTGACTTTACACACTTTATGCAACATCATAAATTGAAGAAACAATGTACTTTTTGAAGTGTAGTCACTATTGTAAAGTGGTGTATTGCAGCAGGCAATTTGTACACAGCAAAGTCCTGCAACTAGCAATTAGATAAATGACCAGATAGTCTATTTTAGTGATGTTGGTTGAGATATAAATGTTGTCCAGAATGCTGAGAACACACCCAGTCCTCTTCAAATGGTGCAGTGGGACCTTTTACATTCAACTGAGAGGGCCTCACTTGAAAGACAATGTGCCATTTCTCAGTATTGGGAAAAGAAGGGGAGGCAAAGTAACATATCCCAGGCATGGAGAGGGCATTGATGGGTTCAAGGAACTGCCAACTACTAAATATTTTTTCTTTGCCTTTATTTGTTCATGGGATGTAGGCCAGCATTTATTGTCAATCCCTCATTGTCCTTATTCAGAGGGTATTTAAGAGTCAATCAGTGCATAAGATAAGGACTGCATATTTCTTCCCCTAAAGGACATTAGTGAACCAGATAGATTTTTATGACAATCAGTAATGATTTCATGGTCATCATTAGACTTTTAATTCTAGATTTTTATTGAATTTGAATTTCACCATCTGCTGTGGTGGGATTCAAACCCAGGTCCCCAGAGCATTACCCTGGGTCTCTGGACTACGAGTGTCAATGACAATACCACTATGCCATCGCCTCCCCTAATGATATTAGATGATACAAAAAATCATCAATGGGAGTGTGGAAAGATGGTAAAAGAACAAAAGAATTTGCAAGTAGTTATATGATGATGATAAAACTTGGAGGTTGGAGAAACAAACTGCAAATGCAGGTTCAAAGTGGAAACAGAATATGCTAGTAAAGCACATTGACTCTGCCATCCTGAAAGGCGATCCCATCACTGGCACTATGTTCTTTCAAAAGGCCAATGGCTGTAATGTCAAACTGTCCTCCCGCTCTGCAAACCTGGACACCGACAGATCTATATAAAGTCAGCATTCCCTCTGTGAAGAAAATGGAGGATATAGCTAAGGGCAGAATACTGAGGAGAAATATGAGATACTGTTCCTGATGCTTGCAGTGAACATCTTTGAAACAATATAAGAAACCAAAGATGAAGAAGTCAGGGTGGGATTGGGAGGAAAATGTAGCGGCACACCATAGGGAACTCGTGTATATTTGCGTATACAATGGAGGAGTCGTCTTATCTGTATACTGTTTCCCTATTTTAGAGGGATCACTGCATGAACAGCGAATACAGTTTGCCAGACCAAAGGAAGTACATGTAAATTGCTGTCTTACATAGAATGGATATTTGAAGGTTCGGATGGTAGTGTATGAGGGTGTAAAGGCAGTTGGTGTGCTTGCTGCAGTTATGCAGGACGGTCCTCGGGGAAGGTCAACTGGAAATAGAGGCGGTGAAAAATGAACATGGTGCTTCAGGAAAGCAAAAATAAAAGGGAAGGAGTAATATGTAGTGGGAGGGATTATGTAATGGGTAGCTAAAAAGACAGGACATGTGAATGCTCTTGGGGTGAAACGTGAAGATTCTGCCCTTATGAGAGTATCACATCGAGCCTGTATTGCTGCTCCTCTGGCATTTTCTCCTCCTAGCTAACTCATCCCCTTAATTTTTTAAAAGTCATTCATGGGATGTGGGCTTTGCTGGCTAAGCCAGCATTTATTGCCCATCCTAATTGTCCTTGAGAAGGTGGTGGTGAGTTGCCTTCTTGAAGCGTTACAGTCCATGTAGTGTAGGTACACCCACAGTGCTGTTAGGGAGGGAGTTCCAGGACCTTGACCCAGCGACAGTGAAGGAACGGCAATATATTCCCAAGTCAGGATGGTGAGTGGCTTGGAAGGGAACTTCAAGTCGTGGTGTTCCAATGGCCAGGATTTTGCCCTCGTTGGGTGGGCTCGGCGGGGATGAGCAGGAGCGATTGGGGAACCAACCGCAGCCTGTGATCAGACTGCGACCGCGATTTCATGCTGGTGGGCCAATTAAGGCCCGCCCAGCTTGAAACGTGTGTTGCAGTGGTCTGCGCTGCCTGTGGGTGGGTGGGGGGAGGAGGGTGAACGTGCAAGTTTGCGCATGTGCGCAGGGAAAGCTCCCTGAGGCACAGAGCTGCCCAGGGAGCTGAAGATATAAAAAACTAAAAATAAAGAATTTTAAAACATTAAAAAGCCTATCCCCTCATGTGACAGAGTTGTTTAATTTTTTACATCTCTATCACATGAGCAGGGACATTTTAGAAATTAGCTTGAAAGTTTTTAATTTTTTTTAACGACCGATTGAAACCTTATCCCGTCTGTAGATGAGGTTTCACAAAAAATGCAAAGGCCACTTGGCCTTTTCACTTGCCCGCCAACTATAAGGTTGGACTGGCAGGCAAAAACTTTAATTCAATTAGATTTTTAATGGCCTTAATAGGCCTGTTAATTTTGTTGGCAGGCAGGCTGCCAACTCCAGCGCTCACCCGCCGACCGAAATGTTACGCCTCATTTTACGCACGTTTGGGCTGGGCACATGCCCGCCCAACGAACAGAGAATTCTGGCCATGTGTTTGCTGCCCTTATCCTTCCAGATGGTAGTGGTCGTGAATGCCAAAATTGTTCTTGTTACTTTTCTTTTTAACCATCTTAGTGCACATCTGACCCATTTGAAGGATGGTAGCAAAGATTATACACCATACTCCCAATTGTGGTTTGGTAAGTTTGTTATAAAACATCTGCATAATCTCTGTGGAGTTGTTCTCCATTGTTTTGGCTATGTATCCCCACATTCTATTTACTTTATTTTTTGTTTTAAAAGCTTTCTCTACTAGTTTTTTGCCAATTAATTTTACTTTATTATTCGACTATGCAAGAATTTAAATACTTTTTCAGGTAGTTGTAAAATACAGAATGACTATGTCAGCATGGCTCAGTTGGGGTTGAGTGCCCTACCATCCATTCTTAATTAGCACATTTGTTTAGATAATATCACCAAAATCAACACCTCTGATCCCTCTTACTTTCTATGCCAACTAAATTCCAACTCGTGCCCCTCACCCACCCCATGCCATCTCATACCCCTTTGCCAACTTCATAGCTAATCACCCAGTATCCACTATGGGCTGACCCCTCAGGAGCCGCGTGGAGCTGAAATAAAATAAACTTGTAAAACTCTAACACAGCTCTCACTGTACAGATTTGATAGTGAAAAAATACCCATTCATGAAAGCATCAAAGCTTTTAAATCTCAGAAAGTAGTTAATCTCTTAAAAACAAACGAACCTGTTCATACCCCTGATCCTTTAATAGTCTTTTACGCTGTCAGTCAAACTGTGAGCTCAGAACCCCTTTTATGAGATATTTGTAGCTTTTGCCAAGCATTCAACAAAGAGCTCTTTTGAAACTGTGAACAGATGCTACACCAGCTGCCCTGCCAATCAAAGCGGTCCAGCAGAGGTTTTCATTTAAGCAATCACTGACAGCTGCAGCCAGTTTTTTTTTACAGTATATAGAGCGAGCTTTTAAAAATCTTCAGATTATGACAGTTAAACAGACTTTATCCACCCTTCTAGAGTGTTTACATCTACACCATAAATTCATAACTCCCACACAGTGGGTTAAGGCCCATCGACTGCCAAAAAAGGGGTCTGTTTGAACTCAGCACTAAGTTCAAATGGCCCAGCTGAGTTTTGGTTTCCCTCCTGTGTGATTCATGCAGATTCAAAACTGGGATCTGCCAGAAATGGGGGCGGGACTTCTGCATTCTGGTCCCATCTGTCGTTTTTTAAAGGTCCGGGAGTTGTCCTGACTCTGAAAAGCCAGCCCTGAATGTGGAAAGATATTTCAGTACAGTACTGAGGCAGTGCTTTATTTTGGAGGTGCTTTTTTCAGATGAGACAGTAGTCTGGGGTCCTATCTGTTCGTTCAGGTGGATGTGAAACATTCGCTGGCAATATTTTAAGAAGACCAAGTGAGTCCTCTGATGTTCTGACCAGTATTTCTCTATTAACCAGCACCAACCCAAAACAAACTATCTGATCCTTCACACATTTGCTGATAGTGGGACCCTGCAGTGCACAAATTGACCCTGCTGCCTACACTGACTGCAATCCATTGCTGTAAAGCATTTCTGACAGTCCTGAGAAAATTAAAATGCTGTATATCTGCAAGCTCTTTCTTCCTTTACATGCTGCTTTGTAGGTTGAACAGGACTTGTGGATAAATAAATACATTTGAAATTCTCTGCAACAAATGTTGTTTTTTCTTATCTAGAATTATTTTGATGGTTGACATATAAAACTCAAAGTCATAGGGCAGAATATTGCCGTTGGCGTGCGGGAACGGGCCCGACACACCGAAGCGCAAAATGACGCGAGATGACGTTGGGCGTGTGTTCCGACGTCATCGTACGTCATTTTGATATTTCGTTCAGCGGGCACATGCCAGAGGTGGCTGCACGCCCACCGGACTATCAACGGCCTATTAAGGCCATTTAAAAAATTAACTTATTAACAACACTGCCCGTCCAGCCTTAAGGTTGGCAGCAGGCGAAGAGCCCAAGCGGCCTTCGCGTTTTCCAGGAAACATCATCCACAGGCGGGATGAGGCTTCCTGAAGGCTTAATAAAATAATTAAATAAATTTTGTCAACTTCACAAACATGTCCCAGCTCATGTGACATTGTCACATGGGGAATACGTTTAAATAATTTTTTACTTTATTTTTTAAAAAGTTTAATTATCTACTTAATCTTCCTGAGGCAGTTCTGTGCTTCAGGGAGATTGTTGCGCTCTTTCACACACATGTACGAAAGAGCGCAGGCCCCGACTCTCCCTCCTTCCCCCGCCCGCGTAGGTAGCGCTGAGCGCTTCTGGCCGCATGTTACACTGGGTGGGCCTTAATTGACTCCGTGCCCATCCACATCCGCTCCCAAACAGCCCGCCCACCATAGGAAAATTTCACCCCATAATGACAAAGGAATTTAGCAGTCAGCTGAAATCTACCATATACGATGTTGAGAAGTGCAATTTTATAGTCTCACTGTCAACAGGCTTATAAAGAAAGTTTGATGCGCAATTCTCCAGGATTACTTCAGTTAGTGTTTGGCTGACATCCCGTTTTTCAATCTGAGAGGTTTATTATCCAAAACAGATTGTCTCTGGTCTACTTACTTCTAGCTTTAAACAGATTATTCTATTTGAATAAAAAGGCAGTTAGACTTTCTAAATAGAAAACCCTCAAGTAACGAGTCATCTGGAACCTCCTGAGATGTGCTGTGTTGAAGAGCCATTTGAATTCTTCGGACACTTGGACATCACCATGACCATGGGAGAGGTATTAAAATCTCCAATATGTAAGTGCTACCTCCATGCTTCCATGTTCTTGACCACCGTAAAATTTATGGTGCGAATCAGGCCCTAGACGAGTTTCCCGCTAAAAGCAGACGGTGGGGCCGTACTTAAGTTTCAAAGTTCGTGGCCTGCTGATGTTTATCGATGCTCCAATGTAATTTTTATTTCAACATGGTAAGTCCTTTACTGTCTGCAGCCTGGTAGCAGTAACATAGTAGGGGGAATTGAAGAGGCCCAGGTAAGTTGTAAAACTTTGCCCGCCATTGAATCCTGTAGGCCAGGGCTAAGGACCCTGACAACATCACAGGCTTCAGAACTAGCCTCTTCCTGTAGAGCGACACATTGGCATCAACCTGACAATGTGGAAAGTTGCCTACTATTTCCTGTCCAATTAAAGCAGGACAATCTGGTCAATTATTGGCCTGTCAGTTTACTCTCACTTATCAGCAAAGCGATGGAAGTCTGTACAAGATCTGGACAGCATTTAGGCTTGGTTTTTTTAATGCTTTCATAGGATGTGGGCACTGCTGGCAAGGCCAGCATTTGTTGCCAATCTCTAATTGTTCTTGAGAAGGTGGCGGTGGCAAGTAGCATTCGTGCTTCACAAGCACCAGCCAATGATCACCTCCAACAAAAGAGAATCTAGCTACCACCCCTTGACATTCAATGGGATCACAATCACTGAATCCTCCAACATCAAGATCCTGGGGTTCACCATTAAGCTGAATCTTAACTGAACGAGTCATATAAATTCTATGGCTACAAGGTCACAGGTTGGGCAGTCTGTAGTAAGTAACTCACAACTGACTCCCCAAAGCCTGTCCACCATCTACAAGGCACAAGTCAGGAATGTGATGGAATACTCTCCACTTGCCTGGATGAGTGCAGCTCCAACAACACTCCAGAAGCTTGACACCATCAGGGCAAAGCAACCCACTTGATTGGCACCCCGTCTACCACCTTAAATATTCACCCTCTCCATCATCAGTGCACAGTGACTACACAGTGTAGGTTTTACAAGGCCTCTTTTACACCTTTTTCCAAATCAGCGATCTCTGCCACCTAAAAGAACAAAGCCATCAAGTTGGGTGATGGTGTGCAGTGGTAATGTCACTGGACTAGTAATCCAGAGGCCCAGGCTAATGTCCTAGGGAAATGGGTTCAAATCCCACCATGGCAGCTCGTGGAATTTAAATTCAATTAATTAATCTGGAAAACTAATCTCAACAATGTTGACCATGAAACTATCATCAATTGCTGTTTTTTTAAAAAAAGCACCTGGTTCAGTAATGTCCTGTAGGGTTTGGCCTACATGTGACTCCAGAACCACAACAATCTGGTTGACTCTTAACTGCCCTCTGAAATGGTCTACTAAGTCACTCAGTTCAAGGGCAATTAGGGATGGGCAACAAATGATGGCCTTGCCTGTGCCCACATCCCATGAACGAATAAAAAAAGTGCATGGGAAGATCACCACCTCCAAGTTCCCCTTCGAGTTGCACATCATCCTGACTTGGAAATATATCATGGAAGTTGTATCAAAATTCTGGAACTCTCTATTTAACAGCACTGTGAGTGTACCAACACCACATAGACTACAGCAGTTCAAGCAGGTGGCTCACCATCAACTTCTCAATGATTAGAATGGGCAATACATGGTGACTTTGCAAGCCCTATTTCCCATAAAATAATTTTAAAAATCACCTACTGAGCCTGGGTTTTACTGCTCTAAGTGTTTGACAGCTTTTGATGATTTTTGGTATGATTTAGCTTTTGTCCAAAAAGCCAGAGGGGAATGGGAGAATTCTTTTCCTCTCTTTTCTGTTTTGTAGCTTACACCTCTTGAGCTGTGCAGGAAGCTATAGTGGGTGACAGAAATTTGTTGATTTTGGTGTGATTTGTGTATTAGTGTAGTTGTAGTCTTTGCCTTTATGGGAAGTAATTGTGCTGCTGTCTTCATGTGTTTGTTTCCCTGTTCAGAGCATTCTTTTAAATGTTTGAGGAGGAGAGATTGATCAGCTCTCTCCTGGTGTGAATCAGGGTCCTTTACGACATGCTGGCACTTCTAATGTGGTGATACCAATTTGCCCACTCTTCTCTCCATACCCATAAGTAATGAGTTGTCACTGCTGTAGGCAAAATGTCAAAGTCACAAACTGAATTAGCAACTATGATGTTATTCAGACAGCCATCAGCCAACAAGAAAAAGATTTTGTCTTCAAACACATCCTAAACAGAAATTTCAGAAGCGACATGAAATGTGTGTACACTTGTAAACTTGTAAACATTGGAGCAGGACCTATTGAATGATTCACAGAATCACAGAATTGTTACAGTGTAGAAGGAGGCCATTCAACCCATTGTGTCTGCACCGACTCTTTGAGCATTTTAACTGCCTCCACTACACTTCCAGGCAGTGCATTCCAAACCCTTAACTACTCGCTGTGTTAAGAAGTTTTTTCTCACTTCGCATTTGCTTCTTCTGCAAAACACTTTAAAACTATGTCCACTGGTTCTCCATCCGTTTACGAGCAACAACCGTTTCTCCCTCTCTACTTTGCCAAGACCCCTCATGATTTTCAAGGCAATGTATGCTAAAAATATTTGTGAAATTTCAGAACAACTTTTATTGAAAATTCTCCCAAAAGTCAACTGTGAATGGACCAAGAGATGAAAATTCAATCATGCTTACAATCCATAAGAATGTGGCTGCAGAAGCTGTTGAAGTGACCCCGGAAATGACGAACGAATGGATTTTCTCAATTTTGTCTGGATTACTTCCAAAGTGCTTCCCTTAGGATGTGTTCAACCTGTACGGAGTGGAACTTTTCTAAATGCTGCAGCTGGGTGGATATGCACCTTTTGTGACAGCAAGTGCATTGGTGGGAAACATTCCAAGGAACACATGCCTCTTCTGGCTTCCAATATGGACAGATTTGAGAAACTTCCTCGCATGGTCTTCAGTAAAAGGGAATGACTGAAATGTTTCAATCTTGTTGAACACTTGATCATTTATCATTTTAATCAGTGACCTTGTTGACTTTTATGATCTTTGGGCTGAAAATTTCAAGTTGAGGATAAAAGCATATTAGTTCTCATGCATCCTGAAATTCCTAACCTAATGCATGTGGAATTTGTTTGTCTTCCAAAGGACAGCGTCTCTGAGCTTAATCCAATGGTTGCTTACGTTGTAAGCTTTTTCACGGGTCACTGTCGGAAGATTTTGGTTAGGGAAAGACTAGATGCTTACGAAACCAGGACTCAATTCTTTTATTAGTTTGCTGAATGCTGTGCATTTCATTGGTAGAACATTGGATTTTGAGAACGAATAATATTGCAGATTGCTTTTGCCATATGTTCATTGTCAGTAAAGAAAAAGAGGATTTGGTAGGAGTTTAAAGAATTTGCAACTGACTCTGACAACTTCAGCAAGCACGACTGAATCCTATTCTAATGAAGAAAAACAACAAATGTTGGAAGTACTCAGCAGGTCAGACAGCATCTGTGGAGAGAGGGACAGAGTTAATGATTTAGGTCGATGACTTCTCATCAAACTGGGATTAGTTAGAAATATGAAAGCTTTTAAGCAAGTGAAATGGGGGAGGGTGGAAAAGGAATAAAAGGGAAGGTTTGTAATAGAACGGAAGACAGGAGAAACTAAATGACAAAAGTTAGTGGTGCAGGGCCAAAGTGAGTAGTAATGGTACAAAAAAAGACACCTGATGTGTCTGGAGGAGGTGTGAATGGCAGAATGGTGAACAGCTGCAATCCAAAAGCAAAAACAAGGGAAAAATGAGACTAAAACCAAAACCTACAAAGAAAAAGGAAACAAAATGAGGGCAGAGATTATGGTCTGAAATTGTTGAACTCGATGTTAAGTCCAGAAGGCTGTAAAGTGCCTAATTGAAAGATGAGGCGCTGTTCCTTGAGCTTTCGTTGAGCTTCACTGGAACTTTGCAGCAAGCAGAAGACAGTGGTCGCTCAATCTGCGTTTGGTCTCCCCAGTGTAGAGGAGACTGCAATGTGAGCAGCGAACACTGTGGACTAAATTGATATATTCATTCTCCCACACAAGAACCCAGCATGATTGGAAAGTCTTTTAAAATAGTGCTAAATTGAATGGAAGAGAGATTTGTATCTGCAATCATCATTTATATCCACTGTGAACAGTTAAATTCTTCTATCAAATAAAACAATTAATTTTTCATCCACAATTTAATTAATCTTCTCAATAAAACCAAGGAGAGCTACGCAAGTGTGATTCTAACAGTGGGGGATTAGACTTATGCACATAATTACTCAAAAATATTGATCAGTGTAGAAGTTATTTCTAAAATTGTTTGTGTAGGTGTGATTAAGAATAGTACAGTGGTTATGAAATTTAATTGAGCACATGAGGAATGAGATCAATTTAACAGAATTTAAAATTAGACTTTTTTATTTTAATTTTCTGTCAAATTTGATATTTGCACAAATTATAAAATCCAACAAGCAAATTTTTCAAGTATTTATCCAGCACTTTGACTTTGCAGATGATCAGTGCCCCAGTTTCTTTTATAAATGTTGGAAATTGATGACTAACGAATCTGTGAAGAAAGCAAATTTATAATCTGTTAATTGTGTGCAATTAAATCAAGTTTTTAATTGTCTGAAGAAGAGCCATATTGGACTCAGTTTCTCTTTCCACAGATGCTGCCAGACCTGCTGAATTTTTCCAGCATTTAAGCTATTTTATTTTCTATTTGTTTTCATTTTAATTGTCTGTACTAATCATTTTAATAGCACAAACTAAATGGTCATCCTGGCATTGAAGAAGATTCTAATTTCGTATTTGGATATAATTCTAACTTTTGTTTCTGTCTTTAAATTTAATTTCAGACATAAATATTTAATTTCTTAAATTACAGTTACTTGTGGAATCAAATTGGAAAGAAAAGATGTAAAATTGTTATTTTCACATGCTGTTCCAGCCCTCCCACACCAAGTCACTGCAGTGTCATATTATGTTCCATGCGTGTTATTTTTACAATTCCTAGTTTGTGATGCACATTTACTGCTGGTTTTAAAATGAAATTTAAAATAAGAAACTTTGAGAAAACATGGGCAGTGATGGCAGCCTTAGATCCTTTGCTCCGTAACAATGTATAGAAAGCAGTGTTCAAAGATCCATTGGAAAGCTAAAACAATCGTAGAAAGGTACAGCATTGCCTGAAAAAGAGGATAACATTTCAGCAGTAAACACTTCATCAGAACTCTCTCAGTTTTCAGCCATGTATTCCGAGTGTTTTCTGTTTATAATTTTTATATTAAGAGTGTTAAGTGCTTATTTAATCTCCATTAATAAGCCTGTCTTCTATACAGTAGTTATATATCTTTTGTTTTTTCTCAGAAGTAAGTTTTCTATGTGGAAAGTAAATACAGGTACAGCATCTCAAAACCTGCACTCTTGGCAGTTCATACTGGATTTTGGGTTTTGCTGGTTTTCAGGTAGGGTGGTTCAGGTGAGCAGTTTGGGCTGGGTTGGTTCAAAGCTCTATCAGAGCACCGGAAGATTGGTGCGCGAAGCCGATAACTAGTCGGCATGCCACCGCGCCAATGCAGCCAAACAAGCATTAAGTTATTTTAATATAAAAACAAAAAAACTGCGGATGCTGGAAATCCAAAACAAAAACAGAATTACCTGGAAAAACTCAGCAGGTCTGGCAGCATCGGCGGAGAAGACAGAACTTGAGTTCGAGTACAAGAAATATAAGCTGGTTTAAGGTGTGTGGGGGGGTGGAGAGAGAGAGAGAAGTGGAGGGGGTTGGTGTGGTTGTAGGGACAAACAAGCAGTGATAGAAGGAGATCATCAAAAGATGTCAACAACAATTGAACAAAAGAACACATAGGTGTTAAAGTTGGTGATATTATCTAAATGAATGTGCTAATTAAGAATGGATGGTAGGGCACTCAAGGTATAGCTCTAGTGGGGGTGGGGAGAGCATAAAAGATTTTAAAATATTTAAAAATAATGGAAATAGGTGGGAAAAGAAAAATCTATATAATTTATTGGAAAAAAAAGGAAGGGGGAAACAGAAAGGGGGTGGGGATGGGGGAGGGAGCTCAAGACCTAAAGTTGTTGAATTCAATATTCAGTCCGGAAGGCTGTAAAGTGCCTAGTCGGAAGATGAGGTGTTGTTCCTCCAGTTTGCGTTGGGCTTCACTGGAACAATGCAGCAAGCCAAGGACAGACATGTGGGCAAGAGAACAGGGTGGAGTGTTAAAATGGCAAGCGACAGGGAGGTTTGGGTCATTCTTGCGGACAGACCGCAGGTGTTCTGCAAAGCGGTCGCCCAGTTTACGTTTGGTCTCTCTAATATAGAGGAGTTATTTTAAAGTTATTTTACTCATCTAATAATAATTAAAATGTATGCATGATAGCTTAAAAAAATGTCTGGTTTTCAGATAGCCGGGTTTGAGACACTGTACCTGTACTTTACCTAACCACTAAATAAGGTAAAGACTGCTGCATAATAGTTTGCCTTGTAATTTGGAAGAAAGAACTTGCTTTTCATGACTACAGAACATCCCAAGGCACTTCACAGCCAATTAAGTACTTTTGTTTTTGGAGCATAACCTTTGTTGTGATGTATTGTGCCCTGGAGGGAGGGGCGGTGGGGTCACTCTTTCTTAGGCAGCCCATGCCCAATGGAGTGAACTGTCCATGTATGAAGAGCCACGCCTGCCCTTAAAATTAATCCAATTTTCCACCCCACCCACCCATCAACCACACACACCCTTGCCTGGGACTCCACATCTGGCTACAGCGAGCTGGCCTCACTCACCTTCACTCCAGGTTCCAGCAGTGATTCTACAGCCTGGGCCTTTTTGCAGTACAGGCAGTGGCCATCTGGTGGCCACCTGGTGGCATTGATGGTACTGGTGATCTGCTGGCCTCTGATTGGCTGGCAGCTCTCAGAGGCGGGAAGGAGGCCTGAACACGATCAGGATCTTTTTGCAACCAGGTAAGTTTGGAACTAAATCGAGTCGGGGGTGAGGAATGTCTGTGGCAGAGTTGCCGCAGGCTCTCCAGAAGGTGGGCGGGTCCACTGTTGCAAGCATTAAATTCCACCCTATGATTTTTTTTGCCCAATATTCTGGCTCCTCCAGTTCATTAAATGTTTTGAATATTAAAGCTGCAAAACTCAATAACCCTGGATAATCCCTTTCCTCTCAAACTCCTTGCAAATGTTATTGCCTGCCAAATGACTGCCTATCTTTCTCAGAGTTCCATGTTTGAATCCCTCCAATCAGGTTTCCACACTTAGCACAGTTGTAAAACAGCTTTTATCAAAGTCACATATGGTATCCTATGTGACTGAGAAAGCCTATTTCTCCTTGCCCTACTCGAACTGTTTGCAACCTTTGACGTAGTTGATCCTCCAATGCCTCATCACCGTCGTGTGGCTGGTGGTCCACTCATGTTTCTCACTTACATGCTGCCCCTTGGTGACATCATTCGAAAACACATCAGTTTTTACATGTACGCTGAAGATGCTTTCCCTAAATCCACCTCTCTCAACTCCTGCTCTCTCTAAATTGTCAGACTGATTTCCACTCATCCAGTATTGGATGTCGGACAATTTCCTTCAACTAAATAATAGGAACACTGAAGCCATTGCCTTTGGTCCCTGCCACAAACTCTGCTCCCTTACCACCAAATTCATCCCTCTTTGGTGAAGAATCCTGCTTTGGACACCATGAAGTAGGCTGTCAGTATGGATTATGTTAACAGCAAGTCTTGATGATCAACTCATAACTATGTATATATTTACAGTGGAAGGTATAGGTATGGAGCTGACTCCATTCTAGGTCTTAAATCAACTGTGTCCATCTCCAGATTGACCCTGACTCTGGTCAGATATCTTCTTCCGTCACTGTGTGGGCAGTACTGTACTCAGTCCCACATTAATCCTTTACATACCAGACCCTTTTGTTACACCTCCCCCCAAGTCTTTATCCCAAGGATATAGAGTTGTTTTAGTTTACTTCCAAGTCTTAGGGAGCTATAAGTTTTGTGCTTTAACCTTATTGTTACAACCTTAATGCTTTTCCAGCATTATTGCTATTACCGTTTTAACATTAACAACATTCTCACTACCCTATCTCCCCCCTCCAAGTGCCTGAAGTTAGATTTTCAGGTGGTCTGGAGGCCTTATAACCCTTCGCATCTCGTTCGCTGTTCTGTCGGGAGTGCTGTGCTCCAGTGTTGCTTGTTCTTGTTGCTGGCTTGGAGGTTTGACTGGTGTTTGTGTATGGTCTCACCCATTTCTTCCATTGCTTGAGGTTAAACCACACCTGGTTGGTCTGGCTGGTTTGGTGGTGTTGGACTGTTGTTACTCTTGACCATTTCTTGCAGGGTGGACAAAAGTGGTATTTGTCTACTTGGCGATATTTTCCTCCTCTGTTTAGGCCATCTGGAAGCTCACTGAGGCTGAGGAAGAGTGTTCCTGTGACAAGAAGAAGATTGAGTAGCATGTTCACGTTTATTTTTTGTTGTTGATGGTGCAATAAGATCATGGCTGGGTTATTACCTGAGCCATGTGCAAATTGCTCTTGGGCAAATAAGATTAGAGAGATGAATGTGTGGCTCAGAGACTGGTCTGGGAGAAGAGGGTTCTGGTTTGTAGGGCACTTGTATCAGTACTGGGGAAAGTGGGGTCTGTACCATTTGGATGGTTTACACCTGAACAATGCTGGGACGAGTGTCCTCACAAATCGCATAACGAGGGAAGTAGAGAGGGCTTTAACCAAGAGGACTGAGGGATCAAGCTTGGGTAGAGATAGCAATTCAAGGTGTACAGTCAAGATAGGAGAGCAAATTAGTAATATGACAAATGAGGGTCAGAGA
Organism: Carcharodon carcharias; assembly: GCF_017639515.1. Lineage (NCBI taxonomy): Eukaryota > Metazoa > Chordata > Chondrichthyes > Lamniformes > Lamnidae > Carcharodon > Carcharodon carcharias. Next base: position 44,919,834 of record NC_054477.1, on the reverse strand, counting down.
ATGGCAGGAAAGGATAGAGAGAAAAAGCCTAAGAATACATCAATAGTCAAGACTTGATGTTACAAAGGTAACAAAAAGACAAAACTGAAGCTGTCTATCTGAATGCGCGTAGCATTCATAATAAAGTAAATGAATTTATTGGAGTTTTTTTTGAAGGAGTAACATGCAAGTGGATAAAGGGGAGCCTGTAGACTTACTGTACTTGAATTTCCAGAAGGCATTTGATAAGGTGCCACATAAAGGTTATTATGGAAAATAAAGGTGCAGGGGGTAACATATTAGCATGGATAGAAGATTGGCTGGTCTGCTCCTGTTCTTAGTTCTTATGTAACTGCTACCAGGTTCCACCATCCCTTGTGGCTTTGGCAAGCTGACTGGAAGCTGCTGTGTTCACACAGTGGTTAGTGTGTCGACCAACTGTACTGTCATCATAATTGGAGGTAAAGGCTGCTCAGACTTTGATGCTCCCTGGTTCCACTGCCACCAGAGGTGCTATGGTAATCTCGTGTGTGGTAGGTTAGTCTGACTACTGGGGACTTTCCAGGACCTGGAATATTTATCGGCTAACCTGCTCTGCAAAAAGAAAAGAAAGATCACAGATGAAATCAGAGTCTGAATATTCCTTATTGTTTGAAGACTTAGGACTGGCTGTTCAGGCTGACTGATGACTATGGTAGTCTTGACATCTTCTGCTGGCTGGATAAGATCGAGGACTACGCAGGCATCTCTGCTCAGAAGAGACAAAGGCTGATTGTGGACGACATACATCAGCTCAAATGTCTGTTTGTCACCAAACCTCAGTGGTTCAAGAATCATGCCGATAACTGGGAGTCAGACTCCCCCTTGTCTATACAGTGGAGTGTCTGTCATTTGAATCCTTGGAGCCATGGTTCCTTGTCTGACAGGACAGTAATGCTGGCACCTGAAACTAGTTTAAATTTGGATAGATGATCGTTTACCAGATTATCAGCATTGCGAAATGAAGAACCGCATTCTCTGATGTCACCCAAGAAGCATGGCTGTACATCTTCTAGGTCTTCGGTCTCAACCTCATGGATTACCTTTTGGGATATCTGTGTGGTGCTGAGGTTTTGATTTGCACAGTTTACCAGTGTCCCTGTTGGATGCAATGGAAGCATTAGGCAGTGCTCGCAGGACACTGATCTTTCCTGTGAGGGCACTTCACACTGGAGCACTGGCAGGGTCGCTTAGCTGGGCAGGTGTGGAATCTGTATGGGTAGAGCTGAGAAACACTAAGGGGCAAAAAAGCGTTAGTGGAAGTTGTATAAAGATCCTCAAACTAGTGGTGATGTTGGGAATGGCATTAAACAGGAAATTAGAGATGCATGCAATAAAGGCACATCTGTAATTATGGGTGACTTTAATCTGCATATAGATTGGGCAAATCAAATTAGTAACAATACCATAGCAGAGAATTTCTGGAGTGTATGCGGGCTGGTTTTCTGCACCAATATGTTGAGGAACTAACTAGAGCACAGGCCATCCTAGACTGGGTATTGTGTAATGAGAAAGGAATAATTGGCAATCTAGTTATCCCCCTTGGGGATGAGTGACCGTAATATGATAGAATTCTTCATCAAGATGGAGAATGACGTAGTTGAGTCTGAGACTAGGGTCCTGAATCTTAATAAAGGAAGCTACGATGGTATGAGGCCCGAGTTGGCTATGATGGATTGGGTAATGTTACTTAAAGGGATGATGGTGGATAGGCAATGGCAAATGTTCCCCGTTATAAATTCCCCTGTTTCTGACTGTAAGGGACCTACATTTGCCTTCACCAATCTTTTTCTCTTCACATACCTATAGAAACTTTTACAGTCAGTTTTTATATTCCCCGCAAGTTTACTCTCGTATTTTCTCCTTCTTAATCAATCCTTTGGTCCTCCTTTGCCGAATTCCAAAGTGCTCCCAATCCTCAGGTCTGTTGTTTTTTCTGGCCAATTTGTATGCCTCTTCCTTGCATCTAATACTATCTCTAATTTGTAAGCCATATTTTGGCCACCTTTCCTATTTTACTTTTGCGTCAGATAGGAATAAACAATTGTTGCAGTTCTTGTGTCTGGAGCTTTTTCTTTCTGATGAATTTTCTCAGCACCTGTAGCTTCAGTTGGGAATTAGGGTCAGTGCAGAATCCATTGAAGGTGTCCTTTTTCATAGTTTCTCAGCATTGTTGTGAGGATGGGGATTTTAATCCTGAGGCCGCTACCATGAAGAATCCTGCTTCGGACACCATGAAGTAGGCTTCCAGTCTGGAGTATGTTAACAGCAAGTATGTTAACAATACTTAATATGTATGTGTATATATAGTAGAAGGTATAGGTATGGAACTGACCTCATTCTAGGTCTTAACACAACTGTGCCTATCTCCAGATTGACCTTGACTCTGGGTCAGGTGTCTTCTTACATCACTGTATGGGCAGCACTGCACTCAGTCCCACATTAACCCTTTATGTACCAGACCGTTCTACTACACCTGGCAACTGTTTGAGGCTGAACCAGATTGGTTGCAAGCTTGGTATCACATTTGATTCCTGTCAGTGCCATCAGTAAGACCACCTATTTTCATCTCCGTTTCCACTTTCATTGGAACTGTGCATCATCCTTTCATTCAGTACTTTACATGCTTTTTGGACTCAACACTGAGTTGAACAGTTTCAAGCTGTAGTCTTTGCCCCCATTATATTTCCTTTTTCTTTGCAGATTTCAATTTTACTCTCATTTATTGTCTTGTCTTTACTTTCGGATGACAGCTGTTCTTCATCTTGTCATTCACACCTCCTCGAAACCTATTTTTCTTTCTTTACTTGTTCCATTATCACTCTCCTTGCCTCTGCACCACCATATCTTTATCATTTAATTTCTCCAGTCTTCCCTTTTGTTCTATTTCTATAACCCCACCTTTCACCTGCCTATAATCTATAACGTTTGTAACTTTTATGAGCTCTGACGAAAGGCTATCAACTTGAAACGTTAACTCTGCTTCTCTCTCCACTGATGCTGCCTGACTTGCTGAGTATTTCCAGCATTTTTTTTTGTTTTTACATCTGGGTTAGGTCGGTTTGGGAGAGAAAACAACCTCTTATGTCTTATTCAACAAGGTGTAACTTTTCCAGGGTTCTTTGTGATACTAATAGCATAAAAGGACAGGGTCTTGTCAGCTCAGTAATTTTCAATTGATTGCAGTCTGCAGCGACTTCAACAGTGCATACTATGAAGAGGCATAGAATCACTGACAGCTTCTGAATTTCCATATTTAACTGCACAATTTCAGGGTTGGAACTTTATGTACCTCCCGTGCCCTCCCTAGGCTTGGAGACGGTGGGTGGAGAGGTGGTGTGGGTGTGCTGGAGGGTGTATATTAAATCAGGGGCTGCCATTCCCATCACCTTTCCATCTCTGTTTTTTTTTTCAGTGATGGGAAAAGCGGTGGATAGCCCTAAGGCCCTGTTCCCACTGCTGCTGGCGGTGGTGGGGGTGGGGTGCACTTTACCACTGAGGGAGGTCATGCAATAAAACCTGGTGGCCTCCCTACGGGCTGGAGTTGGGTTGGCTTTCCTGATTGGGCACCCTGTAGCCCATGGATGGTCCTCTCCGCGGCACAGACTGCCACTGCGGGAAGATGCCTCCTTTGCCCTCGCAAGTGAAGATCCCCACTCCCCCAACTCACTGGTGGCAGTCTCATTGGCTCCAGCAGCCCAAATTTCTGGCCAGTCTGGGATAGGTGGGGAGGAGTGGGGTGGGGTGGGGCACTGCCTTTGCATGAAATCCCAGCCTAGAAGTTGTCGTCAGTTTCAGAGGAGTAAGGCAGCTGGCATTTACAGTTTCACCCTGTCCCTAGTAATGCAAAATACATTTTTCCCTGATCATAAAGATCATAAGAAATAGGAGCAGGAGTGGGATATTCGGCTCCTCGAGCCTGCTCTGCCATTCAATAAGATTAGGGATGACCTGACTATGGCCTTAAGTTCACTTTCCAGCCTACCCCGAATAACCCTTGACTCCCTTGCTGGTCAAAATTCTGTCCAACTCAGCCTCCAATATATATTCAATGATCCACCCTCCACTGCACTCTGGGGAAGAGAGTTCCAAAGTCTAATGACCTTCTGAGAGAAGAAATTCCTCCTCATCTCTGTCATAAATGGGAGACTCCTTACTTTTAAGCTGTGCTTCCTGGTTCTCCTTGAGATTCGTCCTTGAGAGGAAACATCCTCTCATCATCTACCCTTTCAAGCCCCCTAAGTATTTTTATATATTTCAATAAGATCACCTCTCATTCTTATAAAATCCAATGACCATAGGCCCAGCCTACTCAACTTTTCCTTATAAGACAACCCCTTCATCCCAGAAATCAGTCTAATGAACCTTCCTTTATCTGCATCCAAAGCAAGTTCATCTGTCCTTAAGTAAGGGGACCAAAACTGGACACACTACTCCAGGTGCTTTCTCATTAATGTTCTGAACAGTTATAGCAAGATGACTTTAATACTCATCCCCCTTGCAATAAAGGCCAACATTCCATTTGCGTTCCTAATTACTTGCTGTACCTTTGTGCAAACCTTTTGCGATTCATATATAAGGACACCCAGATCCCTCTGTTCCACAGCATTTTGCAGTCTCTCTCCATTTAAATATTTTGCTTTTCCAACCTGCCAAAGTGGACAACCTCACATTCTCCACATTATGCTCCATCTGCCAAATTTTTACCCACTCACTTAATCTATCCATATGTCTTTGCAGCCTCTTCATATCCTCCTCACCACTTGCTTTCCTGCCCATCTTTGTATGCTTATTTCAGATTTCATTGTCCTCTATAGGCTATTTCCATATCTCTGCTGAACAAATCCACAGAGCCTGTTATAAGCTGGATTATAGATTTTACTTGGATTTTAAAAATTACATTACATGGATATATACTAAAACACAACCCTTTCTCATTGTTCAGAAAGTGGAAAAAAAACTTGTGTTTGTCTTATTTAGAAATCCAATTCACTTCAGCTTTAAAATTAATAACAAACAGTGTGAGCTGTAAATCGTTTTAGTGGAGTGTGATCGATGGTGGCTAACAATATAAATGGTCATTATGAACCTGCAGTGCATACAATTCAAAGGCTAAAATAATTTCTGTAAACAGGTAGAATGGGATTTATCTTTGTGGTTAGCGTAGTTTGTTTATCTCATCAGTTGGATTTTTCTCGTCATTTCTGGATCTGTTGTACACTATTGACTATAGCAATCAATGCCATTATCATATGAGACTAGAATGTGAAATCTATGGGAAGTGATCCTTTTTCTCTAGCAGTTCCTAACCTCCTATATTTATACTGCAGCTGTAAGTTGTTGAATGATTTGCTATCAATGCCAAGTTTTCTTATGTTCTAGATTCTAAAGCATATTAACTTTTTATATTTTTACTATTTAGTTATTCGCAAATTATTCAGGGTTGTTTAAGTTCCAAAGAAATATGCATAATGTTTTTAGGGACTGAAACAGTTTAAAACAAAACAATGTTTCTTTATGTCAATGAAACTGCTAAAAGTAATTGCTGTTTTAAAAAAACAGTATGATAGATAAAATTCTTACTGGTGTCCTGAGATTTTCTGGGCTCACCTAAACAGTTGACATTTAGAGAGATAAAACAGGGAAGCCAACACTCAGGAGTAAAATGATGACTAATTAAGCACTCCATTGACATTCATTCCCAGTACTTTGAGTGGAATTTGCAGATTGTTCAGATATGATACCCATCTCCAGTGTTTCTGATAAGTAGGTGAGAAGAATAGAGAAGAATACATATTTCCCATGTGTACATTTTATAAAGCAATGATTACTTAGAGTCATAGAATGATACAGCATAGGAGACCATTTGTCCCATTGTTTCTGTCTGTTCATTGAAAGAGCTATCAAAGCATTCACATTTCTCTCCTTTTCCCTCATAGTGCTACAAATATTTCCCTTCCAAGTATTTATCCAATTCCCATTTGAACATTATTAATGAAACTACTTCCGTCATCCTTTCAGATAGTATATCCTCGACGGTAACTTGTGTAAAAAATATTTTCCTCATGTCACTTCTGATTCTTTTGTCAATCATATTAAATCAGTGTCCTCTGGTTACTGGCCCTCATGCCACAGGAAGCAGTTTCTCCTTATTTACTCTTATCAAAATCCTTCATGATTTTGAATACCTCTATCAAATCCCCCCTTAACATTCTCTGCTGGAAGGAGAGAAATTCCAGCTGCATTGTTCTCCCCTCATTATAGAGCCTTCATCCCTGGTACATTCCAGTAATTATCCTTTATCCTCACTCTAAGGTTAACATCTTTCCTAAATTGTGGTTCCCAGAATTGACCGCAATACTTCAAGTTCCTTGCTTTTGTACTCTACGCCTCTATAAAGGCATCGTTTCTGTAAGCCTTTTTTAACAGCTTTCTCAATTTTGTACAATTTTTGGTTTATGTTTTAAACAAATAGAATATCGGGAAATTAGAACATGGAGTTAATTTTTTCTGACATTTTTGTTACCGTGCAAGTGATTATATCATTGATTTTCTGTACAATTTTGGACTTCCCAGAGACTCTTTAATCCAGTGACTTCAGGATGTAAAATATACCTATGGCATTATTCCAAGAGCAGTGGAGCCCTCATGGATGCTCAACAATCATCCCTCATCCAGCATTACTGAAAAGTTTAATAGGTTGTTTACATTATTCCTGTTTTTGACACTCTGTTGTGTGCAAATTGCCTCCCCATTCCCCTTCATTTCAGTATTTTCTACACCTAAAAAATTGGCTGTGAAACATTTTAGCTAGTCCTGAGGCTGTGAAAGGTGCTTTATAAATGCAAGTTTGTTCATTCTTACATTATCTATGCTAGCACAACTGCAAGTGCGATGATTGTCTTGTAGCATTCCTGAAAGTTGAAGTATTGTCCCAGCAGTGTCAAAACTGGAATTAGTTGTCAGATGAAGCTTTCTTCTCTGCAAAGACTTCTCCTTGCTGAGCACTGCAGCTGAAGTAGCTTTTATTTTTTGTCATAAGAATAACCCTTATTCAGGTTCACACAGAAAATGATCAATAATTGATTCCTGGTAGAGAGGTTAAAACTTGATAACATTCTGGAAACAACTGGTTGCAGTAATGGGAGGAAAGCAGGGTGTGACTAGATGGATGAATTAATAAGGATAATATAGTCTTCCTCATCGATAAACATTTGATGATCTAGTTTGGTTAGCTGTATAATTTATAGGATCCACTTTGTGTGGAATTTCAGTTAAAGGCTCATAGGGATTCCAAGTGTTCTGCTTTTGGGAGCTCACTGCTCCACATAATATTGTCGAATCATTTGCAGAGTGTCTGGGATATCCATTGAGATGATTAAGAATGTTGCACAGTATCCCTTGTAGTACTTCACTTTAAGATTCAGAGGTACGTTTTATAATTTCATCCGTCCTTGTTCCCAGGGTTGGCTGCACTATGAACAATCTTTCTCTAGATTTTATACGCTAAATATTAAAAGTCTTTTTTGGATAATGGCATGTAATCCACTGAATAAGCATACATTTTCTGTAATAAATGCATTTCTTAAGCTAAAACATTTATAGATTTAACAAATCAGGTTATTGATTTATAAATTCTAAAGATAATGGGAATAAATACCGAGTCATAGTCATAGAGGTCTACAGCACAGTAAAAGACCCTTTGGCCCATTGAGTCTGAATTGGTCAAACAAGTACCTAACTATTCTAATCCCATTTTCCAGCATTAAGCCCATAACCTTGTATGCCATAGCATCGCAAGTGCACATCCAAATACTTCTTCAATGTTATGAGGGTTTCTGCCTCTACTACCCTTTCAGACAGTGAGTTCCAGATTCCGACCACCCTCTGGGTGAAAAAATTCTTCCTCACATCCCCTCTAAACCTCCTGCCCCTTATCTTAAATCTAAGCCCCCCTAGTTATTGATCCCTCCACCAAGGGGAAAACTCCTTCCTGTCTACCTTATCTATGCCTCTCATAATTTTATACACCTCAATCATGTCCCCCCTCAATCTCCTCTGCTCCAGGGAAAATAACCCCAGTCTATCCAATCTCTTCTCACAACTAAAACTCTCCAGCCCAGGCAACATCCTGGTAAATCTCCTCTGCACTATCTCTAGTGCAATCACATCCTTCCTATAATGCGGATTCCAGAACTGCATGCAATGTTCTAGCTGTAGCCTAACCAGCGCTTTATACAGTTCCAGCTCCCTGTTCTTATATTCTTTGCCTCTGCTAATAAAGACATGTATCCCATATACCTTCTTAACCACCTCATCTACCTGTCCCGCTATCTTAAGGGACCGGTGGACATGCACACCAAGGTACCTCTGATCCTTGGTACTTCCCAGGGTCCTACCATTCATTGTGTGTTTCCATGCCTTGTTTGTTCTGCCCAAGTCCATCACCTCACATTTATCCAGATTAAAATCCATTTGCCACTGATCAGCCCATCTGACCAGCCCGTCCAAAGCCTCCTGTAATCTAAGGCTATTCTCCTCACTATTTACCACCCCACCAATTTTCGTGTCATCTGCGAACTTACTGATCAACTCTCCTACATTCAAGTCTAAATCATTTATATATACCACAAACAGCAAGGGACCCAACACCGATCCCTGTGGAACCTCACTGGACACAGGCATCCAGTCACAAAACTACCCCTCGACTATCACCCTCTGCTTCTTGCCACTCAGCCAATTCTGGATCCAATTTGCCACATTGCCTTGGATCCCATGGCTCTTACCATCGTTATCAGTCTCCCATGCGGGACCTTATCAAAAGCCTTGCTGAAGTCCAAGTAGACTACGTCAAATGCATTGCCCTCATGTACACAGCTGGTCACCTTGTCGAAAAAGTCAATCAAATTGGTCAGACATGACCTCCCCTTAACAAAACCATGGTGACTGCCCTTGATTAATCCCTGCCTCTCCAAGTGTAGATTAATTCTGTCCCTCAGAATTGCTTCCAATAGTTTCCCCGCCACTGAGGCTAGAATGACTGGCCTGTAGTTTTCTGGTTTATCCCTTCCTCCCTTCTTGAATAACAGTAATTGGCTGTCCTCCAGTCCTCTGGTACCTCTCCTGTGGCCAAAGAAGTATTGAAAATTATTGCCAGCGCCCCTGATATCTCCTCCCTTGCCTCACTGAACAGCCTGGGGATACATTTCATCCAGGCCTGGAGATTTATCTACTTTTAAGCCTGCCAGACCACTTAGAACCTCCTCCCTTTATGCTAATTTCTTTCATTATATCGCTGTCTTTCTGCCTGATTTCCATACCTACGTCGCCCCTCTCTCTTGTGAACACCGACACAAAATATTCATTTAGAACCCTACCTACCTCTTCTGGCTCCACACACAAATTACCACTATGGTCCTTAATGGGCCCTACTCTTTCCCTAGTTATCCTCTCACTTTTAATGTACTTGTAAAATAACTTTGGATTTTCCTTTATTTTACCTGCCAATGTTTTTCATGCCCTCTTTTTGCTCTCTTAATTTCCTTTTTAAGATCCCCTGTATACATTCTATACTCCTCTAGGGCTTTCACTGTTTTGAGCCCTCGCTATCTGCCATAAGCCTCCCCTTTTCTCTTTTATCCAATCCTGTATATCCCTCGACATCCAGGGTTCCCTGGATTTGTTAGTCTCACCCTTTGCCTTTACTGGAATATGTTGACCCTGTACTCTCCCTATTTCCGTCTTGAATGAGTCTCACTGCTCTGATGCAGATTTACCTAAAGTAGCTGCTCCCAGTCCACTCTGGCTAAATCATATCTGATCTTATTACAATTGGCTATCCCCCAAGTTAGAACTCTGATATCTGGCCCATCCTTGTCCTTTTCCATAACAACTGGCTTCATTCCCTAAAATTAAGTCCAGGACCACGTATTGGCTTAAAAAGCTCTCCTGGATGCATTTTAAAAATTCCGCTCGCTTTAAACCTATCACACTGTGACTAACCCAGTTAATGTTGGGGAAGTTGAAATTCCCCACTATTACTACCCTATTATTTTTACATTTCTCTGAAATTTGCCTGCATATTTGCTCTTGTATTTCTCTCTGACTGTTTGGGGGCCTATAGTACACTCCCAGCAATGTGATTGCTCCTTTTTTGTTTTTAGTTCTGCCAATATGGTTTCATTTGAGGAGCCTTTTAAGATGTCATCCCTCCTTACTGCAGTAATTGGTTCCTTGATCAATATTGCAATACCTCCTCCTCTTTTATCTCCTTCCCTGTCTCGCCTGAAGACCCTATATCCTGGAATATTGAGCGGCCAATCCTGTCTCTCTCTTAACCATGTCTCTGTGACAGCAATGACATCATACTTCAATGTGTTAATTTGTACCCTTAACTCATTTGCCTTATGGACTCCTTGCATTAAAATAAATACCACCTAACCTTGCCAAACTTCCTTGTGCCTTAATTGGCCTATAATCGCTATGCCTTCCAGACTCACTTGCTCTCTCTTCTAATTTTGGCTGTGCATCTCCTCCTGCTGAACCTCCTCTCAGGATCCCATCCCCCCAACCTTGGGTTTGTGTAGAAAAGGGCATTAACTGATTGGTCACCTGCAATTCACCCCACCCGAATTTCCTTTCAATTGACTTTAATGGAAGGAAAATCATGTGGGGTGCACAATGATCCATTAGCACCCATTTTCTTCTCTGCTGAAGTTGAATTTTGCTTCTGATAAGTACTTTTAATTGATAAGTAATTTTATTCTACAATATTTCAAATTTTAATGGAGGATTTCATTCAACTGACACCTCGATTGAATCGAATTATCAGTTTTCAAGTTAGTTAATCTGCATCTGGCCCTGAATGGTTAATAACAAGTTGTTGAGTATGTACTTACTTTTTGGAAACCTGTGTAAAGGACACCGTTAAAGATAATGCAGAACACAACAACATGGGAAAGAGTACCAGAGGAGGGCAAGTGAATCATACTTAGTTTAGATTGAGTGATTTGAAGCTTGTGTTTTAAAAGCCAGAAGATCGTAAGCGGAAGGAAAGTTGGAGGAGGTGAAGAGTTGTGCAATTTTTAGGGCCTCAGAAAGAATGTGATTAGGAAATTAAGGGGGATAGTTTTCCCAGGCAAGGGGAGGTGGGTTTATGTGAGTGTGGGGAGTTCAATTTCCTGAAATTGAGATTGGGTCAGGATCCCAGCATCATCCTGCCCTCTTCTGGCTTTCACCAGGGTGGAATTGAAGGTGAGCAGGGAACCTTCTTTAGATTTGTCCAAGATAATTAAGCAGCATAAAACTGTTTTAACACTCAGTTCTAGTTTTCCGACCTGTCAGCAATTTGCCAGTGTCACTGAGGCAAGTGCACAGGGGGAAGAGCTTCTTCAGTGAAACTGACAAGCTGGGAAGGCTTTGTTCAATGAAACTGAAGAGTTCTAGCCATGACCAGGTGAAAGGGTGTTGTTTAAAGCACTTTGAGTGCTTTCCCTACTTGACAGGTGGTTGTGAGCTTCTTGGAACGCACTTCACTTGTCTAGCGTTTCACTCATCTTCAGCTACACTTCTCTGTTGCCAGCCAACACCATGGCATTTTGAATATGTGGTTATACTTGGTACCTCTAGTGAGGGGTGAGATTAGAAGCAACACCGCTGCCATCAGCAGGAGCAACACAGAACCAGCCTTTTCCTCAGACACTTGCCCATCCACATGCGAAAGGAGATGGACACTGAGATCCAGCTAGAAGTAGGCGAGACCCCCAACACAACGACTACAAGGATCAGCTCTCTTGACATGTCTGAACACCAGTGCCTCAGGAGGCTGAGGCTCACAGCAGGTCACTGCTGACATCTGCTGTTTCCTGGAATAAGACAGCTTTCCCAGTGGAGCAGGTCAGAAGGTATTGTCAGTGGCTGATATGGTGCCTGTCACTGGAGGCCACCCACATCCCCAGGATCTCTGCCTCTTGCCAAGTTGTGCGCTCTCTTCTCCTACCAGGAGAGAACTCAGACATGTGAATGTTTGTAATGGCTGGCGTGGAGAGAAGAGAAGGAAAACATTTGTAGAGGGTGACTGTGAGGCATGGGTGCAAGAGGGCAATAGGATGAGCGTGAGTGTTGGCTACTCAGCTGAGAGAAGTGAAGTTGGAATGTGGGGATTTGCACCTGAAAGTGTTATGTCACTCACATGTTATTCCCTCCTGGAGTCCTGGATCCTTTAGTGCTCTGCCTCCAGGTTAAACGGAGCATATTTTTGATGCTGGCTTTCTTGGTCAGTTCTATCCAGGCCTGCTTGGTTGGAGGGGCTATCCCTCCACCACCACTGCCTCCCCGCCCCCCCAATCCTGGGGAAATATCACCCCACTGTAGCCCCTCGGATTCCACTGCAGCAGCTCCAGGTTAGGGGTGACAGAGAAGGAGTGACCATTAGGTGACAGATGTTTTCTAATATTCTGTCTGAGAGTATTACAATTCGCCTCTTTGCATTAAAATGTTATACTAGTAGAAAATGTTGTTGCATAAAGTTTTTGTGCATTAATGTATCCTAGCAACATGAGACCCAGTGGTATGGAGCATTGATATATGGAAATCCAAATCAAGTGTGATGGAAGAGGGATTCTCCAGTTTCATTCGCAACTGAGGGCACTTCACAACCCACACTTTTATTCCAGTTGTTGGCATAAAAATGCTATCAGTAGAAGGCTAATCCCAATTCACTTGCTTCCCTTGATTGTTAAAAGGTGTGTGAGACTAAGGGCCCGATTTTCACTCACTCAGAACCCATTCATGTACACAGGGTTAAAATTGGGCTCAAAGTAGCTGAACAAGAACATTGAAATGATTTTTTTTTCTCTCCTCATACTTTTAAGACGTGATTTACCCCCAAAAATAGCAGCTGGGGAAATTGGATGATGTTAGACCTTCACCTCAGGTCTGTGTAGAAATATGGCCAAATCCTGCTGACTATTGGCTTTAAAGGTCACATGCAATGGGCTTGATTTTTCACTCCCCCACTGACGGGCTTGAAGGCTAGGGACTTCTTAAATCGAGTGGGCAGCTTAACTGCTGCTTACGTGCCCGCTCCTGTCCCCACTGCAATTATACCATTGGTAGGAGATGGCATTGGGTAGCCTACTCACCGGTGGGCCAGTTGAGCCCTTAAGTGGGCAATTAATTCCCACTTAAGGGTCTCATACCTCTGCTGGGATTTCACTGGTAGCTGGAGAGGCCCATGCCAAATGCCCAGCCTAGCAGGTCTCCTTGCATTGGCTGCTAGTGGGCAAGGGGAGGGATTCTTCCTTAACAGCATCCCCCCCCCCCCCCACAGCTCCCCCCACCCCGTGTCGGGGCCTAGCAGCTTGGCACCTGATGAGACTCCATTCACTAACCCAAATCCTGATTCAATGCCGCACACCTCTTTCCTGAAAATCTGGAGAGCTGCTGGCCGCTGATTGGCTGGTAGCTTTCTGAGGTGGGACTTCCTATCTCATAAGGTTGGAAATCCCACCTCTAGCCTAATAAAGGCAACTAACTGGTGATCCCCTCGGTGGACTCCTCAACTTTTTGCTAGGTTAGGCTGGGAATCCAACACCTCGTATAATTCATCCTAATGTTCCCTGCAACCTGCGTGGCCTAAGCTGCATGCAGCAACTTGGAAGTGCATGCCATTCACAAATGGTCTTCTTTAAGATACAACTCGTGTGTGTGTTTGGCCACGCAAAAAGAACTGAAAGATTTGTGCGTTCAAATGATTTGGCTACGCAAAAACGAAAGCATTTAGAGGGGACATTGGTCACATATGAAAAGAGTTTCAGCAGCCCCAGTCCTATTGGCTGTGAGTTCACGAGGCAAAACAATTCAGTAGCGTTTGGTATTAAAGTGGTAGTTTCACTCAGATAGATTACATCATGTTTTTGTGGAAGATGCCGCACAAGTCCATTGTTGGCACATTGTAGAGGGAAGTTTGCTCTGCTTCCTTTTCCTCTGCAGATAACTTGGGAGTATCCATTATTTGCTCAGAAATAAGGTCTGGCCATTTGGCTGAGCACAAAATTTGCAAAACAAGAAAATATGGAAACTGAATCATTTTTGAATGGTTCTTATTGCTAAAAGATTATATTGAACCAGATTTATGTATTTAAACATAATCTTACATTATCCTTGATGTTGCTTTTCTGTTTTACAGAGATCGATGAAATTGTTTTTGTTATTCAGAGTCAAAAGCAATCCTTCCATGCAAGTCAAGCAACCAAACTCAAACAGGATATCTTACTGCAGGCTGAGGCTTTTAGTCAGGTTAGTATCTGAAGAATGTACAACCAACCATGTTAATCCACATAGCGGTAGTGAATTGTTTTGCAGCTACATGCAATAAAGGATAAACTAGCCTTGCTTGGAGATTAACATTTAGGTTGTTTCAATCATAAAGCCTTACAGCTGAAAAGACTGATGTCTCTCTTTTTAATCATCTGAAATTGGCATTTTAGTTTAGAGATGAGTCAGGATAACAGTAAGCTGATTTTCAATAGCATCTTTTTTTGTTGTGCTGTATGTGTGCTAAAATGTCCTGAAGCTCAGATAACTTTTTAAAGTCAGGAAATGGCATTGGTTTGTTTTATAATGATGATTAAAGCCCAAAGCATGTGAACATAATGAGAGCAAAGTAGAGCAAAATGGGCCGATAGTGAATCAGCAGACCATTTTACACTGTGCCCAATTTTCTTCTTTGTTAAAGTCACTGGAAAGTTGAGTGTGGTGTAAGGTGGACTGCCATATCACCAATTTGCACTACTGACATTAACCAATTTCGTTCCCAATAACATTTGATTTCTCCATTGATACTGGATTCCAAAACACATTTCCCAGCATATTACAGGTCTCAAAATGCAAATTTATGAACTTGGCCTATATTTCACAAAGAATGACGATAATATTTTGGAATATATATAAATATATTTAAAATATAGCAAAGAGAACAAGTAGAAACCTATGAAGTGACAACATGAAGTTAATCTACTCTGCCTGAGTAGAGACAGAGCCTGTTACTGCAACTGTGTAAGCCTTTGGAATTTTGAAATGTTGATTTGGACAAAAATAGGCTTCATGATGCTTCATTGTGTCTTTAATAAATGCAGTGCGTGATTATAATGGACTAACTGGTGCTTTGATTAAGGGTACTCTTTGTCCACCTCTAGCACCTGGGTTTCAACTTAGCCCAGGTTGTTAGGATGAGCATCTCCTGGTAAACTTACTACAACAGTACCAAATAACATGGTTTCATGTAATTCTAAACCTGTTTTTATGCACATAAATTGACTGCAGAAACCAGCCCATAATTCAGCATGAATGGCATTCAAACTTGCAGAGGCCAGGATGGTTTATTTCGAAAGTAGAAAATCTGCATTATTACAGTAAGGGCTGTATTTCTGAAGTCAGGCATAGGGATACATAGAGATTTTGTATGAACCAAATATGTACAGCATTAAACCAAGGACTACAAGCTAATTTATATATCAAATATGTGTTGTATCCTACCTGGGGATGTAAGCTAATGATGTGAAGGATGTGAAAAATATTTTATTCCTCAGGAATTAAATTTTTTGACAAAAATGAATTACAAATAATGGTAAATCTTAACCAGATTAAAATGAAGAAATCACTCCTTGTTAGATTGAATAAAACCAATTCTGACTTGCACAAATATTTGAGAACTTGGGAGAGAGCTAACTAATAATACAGAACCAAAAACATTGTGAAGAACCTGGTCTAAAATGCACAGTGAATTGAACACTCTTTTATCTAAGTTGAATAAATATTATATGTAATGTATAAATTTTTGTATCAGTTTAAAGCTGTATGCATGTGTGACTGTGCAGCAAATAGGAATGTGTCACTTAGATGGGAACTCCACCACCTGGAAGTTCCCCTCCAAGTCACTCACCATCTTGACTTAGCAATATATTGTCGTTCCTTCACTGTTGCAGGGTCAAAATCCTGGAACTCCCTTCCTTACAGCACTGTGTGGGTGTACCTATACCACATGGACTGCAGCGGTTCAAGAAGGCAGTTCACCACCACCTTTTCAAGGGCAACTAGGGATTGGCAATAAATGCTGGCTCAGCCAGAGAAGCCCACATCCCGCAAATGAATAAAAAAAAACTTGAGGGACAAACAGGCTGCATTCAAGCAGCGTTCCCTTTAAGATGTGTGCATGCGCAGCCACGCAGTAATCTTAAAGGCACCTCACAGCAAAGGGAAATTAGAAGGAACATTGTCAAAAAACAATTTGTTTTCACGACCCGCAGAACACTGATCTAAAATTATCTTAAGCTAACAAAATAATTAGTTGAGCATATTTACTTATATACATTTTAGAAGTGAAGCTAGTTATAAATTGGAGACTGGAAATTTCTGGATTGCAATTACGTAGAACGTTGTCGAAATTTACATAGTTTCTGCACCTTGCTGCTTAGAACTTATACCTGAATTTGTAGCAGTGCTCAATTGCTTTGCTGGAGGCAATTCTGAAATAGCTTGGGTACACTGATGACTGACAGCACTATGATTATGTACAGTGCAGATCTCAAGGAGAATTATTTTTTAAAAAAGGAAATCCCTATCAACCCCCCAGAAATCTCAGTTGTGCTGACATCAGGTGAGCTTGTACCATGCTACACCTGTATTTTTGCTTGTAAATCTATTCCAGTATTTCTTTTGCATAAATCTAGGAAACCTATTTGAGCTGGTTTGTTGCATGGGAGGCTGGGGTGCAGTGGGGATAAGCAGCAGAGGGTTTCAGCAGGGGAGGCGGCACAAACAATCAAGGAAATTCACATCTGGCATGTTTCAGCATAAACCTGGCATTAACATAAGAACGTAAGAACTAGAAGCAGGAGTAGGCAATTCAGCCCCTCGAGCTTGCCCTGCCATTCATTACAATCATGGCTGTTCTCATTTCGGCCTCAACTCCAATTTCCTGCCCCCTCCCTATAACCTTTCAACCCGTTTCTAATTAAAAATCTGTCTATCTCCTTCTTAAACTTATTCAGCATCCTGGCATCCACTGCACTGAGGTAGTGAATTCCACAGATTCATGACCCTTTGAGAAAATTAATTCCTCCTCACCTCTGATTTAAATCTACCACCCCTTAGCCTAAAACAATGACCTCTCGTTCTAGAATGCCCCACATGGGGAAACATCCACTCCACGTCTACTTTGTCTATCCCCTTTAGCATCTTTTATTCCTCAACTAGATCTCTCATCCTTCTAAACTCTTGCGAGTATAGGCCTAAACTGCTCAGTCACTCCTCATAAGACCAGCCCCACATCTCTGGAAATAATCTAGTGAACCTCCTCTGATCCGCCTCCAATGCAACTACATCCTTCCTCAAACAAGGGGACCAAAACTGTGCACAGTACACCAGTGCAGTCACACCAATGCCTTGTCCAGTCGCAACAACACTTCCCTATTTTTATACTCTATTCCTTTAGCAATAAATGCCAAATTCCATTTGCCTTCTTTATTACCTGCTGTAGATGCATACTAGCTTTCAGCGATTCATGCACGAGGACACCCAGATCCCTCTGCACTGAAGCATTCTGAAGTTTCTCTCCATTTAAATAATAAGTTGCCTTTTTATTCTTCTGACAAAAATGGATAACCTCACACTTATCCACGTTAAACTCCATCTACCAAATTTTGGCCCATTCACTTAACCTGTCCATATCCATTTGTAAATTTCTTATTTCTTCATTGCAACTTACTTTCCCACCTATTTTGGTGTCATCTACAAATTTAGCTTTAGTACCTTCTATCCCTGAATCCAAGTCATTAATATAGATTGTAAATAGTTGGGATCCCAAGGACCGAACCCTGTGGCACCCCACTAGTTACAGCTTGCCATCCAGAAAAAGATCCATTTATCCTGACTCTCTGCTTTCTGTTGGTTAGCCAATCCTCTATCCAAGCTAATATATTACCTCTAACTCCGTGTGATCTTACCTTGTGTATTAATCTTTTGTGTGGCACCTTATCAAAGGCCTTCTGGAAGTCCATATACCACATCTACAGGTTCCCCATTATCCACTTTGCTTGTCACATCTTCAAAGAGCTCTAGCAAATTAGTCAAACATGATTTGCTCTTCATAAAACCATGCTGACTCTGATGGATTGCATTTTGACTTTCCAAATGCCCCATTACTACTTCTTAATAACGGATTCCAACAATTTCCCAATGACAGATGTTAAACTAACTGGTCTATAGCTTTCTACTTTCTGCCTCCCCCCCTTTTTGAATAAGGGCGTTGTATTAGCATTTTTCCAATCCACTGGAACCTTTCCGGAACCCAGGGAATTTTGGAATATTATAGCCAATGCATCCACTATCTCCGCTTCCACTTCCTTTAAGTCCCTGGGATGTAGGCCATCAGGTCCTGGGGACTTGTCACCCTTTAATTCCAATAGTTTGCTCAGTACTTTTTCTCTAATGATGGTGATTGTTCTAAGTTTCTCCTCTATATCCTCTGCACTACCTGTTACTATTGAGGTGGTACTAGTGTCCTCCACTGTGAAAACTGAGGCAAAATATTGATTAAGCGTCTCTGCCATTTCTGCGTTCCCCACTATTAACTCCCCAATCTCGTCCTCTAAGGGACCAACATTCACTTTAGCTACTCTCTTTCCTTTTATATACTTGTAGGAGCTTTTGCTATCAGTTTTTACATTTTGCGCTATTTTCTTTCATAATTCACTTTTGCTCTTTTTAGTATTTTTTTTAGTAACCCATTGTTGATCTTTAAAAGTTTCCCAATCTTCCAGCCTGACACTGACCTTTGCAATTTGGTATGCACTTTGGTTTTTGCCTTTAAGTTATCTTTAACTTCCTTGCTTAGCCATGGATGCATTTTCCTCCTCTTACCATCTTTCTTCCTCATTGGGATATACTTTACTTGGGAGGATAAATATCTGCCACTGTTCATCAATTGTCCTACCTCGTAGCCTTCCTGCCCAGTCCACTAGGGCCAAATCTACCCTCATGCCTATGTAGTTACCTTTGTTTAACTCCAGAACACTAGTGTGGGACTCAAGTTTCTCGCTCTCAAACTGAACTTGAAATTCCACCATGCTATGATCATTCTTCACTGGAGGATCCTTTACTCTGAGATCATTAATTAATTCCATCTCATTACATAAAACCAAATCCAGAATAGCCCGCTCCCTGGTTGGGTCCACAACATTATTGTTCCAAGAAACAATCTCTAATACACTCTATGAACTCTCCCTCAAGGCTACCCTTGCCAATTTAATTAATCCAGTCTATATGCATATTAAAATCACCCATGATTATTGCCGTGCCTTTCTTACATGTTCCCAGTATTTCCTGGTTTATCCTGTGCCCTGCTGCTAAACTACTGTTTGGGGACCTATAGTTTACTCCCACCAGGGACTTCTTTCCCTTACTATTTCTTATTTCTACCCAGACTGACTCCATGTCTTGCTTTCCAGTGCCTATATCATTCCTCAGTACAGCACTGATCTCTTCCTTTACTAACAAAGCTTCACCACCTCCTCTTCTTTCCTGCCTATCCTTCCTAAACACTGAGTACCCTTGGATATTCAACTCCCAAACCTGTTCTCCCTGTAACCACATCTCAGTAATCACCACCAAATCATACCTATGTATCTCTATTTGCGCTGTTAATTCATTAGTTTTATTCCGAATGCTACGTGCATTCAGAAACAAAGGCTTTTAAGTTTGCCCTATTGTCAATTTTCCCTACTCTTATATGATTCTTTGGTGCAATATGCCGTTCAAACACTCTGTCCCTTCCTTTCACTTTTTGATAGCAATCAGCCTCATCACTAACCTGTACTCTTACCCTCTCCTTAAACTTTTTTTTATTTCCATACAACTGAACCCTTCCCCCCACTATTTAGTTTAAAGCCCTATCTACGACCCTAGTTATGCGATAATTTTGTGAACTTCCCCAAAGAAATGGGACAAATTGCCTTATGTTGTAGTAATGCAAAGCTTTTACAGGAAAATCTAGACCAAGATGTAAATGAACGTTCATGTTCATAACTTATGCAGCTTCCCCTTTCCCAATTTTGTATTGTTAATTGAGATGTATTGTAAGTGTTATTGGAATATACTGGATTAGTGATGCAGAGAATTATTAGTTATATTTGGAAGGCGTAAGTAATAGATTGAAACTGGAATTTCCAGGAGAGACCAAGAGACGTCTTCAGTTGCTTATTGATCATTGTGTCTGTGTAAGATATAGCGTTAAATTACAGGATATTTTTCTGATGCGAATAGAGTGAAAGGCTCTTATGATTGGCTTCACGATATTTAATCAAACTAAAGCCCATTAAAAACAAGAATTAACTGTCACAATGGTGTTGCTCCAATTGATTGTGGGCGAAAATATGGGTGGAATTTTCCGGTCCTGCTAGCATAATTTTCTACTCCAAATTTTCATGGTGGGTCAGGTTGCCCACCATGCCTTGTCATGAACTGCACTTGCATGCCTTTGCATCTCATGAATGCTCATTAAAAACCCAGCTCGCCAGAATCATGTCCCCCACTCCAAATCAAACGGCCACACCGGTGGTTAATTCGACTGTTGTGAATCCTGACCAGCTATAACAGGCATGCACCTGGCGAACTGCACTTCAATCATGCTTTCGAGGTTTGTGAATGCAGCGTTTGCCCACCTTTTCACTCTGCTACATTCATGGCTGCTCTAACTCAGTGCCAAAGCTGCTTGGGCAAGACCAGCGGGAAGGCGGGGGAGGGTTGTAAGGATCATGCTTGACTGAGGTGGGGGCTGGGGTGTTGAGACTAGACAGAGGCAAGGGAAGAGGCTGGAAGAGACACGCTTAACCTGGGGGTGGGATGAGACTAGACAGAAGCAAGGCAAGCTTTGGACAGAGACACATGACTCGGGTGGGGAGGTGTTGACTGGAGCACAGGAAGGAAGGGGTGGATAGAGACACATGACTGGTAAGGGTTGAAGGGGCAGAAGGAAGAGGAGGTGAAAGTCTAAGGCAGCCCTGAAGCTGTGCACACCATATAGTCAAGGCCAGAAAGCAGAGATGCTCCTGGGGCTCTGAACACCATATAGTTGGGAGAAAGCAAAGGCAGTCCTGGAACTGCAATGTGCTACAAGGTTGTGCATAGTGCATATGCCCTGGTCCCAGTCCAGAAAGGGGGATAGCTTGTCCGTTCTGTTTCAGTTGCGCACAGCATGGTGTGCAGGGAGTGGTCAGCCCCTCATACATATTGATTCTGGGGGTTGGTGGCTTGGTATTGGGGCCAGATGACACAGTCATAGTCAGGGGATGCATCTGCAGCCTGTAAATGGGGGGCAGGTAAGTAAGAGGGGGGCACTCGATGGTCTCATGGTGGGGATAGTCTCAGTCGGTCAATACGCATAGGGCCTCAAGGTGGGGAGGGGTCAGGTCGACATGGAGCATCGGGACATGAACAGAAAATGTTTCAGGGAGGAAGACGGGGATGTTCAGAAAAATCATGATGGGCTCCAGGATTAGAGGGGGAGACAGGAGAGTGATCAGAGGGAGGGAAACTTGCACATGATGCTCTTCCAGAGTAAAAGGAGGCACTTGGATGGTCATGGTTGGGGAGGCGGGAAGGGGGGTTGCGGATTGTGTTGGAAGCTGGTCTCATAATAGAAGTGGGGCAGCACCCTTTTGACAACTGATAGAATGATGCAGATTGAAAAATAATCTAGGAAAAAAATCACCAGGGAGGGGTTTGAGATCTTGTAGGAGGAATCAACTAATGCACTTTTGGGCCGATAGAAGGGGCATCCTAATATTTTCCGCGTCAGGACATGGAGAGCAAGGCTCAGCTGAGACCTGTTAGGAAGATGCAATTGCCAATTGAAGGATTTGGGCACCTTAACTTGTGGTGTGCCATCTTGCGAGAATCCATTATGGCTTGGGGCCAAGTGTTGATTGGGTTTGGATGACCATTTGTCCCCCTCATAAGAATGCGCAAAGGTCAGAAGGATCCAACTGTAAAGGGGCCACGGCTAAAGTACATATGCAAATTGCTCTAAAGATCTCTACACATTGCATCTGAGAGGTTCAGGCTTTACACGTCTCAACGATTACAGTCATTACATAAGTGCAAGGTTGTGCTCTAGTCTACTCCAACTGAGGCAGCCTGACAGTGCCCTGACTGAGGCTGATGGCCCCTGGCTGAACTCATCTAGATCCAACTCCCTTTGTGAAAGCGCTGTCATAGCTGGAGTGGGGATGGAGGTGAGGCGGTGGTCGTTCAGCTTCCAGTGACCCATAAGGCTCTGCGACAGCTGCAAGGGAGGATCTGGGGATGGAATGCCTGGAATGAGGGCAACCCAAGGGCTTCACAGTGACTCACTAATTTGGTGATGGAAAGTGATCATTGCAGAGTCATGTTCAATCATGTCCCTGTTCAATTTTTCCACAGAAATGAGGAGGAATGCAGAATAGAGGCAGCAGGAAAAGCTTTTCATGGCTCTTGTGCAACTGAGGAGAAGGGTCCATCACCATCAGGCAGGGCAAATGGAAGAGCTTCGCCCTGAGGAACATAGACCATCATGATTCAGAAGCTGAAGCAGAGAGACCACTTCCAAGGAGGCATTTGGCACTACCCAGGGTGTACCAAAGATGCATCTCCTACTTGTAGATGAGTGAGAGACAGTATCCAAGGTGCCTTTGCTTGTCAAGGGATATGGTGGCTCACATTTGCCACATTCTTCCAGAAGATATGACACTACATGGCCTGGGAGGCCATCTCTTACCGGTGGCTCTAAAGGTGACCACCGCACTCAATGTTTTTGCGAGCGGCTCATTCCATGGCTTCACAGGGGACCTCTGTGGTATGTCACAATCCTCCACTCATTACTATATCCGAGAGGTCGCTGGTGCCCTATTCAGTAAGGCACGTAATTACGTCCAGTTTTCACTGGATGAAGCCAGCCAGACTGCCAGAACAGTCGGATTTGCAGTGATCTCCAGCTTCCCACGGGTGCAGGGTGCTATCAGTTGTGGCTTTAAGAGCTCCCTGGCAGCAGCCACTCTAATTCATCAATAGAAAAGGCTTCCACTCTCTCAACGTGCAGCTGATCTGTGACCACCAAAAGCAGATTATACAGGTCTATGCGAGATACCCTCAATGAAGGACATCCATCTCAGAATAAGTAGTCACAATCTTGCATGATGATGGCCTCATCCTTGGAAGACGAGGCAGCTTCTGGGGCATGTGGCCATTCTGATATGGGCTAAGAACTCCAGTGCACATATGAAGAAATTATACATGATGTACTCTTTTCAAGCATTGCACCAACATTTCACTGCCTGTAGCAGCTTTCAAGAGGAAAAAGCAGCACGGCAAACCTCAGTGCACTCATGACAGTATGCTTGGAACGTTGCAAGGCACTTTGAGGACGACAATCCTCTATCACTGGTTCTTGCCTGGACACCTGAGGGCTGATTTGAATCTGGACTGCGGCATCTCTCCACAGGCCGTCCCGCATGCAAGAATAATGTTCTGGCCTTGTCCTCATACAGAGTCTCCAGCATGAGATCATTCTTTAGGATGCTGTGATCTGTCACATTCAGTCACGGATGCGAGCTTGCGAGTCAGGTCACCTTTATGTGCACAGTGGGAGCTTCAGCAGCACCATCCTCTGATCATTGACCAGCAATTATGACCCAGCCTTGGTCTGGAGCTTCCCAAGTTCACTTCCAGCATTGTTTTTGGCATCTGGGTGTGAGGTGGCCCAGTAAATGTCAACCCTGTAATTAGGCATTACTCAGTAACTTAGTTAATAATAAAGCCCACACATCAGATGTAGTGGAGCTTTGCTCTGATCCCATTTGAGCCTCCACATTTTCATTACAGCTGTTTCAGATATACTGAATGCACTGTCACAGTCAGATAACCATGTCAATTGTCTATCTGAGAGCTAGCTCAGGGATTATGTTAAGCCCCTGTAGCCAGACCTTCAGGTCCAAAGCAGCATCCTCCCATTTAATAGTCTGGCAGCAGGAGCCTAGACACACACCTCTGATCTTGCGTAGTCACGGCTGCCTAGTAGACATTTCTAGAGTCACCAAGTGCAAGCTAGGTCTGTAGCTCTGCACCATGCAGTTGGAGAGTGGGAGCTACTATGGGAGTGATGTCTAACCATGCACACAGCCATGATATCATATTACAGGCTGCCATGAGTGCCTAAGGTCCCTGACAATTGCTTGAAATGCAACCCATACCCAAGCCTGATAGACATTACATGGAGGCCATCGAAATATGCCCCAAGTTAGAGTGACTCCAGTGCGGGTGACTATTAAAACCTGTAAGATCAACAGAGACCAGTCTTCAGTGCAGCATCAGGAGAATAAACCCAACAGCAAAATCTATACTCGTGAGGCCGCGTGATATGATGCTCTGACGCAAGTCTTACATATCCATGGCTGAACCAGCATCGCGATTGAGCAACTGGCTTTGTTCATGTTGCTGCTGTGGACAGAAAGGCGACTCACTGTGCGAAACACCATAGACTCGAGGGACACGTTGGGAGATAAGTGAGGAGGGGATGCATCTGTTACACTTGAATGACCTTGGGGCATTTTGCACCAGATAGAAGAGCCATTCACAGATGAGACTTTCAGATAAGCAAAATATATTTACAGATTTGCAAAGTATATACAGTGAGTGATCACCCGTGCCAATTTTGTGCATGCAGTATTTCTTAATTTTTCTTACCACTATGTCTAGGTGCTTCCCCGACATCTGCAGCAGAAGTAAAGGCAGCCTGCTGACTGCTATGCTCTGTTGTCAGTGTTGACCTTGGCAGGCATCCTCTGGAGACCCAAGGCCTGGAGAGTCCTGGCCGCCTTTGTGTCTCCTGCTGTGGGGCAGCTGCACCCTCCTTGGCCGGAGCAGCTGGAGTTGCTGGGGTCACAGGCAGAGTGGATTTGGAGTGGCTGGACAGCCTTGGAGAGTCCTGGGTAGATAGCTTCAAGGTGTCCGACTGACGCTCCTTCTCCCTGTGGGTACCCGAGGGCCCCTCCCTGACTCCTTGAGGAGAAGAGGCTCCTGGAGGGAGAACGAGGTGCCCTGGCCCCCTCGGATCTAACCACTGACGGATCGCACTCATGGCTATAGCGATGGTGTGCAGGACCGAGCACATATCTGGCACAAATTGCTGGACCGAGGTTTCCATGGCGGTCAACATCCTTCCAATGGTGACCTTGATGCACTGGCATGTTGGCGCCACGACATCGACAGATCATGGTCGGACTCCTCCATGTTTTGTTTGAATCTTCTGACGGCCTCTGACAACCCTGCCTGCCTTCAAAGCACCAACATCTCTCTGAGGGCTGATCCCAGAGGCTCATGATCAGGCTCAGACTCAGCGGGAGCCTGGCCTCCAGCAGTCCTCCGAATGTTGGTGATCTTTGCTGTCACTGCCTCTGCCTGCTGTGGCCCAGAATCTGTGCTAAGCAGATGGTGACCCCGAGCCTGCTCTAAAACTTGTGTTATGATCCCAGCTGATGTTACTACTGGACAAGTCAAATCCCAGGGTGGAACCCGGCTTGATAGATCCTAACTTTTATTTTTTGTTCACAAACCTGGAGAGCTTTGGGACACAGCACTTGCTTTTTCTCAGGACCATTCTGATGCTTGCCACAACAAGTCCTGGGCTGCAGAGAGTGAATGTGTGTGAGAGTGCGGCTTAAATATAGCACCCAAAAATAGGAGCCGATGTGGTAACAGTGGGGTGGACAAATCCTGGCCCACCCCACTACGTGATATGATGTGCTTCTCATTTATGCATACATAATTAGGTGAAAAGCGGATGATCTGGCATGACACCCTGTTCCTCTGGCCAGTGGGATCCACGCCAACTTTTCTTTCCACCACCACACTGAGTCTCCAGGGTTGTGTGTATTTGTTTCTGACGAGCTCATCTTGGTGGTGAAGGCGAAAGTTGCTGGTCAAAACTAATTTGCACATTGTGCGTAATAGAAACTCAATGGGGCATATTCCATCTAATTTTACCTGTAAACTTTAGCCTTTACAAGTCTGAGCTTGATGCATCACTTTTGATTACTTAGTTTGGCTTTTAGTGGAGGCAGAAGGTCTGGGCCCAATATTAAATGACAAACTATAAATAAAATCATGGAAATGTGCAGCATTGAAGGAGGCCCTTTAGCCCGTTGTGTCTGTGCTGGATCTTTGAAGTAGCCACAGGGCTTCATCTTACTCCTGCTTTTTGTCTATAAACCTGTAAGTTCTTCATCCTCATGCACCTGTTCAACTCCATTTCAACATTATTTATGGAATCATTACACCACCATGTTGGATGGTATGTTTTTGGAATGTTCCAGATCCTGGCAATTCTGTAAGTGAAAATATTTATCCTTGTCTCTTTTCCAGATATTTTGCCAATGATGTTGAATCCATAACCTATACTATTGACCCAGTCACAAGGGAGTAATTTTTCTCTTTATCTGCTTAGTCAAAACCACCCACCATCTTGAAAGCCTCTATTAGGTCACCTCAACACTCTGTTCTCAGCTGGACAGTCAAGAACAGTATATAAAACATAAGAAATGCAGACAGGAGTAGGCCATATTGCCCCTCAAACTTGCTGCATCATTCAGTAAGATTATGGCTAATTTGGAACCTCAACTCCACTTTTCCGCCTCCTCCCCATATCCGTTAAGAATCTCACAAAAGTCTATTGATCTCAGCCTTGAAGAGATTCAATAACTATCCTATACCCCAGAAATCTGAATGCTTAAAGATTCACAACCCTTTTAGTGAAGAACGCTCCTCATCTTAGCCCTAAATGGCCAGCCTCATTCCTGAGACTATGTCCCTTACTTCTGACTGTCCACCCAAAGGAAACATCCTCAGCACCCACCTTGTCAAACCCTCTTAGGATCTTTTATTTTTCAATAAGATCAGCCCTCATTCTTCTAAAGTTGAGTGTAGGTCCATTCAACTCAATCTCTCCTCATAGCATAACCTTTTCAACCCAGTGCGAGTTGCTTGGTGAACATTCATTGCACCCCCTCGAAGGCAAGTATATCCTCCCTTAGGTATAGAGACCAATATTGTTATCAGTACTCCAGGTGTAGTCTAGCCAAAGCCCTGTGCATTGCAGCAACACTAGCTTACTCTTTACTCCAATCCCCTTGCAATAAAGGCCAACATACATTTGCCTTCCTAATTGCTTGCTGTATCTGTATGTTAACTTTCTGTGCATTGCACCTAAATTCTTCTGAGCACCAATATTTAATAATTACTCAGCATTTAAAAAAAAAAATTCTGTATTTCTATTTTTCCTACCAAAGTAGATAACCTCATCCCCCCACAGTATCCTGCATCTGCCATCTGTTGTCCACTCACTTAACCTATCAATATCCCTTTGCAGACGCTTTGTGTCTTGCTCACAGCATGCTGCCCCACCTAGCTTTGTATCATCATCAAACATCAATTATTCACATTTATGTTTTTAATATAAATTGTAAATCACTAAAGCCCTAGCATTGATCCTTGCAGCAAACCACTTGTAACAGCCTGCTAACCGCAACAAGACCAATTTCTTCCTACTCTTTGTTTTCTATCCCTTAACCAATCCTCTAATCATACTAATATATTAATCACCCCCAACCCCATGAGCTGTGTTTTGTGCAACAACCTTTCATGTGGCACATTATTGAATGTCTTTTGAAAATCTACATATGCTATGTCTGCTAATTTCTACCTTTATCTACCCTATTAGCTACATCCTCAAAAACTCCAATAGATTTATCAAAGGCAATTTCCCTTTCATAACACGATTGTTCACCAGGTTTTATGATTTTCTACGTGCCCTGTTACCACTTCCTTAATACTGGGTTCCAGCATTTTTCTGATGACTGATGTCAGGCTAACTGGCTGGCAGTTCCCTGTTTTCTCTCTGTCCTTTCTTGAATAGTGTGTTCTGACTTTTCCCACCTGTCCCTATACCTGAAGTTCCTCATTCCTGGCAACATCTTCTGTACCCTTTTTCAGGCCTTTTCATGTTATCTGAAGTGCATTTCCCATAATGTTCTATAATACTCCATGTAAAGCCTAACTAGTGATTTATAAAATTCTGGCGTGATCTCTTTTCTTTTATATTCTATTCCTCTGATTATAAACCAGAGTAACCCATATACTTTTTAGCCAACCTGCCCTGCCAGCTTTTAAGGATTTGTGTATATGGACGTCGTGTTTCCATATCCAGCCACAAAAGTAATATGAAGGCGATGTGAATGCTGAAGTTTAAGGTTATTGTAGTGTTTTATCTGGAATGTTCCTTTAACACTTATTCAAATTACTTTTGAATTGCTTTTTTGCAAAGTTTTTGGATTTAATATGAAGTTAGTAATGCCCCCAGTATCCTGAGTTTTAATATGTACCGTATCAAATGTTGGAACTGTGTTTGTTATTTTGAGGATTTAAAATCACCAATAGGTGGCAATGATGTTGTGGAAGTTCTGTGCAGTTGAAGTCTTTTGGTGATGTTATTGAAGAGTCTGCTGTCTTTGATTTCTGATATCAATCCCTTTAATTAAGGGTGCTGCAAGAGTTTTATTTAGAAATCCACCTCGCTCCCCAAGTTTTCTCCCAAATTTTCATTCCTCTGAGAAGGCACCAACTCACGCTGGTGTATGAGTTGATGCTAAATCTAAGGCACCCTTTCCAAATAGCCAATTTTCATGTATGAATTTAAAAAATAAAGGTTAGAGAACTATTGAATTGAGGAGGGAATCACAGTTCAGCCAAATTCTATAGTGTCTTTAACACAGGAAACGTCATTAGATAAAAAATTTGACACAGAGCTAAAGAAGGATACATTAGCATTGATTGATCAAAGAGAGATGCTTTTAAGGAACATCTTAAAGGAGATGAGAGAAGTTGAATAGTTAAGGAAAGAATTCCAGAACTTAGTGTCTAGACAATTTAAGGGGACGGCTGCCAATGGTGAGCCAAATAAAATGGACGATGACCAAAAGATTTGATGGATCGCAGAATCCTTGAAGGGTCATAGGGCTGGATGAGGTTTCAGATGTATGGAGGAGTGAGATCACGAAAAGGTCTGAACATGAGGGTGAGAATTTTAATATCATGGTGTCGATGGATCAGGAATCAATGTAGTTCAGCGAGTACAGTGGCAATGGATGAACAGACTTGGTGCAAATTAGGATTCAGAGTCTTGGAATAAGAACAAAGTGCTGGAAGTATTCAGCAGCATCTTTGGGAGACAAACACAGTTTAGTAAATTCATTTAAAATTCTCATCAAAGAATTTCTGGAATAACTTGTATAAAGGTCTGTTTCTAATATTGACCCCAAGTGAACTGTTTTAATTCACAGGATTTTGTCAATTTCATAATTTCCTTCATCATAACACACAAGGACAAAAAGTACCTGGAGAATAGTCTGTTAGATCAAGATAGCCTTGTAATTGTTGTAATGAATACAAGTTCTTATGCACCACATAAACCTTTTCTATTAAAGGTTGTAATTTTTACTTATGTTTGATCCCAGGTCATGATAACTTCAGGGACTTGCTACTGTTACTAAGCTACTTATTATCACAAAAACAATTGCTATAATGTTCTAAAAGAAAATGGTCCATTATGACCGTTAATACCCATTATGTATGACAAAACAACCTAAATGAAGGTAGAAACGTATGTGTCTTAGTTCAGATATAAAACCTTAGAATTACATTGACAGATTAACAATAGTTTCATTAGTTCATGCCCATATAAGATTTTTGTGCCAAACCACGAACAAGCTCAATATATAGAAGGCTGTCAGTGGGGAATAGTGGAATACAGAATTTATTCCAGGAATAAGTTTTTGGTGTTTTCTCTGGAGTAATATAAATGAAATGTGCATCTCATAGCTTGTTTCTAGGCATTGTCTTTGCACTATAAATCCTTAAATGAAAGAATTTTTAAAAAATTATAGTTATAATTTTTATTGGATTTTAAGTCCATCTACATAAGTGGACAAGATACCTTACTCAAACTTTCTATCTTTTTGCTTCATTGCCCTTGGACAATGATTTACAGATTCTATAGTGGCTGAAGGTAATAAAACATCTCAGTATTCACAGATATAAGAGAAGCAATTGGGCATGTTGGGACAAGGCCTATTGAAGATTAGGATCAGAAAGGGAAGATTTTTTAAGAAGAGGGGGATAGCAAAGTAGAAAGGTTCATGGAGAGTCTTCCACAACGTGGAAGCCAAGCCAGAAGGCTTCACAGCCAAAGTTGGAGTGGGGGTTGCAAAGGAGGCCAGAGCCAGAAGAATTGGGGTGCTGCTGGAATATGAGGCCGAAGGAGATTGCAAAGGTAGAAGAAGTGGAACCATGGAAGGATTTGTAGATGATGTTTTAGATTTTGAAATCAATAAATTCTGGAATGGGAGTCGATAAAGATTGAAAGAGAGAGGGATGTGAATAGGATGATGGCGGTGGAATTTCCATGTGGCAGGTAGAATTCACAAGGTTAACAAAGACAGCAGAATAATCAAACCTAGTGCAAAGAAGACCTGGATTATGATTTCAGTGACAATAGGACTGAGATTGTGGACAAGACAGACAATGTTGTGAAGGTGAAAAACGGTGATTGTTATGCTCTTGAATTTTATGTTATAAATTCTATTCTGTTACAGTGTCAGTGATCACTTCCACAAGAAAACTTTCATCCAATATCTAAGTAAAAGGTAGCAAGAATCAGGAATTGAACACTGTAGTGAATGGCACCATGTGAATTCCTCAGTTAAATAATGTGTAATGAGGGCATAGGATGACTAAGTAAAGTGTTCACTACAAAATAGTATATGTTGCAGTAATTAGGAATGTGACTGTTCACTTAGATGTATCTTAAAACAGAAAATACACGTCACCCTGAGCTGTTTCTCAACATTTGTTGAAAAGGAAATTCATGGTGAAACTTTGTCACAAAATCAAACCACCTAAACCCTTTGCCAACTGTGGACTTATGGAGCTATTATTCCCAATTTAGTTAACAGGGTGTGGCTGGCACTGGGAAAGAAACATTTCTATTACTTATCCCCAACATCTCCCGCAGGGTGGTGCTGGGTCTGCTCCTTGGAAGTGCTTTGGACTAAATGGTGGTGGTGCCTGTGGGCTTGTGGCAGGTAGAGGATTCCAGGATTTTAAACAAGCGATTATGATGGAATGGATGTTGTATTTCCAAGTTAAGCTGGCGTGTGACTTGGAAGGGAACATGAAAATAATGGTCTTTCCAGTCTTTCTAGTGAGTCACTAAAAGTTAGCATGCAGGTGCAGCAGGCAATTAAGAAGGCAAATGGTATGTTGGCCTTTTTCGTAAGAAGATTTGATTACAGGAGTAAAGATGTCTTGTTGCAGTTGTATAGAGACTTAGTGAGATCACTTGAGGTGTTGTGCACAGTTTTGGTCCCCTTAACTCAGCAAGGATATACTTGCCATAGAGAGAGTGCAATGGAGGTTCACCAGATTAATCCCTGGGATGGTGGGATTGTCTTATGAGGAAAGATTGGGAAGACTGGGTCTATATTCCCTCGAGTTTCAAAGAATGAGGGATGACCTCATTGAAACTTACAAAAATCTTACAGGGTATGATGGGATGGATGTAGATGTTAGTAAGACATAATCTCAGGATAGTAAAGCCATTTAAGACTGAGATGAAGAGGAGTTTCTTCACTCAGAGAGTTGTGAATATTTGGAATTCTCTATCCCAGAGGGCTGTGGAGGCTCAATCATTGAGCATGTTCAAGACAGAAATTGATAGATTTCTGGGGACTAATGACATCAAGGGATATGGAGATAGTGCAGGAAAGTGGCATTGAGGTAGATGATCAACCATGATCTAGCTAAAAGACAGAGCAGGCTTGAAGGGCTGAATGAGTCTTATGTTCCTAAATCCAATCGCCTCATCTGACCTTCTGTGGTATAATTATCGCTGGGCTCCCGACGATTAACATCGCGCGGTGGTGGTGGGGATGTGGGGGGGTGCGGTTTATCACCAATTGTTCAGAAGACTGCCTCCTAGATCAGCGTTTCTAGTTTAACAAGCGAAAATGCACTGCTTGATTTAGTTCTGTAAAATGAAGTGGATCAAATACCTGACATAAGACCAGGAGCATAATTGTGAAATATTTACCACAATATGGTTAAGTTTGATGTAAGGTCAAGAAAAGGAAAAGGACGCTGGACTAGTGTAAACTGAAATTCAATGGAATGAAATAGGATACGGTCCAAATTAATGGATCAGGGAAGTTAGAATTCTGGTTGCCAGAAGCATAGAGTACAAAATAAATACAGGGCGTAATTCTCCCATCTTGTCTGTGGCGGGTTTTGTGGCAGGCGGGAGCAGAGAATCCAGTAGCAGGCAAAAAAGCCGGAAATCCGCCAGCGTAAAAATAGTTTGCAACTCTCTAGATGGAGGGTTAATGGCGGTTTGGTTATCCCGCTAAATAGTGGCGTGAATTCCATTTGCATTCATTAACATCTCATGAATGCTAATTAAAACAGCTGCTCGCCAGAATCTTGTCACGCCTTCCAATCTTGCGTCACACCAGCATGAAATTATGTTGGCCTCAGACCCATTCGAA
The DNA here is from genome assembly GCF_017639515.1 of Carcharodon carcharias. Lineage (NCBI taxonomy): Eukaryota > Metazoa > Chordata > Chondrichthyes > Lamniformes > Lamnidae > Carcharodon > Carcharodon carcharias. The sequence goes on along the minus strand of NC_054477.1, from coordinate 44,887,132 downwards.
AAAGAGCGACATACACAAGTTGGACCTCAGTTCGCTGGTAACTTCAAGGTGAGTGCAACATACATAGCCTACCTGCCATAGTGCTGCACCAGTCTTGTTGAAATGAATGGCACAATGCTGGGGTTGTATGGTTGGCCTGCTCCAACTCTTTGCCCTGAAGTACACCACTGTGCTGTGGTGCTCTGCAGGCCTACACTTTCAGACATTGATCAATACTACGGGGAGTGCAGGGGTCTTCTCCTGGCTGAGACCGTTGTCTATGAGGACACCACTGTATAGCAGTAGTCGGGCAGAACTCCACTTTCAGGAATAGCACTTCAACTGGGGGTGGGGTGTGAGGCAAGGATGAAGATGATGAACCCAAGGTGGGCAATGGGGAAGGCAGGGCTGTGAGGTGGAAGGGCGAACACGAGGGGGCCAAAGGGGAGGGAAGGCTGTGGAATGGCTGTTAAGGGGGAAGGGGCGAACACAAATGGGCCTTTCTGGGATTGCTCTCTAACTTATTGTTCCGCAAGAGTGAACAGGAGTCTGTTTAGAGTGAAAGGAGGAAGACCTCCTTGCGGTGAAAGCCACTGAAGGCCAATGACTCCATTAGCACTGTTAAAGGGCTACTCGGAACTCAGTGGCTTCACATTACAGTCGCTGCATCTCAAGAGTAACACATTGGAATTTAGAATTTGGGAATACAGGCAGGAATGAAGGGGGCACCGCTGTATCATGTGTGACATTTCATCAATGAAGGCCTGTCACGCATTCACCAGATTTGACACCACTAACTGACCAGAGGGCATCCACTCATTGACCATGAGCAACTGATTGCTCATTAATATGCCACATCAGAGATTGGAGCACAGTGCTAGGTTGGGTCACTCATCTCAATTAAACTTTAGCATCCCACACAGGGCTCAAGAAGTTACATATCTCCGATGCCATCTTGGTCACCTCCATGTGTGTGCTGGTGCCTCAGGGACAAGGCGACATCAGCTACCATGCAAGTAGGGCAGGAAAAACTGTGGACCTTTACGGAGAGAATGAAAAAGCACATATGGATCCAGGGCTCAATGCTTCCTTTATCAGGATCCTAATGCATTGAGGAGGTGAAGTTGGGGGGGAGAGACGACGCTGCCGCAACTCCAGCAGGAAGGCATGCCTGAGGGACATGGTCAAGGGGAGTCAGAGCATGAACAGGAGGGTGAGGAGCAGAGACCCAGACAATGGAGGCGAATCACCAGATCTAAGGTTTATCTTAGTAGAGTCTCACATTTACAAATGGGTGAGAGGCAATGCTGTGCACATCCGCTCTGGTACATCACATATGCCATATCCTTCGTGAATACTTGATGCCACGTGGAGTTAGAGGGTATTCCCTGCCAGTGGCTTTGAAGGTGACTGCAGCGGTCGATTTCTTTGCCTCTGGTCCTTTCCAGGGTTCAACAGGGGACCTGTGCAGCATCTCTCAGAGGCCTGAGCAGTTGGAGTGGATGGGGTCACAGGCAGAGGGGTCTGTGAACACCTGCACACCCTTGAAGCGTCCTGAGAGGAGGCTCATGACGCTCATCCACCTTATGGGTGCTTGAGGGCCCCATCCTGACTCCTGCAGGAGATGGTGCAGCTGGAGGGAGGTCAAGGTGCCTCGGCCCCATGTTGGCTATATCTTGATGGTGCCCACTAGGGTGTGTGGGCATGGAGTGCACAGCCAAGCCCAAATCTGGCAACAGCTGCTGGACCAAGGCCTCCATGATAGTCTCCAGCTTTTCCATGGTGACCTCGAGGTGCTCATGTGTCAGAGCCACGACATCAGACAGAACATGGACGGACTCCTCCATCATTCACTCTAGTCTGCTGAGTGACTATCGAATCTCTGCCTGATGTTCCGGCGCCTGTCATTGCATCGCCAGCATTGAGTTGGCAGCCGCTTCCAGGGGCTCATCATCAGACTCACGCTGAGCGAGTGGCTGGTCTCCAGCAGTCCTCCAAGTGCCGTAGATCTGGGCTGTCCCTGCCTTCCACTGCTGCAGGAATGTGTCAGTGAGGTGTTTCTCAGAAAGTGAGCCTGAGCCTTATCTATAGCTGTGCTCCACCAACGTGTGTGTCTCTGAGCTAGTGGGAGCGCTGTGACAGTTCTTCCAGAGCTTCCTCTTTGGCCGTGGTCTGGGGGCTTGCACTGGTGCCTGCCTGCCTTGTGAGCTTCGAACTGCTGGTGCCTAGAAAATAGAAAATATATTCAATTGATGAGCATGAGCTATATAAGACTGCCTTAAAGTCACTGTAATTGTCAGGATTTGATGAAGTGATAGAGCTGTGATCCATAGTAGGTTGCTGGGAGAGGCTAATAGCCCCTTCCCCACAGGATCGATCCATGTACTCCCCAGCCAGCTCGGCTGGAGCCTCCTCGAAATCAGTGAGGGCAGTGATGTTGGCCATCCCTCCCCTGGTCTGCGATCTTTCACGTCTGTTGTGTGTCAGCTTGATCTGTATGAGATAAGGCATGTGATGAGAAGGGATGGAGCAGAGGCTAGCTGAGATGCATGTCCCCTGTGTGTGGTGAGTCCACCCCAGAAGGGCCAGAGTATGGAGTGTAGGCAAAAGATGGATAGGATGGTGGTGATGTGAAAGTCTCGGTGAGTGAATGAGCGCTGATATGTGTCCTCCGCTAATGGCTGTGCGATACCCCTGAAGAGAGTAGCCATTTGAGTGCATGATGCCATGATGAGAGTTTGATATTGGAGGGAATTGAAGGATAACTTAGCTTGGTGAAGGGAATGAGATCACTCATCCTCTTCCTGCACTGGATAGTGTTTTGGGTGTGGCTGTCAGCCACGCTGACCTGCTTTGTGACTGCCTCCCAGGCCGGAGACATGATGCTGCTGCGTTTCCTGGAGCCATCCCTGGGATACAGGACATGCTTGTGCGCCTGCACTCCTCTTATCAAGGCCAGAAAGGCCTGGTGGCCGAAGTGGGTACTGCCGCTGTCCTGAGGTTTTCAGCCACCTTCTTGTGGCTGGAAGACATCTTCGCACGTGTCCTGAAGACAGGCTGGAGAGAGTGAGATGTATGTGTTGGACTGGTGTTTAAATGTGTCGTCTGGACCTTTGACCCCACTACTGATGGCAGGCAGACGAATCAGCTCCCGACCCGCCAGGTGATTTGACCCAATACTTGCCTATGTATAATTAATGAACCTCCAAGCGCGGAATTGGGTGTAAGTTTCTGCCATTCCAGCCAGTGGGGTGGGCACTGCTGAAACCTCTTGCCACCGTGCTTATATCTGATAAATGGAAGATTCTGCCCATGGATTTATTTAGATAACTGAAACTTAAAAGAGAAACAAAAGGATATAATTATGACAAGCAAACTGAAGATAATCATCAGGAATGTAAAAAATGTATTAGTGATGTGAAAAAGTAGATCAGAATGTTAGAAGGCATTATGAAAGAAACAGATATACAAAGGGAAAGAGTGTTTTTATAAGCATATAAACAGTTAAAGAAATGCACATGCACTGCAGACAGACCACTTTGGATCCCTAATAGCATTCGTAGCACTGTTACTGAGCCCAATTTGTCAGCCAAGAGAGGGTTGCACCACTTCAGATGATGGTGGGAGTCTAATTTTTGAGAATGACGTTATGGCAATAATATTAAATACTTGTCAAACATTATAAACCCAAGCAGAATATGGGTGAGAAATTGGGCTCAGTAAGTGCTACAGATGCTGTTCGGAGTCCAAAATGGTCTCCGCAGTGCATGTACACACTGATGCAAAACATGCCAGACACCACCTTGGTGAAGGAGTTTGCAGGTGCAGTTTTTAACTGCCAGAAATGTGTGGAATAATCAGATTATGGTGTTAATCAGCACGCAATGTTGATTTAATGTCAGCGCTGCCATTCCAACACTCAGCAATCTAGCTAATGCCCTTCCTTAAACTCATATAGCTGAACAGGGTTTGACACCTGATGGGCCATTTATTGCCCATCCCTAGTTGCCCTTAAGAAGGTGGTGGTGAGCTGCCTTCTTGAACTGCTGCAGTCCATGTGGTGTGGGCACACCCACAGAGCTGTTAGGAAGTTGCAGGATTTTGACCCAGTGACAGTGAAGGAACTGCGATATATTTCTAAGTCAGAACGGTGAGTGATTTGAAGGGGAACTTACAGGTGGTGGTGTTCCCATCTATCTGCTGCCCTTGCCCTTCTAGATGGCAGTGGTCATGGGTTTGAAAGGTGCTGTCGAAGGAGCCTTGGTGAATTCCTGCAGTGTACCTTGTAGATGGTACACACTGCTACTGTGTGTCGGTGGTGGAGAGAATAAATATGTGTGGATGTGGTGCCAATCAAGCAGGCTGCTTTGTCCTGGATGGTGTCAAGCTTCTTGAGTGTTGTGGGAGTAGCATTCATCCAGGCAAATGGGAAGCATTCCATCACATTCCTGACTTGTGCCTTGTAGATGGTGGACGGGCTTTGGAGTGTCAGGAGGTGGGTTACTCGTTGCACTATTCCTAGCCTCTGACCTGCTCTTGTGGCCACAATATTTATATGGCTAGTCCAGTTCAATTCCTGGTCAATGGTAACCCCTAGGATGTTGATAGTGGGGGATTCAGTGATGGTAATGCCATTGAACATAAAGGGAAGATGGTTGGATTCTCTCTAGTTAGAGATCGTCATTGCCTGACACTCATGTGTGCAAATGTTACTTGCCACTTGTCAGCCCAAGCCTGAATGTTGTCCAGGTCTTGCTGCATTTGGACATAGACTGCTTCAGTGTCTGAGGATTAGCGAATGGTGCTGAAGATTGTGCAATCATCAGCGAACATTCCCACTTCTGACCTTATGTTGGAAGGAAGGTCATTGGTGAAGCAGCTGAAGATGGTTGGGCGGAGGACAGTACCCTGAGGAACTCCTGTAGTGATGTCCTGGAGATGACTGACCTCCAACAACCACAACCATCTTCCTTTGCACTAAGTCCAACCTGCAAAGAGTTTTCCCCCTGATTCCCATTGACTCCAGTTTTGTTAGGGCTCCTTGATGTCACACTCAGTCAAGTGCTGCGTTAATGTCAAGGGCAGTCACTCTGACCTCACCTCAGATATTCATCTCTTTTGTCCATGTTTGAACCGAGGTCAGTAGCTGAGTGGTCCTGGCAGAACCCAAACTGGGCGCCAGTAAGCAGGTTATTGCTAAGTGAGTTCCTCTTGATAGCACTGTTGATGACCCCTTCCATTACTTTACTGATGATCGAGAGAAACCCAGGTCCCCAGAGTATTACTCTGGGTTTCTAGATCACTAGTCCAATGATAATACCACTACACCATCACCTCCCCGTATCCCATGAATGAATAAGAAATAAACACAGCAGAGGAGACTACTGCTCACCAGCACTATTTAAAGTGATCATCAACTACTTCCAGATTAGTTGCCGGTTGATTTCTTCTGGCTGTTACTAAAATTTTTTTACAACTTTGTTGCTTTCCATAGTTGTTTCAAGTTTCAAAAGTTTGCAGGGAGTTATGACGAGCACTAAGAGATATCTTGCTGACATTAAGACTTCCACACAAATCAACTCCTCTCAAAAATAGGCGTTCCTTGAATAGAACCTAATGGCAAATGAGCAGAGGTCACACAGAGTGGTACAAGCTTCTAGAAGAGGGAGGAAAGCAGCAAGCGGAGAGCCATATTCACTCAGGGTATATACGGAGCAATTCTCCAACATGAACATCAATGAAGAACAACACATCTATGCTTTACTAAGGAGGTCCTTACTGTATCAGTTAACTCCTGTAGCAACGACTTCAACCTCAGAACAGGGCAAGGTTTGCACTGCCCATCGCTGTGAAGGTGACCATGATAATGAACTGTTTTAAGCATAGCTTCTTCCAAGTAGGAGCTGGAGGTATTAGCAGCATCTTGCTTTTCTCCACCCACTGTTGCACCAAGGCAAAAGGTGGAATCTTACTACGATAGCTTTTCATCAGCAGTGGGGACTCTTTCTGGGTCCCAACCCTAGTGGTTTTGGAGGGATGCCTGCCTGCGCGATCTTAGTAGAGGTGAACAATTAAGAGGCTCCCTCGAGGTGCCCTGTCCAATTAATGATGGTGGGTGGGCTCTGCAGGCTGGAGTGCTAATGGGAGCACCTGAGTCTATGGTTGGCCAGCAGCCCCAATGGGTGGGTGAGTAAGCCACTTGATGGGGGACCATGAGAATGAAACAAGATGGAGACACCCTTTGAAAACTACAGAAACAAATTGTGGCTCTGGCTGGCAAGCCAGCATGTAGAAGGGAAATTGCTCCACAGGAGGATCTGTGGCTGCAGTTGAGGACACCTGGCAGGTGCACCTCCTGTGGAGAGAGGGATAACTGATGCTTTTCTGGCTTCCCTGGTCTGACTTCGTGTGGTATATAGCTCTGATAGTAACAGTTTGCTCTTCCAAGGCAGTAGGCTGACCTTGCATAAGTCCAGTATGAGCTTCCACTGCAGTACCTAGACTTGGTGGAAGCTGCTTGTTCTGCAATGGATCAAACACTGAAGTGGGGTTGAGTCCACAATATGCTAATGGATGGCCGCCTGTTCCATGTTGAAAAGGATGGGCTCCAAGCTCTGCGCAAAGCCCAATGTCAGGTTAGTGCCAGACTCTTCCATGCTCTTTGACAATGAACACAAGCTTTCTGGTAGGTTTCCAATTACAACAAGCATTTTGTTGTCCACATTCATCAGGCTTCTTCTGTGCTCTGACACATTGAACTTCTCATCTGAGTCCTCTCCAGCAGAATGCACATGTGACCTCATACTCCAGGAAGCTAGCACCTGTGGTATCCTTGCATGTAGCCTACTTGTGCCTGGTGTCTCACCACATCCAGATCTCACCCTAATCTATCCTCCAAGATATGTGCAGTGACAGGATCTGAGCTTGTGCCTGCGAGTATGAAATTAACTGATGATATTTCTTCATCACTGGCTTCTTGATCTTCCTCCACTGCCTTACCAACTTGCACATTTTTGGACTTTTGAAAGGAGAAAGGCACAGGGTAATTTTGTGGTGAGAGGAGAAGAGAAAGTAAGAAATGTATGCTTAACCCATCTGCACTTGTAAGACAAAAGAGATTGTACGAAGAGGACAAAGATAGGCTCCGCATCCACAAACATTCACTCCCTCCACCACCGACGCACACTAGCAGCAGTGTGTACCATCTACAAGGTGCACTGCAGGAATTCACCAAGGCTCCTTAGACAGCACCTTCCAAACCCAAGACCACTACCACCTAGAAGGACAAAGGCAGTAGATAGATGGGAACACCACCAGCTGGAAGTTCCCTCCAAGTCACTCACAATCCTGACTTGGAAGTATATTGCTGTTCCTTCACTGTCGCTAGGTCAAAATCCTGGAACTCCCTCCCTAACAGCATTGTGGATGTACCTACATCACATGGACTATAACAATTCAATAAGGCAACTCACCGCCACCTTCTCAAGGCGAAGCCCACATCTCCTGAATGAATAAAAAATATGAATGTAAGGAGGAGGATTAGGTCAGGAGATATTGTCATTTTCAATGGTTTCAGCCCTGCTGCAGGCCATGGCCTCAGTGATGGTCATTCCAGTAACATCCAGTGCCATCTCCCCCATATGGATGTTAGAGCATGCAGGGGCACCTCTTCAACCTCCAGTTAACTACTGTTGCCTTTAGTTGTGCGTCCTCTTTCGCCTAAGAGAGGGAAGTGTGACCGTGAATGTGGTATAACATGTGTGGATGATTGAATAGTTGAACGGCTTGCAGTGTGTGTAAGCTGTGAGGTGTAGGTGTAAGGCTTGTAACAGCATTATATGTGTATGGTTAAGTTGAAGCTATGAATGTTAGGCATAAGCCCTGATTGATAGAGATTGTTGATGGGTGAGTGATGGGGGGATGTGGTGAATTGAGCAGTTTTTGAGCTAGTGGTACTGTTTGTAGTTTATGGCATTTGAAAGTTCCCTGAGCTTGACTACATGTTTGTGGTCATTAAACTTACTGCGGCACTGTATCAATGTCCTTGGGACCAGACTCCTGGCATTAACCTCCACAGCCATCTGCTCCCTGTTATGACCGATGCAGTTGGTAAAGTGGAGTTATTTAAAATTCCCAGAGGGAAACCTTAAACAACTGTCATAACCTATAATTTTAAGTGCTGTTTGAGATGTAACTCTAAATTCAGGAATCAGACCACCAGTCCTCGAGGTTTTACATTAGACTAAATGAAACATTTTATTAATTTACACAGGTTAAGATATATATACACATAGCTACAAATTACTACTATCATAATTTCTAACAAATCCCAAACTAATCTCCATTAAGGCAACAGCAACCCATAGACTTAACCAAACAGCGGGCAAAGCATTTTCACCTTATGAATTAAAAATGAGTTTCTTTTCACTTTGGTTCATTTGGAGCCAGTTGGAGGCTTACAATTGCCTTTTGATCTCACATTGCCTGTGCTCTGCACACCCGAAAACTGCTGAAATTATACCTACCACTACTGATGGAATGTTAATTCTCATTGCATCAACAACCTTTTTGAACTCCACCTTTTAACAATGAAACCCCTTTCATAGTACCAATTTTATTAGTAATATAAACATATGGCTTGCTATCTGCTAGATAGGCGTCAAGTTTTCACCCCACTTCTTGAATGCTCTATTCAAAAATCGCAAATGCACGCTATCTCTCTTACATATCAAAACTAGCACATATCAAAGCACCCAGAATAGCTGACTTTAAACCAGTTAAGGCACACCCACAGATTAAACCTCTACTTTAAAAGGAAAATATTTTCCAATAATATTATATACATTTAATAGCTTCATGACACTCCCATTTCCTTTTCACTGTGTATCTGGAGAGCTTCCTGGCCCCCGGCAGATGCAGGATGTCTCTTCTCCTTTCCATTTTCAACAACAACAACTTATATTTAAATAGCACCTTCAATGTAATGAAGCATCCTGAGACATTTCACAAAGTATTATAAAACAAAATACAACACCAAGCCTCATAAGGAGGTATTAGGTGAGATGGCCAAAAACTTGATCAATGAAGTAGGTTTTAAGGTATGCCTTAAAGGAGAAAAGTGAGGTAAAAAAGTGGAGAGGTGTAGGGAGGGAATTCCAGAGCTTAGGATCTAGCAGCTGAAGACACAGACACTAATGGTGGAGCTGATGTTCAAAAGTTCAGGATCAGAGGAGTGCAGAGGGTTGTGGGACTGGGGGAGGTTACAGAGAAAAGGAGGCGAGGCCATGCAGGGATTTGAAAACAAAGATGAGAATTTTAAAACCATGATATTGATTGACTGGGACCCAACAGTCACCAAATCCTCCAGTGCAGCATCAGAAAACCTTTGTGCCTTCTCTCTTCCATTTTCAGGCATTCTTCTATCTTTTCTAGGTCAGATTCTGCTTCCTATGGACTCCACAGCACTGTTGCAGCCACAATGCAGCTCTCTTTTAAGAGGCACAGGTTAGATCTAGATTTTTGGGGCCCTGCTGTTGGTGCAGCCAATCAACGGTGTTGCTTAACACTGGCTGCATGCAGAAATTATATAAATGAACAGGCAGCACGAAAATAGTGTTCTGACTGCATTGCTCCAATGGGCAGGGGTTAATTGCACATGGGCTAATTTTCGAGGGCTATCCATTTTAGTTCCATCCCATGCATTAGTTTTTGAATGAGGTAAGCAGGAAACAAAAATTATTGAATAAAAACTACTTTAAAAGTATTTCTGAATTCCTAGACTATTGCTTAATTTGCTTTCGCAGGAAGAGTCATGTCGAAGCTTTTCACCTCTATCAGAGTCCACTCACCAACCAATCAATGCTGTCTTCTCATTAATATAAATCGTTGTTTTCCCGTTATTTTGGTATTCTTGTGAAGTATCTTGATAATTGCAAGACGAAAAGCTTCGACATGTGTCTTTTTTCAACAATACTAATACGACTAATTTGCTTCCCCTGTATAAACTCTGTAATACCCAGACATGAAATCTGATTGCCATGTTGAAGAATTTATTTTAATCCAACTAAAAACTATTTTGGGTTTATTGAAAAAACAGTGCATTATTACCAGCTATAACCTTAATCTGTTAACTATCAAATGATTATATAGTAGCCGAATCAAAGTTATGTTAGAGATAGTAGGATAGGTCATTATTTCACACCAGGCCATCCAGAAGAGAGTAATTGTACCTTAATGGAACACTCCTAAAAACAGTTGAAAACATTTTTCTGTTTGTATTGAATTAAATTCAAGGTCATAAGAAAATATCATAAATCTTTTTCATTGTGGGATATAAGTGGTAAAGTGGCATTTCATTAATTATTCCAACATTTGCTAATGTACATTTGATAGTATCTCTATCAGACATGTTCAGATTCGCTTAATTGCATCCTTTCACATGTTAATCAGAATATCTCTGGATGACTGAGGATGCCTTTTTGAGGCATTTTATCTATCTGCCTCACAATATATGCTAACAGTTTGAGATGACACTTGTGTGGTTTTAAATGCAGAATTATAAATGTTTTAAAAAAAAATTAATGGTACAATTGAGTACAAATAATATGCTTTCACATGTGCTTTATGGGATAGTTGAGCAGCATTGTAGGATAAAGGATGGGCTTATCAGCTGATGTCTCAAATTTTATACCTCGCTGCGTTCCTTCCCTTAGGCCAATGGTATGATTTGTTTGGATTCCTTCCTTTTTAATTATTTGTACCATGCTTTTGATAGTGTAAAACTCTATCATATTCATCATCTTTGATATTTTTCCATGATAGGGGCTGCACCACAGTATGCTGAAAAATGAACATTGCCCCCTTTGTTCTCAAAAATTGATTTCCTATAAGGCATAGCGGCATGAGGAATAATATTTACTGAGTTGCTTTGAATGTGTATAATTGGTTTAATCGCATAACATAACAAGTCAAAGTATACCTCATAAATGCAAACTAGAGAGGCATTTCATCACTTGAAACTTAAATTGTTAAACTTGATTCTCAATGTTCTTCAAAACTTAATGCACTCTCATTATGTTTCTAATTCTTGTTGGGGGTGAAAAAGCACTGTCTAAACTATTTTGTATTGGTAGAGTCAGCAGTATCAGACATTATGGGGCTGGATTTTACTGCGGCTTCAGGACCCTAATGTTGGGATCAAATGGGAGTCTCAAGCCCACAGTTGCCAGCCGCAAGACCAGCAGTGTTGTCTTCCAGGAGGCAGCTTCTTAATTGGCTGCCTCTGACCTCACCATGGTGGACGAAAAATGCAGCAAGCTGCTTCATGTTTCTCTGAGCATAGCCTAGAGACCGTCTTGCACCAGGTGGAGGCTCACGGGTATGTCATGTTTCCCATTGGACCCTGGCAGCCTCCCAGTTCCACCAAGGCAGCCTGGATCAAAATCGCTGAGGTGACCAGTGCCTTGGGACAGCATCAGAGAACTGGGATCCAATGCCGAGGTGCTTTAGTGACCTTCTGTGCTACGGTAAAGTGAGTGAGATGCTCTTCTAAGGCATGCAGCCTGGCCTTGCTGCAGTGCGGGAGCAGCAAATGTATGTGGTCAAGGGGAAAGGGAAACAATTTATGCTCATGTGAACTGTAGGGACATGAGAGTCTCTTGCAGGGTCTCACTTAGGCTCGGAGCCATAATCTAGATGTAACAGGAATGAGTGACACAATACCAAATAACGTCTGAAAACAACAATTTGTATCAAACAATTATTAGTGATAAGAAAAGGAAAGAAAGATGACTTTATTGAAAAGAAAGAATGGAAGAAAAAATATTAAGAGGAAGGAAGAAAGACAACTTTATTATAGTACATGCTATATTACAAATGGTAACCCCAAATTGGTCTGTTCAAGACAGCTCTGCAAAATGGTAAAACAACCCAAATAAGTCTGTTTGAGACAGCTCCATAAGAAGGTAAAATTCCCCTTGGTTCATACATCACCAAGTCTCTGAATAACCTTGCATGAGAGTGGACTCTCCAATCAGTCACTCCATTGATGGCCCTTTCTCCATAGTCTTGAGTGGTTGACTATTCCACTCCAGCTGCAGCCCTGAACATTGGATGCTGTGCCCCTTTTAAGTCCAGTTTCTGCCTCCATTCCAGTCTTGAGGCTTCTATCCAGACTTTCTCAAAACAAGGGCCTGATATCCATGAGCCCTTATCAAATTCTTCTCACAGGCAGTGCAAGGCTTGCACAATTTGCAATATTCACATCTCTTGATGGGGCCTCCCATCAGGTTATTCTGCCGTTCAATCAAACTCTATTTCCTAATTCCGCACCAAAGATGACCCCCCCCCCATGTATAAGGCTATCCATTATCTTGGCTTGTAAGTTCAAGGATCATCAAATGTAGTAAGGAACTGACTCCTGTTAAACAATAACAGTTTTTATTTTAACAGAGAGAAAAAACAGTAGTTTAGACAAAATAATTGCTGTAAACATGGCTGAACAGACCAGTATGAAAACGTAGCCTTGGGAAAACCGAGTCCAGAGTTAATAATATCGCCACTGATTACTATTGATTACATAACTGATTAATTGCTTGACTTAAAGCACAATCACACTTACCAAGTAACTTCTTAAAAATTCAATATAGGGTTCATACAAGTTCTCTTAAAACCAAGCAAAACAAAAATAAAATTCAAAAATATAAAATTGCAAACATTAGTGCCTTCAGGCCTCAGACGCACAGAATGGAGGAAATTGGTAGACAGTCATGTGAGGCAAAAACAAAAAATGCTGGTAAAACTCAGCAGGTCTGACAGCATCTGTGGAGAGAGAGACAGAGATAACGTTATACGGACTTGAAACATTATCTTTCTCTCTCTCTCTACAGATGCTGTCAGACCTGCTGAGTTTTTCCAGCATTTTTTGTTTTTGTTTCAGATTTCCAGCATCTGCAGTATTTTGCCTTTTATTATAGTCATGTGAGACACCTTGGAGACTTCTCCAAGCACCTTGCCTGATGACCCTACACTTCACCCTTCCATCTTTGCCTTTCAGCAGAAGAGGGCCCACAACATGACAGAGATGGCAAGGACTGGAGCTGGACCCCCAAACCTGAGGGACATCAAACCTGCAGAGGAGAGGGCAATGACCATTGCAAGAATGCCGGGGATTGAATGTATGGGTGAACTTCTCCCAGGTGCACATGGCCATGGATGCCATACAACTGTGCAACTGGATATGTTCACCACTAGGGAAAAGGGATAGATGGTAGTTGGGAGCATAGAAAAGTCCTTAAGGGGGATGCTTCTCCCCAAGTTAGAAAGCTCTGCAAACTGGGAGGCATCGACTGTCAGAGGTGGCTGAGGAAGGAGGTCAAAGGGAAATGGGAGATGATGTGCAGGACTTCAGCTCATAACTATCGTCCATTTCTCTCTCAGGTCCAACAGCTTAGTTCCACATCCCCCCCACCAAGAGAGGAGTCTGACCTCAGGTAGGAGGAGGAGACCCCAGTTGGCCGAGGGTGCACCGTCAACAACTTACAAGGCACTAGTCACCAGCCCAGAGACACACTGCAGTGGGCTTTGGCATGGAAATAGATTGGGAAGCACTTAATGAAGAGCACAGCACCAGTGTGCTGGAGGAGGAGTTTGAGGCAGAGGTGTCCGTGCACATTTTACGCAGAAGTGGGGGAGGGTAGTGGCAGGGGTGCTCCGCAGGTGAGTGAGATAGAATCTCAAGAGTCCCCCTTTGGGACTGAATATTTGGCCCTGAGGCTGCAGATAAGCACTCATCTAGCTGAATTTCCTGAGGCAATGTGAGATCATGCACTCCAAATGGTGCAGTCTGTTACTGTCATGACCTCAATAATGTCCCCCGCAGGGGACCACATGATGAGCACCCATGAGAGAGTGGCCAACCTCATGGTGAGTCCATGTGTCAGCATGTGCAGCGTAAGCAGGAGGTGTGAGACCTCATGCATGGGGTGTGAGATCTCCTGTGCAGTGGCAATAGCTCGATTACATTAGTGAGGCAGGAGCTACGGTTACTGAATGGGATTATCTCGGGTATAGCAGAACTGTGGCCAGATGGGATGGCAGCTGAGCCCTAGCACCACAGCCCGGCCAGCCATTGGAAAACGACCCCAAGGGCTCATCATTCACAGGAAGAGGTTGAGGTTTCATGTTTTTGGAGGGAATCTCAATATCCTCTGACTCTTCAGCCACTCAGCTCAATCTGCTAGCTAGGTCCATTGAGGGCAGCTGCCGCTGCACAGATGTAGGTAATGCAATCTGAGGTAGGGCTCTAACAGGTCCCTGCATGACAAGATGGACTGCAGCGACACCAACAGCCTTATAGTCAGGGACGTGAGCACTCTGCCTCCACATCATCCGCAGTAACAAAGGGGGCACTTACGTAGCAGTGTCTGAGAATGGGGGACACCACGTCAATTAGGGCACTAATGGGATCACTGTGGTATTTAGATAAATTTTAATGTGTTAAGTAAGAAACTAGAGACGTGTAAATAAGAAATACCTTTATCTGTGGAAAATAATAGCTATGTACAATATATTTACTGACTTTTGGATGTGTTCACGCTGTCCAAAGTCTTTATTGTCTCAGTCGTCCTATGCTGTACATCCACATGTGATTCATCAATCTTCTATCAGGTTTGATTGCAGGATCCTTCCAATGGCCTTCCCTTAGTTTAGCCAAGCACCTACTCTGACCTCCTGGTCAGCTTTCAACCTCATGGCAGGGTCCCATCACGTGAAGCACTGTTGTATAAGCTTCTGGCGACTATGGCATTCTGCATGGACTCCTCATAGTATGTGCGTAGACAACCCCTCTCTTGTTTCTGGGGGCCCTCCTATTGGCCTTCCACCTCACCTTCCTCATGGGCGCATATTGCATTTTCTGTATCCTCATCTTCCTTTTTTAAAAATTCATTTATGGGATGTGGGCATCGCTGGCTAGATTGCCCATCTCTAATTGCCCTTGAGAAGGTGGTGGTGAACTGCCGCCTTGAACCGCTGCAGTATATATGGTATAGCTGCACACACAGTGCTGTTAGGGACGGAGTTCGAGGATCTTGACCCAGCAGCAGTGAAGGAACAGCAATTATAGTTCCAAGTCAGGATGGTGAGTGACTTAGAGGGGAACTTCCAGCTGGTGATGTTCCCATATGTCTGCTGCATTTGTCCTTCTAGATGGTAGCAGTCATGGGTTTGGAAGATGCTGTCTAAGGAGACTTGGTAAGTTCCTGCAGTGCATCTTGTAGATGGTACACACCTCTGCCACTGCATCGGTGATGGAGGGAGTGAATGTTTGTGGATGGGGTGCCAGGCTGCTTTGTCCAGGATGGTGTCAAGTTTCTTAAGCATTTTTGGAGTTGCACTCATCCAGGCAAGTGAAGAGTGTTCCGTTACACTCCTGACTTGTACCTTATTGATAGTGGACAGGTTTGGGGAATCAGGAGGTGAGTTACTCACTGCAGGATTCCTAGCCTCTGACTAGCTCTTGTCACCACAATTCAGTTTCTGGTCAATGGTAACTGCCAGGATGTTGATAGTGGGAGATTCAGCAATGGTAACATTATTGAATGTCAAGGGCAGACGGTCAGATTCTCCTTTGTTGGAGATACTCATTGTGTGGCACTTGTGTGGCGCGAATATTATTTGCCACTTGTTAGCCCAAGCCTGGATATTATCCAGTTCTTGCTGCATTTGGACATGGACTGCTTCAGTATCTGAGGAGTTGAGAATGGTGCTGAACATTGTGCAATCATCATCAAACATCCCCAATTCTGACCTTATGATGGAAGGAAGGTCATTGGTGAAGCAGCTGAAGCTGGTTGGGCCTAGGACACTATCCTGAGGAATTCCTGCAGTGTTTTCCTGGAACAGAGATGATTGACTTCCAACAGCCACAACGATCTTCCTTTGTGCTAGGTATGACTCCAATCAGCTGAGACTTTCCCCCCAATTCCCATTGACTCCACTTTTGCCAGGGCTCCTTGATGCCACACTCGGTCATATGCTGCCTTCATGTCAAAGGCAGTCACTCTCATCTCACCTTTGGAGTCTACCTCTTTTGTCCATGTTTGAACCAAGGCTGTAATAAGGTCAGGAGCTGAGTGGCCCTGGCGGAACCCAAACTGAGTGTCAGTGAGCAGGTTATTGCTTAGCAAGTGGCACTTGATAACACTGTTAATGAACCCTTCCTTCACTTTACTGTTGATTGAGAGTTGACTGATGGGGCGGTAATTGGCCAGCTTGGATTTGTTCTGCTTTTTGTGGACGGGACATACCTGGGCAATTTTCCACATTGCTGGGTAGATGGCAGTGTTGTAGCTGTATTTGAACAGCTTGGCTAGGGGTGTGCATATTCTGGATCATAAGTCTTCAGTACTATTGCTGGAATATTGTCAGGGCTCATTGCCTTTGCAGCATCCAGTGCCGTCTTCTTAGGAGAGGCCTCATTGCTCCTTGGTCCAGAGCCAACCCTCTCCTGAGTGCCAGGTTGTGGAAAATGCAGCATACCATAATGATTTTGGAGACTCTGTGAAGTGCTTACTTTAGTGAGACGCCTGAGTGGTCCAGGCATCTAAACCTCATCTATAGAAGGCTAATGGCCTGTTAATGAGGGCTCTCTTGAATGTGGCTCTCGCTGTACCTTCTCTGCGGTTGGGTCTGGGGATGTCACAGGGCTTTGAGAAACCACATTTTCAGGTGGTTACCCATATCCAGAGTAGCCAGCCACAATCTTGTCAGCGCAGACTCCGTGAGGTTAAAGGAGTCATGGCAACTGCCAGGGTAACAGGCGCAGGCATATACAAACCTTTTGCGGTGGTCGCAGAGAAGTTGCACATTCAGGGGATTGGAGCCCTTTTGGATGATGTGCCTCTTAGCATTCACATAGGGTAGATGCAGTGAGCTACACCTTGCACTTGGGGGTATCCTGAGATATAGAAACATAGAAACTAAGAGCAGGAGTAGGCCATTCAGCCCTTTGAGCTGCTCCACCATTCAATATGATCATGGCTCATCCTCTATCTCAATGCCATATTCCTGCTTTCTCTCCATACCCCTTGATGCCCTTAATATTCAAAAATTTATCAGTTTCTTTCTTGAATATACTCAGTGACCTGGCCTCCACAGCCTTCTGTAGTAGAGAACCCCACAGGTTGACCACCCTCTGAGTGAAGAAATGTTTCCTCATCTCAGTCCTAAGTGGCCTGCCCAATATCCTGAGGCTGTGGTCCCTGGTTCTAGACTCCCCAACCAGGGGAAACATCCTCCCTAGCCCTGTTAGAATGTTATATGTTTTAATCCGATCCCCTTTCATTCTTCTAAACTCTAGTGAATACAGGCCCAGTCGAACCAATCTCTCCTCGTACGACAGTCCTGTCATCCCCTGTATCAGCCTAGTGAACCTTTGCTTCACTCCCTCTGTGGCAAGTATATCCTTTCTTAGGTAGGGAGACCAAAACTGCATGCAATACTCCAGGTGTGGTCTCACCAAGGCCTTGTATAACTGCAACAAGACATCCGTACTTATGAACTCAAATCCTCTTGCAATGAAGGCCAACATACCATTTGCCTTCCTAATTGCTTGCTGCACCTGCCTGTTTACTTTCATTGACTGGTGTACAAAGACACTCTGATCCCTTCGTCCATCCGTATTTCCCAATATATCACCATTTAAATAATACTCTGCCTTTCTGTTTTTCACACCGAAGCGTATAAATTCACATTTATCCACATTATACTTCTTCTGCCATGTGTTTGCCCACACGCACAACTTATCTAAATCACCCTGAAGCCTCCTTGCATCCTCCTCACAACTCACAACCCTGCCCTGTTCTGTGTCATCAGCAGATCGACTGGTTGTGTCGACCAAGGCAGATCCTTTCACCCTCTGTGTCTGTGCTGCAACTGTGTCAAAGGAAATGAAGTGCCTTACCTTGGCAGAAAAGGCCCCTGTTAGCTGATGAATGCATCTGTGTACTGCAGACTGTGAGATGCCATAGAGGTCAGATGTAGAGCTACGGAAAGAGCAGTTTGCGAAGAAATTGATGGTCACAGCCATCTTCAGGTCCACAGGGAATGCTTGCTTCTGGTTTCTCCTTGGCTGCAGGCCTTCTCGCAAAAGGTTGGAAAGCTCAGCCACCATCTTTTGAGACAGATGCATCCATCTCTGACATGACCTCTTGGTCATACCAAGGTATTTTACCCTGTTCCTGTACAGTCTCATGGATGGGTTGTTCACCAGCATTCTACCCCTCCTTCTCGCTGTTGTTATAGGCCTTTAAGGGATTTCAGCATGACACCACTAGAAGAAAAATGTCATGTAATCCAGTCTTAGTTTCACTTTTGCTTTGAGCAGAGCACACGCACAGCTCTGATGTCTTCAAGCTTTATACCTATGTATAACTATTCTCATGTGCCTAGCTTTAATAAATGAACCCACAATGTGTTTACGCGATGCCTTATGAGCGAATGGTACCTTGTATCTTATACAGTAAATAAGCCCAGGGGTTATATCATTATAATAACAAGACATTCGCAGGCACTCGATGTCATGTTGCCTCCTGCCTTGGAGCCATGCACTTGGCAAGTGAGGCATTTCAGACAACTGCTACTAATGCTGCTCCACCCATGCCTCTATATTCAGCAGCTTCCATTCTAGATTGCAGGTTTTAAAGTGCTTTTATTAGCACTCAGGAGGTTGAGCTTGAAGGCACATGGCTCCTTCTTGCTAAGTTCCAGATGTGTTGGGTGTGGCTTTAAGGGAATCTTCATTCCACTCCTCCCTCCCTGCCAGACACCCAGCTTGCTTGCTGGCAATGTTTGGTGGTTTAAAAGTTGTAGAAAAACGTTAAGGAAAGTTGCTGCACTTTATTTACTACCTCTTCCCAGCCTGGCAAATTTCAACTCAGTAGAGGAGACGAACGTTTATTCAGTTCGCTAAATGTGCGGGTCCTGACAAAATTGGCGGGGGTTAGGAAATGCAATTCTCATCCCCCTCTTATACTGGGAACCTGACATCATCAGGGGTGGATGTTTATTCCACAGAGGAGACATCCCTACCCTTGACAAAGGTATACAAAAATGATGTGTGTTCAAGAATGCAGAGGAAAATTGGATTTCCTCTGAAAATTCTAAGTTTGGCCTTTCTGGTGTGCACATTGGCTGCTGAGAAACGAGCGTGTGGTTAACATGGCAGACAGCAGGAAACCAATGGAAATAGGGTATTAAGTACTCCAACACAATTTTAATGGTGGGCCTATCCCATTTGTACCAGATAGCAGGTGCCAAAATTGGCTGTATTGTCTTTTCAGAGTCCTGAGATTCCACCATTGTTGAAGCTGTGCTAAATCAGATGCAGTCAAAGGTCAATTTTTTTTTGTTGTTTTCTAGCCATGAAATGACATTAGTATCAGACACATTTTTGGACAGACAGCTTCTCAATTTTAGATATACTTGTTCAGCGCTCTTGTCAGATATCCTGCATATGACCTTCCTGAGCATCTTGTGCAGGTCGGCATGACTTTCTATATTACCTTTCCATGTCCAGATATTAGTTCCTATTTCCATAGTGTCATCATTTCTATGAGGATGACCGAACACATTGGTCATTACCTGATTTTGGGTAAATACTTGACTGCTGAATCGCCGTTTAGTCAGCTGAACGGTTCATTTTCTTGGTTTCTAGCTGTCCTCCTACATTCTCTGCTGGTGTCTGGTGAAAAACAGAATACCTGTACCAAATGCCAGGACTTGAGATTTCTCAGTTGAGTGCATATGAGGTGTTTATTAATTAATTGTTTGCCATTGACAGATTTTTGAAGAGCTAAGCGATGCCACAACCAACTGATCAGATCAAAGCTCTGCTACATCCAGTTGTGAATGGTGGTGGACAATTAAATAACTAACCAGAGCAGGAGGATCCACAAATTCCTCTATGCTCAATGATGGGAGAGCCCAGCACCTCAGTGCAAGAGACAAGGCTGAAGCATTTGCAACCATCTTCAGACAGAAGAAGTGCCGATTGAATGGTCCATCTCAGCTCCTCCTGAGGTCCCCAGCATTACAGATACAAGTCTTCACCCAATGCAATCCACTCTGTGATATCAAGAAACTGTTGAAGGCACTGGATACTGCAAAGGCTATAGGCCCTGACAATATTCTGGCAATAGTACTGAAGACTTGTGCTCCAGAACTGGCCGCATCCCTAGCCAAGCTGTTCCAAATGTTGGGATGTGAGCGTTGTTGGCAAGGCCGTGAAAAAATGAAAAAAAAATCTGTAGTTTATTGGCATTTTAACCACCTGTTACATTCTTTAGAACTGGGTGAATATGCTTTGCATCAAACTTATAACTTTAAATGAAACTTGGGCCAGAAGTTTCTGGCCCCTCCTGCCGGTGGGATCTTCTTGTCTTGGCGAAGTGAATGGAAGTTTGAATGGCTTGTCACATTCGCTGCAGTGTGAGCCGCCATGCCGGACTGGAAAATTCCAGCCTTTGTTCTCTAAATCCTTCTGTGACAAAATGTTAGATATTTGAAATGTGCCAGCAGGTGACATTCAGGTTGTAGTTCTTCATCATCATCTTTGTAATTTGGAAGCATCCCATCATATGCTGTTAAAGACTAAAGGTGATATAATGCACAGGAGAATATAATATATAATTTAGAAGACTGACTCTTAATTTTTAAGACATTGGGCTGCATTTTACGTACGCCCACTGGGTGTGTTTTTGGTGGGGGCGGGGGCATGTAAAATAGGGCAGGTGCCCACCCCACTACCTTCTCAGCCACACCTGAGCTCACCCCATAATATGGGTAGTGGGTGTGTGCTGAAATTGGCAGCCCGCCCACCATATTTAAATAGATGATCATGGGTCAATTCAGCTTGTTACCAAGCCAACTGACCCAATAGCATGCTGCCCACACCATAAAATGTTTGCTGTGGGCAGTCAGTCAGGAGTGGGCAGCCTGATTTTTAAAAAATAAGTTCTTCAAAGGCCAGGAAGCAAGAGGGTGTTCTGCCCTTTGCCGATTACGGACTACCCCCCACCTTCTTTGTACTTGCCACAGCCTTAAACCCACTCCCTGCCCTCTCCCTGACCTGCCCAAACCCTCCCTTCTCAAGACCTTGGACTTGCCTGTTTCTGGGGATCCTGGACCTTCCCCTCTTGTAGTCCCAGCAGCGCTCACAAACGCGCTTTTGGCATTGTCGGGTCTAATGCAGTTGTTGGCCAATTAGATTGGCCGGCAGCTTCTGAGGATGGGACTTGTGCCTTGGTGAGGGGCAGAAGTCCCACTCAACCCTTGTTTAGCCAGCCCACAGCACATTATGGCTGCAGGATGGGATGGTATGGAGCGAGTCAACTTTCCATCTGGGGGAGGTGAGCCATCTGCATTTAATTCGATTTCAGCTTCCTGTTGGAGACAGGCTGGGTAGCAGGAGTCCTTGTAAATGGGAGGGAGGGCCTGATGACCCAACATCCTCTCGCTGCCATGGGATATTTCCAACATCAGGGTCCTAAATGGGTGTGGTGGCCCACTGGGTGACAGTGGGCATTAGGGCATTAAAACCCAACTCTCCCAACACAGTAAATAAAAAAAAACTTACCTCACCTTTGACGGCATCTCAGCAAGAAAGCACACTCGAATCCTGCAGCCTCAGCAGTGGTCACCCCTATTGGTGATGCTGCTGAAGCTGCCAAGCTGCCAGCCTTCAATAGTACAGCAGTTCTAGTGGTGGACTCTTAATTGGTCATCGCTGGTATATGCAACCCACATAGGATGATGCCCCACTTACAGTCTGCGCAGTGGGACTACCTACCTTTTAATTAAAAACAGCTTTGATTTCTCTACTCTGCTTGCTTTGCTGCTCCCGCCAGTTGACACACCAGAACTGACCTCCATGCCTCTCAGCCAATGTACCCTCTTGGCTGTCCTGCTTGTTTGGCAAAGGCAAACTGAAAAGGGAGAGTTTAGTAGTGTGACTGAAATCATGGCTGTAAAAATTATTTTGAAGATTTTGTTTTAAAAGAGAGACTGAAGGATTGAATTCCAGTGAATAGTGTCCAGATATTTGAGGTTCTTGATGCTCTTCTACAAATGTTACTGTATTGGGTTGGTGTAATGGGGTGATGTCTGTTGGGTACAATAAGGAAAGAGGGGTAAATAGTTGTATGAATTTAAAGAGGTAAAGTGGGACAAGACCCTGGTGGGATTTGAAGGCATGCAATAAAAGATTAATAGGCTTATTTTAAGTGAAATGGCAGAACTGCTGAATAGTATTTACCTTTGAGTAGGTTGAGCCTGAAGTATGTGTATCAGTGCTGTCAGCCATGGTGAAACGTTCATGGTTTAGACCATCCCACCAATGGCTGGATGGATGTTTCAATAGAAATGATGATGGGAGCAAAATAGAGATGATTTCTGAGTTTTTAATTATATTCATCTTTTCCCCCCTCATAGTATCTACCTACAGTGCTGCTTATTCATGAATTGAGCAAGCATGAAGGAGCTTGGACAATCATTCCCATAATACCACAGTAAGTATCCCATCGAAAACAGATAGAATCCATGAAAAATTGAATTGTTTCTGTTTATGGATAAGAGACATATGGTCAGAAGGATAGTGATGCTCACTACTGATGTCGGGTTTAAGTGTGCGTTAACATGGCTATTTTGTTTTGGAAGAATATAAATTAAATAATTAAGAATCAGCTGATCCACAGTGTATCCCAAATGTATTTGTCGGAATTAATTTTTAAAATATGGATCAACGTTCTATCCATATATGTTTGTCACCTGCAACCCAATACAAGCATACATCATGGAGTAAAGTAAACAAGACCTGCAATTTGCAGAAAGTACAATCTGTTCTATTTAATGAACAGTAATTTGAGTTTTGAAAAGGCAGCTAGAATTTGAGTTCCCACTGGGAAGCTGGCTGAGACACTCTTTGTTGATACTTAAAATGTAAGCTCCTTTAATTTATGAGTAACAATGAATTGAAGAAGGTTGCAAATATGAAGTTGAACTAATCACATTTGAATTTCAAGTGTCAATTTTTAAGGGATTCAAATCTTTCATATTGATGCACTTACTGAAAATTGCACACCGACATATATACAAAATATACTATCTATGTAAGATCAAAAATGATAATCTTTTTCAAGAGTAAGAAATAGCCATTTTTATCAAAATAAATAAACCTCTGGTGGGAATGTATGCTTTTAAAGTAGGTAACTCTCGGATGCGATTTTGTAAATGTTAGTGAAAAAATAACAACCGATTGTGAGACTGACTAGACTAGTATGTATGATGAAAGATTCAAATCCAGCTGTGGAGTGAGCAACTTTAGTAGAAAATGACTCAATGGCAAGAAAATTCTATGTTACTTGCTGGGCAATGTATGCTTCAGGCAATAATGGCTGTCCCGATTTGCCTTTAACAGTGATTTGAACAATTCTCATTTGTCTGAATTTGGTTGTCATAACAATAAAAATTAGATTCCTATAATGTAAAAAAAAAAATGATAGAATGCATTTTATTCATCAAGTGATTTAAAACTTAGCCAATATTTGCTACCTGCACCTAACATTTCAAAATTTGGTGTTGATGTCCGGAAGGTTATAACTGATCTCGAAAATAATTTACACAATTAAAACGTTAATAAATAGCCATAAATTTATGTGTAAGTACAGAATGTCTCCCAAAGCATCACTTAACTAAAATAAAAACAGAAAATGCTGGAAAAACTCAGCATGTCTGGCAGCATCTGTGGAGAGCATCACTTAAGTAACCTTTGTTATGGAATCGTGCCAGATTTTCAAAGGACCGTGGAGTTGGGACCCGATGCGGGCAGGAATTAAAAATTGCAGTCCCGGAGGTTGTCTCGTGATCCTGACACTTCCAGGACATTGTTGTATTTTCAAAGGACCAGCGAGAGTGGGGGTCATCGGGAAAAATAGCCGCTGACAATTAATGGCCCCTTGAGCTTGCATGCAGCTCACTGAGCATATTCGATTGAGGCATTCAAGAGGGCATTTAAATAGAAACAAAGTGCAGGGTTATGGGGAAAAGGCAGGAGATTGGAACTAAGTTAAAATGCTCAGAGAGCCAATGCAGACACGGTGGGCTGAATGGCCTTTTTTTGCACCATGACAACTCTGTGATTCTGTTAAGGGGCCTGACAGTTTGGGTTTGGTATTTTCACAATTTTTCGAGCAAGTCCAAACTGTCTTTTGCACGTTAGTGCATAGCTGTCAGGTTCACCCCGGGGACCAAGTCATTTTCTCTGCAGTTGTTTTGAGATGGAATCTGAGGGGCCAGCTAGCATTGACATGAGAGCCGCACCAAACCTTGGAGTCCACTGTTGCTTTCGACCCCCTGGCCTTCCGAGGAGCTGCCTGCTCTAATCGGCAAGTCATTGGCAGCCCTCAACATGGCTGTTGCCTGCCTTTGCTGCTGGCGCTAATCAGAGAGCTTCCGCCTCCAGGAGGTGGTCTCCACCTCTAATTGGGTGCTTAGCTCTTGGCCAGTTCAGCCATTTAACTTTAAAATGAATGTTAGGAACATAGGAAGTAAGAGCAGGAGTAGGCCATGGCTGATCCTCTATCTCAACACCATTTTCCTGCGCTATCCCCATAATTACTTGATTTTTTTACCATCTAGAAATCTATCGATCTCTGCCTTGCACATGCTGAGTCACTGAGCCTCCATAACCTTCTGGGGCAGAGACTTCTAAAGATTTACTATGCACTGAGTGAGTAAAGAAATTCCTCCTCAGCTCAGTCCTAAATGGCCTACTCTTATTCTGAGACTGTGTCCCCTGGTTCTAGCGACTCCCACCAACTAGTGGAAATGTCCTCCTGACATCTACCTTGTCAAGCCGTGTTAAGAATTTTATATGTTTCAATGAGATTGCCTCTCATTCTTCTAAACTCTAGAGAATATAGGCCCATTCTCCTTAATCTCGCATCCTAAGACAACCCAGGGATCAGTCTGGTGAAGCTTTGTTGCTCTCTCCATGACAGGTATATCCTTCCTTGGGTAAGGAGACCAAAACCAAACGCAACACTCCAGGTGCAGTCTCACCAAGGCTCCAACAATTGCAACAAGATATCTTTACTCTTGTACCCGAATCCTTTTGTAACAAAGGCCAGCATACCATTTGCCTTCCTAATTGCTTGCTGCACCTGCATGTTAGCTTTCAGTGACTCATGAATAAGGACATCCAGGTCCTTTTGGACATCAACACTTGCCACTCTTTCACCATTTAAGGAATACCCTGCATTTCTGTTTTTCCTACTAAGGGGGATAACTTCACATTTTTTCACATTATATTCCTTCTGTCTTGTTCTTGCCCACTTACTGTAGTGTCTGTCTAAATCCGCAAGAAACCGCTTTGCATCCTCCTCACAACTCACATTCC
This sequence comes from Carcharodon carcharias, assembly GCF_017639515.1. Classification (NCBI taxonomy): domain Eukaryota; kingdom Metazoa; phylum Chordata; class Chondrichthyes; order Lamniformes; family Lamnidae; genus Carcharodon; species Carcharodon carcharias. Next base: position 44,861,700 of record NC_054477.1, on the reverse strand, counting down.
CGCCTAGCTTTTGTGTCATCAGCAAACTTGGAAATATTGCACTTGGACTGTGCATCCAAATCATTGATATAGATTGGGAATAGCTAGGGCCCAAGCACTGATCCTTGGGGTAACCCACTAGTCATAGTCTGCCAAACTAAGAATGACCTGTTTATTCCTACTCTTTGTTTTCTGTCTGTTAACCAATTCCCAAACCATGCCAGTATATTAGCCCCAATCCATGTGCTCTAACTTTGTTCACTAACCTCTTGTACAGGACCTTTTATTGAAGTCTCCTGGAAATCCAAATACACCATATTCACTGGTTCCCCCTTACTCCAACAGCTTTATCAAACCTGATTTCCCTTTCATAAATCCATGTTAACTCTGTTCAATCAGATCATTATTTTCTAAAGGTCCAGTTATCACATCATCTATAATCAATTATAGCAATTTCCATGCCACTGATGTTAGGGTAATAGGTCTCTAGTGTCCCATTTTCTCTCTCCCTCCTTTCTTAAACGTGGGGTTACATTTGCTACCTTCCAATCTACAGAAACCATTCCAGAATCTATCAAATTTTGGAAGATGACCACCAATGCATCCACTGATGCGATAGCCATGCAGCTTGACCAGAGCTGGGGCCTGGAATTCATTGGGTGTCATGTTCTCGACCTCGCATTGAAAATCTGCCCTCTTAAATCAGAAATTCAAACTCAAGCTACTGGTTAATCATGATCTCGATAATATCAACACATCTTATGTTGTAACATTGGCCCGTAGTTTTCTCTCCTAATAATGGTGAGGTCAATGGCACTCGCTGTAATTTATGTATCAACACTACAGCAAATTCAGGTGAAGATAAATGAAAGTTAAATGCAGCAATTCAAGTGTTGCTGTCCAAGGGGTGCTGCTCTGTTAGCTTCATGAAAACAGCATCTTGTTCAAAAAACTGAAATACCTGGAAAAACTCAGCAGGTCTGGCAGCATCGGCGGAGAAGAACAAAGTTGACATTTCGAGTCCTCATGACCCCTTCAACAGAACTAAGTAAAAATAGGAGAGGGGTGAAATATAAGCTGGTTTAAGGTGGGGGGGGTTGGGGGAGAGAAGTTCGGGGGTTGGTTGTAGGGACAAGCAAGCAGTGATAAGAGCAGTTAATCAAAAGATGTCACAGACAAAAGATCAAAGAGGTGTTGAAGGTGGTGATATTATCTAAAAGAATGTGCTAATTAAGAATGGATGGCAGGACAAGCAAGGTACAGATAGCTCTAGTGGGGGTGGGGTGAAATAAGACTAAAAGGGCATAAAAGGTATAGATTTAAAAATAATGGAAATAGGTGGGAAAAGAAAAATCTATATAAATTATTGGAAAAAACAAAAAGGAGGGGGAAGAAACGGAAAGGTGGTGCGGATGGAGGAGGGAGTTCAAGATCTAAAGTTGTTGAACTCAATATTCAGTCTGGAAGGCTGTAAAGTGCCTAGTTGGAAGATGAGGTACTTTTCCTCCAGTTTGCGTTGAGCTTCACTGGAGCAATGCAGCAAGCCAAGGACAGACATGTGGGCAAGAGAGCAGGGTGGAGTGTTAAAATGGCAAGTGACAGGGAGGTCTGGGTCATTCTTGCGGACATTCTGCCTCATTGTTCAAATGCTGTGAAAGTGCTGTACTTGTGTAGTAGATACAAACTAATCTCACAGAGAAATTTTATACTAAAGTAATTTCAAGCCTAAATATCCTTTTAACCACTTGATAAATGCTGATGACTGTCAGGAAACCTTTCAGGCACTGAAAATGGCCTGTTGCAAGTATAGAGTCTCATTTCCTGTAGGTTTTAATTGTTACTGGAGATTATAAAACTATAAAATTAAATGTTTTAATACTTTTTTATTATGTTTTCTCTCCGGTAATGTCAGAAGTTTCTCCAAATGCCCTCAATGTTTATGTGGCACGTATGATAGAAATGTTGTGTGGGGTATGATCTTATAAATACTTATGGAATTAATAGGCAGTTAATCTGTTTTTGGCATTGGTTGGGGAAGGATTGTTGGCAGAGGCAATAGAAAACCTTCCTGTCCCTCAAAAAGCTTCATGTTCAACTGAAAGACCTTCAATCTAATGTAAGTGATGTTGCTTCCAACAAAACAGCACTCGTTCTTAATTGCTATGGTGTGTGAACCTAGATTATAGCTTCACATCCTGGAATGATGATTGAGACGAACAAAGTGTTTGGTAGGAAGGCTTATTACAGGCTACATTTCACTTTATGTTTCTATTGTTACAAAACCTGAAAAGGCATTGGAACAATTGAATGGTTGAAGCTGAATACCTGCTGTAAAATAAATATGTGGAAAATTTCTAGTTCATAAGCGCTTAAATTGTCTGTCATTTTTTTCAATCTCTGTCAGCAGAACAAATAAATAAACTAAAAATACAGCACATCTACAGCCTTCTTTTTCTGTGAAGTATGGGCAGTTCAGTTTGATAGTTGGCATCAATAATATTATATAAAGACAAAAGTGGGGTTACATTTATGCATTATGCTGGTCAGCATCCCAAAGCACATCCAGGGTCTCCTTAGGCCTTAGTTTCCCATTTCTCTTTTAGGGGTTACTGTGCATTTTCACTATTTCCTGCTTTCTTCTAGATTTCTAACATTCCTGTTTACTTTTTTTTATCTGCTCTGATACTTTAAAATGTACCACTTTCTTAAGCTTGGACATTTTACTGAGCTGCAGTAATCTGTAAGTTAAATATATCTTATGAAAAAGGAAAGAAACACCTTGAAGATAAAGTATTTCTGTTTTTCATAGGGGTTTGTTCTGACCATCATTTTATAGCATAAGCTATTTTGTTGTGATTCTAACTACAATGCATCCTTGTAGTCTAGTAATTTAGCAATAGAATAAAGGCTTGGATTTTGAAGTCACTGGCAAATGAACAGTGATTACTGTTCATTATGTAGGCACCCACAGACTTAAGAGCTTTTGAGTGGCAACTTACAGTCTTTGGGCATCAGATACAATGTAGAATCCTTTACAGGGATTCTGGGATTTATGAGAACAGGACCAACAATAGTGTATTACTTCAGTTGACCAGTCCGCACTGAAATATATGCAGGAATTGTAAGTTAGAAAGTTTTATTCAATGTGAAGTCATGGTCGGCGTGTAAAATAAATAGACAGGAAGAAAGATGGGATTGAAAGTAAGAGAGATTAAAGAGATAAAGTAAAAGCAAAAAGGTATATATTTTTTAAATGTCTCCAACAATAATTAAAATCACAAAAAAATTAGACTCCACACTTATACAAGCTTATTTATTTTCAGAACCAGAGAGGTTATTTGCTAGTTATTAAGACTTATAAGACTGTTAAACATTCATTTATACTTGAATGGCCTAGGCCTAACTTTTTCCAGCATGTTTACTGGATGTTTTGTGGGTAAGTACATCCACTTAAAGTCCTTTATGTGTTTTAATGCCAAGTCTCTTGCTGAGCTAGTGAAGCTTACATAGAATAGAACTACATAGAACATAGCACAGAAATAGGCCATTGGGTCCAACTAATCCATACCATGCTTCACTCGTCTCATCTTTCCTCATCTAACTATATTAGTATGACCCTTTACACCTCATTTGCTGACCTAGCTTCTCCTTAAATACCACTTCCTGTGGTAGCAAGTTCTATATTTTCACCATTTTCTTGTTAAAGAAGGTTATTCTGAATTCCCTTTTAATTTTTTTGTTAATGTTTTGATGTCCTCTAGTTGTTTTCTTTCACTTTTTATACAAAACATCTTTATTGTCTATAAAAATACCAAAGCAAAGTAAGCACTATTAGAAACTATAATGTTATGAACTCAATTCAGCATTTTAATTCTTCCCAAGAGTTTCCTTATACAAGAATCTTGAAGGTTCATTCACTACTTCTTTAGCGACCAACCTACAAGGTATGCCACAGCCCTCCAGAATTCACTTCACTTCCGTGTTCTAGCTATTCTCCAAGATAATATTTTACGGGATTCTTCCATTAACTTTTTGGCTAAGCAACTCCCCAACTTTTATTTAATCACTCAAGACTGTGGTTGCCTCAGCTCTTTGTTCTGGTTGCCGGCAGATACCAACTACCTTCAGACAGCTTCCAATCTAACTCTGCTGACTGCTTTCTGCCACAAGGCTCTGTGAAGACCACTGTAGATTTCTTTCTCTAGTTGCAAACTAGGCAAATCTTCCAGTTGCTTTTTCCCTCATGAAATCCAACTGAGCTTGAGCACTTCCTGCATTCCATGAGGTGAACGATAAAGTTAGTATTTTCTCTGCTTAAAGTGCAGGCATGACTAACAATAATTTCCTTTTGGCTTTCTCAATCCAGTGAGATGCAGTCGACACCAAAACAAAACTGCCTGCTTTCTGAGCATAGACCTAGTTAATAAACAAAAGAACCTTATACCCCCTTAGCCCATCTCTATGATAATGTAGCATGCTTGGGATAGTATGAAACTGAAATATAACCAGATTATTTTACCTTCAGCACAACTCTTTGATTCTGTAATCCATATGAAATATTTATATCTCTAATGGATGTAATTGCCCTCTCTCCAGATGCAATTTGTATTTGGTATTCTTGCAGATTGTCCTGATGAGTACAAGACGAAAAGCATCGACAAGCAAAAAAAGTCTCTTTATTCAGCAATACTCAAATCCTGTACTGCCAATGTATATCAGCTTCCTTTATTGAGATAACAAAATACCTGACTGTACCAAGAGGGCCAGAGATTGGTCATCCATGATTCAAGCCCTCTCCCTTCTAAGTCTGACCTCATTAAACAAACATTTTGAACTGTAATGACCACAGGTCTATTTGAATTGGACTGGTCTTGGAACTGAAGCAGAGCTAGCTTGGAAACTTTGAGAAGGCAGGTGGGTATTTGCTGACAGTCAGAACAAAGAGCTGAGGCAGCTACAGGGTTGCTTATCAGTTTCTCATTAGACATTTCCATTTAGCATACATTTAACACTCCACTAAGTTATATTATAAAACATAAATTATGAACTTAAGTTCCACAACACTGTAGAATATTTTACTTTCTTGTTTTGTGTTATTTGATAACTTAATTTTATTGTTCCTCTTTTTTTTCCTAATAGTTTTTGATCTCTCTCTGTCTTTTTGTATTCTCCCTTGTCTTGCCCTCCACTGCTGCTCACGCACTAAATGTTTTTCTTACCTTCAATTTTCCCCTCTGTTGTTATTCACCTGTGATGTTTTCATTAGTATTTAGTTGGTTCTTGTTTTTTTAACAGAATAATGTTTTTCCTGAGCTCTGTTGAAGACCATTTCCCATTACAGCTCTACATTGTGTGTTAATAATGTTGTCCATTTAACTTTCACAAATTCTATTCTCAGTCCATCAAAATAATTTTTCCTCCAATCTATTACCTTGGTCTTTGTAGTGCTTATGTCTTCTCAATTATTATCTCAAACCTTCTTATATCATGGTCACAATTGCCTAGATGTCCCCTTACTTTTATTTCTTTCATTTGCTTTGGCTCATTCCCCAATATCAACATCAGTAGTGAATCCTCCCCTGTCAGGCTTCTTATATACTGAATTAGAAAGGAACCCCGTACTCATTGCTGACAACCCATTCTTTAAACCCCTTTACTGACCTCTTCTAGTCAACTAATTTTGGGGTAATTGAAATCCACTGTCATGATCCCAGCTGATGTTAATACTGCACAAGTAAGATCTCAGAGTGAAACCTGGCTTGATAGATGCTAACTGTTTATTGTTTAGAAATCGTGGAGGAAAGTTACTGAAAAAATTCACAGGAGTCTGCTGATGAACTTTTAACACACAGAATGAAATATTTATTAAACAAGAAAAATGAACTATATTACACTGGAGAAAAAATTGGAAAGATCTCGATACAAACACAGGAAACTGATTTAAACTCACACTATTCCTTTTACCCCAGCAATATCTTTACAGACATATACAAATTCAGACAAATAAAACAATTTACAATATATATTGTCAGGGACATATGATAATTTTCAATCTGTTGTAGTGTGTGTGTGTGTGTGTGTGTGTGTGTGTGTGTGTGTGTGTGTGTGTGTGTGTGTGTGTGTGTGTGTGTGTGTGTGTGTGTGTGTGTGTGTGTGTGTGTGTGTGTGTGTGTGTGTGTGTGTGTGTGTGTGTGTGTGTGTGTGTGTGTGTGTGTGTGTGTGTGTGTGTGTGTGTGTGTGTGTTCAAAGTGGAAAATATGTATAAAGGAGAAAAGGCTATGTGTAAGGGAAGGCCTTTTTAAGATCTAAATGTTTCTCTCTAGTTACTGCAAATAGCCTCCAGCATCTAAGCCTCAAGCTGCTGTCTATAAGGAACCAAAGCTGAGAAAAATTCACTTTGAATTTGAGGTTGACACCCTCTGTGTACTATACTGCAGGGCTCCACCAGACCGGTCCAGGCATCGGAACCTCATTTTCAGCATCCCAATGGATTGCTCCACCAAGGTGTGAGTTGCAGCATGATCCTCGTTATGTCTTCGCTCTGTTGCAGTCTGAAGCTGCCGTCATCAGCCTCATCCTCTGCTGGTAGCCCTTTGTCCCGTGGGAGCCAACCCTGCAGCCTCTGTGGACCCTTGAAGATGATAGGGATCTGTGACCGACTGAGAATGTAGGGGTCGTGGACAATCTCTGGAAAACATGCGCAGACCTGCAGAGTGCGTTTGTGGTGGTCGTACACCATTTGTACATTCAGCGAATGGGAGCCATTGTAGTTGACATAGTTGACCCCTTGTTGCGACACAGATCTGAGCGCCACATGAGTGCAGTTGATGGCACCCTGCACCTGTGGGAAACCCGAGATCTGGGCAAATCCAATTGCTCTTGCATCCTGGCTTTCTTGGTCCTGGGCGGAATACACAATGTTGTGTGCCCCCTTGAAGATGGCTTCTGTGATCTGATGGATGCATTTATGGCTGAAGGCTTGTGAAATCCCACAGAGGTCACCTGTGGAGCCCTGAAAGGAGCCACTGGCACAAAAATTGAGCGCACGATCACTTTCACAGCCACTGGCAGTGGATGCCATCCATGTCTGCATGGTGCCAAATCCTGCATTAGTTGGCATATGTGATTGAACAGTTTCCTAGCCATGCATAGTCTTCGACAACACTTGTTGTCAGTCATCTGTAGGAATGAAAGGCAGCGTCTATAGACACTGGGTCTAGCTAGACACTGACCAATACGGCTCATTGTGGCTCTTCAGCAGTGTGTGCGGGAGCCCTATCTGCCCCTTCTTCCAGAGGGTGCTGCTCCTTCCTCTGTGCAGCCGGTGCCTCCATCTCTTCTCCGTCATCTCCACTCTCTGTATGCCACGAGGTATACAACTAGTTCACCAGGCTCCATGCTCCTGATGTACTCCTCCTGCAGGATGAAAGAGAGAGTCTCATGGGTTAGCTTGGGTATACTAATAACCTCTCTTGGTTAAGTCTGAAGGCCCCTTAATGCATCTGGGAGCGTGCTGGCCACCGCTTGGATGGCTAGAGTTTAGTGAGTTGCATGGCTGACCAAAACCCCAATCACCTCTGCCCAATTCCACCTGACCAATTGGCAGCAGCTTTGCCCATTGGACTGCATGCTGTGCTCTCACCTCAGATGCAGGAATTCTCCTAACCTGCGCTGCAAGACTGCACTGTTAGCCTGAACCATGGTGGAGACTGGTCCAAACCGGGATGAAGACATTGCAAGGGGCTGTGAGCGCCTCCACCAGTGACTGCTCCATGACCAGCTTTAGCAAGGAGATTGTACAATGTGCCCATTCGTCCAACTGTTCTGCAGTCCACTAAAACGCTCATGACTTTGCAGTCCGTGCCCAAGGGGTGAAAAGCTCTGGAGCACTTGGTGGCACGTGCATGCCTCTGCGTTGCTTGAGGGGCAGATAAGCTAGACGCCCGACTCCACGCATGTCAACGTGGTTGTGTCTGAACAGTCTCAACTGCAGAGGAATGGTTACTTTATATAAGGTTTCCCTAATGCACGGCCGCTTTCCTCTCCCGCCCCACCCCTCATGTGCTTGTATACTATCTTTAACTGCAGGGCATGCCTCCAACACGCCTCAACCTTGAAGTCCAACAGGTGATCTGGGCGATCGTAGCGCAACGTTACCATGTGCTCACTGCTGAGTTCCCCTCAAAGTGCAGGTCGCTAAGTGCACACCTTATATATGCTGCTGTGAAACACATCGGCATGCAATCATGCTGATGTGGGCGGACGATCCAGCGGGGGAGGATACTGCTGGCGGACTGGCCTTATAATGATATGCTGACGTATTACAGTGAGTTTCCCAAAGACTGATGGCGGGAAACGTGGCCTGCCATCGACGGGCTGAGTGGACAATTGCAAACTAGTTTCACGACGTTGTGAAACCCATGTTTGGCCTTCTTGCCATATTGTCTGCTCATGTGCCAAGCACGCCTGACAGCAGCGGGCATGGACGATTCTGCCCATGTCTCCATAATCTCAACTGTATAGGTTCATCGCAATGTTTTGTTTTTTGTGGAGAACAAAACTTTATTGTGACTCTATAGTTGTTATCTGATACAATGCAAGTTACAAGCAGAGAGGTAATGATGGATTCCACAGTACAGTAGCATCTTCTAAATTTCTACCAGTCTCTCCCCATCTCCTCCATTCCATTAACATACATAGCATCAAGAGAGAGTCTGGTAATATTTAGACTAATGCATGTTGAAGTTATCTTTTCACTGGTTAATGAAAAAGTTGAGGGGGAAAAAATTAAGCCTAACAGCTTCATAGTCTCAGCATTTTTTTGTGTGTGTGCACAATGGAAAGGTGACAGTCAAACTTTGCCTTCAATTTCCCTGTTGTATTATAGATGTCAGCTGGCTCAATTGGGAAGCAGATAATGCCAGTCAGTGCCCAATTTCACGGCAGCAGACAATAAGTGTGTTTGCAACACCCTGCTCTCCTGCTAATAAACACCTGCACAAATTTCCCATTCTTGCTGTGACCAAGTGACCAGGCATCCTGACTTCTGATTACCAGGCCTAAGCTTCTAGACTTAAAAGGATTCATAAATGTTTATTATTGAAAGTGCTTTTTAAATGTATTTTTAAGGGGGAGAGCAAAATTATGATGTAAAAGTGAACTGGATATTCAGTTGCTTTCCCTTTGTAAGGTTAGGTGTCAGGTTGTTGGCTGATGATCACACAATATTAAACTCCATTCAAAACTGCTGTGATTATGAAACCGCCTATGCCAGTCTGTTTCCATTGTCTTGTTTGTTACCCTTCCCCTTCCTTCTGTTGCTTGGGTACCTTTTCTTCCCTCATTTCTCCCTGTTGCCTGTTTGTTTTCTACCTGCTCTCAATGATGCCGTTCTGTTGATCTCTTTCCAGTTTCGATCTGAGCATTTTTATTCTTTCTGTGTGGCTCATCCAAGCTTTCCAAAGCTGTGGTTGTGATTTTCTACCTTGTTTGTGCAGTTTCCGAGCCATGTGTTTCATTCTTGGTATTTGTGTATTTGCCAGCCAAACATAATAATTTAATTGCAGGTGCCTTTTACTGCATGGAAAATTATATAAATAGTATTAATATTAATAATATTAATATTAATTATATAAATAGTATGCTCTTGTAGTTGATTTTGTTCAACAAACGACAGAAGGTATTTTTGACTGCAAAATATTGGAAATGAGAAGCAACAATAAATTGCATTTATACAGCACCTATACCTTAAGAAAAAACATCCCAAGGTGTTTTACAGACGTTTGATCTGATAAGCGTTGACACTGGCCAAGAAAGGAGAGAACAGAGTGAGTATGGTAGGGCCTGAAAATAATGACCTCTGTGGTTGCAGTGTTTCATTCGCCCAGATTGCAGCTCATCCAGGTTTGAATGTTGGAAGAACAGGTTGACAACACAGAGCCAGTGGAGAGGACAGGAGAGGTGGGGGACTAAATTCAATAGCCCCAAAAACAAGTACATAGATTGCGATGCACATTTAACTCACGCCCTTTGACTACAATGAGACAACGGCCCGTAACTTCCAAGCTTCGGGCAGTGTATCGGGTTGGGAGGTGGGGGGGATACCCCAGAGAATCGCTGGGGAACCTCCTGGAAGTCCCAGGTAAGGTAACATGGCAATTGTTTGGAAAGTTGAAACTTTCTTTGGGCTATTGCCCTGCACTGGGAACCATCTGATAATGCGATTTAAATCGCAAACTTCCAGCTGTCATACAGCCATAGTTACCCAGAAAAAAACACTTATAGCTTTTGGGTAACTACTGTACTGACCCCCCATGGGACTCCCCCCATCCATCCACCTCCCACGGGACTCCCCCATGCCCCCCCACCCAAGCCAACCTGGCCCCTGGCCCAACCCCACCTCCACCTGCCGGCCCCGCCTGACCCACAACCCCTCCACCCGCCACAGCCAGTGTAAAAAAGTCTTACTTACCTTCAACTGAGCTGCCCTCGACTATAGGCCTTGGGAACTCACTGCACTGGAATACTGGAATGATCTTGCCCAGCTTGAATTGAAAGGTCAGGCGCGACAAGAGTAGCCTCATTTTATGATGAGAAGCTAGGAGCAGACTGGCAATCCAACTCCATTGCCACTCCACTGGAAGTACTGGGCCAAAAGGTTTGTGCTGCCTACAGTTGTCAGTAACACTGTTCTAGCGAGTGCTAACCACTGTTCATTGGTTGGGTACACAGGCAGGAGGCCAACAACAGTTAAAGCTTGCCTACATAGGAACTAGGAGCAGGAGTAGGCCACTCGGCCCTTCAAGGCTGCCCTGCCATTCAATAAGATTGTGGCTGATCAGATTATAACTTCCCACCTGCCCCTGATAACATTTCACCACTTTGTTAATCAAGAATCTATCTAGCTCTGCCTTAAAAATATCCAATGACCCTCTGAGAAAAAAAATTCCCCTCATCTCTGTCTTAAATGAGCGCCCCCTTATTTTTGAATTGTGCACCTAGTTCTAGATTTTCCCACAAGAGGAAACATCTTCCCCACATCCCTCAGGATCTTAAAGGTTTCAATCAAGTCACCTGTTACTTTCCTAAACTCCAGCGGATACAAGCCCCACCTGCCCAACCTTTCCTCATAAGACAACCCGGCCATTCCTGGTATTAGCCTAGTTAACCTTTTCTGAACTGCTTCTAAGGCATTTACATCTTTCCTTAAATAAGGACACCAATACTGTACACAGGCATGTATTGTGGTTAGAGCAGGTGCTTGCAATCATGCAGGAAGTGAATGTAACCTGTGAAACTTTGGATGACAGCAGAACATGATAAATAGTGGACTCCAAGGTTTTCACATGCTGCACTGAGGGCCTTGGTGGACGAGTAAATAAGGAGGGGAAATGCTCGTATCCACAGAAGACCCTTCAGACACACACTCATAAGGCAGTAGGAGCAGGTAGCCAAGAAGGTATTTTTAAAATTCTTTCATGAGATGCAAGGGTCGCTGGCAAGGTGAACAGTTGATGTCCACTTATAATTGCCCTTGAACTGAGTGGCTTGCTGGGCCATTTTCGAGAGCAGTTAAGAGTTAACCACATTGCTGTGGGTCTGGAATCACTTGTGGGCTAGACCAGGCAAGGATGGCAGATTTTCTTCTCTAAAGGGCATTCGTGAACTAGATGGGTTTTTCGGACAATCGTTTCATCGTCATCATTACTGAGACTAACTTTTTATATTTCAGATTTTTTATTAATTGAATTTAAACTCCACCAGCTGCCATGGTGAGATTTGAACCCATGTCACCAGAGCAATAGCCTGGGCCTCTTGATTATGAGTCCGGTGACATTACTGTTTCGTTGTGTGGTTGAAGTCCAGATGGTGGTTTTGGGGATTATCAATTCTCCCAAAGTATGCTGCTCAAGTCTGTAGTTTCTCTAAGCTATTATTCTTTGGGCAGGATTTTGACCTTGGCATGTGGGCGTGGTCAGCAGGCCCAGGGGTGACTGGAAACGGGCCATTGCCCGCAATTGGCCACCAACCGCGATTTCACGCTGACTGGCCAATTAATTTCTCCTTTCAGGTACTCAAGAAATGCAACCTGGCCAGGCCATGGAGGAACAACAAAAGAGAGTGATGATGAAGTCACACTGTTGTTCAATTGCACGCTTGCAGCCACCAGCTCAAATATTGACACCACGCATAATTCAGCGGATAGCATAAGGGTGGGATCTGTGTGACACTGGACATGAGTGAACTGCAGGAAAGGATAGATAAGTGCCAGCTCGTCTGAGGGTGAGGTCACACACAAGTTCTGTTGCAGAGAACTCAGATGAGCATGTTAATGGGACAGCCTACATATGAACCCTGATTGGTACACACATCAAAATGATGCATTGACAGGCCTGAGATGAAGCCTGTGGTCAAAGTCAAGGAAGATGGAGCAGTCCAGTACCAACTTGGTGCAGGGCTTTGCGCAGAACCTGGAGCCCACCCTTTCTAGCATGGAATTGATGGTAAACTCCATCAGCATTCAGAACCATCCATGATGTAGTGTCTGATGACCAGTCATACAATTGTTACAATGCTGTAACGATGTTATAATACAGAAGAAGACCATTTGGCTCTTTACATCCAGGTCAGCTCTCTGCAAGAGCAACATGGCTAGTTCTGCTCCTTCACCCTTTCCCTGTAGCCCTGCAAATTTTTTCCTGTTCAGGTGGTTATCCAATTCCCTTTTGAAAGCCACAATCGTATCTGCCTCTGCCTCTGCCACCCTCTCAAGCAGTGCCTAACTACTTGATGCATTATCAGTATTTTTCCTCACATTGTTGGTCCTTTTGCTAATCATCTTAAACCAGTGTCCTCTAGTTCTTGACTCCTCTGCCAACGGGAACTGTTTCTCTCTATCTATGTATTGTAGATCCCTCATGATTTTGAACACTTCTGTCAAATCTCTTCTGAACCTTCTATTCCCTAAGGAGAACAACCCCAGCTTCTCCACCCTATACCTGTAAATGAAGTCCATCATATCTGGGACCATTCTTATAAACCATTTTTGCGCTCTCTATCAAACCTTCACTTTGTTCCTAAAGTGCGGTTCCAGCTTCATTGCAGCATATACAGCTCCTGCCAGTTTTAATTGCTGCAGTGGAAACACAGACTGAATTCATGCACAGTCAGCTTGCTGCCATACAAGCTCAGACTGCTGCCACAGTTGTGGTTCACAGTGTACAAAGGGAGATTTGCTGATTGTCACAACTGTTTGTCCTCCAGAAGATTACTAGGATTGCTGAGGTGCCCCCCAAGAGTTGTGGCAGTGGCTTCATGAAGCATGAAGGATGATAGCATTCATTCCTGCCCCCACCGCTGCTCTGCCATCGCCCCTGCCTGTCAAATGGTGCAGTCTGAAGTCAGGCCTTCCCGGGACAGAGCTGCTCGAGATTATCCCCCAAGGCCATCAGCAGTCTCCTCTACTGAAACTCAGCAGCCTTCCACCAGCCATGCTGCAACTATTTGGGTAGCATTGAGAAGGAGCACAAGGACGGGCAATGACACACAGAAGACAGATACTAGAAGAATGCACAAGGATGATTATTTATATGCAGAAGGCGATGATTTCAATTATAAATTTGTCTTGGAATTTTTATCTTGTGGTCATTTCTAATTTGCACTGCATTTAAGTGGATACTGTGATGGTTAGTGACAGAGGAAAGGTAAGGTGTGAGCCGGTTCTCGATGAGAAATTGGAGTTGTGTTACTGATATTACACTCAGTTGAGCTCTACTTATGGTGAATTTACTCCTGCAATTTACTTGTTTTCTTCCTTATGCCGCTCGCATTTGTATACAGAACTCTCAATTGCACAAAGACCCAACCTACCATTTTATCCTGATGCAGTTTCTTCACACTTTTTAAATGATTACACTTACCATGAGTGGGAATTCTTCGTCATATGAAATTATTGAGACTTTCTGATTATTTGTAGTGATCCCCTCACAGCACAGTAACAATAAAGCCAGAAAGACAAATAGGTTTTGCAAAACACGCAGAAACTTTTTATTCCGATTATGTTTTTGCATTTACCTTACTACTTGGGAATCGCGCACACAGCTAGTTATATGGAATCTTCAGTTGAAATGAACTAAACCAGGAACTCAGTGTTCCTTGGGTGTTCCTCTGTTAGCATGGTTATCGACAGGATCTGCTTGAACAAAAGCTGCCACTACCAAAAAAGGGCAAAGTGATCTTGTTATTGTATTTTAATAGCTTTTTAATGGGGAGGATTCAAGACAATTGTAGATTCATTTGGCAGTTTAGGTTTTTTAATGATTAAAAACAAATTAGGTCATGATGGGACAGTCATATTGGAAGAGAGAATGTTATAACATGGCTCTACAGTTGGAAAAGATGTTTGCTTTTGTAACAATTCTTGTAGTTCTCAATTTCCCTTTTTGAATTTCAATTTACTCAGCCACTATTCTGTTTTCACTAAATTCATCTGACAAGCTTCTGCTGTAACATCTTAATTCAAACTGGAACAATCATCCCATCCTGTTTAATATTGCTTCAGGGATGCCTTCCTTCAGCAGTACTCCCAGCTCCTACAGGCTGCTGTTGCTGGGAATTGAATGCCTCTGTATGCCATCAGTGAGAATTCTTGGTTCCTCAAAATTATTGAGCATTTCCCACTACACACAATAGCTTTCAATCCCTGGAGCAGTAGTAACTTTGGAAGCCACTAAGGGCGGGCGTGAAGGGGTTGAGTGTTGGGAGTGCAGGGCGGTACCCAGAGCAACAGTAATAACAACTGAATTTCATCTACCGCCAAGCAAAATGCTGAATCCAAAAAAAATACCAGAAATGAATTAAAATAAAATCAAGGTTTATGTTTTTTGACATGATTTGCCTGCTCTGAATACTCCAGTGTCTTTTTTATTTGTTCATGGGATATGTATATTGCTGGCAACCCAATATTTATTGCCCATTCCTAATTGCCCTTGAGAAGGTGGCAGTGAGCTGCCTTCTTGAACCGCTGCAGTCCATTTGGTGTTGATACACCCACAGTGCTTTTAGAGAGGGAGTTCCAGGATTTTGACTCCATGACAGTGAAGGAACATCAATATAATTCCAAGTCAGGATGGTGTGTGACTTGGAGGAGAACTAGCAGTTGGCGGTGTTCCTGTGCGTCTGTTGCCCTTGTTCTTCTAGGTGGTAGAGTTCATGAGTTTGGAAGATGCTGTCGAAGGAGACTTGACAAGTTGCTGTAGTGCATCTTGTAGATGGTACTCACTGTTTCCACTGTGTGCTGGTGGTGGAGGGAGTGAATATTTAAGGTGGTAGATGGGTTACCAATCAAGCGGGCTGCTTTGCCCTGGATGGTGTCGAGCTTCTTGAGCGTTGTTGGAGCTGCACTCATCCAGGCAAGTGGAGAGCATTCCATCACACTCCTGACTTGTACCTTGTAGATGGTGGACAGGCTTTGGGGAGTCGGGAGGTGACTTACTCGCTGCAAAATTCCCAGCCTCTGACCTGTAGCCACTGTATTTATATGGCTGATCCAGTTCAGTTTCTGGTCAATGGTATCCCCCTGGATGTTGTTATTGGGGAATTAAATGATAGTGATGCTGTTGAATGTCAAGGGTTAGATTCTCTCTTGTTGGAGCTGGTCATTGGCTGACACTTGTGTGGTTTGCCACTTACCAACCTGAATGTTTCCCGACGTGCTGCATGCAGGCATAGACTGCTTCAGTATCTGAGGAGTTGCGAATGGTACTGAATATTGTGCAATCATCAGCAAGCATCCTCACTACTGACCTTATATTGGAGGGAAGGCCATTGATGAAGCAGTTAAAGCTGGTTGGACTTAGGACACTTATCTGAGGAAATCCTGCAGTGATGTGTAGAGATTATTGTCTTCCAACAACCACAACCATTTTCCATTGAGCTCAGTTTGATTCTTGTCAGTGAAGGGTTTTCCCCAATTCCCATTGACTTCAATTTTACGAGGGTCCCTTGATGCTATACTTGGTCAAATGCTCCCTTGATATCAAGGGCAGTCACTCTCACCTCACCTCTGAGGCAGAATTTTTGGGGGGAAGTTGATGGGCGGGTACGTGCAGGCTTCCAATCGGCGCCCCCAATCGGAGGCGGGGCGCCATTTTACTTAGGCGGGCCAGTTAAGGCCCACCCAGCGTGACATCTGCAGGGAAGCGCTATGCTCTTCCTGTGTGGGCGGGGAGGGGATTCCCTAAAATCGAAAGTGCGCTCTTTCGTGCATGCGCACAAAAAAGCGCACTCATCTCCCTGAGGCTAAGTGCAGCCTCAGGGAGATCACCTCTACTTTTAAAAACATTAAAAATAGAAAAAAAAATTCCCTTATGTCCCCTCATCTGACAATGTCACATGAATTGGGACATGTTCATAATTTTCAAAAAAACTTTATTAAAATTTTTAAAACCCTACATGAAACCTTATCCTGCCTGTGGATAAGGCTTCATGTTTTTTCTACTTCCCACCGGGGCTCCTGGCCTGCCCGCCAAGCTTAAGGTTGGACGGGCAGGTCTACTAGTGACTCTAATTGATCTGTCAACGGCCTCAATTGGCCATTGATAGGTCGGCGGGCGTGAAGCTGATTTTGCTGTGCCCCCCACTTTCCTGAAAATTTAAATGGAGCGGGGTGACGTTGGAAGTTCCGCCCAATGTCATCCCACGTCATTTTACGCGTCGGTGAGCGGGCCCCGATGGTAAAATCCTGCCCCTGGAGTTCAGCTATTTTGTCCATGTTTGGACAAGGCTATAATGAGGTCAGGAGCCGAGTGGTCCTGTTGGAATTGAAACTGAGTAGGTTGTTGGTGAATATTGGTCCACTCACTACGCATGTTCTAATGCCTTCTCCAATGTGGTGTCTGGTGGTTGATGCCAAAATTGTGTGCACACTTTGCAAATCCCACTTTGGTTCTTTATGGGAAGTTATAGGATCCAAGAAACAAGCACAAATGATCACAATTTGTCATGTTCCATATTGTTCAATAAGATGTAGCTCTGCAACGTTTCAGCCAGTATCCTGGTTGCTTAACTACAATTTTTTTAGCTTCCTTACTAACAGCAGGGGAGATGATGGCATTGTGGTAATGTCACTGAACTGGTAATCCAGAGGCCCAGCCTAATGATGGGGACATGGGTTCAAATTGCACCACGTCAGCTGGTGCAATTTAATTTTTTTTTACCCTTTCATAGGATGTGAGCATTGCTGGTTAGGCCAGAATTTGATGTCCCATCCTTAATTGCCCTTGAGAAGATGGTGGTGAACTGCTTTCTTGAACATCTGCAGTCTCTGTGGTGTAGATACACCCACAGTGCTGTTAGGGAGCGAGGTCCAAGATTTTGACCCAGCAACAGTGAAGGAATGGTGATTATAGTTCCAAGTCAGGATATGTGTGGCTTGGAGGAGAACTTGCTGGTGGTGGTGTTCCCATGCTTTTGCCTTTGTCCTCCTAGGTGGTAGAGGTCCTGGTTTGGAAGGTGCTGTCTAAGGAGCCCCAGTGAGTTGCTGTGCTGCATCTTATAGATGGTACAGACTGCTGCCGCTGTGTGTTGGTGGTGGAAGGAGTGAATGATTAAAGTATGGATGAGGTGCTTATCACAAAGGCTATTTTGTTCTGGATGGTTTTAAGCTTCTTGAGTGTTGTTGGAGTTGTACTTATTCAGGCAAGTGGAGAATATTCCATCACACCCCTGGCTTGTATTATGTAGATGATGGACAGGCTTTGGAGGAGTAAGGAATTGAGTTACTCATATAGAATTACCTGTATCTGACCTGGTCTAGTAGCCACAGTGTTTATATGGTTGATCCAATTCAGTTTCTTGTGAATGGTAATCTCCAGGTTATTGTTAGTGGTGGGGATTCAGTGATAGTTATGTCTCTGAATATCAAGGGGAGATGTTTAGACTCTCTCTTGTTCGGATGGTCATTGCCTGGCATTTGTGTGGTTTGAATGCTACTTTCCACTTATCAGCCCAAGTCTGAACATTGTCCAGGTCTTGCTGCATGTGGACACGGACTGCTTCAGTATCTGAGGAGTCAAGAACATTACTGAACATTGTGCAATCATCATCAAACATTCTTACTTCTGACCTTATGATAGAAGGAAGCTCGTTGAAGAAGCAGATCAAAATAGTTGAACCTAGGATACTACCTTGAGGAACTCCTGCAGCATTGTCTGGGACTGAGATGATTGATGTCCAACAATCATAATCATCTTTCTTTGTGCTAGGTATGACTCCAACCAGTGGAGAATTTTCCCCCTCATTCCCACTGATTTCAGTTTTGCTAGGGCTCCCTGATGTCACACTTGGTTAAATGCTGTCTTGATGTCAAGGGCAGTTACTCTCACCTCACCTCTAGAATTCAGCTCTTTTGTCCATATGTGGACCAAAGCTGTAACGAAGTCAGGAGCTGAGTGGCCCAGGTGCAACCCAAACTAAGCTTGAGTGAGCGGGTTATTGATGAGCAAGTGCTGCTTGATAGCATTGTCAACAACACCTTCCATCACTTTGCTGATGATCGAGAATAGACTGCTGGGGTGGTAATTGACCAGGATGGATTTGTCCTGCTTTTTGTGGACAGGATATACCTGGGCAGTTTTCCACATTGCAGGGTGGATCCTAGTCATACTGGAACAGCTTGGCTAGGGATGTGGATAGTTCTGGTGCACAAGTATTCAGTACTACTGCCGGAATGTTATCGAGGCCATAGCATTTGCAGTATCCAGTGCCTTCAACCATTTTTTGATATCAAGTGGAGTGAATCTAATTAGCTAAAGATTGGCACCCATGATGCTGGGGCCTCAGAAGGAGCCCAAGATGGATCACCCACTGGGCACTTCTGCCTGAAGGTAGTTGCAACTGCAAATTTCCATAATAATTCTGGAATTGAAGACTCATCTCAGTAATTATGACTGTGAAACCACCATAGTTTGTCATAAAAACCCCATCTGGTTCACTAATGCCCTTTAGGGAAAGAAATCTACCATCCTTACCTGGCTACATGTGACACAAGACCCACAGGAATGTGGTTGACTCTTAACTGCCCTCTGAAATGGCCGAGCAAGTCACTCAGTTCATGGGAAATTAGTGTCGAGCAACAAATGCTGGCCTTGCCTATGTGCCCATAGCCCATTAAAGAATTAAACCAAATAGTGCCATCTTGCCTCTCACTCAGTCCTTTTGTTGGTGACATGCCATTCATATGTGCTGCTAGTTTGGTTCACTGCTGAGGTATGTACATTTGCTTCTGCAATACATCACCAGGGAACCTGCACAGGTTCCTGGCAGTTTTTTTTACCATCACTGCCAACTTCACTGAATAGCAATATGCCCTGCTGACCATGAGTAGCTCAGCACAACTTGGCTTATGGGTAGGGACTTTGGGGCAATATCTTCATTGTTTATTATTATTCTCAGCAGAAGTTGTTTTTATTTTTTTTTAAT
Organism: Carcharodon carcharias; assembly: GCF_017639515.1. Lineage (NCBI taxonomy): Eukaryota > Metazoa > Chordata > Chondrichthyes > Lamniformes > Lamnidae > Carcharodon > Carcharodon carcharias. The sequence goes on along the minus strand of NC_054477.1, from coordinate 44,842,242 downwards.
TAGTGGCAATTCTGGGGGTGGTAACAACTCCTAATAGAAGCAGTAAGATAAAGTAATACGGTTCATCTTGATCAAAAATTCCTGGTCCCATTTTCCTGCTGGATGAAGGAAGATGAGAGAACGGCTGGCTGATGAAAATCAGTGAATACATTATCTGGAAATTGTTAGGCGGCCAATTTTTTTCGTAATTATCTTTGAGTAATAATCCAGAAGTAGATAGTGATTTATTTATCGGCTCAGAAGATACTGGAGAAGACATTTTTCTTACATTCAACATCATAAAGTCATTGGCAAAAAGGGGGAAGTAATTAGGATTGACTCAGTAACATAACAATTGAAGTTTTCAACATTTAATTATCCCTACTATGTACGTCATGACTTATTTTTTTCCCCTGAATGTGGAAAGTTAAATAATACATTTTCATTTCAAATTTGTGAAGTTCAATGTGCAGCCCTTCGAAAGAGTTGTTTGAACTGAAAGGTTGTACTTTACTAGCCCTCTGAAGATGGGCTGGGAAGTGGGAGGCCTTGTAAAGTAGCAGGGGCTTGGGAGGGGAACGTCTTGCTGCTGCTATCGGATATTGCCAGTGACGAGAGCATCAGCGATGTGGGTGCCACCAACCGGAGGCAGGCAGCCAGTGAAGGGCTGCTTCCCTCCCTCGCCACTTATTTGATTCTGCTTGATCCCTTTTTATGAGGACAAAATTAAAACTGATCAACTAGAAGTGTGAAGAGCAGGAAATGTATTCAGGTACGCTGTTTGATATTATCCTTAGACCTCCGGTGGTAATGCGTGTGGTAATTCAAATAATATGCTGGGTTATTTAAAGACTTAGACCTTGCAATGCACATGTATTATTATGTATTATGATGATACATTGATGATGACCTATCCTTTTGAGGGCAAAATGTTTAATTGCCTTAACTACAGTAAGCTCAATGTCACTTTAGGTTTATTTATTGCCTGGTTAGGTAACTTTGCAGATTGAAAAATGGATTGATGAACAAATAGCTGAGACATTTCTGGGTCAATTCGTACCTCAGCTATTTATAATTTTTTTTAATGACTTAGATGAGGAGACTGACTCTAATGCATCCAAGTTTGCTGATGGTATTGCTGTACGTTGGGTGGAAATGATGGATGTTGGGTGAAAAGTAAGTAGTGAGAAGGATGCAAAGAAGTTGGATGAGTGGGCAAGAACATGGCAAATGGAATACAATGTAGCGAAGTGTGAAGTTATCCACTTTAGCTGAAAAAATGATAAAAGCAGAATATTTTTGGATGGTGAAAGACTTGGAAATGTTTGCATTCAGATGTCCTTGTGCATGAATCATAGAATGTTAACATGCAGCTACAGCATACAATTTGAAAGGCAAATGGTATGTTGGCCTGGATTTTCATCAGTGAGGCTAACAACTGGAGTCAGGGAAATTCCTGCCTCGGCCCTCGCGCCTCGGGAGAAAGTGACTTCATTGTTTGGGAGGTTCATTGTGTGGGCTGGACTGGTGCCAGCTGGCCTGGAAAAGAGGTAGGAGGCAGCCAGAGGGACTGCTGGATGCCGAGGTGGGCTTTTTAAAAGGCCTGCCTTGGTGTTGTGGGACTTGGTTCCAGTTAAAATAAAAACACAAAGACCCTCCAGCCCTCACCACTCACACTCCCTCATCCCAAACACTCACCATGTCCCATCCATGCCACTTCATGCCTCCTATTCCAAGCAATGCCCCTTACCTACCCCTCCATGACCAATCATGCCCCCTATGGCAAGCTATGGCACTTCACCCATCACCTTGGTCCCTCATGCCCCCTATGCCATGCTAAGCGACTCCACCACTAATCAGCCCACACTCTTTCAAGGCACTCCCAAAAATCAGACAGCCCAGGAACAGGATCAGGAATTCCAGAATTGGGACATACCCTCCATTTTTAAAAGCTACCAAGTCATCCTGAGTCGATGAAAATCCAGCCCATCAGCTTTTGTTACAAAGGGAATGGAGTATAAAAGTAAAGAAGCCTTACTATGATTATACAGGGCGGTTTTGAGACCACACTTGGGCCAGAGTTTTTGGGTTGGCGAGCTGGAGCAGATGCTGAGAAAACGTTTCCCTTAGTTGGGAATCTGCAACATAGGTCACAGATTCAGAATAAGGAGTCAGCCATTTAGGACTGAGATGAGGAGGAATTTCTTCACCCAGAGGGTTATGAATCTTTGAAATTTTCTATCCCAGGGATATTTGGCCATTGAGTATATTCATACGAACATGTGAACATACGAATTAGGAGCAGGAGTAGGCTACTTGGCCCCTTGAGCCTGCTCCGCTGTTCAATAAAATCATGGCTGATCTGATTGTAGTTCCGCTCCACATTCCAGCCTATCCCCGATAATCATTCACCCCCTTGTTTATCAAGAATCTATCTAGCTTTGCCTTAAAAACACTCAAAAACTCTGCTTTCACTGTCTTTTGAGGAAGAGAGTTCTAAAGACTCACGACCCTTTGAGAGAAAAAATTTCTCCTCGTTTCTGTCTTAAATGAGCAACCCATTCAAGACAGAGGTTGATAGACTTTGGGTACTAAGGGAATTAAAGGATATGAGGACAGTGCAGGAAGGTGGAGTTGAGGTCAGATGTCCTACTCTAGCTCCTCTTTCTTATTTTCTTATGTTCTCACTGGAATGAGCAGAGGCCTGAGCAGAACCCTTGAAGTGAGGACCAATGCCTTCAACATGTGCCACACCAGTCTCTGTAGACTTCAGCAATTTTAAGTGCTGGTGCAAAATTTCAAACGTTTCTACAAACTCAGCAGCAGCCACTGGAAATCAATTAGCAACTGACCTGATAGCAGTTAGGTCTATGTTTTGTTTATTTAAGTAATGCTTATAAAGAGTCCTTCCTGCTGCTGAAAGCAATGCAAGATTAAAATGGAGACGCTAGCTGCAGCATTAGGGTTGTGAATGGCATCACTAGAGTCAAATCAATGTTAAATGCTGATTGATGTACAATCTGCATACTTCTGGTGCATGCTTCTAGCACCCACACTAACAACCTACCCAAAATCTCTTCCTGCATGGGCTGTACCAGAATTGTGCATATGTAATGTTGATGCCATTTTGGACTCAAATTGGCACCTGTGCTGTGCTACACACCCAAATTTTGCAGCTTGCATGTCGCAGTGAGGACTCTTCAATCTGATTGGTTGGTTGAGTGGAGTTGCCATTGTTTGCTCTGTTCTCATAGGTTCCCTTTAGAGGGCAAAGAGTTGTCTTAGCTCTCTGATTATTACAAATCACAAAGTAAAAGCCCTCAGTGGGCAACTGTAAGTACAATACATAGTGAGAACCATTGTTCATTGCTGCCTGCAAAAAAAAAACAGACCATTCTGGTGAGCATTTAGGTGGCCAGTTGATTCTTGGGAATAAATGAAAAAGTGCTTTAATAACTGGATGAAGTGATGTGCTGGTCAGGATTCAGCTGAATCAGGAAGTATTGGAACATAATGAGAGACGAATCCAATGATGTATGTGAATTAGTTTTAGTAGCAGGGAATTATTCTAATGTTAATGTTGCTTTTATTTCTCATTAGCCTTTCAACGACTTATGGCAAGAAATCCTGGATTTTCTTTTGTGAAGAACAAACAAAGATACAAGTTCCAAAGCTGTTGGAGGTCATCAGTAGATATGACAAAACAAAGGTATTCTGGCAAATCCAAAAACCCTTGGGGAGTTTAGTAATTACTATTGCCCTTTGCATAATGTTTCTTTTTAATTTGATAAGCTGCACTTGATGTGAGAAACTGGCACACATTTTAATCTATGCTTATCATCCATTTCCCTTGCCTAATTTGTTTGTTTTGGGAAAATCACATACGTTATTTCTGTATATTTAATCTTACCAAAGTGCAGTTTTTATAATTATAATTTCAGGCAAGATGCAATGTTCATCTGATGTAGTTTGGACTTGATTTTTTTTTGCTAACCTTTGCACCTCAAAGCTGTCTGATGAAACAAAAATAGAATAAATATAAAGCTACCAAATATGGTAGTTCTGTCGAAGGGTCATGAGGACTCAAAACGTCAACTCTTTTCTTCTCCGCCGATGCTGCCAGACCTGCTGAGTTTTTCCAGGTAATTCTGTTTTTGTTACCAAATATGGTAGTGGTCTTTTCTAATTAACCGCTGCAATTTAAACATATTTATAAAATAGTGCATTATTGACCAATAATGTTTCTTTTCAGACAATTGCTTCATTGGGGCTGTCACTTTCATATCTAAAACATTCTGGAACAATATACTCCTTATTTTAAACCATATATAATATATTTATTACAGGAATGGTTTTTAGGAAAGGCGCTGTATGATGAACAATCTACAATTATTCACCATTATGCTTTTGCTGAAGATCCGGTGGTTTTTAAATATCCAGATTTTGCTGCTGGCTGGGCCTTGAGTATTCCACTTGTCAACAGGTAGGTGACCGATTTAATTAAGGGTAGAATCTTCGGCTTGGCGAGAGGTGGTGTGGCCCGCTCGCCAAGGTGTAAATTGACGCACGGTGATGTCGGGCGTGCATCCTGACGTCACCGCATGTCATTTAGATTTTCAGTTTGGCGGGTGCTCAGCCCATTTGGCTGCACGCCTGCCGAACTGTCAAAGGCCTGTTAATGCCATTAATTAGCTAATTAAACCTATTGAGAAAGCTGCCCGTCCAACCTTAAGAGCCCAGGCGGCCTTCACATTTTTCATGGAACCTCATTCATGGGCAGGATGAGGTTTCGTGAAGGTTTTATAAATGAAGCTTTTCATTAAAGTTGATTGACATGTCCCAGCTCATGTGACACTCTCACACAAGGGGATATGTCTTAAAAAAAATTTTCATTATTAAAATTTTTCAAACTTAAAACTTAGCTCCCTGAGGCACTTCTGTGCCTCGGAGATTTCTGCGCTCTTTTGCGCATTCCCGATTCAGGGAACTCCCCCCGCCACCGGCACAGGGACCGCACAGTGCTTCCGGTGCGCGTCATGCTGGGTGGGCCTTAATTGTCCCGCCCATGTAAAATGGTGGCAGGGGTCCAATCGGGGCACTGATCAGGTCCGTGCCCACCCCCGCAGTTGGCGGATGGGTGAATTGGCCAAGCGGACTTTGCATTTTTCATCCAACCTCATCCATGGGCAGGATGAAATTTCCATAATGAAATAAAATAAATATCTGTGGGCAGCATTTTCATCAGCTATATTTTCAGGTGATTGATTGTGATGCATGGACATTTACGGTGGAAGCAGGGTCTTTGAATATTATTAAGGCAGAACTAGATAGATCCTTGATTAACAAGGGGATGAAAGGCTATCAGGTAGGCAGGAATGTGGGGTTGAGGTTACATTCAGATCAGCTATGATTTTATTGAATGGTGGAGCAGGCTTGAGGGGCCAAGTAGCCTACTCCTACTCCTAATTCGTATGTTCATATGATACGTGCCAAAGCCATCAAGACCGACGCGGCATCAGTCAGCAGCCTGCCTGCAATCTAGTTACCAGCGAAGGGGAAGCATCAAGACATAGCACTCGCAAACAGAAATTTAAGTCACAATGAATACATAAGGGGTCTCATGGGTGATTAATTTTTCCTTGGAATCTGTGTACTGGTGCATATGTATCTTTGCCTTCAATATTAAACTGTTACATAATGTGCAATGGCCTAATGTGCTTCATGCAATTGACAGGGAAGAGGCCTGGGAGTCGTGTGTCACACATATAATGGGCAGAAAAGTTTACTTCAGAGGCCGGGACTTGAGTGAAGAGTGACAGGAGGGCTTCATCAGCAACGATCAGTAAGATGGCATTCTCCTTGCCATCACCTTGACTCCTTGCTTTGGATTCTTAACTGAATATCCTCTGAATCAAGGACTCCCTGGACTCCCTGCCTCCCATAAGCATCCTCACATCGGGTTCCTGCTTCTCACCCTGAGGCTCTTCAGGCTCCTTCTCAGACTCAGCATTTGAATTGTCCTCTGCAGCCTGTGGAGCAGGATTACTGCCTTCATCCTCCAATGAGTCGCCCCTTGACAAAGCAAGATTGTGTAGTGCACAGCAGACAGCAACAATAAGGAAGATGCATTCAGCATTCAGATGGATATTGCAATGATCCCCCTGAGCAGACCAGGCAGCGAAATGTCACCTTGAGTAGGCCTGTGGTCCTCTCAATGATTGCCCTTGTGGAGGCAAGACAGCAGCTGTAGCTCTCCTTGGCTGGAGCCCAAGAGTGTCTCAGCACCGTCATCAGCCAGCCTTTGTTCCCCAGGAACCAGCCATCCAAGTGTGCTGGAGTAATGAACAGCCTTGGTACCTAGGAGTGACACAGGGTGTAGGCATCGTGGCAGCTTCCTGGATACTTGGCACAATTCTGCAGTATCCCACTCTTGTGGTCACATACAATCTGGAAATTGAGAGAGGAGAAGCCCTTTCTATTTACAAAGGCACCTGGCTCTCCCACTGGCACCTTTATGGGCACATGCATGCAGTCAATAGCTTCCTGAATGCAGGGGAATCCTGCGATTGTAGCAAAGCCTCTGGCTCGCTCTGCTTAGCTGGCCTCATCTGTCCTGAAGTGAATGAAGGTGTTGACCCTTGGGAACAAAGCATCAGTGACCAGCTTGAAGCACCTGTGGGCAGCCGATTGGGAGACACCATATACCTCTCCCACTGACCTCTGGAACGGTCCTGAGGTAACTGTCACCCTCAGGGCCACTGTCATAGACTGGCCACCTATATAGTTTGAGGCAATTTTGGGGCTGATCATTTCACATGCAGAGGTGATACTATCCCTGGAGAGAAAGAGCCTTCTTCGGCACTGAACTTCAGAAATGCCCAGGTAGCATGATCACTGACTGTACACTCTGCCTGCTGGGTAATGGCGCCTCCTTTTTTTGCCTTTCACTTCCTGTTGGCCCTGCACCCCTTCTGGCTGTGCCTCTAGGTCCATAGGTTCGATGCTGGGATGGTGCCTACAGGCAACTGGCCTCCTCTCCATCCTGGCCCTCTGCTCCTCAGAAGAGGAGGTCCCTCCAGCAGAGTACACAGTCCCCATTTCTGTACAGATGGTTGCACAAGTTTCTGCACAGAAGGGGCCTCTCAGCAGAAAGCCTCTGCTGCAAATGCTTAAAGATCAGAGAGTTAGCCAAAACACCAAAAAAAATGCCAGAATCGATCTCTAAACCAACTAAAAATAACTCGCGGCAAAATTACTAGCTCTTCAACTTACCAACATGCTGTGGGCCTTTTTTCCCACCCTGGATATAGAATGGACGAAAAATGTGAAAGTCACTTGGCCGAGTGGCCCATGTGCTGGCGTAAAAGTGCACAGGCCACTCAAAATCGCTGACGATTGCTCTATTAATGAGCTTAATTGGTCCTTTAACTGTATGTGGGTGCACTTCCGACTTGCACATGTGCCTGCTGACTGAAATGTTGTGAGGCAGCACAGTGGCGTTGGGATGCCCTCCTGACATCATTGCACCCTATTTTGTGACCGCTCGTGTCTACCACGCGCCTGCTCAGCAAGCACAATATTCTGGCCTGCTATTATAAATTGGATGAAACACATGACTTATTGGATACAAGTTTGCAAAAGGACCACTCTATATTTTATGATTTAGGGCATCTAATGCAAGCTTTACAGGTCACGAATGCCTATCAAGAAGTTTGGGTGTATAAGTTAGCAGACCTAATTTCACCCCCACATTGATTTTAATGGACAGAAAATCATGTGAGCTACAAGTCAGGGGTGCTGACCCCTACTCTTGATTGTTCCAAAATCTGGCTATATCCTCTGTGGTCCAAGAAGAGTAATGATTTTTCTTTTCATGGCCATATTCCTGGTGTTGTACATCAAGAGGAGAAAATACGGCTGCCAATTTACTTTGAAATTTTACCAGATAATGAAAGGTTACAAACTATGTTTGGAATTTGAAGGGTCTTATGTACCTTTAACTTTGGCTACAGCATCTACACCTGACCCCTTACTATTATCTTTTTGATGCTGACAGTAATGCTACTGACTGAAAGAAAATTATTTTATTTAGCACATTTGTCAGGGATGGCATAATACGCTGAAGTTAGCTATGTCTCAAAAATGTACTCTATCTCGACCAGTTTTGTCCTAGATTAACTTTTTTTCACTTCTGTTACACAAACAGGCTTGCAAAACAATTGAAGATTGAGAAACCTTTTGCAGATTTTACTATAGACTTAAAACATGAGGTATGTGATGGTTAAGATTATGTTTAGTAAAATACTACAAATTATTGATAACCTTTAAAGCTTTTCCATGTACTAAAGTTACTAATAGGAAGTTGTGACTATTTTCAACTTGACTCTTACCTGTAGGTTATCTGTGTGATGTAACCTTTTTTTAAAAAATGATACTATTTGTTGTAAAACAAACTAAAGTGTTGCCTAATACAATATAGGTCGAAAAAATCCCAACAGCATTTGTTTAACACAAAACGTTAATATAGGACCTGGATTTCAATGCAGCCAGGTTCAATGGGGTATAAATTCTCCTCCTCCACCAACTGACAAGGTCTTATGTGAAATGAAATCTCAACCCACTGAATCTCTTTCTTTGATATGTATCCCAAAAATGTATATTGGGTTTCAATTTTCCTAGTCTTAGAGGTATTAACCTATGTAATGTACAGTAAGCTTTAATCATTCTTGGTTAGATGTACAGTTCATATGGCATATAATGGTTCTCATATGTCTCTGTAGCCTGAGTTTCGCTATTTCCCTATTATGCATAAGGTTTGTGATGGACAGTAAGCCTCAATTTATCTCACTTAAGGTTATAAATCTGTTAGGTAAGTGAATCTCAGTTGCTGCTTGTTCAAGTAATGAGTCTGTAATGTACAGCGAATCTCTTGTTAAGTATGGGTCTTTATGGTGTTCAATGAGATGATAGTTTTGTGACCCCTATCTTAACACCATTTAATGTTCACTCTGTCAGAATGTTCCCTCTTACTGAGTATTGGTGGTTAACAATAGCCCATCTGTTTAAGCACACAGTAATTTCAAAATCCTGATAGAGGACATCATTAAATCCAACTTGACTTGCAATTTGGCAATTTAATATGTATTCTCATGTGATATGTGGATTCTCATTTCATTGTCACAAACTATGTAGGGTAAATTTTACAAATTTACAATCATGGTGGTGAGTAGGATATCTTGTCGATTAGAATGAATGGATGGAAATTTCTGCAAGGCCTGGCTAAGTTCTTTATGTGTGCTCCTGGCAGAAGAAGCTCTGTGCAGCAAGGGTAAATTTGTAAAATTTCCCTTCAAATATACTATTTTAAAATAGATTTGGTAACAGTTTGACTACTTTAATAATATTTTGGTCTTTCATTAAATCCAATTTCTTTGGTGAAGACTTTCAGTCTATAAAGAAAAGAGACTTATGGGAAGAAAATATTCCTCATTAGAATTGGAAGTGAACTTGGCCTTTGGGAAAACTCCAAGAAGACGATATTAAATTGACAATCTAAGACCATAAGACATAGGAGCAGAAATTAGGCCGTTCGGCCCATCGAGTCTGCTCCGCTATTCAGTCATGGCTGATAAGTTTCTCAACCCCATTCTCCCGCCTTCTCGCCATAACCTTTGATCCTCTTACCAATCAAGGACCTATCTATCTCCGTCTTAAATACACTCAATGACCTGGCCTCCACAGCCTTCTGTAGCAATGAATTCCATAGATTCACCACTCTCTGGCTGAAGAAGTTTCTTCTCATCTCTGTTCTAAAAGGTCTTCCCTTTACTCTGAGGCTGTGCCCTCGGGTCCTAGTCTCTCCTACTAATGGAAATATCTTCCCCACTTCCACTCTATCCAGGCCTTTCAGTATTCTGTAAGTTTCAATCAGATCCCCCCCTCATCCTTCTAAACTCCATCGAGTATAGACCCAGAGTCCTCAAATGTTCCTCATAAATTAAGCCTTTCATTCCTGGGATCATTCTTGTGAACCTCCTCTGGACCCTCTCCAGGGCCAGCACATCCTTCCTGGGATACGGGGCCCAAAATTGCTCACAATATTTTAAATGTGGTCTGACCAGAGCCTTATAAAGCCTCAGCAGCACATCCCTGCTTTGTATTCTAGTCCTCTCGAAATAAATGCCAACATTGCATTTGCCTTCCTAACTACTGACTCAACCTGCAAGTTAACCTTAAGGGAATCCTGGACTAGGACTCCCAAGTCCCTTTGTACTCCAGATTTCTGAATTGTCTCCCCATTTATAAAATAGTCTATGCCAATATTCTTCCTACCAAAGTGCATGACCTCACACTTGCCCATGTTGTATTCCATCTGCCACTTCTTTGCCCATTCTCCTAACCTGTCCAAATCCTTCTGCAGCCTCCCCGCCTCCTCAATACTACCTGTCCCTCTACCAATCTTTGTATCATCTGCAAACTTAGCCAGGATGCCCTCAGTTCCTTCATCTAGATCATTAATGTATAAAGTGAAATTTTATATCCTTCCCAATTTCCTTTTCCTCTGCCTGAATTGTGTAAAGTGATTTAAATTCTGAAGGAGAGAATCTGTCTCCACTTGGAGAGGCAAAGTTTGATCAGGGATAGTCAGCATGACTTTGTCAGAGGGAGGTCATGCCTAACAAATTTGTTTGAATTTTGTGAGGAGGTATAGATGAGGGTAGTGCAGTTGATGTAGTTTATATGGATTTTAGCAAAGCCTTTGACAAGGTCCCTCATGGGAGACTTATAAAGAAGACAAATGCACATGGGATACAGGGTAATTTGATAAGGCGGATTCAAAATTGGCTTAGTTGTAGGAGACAGAGGATGATGATGCAGAAGGATGCTTTAGTGACTGGAAGCCAGTGTCCAGTGACGTACCAGAGACCTGTGCTGGGTCGCCTATTATTCATCATTTATATAAACGACATAGATGACTATGTGATGGGTAGGATTAGTAAGTTTGTGAATGACACAAGGATTGACTGGGTGGTTAACAGTGAGGTTGAGTGTCTTGGGCTATTGGAAGATATAGACAGGATAGTCAAATGGGCAGATAAGTGACAAATGGAATTTAACCCTGAAAAATGTGAGGTGATACACTTTGGAAGGAGTAATTTGACAAGGAATTATTCAATGAATGGCATGACACTAGGAAGTTCTGAGGAACAAAGGGACCTTGGTGTGTGTGTCCATAGATTTCTGAAGGCAGAGGGGCATGTTAGTGGGGTGGTGAAAAAGGCATATGGGACACCTGCCTTTATCAATCGAGGCATAGATTACAAAAGTAGGGAAGTCATGATGGAGTTGCATAGAACTTTGGTGAGGCCACAGCTGGAGTACTGTGTGCAGTTCTGGCCACCACATTATAGGAAGGATGTGATTACGCTGGAGGGGGTGCAGAGGAGATTCACAAGGATGTTGCCTGGGATGACACATTTAAGATATGAAGAGAGGTTGGATAGACTTGGGTTGTTTTTGTTGGAGCAGAGAAGACTGAGGGGCGACCTGATTGAAGTGTACAAGATTATGAGGGGCATGGGAGCAGCTATTCCCCTTAGTTGAAGGGTCAGTCATGAGGGGACATAAGTTCAAGGTGAGGGGCAGGAGGTTTAAGGGAGATGTGAGGAAAACCATTTTTACTCAGAGGGTGGTGACGTTCTGGAATGCACTGCCTAGGAAGGTGGTGGAGGCGGGTTGCCTCACATCCTTTAAAAAGTACCTGGATGAGCACTTGGTATGTCCTAACATTCAAGGTTATGGGCCAAGTGTTGGTAAATGGGATTAGGTAGGTAGGTCAGGTGTTTCTCACATGTCAGTGCTGACTCGATGGGCCAAAGGGCCTCTTCTGCACTGTTTGATTCTGTGAGCTGCCAATTTACTCTTGGCCACTTTGTCCTTTGATTGCAGACCACTTTAACCTTTCCATTTCTTAAATAAGTGTTCAAATAGTCAGCAAATCAATTTCAGAAATAAGTTCTTCAAATGTAATTATTTTTGCATAAGATAAAATTACCGCAAAGATTTCATTAGGGGAAAATGATTATAACAAAGATTTATAATGGTCTTGCTGTACAGCAAGGGATATAGTAAGATAATAAATCAGCACAATTATTCCTTCATTTAGCTCACCCTCCAAATATAATAAACCGGTGTGCATAGGTTGCAGCAACAGCTGAGTTAATATTTTGAAGTAAGTTTAATGTAGTACTAGGCCTTGCTGCAGACATTGGATGATTACATAATGTTTGACAATGAGATGCCACTGAGTAATGTATTGTGATGAGTGTGTGTTAAGTGACTCTAGTCAAAAGCTGAAGTGGCTGGAAAATATGTCGATATAAATTACTTCTCTATCCTTCCACCACACCTAGGATTTGTGCCACATGCCGGCCCCAGGGCTCAGTACCACATAAAACACGGGACAGGTGCCTGATTCGCTTCTAATATTAGATACCCACCATTGGATTATTATTTCCCAGCTGATAGGCTAGATTCTGATTTGGGAAGGTTGAAGTGGTCTTCAATCAAAGGACAAAGTGGCCAAGAGTAAATTGGCAGCTCACAGAATCAAATAGTGCAGAAGAGGCCTTTTGGCCCATCAAGTCAGCACTGACATGTGAGAAACACCTGACCTACCTACTTAATCCCATTCATCTGGGAGAGCTGCCTTTTCTCAATCAGCCTAAATATCAGTCTCTCGGTGGACCTACTTGCATATAGTCCTATAGTTGATGCCAGCAAAGGGGTTCCTTGCAGAGAGTGCCATAGGACGTTTTATTATGTTAAAGCTACTATATAAATATAAGTTGTTGTGTGTTCACGAAAATTTTCCTTTTCCTTTGATGCACTTTTGCACCTAATCCATGGATGAATCAAGGCCTTTCTGGTTTTGAACTGATACACTATAATTTAGGAGAAAGATCCCATAGATGATGAAGACAAAAAAAATTAATTTTTAAATTCTATTCCTGAAAATGAAAAATATCAATGTTGCCTAGTTTCTGATTTATAATATGAAGACGCTTGTTGTATATCTCACTCTTCTTGTTCACGTTATGGATGAAATTTAATATCCCCCACCCCCGTGCCGAGTTTGGCGGCAGGGGGTAATTTAGTCAGGCAGAAGAGTAGCGGGTGGGAACCCTGCCACCATCCCACCACTGCCCGATTTCTATGGTGGCCAGGCCCATGGACAGTCTACCCAGCCCACTGCTAATTGAGCCCATAAATGGACAATTAATGCCCACTTGAGGGTCTTATCCCACCATCATTGGTATTCACCCAGCAGCAAGTGGGCAGGGGACAGGTGAACACCCAAGGACTGTACAGTGCAGGTCGGTGTTGGATGAAGGACTGAATGACTTCAGTGTGTACACATCACAGGTTTTTTTAATTTTGTGGTGGGATTTCTTTAGATTGCCTGAAGCAACATAAATCAAAACTGAAATTAATAGAAATACATGTCTTTTCAGATTGCACTCTTTATATCACAAAAATCTAATGGTCCTCAGCTGACTTCAGTAAAGGAATTCTGTACAGAAGCTGAAACCTCACCTGAAGCAACCAACTGTGCAACTACATTTCATACCTACTTTCCATTTTGTGTGAGTAATCTTCAAATATATGTTTACTGTCGAACAGTGACCCTTTTGTAAATTATTTAACTGTTCATAACTTGGCTAATTTTATGGATTCTGTCCAAATATCTGCTTCTATACCACATACTTGTACTTAACTTCGTTACAGCAGTCTCAAGTTTTAGGGGGCATAAAACGTGGGCTTTCACAAAGCTGCAGATGTTCTGTGATTCAACTCATATTGGAGAGTGCTGCATATCATTATTACTTGGCATCAATAATCAGATGCATTGCTCACACTTCTAAAGGAAAAGCTCCCTACAGATTGTACAACCTTTCCTTATCTTCAATTTGAAATTTGGGTTTGGATTAAAGTTTTCTGCATTTTTTTTCAGCTAGTACATGGGTAGTGTACTTACATCTATTGACCATACTAGCAATCCTGTTCTGAATGAATTCCCAGCAAATTTATTCAGAAACATATCTGTATTACACCAGATCATGGTGAATTTAGATTTGGCAGCTGCTTCTGTGCTATCCCCTATTCAGAAATGATTCTGAATAGATTACTTGCTGAACCCTACATGGAGGCATAAGCAGCTTCAACTCCCAGTGGGTTCTCTTTGTTCAGCTGAAAGAACAGCTGTAGGGATGTTCCAATTCGACTCACTGTCTAAAAACATTTTAGGGAGAACAGGATTTTATACTCCCAATAAACATGAAAAAAATGTTCTTCTTTCTTTGCGTTCTAATGATAATCCAGAATCTCTGCTACTTTATTTCCATTGATTGTCAAATTGATATAATTTGTCATCATTTACCTTCTCAAAAAGTTCATAATTGTAGAAATTTCTCTTCAATCCCTAGTGACAAAAGCTGTAACTCTTTGAGCCATTCTCCATGATATTTTTTATTCAAACTATTTTAGGTCATCATTGAAATTGACCTTAGTTTATATCCTGCACAGAGGAAAATGCTTAGATGCACTTGTTGATTTGGGCAATAGAGAGGATAATGTTACTGGCTGAATGGATTAAAAACTGTACGCTTACAGCTAGCTATGTTTCTAGAATTTGTAAGATTTCGCCCTTATAAGTTAGCTTGGATGAACTGACTGCCTCATCCTTCCATGGGAGAATGTTGTTAGCCTTATGAAATGCAGTGATGAGCCTCCATCTATAGAATGTTGCCCATTCTTCTTAAGAACATAAGAAATGGAAACAAGAGTTGGCCATAAGGCCCCTCGAGCCTGCTTTATTATGCAGTAAGATTATGGCTAATCTCTACCTCAACTCCACTTCCCTGCCCAAGCCCATATCCCTCGATTCCCTTAGAGTCCAAAGATCTATCAGTCTCACTCTTGAATGTACTCCACAGCTCAGCATCCACAATCCTGTGGGGTAAGAATTCCAAAGATTCACAACTCTCTGTGAGAAGAAATTTTCCTCATCTTAGTCTTAATTGGCTGAACCCTTGTCCGAAGACTACCTCCCTAGTTCTAAACTCCCCAGCCAGGGTTGACAGCCTTTCTAGTCTGTCAGGTCCTTAAATTTATACATTTCAATGTTCACCTCTCATTCTTCTAAACTGCAGAAAATATAGACCCATTTTATTCAGTCTCTCTTCATAAGATAATCCTCTCATTCCAAGTATAACATTGGTGAACCTTTGTTGCATCGCCTGTAAGGTAAGTAAAGCCTTCCTTAGGTAAGGCATGGTCTCACCAAAGTCCTATATAATTGCAGTACGGCTTTCTTACTCTTATATTCTAAACCGCTTACAATAAAGGGCAAAGTTAACATGCAGCTCTAGCAATTTGCTTTCCAAATTAATTGCTGGAGCTGCCTGAGCACTTGAGGGCCAATCAACTAAAATGATAGTTCCAAAGTGAGGACAGAGGCACAGGTGAGACAGGTTAGCAGCTGTTCAATTGACGGAGGCGGTGGTGTAGTGATATTGTCTCTGGGGTAGTAATCCAGAGACCCAGGGGGGACCTGAATTTGAATCCCACCACTGCAGATGGTGAAATTTGAATTCAATAAAATCCGGAATTAAAAGTCTAATGATGATGATCACGAAACCATTGTCTATTGTCAATTGTCAGAAACACCCATCTGGTTCATGAATGGCCTTTATGGAAGGAAACCTTGTCCTTACCTGGTCTGGCCTACACATGACTCCAGACCCACAGCAATGTGGTTGACTCTTAACTGCTCTCTGAAATGGCCGCATAAGCCACTCAGTTGTACCAAACCGCTAAAATTAAACTGAACGGACCACCCAGCATCGACCTAGGCATTGGAAAGGACAACGGCTAACTCAGCCCTGTTAGCCCTACAAAGTTTTCCTTACTAACATCTGAGGGCTTGTGCCAAAATGGGGTGAGCTGTCTCACAGACTAGTCAAGCAACAGCCTGACCTACATAATCACAGAATCATATCTAATAGACAATGTCCCAGACATCACCATCACCATTCCTGAGTATATCCTGTTCCACTGGCAGAAGACCCGGTAGAGGTGACGGCACAGTGGTATACAGTCGGGAGGGAGTTGTCTTGGGATTCCTCAACCTCGACTCCAGATTCCATGAGGTCTCATGGCATCAGATCAAACATGGGCAAGGAAACCTCCTGCTGATTACCACATACCGCCGTCCCTTAGCTGATGAATCTTTACACCTCCATGTTGAACACCACTTGGAGGAAGCACTGAGGGCGGCAAAGGCGCAGAATGTATTCTGGGTGGGGGACTTCAATGTCCATCACCAAGTGTGGTTCGGCAGCACCACTACAGACCGAGCTGGCCAAGTCCTAAAAGATAGAGCTGCTAGGCTGGGCCTGTGGCAGGTGGTGAGGGAACCAACAAGAAGGAAAAACATACTTGACCTCATCCTCACCAACCTGCCTGCACAGATGCACCTGTCCATGACAGTATCGGTCGGAGTGACCACCGCACAGTCCTTGTGAAGATGAAGTCCCACCTTTACATTGAGCACACCCACCCATTGTGTTGTTTGGCACTACGACTGTACTAAGTGGGATAGATTTTGAGCAAGTCAAGACTGGTCAACCATCAGGTGGTGTGGGCCATCAGCAGCAGCAGAATTGTACTTGAACACAACCTGTAACCTCATGGCCTGGTATATCCCCCGCTCCACCCTTACTACCAAGCCAGGGCATCAGCCCTGGTTCAATGAAGAGTGCAGGGTGGCATGCCAGGAGCAGAACCAGACCTAAAAATGAGGTGTCAATCTGGTGAAGCTGCAACACAGGACTACTTGCATGCCCAACAGCATAAGCAGCAAGCGATAGACAGAGCTAAGCAATTCCACAACCAACGGATCAGACCTAAGCTCTGCAATCCTGCCACTTCCAGCCATGAATGGTGGTGGACAATTAAATAACTCACTGGAGGAGGACGCTCCACAAATACCCCCATCCTCAGTGATGGGGGAGCACAGCACATCGGTGCAAAAGATAAAACTGTAGCATTTGCAACAATCTTCAGCCAGAAGTGCCAAGCGGATGATCCATCTCGGCCTCCTCCTGAGGTCCCCATATCACAGATGCCAGTCTTCAGCCAATTTGATTCACTCCACGTGATATCAAGAAATGGCTGAAGGCACTGGATACTGCAAAGGCTATGGGCCCTGACAATATTCTGGTGGTGGCATTGAAGACTTGTGCTCCTGAATTTTCCACACCCCTAGCCAAGCTGTTTCAATACAGCTACAACACGTCCATGTACCCGCAATGTGGAAAATTGTCCAGGTATGTCCTGTACACACAAAGCAGGACAAACCTAACCTGGCCAGTTACCACCCCATCTACTCTCAATCATCATTAAACTGATGGAAGCGGTCATCAACACTGCTATCAAGCACTATAGCTTAGCTATAACCTGCTCACTGATGCTCAGTTTGGATTCTGCCTGGGCCACTCAGCTTCTGACCTCATTACAGCCTTGTTTCAAACATGGACAAAAGAGCTGAACTCCAGAGGTGAGATGAGAGTGACTGTCATTGACTTCAAGACAGCATTTGACCGAGTGTGGCACCAAGGAGCCATGGCAAAACTGGAGTCAATGGGAATCTGGGGGGGGAGCTCTCTGCTGGTTGGAGTCATCCCTAGCACAAAGGAAGATGGTTGTGGTTGTTAGAGGTAAATCATCTCAGTTCCAGGACATCACTGCAGGAGTTCCTCAGGGTAGTGTGCTAGTCCCAAACCTCTTCAGTTGCTTCATCAATGACATTCCTTCCATCACAAGGTCAGAAGTGGGGATGTTTGCTGATGATTACACAATCTTCAGCACCATTCATGACTCCTCAGATGCTGAAGCAGGCCATATCCAAATGCAGCAAGACCTGGACAATATCCAGGCTTGGGCTGACAAGCAGCAAGTGACATTCGCATCACACAAAGTGCCAGGCAATGGCCATCACCAGTTGGAGAGAATCTAACCATTGCCCCTTGTCATTCAATGGCATTACCATTGCTGAATCCCTCTCTATCAACATCCTGGAGGTTACTATTGACCAGAAACTGGACTGGACTCATCATATAAATACTGTGGCTACAAGAGCAGGTCAGAAGTTAGGAAACCTGTGGCGAGTAATTCACCTGACTACCCAAAGCCTGTCTACCATCTACAAGGCACAAGTCAGGAGGGTGATGGAATACTCTCCACTTGAGTGCATCTCCAACAATATTCAAGAAGATTGACACCATCCAGGACAAAGCAGCCCTCTAGATTAGCACCCCAGCCACAAATATTCACTCCCTCAACCACCGATGCACAGTGGCATCAGTGTGTACCATCTACAAGATGCACTGCAGGAACTCACCAAGCTTCCTTTGTCAGCACTTTCCAAACCCACACCCGTTACCATCCAGAAGGCCAAGGGCAGCAGACCATCTGGAAGCTCCCCTCCAAGCCTTTCACCATCCTGACTTGGAAATATATTGCCATTCCTTCACTGTCGCTGGGTCAAAATCCTGGAACTCCCTCCCTAACAGCACTGTGGATGTACCTACAGCACATGGACTGCAGTGATTCAAGAAGGCAGCTCACCACCACCACCTCAAGGGCAATTAGGGATGGACAATATATGCTGGCCTAGCCAGCGACACCCACATCCCATGAACGAATAAAAAAAAATTCAGATGGTCAGGAAAGTGAAGCAAGAAGGCCCATTCATATGAACAGATAGGAGCAGAAATAGGCCATTCGGCCCCTCAAGCCTGCTCCACCATTCAATAAGATCATAGCTGATCTGTTTGTGTTTCGAATTCCATATTCCCATCTACCCCGTATAACCTTTGATTCCTTTGCCGAGCAAGAATCTATCTACCGCTGCTTTAAGTATAATCAGTGACCTCGTTTTCACTGCCTTCTGAGGCAAAGAGTTCCTCTGAGAGAAAAAAATTTTCCTCATTTTTGTCCTGTAAGGGCGACCCCTAAGTTTAAAACAGCGCCTCCTAGTTCTGGAGTCACCCACAAGAGGAAACAACCTTTCCACGTCCACCTTGTCAAGACCATTCAGGATTTTGTATACTTCAATCAAGTCACCCCTCACTACATTAATCCCTCAAAGTGGCAATGATTGTTCTCCTAGTTTTAAACTTTTGTTTGCAGCCTTCAAATTCAACAGTGTTACGAAAATGCAGAACTATTGGGCGACTGGTCAAGGTGAAGAATCCTCTTGGAAATATGGCCATTCACCACTCAGAGGAGAAGCCTCCAAACCCCCTAAATTAATCTCATGTACTCACTGAACATTCACCCTCATGGTCTGTCCAAACAGCGCAGTCTTGGAGTGCAGGTAATGATGATCCCAGCGCCTGGGCTGAAAGCAGAACATTCAGTCGCTTGGCCAAAGCTGTCGGTAGTCGATCATGTGGATGGGGATGGGGGGGCGGTGGTTATGGTGAACTTTCATGCACACCCTGCACTGGGCATCATTTCAGGGGCCAGTTCTCTCTGGCATAAGGCTACAATCATGGACAGAAAGTGGACCTTTGGCAACACATGCTGAACTCCTGTGTGTTTCTCATTGATACTGCACTGAGGAGACCATCAGGAAGATGGATCCTGGTGTTATTGCTGCTTGCATTATTGTTTATAGGCAGCAGAGAAGAATGAGAAGAAGGCACTGGAAATGTCTGGCTCGTCAAAAGTGAAGAAAATATCCCTCAAAGCCAAGGGGCAGCAGGTCCTCCTCTGGATGCAGAGGATGATCCTCAGAGAGCTGTCATATGTAGGTGCCTCGATAGACCCAGGGTTATCTGCAGATGAGTGAGAACCAGTGTTGCAGATGCCTCTGCATGTATATATCTGGTGTTTCACATTTGCCACATTCTGCAGGATTTTGTCCCATGAGGACTTGGAAAGCGTCCATTGCCAGTGGCTGTGTAAGTAACCGCCACAGTCAACTTCTACACCAATGGCTGCTTCCAGAGACCTGCTGGGGACCTCTGCAGGATCTCCCAAGCATCCACTCGCAAAAGCATCCAGGAGTTCACAGATGCCATATTTGCAAAGGCGCACAATTTTGTCAATGTCGACAGATCAAGCAAGCCAGGATGCAAGAGCACTGGGCTTTGCTGAGATTTCCCACATGTGCAGGGTGCCATCAATTGCACTCATGTGGCAACAAGAGCTCCCTGGCAGCAGGCAGTCCAGTACGTCAACCAGAAAGGTTACCACTCGCTCAGTGATCAACTGGTGAGACAAACATATCATGCAGGTGTGTGCCAGATTCCCAGGAAGTGACCACAACTCATACATACTGAGTAAGTCTCATATCTCTGAGGTCTTCAAGGGACCACTTCAAGGATGCAGGGTTGGCTCCTTGGGGACAAGGGTTACCCGCAAAGGACATGGCTGATGGCGCCCATGCGGCAGCCTCAGCCTCCTGCTGAGAGAAGCTACAACGAGGCTCATGCTGCAACCTGGTCATTGGTGTAACATACCATAGAGATCTTGAAAATGCGATTCTGATGCCTGGATTGTTCTGGTGGACAGCTCTAGTACACTCCCCAGAGGGTTTCGTGCATCATCGTTGTTTGCTGCATGCTACACAACCTGGCGCTACAAAGAGAAGAGGACTTGGCCGATAACGAGATGGAGGAGCAGCATGTCTCCTCCAATGAGGAGGACCTTGAAGGGGGTGATGTTGTTAAGGTTGTGGAAGCCAAAGACGCAGGCGAAGAGGCCATTGCACGGGCCAGACAAGGTAGATGTGCTCGTGAGGACCTCGTTGACAGCAGATTTCAGGCGGAGGATGACGAGATGCACTGAGGATCCTCCTCATCATGGTCTAGCATGACCACCAGCATTGCGACTCCTCTAATTTCACCCATGAACTTCCAGATGACAGTGCATCATTGCACAGAACGCTATGTTGCCCTGATGCCGTGAAGGATGAGCAAGCCTTGAGGGCATGTATCCTCGCTGAGATAAGGTGCTAGCTGGAGGAGGACGTCCAGGCAACAGATATCAGAAGCATCTTCACCATCAAGCATCCCAGTCGGAACAGCACCCTACAAAACGCAGGGGCACTTGCACAACCCTCTGAGCTAGTGGCTGCATGCCTTCAATGTGGGCAAGGGTCCTCATGGAGATCCATTGGAACCAATGTAGCCACACACGAAGTGTTAAATTGACGGTGAAACAGAAACATAACACCTAGGACAAGGCAGCCGATGTAATACCACTGCTCAGAGATGACTCAGCCGGTTGTGATACACTCCCCAAAATTACACTGACATTTGGCAGTTTAAGTTAGGGATCCTGAACTGCATATACCCTAACCCAACAATTGAGGCGGAGCAGCTGAGCTTGATATTGAGATGCCTCCTCTTACACACAACCAGTGTGCCCTCATGGTCCGCCCTGGCCCTTGCGAAGTCCAAGATGATCAGACAACATAAAGCCCTCAAGGGCATGTGTCATTGCCAATGAGGAGCACTGTTCTGCTTCATCACATATTCACTCCTATCCCATTGCTCCCCTCCACATTGTCTGAAGCAACAAAGTGCAATTCCAAAGCATGTCTAAAGGTTGTTTTGGCCTTCTAAGTCGCCACTTGGAAGTAGCGTCAGTAACCTCAAGGCGATGGGACTCACAGCGCTCTGCATCCCACTTTGTGACGAGACACTTCTCTCCACAGTAGACACAATTATAGGGTGAGAGATGCTTATGGTTGGATGTCTGAGTGCCTGGACACAAATGTGCCATTGCTTCATCGCCTTGAGGTGGCAAGGTACTCCTACATTTTGCTGAGCTCAGCAGATTAACACTGGGAATGTCGGCAGTGTGTTTGGCTGAGGGCAGTGCATAAGAGCTTATAAAATATAAGCTGATATCGTCAAAGCCCTGCCAAGAGAGAGCGGGCACATGGAGTTGGGCAGTACATGAGCCTTCTCCATG
Organism: Carcharodon carcharias; assembly: GCF_017639515.1. NCBI lineage: Eukaryota > Metazoa > Chordata > Chondrichthyes > Lamniformes > Lamnidae > Carcharodon > Carcharodon carcharias. The sequence continues at coordinate 44,820,213 of NC_054477.1, read as the reverse complement.
CATGAGCACATCTCCTTAAGCACCACATGTTCACCTTTCAAGAATGCAGATGAGGCCTCAATCGTACAGAGCCAAATATGCACATGACAGGACCCTATGAGACATGGGAACGAGGTTTGTTCCACAAGCACACTTAACATGAAGGTGCAAGCATTATTGATATGGAAAATTGTGTGAAATGAGACATTCACTGTGGTGAGATGGTTGCACACTTCACAGAAGAGAGGCCTAGGATAGACAGTTGTCATAGGTAGGTGCAGGAACCAAAGTATCACACGTGATTGACAGTAACACAGCTCAACATAAGAAGGAGGTATAAATGAGAGGAGATATGAAGTGATTGTGAGTCCGTTTACATATGTGAACATTATATACATGTGGTTAACACCCATGCCAATGTTGTGCAACTACATCTTTTTCACTTTCCTTATCCTGCCACTATATTTTGGTGCTCCCCCGACATGCACAGCGGAGGTGGAAGAAGCCTGCTACCTACTACACCCTGTTGCCTGTGATGACCTTGGCAGGCGTCCTCTGGAGGGCCCTGGCCTGCTTTGGGTGTCTGTGGGACAGGCACCCTCCCTGGCCAGTTGAGCTGGAGCTGATGCATCACAGGAAGAGGGAATTTCAATCACCCAGGCACTCCCGGAGTCACCTGGGTGGATGGTCCCAGGATGTCGAGCTGTTGGTCCTCCTCCCTATGGGTGTCCTAGGGCCCCGGCTGACTCCTTGAGGAGAAAGGGCAGCTGGAGTGCGATCAGGGCGCCCCACAGCCCTCTTGAATTGACACTGATAGATGCCACCAATGGCTATAGTGATGGAGTGCAGCTCCTGCAGCAGTGCAAGACCGATGTCCTAGACCAACATCTCCATGGCAGCTGCCATCCCTACCATTGTGGATCTTGGTGCATTGGCATGCTGGCTCTATCACCTCAGACTAAAGGTGGACGGACTCCTCCATCACACATTGCAACGTGAGGACCTGCACTGCAACATCCATCAGACAACCAGTTGCAGTCCTCTGCAGCCAGCTCTATGGCTCTGTTCTTGAAGTCCTTGAGAACCTTGACCTCAGGAACTCCAACCCCAGTCTGGGACCTCTCCTCCTTATTGTGAGCCAGCTTGTCCTGCATGAAAACAGCTGGAGAGAGTTTGAGTAAGACACACATGCGAGGGCAGATTATAAGGATACCTTCCTGATATCCCTGTGGTTGTCTTTGCAACCCTAGCAACTGATTTAAGACCGAGTCCAGAGGCTTGTCATCGAACTTGGACTCAGCAGAATCGTGGCTTCCAGCAGTCCTCTGAGTGCTGGCAACCCCTGATGTCCCTGCCTCTGCCTGCTGTGGACCAGATGGTGCACTGTGCTCACCAGATTGTGACCCTGAGACTAATCTATAGCTAGGTGCCACCAAGCTTTGTGTGCCTGCTCTAGTGGAGGGTGTGGGTGAGTGCTGTGATGGATCTTCAAAGATTCTGTCCTCAGATTTCTCATCCAAGGTGTCATCAGGGCTGGTGTTGATTGCCTGGCTTGTAGATGCTCTTAGCAGCTTTCCAGAGAAAGGAGAGACTATTAGTGCATGGCAGGTGACACTGAAGTGGGAGAAATCACTCACGGTATGGTTGTCTGATGGTGAGGTCGGGGGCGCACACCCAAGTGAGGAAGCCTGCATTGTAGCATCCCTCAGACAACCAGTTCCACTCCTCTGCAGCCGGCTCTATGGCTCTGTTCTTGAAGTCCTTGAGAACCTTGACCTCAAGAACTCCACCCCCGGACTGGGACTTCCTTTTTATTGTGAGCCAGCTTGTCCTGCATGAAAACAGCTGGAGAAAGTGTGAGCAAGACACATGCGAGGGCAGATTATAAGGATGCCTGGTATGTGTGGGTGGCATGTGGTGCCATGGACAGGATTAGGATGCAAACTTCCAGAGGAGATGAGGCCAGATGGCGATGTCAGGGTGTGTGAGAGTGAGTGGTGATGTCCTTTGAGTTGGCAGAGAGTGAGATCCTTGTGAATGTGAGAGTTGAGAGTGATGAGATGGTTGACTTATCCTGATGGAACAGAGATTGATTTTTCTCTACCTGCACTGGGTTGCTGACCTGTCCTGCAGGCTGGTTGCACTGACCACCACTTCCCAAGCAGGATTGGTCACCTTGGTGGAAGTCCTCCGGCCAGAGCGGCGGCAGAGAACATTGTGCCTGGACGCAGCATGCTTTCTGTCTTTGGAAGCTATGTCTTCACTGGAGCTTGCAGAGAGTGTGAATGCTGTGCAGGGGCACCATTTAAATAAGACACCCAGAATTAGGCAGCACTGAGGTCACAGCAGGGTGGGTGAATCAGATGCCACCCACCAGCAAAACGGCTTGCTCGCCGGAGATGAATATGTAATACAGTCTGAAGCACGAAAACTCGCCATTGAGGCCGGTGGGTGGAACACTTTTTTTATTCCTGCTAAAGTGCATTTCACGGAAAATCCGGGCCCTAGTCTTGTGGAACAACCTCTGGTATGGTGCTTTTTTGAATGCTCTTTGAAAACCCATATCTGCTTTTTGACTTCTTGCTTCTGCCTTATCTACTCTGCTAGTTATACCTCAAAAGAACTCTTTACAGTTGTGTCAAGCAGGTTTTCCTTTTCATAAAACTGTGTTGATTCTGCCTAATTTTATTTCAATTTTCTAAGTGTCCTGTTACCACATTCCTAATAAAAGACTCTAGCATTTTCCCGGTTACTGATCTCTGACTAACTGACTTATAGTTCCCTGTTTTCTCTCTCCCTCATTTCTTCAATAGCAGGGTTACATTTTCTACCTCATTATCTCTGCAGTTACCTCTTTTAAAATCTTAGGATGTATGTAATCAGGCTTGTTGACTTTTAGTCCTATTAATTTCTCCAGCACCTTTTCTTCACTAACACTAATTACCTTATTTTCAACAGACCCTTGGTTCTCTGCTATTTCCATGTTTTTTTGGGTCTTCCAAACTGTGAAGAATGATACAAAATATTTGCTTAACATTTCTTGTTATTTCCTTATTCACAATTATAATTTCTCTTGTGTTTGCCTCTAAGTAGCCCACATTTACTTCTGCTAATGTCTTCCTTTTTACATACTTGTGGAATCTCTTAAAATATGTTTTTATCTTTCTTTCTAGTTTACTTTCATTCAATTTTCTCTCTCATCGTCAATTTCTTGGTCATCCTTTGCTGATTTCTATAACCCTCCCATTCCTCAGGTTTACCACTACTTTTGGCAATATTATTAGAATCTTATTTTAATCTAATATTATCTTTAAATTCTTCAGTTAGCCATGGAAGTTTTTATTCCTCAAGCAAGCATATGTTCACTGAGAATTATGAATTACTTTTTAAAATGTTTCCCATTGCTTATTTACCATCATACAATTTAATCTAATCTCCCAATCTACTTTAGCCTACTTGTTCCTCATAATCCTTGTAAATGGTGTTGTTTAAACGTAAGACTCTAGTTTTGTACTTACCCACATCATCCCAAACTCAAATAAATTTCTCGCATATTATGATCACTCTTCCCCAGAGGATCCTTTACTACAAACTGCTTTTACCAATTTAATATGCCCAGTCTTTGTGAGGATTATAGTCCCCCTTATTACTACATTACACGTTACATGCTCTTTTAATTTCCTGATTTAAACAGCCCCATTTTGTAACTGCTGTTAGGCATCCTTTATTATCAGGGTTTTTCACCCATCCTCACCCCAATCTCGACCACTCAGTTTATTTTTGGCCTAGTTTTCCAAATGCCAGGTACTCTCAAATATTTAGTTCCCAACCTTAGTCCCCTGCAACCTTTTTGAGTAAATTGCTCTTCTATGCCAGTAACTGTGGCTGGACCAACTGAATTAAATCTCATCTCCCTTGATCGCAAGGAAACTTTTACATTGGAGTGATATAATCCTATCAGCCTTTATCTGACTGGTATAGCCGTAGAATTTTAACTTGTGTATTTCTCCCTCCGTGTTTTGATATTACAGAGACAACATTCCATATAAAAAAAAACTCCTCGATCTACTCCAAAGCCTACAACAAGATCTGCTAAAAGTAGTAGAGGTGAACTAAGGAATGAAAACTGTGGACTTGAGTTTCAAAAATATCATCTTATTTATCTTTAATTTCCAAAGAAGCCTTCTCCATTCTACTGATCAATCTGAGTGACATCTGTTAGAAGAATTTAGCCTTTCTGGTATAAATCATCTCACATAATCATGTTGGTTACCCCTGCTGACCACTAAAGCCAGGTAGCTTGTTTACTGCCTAGCTTCTGAGGTGTTTGGTCATAAAGAAGGCAAGATGAGGCAGGACATCCTTGTATTTCCAAAATGAACCATTTGAGTCCTGTGTTTTAATGACTTGTCCTCTATCTTGAGAAAGGAATGTTTTATTTGTATAGCATCCGTGGCTTCATTGGCATTAGTCCTGTCCTTTCCCAGCATTCAGTCTGACTGCTGTCTCCAGAAAACGCTGGTGGGGGTTGCTTATAGGCCCTCTAACTGTAGTTACATTGTTGGACAGAGCATTAAGCAAGAAATTATTGCCACTTATGACAAAGACAATGGAATAGCTGTGGGGGACTTTAATAAACTGGACCAATCAAATTGACAAAGGCACTCTGGAAGGGGAATTTGTAGAATACTTTTGTGACAGTTTCCTGGATCAATATCTTGTGGAACCAACAAGGGATGAATCTATTTTAGATCTACTATTGTGCAATGTAGCAGGATTAATTAGTGATGTCCTAGTAAAAGATCCGCATGGAAATATTTAAAGAAATAATTTCCCATTGACAAACAAAACCTCAGAAAGAAACGTCCATCTGGGGCTCTCTAAGGAGTTTAAGGGTAATATTAGATTAAAAGAAGAGGTTTATAATGTTGCCAAGAATAGTAGCAATTTTGAGTGTTGTTTAAAAAAAAGCAAAGGGCCACCAAATCATTTATAAAAATGAAATAAAAATAGAAAGAGAGTTAACTAACCAGGAATATAAAAACAGATTATAAGAGCTTTTACAAGTATATGAAAAGGAAGAGAGTAGCTAAAGTAAACATTGATCCCTTAAAGGCAGAGACAGGAGAAATTATCATTGGGAATGAGAAAATGGCAGACATTGAACAAATATTGTGTGTCTGCCTTCACAGTAGAAGGCTCAAGTTGCATACCAGAAATAGAGGGTAATCTAGGGACTAATAAGAGTGGGGCAATAAAGGTAATTAATATCAAGAAAAATACTAGAGAAACTAAAGGAACTAAAATCGAACAAATCGCAGGTTCTGATGGCCAACATCCTAGAGTTACCTGCAGAAATAGTAGATGCGCTGTGTATGATTTTCCAAAATTCCCTTGATTCTGGAATAGTGCCAGCAGATTGGAAGTTAGCAAATGTAACACCACTATTCAAAAAAGGAAGGAAAGAGAAAACATGGAAATGTTGGCCAGTTAGCTTGACATTAATCATTGGGCAATAACTGGAATCTATTATTAAACAAGTCTTAACAATGCACTTAGAAAAACATAGTAGAATAAACCAACATAGTTTTATGAAAGGGACCCCCCTGAAGAAGGGTTTTATGGACTCAAAATGTTAACTCTGTTTTTCTCTCCACAGATGCTGCTAGACCTGCTGAGTTTTTCCAGCATTTTCTGTTTTTGTTTCAGATTTCCAGCATCCGCAGTATTTTGCTTTTATGAAAGGGAAATCCTGTTTGGCAAATTTATTAAAGTTTTTTGAGGATGTAACTAGAAGAGTAGATAAAGGGGAACCAGTAGATGTAGTATACCTGGATTTCCAAAAGGCATTCGATAAGGTGCCACACAAAAAGTTCATACATAAGATGAGGGCTCATGGAGTTGGGGTGATGTATTAGTAAGGATAGAGGATTGCTTAATTGACAGAAAGCAGAGAGTAGGGAAAAACGGGTCATTTTCAAGTTGGCAGGCTGTGACTAGTGGAGTGCCTCAAGGATCAGTACTGGGACCTCAGCTATTTGCAATCTATATTAATTACTTTAGACAAAGAGACAGAGAGTAATGTATCTATGTTTGCTAATGATACAAAACTAGGTGGGAATCCAAGCTGTGGGGAGGACACAGTTGGATCTGCTGGCAAACTGAACAAGGAGCTGAGCATCCATAGTTGTGAGGTCAGTAAAGGAAAAGGTGGAGGTTTGTGTAGCCAGAAGCTAATGGAAGAAACTCCATAGAATCTTACCTCTGAGGAATAGCTAGAATACTAAGGTGAATTAAAGTAAATTCAGGAGGGCTCTGGCACACCTTTGAGTTGGTCCCAGGAAAAATGCATGAACTTTAAAAGATTTCATAAGATAAGGGAACTCTTGGGGAAGTAGAACTGAGTTTATGGCATAAGAATTTAAAACGTATAGTTTTAAGCTTTTAAGCCTTGCTTTGTTTAATTCTCGTTATGTACAATAAAGTTTGTTTTGTTTAAAAACATGAAATCTTGTGGTGGAGTTCTGTCAGTTAATTGCTGCATATTCAGATTTCTTCTTTAAAACGTTAACAGTCCCTAACCAGATTGTATCATCGTACAAGGAATACAAAAGGTTAGCATGCAGGTACAGAAAGCAAATAGCATGTGGGCCTTTATTACAGGGGGATTGGAGTACAGGAATAAAAAAGCCTTACTACAATTGCACAGGGCTTTGGTGAGACCACACCTGGGATACTTTGTGCAATGTTGGTCTCCATATTTATGGAAGGATATACTTGCATTGGAGGCAGAACAGCGAAGGTTCACTAGATTGGTCCCTGGGATGAGAGGGCTGTGCTCTGATGAAAGGCTGAGTAAATTGAATTTATGTTCTCTGGAGTTTAGAAAAATGAGAGGTGATTTCTTTGAAACATTCAAGATTATCAAGGGGCTTGATAGGGCAGATACTGAGACATTAGGGTATGTTTATGGCACCCCAGCCAGCGTATTTGAAGGTGGGGAGACTCATAACGCCCACCCCCAAACTATCTCCCATACTACGGTGGGTGGATAAGGCGTCGGGCAGTCCGTCCACCTTAGAGCCTCATTCAGCCTTCGCCACAATAATACACACAGCCTGGCAGCTTTCATTGCAAGGGCTGTTGGCAGGCAGGAAGGAGGGGTACCTCCTTTGGCGGGGGGGGGGGGGGGGGGGTTGGGGTGCGGTGGGGGGGGGATCCCTATGTGCATTGGAGGCACCCACTCTTCTACCACCACCCAGCCCCGCCCCCCCCCCGCACCCTTTTTGGTGGGGTTTGCCAGCCAGACCTGTCCAAAATCCCGGACTTACTTGAAGTCCAGCATCTATGACACCGCATCACCGGGGACTGCTTGTAGTCCCAGCAGTGGCCACTACTCAATCCTGTTGCTGCTGGGACATCAGAGCTGCCAGCCAATCAGATTGGCCAGCAGCTCTCTACAGCAGGACTTCCTCCTAGATGGAGGGTGGTGGTGTGGGTCCCACTCTAAATTATCACTGCAGGATAGCCAGGTTTCTGTTGGCACGAAGCTGATGAACTTCTTGGTTGGTGGGGAGGGGCAGTTAATCTGACCAGCCATGAAATCCACCTGCTTGATTGCCCTAGCTGGGGAATCTGGAACAAGAGGGCACAGTTTCAGGATAAGGCCTCGATCAGGACAAATGTGGAGAAATTTCTTCACTCAAAGGGTTGTGAATCTTAGGAATTCTCTACCCCAGTGTGTTGGGGTTGCTCTATCATTGAATATATTTAAGGCTGAGACAGGCAGATTTTTGGTGTCTCAAGGAATTAAGGGATATGGGAGCAGGTGGGAAAGTGGAGTTGAAGCCCAAGATCAATTATGATCGTATTGAATGGCGGAGCAGGCTCTACGGGCCATATGGTCTACTTCTGCTCCTATCTCTTATGTTCTTATAAAAAAGAAACAACAAAACAGACAGTAAGTCAAAAGCTAAAAGCAAAATACTGCAGATGCTGGAAAACTGACAGCACCTGTGGAGAGAAGAGTCAAATGGACTTGAAATGTTAGCCCTGTTTCTCTCTCCACCGATGTTGCCAGGCCTGCTGAGTTCTTCCAGAATTTTCTGTTTTTATTTAAGACAGTAAGGCAAGTTCCATTCAAAAATAAGAATGTGAAAAGCTAAAAATAGCATTTAAAATAAATTGTAAAAAAGATAAAGTGACATATATACTTCTTTTTATGAGGGTGGCAAAAGAAAATGAATTGAGTATGATTATTGCTCCCTTATGGAAAGTTGCCATTCAATGTGGCATGTTATCAATAGAGTAAATCAAATGTCAATTATTACTCAAAGCATTTAATGTAGAGCCCATTGATAAAGCCACATTTTATGTCCTACCTTTGCAAGGTCTTGCATGTGTAAATAGAGGGTTGAGAAAAGAGCAGCAAGGATGGTTCTAACATATCGGCACTAAGTTGTGAGGGCAGACCCGTGGAACTGATCTTATTTTCATTGGAGAGAAGAAGATTGTGAAAGCAAACATGGCCTGTCTTCAAAATACCAAAGTAACTTAATTGTTTTGGAATTGCAAGTGTGGAAACAAAGGGTTCAAATAAGAATAGAGATTGCAAGAATGTTTAATAAGAAGTAATGAAATATGGAGATTCCCACAAAAAGCAGGTGTGTGCTATGTTGTCAGTTTTGTCATCTGCCCTGTATTTTAATAGTGCCTATAGTCATCTGCCCCTTTCCACTCACATAACTTAGGACATTAAAGTACCATTTGCCCGCCTGCTATCACCTCGCCACTTCATGCCGAGTGCCATATTTAAAGTTCAGCCACGCGCTCACATCTCAGTGCTTCCAGCCCATGACTACTGCAGGGAAGATGTCCACAAAAGGCAAAAAGATTGCAGCCCCCAGGTTTAATGATGCGTCACTGGAATGTCATTTGGACACTGTGGAGGCCCACTGTGATATCCTCTACTCCCGCTCTGGCTGCAGAGCAGGCAGTGGCATCACCAATCCAGCATGGCAGGCAGAGGCAGTGGTGGTTAGTGTCAATGCTGCACCTAAGAGGTTGGCCATCCAATGCAGATAGAGGATGAATGATCTCATCCGTGCAGCCAGGGTATGGCATCCATCTCATCACTCTAAACTCACACACTCAAGCCCATCACACATTCACTGGTATCTCACTCACTGCCAGTTCAAAGGACAACACCACCCATTCTCACACACATACCCTCACATGTCCATCTCGCCTCATCTCCTCTGGAGACTGCCTCCTTAGCCCTCACCATCTTGAGGCCACTTGCACAGATCCAAATATGCCCCCGCACACAACCTGGGATGCCCTCCTTCCCCAGTACAGCTCTCATCCTGTAGCCTCTTCCCTTGCCTGAGGCCACTTCTCCAAGCAAGACCTTGCCCTGCAGCCATTGAAAAGCCACCCATATATGGTTGATCTGGTAGGTAGAGACCTACCCGTGAGCTCCTCTAAAAGTGATGTGACACTGTCTGTGAAGCCTGGCACTGATCACTGTGAGTGCTGATCGAGGCAAGATAGGCAAACAAACCTTGAAGTCCCAAGAGAAGTGCAGCCCGCCAGGCTATATGCTGTTGTGAAATATGGCGTGTTTTCCTGCCGACGTAGGAGAACAATCCAGCGGGGGCGGGGGGTGCGTGGGAGTGAGTCTGGCAGGCTGGCCTTATAATGATATGCTGATGTATAACAATGAGGTTTCCGATGTCTGATTGCAGGAAGCACAGCCTGTGGGCTGAGCACACGATCGCAAATTGGTTTGACGCTGTGATGAAACTGATTGTGCCATATTGTCCGCTCACGCCACTGAACACGCCTGACACCGGATGGCATGGAAAATCACGGCCAATGTCTCAAAATGTCAGCTGGTTGCTACCAGTCATAATTCATTGCTTTTACCCAGTAGAAAATCCAGTTTTGAAGCTGAAAGTTTAAAAATGACAGTTTTCAGCGCAAACTCAGGGCAAACTGAAACAAATTACATCTTAAAAGAAAAGCTGTGACACAAATCAAGAGCATTTTGGATTCAGAAAAACAATTGTTTAGTTGTTTTCTGACACACCTTACTGTGAACCATCCAGCAGTATTAGTTTAATACAGATGATTGTATGGGTCTCTTTTGAACTAGGCAGAAAAAATTACTTAAAAGGATTTTCTATGCAAATTAAATTTTCTGCCAAGCTCATTCATGCAGTTTTCAATGACATCACTAACTAAGAATTCATTTAAACAGAATTACATTTAATGACTGTGTGAGTTGTTTTTGTTGGTGTTGGCTAAAGGATAAATATTGGTTAGAAGAACTTATCTGTTGTTCGTCGAATAGTTTGAATGGATCATTTATTTGCAAATGAGCAGGCAGGCGGGACCTCAGTTAATTTCATCTGAAAGATAGTGTGTGCATCCCGTAGTGCCGCACCCCCTCAATACTGTATAGAAGTGTTAGCAGCTCTTGGAATGGGGCTTAAAATCACAACCTTCTGTCATGGAAGCAAGAGCTCTCACTAAGCCAATCTCACACTTGCATTTGTTTTAATTTAGATTTCATATAGATTTCTTACAATTTTGAAGTATGAAGTTTACATTTGTTTTATAATTTGTTGAGAATGCTTACACTGAAAGTTATTTTTGATGTATTGTTTTACAGGGAAAAGCAGTAGAGAAGAGAAACCTCTTTTTTGCTGTAAAAACCTGCAAAAAATTCCACCAGGAAAGAAGTAAGTAACTGCTGATATACAGTGTTTGAAGGATAGTATATTTACATTTTGCGATACCAAAAGCCAGCTCCTGTACAACATGTACTTCTGTTAAGCACTACATCTAGTATCTCTTTATATTGGGATTGTACAATAGTCTAGTTAATTATTTTGGGGAAATCTGAAAGAAAATTTAAATGTTATATTTAATAGCATTTTATGACTTTGCCTTTAAGTGAGAATTCTAGTTTTCATATTATCCTACAGCATGGGGGAGTGTCTTCCTCTCATCAATCCTGTGCTCTTTGAAAGAGCTATCCAGTTAGTTCCATACTCGCATTGTTCTCCCATAACACTGCACTGCTTTCTTTTCCAAGTATATATTCAATTCCCTTTTGAAAATTGCCATTGAATCCACATACTGCGCACTCTTATGATCCCCAGCTGAAGTTACCCTTGGACAAGCCTGATCCCAGAGTGGAACCCAGTTTGATAGATCCCAACTTTTAATTTGCTTTTTTAGATACTTGGAGAGGGGCTACTGAACATAGTCACCAAAGTCAGCTAATGAACTTTTAACAAAAACATAAAACATTTATTACACAAGAAAAGATTAATTATTTACAATATTCCTTCATCCACAACTATACTTTTACAGATAATACAGATTTGTAAGGATAACACAAGTTACAAAAGCCATCTTATACGCTAATGTTCACAGTAAGTACACAGTCCATGTAATCAAATTGGCAACCTATGGGCAGACACACAATACTCTGAAACCAACACCTGAATTTTACCCCATCGAGGGGGCTGTGCCGGCGCAGACAGGCGCATACCCAATCGGCACCCCCGATCGGGTCCACGCTGCAATTTTACGTGGGTGGGCCAATTAAGGCCCGCCTAGTGTGACGCTCACCTGGAAGCGGGCACGGGGTGTGGGTTCCCTGAGTTGGGAGTGTGATTTTGTTGCGCATGAGCGTGAAAGTGTGCAAAAATCTCCCTCAGGCACAGAGGTGCCTCAGGGAGATAAGTTTTTAGTTTTAAAAATTTTAATGAAGAAAAAATTTTAAGATATGTCTCCTCATGTGACAGTGTCACATCAGCTGGGACATGTCAATGAACTTTAATGGAAACATTTATTTAGTTTATAAACCCTTCATGAAACCTCATCCCACCTGTGGATGAGATTCCATGAAAAATGCAAAGGCCGCCTGTGCTCTTCACCTGCCCACCAATCTTAAACTTGGACGGACAGCTTTCTCAGAAGAGTTAATTAATGGCCTTAACAGGCCCTTGACAGCTCAGCGGGTGTGCAGCTGACTCGGCTGCATGCCCACCGCACTGAAAACCTAAATGACGTGTGGTGACGTCGGGACACACACCCGATGTCACCCCCACTTGCCGAGCTGAAAATTCTCCCCCAAGTAACAGATGCCACCTCAACCAGATGCTATGCATCTCTCCTCAGCTCCCCCCAAAGGCTTGTCACACCATGACTTAACCAGTCTCACTGCACTCCGTCTTTCACACGAGAGTTTCCCATCTCCACTCTCCAAGACCTCCCCTTGGAATTTTCTCCCAAATCGACGCTTTCTCTCAGATGCCTTCCGCAAGGGTTCACCTCCAGGGTTTTGAACTCTCCTTCCGATGATCCTCTCCCCTGGATCTCCACATGCATTCAAGCTGTCTTCCATGCACTCTCCCTCACTGACTCAGCCATCAACAGTACACACTGCTTCACGTGCCCATAGTAAAGAGTTACAGACCTACAGCTGTCTCATTGGACCTTCTTGCCTCTTGCAAGCTGTTCTCACTTTAAACCTGCTTTCTGCAGCTTTTGACTCTTTAAATCTGAATCTTGGAGCCTTTCTCTCTGCCCCTCACTCTTAACTTCATTAACAGGATCTTTTCTAGGTGCCTGTCTTTCCTTTGACTAGAAGGTCTGTTTGGGACTTTCTCCTGTTCCAGTCCCCTTTAGTCTGGGATTGGCTAACCTTCCCCTTTGCTTCAGTCTCTCCTGGCAGCTACTTTTAAAACCAACTGAACTCAAACAGCTTCCAAAATCAAACTACTGTTTCTCTTGTGTGTGTGTGTGTGTCTATGGGAGGGAGCTGCCTCTCTGGACCCCTGTTGCTAGGCAACAGCACTTTTTTCCACTCTTATTTGCTGAACTCAGTTAACAGTCCTAAAATTCTCATTAGAAATGCAAGTACCTTTTAAAGTGAAACTAAAACTAAATTTGACCTTTCCTCAACACACAGTACAGAAGTACAAATCAAACTTAAACTTTAAAGCTAAAACTCATTCCTAACACACACAAATACCAATATAATTTACTTAAAATGTCTCTATCTCCTAACAACACTTTCAAGCAGCCGCTAAGTAATAGAAAAATATATAATACAAAATGTGAATGAATGTGTTAAAAGATTTATAAGGTGCTTCAGATCTGTCCATGGATAAGTTTCATACATATACCATATGGTTGCATTTCTTAGTAATTATCAATATATAACTATTTTAACAAGAAATTCAAAGTCTTAATGATGCTAGATTTTGCAGATTCTTCGATAAGATTTTAAATTTTGAAAAGTAATATCTTTTTGATATTCTTTGAAACATGTTACAGAAGATCTTTGCTGGTCTTTTTATTACATTTCAAGACTTCGAATTCATTTAATCTAGTGCATGATTTTTTTCACTTTATAGTTTCCCTTTAAATTCTTGATTTTTAAAAATTCATTCATGGGATGCGGGCATCGCTGGCTAGGACAGCATATATTGCCCATCCCCAATTGCCCTTGAGAAGGTGGTGGTGAGCTGTCTTCTTGAACTGCTGCAGTCCATGTGGTGTAGGTACACCTACAGTGCTGTTAGGGATGGAGTTCCAGGATTTTGACCCAGCAACAGTGAAGGAACAGCGATGTATTTCCAAGTCAGGATGGTGAGTGACTTGGAGGGGAACTAAACTGAGCTTCCTGGGACCTCTCATTTTTAAATATTGCTGATGATTTTGTGTGATTGGGATTAGATTTGGACTTTGATCGCTAGTTGAAAGAAAGAAAGATCTGCATTTGTATAGCACATATCTGCAGGATATCCCAAAACACTTTACAACCAATGAAGCACTTTTGAATTGTAGTCACTGTTGTAATGTAGGATACATGGCAATCAATTTTCACACAGCAAGCTTCCACAATCGGTAATATAATAATGACCAGATAATCTGATTTTATGATGTTGATTGAGGGGTAAATACTAGCCAAGATACCGGGGATAATTCTCCTGCTTTGCTTTGAAATATTTCCATGCAATCGTTTACATCCACCTGATAGGGCAGACATGGCCTCAGTTTAATCTCTCATCTGTAAGAATGCATGTTTTACAGTGCAGCACTCCCTCAGTACCGTATTGGAATGTTGACCCTAAATTTTGTGCTCAAATCCTGGAGTAGGACTTGAACCCACAACTTTATGACACAGGCAAGAAAGCTAGCAGCTGAGCTATATCAAATTGTTGTGTATCACAATGTTGTAGATGAATTAACAAGTGGTTAGACTGAGGGGCCTGATTTTTCATGCCTCCATCTAGAGGCAGACTGAAACGAATGGTGGCAGGACCAGGATGTGGAAGTCCCACTGACATTTTTGGCTCTGCATATTTCGTCTGCATGGGAATGAGGGCAGGGCTTATTTCACATATGAGTTCATGGAGAAAAGTCGGAGAAGCTAGTATCTGTAGTGGAAAAAGTGTTCATACTCTAATTAATTGTTCCCAATGCTGCAGTGAAGTACTTTGGAAGCTCGTACTTGGCAAGGGGTCATGAATGTTGTTGAAGGGCGTACTGAAGGAGGAAACTTTATTCAAAGTTAGCCCAAACTATTAAAGTCACCTGGACATCACTGTTCAAAGTGCTGGTCCTATATCCAGGGCAGGAGGGGAGGTGAAGGGAAGAGAGAGGCAATTGTGCTGGGTCACCTCAGGTACTGCAACAATACCTTGAAGCAGAGGGGGCGCCAGACAGTTCTACCCGGAATTGAATCCGTATACTGATTTCTGCCTCAGTGGGGAAAATTTGGCCCTGTGTTTCCAACACTGTTCTCTCTCAGGCCCACTTACTATGACAAAGCAGCATGATTAAAGAGAGCAGCAAAGAAGGAAGAGAAGAGAGAAGGGAAAAAAGTGATTGAAGAAACAGAAAAGAGAGGAAGAAATGAAGGAGACGGAATGGTGTTAACTGAAGGCTGCAAAGATGCAAAACAGATTTGGAGTTAAGTGTGGTAATTAATTATTATTCTGTCTGACTCCGCAGCAAACTATTGACATGACCGTTGGATCTGGCCCATTGCTTGAAAAAGTTAAGATCATGGCTTACCAGTTTAACAGGTTCTGGTTAGAGTTTTGTGAAAACTGCTATAGTTGTCTGTTCAACAGGAATTCTAAGCAGATGAAAAAACTTGTTTTTTAAATGTGTCCTTCAGTTACAAATATTTTCATTCATTCATGGGACGTGGGTGTCACTATCTTGGCCAGCATTTATTGCCCATTTCTAATTGCCCTTGAGAAGGTGGTGGTGAGCTTCCTTCTTGAACTGCTGCAGTCCATGCGGTGTAGATACAGCAACAGTGCTGTTAGGAAGGGAGTTCCAGGATTTTGAGCCAGCGACAGTGAAGGAACGGCGATGTATTTCCAAGTCAGAATGGTGAGTGGCTTGGAGGTGAATTTCCAGATGGTGATCTTCCCATGTGTTTGCTGCCCTTGTCCTTCTGGCTGGTAGTGGTCGTGAGTTTGGAAGGTGCTGTCTAAGGAGCCTTGGTGAGTTCCTGCAGTGCATCTTGTGGATGGTACACACTGCTGCTACTGTGCATCGGTGGTGGAGGGAGCGAATGTTTGTGGACAGGGTGCCAATCAAGCAGGCTGCTTTGTCCTGGATGGTGTCAAGCTTCTTGAATGTTGTTTGGAGCTGCACTCATCCAGGCAAGTGAAGATTATTCCATCACATTCCTGACTTGGGCCTTGTAGATGGTGGAGAGGCTTTGGGGAGTCAGGAGGTGAATTACTCGCGCAGGATTCCTAGCCTCTGACCTGCTCATGTAGCCACAGTATTTATATGGCTAGTCCAGTTCAGTTTCTGGTCAATGGTAACCCCCAGGATGTTGATAGTGGGGGATTCAGTGATGATAATGCCATTGAATGTGAAGGGCAATTATAATGCCGCCTTTCTGCATTCAATTTCAGTCGACACCCAGACTGTTCCAAAAATCTAGAGACAACTTTTTTCATTTGTGTGAAAGGAAATGATACAGAATTATCTTTTTGATGCACATTTGGTAGCTGACCTGTCTGATATCTTAAATGTGTTTCAGGTGGTCACAAATAAAGTTCTCAATAGCTTTAAAGGGTTTATAGAAGCAACTGAATTGTAGGATAGACTGTTTCTCTTTTTTTTTGTCATTGTCACAACATGGATACTGGGTTTAGTTCAGGAGCTGGGCTGCAAAGTTAACTGAATTTAGTAGCTTTCTGGAAATATAACCAAATGATGGTGTTGATCATTTTGCTTTCATGTATATATTCAATTTCTCCTTACAGCATTTCTAAACACTCTATTCCATTACTTTGCAGTACCCATTGTGAAGAAAACTTGGGAAAAGCAAGCAGCTCTAATTGAGTACTATAGTGATCATGCAGATAGCTCCATTCCAACCCAGTACTTAGGAATACCGAACACTGAAAGAGGTGAGTTACTGAACAGATAATTGTGTTGTTAATACTCAACATAGCTTTTGAAATTCCATAATCAGTATTTTTAAGTATACATCAAAGATTTGCATCTTTTGGTCCTTTTCAATTTGTTAGTGAGCAGAAAGCTTTGAAATATCCCTATATGATGGCACCCTTTTTGCAGGGTGGCGGAGACGTATTTTTAGTTGTTGGACTACTTCATTACCTATAATTGCTAGATAGATTTGCACTAAGTCATAAATGATTCAATGAGTTTTGAACAGAAGCCCTTTTTTGATGCATTAAACCTACGTAGAAATTATAAGAGCGTATTCAGTGACAAGCATGTGAAAACAAATGTTATCCTGCCAGAGACTAAATTACATATGCTGCTGCAAGATCAAGAACCTAATGTGTTAAGCCAAGCTCTACCACGCATGCCTGCTGAGTATATATTGCACTGTGGCACCAAATCCTTATTTTCCTATTCTGAGAATACCCTAGAGGTTATGTAACTATCTTCCATTGAAATTTTCACATTGAAAACTATTTTGCCAGATGGTACTGTATAGATCTTCGGTATAGATTATTTAGGTAGAGATGAAGTCCTCTCGTCAACTCCTTCCTAGATCTAAACAACGGCTTGGAAAACTGTTTGAGTAATTTATCAAAAATTAGTTTAAATTAGCTGACTCATTACGAATATACAAATAGAACTATATTAAGGTATTTACACCTCCAGTTCAAAGTTTTAAAATATTATTTATTGTAAGAAAAATTAAAGTAGGATTAAAAGGACAGTGGCAGTGTGGTTAGGGGACTGGAAGAAGAGAGCAGTGGTAAAGAGTGTTTTGTATAGTAGAGGGCAGTAAATCTACAGTGGTGTTCCCCAGGGATCAGTATTAGGACCGCTGTCCCTCTTATATATTAGTGAGCTGGAGTTGAGTACAGAGGGCATAATTTCATAGTGTGCCGATGCTGCAAAATGCAGAAATGTAGCTAAAAGGTAGTAGACAGGCTGGTGAAATAGGAAGACCCGTGGTAGATGAAATTTAACAAAAGTGTGAAGTGAAACATTTTGGTGAGAAGAATGAGGAGAGGCAATAGTAAATTAAGCAGGGGCTTAATTTAAAGGGGCTGCAGGGACAGAGAGAGCTGGCAGTGCATGTACACAAAGTTTTGAATGTGGCAGGACATGTTGAGAAGACTGTTTAAAAGCTTAAAGGATCTTTACTTTATGAATGGAAACTTAGAATAAAGAAGCAAGCAAGTTAAGAAGCAGTGGTTAGGCTTCAGCTGAAATATTGTGTTTAATCCTGGGCACGATACTTTGTGAAGGATGTCCAAAGTCTTAGAGAGGATGTGAAGAGATTTCCTAGAGAGGTACTACCCTGGGATGAAAGTGGAAAAATTGGGGATGTTCTCCTTAGAGCAGAGAAGTTTAAGAGGAAATTTGACTGAGGTATGCAAAAATCATGCATGGTTTTCATGGAATCATAGAAGGTTTTTACGGCACATCGTGTCTGTGCCGGCATCTCAGCAGTACGAGTTCTGTTTGCTGAGCAAGGGATTCCTGAAAGAATAGTATATGACGATGGATCATGTTCACATTCAAGAAAGTTAAGGAATTCACTGAACATCATGGGTGCAACATCAGCACCTCATTGCCACATTACCTACGGATTTATCGAAAAACACATCCAGACGGTCCAAAGAACCCTTACGAAATGCTGAGAGACAAAGGAAGACACAAACCTTGCCTTATTGTCATTCCAATCCACACCTCTTAAGGCTAAAATGAAATCACCTGCAGAGTTGTTGAATGGAAGAAAATATAAGACTACTCTGCCAAGCAAAATACATCCTCCAAGTGACCAGGAGGAAGTAAGACAACAGCTCACTAAAGCACAGGAAAGAGGTCAGCACATCAGCAAACATGCTAAATCCTTACCTGAGCTGTTGAAAGGACAAAGTGTGTATGTACAGGACTCAATCATGAAAACCTGGGGCCCAGCAAAAGTGCTTGCTGAAGCTGAGACACCAAGGTCTTACATAGAATCATAGAAAGTTTGTGGCACAGAAAGAGGCCACTTGGCCCATCGTGTCTCCGCTGGCCGAAAAATGAGCCACCCAGCCTAATCCCACTTCCCAGCATTTCATCCGTAGCCCTGCAGATTTCGGCACTTGAGGTGCATATCCAGACACCTTTTAAATGGGTCAAGGGTGTTTGCCCTCTGGGTGAAAAAATATTTCTTCATCTCCCTCTAATCTTTCTACCAATCACTTTAAACCTAGTCCATGACCTCTCTGCTAAAGTAAATTGGCTGTTCCCTTCCACTCTATCCAGGCCCCTCACAATTTTGTACACCTCAATCAAATCTCCCCTCAGCCTCCTCTGCTCCAAGGAGAACAACCCCAGCCTATCCAATCTTTCCGCATAGATGTAATTTTCCAGTCCTGGCAACATCCTCGTAAATCTCCTCTGTACCCTCTCTAATACAATTGTATCCTTTCTGTAATGAGCTGACAAGTGCTGCACATAGTACTCAAGTTGCAGCCTTACTAATGTTTTATTTATATAGTTCCAGCATAACCTCTCTGCTCTTGAATTCTATGCCTCAGTTAATAAATGGAAGGATTCCATATTCATTCTTAATCACCTTATCAACCCGTCCTGCTACCTTCAGGGATCTGTGGACATTCGCTCCAAGGTCTCTCACTTCCTCTACTCCTCCCATTTTTGTGTAATCCTTTGCCCTGTTTGACTTCCCCAAATGGGTCACCTCACACTTCTCTTGATTGAATTCTATTTGCCATATATTAATAGACAAATAATGAGCTAACTATAGAGGACAGATATTAAGGTGATTGACAAATGAACCAGAGGAAAAATTAGGACATTTTATTCTACACAGTGAGCTTTGTGATCTGGAATGCGATGCTTAAAAGGGTGGTGGAAGCAGATCCAATAGTAGCTTTCAAAGGGAATTGGGTATATGCTTGAAGGAAAAAAAGTTATAGTGCTATAGGGAAAGACCAGGGAAGTGGTATAGCTCTTTCAAAGAGCCAACTCAGGCATGATGGGCTGAATGGTCTCTATCTGTATCATTCTCCGAGTCAATTCAGAGGGAAGAATCCATTGATACATTTTTTAAAGCATCTAAACCATTTAATTGCATGGTGCTTGTAGGCGAGGATATTGGCAGGCCAGCATTTTTGATACAGTTGAGAACATGCTGAAAACCACCTTCTTTGGGGGTCAGGATAATTTACCATTGCCCTTTGGGTTTCCCTTAGTCAACTGAATTTCAAGAGCAAAAGAATGAAATAACTTGAAAGCAATTTCTATTTATATAGCACCCAATCTCCACCTCAGAACTTTTCAAAGTGGCTCATGCACACTTTTGAATTACTTCTGAAGTGAAGTCACTGTTATTATGTAGGTAAACACAGCAGCCAATTGCACACAGCAAGATCCCACAACACAGCAACATCTTTTGTTTGGTAATGCAGTTTGAGGGAGAAATGAAAATTAGAACACTGGCTTTCAAATAGTGCTGTCTGTCCTAACAAGATATTTAATATCTCATCCAAATGATGGAATATCAAAACATGCAGGACTCCCTCAGTATTGTACTGCTGCATCAGCCTGGATTATGTCCTGGTTAAGGCCTGAACCTACCACCACCTTACTAATAGGTTCCCAGGTAAGGCAAGTTGCAAAATGTCTAATTGACATTCCAATTTACAGATGTATAGTTAAGTAATGTTTTAAGTAATTGACCTAGCAGAAAGAAAACTTGAATTAAACTAAATAGGGATTTTCATTGATGTTTCACAAGTGAAGTGGTATACTTCATTCTGAACAGTGCAACTTAAAGGCCCAGAATTTGCTTATGACTTGTGCCAATATTTACGCAGACGTTGCCGTTTGCAACTTTTGGTGATATGTACGGCGGAGCTCATTTGCATTAATCAGAATGTACAAAAGCGCTGTAAAGCAAGCAAGCACAAGCCATCTTCCTTCTTTAACTCCCTCCCCATCTTATTATTATAGGGTTTTGGACTCGATACTAAACCCCAGAGTAAGAAATTTCTTGTCGAGGAATAACCATATTTGCAAAAAGAACAATCTCTAATTTAGAATGTGTAACACATTTAATGTGTTACCTTGAGCTAGCCCTCTCATATTCTTCTGCAGGTTTAGTTGTCTGGGCCTGCTTCCATACCTAACCTTATTTCACTTGTTATTCAGTGATCTAGAGGATGGTGATGTGTTCGCAGGGGTTTGTTGGGAAATTCCTTGAAATGAGTTGAAGCCTTTGTAATATGGCTAGATACTGGAGAGAATGTTTAATTTAATGGTAGTGGTAGAGGTTATGATGGTTGAGGTGAAATTTATCAATCAGTTGTTGAAAATAACATCTGCTCCTGTTGGGGGTTACTTCTTTCCTATGCCTGGTTTAAAATTCACAATAGTTCAACTTGCCTAGGAGTTAATTGCATTAGATTGAGAATTGTGCTTATAAACCTTGTTGGATTTTCAGAAAGGTTTCTTTTCAGTTTGATATGGCTGCTGCCCTGTTTCTTTGGGAGCCAAGAAAATGAAACCTTCGGAAGATTATTTCTATGCCCACCGGTGGTTCGTGTGAGCAAATAGCATTGATTATTGTCCCCTGCTTATGTTTTACATTTTGCAGTAGTCACTAGTGAGCTAAATGTATAAAGGAAGTAACAGCACATTTTAGTAATGAATCAACCATGATTTTCATTGATCAACACCACAAATGGAAGTGCTTAATTATGTCTAAAAAAAACCCATGTTACTTTGAAATTTTACAAAGAAGTCTGTTAGCATTACTTGGGCCATTATTGGATAGTGCACACAGTGTATCAAAATCCAATTTACAGATGTATAGTTAAGTAATGCTTCAAGTAATTGACCAAGCAGAAAGAAAACTTTTGAATTAAACTAAATAGGGATTTTCATTGATGATTCACAAGTGAAGTGGTACACTTTGTTCTGAACAGTGCAACTTAAAGGCCCAGAATTTGCTTATGACTTGTGCCAATATTTATGCAGACATTGCCATTTGCAACTTTTGGTGATATGTACGGCGGAGCTCATTTGCATTAGTCAGAATGTACAAAAGCGCTGTAAAGCAAGCACAACTTCAGCCTGATGAAACCTGTAGACCAAGCCATCTTGCTTCTTTAACTCCCTCCCCATCTTATTGATATTATTATAGGGATTAGGACTCGATACTAAACTCCAGAGTAAGAAATTTCTTGTCGAGGAATTATTGGCAAAAAGAACAATCTCTAATTTAGAATGCAAACTAACATTAGTTATTGGACAATGAAGATTGGGACTTAACATTTCACCAATTGAGTATGGCACGATACACAAGTTCAACACATGTCGGTCTGTCTTTCCTGTGGATCCTGGGACTTCTAGGGTCTTCTCTTGGTTCTTTGATTCTGGTCCCTTGACTTGCGACGTTCTTCAAGATTTTAGCTTTGCCAACTTAACTCTAACATACATACAAATCCCTTTGCATCTTTAAGACTTCAAATCTAGTGGATCCTTTTCCAACCCACAGCTTACAGCCCACCTTAACTGCAGAAGCTGCACATTTCACAGCTGCCTGCTGAATGTTTCTTTTTTCTCTCTCTCTCTCAGTCTGGTGGAAACAGGAAACATGCTATCTCGCTGGTGGGCGGCCTCTG
Organism: Carcharodon carcharias; assembly: GCF_017639515.1. Taxonomy (NCBI): domain Eukaryota; kingdom Metazoa; phylum Chordata; class Chondrichthyes; order Lamniformes; family Lamnidae; genus Carcharodon; species Carcharodon carcharias. The sequence goes on along the minus strand of NC_054477.1, from coordinate 44,798,053 downwards.
ATTTGCCCGCCATTCCGTTACCTCGCCACTCCCTCACGCAGGGCACCATGTTTAAACTGCAGCTGTCCACACACTTCACAATGCTTGCAGCCCAGTACTGCTCCAGTGAAGACATGGCCCCAAAAGCCAAGAATAATGCTGCCGCCCAATTCAGAAGCGCATCCCTGGGATGCCTTCTGGACGCCGTGGAAGCCCTGCCGCAATGTCCTCCACCCTGCTTTGGCTGCAGGAGGCCTATCAGTCTCACAAGTCAGCTTGAGAGGCGGTGGCAAAGGTGGTCAGTGCTAATGCTGCACAGAAGAGGTTTGTCACCCAGTGCAAAAAGAGGATGAATGATCTCATCTGTTCCACCAGGGTCAGGCATCCATCTTATCACCGTAAACTCACAAGGCCATCACACATTCAAAGGTATCTCATTCACTGCCAGCTCAAAGAACATCAGCGCTCACTCTCTCACACACGCCCTCACGTGGCCTCATCTCCTCTGGAGACTGCCTCCTCAGCCCTCACCACCCTGAGCCCACTTGCACAGATCAACATTTGCCTCTACACACATCCTGGGAGAGCTCCCCTTCCCCAGTACAGCCCTTGCCCTGCAGCCTCTTCCCTTGCCTGAGGCCACCTGTCCCCCTACCCCAAGCAAGCTCTAGTCCTGTAGCTGCTGAAAAGCTACCCCCGCCTGATCTGATCGCTGGAGGCCATTCCCGTGAGCCCCCTTAAAAGTGATGTGGGGCTGCCTGTGAAGCCTGGTGTTGATGACTGCAAGTGCTGCCCGAAGCAACATAGGTAAACAAACCTCGAAGTCCTGAGCCAAGTGCAGCTACCAAGGTGCACATTGCTTATGTACAGTTATGAAGAACATCGGCATGCCCAACTGATCAGCATGGGGGCCTGATTCCAGCGAGCAGGGCTTATAATGAGATTCTAAAGTATTGAAATTAGGGCCAGAGTTTTCTCGTTGGCGTGCTGGGGGCGGGTCCCGCACACCAATCCATAAATGATGCGCGATGATGTCAGGCGAGCGTCCCGACGTCACTGCCCACCATCGCGATATTTAGGTGGGCGGGCGCACAATGTTCTCGGATGCCCGCCCGCCATTATTAATTTAATCAGGTACTTAAGGCCCTTGAGGCTGCAATTTTTTGGGGCCTGTGCGATCTTCAGGACGTTGCACGGGTACAACGGGCAGGTGGGCAGGAGGCATTTGTATAAACCTCATCCACCGGTGGAATAAGAGGGGTGAGTGGGGTGGCGAATGGTATCTGTTAGATATTTAACCGTGAAAGTTACTGTGACTTGCCTGTGTGAGCAGGAATACTTCAAAACTCATACCAGCGGCTTGGACAGGAGTAACAGCCTTCCAGTCAGGACTCTACAGTAAAAAATCATTTCTGGGGCCTTGCTGGTTTCGGGAAGCCTTCCCTTAGCCTGGGAATGGGAGTTGTACTAACCACTGGAGGCACCTCCTCTGAGGAGGAAGGGAGGGCCAGGAGGGGGAGGAGGCCAGGAGTCCACATTCAGCCTCCAGGGGAGCCACCTTTGGGAGGAGAGGCACAGGCACAAGGGATGCAGGGCCAACAGGTAGTCCAAGGCGTAGGGGGCCACAGAAGACACCACTATCCTGCTGCCAGGGTATACAGGCGGCGAAGCAGCTGCCTCAGTATGCCTAAGGTGCAGTGCCAAAGGAGGCTCTGTCGCTTAAGGGAGACAGCTTACTTCCATTTGTCAGAAGATAGGCCCTGAGATCTGCGCCAACTACGTGGGTGGTCACCCCATGCCAGTGGCACTAAAGGTCACAGCTGCCGTCAAATTCTATGCCTCCGGCTCTTTCCAGGGGTCGGTGGGTGATCTTTGCGGAGTCTCCCGATCAGCTGTCCACACTTGTGTCAAGCAGGTGACAGAGGCTCTATTCAGGCATGCATTGACTTTCATCCACTACCGCTGGGAGAAGGCCAGTCATACAGAGCGAGCTAGAGGCTTTGCAGCAATTGCTGGCTACCCCTGCGTTCAGGATGCAATCGACTGCACACATGTGGCCATCAAGGCGCCAGTGGGTGAGCCTGATGCCTTCGTCAACAGGAAGGGATTCCACTTCTTGAATGTGCAGATAGTGTGTGATCACAGGATGCTGATTCTGCAAGCCTGTGCAAGGTACCCAGGCAGCTCCCATGACGCTTACATCCTCAGATACCCACTGGTGCCGTGGCTCTTCAGTGCTCCAGCACAACTGGATGGATGGCTGCTGGGTGACAAGGGCTATCCCCTCAAAAGATGTCTTATGATGTGTCTCCGCCATCCAAGAACAGGACCTGAGTAGCAGTACAATAGGAGCCACGGCACCACAAGGGCTGTGGGGGAGAGAACCATCGGTCTTCTCAAGATGCGCTTCCAGTGACTGCACCATTCAGAGAGCGCACTCCAATAAACCCCAGATTGTGTGTCCCTGATAGTGGTTGCATGCTGCACTCTCCACAATCTGGCGCTGGAAAGGGGCGACGCAGTGGACGAAGAATGTGTAGACGCGGTTGCTCCAGCTGCACACGATGAGTCCAGCAGTGAGTCTGAGGATGAGCATGCATGGGAGAACAGTGAGGGGGTAGATGCTGACCCGGGCATACTCCAGGGAGGCAGGAATGCCTGGGAGGCTTTAATCCAAAGAACCTTCAGCTAGCCCAACACAGATGGACCTCCAACACACACCAGGGCTGCAGGCTCCATACTTGACACCTGAGTGCTAAATCTGTCTGGATAGGAACATTAAGGTCCTCATCAATAAAGCTCAATATCAAACAACTCAATCATAACATCCTGGGTACCTGTCCATCTGCAGAAGTAAGGAATCACCCTGATCTATGCTTACATATCAAAATTTAATGAGATTACAAAATGAACTTCAGAAACCAAAAAAAAGGTATTGCACATGACACCAAGTCTTAATGAACTAATATGGGGCAACATAAAAGCATCAGTGAGAAACCCGTGGTGTGCCTCATATGCCTTAAATTTATGCTTACAGGTGCTACGTTTAGGTGCTGTCCCCCCGCTGGCACTGGCATCTGAGACAGCCTGCTCACTGTGCTGTCCTGTTGGCCTCGATGACATTGGCAGCCGTCCTCTGGCCCGTGGAGCCTTTGATGGCCCCACCTGGGGGGGGGGGAGTGGCCAATTCCACAGCTGGCATCTCCCCAGTCGCCGCAGCCTCATAGGATGCCACGGTCACCGTCAAAGGGGCGGAGGAGCTGCTGCCCTCGTGCAGAGCGCTCTGAGAGGAACCCGCAGAGACAAAAGGCAGCTACTGCACCAACATGAGGTCGCTTCGGACCTCTCTGCTCACCGTAGATGGCTCAGCATCGAGCTAGGATACTTGGTGCCCAACCATCTCCCACACTGGCACTGACCAGCTGAGGTCAATGCCGCTGTGAGGGCTTGCAGGTCCGAGCACAACCCCAGGAGGACCTGATTGTTCTCCTGGAGGAGCCTCTCCACGAGAGTCGCCACTCTCTCCATGGAGGAAGCATGGCGCTCAGCCATGAGGCTCATTGCATCGGTGATGTTCCACGTGGACTCCTCCAGCATGGGCACCATGCCACGCATTGCCTCATGTATCTCAGCCAGATCCTCCCGCATACCCTGCTGCACTTACAGCATTTGCTGCCTCACGGCTGATTCCAGAGACACATCATCAGCCACCGACTGGCCATGTACCTGGTCCCCAGCAGTCCTCCGATTGCCGGTGCCCTGGGCACTCTGTCTCTGCCCGCACCTCAAGTGAGTGTGAAGTCCCCTCACCACTGTGCCCTGGGACACTAGCCGAAGATCTAATTCCCACTAAGTTGCTAGTATCTGTACTGGTGCCTGCCTATCAGAGATGGTGTAACGCTGGTGAGTCTATTTCTTCTGGGCCCTCAGGTGTGAGAGGTGGCCCCTCTGCCTTCTCTTCCTGGCCCTGCTCTGGTGAAGCTGAAAGGAAGAACAAGGACATTTGATTAGTTAAAGTGGAGACAATGTCAGTTTGCATGCCTGTCCCCCGGATCATTATGCACTCATCCTTCCATAATCAATGGTCAACCATGTTGCAAACTTCAATCACTGAGCATTCAGCAGTGCCTTGGCTGCTGGGACACACATGGTGGCCTCAGTACTCGGCAAACACACCTCCCCGTGGCACCCCAACGTCACCAGTAGACCTGGGCGCATGGCACCTCTCCAGATCTATGGCCTGCTGTTCAAAAGGACTCAAGATGGCCAGCTGGGCCTGGCCTCCACCAGTCCGCATCTGCTGGGCAGAATTGTGTGCAGTCTTCTCCTGAAAAGGAGAGAAGAGCATTGATCAGTCGAGCTTGTACCTGAATTCCCATCGCATCCCTGCCAACCCAACCAGAGTGGGACATTGCAGGACTCTAGTTCTTTGTCACCCCACAGCTGCCGCACACTCACACAAAGAAGCCAGGGCTGACCCCCTCTTGCCCAAATGCTGCCTCCGTCACATTTGGCAGCACAAGGTGTAACCTTGTAAAACAAGGAGGAACACAAAGACCAGCAGATGGATTGGTGCCCCACCAACTGGAAGCTCCCCTCCCAGCATGTTAGCACCCTGACTTTGACATGCTTCCCAGTTCCAGCTCTCTGCCTAGGTGCAGATCCTTGAGTTTCCCCCCGATTCTATATTCTGGGCGTCAGTGTCGCACATGCTGTGGGTGCAGAACACTTCTCAGCACAACCCCCACAGGGTCAACTAGGCATGAGCAACATCTGCTGGCACACACCAGCAAGGGATACATGCCGTGAAGGATTCAATGCTGTAACTGCACTCAGAGTTGCTGGGGGGGGTGGGGGGAGCCCCTGGTTTGGGAGGAAAGGGTGACGGCTGCACTAAGTGACCTCAGTCAACATGGTGCTCACCCTTCCCGAGTGCAGGAGGTTGTTGAATCTTTTCCAGCACTGGACCCATGCGTATTGCACCACATCATGGGAGCTCACGCTCTCGGCCACCTCCTTGCATGCACGTTTGGTCAGGTGGGGAGGCCTTCGCCTCCCGTCCCTCAGAAGCAGGACTTCCTGCCGTGCTGCCACCTCCTCTAGGAGGACAGCTAGGCACTCATCTGAAAACCGAGGAGCACACTGCCCTGCTGCCCCTGTCCTGCTCCGCTGGCCTACCCTCTGGCCTGTCCTGCTCCGCTGGCCTACCCTCTGGCCTGTCCTGCTCCGCTGGCCTACCCTCTGGCCTGTCCTGCTCCGCTGGCCTACCCTCTGGCCTGTCCTGCTCCGCTGGCCTACCCTCTGGCCTGTCCTGCTCCGCTGGCCTACCCTCTGGCCTGTCCTGCTCCGCTGGCCTACCCTCTGGCCTGTCCTGCTCCGCTGGCCTACCCTCTGGCCTGTCCTGCTCCGCTGGCCTACCCTCTGGCCTGTCCTGCTCCGCTGGCCTACCCTCTGGCCTGTCCTGCTCCGCTGGCCTACCCTCTGGCCTGTCCTGCTCCGCTGGCCTACCCTCTGGCCTGTCCTGCTCCGCTGGCCTACCCTCTGGCCTGTCCTGCTCCGCTGGCCTACCCTCTGGCCTGTCCTGCTCCGCTGGCCTACCCTCTGGCCTGTCCTGCTCCGCTGGCCTACCCTCTGGCCTGTCCTGCTCCGCTGGCCTACCCTCTGGCCTGTCCTGCTCCGCTGGCCTACCCTCTGGCCTGTCCTGCTCCGCTGGCCTACCCTCTGGCCTGTCCTGCTCCGCTGGCCTACCCTCTGGCCTGTCCTGCTCCGCTGGCCTACCCTCTGGCCTGTCCTGCTCCGCTGGCCTACCCTCCGGACTTGCCTGCTCCGCTGGCCTACCCTCCGGACTTGCCTGCTCACCAGACGCCCTCCAGTGAGCCCTTCTACCGGCCATTATGAGCAGCCTTGCAAAGGCTGCCAGGCCTTCGTTTAAACAGGCCGCCGGGTCACCATTGACCCAGCGGTCTGTGCATTCCCACTGCCACCTGCCCACTCCCACCATCCTTGGGAGTCGAGAAATACGCTGGATGGGCCTTAATTGTGACAGTTACTTTAGTTACTAACTAAGCCTAATACTGGGTTCTTACTGCAACCCCTCAGCCTGTGACAAATATCCATTGACTGGCAATGTCTTACGCAAATGCTAACTTTCTAGCAAGTACTTGATTTCTAGCAAATGCTCTCTTGTCAAGTGCCCCACTCCTAACTCTCTCTCTTTCTCTCTTGACAAATACCCTCCAGTGAGTGTCCTGTGCCAAATGCTAACCCATGGAAAATGCGAAGACCTCAGTGATTTACCCCTATATTTATACCCTTTTTGCAGGTTGCTTCACAACATTCAGCTCAAGTATGTGTACTTGCATCAACACAACTAACAACTTCTAACCCAATATTATAACCCAACTCTTGACCAGTGAGAAGAATGGCCTTGGCGTCCCCATAACAATCTAACCTTAATTTGTATCTCTAACCGGAGGTCCTTAGAACATTGTAGACCCAAGACCATTTTTCTAGCCAATCAGCTTTTCAGCCTTGGTTTGACATCTAACTGCAAAGCAACAACTTGTATCTTTAATCAGAAGCCCTGGAATATCTTGTCCTCAGGCCACTTTCCTGGCCAATCAGCATTGTAGCTGGCTTCTCTTTACTGCTAACCTAGATGTGCAGGAGCCTAAATGTGCAAATGTGTCCTAGTTATAACTTCAGTTCATTCCTAAAGGACCCAAATGTTATTTCTTAAAGCTATATCACTGTATTTTAGCACTTAAAGCGACGTCAAGTTTAAGACTTTCTTAACAGCATACCACAAAATTCACGAATCATCCCAGAATGACTTTTCATCACTAAGCTTATGTATAGTTTTTGATAATTTAACCATTCTGAAGAAGTCATGTTAAACTCGAAACGTTAACTTTGTTTCGCTCTCCACAGATGCTGCCAGACCAAGCCGACTTGATTTTTCCCAACATTTTCTGTTTTTAATATTGATAATTTAAGCCTTTTTAATTGTACAAATGTGCCAACGAGGTGAAGTCTAACATTATAATAATTAGTTTAATGGAATCACACCGTCATTTATGCATGTTAAGCATTTAGAAAATGCAAATGTAGAAGCTTTTCTCAGATTCTAATGCCACAATGTAGCATTCAAAGTTAGGCTTGGATTTTTCAGTCAGTGACGAAGTGACACACTTTTGTTGCTCTGTAGCACAGATTTCACCATTCCTGAGGATAACTTTATTCGGGTGTCGGCTGAAGGGGATCTCTGGTTTCTAGCAACAATGATGTCATCGAGTAGGCTAAGCAGCCAATCCTATTGAAGAATTCTCATAGGTTTCACATTAGCTGCCCAGATGGTTTATTGCCCTTTTTACATATAGGACTTATATTAGCTGTCCTCCAGTCCTCTGGCACTATTCCCTTTTAGAATTAATTTTTATATATCTGTAATCGTTCATGTGCTCCCTCTTCGCTAACTTTTAATATGTGTAGATGTAATTCATTTAGGGCAGTGGATTTATCCCCTATAAGTTTGATTCATTTATCATTTACCTCCCACTTCCTGTCTCAAATGTCTTTATCTTTTTTATCTGTTCTCCCAATGTCATGTGCACATTATTAGTCACTCTGTTACACACTGAGGCAAAGTAACTTCAATATTTCCCCTGTCATGCTGTCATTAACAATGATTTTAGCTTAGTGGTTCTATCCCTATCTTGAGGGAGTTCCAGGATTTTGATCCAGCGACAGTGAAGGAATGATGATATTGTTCCAAGTCAGAATACTGTCTGGCTTGGAGGGGAACTTGCAGGTGATGATGTTCCCATGCCTTGGTGAGTTGCCACAGTGCACCTTGTATATAGCACACACTGCTGCCACTGTGCATTGTTGGTGGAGAGAGTGAATGTTTAAGTTGGCGGATGAGGTGCCGATCAAGAAGGCTGCTTTGTCCTGGATGGCATCGAGCTTCCTCAGTGTTGTGGGAGCTGCACTCGCCCAGGTCAGCACAGAGTATGCAATCACACTTCTGACTTGTGCCTTGTAGATGGTGGACAGGCTTTGGGAATCAGGATGTGAGTTAGTCAACTCAGAATTCCCAACCTCTGATCTGCTCTTGTAGCCACGGTATTTATATGGCTAGTCCAGTTCAGTTTCTGGTGAATGGTAACCATGCCCCCCACCTCTCCCCAACCCCAAGGATGTTGATAGTGGAGATTCAGCACTGGTAATGACATTGAATGTCAAGGGGAGTTGGTTATATTCTTCTTTGTTGAACATGGTTATTGCCTGGCACTTGTGCAGCACAAATTTTACTTAGTGTCACTCATGAACTGAGGAACACCTGCTCCTCCTCATCTCGCCTGATAAGTGGTGGCAAGAGCTGCTCCCTCGTGATGGTAAGGTTGCGCAGCATTGTGCATAGAACCACAATTCTTGAGCCCCATCAGCCGATTACTGCAGGCTCCTCCAGAGTGGACCATGCAACAGAATCATTGCTTCAGCATGCCGATGGTCAGCTCTATCAGATTTCTCCTGGCAGCCTGGCTCTCATTGTATACAGGCTGCATACATGTGCATGAGTTGTGAACCAGAGTCACCAGCAGTGTTATCAGCAAACAGACCTTGTCACCCAGTAGAAACCCTTTGATAGGCTGTGGTGATTGAAAGGCAGCAGACACAGAGGACTGCCGCAAAATGAATGTATCATGATTCAGTCAGCAAAGCAGGCACTGACCAATGCCATGACTGATCGCGAATCCTGCTGGAGGCTAGTGTCAAATTGATTTGCATCCCTCTATTGACATCCGCAGCAAGGGTAGAGACAGCCTGTGCAATGGTTGTCCCTGTTGCCTCTGATGACTTCAGCGTACGTCCTCTGGAGAGGTGAGGCCTGGAAGGCCCCAGCTTGCTTTGGCTGTCATCCTGTGGTGACAGAGGATGAGGTTGAGGAGGGTCACTGGAAAAAGGGACTCGGAGGGAGCGGACAGCCTCTGAGATTCCTGAATGGTGTCCAGCTGCCGCTCCTCCTCCCTTTGGGTGCCTAAGGGTCTCAGCCTGATTTTTTGACGGGAAGGAGCACCTGAGGGACATCGAGGTGCCCCATTTCCCTCGCGCATTGCCACTTTAGGAACTCACCCATGGCCACCATAATGGAGTGCAGGTCTGCGCACATCTCTGCATTCTGCTGGTCCAGGGCCTCCTTAACATCCATCATCCTTTCCATGGAGATCTCCATGCACGCATTCGTGAGCACTACTTCATCAGAGAGCAGGTGGACACACTCCTCCGACTCATGTGCCACTCTGCTGAGGGCTCCCATCAGCTCAGCGTGATCTTCCCCTGCCTTCTGCTGACTCTCCACGTTGAGTTGGAAGGCCAAATCCAGAGGCTTGACCTTTGACTTGTACCTCACAGATGTCTCTTGCCCAGCAGTCCTCCGAGTGCCAAAGAGTTTGGCTGAATCTGCTTCTTCCTGCTGCAGACATGTGTCCATGCGGTGACCACCAGGTTGTGAACCCAAGCCGACTCCACATCTAGGTTTCAACGAGTTGTGTGTCTCTGCACTGGGAGAGAGTGTGGGTAAGTGCTGTGATGGGTCTTCCAGGCTGCTTATTTCCAGCTCTTCAATGGAGGAGGTATCCTCTTGGCTGGAGGTGAGAACCTGGATGGAACTGAGGGACTGTTTGGTTGAGGTTGTCGGTCGCTTGGCAGCGCTCCCTGTGAATCAAAATAGAAATAAGTGCAGTCACAGCTGCGTTGAGAGAGGGATGATCTGGTGCAGGATCCTCACGCGGGTTTTCTCTGTCGACCTTGGCCATTGCCGCAGGAATGCTCCAAGTTCTCGTCAGTCAGCGCAATGGCACGCTCCTCAAAGTGAGTGAGGGGCCTAATGTGGGCCACTCCATCCCAGGTCTGGAACCTCTCCCTGCTGCTGTGAGCCAGCTTCTCCTGCATGAAAACAGATGGAGAGAGTGTGAGCAGGATGCATGGCACTGCGTGGGATGTTTGTGTGGTGAGCAGAGCCATGAATGGGATGAGGATGTGAGCTCCAGAGGATATGAGCCTGATGGAGATGTGAGGGTGTATATGAGAGTTAGTGGTGTTGTCCCTTGGGGCATGAGATGCCTGTGTATGTGTGATGGGTTTGGCAGTGTGTGTTCAGAGTGATGAGGTGGTTGATATACCCTGGAGGAACGGATGAGATCATTCATCTTCTTCCTGCACTGGATGATGGACCTCCTCTGTGCTCTGTTGGTGCTGACCGCTACTGCCACTGCCTCCGAGGTCGGATTGGTGAGTCTGGTGGACCTCCTGTGGCCAGAGCGGGGACAGAAGACATCGTGCGGGCCTCAATGTCATTCAGAAGGCGCTCCAGTGAGGCGTCAGTACATTTGGGTGTTGCTGTCTTCCCGGCATTTGGGACCAACTGTCGCCTGGAGCAGTCCTGGTCTGTAGACATGAGGTAGGTTATGCTCTTTATGGCGCCAGAGTGCAGAAGCGCTGAGGCGATGGCATGGCGGACAAATCTGAGGCTACCCTCCAGCGATCCGACATGTTTCCCATGCATGCATATTAATCAGGCGGGACACGCCGGGAAAGTGGATGACACAGTGCAAAAATTTGCCCTTGTGACTGGTGGGAAAAGTGTCGTTTTTCACAGCCGCCAACTCAGTGCACTTCAGGGAAAATTCCACCTAAGGTGTAGGCAGGGGCATGGTATTCAGAAATGATAACGCTGGTGACACTGTGATCTGCCTACTCTGTATTCTTTTGGCTGACGTGAAGTGTGTGTGCACCAACGCCTTTATCAATATGGTGCCACCCATGTTTCATGAATCATAAGATGACACTTGGCAACTAAAAAAGCAGTACTACAAAGCCCAATCTTGCCCCCTTCCCTTGCAGAGTTTAAGCCAGGCAGTGTAAGTTCGAATTGTTTCTTTTAATTCATTCAGGGAATGTGGACATCAATGGAAAGGCCAGCATTTATTGCCCATCCTCAAACTAGTGGCTTCTTGGCCATTTCAGAGGAGGCTATGGGTCTGGAGTCACATGTAGGCCAGATGAGGTAGGTCAACAGGTTTCTTTCCCTCAAGAGCATTAAAAAACCAGTTGGGTCTTTACAACAATCTGGTGGTTACATGTTCACTATTAGTGATGCATTTTATGCCAAATATTTTAACGAAATATTAATTGAATTTAAATTCCCCAACTGTCATAGTGGAATTTGAACTGCTATCTCCAGATTATTAGTCCAGGCCTCTGGAATACTAGTCCAGTAACATAGCCGCTATTGCACCATTCCCCATGGTTAATTCAATGTCAAATCAGGTATAAAAAGTGAATTGAAGAGATGGAACGAAAGTTGAGATTAAGAGAGAGAGAAGACAAGTTTAAAAAAAAGTTTAAATTTAAAAAATTATCTCCATTAATAATTAAAATCTGAAGGCATTTGACTGCATGTTTGTGAAAGTTCATTTTAAGTACCAAGGAGGTTGTTTAGCAGTAATTAAGCCTTATCAGGCCAGTAAAAATTCATTTATACTTGAATGCACCTGCCTTAACTTTTTTCGGCATGTTTAATGGCTAAGGACAGCAACTTCACAATGTTGTATGTATTTCAATGCTATGTCTGTTGGCGGGATACATGCTATAGCACAGCTTCTGGCAGAGCAGGATAACTCAGACAGCAACTTCCTGATTTCCATTTTTCACTGCACATGCATGACCACCAGAAGCTGATGTCTGATTTACTCTTGAACAAAGGTGAGCACTGATAGCCATAGTGTTTTATGTACAGAAAATTTTGGGTCATAGTTCTTCATTACTTAAAAGTACTAGCCCAGTAAGACAAGCTCCACAGAGCTTCATGTACTATCAACATCCAACAGAGACAAGTTTTAATGACAACTGTGCTTTGATTATGCAATGCTAAGTCATTTCAAGCTCGATAAACAGAATGTACATTACAGGCAAAATGTTGGAAAAATGAAGCTGATGCAAATTAAAAATAACAAATTGATCTATTCATACACAAATAATCAAATGTTGCATACATCAGTTAATTTCTTGTTTAAGTAGCTAGAAAATGCGCATTGTCATGAAATGCATCCTTCTGCAGTAGTGTGATAACACTGTTTCACAGGACTACTTTTGACATGACAAACTGCATCATGTCATGAAATAATTTGGACTCTGTCTTATATGATTAATTAATAGACTGGTGAGTCTAGTTTCAGCAAGTTTAATACTTTATTTAAAAAATGGCTGACCCTCTTCCTTTTCTTTGACTGATATATAGGTCAATTAATCGCAGTATACAATTATTAATATACGTTACACACAGATAAACCACAGATAAATCAGACACCTTACGTTTCATCTTCAGATTCGCTAGTTGAAGCTGCATGCAGACCAGAAGATTACACTAACCTTATATAATACACAGCTCTTTTAGCTGAAAAAGGAAGACTAATTATTTGTAGTTGCACAAGGGTATGCACATGGGTGTTTAACACTGTTAGCTTGTTAAATTTCTATTTAAGTTTTTACTCATGCAAAAATTATTTGTTTGCATCATTTTGCCTTCTGCCTGCAAATGGACCAATTCTTAACCTGTAATGAATGGTTAGATAAGGCTTAGAGATGAGTAATGGGTATCTATGACAGGGATGTCGATGTGGTATGCCATATTAGAATTAATAATGAGCCAGATTTAATTAACAGCCTACTTACATGTGAACATTTATCTAACAGCGATCATGTTTGAGTTCAACGTAGGCTGGGATTTTCTGGTAGGACCAGAAATTCCCACTCAATGGACTTTGTGCCAGTCCACCAAATTTTCCGTCCCACCCATGACGTCCTGCCATGGTTGGGACCGGAAAATCCCGGCCGTAGTATTTGAAAGGGAGAAACGATAAATAGCTACTAAGATTCTGATTTATATAAGACTGACTTCATTGGGATGAGATAGAAGCTGTCCACGGTAAACTGGAGAAATCTGTTAATGGGTGAAATGACAAAAGAGCAGATGGAGGTGTTCAAAAATATATTTTTTTATTCATTCAAGAGATGTGGGCTTCGCTGGCAAGGCCAGCATTTATTGCCCAGCCCTAATTGCCCTTGAGAAGGTGATGGTGAGCCTTCTTGAACCATTGTAACCCATGTGGTGTAGGTACACCCATAGTGCTGCTGGGAGGGAGTTCCAGGATTTCACCCAGTGACAGTGAAGAACGGTGATGTATTTCCAAGTCAGGATGGTGAGTGGCTTGGAGCGGAACTTCCAGGTGGTGTTGTTCCCATGGATCTGCTGCTCTTGTCCTTCTAGGTGGTAGCAGTAATGGTTTTGGAGCTTTGGTGAGTTCCTGACTAAGGAGCCTTAGTGAATTCCTGCAGTGCATCTTGTAGATGGCACACACTGCTGCTACTGTGCATCCGTGGTGGAGGGAGTGAATGTTTGTGGATGGAGTGCCAATGAAGTGGGCTGTTTTGACCTGAATAGTGTCAAGCTTCTTGAATGTTGTTGGAACTGCACTCGACCAGGCAAGTGGGGAGTATTCCATCACACTCCTGACTTGTGCCTTGTGGATTATGGACAGGCTTTGGTGAATCAGGAGGTGAGTTACTCGTCGCAGGATTCCTAGCCCCTGACCTGCTCTTGTAGCCACAGTATTTATATGACTAGTCCAGTTCAGTTTCTGGTCAATGGCATCCTCCAGGATGTTGATAGTGGGGGATTCAGTGATGGTAATGCCATTGAATGTCATGGGGCAATGGTTAGATTCTCTCTTGCTGGAGATGGTTATTGCTTGGCATATGTGTGGTGCGAATGTTACTTGCCACTTGTCAGCCCAAGCCTGGATGTTGTCCAGATCTTGCTGCATTTGGACATGGACTGCGTCAGTATCTGAGGAATTACCAACGTTGTAATGAGGTCTGGAGACAAGCGGTCCTGGCAGAACTCAAATTGAATATTGCTGCAGGGAGAGTCAGGTTATTTGTAGACTGATGGGGCAGGAATTGACTGGATTAGATTTGTCCTGCTTTTTGTGGACAGGACATACCTGGGCAATTTTCTACATTGCTGGGTAGATGATGGTGCTGTAGTTGTACAGAAACAAATTGGCTATAGGCAGAGCTAGTTCTGAGAAGTACCAAGAAGAATGCAACAGGAACCACAGACTCCCCATGCTCTGGGTTCATTCCCCATTGCTTTCTCCGTGGCAACTCCTCGACCAATCAGTACCCCCCTTTTTCCTGTTTATAAATTTTTGTGCCCGTTTGAAATTTGGCATTCTTGCATCTTTCCTGATGAGTACAAAATGAAAGCTTCGACAACATGAGTCTCTTTTCAGCAATATTCAAGTTCTGTACTATCAAGCAACTGTTTGTAAGACTTTTCTTAATCCTAAATGGGCTTTAAGTCCTGATCTGAGAATTACAGAAATAATGAGATCACATTCAAAACTTTTAATTAACCATTAAAAATCTTTACTACTTGTTTGCAGTGCAATACATTGAACACTCTGTTGGTCAAGCGATAGAATGCACAGAAATGTGGATTACAAGGACCTTATGTCTACAAATCACCTGTGACTGGTCAGTTCCACATTGATTGTAGTCATCAGTGATTGACCAGATTACCCCCCTCTCTGTCTGTTGACTGAAATTTGTTTATACAGTTAAAGTTTTATTAGCATCTGCTATATTGGGGGCATATCCTTATCGTGAAATATTTTTCAACTGAACACGGTTCAGGCCAAATGCGTGTGAAGTTTTCCAAAGTTGAAGTCTGAGTTCTTCATTTGCTGGCTAGTCATTAATTGTTCTGATCAAGTCTCGAGGATACTGACGCACATCTGCTTTTCTAGACTCTCAAGGTCTGTTTAGAGGATCTTTAATCCTTTTGTCCTTTCTTGATAAAACTGTCTAGCTTTGTTCTGAGAGAAAAAAATACTTCTGAAAGACACCTTGCAGTTCAGCAGGTTTGAGAAAAACAAGCTGTTTTCCATTAGTCCTGCTCCCAATGTCTCTAAGCATGATGAACTGGTTTTTAGTCTAGCTTAAGCATTTTATATATGCATACAGTATCTATATACCATCATGATTGGATAGCCGATGCAAGTTTCGACCATAAACTATAGTTCTTCGTTTTACAGATTTCACATGTCAGTGTAACAATCTGTGTTAGTTTTAATGAATCAGAACCAGTCCATAAGCAAGTGATAAGACTACATGACAGAGGACAACATGTAAATTGGTGGGTATTTACAAGCCTTTAAAACATCAAGAAGTTTGGATAACCTCAGAAATTGTAAGAATGCATTTTGAACAGATTATCAGTTTTACCTCTACCTCTCTGGATTCTTCAAGCACATTTAACTCTGAACTATTGTTACAATCCCTGTAGAGACTTATAACTTTTTAATAGAGATGAATTAGCCAATAACCAGTGGAAAGAATCAAAATATAAGATTTCATTTTTTAAGATTATTACTGTAACAAATTGTTAGGAAATAGAGATAGTTTAAATAAGTTATATTGATATTTGTGGGAGTTAGGAATGAGTTTTACCTTTAATGTTTAAGTTTGATTTGTATTTCTGTATGTGTGTGCTAATAAAAGGTCAAGTTGAGTTTTAGTTTCACCTTAAAAGGTGCCTGCATTTCTAATGAGAGTTTACAACTGTAAGAGAAGTTAAGCAAACACAAGTGTAGAAAAACTAGGCTGTTGCCTAGCAGCAGGGCTCCGGAGAGGCAGGTCCCTCCCACCGACATACACAAGAAACTAGAAACCACAGTTTTTGAGTTTAGTTTTTGAAGACAGCTGCCAAGCAAAAGCAACCTAGAAGGGGCAGATAGCCAGTCCCAAGCTGAAGTTGATTGAAAGCAGCTGCCAGCAAGAGACTGGAAAAAGGGACATATAGCAAGTTCCAAGATAAAGAAGGAGGTTCCCAAATTTAGGTGAGTGGAACAGGAGAAAGTCCCAAGAAGACCTCCTAGTTAAAGGAAAGACAGGAACCTGGAAAAGGTCTTGTTAAGTGGAGTTGAGAGCGAGGAGCAGAGAAAGGCTTCAAGCTTAAAGCTTCAAGCTGCAGGGAGCAGAGTCAAAATGATACAAAGGCTTGTGAGAAGTCAGAAGGTCCAAAAAGGCAACTGAAGGGCTGTAACCCTTTGCTATGGGCATGTGAAGCAGCGGTGTACTGTTGATGGCTGAGTCGGTGAGAGAGTGCGCCTGCACGAAAGCATGAGTGCATGTGGTGTCCCGGGGAGAGGAACATCAGAAGGGGAGTTCAAAACCCTGGAGATAAACCCTTGCGGTGGGCTCTAAGAGAAAGCATCAGTTTGGGAGAAAATTCCAAGGTGAGTTCTTGGAAAGTGGAGATTGGAAACCTTTGTGTGAATGACTGAGTTCAATGAGACTGGTTGGCTCACGGTGTGACAAACTTCTGGGGTGGTGGGGAATTGAGAGATCCATCGCATCTGGTTGAGGTGGCATCTGTCACTTGGATTTAGAGTGTGGTGTGACCGACTACAGGTCACCAATTGGTTTACATGGATTGTGCATTTACTGTGAACAGCAGAGTATGAGATAGTGTTTGTAACTTGTGCTATCCTTACAAATCTGTATATATCTGTAAAGGTGTAGTTGTGGGTGAAGGATATAGTAATATAGTTCATCTTTTATTGTTGAATAAATATTTTATTCTTTTGTTAAAAGTTCATCAGCTGACTCCTGTGACTCTGTTCTGTAGCTACCTTCCATGCATCTAAACAAATAAATAAAAGTTAGGATCTATCAAGCCAGGTTCCACGCTGGCATCAGGCTCATCCAGTTGTGACATCAGCTGGGATCATAACACAAGTAAACTGAGATAGCATAGATCAAACATTAATTAACAGGCAGCTAATACATCAAGCTAAAGAGAAGGTACTCTGCAGTGTTGCAGACAGGGGAGAGACGATAGGGATGGTTCCCCTTTTCTTCCTGCCTCTCAACTAATCAAAGACCCTGTGTTTTAAAAAGTGTTTTAATCTGAGTGCAGTAGTGATCAGGAACAAATGAATGGCAGGTTTTCTCGTAAGATTTTTGAAAGACAAATAAACGTTTTTGTCCAACACCCAAATATATGCAACTACACCCACACATATACTCATATAAGAACACACACTCAAGAAAAGATTGCAATTATAAAAGTAGCACGCAGTTAGGTCTTATGATTTCAAGAATTCTCTTACCATTGCTTTTCGCTGGAGTGAGGAGTTGAAATGATGCAGGCCTGTAATCCTTTTTTAGTCCACTGAAGAAAAAAGCTCTGGTAGTTTTAAAAGGACAGGTTTGCTGTTGATTCATGTTCACGGTAGCAGATTGCTTTTGTTCCACTCCAGTCAAGGTGCAATACCAAAGCCCTATAGCGAAATCCTGGTATGGTTTCTGAGGTGGAGAGTTCAGGGCCAACTTTGGTCTCTGCCTACATATGTGGCTTAAAGCTGGTGGTCTAAGTTAGGGCCTTTTCCCTTCATTGGCATTGATGTTTTTGTCTCTGTCTGAAAAAATGTCCTTATCAAAACCTGGTTTCTGTCATGTGACCAGAGTTTCTCTTCCCATTGACCTCATAAAAAGCTCCTAATGGTTAGGCCATTGTCAGACAGTGAAGTCCAGATGCCATCCACATGCCATCTTGATTATTGGAGTTTCTCACACCCACTTTTCTGGATTTCAAGCTTGGTGTCGAAGGCCTGAATTTTCACAACGGCAGAGAGCCTCTATGTCATTGCAAATTGGCTGAAGAGGCTGAAACATGGAAGTCCTGCCCATGGACATAGCACCTAGCATTTTCGTGGAGATGGGAATAGGATCAAGTCGGGACTTCTGCATGCATGTTTAGCGAAGGCAGTTGCTCATATGAAACAGCATCTGCCACCAGTCATGTCTGATTTTCATTAACCAGGAGTGGGAAACACAATGTGTGCAGATTAGACATTGTAGGAGCAGGTCCAAACTTTGTAGAGTCCTTTGGAGAGGTGGGGTATCCCTTTGGACATGGTCCCGAGGCATGGGAGATGTAAGGTGCCTTTTGGGGTTGTTAAAAATGGACAGGAAAGTGTATAAAAAGGAACTTTCAAAAGCAGCTGTCAAGAGGACTGCCAAAACAATCACAAGTTTCACAAGGAACTGGCAAGAGGAACTGTCAAAAGCAACTGTCAAGCGTTGAGGCATTTAAAACTCCTGTCCTTAAAATCTTTGAAGGAACTGTTGGGCGTTTTAAAAAAGAAAGTCATTGCTTGCTATTTCACCCTGTCTGTTGACATGAACCTGAGGTCTATCATTACTGGATATGTGTTGCATGACTGATTTCACCCACAGTGGGGTGCCATCTGTTTCACAGTTTGATTGACAACTCCAAGTGGTTATAGACTCTTTGAAGTGGGACTATGAATTCTAATGCTTGTTTTTATAAGGGGTTAAGCACTTGAATGAAACTGTTGTACTTATACAGGATTATGTTGTTGAAGGAATGTAAATGTAGTGGATAGGTTTTTATGAATGAGAGTTTTTTTAAAAAATAAAGCCTGCAATAGACAGAACTTTATCTTATTTGATCTCAGCAAGGCTCCTTAAGTCTGCCCATAGTGGATACTGGGTGAGTTGGCATGGAAGGTGTAAGGGCAAAGGGTGGTGGTAGGGAGGGCATGGGCTGGCACTAAGTTGGGGACTATAAAGGGCCATGAGGGACGTAGGTTAGCATGCAAGGCAATGTGGAGTGGCTAGAAGGCATAAGGTGGCATGGGTTGGCATGAATGGGGTATGATGAGTGTGTGGGGGGGAGTGAGAGATTGAGAGGGCTGGAAACCTCTTTGTCTTAATGCTTTTTAAAAACATCTTTGACAAAGTGCTTTCCACCCTGCCCACCTCCAAGCTCTGCCCGCTTCCATACCTGGCAGCCTCCACATTCATTCCGGGGTGGCCTACCCCAACTACCAGAGAACCATGTAACCAAAATATACCTCACAAAACACTTATATTACTTCGCGCATCTGGCAGTTATGTAGCATTAATAGAACAGTCCCAAAGTAACTCCCAGCTCTCCAGCAGGGGTTCACTTCCTTCTGCCATGCCAGGTCGAAACTCCCAGTGGCCTTTGAAAATTGCTCCATGCCACCTGAGTTCTCCTGGATACGGTTATCTCCAGTAAGGTACAGCTTAACAATTCCTTGCTCTTTAAATCTTCAAAATCCCCATTGAATAGAAACCGAATTATTAAGAGCATCTTGCTTAATTCTTAACATGAAGGATGCTTTTCCACAGCAATGGCTTTTTTGTTCTTGTGTCTCAGCTGCAGCTGTCCTTTTTTCTGTGAGACATGATGAAAGGTGTTAAAACGTCCACTTGACACCTCAATGAGTTAAAAGCAAAAAACTGCGGATGCTGGAAATCCAAAACAAAAATAAAAATACCTGGAAAAGCTCAGCAGATCTGGCAGCGTCTGCACAGAGGAACACAGTTAACGTTTCGAGTCCGTATGACTCTTCAACAGAACTAAGTAAAAATAGGAGAGGTGAAATATAAGCTGGTTTAAGGTGGGGTGGGACAAGTAGAGCTGGAGAGAGGGCCAGTGATAGGCGGAGATTGCCAAAAGATGTCATAGACAAAAGGACAAAGAGGTGTTGAAGGTGGTGATATTATCTAAGGAATGTGCTAATTAAGGGTAGAAAGCAGGACAAGCAAGGTACAGATAGCCCCAGTGGGTTTGGGGTGAAGGAATAGGCTAAAAGGTAGAGATAAAACAATGGATGGAAATACATTTAAAAATAATGGAAATAGGAAGGAAAAGAAAAATCTATATAAATTATTGGGAAAAAGTTGGGGGGGGGGGATCGGAAAGGGGGTGGGTATAGAGGAGAGAGTTCATGATCTAAAATTGTTGAACTCAATGTTCAGTCCGGAAGGCTGTAAAGTGCCTAGTCGGAAGATGAGGTGCTGTTCCTCCAGTTTGTGTTGAGCTTCACTGGAACAATGCAGCAAGCCAAGGACAGACATGTGGGCATGAGAGCAGGGTGGAGTGTTGAAATGGCAAGCGACAGGGTGGTCTGGGTAATGCTTGCGGACAGACTGAAAGTGTTCTGCAAAGCGGTCACCCAGTCTGCGTTTGGTCTCTCCAATCTAGAGGAAACCGCATTGGGAGCAGCGAATGCAGTAGTCTGAATTGAGGGAAGTGCAAGTGAAATGCTGCTTCACTTGAAAGGAGTGTTTGGGCCCTTGGACAGTGAGGAGAGGGGAAGTAAAGGGGCAGGTGTTGCACCTTCTGCGGTTGCATGGGAAGGTGCCGTGGGAGGGGGTTCAGGTGTAGGGGATCTCCGTTGCCTTCGTCTCCGTGCTCACTTCTTTGGGCAGGAGTCCTCTCCCCGTTCAACAGATCCTTTTACCCACTTCCAATATTCTCCCTCCACCTGGACCCTTCCCTCTGGATTCTTACCTTCTCTTGATATTTTCATTGAGAACTGTTGGCGTGACATTAATCGTCTCACTTTCTCTGTTCCTCTCACCCACTCTAACCTGTCTCTCTCTGAACTTGCTGCATTCCGTTCTCTCAGGTCCAACCCTGACATTGTCATCAAACCTGCTGATAAAGGTGGTGCTGTTGTTGTCTGGCACACTAACCTCTACCTCGCAGAGGCTGAGCGTCAACTTGCAGACACTTCCTCCTACCTCTCCCTGGACCATGATTCCACCACTGAACATCAAGCCATTGTTTCCAGGACTGTTACTGACCCCATCTCCTCTGGAGATCTTCCTTCCACAGCTTCCAACCTTATAGCCTTCCAACCTCGGATGGCCCGCTTCTACCTCCTACCCAAAATCCACAAACAGGACTGTCCCGGCAGACCGATTGTGTCAGCCTGTTCCTGCCCCACGGAACTCACTTCTTGCTATCTTGATTACATTCTCTCTCCCTTTGTCCAGTTCCTTCCCACCTACATCTGTGAATCCTCTGACACCCTGGCTCCAACCGCCTCCTCTTCACCATGGACGTCCAATCCCTCTACACCTCCATCCCCCACCGGGATGGTCTGCTGGCTCTCTACTTCTTCCTCGAACAGAGGCCCGAACAATCCCCATCCACCACTACTCCCTTCTGTCTGGCTGAACTTGTTCTCTCACTGAACAATTTCTCCTTAAACTCCTCACACTTCCTCCAAATAAAAGGTGTGGCTATGGGTACCCGCATGGGCCCCAGCTATGCCTGTCTTTTATGGGGTATGTGGCACATTCCTTGTTCCAGTCCTACTCCGGCCCCCTCCCACAACTCTTTCTTCGGTACATCGATGATTGCTTCAATGCTGCTTCATGAACTCGTCTGGACCTGGAAAAATTTATTAATTTTGCCTCTAATTTCCATCTCTCCATCACTTTCACATGGTCCATCTCTGACACTTCCCTTCCCTTCCTTGACCTCGCTGTCTCAATTTCTGGTGATAGGCTGTCCACCAATATCCATTACAAGCCTACCGACTCCCACAGCTACCTCAACTACAGCTCCTCACACCCCGCTTCCTTTAAGGACTCCATCCCATTCTCTCAGTTCCTTTATCTCTGTCGCATCTGTTCTGATGATGCCACTTTCAAAAACAGTTCCTCTGACATGTCTTCCTTCTTCCTTAACCGAGGTTTTCCACACACGGTGGTTGACAGGGCCCTCAACCGTGTCCGGCCCATCTCCCTTGCATACGCCCTCACACCTTCTCCTCCCTCCCAGAAACATGATAGGGTCCCCCTTGTCCTCACTTATCACCCCATCAGCCTCTGCATTCAAAGGTTCATCCTCTGCCATTTCTGCCAACTCTAGCACGATGCCACCACCAACTTCTTCCCTTCACATCTTCCCTTCACCTCCCCAGTGGCATTCCGCAGGGATCGTTCCCTCCAGGACACCCTGATCCACTCCTCCATCACCCCCTACACCTGAACCCCCTCCCACGGTACCTTCCCATGCAACCGCAGAAGGTGCAACACCTGCCCCTTTACTTCCCCTCTCCTCACCATCCAAGGGCCCAAACACTCCTTTCAAGTGAAGCAGCATTTCACTTGGACTTCCTTCAATTTAATCCACTGCATTTGTTGCTCCCAATGCGGTTTCCTCTACATTGGAGAGACCAAATGCAGACTGGGTGACCGCTTTGCAGAACACCTTCGGTCTGTCCGCAAGCACTACGCAGACCTCCCTGTTGCTTGCCATTTCAACACTCCACCCTGCTCTCATGCCCACATGTCTGTCAATTAAGGCCCGCCCAACGTGACGCACGCTCAGTGCTACTTCTGTGGGCAGGGGTAGGAAGGAGAGTCGGGGCCTGTACTCTTTCGCACGCATGGAGCTGCCTCAGGGAGATTAAGTTCAGATTGAAAGTTTGAAAAAAAAAGAAAGATTAAATTTATTCAGACATGTGCCCTCACGTGACAGTGTCACATGAGCTGGGACATGTTTATGAATTGAGCAAAATTTATTTATTAATTTAGTAAAACCTTCATGAAACTTCATCCTGGCCATGGATGAGGTTTCATGAAAAACGCGAAGGCCGCTTGGTCTCTTCGCCTGCCCGCCAACCTTACAGTTGGTCTGGCAGCATTGATAATGACGTTAATTGGTGTTTAAATGGCCTTAACATGCCTTTGATAGTTAAGTGGACACGCAGCTGCCTCCGGTGCGCGCCCGCCGAACGGAGGATCTGAATGATGCGCGGTGGCGTCGGGACACATGCCCGACATCATCAAGCGTCATTTTGTATCGGCGTGCGGGGCCCGCCCCCATGTGAACTGAGTGGCACAACAATAGTCACTACTGTTAGCTAACTGCCAAGCCTGGATATGAAGGATACAAATGATTAAGATGCTTAAGCAGAGAGTTTTATTGCTCACCGCTGAGCTGACTTCTCCCCTCTAACACACCAGACAGCCAGTGCTACTCTTTTTGAGAAACCAATCAAACTAAGTTAGGAAATCGAGCAACAAATCAAGAAGCAGCCCCTTAAAGGGATATTGCAAACAGACAGTCAAATATTAAAGGAAACTTAAAATTCTCCCCGATATTTCTTTTCATTAAAGTCTCTATGTTGCAAACATACAAGTTACATAGCATTTTTAAAAAACACCTGGCAGATTAATTATGAGTGCATGTTATTATTGTCCTGTAGTCGCAATTAATTCAGATATAATGATACAAGTATTTACTAGGGTCGGGTTTTGGCGTGAAGGAGGAGCTATGTTCAGGAGGTGCACGTTTTCCCCAAATGCCGTGGAGTTTTAACTCTATGTCTGACTGTTTTTTCAGCTTCCTCACCAGAAAGCCAGCCTGATTGACAGGATTGGCTGCCTGTTGGGTGAGGCAGGCTCCAGAGAAGGCCACAGCTGAGGAGTTAGAGGTGTTGAGTAGAGTTTGGTGAGGGCTTAGGGCTGATCACGGGAGGTTCAGGAAAGCTGACAGGTCACTTGGGGAAGGCTGGTGATCATCTGGGGCAGCCGAAGATTGTGGAGGGGCAAGGGGTTTTTTCAGGGTTAGCTTGCTGGGCATGGAGAAGGCATTCCTCTTCCTCCTGTCCCACAGGTAATGCATTACATTATTTGCCTTCTTTTACCTGCCCTCCCCTAGTCCCACTTCAGTTAAAACCACAAGTCAGCAGGTTGGGTTCCTGCTTGAAATTTTTAACATTTTACTTCCTCCTTGACCCAAACTCACCTGAATTTGCAAGTGGAAATTACCTTAACATGTCTTACCATGTGACTTAAGCAAGCAAAGAAATTTAGGGATGGTGTCTAGTAGTAGCTGGTCTCCGAGTTCCTGTCTCAGTGAACCCAGTATGGAAAAAAAATGTTATATATCATGGTGGACGCATTTTATTGAACACAATGTATATATAAAAAAGGCCATGTAAAAATGTATTTTAAGCACCATTTTAAAAGCGTTAAAAGAGATTAAATAAAACATTTTTCAATTTCTGGTATGTTTCAGGGCACTGTGGCAAAACATTTGCTATTCTGGAACGATTTGTTAGTCCTGCTATCCCTGAGGTTCCCTGGCTCATGATTGTGGATGATGACACGTTAATAAGGTACTCTAAATAAAATTCAAACAATTTTCTAACTCTTTGATTAAATTTGATAACGCTACAAAATTAAAAGCTGCAACTCTTAAGCATTACTGTGCATCCACAGTTCTATATTGTAGCTGAATGTCAAGAATTACTTATCAGAATTTGCTTTCATAAACTCATTTTCTCTCATGCCTGAGAAAACTGAGATATGAGTAGTTGAAAGTAAAACTTGAATACTGGAAAAATGTCTTCTTTATGAACTGGGACTGGATATTAAATAATATTTTGAACTGCCAGGTAATCTAACCGATAAACCCTCTCTCCTTTTTCATTTCAATTCTTCCCTTTATAGCTCTATTCGTATGTTTCACTTCATGTGTCTTTCTTATGTAACTCTATGCCCCTTGCTCAGTTATGGGTAGATTTAGAGGAGCAATGTTGACAACAGTGTGCATGAACTGAGTGGCACAAAAATAGTCACTACTGTTAGCTAACTGCCAAGCCTGGATGTGAAGGATACAAATGATTAAGATGCTTAAGCAGAGAGTTTTATTGCTCACCACTGAGCTGACTTCTCCCCTCTAACACACCAGACAGCCAGTGCTACTCTTTTTGAGAAACCAATCAAACTAAGTTAGGAAAACGAGCAACAAATCAAGAAGCAGCTCCTTAAAGGGATATTGCAAACAGACAGTCAAATATTAAAAGAAACTTACAAATGTCAAATTAAAATGTGATCAGAGGTCTATAGACAGCCAGTGCTGGCTGACTCTTCCTTATATACAATTGTGTATCATTAACAAATCAACACCCAGCACCTGTTCACCTTATTACCTTCAAGTACTGGGTATTTAACGTTCATTAAACAGAACCCATAAGATACTAACAGATTCCCCTTTTTTTTAGATTAAATTGATATGCATAAAAAGTATTCATACAAAATTAAAATATCATGTTATCTTATTATACCATCACTCTTTGACATAATCCAAATTCCCACTTTTTATTTAGAAAAAAACAAATTAATAAGATTATAACATGAAAATGTCCATGTTGTCACAATCCATTACAATACAAGGCTTCCCTCTTCAAGGATATTCAATTTCTTTGGACAAGCTGTTCTTTTTGTGAAGCAATCAGATTACTGGTGACTTGCGTCAACCCGTTTAATTTCGTAAATGTCCTTCCTTTCCAATATCTCTTTTATACTTATGAGATCAATCCTCAACCTCTTTTCTGTGACACTTTATTGAATGGACATTTTCCCAAAGAGAATGATTTATCTAGGAGCTCCTTTAAAATACTCGGTAAATATATAGCCGTATCTGTCATCTCTACCAGCACAGGAGTCTCCACAGCTAAGGTGCTCTTAATCTTCTTCAATCCCCAAGCTAATGAGCAACCTTTATTGTTCCTTCCCACTAAAAATATAATGAATCCTGCTGTACTTGAATAACCATTAGGAAGGTTAGCGTGTGAGGCATCACTAAAAATAATTAATTTTATCCCTTCTGGGTCACCCACGTTTGGAAATTTGATTGTACGTTCCTCTGAACTTAATTCCTTCTACCAACGCAAACTGGAGGAACACCTCATCTTTCGACTAGGCACTTTACAGCCTTCCAGACTAAATATTGAATTCAACCAACTTTAGATCTTGAACTCCCTCCTCCATCCCCACCCCCTTTCCGTTTCTTCCCCCTCCCTTTTGTTTTTTCCAATAATTTATATAGATTTTTCTTTTCCCACCTATTTCCATTATTTTTAAATCTTGTATGCCCTGCTAGTCTTTCCACCCCACCCCCACTAGAGCTGTACCTTGAGTGCCCTGCCATCCATTCTTAATTAGCACAGTCGTTTAGATAATATCATCACCTTCAACACCTCTTTGTTCCTTTGTCTGTGACATCTTTTGATTATCTGCTCCTATCACTGTTTGCTTGTCCCTACAACCACACCACCCCCCCACTTCTCTTCCACCAACAACCCCCCCCCAACCCCCCACCTAAAACCAGCTTATATTTCACCCTTCTCCTAATATTCACTCAGTTCTGTTGAAGGGTCATGAGGACTCGAAACGTCAACTCTTTTCTTCTCCGCCGATGCTGCCAGACCTGCTGAGTTTTTCCAGGTAATTCTGTTTTTGTTTTTAATTTGTTCATTGTCTTATTTGCTTTTAGTACGTCCCAACAGTAGCATATTTCAGCATGGTGCTCAATTCTAATATATCATAGCACAGATCTGGTCTAGTTTGCATGCATAACCAGTTTAATTGCCCAATTAAGCTTCTTAACTGATCTGCTTCTTCATTAGTTGCAGAGCCTTCCTCTTGCAAGGACCTAGCCCGATTTATCAGCTTCCTGTTAACATTCTGTAGATAAGACTGTTGAGTCAAGGTTATTCCCAACTTAGTCTGCCTATGTACTTACATGCTTCAGAAGCTCGACTTCCAATTTTGTGTTGTTTCATAATTTTATCTATTACAAACTTCTCAAATGCCGCAGATCCTCCTCAGAGGAAATCATCTACATGCAATAATAAAATGCCTGCTAGCTTTCCTTCATAATGTGTACAAAACATTGTTGGATCTATTTTTAGTTGAACACAACCAGCTTTTAATAGAACGGACCTAACTGAAAAACACCACATAGTGTAGCCTGTAAACACACTTATTTAACTTCCATAATTTCCCCTCTATATCTCCAGCTTCTTTCGGAGGCTTTAAAAGTACTTCTCTTTGAAATTGCTCCCCTTGCAATTATGTTGCTTTGAATCAGTGGATTTACTTTCCCGAGAGGATGCTGCTGGAAGTGCTAGGGAAATCCTCGGACTAACTTTTCCTGCTGTTGGGGAATCTGCTCTAACCTCACTACATTTCCTGGCTTTCCACATTTTCATTTCCTTCTGCCAATCCATAGATCTGATATTCTTCCCCTTGTCTTGCCCATTCAGCCAGTTTTTGTATTTCCCTGTGGCCTTCCCTACTGTGGTGGCTTCCATACACCAGCTCCTTCTGGCATTATGCTACCTTAGATCAACCACCAAAAGTTGGAACTTTGTGACAAATTGCCCTATCCTGATCTTCAGTATCACTTGGTCTACTCTCAGTCCGCACATTATCTACCACAATCTGTTGTTCTTACAGGTCTGGCATATCTGTGTGCAAGGTGCCTGGTGCACCTTCAGTTTCCACCATTTGTTCATGTTCTATCAATTTGTATTCATTACCAGTAAGCTGCGTGGAACGTACTGCAACAATTTGTCTACCATATTGCAAGATTATCGTTTTGCTGTCAGTGCCTGTAACATTCCTTCGTCCTCCATTCTTTTTGCCGCTCTCTTTTATAATACACCATGTCCCCAGGCTGAAAATGCATTTCTGATGACCTGATTTGATACCTCAGATTTTTTCTGAAGCTTCCTCCTTAGTAAATGCTTTCCTCCCTGCATGCATAACATCCATTGGTTCCATTTTTGCGAAACATTTGATAGTCCCCTCCAAAGCCGGGGGATGGTCCCACATTATTGAAGGCATCTTCGGATTCCTGCCATAAATTAATTGATAAGGGCTGTAGCCCCCAACTACCTGGAGCATGTTTTTTGCACGAACTGTCCATGCTAAAGCAGAAGACAATTTACAATTTGGTTGCTCTGCCAAATGTTTTTAGAGCATTTCGTCAATCACGGCGTGATTTCTCTTGCATAACCCATTACTAAACAGGCGTTCTGCTGTTGTATGCATTGCTACAATATTCAAATTTTTGCACATACTCCTGAATTCCACATTGGCAAATTCTCCTCCATTGTCTGTTAAAAATTTAGCTGGTGCTCCCATCCCCGTTCCTATCCATCTTTCCATTATTTTATCCTTAATTTTTTTTTGTCTTTGCTATAAATTACTGTTGACAAACTAAATCTTATCTCTCCAGCAACACAGTGTAGAAGAAAAACTTTTTGTTCTTTATCCCATACTTTGAGGTCCAGGACTCCAGTTTCATTAAAGTCTCTCAGGAGCGGAAGACTTACTACTAGTCGTGATGGCATTCTCCTGTACTTTATAAATATCACATCTTTCACTAATATCTTCAACAAGTCAAGTGTACTCCTCATCCAGTACCCATGCATCCTTTAACTGAATCTTCAACCTATGGCCAGAGGGATGTACAAATTGTCAATGCAGTTTTGTAATAATTTGCTGCTTCTCACTTAAATCCTTATCCCCAGTTGCCATTAATACCTCTTTAACATTCTGTCTAGAGATGATAGACTTTAGAGGAATATAATAATGTCCCAGCTGTGTGAATTGCAAATCCACAGATTTCCCAAAGACAATTGCTTTATCATGCTCCATGTCTAACTTCATTTGGGCCTTTTTCATTGAAGTCTTACTTAACAGTAAAGATATTTAACTTTATTCAACATCAGTACTGATAAAGTAATTTGCCCCTGCTATTTTACACAAAATTACTATTCTTTTTAGTGATTTCAACATGTTACTATCGCAAATCTGAAACAAGTAGAACTGTCATTCTTTGACTTTACCCCAGTCTTCCTTACTTAAAGAATCTGTGTAACAGTTTAGTCAGTCCCCTCCGCACAATGTGGACATACACCCACTGTCTAGAACTGTGCAATTAATTGAATCTGTGACGAGCATACTCATTACTAGACTGAAGCTTTTGATAACTAATACAGCTCTTTCTGATCGTCCTCCTCGCCTTCCGTACCTTTGATGTCATGTCATCTCAAAAACTTTGCCTTTCATCTCTGGGCAGTTCAGTGCATCATGATACTTAGATCCACATCTGAAGCACTCATTGACCAAACCTTGGTTATTTCTGGAGCTGATCCTCCTTCCATTATAGCTAATTTCCACTGTCTGTTATGGCTCCCAAAAGAGTCTCTGTCCTCATACCCATTGTTTGCAATTCATCTGTTGCACAGATGTTTGGGCTGTATATCGAACGATTCTGAAATGCTGTTAACATTGTATCCTCCATCTTAGGTGTCATTGCCAAAGAGCCCACTTACGCCATAAGAGTGGCCGGAAATGAAAGCTCGCCCCCCAAATTTTTTTCTTTGGACACTTGATCCATAAGCATTTCTCTCTCTTTAAATCTAGCTTTGGTTAAAACGAAGAGTCTATCCATGTTTGAGATCCTAGCACAGTCCAATAGTATAAAGGCAAGTACTGATTTAGGAATTCCCATGTGAAATCGCTGCAATCTCGCATGTATTCAATTAAATTCCATGAAGTAATCTTCTATGGACGCATCATCCATTCTTATAAATTTGTCAAAGTCCGACCAACCCTCAGACATTCAGTAAGACATCTTTCATATAAATTTTATCCATAAATTTTAAGAGGTTGTCCGAACTTCATCATTGTTCAGGCCATGAGTGTGTAGTCCCAAGAACACTTTGCAGTGGATTTTGCTCCTGGCAGGAATCAAGAGTGCCAAAGCTATCCCTTGCTTTCTTTTCGGCAGAGATGTAACCTATGCCTTGACCTCATTTTTCCATTCATCATACGATTCTGTTTCACAAAACAGTGGAGGAAAGTCATATTCTGCCACCTAACACCTGGTTTCAGTCATCTTCCTTCAAAGAGCCTCCTATTACAATCTTCTCTCAAAAAAAATTAGCAGCATTTCCAAACTTCTGTCTGGAAGTTAAGCTTAGTCTCCAATTAGGGAGGGCAATGGCGTAGAGGTATCGTCACTGGACTAGTAATCCAGAGACCAAGGGTAATGCTCTGCGGACCCAGGTTTGAATCCCATCCATGGGAGAAGATGGATTTTGAAATCAATAAAAATCTGGAATTAAAAGTCTAATGGTTGCCATGGAACCATTGTCGATTGTTGTAAAAACCCATCTGGTTCACTAATACCCTTTAGGGAAGGAAATCTGTTGTCCTTATCTGGTCTGGCGTACAGTTGACTCCAGACCCATAGCAATGTGGTTGACTCTAAAATGCCCTTTGAAATGGCCTAGCAAACCACTCAGTTGTATCAAACCGCTACAAAGTCACAAAAAGAAATTAAACTGGACGATCACCTGGCATTGACCTATGCACCTTCCTAACACCTGGGGGCTAATGCCAAAATTGGGAGAACTGTCTCATAGACCAGTCAAACAACGGCCTGACATAGTCATCCTCACGAGATCATGCCTTACACAATGTCTAAGACACCACCATCACCATCCCTAGGTATGTCCTGTCCCACCAGCAGAACAGACCCAGCAGAGGTGGCGGCACATTGGTATACAGTTGGGTAGGAGTTGCCACCTCAATATCAACTCTGGATCCCATGGAAGTCTCATGGCATCAGGTCAAACATGGGCAAGGGAATGTCCTGCTGATTACCGCAAACTGCCCTCCCTCAGCTGATGAATTAGTACTCCTCCATGTTGAACACCACTTGGAGGAAGCACTGAGGGTGACAAGTGTGCAGAATGTACTCTGGGTGGGGGACTTCAATCTCCATCACCAAGAGTGGCTCGGTAGCACCACTACTGACCACACTGGCCGAGTCCCAAATGACATTGCTGCTAGACTGGTCTGCGGCAAGGGGTGAGGGATCCAACAAGGGGGAAAAACTTGACCTCATCCTCACCAATCTGCCTGCCGCAGGTGCATCAGTCCATGACAGTATCAGGAGGAGTGACCACCGCACAGTTGTTGTGGAGATGAAGTCCACCTTCACCTCGATGTGTGCCACTACCACCATGCTAAATGGGATAGATTTCAAACAGATCTAGCAACTCAAGTTTAGGCATCCATGAGGTGCTGTGGGCCATCAGCAGCAGCAGAATTGTACTCGAACACAATCTGTAACCTCAGAGCCCGGCTTA
Organism: Carcharodon carcharias; assembly: GCF_017639515.1. Lineage (NCBI taxonomy): Eukaryota > Metazoa > Chordata > Chondrichthyes > Lamniformes > Lamnidae > Carcharodon > Carcharodon carcharias. The sequence continues at coordinate 44,767,130 of NC_054477.1, read as the reverse complement.
TCCCTCACTCTACCATTATCAAGCCAGGGGATCAACCTTGGTTCAAAGAAGAGTGCAGGAGGGCATGCCAGGGGCAGCACAAGGCATACCTGGTAAAGCTATAGCACAGGACTTTGTGCGTACCAAACAGCATAAGTAGCAAGTGATAAAGCCAAGCGATCCCTTAGCCAACGAATCTAAGCTCTGCAGTCCTGCCACATGCAGTTGTGAATGGTGGTGGACAATTAAACAACTCACTGGAGGAGGAGGCTCTACAAAGATCCCCATTCTCAATGATGAGGGAGCCCAGCACAACAGTGCGAAAGATGAGGCTGAAGCATTTTCAAGAATCTTCAGCCAGAAGTGCCGAGTGGATGATCCATCTCGGCCTCCTCCAGAGGCCCCCAGCATCACAAATGCCAGTCTTCACAGCTGAAGGCACTGGAATCTGCAAAGTCTTAGGCCCTGACAATATTCTGGCAATAGTACTGAAGACTTGTGCTCCAGAACTTGCTGCGCTCCTAGCCAAGCTGTTCCAGTACAGCTACAACACTGGCATCCACCCAGCTATATGGAAAATTGTCCAGGTATGTCCTTTGCACAAAAAGTAGGACAAATCCAACCCTACCAATTACCGCCCGATTGGTCTACTCCCGATCATATCATCAGTAAAGTAATGGAAGGGGTCATCAACAGTCTATTGAGCAGCACTTGCTTAGCAACAACCTCTCACTGATGCCCAGTTTGGGTTCCGCCATGGCCACTCAGCTCCTGACCTCAAGACAGCCTTGGTTCAAACATGGACAAAAGAGCTGAAGTCCCAAGGTGAGGTGCGAGTCACTGCCCTCAATATGAAGGCTGCATTTGACCAAGTGTGGCATCAAGGAGCCCTAGCAAAACTGGAATAAATGGGAATCAGAAGGAAAACTCTCCGCTGGTTGGAGCCATACCTAGCACAAAGGAAGATGTTTGTGGTTGTTGGAGGTCAGTCATCTCAGCTCCAGGACATCACTGCAGGAGTTCCTCAGGGTAGTGTCCATGGCCCAACCATCTTCAGCTGCTTCATCAATGACCTTCTTTCTATCATGAGGTCAGAAGTGGGGATATTCGCTGATGATAGAACAATGTTCAGCACTATTTGTGACTCATCAGATACTGAAGCAGTCCATGCCCAAATGCAGCAAGACCTGGACCACATCCAGGCTTGGGCTGACAAGTGGTAACTAACATTCGTGCCACACAAGTGTCAGGCAATAGCCATCTCTAACAAGAGAGAATCTTCCTTGATGCCCCTTGACATTCAATGGCATTACCACCACTGAATCCCCCACTATCAACTTCCTGGGGGTTACCATTGACCAGAAACTGAACTGAATGAGCCATATGAATACTGTGGCTAAAAGAGCAGGTCAGAAGGTCAGAGGCTAGGAATCATGCGACAAGTAACTCACCTCCTGACTCCCCAAAGACTGTCAACCACCTACAAGGCACAAGTCAGGATTGTGATAGAATACTCCCCACTTGCCTGGATGAGTGCAGCTCTCACAACACTCAAGAGGCTTGTCCAGAACAAAGCAGTCCGCGTGATTGGCATCACATCCACAAACATTCACTCCCTCCACCACCGATATACAGTAGCAGTAGTGTATACCATCTACAAGATCCACTGCAGAAATTCACCAAGGCTCCTTCGTCAGCACCTTCTAAACCCATGACCACTACCATCTAGAAGGACAAGGGCAGCAGATACATGGGAACGCCTCCACCTGGAAGTTCCCCTCCAAGTCACTCACCATCCTGACTTGGAAATATATCACTGTTCCTTCACTTCGCTGGGTCAAAATCCTGGAACTCCCTTCCTAATAGCACTGTGGGTGTACCTACACCACATGAACTGCAGCGGTCCAAGAAGGCAACTCACCACCACCTTCTCAAAGACAATTAGGGATGGGCAATAAATGCTGGCCCAGCCAGTGTAGCCCACATCCTATGAATGAATAAAAAATGTTCACTTTCAGTCAACCATCCCCTACTACCATTGTTGGCTAACTCCCAAGCTGGATGTGAAGGATATAAGAGACTAGGATGCTTAGATAGAGAGTTTTATTGCTTACTGCTGAGCTGACTTCTCTTCTCTCACGTACCAGACAGCCAGTGCTACTCTTTTGCGAAACCAATAAAACGAAATTAGAAAAATTAGGAGAGGCAATTCAAGAAGCAGCCCCTTAAAGGATACTGAAAATAGAAAGTCAAATGTTAAAGTAAACTTACAATTGTCAAATTAAAATGTGATCAAAGGGCTCTATCAACAGCCAGTGTTGGCTGGCTCTTCTTTATATACAATGGAGCATCATTAACAAATCAACACCCAACTCCTGTTCACATTATTACCTTCAAGTACTGGGTATTTAACATTCATTAAACAGAACCTATAAGATGCTAACAACTACAACTTCAAATATGCCTAATGCCATGGGAATTTTCCTTTCCATATATTCAACTGGTGCATGAGCTAATAATCAAACTGAACTGTATAACTATAACTAATCATGGAGCAACAGGTTTTCTAGGGAGAACAGTGGGGTACCTCAGTGAGAGGGGGATAAGTTTTGTTCCAGTCCAGATTTCTCATTATCTGTAAGGAATGTCAATGAAAGATGATAAGTTATGATCCCAGCTGATGTTAGTACTGGACAAGTCTTATCCCAGAGTGAAACCTGGTGTGATAGATCCTAACTTTTTTTTAGAAACTGTGGAGGAAAGTTACTGAACAAATTCACAGGAGTCTGCTAATGAACTTTTAACACAAGAATAAAATATTTTTTAAACAAGAAAAATGAACTACATTACACCAGACAAAAAAATTGAAAAGATCTCAATACAAACACAAGAAGATGATTCAATTTCCCAATATTCTTTTATCCAGCAATAACTTTACAGGCACATAAACTAGCGAAGAGTTACCACTGGCTTGACACAAAGGCTCCTTGCTTGGGACTGGTACACGTGCAGACTGTTTTCTTTCGGTGAATTCTTGAGCATTCACTTGATGTTTCTCACCCAACTTGTATCTCTCCCCAAGACACCCAAAAATAACCGCACTTTAAACTCACTGTTTCAGTAGCAACATCTCTAAATTGATCACATTACTGAATCCTATAACTGATTATTTAGTTAACCACTGTCCCATTAGCCTTGTACTTTCCTCTTCTCAGAGAGCTGAGAAACCCTGTCTTCATTCCCTGACACACTGAACTCTGCCCTGTCACTAAACTCCTAACCCCTTTTTAACCTATCTCTTTAACTTCAAGGGTTGTAAAATCTCATTAAAAATATATATACTAAACCAAAAGGACTGATCTTTCAGCCACAGGTCCATCCAGATTTCGAGGCATCAAGGCTCATAAGCAACCAAAAATAAAACTGAAACTGTTTTACCTTTCTTAACACAAGTATAAACGTATCCAACTTAAAAATTATACATTGTTCCTAACAGATATGTGACTGGAACAACATACACCATGTTAGCTTTGCAAGTTTTTTATGCCATAATTCCTTTTTGCGCCTTTTATTACTTTATTCGTATCCCTTTGTTGCTTTTGATGGTTCTCATGATCTGATGATTTCCATTTCTGTACATTTATGTAAAACTTTTCTTTTCACAATATACCTTTTCCCAGCTCATTTGTTGACCATGGTTCCTTAACTTATCAAGTGAAGTCTTAGCCTTTGAAGGTTATGTAGTAGTTTTGTATCATAGCAAATACTTCCCAATGTTTGTCTGCACATTTACCCATTTATAGCTGCTCCCGACTTACTGTGGTCAATTCAATTCTCTTCCCTGGATGTTCGCCTGACAATTTGAAACCTTATACGTGATACTCCCTTCTCTATTTCCAAATTAATAACATTATTTATGGTCCCTATTTGTTCAATGTTCCCTTATTGTCAGATTGTCAAGTAATCTTGGTTCACCACTCATCGCCTGCATCTAGCATGGCTGCTCAGTTGTTGATTGTAAAAGGTAGTGGCCCAAATCTTCTGAGGAGTGACAGTTGCCACTTTGCCACCCCGCTGCTACTTTTCTGCGCCATGCTGGAGCTCCACATTTCTGGCCGGGTCTTCTGATCCCGGCTTCTTCAGAAATGCATGGCATACCTTCAATCCTTGTAGTACTGAATTGTCGGGGTAAGACAAGGCATGCCCCCTTTTTATGGCAGTAGCTGCTATATTCTGGTAAGTGTTCACTAATGCTCTGAAAAGCTGGGACATTTAAATGGATTTTCAGTGAGTTAGAGTATGAGTATCTGAGTGAATGGGTGAACAAATAGGTGAATATGAAGGTGGGTATGAGGGTAAGGTGGGTGTGGTAAGTAGGTAAGGGGGGTGAGCTAGCAGGTGGATAGGGTGATCAGGTGACAGGTGGGTAGGCTGGAAGGTGGGTAGGATGACAGGTGGATAAGGTAGTAGTGTGGGCAGGTGGATGGTGTGGCAGGTGGGTAGGGTGAGGTCAGGTTGGGTTGGGGGAAAGCCACTTGATGAGGCCAAATTGTAGGGATCCGGGGGTGTCAGGGTGGGGTAGGCAGGGGAGTCGAGGAGTCAGAGGGAGTCAGTGTGAGTGATTGGGGATCAGCTGTGTAGTTACTAGAATTACACTAGGAAGTTTATGTCTAACATCTCTTGGGTAACTAATCAGGTAAGTAAGTCGGAACCATCCGAAATCTCTGACTAAGAGTTGGAGACATTTTAGGAGGATCCTGGGGAGCAGGGGAATTGCTCATGGAGGTTCAGACTTCCCAGGCAATTCCCATGGAGTTAGTGCATTGGGAATTCCGACATGTTCCCACACGTATCTTGGGGGCTGGTCTGGTCTCCGACGATCCAGAGATCGGAAGATCTGGGCCATAGTTTTAGAAAATTCCCAAATACATTTTAGAAATTCTTTGCCCTTTCTTCTTGAATTCTGCTTCTCTCAGTTTATTGGAAAATTAAACTCTCCCAGTATAGTTCCATTGGTTTGGTACATGCTTCCCTGATCTCCATATTTAACATCCTCCTATGCATCATTCCTTTTGATTTACTACCAGAAATTTTGATTCTTTGGTCTTCCTCGCATCTATCCATTGCCTGTAAATTTGGGCTCCCCCAGAAGTCACCAGCTGAAAAAAGTCAGCCGAAAGCCTCTGGCCACGCACTGTTCAGCACTTCCTCCTGACTAACAGGGCACCAGCCCAGGCATGCCATGCATGCACCAGAAGAATGGAGAATGGTGGATCATGACATCAAATGACTTACATGACCACAGGATTTAGCAACTGCCTTACAGCCAACCAAGTACATTTGGAATGTAGTCACTGTTGTAAGGTAGGAAGCGCAGCAGCCAATTTGTGCACAGCAAGCTCCCGTAAAGATCAGTGTGATAATGGTCAGATAACCTGTTGTTCTCGATCAAGGGATAAATATTGATCAACACTGAGGATAACACCCCTGCTGTTCTTCAGAATAGTGCTATGGGATCTTTTGCATCCACCTGAAAGTGCAGACGAGGCTTCAGTTTAATGTCTCATCTGAGAGACAGCGCCTCCGACAGTGCAGCACTACCTTGGTATTGCATTGGAGTGTCAACTTTGACTTTTATGCTCAAGTCTCTGGAGTGGGGCTTAAATCCACAACCAACTGTGACATAGTTGATCTTTCTTTCTTTTAAGTGGGTGATTTTGTTTTGTGACCACTGAGCTCAACTTCATCGCCAGGGCTTTGAAATATAAGTGATGTGGGTGAACTAAACACTCAGGGTAGCTACTCTGATATGCTTATTACTTCTTTTGAAGTGGAGATCATGTTCTTCAAAAAAAGCTGTTAAACTCTGTTCCAACATGTCAAGGTTGACGCTCCAGTGCAGTACTGATGGAGTGCTACTTTGCCGGAGATGCCGTCATTCAGATGCGACATTAAATCCAGGCCCCATCTGACTTCTGGGCTAAACATAAAAGATCCAGGGATGACAAATTTCCTCTGCCTGGTGGAATTCTGACTTTTGGATGATGGAATTCCACCCCTTTAATTTTTTTCCTGGCTCTACTCCCCTTGACTGCTACCTCCAACATGGCCAACACCAGGAGGGTAGAGTCTCAGTTTGGTAAACCTCCATGAGTAATGAGGCCAGGAGCAAGACCTAGGGGAACCGCCCACAGGGAGTGCAGGCTCTGCTGCTAGCCACTCAGTGGAACCATGGTGTTCAGCAGGTGTGGGGAGGGGGTAGGGGCAGTAGAGCCCAAGGCTCAGCCAGATGCGGCAGGCCTGGGGATGGGGAGAGGGGGAATCACTGGAGCCCAACCCCTGGTGGGGTCCAGCAGGCCCAGTGGGGCGGTGAGGATGTTAGGAATAGCGTCGGCTGAGCGAGTGGGGCGAAGGGGAGTTGGGGAAGGGCTGCTGAGTCCGTGGGCAGGAAGGGAGTTGGGGAGATGGGCTATTGTGTGTGAGTGAGTGGGGGAAGGGGGGGTTGAAGAGAGGGGCAACTGAGTGAGTGAGGTGGGTGGCTTGGGGAGAGGGGCTGTAGATTGGGTGTGAGTGGAGTAAAGGTGGCCTGGGGGGAGGTGCTTCTGAGTGAGTGAGTGGGGGGGTGGATTGGGAAAAGGGAATGTGTTTTTTATTCTTTCATGGGAAGTGGGCATCACAGGCAAGGCCAGCATTTGTTACCCATCCCTAGTTGCCCTTGAAAAGGTGGTGGTGAACTGCTGCAGCCTATGTGGTATAGGTACATTCACAGCGCTGTTAGGAAGGGAGTACAGGGATTTTGATACAAGTTACAAGTCAGAATGGTGTTTATTTGGAGAGGAACTTGCAGGTGGTAGTATTCCCATGTGTCTGCTGCCCTTGTCTTTCTAGGTGGTAAAGGTAGCCAGTTTGGAAGGTGCTGTTGAAGGAGCCTTGTTGAGTTCCTGCAGTGCATCTTGTGGATGGTACACACTGCTGCTACTGTGCATTAGTGGTGGAGAGAGTGAATGTTCATTTTGGTGGATGGGTTGCTGATCAAGTGGGCTGCTTTGTCCGCAGTTGTGTCGAGCTTCACTTATCCAGGAAAGTGGAGAGTATTCTATCACAATCCTGAGTTGTGCTTTTTCGATGGTGGACATGCTTTGCGGAGCCAGGAGATGAATTACTCATGTCAGAATGTGTGTTAATGTGAGAGAGAGGCTGACTACTATGTGTGTGAGGGTTTTGGGGTGGCGGGGAGAGGGAGATCACTGAGTCTTCCTTAACCAAGGAATATGGAGAGCTTGGCTGAAACCTACATGAGTATGTAGCATAATAAAATTTTTACAAAGTACTTTTAAAAACACAGATTTTCATGTTTATATGATGTATTATTATGTGATACACAAATTAATAATTATATACTGAATGCTACTGTGCTGCTTTATTGCTGTTTTGTTTTTGCTGCAGTCCGGGTTCACGGTGATTTTCAAGAGTTTTTTTTACATATTCGTTCATGGGATGTAGGCATCACTGCCAAAGCCAGCGTTTGTTGCCTATCCTGAATTGCCTTTGTAGGTGGTGGTGAATTAAAATGTAATCACATTGGAAAATAGTTTGTGAAGCACTGTAGTAGTCTTTTGCTTCAGTTTGCAGGTACATAATCCACCAAGGTCATGTTCTGTTGTTAGTATTGACTTCATTCCATATTACACGCAGCAGCTGGGGAGACGGTGGGCTAGTAATCCAGAGACCCAGTGTAATGCTCTGGGTACGCAGGTTCGAATCCCACCATGGCAGATTGTTGAATGTGAATTCAATAAAAATCTAGAATTAAGAGTCTAATGATGACCATTGCCGTCATGGTTGATTGTTGTAAAAACCAATCTGGTTCACTAGTGCCCTTTAGGGAAAGAAATATGACTCCAGATGCACAGCAAGGTGGTTGACTCTTAACTGCCCTCTGAAATGGCCTAGCAAGCCACTCAGTTGTATCAAATCGCTATGTAGTCTACAAGGAATGGAACAGGACGAACCATTTGGCATTGACCTAGACGCCTGAAATGACAATGGCAAACTACACCACATGGACTGCAGTGGTTCAAGAGGGCAGTTCACTGCTACCTTCTCAAGGGTAATTAGGGATGGGCAATAAATGCTGGCCTAGCCGTATGATTTAAAAAAAACATTGCATGAAATGCTGGTCATTTTGGATAGGATTTTCCGGCCCTGCCCACTGCTGGGATCATCCAGTCCCACCGAAAGTCAGTGGACTTTTGGCTGGCCTGCTGCATCCCTTGTGGCAGGTCCTGCCATGGTGGGGGTGGAAAATCCCAGCTTTTAGTGAATTGATACAAATGCACGTTCTACATTCTTCACAATAATAGAAGGTAAACAAAAGAATAAAGAAAAGAACAAAGAACAAAGTAAAGTACAGCACAGGAACAGGCCCTTCGGCCCTCCATGCCTGCGCCGATCATATTGCCCGTCAACTAGAATATTTTGCACTTCCAGGGTCCGTATCCCTCTATTCCCATCCTATTCATGTATTTGTCAAGATGCCTCTTAAACACCACTATCGTACCTGCTTCCACCACTCCTCTGGCAGCGAATTCCAGACACTCACTACCCTTTGCGTAAAAAACTTGCCCCGCACATCACCTTTGTAGTTTTCTCCTCTCACCTTAAATCTATGTCCCCTAGTAATTGAATCTTCTACCCTGGGCAAAAGCTTCTGACTATCTACTCTGTTCATGCCACTCAAAAGGAACACTACCCACTTGAAGGGCAGAATTGTCCATTATGAGACCAATTCCAGAAGTGGGAATGGAAGGTGTTTCCTGCCACTCCTCAGATACTGAAGCAGTCCATGTCCAAATGCAGCAAGACCTGGACAATATCCAGGCTTGGATTGATAAGTGGCAAGTGACATTCATGCCACACAAGTGCCAGGCAATGACCATCTCCAACAGGAGAGAATCTAACCGTCACCCCTTGACATTCAATGGCATTGCCATCACTGAATCCCCCACTATCAACTGTGTGGCTACCATTGATCAGAAACTGAACTTGACTAGCCACTTAAATACTGTGGCTACCAGAGCAGGTCAGAGGCTTGGAATCCTGCACATGTAACTCACCTCCTGACTCCCCAAAGCCTGTCCACCATCCACAAGGCACAAGTCAGGAGTTCGATGGAATACTCTCCACTTGCCTGGCTGAGTGCAGCTCCAATAATGCTTGAGATGGACACCATCCAGGACAAAGCAGCCCACTTGATTGGCTCCCTATCCACAAACATTCACTTCCTCCTCCACCAACGCACAGTAGCAGCAGTGTGTACCATCTACAAGATGCACTGCAGAAACTCACCAAGGCTCCTACGACAGCACCTTCCAGAAATATATCGCTGTTCCTTCACTATCGCTGAGTCAAAATCCTGCAACGCTCTCCTGAACAGCGCTGTAGGTGTACCTAAACCACAGGGACTCCAGCGGTGTTAAAAAGCCAGCTCACCACCACCCTCTCAAAGGCAATTAGGGATGGGCAATAAATGCTGGCCTAGCCAGCCCACATCCCATAAATGAATTTTAAAAATTATGCATTCAGGGGGCTTCCCGAAATATTGTGGCGGGGCGGGCTGGATGACATGCCCCATTTTTAAAAGGCACCCAGGTAGCAACCAACACAAAATTGAGGGAGGAGATGGTCCAAACAGCTCCTGCGCCCAAATTCAGTGATGCCTCCCTGGGCATCCTGCTCAATGAAGTGGAGGCCAGGAGAGACGTCCTTTACCCAGAGGATGGGAGGAGGAGGCTGAGCAGGGAGACGAATCCACCATGTGATCAAGTCTTCAGGGCAGTCAGTGCCCAGGGCCTCCACCAGAGGATTGCCCTGAGATGCTGTAAATGGATGAATGACCTCATCCATGCCGCCAGGGTAAGTGAACGCTCAACTGCTCACACTCACCTCACTGGATGGTACAGGGGACATGGGCCTCAGTGACAACGTGATAAGGTAATGTCTGATAGCTCCACTGCAGTCCACCTGCTCTGCAGGTGGAGAGACCACTGTGGGTCCTTGACCCTTCCACACAGACAGCTCATATGCTGTCTGGAAGGGGCAGGAGGTAGTGGGTCAGGCATTGAGGGCACTAGCAAGCACTGCTAATGACATGCCTCTGTGAGCCTTATCCTTCTATCTGCATAGGCTCACACTCTGGAGGGTGCTGCCCCAGAACCCTTCTGGACAACCTGCAGTGCACCAATCAAATGGATTATTTGTAAGATTGGAAGCATGAGAAAGATACGTGAAACGCAATTGCTCTCAAACCCATCTTTTCTGTCTGTGCATGAGAAGTTAAGCTATAATAGGAGGGAGAAGGAGAAGACAGGTGGGGGCCGGCCACAATTTAAAGACTCCATCGACTTTGAGGAGCAGTAGCCCAGCTGGCAGGGGTGGAGTTGGACAGATCCTGTGGAGATTGAGATATTGGCTTGTGCCCGCCCACACTTCAGCACAGCCCTTTCCACCCTCCTGCTTCATACCAGCTCATCCATTCCACTACTCCCACAGAATCTCCTTGCCCTCCCACCAACAACCTTCCCTGACCCCCTCTAGGCCTCCATTCCTGCCCCACCTCTTAATTCCTCTCCTCCCTATCTAATCCCCACCCCCGCATCACCACCCGCCCAAGCATAGACCCTCGCCTTCCACCAGTACCTCCTGCAGCCTTCCACCTGCAGCTTGAAGATCTGAATCCTGGAAGAAGTTGCTGCACCGAGAACAACAACCTCCAGGATACTGCTGCACAGAGAAGCTCCACGTGGTTGATGCTCCACCCACCCAGAGATGCACGTGGTGTTCAGGATCCGGTCGCTGGAGGCCTCCATCATGGATCCGGACTCCAGAGCCTGCGCCAGGCCTTCTGGCAGGTAAGTGCCGATATATACACATCACGTTGGTCCAGGCGTGTCTGGATTGGTGTGATTTCCCGTTGGCAGCGTGGACGATTAGGCGGGGGAAACCCTGGGATACCCCCCTTCCCCAGTACAGCTCTCGCCCTGCAGCCTCTTCCTATGCCTGAGGCCATTTCTCCCCCTCCCCCAAGCAAGCCCTAGCTCTCCAGCCATTGAAAAGCCACCTCCACCTTACGGCTGGCCTGGTAGGTAGAGACCTGCCCATGAGCCCCCCTAAAAGTGATGTGGTACTGCCTGTGAAGCCTGGCATTATTGACCGTGAGTACTGCCTAAAGAAAGGTAGGTAAACAAATCTCGAAGCCCCGAGCAAAGTGCGGCTCACCAAGTGCACATCGCTTATTTACGGTTGTTAAAAATGTGGATGTGTGTGCCCGGATGATCCAGCATGGGGAATGATTCCAGCAAGCAAGGTTTAAGGATTAGATGCAAATGTATTAAAATGAAGTTCCCGACATGCAACAGCGGGAAACGCGGCCCACCATTGATGGGCAGGGGGACAATCGCTTATTGGTTTCACGACAATGTAAATCCAATTCTGCCCCTGGTCACAAATATATTTTCAGACTCTCTTCAGCCACTAATTTTCAGACTGTTTGACTTTGGGGACTTTTATCTCTGAAGATCTCATTGTGCTATTTGAAGAAGAGCAGGGGAGTTATCCCCAGTGTCCTGGCCAATATTTATCCTTCAAACAGCATCACAAGAAACAGTTTATCTGGTCATTACCACATTGATGTTTGTGGTACCTTCCAATGCACAAATTGGCTGCTGTGTTTTGTATGTTAAAACAATGTCTACACCTCATTAGCTGCAAAGTGCTTTGTGACATCTGTGATTATGAAAGGAACTATATAAATGGAAATCTTTCTTTTTATCTAACATGCTGAGATTATATTGCTTATTTCTATTATCTGAATGGACAGAGATGTGGGTGGCAGCCTCAATGCCATCACACCAGGCCTCAAGTGAAAGGAATATTAATTCTCAGGGTGGAAGCCTGCAGCTAGGTCATGTAGGCTACCAGCCCAGGAACAACGTGAGGGCAGCAGGCCCATCTTAATGCCTGTGCCTCATTTACATTGCACAGGCCAGCTGCCTGCCCAAAGTGTTGAGGCAATTTGCTAGCTTTTGGCCAATGAAGATCATCTGCCTGGTGGCCATTAGGTAAGTCACAGGCAGGATTTTGAAGGGTTTCATGGAGTATAAATTTCATAAACGTCATAGAAAATTTACTACAGAGGAGTCTATTCGGCCCATTGTGTCCATGCTGGTTTGGGGAGTCTGGATCAACAACAGCCTAATTTTTCAGCACTCCTGCTCTTCAAAGTCACTCAAAAGGCCTCCGCTTCTTACCCTCCAGATTTACTTAGGGAGCACCCCATCCCCACCCGCAGTCGACCATTAAATTCACATTGGAGTCCTTCCTGGTTCGATAGATGCCTCAGCTACCTGGAAAATACAATGGCAAGTGTATTGCTTCCATATGAGCTCCCATGTTTATAGTTTCTGTCAGGGAGAAGGAGTTAAACCTCCTCCTAAAGTCTTTTGAACTTCTCTCTGGCATGACACGCTATAATGGTTATGGCAGTCATGAACTATGAGCTTCGTTGATAAAGTGAGAAAGTCTTTCCCATTATTTAATAAACTAGAGACCTGTTTGACCTGATGTGGTTTTGCTTGTAGACAACAGCTATAGAAACATTCCCTTGAGCTAACAGTTGGACTTCAGCTAATGTGGATTGCTTAAAATTTGGCCTCAAGGCAACAGTAGAAAATTTTCTTGAAGAAACAACTTAACAGAACTCTGCTTTAAACTCACAGTACCTTAGTCCAGCTACAATTTTTTATTATTGAGATATAACACAGAAATATTTTATAATCAAGTTTGTCACAGTGATTATTTTCCCCTCTCCACTTCTCTACCTTGAGGTCCAATTCCCATCTCCACTTCTTCACCCCTCTTCTCTTCTGTTTTTCCTTTCTCATAGACTTTTATATAAATCGCAGCATAGTGACATGCCCTTTGGCCCACCTATTCCATGCTGTTGCTTAACCCTCAGACCAGCATTAGTTTGAACCTCATGTGCCTCCTCTGCCCCCATATTTCAAATTATGTTTTCTTTCAACCACCATCTAAGCTATTCTAAAAATTGATGTGGGCTCTAGCTCACTAACTAATACCGGTAGTATATTCCACAGCTTTGTCTTTCCTAAATTTTATATATTTAATCTTATATCAATGTCCCCTGATTCTAGACCCCTCAATCACTGGAAACAATCTACTCTTACTATTCTGTCCCATTTCTTCTTAATTTTAAGTATCTCTGTCAAATCACCTCATATTCTACTCTAAATCCTCTGGCTCCCAAGGCTACCTTGATTACATTTCCTTCCACCCTGCTTCCTGTACGGACTCTGCCATTCTCCCAGTTTCTCCCATTCAGCTTTATCTGTTTTGACAATGCTGTTTTCCACATCAGTGCTTCTGTTATGCTTTCCATTACCCTCAACCGAGAACTCCCCCGTCCCACGATTGATAGAGCCCTCAACTGCGCCTGTCCCATTTCTTGCACTTTTGCTCTCTCAGCTCTTTCCCTCCCTCCCAAGACCATTATGGGGTTCCCCTTGTCCTTACCTGTCACACCACTTGCCTCTACATTCAACAGATCATCCTTGTCCATTTCTTCCACTTCCAGCATGATGCCACCACCAAACACATCTGCCCCTCCTCTCCCCTTTCAGCATTCCAAAGGAACTGTTCTCTCAGTGATATCCTGATCCACTCTTCAGTCAGTGCCAACAGTCCTCACCTTTTCACAGCACCTTCCCATGCAAGCGTAAGAAATGCAACGCCTGCTCTTTCAGCTCCTCCCTTCCCAATGCCAAGAACCCCAAACACTCCTTCCAGGTGAAGTAGTCATTTACTTGTAGTTCCCTGAATTTAGTATATCATATCTTCTGCTCATAATGCGGTCTCCTCTAGACTGGGGAGCCCAAATGCAGATTGGGTAATTACTTTGTGGTACACCTCTAGTCCCATATTCATTCCGTAAACATAACCCTAAGCTTCTAGTTACTTGTCTTTTAAATCCTCCACCCCACCCCTACACTGACCATTCTGTCCTTAGCCGCCCCCATTGTTCCAATGAAGCTCAACTGAAGCTCAAGGAACAGTTCATCTTTTGTTTAAGCATTTTACAGCCTTCTGTACTCAACACTGAGTGTGACAAAATTTGACCAGAAAGCAGTTCAGATGAAATTTTTAAATTTCTTTGAAATGTTTGTGGAATCTGTAATTGTTTTTAAGAATGTTTGAGAGGGACATTTAAGAGTTTTCATCAATTGTAAGGGGATCAGTCCAGAAGGAAAAACCAGCAATACTTGGGAAATAACTGGTACTGGTCCAAACTCGTCTCGTATACCTTAAAATGGAGCTCCATTTCGGACCAGCAGCAGTCATTTTCCACGTTTTACTGGTTTTTCCTTCTAATAAGAAATACTAGTCCACTTGACCTGGCGACTGTTCAGCTGGAAGCACCACCAACAGGGAGGAAGTTAAGAAAGAAGCCGTGTGGCTGGCAAAGAAGCTACTGCTGTAAAGAACAAAGCAGAGCCTTTTTTTTATTCTTTTGATGGGATGTGGGCATTGCTGGCAAGGTGGGCATTTGTTGCCCATCCCTAATTGCCCTTGAGCTAGGCTATTTCATAGGATAGTTAAGAGTCAACCACATTCCTGTGGATCTGGAATCACGTGTAGGCCAGACCAGGTTAGGATGGCAGATTTCCTTCCCTAAAGGACATTAGTGAACCAGATGGGTTTTTACAGATACAGGAGTTCTTGGAGGCAATGCGTGAGCTGACTAAAAGGTCTAAAATCTTGAAAGCTGTGTGAATAGCTCAGAGATGCTAAAGGGTTAAGTGTTTTCTCAGAAGTGGCCAAAACAGGGCGTTATTAGTTGGTCAGTTGAAAAGGAACTCTGGAAAGCTGCACTATCAGTCATGTCATGAGCCAAGGGAGCCATTTCCCCCCCCTCATGTCATGAGCCAAGGGAGCCATTTCCCCCCCCTCATGTCATGAGCCAAGGGAGCCATTTCCCCCCTCATGTCATGAGCCAAGGGAGCCGTTTCCCCCCTCATGTCATGAGCCAAGGGAGCCATTTCCCCCCCTCGTGTCATGAGCCAAGGGAGCCATTCCCCCCCCTCATGTCATGAGCCAAGGGAGCCATTTCCCCCCTCATGTCATGAGCCAAGGGAGCCGTTTCCTCCCTCATGTCATGAGCCAAGGGAGCCAGTTCCCCCCCTCATGTCATGAGCCAAGGGAGTCATTTCCCCCCCTCAGCATTCCCCTGTGCATGCTCATCCTCGGACTCACTACTGGACTCATCATGTGCAGCCACATCCACTCCGTCGACGTCCTCATCGTCCACTGCATCCCCCCTTTCCAGCGCTAGATTGTGGAGAGCCCAGAATGCAACCACTATCACCGAGACACGATCTAGGGGGTACTGGAGTGAGCCCCCTAAGGGGTCCGGGCATCAGAAACACACCTTGAGAAGACCGATGGTGCTCTCCACCACAGCCCTTGTGGAGGCATGGCTCCTATTGTACCGCTGCTCAGCTTCTGTTCTTGGATGATGGAGAGGCGTCATGAGCCACCTTCTGAGGGGATAGCCCTTGTCACCCAGCAGCCATCCATCAAGCCAGGCTGGAGCACTGAAGAGCCCCAGCACCTGGGAGTGTCTGAGGATGTAAGCGTTGTGGGAGCTGCCTGGGTACCTTGCACAGACTTGTATAATCAGCATCCTGTGATCACACATTATCTACACGTTCATGGAGTTGAAGCCCCTCCTGTTGACGAAGGCACCGGGCTCACCTGCTGGTGCCTTGATGGCCACATGTGTACAGTCTATTGCACCCTGGACACGGGGGAAGACAACAATGGCCGCAAAGCCTCTGGCTTGCTGTGTCTGGCTTGCCTGGTCCCAGTGGTAGTGGATGAAGGTCAAAGCACCCTTGAACAGAGCGTCTGTCACCTGTTTGACACAAGTCTGGACAGCTGATTGGGAGACACCACAAAGAACATCCACTGACCCCTGGAAGAAGCCAGAGGCATGGAAGTTGAGGGCAGCTGTGACCTTCAGAGCCACTGGCATGGGGTGTCCACCCACGCAGTTAGCGGAGATCTCAGGCCCTGTCATCTGACAGATATAGTTGACTGTCTCCTTTGAGAGATGGAGCCTCCTTCGGCAATGCACCTCAGACATATTGAAGTAGCTGCTTCGCCGCCCGTGTACCCTGGCAGCAAGATAATGGCATCTTCTGCGGCCCCTTCCGCCTTGGACTACCTCTTGGCCCTGCGCCCCCTTCCGTCTTGGACTACCTCTTGGCCCTGCGCCCCTTGTGCCTGCACCTGTCCTCCCAAAGTTGGCTCCCCTGGAGGCTGAATGTGCACTCCTGGCCTCCTCCCCCTTCTGGCCCTCCTTTCCTCCTCAGTGGAACTGCCTCCAGTGGACAGTTCAGCTCCCATACCCAGGCAAAGGAAGGCTTCCAGAAACCTGCAGACCCAGAAATGATTCCTCACTGCAGAATGCTGACTTGAAGGCTAAGGGCCCAGTAAAAGCAGAAGTACTGCAGATCACGCAGGCAAGTTTCAAAAACGTTCAAAAATAAATACTTGACTGTGCACACTCGCGACCCCAGTGAGCCCTCTTATCCCGCCCATGGATAAGGTTAATACAAATGTGTCCTACCCGCCTGCCCACCGTGCCCGAAGACTGCACGGGCGCTGAAAAATCGGTGTCGATTGGTGAGTCTAGGGCCTTAAGTGGCCCGTTAATTAATGACGGGTGCGTGTCAGACATCATCGTGCCCCACCCAGCGAAATATCGTGATGGCGCGGGTGACGTCGGGACACTCGCCCGACATCACTGCGCGTCATTTTACGCGCGGATATGCGGGGCCCACCGCCACACGCCAACAGGAAAAATCTGCCCCATGTCTTCTGTGCAGCAGCCTTGGGCTGGGAGCACTGAGAGGTGTGAACGCAGCTGCTCTTTGAAAATGGCACTCAGCATGAGGAAGTGGAGAGGTGACGGCGTGGGGGCAAATGAGAGCCTGCCCACCATCAAAATGGCGTGTTTTCCGGGAACGTATGATTAATGAGGCAGGATTGGAACAATACAGTGTGAAAAGCTGCCATCGCGGCCGGCGGGTAAAACGTTCTTTCTCCCACTTCTACTGTACTTAGTACAAATCTGGGACAATCGCCCCCAGTATAACCTATTGCTCATATCTCTACAGCTTCACCTGCTTTCTGACATCATGTTTAATCAGTTGGCAATTTCTTCCTGTGCACCTGGGTTTTGCTTTTGTCCAGATGGCTGTCACCTTAAACCTCAGAGTCTTGTTTCCAATTTAATTTTGAAATAAAGTTGATTTTCTAAATCCAGCTGCCAGTGCTGAATTTATACAGCTCAAGTAATTCATTTTCAGCTTGATCTATGGGTGTGCTGTTTAATTGGCTGGCATTGAAAACATTGTATTCGTTGTAAAATGAAGTATTACTCCAAATGTACAGGCCAAATACCCGACTTTGTCATCCACTTGAGGCAAAGTAATTCAACAAATTATTGCTTCAAGTGGCCTAAATTTCTTTCATAGAGATTATTGCTTTGGTATACCTAACGGTCACTTTACATTGCGAGCTTAGTTTTGGAGCTAAGCAATATTTCGATTCACAATGACATAAAATTTGCAGTGCAAAATTGCACTCAGGACTTGTCATAGCATCATAGCAAAACAAGGTGATGGCCATTAGTCCTGCAGTATTCTGTTTTAATACTGTACAGTGGAAATCCAGTGTAGTGGTTTGCAAACTGCTTACTGGTATGGCCACTTTGTAAATTGATCTTACCGCGGTTTAAATGTTTAGAGAGCAGGGTTTCTCCACTTGCTGCTTTCTAAAAGTTTATATTTCTAACTGTTGGAAGAGAGCTGTGCACATTTATGTATCTGGAAAAGTACTTCCAATTCTGAATAAAACAGTTTGAGTTCCAGACAGACAGCAGCTAAGCATTGTTCCTGAATGAAACCTGAACTGTAGCTACCACTCAGTCTGGTGCAAACCTACAGTGCAAAATGCACCTTAATAATATTGAACTATTCTTTGTAATCAAAGTATACTTATATTGACCTTTTAAACATAAACAGAAGTGTATAGTGAGATAGTTGATACATTGGTTTTAATTTTCTAAAACTCCTGAGATTCAGGAAGGTCCCATTAGATTGGAAGATAGGAAATGTAACTCCATTATTCAAAAAGGGAGGGAGACAGAAAGCAGGAAACTACAGGCCAATTAGCTTAACATCTGTCGTAGGGAAAATGTTAGAAGCTATTATTAAAGAAGTTATAGCAGGGCACTTGGGTAAGCTCAAGGTCATCAAGCAGAGTCAACATGGTTTTATGAAAGGGAAATCGTGTTTAACCAACTTATTGGAGTTCTTTGAGGAAATAATATGTGTTGTGGATGAAGGGGAACCAGTGGATGTACTATACTCAGGTTTCCAGAAGGCATTTGATAAAGTGCCACATCAAAGGTTTTGGCAGAAAATAGCAGTTCGTGTTATAGGGGATAACATATTGGCATGGATTGACTGGCTAGCAGAGAGTGGGCATAAATGGGTCTTTTTCAGGTTGGCAAGATGTAACGAGTGGTGTGCCACAGGGATCAGTGCTGGGACCTCAACTGTTCACAATTTATATAAATGACTTGGATGAAGGGATGGATGTGCTGGTTGCCAAATTTACTTATGACACAAAGATAAGTAGGAAAGTAAGTTGTGAAGAGGAGATAAGGAGGCTACAAACAAGTATAGATAGGTTGAGTGAGTGGGTAAACATCTGGCAGATGGAGTATAATGTGGGAAAATGTGAAATTATCCATTTTGACAGGAAGAATAAAAGAGAAGCATGTTTTCTAAATGGTGAGAGATTGCAGAGCTCTGAGGTACAGAGATATCTGGGTGTCCTAGTGCATGAATCACAAAAGGCTAGTATGCAGGTACAGCAAGTAATTAGGAAAGCTAATAGAATGTTATATTTATTGCAAGAGGAATTGAATACAAAAGTAGGGAGGTTATGTTTCAGTTGTACAGGGCATTGGAGAGACCACGTTTGGAGTACTGTGTATAGTGTTGGTCACCTTGTTTAAGGAAGGATGTAAATGCATTGGAAGCAGTTCAGAGAAGGTTTACCAAACTAATACCTGTAATGGGTGGGTTGCTTTATGAGGAAAGATTGGACAGACTAGGCTTGTATCCGCTGAAGTTTAAAAGAGTAAGAGGCGACTTGATTGAAACATGTAAGATCCTGAGGTCTCTTGATAGGGTGAAGGTGGAGAGGATGTTTCATCTTGTGGAAGAATCTAGAACTAGGGGTCACTGTTTAAGGGAATTTAAAATAGAGATGAGGTGAATTTTTTTCACTCAGAGGGTCATGAATCTTTGGAACTCTCTTCCTGAAAAGGTGGTGGAAGCAGAGACTTTGAATATTTTTAAGGCAGAGGTGGAAAGATTCTTGGTAAGCAAGAGGGTGATGGGTTATCGACGGTAGGTGGGATGCGGATTACAGGTTACTATCAGATACACCATGATCTTATTAAATGGCGGAGCAGGCTCGAGGTGCTGAATGGCCTGCTCCTGCTCCTTGTTCGTATGTTCATACGTTATTATTATGGCATAAATTAAATTGAATGAAAATGGCCTTGAGACACTTACAAAGAACTCCTCATTCCATATCATCAAATTATATCCAAGGGATATAAAACTCTGCAGAAGGAAAAAACACATGGAGCAGAAATTTCCCCCTGCTGGGGGTTTGTGCAGGGGGCAGGGCGGGGGCAGGCTTGAACCCGATCGGGGCCGCGCCACCATTTTACGTGGGCAGGCCAATTAAGGCCCACCCAGTGTGACGCGTGCCTGGAAGCACTGAGCACTCCCTGTGCGGACGGGGGTGATTCCCTGAGTCAGGGCCTGCGCTCTTTCATCCACCCACACGAAAGAGCACAGAAATCTCCCTGAAGCACCTCTATGCCTCAGGGAGATTAGTTTAAGGTTTAAAAATTTAAATAAAGAAAAGGAAATATTTTAATACATGGCCCCTCATGTGACTGTGTCACATGAGCTAGGACATGTTCATGAATTTCGATAAAAAGTTTTATTTAATTAATGGAACCTTCATGAAACCTCATCCTTCATGTGGATGAGGTTCCATGAAAAATGCGAAGGCCGCCTGGGCTCTTCGCCTGCCCGTCAACCTTAAGGTTGGATGGGCAGCCCTGTTAATTGTTTTAATGATTATTTAAATGGCCTTAATAGGCCTTTGACAGTTCGGCGGGCACGCAGCCAACTCGATAGTTAGCTGACCTAAAAAGTTGTGTATAAAATTACATCCAGCTTTGAAGGATGTAAAGGATGCATTACATAAGGTAGTTATGTAGATAGGATTGGTTCTAAAGACATGGTGTGTATTTTTGGAACATCCAGTAGGGTTTGTTGTGTCTGATTCAATCTGAAGGTAGAACAATCACTAAGTGTTTTCCCAAGATCATAACACAATTCTGCTTGTTAAAACATCATGAGGTTATGCTATTTTCTTAAAAAGTAACTAAACTTCAACACTGAAGTAATTCCTTTCATTACATTAATTATTTTATTTGCTCTTAATTACTCTGAAAGTTTAATTATTTCTACATGTTTAATGGTGACCACAATCTGTAGTTATATTAGTAGATAGGGCATTTTTACTGCTGAGAATTGTGGATAAATAAGTATGTAACATTGGGAAAGATGTTTCTTTTAAGAATCATGAGTGTGTTACATGATAATTTGGATGACAGCAATAGATATATTTGGGATACTCCATCTAAGATTAAACAACTGAGAAAAAGTCATAGTTAGTTGATGATAAATATATTAGGCTGGTGACTGGCATCCTCTGATTTTCAGAATTCAATTCCTGCCATGGTGTATCGTGAAAAGGAATTTTAAAAAACCAGAAAAAATGTTCATTTACGTCCTTCGGAACAGAGAACCTGCTACCCTTACCTAATGTTGCTGATATGTGACTCCAGTCCCACACTGTGTGCTCGACTCTTAATGCATTCAGAACACCATTGGCACCTACATCCAAAGAATATGCACTGTGTCCTCTGCTCCTCCTCTGACAACTGCACTGTCTCCTCTGCTCCTCCTGAGGACTGCACTGTCTCCTCTGAGAAAAAAGGTGCTAGTCACCAGCCTAATATATTTATCATCAAATAAATGTGACTTTTTCTCAGAGGAGACAGTGCAGTTGTCAGCGGAACAGCAAAGGAGACAATGCAGTCGTCAGCGGAAGAGCAGAGGACACAGTGCATTCATCAGAGGAGAAAGTGCAGTCCTCAGAGGAGGAACACAGGAGTCAGTGCAGTCCTCAGGAGGAGCAGACGAGACAGTGCACTCATCAGAGGAGGAGCAGAGGACACAGCGCAGTGCTTGGAGGAGCAGAGGAGACAGTGCAGTCCTCAGAGGAAGACCAGAGGAGACAGTCCTGTCCTGAGAGGAGGAGCAGAGGAGACAGTGCAGTCCTCAGAGGAAGAGCAGAGGAGACAGTGCATTCATCAGAAGAGACAGTGCAGTCCCCAGAGGATGAGTACATGACAGTGCAGTCTTTGGAGGAGCAGAGGAGACAGTGCAATCCTCAGAGGAGGAGAAGAGGAGACAGCGCAGTCCTGGGAGGAGGAGCAGAGGAGACAGCGCAGTCCTCCGAGGAGGAGCAGAGGAGACAGTGCAGTCCTGCGAGGAGGAGCAGAGGAAACAGTGCATTCATCAGAGTAGACGGCACAGTCCTCAGAGGAGGAGCAGAGGATACAGTGCATTCGTCAGAGAAGGAGCAGAGGAGACAGTGCAGTCTTCAGGAGGAACCGAGGAGACAGTGCAGTCCTCAGAGGAAGAGCCGAGGAGACAGTGCAGTCCTCAGAGGAAGAGCAGAGGAGACAGTGCAGTCCTCAGAGGAAGACCTGACCTCATTGCAGCCTTGGTTCAAACATGGACAAAAGAGCTCAACCCCAGAAGTGAGGTGAGAATGACTGCCCTTGACAGGCAGCATTTGACCAAGTATGGCGCCAAGGAGCCCTAGCAAATCCGCTGGTTGGAGTCATACCTAGCATAAAGGAAGATGGGTGTGGTTGTTCGAGGTCAATCATCTCAGTTCCAGGACATTACTGCAGTAATCCCTCAGGGTTGTTTCGTAGGCCCAACCATCTTCAGCTGCTTCATCAATGACCATCCTTCCATCATAAGGTCGGAAGTGGTGATGTTGTCTGATGTTTGCACAATGTTCAGCACCACTCATGATGCCTCAGATACCGAAGAAGCCCTTGTCCAAATGCAGCATGACCTGGACAATATCCAGGCTTGGGCTGACAAGTGGCAAGTAACATTTGTGCCACACAAATGTCAGGCAATGACCATCTCCAACAAGAGAGAATCTAACCATCGCCCTTTGATGTTCAATGACATTACCATCACTGAATCCCCCACAAGCAATTTCCTGGGGGTTGCCATTGACCAGAAACTGGACTAGCCATGTTAATACCACAGCTACAAGAGCAGGTCGGAGGATAGAAATTCTGTGGTGAATAACTCACCTCCTGACTCTCCAAAGTCTGTCCACCATCTACAGAGCATAAGTCAGGATTGTGATGGAATTCTGTCCACTTTCCTGAATAAGTGCAGCTCCAACAACATTCAAGAAGTTTGATACCATCCAGGACAAAGCAGCCTGCTTGATTAGCACCCAATCCACAAACATTCACTCCCTCCACCACTGACACATAGTGGCGGCAGTGTGTAGCATCTACAAATACACTGCAGGAACTCACCAAGGCTCCTTAGACGGCATCTTCCAAAACCATGACCGCTACCATCTAGAAGGACAAAGGCAGCAGATGTATGGGAACACCACCACCTGGAAGTTCTCTTCTAAGCCACACACAATCCTGACTTGGAAATATGTCACTGTTCCTTCATTGTAGCTGGTTCAAAATCTTGGAACTCGCTCCCTGATGGCACTGTGGGTGTAGCTACACCATATGGACTGCAGTGTTTCAAGAAGGCAGCTCACCACCACCCTCTCGAGGGTTATTAGGGCTGGGCAATAAATGCTGGCCTAGCCAGAGATGCTCACATCCCATGAATGAATAAAATTAAACTGGATAGCTCTTTCAGAGGTGCCATACAAGACATGATGGGCCAAATAGCCACCATCAGCACAGTAGCATCCTTTGACTGTAAATAAGAAAAGCATTAGAATATGTAATCTAAAAAAATGTATACTTTTATTAATTTTTGTTGAATGAATCCTACTATCCATCCTCCTCCCACCTGCTCTTTTCTGCTTTCTCCTCCTCCTCCATCCTTCCTCAACATCCCCCTCCATCCTCACCCCATCTTGGCTCTAACAGAGGTGCGATGGCCGGAATGGTCCCTTTTTGTGCTGTAATTTCAATGAATAATGAAAGTCAGTTCTGTACATTGAGGTTCTATGTACCATTGTCACAGTTGGAATCTGGGTGCCCAAAAACTATGGAGGCTGATCTGTTAAAACCACAGGGACCAGGGTTGCCAGTCACCTTGCCTTGGTGATTGATTTTCAGTTCGCCATTCAGCATTTCTGGAGTGTTCCAGTCAGACATATTTCGCACCGGAGACCTGAGTCCCACTTGGCAGGCCACTTGAAAGCTACTTGTAGATGCCCAGTTGAGAGCTCTTGTGATACAGGACCTATTTTACGTTTTTGAAGGGGGCTCAGTACCTTTAATACTGCACCAAAGTTGTCTTTCTCCTATCATAAATATAGATGATATCAGCAGGATCCCTTGTCAGGGATTCAGTGTTTGGTCTTGCTTCAGAATTGGGTGAAGGATAATTTCCCTGTTTGCTATGAGTAGTGAAATTGTAGATGGGCTGGAGTTTGCGGTTAGCAGCAAAGCAACGGCACTCGTCACTGACCTCAATGGAGGTTGCCCACAAAGATCTAGAGATCTCTGTTGTGTGGATTTCCCAATGTCAGTTTGAATATGCACCAAGCAAGGGGCTCTCTAAGCATGCAGCATCAGTGATGTCATCAGAGTAAGTAGCCAATCAAATTGAAGTATTCTCATAGACAGCAAACACAATGAATAAACCACTGAACCCCTACACTTTTAATTTTAAAGATAACGAAAGATCAATTGGGCTATACACCTCGGATTAAGATAGAAGCTAAAGTATCATAAACTTAATAAAAAATACATTTTAAAGTGTGTGTATTTTCTTATTATAAAGAAGAAATTTGACATGTGACAAATATAAAATTTGAGTATTGCTAATAAAAGAGACATGCTGTCAAAGCTTTTCATCTTGCACTCATCAGGACGAACGCAAGAATACCAAATTTCAAAGAAATCAACAGCATATACTGCATGAGAAAAGGTGCTGAGCATTGTCATGGAGAACACACCAGGGAACTGTTATGCCCCAAGCTTTTGTTTAAATTCAAAAAAAGCAGGTTGACTCTGGTCAAGGAGATACCATGGGGAATACACCAGGGAACAGTTGTCCTCCATGCTTTTGTTTAATTAGAAAAGGTGCAATGCCTGGACATGCTCTTTCTGCTTTCAGAGGACAGGGCCACACGTATAAATATTAAATTACGCTTTCAAGGACAGTGAGGCTGTTCAGCAGTAATTATGAACTTAATACGCTGTTAAAAACCCAGCTACTCCTCAAATAACAAAGTGTTACTTTTTCCATGGGTTTTTACAGCGAGGCTAAGAGAGTGTAAGTATGGAAGTTTTCATTGATTCAGTGATTTTTTTAATTGATTGCGTTCTAGCGGGACCTCAACAGCACACCCTCTGGAGAAACAAAGTATGACTGACAGCAACTTCTGGACTTCTGTGTTTAACTGCACAGAAGAGTTATAGCGGCAACTGCTGACAGTTGTGCCATCACTAATATCGCAAAATCCAGGCCTACATGTTTATGTAAATGCATTTACATTTTTCTAAATACAGTACACAGAGGAGATCTTTCCTCCCCAGTTTTATGGCTTAGGATGATTTGATAACCAGGATAATATAAATAATGCACAATTTTTGAGCATATCCTGTGACATAGGAAGTACTGTGATTTTATATGCTTATAGTTCTACTTTATTATAATGGTACATTATATATTTAAAAATAGTTAATGGTATTTTTGATACAGTATCCCAAGACTCCAAAGATTATTGAGCTGCTACAATCCAAAAGAACCAGTTTTCCTTGGAGAGCGTTATGGATATGGACTGGGCACTGGTGGATACAGTTACATAACAGGAGGTGGAGGGTAAGTTACTTAACCAAGATTGTGTGAAGACAGACACCATAGAAGTAAATCAAATGAAACCTTACTGGCCTGGAAATTGATTACTTGGACAACTGTTGTTTGTCTATATTTATCTGTCCAGAATCTGAGTAAAGGGAGGCAATTTTTTATTTTGCCCTTTTGTATTGTTTGCAGATTGTTTGATGAAGTGGAGCATCACTTTTCTCTAATGAGTACAATTTTTGTTGAAGGGTGGACTTAAAACAGCCTATAACCACAACTGATTCAGTAGGTCAGCCTCTTTTATCCAATTTACAGGAACATTTCAACCATCCAAATATTAGAGGCTGGATTTTTGTAGAATTGGGCCAAATCTAGAAGCTTTTAAAAGTGGCAGGCAGGACCCGATTCTGGGAATCCCGGCAACAGTAGTTTTTATCGGCAGAGGATAGAGGAGTCGTAAACTATATTCTGGAACCTTGTGAAACATATGTTCAAAGTATCTTACCCATGCCCTTTCCAAGTCCACCTCCAACCACATCTTCCATACCCCTTCCATGGCCCTCCTGAATCCTCCATGGTCATTCATCCAGTATGCACTAAAGAACCAATGAGCAATTTAATAGCAATGGCAAGTCTTAAAATATACTGAGAAAAAAAACATTCAAAAACCTGCTTTGAGAAAACTGCTGCTCCTACAACCCTATAAAAGTGTCAATCAAATGGAGCCATTATACTATCAATGACAAAGCTTCACCTCACTTCACATCTCTTGCTCTTGTACAAATAAACATATAAACAATGAACGATTTCAATAAAAAATAACTTATTATAACCTCATAAAGATGTAATTTAACCAAAGCAAAAATTCTAGTTCAGCATGTGTAAATAGACTTCCTGCTAAGCTAATCCATTAGTGAGTCTTGGATCTCAGATCAGCATCCATAATGATGGCCACCTATGAACTGTATCAACAGAAACTGTTCGCCAGACATCTGTTTCTCCAGGTGGTCTTACTATGAATGTTTGGCTGAGCTTCAAGTTTCACTAATGGAATCAGCTCAACAGGGGTCTCTTCACACAGGCTAAAGTGGATTGATGCCTTTGATTGACATCTTTATGCGGTTATAATAAGTTATTTTTCTTTAGTGTTTTTCTTTCAATGTTGATATGTTTATTTGGACAGAATTATGAGGTAAGACAAAGCTTCTGTTATTGAAACTATAAATGGCAGTGTCTGACTGACACTTTTACAAGGTTGTAGGAGAAGCAGTTTTTTTTCAAAGCAAATTTCTGAATGAATGTTTTTTAATGACCTGCCGTTGTTATTATATGGCTCATTGGTTCTGTGCATAGTGCATACTGGGTGAGTGGGCATGAAGGCTGCAGGGGTAGGGAGCGTGGGGCTAATGGAAGGCATATCTAAGGGACAAAGGGGATAAGGGAGAAATAGGAGATATGAGGGGGCATGGGGAATGGGGGTTGTGAAAGGTGAGGGCTAGAGGGCCTAATAGCCTTTAGTACAATTGGGCCAAAGTCCCAGAGAACTGAGATGGGCCTTCTAACCAACGAGCAACAGCGCTTGCACGCGTCCATGGCTGTCTCTAACCTGCTTCTGTGTTGATGGGCCTGACTCGATCCTGCCCCTGTTCCGCTTCCCTGGAGTGAAAGTAGTGCTTGTGGGAAATGGAGAAATGACTGCTGAGTTGAGAAATTTTCCAACCCGAGCTTTTCCCTAATTAGCAAAAATCCGGCCCCCAACAGGAAACTTGCGCAAACTTCCAACTGGAAATGCGCCACCCACTATATTGGGTGCAGAATAGAAGAAGCGTCTAACCACACCAGAGGCAGACATTGGGCCCTTTACATATTCAAATATACCAACACCAGTTTGAGATTCTCAGGCTGCATGCCCCAGAACACTGGCAACAAATAAGGTAAATTACCTACCACTGAATCTGTAGCAGGAGTGTTCCTCCTGTGCCTATGTTAAACCCCAACCATGGCAAAGTGAGAATTTGAATTCAGTTTAAAGAATCTAGAGATAGAAAGCTGGTATAAGTGAACATGATCCTGAATCACAGAATCACACAGTGCAGAAGAGGCCCTTCGGCCCGTCGAGTCTGCACCAACTTACCTACCTAATCCCATTTACCAGCACTTGGCCCATAGCTTTGAATGTTATGATGTGCCAAGTGCTTTTTAAAGGATGTGGGGCAACCCACCTCCACCACCCTCCCAGGCAGCGCATTCCAGACTGTCACCACCCTCTGGGTAAAAAAGTTTTCCTTATATCCCCCCTAAACCTCCTTGAACTTGTGTCCCCTCATGACTGACCCTTCAAATAAGTGGAACAGGTGCTCCCTAACCACCCTGTCCATGCCCCTCATAATCTTGTACACCTCAATCAGGGAGTTGCCCCTCAGTCTTCTCTGCTCCAACAAAAACAACCCGAGTCTATCCAACCTCTCTTCATTACTTAAACGTTTTATCCCAGGCAACATCCTGGTGAATCTCCTCTGCATCCCCTCCAGTGCAATCACATCCTTCCTATAATGTGGCAACCAGAACTGCACACAGCACTCCAGCTGTGGCCTCACCAAGGTTCTATTCCACTCCTATATGACCTCCCTACTTTTTGTAATTTATGCCCCGATTGATAAAGGCAAGTGGCCCATATTCCTTTATTACCACCCCACTAACATGCCCTTCCGCCTTCTATGGACACACATGCCAAGGTCCTTTTGTTCCTCGGAACTTTCTAGTGTCATGCCATTCATTAAATACTTCCTTGTCAAATTACTCCTTCCAAAGTGTATCACCTCACACTTTTCAGGGTTAAATTCCATCTGCCACTTATCTGCCCATTTGACCATCCCGTCTATATCTTCCTGTAGCCCAAAACACTCAACCTCACTGTTAACCACCCAGCCAATCTTTGTGTCATCTGCAAACTTACTAATCCTACCCCCCACATAGTCATCTATGTCGTTTATATAAATGATGAATAATAGGGGACCCAGCACAGATCCCTGTGGTACGCCACTGGACACTGGCTTCCAATCACTAAAGCAGCCTTCTGTCATCACACTCTGTCTCCTACAACTAAGCCAATTTTGAATCCACCTTATCAAATTACCCTGTATCCCATGTGCATTTGCCTTCTTTATAAGTCTCCCATGTGGGACCTTGTCAAAGGCTTTGCTGAAATCCATATAATCTACATCAACTGCACTACCCTCATCTACACACCTGGTCACCTCCTCAAAAAATTCAATCAAATTTATTAGGCATGACCTCCCTCTGATAAAGCCATGCTGACTATCCCTGATCAAACCTTGCCTCTCCAAGTGGAGATAGATTCTCTCCTTCAGAATTTTCTCCAATAGTTTCCCTATCACTGGCATGAGACTCATTGGCCTGTAGTTCCCTGGCTTATCTCTACAACCCTTCTTAAATAGCGGAACCACCTTAGCTGTAGCTGCAGATTATTGTAAAAACTCAACTGAATCATTAATATCCTTTAGGGAAGCAAGTCTACCATCCTTCTAGGTCCAGCCTCCATGTAACTTCTGTCCCAGTCCAATGTGGTTGACTCTTAACTGTCCTGTTAAGTGAACTGGCAAGATAGTCAGCTGTATCACAAGAACATATGAAATAAGAGGAGGAGTAGGCCATTCAGCCCTTTGAATATGCTTCATCATTCACTAAGGTCATGGGTCATCTTATACCTCAACCCAATCTTTCTGTACTGTCCTATATCCCTTGGTTCCCTTAATCACTGTCTTGAATCTACTCAGTGACTGATCATCCGCTGCACTCTGTGGTAGAAAATTCTAAAAATTTCTCCTCATCTAAGTTTAGAGTATAAAAGCAAGGAAGTTATGGTGAATCTTTATAAAAGACCGTTTGGTTTCAACTGGAGTACTGTGTCTAATTCTGAGCACCATGCTATAGGAAAAATGTGAGGGCATTAGAGAGGGTGCAACAAAGAAAGGTTCCTGGGGGAAAGATTTCAGTCATGAGGAAATTATTGATGAAGCTGGGGTTGTCCTTTTAGAGAAGAGAAAGTTGAAAGGAAATTTAATAGAGGTGTTAAAAATCAGGAGTTGTCTGACCAAAGTAGACTGGCAGAAACTGTTACCATTGGTGGAAGGTCAAGAACCAGGGGACAATGACTTAAGGTGAATGGCAAAAGAACAAAAGGTGACATGAGGAGAAACAGTTTCACGCAGTGTGTGTTTCGGACCTGGAATGCACTGCCTGAGAGTAAGGTGGAAGCAGATTCAATCATGGCTTCCAAAAGGAAATTGGATAATACCTGAAGAGAAAAAATTTCCAGGGCTACAGGGAAATAGCAGGGGGGTGGTAGCTGAGATGCTCTTGTGGAGGGCTGGCACGGACACGACAGGCCAAATAGCCTCCTTCAGCATTGTAAATAGCTATGGGTCTAAGACTTCAGACAAGTTGTTGGTAAGTCGAACTCCTGTAGTTGTTGACATGGAAACCTTTTCTTGTTCAACAGTTTCAAAATTTTTCTCACCAAATTAGGTTGCATTCAGCCAAATAGACTCACTTTTGAAGTATGCCAGTTTTCTTCTCCTTTGTGCTCATTTTTTGTGCCTTGTGCTGAATATCAAATTCAGTCTTTTTGGACTATCAGATTCTCATAAAATAATGTTCACAAGGATTGTGATCTCCAATTAATTCATGACGTATTAAAGGTTTACAGCCAAGTCACAGCACCCTGTAACACCCATTCATGCCAGCCAGGAAAACAGGAAAGGCTGATCCAGACACAAAAGGCTGAGAACTCAAGAGGAGCACTGACTTGGAAACAAGTACTTACACAGGCTTTCAAAGACATACGCTATAGGCTGGAATTTCCTATGCGCTTCATGACACTGCCACTAGGTTCAAATGGGAGTTCAAAGTCCACACTTTGGGCTGAATTTTCTCATGGGGATCAGGACCGCAGCTTCAGCCATTTGCAGGACACCCGGCCACATTTTATGGGAGTCAGACAACTAATTAGTTGCTGTTACAGCCAACATCCCTTTAAAGGGCAGCCGCCTGCCCCCAGGAGCTGCTGAAAACTCAAGAGGGCCAGCAGCTCAGCAGTGCCACTGCACCTGGTGCCCACTGCTCGACTGCACCTAGAAAAAGAGGGCATCATGGAAGCAGGCTGCCCTCCCAAACAAGTAAGTGGGGTCTGGTGGTGCCAAGGCTGGTCAGGCAGGCCCCAGCGAGGGCTGTGGGGGGTGGGGGTGGTAAGGGAGGGGGAGGTTACTATTCTTGCTGGGGAGCCCATCTGTTGGCCACAGAATGCCAGGATAGGAGGGGCCCCCCCATACTGAGCCCACAGGGAGACCACCAGGCGGAGAGCCCACCTGCCATGGTATATTGCCAGCAGCGGTGGGACGAGCCTTTAATTGCCCACTTAAGCAGCTCTAGTGGCTTCTGGTTGGGAGGCAGTCCTCCACCTCTATCTTCCCTTGTCCATCGGCTAGAAAGTTGGGAGTGAGTCTGTCTCCACCAGCCCTATCTGGTAGCTATGACTAGATTTTACTGTTGTCAGGCAATTAGCTGCCTGAGGCTCTGGCCTATGTATCCATAATGGAGGATGTCCAGCCTCCTAGAGCCACCAACAAATCAGATAGTCAGCATCTCTTTAATCCCAGCAGGAGGACTAGTCAATTATCAAGGTCTTACTTAATTACACGAGACAAACTGACCTGGAGAGTATGAAATCCACCTGCTCTTTACTTTACATTCAGGGGTGGGGTTCATTTTTCAAATATGTACAAATTAATGAAGAAACAGACAACATGACTTTGTTCACAGTGCCTGATTCTCATGGAACATGTTCCCAATGGGCAATAGTTCCCCTATCAAGTTAGCCAGCAGAAGTCAAGAGAGGTGGCTAAGCAAATTATTTCAAGGACCTGGCAGGAAGAAATTTAATGATCTCATCAGGTATCTCGCCATGGTATTATTCCTCTTCAAAGCTTCAATTCTTCTTTCCCCTGCATCCTATACTTTTTCTCCAATCACAACAGGACATTTCACTACACCCTCTCCTGCTTGCACTCAGTCATTCAATACCTGCTACTTCCCTTGTAATTACTTTCCCCTCAGCTGCACTTCCTGCTCTTTCTCTTAGCATGCACACCATCTTACCCCTTCTTGTACATCTTCAAAACTCTTCAGCAACACCCACATTAACCTATTGTTACTCTTCTTTCCAAAGAAACTGGCATCCAATCAATGGGTGACTGTAACAACAGGAAGCAGTCCTGTGCTGTAAACTACCAGTAGATGATGTGTCTATGAACAATCATTGACAAGGAGAGGCTTGAGGACTCTGAAGTTACAGTGCAGGGATGGGAAGAGACACTATTGTTGTGCTAAAATCAGATTACTAGGAGTGGAACCAAACAAGGGAAGTCCCATTGAGCTGGACTGTAGAAATCAACTTGTGTTGAAAGTTGCAGAGACCCATGAGTTTGTCATTCATTGTGAAAAAAATCCTTTCATCAACTTAAGCACTGCCTTCAAGCTTTCAGTGAGTTATTTTATTTTTTAACATTTTTTAAAGTTTACTCTGAGCATAAAGCTCAACATTAGTTGTGCAAGTATCCTTTTTATTGATATCTGCTCTCATTCTATCATGTGCTTCCCACTGGATAACAGCATGACATTTCTGCAGGCTTTCAAATCAGTTATTGCAAAATGATTTCAATTACAGTCACTTTTCGTTTGAACTGACATGGCTTGGAAAAAGTTCTCATCAAACAGAACAAATCTTAGATTCTCCATTTTTCCTCTTTCACGAAGCAGAGGAAATTTCACAGAGGAGCGTTTTATTGTGCAGGACTTGGGGAGCTGGTAGGACATCAGAACCGGAGATTCTGATCTCCACGTTGAGAAGCATGTTCTAACCCACTGACTTCTTCATTTAATTGCAGTATGTGGGCAAGCAATTCACTTGGGAAAGGCGGGTTGTCAATTTCAATATGTTGATTGGCCAATTTCAATTATATTAACATGACTTTTGCAATTTAACGGTAGGTCCATTTGTTGTCAAATCTTCTTGGAACTCACCAGTGAAAACAGGACAAGAACACAGTGGCAGTTGAGGGAGTTAAAGACATGAAAGGTCAATAAGCCAATAAGTTCTGAAACCTCAAGCCTGTGTCTCAGGAGGCGCAGGATCTCACATCAGATGTGACAGACATTTGCAGCCTGCTGGAACAAAACCTGCTGCCAAGTGGCCATGTTTTACCAATGGCTGTCAAAAGTACCACTGCCCTCAACTCTTTTGTCTCTGGGTCCTTCCAGGGCCCTAGCCAGAGACATTTGCAGGATCTCAGAGTTGGTGGACCACAATGCATAGGACAGGTGACTGATGGTTTGTTTGTTGTGACAGAAAATTATGTCAACTTTCCCACTGTTGAGATCAGTCCGAATGAGCAGGAGCTCAGGTTGTGCCTTTAGCTGGCTTCCCAGAGGTGAAGGACCTGATTGCATACGTGTGGCAAATAAGGCACCCCCCACATCAGCCAGGAATTTTCACCATCCACAAGAACTTTCACTTGTGCAGCTGGTGTGCTGGCACAAAAAATATATTTATGCACAAAATTTCTGGGCAGCTGCCAGGATGCTTTTGACCTACGACAGTCTACCCTCCCTGATCACTTTGTACCTCAAAGCAGAGTTAAACTAGCTGTTTAGAGAAAAGGGATACCCACTTAAAAAATGGGATTTTTTAAAAAAATTACATGGGATGAGGGCGTCACTCGCAAGGCCAGCATTTGTTGCCCATCCTTAATTGCCCTTGAACTAAGTGGCTTTAATTACTAGCCGATTTCAAAGAGCAGTTAAGAGTCAACCACTTAGCTATGGATCTGGATTCACATGTAAGGCCACACACTTTAGAGACACTCTGAAGCTCTCCTTGAAGCACGGCAGCATTGACATTAATGACTGAAAGGAACTTGAGAGAAGTTGAAGGCAGTGGTAATTTTGACAGCCATTGGTAAAGCATGGCTACTGCGTCCACTTGGCAGCAGGTTTCCATCAATCAGAATGGTGACAATTTGTCCATCAAGGTGCATCATGCTTTGATTCCCAGTGCCTTAATGATGACGCAGAGCGGTGGCAAAGAAGGAAAGAAAAGGAAGCACTCTGCAGTCTGGGTTCCACTACCTTTTGAGCCCCATATGCCCAAAGATCTGCAGATCGAGAATTAGCCTGTTCAGTCACATGAAGGACCATGGCAGAAACTTGCACCTCTGAGTAAACGTCATCTTAGAACCAAGGGACAGCCGACAATGATGGTGCCCACCCAAACAAAAACTCCCAAGAGTTAATGAAATCCATAAAATAAACAAATGAGTCATTGAACAAGCCATTGACATGCTGAAGTCGTGCTTCAGGTATCTGGGCCAATCTGGAGGAACCCTTCAGTATGCACCAACCAGGATCCCCAGAATGGTCATGGTGTTCTATGTTCTGCATAACATTGTACAGAAGTGAGAGCCCACCCATCTGGCACATTCAGAAGCTATTTCCCATCCCCATCTTCCACCAACACAAAGCTGTCCTGAAAATAATCAAGCATCCCTTCCATAGCCCCCAGTGAACTCAAGTGCTGAGTTCAACAGACCCAATTTTCACTGGAGCAAGGGCCTTATCCTGCAGCCTGGGAGGTACAAATATTTAGAGAAGTTATAAGTGCTCTTGAAGGGCAGATAAGGTCTGTAGAACTGTCAGCTGTCAAGTTATTTAATGGCCATCCCTTTAAAAATTGAAAAAAAGCTGTTTGCCTGCATCTGAAAGTTGAAAAGAAATCTGTTCTAGTAATTTCAAAGCTGTTTGTTGACATAACCTAAGTGTTGTCATTATTGCACTATTAATATTTGACTGCTTACTACATCCTGTCATTATCATAGTGTATGATTGTAAATTCACAGTTTGATTGACAGCTCAAAGAGGTTATTAAAGGATTAGCTGTCTTTAATGTGGGTTTATGCCCACAAGTCTGTTTGTTTTGATAATGGATTAAGTACTTGAGAGGATTTAAATGTTTTGGATGGACTTTCATGAATGGGACTTTGTTTTTTATATAGTGAACTCTTGTTATAGATATTTAGAACTTTGTTTTAGTTCATCTCAGATTTGCCCATAGTGGATACTGCGTGAACATACAAACATGTGAATTAGGAGCAAGAGTTGGTCATTCGGCCCCTCGTGCCTCTTCGGCCATTCAGTAAGATCATGGCTAATCTGATTGTGGCCTCAACTCCACATTTCGCCTACCCCGATAACCTTTGACTCCCTGGTTAGTCAAGAATCTATCTAACTCTGCCTTAAAAATATTCAATGACCCCGCCCCCACCGCTTTCCATGAAAGAGAGTTCACGACCCTTTGAGAGAAAACATTTCTCCTCATCTTGTCTTAAATGGGAGACCCCTTATTTTTAAACTATGTCCCCTAGTTCTAGTCTCTCCCACAAGGGGAAACATCCTTGAAGCATCCACCCTGTCAAGTCCCCATAAAACATTTGGCGTGGACAGCAGGGCGGGAGCAGGAAGCCCATTTTTTGAACTTAAATGTTTAAAGAGTGTGAAGGAAGTGGGGGGCCTCGCTCTTCAGGGCTGTCCTTGGGCGATCGTAGGGTGGAACTCCCCTTCCTTCTTACACACTCCCTCCCTTAAACCCAACCCCTCCCACCTGCCCTCCCACACCCTTCCCCCACCCCCCAACCCCAGTACCCGCCAGCCCCTCTACCTAACCTACCCAAACCCTCCTGGCGCCAGACTCTGGACTTACCTGCTTCAGGGATCCATGGGCCTTAATCTTCCTTACCTTAAGCAATCCTGGCAGCAGCCACTGACAACACTTGGCACTGCCGGGACTGATGGAGCTGCCAGCCAAACCAATTTGCTGGCAGCTCCAGAGGATGGGACCTCCGTCCCAATAAGTGGTGGAAGTCCTATTCAGCCCTCGTTGCTCCATGCCGACGTGGTTTCCAGGGGGGTGGGGGGGGAGGCGTGCCATCAGCCCTGCCCATGTTGTATTATTCCACCGGTGGTCTCACCAGCAGCTGTAGCAAAGCATCGCTACTTTCATGTTCCATTTCACTTGCAATAAACAAAAACATTCCATTTGCCTTCATAATCACTTGCTGTAGCTGCATACTAACTTTTTGTAATTCATATACCAGGACACCCTGAGCCCTCTACCTCAGAGTTCTGAAATCTTTTCATTTAAATAAAATACTGCTTTTCTATTCTCCTGCCAAAGTGGACAAGTTCACATTTTCTCACATTATACACCGTCTGCCAAATTTTTGCCCAACTTACCCTATTTTTGTCCCAGTGCCGAGTGTTCTTTTCACAACTTACTATCCTACCTATCTTTCTGAAATCAGCAAATCTAGCAATCATACATTTGGTCCCTTCATTAAAATTATTGATATAAATTATAAATAGCTGAGGCCCGGCACTGATCCCTGTAGCACTCCACTCGTCACATTTTGCCAACCTGAAAAGAACATATTCATGCCCCCCTCTGTTTCCTGTTAGCTAACCAATCCTCTATCCATGCTAATATAAGTTGGCATGGAGGGTGTAAGGGCAAAGGGTGGTGGGTGGATGTTCATGAGTTGGCACCAAGTTGGCATCGGGCTATAAGGGGTCATGGGGAAGGGTTGGGGCATGGGTTGGCATGGAGGGTATGAAGGGCCATCAGGGTGGGTGGATGGCATGGATAGCCATAGGGGTTATAAGGGGCCATGGGGATAGATAGAGGCATGGGTTGGCATGACATGTATGAAGGCCATTGGAGTGTGTGGGGGACATGGTTTGACATGGAGGATATGAAAGAGCATGGAGTAGATGGGGGAAATGGGTAGGTATAGGGGTTATAAGGGGCCATGGGGATGGGTGGGTGGGGGCATGGGTTGGCATGAATTGGCAATGGGGAGTGGGTGGGAGTGAGAACTAGCAGGCTTAATGTTTAGGAAAACAACCGGGACCAAATCCTACAGAACCAAGGTAGGCCCTTTAAACAGTCCACCTCAGAACTTGGCAGCTCCTGTGGTCGCTTCCTATCTGCATCCCGAGATGGTGGGCCCAACTCCATTCTGCACAAGCTCCCCTCCACCCACTTACTCACCGAAACAAAGATCCCGCCATTCAGGGCATTTTTTCCCAAGGCGGGTGCAGCAAGCCTGGGAATTTCTCAATCTTTACTACCTGATTTGGGAGTGAAAATCCAGGCCCATATTTCCAAATGTTGATGTACAGAATAGAAAGCGATGTAGTAGCATTTCAATGGCATGTTCTGTCTGTGCCAATTTAATATTAATAAGACAGGATAGTCAATGATAACAATGGGAAACTTAAAAATAAATCCAATCTGAGGATGAGACCCACAGCTGTTTTTCTTTACTGTGCCATAATCAAGGATGTGGCTTCTAAATGCTGCAACAGCACTAATAGAAAACATTACTGCTTCAAATGATGCCACATACATAACTACTGCAGGCATATTCACAGCCTAACCACTGATAGCACGTACACAATCATTTTATTTCGAGTGGAGTATGCTGAAAAAAAGAGAGGGCTTTTGAAAACTGGAATTTGGTGAGAGTGGAAATTGGGAGCAGGTGTGAAAGAAATTACTAAAAAAGAAACAAAGATCAAAAGCTAAGTGTTCAATTATTTACTCTTCCCTTAACACTTAGTCACATGCTAAACTAAGTGTTAACAAAATGTAAAAAATAGAAATTAATATTGGGAACACTGGGCAGTTTGAGTCAAATGTGAGACTGGATTCACAACCTTTAAGGAAGGCAGCTTTACATCAGTGAAACAGTTGGGTTTTTAACAACAATTCGACAGATTCACTTTTCTCAGTAAACTTGTTTTATTTTTAAACTGAATTCAAATTTGTAGTTGGCCATTACAGATTTGAACACACGATTTCCGGATTATTTGTCCAGGCTCTGGATTACTAATTTAGTAATATGACCATTACTATGGCCCCATGTAATGAATAGGCTTGATAAGCCAAATGACCTTCCTTGCTGCCTGCTTCCTTGTGTTCTTATATTACTTTTAGTGATCTTTAGCAACTGCTATTTAATAAAGCAACTGGTCAGCTAGAAAATATCTTTTGATGCGTGATCAGTGGAGCTACTGAGTACCATTCGTAGACTAACAGAATAACATTTGTACTTCCCATTATTTTGATTCCCTCATCATCAACACCACGCTAAATATCATTTCCAGGTACTTGACAGTAAGATTAATGCAACAAACAAATTTGAATGCCACTCAGTTTTGCTACTAAAGTTAAGAGATGTGAATTTCTTCCTCCAGAAATTGTAGTCAAGTTATCTCTTCCATTGAAATCATCATCAACATTAATTTTCAAATAAGTAGCATCCAGAAACAAATAAGTTCACAAGCAGGCTTCAAACATGAAACATTAGGCTCTGTTAAATGATACCAATGATTTAAACCTAAACTGATGTTTAAAATTAATCTAATGTGTCATTTATTTGTTCCCAGTTTTAGCTCAATTCTCTTGCTTTTTTGTATAGAATTGTCTTTAGCAGAGAAGCAGTAAAGCAATTACTTGCAAGTGGATGCAGTTGTTACAGTAATGATGCACCTGACGATATGGTTCTGGGAATGTGTTTCAACAGCCTTGGTATCCCAGTAACACACAGTCCTCTTTTCCACCAGGTAATCCTCCCTTTTAAATGGTCTCCTGTCAATACAAAAAAATCGATTGCATACTAGAAGCAACAAACCATTTAATTATTTGCGGATAAAATGGAGGTTCTTTACAGATATATAAAAAAGGGAGAAAAAACTGCAAATGGCTGTCAGTGTCTGAAAAAAAGAAATGATGAGTTATCATTTCAGATGACAGTTAAATTCTACTCAAAATGTTAACCCTTTATTCTCAGATACTGACAGATCATATGTTCATTTCTGTTAATATGTTTTTATTCCTTTTTTGTGCATGTTTAGTGCTTTTAGTGCAGCTCTGGAAATTGAGAACTATATTACAGCACTGCATGGACTATTTTGCAAATTAATTTCAATGTTAATGTTTTTTGTAATTTTTTGCCAATTACAGTGGACCCTTAAGTATCATAAGATATGTTATCCTACTGACCATTCTAAACTAACCATCAGTTTCCTTACAAAGATTTTGGAATTAATTGCTTGTGATTCCATTTCCTAATAGAAATTCAGCCAGTTTGTCTAAAAAAAAAACTGTCATGCATTTTGTTCCAGCATCCACTGAAATATTTGTTCCACAATCGTATTGCACTTCTAATAAATAACATTGCCTAAGTTTCTTATTTTTTTCAGATTTTTAACTTTAAACCATATCCCCTAGCCCTTGGGCAGAATTTTACGTCCAGCAGGTGGGTGCTCACCCAACCAGATCAGTGGGGGAGGGTAAAATTGCACAAGATGACATCGGGAAAAATAAAATTAAAATAAATATTGTGGACAGCATTTTCATTAGGTATATTTTCAGGTGCTTAATTGTGATGCATGGACAATTTTTGGCAACTTTTTAAACCCTTATTTAGCCATTTGAAGGTTTGCAGATCCCTGAGGCAGCTGCTTGCCTTCAGGGAGCTCTCTCACAGCGCTCACCTGCGCCCACAGTGACGTCATCGCCCGCCCTCTTATCGCCCCCACCACGGCAGCACTGAGAATTTCAGCAAGTGTTTCATGCTGGCTGGCTGTTAATTGGCCAGCCAGTGTGAAATTGCAGTCAGGGGACAATCGCAGTCAGTGGTTTGTTTCCCGAACAGCCCCAAGCCCACCGATTGCGCGCACCCTCCAAGGGTAAAATTCAGGCCCTTGAATCCTGACAAAAAAATCTTCCTGGATCTAAACTCTTAATTCCTGTGAAAATGGAGCAAGAGAAGTTTAAGTTGAAGAATTTTGGGCAGAATTTTGCCCTAGATAGGCGGGCAGGTGGGCAGCCGATCGCCGCCGCCGAAACTGGCCCCGCCACCATTTTAAGTGGGCGGGCCAATTAAGCCCAGCCCAGCAGTGCTATGCACTTTCTGTGCGGGGTCGGGGGGGGATTCCCCAAATGCAAGAGTGCGCTCTTTCGCGTGCTTCCTGAGGCAAAGTGCTGCCTCGGGGAGATCGCTGAAAGGCTGGCAAATATAAAAAATAGAACAATAAAAAATTCATTAACATGCCCCCCTCATGTGAAAATGTCACACGAGATGGGACATGTTAATAAAATAAACAAAAACGTTATTAAACGTTTTTAAAACTGCGATCAAACCTCATCCCGCCACTGGATGAGGTTTGTAAAAAAAAAAAATCACCTACCCGCCTGCCCATTGGGTTCGTGCGCCAAGCCGAACTTCGCAAAATCTTCGATGATTGGCAAGTTAAGGGCCTTAACAAGGCCTTTAATTAATGGCGGGCGCACGTCCCACTGCAGAGCGCGCCCGCCAACTGAAATATCGCGATGCCGCGCGCTGATGTCAGGAAG
Organism: Carcharodon carcharias; assembly: GCF_017639515.1. Classification (NCBI taxonomy): domain Eukaryota; kingdom Metazoa; phylum Chordata; class Chondrichthyes; order Lamniformes; family Lamnidae; genus Carcharodon; species Carcharodon carcharias. Next base: position 44,727,254 of record NC_054477.1, on the reverse strand, counting down.
TTCGCGTGACATTTTAGGCGCTAGCATGCGGACTCCACCACACGCACGCCAGCCAGAAGATTCTGCCCTTTAAATTTCCCCTCATATTCCCCTTCCCAGAGAGTAAATTCACTCAGTAGACAACTGACTCATTCTGATCCCAGGCTGACTCTGTCCAATCACAGCCTTACCTGATAGATCATTCCTACCCATCCAAGTCTCAAACATTTTCCCACAACTGACATGAAGCCAAAAGGTGAATTCCCTTTTTTCCCAAAGTGGAGATCACATTTGCTGCTTTTTAATTCATTAGGATGTTACTCAATTCCAGTAAATTTTGAATGATATTGTTGAAGGGGTTTGTAATCACCTCATGGTACGCATGGATAGAAATTGTCAGTCTTGTTTAGGTTCAGCTTCCTAAACCATTTAACTAATATGCTTTCCAGTTTTCTCAGACCAATATATACCTCACTCAACTGAGTTGTCTGCCTTTTTCAACAGTAAAAAGTTAAAATAATTATTTCAAATCCCACTGTATTCTGCCCTTAGATATCACCTTCCCTTGCCACTGTTAAACAGTTCAAATTCCCTTTATAAAAGCAAAAAAACTGCGGATGCTGGAAATCCAAAACACAAATGAAAATACCTGGAAAAGCTCAGCAGGTCTGACAGCATCTGCGGAGAGGAGTACAGTTAACGTTTCGAGTCCGTATGACTCTTCAACAGAACTAAGTAAAAATAGAAAAGAGGTGAAATGTAAGCTGGTTTAAGGGGAGTGGGACAGGTAGAGCTGGATAGAGGGCCAGTGATAGGTGGAGATAGCAAAAAGATTTCATAGACAAAAGGACAAAGAGGTATTGATGGTGGTGATGTTAGCTAAGAAATGTGCTAATGGTGGCATTAAGGGTAGAAAGCAGGACAAGCAAGGTATTGATAGCCCTAGTAGGGGTGGGGTGGGGGGAAGGGATTGAAATAGGCTAAAAGGTAGAGATAAAGCAATGGATGCAAATACATTTAAAAATAATGGAAATAGGCTGGAAAATAAAAATATATATAAATTATTGGAAAAATGGGGATCAGAAAGGGGGTGGGGATGGAGGAGAGAGTTCATGATCTAAAGTTGCTGAACTCAATGTTCAGAACGGAAGGCTGTAAAGTGCCTAGTTGGAAGATGAAGTGCTGTTCCTCCAGTTTGCGTTGAGCTTCACTGGAACATTGCAGCAGGTCAAGGACGGATATGTGAGCATGAGAGCAGGGTGGTGTGTTGAAATGGCAAGCGACAGGGAGGTCTGGGTATTGCTTGCGGACAGAACGAAGGTGTTCTGCAAAGCGGTCACCCAGTCTGTGTTTGGCGTCTCCAACGTAGAGGAAACTGCATTGGGAGCAGCGAATGCAGTAGACTAAATTGAGGGAAGTGCAAATGAAATGCTGCTTCACTTGAAAGGGGTATTTGGGCCCTTGGATGGTGAGGAGGGGGGAAGTAAAGGGGCAGGTGTTGCACCTTCTGCGGTTGCATGGGAAGAGCCGTGAGAGGGGGTTGAGGTATAGGGGGTGATGGAAGAGTGAACCAGGGTGTCCCGGAGGCAACTACTCTTTATGTTCTTCTCTTGCTCCTGATTTACTTAAAGAATCCTTGGCAATTATCCATTATATTTTTTACTATACAACTCTTATATTTCCTGTTTGCATCAACCCTTCTAAGTGATGATTTAATTCTCCCTGTCTTGCTCCTTTGCTGTACATCTCAGAATTTTATGCATCTTTCCTTTATCCGTATTGGCACTTTATGTTGGTTTGATTCTTTTTTTGAGCTGTGAAACACATTTCTGGAATAAAGTGTCTCTGCAATGTTAAAAATAATCTCCTTTGAGCACTCCCGTTTTCCCTCCACACTCTTCCCTTTAAATAGTCCGAAGAATTTTTCTTTCGAATGTATCCATTCTGTGCATTATGAAATATTGCTTTAAATGGGCAGAATTATGCCCTCGGTGGGTGGGCCCCACTGGCTCGGCAGTGGGTGGGCAGCCGACACCTGCCACCAAAACGGGGCCTGCCTCCATTTTGAGTGGGCGGGCCATTTAAGCCCCGCCCAGCTAGCTGCCTGACGATAAATGCTTTGCGCTTCCTGTGCGGGGGCGGGGGGGGATTCCCCAACTGTCAAAGTGTGCTCTTTTGCGCATGCGCACGAAAGAGTGCACTGCTCCCTGAGACTAAGTGCTGTCTCAGGGAGATTAGTGACAGTGTAAAAAACTTTAAAAATAGAAAATAAAAAAATTATTAACATGTCCTCCTCATGTGACAATGTCACACAAAATGGCACATGTTAATAAGAAGCACAGAAACTTTATTAAAGTTTTTAAAAATGGACGTGAAACCTCATCCCGCCAGTGGATGAGGTTTCATGTATTATCAGAAGCCCCCTGGGGCTCCTGGCCTGCCCGCCAGCCTTAAGGTTGGACGGACAGGGTCTTTGATTATCTTAATTATCCTGTCAATGGCCTCAATTGGCCATTGACAGGTCGGTGGGCGGACAGCGGATTTCACTGTCCGCCCACCTTCCTAAAGATTTAAATGGACCGGAATGATGTCGGGAGTTCCCCCCAACGTCATCCCGCATCATTTTCACGTCGGCGAGCGGGCCCTGCCCCCAACTTGCCGACAGGAAAATTCTGGCCAATGTCTACCACTGAATTTCTATTGACCTATCTCTTAAGCTAATTTGCCAGCTCACTTTAGCTAGCTCTGCTTTCATGCCCTCATAATTGTCCTTATTTAAGTTTAAAATACTAGTCTTAGACCCACATTCTCTTCCTTAAACTGAATGTAAAGCTCAATCATATTATGATCACTGCTACCTAGGGGTGCCTTCACTGAGGTCATTAATTAATCCTATCTCATTATACAATATCAGGTCTAGTATAGCTTGTTCTCTGGTTGGCATCAGAATGTGCTATTCTAGGAAACTATCCCAAAAACATTAAATGAATTTCTTATCTAGGCTACCTTTGCTCATCTGATTTTTCGAGTCTAGATGTAGATTAAAATCCTCCATGATTATCACCGTACCTTTCTGACAAGCTCCCTTTATTTCCTCCTTTTATACCCTGACCTACCATGAGGTTACTGTTCAGGGGCCTGTACACCACTCCCACAGATGACTTCTTGCCTTTTATCATTTTTCATCTCTACCCAAACTGCTTCTACATCCTAGTTTCCTGAACTTAGATCATCCCTCTCTATCTACCATCATTAATTAACAGAGCCACTTCTGCACCTTTTCCTAGCTTCCTGTCCTTCCTAAATACCCTGCAAAATTCAGGTCCCAATCTATGTCATCCTGCAACCATGTTTCTGTAATGGCTATAAGATCATACTTGTTTATCTCTGTTAGCATTATGTTTTGTTTCAAATGTTACATGCATTCAAGTACAGAGCCTTTAGTATTGCCCTTTTATTATTTTTGTAACCTCTGCTGATTTACTCTTAGATTTGTATTCTCTGCCCCTTCCTGTGGTGATCTGTTTATCATTATCCACATTAATACCTTTCTGTCTTGCCTTGTCTCTACTCTTTGATTTAACACATCTTCCCAAATTTGATCCCTTGCCCCCACCATTTAATTTAAAGCCCTCTCTACTTCTTTAGCTATGTGGCTCGCTAGAACACCGGTCCAGACATGGTTCAGGTGTAGACCCTCCTAAAGGTACAGCCCCCACTTTCCCCTGTACTGGTGCAAGTGCCCCACAGACTGGAACCTACTTCTCCCACACTGCTCTTTGAGCCATCCAGTCATCTCTCTAATTTTATGCAGCCCATGCCAGATTGCACATGGCTCAGGTAATAACCCCAAGATTATTATCTTTGAGGTTCTGCTTTTTAATTTAGTGCCTCACTCCTCATACTGATTATGCAGAACCTCTTTCATAGTTCTACCTTTGTCATTAGTAACTAAATGGATCATGACATCTGGATCCTCCCCGTCCCAATGCAAGTTCCGCTCTAGCCTTAAGCAGGTGTCCTGAACCCTGGCACCAGGCAGGCAACACAGCCGTCTAGACTCTCGCTCTTTGCTGCAGAGAACAGTGTCAATCCCTCTCACTATACTGTCACCTACGACCACTGCATTCCTTATTGCTCCCCCCATTTGAATGGCTTCCTGTACCACAGTGCCATGGTCAGTCAGCTCATCCACCCTGCACCCCCATCTTCATCCAAACAAGAGAACCTCAAACCTATTGGACAATTGCAAAGACCAAGACTCCTGCACTCCTGGCCTCTGAGTCTCTTTACCTGCCTCACTCGCAGCCATATCCTCCTGTCCCTGACCACTGACTAAATCATCAGACCCTATCCTCAGGGGCGTGACTGCCTCCTGGTACAAAGCATCCAGGTAGCTTCTCCCCTCCCTGATGTGTCACAGTGTCTGCAGCTCAAGCTTGAGGAGCTGCAAACACTTATTGCAGACATGTATGCTCTGGATCACACTGGTACCCAGGAGCTCTCACAGGCTGCAGCCGTGCACATCACCTGTCCTGGCAACCTTAATGTGTCTTAATTAACTACTTAATTATATTGTTCACTTATTTATTTTCCTTATTTATATATTTTCTTAAACTTACCACCAGTTCTTGTACTATTTTAAACCTTAGGAATAGAATAGATCATAACCACTTACCAGATACTCACCTAGCTTCTCACTCAGCTAGCTTCTTTCCCTGTAGTAGAGTAAGAACTAATAGAGTGAACAAATTAGAAAAGCAAAAGGAAGGAACACCTCCTTCCTCGCCTCACTTAACTCCCCAAACTCCCAGGTATACACTCAGTTCCAAATGCACTCGTTTGCAAGGCTCCACTAAGACCCCTGTATTTATACTAAACTGAACTGCAGTTACAGAAAGCAGATTAAACCTGCTAGCTAATTGACTACTTAGTTCTTAGTAGAATGTGATTTCCCTGCCTGAGACTGGCAGAAACATATTCTGTATACTTACTTACACAGTACTTTCCAGTTCTGCTATTTACAGACGACTAGATTTTTCAAGAACAAGATTAACACTTTAAACTCCCCCACTCACCAAACCCACAGGTATACACCCAGTTCCAAACTATACTCATTTGCCAAACTGCAAAAATGGTATGGGATGGGTCTTCCAGATTTTGACCTCTTCTGCCATTTTCGCACCAATGGAGAGGCCCTCTATCACTGCAAAAACCCAGGCCCCACTGCTTGTTATGATCTTCCATAGCAGTACAACCATTGCCATTTACCTTACAGTGGGTGACCTGTGACATATTTCTACCACAAACATTTTCCTTTTTCTACTTCTACATCTACACTAGGAGATTTTGTGCCAACTGCCACTTTTATGATAAGATAATAAGTTATTTTGTTTAAAAATAAAAGTGAACTACCATATGGTGATTTGTTTTTCTATAGAATTTTTGTGAATATATTGGAGGTATTCACAAAAGTGAACATTCTCATTAAGAGAAATAGCCACCAACCTGGCAATAATGGTCACCTTAAAACCAGCAATTCCTCTTCAGATTTACCATAATGGAGGAGAACTAACAGATAAACAAGATTTCCCAAGTTATACCCCATATCGTTGCTTTCAATTTTGAATTTGCCAGCTTCAGTTTCAACTCATTGGTCCTATTGGCAAATTGAGCAGATCCATTAGCTTAGATTTCCCCTTACTAACCTTCTCACAACTCCAGCCATTGCTCCTATTATAAACCCAAATGTGCCTTCCAAAAATGCATTCCCAATGCCACTCACATTCTTTCAACTACAGAAGTGAGAAATAAATATTTTTGGGAGACATGTGGCTTAAATCATTTTATATTGGAAACACTAGGCTACCTTTCAAGAGAGTGGATGGAACATGAGGCAAAAGAACTCAAATAGAAACAAAAACTTTGACTTTTTCTTTCTCAGAGGGTTGTGCGACTTTGGAATTCTCTGCCTCAGAAGGTGGTGGAGGCAGGGTCATTGAATATTTTTAAGACAGAGGTAGATAGATTCTTGTTAGGCAAGGGAATCAAAGGTTATCGGGGTTAGATGGGAATGCGGAAATCGATACACAAGAAGATCAGCCATGATCTTACTGAATGGTGGAGCAGGCTCGAGGGGTCAAATGGTCTATTCCTGCTCCTATTTCTTATGCTTCTCTGTTCTTATGGATGAGAGTATCCATGGGCCAGGATTTTTCCTATGGCGGGTGAGCTGGACGGGAGAGGAGCCAATCACTGCCCGCGATCGGCATCGCACTGCCATTTTACATGGGTGTGCCAATTAAGGCCTGCCCAGTGTAATACGCAGCCAGTAGTGCTCAATGTTACCTGTGCGGGCGGGAGGAGGAGAGTCAGGGCCAGCGTTCTTTGGCGCACCTGTGCGAAAGAGCACAGCAACCTCCCTGAGGCGCAGAGCTGTCTCAAGGAGATTGAATGGATATGAAAATAATTAAAGGATCGATTAAAAAATTTATTTAAACATGTCCCTTCGTGTGACTGTGTCACGAGTGGGGACATGTTTTTATATTTATGAAAATTAATTTACTTATTTAATAAAAACTTCAGGAAGCTTCATCCCGCTCATGGATGAGATTTCCTGAAAAACGCAAAGGCCGCTTGGGTTTTCGGCCTGCTCGCCAACCTTAAGGTTGGACGCGCAGCATTCTCAAGTGGCTCAATTGGTTTCTTAATGGCCTTAATAGGCCATTTAGATTTCGGCGGGCGCACAGCCGACTTCAGCGCTCACCTGCCAAATGAAATCTCGCGATGATGTCAGAACGTACGCCCAACATCATTGCCCATCATTTTACGCGTCAGCGTGACGGGCCCACCCCTGCACGCCGACCAGAAATTTCTGCCCCATGGGATTTTTCTGATCTCTAATCATGACTTTGCCAGCAGCTGTATAGGAACTGTGCAAACAGCTGTATACGTCATTTCCCCAGGACTCTTCACAGATCTTTACTTAAGTTACAACAGGGGGCTGGGAGAACCCAGATGGAAATTCCAAGTGGCTGTTATCTTGCTGTAGAAATTTTACCTGCTTCTTTGCTTCACCCATCCCATGGCCAATCTTTGTAACACCACCCATTGAAGCTGGATAATGATACTTGCTGACATTTCTTTCTCTATCATCAATTTGTGTCATTCACCATCGGGCATCAAGCATTCACAAGGTTTAAATGAGCAAGCTTCTATTCTTCTATTGGTGCTTCACTTCAAAGTATGAGAGTAGCTTTCATAGTAAAACAATTATTTTAAGGAAGCAAAGTTAACCAATAATTAAAAGGAGATTTAGTGGCTATTTTTCCTGGCCTCAAAGTTCCACAGAAGAAACAACTTAACCATTATAAGTGTTAAAGTCAGTCACTCAACTTCAGATCATATATTAAAATAAATGTGTACAGCCTAGCTGTACTATGGAACATGAATATAAGGAACTGTGTTTCATAGGGCAGAATTTTCCCCCCATCGGGGGGGGAGGGGGTGGAAGTTTAGGAGCGGGCAAGTGGAGGCGCCCCTCCAATCAGCGCCCCCAATTGGGGGCGCGCTGCTATTTTACATGGGCGGGCCAATTAAGGCCCACCCAGCATGATGTCTGCAAGGAAGCGCTGTGCGCTCCCTGTGCGGGCGGGAGGGGGTGAATTTACCTGAGCTGGGAATGCACTCTTTCACGCATGCGCACAAAAAAGCGCACTCCCTGAGGCTAAGTGCTGCCTTGGGGAGATCAGCTCCTGTGTGAAAAATTTTTTAAAACAGAACAGATAAATTCCCCTGACATGTCCTTTCATGCGACACTGTCACATGAGTTGGAACATGTCCATCACTTTCATTGACACTTTTATTAAAAATTTAAAAACCTACATGAAACCTCATCCCACCCACGGATGAGGTTTAATGCTTTTTCTTAAGCCCGCCAGGATTCCTGGCCTGCCCACTAACCTTAAGGTTGGACGGCAGATCCATTCATCAGTTTAACCACTTTGTCAATGGCCTCAATTGGCCATTGACAGGTCGGCGGGCGCACAGCTGATTTTGCTGAGCCCCCGCAGACCTGAAAATTGAAATCGGGGGGTGGGTGATGTCGGGAGTTCTGCCCAATGTCATCCCGCGTCATTTTGCGCATCAGCAGGCAGGCCCCTCCCCCCCGCTCACCGACTGGGAAATCCTGGCCATAATTTCACAGCAGATCCAAACGCGTACTGTGAACAATACTTAACAGCTCTATATATGTCGACGAGCATAACTAAATGCTATCATCATTTAATGAGTATGGCCATTAATCATCGACATTGTGGGAAACAGGGTTTAGTAAAGCTCTAAATAATAACTATTAAAGATATGAAACATATTTCAACAACAACAATTTGCATTTATAAAGCACTTTTAACATTATAAAACATCCCAAGGCACTTCACAGGAGCTTTATCAAACATAATTTGAAAGAGCCACATAATAAGATTTTTAGACAGATGAGGGGTAAATTTTAAGGGGCATCTTAAAGGAGGAAAATGAGGTTGGGGGATGGAGAGGTTTAGTGAGGGAATTCCAGAGTCTCGGGTCTAAGCAGTGGACGGCGTGACTGCCAATGCTGGAGCGATTATAATCAGGGGTACCCAAGATGCTAAACTTGGAGGAATACAGACATCTTGAAGCATTGCGGGGCTGGCAGAGGTTACAGACACAGTGAGGGATGAAGCCATTGAGCAATTTGAAAACAAGTTTCAGAATTTTGAAATTGAGGCAATGCTCAATCAGGAGCCAATGTAGGTGAATATGCACAGGGGTGATGGGTGAATCGGACTTGGTGCGATTTAGGACATGGGCAGCCAAGCCTTGGTCAAGCTCAAGTTTATGGAGGCTGGAGACCATGTCAATGCAATATAATGTTTTCTTTTTTTAACATGATCCCTGTAACACAAACATTGTTATAATAATAACTAATTATAACAAATTTCAGAACCCGTCTAGCCTTATTTGCTTTGCCAAACATACAGTAGCATTAAAAAATCATGGATTTTTTTGACACAAGAAACAAAATATTGGTTTAATAAGCTGAAGGGGATTGAAGAAAGAAGGTTTTCAACATTGCTTTTTTAAAATTGTTTCAGTTTTACCTGCTTCTGTGTTGAAAAATTGAATATTTTGTAAAAAATGCACTTATTAATAGGAAAGGCTGTGCATTAACATTTTATGACTACTGGACACCCACTAGTGCTTTACAGCCAAATAAATGTTTCATGAAATGTAATACTATTGCAATATAGGAAAATTTGGCAGCCAACTTGCACACAGCAAGAGAGAGAAAAAAATAAAAGAAAAAGTAAATAAAATGGTAAAAATATTTTTTCTTGACATTTCCAGCAATTCACTGTCTGAAGAAGTGAGACCCTTCAATTTAAATTGTTCACTTTCAGGGCCTGTGGGGCTGATTGGCAGTCATTAACAATTTTCTACTAATACTAATAATTACTAGGTTTAACTTTATACGGCAAATTAAAGGAGCAATTAATATGCAAATACTGCAAATAAATAATGGAGGTGAGATGCTGTTTGTGCAAAGCAAATGTAGAACAGCATAAATCAACCTTCAAATTTCAGACATTTGACTCTCTTAACTCCCTGAATTTGCTGCTTAGTTTAGACATTAATAATGGTATGCACTTTCACACGCTGTCATTATTTTCAGCAAATTCTGACTCAATGAAAGTATAATAGTGACAGAAATGAAGTAAATGCTATAAAAATAAAAGGATGGTCCTTTATAAATATGCATTTTTTTGAAAAATCTGAACCATGATAGAATTTTTCAAAAGCTACATGGTGGGATAGCTAATAAAATATTGACAACTCCAGAGAATTTGAACCATCTGGCAGTTATGAGCAGAGAAAAAATCTCTAACATGTCTATTGCACTTATTTTCTAGGCACGCCCAATGGACTATCCAAAAGATTATCTTGCACATCAGGTTCCAATTTCATTCCATAAACACTGGAATATTGATCCTGTTGAAGTCTATCTCACTTGGTTGGCGAAAGAGGATGAACCTGTATCAGACCAAATAATAAGGAAACCAAAAAAGGAAAGGGAAGATTTATGAATGCCTTCCTAATGAATATGCATTTTTAATATATCGATAAATAGTTCTTAGATTTCACTAAGACTGAATGCAAATAGCATCACGATTTTCAAAATACCCTCCAAAGCCGTATTCACATTAAAAATTTTGCTTAATACTTTTTATATTACTAAGTAAATTGCTGACTTATATTTGTAATTCACTTGGGCAGTATTTGAAACAGTATTTCTGGAAAGTTTGTGCAATCTGTGCTTTGCTGTTAATGTTATAAGAATTTATATAATTTTGTAAAAATAAAGTTCTATCTATATAAATAACTTACTTTATTATACACACAGTGCTATTTGCTGCTTCAGTTGCCACTGTGATTATGAAAAATTGCCTGGGGGTGAAAATGACCCTGTCTCAGCAAGATCAGATTGGCCATCCATTTTATATCATAAATACACAGAAAATATACAGCACTGAAGGAGGCCATTCATCCCATCATGTCTGCACTAGCCAAAAAAGAGCATTCTAGCCTAATCACACTTTCCAGCTCCTGCAACATCCTTTCAGGCAGTGAGTTCAAGACTGCCATCAACCCCCACCCACACCCCCCGCCAAGTGAAAAAAATTCTCCTTCCCCTCTAATCCCTCTGCCAATTACTTTAATTCGATGTCCCCTATTAGTGATTTCTCTACAAAGGGAAATAAGTCCTTTCTTCCACTCGCTCTATGCCTCTCATAATTTTATACCTCAATTACTCTCAGCCTCCTCTGTTCCAAAGAGAAGAACCCCAGCCTCTCCAATCTTTCTTCATAGCTAAAATTCTCCATTCCTGACAAGATCTTCTTAAATTTCCTCTGTACACCCTCTGGTATGATCACATCCTTCCTTGTAATGAGGCTACCAGAATTGTATGCAGTACTCTAACTGTGGCCTAACAAGTGTTTTACACTCTTAAGATAAAAGCAATATACTGCGAATGCTGGAAATCTGAAACAAAAACAGAAAATGCTGGAAAAACTCAGCAGGTATAGCAGCATCTGTGGAGAGAGAAACAGAGTTAACGTTTCGAGTCTGTATGACCCTTCTTCAGGTCATGCGGTTTCAAAACATAACTCTGCTTCTCTCTCCACAGATGCTGCAATACCCGCTGAATTTTTCCACCATTTTCTGTGTTAGTGTTTTACACAGTTCGAGCATAACCATCTTGCTCTTGTATTCTATGGCTCAGTTAATAAAGGTTAATAAATCCTGTAAGTCTTTTTAACTACCTTATCTATCTGTCCTGCTACCTTCAGCGATCTGTGAACTCCAAGGCCTCTCTGCCCCTCTACGCTTCTCAGTTTCCTACCATTTATTTTTTATTTCCTTGTATTTTTTGTCCACCATAAAGGCATTACCTTACATTTCTCCAGATTGAACTCCATTTGCCACTTCTCTGCCCATCTGATCTTGGAGCAGGCTACAGCTTTCTTCCTGACCATCAATCACACGACCAATTTTGGTATCAAGCTTCTTAATCATGCATTAAGTCTAAATGATTGATATATATATACCATGAAAAGCAAGGGGCCCAGCACTGAGCCCTACAAAACCTCACTGGAAACAGCCTTCCAGTCACCAAAACACATGTCAACTTTGTTTCCAGTTACTGAATCAATTTTGGACCAACTTATCATTTGCATTTGGAGCCTGAGGCTGCTGTTTTTATGACCAGTCTGCAATGTGGGCCTTGTCAAAAGTCTTGCTAAATCCTTGTAGTATTCATCAAAGGCACTGTCCTCATCAACTTTCCTTGTTACTTCCTCAAAAGAATTCAGTCAAGTTAGTTAGACACGATTTTCCCTTAGTAAATCCATGCTGACTGTCTTTGATTAATCTGTGCCTTTCTAAATGATAATTTACAGTGTCCTTCAAATTTTTTTCCAATAAGTTGAGCTTAGGCTGACTGGCCTAGAAGTTTAGAAGAATGAGAGGCGATCTCAGCGAAACCTACAAAATTCTAAAGGGGTTTGATAGGGTAGACACTAAAAGATTGTTTCTACTGGTTGGGGAGTCTAAAACATGGGGGCACTATCTCAGGATAAGAGGCCAATCATTGAGGTGAGGAGAAATTACTTCACTCAAAGGGTTGTGAATATTTGGAATTCTGTATCACAGGGCTGTGGATGCTCCATCATTGAATACATTTAAGGCTGGGATAAACAGATTTTTGTTCTCAGGGAATTAAGGGATAGAGCGAGCAGGCAGGAAAACAAAGTAGAAGCCCAAGATCAGCCATGATCATATTGAATAGTAGAACGGGCTAAATGGACCATGTGGTCTACTCCCACTCCTGTTTTTTGTGTTCTTGTGGCTTGTAATTCCTCGATCTATCATTTTCTCACTATTTAAACAAATGCACAACATTGACTGATTGTGTTCTCTACCAAAGTCAATGAATAGTAAATAGTTGTTTGGTAGTACAGAGCTTGAGTATTGCTGATAAAAGAGAACCCTTTTTGTTGAAGCTTACTAGTGCATCCATGGCTGCAATTTTTTTTTGTGTAGAAGTCTTGAAGTCAGCTAATGTCCATCAGCACCTGCCATACCACTCCCAGTTAGACTTTTGGAAATTCCTTGAAATTAGATACATTGCTCTTGTGCCTTTAAAAAAGAAAGAACTTTAATTTATATAGCACCTTTCAAAATCTCAAGATGTTCCAAAGCACTTCACAGCCAGTTGAGTACTTTTGAATAGTAGTCACTATTGTAACTATTGGGAACCATGCCAGCCAATTTGCACACAGCAAGGTCCCTCAATGAATTAATGACCAGATAATTGGTTATAAATGGCATAAATAAGGTTTAAATGTTGGCCAGGGCAACAGGAGAACTCCCTTGCTCTTCTTTAAAATGTGTGATGGCGTATTCGACATCCACCTGGAGTACAGTACACAATCCTGGTGTCCATGTTATAAAAATGATATTGAGGCAATGGAGAAGGTACCAAGGAAATTTGCAAGGATAATGTCAGAACTGAGAGCTTACACCCATCAGAAAAGATTGGACAGTCTAGGGCTCTATGAAAGAGAAGACTGAGGTGACCTAATGGAAGTCTTTAAGATTTTGAAAGAGTTTAATAGGGTAGATTTAGAGAAGATGTTTCTACTTTGGCAGGAAAACAATATTAGGAGCCATAAATATAAGATCATGAGAAAAACATCCAATAGGGAATTCAGGAAAAATGTCTTCACCCAGAATGGTTAGAATGTGGAATTCGGTACCGCACGGAGTAGTTTTTGTAAAAACATAAATATATTTAAGTGGAAGCTAGAAAAACATATGAGGAAGAAAGGGATATAATGTTATGCCAGTAGAGTTATTTGAGGAGGGTTGGGAAGGAGCATAAACATCAACATTGACCAGCGGGCCTGCATGGCTGTTTCAGTGCTATGCTTTTTATGCAATGTCTTATCTGAAAGTCAGAGCCTCTAAACAGTGTAGAATTCCCTCAGTACAAAGCCAAAATGGCATGTTCCATAACACGGCACCAATGGAATATGGGAGATGGTATCATGCAGCCCAGAAACACATTTCCACAAGATGAAGGCATCTCGGTACCATGAACCTAATTGTAAAGTATTAGCTACCAAAATCTTCCTGCAATTCTGGGATGGCACCAAGAAGCCCAAAATTAGCTGACTATAAGAAATGTCATACTTGTTCCTAAGAGAAGTCCCAGGGAAACTACACAGAGGGTTTTCTATGCAAAGGGTGGCGAACTTGGCTGTATATAGGGAAATAAATCCTCTAAAGTGATATAAAGTAGAGATACAACATCATCCTGCCCTCTTCCAGGCATCACCTAGACAAATTTGAAGGCAAGCAGGGAACCCATCGAGTTGTCAGGTAAGTTATTTAAATATTCCAATAGGTTACTAAGTCGTGTTGTCACCAAGGATTCGGGCTTTAACAGCCAGTGGACCTATCTCCCAAGCCACATGGAACTTGTCAGTGTCACTGAGGCAAATATATACAGGGAATGCTTCTTCAGTGATGCTGGGTAACAATTGATCAGTGAAACTGAACAGCTGCAGCTTTGGCCAGGTGAGAGGCTGCTGTTCAAAGCACTTTGTCTCAGAGTGCGCAATGCTTGACAGATTATTGCCAACTCCTTGGAAATTGCTTCTCTCTTGCACATCACTAACCTTTAGCTGCACTTCCCTGCTGTCAGCCTTCACCATGGCATAGTTGCAGCTACCTTTGCACCTCTGTTGAAGAGCAAGAGGAGCAGCAACACCAACAGCAGCAGCAGCTGCCTTCCCTCAGACATATGCTGCACCACAGGGCAGAGGGGGTGGACACATCTATCCAGTTCCAAGGGAGTGCGACTCCCAACACAGGGTCGACAGGCAGAGGATCAGCTGTCTTGACATGTGTGAGCATCAATGCACCGAATGGTTCAGACTCTCACAACAGGGCATTACTGACATCTCTAGCCACTTGGAATAAGACCTCCTTCACAGTGGGCCAGGTAGACATGAATTGCCAGTGGTTAACAAGGTGCCTGTCACTGGAGGGCCATCAACACCACCCCCTCCCCGCGCTCACTCCCTCTCCCTAAACATCCCCTCATAGGCAGGCCATTGCCTCTCCCTGAGGTCATCTCTTCTCCTACAAGGAGAAAAAGGAAAGAGTTCTTGAGCATTAATAATGGCTTGTATGGGTAGTAGGGGTTGGACAGCATTTGCAGAGGGTGACTGTGTGATATGGATGCAATAGGGCAATAGGATAAGGGATAAGTAGCAGAATGACTAAATTGAACTAAATTAGTGACCAAATTAAACGAAATTGGCAGGGGGATGGGATACTGAAAAGTAGTTCAGAGGGGAGAGAAGCTGAGATGGAATTAGAAGTTAAAATGCTAGTAAGCGACTCTGGAAGGCAGACGAAACATAGGCTAAAAGAGAAAGAGTTTAGCAAAGCTAAATGGAATATATTTTAATGCAAGGAACCTGAGGAATAAGACAGATGAGCTGACGGCACAGATAGACATGTGTGAGTATGATATCATAGCTATAACCGAGACTTGGCTAAAAGGAGGGCAGGATTGGCAGTTCAACATTCCTGGTTATAGGATATTCAGACAAGATAGAGGTGGAATAGAAGAGGAAGGGGCGTCGCAATATTGATCAAGGAATCAAATATAGCAGTGAGGAGGGATGATATCTTGGAAGGATCATCAAATGAGGCCATATGGGTAGAAGTAAAAAACACAAAAGGGGCAAACACACTGTTGGGTGTGTACTATAGGCCCCCAAACAGTCAGAGAGAGATGGAAGATTAAATATGTAATCAAATTTCAGAGAAGTGTAAGAATAAAAAGGCAATAATAGGGGATTTTAACTACCCAAGTATTAACTGGGATAATTTTAGTGTGCAAGGTAGGGAGGGAGCAAAATTCTTAAGCTACATCCAGGAGAACATTTTTAGCCAGTACGTAGAAAGCCCAACAAGGGAGGGGGCAGTTCTGGAGCTAATATTCGGAAATGAGCCTGGGCAGGTGGAAGGTATATCAGTAGGGCATTTTGGAGATAGTGACCATAACTCAATTAGAAATAGGATAGTTATGGAAAAGGATAAGGTTGGATCAGGAGTAAAAGTTCTAAACTGGGGAAAGGCTAATTTTACTAAGATGAAATGCAATTTGGCCCAAATGGACTGAGAGCAGCTACTTGCAGATAAAACTGTGTCAGAGCACTGGGAGGCATTCAAGGAGAAAATAGAGTACAGGGCAAATATGTTCACATAAAGACTGGAGTGGGGTGGGGGTGGGGGGGGGGGGCAAGTCCGGCGAACCCTTGTCAAGGGACACAAAGGTTAGGATTAAGACCAAGAGAAAAGCTTATAGAAGATACCAAGGGCTCAATACAGCAGAGTCCTTAGAAGAGTATAAAAAGTGCAGAGGGGAACTTAAAAAGGAAATTAGAAAAGCTAAGAGAGTGCATGAAAACGCATTGGTGGGTAGAATAAAGGAAAACCCAAAGGCGTTTTTAAAATATATAGAGCAAGAGAATAACTAGGGAAAGAGTAGGGCCAAATAGGGACCATAGGGGTAATCTGTGTGTGGACCTGGAAGACGTGGGTGTAGTCCTTGATGAATACTTTGCGTCGGTCTTCACAATGCAAAAGGACAATGCAGGTTTGGACATCAGGGTGGAGGACTGAAATATTAGAGGAAATTAACATGGAGAGAGAGAGGAGGTACTAGCGGGTTTAGTGGCCTTAAAAGTGGATAGATCCGCAAGCCCGGACGAGATGTATCCCAGGCTGTTGAGGGGAGGCAAGGGAAGAGATATCAGAGACCCTGGCAGTAATTTTCAAATCCTCTCTGGCCATAGGTGAGGTGCCAGAGGACTGGAGGACTGCTAACGTTGTCCCATTATTAAAAAAGGGAAGAAGGGATAGATCATGATATTACAGGCCAGTCTGTCTAACCTCAGTGGTGGGGAAGTTACTAGAAAGAGCTCTGAGGGACAGAATATATCTGCACTTGCAGAGACACAGATTAATTAGGGATAGTCAGCATAGATTTGTTAAGGGAAGGTTGTGTTTGACAAATTTGATCAAGTTTTTTGAGGGAATAACCAGGAGTGTTGATGAGGGTAATGCATTTGATGTGGTCTACATGGACTTCAGCAATGCTTTTGCTAAGGTCCCTCATGGCAGACTGGTCAAGAAATTAAGAGCCCATGGGTTCCAAGACAAAGTGGCACATTGGATCCAAAATTGGTTGAGAGGCAGGAAGCAGAGGGCGATGGTAAAGGGATGCTTCTGTGATTGGAAGTCTGTTTCCAGTGGGGTTCCACAGGGCTTGGTGCTGAGACCCTTGCTGTTTGCAGTGCACATAAATGATTTGGACTTAAAAGTAGAGGGTATGATCAAGAAGTTTGCAGATGACACGAAAATTGATAGGGTGGTAAATAGTGAAGAGGATAATTATAAACTGCATGAGGATATCAAGGGACTGGTCAAGTGGGCAGAGCAGTGGCAAATGGAATTCAACCTGGAAAAGTGTGCGTTAATGTACTTGGGGAGGGCTAACAAGGCATGGGATTACAGTATGAATGGTAGGACTCTGGAAAATACTGAAGATCAGAGAGACCTTGGCATACATATCCATAGATACCTGAAGGTAGCAGGGCAGGTAGATAAGGTGGTTAAAAAGGCATATGGGATACTTACCTTTATTAGCTGTGGCATAGAATACAAGAGCAGGAGGTTATGCTGGAACTGTATAAAACATTGGTTAGGCCACAACTGGAGTATGCAGTTCTGGTCACCAAATTATAGGAAGGATATGACTGCACTTGAGAGGGTGCAGAGGAGATTTACCAGGATGCTTCCTGGGCTGGAGGGTCTGAACTATGAGGAAAGATTGGATAGGCTGTGGTTGTTTTCCTTGGATCAGTGAAGGTTGAGAGGGGACCTGATAGATGTGTGTAAAATTATGAGGGGCATAGATAGGGTAGATAGGAAGGCACTTTTTCCATTAATAGAGGGGTCAATAACCAGCGGGCTTAGATTTAAGTAAGAGATAGAAGGCTAAGAGGGGAGTTGAGGAGAAATTTTTTCACTCAGAGGGTGGTGGGAGTCTGGAACTCACTGCCTGAAGGGATGGTTGCGTCAGAAACTCTCGTAACATTTAAGAAGTATTTAGATATTCACTTGTGTTGCCATAGCCTCCAGAGCTATGGGCCAAGCGCTGGAAAATGGGATTAGTGTTGTCAGATCTTTGTTGACCAGCGCAGACACAATGGGCCGAATGGCCTCCTTCTGAGCTGTAGATGCCTATGATGATCTCACTTGACTAGCAATTCATAATGCTCCAGAGATATATGTTCAAATCCCATCACAGCAGCTCAGGGAATTTAAATTCAATTAATTCATACATCTGGAATAAAAAGCTAGTCTCAGTAATGGTGGCCATGGAACTACAGGATCATTGTAAATTCCCATCTGGTTCATTGATGTCTTTCAGGGAAGGAAACCTGCTGTCCTTATCTGGCCTGGCCTACATGTGACCCACTTCAAAGAAGAGATAGTTTGGGCCAGTCAAGGTATATTAAGGTAGGGCAAACAAATCCAGATCTCCCTGGATGACAAAAGAGAGAGATTAAAATGAAGAAGAAAAACTTTGCTTATGACAGATGTCAGGTGGATAATTCTATGGAGAGCTAAGCTGAATGTAGGAGGTTCAGAGTGGAAGTGAAAAAGCAAATAAGGAAACAAAGCGACAGCATGGAAAGAGACTGGCAACTGACATAAAAGGGAACCCTAAAGACTACTATAGGCATAAAAATAGTAAAAGGATGGTAAAAAGAGGAGTAGGGATGATTAGGGATCAAAATTTGATTTATGCATGGAGGCAGAGGGCATAGCTGAGGTATTAAATGAACGCTTCATATCTGTCTTTACCAAGGAAGAACTTGCTACCCAGATGATGGTGAACCCAGAGGCAATTAATACACTTAAAGGATTTAAAATTGAAAAGGAGGAGGTATTAGATAGGTTGCTATACATAAAGCTGTTAAAACACCGGATAAGATGCATCCAAGGATACTGAGGGAAGTGAGAGTGGAAATTACAGATGGACTGGCCATAATTTTTCAGTCTTTCTTAGACTCAGGGTGGTGTCAGAGGACTAGAGAATTGCAAATATTGCACCCTTGTTCAAAAAAGGTTGTAACGTTAAGCCCAGCAGCTACAGGCCAATAATTTAACTTCAGTGGTGGAAAAATTTCTAGAAATAATAATTTGGAACAAAATTAATAGTCACGTGGTCAAATATAGGTTAATTAAGGAAAGCCAGCATGGATTTGTTAAAGGAAAATTGTGTTTAACTAACTTCCTGTAGTTTTTTGAAGAGGTAACAGAGAGGGTTAATGAGAGCAATGTTGTTAATGTGCGTGTACATGAACTTCCAAAAGGCATTAGATACAATGGCACACAACAGACTTCTGAACAAAGTTAAAGCTCGTGGAATAAAAGGGACGGTAGCAACATGGACACAAAATTGGCTGAGTGACAGGAAACAGGGCGGCATTTCCCCTCAATTGCACTAAGTGCAGTGGAGGGTGTGAAAAAAGCCATTTTTCCCACCGGCTGCAATGGCGGATTTTTGTGCCATTTCGTCCGCTTCCCGGTGTGTCTCCCCCTCAGTAATAATGTACGCATGGGAAACACGCCAAATTGCTGGTAGGCAGGATCAGATTTGTGCCCCAAGCCGTGACCTCAGTGCTTCCTTGCTCCAGGAGCCATTTTTAAAGCACACCAGAGCACAGCCTACTTTGTGTCTACAGACCAGGACTGCTCCAGGTGACAGGTGGCTCCAAAAACAAAGAAGACAGCAGTCCCCAAATGCAGTGATGCCTCTCCGGGGCGCCTGCTGGATGCAGTGGAAGCCCACCATGAACTCTTCTAGCCCCACTCTGGGCAAAGACCAGCCACCAAGCTCACCAATCCAGCATGGGTGGTGGAGGTAAGAGCCAATGCAAGAGGATTAATGATCTCTGTTCTGCCAGGGTAAATCATTCTTCTCATCACTCTCAACTCACAAACTCACAAATCTATCACACATCCACAGGGTCCACACTCATTGCCAGCTCAAGGGACATCACCACTCACTCTCTCACAAACAACCTCATCTCCCCTGTCCATCGTGTCCTTAGGCCATCCTGTCAGGCATCCTTGTCACCTGGCCTGGCAGGCATCTTGCTTACACTCTCTCCATCTGTCTCCATGCAGGATAAGCTAGCCCACAACAACAGGGAGACATCCCAGACTGGCGGAGGAATGCCCAACATCACGACCTTTGAAAATTCAGCCATCCTGCTAGCTACCGAGGATGTGGACCGTTCCTGCCCAGATGGTGAAGTCGGCAGCACTCAACCAAGTGAGGACCCTACAGTGCAACATCTATCAGACTGTCACACTGAATGATGTCTTCTGTTTCACAGTCCCTTGCCATGCATTAATTATCTCTCTTTTCTATCACAGGCACATCCAGGAAGCAGCCGATGGCTGCCATGAGCCTGATCATTGACTCCAGCCCCGGAGACACCTCAGAAAAGGAATTTGCAGACATCGACAATGAAGACCCGTCACAGCGTTCACCCATACCCTCCACCACCGCAGCGACACACACATTGGTGGGACCTAGTTCTAGATTAGCTTCGGGGTCACAATGGCATTATCATCGCTGAATTCCCCGCAGTCAACATCCTGGGAGTTACCATTGACTAGAAACTGAACTGGACTAGCCATATAAATACTGTGGCTACAAAGGCAGGTCAGAGGCTAGGAATCGTGTGACGAGTAACTCACCTCCTGACTCCCCAAAATTCCCACCATCTACAAGGCACAAGTCAGGGATGTGATGGAATATTCTCCACTTGCCTGGATGAGTGCAGCTCTCACAACACTCAAGAAGCTTGACACCATCCAGGACATATCAGCCTGCTTGATTGGCACCCCATCCACAAACAATCACTCCCTCCACCACCGACGCACAATAGCAGCAGAGTGTGCCATCTACAAGCTGCACTACAGGAATTCGCCAAGGGTCCTTCAACAGCATCTTCCAAACCCAGAACCACGACCATCTCAAAGGACAAATATGCAGACATATGTGAACGCCACCACCTGCAAGTTCCCCGCCAAGCCACTCACCATCCTGACTTGGAAATATGTCACTGTCACTGGGTCAAAATCCTGAAACTTCCTCCCTGACAGCACTGTGGGTGTACCTACACCACATGGACTGCAGCAGTTCAAGAAGGCAGCTCACCACCACCTTCTTAAGGGCAATTAGGAATGGGCAATAAATGCAGGCCTAGCTATCAGCGCCACATCCTATGAACAAATAAAAATAAAACCTGGAGTGCACACTGCACTGTTTGATCCACAGCAGGTGGAGCAGGGAAATCCAAGGGTGCCAGCACACGGAGGACTGCTGAAGGCCAGGAATCTGCTGAGTCTGATTCAGATGACGAACCTTTGGATTTGGTTCTACCTCTGTTGCTAGAGCGGCAAAGACAAGCTTGGGAAAATCAGGAAGGGCTACCCGCTGCAATCTTCAGGTTGCAAGGCATGGTGGAGGAGTATATCCACTTACAGTCTGACATGATAGTGCTGGCATGCTAAAGCACCGGGGTCAGCTCAGGTAGGATGGCAGTCACCACAGAGACCTTAGTCCAGGACATTGGTCCTGCACTGATGCATGAGCTGCACTCCATCATTGAGGAACTTGCTGGCATCCATCAGTATCAAAGCAAGAGGTGGATGGGGCATCTCAAACTCATTGCAGCTACCCCTTCATCTCAAGGAGTCAGCCAGGGGCCCTTGGACACCTACGGTGAGGAGGATCAGCAGGTGTACACCCCGGAGCCATCCACCCAAGTGACTCCAAGAGTGTCTGGCCCATCCGATTCCACTCTTCCTGTGAGCCCTGCAGCTCCAACTCTGCAGGCTGAGGAGGGTGCCGCTGCCACACTGCAGTACCTCGAAAGCAGGCTGGGGTCCTCCAGGTCTCGGCCCTCCAGAGTACATCCACCTGGTCATCACAGACAGGACGTAGCAATCACCAGGCTGCCTCCACCTCTGCTGTGAATATTGTGAGAGCGTCAAAACATAATGACAGGGCTAGGAAGGTTAAGAAGTTGTAACTATTTTGAGTCAAAACAACTAAACTAAATTAACAAAAGCAGGGACAAAGTAAAAGCATCACCTTAAAGGGAAACTGCAAAAACAAAAGAAAAAATTCAAAGGAAACTTACAAATATCAAAGCAAAATGTGACTAACAAGGTTTATAAAGCACCCCAGTCCCGCGGTGCCCACCAAGCATGGAAGGCCTTGATGGTGCCAACAGACACCACGTGCTCCCTCTCCAGGGCCACCCGGCTGTGAACACAGCCGCGGAAGAGGGGCAGACAGTGGGGTCAGATGACCCCCTCAATCATCGCTGCCTGGACCTGTTAATGGCCAACTTGGCCAGGCCCAGGAGAAGTTCATGAGGAGGCTCTCCTCCCTCCCAGCCCCCGTCCACACCGGATGCCTGTAGACCAGGAGTGTGGGACTGAAGTGCAATCAAAACAACAGTAAAAGGTTTTTCAAGAAACAAAAAAGGGAATGCAGCCTACAACACCCTATATATACACATGGTCCACGGACCCCACAAGATCGCAAAAGACGCAGGCATCTTGGGAGTCCGTGAACCAACACGTCCTACGGTTGTATGGGACCACTGTGTGCAACACCCTCCACCCCAGGTCCCTGATGGAAATGGGAGGACACTCCTATAGAGGGCCCCCCCACTAGGGACCTCTGCTGCCGGACAGCAACAAGGCACACCAGGGTGTGTCCACGCAGTGGGCAAGGGCGAGGAAGTGAAGGGTGTGCAGCAACAGCCCATACTGGAAACCCTTCCACCCTGTGCTAAAGGACACAAAGGGCATTTCCATGAAGCGGCTCAGGTTGTGGGGCTCCAGCTCCTGAGGGAGGGTTTGGGGCTTGGGACCAATGTGGAATTCCATTGGAACAGGGGCACGCTCTGACGGAAGACCACCGCACACCTGCGCCACCTCAAGGCCCAGAATGAAGTCGGGGCCGAGCACGACCGTCCTAAGGTCTTGAATGGCATTGGTCGTGAGCCAGACATCCACGGACACGCGATGCACCAACTCCTGTGGAAGCATCCAGCCCACTCCTCCGCCCCCCAGCACATTCCCAATCCTGGTCACCCCGGCAGCCACAGCCCTCCTCTCTACCAGACACTGAAAACGGCGGAGCGGTGGATTCTGAGTAGTGGCTCTCCGACGATAGCTGCTACTCCTGATGGTGGAGAGCTGCGTCACGAGGTGGCCATGTTCCAGACTTTGAGAAAGTCCTGGTAAAAGATGGGCAACACCTACAAGGAATGCGAGGGCCCCTCAGGTCTACATACGGGAGCTGCACGTCATAATTCAGGCCGTGCACCTGGCAGAAGAAATACGTCGCCAGGGCACATCATCTCAGACGGAGCTTGACTTAAAGGTTGCACAGCGTGGGCACAGGTGTTAATCATTTCTACATAATGTTCACTCTTGTAAATAAACTCCTAAGAATCACTTTGTCTATGGCTCCTTGTTATGATGAGCAATGTTCATGTCATTCAGATGTGAAACCTTGGCTCCTTCACAAAATAAAGACAATTGTCTCATCTGAGGGGCTCTTCCCTGTGCTGTGTGTAATCTTCAAACAAAAGTGATTGTCTGGCTTCACAGCCAGTTGACACATCAGCCATGCCTGCATCTCAATGTGCCTTGTCATAGCTGCCAGAATGCCGTCGGGCAGCTGTCACAGAGAGAGATCCATGATTCTCTCTGTGTGCTCTCAGCACCTTTGAGGTGGGGCTGGCCCCCATCTCTTCAGCGGTGATGCTGTGCTCCTGAAGGGGACAGGTGCTGAAGGTGGACAAAGGATCAGGTGCATTTAACGTATCACCGCTGCGTCTCCATGGTACGACCCTGATCAAAGAGCGCAAGCGAGCTGCCCTCAGCCAGACAGGAGTCAGACATTCACAGATGCAAAGTGAAGATCTATGGAGTGTCTTCATTGCATGTCATCATCCTCCATGAACCTTGGGACTACTAGGCCCTCCGCTGCATCTCCATGATATGAGCCTGATCACAGAGGGTACATGCACTGCCATCTGCCAGACAAGTATCAGATATTCACAGAGTGCAAGTGAGCTGCCCTCAACTAGACAGGAGTAAGATGTTCACAGATGCAATGTGAAGATCCAAGGAGTATCCTCACTGCATCTTGTCATCACCACCACAAACCCTGCGACTATTGAGCCTCTTGAGCATGCCTACCTCATCTGGCCAGTGGGATGGCCTCATTGCTGACATACTTGCCTTCCATGACTTCGTCACCCTCAACCCCTTCAATGTCCCCCTCATCGGAAGAGACGAGCAGTTCTTCAATCTCCTCCTCAGCCAGGCCCTTCCCCTGTTGCAGCTCCGGGTTGTGTAGTGCATAGCAAGCTACGATGATGCATGACACCCTCTGGGGACTTTGTTGCCTGCTGAGGCACTGGAAACTCATTTTCAAGATGCTAATCATGTGCTCCACCAAAGTCCATGTCTCTCTGCTGCTGTCTGAGGCTGCCACACGGGTGTCATCAGCCAAGTCCTCTGTGGGTAGCCTTTGTCCCTAAGGAGCCAACCCTGCAGACTCTCTGGACCTTGGAAGATGTCAGGGACCTGAGACCTGCTGAGGATGTAGGAATCATGGACTCTTCGGGGGAATTGTACGTAGACCTGCATGATGCATTTGTTGTGGTCGCAGACCAGCTGAACATTCAGGGAGTGGAAGCCCTTGCAGTTCACATACTGGATGGCTTGTGGCTACAGAGATCTAAGTGCCACAAGTGCAGTCGATGGCTGTGGAAACCTAGAGAGCTGTGCGAATCCCAGCACGCTTGCTTTCTGGCTTGCCTGATCCCGGTCGAAATGCACAGAGTTGTGTGCCTTCACGAAGGTGGTGTCCGTGACCTCCTGGATTCACTTGTGGGTGCAGGCTTGTGAGATCCTCTATAGGTCACCTGGAGTCCTGGAAGGAGCCACTGGCGTAAAGACTGAGTGCCATGGTCACTTTCACAGCCACTTGCAGTGCATGCCCTCCATGTCTCCATGGCGCCAAATCCTGTAGCAGGTGGCATATGTGAGTGACATGCGCAGACTTCAGTGACACTGGTTCTCGCAGATGAGCATGATAGACAAGCACTGTCTCTCTCCTCTGGTCTTGCGAGGTGCCTACAAGCGATGGCTCGCTGTGGATCTTCAGCCGCATCAGGAGGAGACGCTGCCACACCTTCATCTTGAGGGTGGTTCTCCTCTATTTTCCGAGCCAAGTGCCTCCATTGCAATCTTCATCTTCTCTGCTCCATGCAGCTAGATCACAAGGTTCCATGATCCTGATGTTCCCCTCCTGCAGGATCAAAGAGAGAGACGCGAGGCTTAGCATATGTCTTCTAAGGACCTCTCTTGGTAAGTTTCCAGCTCTAGCTAAGTCTCAAGGCCCCTTCACACATGCCTGAGAGTGCTGGCCATCAGTTGGATGGCCAGTGGGTGGTGCGCTTCTTGGCTGTCAAAAACCCCACCCAGCTCCGCTCCACACCACTTGACCGACTGGCGACGGCTCCAGCCACTAGACTGCATGCTGTGCTCTTAGCTCAGGATCAGGCATTATCTTAACCTGCACTGCAAGGCTGAACTGTTAGCTTGAACTATGAGGGTTACTGGTCCAAACCTGAATAAATACATTGCAAAGGGCTCTAAGCATCTCCATCAATGACTGTCCCAGTAGGAAAAGACAGTAAAAATTGGGAAATAAGAATACTGGTCCGAACTGGCTTTGTGTACCTTAAAATGGTAAACCAGTAAAAACTGGGAAATAAGAGTACTGGTCTGAACTGTTTTTTCCTTCTTGGGTTCCATGCCCACTTTAACAAGGGGATTCTACAACCTGCCCAGCCGTCCAATTGTTCTGCAGCCCCCTAAAACTCACATGAATTTGCAGTCTGTGTCCGAGGCGTGAAAGGTTGTGGAGCATTTGGTGGCACATTCATGCTTTTGCATTGCTTGAGTGGGCAGAAATGCTCCAGAGGCCTGTCTCCAAGCACGTTAACGGAGCTGCAGTTGAACAGTCTAAGCTGCGGAAAAATGCTGTCTTTTGACAAGCTTCTCCAAGTACGTGGCCGCTTCTCTCATCCTCACCCCTTCTCACCTCCCCCCTCCCCATGTCCCAGCATGTGCTTTTGTACTTCCATCAGTCTGCGCTGCCTTGCCTCCCCAGCACCACCCACACTGGAGCTCTTGTCCTGGCACTGCACCGAAAGCCAGCCGGAAAAAAGCTATGTAGTAAGAGTTGTAAATTCATTTCCTGTGTCCATTTTAGACATTTTATTAAGTGTGTGACAATTATTAGCCTTCTAGGAAAACATAATTATTGTTGGGATGAACTATCTGTTTTGACTGATTCAAGTCAGTTAGCCATTATTTATTTTCTACAGCATTTATATTGATAAGCATGTGGCAGAATGAATCCAGTCATTCAGTGATTCAGAATGAGATTGTCAACATAAATGCAGATGATCCGTACAGTCCCTTTGCTTGAATAGGATTCCTACTGGTAAGAGATTGAGGATGCTATATTCCACTAGGGAGAACAAGACTGAATTTTTGTGCCAGACAGTCACAGCTTGTTCTCACATTATGTCAAAATTAAGTACATCACGCACCTGCTTTCCTGTTTCAATTTGATTTCTGAAATACTTCTCATATAGCCTACACTTCAACAACGTAATTTCTTGTGAAAATCTCGACAACAACTTGTATCTAAAGGTAGTAAAATTTCAGCCATGATCTTTTTGAGTGGCACATTAGTTGTAGGGTTTTGATTATAGTTTATTAGGCCTGAAGAAGTCTTCATAGTCATTTGTAGGTTAACTGTAAGCTTTATTGACTCTTGGAACTATTTTCAAATTTACAGTCAAGGGTTCAAGCTGGGAGCTGTCTCCATGTTTGCTGGTATACACAGCTCTGTACAACACTAAACTGACCCTGGGTGTGGGTCATATGTCTCTTACATCACTGTGTGGATGGTATTGTACTCAGTCCCTTTAACCCTATCTATGCCAGACCCTTATACTACACCGCCCCCAAATCTTTATCCAATGTATTTTAAGTGATTATAGTTTACCTTATGCCTTACATTGTTATTGCTATCATACATTTACATTGTCATTACTGCATTATCACTACCCCATCTCCCTCCTTCAAGTCCTTGAATTTAAAGGCTTAGGTGGTCATATCTCATTCTCACTACTGTCAGAGGTAGGCCCTGTCATTGCTGGTTCTTTCTGTAGCTTTGGAGGTTGTTCTAGCATCTGGATATGTTTTCAGCCTTTTCTTCCATTCCTTCATGTTGAACCACACTTGGTTGGTTCAGCTGTTGCGCTGGTTGGCGGTCGCTACCCTAACTCATTTCTTGTGGGGGTGACAAACATTGTGCTCGTTTTCTTGTCATTTCTTTCACTTTTTCTGTTATCGTGTGGGTAGTGGCGATGTCCTCTGTGGTGTAGGATGAGCATTCCTGTGACCAGAATGAGGTTTAGTGATACGCTCACATCTGCGTTTCATTGTCGACAATGGATGGCTACTATTAGGTTCCAGCCCCTTTTGTGGCTTTGGTACGCTGGCTGGTAATTGCAGGGTAGGTTTGGTGGTTGCAGTGTTGACCAACTGTACCATCGTTGGCTACAGAGCTTGAGGCTCATCAGACTGCTGGTTGCTCTCTTTTACATCCTCCACTGAAGGCATCATGCTTACCTCCTGGGTGGTTGGCTGGCCGGATCATTGGAGGATTCCTGGTATTGTAATGAGAATGGTCAAAGCTGCTCCGCAAAGAGAGAAGACAGTTCAGAGCTGAACTCACAGTCAGCATATTTACTCGGTAACTTGCAGTTCTGCATGATTAACAGCAGAGTGGTTTTCTTGGCATCTTCTGCCATTTTGAGGAGGTCCAGAGCTACACAGGCCTCCCTGCTCAAGAGACAGAAAGACTGGCTATGGATGATGTACATCAGCTTGAAGATTTGTTTGCCGCCATACCTTAATGGTTCCAGAATCATGCCAATGGCAGGAAATCAGGTTCCTCCAGGCCCATAGAGTGGCGTGTCTGTTGTTCGAAGCCAGAGGTCTTTTAGCCATGCTTCTTTGTCCGACAGGACTGTTACACTGGCTCCTGTGTCTAATTTAAGATTTATTAAATGGCCATTGACTGAATTGTCTGCCTTCTACACAGGGAGGCCTGTGTAGCTCTGGACCTCCTCAAAACGGCAGAAGATGCCAAGAAAACCACTCTGCTGTTAATCATGCAGAACTGCAAGTTACCGAGTAAATATGCTGACTGTGAGTTCAGCTCTGAACTGTCTTCTCTCTTTGCGGAGCAGCTTTGACCATTCTCAAAAGAAACCAAGATCTTTGACTCCACCCAAGAAGAACAGCTGTGTGTCTTCCAGGCTTGAAATTTTGACCTCATGGATGATCTTTGGGCCTTCCGTGCATTTCAGAGTTTTTGTCTTGCACAATTTGCTGTAGCGTCCAATATTGTTGCACTGAAAGCATTGGGCTGAAATTGCAGGACATTGATCTGCCTGTGGGGATGTTCCACAGCATTGGCATGGTTGCTCTGCTGTCCGGTTTGGGTACTGCATTACCTGGCCTGAAGTGTCTCTGTATCTTTGTTGCTTAACTAGCCAAACTGTGGGCTGGACTCCACACCACAGTTTATTTTCTTCACTTAAAATGGTTCTGTGCTGCTTGCGGAGTTATGATTGTCTAACTATCTAGGTTTCCTTTTCCAGGGTTAGATCTTCCTTTGCTTGCATGAAGCCAGAGACTGCACCACCCACTAATTCTACCATTGTTCTGTCTCTGAGGAATTCATATTTTAAGTCTCCATATTCTCAATGTTCAGCCATCCTGTAGAGATCATTGATGAATGAGTCGACAGGTTCTCGTGACTGCTGGACTCGCTTGTTAAATTTAGCTCTTTTGAGTATTTTATTGCTTCTTACTTTCAAATGAACATTGAATGATTTTAGTACTTCTTCAAATTTAGCAGATGATTAATTGATTCCTGCTTTGCAATAATGTCGTTTGCAATTGGGCCTACTGAGTAAAGTAGTGTGTTAACCTGCTCTTCTGCTGACTTGTTGTCTAAACCTGAAGCAATGCTGTATCTTAGGAATCTTTTCCTCCAAAGCCCCCAATTATGTGAGTGATCTGGGCCTTGGATTAGGCCGAATTGATTTAGAAGTGTAGAATTCTGATCCATGGGTAAATTTTCTAAAGTGTAGGTTCTGCTTTAAGGGCTTTTTCAATTTCTAGATGATGTCACCGTTCACTAGGAAACAAAGGGATTTCCCATGTCATCTGGTTTTGACAGGCTCTGCTACAATGGCGATCATGATCAGCTTGAAAAACAATTTCAACAATGGCTACCTGGATCGGCTGCCTGCAGAGTTCACTTCTTCAACGTTTTACTTTAAATTTGCAAATTTGTTGAATTCTAGTTTTTGCTTTCTGTCAGCAGAGTTCAGAATTTGCAATTCTCCTGAATTATTTAACTAATTATTTTATTTTCCATTTTCGACCACCAGAAATGCATCCTGCAGGCATGCACATTGTTTCCAGGGATTGTGCATGATACCTACATCCTCAGTCAGTCACAGATCTCTGAAGTCTTCCAGGGTCCACAGAAGCTGTAGGGTTGGCTCCTCGGGGACGAGGGCTACCCACAGAAGCTGTGGCTGATGACACCCATGCGGTGGCCTCAGACTGCAGCAGAGCAACGCTATAATGAGGCTCATGCTGCAGCTCGCAACTTGGTGAAGCAGACCATCAGGATGCTGAAGTTAAAGTTCCAGTGCCTGGATCAGTCTGGTGGAGCCCTGCAATACAGCCCACAGAGGATGTCACACATCATGGTCGCCTGCTGAGCCCTTTACAACCCTGGCACTCCAATGGGGAGACGACTGGTTGAGGAGGAAATGGAGGAGCTGCACGTCACCTCCGATGAGGAGGATGCCGATGGGGATGAGGGCGAAGAGCTCCTCAGAGGCGACGATGACGGGGATGAGGCCCTCACACTGGCTAGACGTGGCAGGTGTACTTGGGCTGCCCTCATAGCTGCTAGATTTGTGGAGGATGATGACGACATGCAGTGAAGAGACACCATAGATCCTTGCATCGCATCTGTGAATGTTTGACTCCAGTCTGGCTTATGGCAGCAGGAATATCCTCTGTGAGAATGCTCGTCATAGAGAGGCGGTGGGGGCCCTAATTGTGGCATGACTGCAGGAGGAAGATGACGACATGCAGTGAGGACACTCCACAAATCTTCACACAGCATCTGAGCATGTCTGGCTTAGAGTAGCTCGCTTGCGCTCTGTGATTAGGGTCATAACATAGAGATGCAGCCATGAAACTTTAGAAGCATCTGATGTTTTGTCAGCCTTCAACACCTGAGCCCTTCAGGAACTGGAGCACAGCATCAGTGGTCACAGATGCTGAAGAGATGGAGACCAGCCCCTCCTTAAAGGTGCTGAGAACACATCAAGAGAATGAGAGAACTCTGTGACACCTGCCCACTACATTCTGGCAACACTGACAAGCATCGCCAAGGTGCAGGCATCAGTAATGTCTCCAGGGAGTGTAAGGAGGACAATCAATTTGGTCTGAAGGCTGCACAGAGCATAGGGAAGAGGCCCTGGACTGAGACACCTGTCTTTATCCTGTGCCTTTCAGGCACTGAGTTCCAAATCCTCACACTGTCCAGGTGAAAAAATTACTCATCAACTCCCCTAACCCTTCTGTCAATTACTTTAAAAATATGCCCCCTGGTTATTGACCTTGCTGCAAAGAGAACTAGGTCCTTCCTATCGACCCTATGGGCAGAATTTTCTGCCTGTCAGGCGGGCGGGCCTGACCCAATCTCCAGTGGGTGGGCAGCCGATCCCCGCTGGAGAAATGGGCCCCGCCGCCAATTTATGTGGGCGGGCCAATTAAGGCCCACCCAGCGTGACGTCCAGCAGGAAGCGCTATGCACTCCCTGTGCGATTGGGGGGGATTCCCCAAAACGAGAGTGCGCTCTTTCACACATGTGCAAAAAAGAGCACACATCTACCTGAGGCTAAGTGCTGCCTCAGGGAGATCACTAAAAGTTGTTGAAACATTAAAAATAGAAAAATAAAAAAATCCTTAACATGTCTCCCTCATGTGGCAATGTCACACATGATGGGACATGTTAATAAATTTCACTAAAAGTTTATGAAAGTTTTTTAAACCCTGCATGAAACTTCATCCCACCAGTGGATGAGGTTCCATGGTTTATCTATTTGCCGCTGGGGCTCCTGGCCGACCCACCAGCCTTAAGGTTGGATGGGCAAGTCCTTTAATTGTTTTAATTATCCTGTCAATGGCCTCAATTGGCCATTGACAGGTCAGTGGGCGCACAGCAGATTTTGCTGCGGCCCCGCCTTCCTGAAGATTTAAATGGGGCTGGATGATGTTGGGGGTTCCTCCCGACATCATCCCATGTCATTTTGCATGTCAACGAGCGGGCCCTGCCCCCAGCTCACCTACGGCAAGATTCAGCCATATCTAGCTGCTTCATAAATTTTCACAGTGATATCCTTACAATATTTATATGTAGCACAAATGAGGTATGTGGAGTCCATTTAGCTGAGGATGCCTGGTGGGGCTTATTTACAGTGAAATCAGTACAAATAATAGAGCAATCTCTAGACACATCCTGTTGCCTAGGTTACTACAGTGTAGAGAGAGGGGGAGCATAGCTCCTAGTCACATGATGACATCCAGGCACCTGGCTTATCTGCATGTTGAACTTCTTAAAGAGACATCCCTCTTTTGTTCCAAAGGTAAATCTCATATGGATTGACCATCGCCAGCTGAGATCATGTTTGGAAGGCAAATGAGAATGATCTTGCCGAGCCATCACCTATCCAAATTCTCTGAGATGCATGATGCAATTCTCAAAAAACAAGACAGGATAAAGATAGATTATAACCAGCATGGAGCTGTGGAACTTCTTCAGCTATGTGTAGGACAAAAGGTCAGGTTCACACACAGCACAATGGGAACATGGCTACCTGCAGAGGTATCCAAAGCGTGCAGTGAGCAAATCTCATGTTACAAGTGAGACACATAGACACTGAGTATGCTTAGTTAAACAAAGATAGGGATTGTATGCTTTACAAGTACAGAAATAATGACTAAAATTTATGAGCTTGAAAGTCTAGGAGTCCATATATCATTACAGTAGCTTGACAATTCTTTCAGATCTTGTTACAGTGTAACCTTCGGGAGATGTGGGTTTCGCCCTTGGCTGTTCTTGATTTTCTGAGGTGTTGTCGGTGTGTTGGCTGTTGTCCTGGTGTCCCATCCCACTGTCGTCGTCTGGGTGTGTTCTTTCATGCTGGCTGTGCACAATTGGCATGTTGTGCATTCCTTTTAGTTGTTTCTCCTCAACATTGCTGTGTTAGATGATGTGACTTCATAAGACCTGGGCTTACTGCACACTTTGGATACCTCTGCAGGTAGCCATGTTCCCATTGTGGAGTGCATGAACCTGACCTTTTGTCTTACACGTAGCTGAGATAGTTCCACAGCTCCACGCTGGACATGCAAAATCAGCTGTGCCTCCGCCGACCTGTCAATGGTCAACTGAGGCCATTGACAAGACTCATTTAGCTAATTAATGGACCTGCCTGTCCATCCTTAAGGTTGGCGGGCAGGCCAGGATCCCTGGCGGGAATTAGAAAAAGCATGAAACCTCATCCACGGGCGGGATGAGGTTTCATGTAGCTTTTAAAAAATTTTATTAAAGTTTTTGTAAAAATTATGGCCATGTCCCAACTCATGTGACAGTGTTACATGAGGGGACATGTCATGAATTTTTAATTTTTAAAATTTTTAATGTTTGTCACAGAATAGCTGATCTCCCTGAGGCAGCACTTAGCCTAAGGGAGATGAGTGCGCTCTTTTCTGCGCATGCTCGAAAGAGGGCACTCTCGCTATTTAGGGATTCCCCACTGCCCGCACAGGGAGTGCATAGTGCTTCCATACGGACGTCACATTGGGTGGGCATTAATTGGCCCGCCCACATAAAATGGCGCCATGCCCCCGATTGGGGGTGCGCCTGTGCCCCCCCCCCCCGCATTCAACGTCGCCCCTGATGGGGGGAAATCCTGCCCATAGCTTTTGGGAGATCAAATTTAAAGAATCCATTCTAAGGAAGGATGAAAACTCTGAAGTTTAATTATCTCCGAATAGCACAACCTTGGAGGTACATTTAAATTTACAATATTGAGTTCAGTCAATGGAGCTATTACTTTTACAATACACAAATGAGAGAATTTCAGTATGATTCACTGATTAATATCAACCACACTTGTTTTTGGATTTCAAAAGCTGCAGTTAATTTTATGATTCCCCTTCTCTCTTGTGTTATATCCCAGGAATAATTTAATTTGTATCTTAATTCAATAACTTATAGAGGAGAAAGTCTATTAAAATGCTTTATAAGGCTTAACCATGATATTTCTTTTGATATTGTTGTGAGAGGCCAGTGGCAACTTGATTTTATTTCAAAATAAGATAAACCTTACTAATTGAGAAAAAAACAACTCTTCTTCATTGGAAAACACATAGAACATGAATATTTGTAACTATGGAGACAACATTGTTCTTGCATCACTCAAGAATATCAGAAATATGTGCATTATAGGTATGATTGTTCGAAATGTTATTGAAGCTAATGGTAAAAATGAAAAAAATACAGATGAAATTGAGGTGATTTCTCTAGTGCCCAATGGCCATGGCAACCTCATACACCAGCTGCACATCCTTAGGAAATTATCTTAAAGGCTATGGAGACTGACTCAGATTATGAGATCACAAGAATAAAATTTGCAAGTAAAATGAAGTACAGAAACTGTGAAGAAAGAGACCATTTTTTAAATTTGTTCATGGGATTGCTGGCAGGATCAGCATTTGTTCCCCATTCCTACTTGTCCTTGATAAGGTGGTGTGAGATGCCTTCTTAAACTGCTACAATCCATGCAGTGGAGGCACTCTCACAATGCTGTTAGGGAGGGACTTTCCAGGATTTTGACTCAGTAACGATGAAGGAAGGGCTGATATATTTCCAAGTCAGGGTAGTATGTTTCCTGGAGGGGAACTTGGAGGCAGTGGTGTTCCCCATGTGCCTGTTGCCCTTGCCCTTCTAGATGGTATGGATCTCAGGTTTGGGAGATGTTGTCAAAGAAGCTTCAGTAAGCTGCTGCAATGGATCTTATAGCTGATAAGCACTGCAGATAGGGTGGGAGTAGCTTCCCACCAGACCTATTCATACTTCTCTGCTTTTATATAAGTCTCTTCCCAGGCTGCAGCAGGTGACACCAGTGACATCTTCTAATTTGCTGTTTATTAGAGAGGCCACCAAATATATCTACAGCAGGACGAACACCTACATCGCTGATGTGCAAAGCAGGCTGAAGGAGTATTGGCTAAGCCCACATTAAAGGCTTCCAGAGGATGCAAGACACCATATACTGCACCTACATGGTATCACAGAATCATACAATAGTTAGAGCTTAGAAGAAGGCTATTTAGCCTGTTTTGTCTGTCGGTTCTCTACATGAGTAACTCAGTTAGTCCCATTCCCCTCTCTTTCGCCATAACCCTGCTTTTTTATTCTCTTCAGAACTTATCCAATTCCTTTTGAAAGCCCGAATTGTATCTGCCTCCACCACACTCTCAGATAGGACATTTTTGGTCCTAACCACTCGCTGATTAATAAAGTCTTTCCTCAAGTCCTCCAGTCCACTCCTGTGGTCAGAGAAGTATTGAAAATCATTGCCAGCACCCCTGCTATCTCCTCCCTTGCCTCACTCAACAACCTGGGATACATTTTGTCCAGGCCTGGAGCTTTATCTACTTTTAAGCCTGCCTGACCGCTTAGAACCTCCTCCCTTTGCTAATTTTGTTAATTAAATCACGGTCCTTCTGCCTGATTTCCATACCCATGTCATCCCTCTCACTTGTGAACACCAACACAAAGTATTCATTTAGAAACCTACCAACGTCTTCTGGCTCCACACATAAATTACCACTATGGTCCTTAATGAGCCCTACTCTTTCCCTAGCTATCCTCTTACTCTTAATGTGCTTGTAAAATAACTTTGGTCTTATCCTTTATTTTACCTGCCAATGTTTTTTCATGCCCCCTTTTTGCACTCCTAATTTCCTTTATAAGTTCCCCTCTACACATTCTATACTCCTCTGGGGCTTCCGCTGTTTTGAGCCCTTAGTATCTGCCATAAGCCTTCCTTTTTCTCTTTACCCAATCCTGTATATCCCTCGACATCCAAGGTTTCCTGGGTTTGTTGATATCTTTACTGGAATATGTTGGCCCTGTAATCTCCCTATTTCCTCCTTGAATGAATCCCACTGTGCTGACACAGATTTACCTAAAAGTATCTGCTCCCAGTCCACTCTGACCAAATCATATCTTATTAAAATCAGCCTCCCCGTAATTTAGAACTCTGATTTCTGGCCCATCCTCGTCCTTTTCCATAATAACCTTGAATGTAACAGAGTTATGATCACTAACTGCAAAATTTTCCCCCACTGATACCTCTACCACTTTCCTGGCTTCATTCCCTAAAATTAAGTCCAGGACTGCCCCCTCTCTTGTACGACCTTTTACTTACTGGTTTAAAAAGCTCTCCTGGATGCATTTTAAGAATTCTGCTCCCTCTAAACCTATCACAATATGACTAACCCAGTTAATGTTGGGGAAGATGAAATCCCCCACTATTACTACCCTATTATTTTTACATTTTTCTGAAATTTGCCTACACATTTGCTATTCTATTTCCCTCTGTTTGGGGGCCTATAGTAAACTCCCAGCAATGTGATTGCTCCTTTTTTGTTTTTAAGTTCTATCCATATGGCTTCATTTGAGGAGTCTTCTAAGATGCCATCCCTCCTTACTGCTGTAATTGATTCCTTGATCAATTTTGCGATCCCCCTCCTCTTTTACTTCTTTCCCTGTCTCGCCTGAAGACCCTATATCCTGGAATATTGAGCTGCCAATCCTGCTCTTCTCTCAACCATGTCTCTGTGACAGCAATGACATCATACTTCCATGTGTTAATTTGTGCCCTCAACTCATCTGCCTTACTCGTCAGACCCCGTGCATTAAAATAAATACCATCCAACCTTGCCAAACTCCCTTGTGCCTTAACTGGCCTATAATTTCTATGCCTTCCAGGCTCACTTGCTTTCTCTTCTAATTTTGGCTGTGCAACTCCCCCAGCTGAACCTCCTCTCAGGATCCCATCCCTCTGCCAAGTTAGTTTAAACCCTCCCCAACAGCACTCGCAAACCTCCCCGCAAGGATGATGGTCCCATTCCAGTTCAGGTGCAAACCGTCCGCCTTGTCTCATCGCCACCAGAAACGGTCCCAATATCCCAGAAATATAAAGCTCTCCCTCTTGCACCATCTCTCCAGCCACACATTCATCTGGACTAACCTCCTATACTCACTAACACATGGCACTTGGAAGTAATCCAGAGATTACTACCTTTGAGGTCCTGTTTTTTAATCTGTTCCCTAGCTCCCTAATTTCTGCTTGCAGGTCCTCATCTCTCATTCTACCTATTTCGTTGCCACTAATATGTACCACGATCTCTGTATGTTTGCCCTCACCCTTTAGAATGCCCTGCAGCCATTCAGTGAAATCCTTGACCCTGGCACCAGGGAGGCAACATACCATCCTGGAGTCACGTCCACAGCTGCAGAAACACCTGTCTGTTCCCCTTATCATTAAGCCTCCTACCACTATTGCTCTTCCCTTCTTTTTTCTCCCCCCCGTGCAGCTGAGCCACTCACAGTTCCATGAGCGTGGCTGCACTCCCCAGAGGAACCATTACTCTCACCGTTTTCCAACACAGAAAAATGGTCCTCGAGGGAGATGCACACTGGAGATTTCTTGACTACCTGCCTGACACCTTTCTTCTAACTGATGGTCACCCATTCCCTCTCTGTCTGCACTTCTGTAAACTGTGGGGTGACCATGTCTAAAAACGTGCTATCCATGAAACTCTCAGCCTTACGGATGCACCTCAGTGCCTCCAGCTGCCGCTCAAGCTCTAATACTCGGAGCTCAAGTAGCTGCAGCTGGTGGCACTTCCTGCACACATGGTTGGTCAGAGTGCAAGGAGTGTCTAGGACTTCCTACATGTTGCAGGAGGTATATAACATGGGACTAAGCTGCCCTGCCGTGCCTCTAGTTGAAATCAAAACCCTTACTTTAAGTTAAATACAGTAAAAAAAAATTAAATTATTTATGTAATTTAAATAAAAAAGAGAAATCTTACCTTTCCTTAGCTTAATCTATTTTAAACTAGAGAAATACATTTACCCACTACTCACCAATCAGCTCTCAGCTTTGTGCTGACATCACAGTTTGAAGCTTCCCCCCACTCGCAGTGGTCCTGATCTCTCTGCCACTCTCTCGCGCTGTCTTGTGATGTCAGTCTTGTTATTTTCAACAAGAACTGACTGCAGGACACTCTTCCCAGACTGCTTCACTGCGATGCTGACTGCAGGACTCTCTTCCCAGACTGCTTCACCGTGATGCTGACTGCAACACACTCTTCCCAGACTAAACTATTTCTGCTCGGGAACCTTTCGTGTGTTAGGCGAACGTGATAACCACTACACCACGGAAACCTGCCTTCGGGAAAGGTTGTCTGATGCACTCCTTAGATAGCAGGGGACAATGGAGGGCTCTGTCTGTCTTCAGTCTAAGGTGATAGCGCTGGCATGACAATGCACTGAGGTCAACACTGGCAGGGTGGCGGCCAACATGGAGACCTTAGTGCAGGACATCAGTCCTGCACTGCTGTGTGGGCTGAACTCCATTGATGCCATAGTTGGCTTCCAACAGTGTCAATGTGAGAGGGGTGCAGGGCAGCTCAATCTTACTCTAGCTTTCTCTTCTCCTCAAGGAGTGATTCAGGGATCATTGGGCATCCACAGGGAGGAGGATCAGCAGATATACACCCCGGGGCCATCCACCCAGGAGACTCTGGGGCTATCCAGCCTATCCAAGTCCCCTCTTTCTGTGACCCCAGCAGCTCCAGCTCCACAGGATGAGGAGGGTGCAGCTGGCCAATAGCAGGACCCCGAAAGCAGGCTGGGGCCCTCCAGGTAATAGCCCTCCAGAGGACGCACTTGAAGTCATCACAGACAGGGCATTGCAGTCAGCAGGCTGCCTCCACCTTTGCTGTGGATGTTGGGGGAGCACCAAGATGTGGCGACAGGGTTAGAAAGTTAAGAAGATGAAGTTGTACAGCCTGGAAATGGGTGTTAATCACTTCTACATAATGTTCACTATTATAAACAGACTCCCAAGAATGTCTCCCTGCCTATGGCTCCTTGTTCTGATGAGCAGTGTTCGTGTCACTTAGATGTGAAATCTAGGTTCCTGCACAAGATAAAGGCAGGTGTCTCAGTCCAGGGCCTCTTCCCTGTGCAGTGTGTAACCTTCAGACCAAAGTGATGGTCCAGTCTCACACTCCCTGGACACATTACTAATGCCTGCACCTGGATAGTGCTGGTCATTGCTGCCAGAGTATCGTGGGCAGGTGTCACAGACTTCTCTCATTCTCTCCTTGTGCTCTCAGCACCTTTGAGGTGGGGCTGTCCCCGTCTCTTCAGCAACTGTATCTGGTAACGGTGTGGTCCTGAAGGGACAGGCGCTGAAGACTGACAAAGGATCAGGTGTATTTGAAGTTTCAGGGCTATATCTCCACAATATGACCCTGATCACAGAGCGTAAGTGAGCTGCCCTCAGCCAGACAGGAGTCAGACATTCACAGAGGTAATGTGAGGATCTATGATGTGTCTTCACGGCATGTCATTATCATCCTCCCCCAGCCCCACCTGTACTGAAGCCCTTGCCCTGGCACTGAGCTGAAAGCCAGCTGGAATAAAGCGACTTGCCTGTGCCCCCTGCGAATGGGCAGTGCCTCTTCCTTGAT
This sequence comes from Carcharodon carcharias, assembly GCF_017639515.1. Lineage (NCBI taxonomy): Eukaryota > Metazoa > Chordata > Chondrichthyes > Lamniformes > Lamnidae > Carcharodon > Carcharodon carcharias. Next base: position 44,688,458 of record NC_054477.1, on the reverse strand, counting down.
GTCCTACAGGTGATGCTCGGGAGCAATGTGCAAGGTTGTGTGCACTCACCTCCAAGTTCCCCTCAAAGTTCAGCTCGCCAGGTACAAGCCTATAAAGGCGGTTGTGAAGCATGCTATTTTGAAGTCACACCGACATGGACGGTTAATTTGACGTGGGGGTTGATTACGACTTGAGGGCACAATAATGCGATGCAAATGCATTAAAATTAAATTCCCGACGTTGTATGTGGGATGCGTGGCCCCCCATTGATGGGTGGAGTGGACAATAGCAATCTGGTTTGACAATGACATGAAATTGATTTTTGGCCTTCTCGCCATATTGTCCTCTCACACCCGCCATAATGCCTGCCATCAACCGGACTGGAAGATTCCGCCCATAGTGTCCAACATTTGATTTGATTCTGCGATTGAACAACACTTGTTAAACAATCCCGATTGTGCTAATAATTACACTGAAAACCAATTTAAGATTATCAGTCAGGCTCACAATATGGCTCACTTACGCATGCTGGAAGCAACGTATATTCATTCACCGGGCCCTGTCCTTTGCAGACAAAAGGAGCATGTCCATGCATTATGCCTTTTGCAACTAAAATGCTTGGGGGTCTGCCGTTTCCTGGCTCATTCCTCATGGCAACACCTTAACCAATCAGAGTCAACTTGCCTGTTCTGAATTTGAAACAAAGCTTGACAATTAAGTATTCTCTGCTGCATTCTCCATGGTGTTATGATCCCAGCTGATGTTATTACTGAACAAGTCAGATCTCAGGGTGGAACCCAGCTTGATAAATCCTAACTTTTATTTTTTGTTTGGAAATGTGGAAACTGGCCACTGAATAGAGTTACAGGAGTCAGCAGGTGAACTTTTAACAAAAGAACAAAACATATATTAAACAAGAAAAGATGAACTATGTTACAATACTCCTTCACCCACAACTATAACTTTATTGATATATACAGGATATTGATATATATAAGGATAGCACAAGCTACAAATGCTATCTTATTCTCTAACATTCACAGTAAGTGCACAGTGTATGTAAACCACTAAGTGACCTATGGTCAGACACACCACACTCTGAAAACAAGTGACAGATGCCACCCCAAACAAATGCTATGGATCTCTCATCAACTGCTCCCAGACGCTTGTCACACCATGAACCAACCAGTCTCACCAAATTCAATCTTTCACGAGAAAGATTCAAAACTCCACTCTTGAAGAACCTGCTTTGGAATCCTCTCCCAAATGATGCTTTCTCTCTGACACCTTCTATCTTCCATGCACTCTGAAGGACAGCCAACAGAACACTACTGCTTCACAGGCCTGCAGAAAAGAGTTACAGACCTTCAATGTCTCCTTGGATCTTCTGGTTTCTTGCAAGCTTATTTTGCTTTAAGTCTGCATCCTGCAGCTTTGTCTCTTTAAATTTGGAGCCTTTGTCCACTCCTCACGTTTACCTTCACTCAACAAGGCCTTTTTCAAATTCCTACTCTTTTCTTTTGATTAGAAGGTCTTCTTGGGACCACCTTTCTTACGTTCTTTTTGAAAACCTACTCCCTGCAGCTCCCACCTGTCCAATTTCTCCGAGTGCCTATTTCCGACTGAAATAAAAAAACTGCTATCTGCTATCTGTGTCTGTGAGACCCCAGAATACAGGTATACAAATAGTCCCACAGACTTGCATGCAACCTTCTTTAAAGTGAAACTAGACCCAGGTTTTACCCTTTTAACCTACAAATAAAACATATAACTTACTTAAACTTAAAGCTAAAACTTAAACTTAAAGCTATAGCTTATTCCTAACACCCACAAATACATATACAACTTATTTAAACTATTTCTAGTTCCTAACAATGGCAACATCTCTACCAATCAGAGTCCACTTGCCAACCAAACAGCACTCTCTTCTCATGCAGTATAAATTGATGTACCCTTTACTGTTGGTTTATCTTATGTAGTTGTCCTGATGAGTGCAAGATGAAAAGCTTTGATAGTATGTCCCTTTTTTCATCAATACTTTATTTTAATATTTGTTCATGGGATGTGGGCATCGCTGGCTAGGCCAGCATTTATTGCCCAAAGCCTAATTGCCCTTGCTCTGAGGGCATTTAAGAGTCAATCACTTTGCAGTGGGTGTGGAGTCTCATGCAGGTCAGAGCAGTTAAGGACAACAGATTTCCTTCCCTGAAGGACATTGGTGAACCAGATGTGTTTTTACGACCGTTGGCAATGTTTCGGGATCATCATCAAACTTTTAATTCCAAATTTTTATTGAATTCAAAATTCACGAACCACTGTGGTGGTATTTGAACCTGTGCCTCCAAGGCAATTACAAACATACAGACATATGAACATGCGATTTAGAACCAGGAGTAGGCCACTCAACCCCTCAAGCCTGCTCCACCATTCAATAAAATCATGGCTGATCTAATTGTAACCTCAACCCCACATTCCTGCCTACTCTGATAACCTTTCACCACCTTGTTAATCAAGAATTTATCTAGCTCAGCCTTAAAAATATTCAAATACTCTGCTGCCACTGCCTTTTGAGGAAGAGAATTGCAAAGACCACTCCTCACCCTCACCTGGCCTGACCTGCACTGGAGCCCTTGCCCCAGCACCACACTGAAGGCCAGCCAGGGTAAAGCGACTTGCTTGTGCCCCCTGCAGATTCACTGTGCCTCTTTTTTGATGTCCTATGGGAGATGCTCGCAAGTGCTGCGCTAGGTTGTGTACATTCACCTCCAAATTGTGTAGGACACCGTCCTGAAGTCACGCTGACGTGGGCGGTAAATTTGACACGGCGGGGATGATTCTGGTGAGTAGGGCTTATAATGGGATGCTCATATATTGAAATTAGGTTCCCAACCTGCAGCGGCTGGAAACGTGGCCTGCAATTGATAGGTTGAACAGACGATTGCAAACTGGTTTCATGATGGCATGAAACCGATTTCTGACCTATTCGCCACATTGTCCGCTCATGCCCACCATGACACTCGGTGCCAGTGAGACTGGACGCTTCCGGCCTAAGTCCCATTAAATCTAGCTATATCTTTAAGACAGTTAAATCTATCTATGCATTTCTTTGTATCACTAGAAAAATTAAATACATTTTTCATTTAAACCAGACATTTCTATGGTCTGATGGTGTGGTGAGTTTGAATGAAGACCCTATGACATTCTTCTGCCTCTGAAATAGTACCAAAATCTGCCAAGGTGAAAGTTCTAGTTAGTTTAATTTTGCATGTAATTTTGGAGGATTTGGAGACACACTCTTTCAGAAGCTCAACCATCTAATTTGCAGATTTTGAGATGGTAAGTTATTATCATCTCATTTATCACTAGGATGTGGAATTACTCATAGCTATAAATTACCACAGAGAAATGTGAACAGTTGTATTCTTATTGATCAAGCGACAAAACAGTTTGCATACATGCTGAATGATACCCACCAGGAAAGCTGAATGCTTCATTTAACTGCAATTTTTAGTTAGAAACTAAAATGGAAGTTTAGATGTCATGCAAAGCAAGTCAGTTGAGCTACAGAAGTGAGAATGTAATGCCATTGGAAGAGGAATATGACTAAGCTAAGAACCCTTGCAATCAAAGTGGATAAAAACCGAATTTAAGGAATTACCACCATGAGGTTTAATCCTCCCTAAAGTGCTGCATAAACGCCTATTGGCATCAAACTAATTGTTTGGCTAATTCAGCTCAGTTTATGTTTTATTATGCATCTATTTCTTCATTGCTATGGTGAGTTGAGCCCCCATAAAATGTTTTGACTGGAGAGTCATGCTTTTATTATTAGAACAAACCATATTAGGTGGAAATCTGGGATTCACATCTTAGAATATATAAAGGAACTCTTAAATTAATTTTCATAAAGAGCATTTCCTAACTTTACTTTGGAACATCTAGATGAATGAAATGGAAAGTATCAAGATTCTGTTTATCACTTATACACATAATAAATTAACCTTTGAAAGAGAACATTATGTTCCATGTGTTTGTCTAGAATTTGGAACATTTTGTTCATGGTGTCATCTACAATGAAAAAGTTGTAATTCACAATGAAATCCTAGATAAGACACATACAAATAGCTTCGTGAACATTGAAGAAAAAGAGAAAAATTGAGCAAAAATTATTTTGCTTAGAAAAATGGTCAAAATGGAGGTAATTATTATATATTTGTAAGAATTTTGACTGTTGGCTGTAAAGTCCAACCTGAACAATCTGCAGCATAAGACCTAAAATTCATTTTCTTCCATATTGTCCATATTGCCTGAAATTGGCCAAAGCAGTGCAAAAGATTGTGGAATTTTAAGCACAAGTTATGTTCCGTCCAAATCAAGTTTCTCGATTTTTTTGTTCTAGTTTAAAAAAGTGTGCAGGGCTAGCTCCGCCCACAAAACTGGCGATGCCCCAAGGTCAAATTAATCACCATGGAGAGTTTCTGCTAATTGCACAAGTTTGCAAGCCTCTGGGGAGACTGGTATAAAAGATGTTTTTTTCTAGGCCAATGTAAACTAAAAGGCGTGCTTTAGAAGTTTCTAAAGATATATTTTTCACTTAACTGAGAAATTGACTACTGTTTAACAATGTAATATGTAAATAGTTCTATATATACCTTTTCAGTTCACTTTCAGGTTTTAAAATCAGGTTAGTCCCAGGTGGTGGACAAGACTCTCTGATTAAAAGTGCTCATTTTACTTAATAAACTTTTTTTCAGCTGTTTTAATTAAATTACAACAGGTTAGCACTCTTAAATATTTCAGAGTATGTATTTATGCAAAACGTATGTTTTCAAAATATTTCGCTCTGAAGAATTCCGATTCATGGTAGATCTTATGTTCAACAACATGCAAATGAGTTTGTGTGGAAACCTGAGAAGATACCTTTGAAAACTAACCTAAGTTTGAGTGCAATTTGTACCCAGATCGCTGATTGGGCCCTAACTGGAAACTCTTGCCCGCTCACCAGTGCAGGTGCTGTTGCACCATACTTACTACTGAATTAAATATGTTACCATTGACAGCAGTCAGCATGGTGCGTAACTGGAGAAAAGAAAGGACAGAAGGATCCCAAATCACTTCACCCAATACCAATGACTTCAGTAAAAATAGAAAGTACTGGAAATAGTCAGCAGGTCTGGCAGCATCTGTAGGGATGGAAACAGTTAATGGGCAGAATTTTATGCCCACAGGTGGGAGTGCGCCAGAGCCGATCAGGTGTAAAATTGCACGAGAAGACATTGGGCGAGCGTCCCACGCTCGGACTATATTTTGTTTGACAGGCGCACGCAACAGTTGGAAGTGCACCCAACGACAATTAAGAGGGCAATTAAGCCCATTAATGGCGCAACTGTCTCTGATTTTTCATGATCCATCCAAGCTTACAGTTGGCGGACAGGCGAATCAGCCAGGCGGACTTTGCATTTTTCATCAAACCTCATCCAAGGGCGGGGTGAGGTTTCCGTTATTAAATAAAATAAAAATAAAAAGCTGTGAACAGCATTTTTATCATCTCAATGTTCAGGTGCCTGATAGTGATGCTGGGTCATTTTTTTTCCTGATTTTCAAAACTTTATTTCATGATTTTCAGGTCTGCAGCTCCTTGAGGCAGTTTTCTGCCTTCAGGGAGCTTTCTCTCAGCGCTTGCATGTGCCCACGGAAATGTCATTGCCCACCCTCCTCCCACCCTCACCCCGGCGGCGCTGAGCTTTTCAGAGCACATTTCACGCTGGCTGGACATTAATTGGCCAGCCAGCACAAATCGCAGTCGTGGGCCGATTGTGGTCGGTGGTCCCGTTTCCGGACTGCTTCCGGGCCTACTGATCGCGCCTGCCCCCTGAGCTGAAAATTCAGGTCTATGTTTCAAGTCCAATATGACTCTACTTCAGAAACAGAGAGTAGAAATATAATGGGGGGAGAGGGAGGAAGAACAAAAAGGAAGGTCTGGAATAGGGTAGAGGGCAAGAGAAATTAAGTGACAAAGATGTCATGGAACAAAAGTCAATGGGAATGGTAAAGAGACAAAGTATTTGTCCAGAGTGAGTGTAAATGCCAGACTAATGAACAGCTCTGCCAGAAAGCAAAAGCATTAAAAACAAGATTCAAATCGCCACATGGCAAAAAATCAAAATGGAGGACAGAGTTCATGGTCTGAAATTGCTGAACTCAATGTTGGGTCCAGAAGGCTGTAAAGTGGTGAACTGGAAGATGAGATGCTGTTCCTCAAGCTTGTATTGAGCTTCTTTGAAACATAGCAGCAGCCCGAGGATAGAAAGGTGAGTGTGAGAGCAAGATGGTGAATTAAATTGGCAAGCCACAGGAAGGCCGGGGTCATGCTTGAGGACTGAGCGGAGGTGTTCTTCAACATGGCCAAACAATCTGTGTTTTGTCACCCCAGTGTAGAGATGACATTGTGAACAGTGAATACAGTATACTAAATTGAAGGAAATACAAGTAAATTGCTGCTTCCCCTGGAAGAAGTGTTTTGGACCTTGGATGGCGAGGGGAGAGGAGTAAAAGGGCAGGTGGTACACCTTCTGAGACAGCATGCTGTGAGGAAACCTATCTTTTTAAAATTGGTTTGCCTGTTTTTGGGGCAGAGACTACAACCCTCAGCATGCCCAAGGCTCCAGTGCAAGTGCAGAGAATGGCAGGAGGACAGGCCATGCGTGCTCATTTCCAGGTTTCCTTTGATATCTGCTCAGAGATGGCATGAAAAGAGTGACCACGTGACCTGGGAGATGGTGCAAAGTTTTTCGGGTGACTGGTATTTTTGGGTGTGAAAGCAAACCCCCATGACAAGTTTAGTTGGGAGCAGAAGAAGATTGTCAGGTCCATGCAGCTGAAGTGCTGTCATTAGCTCCATGTGGCTAGGGCACAGGAAAAGCCCGGAAGCAGTTGATAGCTTAGTGCAGCGGGAAGCTGGGACACAGGAGGAAGCCAATGCAGTATAGTTGTCAGTTCAGTGAAGCTGAAGAGGCATCTGCTCCATGAAGCTGGAAGCTCTGGCAAAGGAAGTCCATGAGCAGTGTTGTTCTGCTCAGCGCTGCTAGAGAGCTGGGATTGTGCTAGTGGCTAGATGCTGGAATGGAGCCTTGTAAACCTAGTGGGATGCAGTCTGGGAGAAGAGATTGAGTGACTGGGAGGTGAGCAGTAGGGGCAATCTGAGTTGGAGTGGCTGTTGAAGGGATATCAAAGGCTAAATCCTCGAGGAAGAGGAGCTGAAATCCCTCTTGAGGAAAACACAGTTTAAAGAGTTTTTGTGCCTCACAGTGATCACTGACATCTGGGTGGGTTGCTGAGAAAATTCAGGGATCTGTCTTGGTTGTGTTTCCCCTTTGGTGTGCTGTTTGTGGTTTGTGCTCAACCAAAGCTTGCCTGTTAATTCATGTTTACCTCATTTAATTCTGTATGTTAGAGTATAGGATAGGTAGTATTGACTGTTAGCTTTTTTGACTCTTGTATAGTAAAAAAAAATTCTGTTTGTTTAAAACTGTGGAATCTTGTGGTTTTATTCGCTTAGTAAGTAACTGGGATTTCAAACTTCGACTACTTTACAACAGAAGTTACTGGTCCTTAACTGGTTCATAACAAACTGGGGGCTCTTTGTGGGATTTCAAATTCACAGGCATATACTGATGCTGCGACTTGCCGAGGTTAAGGCTAACGGGATCTCAGTGAATTTTACTATACTTAACGAAAAGCACAATGGCTTTGTCAATTGCTACAACTTTCCTGGAGATGGAAGATTTATTCCTGAGTGATTTGCAACAATTAACCAAGTTTAGGTTAATAGCATTAGCAGAAAAATTGAAGGTAGAGTTAAAAGCAGGATCTAAAAAATAGATATGATTGAGGTAATAGCACAATGTCTTGGACTAGGAGAAGAAAAGCCTGAGCCAGGTAGAACACAGTTTAAGTTGGCTAGAATTCAGTTACAGATGAAATAGCTTCAGATAGAAAGAGTTTGAGAAAAGCAAAAACTCGAACCAAAAAAGAAATAAAAAAGCTCAAACTTGAAAAAGAGAAAGAAGGACTAAAGAAGGAGAAATGCAAAGGCTTGATCTTGAACTCCAGAGACAGAAGTTAGCAGGGAAGGAAATGGATAGAGATTTTAAAGAAAGGAAAAAATCAGACAACATGGCTGAAGAAAGTTTAGGTTATGGGGTGAAGAAGAGACTAATAGTTCCGAAGATGAGCTGGGTCTGAGATACAAAGTATCTTCACCTAATGCTTAAATGCACTGAGGAAGGAGTTGAGAGATATTTTATCTCATTTGAAAAAAGTGGTTACAATGCTAGGATGGCCAATGAACACGTGGGGCGGAATTCTCCCATATGGGGCAAAGTCCCATGGCGGGGGCTGGGACAGCAAGTGTTTCCTGATGTGGAGTCCACCGGGAATTCACAGCGTATTGCGCGATCCCAGCTTCATTAATAATGCAGTTGGGGGTTTCCAACGTATCGTGTGGTAGGGTGGGCTGGTTGGCTCGCACCCTGCCACCATATCAGGGTGCCATTTTTAAAAGGTGTTCACACATAACTGACCCACCATTGAAGATAGAAGATGGATCTCCTGAATGTAGGAGGTGCACCACCAGAAAAACTCTGAAGCTGGAAGGTCCACCTGGTACCTGCTCTTCCCACCCACTGCTGTGTGTTTCAGGGTCCACGGTCGCTGGAGGCCTCCATGCTGAACTCCGCAGGCAGCCCCAGACCTTCTTCAGGAAAGTGTTGACATGTACACACCACGTTGGTCCAGGCGTGTTCTGGCTGGCATGTTTTCTTGCTGGTGGTGCGGATGATTGGCTGGTGAGTTGGGGGGGGAGGTGATTCTATTTGAGCCTTCATCAGCATCACATTAACGGCATGAAAATTGGTTTCACTCCGGCCTCTGGCGGCAATTGCAAACCGCCATGGTGGGCATGAGCGGAGATCCCACCGTCATTTTACTCAGGCGTGAAACCGATTTTTGAACCTCCTGCTGCATTCAGCCTCCACCCCTGCCTGCCATTAAACCCACCGCAGGGAGTTTAGGAGAATTCCGCCCATGGATTCTTATTTTGCAAAGCTTCTTTGTGGGGGGAGCAATGAATGTTTACTCTAGCCTTTCGGCGGTTCTGGCAGATGGATATGATATATCACATGGACAGCTGGACGGCAGTAGCTCTTCATTTGTAAACCCAAGCATGAGTTGGAAAGGTAGACCAAATGCAAACGAGCAAGCTTCTAATGATAGTGAAGGAGATAGTGAGAAGGAAAGAGCCAAGGCGGTCAAGAATATAGAAGATCAGGGTGAGTTCAAAGGACTGACATGTTTTCACTGTCATAAAATTGGACATGTGAAGGCAAGTTGTTGGGTGTTAAAGCCTAAATCAGTAGCACTGGTGCAAATATCAAGAATTTCCATAGAGAAAGCTGCACCAGAAAGTGAAGCTTGTGGGAAACCCGTTGCTTCTAATGTTTTTACAGTGGGAACAGGTAAAGCTGCAAAGTATTATAAGGGGTTTATATTTGAAGGGGAAGTCGCTCCATTTTTGTCCAAGGGAGAGCCTAGGAAGTTTGTAATCCTGAGAGAAACGAGTTGGGTTCAGAGCTTGCTGTTCGTAAATGATTTAGAATTTCTTCAAAAGGTTTGCTGAATAAAAATGCATTAATACAGGGCATTGATGGGAAGTTTGTGCCTATCCCATTGTGTAGAGTAAAACTAAATTGTGTTAATAAAGGGGTATTGTGTCATTGAAATTGTTTCTAAATTACCCATTAAAGTGTAGATTTTATATTGGTGAAATGATATAGCAGGCAGTATTGTTTTTCCACCATCTGGGGTGGAGTGCCAGAGTTCCAAAATCGTTCTTGTGAGTAAAAACTCCTTGCCTACTTGTGATACAGTTGAACAAAGAACTGATTCACATAAAAATACAGATATTTCCACCTCAGTAATGGACAGTACAGCGGCTGTAAAAGTACCTGCAGAGTTTAAAATAATAATTTCCAACAGGAAAGACTGACCACCTCAAAGTGACCCTAAAGGGTTACTGACGCCTAACCACAAACCACAAGTGAGTGACACTGTTGAGACACAGGATACAGCAACAGGAATCCAGGCAAGTGGACAGTTTACAAAAGAACACTTAAAACACAAAAATAATTGCAATGATGTGGTTTGTGACTTGCATGGAAGACTTAAAGTAGTGGAAAGAAAAATAAAAGTGCAGAATGAGGCAGCCATTAACCTCGATCAAAAATAATTAAATAAGACACTGTCTGAATGGGATCAGGAGAAACTGAAAGGTGTAAAAATGTTCAATCAAACCAGACAGGAATATATATTATTTGAACATAAAACCATCTCAATGACATTTTGATCAAAGAAGGAATGAGTTTTTTTCATGCAAAGAAGCCATTTTCAACTTATTGTCTCAAAAAGAGAATTTACAATATTTGAGTTTCGAAAATGAACTTAAAAATGCAGATACGTCCACAGCTAAAGAAGATAACGACAATTTGACTGTGGACTTAGATGAGACATTCTTTGCAGAGTTAAAGAAGGGGTGTAGGAGAGAGCACAGGCTCTGAGTTATTATAATTCTATGATGTCTAAATCCTGCTAATCCTACTTTTTACATGTACTCGCTTTTGTTTAAGCTCATATAACTGCAAGTACAGTATGTATAATTGTGATCAAAGAAAAGGTTGCCTATACAGTATGGAATACGCTATTAGTTAAACGTTTATGATGATAAGAACTTGCTGAAGCTTTTTTTATCCCAAGGGGTCTGACTGTAGACTAAATTGAAAGAACTGCAAGTGAATCCCTGCTTTACCTGGAAGGAGTGTTGAACAGCCTTGGACGGTGAGGAGGGAAGGGGTAAAGGGACAATCATGATCCTGTGATTGCATGGAAAGATGTTGTGGAAAGGGGATGAGGTATTTAGGATGAGACATGAGTGGACCAAGTGCCACAGAGGGAACAGTCCCTTCGGAACGCTGACAGGAGAGGTGAGGGAAAATATGTTTGGTAGTGGCATCATACTGGAGTTGGCTGAGGGTGATCCTTTGAATGTGGAAGCTAGTGGGGTGGAAAGTTTTATATTTTAGGTTATCTGGTTCGCTTTGTCCAATGAACGCAAGCTGCACCCTTGATATTCACACATTAGTTGGTGCTTGAAACAACATAGGCAGAGAGACCGATTAACTGAACAAACACTGGTGATTTATTGGAACTAAGAACAGGACAGTAACACCATGTGTGCTTCTTCAATCACCTCCAGCTCTAGATTTACAGTTACCCAAGTAGCCCCTGCTGTATAGCAATTGGTCAATACAGTCACATGGTCAGTTCTCTTCTCTCAACATTCTCTTAAAGGTACACAGCACTCCACCTTACCACAGAAAGTGAGGACAAGGGGAACCTTATCGTGGTTCTGAGAGGTGGTGGATGGAGATTGTTCGGGCCTCTCATTGAAGAGCTGGAGAGCCGTCAGACCATCCTGGTGGGTGATGGAGGTGTAATGAGATTGGACATCCATAGTGAAGAGGAGGCGGTTAGGGCCAGGAAATTGAAAATTGTTGAAATGACGTAGGGCGTCAGAAGAATGATGAACATAGGTGGGAAGAGACTGGACAAGGGGAGAGAAAATAGAGTTTAGATAGGAAGAAATGAATTCAGTGGGGCAGGAACAGGCTGAAATGATGAATCTGTCAGGACAGTCCTGTCTGTGGATTTTGGGAAGGAGGTTGAAGTGGGCTATGCAGGATTGTATGACTATGAGGTTGGAGGCTGTGGAGGGAAGACCTCCAGAGGAGATGAGGTCAGTGACAGTCTTGGCAACAATGGCTTGATGTTCAGTGGTGGGGTTATGGTCCAGGGGAGGTAGGAAGAAGTGTCTGAGAGCTATCGCTCAACCTCTGCAATGAAGTTAAGGGTTATGGGTCAGACAGGAAAGTGGAGTTGAGACCACAACCAGATCAGCCAGGATCTTATTGAATAGTGGAGCAAGCTTCAAGGGTCGAATGGCCCACTCCTGTTCCTAAATCCTATGTTCTTCCTCACATTGCCCTGCATATCTTGTCCAAAACCTTAAATTTGTGTCCTGTAGCATTTGTACCTTGCACACTTCCCTTAGCAATCTGGGATGCAAGCCACTCAGGCCAGGCAACTAATCCACTCTAAGCATAACCAATCTTTCCAGTACTTCAGTTCTGCTGAAGAGGCATATCAGGATGCATCATGGGATTAGCCAACATTGGCCAAGTTGCAGATATAAGTTTTAAAAGTGTCTGCAGTTAAAATCTAACTAGGATAAATATGACCTTTTGGCCAGACCCAGAAGCTAATGACTAGCCTATGGGCCAGTTTATGATAAAGCTAAAGGAATGTGACCTTTGGGTCAGGATAAAATAAGTTGATGAATAGTGTATGAGTTATACTGTAATAAACTGCTAGCTTGACCTTAGGGTCAAAATATGCAGATGACTAGGCACAGCAGCAAAACATCAGGATAGGTAAGCAAAATTTATGTTTTGGAATGAACTATGAATATAGTTTGTGCTAATGGTCAAGTCATTCCATGATTGTTTTACAAATTCCTCCAGAATAGAGGGGCCGATGAACAGGTCATTCCATGTTTATGTTGTAAACTCGTTTGTAATTAAGGATGTAACAACTAGACATACAAGATAAGAACATTGTGAGTTAATGAGTTATCCCAATGATGGTATATATAACCATCAGGAATTGTAAATTCAAATTGCCTTTCAGAACATTATGAAAGGGCATTTTCCATGTTTGCAAACTTGTACTAAGTAAAGAACTGCTGCTGAATCTACCTACAGTCGACTCTGCATCGAGTGTCTTTTAGATACTCCACAAATCTGCCTATCAATTTTCACGGCATCCATTATCCCTACTATTTCTGATTCTATTAATATTTTGCCAGCATCATTTTCCCTAGTAAACAATGACACAAAATATGTATTAAGTATTCTTCCCTTGCCCTGCACCTGTAACCACAGAGGACAATCTTTATCCCAATAAGTTGCCCTCCATACTACCTACTTACTATTTAGATGCCAGTGGAAGATTTTTGAGTTACCTTTTATGTGAACTGGCATTCTAACTCACATTCTCTCTGCCAGTCTTGAAAATTAACCAGAGGATGTCAATACCCTGTCCTATCTATGTCATTGGTACCAATATGTATCACAATTTCTGACTTTCTTTCTCCTCCTGCAGAATATTCTGCACCCTCTCCATGATGTCCTTTACCCTGGCATCAGGGAAGTGACACACACGAGTGACTCACAATGACGGTTACTGAAATACCCACCTGGCCTCCCTAGCTGTAGAAGCTCCTAGAATGATTGAAGTTCTATTCTTGCGGTTTACCTTTCTCATTGGTAACATAGTCTGGACTTCACTCCCCCAGGCTCTAGACCTCAGCTCTCAGGCCTCACAGGGCACAATTTGCAAATTACATCAGAGGCTAGAGTGGAGGTGGGGGGGTCAAGACAATCATCATTGGAAAGCTGTGTGCCAGTTTGCTGGCAATTTCCTGCCTTCAGCCCATTTTGGTAGAGGCAGACTTGGGGCAGGGTGGTGGGGTGGCAGGGTTGGCAGCTACCTCCTGTCAAGCAGCAGGTAACCTATCAAGGAAATTAAAGGGCCTGTAAAGGCCAATGTTCTGAGGCTGACTGGACCAGGGGGGCCAGTACTCATTGTAAATTACGCTCCCCCTCCCCCATCGCAGCCAATATACTAAGATGGCCAAAGCTGCAGCCACAGGGTGCCCTGTAGTGGGATTCCTCCTCCACAATGGTGGTCACAAAGCTTTGACCATTTTTTGTTTTGAAAAATGATGAAGAATGCTGAGAGGGTGCCTCCATCTTAAGATATCCTCTTTCTCTCTCTGCTATCTACATCAGGCCTTCTATTGGCCCAACAGCATCAGGAGCCTGTCCATTGTTCTTAATTCAATGGCGATCATACCCTGTGGCCATTGATTGGCCATCTCCTTCAAAATTGTGTTGTGGGTCAGACACTGGCATTTTTAAAATGCCAGAACAGCCCCTCTTTCCTCACTGCATTGAAATCTCTCACACACCAAATTCCCTGGTTTTAGTACGCTCTGCAGAATAAGTATTCCATAGAACAAGGCTCCATGCTACTTATTCCCTCAACAAAAACAAGAATAACTGATATTGATATAGTGCCTTTTGTGTAGTGAAATGTCCCAAGGCACTTCACAGGAGCATTATAAAACATAGTATGACACCGAGCCACCTTCGCCTAATAACTATGCATAACAATGAAAGTGTGCAAGTGTCAATGCAAAGTAAGGATAAGACTCAATTTTAACTCCTGTCAGTTTAATAGACTGGCAACATGCACTGTCAAGTCCGATACATGAAAAATGGCCATTTTGGAAAAGTACCAGCAGATAACTAGGGCAGTGGAATCAGGAAAGAGTCAGTGACTTCATGAGTGGAGGGGACAGAGAGCAAAATGATAGAGAAAACTGGTATAAAAAGTAAAACATTATTTTTACAATCCAATTTTAATGATGTTGTCAAAAGAGTTGCCTGCTGAGGATTCTAATTATGTTGAATCTGTTCAGCCAGAATTTCAAAGGCCTCTCTCATGGGAAGTTTAAGATCAGATTCTATTGGACCAAATGACTTCAGAAATTTATTTTAAGATGATCTCCTCTTCATTTTATCTCCCCTTTCTTGAAGGGATGTAACCTTGCTGGGGTTCAATTTCATGAGTGCCAGGCAGCCCTCCAATGAGTCATCAAGTGACTGTTCCTCTTATAAACAAAAGCAAGCATAGAATGGCCGATTCCTTCTGATGGATCGTGTATAATTTATGTTTCCTGAGGCAGGTGGCCAAATGTAGATAAAACTTCAAAGAAACCAAAGCTTTAAAGTTACAGATAATATTCTCATGTTCTGACAAAAGGTCTTTTTGTACTACATAAATACTTCAATGTATCCTTATAACCTCCAAATCCATTTCTAGCTAGATTTTTCTATGTACCTATGGTCATCCAACTCTTTTCTAATGGAATTTGAAATCTATTTCACAAATCAAATATTGTTGAATCCCTATGTCAAAGTAAAAACTTGGATATTAAAGTTTACACCCTCTTAAATACATTATAGCTGAAGTTGAAATCTATTTCATCTGTCTCGTCCTTTCATAATGTTAATGGCTAATGTCATGATGTCCTTTAATCTCCTTTTAGCCAATGAAAACAACATCAGTTCGGTGTGTCTATTAATAAAATTGTGAGGTTGAGTCTTCCACTTTGCTCTTAAGATAATGAGGGTTAAATTAAAACGTGGTAGGGGTGCAAAGCAGGATCTCTGGAAGCGTTGGCATACCATATCATTCAGAAATTTCAAATGTCCATTTGGATGTCACTGCCCCTTCCCCCCAAAAAAATCAAAGGGGTGAATTCACATTGGCTGGTGGTATTCCCGGGGCGGAGGCGGGGGGGGGGGGGGGGGTTGATCTCCCATCAGTCATACAGCCTGCCCATTTTTGATTCCACTGATATCTATGGAATGAAACTGTGGCCGATTCAATAACAGGCAAGCTGCCTGTTCTGTCAGGTTGTCATCCATGTAGTGAAGTTGGATATTCACCCAATGGAATTTTTTCTAGTATTAAGATTTCCTAAAGCATCTTTTTATTTAATTACACTATCTATTATATATTATTTCATTGTGGGGGTTGGTACACATTGCCAAGTATCACTTTTGTTATCTATCAATAATTTCTACCCAAATTACCTTTGTCATTTTAACAATAACTGAACTTAAGTAGTGTCAACTAGTTTACTGGATGGTCTGACATCTGAGCCTTATCCTGCCTTGACCTAATGTCAACAAATAACATCATACAGCAGAAGTCATTTAACAACCACTGGGAAAGGGACCCTAGCAAATTTTTCCCCTACCTAGCCCAGGGTTACCAAGTCTAATTGTAGTGATTAAAAGTTGAGATCAGCCAAAAAAAATCACTAGGATTGTGCCCTAAGATTCCTTGTTTGTATGGAACAGTGTTGAGATAAATTGTGTAACTCCTTCACAACTTGCAATTTTTTATTTATCCTTTCATGGGGTGTGGATATTGCTGGCAAGGCCAGCACTTATTGCCCATACCTAATTACCCTTGAACTGAGTGGCTTACTAGGAGATATCAGGGGGTAGTTAAGAATCAACCACATTGCTGTGAGCCTGGAGTCATATGAGGCCAGACCAGGTAAGGATAACAGATTTCCTTCCAGGACATTAGTGAACCACTCAGGATTTTACAGCAATCAATGATAGTTTTATGGCCATCATTACTAAGACTAAAACAAAAACAGAATTACCTGGAAAAACTCAGCAGGTCTGGCAGCATCGGCGGAGAAGAAAAGAGTTGACGTTTCGAGTCCTCATGACCCTTCGACAGAACTAGGTGAATCCCAGGAAGGGTTGAAATATAAGCTGATATTTCAAACTATCACTCCCCACCGGCCTGCCCAACAATGCAGAAAATTCTCCCCTAATAAAACTATCAGGATCTTTTTAATTGCTGATTTATTGTTTTATTGTGATTTGCTGCTTTTGCCTGATCCCAGGTGGACAATTTGTGGTACTTCTGAGTTTTGAGAATATGGTACTTAACATAGAAGTTAAATATGCATTATATATACTTGATTGAAATATCTAAGATCCTGAGGGGCCTTGACAGAATGGATGTGGCGAGGATGTTTCCTCTTGTGGGAGAATCTACAACTAGAGGGTCACTTTTTAAAAATAAAGGGTCACTCATTTAAGACAGAGGCTGTGATTTTCCGTCCCTGTTGGCATCGGGCGTCATGGTGGGCAATTGCAGACAATTTTGGTGGGAAGGCCAAAATTCATTTTCTCGCTGTCATGAAACCAGTTTGTGATCGTCCGTTTCGTCTGTCAATGGCGGGCTGCCTTCCCCCCGACGCATGTTGAGAACATCATTTTAATGCATCTGCATATAACTAAAAGCCCTGCTCACCAGAATCATCCCGCCACTTCAAATTTACCGTTCACCTCGGAGGGAAAACACACCGGCCCAGAACTTGTCTTGACAAGTGTGATGTACAGAGGTCAGAACTTACTGTTAGGGCCTTGTACGCATCATGGACATCTGAGGAGCAGAAGATGCTGAACCCCCTACAGCTATTGGGCCCTGGAAAATGTCCATTACATGCTGGGTTGATTCTCATGGACAGGACTCCACCTCGAAGAAGTTCATGTCTGGGAACTGTTTGAGGATATCATTGTCTTGGCGATGGTCTTGCTAAGGATGATTGGCGAGTGGGTGGAGAGGAGGGTCCAGCTGTGAGTGGGAGAGGAAAGTGTACCCGGGGGAGGTGGATGGGAGAGGAAGACCTAGGTTTGACTGGGAGAGAAAGATGTAATGGCGAGGATGAGGATGGGAGCGGGGGTGTAAATGATGGTGTCAGCGGGGGGCGGGGGGGGTGGTTGCAGGGTGGGGGGGTTGGTGAGGTGGGGTAAGAGAGTATAGAGGGAGGAGGATGTGATGGGGACAACACGGCAATTGAGGGGATAGGTGTAAGAAAGGGGAGGAAGGTGTAAGGGAAGGAGTTTTTGGGGGGAAGGACTTCGGAGGAGGAAAGGACTTCAGAAGGGGGAAGGATTTTGGAGTGGGAAAGAACTTCGGAAGGGGGAAGGATTTTGGGGGAGGTGTTGGGAAAGGAGTCCACGGGGGAGGAGGGAGTTTGGAAGGGTGAAAGAGTCCGGAGAGAGGAGAGAGTAAGGGTGGAGGAAAGAGTAAGGTGGGGTGGGGAATATGCAGGTGAACATGCAAGGGGGTGGGTACAGGGGGTGCAGGGGTCAACAGTGATAAGGGAAAGGACATGGGTGACTTGGGGAGGGGAAAGGATGGGGGAGCTGAAGACATACTTACATCCAACAACAACCATGCTTCTGAAATTAAAAGTGAGGCGAGCCTCGTGTTGGGTGGGTACAGGTGCTGCAGTGGAGACCAGTCAGTCGGTGAGAGGAGATGCAGGTCAACTCAGATGGACAACTGAAAGAACCCCAGCAGGCAACATTGAAAATGCTCATGACATTGAGATGAGTGTAATGGATGAAGTATCCTTGTGCAAGGAAGAGTATTTGCATGAAGTTCCGAAAGACCCTGCCACACACACACCTCTCCCTCCAGAATCACTTGTGGTCCGGCTTTGTGCAGCTGAACTGCTACTGGGGGGAGAGATGCAGGGGGAGGACTCGCGAAGCCTGTCAATGAAGCTGAAAAACAACATTACACATTATTCAGTGAAAGTGAATATATTTAAGGGGAGGTGGTGGCATAGTGGTATTGTGATTGGATTCCAGAGGCACAGGGTAATGCTCTGGGGACCTGGGTTGAATCCCACCATGGCAGGCAGTGAAATTTGAATTGAATAAAAAAATCTGGAATTAAAAGTCTGAATGACCATGAAACCATTGCTGTTTGTGGTAAAACTCATCTGGTTCACTAATGTCCTTTGGGGAGGGAAATCTGTTATCCTTACTTGGTCTGGCCTACATGTAACTCCAGACCCACAGCAATGTGGTTGACTCTTAAATTGCCATCTGAACAAGGGCAATTAGGGATGGGCAATAAATGCTGGACTAGCCAGTGCCACCCACATCCCATGAATAAAATAAGATATATATTTCTAGATTATAAAGTGACAAAATGTGTTCACCCATGCAACCACATGAGAAATTCTTAACTTTTCTAGGCCTACCACTTCTTCTAGGTGCTGCCCTGACATCTGCAGCAGGGATGGAGACCGCCTGTGCAATAATTGGCCCTGTTGCCTCTGATGACTTCAGCGTGGGTCCTCTGGAAAGCTGAGGTCTTAAAAGCCTCAGTTTGCTTTGTCTCTCCTCCTGTGGGCCAGCTGCTCCCTCTGCAGTGACAGAGGATGAGGTTGAGGAGGCCATAAGAATAAGAGGGAGAGCACAGCTTCTGAGATTCCTGTGTGGATGACTCTGGGTTGTCCAGCAGCCACTCCTCCCTTCAGGTGCCCAAGGTCCCAGCTTGACTCCTTGAGGGGAAAGAGCACCTGGAGGGACGTTGATGTACCTAGTTTTCCTCTCGTGTTGCCACTGCAGGAACTTACCCATGGCTACCATGATGGAGTGCAGGTCTGCAAGCTTCTCTGCATTCTGCTGGACCAGGGTCTCCATGGCGTCACATGTGGACACCACTTTATCAGAGAGCAGGCAGGCACACTCGTCCGACTCATGTACCACTCTGTCGAAGGCTTCCAGCAGCCCCGCTATGTTTAAAATTTAAAACTAGACCTTGGCTGAACAATAATGGCTGAGTCTACCTCTCTCTGTGACCCCAGAACAAAGGAAGCCACTTTGCAGTTTCGAGAAAACTCACATCTCGTTACCTCTGAGGAGCCAATAAAGATCACTTGGGGACTACACAGCCCAACTTCAAAGAGACCTATACAAAGGCCCCTTGCACCTGATACCCAGCTGGCCCACAGGAGACAGAGAGCCTGCTAAGACAAAAGGACCCTCAAGCATTCCTTTCAACTGATAATGGCTGGGATGTTTAGCAATCTTTGAGATCCAGCTGAATTCCAGATGATGGATGCACATTCTTTGTTGAAGACCTAGTGGGAGGTGGGGGTCATGTGACCTAGACCTCTGGCTTGTTGAACAAGTTAATATTGCCGTGCTGAGCTGAATAGCTCAGCCTGCTGCTTTAACATCTGCCTAGCAGACCACACAGAAAGGAACTCTGCGCAGGTTGAAAAGCTGGCCCCATCCTCACTGCTTCTGTTGGAAGTTCTGTACCACTGCTTTCATCACTGTGTGCCTATCTCATCTTGTGAAGTCAACACCACTGGAAAAATGAATTGTGCAACATCAGTTTCCAGCCCGGCAACCTCCATAAGGAATATCTCATTGACCTTTGATTCTGGACTCGGGAACGCATGTGAACCAATATTTATTTTCTCTGTGGCCTCTGTGGTGTAAAACCTTCTTTTCTCTATCCTTCTCTTTACTGTCTGAGTGTGGAGGTGATGTTGTGAACCCTCCTTCCTGTGCTTTGAGTGTGTGCAAATAAACTAACCCGTTAAGTTCATCTATCTTGAGTTTGCTGTCGGGTTATTAATAGGAACTTGGATCAAACAAAAACTGAGGGGTTGAGGAAATACACTACTGCTTATAAAGAGAGAAACAAATCAAAACACCTTTGGTGCTGTTTAAATTAAACCCCCCTCCTCCTGTAACAATAGAGAAGGAACTCAAGATAGTTTTGTACACAAAATTTACAAGATTAATTTTTAATCATTCGGTTCAGCTTTAAGGGGGAGCAAAATTAGAAAGTTTTCAGAAGGCATCACCTCTCCAGGTAAGACAAATAAGTAGAATATTATTAGGGAAATTGGGTTATGTAGGGAATCAAATTCCAGAGTTTGCACCTTGCTTCATTTAAGATGCTTATGATTCTGAAGAATTGATTCATCAGTATTCTGCCCTTCCGAGGGCTAACTAACCTGTAACCCAGCCCAACCAAAAGATATCATTTGTGTTGGTGGACGTCAGTGTTTACAACAGAAGCAGTTGTATTTTGCACATTTCATTCATTTCTTCAACTTAAAAAATATTTGCTTAGATAAAGATTCACTAAGGTTGCCAAATCATTACACAAGTTGCCTGATTTTTGAAAAAAAATTGTGTGACTTCAATAGAAAAATTCTATTGTCGTGAAGCTGTTAATGTATATAATATTTTGGAAAATATGTTTCTTTTAAAATAGAAGTTTACTCTGTGGGGGTGTCTTAATTGGATTAAAGACAACTAGCCTGGGTGCTTTGATATGTACTAGTTTTGATATGTGAGAAAGAGCATGCATTTGCATTTTTTAAATAGAGCATTCAAGAAGTAGGGTGAAAACTTGATGCCTTTTTAGCAGCTACCAAGCAATATGTTTATATGACTAATAAATTTGGTACAATGAATGGGGTTTCATTGTTAAAAGGTAAAGTTCAAAGATACTGGTAAGACAATGAGAATTTGAATTCAATCAGTGGTGGTGGGTATAACATCAGTAGTTTTTGGGGGTGCGCAGGTCGAGGCAATGTAAGATCAAAAGGCAACTGGCTCCACAGTGAAAAGAACCTTTTGAATTTGTAAGGTGAAAATACTTTGACTGGTGCTTAATTAAGTCTATGGGTTGCTGTTGTCTTAATGGAGATTAGTTTGGGAATTTGTTAAAAGTTATGATAGTAGTAAACTGTAGCAATGTGTATATATATTTTAACCTGTGTAAATTAATAAAATTTTTCATTCAGTTTAATGTAAAACCTCGAGAACTGGTGGTCTGATTCCTGAATTTAGAGTTGCATGTCAAACATAACACTTAAAATTATAGGTTATGACAGTTGTTTAAAGTTTCCCTCTGGGATTTTTAAAATAACTCAGCTTTACCAACTGCATCGATCATAACACTATGATGTGTAAAACAGATGGCCAGTTTCCTACCAGATGTATTGACATAAAATTACCCCATAACTGTCAGGTGACATCAACTTGGGCCATTTATGTAGGGGTGGGCATTTTAGAACAGTTCACAAATGAAGAAAATGTGACGGAGAATTTTCTCAGCCCCATGGTGATGGGTTTGGAGGCAGGAGAATAGGGAAAGCCATTTTGGGACAGTTTTCCAATGCTTCCTGCTGCCAGGGAAGTTTCTTGGGCATGGTAGGAATGTAGATTGGCTGTCCGCACCACTGAGGCAGGCAGCCAATTTACACATTTAGGGCTCCAGTTAGGGTGATTTAGAGGGATGTGGGAGCAGGCTGGAGGGGCATCAGAGACAGACACTCCATCCTGAGAAAGGGCCACAGGAAGGAAACATAGCACTCATGACTCCAGGAGGGCTCTCTTCATCATTCACTGGGACCTTCCACCTTCATCGCTTTTTATTAATAATTAAATTTTATGCCTGTGTGTGCTGCTTTGCAAAGCACCCTCAAGATCTCCTACATGACTCAGCCACCCCCACGCTCCAAGTGGAGCTGCTGAGACTTGAGTTTCTAGCTATGGGTTTGGGTCGGCAACATCGGGAGCCCACAAGCCATCCTTAATTGGATGTTGGTCACAGAAGCATCCAATTAGGAGGCTATGTCAAGGAAAATAGCTCTGCCATTCTGGTTTCTGGCAAGTCCGGGCTTGGGATCCTCATTTGGTCCCAAGTCAGGGTCTTGAAGTCCGTGGAAATGTCCTACCCAAGCAGTGTGACCTAATTTCATCACTTGCAATGATGAATTCAATGAACTCATCTTCACTCTGGAGTCAGACATTGTTATACTTCGCAAAAAGAGGCGCTATTAAATTCTAAAGGGCCAAAAAATGCATGCAATAAATTACAGTCCAATAAAGCACCAATGTTATATTTTTAAACTGTTAAGGCAATGCAGAGGCAACCAGCCACATAAATCGTGCAGCTAGTATTCAGGCCTGCTGCAGTTATTTGCTACATCTTAGCTAGGACTCCCTGACAAAATTACTCAAGTGATCCTAACAACTTGGAGTAAACATTTTCACCATTGCACAAGAGAGTTGTTGTCACTAAATGTATTACACGTGCTGTAACTATAGTAACATAACATTACCCTTTTTTGCATATTACAGTGCAATATGAATATTATTCAAAAGTTTTTCAAATTTAACAAATTATATTGCAGTTAATTTGAGGTTAATGAGAGCAATTTTTAATTTCACTGCTTGGGTGCTAAACATGGGGTAGTTGATTTCCTGCCTGCTGCAGAAACTACCCAATTTCACTCCATTGATTCCAGGCAATTGACCAGATAGTGACGTTGAATTCCTGAGAGCTGTGGCACACATTGGTCTGGTCCCAGAGAAGTGAAAGAACCCTCAAGATCTTGGAAAGTGTAGAGGAATTCTTGGGTGGAATTAAAACAGAACAGGAAATGGGTTGTTGAGATTTGTGGGTGGAAACTTTTAGGGCTAATGAAATATATAAAATGTTAAATTAGTAGTATTAGCTTTGTTTAATTCTTGTACTTTAAAAGTTTTTGTTTTGAACGTGAAACCTTGCGGTATAGTTCTTCCAAGTAATAACTAGGGCCAAAATTTTCCGTTTGGAGGGTGGGCAGAGCAGGATTGGAGTGGACCTGATCAGCGCCCGCGATAGGGGCCACACTGCCATTTTGCGTGGGTGGGCCAATTAAGGCCCACCCAGTGCATTTCCGACTCCCGTGGGTAGTGGGAGTGTGTGGGCTGCGGCGGGCGTGTACAGACCGCTGGTTCCAATGGCAACCCGGCAGTCTGTTTAAAGGAAGGCCTGGCAGCCTCCTGTAGGCTGCTTGCAATGGACACCTGGAGATCCAACAGCAAGGGGTCTGCTGAGCAGGGCACTCAGGAGGGAAGGGCAGAGGAGCAGGGCAGGTTGCAGGGTCTGCCACAGGAGCAGGGCAGGCTGCAGGATAGGCCAGCGGGGGGACCAATGTGCCCCTCGCTTTTCTGATGATTGCCTTGCTGTCCTCCTCGAGGAGGTGGAAGCACAGCGGGAGGTGCTGGCTCCCCAGGATGGGAGGAGGAGGCCTCCCGACATGACCAAAGGTGCCTGGGAGGAGGTGGTGAGCTTCCGCGACATGGTGCGGTGCACCTGGATCCAGTGCCATAAGTGCTTCAATGATTTGTTGCACTCTGGAAGGGTGAGTACCATGTTGGCATTGGGCATTTAACCCAGTAGGTAGCCTTAGCCTTTGTGGGCGCCCTCCCAAGTCTTACTGTTGTGACTGCATTGAATCATGTTGGGTATTTCTCGTACGCTGGGTGGGCAAGCAGATAGTGCCCATGCTTACATCAGCCTGAGTCGTTCATGGGGAGATGTGTTCTCCCCCGCACCATGTGTTGCTCTTAGTCGCACATGACTAGTCTGGGGGCAACCTGCAGGAGATGCAGCTGGGCGCATACTCAGACTCCAGCACATGTCCTATTCACAGTGATGAGATTGTGGAAGGGGAACCTTAAGATCTCGTGGCCAAGAGCCATCTGCTGCCCTCAACGCAGCACCTAGTTGCACCTCCTTGCTATGGGAGCTAAGACTGTGTTTTTCCTAAAGTGATGTATGCAGAATGTGTCCAAGGTGGCCGTTGGGGTAGGGTTGGGAGCAGGTTTACTATCTTTTTGTGACTGATCAGTAGCAGTGTGGAGAGGAGGCACTGGAGGCCTGATATGGGCCACTGTGGTTGGGGTGCGGCGTGCACAAAGTTTTATACTGAGCCACAAAAGCAGATATTAGGGCAAGTGAGCTAGGATTTAAGGAGTGTCTTAAAGGAGGATGTGTTGGCGGGGGTAGAGAGACGTAGAAGTTTGGGGAGGGAACTAGGGTCTAGGCAGCTGAAGGCTTCGCCACCAATGGTGGAGCAGAGAAAATCGTGAATGTGCAAGAAACAGAATTGAAGGAGAGCAGATATTTTGGAGGATTGTAGGACTAGAGGAGTTTACAGAGATAGGGAAGAACAAGGCCTTGGAGGGATTTGTAAACATGCAGGATGTGAATTTTAAAACTTGATACATTGGTCAATTGGGAGCCAATGTAAGTCAATGAGGACAGGAGTGATGGGGTGAACAGGACTTGGTGTGAGCGAGTACGTATGCAGTAGAATTTTGGATGAGTTCAAATTTACAGACGGTAGAATGTATAAGACTGGCCAGGGTTGTGCTGGAGTAGTCAAGTCAAGAGATACCAAAGGCATGCATGAGAGTTTAGCAGGCGATGAACTGAGGCAGGGGTGAGGGCGGGTGACATTACAGTCTTGGAAGTAGATAGTCTTGGTGATGGACTGGATGATTGGAAGCTCACCTCAGGGTCAAATAGCTATTGTTGTTTTGAACGTCAAGGCTGTAGGCCAGTCCCTTTCACTCTTTAGGCTGGTTTATTCATGCTTCATTAAAACATTGCCATTATACATCATCAAAAATAAAATAAGTAGGCCTTGATATTGTGAATCGGCAGTCTTCTGTGGTCTTTGGCCCAACCATCTTCAGCTGCTTCATCAATGACCTCCCCTTCATCATAGGGTCAGAAGTGGGGATATTCACTGATGATTGCACAGTATTCAGCACCATTCATGACTTTTCAGAAACTGAAGCAGTCCATGTCCAAATGCAACAATTTTTGAACAACATTCAGGCTTGGGCTAATATGTGGCAAGTAAGATTTGCACCACAGAAGTGCCAGACAATGACCATCCCCAACAAGAGAGAATCCAACCATCTCCCCTTGACATTCAACGGCATTACCATCACTGAATCCCCCACTATCAACATCCTGAGGGTTACCATCCACCAGAAACTGAACTGAGCCAGCCATATAAATGCTGTGGCTCCAAGAGCAGCTCAGAGGTTGGGAATCCTGCGGCGAGTAATTCATCTCCTGGCTCCCCAAAGCCTGTCCACCATCTACAAGGCACAAGTTGGGAGTGTGGGGTAAAACACTCCACTTGTCTGGATGAGTGCAGATCCAACAACGCTCAAGATGTTTGACACCATCCAGGAAAAAGCTCGCTTGATGGCACCACATTCATCACCTTCAACACTCACTCCCTTCATCTCTGACGTACAGTAGCAGCAGTGTGTACCATCTACATGATGCACTGCAGCAACTTACTGTGCCTTCTTCGACAGCATGTTCCAAACCTGTGACCTCTACCACCCAGAAGGACAAGGGCAGCAGATGCATGTGAACACCACCACCTGGAAGTTCCCCTCCAAGCTACACACCAGCTTAACTTGGAAATATATTACTGTTCCTTCATTTTCTCTGGGTCAAAACCCTGGAACTCCATTCCAAACAGCACCGTGAACTGCAGCTGGTAGCTCACCACCACTTTCTCAAAGGCAATTAGGAATGAGCAATAAATGGCCTAGCCAGAGACACCCACATCCCATGAAAGAATTAAAAAAAAAACTGTTAATTCAAATTAAGTTAGATCTAACTGTGTAATCTGATATTGTGTACAGCATCACAGGAAGTGATGAAATATCGCACGGTTTGCTCTTTCTCATGCAGCCTTGTGTTAGATAACACAGTAAGCCACGATCTCAACAAAACTCCTCTTTAACATACCTTTGCAGACTCAGTGGTCTGAATTTTCAGGATGGTGGTGTATGGGGAACACATCCTGTTGACTCCAGCAGCCCCAATGCCATATTAGCTTGAGCAAATGTTAATTGCCACAGAGATTCAGATTGGCCAGCAGCTATCCCGTCCCTCCAGGCACAGCGCTGCAGTAACTAGAAAAGGCACTGCAGGGAGCTGCATGGCACTAACACCCGGGGCCTGGTGGACAAGGTAAGTAGCAGGGGCCCCAGGATGGGCAGGGTAGGGAAGACCTGGGGGGGTCATGAGGTGGGCAATCAGGGTCTCGGGGGATAGGCTGGGGTGGGGGTTGGGCAGAGGGAGGTCCGTAGGTCGCTGGGTCTTTAGGGGAGGGCACACCCAGACAGAAGTGGGCTTCTGCTGGAGGCGTTTCCCTCCCCCCTCATTCCCACCCGACTTCCATCTATGTTTATTTCTGGCTTTCACCCCGCCCCCCACCCCAACCCTGTCTGTCATCTGCCCGCCAGCCTAACAACTGAGGCGTGGCAGGAAATGACCCTTTAGTGGCCATTAAGTGGGAGGGGGGGGCAGCGTAAAATTCTGGCCAGTAGGTATCCTGTGTGTGGTGAACAGTACCAAAAATACATGGTGGCAGCAAGTGATAGAACAGTTATGGAAAGGTCTCTATCTTTACTGCAAAGCTTCGGAAATGTCACAGGCCCCAAACAAGCAGGGCATGGCAGAATTGTTATTTGAGATAAGAACCATGTCGGGCTTCACTGCAAAGGCAAGCAGTGAGTAGATCAGTACGCAATTATATGTGATAGGTGGCTGTGCAGCTGATATCCTCATCAGGCAGGGTATCAATGAGGAAAAAGTCATATGTGATGAAATAATTAAAGCACTTGACACATACTTCAATCTGAGAAAGAATACTATTGTTGAACAGGCTAAATTTAACAAACACATCCGATTACAAGGTGTTGGTGCATTTATAAATAACTTGTATGGACTTGTAGAGAACTGTGGATATGGCACCTTAAAAGATGAACTGATCATAGACATAATTACACTGGGACTGCTGGATGATGCCTTGTCTGCCCACCTGCAGTCAAGAGAAGATTTAACCTTAGCAAATGCAATCCAAGTGAGCAGACAAGCTGAGGTCAGGAAGCAGAATTGATCTGTGATTTGAAGTGATAGGGAGAGCCCTATCTCATAAACAACTGACTCAGTAAGATATGTCAGATGTAATATCAGAGAAGCTGCTATACAAAAAGCAGGGGATTCAAATTAAAAACAGCCCCAGCTAACTGTAATTGGGGTGGCAGGGAAAAACACAGGGGTGAAAATTGCCCTGCCAAAGAGGCCAAATGCCATTTATGCAGTAGGGCGGACCACTTCCAGGTTGTGTGCCGTAGCAAGAAACCTGCACAGAATACGCACAAAGGGAAGCCATTGGAAGGTGACCAAATTCATGAAGTAGATGATATCCATGATATTGGGGTGATCCAGGAACCAAGCAGAAGCTACTGCAGTGCTGATATCCTAGTAGAGGGGAACAAGGCACATTTTAAGTTGGACACAAGTGCAGCAGTTTTGGTTCTTTCTGATGCCGATGGAGAGAAGGTCTCTTCAGTCATCTTGTGAAAAACTATACAGGCCAGGAGGGATAGGACTCAAGGTCAAATGAGAACTGAAGGCAACCCTCCAATAATTCACAGAAGCATTGGACGGAATCACCCCAGATTTGCACTAAGTGTGCTAGCGGGTGGGGAAAAACAATGCTTTACCCACCGACTGCAATGGCGGCATTTCTCACAGTATCATCACAATCCCGCCACATTAATTATGCATTCCCGGGAAACACGCCATTTCAATGGTGGCCGGCTCTCATTTCCCCAGCATGCCATCATTGCACCGGGCATCATATTTAAAGTGCAGCTACGCACACACTTCTTAGTGCTTCCAGCCCTCAACTGATGCATGGAAGACATGACCCCGAAAGGGAAAAAGACTGCAGGCCTCAGGTTTAATGGTGCATCCCTTGAGTGCCTTTTGAATGCACTAGAGGCTCACCATTATGTTGTCTCTCCCCACCCTGGCCGCAGGATGGGCAGCGACCTCAGTAATCCAGCTTGGGAGGCGTTGAGTGGAGGTCAGTGCCAATGCCCTGCAAAAGAGGACAGCCACCCAGTGCTGCTACAGGATGAACGATCTCATCTGTTCCGCCACGGTAAGTCACTCTTCTCATCACTCTCAACTCACACACTGACAAACCCATCACACATCCATTGGGATCTCACGCCTCAAGGGACAAAACCACAAACTATCACACACACCCTCACATCTTCCTCAGGCTCACATCCTCTGGAGCTTGTGGCCTCGTCCCATCCATGTCTGCGCTCAACACACAAACATTCCACGCCGTGCCTTGCATCCTGCTCGCACTGTCTTGATTTGTTTTCATGCAGGAGAAACCCGCTCACAACAGCAGGTTAAGGTCCCAGACCAGGGGTGGAGAGGCCAACGTTAACCCCTCACTTACTTTGAGGATTATGCTATCAGGCTGACTGGTGAGGATGTGGACTGTCATGAAGCTATTAATGTATATAATATTGTTGGAAATTATTTTTTTTAAAATAGAGGTTTAGTCTCTGGGTGTGTCTTAATCGGATGAAAGCCAGCTAGTCTGGGTGCATTGATATATACTAGTTTTGAAATATGAGAGAGCTCTCAATCTGCTGTATTGTTAAAAGATCTCACATTCCTTGACAATGCTTTTAGATCTTGGATCCTATTTGGTTGTGAAACCATTTCAACCCGTGTTGTTATCTCATCAAAAATTTGAATCAAATTGATTAATGACAATTTGCCCTTAACAAATCTGTGCTAGCTTTCCTTAATTAATCCATTTTTGTCCAAGTAACTGTTAAACATTCATGTAAACAGTCTACATTGTTTACTTCAAAAAGGGCACCCTGATTTAACTATTCTTGAACCCTTTGAGATATAAGTTTATTATCTGTGCATCTTTCTTTACTATAGTTATTCAATCCTTCTGTCTATTTTATTACACAAGCCACTAAAGTTATATTTTACAGATTTGCGCTTGATGTTTTCCCATTTACTTTATTCCCTTGGATAAGCATTTCTTGTAGATAACACTCAGACAATAAAAGCAGAAGACAAGCTGTGGTTTCTACTGTGGCATCTTAAAGGTATCTTGTTTTTCTTGGAAAACCTTTTTCTCTAAAACACAAAGTAGATTGATTATTAACCCTTAAATTAATTTGCTGTATGATTGTATCCAAGAAATCCTGGATTAATACTGAAAGGTTGCCTCCCTAGCTGGAGAGTTTAGAAGTGGAATTGAGGGGACTAGGTGGCATGGTCTCAAGATAAGGGGGCTGGTCATTTAGGATTAAGATGAAGAGAAATGCTTCATTCAAAGTCTTGTGAATCTTTATGTCTCTCCCACAGAGTGCTGTGGATGCTCAATCTTTGAGTATTCAAGACTGAGGCCTGAATATTCACTCTTACAGCTGGTGTGCAGAGGTGGGAGAATTGCATTCTCCGTGAACTGCCGCCCAAAAAATTTTCAGTCCAGGCGGGTGGGTGAAAATGGGAGTTGTGGAAGGCAACTCCGGAAATAGTGTAGAGGCTGCTGGGTGTGGAGATGGGCTGGGCAGAATGCCTGCCTTGGTGCACCAGCACTTTGTCCAAGATTTAAAAAAACAATAAAACATAAAACAGCCCTCGAACCCTCACCCTCACACCACCTCATCTCTCACACGCTTCCTATGCCCCATCCATGTCCACCTATCCAACATATACCCTCTACACACCCTATGGTCCTTTATAGCCTCCATGCCAACCTATACTCATCTACCCACATCCATGGTCCCTTAAATCCCCTATGCCAACTTAGTGCCAAGTCATATCAACACATGCCCCTCACCTACCACTCTTAGCCCTTCTATGCAACTCACCTGGTATCCACCATGGGTAGACTTCAAGACCAATGCTGAGATTAAATAGAATAGAGTGTCTATTGCAATGCAGATGTTATTTTTTATAAAACACTCTCATTCATAAAAAAAATTTCTTCATTTATATTCCTTCAACTACATAATCCGTTTCATTCATTTGCTTACTCTCTTATAAAAACACACATTGGAATTCATTGTTCTACTTCAAGGAGTCTATAACCACTTGTAGCTGTCAATCAATCTGTGAAATTGCAAGCACCCCAGTGTGATAATGGAAGGTTGTGAAATCAGTTATGCTGCATTAACCCAGTAATGAAAGCCCTTATGTTTATGTCAACAGACAGATTAAAATACCAAGTAATGATTTTTTTTAACACTCCATGCAGTTTTTTTTTCAAAGATTTAAAGGGCAGGAGTTATAAATGCCTTGATAGTTTGGCAGTTGTTTTTGACAGTTCATTTTGACATTATTGCGTTGCTTTTGATAATTGCTTTTGATACTTTTGACAGTTGCTTTTGACAGCTCTCTTGACAGTAACAAAGAGCCAATACATTTTTCATGCACATTCATGTCTACTTTTAACAATCCCAAAGAGCTCATTAACTCTCCCAAAGGGCACCTTACCTCTCTCAAAGATGTCCTCGGGCCATATCCAAAAAGGCACCCTACCTCTCCAGGAGAGTACCCCACCATTTCATTGATTCCATAAAGTTTAGGCCTGTGCCTACCAGGTCTAATCTGCACATGTCATGTTTCCCACTCCTGACTAATGAAAATCAGACATGACTGGAGGCAACTGCTGTTTTATATGACAGCTTCCTCAATGAAATGAGCATGTACGAATCCTGAACCTGCCTATTCCCACACCTGCAAAAATAGTAGGTGCCATGTTTGGATGGGGGCCGGGGTGAGACTTCCAGACTTCAGCTCCCTCTGCCATTTTCACAACAACACAGAGGCTGTCAATGACTATGAAAATCCAGGCATTAAATTGATAGATATTTGGGGTTGAATTTTTGCCATGAATGTGAGAAACTGGAGTTGGGTTTCTTTTCAGAAATAAATGGCCAGAATTCCACCTCTAGGGGAAACTGATTAAAATTAATATTTACATGTTGGTTAGTCCTTAATTGGCATGGAGACGGATTTCCTATTCAATTAAGGACATCAGATGGTTCTCGAAACTGGAGGGCCAATCTGGGCCTTGCAGCTTCAGAGACGTACATGCCTGCAATACATGAGTGCATAACTGATGGGGGGGTGAGGGGGGCATATCAACAAGAAGGTGTCCTCTGAGACAGTTTTTAAAACTTTTATTGAAAAAGCAACCAGACTTTAACACTGTGGGAGAAAGGGGGATGCCCTCTACAGGGAGTCTTGGGTTGTTGCCCCACAGTCAGGCAGGTGGGCCTGTAGGCCAGTGTAGCACTGGCATCCCAGCCTGCTGCTGTGTTTCTGCCTCATTGCAGTAGATCTGCACCCCTCCTCTGACTCCCTACCCACCCACGTTGCATTGAGAAACTAGAGGCTGACAGGGTAATCCCAGACGGCCTCCTTAACTTATCTTTCACAAGGTTCTTAATGAGCCCAATTGTCTGTCCAGCTCACGGGAACAGGTAGTCTCCCGGAGCCCTGAACTCACCTCGTTTAAAATATCTGGTACCAGAAACATTGTCCTGAGACTGACACGACAGCTGGTACCAGTATTTTCGGCCCCCACTCCCGAACAAAACCTATGTTCCTGACTTGCTGAGGAAGGAGTGGGGGGGGTGTAATAAATTCAGCCATTGGACTCTAATGAAATGATGGAATGTGAGGAGTGTGCATAAAAATGGAGTTGAGTTTGAACATCAGCCATAACCTGTATGGCTACTCCTGCTCCTATTTCTTGTATGATTTTAACAGCTGGGTTTCATTCTTATTATATACAGTGACCTTCTAGCCAAAGCAATTAACAAGGAGACCAATGAATGGCAGAGAGATTTAGGCTGGCAGGGGCTTCATGTTTAAGAGTACAGAACAGTTTGGCATTTGCCTTGGTCTATCCTCAGCCAGTTCCAATGTGAATTTAAAATCCGGGCTTTCATGTAACAACAATTTTGATATTGTTCAAAGTCTTTTATTATTGTATCCAAAAGATATTATCCCCAACGAGCCACATCCAGTATATATTGGGCATTTTAACATGTGATGAAACTTGAAACAAAATACCCTTTGCCACTAGCCAGATTCATATTGGAAAGTAGAAGGCCCTAAAATTGCCCAGGTGAACATATCCCAGTGTAGTGGCCAGGCTGTATCTGTCTGTGCCTATCATTGCTGATACCACCAGAGTTTGGCAGAGCCAAAGAATGCACTACGAGGCACATCTGGGGTTTCCCCATCAGGAGAGGCCACATAACGCAGTGTGAGTGGCCAGTAGGAAGAGAGTGGGTGGGGTTCTGGATCTCCAAGGCAAAAAGTGAGCAGTGAGTCCTATTGTAATAGAGTGATTCATTCTTCTTTCATAACTTCCCAAACCCAGCCTGGATCCCAGCCCTCAGAGTAATATTTATGCCGGCATGGAGACTAGTTGTGCTTCTTCTTCTTCAATATGCCAACCCCTAATTTTATGCAGGGTTTCTTTTGAGTGAGAACACAAGAATTTGTAGTATTTTCTCTTGGCCCTGGTCTCTCTGACATGAATTTCCAAGTCAGGGACAGGCAGGGAGGCATTTAACCTATTTTAGATCCCACAAGAACTCCTGTCCGAGCCTGGAACCCTGCTTGTGGCCATTCTGTCAAAGACCTGCCAAATTGCAGCTGGGAATCCAGTAGAATGGCTCTAACATTGGCTCCAAAATGTCTCATCCAAACATTATAGGCACTAAACCCTGGACCCTGGACCCCAAAGACCTGAAATCACTCTGCAATTATACCAGCTGAGGACTTGGGGCAGAATTTTTACTCAGTGAGTGGGCGCATGCCTGACCCAACCAAGCGTGAAATTATACGCGTTGACATCAGCCGAGTGTGCCGACGTCAACATGCAGACACGTGATAGTTTGGTCGGCAGGTGCGCAGAGTGCCCATCGGCCATTAAAAGGCCAATTAAGGCCATTAAGTTATCAATTGTCCTTAATTTTTCATTGCCCATTCAATCTAACGGTTGATGAGCAGGTGAACAGAACAAGCGGCCTTTGCATTTTATTGAATGAGGTTTCCTGAGAAAAGCGAAGGCTGCGTGGGCTCTTCGCCTGCTTGCCAACCTTAAGGTTGGACAGGCATCGCTGTTAATTATGTAAATTACTCTCGTAATAGCCTTAATAGGCCTTTGACAGTTCGGTGGGCATGTGCCCGCCGAATGAAATGTCTAAATGACACGTGCTGACATCAGGACGAAAGAACCCACACACTGAAGGCAATATTGTGGCCCTGGATAGAGCTGGTTCTGTCTCTGACAACTCAATTTCTACTGGGAAATTTTTCCACCCACGCTGAAGAAGGGATTCTTATTGTAATTGGATTTCCAATGGATGTTCCCTCATTTGTTATTTTAATCTCAGAGGAGCTGTACAAGGCTTAGGAAAGAAATTGATAAGGACAGCATCTCTACAACTTCACCCCCCCTATCCCCCAGCAACCTGTCTGCAGAAACAATTTAGGGCCACACAAGGGGCATGTGTAATATTATCCAGAGTGCCATTTGGGTATGCATTCTTCAGGAGTTCATTCAGTTTGGCAGCAATGTGATAGAGCCACACAGTTTCATTAAGTTTCTGAGCTCTCCAAAGTACAATAGGCTCAAGCTGGGGTAGAATAAATGGCACACACTACCAACTTTCCTATTCTGAAGTTTCCTCCCATTGGCATCCATCAATCTATTTTCCTTCTGTTGTGTTACACCCAAAATTTTATCTGTCTCGTTCGGAATGCCTACTTTGGATTCCTCTGCCCGCTCTTCCAGTGGAAAGAAATCTTCAAAATGTCATGAAATTTCAGATGAGACATTTCTGTTATAAATCTCTGCTCATTCACTGAGCAAAAGAGGAATCTGCAGCCAGTCTTCCCTTGACATAAGTTTCTTCACATCACCAGTGAACACAGGCACAGACTCCCTTTTCCTCCCCACATTCCCCAGTTCTTATATATACTTAGGAATTATGCCCTAACCTTTCCCCAATTAGTAACAACTGCTCTCACATACAACTAGATCATGCATTTCATTGTGAAAGGATTGTAACATTAACAATTTCAACACACTGATGCTCAATTCATGTGGTCCATTACTTCTTGGAGGATAGCTGAGGTGTACTGTTAATGATAGAGTTGATCTGCAGACAACTTTCTAAGGGGAAACATTAAGTTTATTTGCAATATACTCAACAGCAACTGCACACGTGCTCTCAACTCCAACTCTATATCTACACTGACTGCTGAAATAGCCCACGCTATAGACCTATTAGTTACTGCAGATCATGAGATCTCTCCTAACAAGTATTATTCTTAATGGCACATTACTCACTGAGCAACATTGTCCCCCATCGGGGGTGATGTGCGGAAGCGGATGCTGCCTCAGGGAGGTCAGCTCAGGTTTGAAACATTAAATAAAGATTAGAAAAAAAATTACTGACATGTCCCCTCATGTGCCACTGTCACATGAGCTGGGACATGTCAATTTCTTTTATTTAGACATTTAATACTAATTTTAATATCCTCATGAAACCTCATCCCGCCTGTGGATGAGGTTTCATTATTGTTTGGAAGCCAGCTTGGGCTCCCTGCCTGCCCGCCAACCTTAAGGTTGGACGGGCAGATCCATTGATTGCTTCAGTTACATTAGTAATGGTGGTAAGTGGCCGTTGACAGGTCGGCCGTCATGCAACCGACTCGCCTGCGCGCCCGCCGACCTGAAAATGTAAATGATGTGGGGTGATGTTGGGGCACCCGCCCAAAGTCACCCCGCATCATTTTACGTGTTGGAGAATGGAGCCCACCCCTCCCTCACCCACTGGAAGATGCAGCCCACTAAATAAAACCATTATTACTACATTCCTTCCCCCTTTAACTCAGCTATACATATTATATTTACAAGAACAGATTTTTCAGGACAACATAATATTTACACAGGGTAAGAAATTTAGAAGTTCACTCTTTCAGGTGGTTTCCTGGTAGGTGTGGAACATCGCAGCTGCACAACTTCAGATTCTTTGTCAGGTGCCTCCTTTTCCAGGGTTGCCTGAATATCAGGTACTTTGGTGGGCACTTGCAGTTCCATATCTTCAACTCTTAGAGGAACATCAGACATGTCAGTCCTGGGTTGAGTATCTTCAACAGGAAACGCAGGCCCAGTTATCGTCGCTGGTGGAATCAATTCTTGGTGATTTGTCTCTCTTTTCCTTAAATGGTTCACATGCTTACAGATGATCTGGCCTTCTACCTCCAAATGGTAAGATAGAGGTCCAGTCACCACACTTATTTCACCCGGTAATCACTTTGATCCTTCCCCGAAGTTTTCCACCATACCGGCTCTCCTGCCGTAAATTTCCTCTCGCAACTATGCCAGTCATGTCTAGTTTTCTGACTTCCCTGACTCATTTCCATCATCCCCTCTAAATTCAGCTTTATTAAGCTCAATCTCATCCTGAGACAATGTTTCAACAAAAGCTCTGCAGGTGTGACACCTGTTGTGTGACGGGTAGGCCTCGAGTAAAAAAGAAAGCTTGGTTGCCAAGGAATCACCAGTTAGCTTTTTCATGCCTGCCTTGAATGTTTGAACTGCCCTTTCAGCCAGTTTGTTTGAGGAATGGTGGTATAGTGTAGTTTTCACATGAGTGATACCGTTGAAGCTGATAAACTGTTGAAAATCAGCACTCGTAAATGCCATGCCATTATCGGAAACAACTACTTCTGGCAGTCCGTGAACGGCAATCCTCTGACGTAGTTTCTCAATTGTAGCGTCCAATGTTGG
Organism: Carcharodon carcharias; assembly: GCF_017639515.1. Lineage (NCBI taxonomy): Eukaryota > Metazoa > Chordata > Chondrichthyes > Lamniformes > Lamnidae > Carcharodon > Carcharodon carcharias. The sequence continues at coordinate 44,652,351 of NC_054477.1, read as the reverse complement.
TCACTTCACCTCATATATGTCCAACCATTTTGAATGGGCATCGGCAATGAGCAGAAACATTATTCCCTGGAACGGTCCAACGTAGTCAATGTCTAACTGCACCCAGGGTCTATCTGGCCACTCCCATAGGTGTAAAGGAGCTGTCACTGGCAACTTTTGCAGTTGCTGACATTTTACTAAACTCTCTATTTCGCCATCCATTTCTGGCCACTATAAATAGCTGCTTGCCATGGTCTTCATTCGGAAAATTCCTGGATGTGAACTATATAGTTCAACTAAAAGAGGCTCCCTTCCCTTTGGAGGAAATATCACTTGTGCACCCAATCCTGACTGATTATTTCATGTCTTCTGTTGAAGTACGGTTTTATTTAATCAGATAGGGGCTCCTGAGCCCAACCATGAAGCACTTGCTCTCATACCTGAGATAGGACTGGGTCCCGACTTGTCCAGTCTCTGAGCTGTTGAGCACACACCATCGAGGAATCTAAGAAATTTAAGAGTAAAACAAGTTCTTATGAAACTGGGACATGCTCATCATTTTGTAAAGGCAAACGCCTAAGAGCATCGGTGTTTGTGATTTAATTGCCAGGCCTATGTACAAAAGTGTATTCGTATGCTGCCAGAATTAAGGCCCTATTAGTATTACTGTATCTTCTTTCTATGTGCCTTCTTATTTCTGGTGCAGACTTTAATTGTGGCCTTCTTTTTGACTTCAATTTTGGCCAGACTTCACTCAGATGCTAGCTCAACTTGTCTGAGTTCAGTGGCTGAGTCTCCCAAAATTTCATTATTTGTCTGCTTTTTGCCAAATTCTGCAACTTTTGTTTCCAAAGCCTTTTTGGCTTCATTTACTTGATTCTTCAGCCCTTCTGTCTTTTTATTGTATTCGTTTTTTTGCCTCCTGGAAAATTGAACATTGTTGTGTCTTCTCTGCCAACTTATTCTTCAGTTTGTTCAGAGAAGTGATGTATTCTTTCTGTTTCTCTTCATATTTTTCCAAAGGTATAAACTTTGACTTGAGGGAATCTTGTAGTGTGTGAAGGTCTTTCAACAGGTTTTATTTTTCCCTTTGAAGGTTGGTCACCTGATCCCGAACTCTGTCATCAAGCAGGGTCTCTTTGTGATTCTTCTGCTGTTTTTCCAGGTTTTGGACAGCCTGCATTTCTTTAGGTTGTTGAGTCCATACACATTCCTTTTTCAAAACAGGAATGCTTCCAGCTTCTTTTTGGAATCTCTGTGGCCCATCAAGGTTGATTTCCCTTAGCCAATTTTGCCCGAGAAAGCTTGGCCCTCTGCCTCTCAATACCAACACAGGTGGCTTTGCCGATTAGCTTCCATAATGGACAGTTACCCTGCTTGTGCCATTTACCCAAATGTCTTCACCCATAAATGCTTTTAGCTTGGCAGCTGTTTGTTCTAAACTTAATTGATGTTCATCATTATTCAAATATCTATAAGTATATTCTTCAATTACTGTAGTGGAAGCTCCCGTGTCAATTCCATTTTAACAGGTTTGCCATTTACTTTCACTGTGACAAATATTGGTTCTGTCTTTCCAACTTTCAGATTAAACAATGAGTAAATGTCAGAATTTGTTGTTTCAGGCTCTTCCACATTGGGTTTCTTCTTTTGTTTACAAGCCTGCTTGAATCTTTCCTTGCACTGCCTCATCATATGTCATTTCTGTGACAATAGTGGCATTTGATTTTTTAAAAGTCTAATTGTTTCCACCTCTATTAAAGATATTATTCAACTTCACTGCTAAATTGTTTTTCTTTATTCTTCAGCTAGCGGGGGCTGTTTCCCGCTTCTCAGCAGAGTCTTGCTTTTTCACACCACTTTCGGCTGAGGTTTTTAATCCGATGTGGAGGACGGCACCATTTTGCACATATTCTATTGCTTTTGAATCTCTTACTGCACTTTCCACAGCCAGCGCTATCTCTAGCACCTTCTTGAAATCGAGATTCACTTTGGACAATAATCTTTTCTGAATAGTGTCCTCCTTCACACTACACACTAAACAATCTCTGAGCATGTCGTTCAGAGTGGTACTGAATTCACAATGTTCCGATAGCTGCTTCAAATTTTCCACGTAGCATGCAATTGTCTCATCTGGGGCTCGATTTCATCAATTAAACTTGAACTTCCGCATAGTGACTGAGGGCTTTGGTTGAAAGTGACCCTTCAAGAGGTCCACTAATTCATCAACAGTTTTCATATCTGGGGCACTAGGTGCCGTCAAACTTTGAATCAAACCATAGGTTTTGCTCCCACAAGTACTCAAGAGAATTGCTTGCCTCTTCTCTCCCCCCAGAATCTCATTTTCTTGAAAAAAGAATGTGAGGCATTCTATGTGTTGAGGCCAATCATCTGTGGCTGATTCAAGAGGATCAATTCTCCAAAATTTTGGCATTTTGGGTGAGGATAACTTTTTCAATTCTAATGGAGCTTGCTACTTACATTCACTGGGAGAGGAACAGTGCTGATTTCTTTTTAATTTGATTTCTTCTATGCAATCCTCTTTTACCCTCATTACCAGTTTGTTGTAGGGTGGCCGAATTGTACTATTAGTGATAGAGTTGATCAGCTGACACTCCTTGAGAGGAAACACTAAGTTCATTTACGACATGCTCAGCAGCAACTACACATGTGCTTTCAACTCTAACTCAATCTCTACACTGACTGTGGTGGGAGCCCGGCCAACTCTCCAATTGGTTACTACAGATCATGGGATCTTCCCTAACAAGTATTATACTTAAAGGTACATTACACACTAAATAAAACCATAATTACTACACCTGTGAAAGCAGTCGTCTACCCAATCTAACCAGCCAAAAATGTTACATTCATCCATCAAGCCAAATGACACCCTGACTGGTCAACCTGAGTCATCTACCAATTCCCCTCCTGCCCAGCAGAGTCTCAGAGACTACCTGCAGGACTCAAGCTCCCAATCTCCTCCAAAGGAGAAAGGGACCCAATGTGATAGACTCATGAAAACTGTCATACTGGCTTTCCCTATGAAAGAAAGGAAGAAAGAAAGAGGACTGAAGAGAAGAAAAAAAGGTTAAGGACTGCAACACACCAGAGCTAAGGTTGTGGTTTGTTTGGTCTTTGCAATATTGAAATGGAAGTCAGGCACTTGGGGGAGATGTAGATAAGGAGTTCATTCTAACTTTGTAAGATGCAAATCAGATACTGTATACAACATTGCAGGAAATGATGCAATATCACATGGTTTACTCTTTCTTATGCAGCTTCATGTAAGATGTAATCAGCACAGTAAGATGTGTCTCAATAAAACTCTTGTTTTTCATACCATTACAGAATCAGTAAATATTCTGTATCAGTGAACAAAACCAAGAATATATCATCCACCAGCTAGGCAATTGGGGTGGGACGACTGGCTACCAAATGATCCAAAATCTGACCCCTCCAGCAATCATGTGGTCAGAGCAGGGCAAAGGCAAGTAGAGTAACAGCAATTAATACATTCCAGGAAGCCTGAAGAATTTGTGGGGGGTGAAGATGGGGTGGGGAGAAATCATACCAACGATGCGGCTGCAGGATTTAAAACTCAATTACCTTACTAGCAGAACCAGCAGGCAGCAAAATGAAGAAGTGTTATTTGTTCCAAAACCTAGGATTGCTCAATCGATAGACTGCACTGAACAGTGAGAAACCTTCCTTTCCACAGTGTTCAAGTGTGGGAAGGCCTTTTATCCACTAACTGCAGCAGTATTGAAAATAAAGTTGAATGTTAATCATGGCCCACAGTCACATTACAATAGATTTAAAATATATTTGTGACTTATTCATAGAAAGTAAGCATCACATCAAGTAACATTAATTAAAGAACATTGGGAAACAGATGCCCTAAAATGAAGTGTTCATTTTAAGTTTAGATTAGAAAATAAGTTTTCAAAACATTTGACAGGTCATTTTATTGATTATTAGCAATTTCTCAACAACAAGCTGTAACAGGCATTGATATAGTGAACACTAAATCCTGCAGCATCTCCACCATGCTCCCAGAACCCTGCCCAGAGAGCTCTCAATCTGCTGTATTGTTAAAAGATCTCACATTCCTTGACAATGCTTTTAGATCTTGGATCCTATTTGGTTGTGAAACCATTTCAACCCGTGTTGTTACCTCATCAAAAACTGAATCAAATTACTTAATGACAATTTGCCCTTAACAAATCTGTGCTAGCTCTCCTTAATTAATCCATTTTTGTCCAAGTAACTGTTAAACATTCATGTAAACAGTCTTCATTGTTCACTTCAAAAAAGGCACCCTGATTTAACTATTCTTGAACCCTTTGAGATATAAGCTCTGTGCATCTTTCTTTACTATAGTTATTCAATCCTTCTGTCTATTTTATTACACAAGCCACTAAAGTCATATTTTACAGATTTGTGCTTGATGTTTTCCCATTTACTTTATTCCCTTGGATAAGCATTTCTTGTAGATAATACTCAGACAATAAAAGCAGAAGACAAGCTGTGGTTTCTACCGTGGCATCTTAAAGGTATCTTGTTTTTCTTGGAAAACCTTTTTCTCTAAAACACAAAGCAGATTGATTATTAACCCTTAAATTAATTTGCTGTATGATTGTATCCAAGAAATCCTGGATTGATCTGAAAGGTTGCCTCCCTAGCTGGAGAGTTTAGAAGTGGAATTGAGGGGACTAGGTGGCATGGTCTCAAGATAAGGGGGCTGGTCATTTAGGATTAAGGTGAAGAGAAATGCTTCATTCAAAGTCTTGTGAATCTTTATGTCTCTCCCACACAGTGCTGTGGATGCTCAATCTTTGAGTATTCAAGACTGAGGCCTGAATATTCACTCTTACAGCTGGTGTGCAGAGGTGGGAGAATTGCATTCTCCGTGAACTGCCGCCCAAAAAATTTTCAGTCCAGGCGGGTGGGTGAAAATGGGAGTTGTGGAAGGCAACTCCGGAAATAGTGTAGAGGCTGCTGGGTGTGGAGATGGGCTGGGCAGAATGCCTGCCTTGGTGCACCAGCACTTTGTCCAAGATTTAAAAAAACAATAAAACATAAAACAGCCCTCGAACCCTCACCCTCACACCACCTCATCTCTCACACGCTTCCTATGCCCCATCCATGTCCACCTATCCAACATATACCCTCTACACACCCTATGGTCCTTTATAGCCTCCATGCCAACCTATACCCATCTACCCACATCCATGGTCCCTTAAATCCCCTATGCCAACTTAGTGCCAACTCATTTCAACTCATGCCCCTCATCTACCACTCTTAGCCCTTCTATGCAACTCACCTGGTATCCACCATGGGTAGACTTCAAGACCAATGCCGAGATTAAATAGAATAGAGTGTCTATTGCAATGCAAATGTTATTTTTTATAAAACACTCTCATTCATAAAAAAAACATTTACTACATTTATATTCCTTCAACTACATAATCCCTTTCATTCATTTGCTTACTTCCTTATAAAAACAAACATTGGGATTCATTGTTCCATTTCAAAGAGTCTATAACCACTTGCAGCTGTCAATCAATCTGTGAACTGGCAAGCATCCCATTGTGATAATGGAGGGTTATGAAATCAATTATGCAGCACTAACCCAGTAATGAAAGCCCCTATGTTTATGTCAACAGACAGAGGAAAATAGCAAGCAATGATATTTTTTGACACTTCACACAGTTTTTTTTTCCCCCAAGGATTTAAAGGGCAGGAGTTTTAAATTTTTGACGTCTTGAATTTCCTCCTATCCAGCAACTATCGAAGCTAAACCATCTGCCCTGTCCCTATCTGAGAGAGGAGTATACCTAGTCTAACTTTATATTATGTTTTATCTCCAGTCCAGCTCTCAAGACTTCACCACATAGTTGCACCACTTGAATGGTTCTGCCTGTAACTAGGCATTAGCTCACCTCTTGAAACTGAGTAAATCACACAGACTCAAGGCCCTTTGTGTGCACTATACATCTGCTTACCCTCAACTGTCATTAGGTTTAGCATCCATGACTGCTTGGAGATTTTAAGTGTTCTTCAGTAAATTCTTACAGTGTTCTCATTTAGCATTTTTAACATTCCCCTAACAATGGGTATTACAGTAGTATAGTAATTATGGGCTGAGTTTTCTGCTTGGCAGGCCCGACCCAATTGGCGACAGGTGTGGAGCCGATCACCACCGGCGAAACGGACCGCGCTGTCAATTTGCGCGGGCGGGCCAATTAAGGCTCGCCCAGCGTGTTTCAGACTCCTGTGTACAGTGGGAAATTCAAATGTGCGGTGGGCTTGTACAGACCACCGGTTCCAATGGGGAACCAGCTGTCTCTATAAAGAAAGGCCAGGTAGCCTCCTTTAGGCTATTCACCATGGCCAGCGACCATGAGGAGGTCAGGGCAGAGGAGCTGGAGGGGGGCAGGCTGCAGGGTAGGCCAGCAGGGGGCCAATGTGCCCCTCAGTTCTCCGATGCCTGCCTTGCTGCCCTCCTGGAAGAGGTGTCAAACCTTCGGGAGGTATTGTTTACTGAGATAAAAACAAAAAACTGCGGATGCTGGAAATCCAAAACAAAAACAGAATTACCTGGAAAAACTCAGCAGGTCTGGCAGCATCGGCGGAGAAGAAAAGAGTTGACGTTTCGAGTCCTCATGACCCTTCGACAGAATTGTTTACTGAGGATGGGAGGAGCAGGGCCCCCCATGTGACCAGGCAGAGGCTGTTAGCTCTCATGATGCAATGCGGCGCACAGGAACCCAGTGCCGCAAGCACTTCAATGACTTGTTGCACTCTGAAAGGGTGAGTACCATGTCGGCCTTGGCCATTTGACCCAGCCGGTAGCCTTAGCCTTTGAAGCACCCCCCTCCATGTCTTAGTGTTGTTATTGTATTGGGAATTTGGAACATGCTGGATGGGCAAACAGATAGTGACCATGCTTACATCAGCCTTAGTGGTTGAGGAGAAGATGGGTTTTCCCTGCAGCATATGTTGGTGTTTGTCGCATTTGAGTAGTCTGGGGGCAACCTGCAGGGGAGGCAGCTAGACACATACTCAGAACTCCAACACATGTACTATTGATGGTGATGAGATGGTGGAAGGGGAGCCTCAAGGTGTCGTGGCCAAGAGCCATCTGCTGGCCTCGGCGCCGCACCTAGTTGCGCCTCCTTGCCATGGGCACTAAGACCCATGTGTTATTCAAAGTGATGGACGCCGAATGTGTCCAAGGCGGCTGTTGGGGGAGGGGTTTGAGAGCAGCCATACTATCTTCTGGAGACTGATCACCAGTAGCATGGACAGGAGCTGCTGGAGGCCACTGCGGTTGGGGTGCGGTGTGCACATGCAGCCCCAATAAATGCTCTTCTCTGTTCTGCAGGCAAAAACTGAGAACAATATCCAGGAGCATTTGTGGGCTGGTGGTGGGCACTCCATGCTGCAGCACCTAACCACGTATGAGGAGCAGACCATGGAGCTGGGGAGGAGGCAGGCAGCCAGGTCGGCAGGTGTCGGCGAGGCTGGGGTGCAGTGGCCAGGTATTTGAGGGCCACAGTCCCATCCACTCTGTCTCCCCACCATCCAAAGCACTGATGATTGCTGCAATTGTTAATGCAGCAACACTGCTCATTCACAGACTGATACAGTCAGACGTGTGGGTCATACACATATGTCCTCGGCCCCTTGAGGATGCGGTTCTCTAGCACCTTCCAAAGTTGCCTTATCCAATTTGTGACCACTATCCCCATGGCCTAACATGCCATGGCATCACTGCTGCACATCCAAAGACTTACTACATCTTAGGATGGTTTGTACTTCCACCACCCTTTCAGCCAGTGCATCCCACATTACTCCATCCAAAAGGTCCTCAACAATACACCTGTCAACCTCATGGCACTCAACTTAAATAATTGCCCCCATGTTAGTCATCCCTGCGCCATGGGGAAATGTTGCCTTGCGTCCACCCATTCTCTGCCCCTCATAAAGGTATGAAGGTCAATAATGTGATCTGTCAATCTCCTGTGCTCCACGGCAAATGTCACAAGTGTTTGCAATGTTTCCACATCACTCCAACTCTCCAGGCCAGCATGCATCCAGGTCAGGTACCTCTGCACTCTCCCCACTCCAATGCCATCCCTCCCATGAAGTGCAGGTCACAACTGAATGCAGAAGTGTAGATGTGGCCTCGACAGCGTTTTCTGCACTTGCAACATGACCTCCCTTTTCCTACATTCTATTCCTCGGCTATAAAGGCAAGTTTGGCTTTGACCTTGTTAAATGCCTTATGTTCCTGTTCTGCTACCTGAATGGGTCTGCCCAGCAAGGTCCCTGTAATCATCGCGACTTTCCACGGACCTACTATTTCTCCTGCATTCCCGTACCTTGCTTGTCTTGCCCAAGTGCTTAACCACACACTTATCCACATAACATTCCATGTGGCATTCCTTAGGCCATCTGACCAGCCTGTCTGTATGCGCATGTAATGTTTGGGCCTCATCTTGACTATTTACCACCCCACCAATGTTCGTCTCCTTAGGTTCTTGAAGGGTGAGCGACTTATGAGGCTGGTGGGAGAAAGGTATGAAAGGTGTTACTGACTGAACGCTAACTGATCCACTGTCCTTGTTGTTAATTTCAGCATCACCACCACATGGCTGCTAGCAACAAGTCCAGAGTACCCCCTCCACACCTGAGGGGCACCACCTGCAACTTGCGTCACATCCTTTCAGCGAGCCAGGAACCAGCACAGCGACTACCTCATTGGTGGGGATTATGACGTCGGCTAGTGTCCCGGTGCAACAGCGGAGAGGGCATTTCACAATCGCTGGAGGAGATGGCATGGACAGAGAGTGCCGATGGCGCCAGCAGCTGGAGGGCTGCAAGGGACCAGGCACATGCTGAGTCCGGCAGTGATGATGTGCCTCTGGAGATGTCAGCCATGCAGCAGCTGCAGGACAAGTGGCCGGGTGCGTGGGAGCATCCGGCAGGGTTGCAAGATGGTGTGTTTCACTTGGTCTCTATCGTGGAGGAATCCAGGCAGAGTGTCAGTGATGGCATGAACCTCAGGACAGAGCTTCAGGATCCCTCCATTGAGAGATTGGCAACTCTCACAGAGAGGGGCTTCAATCAGATTGAGACCCTTCTGATTGGGTTATGACCCAGACTGCAAGCCCTCACAGCGCTAATGGCCACAGGTGGTCACTCGCAATGTGGGACGTGCTCTGGGCACCAAGTGTTGCTGCTCCGTGCCCATCCTTCTGCGGTGAGCAGGGAGGTCCAATGTGACCTCACGTCGGCGCAGCAGCTGCCTGTCATCGCTGTGAGGTCCTCTCGGGGCACTCCAGATGAGGGCAGCAGCTCCGACGTCCCTCTGCCAGTGACCATTGCATCCATTGAGGCTGCGACAACTGGGGAGGTGCCAGTTCTGGAATTGGCCACTCCTTCCCAGGTGGGGCCAGCACAGACTCCATGGGCCAGAGGATGACTGCCAAGGTCATCGAGGCCAACAGGACAGCAGAGTCAGCAGGTTGTCTCACAAGCCACTCCGACTGATGGGGTGGCACCTAGACGTAGCACCCGAAAACGTAAGCATAAGGCACGTTAGGCACTCCATGGGTTTATCACTGGTAATTTTGTGTTGGCCCTAGATTAGGGAGTGTTTCATCATCTGCGTCTGAGCGACGATTGTTGTTTATTTTGCTGGCAATAAAGTTCACTTTTCTGACCATGGCTGAGGGTATTTCCTTTCTGCTGCATTTGTATGTTGCACAAGACATCTCAGTTATAGTGGACATTGATGTTTCTGTACTAAGCCCTTGGTTGCAGCTGATGAGGTGGAAGATGTAGCACCTAAGTGCCACGTGTCGAAGCGCCAGGTAATGCTGGTCCTGCTGATCCATGTGTGTGCAGCTAGCTGAAGGTTTGTTGGATTAAATTGTTCTGGGTGTCCCTGCCTCCTTGGTGTAGTAGCAGGTCGGCGTGCTGCCCCTCATCATCGTCCTGTGATTCCTCATCCTCTGAGCCACTGCTGGATTCATCATGTGCAGCCTCACCCACTGTGTCAAGGTCTTCATCGTCAACTGCATCACCCCTTTCCAGCGCAAGACTGTGCAGAGCGCAACATGCTACCACTATCACAGAGACGCAATCTGGAGGGCTACTGAAGTGCACTCCCTGAGCGGTCCAGGCAACGGAAGCGAATCTTGAGAAGACCGATGGCTCTCTCCACCATAGCTCTTGTGGAGCCGTGGCTCCTATTGTAGCGCTCCTCAGCTTCTGTTCTTGGATGGCGGAGAGGCGTCATGAGCCACCTTCTGAGGGGAATGTCCTCATCACCCAGCAGCCAAGCATCCAGCTGAGCTGGAGCACTGAAGAGCACCGGCACCTGGGAGTGTCTGAGGATGCAGGTATTGTGGAAGCTGCCTGGGTACCTTGCACAGACTTGTAAAATCAGCATCTTCTGATCACACACTATCTGCATATTCATGGAGTGGAAGCCCTTCCTGCTGATGAAGACACTGGGCTCACCTGCTGGTGCCTTGATGGCCACATGTGTACAGTCTATAGTACCCTGGATGTGAGGGAAGCCAGTAATGGCCGCGAAGCCTCTGGCTCGCTGTGTCTGGCTTGCCTTGTCCCAGTGGAAGTGGTTGAAGGTCAATGCATGTCTGAACAGAACATCTGTAGCCTGCTTGACACAAGTGTGGACAGCTGATTGGGAGACAGTGCAAAGATCACCCACCGAGACCTGGAAGGAGCCAGATGCATAGAAGTGGAGGGCAGCTGTGACCTTCAGAGCCTCTGGCATGGGGTGTCCACCCACACAGTTAGGGGAAATCTCAGGATCAATCATCTGACAGATATAGTTCACTGTCTCCCTTGACAATCGGAGCCTCCTTCGGCTCTACACCTCAGTCATATTAAGGTAGCTGCTTCATCGCCTGTAAACCCTGGCAACAGGATAGTGTCATCTTCTGTGGCCCCTTGCACCTTGGACAACCTCTTGACCCTGTGCCCCTTCCCTTGTGCCTGTGCCTGGCCTCCCAAAGGTGGCTTCCCTGGAGGCTGATTGTCCACTCCTGACCTCCTCCTTATTCTATCCCTCCCTTCCTCCTCAGGGGAGCTGCCTCCAGTGGAGATGTCAGAACCCATACCCAGGCTAAATGGAGGCCTCCAGAAAGCTGCAGGCCCGATAAGGATTATTGTCTGGAGACTGCTGAGCTGAAGCTTCAAAGTACAGAGAAAGCTATTGGAAATCAATCTGAACTGCTAACAATCACACAGGCAAGTTTAAAACACTTTCTGCAATATATACTTCAGAAAAAACATGAACAACCCCTCTGAGCCCACGTATCCCGCCCGTGGATGAGGTTTGTTAAAAAATTAGTCACCTGCCTGCCCATTGGGCCCGTGCACTGAGGCGAAGATCGCACAGGCTCTTCAAAATCAGCTTCAATTGCTGAGTTAAGGGCCTTAACGAGGCCTTTACTTAATGACAGGTGCATGTTGCGCTGCATAGCTCAACTGTCCACCTAAGTATCATGATGCTGCTGCTGACATCGCGACGCTCGCCCAACGTCAGCGCGCGACATTTTAAGGGCTGACCTGCGGGCTCCACCACCCGCACATCATCCACAAAATTCTGCCCTATGGCTTTATTTAATGTGTAATCTGCCATTAAGAATAACACTGGCTAAAAAAGGTCACATGATCTGTAGTAACCAATCGGAGAGCAGGGCGGGCTACCTCAGCAGACAATTCAGAGATAGAGTTGGAGCTGAAAGTTGCTGCTGAGTATTTTGTAAATAAACTTAACGTTTCCACTTAGAAAATTGTCTATAGATCAAGTCTATTACTAATAGCATAACTCGGCCATCCTACAGCACGTTGGCGACAAGGATAAAACAGGATAGGACAGAAAAAATCAATTTAAAAAGAAACCGGCATTGTGCCTCACCCAGTGATTGTAAGTAGGAAGCCCTGTTAGAATTGAAGAAGGTATCCCCTCTCAAAAAGCCACAATTTGGGAGAATTGATCCTTTTGAACCAGCCACAGATGATTGATCTCAATACACAGAATACCTCACATTCTTTTTCCAAGCGAGCGAGATTACAGGAGAGGAGATGAGGCGAGCGATCCACTTGAGTGCTTGTGGGAACAAAACCTATGGTTTGATTTGAAATTTGACGGCACCTTCTTCCCGAGATTCGAAGAATTTCGATGAATTGGACCTCGTGAAGGGTCACTTTCAAGCCAAGCTGTCAGTCACGATGCAGAGGTTCAGATTTAATTCACGAAATAGAGCCTCAGGTGAGGCAATTGCGTGCTATGTGGTAAATTCGAAGCAGCTAACGGAACATTGTGAGTTCAGTACAACTTTGAATGATATGTTCAGAGATCGTTTAGTGTGTAGTGTGAAAGAGGACACAATTCAGAAAAGATTATTGCCCAAAGCGAATTTGGATTTCAAGAAGGCACTAGAGATAGCGCTGGTCATGGAAATTGCAGTAAGAGATTCACAAGCAATACAGGGTGTGCAAAATGACACCATCCCCCTCCACATCGCACGGGAAACCTCAAGCGCAAGTGGCGTGAAAAAACAAGACTCTACCGAGAAGTGGGAAACAGCCCGCACTACTCACAAAATAAAGAAAAATAGCTTAGCAGCGAAATCAAAGAGAAATTTTAATAGAGGTGGAAACAATCAGTCTTTTAGTGATTGGCAATTTTTAAAAATCATATGCTACTATTGTCACAGAAATGTACCTATAATGAGACAGTTCCAGGAAAGATTCAAGCAGGCTTGTAAACAAAAGAAGAAACCCAATGAAATCTACAGTGTAGAAGAGCCTGAAACAACGAATTCAGACATTTACTCATTGTTTAATCTGTAAGTTGGAAAGACAAAACCAATATATGTCACAGTGAAAGTAAATGGCAAACCTGTTAAAATGGAAGTAGACATGGGACCCTCCACTAAAGTAATTGGAGAATATACCTACAGATATTTGAATAATGATGAACATCGATTAGAACAAACAGCTGCCAAGCTAAAAACATTTGTGGGTGAAGACATTCGAGTAAATGGCATAAGCAGAGGTGCTGTCCATTATGGAAGCCAATTGGCAAAGCTACCAGTGTTGGAAGACACAAGTGACATCCCCAAAGTTCAAGAGAGTCGGGGGGCAGAGGTGAGTATGGTGGCCATTACCAAGGAGAAGGTGCTAGGAAAACTGAAAAGTCTGAAGGTGTATAAATCACCTGGACCAGATAATTACAACCCAGAGTTCTGAAGGAGATAGCTGAAGAGATAGTGGAGGCGTTAGTGGTGATCTTTCAGGAATCACTGGAGTCAGGGAGGGTCCCAGAGGACTGGAAAATTGCTAATGTAACCCCCCTGTTTAAGAAGGGAATGAGGCAAAAGATGGGAAATTACAGGCCGATTAGCCTGACCTTGGTCGTTGGTAAGATTTTAGAGTCCATTATTAAGGATGAGATTTCAGAATATTTGGAAGTGCATGGTAAAATTCGACAAAGTCAGCATGGTTTCATCAAGGAGAGGTCATGCTTGACAAATCTGTTAGAATTCTTTGAGGAGGTAATGAGTAGGTTAGATAAAGGAGAGCCAATGGATGTTATTTACTTGGACTTCCAGAAGGCCTTTGACAAGGTGCCGCACAGGAGGCTGCTCAGTAAGATAAGAGCCCATGGTGTTAGAGGCAAGGTATTAGCATGGATAGAAAATTGGCTATCTGGCAGGAGGCAGAGAGTGGGGATAAGGGGGTCCTTCTCAGGATGGCGGCCGGTGACTAGTGGAGTTCCGCAGGGGTCAGTGTTGGGACCACAACTTTTCACTTTATACATTAATGATCTAGATGAAGGAACTGAGGGCATCCTGGCTAAGTTTGCAGATGATACAAAGATAGGTGGAGGGGCAGGTAGTATTGAGGAGACAGGGAGGCTGCAGAAGGATTTGGACAAGTTAGGACAATGGGTAAAGAAATGGCAGATAGAATACAACATGGGGAAGTGTGAGGTCATGCACTTTGGTAGGAAGAATAGAGGAATAGACTATTTTCTAAATGGGGAGAGAATTCAGAAATCTGGAGTGCAAAGGGACTTCAGAGTCCTAGTCCAGGATTCTATTAAGGTTAACTTGCAGGTTGAGTTGGTAGTTAGGAAGGCAAATACAATGTTGGCATTTATTTCGAGAGTACTAGAATATTAAAGCAGGGATGTGCTGCTGAGGCTTTATAAGGCTCTGGTCAGACCACATTTAGAATATTGTGTGCAATTTTGGGCCCAGTATCTCAGGAAGGATGTGCTGGCCCTGGAGAGGGTCCAGAGGAGGTTCAAGAGAATGATCCCAGGAATGAAAGGCTTAACATATGAGGAACGTTCGAGGACTCTGGGTCTATACTCGATGGAGTTTAGAAGGATGAAGGGGGATCTGATTGAAACTTAGAGAATACTGAAAGGCCTGGATAGAGTGGACGTGGGGAAGATGTTTTCATTAGCAGGCGAGACTAGGACCTGAGGGCACAGCCTCAGAGTAAAGGGAAGACCTTTTAGAACAGAGCTGAGGAGAAACTTCTTTAGCCAGAGAGTGGTGAATCTATGGAATTCATTGTCACAGAAGGCTGTGGAGGCCAGGTCATTGAGTGTATTTAAGACCGACATAGATAGGTTCTTGATTGGTAAGGGGATCAAAGGTTACGGGGAGAAGGTGGGAGAATGGGATTGAGAAACTTATAAGTCATGATTGAATGGCGGAGCAGACTCGATGGGCTGAATGGCCTAATTTCTGCTTCTATGTCTTATGGTCTTATAGATTGAGAGGCAGAGGACCAAGCTTTCTAGTGCAAAATTGGCTAAGGGAAATCAATCTTCATGGGCCACAGAGATTCCAAAAAGAAGCTGGAAGCATTCCCGTTTTGAAAAAGGAGTATGTAAGGACTCAACAACCTAAAGAAATGCAGGCTGTCTTAAGCCAAAACCTGAGAGAAGAACAGAAGAAACACAAAGAGACCCTGCTTGATGACAGAGTTCGAGATGAGGTGAGCAACCTTCACAGGGAAAAATAAAACCTGAAGACCTTCACACACTACAAGATTCCCTCAAGTCAAAGTTTGTACCGCTGGAAAGTATGAAGAGAAACAGAAAGAGTTCAGCACTTCTCTGAACAAACTGAAGAATGAGTTGGCAGAGAAGACACAACAATGTTCAATTTTCCAGGAGGCAAAAAAACAAATACAGTAAAGAGACAGAAGGGCTGAAGAATCTGCTAAATGAAACCAAAGAGACTTTGGAAACAAAAGTTGCAGAATTTGGCAAAAAGCAGACAGATAATGACATTTTGGGAGACTCAGCCACTGAACTCAGACAAGTTGAGCTGGCATCTGAGAGTAGTCTGGCCAACAGTGAAGTCAAAAAGAAGGCCATAATTAAAGTCTGCACCAGAAAGAAGAAGGCACATAGAAAGAAGATACAGCAATACTAATAAGGCCTTAATTCTGGCAGCATACGAATACACTTTTGTACATAGGCCTGGCAATTAAATTGCAAACGTCGATGCCCTTAGTCGTTTGCCTTTACAAAATGATGAGCATGTCCCAGTTTCACAAGAACTTGTTTTACTGTTAAATTTCTTAGATTCCTCGACAGTGTGCGCTTGACTGATCAGAGACTGGACAGGTCGGGACCCAGCCCTACCTCAGGTACCAGGACAAGTGCTACATGGTTGGTCTCAGGAGCCCGTATTTGATTAAATAAAACCGTACTTCAAAGAAGACATGAAATAACCAGTCAGGATGGTATCTTATTATGGGGTGAACAAGTGATTATTCCTCCAAAGGGAAGGGAACCTCTTTTAGTTGAACTGCACAGTCCCCATCCAGGAGTTTTCCGAATGAATACCATAGCACACAGCTACTTATAGTGGCCTGGGATGCATGGAGAAATAGGGAGTTTAGTAAAATGTCAGCAACTGCAAAAGTTGCCAGTGACAGCTCCGTTACACCCATGGGAGTGGCCAGGTAGACCCTGGGTGCAGTTAGACATTGACTACTTTGGACCTTTCCTGGGAATAATGTTTCTGCTCATCGTTGATGCCCATTCAAAAAGGTTGGACGTATATGAGGTGAAGTCACCAACATTGGGCGCTACAATTGAGAAACTACGTTAGAGTTTTGCCATTCACGGACTGCCAGAAGTAGTTGTTTCCAATAATGGCACAGCAGTTACGCGTGCTGAGTTTCAACAGTTTATCAGCTTCAACGGTATCACTCATGTTAAAACTACACTGTACCACCCTTCCTCAAACAAACTGGCTGAAAGGGCAGTTCAAACGTTCAAGGCAGGCATGAAAAAGCTAACTGGTGATTCCTTGGCAACCAAGCTTTACTTTTCATTAGAGGCCTACCCCTCACACAACAACAGGTGTCACACCTGCAGACTTATTGTTGAAACACTGTCTCAGGACAAGATTGAGCTTAATAAAGCTGAATTTAGAGGGAAAGGTGGGAAGGAGTCAGGGAAGTCAGAAAACTAGTCACGACTGGCATAGTCGCGAGAGGACATTTACAGCAGGAGAGCCGGTATAGGTGGAAAACTTCAGGGAAGGATCAAAGTGGTTACCGGGTGAAATACATGTAGTGACTGGACCTCTATCTTACCATGTGGAGGTAGAAGGCCAGATCATCTGTAAGCATATGAACCATTTAAGGAAAAGAGAGACAAATCACCAAGATTTGGTTCCACCAGTGACCATAACTGGATCTGTGTTTCCTGTTGATTATACTCAACCCAGGACTGATATGTCAGATGCTCCTTTAAGAGTTGAGGATAAAGAACTGCAAGTGCCCACCAAAGCACCTAATATTCAGGCAACCCTGGAAAAAGAGGCACCTGACAAAGAATTTGAAGTTGAGGAACGGGGATGTTCCACACCTGCCAGGAAACCACCTGAAAGAGTGAACTTATAAATTTCTTACCCTGTGTAAATATTATATTGTCTTGAAAAATCTGTTCTTGTAAATATAATATGTATAGCCGAGTTAAAGGGGGAGGAATGTAGTAATTATGATTTTATTTAGTGGGCTGCATCTTCCAGTGTGTGAGGGAGGGGTAAGGGAGGGGTGGGGTCCACTCGCCGACACGTAAAATGACGCGGGGTGACTTCAGGCGGGTGTCCCAACTACACCCCGCGTCATTTACATTTTCAGGTTGGCGGGTGCGCAGCCGAGTCGGTTGCATGACCGCTGACCTGTCAACGGCCACTTAACACCATTACTAATGTAACTGAAGCAATCAATGGACCTCCCCATCCAACCTTAAGGTTGGCGGGCAGGCAGGGAGCCCAAGCTGTCTTCCAAACAATAATGAAACCTCATCCACAGGCGGGATGAGGTTTCATGAGGATATTAAAATTAGTATTAAATGTCTAAATAAAAGAAATTGACATGTCCCAGCTCATGTGACAGTGGCACATGAGGGGACATGTCGGTAATTTTTTTTCTAATCTTTATTTAATGTTTCAAACCTGAGCTGACCTGCCTGAGGCAGCACTTTGCCTCAGGGAGACCTGTGCGCTCTTTCATGCATATGCCTGCCCGCACCCGCTTCCGC
Source organism: Carcharodon carcharias (assembly GCF_017639515.1). Classification (NCBI taxonomy): domain Eukaryota; kingdom Metazoa; phylum Chordata; class Chondrichthyes; order Lamniformes; family Lamnidae; genus Carcharodon; species Carcharodon carcharias. Next base: position 44,634,740 of record NC_054477.1, on the reverse strand, counting down.
ACATCACCCCCGACAGGGGGAAATGTTGCCCAGTGAGGAATGTACCTTTAAGAATAATACTTGTTAGGAGAGATCACATGATCTGCAGTAACCAATAGGTCTATAGCGTGGGCTATTTCAGCAGTCAGTGTAGAGATAGAGTTGGAGTTGAGAGCACGTGTGCAATTTCTGCTGAGTATATTGTAAATAAACTTAATGTTTCCCCTTAGAAAGTTGTCTGCAGATCAACTCTATTATTAATAATACACCTCAGCCATCCTTCAAGAAGTAGTGGACCACATGAACTGAGCGTCAGTGGGTTGAAATTGTTAATGTTACAATCCTGTCACAATGAAATGCATGATCTAGTTGTATGTGAGAGCAGTTGTTACTAATTGGGGAAAGGTTAGGGCATAATTCCTAAGTATATATAAGAACTGGGGAATGTGGGGAGGAAAAGGGAGTCTGTGCCTGTGTTCACTGGTGATGTGAAGAAACTTATGTCAAGGGAAGACTGGCTGCAGATTCCTCTTTTGCTCAGTGAATGAGCAGAGATTTATAACAGAAATGTCTCATCTGAAATTTCATGACATTTTGAAGATTTCTTTCCACTGGAAGAGCAGCAGAGGAATCCAAAGTAGGCATTCCGAACGAGACAGATAAAATTTTGGGTGTAACACAACAGAAGGAAAATAGATTGATGAATGCCAATGGGAGGAAACTTCAGAATAGGAAAGTTGGCAGTGCGTGCCATTTATTCTACCCTAGGGTGAGCCTATTGTACATTAGAGAACTCAGAAACTTAATGAAACTGTGTTGCTCTATCACATTGCTGCCAAACTGAATGAACTCCTGAAGAATGCATACCCAAATGGCACTGTGGATAATATTACACATGCCCCTTCTGTGGCCTATAAATTGTTTCTGCAGACGGGTTGCTGGGGGATTGGGGGTGTGGGGGGCGGTGGGGGGTGGGGGGGGTGAAGTTGTAGAGGTGCTGTCCTTGTCGATTTCTTTCCTAAGCCTAGTACAGCTCCTCCGAGATTAAAATAACAAACGAGGGAACATCCATTGGAAATCCAATTACAATAAGAATCTCTCCTTCAGCGTGGGTGGAAAAATTTCCCAGTGGAAATTGGGTTGTCAGAGACAGAGCCAGCTCTATGCAGGGCCACAATATTGCCGTCGACATGCGGGTTCTTTCGTCCTGATGTCAGTACGTGTCATTTAGACATTTCATTCAGCGGGCGCGCACCCACCAAACTGTCAAAGGCCTATTAAGGCTTTTAGGAGAGTAATTTAGATAATTAAGGTTGGCAAGCAGGCAAAGAGCCCAAGCAGCCTTCGCTTTTCTCAGGAAACCTCATTCAATAAAATGCAAAGGCCGCTTGTTCTGTTCACCTGCCCATCAACCGTTAGATTGAACGGGCAGTGAAAAATTAAGGACAATTGATAACTTAATGGCCTTAATTGGCCTTTTAATGGCCGATGGGCATTCTGCGCACCTGCCGACCAAACTATCACGTGTCTGCATGTTGACGTCGGCACACTCGGCTGATGTCAACGCGTATAATTTCACGCTTGGTTGGGTCAGGCATGCACCCACTCACTGAGTAAAAATTCTGCCCCATGTCCTCAGCTGGTGTAATTGCAGAGTGATTTCAGGTTTTTGGGGTCCAGGGTCCAGAGGCCTGTTTAGTGCCTATAATGTTTGGATGAGTCATTTTGGAGCCAATGTTAGAGCCATTCTACTGGATTTCCAGCAGCAATTTGGCAGGTCTTTGACAGAATGGCCACAAGCAGGGTTCCAGACTTGGACAGGAGTTCTTGTGGGATCTAAAATGGGTTAAATGCCTGCCTGCCTGTCACTGACTTGGAAATTCATGTCAGAGAGGCCAGGGCCAAGAGAAAATACTACAAATTCTTGTGTTCTCACTCAAAAGAAACCCTGCATAAAATTAGGGGTTGGTATATTGAGGGAGAAGATGCACAGCTAGTCTCCATGCCAGCATAAATATTACTCTGAGGGCTGGGATCCAGGCTGGGTTTGGAAAGTTATGAAAAAAGAATGAATCACTCTATTACAATAGGGGTCACTGCTAATTTTTGGCTGTGGAGATCCAGAACCCCACCCACTCTCTTCCTACTGGCCACTCACACTGCGTTATGTGGCCTCTCCTGTTGGGGAAACCCCAGATTTGCCTCCGAGGTGCATTCTTTGGCCCTGCCAAACTCTGGTGGTATCAGCAATGATAGGCACAGACAGATACAGCCTGGCCACTACAATGGGACGTGCTCACCTGGGCAATTTTAGGGCCTTCTACTTTCCAATACAAATCTGGCTAGTGGCAAAGGGTATTTTGTTTCAAGTTTCATCACGTTAAAACGGCCAATATATACTGGATGAGGCTCACTGCAGGCAGCCCAAAGTTGGCGATAATATCTTTTGGATACAATTATAAAAGACTTTGAACAATATCAAAATTGTTGTTACATGAAAGCCCAGATTTTAAATTCACATTGGAATTGGCTGAGGATAGACCAAGGCAAATGCCAAACTGTTCTGCGCTCTAAAACATGAAGCCCCTGCCAGCCTAAATCTCTCTGCCATTCATTGGTCTCCTTGTTAATCCCAATTGCTTTGGCTAGAAGGTCACTGTATAAAATAAGAATGAAACCCAGCTGTTAAAATCATACAAGAAATAGGAGCAGGAGTAGCTGTACAGGTTATGTCCGATCTTCAAACTCAGCTTCATTTTTATGCACACTCCTCACATTCCATCATTCCATTAGAGTTCAATGGCTGAATTTATGACCCCCCCCCCTCCCCCCCACAACCGCCCCGAACTCCTTCCTCAGCAAAGACAGGATCATGGGTTTTGTTTGGGAGTGGGGGCCGAAAATACTGGTGCCAGCTGTCGTGTCAGTCTCAGGACAATGTTTCTGGTGCCAGATATTTTGAATGAGGCGAGTTCAGGGCTCCAGGAGACTACCTGTTCCCGTGAGCTGGACAGACAATTGAGCTCATTAAGAACCTTGTGAAAGGTAAATTAAGGAGGCCGACTGGGATTACCCTGTCAGCCTCTAGTTTCCCAATGCAACATGGGTGGGTAGGGAGGCAGGGGGGGAGGGGGGCAGGGTGCAAATTTACTAATTGAAGGCATCAATTTCATTTGATTGTACTGACATCAACAGGAGCCTGCCTCCCATCCTCAAAGGGATGCCAAGTGTGGAGGTGGCCAATTCAACCAATTAGGAGTCCACTGAAGGCAGAGGTGGGCCTCAAATGACTCTGGACTCTGTTATGAGCAACGATTCCAAAAATAATTTAAAAAGTCTAGAATGCCAGTCCCATGTATGCAGCCTACATTATTCAACCCCTACTGGTTGCCTTTCAGAGTTGACTTCTCCATAATCCCTGCAACGCAGGAACACTTGTTCTCCACAAGTCAGTTCTAACTTTTTAACTTTCAATTCAATGCTGAAACCAAAAGGTCTCTTGCAGTTTTGTATCTATTAAGTTGACATTAGCTTTACCACTATATTCAGGCAAACTCTTCTAAATATCAACCTTTTACTGGGTAATAAATATCGATCCCTTTATTCACAAGGCTTGTTTAAAAGTTCACTCATATCAATATTATTCATGTCTCTCAGCATTTTAAACACTTGGATCATGGATCCTCTCAATCTATATTTTGCTGACAAAAACTAATTCAGCTCTGTAAGTCTTATTTCACCAACATAAAGCCCCAGGTTTCTGGCACAGTCTAAGTACAGTTGATGTATGTCCCATTGAATGTCCAACATCACATATAATGGAACTTCATCAGTAAAGTAGATATAAAACACAGAGATCGTTTGAGCCTATCACAACAAAATCGAAACTCTACAGAGAAGATTTTCTTTGTGCAATTTCCTGGATAGAGTACAGAGAGGAAATTTGGACAGGATGCCATGGCTACAATGGAGTCTGTTTGATTTTTCCATCCATCAGTAACACCAAACCTTAGTTACATTTCTTATTTTCCTGCTGGAATTGCTTTCTCTCCAACTGAAAATTTATATCTGTCTTATTTTTTTTCAAATGCTTTTAAATGTGTTACTGAGATAATCTTAGTGTAGCATACAGCCTCTTAGCAGGGGTAGTTTAAAACCCATTCATGACTCATAAATCCATGAGCAATTTTTTTGAAAGTAGTTCAACACAGCTGTAGTCTTGACCTCAGCTTATTGTTTTGGTCAGCCACTGGTCAGGCAGATCATAGGGCAAAACTTTTAGCTTGGCGGATGGGCTCGCGCCCGACCTACTCGAGTGTAAAATGACGCATTTTGTCGTCAGGTGAGCGTCCCGACATCAATATGCAGTCACGCGATATTTCGGTTGGCGTACGCGCACCAGAGTCAGCAGCACACCCGTTGACAATTAAAAGACCTGTTAAGGTCATTAACAAAGTTATGAACTTAAATTTTTCGCTGCCCATCCAACATTACGGTTGGCGGGCAGGCAAAAAAGACAAGCGGCCTTTGCACTTTTTAGGAAACCTGATCCACGGGTGGGATGAGGTTTCCTAAAGCAAATAAAAGTAAATTTCTAAAGTTTAAATTTTAATTAATAATGTGACTCTGCTCATGTGACAGAGTCACATGAGGGGACTTTTTTTATATTATTCATTTCATTATGTTTTTTTTGAAAATGCTTCATCTCCCTGAGGCAGCTCTGTGCTTCATAGATAGGAGCTTAATTAACTGTCAAAAGCACACACAATTGCTTGTCTTTTATGCAGAATTAATAGTTTTATGTCTTATTTGAGCTAAAGAACCAAATGCATTTTAGTGATTTACACCTGCAACTAATCTGCAGGATCACATTTTCCAAAGGTAACTGGTAGTTGGTAGCTGTTGGTCGAACCTTATGAGAGATTATGGAGAAACTGGAGTAGCTTTTTCTCTGGTGTGGGTTTTGAACAATCTGATGGCACAGCTTGCCCACTGGCAGCTTGATAGTTATGATTATGGGGTGTGGTCCATTCGGGTAGAAATCAAGGATGGGGTTTTCCGGTCCCACCAATATGGATGGACTTTTGAACGGCTCGCCACATTTTATGGCCCTGCCCCTGCCACGACGGCAGGCAGCCGGCCAGCTTGAAAGATGGTAGTTCTGACCGGAGTCCCGTCTGGTAAGTACAGGGCATCAAGAGCTGCAGTGGCCATAGGCCATTCTGATTTTATAGAGCCTGGGGGAACATTCTAGCCTCTGGAATGTTCTTCTAGCCTTACAAAGGTATAGTAAAACCTACCTATGGGCCTCTCTTCAATCAATAATCTCCCCATCGATGTCTTCAGTCATTGAAGGAAACATAATCTTCATTACTGCATTGAAGGACATTGTGCTAGGAACAATGTATAATTTTTAAGTTGAACGTATGTATATATATATATATATATATATTTTGTGTGTGTTAAGAAAGATAAAATGGTTTCAGTTTTATTTTTGGTTATTTATGAGCCTTGTTGCCTAGAAGTCTGGGTAGACCTGTGGCTGAGAGATAAAACCACTGACGTTAAAGAGATGGGTTAAAAACGGTTAATGAGTGATTGTTGAGAAGAAAACACAAAGTAGAAAAAACTGGGCTGTTGCCTAGTGACAGTTGTCAAGTGACACAGAGACACAGAGAAAGACAGGGAAGAGTCCAGTGTGTGTCAGGGAATGAAGACAGGCATTTCTTAGCTCTCTGAGAAGAGGAAGGTACAAATCTAGTGGGACAGCAGTTAATTGAATAGTCAGTGACAGGGCTCAGTAACGTTATCAGTTTAATGGTGTTGCTACTGAAATAATGGGAAGAATTGTTCCCCCGTTGGGGGGGAAGTGCAGGAGTGAGGCATGTGCAGGTGCGCATCCAATCGGCGCCCCCAGTTGGGGGCGTGCCGCCATTTTACGTGGGCGGGCCATGCTGCCTCAGGGAGATCAGCGCCAAATTTTAAAATGGTCAAGGAACAGACACAAAATTTCCCTGACATGTCCCCTCATGTGACACTGTAACATGAGTTGGGACATGTCCATCACTTTAACTCTAACCTTTATTAAATTTTTAAAAGCCCTCATGAAACCTCATCCTGCCTGTGGATGGGGTTTCATGCTTTTTCTGAAGCCCGCCAGGGCAGGTCTATTAATTAAGTCAATGACTTTTTAAATGGCCTCAATAGGTCTTTGACAGATCGGTGGGCGCACAGCTGATTTGGCTGCGCCCTCGCCAACCTGAAAATTGAAATGATGTGGGTTGACGTTGGAAATTCCACCTGATGTCATCCTGCGTCGTTTTACACGTCGGCGAGCGGGCCCCGCCACCTCCCCCCCCCACCCCCCCACTTGCCGAGCTAAAGCTCCTGGCCAGTGAGTTTAAAATGTGGTATTTTTGGGTATCTTGGGAAGAGATAAGAGTTGGGTGAGCAACATCAAGTGAATGCTCAAGAATTCACCAGAAGAAAACAGTTTGCACGTGAGCCAATCCCAAGCAAAGAGCCTTTGTGTCCAGCTAGTGGTAACTCTTCACTAGTTTATGTGTGATATTGCTGGCTAAAAGAATATAGGGAAATTGAATCATCTTCTTGTGTTTATATTGAGGTCTTTCCAACCTTTTTGTCTGGTGCAATTTGGTTCATTTTCCTTTTTTTAATAAATATTTCATTATTTGTGTTAAAAGTTCATCACAGACTCCTGTGAATTTGTTCAGTAACTTTTCTCCATGGTTTCTAAAAAAAAGTTAGGATCTATCAAGCCAGGTTTCAATCTGGGATTTGACTAGTCCACAGAATTACAGAATTGTTACAGTGTAGAAGGAGGCTATGTGGCTCATTGTGTTTGCACTGGCTCTCTGAGCATTTTAACTTAGTGCCAATCTCCTGCCTTTTCCCTATAACCCTGCACATTGTTTCTACTTAAATAATCATCCAATGCCCTCTTGAATGTTTCAGTTGAACCTGCCTCTACCACATTTCCAGGCAGTGCATTCCAAACCCTAACTACTTGCTGTGTGAAAAAGTTCTTTCTTACCTCACATTTGCTTCATTTGCAAAACACTTTAAAACTGTGCCCTCTGGTTCTCAATCCATTTATGAGCGGGAACAGTTTCTCCCTTTTTATCCTGTCCAGACCCCCCATGATTTTGAAAACTTCTTTCAAGTGTCCTTCTCCTCTCCAAGGAAAACAGTCCCAACTTCTCCAACCTTTCTTCATAACTGAAGTGTCTCATCCCTGGAACCATACTCCTAAACTTCTTCTGCACTCTCTCCAATGTGTTCACATCTTTCTATAATGTGGCGCCCAGAACTGTACACAACACTGCAGCTGATGTCTAACAAGTATCTTATATAAGTTCATCATAACCACCCTGCTCTTGTACTCTATGCCCCTATTAATGAAGCCTAGAAAACTGTATGCTTTAGTAACAGCTCTCTCTACCTGTCCTGCGACCTTTAATGACTTATGTACATATACACCTAGGTCTCTCTGCTCCTGCACACCCTTTAGAATAGTATCCTTTATTTTATACTGTCTCTCCATGTTCTTTGTACCAAAGTTTATCACCTTGCATTTCTCCACAGTGAAGTTCATCTGCCACCTATCTGCCCATTTGTCACGAAGCTACTAATGAATATAATATCATTGGAAAATGGTTTTCTTTTAAATTGGGTTTAGTCTGTGTGTGTGTCTTAATTGGATTAAAGCCTGATAGTCTGCGTGCTTTGATGTGTACTAGTTTTGAGATGGAAGAGAGATAACGTGTATTTGCATTTTTTGAATACAGCGTTCAAGAAGTGAGATGAACACTGACACCTATCTAGCAGATACCAAGCCATATGTTTATATTACTAATAAAATTGGTACTATGAAAGGGGTTTTATTGTTAGAGAGATTTAGTTCTGAAGTTGGTGATACAATGAGAATTTACATTCAATGGGTGGTGGTAGGTATAACTTCAGCAGTGTTGTGTGTGCAGGGCAGAGGCAATATGAGATTAAAAAGCAGCTGTAAGCCTCCAACTGTCTCCACAGGAACCAAAGTGAAAAGAACCTCATTTTGAATTCGTAAGCTGAAAATTCTTTGCCTGGTATTTTGTTAAGTCAATGGGTTGCTGTTGCCTTAGCAGAGATTAGTTTGGGAATTTATTAAAAGTTATGATAGTAGTTAACTGTAGCCATGTGTATATATATTTTAACCTGTGTAAATTAATAAAATGTTTCATTTAGTTTAATGTAAAACCTCAAGAACTGGTGGCTGATTCCTGAATTTAGAGTCTCATCTCAAACATAACACTTAAAATTATAGGTTGTGACAGTTGTTTAAAGTTTCCCTCCGGGATTTTTAAATAACTCAGCTTTACCAACGGCATCTGCCATAACACCACTCTATCAGTGTGTCAATGTCCTTTTGAAGTTTTACACTGTCCTCCTCACAATTCTCCCAAGTTTTGTGTCTTCCACAAACTTTAAAATTGTCCCCGGCACACCAAGATCTAGATCATTTATATATATATCTGGAAAAGAAAGGGTCTCAATACCGGCCACTGGGAAACTCCACTACAAACCTTCTTCCAGCAGGAAAAATGCTCATTAACCATTGCTTTATTTCCTATCCATCAGCTAATTTTGTATCCACATTACTACTGTCCCTTTTATTCCATGATCTTTAACTTTCTTCACAAGTCTGTTTTGTAGACTCTATTGAATGCCTTTTGGAAGTCCATATTGTCTAGTATTAACATTAGCTGGGATAGTAACAATTGAGACCTAATTTTAATTCCGGTTGCCTCAGGAACATTGCAGTAGTGCCGCGTTTAAACTGTTGAATGAGTGTAGACTGTTGCATTCTTAAACCTTTTCCCGTCCTAGAAGGGTTTGCAGGTGAACGGGAAACTGCCAAGAAGCTTTTGGGTAAGCAGTTAAAATATATAAATTTCCCATTAACTCAGGTTTCTGGCTTTAATAGCCAATGCACAGGTTTCACGAGCAGTGTGGAACTCACTAGGCCAAACAACACTAGAACACAGTGGCTAGTCTTGTTCAGTAAAACTGACAGGCTGGGAAACCTTTGAAGAGTCAAACTGAATAGCTACAGTACTGCCTATGTGAGAGGCTTGTTCTCACAGCATTTCTTCTGAGAATGTGCTTTTAGTGCTTGGCAGATGATTTTCAATTTCGCGGAAGTCACTTCACCTATCTTGCATTTTACTCACCTTGATCTGAATTTTCCTGCTGTTGGCCTTCACTGCACCATGGGAGGATCTTCGGCAGTTCTGCCTTGTACCTTTGATGAGGACAAAAGGGGAGTAGCACAAGCAACACCAACAGCACCAACAGTAGCAGCAACACCAGCAGCAATAACAGCTGCCTTCTCCTCAACCATATGCCAATCCTCAGGGCAGAGGGGGTGGACATGGAGATGCAGCTCCAAGAAGGCAAGACACCAAAACAGAGACTACAAGGAGAGGATGGACTTTCTTGACATGCCTGAACACCAGTACCTCAGGAGGCTAAGGTTTTCACAGCAGGTTATTGCTGATATCTGCAGCCTCCTAGGACAAGACTTCTTCCTAGTTGGTCGGTTAGGTATGCATTGCCAGTGGCCAAGATGGTGGCTATCACTGGAGGCCCCACACCCCTGGTTTTGTATCAGTCCCTGGAGTTCTGTGCTTTCTTCTCCTACAAGGTAAGGATAACATTTGAGGAGGGTTACTGTGAAGCCTGGGAGTGAGATGGCACAAAGATGAGGATGAGTGCCACTGTTGGCTGTTCAGATAGGGATATGAGGAGCTGTCTGGAGAGAGGGGAATGAATGGAGCTGCAAGGCGTGTTGGTCTGAGGGATATTGTGCGAGAGGATGCTGAACAAGACAGAGTGTGGATGTGGTGCCTGAAAGTATTCTGCTGTTCACTTTTCCTAACTTAATGAGGTCTTTGAACCTCAGCATACTGTCCCCAGGTTCAAAGAACCACACTCCTGCTGCTCACTCCCTCCTTCACTTCCATGCACCTCTATGGAGGCTGGCCTCTTCCTCCCATCCTTGGGAAAGATCACCTCATGTCAGCCCCTTAGCTCCCTCAGCAGGACCTCCAGGCAAGGATCAGCCCAGGGCTGGTTCCCAGGCTCTGTTTCAACCCTGTGGTTGTTGAAGCCTCAGGAATTAATGTACAATTCACTCATTCTGACCTCTGCTGGAGCCCCTGTAACTTGAAATCCTTCCTTTGATAGGCGTGGCATGTCACCCTGCCTGCTCTAAGTGATTGGTTAGGACACCTGAAGGGAGGATTCTAATGCTGTTAAAGAGTCATGGCAGAGCCTGCTGATAAAACAAACAAATTCCTGACCCACTACCATGCTCAGTGCTCAGAGATTTAAGATTTCACTGATTGGGGCACTCATTCAGCAGAATTTTAAACTGATAATCCGTGTTGCAACAGGGCATGTAATGGGTTGGAAATCCATTTGTCTCAGTAACAAGATTGGCCAGGGCATTATAACTCAGCCAAGGCATTAGCATCCTGTTTCTGGGTTTCCCAACAATCAGGGCAGGCCAGATCACATGCTGACGCTGAAGGTAGGGTGACCAACACTGGGTGAAAAAAAGGGTCACCGCCATGAGGATTTGTTGGCAAGACCGTGGGGGTGGGGGCGGGTGAGACCGTAGGAGCGGTTGGATGGGGGTAATAGGACTGCGGCTGGGCAGCCCATGCTCAAACCACCAACCTTTCATGGGTGGCAAATGCGCAGCTAGACAGCCTGAAGAGACGGAAGAAATTTGGGACAAAACAAGGTCCAACTGGGAAAGCCAGACCAATGATATGGGGTAAAAGTTGAATTACGGGATAGCCCCAGGACACCGGGGATAGCTGGTAACCCTGAATGAAAGCTCAGTATTTAAAAAGATTCTGAATTGTGGTATAAAGGGTTAATGTTAAATATGTAAATATGTAGTTGACATCATCAGTGATGTAAGATCACATGACAACAGAGCATGGAGAGAGATAGTTCTATAAAGATTCGTGCTAAGCCTGTATTGTACACAGTTAGTATAATGTTCAATAAAAGGTAAGGTTTACTAACAGCCTTGCCTCCAGCATTATCTGTAAATACAGACCCTTGACAACTCCCTCTAAGACCCCCAACAATGTTAACAGATGGTGACAGCAGAAGAAAAGACGAATGAGACAACAAGTGAAGAGCCCAATGACTGGAAGAAACAGCACAAGAAATGATGGCAGGACAAGGACAGCACAGAAAAATATTCAATGGAACTCCAGAAAAGGCTACAATGAAGGGAAGTCTTGGAGAAAATCTTATCTTTACTGGTTTACTTGAACGACAAGGGAGACCTGGATCAAGTCAGCAGAATGGCAGTAATAGTGTCGCAGTTTTACCAGGTACAGAACAGCTTCGGGGCTAGCAGAGAACACTGGCAAGGAAATAGATCACTTACTCTATGCCATGGGCAGTGGTGCAGATGACATAATGGCCAGACAGGGCATAATCAAAGACACAGCGATACATGAAGAAGTTATCAAAGCCTTTGATACTTACTTTAATCTTTGAAGGAACACCATTAAAGAGAGGACAATATTCAATAGGCACACCAAAAGACTGGGAGAGAGTGTAGATTCCTCCTTGATGTCATACTGATTAACTGAGAATCGCAAATATGGAGCCCTGAAAGACGAATTAATTTGGGATTGCATTGATGTAGGAGTCTTAGAAGAGAATTCTTCAGATTTTTTTGCAGCCGAGGGAAGATTTAAAAACAAAAAAACTGCGGATGCTGGAAATCCAAAACAAAAACAGAATTACCTGGAAAAACTCAGCAGGTCTGGCAGCATCGGCGGAGAAGAAAAGAGTTGACGTTTCGAGTCCTCATGACCCTTCGACAGAACTTGAGTTCGAGTCCAGGAAAGAGCTGAAATATAAGCTGGTTTAAGGTGTGTGTGTGGGGGGCGGAGAGATAGAGAGACAGAGAGGTGGAGGGGGTTGGTGTGGTTGTAGGGACAAACAAGCAGTGATGAAGCAGATCATCAAAAGATGTCAACGACAATAGTACAATAGAACACATAGGTGTTAAAGTTAAAGTTGGTGATATTATCTAAACGAATGTGCTAATTAAGAATGGATGGTAGGGCACTCAAGGTATAGCTCTAGTGGGTTTTTTTTTTAATAATGGAAATAGGTGGGAAAAGGAAAATCTTTATAATTTATTGGAAAAAAAAAAGAAGGGGGAAACAGAAAGGGGGTGGGGATGGGGGAGGGAGCTCATGACCTAAAGTTGTTGAATTCAATATTCAGTCCGGAAGGCTGTAAAGTCCCTAGTCGGAAGATGAGGTGTTGTTCCTCCAGTTTGCGTTGGGCTTCACTGGAACAATGCAGCAAGCCAAGGACAGACATGTGGGCAAGAGAGCAGGTGGAGTGTTAAAATGGCAAGCGACAGGGAGGTTTGGGTCATTCTTGCGGACAGACCGCAGGTGTTCTGCAAAGCGGTCGCCCAGCTTACGTTTGGTCTCTCCAATGTAGAGGAGACCACATTGGGAGCAACGAATGCAGTAGACTAAGTTGGGGGAAATGCAAGTGAAATGCTGCTTCACTTGAAAGGAGTGTTTGGGTCCTTGGACGGTGAGGAGAGAGGAAGTGAAGGGGCAGGTGTTGCATCTTTTGCGTGGGCATGGGGTTGTGCCATAGGAGGGGGTTGAGGATTTAACCCTATTTAAGGCTGTGAAGTTAACAAGGCAGGCAGGATTGTGAAAGCAAAACCAGGTTTTTTTCAAGGTGAGAAAGAAATCTCTTGAAAATAAACAGCAGATACAGTACAGTTTGTCGGGCATAGAAGTAGCAGAGCACCTAATCCCAAACAAGGAATTAGTGAAGAAGGCGCGGTAGCCACCATTATTCAGTGTTCTCATTGCAGCGGGAAAAGATGCATTGGCGCAAAGAATGCTCCACCAAAAATGCAGAGTGCCATTCCTGCAAGAAGAGAGGCCACCCTTAAATCAGTATGCTGCAGCAAGAAGCTCCTAACACAAATATAAAGGAGAAAGAACTAAGATCATGCACCATTCAAGAAGTTGGAGAAGAAAAGGAAAAGGAAGTGCTTTTCTTGGGAGAAATTACAGGATTAAATGGGAACTATTGGACATAAAAAAAACTTAAAATTAAACATGAGAGCAAGAGTTGCTATTTTTTCAGACACAGAACAGTCGTTAAAACAAGGCTTCCTCCAGTCATTGACCATAAGGCTCAATGGCCCAGGCCACATTCAGCTGAAGGCTAAGGAACAATTGATTGCTAAACTCTGGGATAAAGGAAGAGAAATCACAGAAACTTTGTACATGATCCACAACCAAGAATGTTCACTGTTAAGTTGAAAAGCTTGTACGGGCCTGCAACTCATCTACAAGCTTGATGATTGGAAAACCTTGAGAAAACCAGGCAGATTTTCCTGGAGCAGCAGGTGAATGAACCAAACAAATATGATCATGGCAAACAACAAACAACAGCATATGCGTTGTCACGTGTTCCTGTTAAGATGCCTGAACAGGGGGACATAAATTTTGTTGAGCATGTAGAGTCATATATCTCATTAACTACAAAGTTCCTATCAGCAACAACACAGGGGCTGAATGAGATCCAACAAGCTCAAAAAGCAAATGAAGAATGTGCTAAAATTAAGGAATACTGTAAAACTGGATTGTCAGAATTTATTCCAAACAATCTTATCCTGAAACTATACTTTGAATAACTCAGACATCTCAGTGTCATGGATGATTTGCTAATGTCTGATGAGTCGTTGGTCATACCAAAAGTCCTCAGGCTTGAGATCCTCCAGAGGATACACCAGGGTCACCTGGGCATTACAAAGAGCTGTACTAGAGCATGAAATTCGGTCTGGTGGCCAGGAATCTCAAAATCACTGGAGGGAATGATTTTGAACTGCATCACCTGTACAATCCATTGCCAGGAGCAAAAGGAACTGCTGATGATATCCTCATTTCAGGGGAACATCTCAGAATGGACCTTTTCGAGATCAAGGGGAAGACATTCCTCATAGTTGTTGACTATACACCAGATGGACTGAGGTTAAAGATCTCCATTATAAAACCTCAGAAGCAGTCATAAATCCACTAAAAGAATTTTTTTTCCAGACATAGCATACCAGATCTTGTTGTTTCAGACAATGGCCACAATTTGCAAATGAAGAATTCAAGAAATTTACAGATTACGGATCTGTCCACACAACTAGCCCAACCAGGTACCTACAAGCAAATGGAGAGGCCAAAAGAGGAGTAAGAACGAGCAAAGCTTTGTTGAAGGAGAATGATGATATCAACTTAGCACTGTTGAGCTACCGTTCCACAACACTTCAGAATGGTTTGGTCCCTTCAGAACTTCCGACAGAATGGAAAGGAGACTACGGACTTAACTTCTTGTTCCTCCATATAAGATTTTGAGGGGCATCGACAGGGTGGATAGGGAGCAGCTGTTCCCCTTAGTTGAAGAGTCAGTCACGAGGGGACATAATTTCAAGGTGAGGGGCAGGAAGTTGAGGGGGGATGTGAGGAAAAACTTTTTTACCCAGAGGGTGATGACAGTCTGGAATGTGCTACCTGGGAGGGTGGTGGAGGCGGGTTGCTTCATATCCTTTTAAAAGTACCTGCGTGTGTACTTGGCATGTCATCATATTCAAAGCCATGGACCAAGTGCTGGTAAATGGGATTAGGTAGGTAGGTCAGGTGTTTCTCATGTGTCAGTGCAGACTCAATGGGCCGAAGGGCCACTTCTGCACTGTGTGATTCTGTGATTCTGTGATATGTTCATGCAATGCCTAAAAGCAATTGACATAGATAGAGTAATGAAGAAGGATGATGAGTATCGCAAAAATCAGACCAGAAACTATAATCACCGCCGTAGGGTTCATGAAATACCGGAACTCCAACTAAGTGAATCAGCCTGGATTAGGGACCAGAATCGGGAAATTCAAGCACTGGAAAAGACACAAAGTGCAAGATCTTATCTTGTAGAGACTGAAAATGGAATAGTGAGAAGAAATGTAAGTTCACTTATATCTACAAGAAGACCATCAATAAAATGGAATGACTACCCATATGATCGGGAAGACAACCTGAACAGAGAACCAACAGTCTCTGAAGATTCACATACCACTCAAAAGAGTTTGGGAGAGAACATAGAGAACCTGAATGCTATGCAACTTCCAAGAGAGATGAGAACAAGGTCAGGGGCTAGGATTTCCCAGTCGGCAAGCAGGGGGGACGAGGCCCGCTCGCTGACATGTAAAATGATGTGGGATGACGTCGGGCAGAACTCCTGATGTCACCCCGCCCCATTTCAATATTCAGGCAGGTGGGGGCTCAGCAGAATCAGCTGTGCATCCACCGACCTGTCAATGGCCAATTAGGCCATTGACAAAGTCATAAAAGTAATTAATGGACTTTCCCATCCAAACTTAAGGTTGGCGGGCAGGCCGGGAGCCCTGGCAGGCATTAGAAAAAGCATGAAACCTCATCCACGGGTGGGATAAGGTTTTATGTAGGTTTCAAAAAAATGTAATAAAAGTGTATTTGAAAGTGAGGGACATGTCCCAACTCATGTGACAGTGTCACATGAGGGGACATGTCAGGGAAATTATTTTTTTCTATTTTTAAGATTTTTTATTGTGGAGCTGATCTCCCTGAGGCTGCACTTAGCCTCAGGGAGATGAGTGCGCTCTTTCATGCACATGCACGAAAGAGCACACTCTTGGCTCAGGGAATTCCCACTCCCCCCCCCCCCCCCCCACCCCCCCCCGTCCACACAGGGAGCGCATAGCGCTTCCTGGCGGACGTTATGCTGGGCAGGCCTTAATTGGCCCGCCCACATAAAATGGCGGCGTGCCCGCTCCTAAACTCCCCCCCAACCACTGCCCCCAGCCCGATGGGGGAAAAATTCCGCCCAGGGTGGTTGGTGAAACCACCACTATACTTATTTTTGTGAACCAGAGATGAAGGCAAAGACTTGGGGAGAGAGATGTAAGATACTGTAAATAATGTATTTATTGGAGTCGGAGACTTGGGGAGAAATGTTGTATAAAGGATTAATATTAAATA
The DNA here is from genome assembly GCF_017639515.1 of Carcharodon carcharias. Lineage (NCBI taxonomy): Eukaryota > Metazoa > Chordata > Chondrichthyes > Lamniformes > Lamnidae > Carcharodon > Carcharodon carcharias. The sequence goes on along the minus strand of NC_054477.1, from coordinate 44,618,622 downwards.
TGTAAATATATAGCTGACATCATCAGTGATGTAAGATCACATGACAACAGAGCATGGAGATAATTCCATGTAGGGCCTTGTGCTAAGCCTGTATTGCCTCCAACCTTGTCTGTAAATCCAGACCCTTGACAATCTGCCCTGAGACCCACAACAATGATAACAGGTTAATGGCTGCAGAAAGCCTTGCTATGGAAGCCAGTGGAAGTCTGGACAATGGAAGCAAGACATAGGCAAGCTGTTCCTAGCTTCTCAAACTCATCCCGTGAGGTTGTGATGGATGCAGTTAGGGCCAGGGGAGAAAACAAAAAAAACCTGCACTTTTGTATAACACTTTTGATGACCACCAGACAAGTGCACATTGTTATAATGCAGGAAATGTGGCAAAAAGCACTTTACAAACAATGAAGTACTTTTGAAATGTAGTCACTGTTGTAAAGCAGAAAAGCAGCAGCCAATTTACGCAGCAAGTTCCCACAAACAGCAATGTGATAATGACCAGATAATTCTTTTTTTGTGATGTTATTTGAGGGAGAAATATTGACCTAGAGTAATTCCCTGACAATGTCATGGAATGGTTTACCTCCAGCTGATGTGGCAGCACTTTAACTTCTCACCTGAAAGGCAGTATCTCAAAAAGGGCAGCGCTCCCTCAGTATTGGGGTGTCAAACTTGACTTTTTCACCCAGGTCCTCGAGTGGGACTTGAAAACACAGAATCATAGGTGAGAGTGTTACCAACTGAGCCACAGCAAATCCCTTACCCCTAAGGGGTGGAGAAGAACCACATTTTCATGGGCATGCATGACTGGAAGTAGCAGGAGGCCATGAGCAGCAGGAGTGTGGTGCCCAGGATTCAGTACTATAATCAGCTATTATGACATTTCCCTTTCTCTAAAAAAAACTTTTATGCAACTCAAGTACACGAATTCCCTTATCTATTCTTTCTCACTCGGTTTTGATCAGTCTGTTTTGTCTTTTATTCATCTCTGTATCTCTGTGGTTTTTTCACAATTCTTCCACTGGAAGTTCTGAATGATGACAGGGATAATTTTGAAGGACAAGGGGCATTTTCCAGCTCTGTGTCACTTTCATCCCTTGTATAGTTCTTTGGGCTTTCAGGCTTTGTCTGGTTATCTGTTGCTTCATTGGTGCATTCTGGTTTTTGATCTTCAGCGAGGGTTGTGTTTCATTTGTTTTCTGTAAGAATTTCTGTTTCTCTTGTACTGCTGTCAGTTTGGAGTCTGCACTATGTAAGACCTTGGTTCTCCTGTGATTCCTGTGACAACAACAGGATTCCAGATCCCTTCATGCTGAATCCTCACTCACTTTCATGTTCAGGTGAGGCAGAGGTCAGGAACCTCGTTCAAAGTACTGTTTCTGCTTCTGCTGTCTCAGTTTGAGCAGGTCCTGTATGTTATCTCACTGGCTGTGGAAACAACAGTTGGGGCACAGTTGGAAGCTTAGTTTTTAGTTTTCTCCCCATCAAGAGCAGTGCTGGAGATGATCCAATGCCCTCTAATAGAGTATTCCTGAAATCCAGCAGAGCCAAGTAGGGGTCTCTTCCATCCACCTTTGCCTTCTTCAGCAGGTGTTTTAAGGTCTGCATGGTATGTCTCACCATTCCGTTGGATTGTGGATATTTGGGACTTGATGTAATGTGGCAAAACTCCCAGTCCTGTGAAAATTTGTGAAACTCAGTGCCTTAGAATTGTGGACCATTACCTGAGATGAGCACTTCAGGTATGCTGTGGCGAGCAAAAATGGATTTATTACACTGATGCTCTTACTATCATTTCTCAGCAGCACAGACTCAAAAAGATAATAATCTACTGTTAGCAGTTATTCACTGTTGTCAACTGCGAACAAGGCCACTCCAATTTTCTGTCAGGGCCTCTCTGGAACACTGTGTGGTTGAAGTGATTCTTTTTATTGCAATTTACTGTACTTTAGTCACACTGCACACGCATTCACCATTTCCCCAATTTGTGCTTCCATTCCAGGCCAATACATTACATCTTGAGGTCTTCTCCTGCATGTTTCTATGCTGAGGTGACTTTCATGTATATGCTGCAGCATTTCTTTCCTCATCGCTGCAGGAATTATGATTTTTTTCTCCCTTGAAAAGTATTCCTTCTGCCACATGAAGTTCCTCACGAAAGTTCCAGTACTCTTGTACAGCAGAAGTGGCGCCGGTCCGATGTGTGGACCAGCCAGTTTGCACAATCTGCTGCAGATTTTCCAGGGTGGAGTCGTTCTTGGTCGCTTCCTTGATCTCATCCAGTTTGGTTACAGGCACAGGTAAGTTCTTTGTCAGCATGTGAACCTGTGCTTCCGTTTCTTTATCCTCTTCTTCTGTGCATGGTAGGTATGCATGTGACAGAGTGTCTGCAATGTACATTTTCTTGGCCAGTTTGTATTTAACTTTGACCTGGTACTTCTGCAGATGCATTAGTAATCTTTTGATTCTTGGTGGTGCACAACTCAGGGGCTTTTTAAGTATAGCTTCCAAAGCCTTGTGATCAAATTCTATGTCCACGCCTTTGCCATAGACAAACTGGTGGAAGCGTTCTAGGCCAAACACAATTGCTAGCATTTCTTTTTCTATTTGGGCATACCGCTGCTGTGTTTCAGTCATTAACTTTGAAGCGTATGCCACTGGTACCTCATTTTGCAAGAGAACAGCTCTCGGGCCAGTCTTTGAAGCGCCCACTGAGATCTTACCCGGTTGACTGACATCATAATACTTTAACACTGGTGCCTGGGTCAGTGTTCTCTTCAGACTGGTCAAAGATTCCTAGTGACTTTGTTCCCAGTGCCATTCCACATCATTTTGTAGAAATTCTCTGAGAGGTGCTGTCAGGTCTGACATGTTTGGAATGAATTTCCCAAGATAGGTCACCATTCACAAAAACCTCTCCAAGTCTTTCTTATATTCTGGGGGTGGCACGTTCATGACTGCTTCAATTTTGCTCAGGTCCAGCTTCAGCCCTTCATTTGTTAGCATAAGTCCCAAGTATTTGATTTCATGAAGACTTATTTTGCACTTTTCCTTCTTCAACTTGAGGTTCCTTTCTCCAGCTCTGCCAGTGCCTGCCTCAGTCTGTGGTCAGATTCTTGTGAGGCTCCCCAGACCAGCATATTGTTGATATATGTTTCTATGCCCTCTAACAGCTGCTTCACTGTTCCTTGGAACACCCCGGTGCTGAATTAATACCAAAAGATAAGAAAAAGTACCTGTATCACCTGTATGGTGTGTTGAAGGTACAGAGATAGGAGCTGCGTTCATCCAGCTTGACTTGCCAGAAGCCTGAACTCTCATCCAAGATTAAGGGGAGAATTTTCTCCCATGCCTGTTGGGAGTGGGTGCGGAGCCGATCGCCACCCATGATTGGCTGCGCGCCGCAATTTTACGTGGATCGGTCAATTAAGGCCCGCCCAGTGTGATGCGCGCCCGGTAGCACTGCTACCTGTGCAGGTGGGGGGGAGGAGGGAGAGCCTGGGCTTGTGCTCTTTTGCACATGCGCGCAAAAGACTGCAGAAATCTCCCTGAGACACGGAGCTGCCTCAGGGAGATTAACTTCAGTTTTAAAGCTGGTATAAACTAAAAATATAAAATTATTCAGACATGTCTCCTCATGTGACAGTTTCACATGAGCTGGGACATGTTTATGAATTTCCATAAAATGTTTTATTTAATTAATAAAACCTTCATGAAACCTCATCCCACCTGTGGATGAGGTTTTGTGAAAAACTTGAAGGCCGCCTGGGCTCTTCGCCTGCCTACCATCCTTAAGGTTGGACGGGCAGCTTTCTCAATTCAGTTAATTGTTTTATTAATGGCCTTAATAGGCCTTTGATAGTTCAGCAGGCACGCAGCCAAATCCAGTGTGTGCCCGCCGAATGGAAGATCAGAATGATGAGCGGTGACGTCGGGACACACGCCCGATATCACCATGTGTCATTTTATGCCTAAGTGTGCACTTGCCCTCTACAGCAATGTTTTCACCTGTATAAGTAGACTTATAGCTTCACTTTTGTTTTAGTTAGCTATTTTTCTTTGCTTATCTTATGATAGAAGCTTATGCTTGTGCACCTGTGTCAAACTTAAAGTTCACCATCATGCTGGCAATTTTTAAATCAACCTTCCATTCATCTTCTTTGGAATTTGTTGTTACTGCACCAACGAAAAATTCAGTTTCAATGTCTATGTTATCATCTACTTTCTTTGACTTGCGCATCTTAGCAAAGTGATTTAGTTTATCACAGTTCTTACACTGCTTTCCGTAGGCCGGCCAACTATGTGGTAAATGTTCTGTTCATCATAGGCTGCATTTAAATGTTTTAATAGCAATTTTGTTCTGTTTATCTTCGGGCTGTCTATATGTTCTTTCCCGGGGTTGTTTCTATTTAACTGCATCTAACTGCTCACTGTGTGTGGCTTATCATCGTTTATCATTTGCTTAATCTGGCATTTTGTTGTCTCTGCTGCTCTGCTGATATTTATTGCTTTCTCCAGCGTGAGATCAACTTCCCTCAAAAGCCATTGTCTCAGAGAATCATTTGCAATCCCATAAATGATTCTATCTCCAATGAGTCATTCTTCAAATTCACATGATTTAGTTAGTTTTCTCAGCTCAGTTATGTACTGACTAATATTGTCACTGCTTTGCAAGCACTTTAAAAATCTGTATCTTTCATACATGATGTTTTTCTTAGGGCTGCTGTAGGCTTTGAATTTTTTCATTATTTCTTTCACGTCATTGCATTTGTCATCACATTCAAATGTGAATGTGTTATAGACTTCAAGGGTTTCTTCCCCTGCTATGTGAAGAAAGATATAAGACTGTACCTGAGGGTACAGCAGTATGTGAATAGCCTTAGAAAGAGAAAACATGTTGGGGTCTCTTACAACTCAAACAGGAACTTTGAGAATGTCCAAGTGCAAGCTGCAGCGTTCTGTGGGACTCATGTGTAAATTAGTGATGGTGTTGAGTTTAAGTCACCCTAACAACACTGGTGCAGATGTTCCTCTTCTGTCTAAGCCTGAAAGAGGTGCTTGCCAGCACAGTTGGTGGTCCGTATAAAGATTGCCCATAACAGTTCCCTGTGTCTCTCTCATCTATGTTTACAAGCACAAGCATGGATACACCACATTAGTAAGCTGTAGAAGGTTGATCTACATGAGTATGGCTATAGGCTGCGATCAATTACTTTCTTAATTTGTGGAAATGCAACAATATGATCAAATTAGGTAACTGATTTCATGGCCCCAGTTGTCAAGTCCTTTGAGTAGCGTTCCAGTGTGGACCCTGGCCACCAAAGCCTGATAGACATGCTGTACTGGTATCACCTGGGAATACTCACTGCATGGAGCAGCTTCATTTTACTAGCCACCAACAACAGGTGTGCTATGTCACTATGACACTTGTCTAGTCTCAGCTCCCTCTTCCACATCTGCATTGTCTGGCATTGATTTTGACCAGACACATTTTTTCCTACCATACTACTATTTGAAAGGTTTAAAATCCTTTGAAAGATTAAAATCCTTGCGGCCTTTGGCAAGACTGAAATATATTTCATTCTCACATGCAGCTACCTATCTTTAAGTCATCACATCACTTTAGCTGTCACCATAAGATTGTTGAGGTGTTGACAACATAACTTGCTTCCCCCTTTATGGTGAAATCCTGTTTGCAAGCAGAAACTAGACAGGAGTCAACTTTGCAGAGGTAATGGGGACTGACTCTGTAAGAGCTGGTGGGTTTGTGCAAGCACAAAGCTTGCTTGCAACATTGTGGTCTTGATGGCTCAGTATCAGGGACAAACAAATCTCTGAGAACCACAATAGAGCACTCAGAGTCTGGAGATTGTCTGCAGGAAGAATCCCCTGATGAATTTCACAGTGTGGGTGCATTTCCAAATCTCTCTAAGCTAGATATTTCAAAGGGGAAAAAGTAGGAACATAGGATAATCACATCCCAGGAATATTTTCAAGACTCACTCACACTTCTTCTTTTAAAATAAATTTATTTGAGTTTAGTGCAGAAGATTCTGCTGTTTCACATCACTTTGGAAGACAACTAATATTAAGCGTATAAGGTCATCTTTGTAATAGACTGTGCTTTTGAACAGGATAATTCCTAAATATAGTAAATTGGAGCAGCAATTGATAAAGCATTGATGAAGTATTTATGTCATGATCCTAGAACAGATCCCCAAATTGTTGGTAAGACCCGGTTAGGGACCAATAATGCTTTGTTTAAAATGGTCAAAGTTTGAGATTCAAGATATTTACTAAGCGAACAAGATTCCATGGATTTTGAACAAACAAAAATAAACTTTCCTATATAAGGTCAGAAAGTTAAAACAATTTACAATGTCTACCTTACACTCTAACATTCAGGGTTAGTATGAGGTATAGGTGAATTAACAGGCAAACTGTTGTCGAGCCAGCCATTGGCACAATACATGACGGATGCAACTATGACAGAGTTCACAGATTTCTCAACAGACCACCCAGATATTAGTAAACAACGTGGGCGGAATCGTCCCACGTTTGCACCATTTATGGTAGCGGGCGGGAGAAATGACGTTTTACCTGCCAGTCACAATGGCAGCTTCTCATGCTGTATCATTCCAATCCTGCCACATTAATTATGCATTCCTGGGAAACACACCATTTTGCTGGCTGGCGGGCTTTCACCCACCAGACTATCACCTTGCCGCTTCATCACGCTGAGCACCACATTTAAAGTGAAGCTCTGTGCGCACTTCCCAGTGATTCCAGCCCATAACTGCTATACGGAAAACATGACTCAGAAAGGCAAAAAAGACTGCAGCCCCACATTTTAATGATGGTCCTTCAAATGCAGTGGCAGCCCGTCCTCTACCCACCCCCTCTGGCTGCAGGGCGGCCAGCAGCAACACCAATCCAGTATGGGAGACGGTGGCAGTGGTGGTCAGCGCAAATGCCCTGCAAAAGAGGATGGCCACCTAGTGCTGCAATAGGATGAATGGTCTCATGGGTCACTCTTCTTATCACTCTCAACTCACACAATCACAAACCCATCACACATCCACAGGGATCTCACACCTCAAGGGACAACACCACTAACTCTCACACACACCCTCACATCTCCATTAGGCCCACATTGCCTAGAGCTCGTGACCTTATCCAGCCCACGGCTCCGCTCACTACACAAAAATTCCACACAGGGCCATGCGTCCTGCTCACACACTCTCCATCTGTTTTCATGCAGGAGAAGCCTGCTCACAACAGCAGGGTGAGGTCCCAGGCCAGGGGTAGAGTGGCCCATATTAGGTCCCTCGTTCACTTTGAGAAGCGTGCTATTGCACTGACTGGTGAGGACATGGACCGGGCCTATAGTGATGGTAAGGTCAGCAGCGAACACCCTCATGAGGATCCTGCAGCATATCACCCCTCTCTCAACACAACTGTGAATGCTCTCTCTCCTGTTTTTGCTCTACTGTCATGCGCTATTTATCTCTACTTTGGTTCATAGGGAACTCTGTCAAGCGACCGACACCCTCAGCCAGCCAGTCTCTCAGTTCCACCCAGGTCCTCACCTCCATCCAAGAGTACACCTCCACCATTGAAGAGCTGGAAATAAGCAGCCTTGAAGACCCATCACAGTGCTTACCCACACCCTGCACCAGCACAGAGACACAAACTTCAGTGGAACCTAGGTATAGAACAGTCTCCGGTTCACAATCTGGTGGTCACTGCACAGACACATGTCCACAGCAGGAGGAGACAGGTTCGGCTGAGCTTCCTGGTACTCGGAGGACTGCTGGGGAAGAGCATTCATGAGGTCCAAATCAGATGATGATCCTCTGAATTTGGCCTTCCAACTCATCCTGTAGAGTCAGCAGAAGGCGGGAGAACATCACGCGGGGCTTTTGGAAGCCCTGAACAGAGTGGCACACGAGACAGCAGAGTGCATCCGCCTGCTTTCTGATGAAGTGCTGCCCACATGTGCACACATGGAGGTCTCCAGGGGAAGGATGGTGGATGCTATGGAGACCCTGGTCCATCAGAATGTGGAGATGTGTGCAGACCTGCACTCCGTCACGGGAGCCATGGATGAGTTCCTGCAGTGGCGACACGAGAGGGAAACGGGGCACCTTGACATCCCTCCAGGTGCCCCTCCCCTTCAAGAAGTCAGGCCGGGGCCCCCAGGCATCTGAACGGAGGAGCAGCAACAGCTGGACACCCCTGGGTCATCCATTCAGGAATCTCAGATGCTGTCCACTCCCTCCAAATCCCCTTTGCCTGTGACCCCCTCAACCTCGTCCTCTGTCACTACAGAGGGAGCAACTGGCCCACAGGAGAACAAGCAAAGCAAGCCAGGGTCCCCAAGGCCTCAGCTCTCCAGACCCATTCTGAAGGCATCAGGGGCAACAGGGCCAACCATTGCACAGGCTTTCTCCGCCACTGCAGTGGATGTCAGGGCAGCACCTAGAAGTCTAAGACGTTCAAAAGTGAAGAAATTCTGATCACAGTTGGTTGTACCGGTGAACACATTTTGTCACTTTAGAATCTGAAAGCATATCCACTTTCACTGAATAACGTGTAATGGTGTCTTTCAGCTTCATTGACAGGTTTTGCAAGTCCTTGTCCTTCGTTCCCCCCACCACCCTTCATTAGCAGTTTAGCTGTACGCAGCTGGCACACGAGTGATTCTGGAATGTGGGGCAGGGCTTTTCAGAGTCTCATGCAAGCACTCTCCCACCCATGCTGAGCCATCTCGTATCACACTCATCTCAATGTCCTGAGCGTTTTCAATACTGCCTGCTGGGGTTCACTTTCATTTGACCATCTGAGCTGACCTGCATCTCCACCCACCCACTGATCACACTCCCAAGCAGCACCTATCTCATCAAAACAACTCTCGTTTCACTTTCAATTTAGTCAGCTTGGTAGTAATACAGTTTTTCTTTTGTTTCTCCTTTATTTCCCCTCCCCCCAGTCACCCATTTCCTTTCCTCCATCGCTGTTGACCACCCCCCTCCGGCATCACCTTCCACCTCCCTCCATCACCTACTAGCCATAACCCTTTTCATTTGGGGACGTCCAGGTGAATGTGCACATTCCCTTCCTTCCTGGAAATCCCACCCCCCATCCACATTAACCTCCCCAACCTCCTCCTTCCCACACCCAGGATCCATGTCTGCTTCCGGGTCCCCACCAACCACACTCGCCATCCCTTCTACCGGTGCTGTTGAGCCCTCACCCTCCCACTCTACTGTCTCGGTCTGCTCTCAGTCATTGTCACCATTCCCTCGTACCATGCCCACCCTCAGTTCACTCCCCAAGAGGCAGTCATGGACTCAACAGAGCACTCCCTTGCACGTTTACCTGGACATCCGCCTCTCCGGACTCTTTCTTCTCTTGGAACTCCTTCCCCCCATTGCCCCCTTGGAACCCCCTCCCCCCCTTGGAACTCCTTCCACCCCAGAACACCTAACTCCCTTGAAACTCCTCCCCCCAACCCCGGAATTCCTTCCCCTCCCCTGGACTCCTCCTCCCTTAGCCATTCCCCCTTCCTGACTCCTTCAGGCACCTTCCCCTCTCTGCATTCCTTCCCACCTCTGAACTCCTTTCTCTCCCTGGACTCTTTCCCCTCTCCACACTACTTCTGCCTCTGAGCTACTTCCCTTACACCTTCCACCCTCCTTACACATACCTCCCCAGTTGCTGTCTTCTCCTGCTTTATCCCCTCCTCCCCCCGCAAACTCCCCCCCAACACCTTCGCTCCCCCCACCCCCACCAGGCTCCCCCCTCAGACACCTTCATTTCGCCCTCCCAATCTCCCCCAACACCTTCGCTCCCTTCTCCCAACGTCACCCCAACTCCTTCGTTCCTCCTTCTCAACCTCCTCCTAACACCTTAATTTCTGTCTCCCAATCTCACCCCCCCAATACCTTCGTTCCCCTCTCCCAAGCTCGCATGTCCCCCCAAAACCTCTTCCTCTCCCAGTTGATCCAAGAACTTCCTCTCCACCCCCTTGACCATCATCCGTTGTGAGCAGACCCTCAACGGTGACTTTCCAACTTCCATGAGCTGCTTCAAAGCAGAGCCATGTCCATGAGAATCCTCCCAGCATGCCATGGATGTTCCTCCAGGATCCCATTGCTTTTGGGCTCCAGCATCTTCTGCTCCCCGGATGTCTGCGATGTGAGCAAGGTGCTAGTGCTAAGTCTCAACTTCTGCACGTCACACTTGTCAAGCCATGCTCTGCCCCGGCGTGTTTTTCCACTGACGTGGGCGGACGATCCAGCATGTGGGGACAATTCCAGTGGGCTGGCCTTATAATGATATGCTGAAGTATTACAATGAGGTTCTGGACGTCCGATGGCAGGAAATGTGGCCCGCCATCGACGAGTTGAGCAGACAATCACAAGCTGCTTTCATGACGCCGTGAAACTAATTTCTGGCCTTCTCCCTATATTGTTCGCTCTTGCCACCAAACTTGCCTGACGCCAACGGGCACAGAAAATTCCACCCTGAGAATCAAATAATCTCATTGAAACTCTGTCTCACTCATGAGGAATTCCAATTTTCACCTTCAAAGATCCACCTTTGAAATTCTCCCCAAAAGTCGCTCACACTCAGAGAGTATTAACAAGGGCCCACCTCATAGGGTTTCAATCTCATCTCCTGAGACTTCGTCTCCAAAAGCATCAACTCGCAAACACAACTTCAGCTCTTCGCCTGCACCAAGCAGAACACTCCTGTTCCAGAGGAGTACTTTTGCCCTGAATGGCCCACAGTACGGAGTCACCAACTGCCTTCCTGGATTTTCAGGGTTTCTCCCAATCCCACTTCAATTGCCAGGGGTTCTGCCAAGTCCTCTTCACTTGGAGTCTTCCAGCCACAGCATTTTTCCTGATTTTAATTTAACTTAATGAAGACCTCTCTCTGGGAGAGAGGACTGGGCCTTCCTTTAGGGACCTCTCCATGTCCACTCTCCCTTTTGGACTTCTTTCTGTCCACTCTCCCTTTGGGACCTAACCCTGTTCCCTGCCTAGGACACTTACCTTCCATGGCGCTCCGCTCCCGATATTATAACCAAGGTTTTCCTGCTTTGTTTTTCCTGAACAGGCAGGCTGGGGCCCAAAGAACAAAAAAAGTGCAGAACTGCGTTTGTGCAGTCCACTTCCGGTCTGTGCAGGTGCAAAAGCTTTGAAGTCCTTTGGGAGTTAAAGCTCCTGACCTGAGCTCTCACCATTAAGGTAAGATTGACTTTTATAATAATTACAGTAGTCAGTATTCGGAGACAGATTCTAAGGGGTTAGTCGAATAAACCCGTAAGACATAACTCTCTCAATTCTTTTTTTAACAGAACTTGGGATAAAATCTTTCTTGGAAAGAATTAAGCAATCTTTTTCCTCCACTGAAAATAGAATAAAGGGCTTTATTTTAAAAAAATCACATGTAAGTGCATATCTACAGCCATATTTATCTCCCTACTCTGTGCTAAGATAAACCAAACTGAGTCACAGGCAGCTATTTGGTGACACTTATGTTAGGATTCTAATTTAACCTGAAAGCGTATATTTTTAAGAACTTCTCAGTCTCTGCAGTCTGACAAAATTACAGAATTAATATCTGTTTTAAAAATAAGCATATCTACTCACTTCCATTTGACTCTTATGGATAGTGAAAACATTTTAAAAAAGGAAGAATCACAGCTCGGTACTTATGTCTGAATGCTTGAAACATTCAATATAAAACGCTGCAATTAGAGGTGTATGTAGCTGTAGGAAGTCAGTATGATAATAATTACTGAAACAAGACACAATCCACAAGATAGGAGTGAATCCAACATGCAGAATGTTTGCATGAGATCCCTTTGATTGCTATTTTACTGGCAGTGCTGAAAAGGTCCAGCACATATGAACAGGAAATGCTGGAAAACCACAAAGGGCTGAATTTTGCGCTTGACGGGAGGGCCCAACCGACTTGGCGGCTGGTGGGCAGCCGATCACTGCCGCCAAAATGGGCCGCGCTGCCATTTTGCATGGGCGGGCCAATTAAAGCCCACCCAGCGGGGTTCCGACTCCCTTGTTCACTGGGAAAATTAAATCGGCAGTGGGCGTGTTCAGACCGCTGGTTCCAATAGGGATCCAGCAGTATGTATAAAGAGCAGCCAGGCAGCCTCCTTTAGGCCGTTCACTATGGCCAGTCATCGGGCAGCACAAGAGCTGAGGGCAGAGGAGGAGGAGGGGGGCAGGCTGCAGGGTAGGCCAGCGGGCGGGCTACTGTGCCCCTTGGTTCTCAGATGCCTGCCTTGCTGTCCTCCTCAAAGAGGTGTCCAACCATCAGGGTGTCATGTTTCCAGAGGATGGGAGGAGGAGGTTCCCCCACGTCACCAGGCAGGTGTGGCAGGAGGTGGCAGAGGCTGTTAGCTCTCATGCGGCGCACAGAAACCCAGTGCCACAAGTGCTTCAATGATTTGCTACGCTCTGGAAGGGTGAGTACCATGTCAGCCTTGGCCATTTGACCCAGCAGGTAGCCTTAGCCTTTGAGGCCCCCCACCCTCCCGCCATGTCTTAGTGTTGTTACTGCATTGGGAATTTGGAACATGCTGGGTGGGCAAACAGATAGTGACCATGCTTACATCAGCCTTAGTGGTTGTGGAGAAGATGGGTTCTCCCTGCAGCATATGTTGGTGTTTGTCACATTTGAGTAGTCTGGGGGCAACCTGCAGGGGAGGCAGCTAGACACATACTCAGAACTCCAACACATGTCTTATTGATGGTGATAAGGTGGAAGGGGAGCCTCAAGGTGTTGTGGCCAAGAGCCATCTGCTGGCCTCAGTGCCTCACCTAATTGCACCTCCTTGCCATGTGTTATTCAAAGTGATGGACGCCGAATGAGTAGGGGGAGGGGGTTGGGAGCAGCCATACTATCGTCTGGGGACTGATCACCAGTAGTGTGGACAGGAGCTGCTGGTGGCCTCAGATGGGCCACTGTAGTTGGGGTGCGGTGTGCGCATGCAGCCCCAATAAATGCTCTTCTCTGTTCTGCAGGCAAAAACTGATAGCAATATGCAAGAGTGGCAGTGGACTGGTGCTGCAGCATCTGACCACGTATGAGGAGCAGACCATGGAGCTGGGGAGGAGGCAAGCGGCCAGGTCGGCAGATGTTGGTGAGGCTGGGGTGCAGTGGCCCTTTGACATTTTCTTTGGGTTGTTGCTTTGTGCATAAATGCTTATAAATGGAGACATTGATAATCAGCAACTTTGGGATATGAGTCCTATAAAAGCAGTCCAACCATTTTTGTTGCAGGGTCCTTGCTGAAGATTACGTGAATGCGTGTGTACTGAGACAGTGCTTCAGTTCTGTCCATTATACATTAATTGACAGAATAGCCTGATACCAGAAATGTGTCTTTTGGTGCCTGAAAAATTCCAGTTGAATTTTTACTTGGCATTCTCTATGGAGCCTTTCCTCCATAGTTGGATTGATGCAACTCTAAGAAAATATTACCTTACTATGACCTTAGGACACTGGTGCACATTCTATGACTACTATTTCTCAATGCCCTCCCTGTTTTCTATCCAGCCCTCGCCAATTTGATATCCAATTCAAGAGACCAACATTCATGTTCTTCATCTCTGAACTTCGATGGCAGTACATTTTTTTTGGGCCCTGCTTTCACTTCTAAAGCTTTTCCTTCTTTCCCTCATGAATGCAACCTCCAGTGCACTTTCAAAAGAAAGGTACTTTTGCATGGTGGAGTTAATCAGTTTTACATTTATCTTGAATAAGTGTTTAACAGCATGAATAAGTCCTTAATTGTATTTTAGCTAATTTCACAGATTATTTGTTCTATAATCAATGAGAAGCATGTATTAAATAACATTAGACATGATTTTTTTGGATCTGCTATCAAAGGTTAGCCTCTTCACTTTATTAGCTTTTAAATGATTCACTCAGTTCTGTTGAAGGGTCATGAGGACTCGAAACGTTAACTCTTTTCTTTGCCGATGCTGCCAGACCTGCTGAGTTTTTCCAGGTAATTCTGTTTTTGATTAGCTTTTAAACGTTCTTTTCACTTTGCACCGATAGAACATATGGGACTTGATGTTCCTTGTCTTTTCAGATGATCGAAAAATTGTTTCTTATCCTGATATTTATTTTTGATAGCTGCAACTCGTTTTGCAGGGTTTAACTCAGAAAATTCAAAACCAGCCTTCTCTATAATCTAAATTGGGAACATACCTTGCCAAAGTAATAAACTACACCTCCTGAAACAATCCATAATTTTTCTGGTTCCAGCTGTTGCCATCATGTCCTTATTATAAATTTGACAATAAAATTGTTTTTCATTCTATGGTGAAATTGAATGGGAATGAAAAGGATATATAAAATTCCTAATTATCCTAGTTAAAACCTGGACACGTGGTCATTTCAGACAACATTTCCTCTCTTCCTCAATTTTAGCAAAGTTAGATGTGTGCATTGAGTGAGGAAACATTGCATCACACTCATATCTTCTTCCTTGCTTAATTTAGTGGAATGACAAAGATATACATATTAGTATCTTATATTACAATTATAATTCTATCATAATTATATTAGTATCAAAACTTAAATAATATAAGAAGTTTAATCATTCTTTATTTTCAATAGCTAGCATATTATGTTGCCTCTTGCAGTTTACAACTACACTTGTGAAAGAGTTTTTTTGGTCGTTGCAATAAAGTGATTCTTCCAAAAGAGGAAATTGAGCTCTATTCTTGACAAAGGCCACACACTTCCATCCCCCCATTTCCCATAAGAAATCCGGGTAGACTTTCTGAACTGGCATTCATCAGGCAATGCGTTAATATTACCTGCTCAGTCATTAGTGTGACTGCAGAGTCAGCTTTATTTACATGTTGGGTCTAATACTAGGAATTAGCCAGAAGGGGCAGGAAATATATTGGTGAAGAGCCCTTGTGGATGTAAACTTGAAATGATGCTGCTAAATGAATTATAGATCACCGCACATGAGGATTAAAAGGCGTTTATAGCATTTTCAAAGATTAATACTATTTTTAATGTTTATATCTCGGTAGCCTTTACAAAGATTGTTTGGGTAACAGAAATGCCTGACAGAACCTAATAGCTGACACTATAAATGTGAAAGCATGAATTTGAGTCGGCAGCAAAGCACTACACAGTGCTACTTGATAGCTAAAGAAGTGGATGTGGTGCAGAATAAGGTGCTTATTTCAACTTCAAGGCACCCTTTCCCAGGATTTAATTGCAGCATGTCTGAAAGGAGAAGGTGAAGTTGACTTGAGGATGTAGCTGACCATTACTGGCTCTGGCAAAATCAGCATTCTCACATCTGATGGCACTGTCTACCTCTGGAACAGCTTGACTTCCTTGGATTCACCCTACTGCTTTTTATTTTCTTTCCTTGAGACAAAAAGGGAAGTCGCCATTGGGCAATCCATTGTCCCAATGTTACTGGGAATTTTTGTGCTTGGTGCAATTACGAGGATCAAGGAAAGAAATTAAAAGAGGAAAAGAGTTTTGGAACCAGTCTCAAAATCCCTGTTACAAATCTTACCATTGGATAGGTCTCTTCATCTGCACATTTGTAAATAATGTATTATCCCAGTCCTGAACCTACAGTTAATATGAGTGGGTAGATGACTGAGAGCTATAGACTGTAACCTCTCCAGTCTGGGATGCTTGGAACCAAGGCATTCTGGATTTTGGAATTTTCTGGATTATAGAATTATGTTAGAGTGCCTAACCACAAGTGTGTGAACCAGATGTAAATATGTGCCTGAAACATAAAACAGTGACAGAACGTTATAAGGCATCAGTATAAAATTGATTTATTTATCAAAACACTGTATTTTCCATGGTTCCAAAGTACTGTACTGCACTAAAATTATGCCGGTGACATCAGAGGAACAGGTGATTCCATAAATGAAGACCTGAATTTTGCCCTCATTGGGCACGCGCAATCGGCTGGTCCGGCAGCGAACACAAAATGCGCTTCCATCTGTGACCAGCTGCTGACCGCAATCTTAAGCTAGCTGGCCAATTAACAGCCATCCAGCGTGAAACACACCCAGAGATAGGCTCAGCTTTGCTATTGTGGGTATGAAGAAGGTGGGTACCAACGTCACCACGGGTGAGTGCTTCGAGAGATCTCCCTGAAGGCAGACAGATGCCTCAAGGAGCTGCAGACCTGCAAATAAGAAAATAAAGCCCAGAGATGTTGCGAAAAATGTCCATGCAGCACAAGCAAAACTCATTTAAAAAAATGTCCCCAGATATATATTTTTATTTTAAATCCTAACGAATCTTTCGACCCATCCTTGGATGAGGTTTCACCAAAAAAGTAAAGCCCGCCTGGCCAGTTGGCCCGTCCACCAACCATAAGGTTGGACAGGCCATGAAAACTCACAGACATTTGAGGCGTCAATGGGCTTAATTTCCCACTTAATTGTCAGCGGACACTCGTCCAACTTTTGCGTGCATCTGCCGAGCGAAATATCATGTGAGTGTGCGATGATGCCATGATGCTCGCCTGACATCACCTCACGCAATTTCACACCTATTCAGGTCAGGGGTGCATCCGCCTGTAAAACCCTGGAACAATAGTTGGAAGGGGTGTAGAAGAAAGTGGCTGATCATCAACAACAAGAGCAGCCAATTCTGAGTCCTGCTGGTTGATGGGCTTGGGCTTGGTGATGTTAGTGGGTTACACGAGCAGGATCTTCCAATTTCATCAAAGATTTGCTGTGTGTCATTTGTTTCACCTATTTTGGCTGCTCCTTTATTCATTTCTCTTGGATCCTGTGCACATGCATTACATCTTACTGTATTATAAAACTTCATTGCTCTCGAAAGCGAATGAGGTGGGAGGCCAGATTTATCCCTCTTACACATGGTAATCTCCTCAGGACCATTGTCTGGGATTTTCCGGTCCCACCAACAGTGCACGTCATCAATTGACTTTTGGCCACTCTCCAAATTTATCCATCCCATCCGTGACGATGTCCGCCACTGACAGGGCCAGAAAATCCCACCCATTCTCTTCTTCATCATTGCTGTCACTGTCCACAGACTTGGGGTGCTATCCACAGACTTATCTATGAATCTGGTATTTGTTGCACTGGAGCATCATCCTCACAATTTAGCCATGACGCAATGTCTACATCAATGCCTACGTCACTTTGAATTCACTAGGCATAATGCTACAGGTCAAATGCCTCACCTTGGCCTCATTTACATTAAAACCCCCAAAGTTTTCCCCTGCATCCGCAGCATTAAACAAAGGGCAGAGTCATCCCAGATTTGCACAAAGTGCAGTACCAGGCAGGAAAAAGGAGGCTTTACCTGCCAGCCGCAATGGTGGCTTTTTGCACCGCATTGTCCCATTCCCAGCCTCATTAATAATGCATTCATGGGAAACACACTGGATCACTGGCGGGTGGGCTCGGATTTGCCCACCACGCTAGGGCCTAACTCTTCCTCGCTCCAGGCACCATATTCAAAGCACAACAGAGCATGTCTGCTTCGTGCCTTCAGACCAGGACTGCTCCAGGTGACAGAGGGTCCCAAAAGCAAAGAAGATGTCAGCCCCCAAATTTAGTGATGCCTCTCTGGAGTGCCTGCTGGATGCAGTGGAAGGCCACTGCAATGTCCTCTAACCACACTCTAGCCACAGGAGGTCCACCAGAGTCACCAATCGGGCCTGGGTGGGGGCGGCAGCCTCGGTCAGTGCCACCAGAGCACAGAGGAAGTCAGCCATCCAGTGCAGGAAGAGGATGAATGCTGTCATCCATTCCACCAGGGTAAGTCAACCTCCTCATCACTCTCAACTCACACACAGAATCCCATCACACATCCACAGGGATCTCACACCTCAACAGAAAACACCACTAACTTTCACACACACACTCACATCTCCATCATGCTCATACCCTCTGGAGCTCGAGTCCTCATCCTATCCAAGGCTCTGTAGGTCCATGCACCTTGCTCACACTCTCTCTATCTGTTTTCATACAGGAGAAGCTGGCTCACAGCAGCAGGGAGAGGTCCCAGACTGGGAGTAAAGTGGCCCACATCAGGCCCCTCACTCACTTTGAGACATCGGGCTGACTGGTGAGGACGTGCACCATAACTGTGGCAATAGTAATGTTGGCAGCAAACACCCTCATGAAGATCCTATGCCGCATCATCTCTCTCTCAATACAACCGTGAGTGCTCTCTCTCCCACTTTAGACTTGGCTGATATGCACTAATTATCTCTGCTTTGGTTCACAGGAAGCTCTACCAAGCAATCGACGCCCTCAGCCAGCCAGTCCCATAGCTCAATCCAGGTACTACCTCTAGCCAAGAGGACACCTACCCCATTGTAGAGCTAGAAATAAACAGCCTGGAAGACCCATCACAGCACTTACCCACAACCTCCAGCAGCACAGAGACACACAACTGATCTAGAGCAGGCTCGGGTTCACAATCTGGTGGTCACCGCACAGACACATGCATCTGCAGCAGGAGGAGTCAGGTTCAGCCGAGGCACCAGGCACTCAGAGGACTGCTGGGGAAGAGGCCTCTGTGAGGTCCAAGTCAGATGACGAGCCTCTGGATTCAGCTTTCCAACTCATCCTGTAGAGTCAGCAGAAGGCGGGGGAACATCGTGCAGAGCTGCTGGAAGTCCTCAACAGAGTAGCACATGAGTCAGGGGCGTGAGCCCGCCCGCTTTCTAATGAAATGGTGCCCACAGGTGCCCATTTGGAGGTCTCCATGGGAAGGATTGTGGACATCATGAAGAACCTGGTCCAGCAGAACATGGAGATGCACGCAGACCTGCACTCCATTGTGGTAGCCATGGGTGAGTTCCTGCAGTAGCAATGCAAGAGAGAAACGGGGCACCTCAACATCCCTCCAGGTGTTCCTTCTCTCAAGGAGTGAGTCTGGGGCCCTTGGGCCCCTGAAGGAGGGAGGAGTGGAAGCTGGACACCCCTGGATCATCCACTCAGGATCTCAGAGGCTGTCATCTCTCTTTGAGCCCCTTTTGCCTGTGACCCCCTCAACCTCATCTTCTGTCACTGTAGAGGGAGCAGCTGACCCACAGGAGGAAAGCCAAAGCAAGCCGACACCCCCAAGGCCCTGGCTTTCCAGTAGTTATCAGAGGCAACATGGCACAAGCTGTCTCCACCCCTGCTGCGGATGTCAGGGCAGCACCTAGAAGAAGTGGTAGGCCTAGAAATGTTAAGAAATTCTGATCATAAGTCGTTGCATGGATGAACATGTTTTGTCACTTTATAATCTGAAAATATGTTCACTTTCACTGAATAATATGGAAGGTTGTCTTTCAGCTTCATTTATAAGCTTTGTGAGTCCTCCCACTGCATCCCACCAATGCACTCCACAACCCCGCCGCCCCCCCCTCCCCCCACCCACCCCAACCCCCCTGCAGTTCAGCAGCTTGTAGCCAGTCCACGAATGATTCTGGATGAAGGAGTGTGTGTTTGGCAGGGCCTTTCAGAGCCTTGGGCAAGCATTTTCCCATGCATGTGGAGCTTTGATCTACTTTATTCCTTTACTGTCGCTAGGTCTAAATCCTGGAACTCCCTTCCTAAAAGCATTGTGGGTGTACTTACACCAAATAGACTACAGCGTTTTAAGAAGGCAGCTCACCACTGTCTTCTCAAGGGCAACTAAGGATGGGCAATAAATGTTGGCCCAACCAGCGAAGCTCACGTCCCGTGAATGAATAAAAAATGCTGAATCAAATTTCATGAGTTTCAGTCTAAAACAAATTCAAGGCAGCAATTTTGTAATTTTCTTTAGGTTAAGAAGAGCAACCAAAGGTTTGCTGAGTCAAGTCCACACCCAGAATCGAATTGAACCATTAGACTTTGGTACTGTGACCATCCTAAAACATCATTCTGTTGGTATGGCTACAGACAAATAACCCCTTGTTATAGTGTGTTCAATCTCACTCTTGACTTTGTCTAAGAGTAGCTGAGGGACCTTCCTCACTGTGAAGAGAGATATAGGTTTAGCATCCACCCTTAGGATTAGATGATATTCTGTCTTCAGTTTTCCTAAGCCTGAAAGTAGAGATGTAAATTCATTTCTGAATACATTACTAGACTGCTCATCTGCAATTTCATCAACCTTGTACATGAGCCTCAACTGCAAGCATGCCTTGCTGCTCAATAATGATGACTCCTGGCTCTGTATAACATACAGAGGTTCAATAATTTTTTTATCCTTGTACCTTAATCATGCCAAGTTGGGCCAATACTTTTAATGTTGTACCTCCTGAACCTTACAACTGGATAAAGGATGCTGTAATGTGATATTTTTAAGCTACTCTACTTCATCAGATAATACTGAAACACCTGCACCAGCATTTAGCTTGAATTCTCGGGATGACCATCAACTACTAATTTAGTGGTCCAATAATTATTTTCTGTTTGTTAACTTTGCATGGAAGGTTATTCTTCCCTGTGGTTCTTGAACTTCTTGGATTTTACTTGGTTTTGTTGTTATCTCTTTCTTCCCCCTTCTTCGCCTCTGGGCATTTTTTTCACTTGTGTCGGGTTTTCCTGCCACCCCAAGAGCATCCCAAGATTGCATTTGCTGTGCTTTATCCTGGTTTTACGGGCATTTGCTTCACAGCTCTTTCTCTTTTATGTCCAACATATTAAATGGCATCACTCATTCCAAAGGACATCACTTTCCCCATGAACAACCGTTCCTTTTTTACTTCCTTAGCTCGGTCTGTCACACTATTTGTACTGCCTTTGTGAGACCTAAATCTTCCCTTGTTTGATCTGTTCCTTTTGTTCCTTCTTATGCAAACCTGAAGCTGTTCTACATCAGAGAATCTCTTCCTCCAACTGTCGCAGTGTTGAGCCTGTTGCAAGTCTTCAGCACTTTGGTACAGTTCTGGTAGTGGCAATATAGACTCCATGGTTACCCTAATCTCTGGATCTGCTGCTGATTCAGGAGTTTGGCTTGTAGATTGTGAACTATACTCACTGATGTCTGGATTCCGGGCTATGTGTGTGCTTGCATCTATAGCACCCACGATGCTCCATTCTCAGGTAAGTCTTCAATCCTTTCTCTTCTTGTCCTTTTTCCAATGATTTGTAGGCCTTTCAGGTCTGCAGTCTTCATTTGGGGTTTCTCTGGGTCATTATGCTCCGCCTGCTGCTCCGTAATCTTGAGTTCGGGATTAGGATGGGGTTTCTTTAAGGTTTGTCTGTTATCCTAAAAATGCTACTATAGACTGTTACTTGTAAAAAAAAATCTTGTTTGTTTACAGATCTATGTATATCTCAGTACTCTACACTAGGTTGTACTTCAGCTTCCCTCCAAACCTCAGTCTCTTAGTCATGTGACACTGCATCATAATTACATGAGTAGTTATAACAGCATCACGTGCTCCTGGTGTTAACCCGGACCATTCAGGAGGTTCTTTGCATTACAGCATTGAGGGAGGCAATCCAGATCTGTGGTCATGCTCCAACCTCTGTAACTTTGTAATATTGACGGTCCAGTTCTAACCATCAGCTGGGCAACAAGAAGTGTGAGAGGAACAGAAAGAGGAAAAGGTAAAGCAACAAGAGGGAGAAGAAGAGCAGGAGCAGCATTGATCACTAGTCAGTGTGCACCTCCTTTTTAAAATGTGCTGGCTACCTCTAAGTGGGACCAGTCAATCCTGATTTCCTGCCCCCTCTCCCCACCATGTCGATATTCAACCTTAAATGGTGCAGATATCTCTGGCTGTGGACTTTACTAAGAACAAGAGGTTGACAGCATAAATTTCATATAGTCCTCATGTCCACATGAACAGACAAGTCAAGTATTCCCTGCCTCCCATGCACCTATTTTCAGGGGTGATCACATTTCTAGGTCATTCCTTTGTTTCTTAGTTCCTTCATTTTATTTCGTTTCACACGCTATGAATTATCTTTGGCCTTATTATAATTCCTGCTTCGCTTCTTGTATTTTACTTACTTCTGTGAATGGTAACTTATTGAAAGCATATGCAAAATTTCCTCCTCATGTAAATTACATTTTTGTACTTATAATGAGACGGGTCTCACATGAAGGCTTTAAGTTACTTCAAGTGGTCAACATCACAGCGATCAAACCTTTCTATTTCTTTGTTCATCATCAGATGGTACCTTGCTACTGGAAGTCCATTGGATTATGTGCAAAACGTTGAGCAAAGGGGTCTTTATATAAAAGGATCTGGAAGATTCACACTAGTAAAACAGGGAGAAGAGGTCCTGTTAAAGCCAGGAGGAGCTTGGGAAATTAATCACAAGACTACATTTCTGTGGAGAGTGCAGTGTAATGTATAAATGCAGTGTGGGGTTTTTGGTTGTGTTAAGAAGTTAACACAGAATACCTTTTCTGTAGCTTAGCGTATTAGTTGCCTACCAAGTAAAGTTTAGTGAATGTTGATTTTAGTTTGTTTGTTACTGTAAAAGTCTAAAAATGGGAAACCTTGTGGTGTGATCCTTTGCTTTGGTCACTGAAAAAATCATATCTCAATGGGGATCATAACAAATTGGCGGCTCATCTGGGATATGAATCCAAAGGTTGTGAAATGTGTACACTTAAATTTGCCAGAGTTTAAATAAACAAGATTTCATATTTACCATTTTTTGTATTCAGTAAATAGTCAACATGGCTATGTTCAATGCTCAGATGTTTCTGGAGAGATCACCTGCCTGTGAATTCCTTGTAACAGTTAATGAAGGTTAATTTGAAGATTATTTGGTGGATTATAATCCTAGCCCCTTTTTGGGGAAATCCCAGATCAGGCAAACCTCTCAGATTATTTCTTTCAATTTAGGTTGAAAAAAACAATCCTAAAGATGCTAAATGGATCTAAAATTCTGATCTATCTCTCTCCAAAGGAAATGAGCCCTTTGAGAGTATTGCTGTCCTCGAGAGAGCCCTTTAACAAGTTTCAGGCAGATCATAATATCTTGGATACTATTAGCATCCAGGTATAAATCCTCAGTAATTCCTGCTAATGAGGGTACAGAGCCAGGTTCACAAGTTAACGATACAGAAGACTATGTGAGACAAGATAAATTCTAAACTGGAAAGATGTTTACTAAAGAACTGAACATGCAGTTCAGTCAGGTGAAAACAATCAACTGCAAGGTTCAGTTAGCTCTAGGAAAATAGAGAAAATACAATCTTATTTCTAGTACAGGGCCAGTCTTGAGACAGACAGAGATGTGTAAAGACCTAGCATGGAGACAGCTCCATTCCTGTACTTTCTACTTTATATATATAATTATGAGTTGTTAATAAAGACTTGCTGTTAATATAGTCAAGACTATGAAGCCTACTTCATGGTGTCCAAAACAGGATTCTTCAACCACCACAATCCAGATTGCACTGATCACGTATCCCAAAACATAGACAAAATCACAATCACTTAGCCTTTGCTCATCACTGTGAAAAGTGTGAAAAGTGTCAGTGCTAGAAAATGATTTTTTTTAACTTCAGGAATTGAGCATTCTGTGGTCAGATATAATATGGCCAAATACAAACTAAAGGTCCCCTTACTCTACCCATGCTTCAGGAAAACATCCCTCACTCCACCAATCTGAGTTTGTCTATTTAGCAAACCAACTTGCAAACTGCACAGTTAATTGTGTCAATGTATCTTCACTTTGCATGAAATAATGGTCAATTCTGTGATGTGCAATTGGCAATTGTGCCCACTAGCATTTGAGTTACTGGTATTTGGATTTAAACTGTGCAATGCTTTTTTGATACACCTTTAACGAAAACAGAGAAGAACTTGATCTCATCAAAAACAAACCTTGGAACTGAAAGAACAGTGCTAGCCCACCGTACCACCTGGTCTCCACTTGTTAGTTTTCTCTGAAATTAGCATTGCACTTCTTTAAATGAATTAACTTTATGCATTTGGTGTTAAAGATACTCTAAGAATTATTCACATATTACTTTCAATTGTTTGGTGTCATTTAATTCTGCTAAACCTTCTTCTTCCTAAGTAGGCAAAATCAGGATGCCTTTTCCAATTCAATTTTCTTTTTTGCTACTTCCAATATTTTCCACTTTTCTTGAAAACAGATAATAATAAGTGCTAACTAGTTTTGAAGCATACCTCTTCTGCCTCAGAATGAGGCAGCAAAGAGCTACTTCCAATTTGGGCAACATCTAGTGACCTATTTCTGTGTTGGAGATTTGGTCAGTCCTACTACTCAATCAAATCCTGGGTGTTTCCTTTCTGTTGGCTTTTATATAAATTGAGCAATAAAACCCTTCCATGAACTCTAGAAATTCCTTTCCTGTCTTACCAGTGGAGATATTGGCACTTGGAATTGGTACTTGTTGTTTATTATATTTACCAGCTACCCAAAGACTTCTTGCAGGTTTTTGGGCAGTAACTTGTAATCAAGCATCTGATTCTGAATAGTGCCGGCTACAGCAGATATGTATACGACCAGACAAGCAACAGAATGTCCATTCAACTAATCAGATTGAAGAATACTGACTAAAATATGCAGAGTCTAAACCAGCAAGCATATATTAGAACATGTTATTCATTGTAAATTCATATACAGAAAGCAAAATAAAGAGAAAGAAAGATTGGATTAAGAAAAAGAAATTAAACGTAGGAAGAAAAGGTAAAAAAAAAAGCTCCAATAGTTATATTCTGAAGGAATTATTTTATAAAATTATTTTTTCAGAGCCAGAGATGTCATTTTCCTATCATTCAGACTAATTACAACGTTAAATCTGAATGCACCAGGTTGAACTATTTTTTGTGTGCTCATTAGATAACTAGTGTGTAAGCATAGCAACATCATGTCCCCACTTGGATTTGAATGCTGAGTCTAGCACAGATTGTGGAGTAACAGGGCAAATCGGACAACAACTTTTGGATTTCTAAGTTTCACAACATATATGTGAACTCTGGAAGTTGCTGTCCAATTTACTGCACAATAACATTGAGCATTAATGGCCTCACCACATTATTAATGTAAAATCTGAGCCATTAATCTCCCAGAAAAATTTCTAGTAAATTGAAACCTTAGTCAATCCCTTTCCAGTTATTATCCTTATCTTATCCCATTTGGTGTTCTTTAATCTGATCTCCTTAAGCCACACCCCACTGTCTCAGGATGAGACAGCATTTGACATCAGAGGCAGTTCCTCGGGATCGAGGATGACTTGATCCACTCCGGTTCAATGGGCTCTGAGATAGCTGATAAGTCCAATGTGCAATCTGCAGACTCTGCCACATGCGGAGCAGGCGGTGCTTGAAGGATCAGGTAGTTGCATTCTCTCCAATGCCTTGAATTTGTCTCTGTGTATCCCCAACCACCTCACTCAATGTGCTTGGTGCCTCCCCAAAAAAACCTTCTCCATTTTTGCCAGTCTAAAGCAAGGGGCTCCCATAAGTCAGTGGGGATGTTTGATTTCTTCAGAGATGATTTGAGAACATCCCTAGAGCAATTGCACTATCCTCCTCAGAGTCTTCTGCTGTAACCAAGTTCTGAGTAGAGGAGTTTCTTTGGGAGCCTGGTGTCAGGCATATGAACAAATTGTCCTGGCCAGTGGAGCTGGTTTTGAGTGATTAATGCCTCAGTGGAGGGCATGTTGGCTTGAGAGAGGATACTGTTGCTTTTCTTGCCACTGGATTTGGAGGGTCTTGCAAAGGCACCACTGGTGATACTTCTTCAGTGCTTTGAGATGCCTGCTGTTGGTTGTCAGAGTCTGCAATACATATAGGAGTATGGGGATCACTGCTGCCTGACAAACCATGACCTTATTCTTGGGTTTGCGATCCTGTTCCTCAAATATTCTTTTCCTCAGTTGGCTGAACTCGGGAAGGGCATTCGGAGAGGCGGACCTGTCAGCTGCTCAGAATCGGCCCGTGTTGAGTTTGAAAGGAGAGTGAAATAAAACAAATTGTGACATCACATGAAAGAAGCAATTTGATTGGTTGGAGAAGAAGTTAGCTATTTAGTGATTATCTGGTGAGTATCTAGTAAGTGTTTAAGGTTTATTCTATTCCTAAGGTTTAAATAAAGTAGGAACTGTACTTTTGGTGAGGTTCATTAAGTAGGGTCAAGTAATATAAAGTTAATAGAAGTAAACCAAAGTAAAATAAGATAAACGTAAAAGATGTAAATTGAAGCCATAGTAGGACAGCTCGGTGGTGTGAAATGCGTGTCCTGTTATTTGTGGGAAGTCGTGGATGCTCCCGGTGTCTTAGATGACCGCATGTGCAAGAAGTGTCATCAGCTACAGAAAATTAAGCTTCAGGTTTCAGAGCTCGAGCAGCAGAGTCACTGTGGCACATCCGCGAGGCTGAGAGCCAAGTGGATAGCACATTCAGAGAGGTGGTCACACCACAGCTTAGGACCCTGGAGGTAGAAGGGGAACAAGTGACCTCCAGGCAGTCCAAGAAAATGAGGCAGGTAGTGCAGGAATTCCCTGTAGTGCTACTCATAAATTAATTTTCCATTTTTGAAGGTGGTGAGGGTGCTGATTCCTCAGACAAGTGCAGTGAGAGCCATGTTTGTGGCACCAAATTATAGGCTGTACAGGTGGGGAGGGAGAAGAAAAGAAGACCTATAGTGATAGGGGATTCGTTAGTTAAGGGAACAGACAGGCACTTCTGTGGCCATAGACATGACTCCAGGATGGCATGTTGCCTCCCTGATGCCAGGATCAAAGATGCCCCAGAGCGGCTGCAGGACATTCTTCTGGGGAAGGGAGATCAGCCAGAGGTTGTGGTCCACGTTGGTACCAATGACTTAGGTAGGAAAAGGGGTCAGGTCCTGAAAGCAAGCTTTAGGGAGCTAGGAAGGAGATTGCAAAGCAGGACCTCTAAAGCAGTAATCTCAAGATTAAACCAAGTCCCAGGTGCAAGTGAGTACAGAAATAGGAGAATTGACCAATTAAACATGTGGCTGGAAAGCTGGTATAGGAGAGAGGGCATCAGATTTCTGAGGCATTGGGACTGGTTCTGGGAAAGGTTGGACCTATACAAGTTGGATGGTCTACAGCTGAACAGGACCGGGATGAATATCCTTGCAGGGAGATTTGCTAGTGCTGTTGGGGGTGGTGGTGGGATTAAACTAGATTGGCAAGGGGTTGGGAACCTAAGGGCAAATTCAGAGCAGGGAATGAGAGATGGAGAGTT
This sequence comes from Carcharodon carcharias, assembly GCF_017639515.1. Taxonomy (NCBI): domain Eukaryota; kingdom Metazoa; phylum Chordata; class Chondrichthyes; order Lamniformes; family Lamnidae; genus Carcharodon; species Carcharodon carcharias. The sequence continues at coordinate 44,591,408 of NC_054477.1, read as the reverse complement.
AGTGAGTGGCTCTGAAAGACAGAAGAAGCACAGGTTAAAAAGTGTACAGCACAGGAATTTGGCAGTGTTAAATGGTATATATGTAAATGCAAGGAGTATTGCAAATAAAGCTGATGAGCTGAGGGCACACATAGACATCTGGCAACATGATATCATTGCTATAATTGAAACTTGGCTTAAGGAGGGGCAAAAATAGCTACCCAAAATCCCTGGATATAGAGTTTTCAGACAGGATAGAGAGGGGGATAAAAAAGGTGGGGGTGCAGCATTATTAGTTAAAGAATCAATTACAGCTGTGAGGAGGGACGATATACTAAATGAAGCATTAAGTGAGGCCATATGGGTTGAGCTCAGAAATAAAGAAGGAGCAGCCACACTGCTAGGAGTGGACTATAGATCCCCAAAATGTGGAAGAGAGTTAGAAGATCAAAGATGTAGACAGATTTCTGAGTGCAAAAACAATAGGGCAGTAATAGTTGGGGACTTCAATTATCCTAAAACAATTGGCATATGAACTGTGTGAAGGGCACAGTGGGCACAAAATTCTTGAACTGCATTCAAGAGACCATTTTTTAGTCAGCATGTAACAAACCCAATGAGAGGGGACACAATTCTAAGTTTAGTCTTAGGAAATGAAGCTCGGCAAATGGATGAAGTAGCAATGGGGGAGCGTTTTGGAGATAGTGACCATGATACAGTTAGATTTAGCATCATTATGGAAAAGGACAAAGATAGAACAAGAGTGGAAGTTTTAAATTGGGGGAAGATAAATTTTACAAAGCTCAGAGGTGAGCTGGCAAGACTGGACTTGTTACAACTATTTGAAGGGAAAACTGTGTCAGATCAGTAGGAGGCATTCAAAAGTGAGATTCTACAGGCACAGTGTAGACATGTCCCCACAAAGAAAAAGGGTGGTATTGCCAAATCTAGAGCCCTCTGGTTATCCAGAAGCATACAGACCATGATAAAACAGAAAAAAAAAGCTTATGACAGTCACAAGACTTAATATTGTAGAATGCCTTCAGGAGTATAACAAGCACAGAAAAGTAAAAATGGATATTAGGAAAGCAAAGAGAGGATACAAAAAAATATTGACAGGTAAAATCAAAGAAAACCCGAAGATGTTTTACCAGTACATTAAGAGCAAAAGAATAACTAAGGAAAGGGTAGGGCCTAACAGAGATGTACATGGTAACTTGTGAGGATATGCTGAAGATGTGGGCAAGGTTCTCAATGAGTACTTTATATCTGTCCTCACTAAGGAGAGGATGATGCAGACATTCTAGTTAATGAGGAGTGTGAAATATTAGATACAATAAGAATTGTGAGAGAGGTGGTACTGGAGTGACTGACATCTTTGAAGGTGGATAAATCACGAGGGCCAGATGGATTGCATCCAAGGCTGTTGAAGGAAGCCAGGGAGGAAATAGTGGATGCTCTGAGGGTCATTTTCCAATCCTCAGTAGATACAGATGAGGTCCCAGAGGATTGGAGGTCTGCGAACGTTGTATCATTATTTTAAAAAGGGTGCAAGGGATAGGCCAGAAAATTATAGACCGGTCAGTCTGACATCGGTGGTGGAAAAATTATTGGAATCAATTCTGAGAGACAGGATAAACTGTCACTCAGAAAGGCACGATTGATCAGGGATAGTCAGCATGGTTTTGTTAGGGGAAGATCGTGTCTTACTAACTTAATAGAATTTTTTGAGGAAGTAACAAGGAGGGTTAATGAGGGTAGAGTAGTGGATGTTGTCTACATGGATTTCAGTAAGGCATTTGATAAGATCCCACATGGCAGACTGGTCAGAAAAGTGAGAGCCCATGGGATACAGGGGAAGGTGGCAAGTCGGATCCAAAATTGGCTCAGTGATAGGGAACAAAGGGTAATGGTCGATGGATGTTTTTGCAAATAGAAAACGGTTTCCAGTGGTGTTCCACAGGGCTCAGTGTTGGGGCCCTTGCTGTTTGTTGTATATATGAATGATTTGGACATAAATGTGGGAGGTATGATTGGGAAACTTGCTGATGACAGAAATTGGCCATGTGTTTGATAATGAAGAGAATAGCTGTTGTCTCCAGAATGATATCAATAGTTTGGCTGAGTGGGCACAAAAGTGGAACATTGAATTCAATCCGGAAAAGTGTGAGGTAATGCATTTGGGGACGGCAAACAAAGCAAGGGAATACTCAATAAATGGGAGGATATTGAGAGGGGCTGAGGAAGTGAGATGTCTTTGAGTGCATGTCCACAGGTCCCTGAAGGTTGCAGGACAGGTGGATAAGGTGGTAAAGAAAGCATATGGAATGCTTCCTTTTTTGGACTAGATATTGGATACAAAAGCAGGAACGTAATGATGGAACTACATAAAATGCTGGTTGGGCCGCAGCTGGAATTTTGTGTATATGTCTGGTCACCACATTACAGGAAGAACATAATTACTCCTGAGAGAATACAGAGAAGATTTAAAGAATGTTGCTAGGGCTTGAAAATTGCAGCTATGAGGAAAGATTGGATAGGCTAGGGTTGTTTTCCTTAGAACAGAGGAGGCTAAGGGGTGACCTAATTGAGGTGTACAAAATTATGAGGGGCCTAGATAAGGTAAAGACTTATTTCCCGTAGCTGAGGGGTCAATTATCAGGGGGCATAGATTTAAGGTGATTGGCGGAAGGATTAGAGGGGGCATGAGGAAAATCTTTCTCACCCAGCAGGTGGTGGGCACCTGGAGTTCACTGCTTAAATTGGTGGTTGAGGCTGAAACACTCAACTCATTTAAAAGGTACTTGAGTCTGCACCTGAAGTGCTGTAACCTGCAAGGTTACGAACCAGGTGCTGGAGAGTGGGATTAAAAATGAGCGGCTAGTTTCTTTGACATCGTTTTCTGACCAGCACAGACATGATGAACTGAATGGCCTCTTTCTGCGCAGTAACTATTCTGTGGTTCTGTGGTTCTATTGGAGGTGACGATGAATTTCTCCATCTATGTCTGCCCTCATTGATTGGATATATATGTATATATATATATATATATATATATCTTTATAAAGTAAAAGTAATTTTATGCTGGTGGGGTTTTACAGTCCCACCTAAGTCAATGGACATTTGTACGGCTCACCGTATCTTACAGCCTCGTCCTCATTGCAACGGAGCCGTAAAGTTCCACTCGTGGAAGGTGGTTCACGTTTTCTAGGACTCACTGTTGATCTTAATTGATGGGGGCAGAATGGATGAGGACCTTAGTTTTCTGGGTGTTTAATGAAAGGTTCACTTTTTCAGATGCTTCACAGAAGGATTCGATGATGACCCAAATCTTAGTTTCTGAGTGAGCACATACTCAAGCGTAATTTGCAAACTGTAGCTCTGTAACTGAAGTTGAAGTGATTTTAGCTGATTGAAAAATTGACCTAATTGTGCAATCACTAATCAATAGTTTACATCTTGACATAATCCACAAAATCCTATACTTGCTCTAAAAAGTCTGTTTCCATATAATTATGTGAGAGGATTGAACAATACATTAGAAAATCAAACAGATTAAACTGAAATGCATCCTTCCCTTCAAAATCACTAAGGGCTGAATCTTCAGCTCAGCGAGCGGGGGCAGGGCCCACTCGCCAAAGTGTAAAATGATGCTGGGTGATGTCGGGCAGCCCTCCCAACATCACCGCGTGTCATTTAGGTTTTCAGTTCGGCGGGCGTACAGCTGAGTCAGCAGAACTGTCAAAGGCCTATTAAGGCCTGTTAAAAAAGCAATTAAGGCAATCAGCTGAGCTGCCCGTCCAACCTTAAGGTCGGCAGCCAGACGAAGAGCCCAGGCAGCCTTCGCATTTTTCATGGAGCCTCATCCGCGGGCGAGATGAGGTTTCATGAATGATTTAAAAATTTCAGAAATTTTTTAATTAAAATTAATGCACATGTCTCAGCTCGTGTGACAGTTTGTGCCTCAGGGAGATTTCTGTGCTCTTTCACACCCATGTGCTAAAGACCGCACTCCCAACCCAGGCAGCGCCCACCCCCTCCCACCCCCGCTGGCACAGGGAGCACACAGCGCTTCTGGGCACATGTCACGCAGGGCGAGCCAATTGTTTGGGGGTGCTGATCGACTGCGTGCCCGCTCGCCCCTGCACAACCCCCCCCCGACGGGGAGAAAATTCTCCCCTATATTAATGTTTCAGTCCAAGTGTACTTCGCAATAACATACAGAGCAAGGGATGATCATACTAGATTGTAGACACATGGAGATGATGCATGCATGCTGTGAAGAGAAAAAAGCGGTGGTAAAAAAATGTCAGAGATTAAGTCGGACAGATATATATACAGACAACAAAAATAATGGAAAAAGCTTTACTGAGAGCTTTGTGGGTCCCCTGATGAAGGAAATTTACAGCTTGCAATAGAATACACATCAAAAACTGAATTACTTTAGTTAATGGTAATTTTAATGTATTTTACTTTTCAATCCCTCCAGTCAGCTATAGAACAAAAGTCTCTTATCAATGTTATGTTCCAGTATTTTACGGACTTTCAGTCAATACTTTATATCTTTTTAAAAACTGAACGAAAGGCTGCAAAAGATGGCCGCCCGAGGCACACCTGACTTCTTTTGTGGATTGAAACCACTCCCCTGTCTCAAGAGAGAACAAAAAGAACCTTCCAGACTGATGTTGACTCAATGCCTTTTCCTGAAACTAATTCAAAGCGATATTATCAATTGAATGGGCCATTTAAACACAGTGGGCGGAATTGTCCCAGATGTGCACTAAGTGCAGTAGCAGACGGGTAAAACAATGTGTTTTGGGTAAATGGATAAAACGATGGCGCGCTTTCACATCATATCGTCCCAACCTGCCACATTACTTGTGCATTCCCAGGAAACATGCCATGGCGGGCACCGACCATGCCACTAACTCACCTCTTTATCATGCCAGGTGCCATATTTAAAGTCCAGCTGGGTGTACGCACCTCAGTGCTTCCAGCCCATGACTGCTGCAAGGAAGATATCCACAAAAGGCAAAAAGACTGTGGCCCTCAGGTTTAATGACCCGTCACTGGAATGCCATTTGGACACCATGGAGGCCCACCGTGATGTCTTCTACCCCGGCTCTGGCTGCAGGACAGGTAGTGGCATCACCAATCCAGCAAGGCAGGCAGTAGCAGCGGTGGTCAGCGCCAATGCTGCACAGAAGAGGTGTCCAGCCAATGCAGACAGAGGATGAATTATCTTACCCACGCAGCCAGGGTAAGGCAACCATTTCATCACTCTGAACTCACACATTCACTGGCATCTCACTCACTGCCAGCTTAAGGGACATCACCATCCATTCTCACACACATACCCTCACATGTCCATCTGGCCTCATCTCCTCTGGAGACTGCCTCCTCAGCTCTCACCATCTTGAGGCCACTTGCATAGATCAACATGTTTCCCCACACACACCCTGGGATACCCCCCTTCCTCAGTACAGCTCTCATCCTGCAGTCTCTTGCCTTGCTTGAGGCCACTTCTCCCCCTTCCCCAAGCAAGCCCTTGCCCTGCAACCATTGAAAAGCCCCCACCTATGGGTGGCCCCCATGAACCCCACTAAAAGTGACGTGGTGCTGTTTGTGAAGCCTGTCACTGATGAGTGCGAGTGCTGCCCGAAGCAAGTTAGGCAAACGAATCCTGAAGTCCCGAGTGAAGTGCAGCTCACCAGGTGCATGTCGCTTATGTGCTGTTGTGAAACATGTTGGCATGTTTTTCCACCGATGTGGGTGGATGATCCAGCGCAGGGGGGAATGATTCCATCGAGCAGGCCTAATAATGATATGCTGATGTATTACAATGAGGTTCCTGATGTCCGATGATGGGAAACACAGCCAGTCATCGACGGGCAGAGCGGATGATTGCAAACTGGTTTCTCCACATCGTGAAACCGATTTTTGGCCTTCTTGCCATATTGTCCACTCACGCCCAATGCCAGCAATCACAGAAAATCCCAGCCAATGACGCTGGCTGTCTCAAACTCTCAAGACGTCAAACGACAACACATGATGTAAAATCAACAAACCACCCTTTTGTTTGGAAAAGGGTTTTGAACTTCTAGAAGTCACATGGTAAGACAGCATATTTTCTGTCTGCGTTTAAATTACCAAAAGCTGCTTGCAGAGGGATGGAAATTCAACTGAAAGCCACCGAACCAGTTGCAAGTTATCCAAGCAGCCAAAGTACTAAACAGCAATACCTTGAAAGCAGGAGAAGGGCTCCTCCCAATATCTTCCAAGTTGGACTTCACCTGAGAACCAACTTCCTGGAAATTCAACTATAAGAAGCCTCAAAGCTTACTGAGAATCCTTTGCTTTACGATGTAGTTACACACAGCCCAGAGTGGTTTAACCCTCACACCAAAAATTCTCATCAGAATGACTCATCTGTGTTTTGAAAGTCTGCAAGTTGTGACAAGTGCAAGTTATCAAAGACAATGTGTCACAAGGTTCCATCTGAAAGAACTTCCAGATCTATTGTGACCAGAAATCTATCAGATCAACAGAGTCAAGACCTTATCGAACTTTATCCTTTTAAAAAACGTTCCCATACTCCAACCTCTGCAAAGACCATGTTTGTTTTGTCCTGTTTTGTGTTTGTGTGTGAGTGCATGGTTTTTGGGATATCTGTTTTTTAGAAAAAGAGAAAACCATTACACTTCCAAATTACACATTGTATGTTAACCAGTTTTGCAACTTGCTTTAAGAAAGAAGTTATTTTTATAAAAAAATGAATTATTTTGTGTTTATTGGAAAGAAGCCTGATTGAAGTCTTCTTATGCTGGGTATGGCAGTATCAAAGGTAAACAAATGGCTAGTTTGGTGAGGGAATTAAACATTTAAACTATTATTGTGACCTATGGGAAGTGGGGCTGAAATTGACCATGTACTCCTCCCTCCATGCTCTAATACCTTCATCTATATCTAATCTTTGTGTGTGTGAGAATGTATATGAGACATTGTGTTTTAAATCCCAGGGCAAGTGTGTGATAATAAATAATGTGATTTACTTTTAAACTCACAAAAAAGCTTGCTACTGGATATTTTATAAATTGGGATTCTTACCCTGAGGGTACATAAGAGCATAAGAAATAACAGCAGGAGTAGGCCTTTGACCCCTTGAGTCTACTCTGCCATTCAATAAGATCATGGCTGATCTGCTTGTGTTTTGAATTGCACATTCCCATCTACCCCTGGGGCAGGTTTCTCCGGTCAGCGAGTGGGGGCAGGGCCCACTTGCCGACGCATAAAATGACGCTGGGAGACGTCGGGCGTGCATCCTGATGTCACCCCACATCATTTAGATTTTCAGTTTGGCGGGCACACAGCCAATTCGGATGCACATCCGCCAAACTGTCAACGGCCTGTTAGGGCCATTAAAAAACTAATTAACCTCAGTGATAGACCTGCCTGTCCAACCTTAGGGTTGATGGGCAGGCCGGGAGCCCAGGTGGACCTTAGGAAAAGCATGAAACCTCATCCACAGGCGGGATGAGGTTTCATGAGGGTATTTAAATTTTTAAGAAAGGTTTCAATAAAACTTATGTACATTCCAATCATATGACAGTGTCACATGAGAGGACATGGCAGGGAAAAGCTTTAAGCATGTTTATTAAAAGTTTTAAATCAGAGCCGATCTCCCTGAGGCAGCACTTTGCCTCAGGGAGATCTGTGCGCTCTTTCGCGCGCATACATGAAGCAGCGCACTCCCAGCTGGGGAATCCTCCCCCCGACCACACAGGGAGCGCATAGTGCTTCCTGGCAGACATCACGCTGGGCGGGCCTTAATTAGCCCGCCCACTTAAAATGGCTGCGCACCCCCCCCGACCAGGGGCACCATCAGAAGGCCGCCTGCCAGCGCCCGCACATCCTCCCCAACAGTGTAAAAATGTTGCCCCGATAACCTTTGATCCACTTGCCTAACAAGAATCTATCTACCTCTGCTTTAAAAATATTCAATGACCCCCTACCTCCACTGCCTTCTGAGGCAGAGTTCCAAAGTCACACAACCATCTGAGAGAAAAAAAATTCTCCTTATCTCTGTCCTAAAAGGGTGACCACTAATCTTAAAATAGTGCTCGTTAGTTCTGGACTCACCCACAAGAGGAAACAACCTTTCTATGCCCACCTTGTCAAGACCATTCAGGATCTTGTATACTTCAATCAAGTTACTGCTCACTCTTCTAAACTCCTGTGGAAACAAGTCCAATCTTTCCAAACTTTCCTCATAAGGTGATCCATTCATTTTAGGTGTCAAGCTATTAAACCTCCTCTGAACTGCCTCCCAATGCATTTACAACCTTTCTTAAATAAGTAGACCAAAACTGCACGCAGTATTCGAGATGCAGCCTCACTAACGCCCTGTATAACTGAAGCATAACATCTTTACTTTTACATTCAATTCCTCTCCTAATAAAGGATAGCATTCCATGAGCCTTCTTCATTACTTGTTGTACCTGCATACTACTTTTTGTGACACATGTACTACAACAAATAAATCGCTCTGTACCTTGGAATTCTGCAGTGTTAGGAAAGAGAAAGTTTAAATAAGTCATATCTGTATTTGTGGGTGTTAGGAATGAGTTTTAGCTTTAATATTTAAGTTTTATTTGTATTTCTGTATCTGTGTGTTAAGAAAGGTCAAATTGAGTTTTAGCTTCACTTTAAACGGTGCCTGCATTTCTAATAAGAGTTTTATGGCTCTAAACCAAGCTAATTAAAAAAGAAATTTAAAAACTGGGCTGTTGCCTAGTAACAGGATTCCAGACAGACAAGTCCCTCCCACAAACACACAGAAGAAATTAGAAATGCCAGTTTGATTTGGGAAGCTGTTTGAGTTCAATTGGTTGTGAAAATAGCTGCCAGGAGAGACTGGAGCAAAGGGAACAGATAACCAGTCCCAAGCAAAAGAAAAGACCCCAAAATCCAGAGGAGTGGAACAGGAGAAGTTGCAAGAAGACCTTCTAGTCAAAGGGAAGGACAGGAGCCTGGAAAAGGTCCTGTTAAATGAAGTTAAGAGTGAGGAGCAGAGAGAAAGGCTCCAATCTTCATATTTAAAGAGACAAAAGCTGCAGAAAGGAGATTTAAAGCGAGAACAGCTTGCAAGAGGCCAGAAGGTCCAAAGTGAAGACTGAAGGTCTATATCTCTTTGCTATGGGCATGTGAAGTAGTAGCGCACTGTTGACTGCTGAGTCGGTGAGAGAGAGTGAGTGGAAGACAGCTTGATTGCATGTGGTGACCGAGGGGAGAGGAACATTGGAAGGAGACTTCGAAACCCTGTGTAAAGTGTCTGAGAGAAAGCATCTGGGAGAAGATTCCCAGGTGAGGCCTTGAAGAGTGGAGATTGGTAACCTGTGTGTGAAAGACGGAGTTGGCTCAAGGTTTGACAAACATCTTGGGGTGTTGGGGGGTGGGTGGTGGGTAGTTGAAGCGGGATCCATAGCACCTGGTTGAGGTGGTATCTGTCACTTGGTTTCAAAGTGTGGTGTGTCTGGCCACAGGGTGCCAATTGATTCACATGGACTGTACTTATTATGAACATTAGGGTATAAGATAGCTTTTGTAACCTTGTGTTATCCTTATAAATCTGTATATATCCGTAAAGGTATAGTTGTGGGTGAAGGAGTATTGTAATATAGTTTATCTTTTCTTGTTTACTAAATGTTTTATACTCTTCCTAAAAGTTCATTAGCTGACTGCTTTGACTCTGTTCAGTAGCCCCTCCCCACATACCTAAACAAACAAATAAAAGTTAGGATCCATCAATATGGGTTTCACCTTAGGATTAGGCTTGTCCAGTGGTAACCTCAGCTGGGAATCACAAGAGCAGCCATTCTCCATTTAAGTAGTACTCTGCTTTTTTAATCTTCCTGCCAAAGTGAACAACTTAATATTTCTTCACATTATATTCCATTTTCCAGATCTTTACCCATTCACTCAACCTATCTATATCTGTTCATACCCTCCTTATGTCCTCTTCAAAACATACTTTCCTACATATCTTTTTGTCATCTGCAAATTTAGCTGCTATTCCATCATTCCCGTCATTTGATATAAACTGTAAAAAGTTGAGGTCCCAGCACAGATCCCTGTGGGGCTTGCTCATCACATTCTGCCAATCAGAAAAAAAACATTTATGCATACTCCCTATTTTCTCCCAGCCAGCCAATCTTCTATCCCTGCTAATATGTTATCCCCTACACCATGAGCTTTTATTTTCTGCAATAACATTTGATGTGGCACCTTATCAAATGCCTTCTGGAAATCCAAGTACAGTATGTCTACAGGCTCTGCTTTATCCACAATGCATGTTATTCTTTCAAAAACCTCCAATAGATTAGTTAAATATGATTTCCCTTTCACAAAACCATGCTGACTCTTGCCGATTACCTTGAGTTTTTCTAAGTGTCCGGCTATAACCTCCTTAATGATTGATTCTGAGAACTTCCCCACAACAGATGCCAAGCTCTTCAATAGAGGAGTTATATTTGTTAATTTCCAGTCTGATGGAACTTTTCTAGAATCTAGCGAATTTTGGAAAATTAACACTAGCGCACCTATTACCTCATTAGCCACCTCTTTTAAGATCCTAGCATGTAGTCCATCAGGACGCTGAGACTAGTCAGGCCACTCCATCAATTTGCTCAGTACCACTTCCCTAGTGATTGCAATTTCACCAAGTTCCTCTATCCCTTTCACCTCCTGATTTACGGCTATGATGTTTTTTATCTTCTATACTGAACACAGAAGCAAATTATTTGTTCATTTCATCCACCATTTCCTTATTATCTGCTATTAACTCCCCACGTCACTCACTAGAGGACCAACACTCTACTTACTCTTCCTTTTTAAATATCTGTAGAAACTCTTGCTATCCATTTTTACATTTCTAGCTGCCTTCCTCTCATACAGTAATTTCTTTCCCCGATTAACCTTTAATCATTCTTTGCTATTTTTTATATTCTGCCCAATCGGCTGTCCTGTTACTCACCTTTCCATAGTTATACGCCTTTTCCTCATGTTTGATGCTTTCCTTAACATCTTTAGTTAACCACGGATGGTGGGTCCCCCACATAGGTTTTTTCCTTATAGTAGGAATATACTTATTCTGAATATTCTGAAATGTCCCCTTAAATATCTGCCACTGCTTCTCCATTGATCTATCCTCTAGCCTAGTTTCCCAGTTCACTTCAGCTAGCTCAGCTTTCATCCCCATATAATTGTCCTTATTTAAGCTTAAAATACTCGTCTTAGACCCACTCTTCACCATTTCAAACTGAATGCAAAATTCAATCATATTGTGATCGTTGCTATCAAGGGGTGCCTTTACACTGAGGTCATTAATTAATCCTGTCACATTACACAACACCAAGTCTAATATAACCTGCTCTCTGGTTGGTTCCAGAACATGCTGCTCTAAGAAACTATCTCAAAAGCATTCTAAGAACTCCTCACCCAGGCTACTACTGCCAATCTGAATTTTTCAGTTTATACGTAGATTAAAATCACCCGTGATTATTTCTGACCCTTTACCATAAGCACCCAATAATTCTTTTGAATACTTTGTCCTACATTATGGTTTACTGTTAGAGGGTTTGGAGATCACTCCCACTGGTGACTTTTTTCCCCTACTATTCCTCATCTCCACCCAAACTGATTCTACCTCCTGATTTCCTAAACCAAAGCCATCTTTAACTATTGCACCAATGCCATCTTTGTGTTATGATACAGCAATTTTTAAAGGCTGAGTTATTTAAAATCCCAAAAGAAATCTTTAAATAACTGCCATAACCTTTATTTTCAGGTGGTATGTTTTGAGTTGCAGCACTAAATTAAGGAATAAGACCGGCAGTTTTCAAGAGTTTTTCATATCAAGCTAAATGAAACATTTATTAATTTACAACAAAATAAACATGTACACATGGCTACAAATTACTACTATCATAACTTTTAACAAATTCCCAAATTAATCTCCACTAGGGCAACAATAACCAATAGACCTAAACAGACACCAGGCAAAATATTTTTCACCTTTTGAATTCAAAATCAGGTTCTTTTCAATTTGGCTCCTTTGCAGACAGTTGTAGCTTTACAGCTGCTTAGATATTACATGCCTCTGACTTGCACACACAAACTCCTTTCTGTTATACTCAGCTTTTCTCTTTGAATATAAATTCTCATTGTATCACCAGGCCCTTTGAACCCCTTTCATAGTACCAATTTTATTAGTAATATACACATTGCTTGGTGTTTCCTAGATAGGTGCAAGATGTCACTCCCACGCTTGAATGCTCTATTCAACAAAATGTAAATGCACTCTTTACCTCACTGTTTACATCTCAAAACTACTATACATCAAAGCAACCAGATTAGCTGGCTTTAATCCAATTAACACACGCACACAGACTAAACCTCTATTAAAAAGTAATTTCCAATAACATTATATATATTAATATCTCTTCATGACACTTTCATTAACAGTGCTACCCCTCCACTTTTACCTAGCTTCCTATTCTTCTTGAATGTCATGTGCCCCTCAATATTCAGGACCTAATCCTTGCTATTCTGCAGCCATGCCTCCATAATTGCCATCAGATCATATTTATTCACTTCAATGTGCACCATCAATTAATTTAGTTTGTTATGAATGCTACGTGCATTCAGATACAAAACCTTCAGTTTTGTCTTTTTGTTATCTTTGTAACATCCAGTCTTGACTGTTGATGTACTCTTGGGTTTTTTCCTCTCTGTCCCTTCCTGACATTCTCTGACCCTCATTTCTCATATTGCCATTTTGCTCTCCTGCCTTGACTCAATCCCTTGATTTGTTACATCTACCCAAGCTTGATCCCTCACCCCTCCTATTTAGTTCAAAGCCGTCTCTACTGCCCTATTTATGCGATTCGCAAGAACAATCATCCAGCATAGTTCACTTTCCCCAGTACTGATGCCAGTGCCCCACAAACTGGAACCAACTTCTCCTATACCAATCTTTGAGCCATGCTTTCCACTCTCTAATCTTATTTTCTCTATGCCTGTGGCTCAGGTAATAATCTAAAGATTATCACCTTTGAAGTTCTGCTTCTTAATTTCATACCCATCCTCTCATGCTGACTTTGCAGAACCTCTTTCCTTCTCTGGCTTGTCGTTGGTACCCATATGGATTTCGACAGCTGGATCCTCCTCCTCCCGAAGCAAGTTCGTCTCCAGCCCTAAGCAGATGCCCCAAATCCTGGCACCGGGCAGGCAACACAGCCATCTGGACTCTCACTCTTTGCTTCAGGGAACAGTGTCAATCCCCCTCACTATACTCTCCCTTACTACCACAACATTCCTGTTTGGTCCCCCTGCTTGAATGGCTTCCTGTATCGTGGGACCATGGCCAGCCTGCTCATCCACCTTGCAGACCTTGCTTCCACCCACACAGGTTTTGAACACCTCAAACTTGTTTCACAATTGCAATGTCTGGTGCTCCTCCACTACTGTCTGCTCAATTCCTCTACCTGCCTCAGTCATTGTCACATCATCCTGTCCCCCACAGCTGACCAAAACAGACGACCTTATTCTAAGGCATGACTGTCTTCTGGGACAAAGTGTCCAGGTATTTCTTCCCCTCCCTAATGTTGCACAGAGTCTGCAGTTCGGCTTCCAGGTTGATAATCCTGATCCAAAATTCCTCAATCTGCTTACTCTTACTGCAAATGTGTTTGTCATGGATCGCCTTGGCTCCCACATCTCACAGCTGCAACATAATATCTGTCCCGGCATTCTAACTTATGCTATTTACTTAATTTACTTTAATTACTTTCTTCCTATGTATGCTACAATTTAAAATGCTTATTGAATGCTAGTACCACTGACAACTAAAAGCTATATGCTTCCTTACTAGACAGGTATGTGTTTTAGATGTTTGTTCTAATTATTTTATTTTTATTGCTTTTTTTATTTTTATTGTTTTATTTTAATCTTAGAGTTTTAATTTTTTTATTTTAAAGTTTTATTTCTTTTTATTTATAGATCTACCTTTTATTTATAGGTCTACCTTAACTCCCATGTCCTAAGCTGGCTTTTACACACAGTCCCTTAGTCCCTTAGAGACAGTGCGCTTACTGGTCAATCAACTTACTAGCTTCCTGTGACATCACAGTTGTTTTTTTCCCTACTGCTGCCTCACAGCTGAAATGGTGCACTCCTCAGCTCCTGACTGCATCCCAGCAAGGTAAGAAAACACACCCCTCTCACATTAACACGCTAATCAAGGGCAGTGAAAGGAAATACATAAACCCTGTCCATGACAGAATTGGGTGCTGCTTCTGGGATTTAAACCAATTGAACTAAAACAAGCAAATGTGACTTTAAAGGAATTGGAAGTGAAAGAAAAAGTAACAACCAAAAGTGTTGAAACAAGAAACAAAAGGATTAAAGCAGTAAGCTTTGTGAATACTAACAATAGAAAGTAAGATAGCTGCTTTCAATGTAATAGCAGCCATCTTTTGTAAAAATGTAAAATTTGTACAAGAGGAGGACTTAATTTGGCCAAAATTAGCATCCTTAAATAATAGAACAGCCAAAGACCGTGGCTAAGCTGGTACAATTGAATATACATAATAAAGCATGTAAACCTGAGGTACTAAACTCTGGCTGAGCATTTTGGTCTCACTCCAGATTCGGAACAGGTAGAAGATACAGAATCTGAAAGAGACCAGGTTACCTTAGCCAAAATTTGCCGAGAAAAGTGAAGGTTAGAGTTAGAGTTTCAGGAAAGGAGAAAGAGAGCCCAGAAAGAAAGGGGGGAGAGAGAACTGCAGCAAAAAAGAGAAAGAAAGAGAATTACATAAGAAAAGGGAGGCATGGGAATTCCGAGAGAGAGAGAGCGCTTTCCTGCTCCTAAAGCTTGACAGTGTTACGAGCACAGAAAGATAAGGAACTGAGACCAATTGCAGCAGCTAGGAAGAACTTGACTTTACCTAGTAGTGACTTAAATACCCTTAGCCCAAGACATGCTTCCATTTCCTAAGTTATTCCCAATTTGTCCCCAAGTTTGAAGAAGAAGATGTGGAAACTTCCTTCACAGGCTTTATGGAACTGACAGCTCAATTGCAGTGGCCAGCAGCATTCTGGACCTCCTGATATAAGGTCAGCTAGTAGGAAAGGACCCTGAGGTTTATTCCATGCTGCCTGCTGAGAGCTCTATCAGGTATGATCAGACAAAGACTGCTATTCTCAGTGCCTATGACCTCATACCTGAGGCATACTGCCGACAATTCTGGAATTCCCGTAAAAAGCCCACACTGACTTTCTTGGAATTCAAGAGAAATAAACAGTTAGTATTTGATCGGTGGGCCTGAGCCCTAAAAATTGACTATATTTACGAAAGGTTAAGAAAAGCAGTACCTCCAAAGGAGTTCATAAACTCTCTTTCCTACAGCCTCAAAACTCACATAGAGGAACAAAGGGTTTCAAAAGCAAAGATGCTGTGATCATGGCTGATGATGATTTAACACATAAAGAGTTAAACTAAGGCTCTAAACCAAAACAAATTTAGATGTAGTAACTCCTACCAACAAGGGAGACATATGAAGGAGATAGATGGAACAGAAATAGGCGTCAGAAGAAAGGAGAGTGGGGAATAGAAGGCAGATGAATCCCCAACTTTAAAAAGAAGGTGCCTGGAATGTAAATAATCAGGAATATACCCTGTTTGCTTCCAGTGCTGCAAGCCTGGACACATCAAAGAAAAATATTGGTTCACCAAGAAAATGGAGGGGAAAGGCTGTGGTCAGAACCCTATCCATAGCCTTGAAAGTACTGAGTCCAGACTCAAATGGGATGGGGGTAGGACAAAATATCTACCAAGGCTTCTTTCACAAAGTGAAAATGACTCATTTTATAGCACAAGCTCCAAGAAGAGAAATGACCATTTTTAGAAATACAGGGTGTTTTCAAACACTGCTGGTAGTAAGGGTTGCTGAGATACTGCCCAAAAGCAGAAAAAAACATTTCAGTGCCAGTAAAACGGCTTACTAGTGCATGTTTAAAGGCTTCCCTAGTAAAAGTTCACCCATAGAGTAAGTGGAGCACTGGTGTATTGGTGGTTGGGGTTGTGCTGAGCTTACCTGTAAAGGAACTGGACCTATTGTTGGGAATTGGTATCAGATACTGTGCCAGCAGGTCAAAAACAGTGCACAGAGACTGGGGAAAGAGAAGGGAACCAGAAAATTTCTGCTCAGCTGCAAAAAGCTGAGAAAGTTCCTAACAACCTACAGGCAGCAATAGAGCCAATAAGGATCATGGAAATAGAAGGAAAGCCAGAAGATTTTCCAAGGGCTGGCAGAGGGCCTACCAAGGTAAAAGGGTCAGGATAAATTCCATAAATCTATGTCTATATCTACCCATAAATAAAGAGGGCCAGTAGAGTTTATTACCCATAAATAAAGAGGGCCAGTAGAGTTTATTACCCATAAATAAAGAGGGCAACAGAGTTTAAAGAGGCCGAAGCAAAGCCCGTAGAATTTAAGAAGAATGAAGGGACTAAACCAAGTTCTGTTTTGCAGACACCTTTTTTCTAAAATATAAATAGGATAGAGAAATTTCCTAAAACAGCAGACAGGCCATGAGGGAGATGTCTCATCCAGTTGAAGTGCCACGGGGCAGTGCAGCAGAAGCTGGCCAGCAACCTGTGAGCATTAGTGTCCCAAAGGACATGGGGAAGTTTGGGGACAAAACAAGTTTGGGGACCAAGTAACAGACAAAAGGAAGTCAACCCACCTTAAGATGTATCATACTTGCGCAAGCCATAAGGCAAGTTCAAGTGCAGCTAATGTAGGAGCGTCCATTAATCAAGTCCAAAACTTAAATCCATCTGAGCCCAGCTGTTCAATTTCCAAGGCCACTGATGATAAGTTGCAGGAGAACCCTGACACCACATAGGGTTTAAAGACAAATCACCCCACCGTATCAACCTAGAAATAAGAATCATCAGTGGACCAGATCCTAAAGTGTCAGACTCATGGGATCTAGAAACAGTCATGAAAATGTTATGAGCCTTACAGATCTCAACAAAATAATCAGAGCATTTTACTTATTCAAGCTTTGAAATAGAACCTAGACTTATGATACCTGACACTTTCTTAGAAGCCAGCATGAAGTTTCAACTTCTGGCTGTCAAATGCATCAAGAATCATATACTTGTTAATATTAAAATTCCCTAAACTTTGCATACAGATATTAATGATATTAATGAACATTCACCAGATAATAAGTAACTGTGGACTTTAAAAAAGGACAGAATGCAACAGATAGGGAAACAATAGCAGTACTAGCTTATTGCAAGTGAATGACTGAATGTGTGTGAAAAGTGTATTGCCTGAATTTTACCTTTGGCAGGCACACGCGGTCAGCAGGCCTGGG
This sequence comes from Carcharodon carcharias, assembly GCF_017639515.1. NCBI lineage: Eukaryota > Metazoa > Chordata > Chondrichthyes > Lamniformes > Lamnidae > Carcharodon > Carcharodon carcharias. The sequence continues at coordinate 44,573,978 of NC_054477.1, read as the reverse complement.
AGTGGTCAGGAAACGGGCCACTGACTGTGATCGGCACCCAACCGCAATTTCACGCTGTCTGGGTGGGGGCAGGAAGAGGGATGGCGATGACGTTTCCGTGGGCATGGGTGAGCGCTGCGCGAAAGCTCCCTGAAGGTAGACGGCTGCCCCAGGGAGCTGCTGACCTGGAAGTGCTAAAATAAAGGTTTAAAAAGCTGCAAAAAACTGTCCATGCATTATAATCGATCATCTGAAAATATAGCTGATAAAAATGCTATCCACAGATATTTATTTTAATTTTATTTCACAACGGAAATTTCATCCCGCCCTTGGATGAGGTATGATGAAAAATGCAAAGGCCACCTGGCTGATTCGCCCATCCACAATTGCGCTGTTAATGGGCTTAATTGCCCTCTTAATTGTTGGTGGCCGCACTTCTAACCTATGTGCACGCCCGCCGAGCAAAATACTGCACAGGTGCGTGATGACATCAGGATGCTCGCCCGAGATCTTCTCATGCGATTTTATGCCCAATCAATCGGGCACGTGCCCATCCACTGGACATAAAATTCAGCCCTATGTATACATTTCCTTTTTCATCATGTCAAAAGAAAAATGTCATTGGGTGGATTTTTACCTCGTCAGGCAGGAGTGGTGGGTTGGCCCGGGAGTGGTTACGAAATCAGCTGCGATTTCATGCTGGCTGGTCAATTAACGACCAGCCAGTGTGAATCATGCGCTGCAATGCTGAGTGCTGCCGAGATGGAGGTAGGAAGATGGCCAGCACATAAGTTTGCGCGTGCACAAAGGTGCACACACTGAAAGCTCCCCGAAGGAAAATAAAAGACCTCAGAGATAAGATAACAATAGACGCCAGTGTGGGGGTAATGGAAGTCCCCAGAGGGAGGGCAATAAAAGAACCCAGAGAGAGGGCAATAAAATACCCCAGAGGGAGGGTAACTAAATATTCCAAAGAGAGGGTGACAGAAACCCCCAGAGGAGGGACCAAAAGACCCAGAGTGAGGGAGACAGATGGCGGTGCAGAGTGAGCAGATGGCTGTGAATTAAGTAAAGCTATCTGAGGTAACTCAAAAGAAGTAAAACATGCAAAAAATGAAGCTGTCCTACAATAAAATAAACTGGAAGATTTGAAACACAAGATTCAAGCTGAGTATATACCTTTGCAAACACATGACAAGCTGAAGTCTTCATTGAACCAAACTGTTCGAGATCTGAACAAATAAATTTCAGGGATGACACAAAGGTATTAGGAGGAAATAATGACCTTCAATTTCACAGTTGGACTATCAAAGCAGGAGTTGGGAAAACTCAACCAGATGTACAGCCAAGCAAAACAGTAGGTAGAAAAGGCATGCAAAGAGGTTGCAACCCTGAAAAACTCCTTTAAGAAACAATATATAGCCATGGAAAAACATGAGGAGCTACGTAGAATGCAGAATATTACTTCAGAAAAAGCTGCATTGGAACTATCAGTTGCAATGAAACAATGCACTGAAGCCCAGTGTGAGTTGGCAAGATGTCAACAAGAAAATAAACAGTTGAAAGAACAGTTGGTTGCCCTTCAAGATCAAATGCGTAATCATACAGCAACATGAATAAATGAAGACTGTCTTAAACAGCAGAATGGAAGCATGGCAGAAAAAACTCAAAGAGACTCCATTGAATTAAAGGAAAACTCAAGATGAAACAAGTGAGCTTTGCAAAAAAAAAAGGAAAATTACAAAGAGAACCTAAATGAATGTAACATCACTGAACAAACCGAAGAATCAGTTGGTAGAGAACACTCAGCAGTGTTCATTTTCATTTCAGGAAGAAGCTGGTAGTTACAAGAAACAGACTGAAGGTCTGAAGAAGTAGTTGAATGGAAAAGGGAAAGCTATCAAACTCCTAAAATGAAAGGAAAAGCCATTAAACTTTCCAAACTGAAAGTAGGTATTTTTTTATTCATCCATGGGATGTGGGTATCGCTGGCTAGGCCAGCACTTATTACCCATTTTAAGGGCATTTTAAGAGTCAACCGCATTGCTGTGGGTCTGGTCACATGTAGGCAGAAGGACAGCAGATTTCCTTCCCTAAAGGGCATTAGTGAATCACATGGGTTTTTATGGCATTCAGCAATGGTTTCATGGTCATCATCATTAGACTTTTTTTTAAATTGAATTCAAATTCCACCATCTGATGGACATGAGTAGCACAATTACAGAACTGAAACAAGTTAAGACTTCGCCAGAGACAGACCTGGCCAACAATGAAACCAAAATCAAGGACAAGGACAAAGTTCTGTTGCAGGCAGAGAAAGAAAAGACAGAAATGAGATTGGAAAATGTAAATCCAACACTGAATCGCGAGGAACTAGAAGAAAAAAAAGTTGAGCTGAATAAAAAGATTCATAAGCTTTTAAAGAGATTTGAACAGCAAACAAATGTTTGGCTGAAATAGTGAAACATGTGGAAATGAAGGTTCCATTTGCAAAACATCCATGTCCAACTAGAACATGGTGGACACCACGAAAAACAAAAATTCAAGTCTACTTTAGGGATGAATGGAGTGCACATTCGCTGTGCAAAGAATGGGACAAACCCACAGTGTCTGAAAAAAGCAGACAAGTTGTTAGTAAAGAGAAACACAACTTGAATGAGCGCAAAAAGTGAATCAAACGGAGATAGCAAAGTACCAGAAACACAGAGTACTACTACCATTCCTCCAAAAAAGGCTGCCTTTTACTTTCTCCTCGATTTTGTTAATTTAGTTTAATTGCTTTGACTCAAAAGAGTTACCATTCCTCCAAACGTGACAGACTGATGTGTAAGAACTGTCAAGTCTCAAGACTGTCAGAATTTATAGTCACTGTAATATAAAGGTGCTTAGCAGAGCAATGGCTAACATGGGACTAGAGAATAGCTCCACCCACAGTATGATGTATAAAGTCACATGGTAATAGATTGAGAGAACAGTCGAGAGAGAACATTCTGAAACCAGCCTGCATGGAGGTAACAGCACCATGCATGACAGTAACTTAGCATCTATAAATAGTTAAAGACTAGCAAAAAATGGTTCATGTTTAAATCTACAAGTCTCAAGACCTCATCATTGAGATATCTAAAGAACCCATAGTACAGCACCTCCTCCTCACCCACAATTTCCTGTCCGACAGCAGCCCATGCAGTGAACGCTGCCAGGCTGCCAGTCTAGCCTCCCCCATCCCTGCTGCATGTAATATATTAGTGATGGTGGCATGAGGGGCCCTTGAGTGGCCATTAATTGGCCACTTATAGCCCTCAATAGGCCCAAGGATGAATGGGCTGCCTGACACCTTCTCTGACCCCCACCTTAACGTGGGAGACAGGAGACAGGAGGGAGGAGAGGCAGTGGGCAGGTTACCAGTTTTGTTTTAAGAGCCCCTCCCCCACCCCCACTCCTGCACCTCTCCAGAGGGCTAGTAAAATTCAGCCCATAACATCTTTGTTCTAATTGCACTGTCAATTCTGGCTATTTGGAGTCCTTTAAAAATGAACAAGGCAGAAAGAATGTTAAATTTAAACCAAAAAATTTAACACTTCAAAAGGTAAGATGGCACTTTGTTAAGAGGATTAGAAGCAAAATTGGACACTTTGTTGCTTTAGGCTCAAGTTTAGCATACTCAGCTACCAAGAAATTCCTAAGAAAGGCTGAGAAATGTACTAATTATAGCTTGAGACAGAGAGAGGCAGGGGGGACAGAGAAAACCACATTATAAAGGCTGCCGCATAGCAGAGGATTGCAGACCAATAAGTTAAGAGTAACTACAAATTATAAGGTAAAATTAATCAGAACCAATGAGCATATGTGAACATAAGACTCCAAAAACATGTTGTTCATGTTTGTGTCCACCTCATCCTGTTTATCATCTAAAGATTAAAAAAAAACTTTGCACAGTATAAGAAAAATCTGCCAAAAGGATATGTATACTGTGTAAAATATAAAACTGTCATGTGCTTTGAGGAAGTTTGGGTTTCAAGGTGCCACAATGTCGAGAAAGATCATAGCTAGGCAGTCCTATGAGAGAACATGATAGTCACAATGACCATAAAAAATATAAGTACATGGACTAAATGTGGGATAATGGATCAGAGTCTGAGTCCATTAGTGAAAATGAAGAAAGTTCTGAGAATTGCAATGATAGCAAAATTAGAAATATCAGATTTAAAACAGAAAATAACAAGAGAATTAAAAGTTCCCTGAAGAATCAGTTTAACAGGAAAAATTAATGGAAGATTAGGAAAGCTCTAGAGATGGCATTCTTTATTATTATTCTTTCATGGGATGTGAGAGTTTGTTATTCATCCCTAATTACCCTTGAAAGGGTGGTGGTGGGCTGCCTTCTTGAACTGCTGCAGTCCATCTGGTATACCTACAATGTTGTTAGGAAAGGGGTTCCAGGATTTTGATCCAAAGACAGTGAAGGAACACATGCAAATCTGGAAAGGTTAAAGAGGTACAGATGAACTGAGGACTATGAGGATGGTTGTAGATGGTTGAAGGAATTGACAATTAGGAAAAGTACACAATCCTCTTGATAGGACACGAAGAACAAATTGCAAGAAAACTGTGGAGTTAGGAGAAAGGGCATCTGGCTGAGAGTCAGAAACAACAAAGAGAATATAAAGGAAAGCACACTATAGAGAATGAGGATCAGATAATAGCATGATTTAATGAGAACTAGTGAAAAGGAATTAAGCCTTGAAAAACCTCAGGAAGCCTGGGCAATGCAGATTGGAGCCAGATGGAACACAACTCCAGCTCAGTCATTATGGAAGATTGTAATCTTATTTATAAGGAAATATTTATCAGAGACAAGTTAACATTTATAATGAGCTTGTTGAAACTTACATTTAAAAAGTTAATACTTTCCTTTCGACACTTAGCCCAATTCTTTTTACAAGAACTTTTCTGATTCACTTCCAGATTGCCAGAGAAGACTTGATGTGAATCTACAGCAAATAGGAACATTTGTGGTCTTTTGGATACTCCTTACAACAAGGCATTCCAGTCCACGCGTGTACTATATTCCCACTGAGGGTTGGTACTTTATGTAACTTTGCCATTGATAGAGGGAAAGAATTAGAGAATTTTCTCAAATTTGCTCAAAGTACGGTAGCAAGCAGGCAAAATGGCATCCTATCCACCAACGGCGATGGTGGGTTTTCACGCAGTATAATCCTGAGCCTGCCACATTATTTATGCATTCCTAGGAAACACGCCATTTCCATGATGGGCAGGTTCTCATTCGCCCGCTCGCCATCACTCCGCTGTTGCATCGTGCTGGCCTCCATGTTTAAAAGGCAGCCACCAGCGCACGGCTCATTGCTGCCAGCTCACCACCGCTACCTGGGAGACATGGCCAGCAAAGGAAAAAGGACAGCAGCCCCCTGGTTTAATGAGAGTTCATTTGAGCAACTGCTGGATGCTGTGGAGGCCCACCGTGATGTCCTGTACCCCCGCTCTGGCTGCAGGGAGGGCAGCAACGTGACCAATCTGGCTTGGGAGGTGGTGGCAGTGGTGGACAGCGCCAACATCCTTCAGAAGAGGTCAGCCACCCAGTGCCGCAAAAGTATGAATTATCTCCTCTGTTTGCCAGGGTAAGTCACTCTTCTCATCACTCTCAACTCACACACTCAGAAACCAAGCACCCACCCACAGGACCCTCACTAACTGCCAGTTCAAGGGACATCACCATTTACTCTCTCACACACACCATCATTGTTCTCAGCCCACCCTTGGGACCACTCACCATCCACACAGGCCAGGCACATTTATCATCTGGCCTGGCAGGCATCCTGCTTATGCTTTCTCCACCACTATTCATGCAAGACAAGCTGGTGCACAACAAGAGAGAGAGGTCGCAGACCGGTGGCAGAATGCCTGAAATCAACGTCCTCATGGACTTTGAAAACAGAGCCTTCCAGCTGGCTGTTGATGACTGGGACCGGTGCTGTGCTGACAGTGAGGTCAGTGCTGCTCTACTAGGTGAGGATCCAGCAGTGCAACATCCATCAGACAACCATACTGTGAGTGATGTGTCCTGTTTCACAGGCCACTGCCATGCATTAAGTATCTCTCCTTGCTTTTGCAGGCACAAACAGCCAACAGAGTTCATGACCCAGGGCCTCCATTCAAGCCCTGAAGAAACCTCTGAAGGGGAATCTGAATGCACCCCCCTTGAAGTCCCGTCACAGCGCTTACCTACACCCTCCACCAGTGCAGAGACACACACCTCGATGGGACCTAGCTTTAGAGTGGCCTCTGGATCACAATCTGAGAACACATCGCACTGTTTGATCCACAACAGGTGGCAAGAGGGACTTCCCAGATCCCTGGCAATCAGAGGACTGCTGGAGGACAGAAATTTGCTGAGTCTGAGTCAGATGACGAACCTCTGGACTTGTTCGTGTCACAGTTGGTGGAGCTACAAAGGCAAGCTCGGAAACATCGCGAGAGGATGTCTGCTGCACTCCTCAGATTACAAGGCATGATGGAGGAGTCCATCTGCCTTCAGGCTGAGGTGATAGTGCTGGCATGTTAATGCATCGAGGTCAACACTAGTAGGATGGCGGCTGCCATGGAGACCTTGGTCCTGGACATCCTCCTGAATTGCTGCATGGGCTCAATTCCATCACAGATGCCATAGCTGGCCTTCAACTGTCTGGACATGAGAGGGGTGCAGGGCAGCTCGATCTCACTCCAGCTACCCCTTGCCATCAAGGAGTCAGACTGGGACCCCCCCGGCACCCATATGGAGGAGGAGCAGCAGGCGTACACTCTGGGCCCATCCACCCAGGTTACTCCAGGAGTGACTGGCCCATCTGAATCCCCTCTTCCTGTGACCTCAGCAGTTCCAGCTCCACAGGCCAAGGAGGGTGCCACTGCCACACAGCAGGACCCCAAAAGCAGGCCAGGACCATCCAAGTCTCAGCCCTCCAGAATACACCTGCCAAAGTCATCACAGTCAGCAGGCTGTCTCCACCTCCGCTGTGCATGACGGGGAGCACCAAGACGTAGTGGCAGGGTTAGGAAAGTTAAGGAGAATTAGTTGCACAGCCTGTGCATGGGTGTTAATCACTTGTACATACTGTTCATTATTGTCAATAAAATCTCAAGAATGTCTCCCTGCCTGTGGCTCCTTGTTCTGTTGAGCAGTGTTCTTGTCACTTAGATATGAAACCTTCCTGCGCAAGATAAAGGCAGGTGTCTCAGTCCAGGGCCTCTTCCCTGTGCTCTATGCAGCCTTCAGATGACAGTGAAGGTCAGGCCACACACTCTCTGGAGACATTACTGATGCCTGCACCTTGGTGGTGCTGGTCATTGCTGCCAGAATGTAGTGGACAGGCGTCACAGAGTTCTCTCATTCCCTTGATGTGCTCTCAGCACCTTTAAGGAGGGGCTGGTCCCCGTCATACCAGCATCTGCGACCACTAATACTGTGCTCCAGTTCCTGAAGGGCTCAGGTGTTGAAGGCAGACAAAGCGTCAGATGATTCTAAAGTTTCATGGCTGTGTCTCTGTTTATGATTCAATCACTTTGAATTTGACTTGTTCAGGGTATTGTATGTCACCTCGCCTAGGTCTTTTAAAATCTATGGGCAGAACTTTGCCCTTGTCGAGCGGGCTTGGCGGGGGTGGTTGGGAAGCTGACCACCGCCTGTGATTAAGGCCGGAAGGCGGTTTCACGCCGGTGGGTCAATTAAGTTCCGCCCAGTGTGAAACGCGAGCAGCAACACTCAACACTGCCTCTGTGGGTCGGGGGGCTGGGGGAGGAGGGTGAGCAGGGAGAGCACGAACTTTGCACAGGAGAATGTGCCGCAGAGAGATGAAGAGTTTTCAAAAAATATGATAAAGATTAGAAAAATGTTATAAAACACATCCCCTCATATGACTCTGTCACACGAGCAAGGACATGTTATTAATTAAATTTTAAAAATTTTATTTTACTTATATTTGCTTTAGGAAACCTCATCCCGCATGTAGATGAGGTTTCCTAAAAAATGCAAAAGCCTCTTCACCTTTTTGCCTGCCTGACAGCCAACCGTAAGGTTGGATGGGTAGCGAAAGATTTGTTTCAATGATCTTGTAAATGGCCTTAAAGGGCCTTTTAATTGTTGACGGGTATGCTGCTGACTCCAGCATGCCCCCACCAACGGAAATATCACGAGACTATGTGTTGACGTCGGGACGCTCGTCTGATGTCAACACGGGTCATTTTACGCTTGAGCCTGTCCACCGAGGTAAAAATTCTGCCCTTGAAGTTAAATGGCCACAATAGTTGACAAGGTCCAAAAACATCTGTGCTTTGAGTTTTTTGGTGTACTGGAATGTTTTATGCCTATTAACTTCTGTTTACCAACTGGCTTAGGTATTTCAGGATTCCAACAGTTCAAGAAACAGACTCACCACCACTTTCTCAGGGTAACAGGAGATGGACAATGAATTCGATATTGTTAGTGTTGCCCTTACCCTGAGAATTAAAACGGTCAGTGGTAGCTTGGCTCAGTAGTTGATTTTTTTTTGCCTTTGTCTCGGAGGTTGATTCAAGCTCCATTCCAGAGGTTTGAGTACCTAATCTACACTGAGGGAGTGCCTGACTGCCTGATGTGCTATCCTTTAGGTGAAATGTTAAACTGAGGCTTAACTGTCTCCTCAGAGGGATGTAAAAGATCTCATGATACAATTTAATGAAGTTCAGGGGAGATATCCAGATGTCCTGGATGATATTTAGCATGTACCCGACTTCACTACAAGAGGTTATCTAATTGCTATTTACATCCTTACTGTGCACAAAATGGCTGAGTGTTTGCCTACATTGCTTTGCAAATACTTAGTCTTGAGAGGCACAAATATATCATATCTTGGCCTTTTGAGTTCAGAATTTCCATACAATGCCAAATGTTAAGTTTATGTTCAAACTGTTTGAGTAGTGGTTAGTGGTCAGTGGTTCATAATTTACTTTTGTTATCACATCTACAAATACCGACAAGGATTTCTAACAGATATTCCTGCAACAGTATTGTCCATTTTGGCTGGGTTGTATAATTAGCTGCTGATATCAGAACATTCAGGTTGTGCCTTCTTTACTTGAACTAGATTTACATGGTGCTCAACTGTTTGTTTGTTTTTGCCTGTTTCTTTGATTATGCTTTCAACAACTCCATCAAGCTACACATTTGGCAGGACAAGTGGCTATTCACCTCCACAGTTACAGCACCTGGCTTTAGGTTTGGCACCTGGAGAACAGGTTTTTAAATAGACGTTGGCAGCTAATCTGAACTTTTGCACTGGGCTTTTGTATCAAACATAAACAAACATATTTGGAAATAAATAAACGGTTAGATTCAAAATGCATTTTGCAAATTAAGCATTTGAAAGAAACATTTTTCGTTGTTGTATCTCAATTATAGCTTTACTAACTGAGAGCATCGTAGAGGAAGTCACAAAAAATAATTGCTACATTCAGGCTGATCTGATTCAATTGTCCGTCCTTAATTCTTAGTAGTATATTTAAATAAATTGTCTGGTGTGGGACAAAAATCCATGTGCAGAATTTTTACCTCATCGGGCGGGCGCAGTGGGCGGGTCTGGGAGCAGCTGCGCAATGGTCCACCACCCACATTAGGGCCCCGGCCGCAATTTCACACTGGCTGGCCAATTAATAGCCAGCTAGCATGAAAGGTGCACTGAAACGCATGCGCGCGGGTGCGCTCAGTGAAAGCTCCCTGAAGGCACAGAGCTGCCTCAGGGACCTGAAAAGCTTTAACCTGGAAAATAAAGATTTTACGTATGAGATAAACATGTCCTCACATGTGACTCTGCCACGTGAACAGTGACATGTAAAAGAGGATGTTGAAAAAGTTTTATTGGCTTTTCAGCAAGCGTTGGAAACCTCATCCCGCCCGTGGATGAGGTTTTGTTAAAAATGCAAAGGCCGCCCGGCCTATTTGCCCGCCCACCAACCAAGAGGCTGAGCGGGAAGCAAAAAATCCAACTTTATTAATTACTTAAGGGCCTTAATAGGCCTCTTAATTGTCGGCGGGTGCACTGTAGCCCCTCGCTTGCGCACGTGCCGACCGAAAGACCGGGAGAGTGCGCAATGATGTCGGGATGCCCGGCCGATGTCACTCCCTTTCAGATTGGGTGAACTCCTGCTCATGGTACAAAAAATCCTGCCCATGAGTTTTTTCTGACTTTCTTAACCAAGATGCTGCACAATTGACTTTTGTCAAAAGATAATCATTTATTTGCATTTGTGTACATGAAATAGAATTATGCAGGAGCACAGAATATCAAAATAAAGAACAACAACAGAATTTGTTGGAACATGTCCTCATTTGTTTGGGTATAATTCACGTCAAGCTACAGCTGATTCCTGATAGATGTATAATCAGTTTAGCGACCAATTAGGATTTCTATCAACTGAACAAAATTGAAATTTAATGAGATTTTCAGATATTAGGCCATTTAATCACACATTCAGACTTATTTTGCATACTTTAATCCTCTCAGACGGTGTAAACATGCAATGATAAACAATGGGCTAATTTAGTTGTCAGTTACAAAGCAAAAGCACTTGTCAATAACCACAAAGAAAGCTGCTCATTAAGATCTAGTGACCTCTGGACAGCCAGCTAACAGGTGGGAATGGTGGACATGGCTGATGCAGGTAAGGAAGCGCAAAGGCACCTTAATATGGAAAGAGTCTCTGAGCAGTTCGGCAAAGTTAGTCCATCTTTAGCCTGTTGGGCCATCGTTGTGGAAAACTGCTTTACAGGGTAGCTTGAGGTTGCAGTGGTGGCTCTCTGACCCTCATAGCTCTGTGATGAGGGGAATCATAGGAGCTTTCAGTGACTCTCCAGCCTACATTTGATAAGTTACCTCCTGGCATCTGCCAGGCTTCAGATTCAGTAAGGGCCTGTCCAACTTTGGGAAGATCCTGATGACACCACCAATTTGCCCCCAAGTGGGCGTTTGATTGGCTAATTGCTATCCTTCAGTGCCTGTTGGATAGCTGGTGCCAGGTTGGCCTTGTCTCTGGCAACATTGCTTAAAGGTATGCGCAAGCCTGGGAGGTGACCCAAGGTGCAATTTTCTCATGTTGCTCCTTGTCTCATCTCCTAACACGCCTCAGCGGGATGGCGAAAATTTAATCTGATGTGTCTGATTTGCTAAATGGTATTGTTCTGTAGAAGAGTTATTTTGGACAAGAAACACTAACTTCTTTTCTCTTTTCACAGATGCTGCTGAGTTTTTCCAACACTTTCTGCTTTTATTTCAGATCCCCATCATCATCAGTGTTTTGCTTTTTGCTCTAAAAATGGTAGTTTTTCATAATCAGGGTGCTTTTGGCTTTTATTTTTAATGCAGGTTATTAGTACAACACACAACTTTTCTAATGCCAGACTGTATTTCATCTCCTTTGATGTATTTATTTTTTGACAACAGAATGTGACTTAACAAAACTCAGCTTGTCTAGTACAGTACTCCATTTAACATTTAATAATAATACCTATCTTCACCATATTTGTTTCATTTACCTCTTGTCAAAAAAATCTATACCACAGTAACTCATTCAATATTGAGAGGAATTTTTTTTAGCAAATTGGTGTCAAACTAAATTCAGTTGTGCATCATTAACAGTTAGCCAACTAACAGATAAACAATATGTTATTAAAAAAAGAAAAAGTACATAAAAGTTTAATGATGAAAGGTTTTTTTTTGCTTTTAAGGTTTGGTATCTAGCTAAAAAGCAGCAAAGACACAAAACGCATCTGAGAGTTTGAAATCAAGATATTCTAGGTTGGAGTAGACATCTCAGGAATCAGACACATTTCATCCAGTAACTTATGCTAGCTTGGTTTTATTTATTTATTTTTATTTCTCTACCACCTCATTTTATCATTGATCATGAACATAAGCGTGTTGTTAAGGCAGCAGGAACACTCTAGCTCACACTCAGCTTCATAAGCACCATTGTTAGGCATTAGAGTAGTTTAGTAAGTTATATTGGTATTTGTGGGTGTTAGGAACGAGTTTTAGCTTTAAAGTTTAAGTTTGATTTGTATTTCTGTACCTGTGTGTTAAGAAAGGTCAAATGGTGTTTTAGTTTCACTTTTAAAAAGTGCTTGCATTTCTAATGAGGTTTTTTACAACTTAAGAAGTTAAGCAAACACAAGGGCAGAAGAATTGGGCTGTTGTCTAGCAACAGGGGGCCAGAGAGGCAGATCCCTCTCAGACACACACAGAAAAACTAAAGAAGCAGCAGTTTTGATTTGGAAGCTCTGGAGTTCAGCAGGCTTTGAAGTTGCTGCCAGGAGACTCTGGAGCAAAGGGGACAGATAGCCAGTCCCAAGCTAAGGAAAATCATTTGCTGTTTAATAATAAGTGTTTTATTCTTTTGTTAAAAGTTCATTATCCAACTCCTGTGACTCTGTTCAGTAGCTGCTGTCCACAAATCTAAACAAACAAATAAAAAGTAGGATCTATCAAGCTGGGTTCCATCCTGGGATTAGTCTTGTCCAGGGGTAATCTCAGCTGAAATCATAACAAAATGGGGGCTCGTCCAGGATTTGAAATGTGAAGAGTGGGTGATTGGACGCGGAATAATAATTTGTTCAGGATTATCATTATAAAGTGGGACTAGAAATCTTTGAACATCTGTGGGATCTCTGAATCATTATAACACAAGTTTGTGGAGGTAAAGAGGTACTTGTTATAGGAATTGGAGTTGCTGTGAGGTATATTATACTAGTTGGAATTTGAAATGGCTTTGGAGGTTGCTAAGACATTTTTATAGATGGAAAATGTAACCTTGACTGGTTTACAGAAATTAACCAAGGGCTGAATTTTCCCTTGTCGGGGTGGTTTGTGTTGGGGTGGGCGGGAGCGAGCGTGAACATGATCAGCACCCCTGATCGGGTGCGCGCCACCATTTTACGTGGGCGGGCCAATTAAGGCCCACCCAGCGTGATGCACACTCAGAAGCACTGTGCGCTCCCTATGCAGGCGGGGATTCCCTGAGTCAGGGCCTGCGCTCTTTTGTGCATGCACGCGAAAGAGCACAGGAATCTCCCTGAGACACCTCCGTGTCTCAGGGAGATCAGTTCAAGTTCTGAAAAATTTAATAAAGGGAAATACAAATGTTAAGGGCATGTCCCCTCATGTGAAACTATCACATGAGCTGGGACCTGTCCATTAATTTTTTCAAAAAGTTTTATCTAATTAATAAACCCTTCATGAAACCTCATCCCGCCCGTGGATGAGGTTTCATGAAAAATGTGAAGGCTGCCTGGGCTCTTCGCCTGCCTGCCAACTTTAAGGTTGAACGGGCAGCATGGTTAACAACTTTAATTGCTTTTTTAATGGCCTTAATAGGCCTTCGACAGTCTGACAGGTGTGCATCTGACACGGCTGCACGCCTGCCGAACTGACAATCTAAATGACACACGGTGACATCGAGACACCTGCCCGACATCACCAGGCATCATTTTATATGTCGGCGAGCTGGTCCCGCCCCTGCTCACCAACTGGAAAATTCTTCTCCAAGAGTAAGCTAATGGAGTTGGTGGATTAATTGGAGTTAGAATTACTCAAAGGGGCAAGGAAAGCAGACATAGTTGAGATAATAGCACAGCATTTAAAACTGGAAGGGATACTAGAAAGACCATGTTCTCCAGTGGGTGAGTCAGTTGAGTTAGCTAAGATCCAATTGCAAATGATGCAACTTGAACAAGCCAAGGAACTGAAAAAACTTGAATTAGAGACGAAAGAAAAAGAAAAAGAAAGGTCAGAAAAGGAAATAGAGAGAGTATTTCAGAGGGAAATGGAAATGCAAAAACTCGGCCTCCCGAGGGAGGTGTTAGCAATGGACGAAAGAGAGAAGGAATGAGAAAGGGAATATCTGCTTAAAAGGCTGGAAGTTAAAAAAGAGATCTCAGATGCTGAGGAAAGTTCTGCTGATAAGAACCCTTCAACCTAAAACTTAGTAGAGATGTTTAAGTTTGTGCAAGCTCTCTCAAAGTATGAGGAAAGGGATGTAAAGGCATTCTTTATTTCATTTGGGAAGGTAGCTTGGCAAATGAAGTAGCCAATGAAATTAGGACATTACTGTTGCAGAGTAGGTTGGTAGGTAGAGATAGAGCAGTTTATGCTTCACTTTCAGAAGCAGTATCAGTGAATTATGATGCAGTAAAACAGGTTAATCTGAGTGGGTAAGAGTTAGTCCCTTAAGCTTACAGGCATAAAATTCAGAATATAAGGAAACAGCTTGGGCAGACCTATATTGAGCTTGAAAGGGCAAAACACAATAATTTTGACCGTTGGATAAGGGCAAAGGTGGAGGGGCATGTTAGTGGGGTGGCGAAAAAGGCATATGGGACACTTGCCTTTATCAATTGAGGCATAGGTTACAAAAATAGGGAGGTCATGTTGGTGTTGTATAGAACCTTGGTGAAGCCATTGCTGGAGCACTGTGTGCAGCTCTGGTCACCACATTATAGGAAGGATGTGATTGCACTGGAGGGGGTGCAGAGGAGATTCACCAGGATGTTGCCTGGGATGAAACATTTAAGTTATGAAGAGAAGTTGGATAGACTCGGGTTGTTTTCGTTGGAGCAGAGAAGACTGAAGGGTGACCTGATCGAGGTGTACAAGATTATGAGGGGCATGGACAAGGTGGATAGGGAGCAGCTGTTCCCCTTAATTGAAAGATCAGTCACAAGGGGACATAAGTTTAAGGTGAGGGTCAGGAGGTTTAGGGGGAATGTGAGGAAAAACTATTTTACCCAGAGGGTGGTGACAGTCTGGAAAGTGCTGCCTGGGAGGGTGGTGGAGGCGGGTTGCCTCACATCCTTTAAAAAGTACCTGGATGAGCACTTGGCACGTCATAACATTGAAGGCTATGGGCCAAGTGCCGGCAAATGGGATTAGGTAGGTAGGTCATGTGTTTCTCATGTGTCAGTGCAGACTCGATGGGCCAAAGGGCCTCTTCTGCACTGTGTGATTCTGTGATTAAAGATAAAGATGACGTATGAAGCTCTTAGGGAAATAATTTTCCTGGAAGAATTTAAAGATTCACTTCTTCTTGTAGTTAGAACCTATGTTGAAGACCAGAAGGTTAAAACAGCAAGACAGGCAGCGGAGATTGCAGATGATTATGACCTAGTCCATGAATCTAAAGCCTTTCTCCATCATCCCCACAAACCCGAGAAGGATAGAAGATGGGAAGGCGAAAGGAAGACAAGTAGCCAGGGAAGAGAAGAGACAGATGGGAATTCTCAGGAAATTTCCCCTCAGACCAGAAAGGAAGGTACTGAGGGTGGAAAGTTTTCATTGTAACAAGGTGGGGCATGTTAGGGCAGATTGCTGGAGATTAAACGGTGAACAAATTGTAGTTGTAGGAATGCCAAAGGAATCCTCAGGAAAGGTAGGATTAGAAAAGGAAATGGTTGTTAAAGCTGTAGCAATGGTACAGGTGAAATATGTTGCCTCAGAACATACAGGAAAGGAGATAAAAGCAAAATACTGCGTATGCTGGAAACCTGAAACAAAAACGAAAAATGCTGGAAAAACTCAGCAGGTCTAACAGCATCTGTGGAGAGAAAAACAGAGTTAATGTTTCAAGTCTGTAGAGTCATACGGACTTAAAACGTTAACTCTGTCTTTCTCTTCACAGATGCTGTTAGACCTGCTGAGTTTTTCCAGCGTTTTCTGTTTTTGATACAGGAAAGGGGATATGGTTCAGGATAGTCCAGAGAATTCTTCTTTGATTGCTGGTGCAGGAAGTCAGGCTAACAGATGTTCTGGATGTTTTGTGGTGAAGGGAGAAGTTTTCCCTTACTCCTCCAACAAAATAAGTAAACAAATTCAATTTTTGAGAGATACAGGGGCAGATCAATCATTGATGGTGGCTGATGAAATAATTTGTGTTCCAGGTAGGTTTATGAAAGAAAAAGTATTAATATAAGGTTTTAATGGAATTTATGAACCTGTTTCTTTGTGTAAAGTTGGGAATTATTCCTAAATCACCTATTGAAGGAGTGGATTTTATTCCGGGTAATGATTTGGTTAGTGGAAACAGTAATATGGCAATGATTGTAATGCAGCAGGCACTGTTGATCTTAGCCAACTTCAGAAAGCCACTGTGGCCAAAAACTTGAGATGCTTATTGCTGATAACAAGAAATTGAAGGAAAAGCTGATTAACGTAGAGAACCAACTTTCAGGTATGCAAGAGGAGTTTGCTAATGAAAGAAGAGAATTGGTGAGAACAATTGAGAATTTATTACAGAAAGTAGAACACTTGACTGAGGACTTGAAATGTCTAAACATAAACTTGTAGAAGCAAACTTAACAGAGGTCAATCTTCAGTTAATACTTGATGAGCCTCAAGCTTCGGTAGTTGCCATGACATATCAGAGAAAATGCCTGAATCAAGAAAAAGAATTGTTGGTAAATTAGAGAGATACAACCCATCTGAGAGTTTGAAATCAAAATATTCTAGGTTGGAGTAGAAATCTCAGCAATGAGATACATTTCACCCAGTGACGTATGCTAGCTTGGTTTTATTTTAATATTTTTGTTTCTCCACCACCTCAATTTACCATTCATCATGAACATGAACATGTTGTTAAGGCAGTGAGAATATTCTAGCTCACACTCAGTTTCATAAACACCATTGTTTAAGTAAATTATATTGGTATTTGTGGTGTTAGGAATGAGTTTTAGCTTTACTGTTTAAGTTTAATTTGTATGTCTATATCTGTATGTTAAGAAAGGTCAAATGGAGTTTTAGTTTCACTTTAAAAAGGTGCTTGATTTTCTAATGAGGTTGTTTACAACTTAAGAAGTTAAGCAAACACAAGGGTAGAAAAATTGGACTGTTGCCTAGCAACAGGGGGGCCAGAGAGGCAGGTCCCTCCCGCAGACATGCACACAGGGCAGGATTTTGCATTCTGCAGGTAGGCACGCACCCAACCTGATTGGGTATAAAATAGCGCATGATGACATGGGCAAGCGTCCCAACATCATCACGCACTCGTGCCATATTTCAGTTGGCGGGTGCATGCAAGAGTCGGCTGCACGCCTGCCTAAAATTGAGAGGCCTATTAAGACCCTTAATCAACCTCTGATTTTGATTAGAGAAGAAATGAGATGCTAGCTCACAAAACTGCCATTTTGGCTTTTCTAAATCAAAATTGGAATTTACCGCATTTGGGTTTGGAAAATGAGCTTGTGGATGAAGTTACGTCTACAGGTAATGAAAAGGACAATTGGTCTGTGGACTTAAATGAAACATTCTTTGCTGAGTTAAATACTGGGAATAAGGGGAAAAGAAACATAAAGGCTGAGTTATGGTAATGCTTTGATGTATAAATTCTACTAACCTTATTACATTTATTAACTTTGTTTAAGTACATTTTTGAAATTGTACAATATGTTGTGTAATTGTGAAATGAGGTGAAAAGTTTATCTGTATACACTGTAATAAACTATTGTTGGAGGTTTATAATTTTACATTTGTGTGAGGTGGATGTGAGACCACTGTAAAGAAACCTTCACTGTTGTGAAGCTTTCTTTCTCTCAAGGGAAGGGTGTTAGGATATAGAGATATTTTGAGTAAGTCATAGATATATTTTGGTGTGTTAGGAATAAGATATATCTTTAAGTTTAAGTTTAATTTATTTTTTTATCTATTTGTGGTTAAAAGGTGAAACCTGGAATCTAGTTTCATTTTTGAGTGGAGACAGCAGGTTAAAGGCTGTTAGTAAACCTGCATTTCTAATGAGATTTTTATGACTCTTGGGGCAGAATTTTCAGTTTGACGTGTGGGGGGTGGGCCCCGCAAATCTGCGCATACAATAACGTGCAGTGACATTGGGCGAGTGTCCTGACGTCACTGCACACCATCGCGATATTTCGCTGGACGGGCGCGCAATGAAGTTCATCGGGCTAATTAAGGCCCTTAATTCGTCAATCGACGGCGATTTTTAGGAGCCCGTACTATCTTTGGGTCGGCGCATGGGTGCAATGGGCAGGCGGGTAAGAGATTTTTCTATGAACCTCATCCAGGGTTGGGATAAGAGGGCTCAGTGGGGTCGTCAATCTGCTTTGTGGCGTATTTATTGGAGAAAGTATTTTAAACTTGCCTGTGTGATCTGCGGCAGTTCAGAACGAATTCTAGTAGCTTTCTGTGTACTTTGAACCTCCAGGTCAACCCTCTGCAGTCAGTAATCTTTAGCTGGCCTGCAACTTTCCAGAGGCCTCCCCTTAGCCTGGATATGGGATCTGACATGTCCACTGGAGGCATCTCCTCTGAGGAGGAAGGGAGGGCTAGAAGGAGGAGGAGGCCAGGACTGCACATTCAGCCTCCAGGAGAGCCACCTTTGGGAGTACAGGTGCAGGCACAAGAGTTGCAGCATCCCCCCTTTCCAGCGCAAGATTGTGGAGAGCACAGCATGCAATCACTATCACCGACACACGATCTGGGGTATACATGAGTGCACCCCCTGAGCGGTCCAGGCATCAGAAGCACATCTTGAGAAGACCGATGGTTCTCTCCGCCTCAGCCCTTGTGGAGGCGTGGCTCCTATTGTACCGCTGCTCAGCTTCTGATATTGGATGGCGGAGAGGCGTCATGAGTCACCTTATCCCCCAGCAGCCACCCATCAAGCCGAGCCAGAGCACTGAAGAGCCCCGGCACCTGGGAGTGTCTGAGGATGTAGGTGTCGTGGGAGCTGCCTGGGTACCTTGCACAAACTTGCAGAATCTGCATCCTGTGATTACACACTAGCTGCACGTTCATGGAGTGGAAGCCCTTTCTGTTGACGAAGGCACCGGGCTCATCTGCTGGTGCCTTGATGGTCACAGGTATACAGTCTATTGCACCCTGGATGCGGGGGAAGCCAGCAATGGCCGCAAAGCCTCTGGCTCGCCTGGTCCCAACCATATTGGATGAAGGTGAGACACTGCAAAGATCACCCACCGAGCCCTGGAAGGAGCCAGAGGCATAGAAGTTGAGGGCAACTGTGACCTTCAGAACCACTGGTAGCAGGCATCCACCCACACAGGAGAGATCTCAGGGCCACTCATCTGACAGATGTAGTTGACTGTCTCCCTTTACAGTCGGAGCCTCCTTCGGCACTGCACCTCAGTCATTTTGTGGGAGCTGCTTCACCACCTGTATACTCTGGCAGCAGGATAGTGGCATTTTCTACGGCCCCTTCTGCCTTGGGCTATCTCTTGGCCTCAAATACCTGGCCGTTCCACCCCATCTTCACCAACGCCACTTGACCTGGGCACATGGCACCTCTCCATCTCCAGGCCTCCTGCTCGAAGAGGCTTAACATCATGAGGTGAGCCTGGCCACCTCCAGTCCTCGAACACTCAGACGCATTATGAGCATTCTTCTGAGAAAGAGAGAACACCATTCATTGTGGCTATTTGCACATGGACTCTGTACGTGTATGCCACACCCCAACCACAGTGGGCCATATCAGGCCTCCAGTGCCTCCTCCCCCCACTACTGCTGATCATTCACACAAAGATAGTATGCCTGCTCCCAGCCCCCCCAACGACCACCTTGTACACATGCTGCGTACATCACTAGGAAACACACGGTCTTAGATCCCATAGCAAGGAAGCACAACTACATGCAGCATCGACAGCAGCAGATGGCTCTTTGCCACAACACCTTGAGGCTCCCCTTCCACCATCTCATCAGCCTGAATGGGACATATGCTGGAGTTCTGAGTGTGCGCCCAGCTGCATCTCCTGCAGATTGCCCCCAGACAAGACATGTGCGACTAAGAGCAACATATGGTGCAGGGGAGAACTCATCTCCTCGTGAACCACTCAGGCTGATCTAAGCATGGGCACTATCTGTTTGCCCACCCAGCATAGGAAAAATGCCCAACATGATTCAATACAGTCATGACAGTAAGACATTAGGGTGGGGGGGGTGGCGGGGGGTGCGGGGAGTGCCTCAAAGGCTAAGGCTGGGTTAAATGCCCAATACCAACGTGGTACTCACCCTTCCAGAGTGCAACAAATCATTGAAGCGGTTACGGCACTGGATCCAGGTGCACCGCATCACGTCGTGGGAGCTCGCCACCTCCTCCCAGGTACGTTTGGTCATGTGGTGGGGGCCTCCTCCTGCCATCCTGGGGTACCAACACCTCTTGCCGTGCTGCCACCTCCTCAAGGAGGGCAGCAAGGCATTCATCTGAAAAACAAGGGGTATTGGCCTCCCGCTGGCCTACCCTGCAGTCTGGCCTGTTCCTCTGCCCTTCCTTCCAGCCTGGCCTGCCCAGCCAAACCCTTGTTGTGTGACCTCGATTTGGCCATTGTCACCAGCTTACAGGAGGCTGCCAGGCCTTCCTTTAAACAGACTGCCGGGTCGCCATTGGACCTGGCGGTCTGTGCACGCCCACCGCCGGCCACACACTCCTGCTACCCATGAGAGTCGGCAAATACGTTGGGCAGGCCTTAATTAGCCCACCCACATAAAATGGCGGCATGGACCTGATTGCGGGCGCCGATCGGGTCCATGCCTGCTCCAGCTCTGCCCATCCGACAGGCAGAAAATTCTGCCCTTGAAGGGGAGTAAAACAAACACAATAGTCAAAAAAAAACTGTGCTATTACCTAGCAGGCAGGGGTCCAGAGAGGGAGGCCACACACACACGCACACACACACACACCCAGTTTGAGTTCAGTTGAAAGCAGCTGCCAGAAAGACTGGACAGCAGAGGCACAGATAGCAAATTCCAAACTGAAGTTGAAGCCAGGGTTCCAGAGAGACTGAATACTGGGAGAGGAAACAGCAGAGAGGGTAGATTTCCCAAAAGGTCCCAAGGCCCAGGAGTGAGACAGAAAGGAGGGATCCCAAGAAGATCTTCCAGTCAAAGGAATAACAGGAGTCTACAAAAGGTCCTGAAGTGACAGTAAGGAGTAGAGAGGAAGGCTCCAAACTTCAGGCTTAAAGAGTAAAAAGCTGCAGGAAGCAGATTTAAAATGAGAAGCCAGGAGGTTCAAAGAGACAGCTGAAGTTCTGTAACTCTTTACTATGAGCATGTGAAGCAGAGGTGTCCTGTTGACATGGCCGAGTCAGTGAGAGAGAGTGCATGGAAGAAAGCTTGAATACATATGGAAATCCGGGGAGAGAAACATCGGATTGCTAGGGAGTGTCAGTTTGGGAGAGTGGAGATTGGAAACCCTCGTGTGAAAGATGGAGTTCAGCGAGACCGGTTGATTCGCAATGTGAAAAGTCTGAGGGGAGTTGATGAGAGATCCATTGCACCTGTCAGGGTTGGAACCTGTCACTTGGTTTTAGAGTGTAGCTCCCTCTGGCCACAGGTCGCCTATTTGTTTATATAGACTGTGAACATTAGAGTATAAGATAACTTTTGTAAGTTGTTTTATCCTTACAAATCTGTATATATCTGTGAAGGTGGAGTTGTGGGTGAAAGAGTATTATAATATGGTTGATCATTTTTGGTTTAATAAATGCTTTATTCTTTTGTTAAAAGTTTATCAGCTGACTCCTGTGACTCTGTTCAGTAGCCTTTCTCCACACATCTAAACAGAAGATAAAAGTTAGGCCGGGTTCCATCCTAGGATCTGGCTTGTTCAGGAGTAACATCAGCTAGGATCATAATGTCTTTAGCCTTTTATGCATCTCTCCTCTCTTCATCTCTCCACTGATGTCAAAACATTCAGTCACTTTAGCCTTATTCCTTAGCCTCCCTAAATCCTTCTCCTCGCCTCCTTTCAAAATCCATCAGCAAACCTTCAGTGGCATCTCTTAATTGCTCCCTTCAGGTTCATTGACCAATCCTACAGATATTTTTTATTCTGTCCCCCACCCCACTATCCACCTTTATAGTACTTTAGGACATTTAGCTATGTCAAACCAACCTACCAACAGAAATAATAGTTAAGTCTGGCTGTGGTTATTTAGTTTATAGCTTGAGTTATGTGAATCATCTCATGTTATTTTCTGCAGATTTAAAATACCCAGAGGGCATGATTTTTCCTTTATTTCTTCATGGGATGTGGGTTTTGTTGGATAGGGCAGCATTTATTGCCCATCCCTAATTGCCCTTGGGAAGGTGGTGGTCAGCTGCCTTCTTGAACTGCTGGTGTGTAGGCACATCCACAGTGCTGTTAGGAAGGGAGCTCCAGAATTTTGACCCAGCGACAGTGAAGGAATAGCAATATATTTCCAAGTCAGGATGGTGAGTGGCTTGGAGGGGAACTTCCAGTTGGTGGTGCTCCCAAGTGTATGCTGCCTTTGTCCTTCTAGATGGTAAGGCCATGATTTTGGAAGGTGCTGTCTAAAAAGCCTTGATGAGTGCATCTTGTAGATGGTGCACACTATTTTCACTGTGCATCGGTGGTGGGGGGAGTGAATGTTTGTGGATGGGGAGCCAATCAAGTGGACTGCTTTGTGTCCTGGATGGTGTCAAGCTTCTTGAGTGTTGTTGGAGCTGCACCCATCCAGGCAAGTGGAGAATATTCCATCTGACCTGTGCTTTGTAAATGGTGGACAGGCTTTGGGGAGTCAGGAGGTGAGTTACTCGCCATAGGATTCCTAACTGCTGACCTGCTCTTGTAGCCACAGTATTTATATGGCTAGTCCAGTGCAGTTTCTGGTCAATGGTAACCCCCAGGATGTTGATAGTGGGGGATTCAGTAATGGCAATGCCATTGAACGTCAGGTGATGATGGTTGGATTCTCTCTTTTTGGAGATGGTCATTGCCTGACACTTATGCGGCATGAATGTTACTTGCCACTTGTCAGCCCAAGCCTGGATATTATCCAGGTCTTATTGCATTTGGATATGGACTGCTTCAGTATCTGAGGAGTCGCAAATGGTGCTGAACATTGTGCAATCATCAGCGAACTTCCCCACTTCTGATCTTATGATAGAAGGAAAGTCATTGATGAAGCAGCTGAAGATGGTTGGGCCGAGGACACTAACCTGAGGAACTCCTGCAGTGATGTCATGGAACTGAGATGATTGACCTCCAACAACCACAACCATTTACCTTTCTGCTAGATATGACCGGATAGGCTTGTTCATGTCTCAACTGCAGAAGAATTCATTGCACATTGAGTGCACATTAACTCACATACCTTAAACGTAAGATCACATTTCTATCTACTTGAAGCATGTACTTGCCCTCGGAGCCTGATTTTTCTAATGTTGAGCACAAATGAAGAGTATTGGGATCAAACAGATTTGTAACAGCGATATTTTACTTGCTGACAATTGACATAATCAAATGTCCAAGATCATAAACCAAACTGACTTTCAGCCAATCTTCATTGTGCATGTTTAGCTGAGAGCCCAGATCCCACAAACAGTTTCACTTTGTTGACACAGTGGGGAGAAAGGAAATCTTTGCCCAATTGACAGCTTTATGATATAATAAGCTATTTTTCATGACCTGTTTTGTCAATGGTTCAATGTTTATTTGCACAAGATAAAGAGGTGACAAGTGCTTATAGTTTCTGTTTTTAATTCTTTAAACGTCTGGTTGATTGACATTTATATAAGGTTGTTGCAACTGCGGTTTCTTCTAAGAAATTCATGAATGGTTTTTTTAAGCAGTTCACCATTTGCCATTGCTATTATAGGGTTCATTGGCTCTGTACCAAGTGGATGAATGAGCATTGAAGTGCCATGAGTTGGCATGGAGGGTCTAAGGGGCCATTGGGGGTATGTGGGGCATGAGTTAGCATGGAAGTGGCATGCGTTTGTTGGAGGTCAGTCATCTCAATTCCAGAAAATCACTGAAGGAGTTCCTCAGGGTCGAGGCAAGTAACATTTGTGCCACACAAGTGCCAGGCAATCACTATCTCCAACAGCAAATCTAGCCATTGGCCCTTGACATTCAATGCCATTACCACCGCTGAATTCCCCCCATTCAATATCTAGGGGGTTACCATTGACCAGAAACTGAACTGGACTAGCCATATAAATACAGTGGGTACAAGGGCCGGTCAGAGGCTAGGAATCCTACGACAAGTAACTCACCTTCTGACTCCCCAAAGCCTGACCACCATCTACAAGGCACAAGGCAGGAGTGTGATGGTATGCTCTCCACTGACTTGGATGAGCGCACCTCCAACAGCATTCAAGAAGCTTGACACCATTGAGGACAAAGCAGCCCACTTGATTGTAATTCCTTCCACAGACATTCACTCCCTCCATCACCGATGCACAGTGTCTGGAGTGTGTGCCATCTACAAGATGCACTGCAGGAACTCACAAGGCTCCTTAGGCAGCACCTTTCAAACCCACACTTGCTACCATCTATAAGGTCAAGGGCAGCACACAGGTAAGGACACCACCACCTGGAAGTTCCCCTCCAAGCCACTCGCCTGAATTGGAAATATATCGCTATTCCTTCACTGTCCCTGAGTCAAAATCCTGGAACTCCCTCACTAACAGTACTGTGGGTGTGCCTACACCACATGGACAACAGCATTTCAATAAGGCAACTCACCACCATTTTCTAAACCTTGTGTTCCCTTATACTCCAGATGCTGGTGTTTGGAGTTGGTACCCTCTGGTTTTCCAGGGATGCAAGATCAATGATGGAATTATGGCACCTGATGCACATTAGTGCAATGCGCACTGTGCAGTTATTGGCCTCTATAGAATCAGATTTTTACAAACTGGATTGCAGATTTAAAAAAGCAAAGAGCAGTCTATTTTACGTATAATGGAATGGAAAGCAAATGCAATGATTTGAAAATGAATCTGCATGCGATTAGTTAGGCTACAGTTGGACTACTGTGTTCCCTGCCCGGAAAGCAAAATTGCACAATTACCCCAAATTAGTCCAGGGTTACTTTCACAACAAATTGAACGTCCTTGCACTTTACAAAGTTACATTCATTTCAGTAAAAGATAGAACCAAATATGTTTATAACAAGCATCTCTAAGTTCTATTGTCAGGCATTTAGGGTTATCTTCAGGTACTTTCCTTCATCATTGGGTTGCTCTTAACTTTATATCAGACTTCTCCCCACCCCTGGTATGCTCAGGGCTCAAGTTTTTGGTAATCAGGGATCTCTACTTCGCTCTTTCCTGCACCCAGGGCTTACCATAGATACTTTTCCCGGCTGTGTTCCTGTCTCCAATCTGCTCCCTTACCCTCCCATTCTTTCTCATGAATAAGCCAGAACTTTTCCTCAGCTCAGTTTACATCATAAAATCATCCTATTTGATGCCAGCAGAAAGGTTGCAGCTCAGACATCAGTTTGCTCTTCTGAGCCCAGTTGCCTGCTTGGACTGAACTAGTAGGTCTCCTGGGTATCATTGCTAATTCTGATAAAAAAATACTTGGGTTAACAGAGAACAGATTTCCCAAAGGTTCTGTACAATTTAACCGCATGATTCCTTTAAGTGGGATTCCCATAGACAAGTAGCCGCGTCATTAGGTGAGGGGGTGGTGGTACCAGATTGTGGGACTTGTATGATGGTTTGCATCTTGGGGAGGAGAATGTGATCGTTTTCAGTGGGATTTGATGTGAATGGGGAGGTGGATGGAACAAATGAGGTTCGGTGGGGGAAAGGCAGATTGCAGACAGGTTTACAGTTAAATATAAGTTGCGTTTGGAGGAAGCATTCCTGTTCCTCCTTGACCACAAGTTGTGCTGTAAGGCACTTACTTCATGGGTTCAACCTTTCTCAGCACCTTTTATTAGCTGGCCTTCCCAGGATACCCAGCCAACTGCAGTTAAAAATGGAATAATTGTACAATCAAGGCACTGAGCTTCATTAGAAGATTTATTCGGCACCCACTTCCTGCAAGCAGATTGGTCGCCCACCCCTTGTCTCACCTCCATCAAAAGCAGAAATGTGCATGCTCAGCTCCTGTTCCAGGTTTTTTTGCATTTTTAACCTCTAACACAACTCCAACCCATTTCTGGGAGTTAGGATTCGGCCTAATGCCCCAGTTTAGCTTGATACAATGACTAATTTGTTTCCACCAGACAGTTTGCTTGGTGGAAATACCAAGTCATATAAAAAAACTGCACAAACATGCTGTGTGGTTTGTTTAGCTATGTGTTGACTGGTAGCTCCTTTTGACTGTAGCATTTGTTTAAATTCATAAAGGCCCATTAACTATTTTGGTGATATTCTATTGAGTTTTTGAAGCCAGTTTTAGCTGAAGTCTACAAATTTGACCCATTCCAGAACTTCTGTCAAGCATTAGTTGATAACTTTCATTGGTGATAAATTTAACACAGCTTTAATAGGTAAGCTTCAGCTATTTATTTCTTGTTTATTTACTATTCAGTAAGCTTGTTTGGCATCTAAAGCTGAAAACAATATCTAGTGTAGTGTTATTATGCCACTTCTCATGCCTATGGAGTTATTATAGAACCAGTTACTACAGCATTGTAAAGAATAGTCTTGTGTCTATCATCCTAAGAATACCATCAATATTACCTATATATCAAAAATGTACGAACGCACTTGAGTTCAGAATATAATTGACATTTGTGGGCAGTCTGAAAAACTAAAAAATGTTTCAAGCAAGAAAAGGTGACAAGACTTAATAACATAACAATGTTCATTTTCAAATCCCTGCATGGCCTTGTTGTATGGAGCTCTGCAATCTGTTCTACCCCTAAGACTTGGACTTCAATTTTACAGGAAACTACTTGAAAAAAGCAGATTATTCAATGTGCGAATCAAGTAAGAAGACCACATCATCCCAATATACACAGCCTGTAGCTACTAAGGTTATTATTAGTAGAGCAAATGTAAGACATTGAAGTGTTCCGTTCAATTGCCCTTCAGCTCTGCTGAAGGTACAAGTCAGTTCTTATCATGCCTTTTTGACTCTAACTGCTAGGCAATGAGTAACCTTCAGCAATGATACTTATGCTTTATATTTTACAAATGAGACACATGTCATGGCTATAGTCAGTAACATTGAAACTCCAATAAAACAGCAATACCTACCTAATGTTCCCTTCCCTACATCTGCGAGCACTGAGTTCAGCTAAGCCATGCTAAGATGATCTAAACTGGAAGAAGGCTAGTATTGTTCTACATTCTGTTTAGCACCAAATTAAACATACCGAGCTGATCAGAATTGAGATTCTCGAGGGATATGAGAATGTATTTTTAGTGTGCTGCCCAAGTATAAAAGTTACAATTATAGAAATGCAATATGGAAATTAATATCACACTGTTTTTATAATAGAGGTCTGATCTTCAACACCAATCCTATGCCAGAGTGGCAAGTTGACAGTCTAACCCCATGCTCACATCTACTTCAACTGCCTGAAAGCTGAAAGCAAGATTACCCAAAGTACTGATGCCAACTGAAGTAACTGCTTCAACATTCAGAAAGATTGCTTTGGGGGGTTTGCTGACCATCATGTAGGAAGTGTATTCCTTTGCAGTGTTCTGTGCTGTACTCTTACACTATTATAGTATCATTATGGATGTTTGGGAAAGTTATAGTCTCGCACTTAAGTACGCTGGCACAGTAAAGTACTTTATTTATATTTTATCATCATGCCTCTGCAGAAACAAATAACACTTCCCCTGCTGGATTTAACCTCCAGACACCTGTGTTAACTCAGATATAACATATTTATTAGACCTCTACATTTTATTTCCAGAGTCATGATGGGTTCCCAGACTTTGCATAGCAAACGTGATGTTAAAAATTGGATGAATTAGAGGAGAAAAGGATAAAGTTTGATTAGACATTATGTTTAAATGACTAACAAGAATCAAGCAATTATTGATTAAAACAGTGATGGCAGAATAGGTAGAGATTTCTCCTTAATGAGTTGCAAGGTCTAATTCATGTGTCCTTTTTTATTGGTTGTATTACATAACAAATAGGTTGCAGCAGGTAACTTCTGTAAAGAGGGCACAGGATCCAAAATCATCACTCCAACTGTTACAAAATGACTGTTGAATTTGTGGTGGAATATATTAGTTCAAACATGCTCTAATTGTGGCGGATAGTTAAACCAGCACTTAAAGATCTGCAGGAGAAACAGCAAAAATTTTTGTTTCAAAACAGAATGTTTGGCATAGGTAAGCATGAGGGTCAATTTTGTGAGGCCTCACTGGCAGTACAGGGTGCATGACCTAATAGGCCAGATGGCACATTTTGCAGAGGTTGACTTGGGCCATTTACAGGCTCCATTAAAATATTTAAATAAATTAACACAGGCCCTACACCAATTCTTGGACCAAGACCCCATCCATAATGTGCACCTTGTCCATATAAAATGGGCACATGGGAATTTTGGAAATTGGTCTGCTCAATTTGCATCTCATCATCTTGCCTGCTCACCAGAATCATCCCCCCATATCAAATTTACTGCCCACGTTGGTGGGAAAATACGCCAGCACAGAACACGTCTTGACAAATGTGTTGCACAGACGTCGGGATTTACCGTTAGGGCCTTGCTCACATCGCAGACATCCAAGGAGCAGAAGATGCTGGAGCCCTTCAGCTACCGGAACTTGGAGGAACACATGCATCGCATGTGGGGTGGATTCACATGGCTCCACCGTGAAGCAGCTCACGGAAGGTGGGAGGTCTTCGTTGATGTCTGGGGGCTGCTTCAGGACATCATGGTCTTGGCCATGGGCTACTACGGATGATCGTCGGTGGTGGGGAGATGAAGATCCAGCCGTGAGTGAGACAGGAAGGTGTATTGGGGGTAGGGGAGAGGAAGTTCCAGGTTTGACTGGGAGAGGAAGCTGCAATGGAGTAGGGGTTAAGGTTGGGAGTGGGGGAACAAAGGTGTCATGGGGGGATTATGAGGGAGGGCAGGAAATACAGGGATGGAGGAAGGTGTAACGGGGAGAATGTGGAAACTGGGGAGGTAGGTGTAAGGGGAAAGGAAGCTGTAAGGGAAGGACTTCAGGAGGAGGAAGGACTTCAGAGGGAGGAAGGACTTAAGAGGGGGAAGACGTTCAGGGAGAGGCAGGAATTCAGAAGGTGGCAGGACTTCTGGGGGAGGAATGAGTTCAGAATGGGGAAAGACTTTGGAGGAAGGAAGGAGGTTGGAGGGGGGAAGGTGTCCAGTGGGTGGAAGGAGCCTGGGGGGAGGGAATAAGGCTGGAGAAGGGAGTAAGGGTGGAGGAGAGGGTTAGGGGGGGTTATGACCAGGTGAACATGCAAGGGAGGGGTCTGTAGGTTCAATGACTGCTTCCTGAGGAGTGAACTCAGAATGGGTGTGTAGGAGGAAATGGTGAGCATGATAGGAGGCAGAGTGAACTGGAAGGTGAGAGGGTGAGGGTGTGATGGTAGCAGTAGAAGGGATGGCAAGAGTGGTTGGTGAGGACTTGGAGGCAGACACAGAGACTGGGTGTGGGAAGGGGAGGTCAGAGAGGTCAATATGGATGAGCTGGATTCTCAGGAAGGTAGGAAATGTGCACATTCACCTGGACATCCTGGAAAGAAAAGGAATCTGGTCTCATCCATTCTGCCAGGGTAAGTCACTTTGCTCATCACTCTCAACTCACACACTCACAAACCCACCACACATCCATAGGGATCTCACAGCTTCATTTACAGGCTAGGTGATGGTGGGGAGATGGAAGGTTACGCTAGGGGCATGGGTGACCAGGGGAGGGGAAAGGATGGGGGAGCAGAGAAGAAACATTACTATGACCATGTTTTAAAAATCAAAAGTGAGAGGAGCCTCTTGTTGGATGGGCACAGGTGCTGCACGGGAGTGCGGTCAGTGGGTGGGCGGAGATACATGTCAGCTCGGATGGACAACTGAAAGAGAGCACCAGCAGGCAACATTGAAAATGCTCAGGCCGTTGAGATGAGTGTTATGGAGAAAGGCCCTGCGTGCGTTGGAGAGTGCTTGCATGAGGCTCCAAAAGGCCCTGCCACACACACACTTCTACCTCCAGAATCACTTGAAGTCCAGCTGTGTGCAGCTGAACTGCTAGTGGTGGAGGGAGATGCAGAGGGAGGACCCTCAAAGCCTGTAAATGAAGCAGAAAGACATTACACATTATTCAGTGAAAGTGAATATATTTTCAGATTATGAAGTGACAAAATGTGTTCACCCATGGAACCACTTGTGATCAGAAATTCTTAACTTTTCTAGGTCTACTACTTCTTCTAGGTGCTGCCCTGATATCTGCAGGAGGGGTGGGGACAGTCTGTGAAATGGTTGGCCCTGTTGCCTCTGATGACCTCTGCGTGTGCCCTCTGGAGAGCCAAGGCCTTGCTTTGGCTGTCCTCCTGTGGGCCAGTTGCTCCCTCTGTGTTGACAGAGGATAGGGTTAAGGAGGTCACAGACAAAAGGGATTGGGAGGAAAAGGAAGCCTGTGAGATTCCTGAGTGGAGTCCCAGGGGAGTCCAGCTGCTGCTCCTCCTCACTTCGGGTGCCCGAGGGTACTGGCCTGACTCCTTGAGGGGAAGGAGCACCTGGAGGGACGTCAAGGTGCCCCATTTCAGTCTCACATTGCCATTGCAGGAACAAACCCATGGCTACCACAATGGAGTGCGGGTCTGTGTGCATCTTCGTGTTCTGTTGGACTAGGGTCTCCATGGCAACTGCCATTCTCCCCACGGAGACTTCAGTGTGCGCACATGTCAGCACCACTTCAACAGAGAGCAGCTGGAGGCACACCTTCAACTTGCATGTCGCTCTGTTGAGGACTTCCTGTAGTTCTACATGATTTTCCCCCACCTTTGCTGACACCACGATGAGTTGAAAGGACGAATCCAGAAGCTCATCATATGACTTGGATCTCACAGATACCCCTTCCCAAGAAGTCCCCCAAGTGCTGGGAGCTCACTTGATTGTGAACCCAAGCCTGTTTTAGACCTAGGTCCTGCCAATTTGTGTGTCTCTGTGCTGGTGCAGGGTGTGGGTAAGCTCTGTAATGGGTCTTCTAGGCTGCTTATTTCTGGGCCTTCAATGGAGGATTTGTCGTCTTAGCTGGAGGTGAGGAACTGGACGGAGATAAGGGACTGGCTGGCTGAGGGTGTCGGTCGCTTGGCAGAGCTCCCTGTGAACCAAAGTAGAGATAGTTAGTGCATGGCAGCAGAGTCAAAAGCAGGAGAGAGAGAAACTCACAGTTGCTTTGAGAGAGGGATGATGTGGTGCAGGATCCTCACGTGGGTGTTCACCGCCAACCTCACTGTCACCGTAGACACAGTCCACACCCTCACCAGTCAGGGCATTGTCACGGTCCTCTAAGTGAGTAAGAGGTCTAATTGGGCCACATCATCCCTGGTCAGCCAGCTTCTCCGGCATGGAAACAGAAAGAGAGAGTATGAGCAGGATGCATGGCACTGCGTGGAACGTTTGTGTGATGAGTGGAGCCATGAATGGGATGAGGCCATGAGCTCCAGAGGATATGAGTCTGATTGAGATGTGAGGGTGTTTTTAGGAGTTAGTGGTGTTGGCCCTTGAGGTGTGAGATCCCTGTGGAATTGTGATGTGTTTATCAGTGTGTGAGCTGAGACTGATGAACAGAGTGACTTACCCTGGTGGAATGGATGACAGCATTCATCCTCTTCCTGCACTGGGTGGCTGTCCTTTTTTGCAGGGCGTTGGCACTGACCACCACTGCCACCATCTCCCATGCTGTATTGGTGACCTTGCTTGTTGGTCTTCGCCCAGAGCCAGGGTAGAGGACGTCGTGGCAGGCCTCCACTGCGTCCAGTAGGCGCCCGAGGGAGGCGTCACTAAATATGGGAGCAGCATATTTTCTCCCTTTGGCAGCGATCAATTTCCAGTAGCTTCCTATCCCTTGAAGAATGCTAATTCTGTGCAGGGGCGGCCTATAAATATGGTGCCCGGTTTATTGAAGGTCTGAGGTGATGGTGGGGTGGATGAATCAGAAGCGGGATGCATTGGGAATGGGACAATACAGCGCAAAAAGCTGCCATTGCAGCTGGTGGGTAAGAGGTCCTTTTTTCCAACCACTACTGCACTTAGTGAAAATTTGGGACGGTTCTGCTTGAGAGGTTAGTAAACAAAATTAGGGCACATGGGATTGGGGGCATGGACTGAGAACTGTTTAACTTACAGAAAACAAAGAGTAGGAATAAATGGCTCATTTTCAGGTTGGCAGGCTGTAACTAGTGGGGTACCACAAGGATCATTGCTTGGGCCCCAGTTATTCACAACCTATTTCAATGATTTGGATGTGGGGTTAAATGTGATATTTCCAAGTTTTGCAGATAACACAAAACTGGGTGGAAGTTTTCAGCTCATACATTGTGAGTTAAAGGAAAACCTAAAATTACAGTAATAAAACTACTCAAATGTCATCATTGGTTTATTACTATTTAATAAAAGCTGTACTACTAAAATTAAACATCAAAAGTATAATATAAAATACAAATTTTAAAAATACAAATACTCTTGCTTGCTTTTCCTTTATTCTTATTCTCTCATTCTCTATTCTTTTCTTCTGTTTTTATTACTATAATTTCACTTTTGATATACTTTATTTCTATTGAATAAATCCTATTTTATTCTTCTACTTTTCAAATGTAAAATATATTTTAAACACAGCTGTTCACTCAGTCAAAGGCCTGAAAAGCATAAAGATTGATATGATCTTATGTATGTTGGTCAATCTTTGACAGACGTTCAAGCCGGGGTTCTTCTCTGACCACTGCTTCCAACTGGTTGACTGTCACTTAGAGGAAGACCAGAGGGTGGGCATGGAAGCTAAATGTGCAACTGCTGATCCCATAGAACATTGAGGAGCTCAAGAGGGTTACAAAGGTCGGAGAACCGTGAAACCCCTCTTTGAGTCCCTGACATACTGGTGGGAAGCGATCAAGGGAAACATCAAGAGGTTTTTCATCCTCAAAGGCACCCAGAAAGCTAGAAAGGAACAGATGGAAATGTTCCGACTCCAGAAAAACATACAGAACCTGCTGCGGCTGCAGTCGATGGGGGTCGATGTCAAGGAGGAACTCCAAGGGGTGAAGAGCCAGCAAGCCTCGCTTTTTGCCTCAGAGGCCTCCAAGATCATCTTCCGTTCCAGAGTCTGTTCCGTGGAGCAGGATGAGACCTGCTCACGCTTCTTCTTCCAAAAGGTACACAGAGAGAGCTCTGTGATCAGCAGCCTGAAGGAAGAAGACGGCTCAGTAAAGTCATCGCAGTCCGACATTTTGAGGATCAGCAAATCCTTTTATGTCAGATTGTATGACGTGAAGCCCACAGACAGCACGGCCTCCCAGTCCTTCCTGTCCTCTATCACGGAGGTCTTAGACAACAGTACACGGGAGAGCCTGGACAAACCGTTAACTCCTGACAAACTGACTAAGGCCCTTGAGTCCTTTGAGAAGAGTAAAACTCCCGGAAGTGACGGCTTGCCAGCAGAGTTCTATTCGGCTCTGTGGGACTGGATCGGCCCAGGCCTACTTGAAGTGTATGAGAGTATGCTCCTGGCCGGCAGCATGTCAGAATCCATGTGGAAAGGCATCATCACCCTCATCTACAAGCACAAGGGGGAAAGGGAGGAAATTAGAAATTGGCGACCCATTTCACTGTGGAATGTAGACTATAAGATTCTGTCCAAGGTCATCACCAATCGTGTCAAGTCTGCTCTGGAATTGGTGATCCACCCTGACCAGACCTGTGCTGTGCCGGGCAGGAAGATCTCTGACAGCCTCACGCTGCTCAGGGATACAATTGCCTATGTGCACGACAAGGGTGTGGACACCTGCCTCAGCAGCCTGGATCAGGAGAAGGCCTTTGACAGAATATCGCACACCTACATGGTGGATGTTCTCTCCAAAATGGGGTTTGGGGAGGGAATTCGCAAATGGATCCAACTGCTCTACACTAACATCAGTAGCGCAGTCTCAATCAATGGGTGGGAATCAGATAGCTTTCCTATTAAATCTGGAGTCAGGCAGGGCTGTCCTCTCTCCCCTGTCCTGTTTGTGTGTTGCATAGAACCCTTTGCTGAGTCCATCTGGAAGGATCTGGGCATAAGAGGAGTGACGATCCCAGGCAGTGGAGGCACTCAGGTCAAAGCCTCCCTGTACATGGACGATGTCGCCGTCTTCTGCTCGGATCCACTGTCAGTGCGCAGATTGATCCACATCTGTGACCAGTTTGAACTGGCCTCGGGAGCCAAGGTAAATCGTGGGAAGAGCGAAGGCATGTTCTTTGGGAACTGGGCTGACCGATCCTTTGTCCCCTTCACCTTAAGGGCTGATGGCCTGATGGTGCTGGGGATATGGTTCGGAGGGACCGGGGCACACGTTAGAAACTGGAAGGAGCGAGTGTCTATGGTGCAAAGAAAACTGGGCATGTGGGAGCGATGCTCCCTCTCCATTGCGGATAAGAACCTTGTCATCAGGAGTGAGGCACTCTCTCTGTTGCTGTACGTGGTGCAGGTCTGGCCCATTCCAGACTCCTGCACGATGGCGATCACCCGAACCATCTTTCGCTTTATCTGGAGGTTGAAAATGGATCGTGTCCGCAGGGACGTGATGTACAAGCCTCTAGATAAAGGGGGAAAAAATGTGCCCAACATTGCCCTCATACTGATGGCCACCTTTGTGTGTGGCTGCATCAAGCTGTGCGTAGACCCACGGTATGCAAACACCAAGTGTCACTACATGCTGAGGTTCTACCTGCCCTCGGTGTTGCGAAGGATGGGTCTGGCCACGCTGCCGCAGAACGCTCCAAGTAGTTGGACCGTGCCGTACCACCTGTCCCTCGTGGAAAAATTTATGCAGAGAAACACCTTTGACCACAAGTGCATCAGGCAGTGGTCGGCACGTAACGTCTTAGAGGCCCTGCGGGAAAAGGAGAGGGTGGATCCTGTGGGATGGTTCCCCGAGCAGACTGTCAAAGTCATTTGGCAGAATGCCTCATCACCAGAGCTTTCCAACAAGCACCAAGATGTAGCTTGGCTGGTGGTGAGAAAGGCCCTCCTTGTCAGATCCTTCCAACATGCCAGGAGTGTCACCCCCTCTGCACGTTGCCCTCGAGGTGGCTGTGGTGGGGACGAGACCGTTGCTCACCTCCTTGTGGATTGTGCCTTTGCAAAGAAGGTCAGGAGAGAGATGCAGTGGTTTCTGTCGAGGTTCATCCCGAGCAGTTCTGTGATACAGGACTCTGTGCTCTACAGGCTGTTCCCAGGGGCACACACACAGACAAACATCAACTGCAGCTGGAGGATCATCAACTCGATGAAAGACTCTCTTTGGTCTGCCCGAAACTTGTTGGTCTTCCTGCGCAATGAGTTGTCCCCAACCGAGTGTTACAGACTGGCACATTCCAAGGTCCAGGACTACGTGCTGAGGGACGCACTAAAGCTTGGGGCAGCCGCCGCAAAGGCGCAATGGGGAAAGGTTGATGTCTAAGACCTTTCTGCCATATTGCACCGAGGGGCTGGGAATTGTTGAGAGCCCCTCGGGCTGTACAGCTCAAAATGAATGTCTGCAGTGAATGCTAATTGTATTATAAATGTATTGAAGCACCTCAGATTGCACCATGATGTATGCTGATAACTCCAATACCTTTGACTGATTGTCTGTAATGACCTATTGAAATGATTGTAATATTCATTGATTGTATTGATGCACCTGGCGATCCATGTGTAAAAGTTGAACCTGATTGTACTTTTGTGATGGTGATTTTGAAATGGTTTGGAATGTTCTTCCAGATATTTTATGAATAAAGTATATTTTTCAAAAAAAAAACTTGTGGGGTCATGGACTGCACTACCTATCCGTGATAACCTTGATGAGCGGTGTCCTCTGGAGAGCTGAGACTTGGAGGGCCCTGGCCTGTTTTTGGGGTCCTGTTATGAGGTATTGGCACCCTCTTCGGCCTGTGGAACTGGAGCTGCTGGGGTCACAGTTGGAGGGGTTTGGCCAGACACTCCTGGAGTCACCTGGACGGGTGGCCCCAGGGTGTCAAGCTGTTGGTCCTTTTCCCTATGGGTGCCCGATGGCCTCTGCTGACTCCTTGAGGAGAAGGGGAAGCTGGAGTGAGATCGAGCTGGCCTGCACACCTCTCGTGTACACACTGTTGGAGGCCAACTATGGTGTCAGCGATGGATTTCAGCCTGCACAGCGGTGCAGGAGCAATGTCGTGGACCAAATTCTCCATGGCTGCTGCCATCCTACCAGTGTTGACCTCGGCGCGTTGGCAAGCCGGTGATATCACCTCAGCCTGAAGGTGGATGGACTCCTCCATCATGCCTTGCAATCTGAGGAGTGCAGCAGACATCCCATCCTGATGTTCCCAAGTTTGCCTTTGCAGCTCCAGCAATTGTGACATTACCAAGTCCAGAGGCTTGTCATCTGACTTGAACTTAGCAGATTTCTGGTCTCCAGCAGTCCTCCGAATGCCGGTGACCTGGGAAGTCCCGGCCTCCGCTTACTGTGGATCAGAAAGTGCAATGTGCTCACCAGATTGTGACCCCGAGGCTACTCCAAAGCTAGGTTGCACTGAATGCATGTCTCTGCACTGGTGGAAGATGTGGGTGAGCGCTGTGACGGGTCTTCAATAAAGATGCCTTCAGATTCCTTTTCAGAGATTTCTTCGGGGCTTGATTGGACGCTTTGGGTCATGGTCTCGAGTGATAATTAGTGCATGGCAGGGGACTGCGGAACAGGGGAAGTGACTCACAACATGGTTGCCTGATGAATGTTGCACTGCTGGATCCTCACTTGGTAGAGCACCACTGACCTCACTTCAGCACAGAAATGGTTCAAATCCTCATCAGCCAGCTGAATGGCTCTATTTTCCAAGTTCACAAGGACCTTGATTTCAGGCATTCCTCCACCAGTCTGTGACCTCTCCCTCTCATTGTGTGCCAGCTTGTCCCGCCTGAATAGAGATGGAGGCAGTGTAAGCAGGATGCCTGCTGGACCAGGTGATAAAATATGCCTGGCCTGTTGGTGGTGAGTGGCCCCATGGATAGGATGAGGACAATGAAGGTGTGTGTGAGAGAGTGAATGGTGATGTCCTTTGAACTGGCAGTGAGTGAGGGCCCTGTGGGTGTGCGATGGCTTTGTGAGTGTGTGAGTTGAGAGTGATGAGAAGAGTAACTTACCCTGATGGAACAGAAGAAATCATTCATCCTCTTTCGACACCAGGTGGCTGTCATATTTTGCAGGGTGTTGGCACTGACCACTGCTGCCACTGCCTCCCAAGCTGGCTTGGTAATGGTGCTGCCCCTCCTGCAGGCGGAGTGGGGATAGAGGACATCATGGCAGGCCCCCACTGCATCCAAAAGGCACCACTGAATTGGGGGGCTGCAGTCTTCTTGCCCTTCAGGGCCATGTCTTCTGTGCAGCAGTATTCGTCTAGAAGCACTGAGAGGTGTGCGCGCGGCTGCACTTTGAATATGGTCCCCGGCGTGATAAAGCAGCAAGGTGATGGCGTTGTCATGGAAACAGCATGTTTCCCAGGAATGCATGATTAATGAGGTGGGATTGGGATGATATGGCACGAAAGCAGCCATTGCGTTTGGCGGGAAAATGTTCTGCTTCCCGCCCGCTACCTCACTTAGTGCAAACCTGGGACAATCCCACCCCCAGGCATGGATGCAGAAAGGCACTACAACCAAAACCATCTACCAACACATACCTGTATTTAACAGATGATTTGTATTTTTCAAAATTCTTTCATGGGATGTGGGTGTCGCTGGCAAGGCCAGCAATTGTTGCCCACCCTAAGTGCCCTTGAGAAAGTGACAGTGAGCTACCTTCCTGGACCACTGCAGTCACCTTGAAGATGCACTCTCGTTGTCTTTAGCAGTTGGGTGGTGCCCTCTAGTATCAGCCAGTCAGGCTGTCTCATTCTGTGGGCCATCTGCTGCTCACTGTACAACGTGACTATATAAGGTGTCTGGAGCTGGATTGAAGAGAAGGACCATGAATGTCATTTTTCCTCACAAGAGGATGGGGGACGAAGAGGTGCTCCAGAGGAGCTCAGTGCCCAGGCATAGGAGCAAGACCACTAAGGTCATTCCAGGATTCATGGCGGTTAGCAGGCTGGCATGGCCACAAGTGCCACATTAATTCAGCACATTTCACTTGAATGACTCTCAGCCGATATGACAGAAGGCTCTGTAACTCACATTCCACCAGAAAGAGAAGCTATCCAGCAAGCACACATATCTGAACAACCCCCTTGCTACCCACATTGAATGAAACTCGAGTCTCCACCACTAACAGTCTCGCCTAACACAAACCTGGTGCTGCATGAAACCCAGCCAACCCCTCCCCCACCCAGCAACCTCCACACTCATACACACCTCCCCAGCCCTTCTCTTTATGGCCCTTTTGACATCAAACTATAATAACACACAAGTCTGTTCACTCATTAGCATACTCAATTATATAATAAAGGATAAGCCAATGAACAAACAAACTCACAAAATATCAACCAAGAGATCCATAAAGTGCCTTTAATGAGGTGGCCCTTTGTGCTTATTTCCACTTCTCCAGGACTCTCCCCTTGTGGCTGAAAATGAAGCAGGGGTGGCCTTCTCCCTTGTCTTTAATCATGCTTGAGATGCCTGTGGTTTCCGTCCTTGTCATATGGAGGTGCCCATGGGGCCTTCTCCAAAGACTGCTGTGCCTGTGTCATTGCAAGGGACAAGCCTCTGTCACAGAGCCTTGCTGCATGGATGGTTCCTCAGTCAGAGCGGCCAAGGAGGCGAGGGATGATACCAGTGTTTCCTGAGGGGTGGCCCCCTCAGTCTCTGACTGCCTCAGCCCTTTCACGGTGCCCTTGCAGGAAGCCACCAGCTGGAGCGCAGCTGGCATCCATTCCATTCTGAGCCATCAGTGACACTAAGTGGCCTCACTCTTTCTATGCATGTCAGCACGCTTCTCCACACACACACAGTCATCCTGCATATGGCTCTGTAAGAGGTTGGCCACTCTCTCAGTGGAGGAGCTCATGCACTCAAAACCCTCCTCCACAGGGGCCAGTGTGACGAGATGTGGCACACCAGCAGCAATCCAAGACACTTCTCTTGAATTATGAGCTCTCCTCTCCTACCGGATGCTGAGAGAAAGATTTATGAGAAGGCTGCCAGCCATTACCCATTCCAGCTTGACATTGATCTGAGATGTTGTGTTCCTCAGTGATGCCTGCTGCAGCATAGCACCAGCTGCTGATGCCTCAGTGATTCCAATAGTCATTTGATCTGACAAGTTAAGAAGAATTATGGGCACTCAGTCTGCTCAGCCCATGTGTATTCTAGTGATCACAGAGTTAGAGGCCTGTCACCCAGATGTTGCTTGCCTCTTACCTTTCCAGATCCAAGTAGATCACTAAAGCACTTTCTGCACTGCACTCATACTCTCTGAATGACTCCCTGGCTGCTGACCTCCACAATCACCTCTAGCTATGCTCTCTTGATTTGGGCTGGGCAGATTTCTTCTTACAGTCAGAGGGAAGAACACATCTTGCCTCCCTACAGCAGCGTCCATCAAAGCCCCAAGGGCCACCCAGGGACACCTGCTCACACCAGCACTGAACTTCTGGGCTCCCTTCTGTTCCATTCCTCCAGACAACAGCAAGCTCAGTCATGATTGCCATCTGCCTTTTAAAATCGCCCTCCAGAACTAGGTCCAACCTTCCAGCCACTCCAGGCACCACCAATCTGGAGCCGAAATTGCCTCCTGGCCAATTAGGGTCTTTGCCTCTAAAATCTGCATTGTGTCACTGACGCTGGTGCAGCAATGGGTGGGGACCCGGAAATGATCAGGTTGTCGGACTCCCCACCCCAGATTGGAAATCCAGCCCCATGTTTGCTATGAGCTGTAAAGAGAGCAGACAAGTTAATGTTCCAGTGTAGCCCTTCAAAAGGGCTGGACCAAAATATTACAATCTCTTTTCTCATAGGATCTTGACAGCAATGCCAGTTAAGCTAATTAATCTGCTACACTTTGGGTTTTAATTAATTCAGATAACCATAAGGTTTGTTGAGGATCAAAGTTAAAATTTCCTCAGAACTCCAATATTTCTATCATATTTTTCAATCATCTTCCACATTAGTTTTTTTCATAGCTTAGATGTACTTGTCATGTTAAAGAACTCACATCTTTATAAGTGAAGTGGTTGTACTGTTCCTGAGGATAAATGATGACAGACATCAGAGCTACTACAGCCAATTTGGTCTCCCTATTACAAGAAAGAAATGCAATTATTGGAGGGAGTCTAGAGGGGAATATGAGGCTGAATCCTGAATTTACAGGGCTGGATTATGAGGAATTTACATTTTGGTGAATGTGATAAAGGTTCTTAAAGCTTAAGGCTCTCAACAGTACAGAGAATTTAGTTCCAGGCAAGATCCTGGCTGCAAAATCTGGTTCCATTGCACTCATAATTTCAGTTTTACCGCTGCCGTCTCAGTTTCAAAATTGGATTCATGCACGCACACTTCTGATGCAGATCTCTCCGGGTGCCATTTTGGATAGGTCATTAGCATGGGTGCTGGGAACGTGCAATGGAAGTATGCAGAGCAGACCAATGGTCATATGAGCTGGGCTGTAACTCTGATTTGATTCTAATGCCTCAGTTCTTCAGCTAATATTCTCCCTTAATCTTGCAGAGCTGAATATGTGTTCAGCAGTAAGAAAGCACCACCCCTACCTCACACCTCATTGCCATCACCAAAACAGTGGCCGCCACTTGAAGGTGACCCTCCCCCTGCCTCCGATTGCTGGGGCTAGTCTGCCTGGGCAGCAAAGTCACCAGCATGGCTTGGGAGGTGGTGACAGTGGTGGTCAGTGCAAGCACCCTGCAAAGGAGGACCGCTAACCAGTGCTGAAAAAGGATGAATGATCTCCGTTCTGTCAGGGTAAGTCACCCTTTTCATTGCTCCCAACTTACACACTTACAAACCCATCACACATCCACAGGGCCTTCACTCACTGCCAGTACAAGGGACATCACTATTCACCATTTCACACTCACCACCCACACAGGCTAGGCGTACTTATCATCTGGCCCGGCAGGCATCCTGATACTCTTTCCCCATCTCTATCAATGCAGGGCAAACTGGCTCACAACAGGAGGGAAAGGTCGCTGACAGATGGAAAGATGCCATGGATCAAAGTCCTGACAGAATTTGAAAATGGAGCCATCCAGCTGGCCAGCAATGATCGGGACTGGTCCTGTGCTGACGGTGAGATCGGCGCTGCTCTACCAAGTGAGGACCCAGCAGTGCAACATCTATCAGACAACAATGCTGTGAGTGAAGTGTCCTGTTTCACAGGCCACTGCCACGCACTAATTATCTCTCCTTGCTTTCTCAGGCACATCTGCCAAACAGCTGAGAAAATCCATGACCCAGGGCCTCCAATCAATCTCCAAAGAAACCTTGGAAGAGGAACCTGAAGGCACCCTCCCTGAAGTCCCATCATAGCGCTCACCCACACCCTCCACCAGCACAGAGACACACACCTTGGTGAGACCTAGCTTTAGTGTAGCCTGGGGATCACAATCTGGTGAGCACATCGCACTTTCTGATCCACAGCAGGTGGAGGAAGGGACTTCCCAGGTCCCCAGCACCCGGAGGACTGCTGGAGACCAGAACATTGCTGAGTCCAAGTCAGATGACAAGCCCCTGGACTCGGTCATGTCACAGTTGCTGGAGCTGCAAAGGCAAGCTCGGGAACATCAGGAAAGGATGCCCGCTGCACTCCTCAGATTGCAAAGCACGATGGAGGAGTCTGTCCGCCTTCAGGCTGAGGTGATAGCGCTGGTATTGCAACGCACCGAGGTCAACACTGACAAGATGGCAGCTGCCATGGAGACCTTGGTCCAAGACATCACTTCTGCACTGTTGCGTGGGCTGAACTCCATCACTGCTACCATAGTTGGCCTCCAACAGTGTGAACGCGAGAGAGGTGCTGGGCAGCTCAATCTCACTCCAGCTACCCCTTCCCCTCATAGAGTCAGCCAGGGGCCCTTGCACACCCATAAGGAGGAGGATCCGCAGGATTCTCCCCATCCCCCAACTCTGGGCCATCACCCAGGTGACTCTGGGAGTGACTGGCCAATCCGAATCCCCTCTTCCTGTGACCTCTGCAGCTCCAGCTTCACAGGCCGAGGAGGGTGCCACTGCCACACTGCAGGACCCCGATTGCAGGCCAGGACCCTCCAAGCCTCAACCCTCCAGAGGACACCGGCCAAAGTCATCACAGGCAAGGTGTCCGAGTCAGCAGGCAGCCTACATCTCCGCTGTGGATGTCCAGAGAGCACCAAGGCAGGGATAGGAAAGTTAGGTAAAGGTAGTTGCACAGCCTGTCCATAGGTATTGATCACTTGTACATATTGTTCACTATTGTTAATAAACTCCTAAAAATGTCACCCTACCTTTGGCTCCTTGTTCTGATGAGCAGTGTTCGTGTCCCTCAGATGTGAAACCTTTCTGCACAAGATAAAGGTAGATGTCTCAGTCCAGGGCCTCTTCCCTGTGCTTTGTGCAGCCTTCAGCCACGGTGATGGTCCAGCTTCACACTTCCTGGAAACATTACTGATGCCTGCACCTCGGCGATGCTGGTCACTGCTGCCAGAATGCAGTGGGCAGGCACCACAGAGTTCTCTCATACTCTCTGTGCGCTCTCAGCACCTTTAAGGTGGGGCTGGCCAACAGCGATATGATGATCTCCGGGGACACCTCACTGCATGTCGTCATCATCCTCCACAAATATGGCGGCTCTGAGGGCCTCCCGAATGTGCCTGCCTTGTCTAGGTAGTGTAAGAGCCTCATCCCCATCATGGTCACCACCGAGGACCCCCTCACCCTCATCCCCGTTGGCGCCCTCCTCATCTCCCCCATCTCCTCCTCCGCCAGCTCATCTCCCTGTTGCAATGACAGGTTGTAAAGGGTGCAGCAGACGACAACGATGTGTGACACCCTCCGCGGACTGTATTGCAGGGCTTCACCAGACCAGTCCAGGCACTGGAACTGCATCTTCAGCTCCCCGATGGTCTGCTCCACCAAGTTGTGAATGCTGCGTGACCCTCATTATAGCGTCGCTCTGCTGCAGTCTGAGGCCACCACACGGGTGTCATCAGCCACGGCCTCTGCAGGTAGCCCTTCTGTGGACCCTGGAAGACAGCAGGGATCTGCGAGTGACACAGGATGTAGGTGTTGTGCACTCTCCCTGGAAACTGTGTGCACACCTGCAGGATGCATTTCTGGTGGTTGCATACCAGCTGCATGTTCAGTGATTGGAAACTCTTATGGTTGATGAAGTCCACTGAGTGTAGTGACAGCGACTTAAGCACCACATGAGTGTAGTCAATTGCACCCTGCACCTGTGGGAATCCCAAGATCAGGACGAATCCAATGGCCCTTGCATCTTGGCTGTCCCAGTCCCGGGTGAAATGCACAAAGTGTGTACCATGGCGAAGATGGCATCCGTGACCTCATGGATGTATTTGTGGGTGGCGGATTGTGAAATCCCACAGAGGTCACATGTGGAGCCCTGAAAGGAGCCACTAGCACTGAAATTGAGCACCGTGATCACTTTCACGGCCAGTGGCAGTGGATGCCCTCCATGTCCCCTTGGTGCCAAGTCATACAATAAGTGGCAGATGTGAGCCATCAGGTCCCTAGACATGCACAATTGTTGGTGATACTGGTTCTCAGTCATCTGCAGGAATGGCCGGCAGTGTCTATAGACTCTGGGTGTTGCTAGGCATTGACCAGCCACGACTTGCCGTTGCTCCTGGACAGTGTGTGTGGGAGCCCCTGCTGCCCTTTCATGAGGTTTCTGCTCCTGCCTTTGCCCGGCCAGGAACCTCAGTCACTCTCTCCTCCATCTTCTACGGTCTCTATAGGCCATCAGGCATACAGCTAAGTCACTAGGATCCATGGTCCTCCTGCAGCATGAAAGAGAGAGCGAGAGAAGTAGTTATCATGGCTGTACTTAGCACCTAGTACTTAGATCTAACTCAGCAAATGAATCAGCAGTGTCACAATTTGCCATGGTTGCTGTATCCTGCACAGCCTCATCATCACAAGGGTGCAGCACTTGCAATCGTATAAGTGGCAAGCAACTGAGGAGGAATGGGAGGAGGACGAGGAAGAGCAGGAGGAAGGGAGGAGGAAGGGAGAAGTCTCTGACCTGCTCTAGTGTCCACAGTATTTATATGGACCAGCTATATAATTCTGTGGTTACAAGAGCAGGTCAGAGGCTAGGAATCCCACGACGAGTAACTCATCTCCTGTCTCCCCAAA
Source organism: Carcharodon carcharias (assembly GCF_017639515.1). Classification (NCBI taxonomy): domain Eukaryota; kingdom Metazoa; phylum Chordata; class Chondrichthyes; order Lamniformes; family Lamnidae; genus Carcharodon; species Carcharodon carcharias. The sequence goes on along the minus strand of NC_054477.1, from coordinate 44,529,729 downwards.
GCCTCTCTACCATCTACAAGGTACAAGTCAGGAATGTGATGGAATACTCTCCACTTGCCAGGATGAGTGCAGCTCCAACAACACTCAAGAAGCTCGACACATTCCAGTACAAAGCAGCCTTCGCCACCGATGCACAGTAGCAACAGTGTGTTCCATCTACAAAATGCACTGCAGGAACTCACCAATCCTCCTTAAACAGCACCTTCCAAACCCATGGCTGCTACCATCTAGAAGGACAAGGGCAGCAGACACATGGAAACACCACCACCTGGAAGTTCCCCTCCAAGCCACTCACCATCTTGGCTTGGGAACATATTGCTTTTCCTTCACTGTCGCTGGGTCAAAATCCTGGAACTCCCTTCCTAACAGAACTGTACCTACACCACATGGACTGCGGCGGTTCAAGAAGGCAGCTCACCACCATCTTCTCAAGGGTAACTAGTGATGGACAACAAATGCTGGCCCAGCCAGCGACTCCCACATCCCATGAATGAATAAAAAAAGTGTAAGAGGAGGAGGACGGGAGGAGGAAGGGAGGAGCAAACCAATGTATCTCCTTTTCAGTTGGACTGTGATTGGCTCATTGCCTACAGCACCAGTGAATGCAATCCCAATTCCCGATTCACCAACAGTCCTGACCTTTACATGCCTTTGTTACTGACCACAATGCTTGATCACAATCCAAACGTAAAAACCACGAGAAGCAAATATTCCAAGCTCCACAAACTAGCCATCCAAGTTCCAGACAAAATAACTAATCATGCTTGTGCATTCCCTTACTGCCTGTCTTCCATGTACCTTTGCTTGTCCTCGTGCTCCTATGCAGTGCTACCCCAGTGCCTACAGCATGTCTGGCATATGGCTGCTGACTTTCAGAGGCGGGAGGTTGCTCATGGTCTTGTCAGATTACCTTGCGCAATTCTCTCACTCCAAGGCTCAGCTTTGGACTTCACCACTTTATCACGGGTGGCCCCAATCTGTAACAAAAACAGAATTACCTGGAAAAACTCAGCAGGTCTGGCAGCATCGGCGGAGAAGAAAAGAGTTGACGTTTCGAGTCCTCATGACCCTTCGACAGAACTTGAGTTCGAGTCCAGGAAAGAGCTGAAATATAAGCTGGTTTAAGGTGTGTGTGTGGGGGGCGGAGAGATAGAGAGACAGAGAGGTGGAGGGGGTTGGTGTGGTTGTAGCGACAAACAAGCAGTGATAGAAGCAGATCATCAAAAGATGTCAACAACAATAGTACAATAGAACACATAGGTGTTAAAGTTAAAGTTGGTGATATTATCTAAACGAATGTGCTAATTAAGAATGGATGGTAGGGAACTCAAGGTATAGCTCTAGTGGGTTTTTTTTTATTTTATATAATGGAAATAGGTGGGAAAAGGAAAATCTTTATAATTTATTGGGAAAAAAAAAAGGGAGGAAACAGAAAGGGGGTGGGGATGGGGGAGGGGACTCACGACCTAAAGTTGTTGAATTCAATATTCAGTCCGGAAGGCTGTAAAGTCCCTAGTCGGAAGATGAGGTGTTGTTCCTCCAGTTTGCGTTGGGCTTCACTGGAACAATGCAGCAAGCCAAGGACAGACATGTGGGCAAGAGAGCAGGGTGGAGTGTTAAAATGGCAAGCGACAGGGAGGTTTGGGTCATTCTTGCGGACAGACCGCAGGTGTTCTGCAAAGCGGTCGCCCAGTTTACGTTTGGTCTCTCCAATGTAGAGGAGACCACATTGGGAGCAACGAATGCAGTAGACTAAGTTGGGGGAAATGCAAGTGAAATGCTGCTTCACTTGAAAGGAGTGTTTGGGTCCTTGGACGGTGAGGAGAGAGGAAGTGAAGGGGCAGGTGTTGCATCTTTTGCGTGGGCAAGGGGTTGTGCCATAGGAGGGGGTTGAGGAGTAGGGGGTGATGGAGAAGTGGACCAGGGTGTCCCGGAGGGAGCGATCCCTACGGAATGCCGATAAGGGGGGTGAAGGGAAGATGTGTTTGGTAGTGGCATCATGCTGGAGTTGGCGGAAATGGCGGAGGATGATCCTTTGAATGCGGAGGCTGGTGGGGTGATAAGTGAGGACAAGGGGGACCCTATCATGTTTCTGGGAGGGAGGAGAAGGAGTGAGGGCGGATGCGCGGGAGATGGGCCGGACACGGTTGAGGGCCCTGTCAACGACCGTGGGTGGAAAACCTCGGTTAAGGAAGAAGGAGGACGTCAGAGGAACTGTTTTTGAATGTAGCATCATCGGAACAGATGCGACGGAGGCGAAGGAACTGAGAGAATGGGATGGAGTCCTTACAGGAAGTGGGGTGTGAGGAGCTGTAGTCGAGATAGCTGTGGGTGTCGGTGGGTTTGTAATGGATATTGGTGGACAGTCTATCACCAGAGATTGAGACAGAGAGGTCAAGGAAGGGAAGGGAAGTGTCAGAGATGGACCACGTGAAAATGATGGAGGGGTGGAGATTGGAAGCAAAATTAATAAATTTTTCCAAGTCCTGACGAGAGCATGAAGCAGCACCAAAGTAATCATCGATGTACCGGAGAAAGAGTTGTGGAAGGGGGCCGGAGTAGGACTGCAATCTGTGTTAGCTAGCTGACAGACAATAGCAAGGGCTTTCACTGAGTGGCAGACGTATGCTGTTATCCTGAGAGAGGACAGCAAGTTCATACCTCATGGTCCCACTATTGATCCCACTGGGCAATGCTTCAGCAATCATCGTGATGAGTTGGGGGATAGATTGCTGGACTGCTGTGACACTCTGCAAGCCCTTTAGCACACTGTAATCCACAGCCATGATGGCAACTGCCTAAGTTGCATGGCAGCAAGCTGAGCTTGCATGACTTCAGTCTGAATTTACACTGCAGAAACCAGATGTTGGATGGCTTCTGCTTGTGATAAAGTGAAAGCTGAGGCATCAAGCATCAGACATTCCATCATGCTTGGATCTGCCAGTGTGCTACTATAGTTGGTCACCATTTCTGCACTAGGTTCCAAACACTGTGCAACATCCTTTACCAAATTGATATTGGACTCTTCCATACTCCTTGACAATGCCCACAGGTTTTCTGGCATCCCTGCCAATGCATCAAGCATTTCATATATCCATCCAATCTTTCCTGTGGTCTTCTCCACCTAAGTCCGCATCTAAGTCCTCCACAGCAAAACACATGTGCAACCTCTTCCTTTGGTGAGCTGACACCTGAACAACCCTTTTCCCTGGCAATGTGCAGGTCACTCATGCCCCGTGTCTCACTGCATGTGGATCCTGCCTCTGTTACCAACTAAAGTACTCGCAGTGCCAGTATCTGAAAACTGGTATCTGTGAGCGTGAGAATGAGTGACAGTGTTTCAACTTCTTCAGTCTCATCTCACTGTTCTACCTCTTGCTCTCGTACCACTGCCTGGCTCGTTTACAGTTCTTGGTGTCTGAAAGGAGAAAGGCACAAAGCTGGGTTCTGGAGTGGATATAATTTAGAGAAAAATACAGCCAACTTTTGCATAGCAGTGTACAAATAGCAACAAAGTAGACTCATAGTCTCATAGACATTTACAACACAGAAGGAGGCCATTCAGCCCATCGTGTCCACACTGGTCAACAAAGACCTGACTACACTAACCCCACTTTCCATCGCTTGGCCCATAGCCCTAGAGGCTATGGCAACACAGGTGAATACCTAAATACTTCTTAAATGTTACAAGAGTTTCTGACTCAACCACCCCTTCAGGCAGTAAGTTCCAGACTCCCACCACCCTCTGGGTAAAAAGATTTCTCATCAACTCCCTTCTTATTCTTCTAACTCTTACCTTAAGTCTATACCCCCTGGCTATTGACCCCTCTACTAATGGACAAAGTGCCTTCCTATCCACCCTATCTATGCCCCTCATAACCTTATACACCTCTAACAGGTCCCCTCGCAACCTTCACTGCTCCAAGGAAAACAACCCCAGCCTATTCAATTTTTCCTCATAGCTCAGACTCTCTGGCCCAGGCAGCATCCTGGCAAATCTCCTTTGCACCCTCTCTAGTGCAATCACATCCTTCCTATAATGTGGTGACCAGAACTGCATGCAGTACTCCAGTTGTGGCCTATCCAGTGTTTTATACAGTTCCAGCATAACATCGCTGCACTTGTATTCTATGCCTCGGCTAATAAAGGCAAGTATCCTATAAGCCTTCTTAAGCACCTTATCTACCTGTCCTGCTACCATCAGGGATCTGTGGATATGCCGCCAATTTTTTCAGTACTTTCCAGGGTCCTACCATTCATAGTGTAATCTCTTGCCTTGTTAGCCCTCCCCAAGTGCATTACCTCACACGTTTCCAGATTGAACTCCATTTGCCACTGCTCTGACCACCTGACCAGTCCATTGATGTCCTCCTGCAGTTTACGACTATCCTCCTCACTATTTGCCACGCTACCAATTTTTGTATCATCTGCAAAATCCTTGATCATAATCCCTACATTTATGTCCAAATCATTTATGTACACCACAAACAGCAAAGGGTCCAGCACCGAGCCCTGCGGAACCCCACTGGAAACAGACTTCCAGTCACAGAAATATTCCTCTATCATCTCCCTCTGCTTCCTGCCTCTCACCCAATTTTGGATCCAATGTGCCACTTTGCCTTGGATCCCACTTTCTTGACCAGTCTGCCATGAGGGACCTTATCAAAAGCCTTGCTAAAGTCCATGTTGACCACATCAAATGCATTACCTTCATCAACACTCCCGGTTATCCCCTCAAAAAATTTGATCAAATTTGTCAAACACAACCTTCCCTTGACAAATCCATGCTGTCTATCCCTGATTAATCCTTGTCTCTCCAAGTGCCTTTGTCTCTCAGAATTCTTTCTGGTAATTTTCCTGCCACCGAAGTTAGACTGACTGGCCTGTGATTTCCTGGTTTATCCCTTTCTCCCTTTTTTAATAATGGGATGTTAGCAGTCCTCCAGTCCTCTGGCACCTCACCCATGGCTAGAGAAGATTTGAAAATTACTGCCAGGGCCCCTGATATCTCTTCCCTTGCCTCCCTCAACAGCCTGGGATACATCTCATCTGGGCCTGTGGATTTATGCACTTTTAAGGCTGCTGAACTTGCTTGTACCTCCTCTCTCTATGTTAATTTCCTCTAATATTTCACAGTCCTCCACCCTAATGTCTATACCTACGTCGTCCTTTTCCATTGCAAAGTTTCTATTGACGACTGTACCCACGTCTTCCGGGTCCACACACAGATTACATCTATGGTCCCTAATTGGCCCTACTCTTTCCCTAGTTATTCTCTTACTCTTTATATATTAAAAAAAACCTTTGAGTTTTCCTTTATTCTACATATCAGTGCTTTCTCATGCACTCTCTTAGCTTTCCTAATTTCCTTTTTAAGTTCCCCTCTGCACTTTTTATACTCCTCTAGGGACTCAGCCGTATTGAGCCCTTGGTATCTGCTTTAACCTTCTCTTTTTTCCTTAGTCTTAGCCTTTGTGTCCCTTGACATCCTTGGCTCTCCAGACTTGGTATCTCCCTTTGTCTTTACAGGAACATATTTGCTCTATACTACTGCTATTTCCTCCTTGAATGCCTCCCACTGCTCTGACATAGTTTTATCTGCAAGTAGCTGCTCCCAGTCCACTTGGGCTAAATCGTATCTCAGCTTAGTAAAATTAGCCTTTCCCCAGTTTAGAACTTTTATTCTGTGCCTAACGTTACCCTTTTCCATAACTATCCTAAATCTAACTGAGTTATGGACAATATCTCCAAAAGGTTTCCCTACTGATACACCTTCCAACAACATGGGCTGATTTCTGAATATTAGGTCCAGAACTGTCCCCACCCTTGTTAGGCTTTCTATATACTGGCTAAAAAGGTTCTCCTGGATGCAACTTAAGAATTTTGCTCCCTCCCTACCTTGCACACTGAAACTATCCCAGTTAATATTCGGGTAGTTAAAATCCCCTACTATTACTGTCTTATTATTTTTACACTTATCTGGCAAAGTAATTGTCAGGTAATCTGATTGAGGGATGAATTTTGACCAGGAAAATGGGAGATCTCCTTTGGTCTCCTTCAAATGGTGTTATGGGATCTTTACATTCATCTGAGAGATCAGATGGGGCCTCAGTTTAACATGTCATCCAAAAGATGGGGCTTTTGACACTGCAACACTCTACCGAAAAATCAGTGTAGATTATGGGCAAAATTGGCGACTGGTGTCGTTCCCGCCAGTTGGAGGGCTGTCAAGAGCCCTACGTTACCTCTTTCCAGGAAAGTCCACCACATCATGTGGCAATCAGGTACTTAACAGGCCAGCGATGAGCCTTACCCCAGGATCAAGGACACTGGAGGTGGAAATCCAATTGGCCAGCAGTGGAAATTTTGCCCAAGGGAGAGGCCAAAGGCCGTCTCCAGTCAATTAATGCTCCTTGAAGTATTAAATGGCTTTGGAGCTGCAGTAAAAATGGAAAATGCTGGAAAATCTCAGTAGGTCTGGCAGCATCTGTGGAGAAAGAAACAAGGTTAACATTTCGAGTCCATTATGACTCATCTTCGGAAGAGTTTTCATTACGATCATGAGGTGATCTAGTAGTTAAAATTTTCACAGCAGATATAAATTTCATTGCTACATGTAGAGCTATTGGAGTTCCAAAGAAGAAATTTGATTCAAAATGTTAACTCTTTCTCTCTCCACAGATGCCGCCAGATCTGCTGAGTTTTTCCAGCATTTTCTGTTTTTATTTCAGCTTTCCAGCATTCACACTATTTTGCTTTTATGGGGCTACTGAGATCAGTGAATTGTATTCCCCATCAACTCTTTGGGTACTGGGTGGGAACACTGCCTTCTGAAAAATCCTTCCCAAGTTTCTGCACTGTGTCTTGAAACCATGACCTTCTGACTCTGAATTACATTTGGCTCATATATACATGCAGGTTTTCAAAATTAGTGCACATCTTTGTGTGCAACCAAACACCATAAGTGAAACTCTGCACTTGAAACTTTCTTATTTTGTAATGTGTCATCAGTTGTTGGAGTGGCTAATCTCCTTTATTTATGTATTTAGGAGAACGCAAAAACAATGGTAAAAATGAAGGAAATCTTGGAAGGATTATTATTCAGCATTATTATTATTCAGCTTTACAGTTGGAGTTCTGAATAAAAATCCTAAACTTGAACATGCAAGCTGCTTGTTTTTGTAACACATGTTAAAGAAGGAACAATGCTCTTTTTTTTTCACCATTTCTGGTCTTCACTACATTAAAAAAAATCACCTTTAACCCATAGAGCAGTGTGGGCCTTGATCCAAAGTAACCACCTCTGTGGCTGATTCAGATGCGAGACATTCTAAACCTCATTGGCTTCGGCGGGAACGTATAATCCCACTGCCCTAAAATTTTGCCCAATAAATGTGATTCTGCAGATTTGCAGGTCAGATGAAACACTCAGAGTAAAAAAGTGTGCGTAAAAACTGCAAATTTTATTGTGAAAAATGCCAAGCATACACAATGAAAATTCCTCATTGATCACAGGCAACAAAAATTCAGAATGAAGGTTTCAGTAAAGGATCAACAACTTTAGTCCTGGAAAAGAAGTGAGAAAGCATAAATAACTCATGCACATAATCAAAATGCTGATTGATTTCAGGCTGAATTTGCTCACGGTTCAGGTCCCTTAATTTTTCTGTTGTATAATTGATTAGCTTGCTTTGTTCCTTCGAGGTCTCATCCTCGCTCAACCCCTTCTTCGAATAATGAGTGAATCATACTGCAGATGGGGAAGAGGGAAACTCATTAAAGTTAAACAAATAGCGAAAAAGAATTAAACAAAAAAAAAATTGAAAAATATTTGCCACTCACTGAGCTCCAGGCCTCTCTGCAACTGAAACCTGCAGGGGAAAAAAAGGAACATATCAGTGTTTTGCCTGCAAGATTTGTAATACAGACTAAATTACAGTGCACATCCGACTGCATGAATGATATATATATATCACCCTCGTGATATCCATCACTTTTAAGGATGCTTTGTGTGTGAACCGACGCAGTTTTTATCTCTGAATGGAACATGTGCTTGCCCCAACTGTGTGAATAAATGTAGGTGCAGGCCTGAGCAGAGTGGTTGCTCTGAGAGGCATGGTCATGGGCTGTAGTGTCCTCACATGTAATTGCTGTGGTCCTCAGGCTGCAACAGAAAGCAAGAGAAATAGTTAAGCTTATAATGACTCCTCAGCACTATGATAGCTGTTGCATAAGGGTTGCAGTTATCCAAACGCATATGTTTGTATCTGTGCGCAGGCACTGAAAAGTTGGTCCTGGAGCCTGCAATTGAGGCTCGATACTCCAACCTTCCCTGGAGCACCTGATTAATCCTGGAAAACGTCTCCAGATTCTGCTGGAGGGCTGCTTTATTACTCTTGGTCGCTAGATGGTACATCAAGCTTCTCAGCTTCTTACGTTAGCTGGCATATGTTCAGGCAACCTTATCCTTCTATCAGGAAAAAGGAATTAGATGTTAGCAAGGTTGATGGCATTTTTGATGTGAGTAGGCATGCAAGTTCCATCCATTATTTGCTTTTAGGCACATAATTGTTCATGCAAGTCTGTGAGAATACAATATTAGCAAAGACGATGATAAACAATGAGTAGAGAGCTGCACATATACCCTGGTTGCAGTGGTGCCTTCCAATGCCCTCTTCGCTTGAAGGGTTGCGAGGGGTTCACCATAGGGGGGAATGGGGGGAAGGGTAGAGGAAGTAAAGGGAGTTGGGGGAGTAGTGGGGAGCGGGGGTGTGGTGGGTGGTGGTGATGGGAGTTGGGGGGGAGTAGGGGGAATGGGGTGAGATGGAGGGGTGAGGGAGGTAGTGGGGTGGTAGTGGGAGGTTGGGGTGGAGCAGTATGGGATTTTGGGAGATGATAGGGTGGGGGGGATAAAGAGGGATGGGGAAGAAGCATATGTTCAGTTTAGTAAAATTGACAATAGCTTAAGCCAGCTGAGCATACTGGTGCCTATACTGGTGCCAGTACTAGTCACCACTCAAAAACTGGAAGCCCCTGCTGGATTTCCAAAGAGCCCAGTAGAATTGTCAGTTTATTACTTGTTTTCATTAAAATCCAGATGAGTCCAGTTGAGCATCAATTAGTGCCAGTTCAGACCAGTTCAGGCTTCAACTGATCTGAACTGTTTGTTCCTTCTGGGTGGGGGCCATGATATCATCTGTTCTCCACCTGATTCCCACTCACGGAATTGCTCCTCTCTGGCATTATGCTTTAGTGAGTAGCCATTGAAGACAAAAGTGCAGATTTGTAGGGCAACAACCAATTGATGGTGGAGGGTTTGAACTAATTTGGTAGAGGGAAGGGTACGAGGGCAGAGAGAAAAGGCATAGAAAACTAGGAGTTGCAAACAACAATGGAAAAATAGTGTAGCAATCAAACTGAAAATGCAGGAAATATGCAGCAGAGCAGGCAGCATCCATGGAGAGAGAAGCAGAGTTAACATTTCAGGTTGATGACCTTTCATCAGAACAGTTTCCAGTATCAACAGTAATTGTAATTTTGTAGCAGTGTAGCAAGAACTTGAATTAGATACAGTAAAAAAGCAAAACTGACTAACATGATGTTGGAACGTACACGTGTTAATACAAGAAATAGTACAACTAAGGTTGATGAGCTACAGGTAGAAGTTGCCATGATATAGTGGCTAGAACAGAGACCTGGCTTAAACATGGACAGGAATGGGAATTAAACATTCCTGGCTATGGTGTATTCAGGAGGGATAGGGGAAGAAAAAGGGCAGGAGTGGGGATGGCTGCATTGATCACCCATAATATTGAAGTTCTACAGAAAGATAATGTGCAAGGTGGTTCAAAGACTGAATCTATTTGGTTGAAATACAGGAACAGAAAAGGAGCAGCTGCATTGCTGGGTGTTTACTATCAAACCCAAGTAGTGAGAAAGAGACACAGGAGAAAACCTTTAGCCAAATTTCAGAGGAACTTAAATATGATAAAGCAGTAACAGAGGTGGATTGCAGTCACCCCAATATAAACTAGAGGGAATACAGAGTAAAAGGTGAGGAGAGTGAAGAGTTTTTGCAATGTATACAAAAAATTCCTCAATAAGCATGTTACTAGCCCAATGAGAAAGGGAAAAGTGCTGGATTTAGTTCCAGTGGATGAAGTGGGAGAAATGGAGTATGCTGCAGCAGGAGAACTTCTAGGTAATAGTTGGTGTGTGACCATATCCTCTCAGTGATGGTCAGTGTCCTGCCAGCAGCCACGTGCAGTCATTCTGTACCTATCAGCCTAACCCACCCTCTTTGGCTCATCATGAATAACCAGAAGCTGGCTGCTGGACGCGAACTGGTGAAAAGCTCCCCTGAGAGAGGACCTCAGGTTTGTTTTCTAAGAAGCCACTGATACTGCTGTGCAATGACATCTCAGCAATCCTAATGACCTGTTAAAGGTCAGATTGCTGGATTGCTGGGATAGCCTGAATACGCTTTTGAGCACTGGTATCCTCAGCCAGGATGGCAGCCATCTGAGCCTGCATGGCAATAAATCAAGCTTCCATGGCAACAGGCATGGATGACAATCTCACTCTGTTTCCATTGCAGCACTAAAACATTGGATGGTTTCTGCTCATGTTGCAATGGGAACTAAGTTATCGACCATCAACGTTACATCAGTGACTGAGTCTGCAAGTGCTGGCATGGAGTTGCCACCACTTACAAACTGGGAAGGTTGGGCTCCAAGCTCAGCACAAAGCCCTCTGCCAAATTGGAGCCAGACTCCTCCATGCTCCTAGGTAGTGACCGCAGGCTCTGTGGCATATCTGTCAATGCACAAAGTATTGCAGTGTGCATTCCCAACAGTATTCATTTCTAGGCTGCCTCTTCCAAGCCTTCATCTGAGTACTCTGCAGCAGAACTCACCCACAACTTTGCCCTTCACTGAGCTGGCAAACAAACTGTCCTCTCTCCTGACCTAGCTGCAGCACATTTGTACCCGAAAACTCACAGTGTGTTGATCCTGACTCTTTAGTGTCCTCTACAGTTCACGTAGTGTCAGTATCTGAGCTAGTGGCTGAGAGTGAGAGCTCAAGTGATGGTTCTTATTCTTCATTAGTGGTGTAGTGTTGCTCTTGCCCACCTTGATGAGGTTGAATTGCTAGTCAGGTGCCAGTTTGTGTGTGAAAGCAGAAATACAAAAGGAGGCGGTTGGGGTGAGGGAAGGGGGATAGGGTGGAAAGCAAGAGGTCCGTGGTGAAAACATTTGCAGCTTTCGCTTCCTGTCAGTTAGCAGGCTGAAGGAGAGGTGGGACTTGAGAAGGGGCAAAAGGCAGGAATATACCATCAACCTGAATGTTTTGGTGATGGGGAATGCTGGGTCAAAATCCTGGAACTCCCTCTCTAACAACACTGTGCGTGTACCTACATCACATGTACTTCAGCAGTTCAAGAAGGCAGCTCACTACCACCTTCTCAAGGGTAATTAGAGGTGGGCAATATAGGCTGGCCTAGCCAGTGATGCCCACGTCCCATGGATGAGTTTAAAAAAAAAGCCTCAGTAACAGTTGGTCTCATGACAAAGAGCGCTATCTCCTCCACAGGGCCATGCTGATGCAGATTGTCTGTCCCCCACCAGTTCTCTGCTGCTCTATGCGACCATAGCCAACCATGTCCTGTAAGAGAGAAGGAAGGATGTCAGTGAGTGTGATGCAACGTAGGTGGCTGATATCCCTGCCACAACTGAATAGCTGGAAGCTTGTGGAAACAGGGAGGGTGAGGCTGGCAGTGTTTTTATGTGTGAGAGTGACGGCAAGTACCTGAGTGTTAGGCATGAGTCCTGATTGCTGATGAGTGAATGATGAAAGTGCCGTGCAATGAGCAGAATGAGATGTTGGTGGTGCAGTGATCAGGAGATTTCATGTGGAGATCGTTTCACTGATCTTGATCTCTCTAGGAGGCCATTGGACTTCTTCTGGCACTGCAGTCAAGTCCTCAGGGCCAGAGTCCAGGGACAGAATTTTATAACCCTCCCACCAGCAGGTTTTCGGACAGGAGACTCATAAAATTCCCCAGCGGGCCTTGCCGCAGTTCTCGACCTGTCTGCAATTTTAATGGGAGGTGTGCAAGGCCTAAGCCTCAACTTTGAGGCCAGCAAGAGAAGGTCAGAGGTGGATGGGAAACCCGGCAAGTTACCTGGTTCAGGCATCAGGCGGGTAGGGGGGGATGTGCTCCATCTCTGGCCCCCTTCCCTGATTGGATCCCCTCCCCAAGATTTGCTCCCCCCTCTCCTGACTCAGGCTGGTCTCTTCCCTCCTGGCCTCTTCATCAAGACTCTTAACCCCTCTTCCCCCAAATCCCGGTGCCTCCCCTCCAATCCCCAAAGCAACAATCCCTGTACTTACCTCATCTTGCCTCCAGAACTGACTCATGGGACTTTTTGGTAGTACCAAAAATGGCCATCGCTTCCGGTGACACTGCTAGGACTGCAGAGCATCCACCCAATCAGATTAGCTGGCAGTTCTCTGAGGCGGGACTTCTGAGTAAGGGGTGGAAGACCCACCTCCAGCCAATTAACTTTCCTCAGAGCATTAAATGGTTGCAGGACAACTAACATCAGCGGGGATGTGTCCCCTACTGACTCTTTGAGTGGCAGGGTGGGAAGTCCCATCACCTCTTAAATTCTGCCCCAGGGATTGAACTACTTCACCACTTGCTCCCATTTCCTTCTCAGGATGTGCCTTGAAGACCTCCTAACTGCTTTGATGTCTTTCCTCCTTTCTATCTCTGTTATTAATGCTTCTACACCACATCAAAAAACTTGGAAGCCTGTCTCTTGCCTGTAGCTCCACTGGCTGTGCTTTTTCTTCTAGCTAAGCCTTCCTAAGACTGTTACAGCAACTCTTGTTGGATGAATGAAGCTCCTGTTAAAGAGGGCAGGCTGCCTTTAAAGAGCTCCAGGCTAGCTGTGCACTGTTCTAGCCAGAAACCTTGCTGGGCCTCCTGTTGAGCCTGCTGTCAGTAAGCAGCATGTTCCATGCTAGGCTGCACGTTGAAATCATTGATGTGTGTAGGCAGCATGAAGTTTGTGTGCTACCTGCCTCACCAGGCATGGGCTAATCATGTGTCATGGTCCCTACAACCGAAAATGGACCTTATCCAATTTTTCCTATATGGGTTAATTATACTCAATTCCTCCCTGATGGCCGCTGATATAGTCTACTTGGCTTTTTTTTGGTCATTGGATTCTTATCTATAGAGCAGATTTCTTTTCTGGAGTCCTAATATCACCTCCATTGTTGTACAACTAACATATATGATTTATCCTGCATCTCTACTTTATTGTCCAAGCTGGTAGCTAGCTCTGGCGTTCCATATATGTGTTTTTCTTTTAAATTTTACTAATTTCTAATTTACTACTTAATTCAAGACTCAGCACTAACCTGTGTCATGTATTGATCTGTCTAACATGCTCGTGTGCCAGTCTGATATTTCTTTACAGGAGATGTAGGGCTGAAGATCTCTTCTGCTCATGTTGGCGGAGGAGAAGATAGAGTCATTTTTGCGTTACCTACGGGATGTTATTTATTTACTTTAATGAGTTAATGCTGAATCTGAAGTGATAACTTGAGATTTCAAAGTGTGTTCTTTTAAGTATTGAACTTTCAGTTGATTTAAAAATTAACACCAACAGCTATTGAGCAGTACAGGATATGGACTGTAAATAGTTGAGGCCACTGGACTGATTTCTATGGTACTCCATATCTTGCCAACCCGAAAATGACCCATTTATGCCCACCCAATGTTTCCTGTTATCTATCCAATCGACAACCCATGCTATTATGTTACCCCCAATATCATGAGCTCTTGTTTAGTGTGATAACCTTTGGTGTGGCACCTTGCCAAATGCCTTCTGAAAATCCAAGTACACCACATTTACAGGTTCCCCTTTATCAACAATGCTTGTTGTGTCCTCTAAGATTTCTAATAAATTAAAGTTCTTTAAATAAATATTTAATAAATAAATTTGATAGCAGCTCCCTATCCATCGATGGTTGTTCTCAGAGGAGGGCAACCAACCAAAACTGGATTGCCAGATCTTGCTATTGTTTTATTAAAGGTGATTAATTTTCTAGCTCTCAAATAAAATGTGTTGATGAATTGATGGATGCTTTCCTGTATCACTAATTCGCTAATACAGCAGTCATTGTCTGTGGCAGCCTGGGGTAAGCCTGTGCCGTGAAGATCGAGGGTAGTCACTAACTACATGGCTGCAAAGAAAGCAATGCAGGCAGATGGTGGTCCTCGTGCAGCAAGTAGCAGAGCTGTCTAATTGGTCAATGTGTTTACATGGACTACTCTTGATTGCCTAAGGAGGTGAGAGTGGAATTTTCCAGTTTTTTTTTCTCCCTAAATTGACCTTGGGAATGTTCTCTTTTTTTCCCCTACTAATAGAATCACATGGCTGCTAATAGATGGAGGATGCTGTAAATCATCTGTTTAGGGCATTGTGTCTGAATGAGGAAGGCTTGATGGACCTTTTCCTTTCCTTTGTGGTTTAGTACAATCACATTGTCTCTTTTAGCACACTATTCTTATGCACAATTTAATACTGATGTTTGCAGAAAAGGCAGGCGTTGTAAGGATGTTCTCTTGGGTGGGGTTGGGGACAAAGTTATTGTCTTGTGGGGTGCATTCTCCTTAAATGCTGCCTGAATCTCTTTGTTCCATCCTATAGCACTTTTCTCCCTCCGTGATAATTGTGAAAATCCTTGTTGTCTCACAAGAGTCAGAAGCTGAGAGAAGCGAGTCCAGGGCTGTGCAGACAAAATGGCAAAAACAAAATCCACACTGAACGTCATTCCCAGATGCAGGGATCACAATCTTCAGGCTCAGAATCCCTTCACTTCTAACATATTAGCTGATTCTGGCAACAGCTGCACCTTATAATTCTCAGTTTACCCTGGCTGCTTTATGAAGCAACTTGGAAGGCTTGGCCTAAATAGCCAAGTGGTTATGGTACTGGGTTTGTAATCCAAGAGCAAGAGTTCAAATCTCACAATGGCAAACTATGAAACAATGTAACTTCATCTGAATAGGAACAGATGGAAACATGTTTGTACTCGAAAGAGTTACTGCTGACTGCAATAATACTCACTGACTGCAATAATAATATGAAGCAACTTGGAGCTCTAGCCCTATCAGCCCTCACCATAATATACTTCAGTGAGATAATATATTTAAATGAGCTTACTTGGGATCACAGTGGTTAGATCACTGGAAAGGCCAAAAAGCACCCAAGGAAATTTGAATAGGCAGTGGTGGGGTTGAGATGGGGTGGCGGGGGGACAGCGATCAACTGAAAACATAAAGGCCAGAATTTTTCTGTTGGCAAATTGGGGGCGGGGCCCGCTTGCCAACGGGAAAGTGACGCGGGATGATGTCGGGAGGAACCCCCGACATCATCCCGGTCCACTCAAATATTCAGGAAGGCCGGCGGAGAGCTGATTGCGCTGTCCACCTGCCGACCTGTCAATGGCCAATTGAGGCCATTGACAGGATAATTAAGATCATTAAATGCCCTGCCCGTCCAACCTTAAGGCTGGCGGGCAGGCCAGGAGCCTCAGCGGGGAATAGAAAAAAACATGAAACCTCATCCATTGGCGGGATGAGGTTTCATGTCCATTTTAAAAATGTGTAATAAACTTTATGTCCTTTTCATTAACATGTCCGATCTCGTGTGAGTCTTGCTTATATTTATTATATTACATTATATTATAACAGCCAAGGCAGCTGCACTTTAAATTATTTCAGATCAATCCAAAATTTCACATAGAGTGAGAAAGGCAGAGTTCCAAATACTACTGCTTCCCAGTGTGAAACTGGGGCTTAAGCTCGGTGCCACTTAGCTGTAATGTTGTAATTAGGACTAGGGTCTGAAAACCACCCCCGTTTCTATGGGTACTCGTCCTGCACAAAAGGGGATCCCATATCATAAGGAATATGGCTAGGAACGAAAACTCTCAAACCGAAAATTTACTCATCCACAACCTGGCAGGTCATCATTGGGCAGATACACTGAATAGAAGCAGATGTACCAAGCTGCCAGATGGTACAAGTGGGACCCAACTGGGTGTCCAGGTCCAGATTGCGAAATGAATCTCCAAAAATCAGAAAAAGTTTGAGCACGTTTATTTGACCTCTTGTAAACAAGGAGCTTCCATTCATCAAGGGCATTTCATGACCTCAGGATGTCACTAAGTACTTCATGGCCAGAATTTTACATCCCGTGGGCGGTGCGTGCCCAACCTGAACGGGCGTGAAATTGCAGGAGATGACGTTGGGCGAGCATCCCGACATCATCCCGCACTCGCATGATATTCCACTCAGCAGGCGCATGCAAAAGTCATAAGAGTTCCTACCAACAATTAAGTGGACAATTAAGCCCATTGCCGTCCCAATTGTCAGCAACTTTTCGTGGCCCATCCATTTCGTGGCAGACAGGCCAATTGGCCAAGCGGCCTTTACATTTTTGGTGAAACCTCATCCAAGGACAGGATGAAATCTCCGTTAGGGTTTAAAATAAAAATATATATCTGGGGACTGTTTTTTTTATGAGTTCCGCTTTCATACGCATGATTGTGCTGCATGGACATTTTTTGCAGCATTTTTGGGCTTTTTTTTCTATTTGCAGGTCTGCAGGTCCCTGAGGCAAGAGGTCTGCTTTCATGGAGCTCTCTCAAAGCGCTCAACAACGCCCACATGACATCGGCATCTGGCCTCTTCCCGCCTCAATGGCAGTGCTGAGTCTTTAATTGGCCAGCCAGTGTAAGATCACAGTCAGGGACATTTTGTGGCTGATACTGGGCCCACTGATCGTGCAAACCCGAAAAGCGCAAAATTTAGGCCCTTTATTACTGAGATATTTCTGAAGTTTAGTCACTGTGTTAACATAGTGAAACCTAGCAGTCATGTTGTAAACAGCAAAGTTCAGCAGTAAGATAGCTTCCAAATAAACCTTTTCAGTGATGCTGAATCTACCTGAAGACATCCCCTGCTTTGGCCAAACAATGCTGAGGGCATTTTGCACCCACCTAAGACAACCTAGCAAATCTTGAGTCAGTGGGAATCAGGGAGAAAACTCTTTGCTGGTTGGAGTCATACCTTGCACAAAGGAAGATGGTTGTGATTGTTGGAGGTCAGTCATCTCAGTTCCAGGACATCACTACAGGAGTTCCTCAGGGTAGTGTCCTAGGCCCAACCATCTTCAGCTGCTTCATCAATGACCTTCCTTCCATTATAAGGGCAGAAATGGGAAAGTTCACTGATGATTGCACAATGTTCAGCACCATTCGCGACTCCTCAGATACTGAAGCAGTCCATGTCCAAATGCAGCAAGAGCTGGACAATATCCAGGCTTAGGCTGACAAGTGGAAAGTAACATTCACACAATGCTAGGCAATAACCATCTCCAATAAGTGAGTAACTCACCTCCTGACTCCCCAAAGCCTGTCCACTATCTACAAGGTACAAGTCAGGAGTGTGATAGAATAATCTCCACTTACCTAAATGAGTGCAGTTCCATCAACACTCAAGAAGCTTGACACCATCCAGGACAAAGCAGCCTGCTTGATTGGCACCACATCCACAAATATTCACTCCCTCCTCCACAAACACACAGTGGCAGCACTGTGTACCATCAACAAGATACACTGGAGGAACTCACCAAGCCTCCTTAGACAGCACCTTCAAAACCCATGACTACTACCATCTAGAAGGTCAAGGCACCAGACATATGGGAACACCACCACCTGCAGGTTCGCCTTCAAGCCACTCACCATCCTAACTTGGAAATGTATCACCATTCCTTCACTGTCACTGGGTCAAAATCCTGGAGCTCCATCCATAACAGCACTGTGGGTATACCTACACCACATGGACTGCAACTCACCACCACCTTCTCAAGGGCAATGAGGGATAGGCAACAAATATTGGCCCAACCAGTGATGCCCTCATTCCCATGAATGAATTTTTAAAAAGCCATGAGGCTCAATCAACATCTCATCTGAAAAATGGCACCGTCAACAGCGCAGCAGTCTATCTGTACTGCACTAAAGTGCCAGATGAGAGGATGTATTCAAGTTTCTGCAGTGAAATTTGAATACACAACCTCTTGACTCAGAGGTGAACTAATGCTACCACTATAACTGGATGGGGAAGGAGAGGGCAAGGCATCCTTCAGGAAGGAAGCCCTGGTACCTCTCTGGATCCAGAGTCCTGTGCTGCACTTCCCAGCCTCTTCCACATGGCCTGCACTCAAGTGGTATGGCATCTTTATTTAAATTAAGTAACAACAACCATTTATATTTATATAGTGCCTTTAACATAATGAAATAAGCCAAGGTGCTTCGCAGGAGCATTATAAAACAAAATATGACACTAAGCCACATAAGGAGATATTGGGTCAGAAGACCAAAAGCTTGGTCAAAGAGGTAGCTTTTAAGAAGTGTTTTAAAGGGGAAGGCTCATCTACTGCTGAAACCCTCACCCATGCCTTTGTTGCCTGTAGACTTGACTATTCCAACACACTTCTGGCTGGTCTCCCATGTTCTATCCTTATAAACTTGAGATCATCCAAAACTCTGCTGCCTGTGTTTTAACTCATAAGCTCCTGGTCAAGCAATATTTTGATTTTAAAATTTTTATCCTTGTTTTCAAATCCATCAATGTCCTTGCCCCTCCCTATCTTTGTAATCTCCTCAATTCCCACAATCCTCCAAGATAACTGTACTCCTCTAATTCTGACCTCTTGTGCATTCTCTATCATTATTTTTTCACCATTGTTGGCCATGCCTTCCATTGCCCAGGCCCTATGATCTGAAATAACCTCCCTTCGCCTCGCCACCTCCACTCCCAAATCCAAAAATCTTTGACTTGGTTAGCACTGGACGTCACAGGCAAATGCATTTAACTAATGTGCTCACCTGATATTGCTTCTTGTATGCAAAGGGAGAGTTAACTATTTGCTAGAATTGCATTGAAGTGTAACAAGTCCATCGCTTGATGGTACCTCTGGTACCGTCTCTCCAAATCTTTCTATTCTATCTGCAACCATCAAGACATTTTTTTAATTCTTTCATAGTGTTGCTGGCAAGGCCAATGTCTGTTGTCTATCCTCATGTTCCACAAAACAATCACCCAATCTGTGTTTGGTCTCTCCAATGTAGAGGAGACTGCATAATGAACAACAAATACAGTATACTAAATTGAAAGAAATGCAATTTTCACCTCAAATAAGTGTTTTGGCCCTGGCTGGTGGGAAGGAAGGAGGTAGAAGGGCAGGTATTGCATCTCCTGTGTTTGACAAATGAAAGGGAAAGGTTTATTGAAGAGTGGACAAGAGTATCCAGAAGCACTAAAGAGTTGCAAAAGATTATTTCTTCCAGTTAACAGCTATTCAATCCTGAATTTAGCTAGTGAAGTGAGGTTTTTATTTTCTGGATTTGGTGTCAGTGTTCAGCTGAGGCCAAGTCCTATGAAGTTGGACTGAAACAATCAGACGGTGATAGTGCGAACGGTGTTGTAAAGGACTACAAGATGTTGTATTGGAGATGGGGAGGCTGGGCATGGTTCAGGTAAAGCCTTATAGTATCTGTTGCTGTCTCAGAGCTCTGGCAGCTAGGGGAGACTGGTGGGTGACACTTTTCCTGCCCTTTCTCCTTTTTGTGTTGCTCTTCTTCCCCCTCCTCCTCCACTTCTTACCTGTTATGTTTTACTACTGGTACTGCCGGTAACTTTTTTAAGATTAATCAATACTCACGTAGGCACGGATGTCATTGAACGTTGCAGCTTTTGTTTATTCTACTACAGTAACAGAACTAACAAAACAACATGGATTCTGCAATCCCACAATGCACTGGCTTTCAAAATATGGCAAGCTAAACAAGACATCCAATACATAACGTATTCCTCCCCACCCCTGTATTGGGAATGTCTGTTTAACAAAACACTTTCTGAACTAGGAAAGAGGGTAGACTGCCTCTATTCCCAACTGAGCCCACCTTAAGTCTCTAACTTAATAAATTCAGAATCTCAGGAGGTCTTCTCTTCCGCTATGTGTTACAGCAGACTTCTGGTGCTTTTACAGAGTAATGTTCATCAGAAACTGATGGCAATTTACGACCTGTAGCAGAATCTGAAGTTGTGCCTAATGCAGGTGAAGGTGAGACGACTTCAACTTCAGTCGAGCTAGACCGGGGAGGTGAGACTGGAGTCAGCATTCTTTGACTTGGAGATAGATCTTCCATAAGAGGTGCATCCGTAGTTGGTGCTTGACTTGGCAACAGTTGGTCAACATGTCTCCGCCAGGTGAGATCATTCACAGTTTGGACCATGTATGAAACAGGTCCTGTCTGAGCAATCACTGTAGCAGGAACCTATTTAGCTCCGGTAACATAATTACGAGCTAGAACTTCTTGTCCTGAAAAGAAAATTCTTGGCTTTGATCTTTGTGCTCTTCTCTCCACTTGGTCGTGCTGTTGATCTTGCACAACTTGTCGTGTTTTATTGGTTTCAGAAGATCAAAGCAAGTGAGCAATTGCCATCCGATTAGTAGGAATGCTGGAGATGCTTTAATCGTAGCATGTGGCATGTTTCAGTATGTCAGCAGAAATGTATTCAGATGCTTTTGAACAGAGGAATGTCCTTGTGCTGATCTTAAAGCGTGTTTCATGGTTTGGACAAATCTCTCTGCTAATCCATTGGTGGATGGGTGATATGCTGCTCAGTTGATGTGATGAATTCCGTTACTTCTCAAAAAATTCTCAAACTCCTGCAAGACAAACTGAGGTCCGTTGCCGGTCACAAGTTGTTCTGGTAACCCATAATGACTGAAAATTTCTCTTAGCCTTTAAATTGTACTCTCAGCAGTAGTAGAGGGCATCATTGAAACTTCTGGCTATTTGGAATGTGCATCTGCAACCACCACAAACATTGTTCCTTTGAATGGACCAGCGAAATTGACGTGGATGCGCTACCAAGGGTTTTCCAGCCAATCTCATGGATGGAGGGGTGCCATTTGAGGCATGTTTCTCACGCCCTGACATGAAGAACAAGATCTTGCCTTGGCCAGGCCACCAAAAGTAGCTTCTTGCAATCTCTTCCACAGTGTCCAGAATGTAGTTGGTCCAAAACTGGTTTCCTCAATGTTGGTGGAATAATAACTCGTATGTCCCAAAGCAAACATCCTGAAGTGACTGATAACTCCATCCTCCTGGAAACATAAGGATAAAGGTCAGGTGAGACATGGAAGTTCGGGGAAGAGTTGCCATGCATCACCATGACTTTGGACAATGTTGGGTCCACTCGAGTGACCTTCTTGATTTGGGCTGAAGTGATGGGATGTTCTCCATGGGCAGAATTTTGCCCTTGTTAGCTGGGCTTGGCGGGGGTGGGCGGAGGTGGTCAGGATGCCAACTGCCATCCGCGATCAAGGCTGGAAGGCAATTTCACGCTGGTGGGCCAATTAAGGCCTGCCCAGCACGAAATGCGAGCAGTAGTGTTCAGCACTGCCTGTGTGGGTGGGGGAGGAGGGCAAGCTGGGTGAGCACGAACTTCACGCATTCGCATGAGCAAGCGCTTGAGAATCTCCCTGAGGCATAGAGCTGCCTCGGGGAGATGAAGAGTTTTTAGAAAAAATAATAAAGATGTGAAAATTGTTATAATGAGTAACATGTAGGGACATGTTATAAGTAAAATTTTAAAAAATGTATTTTCTTTTTATTCGATGTTGGATACCTCATCCCACCCCATGGATAAGGTTTCCAAAGGCCTTTTTGCCTGCCCGCCAACTGTAAGTGAAAAATTTAACCTAATTGATACTTTAATGGCCTTATCAGACCTTTTAATTGTCAAGCCAACAGAGCTATCGTGCGACTGCGCGTTGACATCGGGATGCTCGCCCGACGTTAACGCGCGTCATTTCGTGCTCAAGCAGGCCGGGTGCATGCCCACCCGCCAAGGTGAGAATTCTGTCCTATGTTTGTGAAGTAGAAAATGTCTTTCTGAGCAGTGTCCACATGGCTGACTGGTAAGAACAGCCTCAAAAGACCATCTACATTACCATGCAAAGTTGATTTTTGATATTCGATGTCATATGTGTGAGCACTCAACATCAATGCCCAATGCTGCATCCTACTTGCAGCTAAAGAAGGGATATCTATATGTGGACCAAATTTTGAGGTGAGTGGTCAATGATCAGTCAGCAGCATGAATTTCCATCCAACATCCATGAAAACTCTGGATTTCAAAAATGATTCCCAGTGCTTCGCGTTCGATTTCAGCATATTGACTCTCTGCTTTGCTAAAGCCCTTGAAGTGAATGCTAAGGGCCTCTCCGCTCTTGAGGGCATTATGTGAAACAATGACCCCAACTCCATAAGGCGATGCATCACATGGAATGTGTAGAGGTAAGGTGTCAAAGTGCCTCAGAGTCTGTCAGTGCTGCTTCAGCCTGCTTGAACACAGTGACACAGGCTTCTGTCCATTTCCAGACTTTGTTCTGACACAGAAGGTCATGCAGTTGTTTCAGCAGTGTTGCCAGCTGTGGAATAAATCTCCTGCAAAAATTCAGCAGCCCTAAGTATGAGCGAAACTGGCTGATATTCTGAGGAGCTGGAGCATTCACAATAGCTTTGACCTTGGAGGGTGCTTTGTGAAGCCCATCGATGACATGCCCCAAAAATTCCACAGAGAGCTGAAAAAACTCACTTTTGTCTTTGCGAACCTGTAGGCCATACTCCTCTCGCCTTTATAGGGTGGTATACAAGTTCTTGAGATGATCCTCATCA
This sequence comes from Carcharodon carcharias, assembly GCF_017639515.1. NCBI lineage: Eukaryota > Metazoa > Chordata > Chondrichthyes > Lamniformes > Lamnidae > Carcharodon > Carcharodon carcharias. The sequence continues at coordinate 44,506,893 of NC_054477.1, read as the reverse complement.
GTCTTACCCATTATGAAGATGTCATCAAGGTAGCACTGAACTCCAGGCAAGTGACTCAGGACCAGGCCCTCTGAAACAAGGCTGGAGCTGATGTTATTCCAAAAGACAAACAACAGTCTCTGCGGTCCCTTGTATGTCGCGATGGTCAGATATTCTTCTGTCTTCTCATCAACATGCATTTGTAAGTAGGCCTGTAAAAGATCCATTTTGCTGAATTTCTGTCCACCAGCCAGGCCAGCAATATGGTGCTCAATATGGGGAAGTGGATATTGTTCAGCACACAACACAGGGTTAACTGTAACCTTGAAATCTCCACAGATGCGTATGGAGCCATCTTTCTTGAGCACTGGAACGATGGGTGTTGCCCATTCGCTGTGGGAGACCACGTACCAAGGCTCCTATCTCAAACAGATGCTCCAGGTTAGCTTCGACTTCTGGTGGTATGGCATAAGGCTCGGTTTTGGCCTGCAGAAATTTTGGTTGAGAGTCAGCTTTGATATTCAATATTACGGCCATTCCCTTCATGCTTCCCAAATCTTCCTCAAAAACAACAGCATTTTTTTTATAACAGCTGTCAGACCAGTTTCTTCTTTTGCAATACTGTGTACTTCTGCCCAGTTCAACCAGATCTTCTCAAGCCATGATCGTCCAACTAAAGCTGGGTAGTTGCCTTTCACCACAAACAGTGGTAACTTAGTAGTCTGTCCATTTAGCTCCACTTTACAACTTAGGTTCTGCCCGTCATATACAGATTCCACTGTATATGTTTTTGCAGGCGTCAAGGGAAGATGTTTAAGCTTCTCCTTATACACAGCATCTAGGACCAGAGAAACTGCTGCCCTTGTTTTCAGTTCCCTACATATTGGTTGGCCCTCCAGCAGTGCTGTTACCCAGTAGCCCTGTAAACTACTTGCCACTGACAAGATATGGAAGGGCCTTCTTCTTTGGACTTGGTGTCACTCTGTATGACATGCAGATTTTCCTTCCTGTTATGCCAGACGGCAGATTCCATTTTCTCTAGTTTGCCTTTCTGATTCACTGCTGCCTTTTTGTTTTTACTGGCATGCTCAATGTGTCCCTTCTTGCCACACTGAAGGCATTCAAGGTCTCTGCACCAACATTCAGATGGATGGTGACCAGGCTTTCCACAATCTTGGCTGCTTGCTATCTTGTGTGCACACTCAGCTGCCACGTTATGCATTTGAGTTGATGTACTCAGCTGCTGTGCTTCTTTTGCAGCCAGCTCCATGGAGGCTGCAATCTCTATGGCTTTCTGCAAATTGAGGTTAGCCTCTGTCAGGAGGTGTTTCTGGATTGCTACAGGACGAAGGCCGCAGACCAACTTGTCATGGAGGCTATCGTTCAGTACTTCATTCAATTCACAATTTTCAGTGAGATTTTTAAGTACTGCAACATATTGCATAATTGTTTCCCCTTCTGCTTGGTTTCTTTTGTGAAACTTAAAGCTTTGTGCTATGACAAGTGGCTTAGGGGAAAAATGCATCTCCAGGACTTTTACAATGACCGCATATGAATTTGTGCCAGGTTTATCAGTCTGCACCAAGCTTCTTAATAAGCCAAAGGTTTTAGTTCCCATCACACTTAAGAAAGTTGCCACCTTCTTATCATTTTCAATTCCATTTTCATGGATAAGAAACTCAAAACATTCATTGAAGGAGCTCCACTGTTCAACAGTCTCATCAAAATGTCCCATAGGTCTGGTAAGTGTAGTCCGTTTCTGCCTTAGTACTTTCTCTTCTTCGTCAGTTACTTTTTGTTTACTGTCATTTCCTTTTTTTTGTAGCTACCACTTCAAATGCTGTTACCGCTTTAAGACAGTAACTGACTTTATAACTCAGGCTGTCAGCAGCTGCCTGTTATGTCTCTATGGCTTTTCCTGCACTTTTCAGGCTTTTGCCAAGCTCTGCAGCAAGCATGGATCTTCTCTTTCTCTAAGTTTTTACGGAAGAATGCAGCACATTCTTCTCCCTCTGTATGTGGAACTTTGCAGGCTTGTCTGCAGCCGATGGCCCTGTTGCTGTATTTTTCCTGTGCTTTCTCAGGATCGCCGCGATCGTGGATCTCTTTTCTTTCTGCAAGTGTGTTTTTCTGTAAGCTTTTTTAAAACTTCTTTCCTGTTCAGTAAAGCACAGCAGCAATTTCTTCCCTATTTATCTTTTTATTTTGGCCTTTCAGACCCCTTTTGCTTGAACTTCGGGAGCACTCCGGGAATCTTCTCAGCCATTTGTTGGTGGCTCACAGTTGAGAGAGAATAAAAAGTCGCTTTTCGAGTGGCATTACCATAAAGGTCTGTCATCCTCATTGCCAGTTTGTTATGTTTTAATATTGGTGCTGCCTGTAACTTTTTAAAGATTAATTAATACTCATGTAGGTGTGGAGGTGATTGGCTTTTGTTTATTCTACTGCAGTAATAGAAGTAACAAGACAACATGGATTCTGTGATCTCATAATGCACTCGCTTGCCAAGTATGACAAGCTAAACAAGACTTTGAATACATAAAATTACCCTCATTATGCAGGCCTGGCTGGGAGCACAGACTCATAAAAGGATTATATGAGTTGGAGTTTATTTACATGGCTGAAGACAACTGTTGACTTTGCTTAGTTGATATCTATATGTGGTTATGAAAAATTACTTTTTTCTGTAATACTTTTATCAATGTCTTAATGCTTACTTGCACAAGATTTGAAGTGTGAAGTGGTTAAAGCTTCTGTCATTGATAATTTAATGGTCTGTTTGATAGACAATTTTATAGGTTTATAGGAAGACCAGTTTCTTTTCCCAAAGAGTTATGTATGGGTGATTTTTTTCCTAAGTAGTTTCACGTATGTCACTGTTATTATTGGGTTCATTGATTCTGTGCATAGTGCATACTGGGTGAATGGGCATGGAAGTGTTGTGATATGATGGAAGGAAGCGTATCTTAAATTACGTCAATCATTACTACCTCAACAGGATATAATAGATTATGGGAAGTCAGCAAGCAGCAGGAGCCTCCCAGTGAACATTATCTGCAAATAGTCTTATGTTCAAATAAAGCACCAACATTATTGTTTCTACCAATCCTGTGTATGATTGATATGTTTATGTTGAAGAAGAAGAAGGGCATAACATGGTGGCAGGGTGGTTTTGAAGGGTTTTGAAGACTTGAGGGAGCAGAATACAAGCCTCAACCCTTCCATATCCCGCTGAAGGAAAGATTTGGTGTGAAAGTGAAGCAGCTGTCAAGACTCGCTGTGTGTAAGGATTCTGTAGCTTTGTAGGGATCCTCCACACACCGTACCTTCATTCTGGGATTGCACCTTGCTCTAGCCAGCAGCCACTGGGTAAAATCCTTTGAATTTGGGAGAGCTTAAATAGTAAAGTCTATCTGATGTCAAGTTTAAACAGGAAGAGTGTTATTAATCTGTGGAATTCTTTACCATAGAGGCCTGTAGAGGCTGGGTCATTCAGTATATTCAAGGCTGAGATGGACAGATTTTTAATCAGTAAGGGAATCAAGGGTTATGGGGAAAAGACCAGAAAGTGGCGTTGAGGATTATTAGATCAGCCATGATATCATTGAATGATGGAGCAGACACGATGGGCCGAATGGCCTACTTCTGCCCCTATGTCTTATGGTCTTATGGTTTAATAGCAAAGTCTGGAAGGTCTTACTGTAAGAAGAACTTACAGACAAGAGAGAATCTATCATTGCCACTTCTAAGGAAGTTCTGGGCTGGAAAGAAGAATCCATTCAGTAACAGCCAGAAGAAGCCGGTAAAAGAAGCTTTCTTCACTGTTTGCTTTCATTTTTAAAACAGACAGCCATATAATCACCTAAATCACTGCTTTGTGGGTGGAATTTACAGCTGAACCCAGGAAAAATCAGAAAGAGCTCAACAGCATCACCATTGTAGTCAAGCAGTAGCTTATAACCAGCTAAGGCAGTGGCCTCAAAAGGTACTGCAACTCATAGCTAAATTAACTGTAAAAGTGCTGGAAGAAACCTGATAACTGTAAAAAGTTCCAGATAGCATTAAAATTCCTGCAGAAACACTAAAAGGTGATCACTAAATTTCCAATACTCAATAGGAAGACAACGGATCTCTTATCTGGATTTACTTTGTTTCAACAATGCATTGAAATATGTTTTCTGGACCTCAATATTTCCAAACCTGTTTAAAAAAAAGCCATTAAATTAAAACTGATATAGGCAATGAAGGCCCCCACAGACTTAAAATATCAGGTCTGTCTGACGACCACCTGAAAAATCCATAAAATATATTGTCAACTCTCAAAGATCAATTACAAGTGAAGCTCAACTTCCAAATACACCATCTAGAATTCAGGTACTTTAGGCAACAACTAACAGAGACCAATGACCAATTCCATAAGTAGGTGCAGAGACAAGGGACATGGTTGCATCTTCATGGCAGCTGAGCTAAACGACAGAATAATTGAGCTTGTGATAGCATCTACCTCAATAGAAGCATCCCAAAAAGACACCTTGGACCAACCCAAAGATTACACCATGGAGGCGCTACTTCAAAGCAAATGCAAATAGGAAACCATACTAATGGGTAGACAGAGTCTACAGGCTATGCACAATTCATCCAACATTGGCACAATAGCCAATTCAGGAAAGCCTAGTAAGCAATGCGGGCAGTGCAGCCTCTTACGTGCACCCAGAAAATGCCCAGCTTTTAACGCTGTATACAAAGTAATTGTCACCAGAGAACATTGGCAGTGCCAAGTGTGAAGATGGATGTTATTTCTTTTAATATTTTGGGAATATGGTGGTATTATGTAAAGAAATGTGTGTGTGTAGGGTAGTGCAGGGGAAAGGTTAGTAAAGACAGCTTGTTTGTGGGAAGTGAGAGATGCATGCAATTGTAACGAGAGGCTATTGTGAAGTTGAATTTCAAGTAAGTAGTTCGGGTTTTAAAATGTGCATTATATGATAAGTAGGAACTTGACTTTTCAGCTGCTAAACTTCAAAGGGGAGTTTAGAAGTGACAAGGGACTTTTACAACTTACAAAGGTTTCATAAGTAAACTAGGGAAGGTTATTAAATCTTATTTGATCCGAAAGTGGAGGTAATACAAAAACATGAAAGATTTTTATATTTTGGATAAGTTAAGTTCAAAGAAGCTCTGAGGAAAATGGAATCTAAGATGAAAGGGGCAGAGGATATTCAAGAAAAGATGTTGAGCTGTGTTGTGTGTCTATGTGGGGAGATGTCCTGAGACCAGATCTGTGCTGGGAGAGGGTGTGAAAGTTATGAGTTTGAAGCAACCATCGAGTTTTCAAGCCAGAGAAATCTTTGTCTTCAGAAAGCAGTCTGTTTCTGAACCTTTCTTTTGGATTTCCACAGCAGAGTGGAGGAGAGTGGGAAGTTGTGTGGTATACCTTTACTAAAGTGACAGCAGTTATTGCCTTGGGTAATGTTACTGGATTCTTGTAGTTGAAAATCTCTAAGGGAGTTGTTGCCAAGTTGTTTATTTGTATATTCTAGCCAAGTGGGTTTCTTTGGGGATGTTTTATAAAACTGTTCTAATTGTGTAACTTTAATCTTGTTTTTTTTCCCTTATTATTAATAAATCCTAAAAGTGTTACTGGGATTCTATGCGTCTGGGATCAGTAGCCCTTTCCCTCATTTTCAAAATACAAAAAAAAAGGTTATGATCAGTAAGACAACTTTCCCTCTGGGATTTGACTTGCTCAGCAAATAACATCGGCTGTGGTCGTAGCGCAATGCAAAAAGCAAAGGCCAAGTTAAGTGGTTCAAGATCATAAGAAGCCACAAACAGGTTGTCAAACAGGTACAGGATTCTAAAAACCCAAGAGCAAGTACCAAACAGCATCAAGACAAGATTCATGAAATGTATAGCCATCTACACAGCCAGATGATGAGGATGACCAAAGCATCAAGACTCAAAGTGTACAGCCATTCAGCCAGGTGAACATTAAAGAGTGTATTGGCACAATGATATCAACAGAAGCTTTGCCACAGTCTACAGTACATGCCCATAGATGATGGGTCAGCATAATCTATATGCAAATCTGGATAATGGTGCAGCTGCAAACCTCCTTTCACTCCACAAACTGAAATGTATGTACCCACAGAAGTGGCAAGTAATGATTCAACCAACTAACACCAAACTCACTGGGTAAAATGGCTCAGAGATTCCATTGCTGGGATCTGTTACACTCAAGTGTCGCTACAAAAAAATCGCCCTGGTCAGCCCAGATATTTTATATTATGGACACCACGGGTCCAGCAACCACAGCTCTACCAATGTGCAAGGACCTGTCCTTGGCCACCATCCAAAATATTATCAAGACAATGTTGAGGACCAGAGACTACAAGGAGCACCATCAGAAACCCTGTGCTTACACTAGGAGGAGAGCATCTAACTCTGCAAAGCAGATCATCAGCCAATAGGCTGGCTGGCACAATTTGAAGCAAATATGTATACCTATTCCAACTTACAAACTGCATACTGTGGAACCAATGCAAAATTACTATTCAGCAGATAAGTGCAGACAAACCTCCCCAGTACTCCCAGGCATACTGATGCATTATTTGAAAAACAGAGGAAGATAAAAGATGTCCATGACTGGTATGCTAGTAATGAATTGCCCAACCTGAACATCAGACAGAAAGTTTGAGTACAACACCCACCTTCTGGATCTGGAATCCAAAAGAAATCATCAGTATATGCCCAGAAACAAGATCCTATCAAGTATGAACACAAATGGCATGACAGTGGGATGAAACAGTTGCCAAATCAGAACAATACCACAACCAGAAATGCTGAGTAATCTTATTGCGGCTAGAACATGGTCTAATACGCAACGCAAACAAAGCAGCCTTAACCAGCGTTCTGAAAACATACAGCAGCCTCCAGAAAAGATCACCATAACTAAAACCTGAAGGATAAGCAAACCACCAATATGTTTCAGAGACTTGTAAATTTATTGTTCTGTGCTAAAGTACATTCAGGCACAATAATGTATTTAGTTTTGCTGTCATAGAAATAGTTTGATTTTTTAATGGTAAACCTTTAGGGCAGAATTTTCTGCTTGACGTGTGGGGTGGTGGGGGGGTGGGGGGGGGGGGGTGGTGGGGTGGTGGTGGTTGGTTTGTGGGAGGGGGGGGCACACATCAGCGTGTGAAATGACGCACGATATTTCGCTGGGCGGGTGCACAATAAAGTTCGACGCGCGCCAGCCATTAATTAATGGGCTAGTTAAGGTCCTAAAATCATTGATGCTGATCTTCAGGTGACCGTGCGATCTTTGGGTCAGCACACGGGCGCAACAGCCAGGCGGGTAAGAGACTTTTTAATAAAACTCACCCACGGGTGTGTTAAGAGGGCTCAGTGGGGTCGTCAATCTGGTTTGTGAGTATTTATTGCAGAAAGTATTTTAAACTTGCCTGTGTACTTTGCAGCAGTTCAGAACGAATTCCAGCAGCTTTCTGTGTGCTTTTAACCTTCAGGTCAGCACTCTGCAGTTAGTAATCTTTATCGGGCCTGCAGCTTTCCAGAGGCCTCCCTTTTGCCTAGGTATGGATTCTGACATGTCCACTGGAGGCAGCTCCCCTGAGGAGGAAGGGAGGACCAGAAGGGGGAGGACGCCAGGAGTGCACCATCAGCCTCCAGGGGAGCCACATTTAGGGGCACAGACACGAGGGGCGCAGGGCCAAGAGGTAGCCCAAAATGGAAGGGGCTGCAGAAGACACCTCTATCCTGCTGCCAGGATATGCAGGTGGCAAAGCAGTTACCTCAGTATGACTGAGGTGCAGTGCCGAAGGAGGCTCCAACTGTCAAGGGAGACAGTCAGCTATATCTATCAGATGATTGGCCCTGAGATCTCTCCTGATTGTGTGGGCGGTCACCCCATGCCAGTGGCTCTGAAGGTCACAGCTGCCCTCAACTGCTATGTTTCTGGCTCCTTCCAGGGCTCAGTGGGTGATCTCTGCGGTATCTCCCAATCAGCTGTCCACACTTGTGTCAAGCAGCTCACAGACGCTCTGTTCAGGCGTGCATTGACCTTCATCCATTTCCGCTAGGACCAGGCAAGCCAGACACAGCGAGCCAGAGGCTTCGCTGCCATTGCTGGCTTCGCCCGCGTCCAGGGTGCAATAGACTGTACACATGTGGCCATCAAGGTGCCAACAGGTGAGCCCAGTGCCTTCATCAACAGGAAGGGCTTCCACTCCAAGAGTGTACAGATAGTGTGTGATCACAGGATGCAGATTCTACAAGTGTGTGCTCTACAAGGCAGCTCCCATAACACCTACATCATCAGACACTCTCATGTGCCGGGGCTCTGCAGTGCTCCCGCCCGGCTTGATGGATGGCTGCTGGGTGACAAGGGCTATCACCACAGAAGGTGGCTCATGAGGCCTCTCCGCCATCCAAGAATAGGAGCTAAGCAGGGTTATAATAGGAGCCACGCCTCCACTAGGGCTGTGGTGGATAGAGCCACCGGTCTTCTCAAGATGTGCTTGCAATGCCTGGACCGCTTAGAGGGCTCACTCCAGTACCCCCCAGATCATGTCTCGATGATAGTGGTTGCATGCTGCGCTCTCCACAATCTTGTGCTGGAAAAGGGGGACGCAGTGGACGATTAAAACCATGACAAAATGGATGCGGCTACACACAATGAGTCCAGCAGTGATTCTGAGGATGAGGAAGGACAGGGGAATGATGAGGGGCTAAATGCTAACCCGAGACTACACCAAGGAGGCAGGGACACCCGGGACACTTTAAGCCAACCAATCTTCAGCTAGCTCCACACAAATGGATCAGCAGGACCAGCCTTGCCAGATGCTTCCATACGTTGCACCTAAGTGCTACATCTGCCATTTCATCAGCTGCAACTAAGGGCTTTGGACATAAACCTCAATGTCCACTCACACACTCATTAGGTAAAAAATAAAAATGCAGAACAAAGGAACCACCCTCAGCCATGGTAACACATCTGGTTTTAATTTTCACCATCATAAGGTCACACAAAGTCAAACCACAACGTTTTTCAAGCATAAACAAATAATAATTCCCTAATCTAGGGCCAACACAAAAGACCAGTGAGAAACCCATGATTTGCCTAAGGTGCCTTATGCTTACATTTATAGGTGCTACGTCTTGGTGCTGCCTCATCGCTCAGGGTGGCCTCTGAGACAGCCTGCTGACTCTGCTGTCCTGTTGGCCTCGATGACCTTGGTGGCCGTCCTCTGGCCTGTGGAGCCTGTACTGGACCCGCCTGGGAGGGAGCTGCCAGTTCCACTGCTGGCATTTCCCCAGTCGTCGCAGCCTCACCCGATGAAGCGGTCACTGGGAGAGGGGCGGAGCAGCTGGTGCCCTCATTTGGAGCACCCCAAGTGGAGCCCGCAGATACGATAGGCAGCTGCTCTGCTGATGTGAGGTCGCCCCGGACCTCCCTGCTCACCGTCGATGGATGGGCAACGAGCTGGGAAGCTCGAAGCCCACACCATCTCCCACATTGGCAATGACCAGCTGTGGCCATTGGCACTGTGAGTCTTGCAGGTCCAAGGAGAAGCTGCTTGTTCTTCTGGAAGCCCGTCCCCACGAGAGTCGCCACTCTCTCCATGGAGGGAGCATGATGCTCTGCCATGAGACTCATTGCATCACTGATGCTCTGCGTGGACCCCTCCACCATGGACACCAAGCAAAGCACAGCCTCACGCATCACTCCCACCCGGCCACATCTCCTGCAGCTGCTGCGTCACGGACAACTCCAGAGGCACATCATCATGCACTGACTGAGCATGTGCCTGGTCCCCTGCAGTCTTCCGGCTGCTGGCGCCATCGGCACTCTCTGTCTGTGCCATCTCCTCCAGTGATTGTGAAGTGCCCTCTCCATTGTGCCCCGGGATACTAGCCGATGTTACAATTTCCACCGATGTGCTAGTATCAGTGCTGGTGCCTGCCTGGCAGAAATAGTGTGACGCAGGTGACAGTTGAGGGCCCTCAGGTGAGAGAGGGGGAATCTACAATTGCTCCTGGTGGACAGACTCTGATGATGCTGAAAATAACAACAAGACAGTGGATCAGTTGGCATGCACACAGTGACACACTTCGTCCCTTTCCCACAGCTCATTATGCACTCAACCTTCCAGAACCGGTGGAGACGAATATTGGTGGGGTGACAAATAAACAGGAGGAGACCCTAACATTACAGGCAGATACAGATGGGCTGGTCAGATGGCCTAAGGAATGCCAAATGGAATGTTATATGGATAAGTGTGAGGTGATGCACTTGGGCAGGAGAAACAAGGTACGGGAATACACGAGGAATGGTAGGACTGTGGAAAGTAAGGAGGATCAGAGGGACCTTGCTGGGCATGTTGACAGGCCTGTTAAGGTAGTGGGACCGGTACATAAGGTGTTTAAGAAGGTAAATGCCATACTTGCCTTTATTAGGCGAGGAATAGAATATAGGGACAGGGAGGTCATGTTTCAAGTGCAGAAAACGCTGCCTAGGCCACAGCTATAGTTCTAAGTACAGTTGTGATATGCACTTCACGGGGGGGATGTGATTGGAGTGGAGAGAGTGCAGAGGTTGTTGACCAGGATGCTGGCTGGGCTGGAGAGTTTGACTTATGAGGAGACGTAGCATAGACTGGGGTTATTTCCCCTGGAGCAGAGGAGATTGAGGGGGGACATTATTGAGCTTTATAACATTATGAGGGGCATAGATAGGGTCAACAGAAACCAACTTTTCCCCTTGGCAGAGGGATGAGTAACCTGGTGGCATTGATTTAAGGTAAGGGGCATAAGGTTGACAGGTGAGGTGATGAGGAACTTTTGCACACAGTAATGTGAGACGCATTGGCTGAAAGGATGGTGGATGAAGAAACCCTCTTAACATGTAATAAGTATTTGGATGTGCAGTTGCGATGCCATCGCATACAAGGCTATGGGGATAGTGGTCGGAAATGGGATAAGGCGACTTTGGAAGATGCTGGACACGTGCGTCTTCGAAGGGCTGAGGGACCTTTGTCTATGACCCACACATCTGACTCTATCAGTCTATGAATGAGCAATGTTGCAACAATAACGATTCAAACAATCATCAGTGGTTTGGACAGTGGGAAGACAGAGCGGATGTCACTGTGGACTTCAAATACCTGGCCGTTCCACGCCAGCCTCACTGACACCTGTGGACCTGGGTGCATGGCGCCTCTCAATCTCCAGGGTCTTCTGCTCAAATCAGCTCAAAATCATCAGCTAGGCCTGCCCACCTCCAGTCCACAAACGCTCACATGCATTGTGAGCATTTTCCCCCTGAAAAACAGAGAAGACCATTTATTGCGGCTGATCGCACATGGACTCTGCACATGCACACCGCACCCCATATCAGTGGCCCATATCAGGCCTCCAGTGCCTCCTCTCCACGCTACTGCTGATCATTCACACAAAGATAGTACGCCTGCTCCCAACATTCCCCCAACGGCCACCTTGGACACATTCTGCGTCCATCACTTTAGGAAACACACGGTCTTAGCTCCCATAGCAAGTAAGCGCAACTACGTGCAGCGTCGAGGGCAGCAGATGGCTCTTGGCCACGAGACCTTGAGTCTCCCCTTCCACAATCTCATCACACTGAAGAGGACATGTGCTGGAGTTCTGAATATGCGCCCAGCTGCATCTCCCGCCGGTTGCCCCCAAACTAGTCACGTGCAACTAAGAGCAACACGTGGTGCGGGGGAGAACTCATCTCCTCATGAACCACTCAGGCTGATGTAAGCATGACCACTATCTGCTTGGCCACTTAATGTACAAGAAATGCCCAATATGATTCAATGTAGTCACGACAGTAAGACTTGGGGGTGGAGGGGGCCCTCAAAGGCTAAGGCTACCTGCTGGGTTAAATGCCCAATGCCAGCATGGTGCTCATACTCTCAGAGCACAACAAATCGCTGAAGCGCTAACAGCACCTCCTGGCTCCTCCAATTTCTATTTGTACATCTGCTACACAGCTTGGTGATGCGAAACCTGGAAGTGAAAATATATTGCTCCAGTTCAATTGCAATCGTAGATTCCGACCCATTGGGTTGACTTCCAGGTTTCATCCATGTAATTCCCTCGAATCTCCTCACGGCCACTGCCACACCCACCACCCCACCCCTCCAACACTTCTGCACCCCCACTCAGAAGTCACCGAGTGGACTCATCCCAGATTTGCAATGGGTGCAGTGCTGGTGGGAAAAACGATGTTTTACCCACTGGCTGCAATGGTGGCTTTTCACACTGTATCATCCCAAACCCGCCGTGTTAATTATGCATTCCCAGGATACACGGTGTTTCGGTGGCGAAAAGGCTAAAATTCGCCTGCCACACCATCACCTCGCCACTTCATCATGCCAGGCACCACATTTAAAGTACAGCTGCGCTCAGTGCTTCCAGCCCAGGACTGCAGCAAAGACATGGCCCTGAAAGGCAAGAAGACTGCTGTCCTCGAGCACCTTTTGAACATCGTGGAGGCCCGCTCTGATGTCCTCTACCCCAGCTCTGGCCGCAGGAGGGGCAACAACATTACCACTATCGCTTGGTAGCTGATGGCAATGATGATCAGTGCCAATGCTGCACAGATAAGGTGGCTCTCCAATGCAGAAAGAGGAGGAATTATCTCACCCATGCAGCCAGGGCATGGCAACCATTTCAGCACTCCAACCCACACACTCAAGCCCATCACACACTCACTGGCATCTCACTCACTGCCAACTCAAGGGACATCACCACCCATTCTCACATATACACTCACATCTCCATCTGGCTTCATCTCCTCTAGAGACTGCCTCCTCAGCCCTCACCATCTTGAGGCCACTTGCACAGATCAGCATTTGCTCCCTCACACCCTTGGTTACCCTCCTTTCCCAGTACAGGCCTCGTCCTGCAGCCTCTTCCATTGCCTGAGGCCAATTCTCCCCCTTCCCTGAGCAAGCCCCAGCCCTGCAGCTGTTGAAAAGCCACCCACTAATGGTTGATCTGGTAGATAGAGACCTGCCCATGAGCATCCCCTAAAATTGATGTGGTGCTGTCGGTGAAACCTGGTGCTGATGACTATGAGTGCTGACTGAAGCAAGGTAGACAAACAAACTTTGAAGTCTCAAACGAAGTGCTGCCCACCAAGTGCATGCCTTATATATGCTGTTGTGAAACACGTTGGTGTGTTTTCCTGGTGATGTGGGGGGACTACTTGTGTGCCAAACAGCATAAGCCACAAGTGATAGACAGGACTAAGCAATCCCACATCCAACGGATCAGATCCAAGCTCTGCAGTCCTGCTACATCCAGTCATGAATGGTGGTGGACAATTAAACAGCTCACTGGACAAGGCGGCTCCAAACTATCCCCATCCTCAATGATGGAGGAGCCCAGCACATCAGTGTAAAAGATAAGGCTGAAACATTTGCTACATTCTTCAGCCAGAAGTGCTGAGTGGATGATCCATCTCAGCCTCCTCTGGAGGTCCCCAGCATCACAGTCTTCAGCCAATTCAATTCACTCCATGCAACATCAAGAAACGCCTGAAAGCACTGGATATTGCAAAGGATATGGGCCCTGACAATATTCCAGCAATAGTACTGAAGACTTGTACCCACTACAGCTACAACACTGCCATCTACTCGCCTATGTGGAAAATTGCCCAGGTATGTGCCGTACACAATAAATAGGACAAATCCAACCCGGCCAATTACCGCCTCATCAATCTACTCTCGATCATCAGTGAAGTACTGGAATGGGTCATCAACTGTGTTACCAAGCAGAACTTGCTTAGAAATAACCTGCTCACTGATGCCCAGTTTGGGTTACGCCAGGGCCACTCAGCCCCTAACCTCATTACAGCCTTGGTTCAAACATGGGCAAAAGAGTTGAACTCTCAAGGTGAGGTGAGAATGACTGCCCTTGACATCAAGGCAGCATTTGACTGAGTGTGACATCAAGGAGCCCTAGCAAAACTAGAGTCAATGGGAGTCAGGGGGAAAACTCTCCGCTGGTTGCCATCATACCTAGCACAAAGGAAGATGGTTGTGGTTGTTGGAGGTCAGTCATCTTAGTTCCAGGACATCACTGCAGGAGCTCCTCAGGATAGAGTTCTTATCCCAACCATCTACAGCTGCTTCAACAATGACCTACCTTCCATCATAAGGTCAGCAGTGGGGATGTTTGCTGATCATTGCACAATGTTCAGCACGATTCGCGACTCTTCAGATATGAAATTCTCCATGTCCAAATGCAGTAAGCCCTCGGCAAAATCCAAGCTTGGGTTGACAAGTGGCAAGTAACATTTGTGCCATAAGAGTGTCAGTCAATGACCATCTCCAACAAGAGAGAATCCAACCATCACCCCTTGATGTTCAATGACATTACCATCACTGAATCCCACACTATCAACATCCTGGGGGTTACCATTAACCAGAAACTGAACTGGACTAGCCATATAAAAACTGTGGATGCAAGAGTAGGTCAGAGGCTAGGAATCATGTTTCTCACCTCCTGACTCCCCAAAACCCGTCCACCATCTACAAGGCACAAGTCAGGAATGTGATGAAATACTCCCCACTTGCCTGGATGCAGCTCAACAACACTTAAGAAGCTTGACACTGTCCAGGACAAAGCAGCCCATTTGATTGGCACCACATCCACAAATATTCACTCCCTCCACCATCGACGCACAGTAGTAGCAGTGTGTACCATCTACAAGAAGCACTGCAAGAATTCACCAATTCTCCTGCGACAGCACCTTCCAAACCCACGACCACTATCATCTAGAAGGACAAAGGCAGCAGATAGATGGGAACACCACCACCTGGAATTTCCGCTCCAAGTCACTCACCATCCTGACTTGGAAATATATCACCGTTCCTTCACTGTCGCTAGGTCAAAATCCTGGAACTCCCTTCATAAGAGCACTGTGGGTGTACCTACACCACATGTACTGCAGCGGTTGAAGAAGACAGCTCACCACCACCAACTTCTCAAGGGCAATTAGGGATGGGCAAAAAAAGCTGGCAAAGCTGACAGCAACACCCATTTCCCAAGAATGAATTTTTTTTAATTGCTTACTTAATGTAAAAGATCATTCTGAGATTCTACTGTCTAAAATTTTACTACAGTTTGCTATGATATGTGCTACAGGCCATTGGGCAGTTCGTTGTGAGAGTTGAAGTGTTGTTGCATTCTATAAATTTGAAAGTTATCTTAGGTTTCTTTGTCCTTTTCTAACTCTGCTATAACTGGGGAGAGCACTGCACTAAGCAGACAACATTTATGAGAAAATGCGAAGGCTGACATTAATGAACAATATGAGTATAATGTGGTATAAATGCCAAACCAGAAGCAGTCAACCAGGTTTACCTAAGAGCACAAAATTCAGCTCCTGTGTTGTTGCACTTATTTTTATTTCAAGAAAATAGCCCTTTACAATACTTGAGACAGAAATATAAGCTAAAAATTACCATTGAATCATCATTAATCAGAACTTTATTGGGCCAGCTATATTAATTACAATAGTTACAAAACTAGTACAGCAGCTGGATATGCCAAGATTAGTGAGCTAAACTCCTGACGTCTTTCTATCATCTACTAGGATCAAGTCAGAGTGTGGTCAAATATTTGCCACCCACCTGAATGGGTGCAATTAAGAAGTTCAATCCCATCTAGGACAAAACAGTCCATTTGGCCAGCGCTCTATCCCTTCCATCACAGATGCACTGTAGCTGCAATATGCACCGTCTACTAGATGCACTGCAGTGACTTAACAGGCTTACTTTGAAAGCATTTTTTAACCCCTGAGAAGGATGAAAGTATCATTATTATGGAAAGAATTCTGAGTCCACCTTCAAGGCGCATGTTATCCTGACGTGAATTTATATTGCTATTCCTTCTTCATTACTGGGTCAAAATCCTGGAATTCCCTAGTTAAGGCTACCCTAGTTAAGGGAACACTGTCACCACAAGGACTGCAGTCATTCAAGAAGTGAGACGACCCACTATCTTCTCAGGGAAACCAACAACTTGCCTAGGAGGACAAAGGCAGCAGATGCACGGGAACACCACCACCTGTAAATTGCCCTCCAAGTCACACGCTATCTCGACTTGGAAATACATTGCAATTCCATCAATGTCATTGGGTTAATATCTTGGAACTCTCTACCCAACAGCATTGGGGTGTACCTCCACCACCACTGCAGTTTAAGGAGGTGGCTCACCATCACTTTCTCAAGGATAATTAGGGACAGAGAATAAATGCTGGCTTGGAAAACAATGCCAACAACCTGTAAAAGTAAAAATTTTATTAACAAGAATAAAAGAAAACTTAAGAACACAAGATTACAGATATACAGTTAAACTTAGTCTTACAAAACAATCCCCCAAAAGACCCTCTACTTGGTCAGACCCAGACAATGCTCCCTTATAGATGTTTAACTACAAAAATCCCATAAAATTACCTAGGGCAAACTGCTGTAGCTTTGATAAAGCCATATCACATGACCTGTAACTTTTCCACTTTGCTGTGGAAATCCAAACTTCAGAGTAGAACTGCTTTTTGCAGCCCCAGACTTCACTGGCTTGACAGGATGGCTGATTCAAAAATGCATCGTCTCCCAGCTCAGGGCCATAGCTCCAAACTCAGCTCCAGCTCAACAGCTCAACAAATATAGTTCACAGTTACAGTAACTCTAAAATATCTTTTTCCCCCTTTCATCTCAGGTTCTATTGGTCTCACACCTCCTTGAAACTCAAATTCTTCCAAATATAAAATCTTCCATGTCTCAATTTTGTCTTTGCTTTCAGGGCAATAAGATATAATATCCCTACATCTGTTTACCAATGGAACTCATGCAAAATGCAAACATGTTTCTTGTCACCTCTGACTTCACTTTTGATATTCAAACAAACTCTCAACTTATCTAAAAATGCAAATGTTAGATCTAACCTATTCACTTATACCACTAACCTAACACTTCTATCCTTTTAGAAAACAGAAAATGCTGGAAAAACTCAGCAGGTCTGACAGCATCTGCGGAGAGAAAAACAGAGTTGACGCTTCGAGTCCATATGACCCTTCTTCAGAGCTACTTCTCTATCCTTTTCATGTTTTAAACCCCCAGACAACCTGTCTCCTATTAATCTCTTCCCAGCATAATTAAATTATACGCATACACATAGATGCACACATCCTTTTTCACAGAATAACACAATATTCCCCAAAAATATTTAAAAGAAATCTATTTCTCATGACAGCAGTATCAATAACAACAAACATTTATTTAGTGTAACAATGCCACAAGTTTCTTCACAAATAAACAGACAAAATAGGAAAGAAAAAAGTTAGAAGGTACAGCTAAAACTTAGGCAAAAGAACCAGGGATTTTTTTAAATTTTCCTCTCCCAAGAGTTTATGTGTCTGTAGGTAAAGGGGGAGCATGGGGAATCATGAAGCTTAGTTACATCCAGATGAATTGGACAGGGTGATCTTTCTTTTATCTATCTTTGATGTATATTCAACAGGCACAAGAGACCATACCACTGGATTTGACTCTGCACAATAATTCTAGGCACAAAGCTAATGTGCTGTAAAAGCATTTGCATGAATTGGCAATTTTGAGTCAGTTTTTCTTTTACTGGGCTCAACATTTCTCAGATGTTTCTATAATTGATTGGGATTTTTCATGGTGAACCTAATTCTTTTAATTTTCAGAATTACAAAGCAACCTTGAAAGGACATGGCTAACTAGAAACATCACCATCAAAAGCAATGAGCCCAGCTATTAATAATCAGATAGAATTTTTTCTAGATTGGCTATTGTGGCCAAATGAATAATGGAAGATTTTTGTTTTGGAAAAAATGGTATCTTTCAGAGGATCTTAGAATAAATGAAGGAATTTGTCTTAGGAACAAACAACTGACTGGAAAAGCTGCAAGAAACGATAGCTAGCAACACCTGTGCCTAGACTATAAAGTATGATGAATGGTTATTGAACCGAAACCTCCTGTCAGCTCATTAAACTTGTTTGCTGCATTTATGAATCATCTGCTTACTTTGAGTTTTGAGCTTTGTGCGTTTTTTTTTATTATGGTTGAGATCAGATCACTTCATAACACCATTATGTGTTAAATCATCTTTTTTCCAGAGAAGCCAAGGATGTTAGAACCATAGAACACTACAGCACAGAAAACAGGCCATTCAGCCCTTCTGTGCTGAAATATTATTCCGCTAGTCCCATTGACCTGCACCCAGTCCATAAATAGAATCATAGAACACTACAGCACAGAAAACAGACCATTCGGCCAAAAACAGGCCATTCAGTGTTGTATTCTCATGTTACGAGCACTGACCTCATTGTCCCTGCAGCTCAATATTTCAGCTGTACTGTCTGAGTCCATTGTTTTTATGGCCAGCATTTTATGGCCACTTCCGCCTGGTGGGATATTACAGTCCCGCCGAACTGAATGGGGATTTAAATGGCTCGTCGCATCCGCTGGAGAGACACACCACGGCGCTGCCGTAATATCCTGACCTCTAATTTTGAATCAATATTTTTATAATTATATTGTTTAAACTTAATTTTCTTTACTGTAGCTTTAGATACTTCATTCATATGACCTTCCAGCTGCTTCCGTTTAATGCTTACTTGTTTAATCTTCCATTCTTCCAACAGTGAACATGTCCAGAAAGACTCTCAGTTTTGACAAATTGGTTCAGTTTTACTATGTGCTCCAAGACTCTCTGCCCTTCCATTACTTTCCATCAGTGTGTTCCAAGAGGGATTTTACAGTTTTATGTTTTTACAGTATTAGTGATTTCTAAACTAAATATTGTGGAATTTTTATTTTTTTTTAATTATTCTACTATTCCAGTATCGTACCAGGACAGAACTATTGACCAATTCTTGCCCTGTACATTCCAAGGTGCTATGCAGGGGATGGAGTCCAGCTCTGCTGTGTGTTCTGTGCAACTGTTATTGCCATGTAGCCACAAATTTATTTTCTTCAATTTCCACTGAAAGAAATGATTGGGATTGGGCAGAGTTTTCAATGGATGACCAATCCACTATCTTTTGCTTTGCAGCATCAAAGTAGAATTTAACCCCTAGAGGGAGAATTTTAACTCCCTCTGCTTGTCAGAAATCCATAGAATGGGAGTTAAAATTGAGTGTCTCCACTTGCTGCTTCACACCTGCCCTGAAACAGGATTAAACCTGTTGTTTTTGCTGTTGGCTAAAGCAACAGCCTGACTCAGATGGGACCCAGATCAATGTATGCAAATTAGGTTCCTATGAGGTACATAGAACCCCAATAGCATTTTAAATGTTCACTGAATTAGGCACCAGTTGTGTACCCCAAATGAAGAATAAAGGATGTTGGGAAGAAGCAGAGTCCCTAAAAGGGCCACAGTGCTCTACCAGGCTCCACAAGAAAGGTCTGCGCCTCTGGTATCTGACCAGCAAACCCCTTCCCACTCAAAAAGCCCTGTCAAACCCCCGTCCATGATTTACGTGAGTGCCTCTTTCATTGCCGCTTTTCCCTCTTTTTGACTGGGCAGCAGGAACTAAATAACTTGGTGATTACTATCAGGCAGCACCTCCACAAAGACTCCTGATGGGGTGAAAAGAGCATCCTGCCAACTTCATGCCCGGGAGTTGAAATCTCTTCTTAGAAATCCTTGCCATGAGTACTCGCAGCTTGTGTTGCTTCATATTCCAGGTTTCTCAAAAATACGCTCAACTAATATGGTACAGGCATACCCACTCTGGAGATTTCCTACAGGATAAATCATTGCTGCCAATCTGCCTGTTCTTTTAACACCGTTTTTTAGCTGAGCTGCTTTCGGGAGTAAATATATCTGATAGCAAATATGCCACTCTAGCCATTTGGTTTCTCTTTTTTAAAGTATTGTTTTCATTTGATAATTACAATGTTTTTAACAACATTTTAAAACAAAAGTTATTTCAAAACTCTCCTTTTTCAGACACCAAACATATAGCACATGATAATTTGTTGTGTTTGTAAGCTATTCATAGATAACAGACAATCCCTGTTACTTCTGCAGAAATCCATGCCCATGCCCACCCCCTGCACACAACCCCCACCACCCCACAAGAATGGGCTTCAGTTAGAATGTTGTACCTTCACTGGACATCCTTCTTTTTAAATTAATTCTTTGCTACGTTTGGTCTATTGACTACTGAATGTCACACATGATTGGATTCTAACAGCTAATAAAAGATTTCAACAGTCAAGGAAAATATATCAGTAGACAATGCAGAATAACATTTTATTTGGCTTTATTTGATTGAACTCCAGATGAGTACAACTTTATTTTAAATTTATTTCAATAATAAAAGATTCTAAATTGATATGTAGAGTTCTATTATTTTTTCAAAACCATATTTTTAACTTGTTGTTCTTGGGACGTGGGCAACACTTATTGCCTATTATTAGTGTTACAATCATGATGTTTATAAGATTATTATATTTTGGGACTGTAGCTTTAAATGTAGGGTAAATGAAGGGGGTCATGTGACCTGTTCTAAAGTCTGCCTGACAGTACTCCTAAGTGGTTTGATTGTTAGAGGTCAAAGGAAAGCTTAAATTGTTTTAGTGAGAAGAAGGTGCAAAGTGTTTACACTTGGAGACAATGATAGCAGTTTCTGAGTTTACCATGGCAAGGATTTTTAGGATGGAGGGGTTTCCCATCCTGCCATCCAAGAAGTCAACTGCTGATGTGGTAGATGAGCCTGGTACTTGCACAGCTAACGTGGGACTGAGTAGAGCACTGCCCAGACAGTGACGTAAGAAGGCACATGACCTAGACCTAGGGTTGGTGTGGTGTCGGCCAGAAATGTGTTAAGACCTAGGATGGAGATAGCTCCATGTAGTACCCTTTACTGTATATTTGTATACAGTTACACATACTTAATAAAGGCTTGCTGTTAACGTAAGGAAACCTATGAATACTTCACTAACAGACATATCCTGCGACCAGCACCATCTCAACATGGTGGCACCTGGGTATCAAAAACCCTCACCCTCAAAAAATGCTGAAAGATTAAGAAAAAGGACATCTTCAATGGATTCTGGACAGAAAGAGGCTCCCAACTGAAATTACAGACACTGAAAAAATTTGCCAGACAAAGCTCCAGAAAGAAGAGCCTGGAAGCTAAGGGCAGGAGTTTTATTGCAGCAGAAAACTCCAGACAACTTCCCTGTGGAAGTCCAGTTTCAGCACGCAGAGTCCATAGCCTGCAAGGGTGAGCTAAACGCTTTTCAATTTCAGGCTGCAGCCAGTCCTGAGTAGCCCTTTTACTAATTTAATCAGAAGCACCGAATAAACGAAACCTGTCACTAATCCCGATTCCCCGACTCCGAACCTCAAAACGTGGCCTCCAAGTTGAACAGAAAAAAAAACAAATGAATAATTAACTTATTCAACTCTCGGGAACCTTGTGACTATCCAGATCCTTAAACAGGAAGCCAGTAGTTAATTTAAACGCCAGACTTCTCACAACGCTACACCGGTGAATAAATCAAGTTGGCAGACCACTGACTCACACAGCCATTGCTGAAAATTCTTCTTCCAGAGGTGAACCATTGCCATTCTGTGAAGCTTGACAAAACTGGCAATCCATTGTTCTGCAGTGAACGGCAATGCCATCTTGGAAGCCTGTAAACTCTTCAAGATGTTACCACATTTTAAAATCATCAACATGGATCACAATTCCACACTTCTAACTACACTGGGACTCACCCAAGGCCCAGACCAGTCACAAAATTTGAGTCCTTGGAAGGAAATATTTTTCTGGGACAGCATTGCTTCAGGCTTTAGCTAAAAGTCAGCAGACCTGCAACTTAGCGTTTATCTTACCTTCAACAAGGCTATCCAGCTGGTTAGGCTGTCTGAGCTACATGCACAACACTGGACCAATCATAAGGGAGAGAATACAACATAGGGCAGGAACCAGCTTATCAGGTCACAAAGACACAGGGAGATTCTGAGTCAGGAAATGCAATTCCTGAACCTTGCCAACACTGCGCCCTCACAGGAGAGATCAGTGTTTTTCAAGTACAGCCCAATGTTTCCACTGCATCAGGCAGGGACACTTCGTCAAACTGTGCAAGTCAATACCCCAGCACCGCAGAGATAGCTCAAAGGTCACCCAGGGGCTCAAGACCAAAAACCAAGAAGACACACAGCCATGCTTCTGGGGAAATGTCAAAGATTATGGTTCTTCATTTTGGGATGCTGACATCCTAGCCTAGCAAGCCACTCGGTTGTATCAAACCACTAAAAAGTCTTAAAGAAATGAAACCGGATGGACCGCCCAGCATCGATCTAGGCACCAGAAATGACAATGGTAAACTCAGCCCTGTCGACCCTGCAAAGTCCTCCTTACCAACACCTGGGGCAAGTGCCAAAATTGGGGGAGCTGCCTCACAAACTGATCAAGCAACAGCCTGACATAGGGCAGGCCCGACCGACTCGGTGGTGGGCGGGCGGCCAATTGCTGCTGAAGAAACAAGCCGTGCCACCATTTTCCGCGGGCAGGCCAATTAAGGCCCACCCTGCGGGTAAGCGACTCCCATAGAGAACAGGAAAATAGTCGCGGGGGCGGGCAGCCTGAGACTGCCGGTTCCAATGGGGAGCCGTCAGTCTGTATAAAGAGTGGCCAGGCAGCCTGCTTGAGGTAATGCACCATGGCCACTCATGGAGAGAGGGAGGGAGGTGCGAGTGCAAAGCAGCATGAGCAGGAGGAGGGGGGCAGGCTGCAGGAGAGGCCAGCGGGGGGCCAATGTGCCCCCGATTTTCCAATGCATGCCTTGCTGTCCTCCTGCAAGAGGTGGGCATCCATCAGCAACTTCTGTATCCAGAGGATGGGAGGAGGAGGGCCCCCCATGTCACCAGCCAGGCGTGGGAGGAGGAGGGTGACGCTGTAAGCGCCCATGATGATGTGCGGCGCACTGGCATACAGTGCAGGAAACAATTCAATGATTTGCTGTGCTCTGGAAAGGTGAGTACCATATCTGTCTTGGCTATTTGACCCAGAAGGCAGCCTTAGCCTTTGACATCCCTCACCATGTCTTGCCGTCGTTACTGCAGAGGGCATCTGTCTCACGCTGGGTGGGCAAATGGGTACTAACAATGCTTGCACCAGCCTTAGTGGTTGAGGAGAAGAAGGGTTCTCGCTACAGCATCTGTTGGTCTTTGTGGCATTTAAGTAGTCTGGGGGCAACTTACAGGGGAGGCCACACAACACATACTTAGAACTCCAACACACGTCATATTTATGGTAATGAGATGGTGCAAGGAGTGCCTCAAGGTGTTTTGGGCAAGTGCCAACTGCTGGCATTGGTGCCGCACCTAGTTGCGCCTCCTTGCTATGGGCCCTAAGAGCCGTGTGATATTCAAAGTGATGGACGCCGAATGTGTCCAAGATGGCCTTTGGGGGAGGGGGTTGGGACCAGCTGTGCTATTTTCTGGGGACTGATCACCAGTAGTGTGGACGGGAGCCGCTGGAGGCCTCAGATGGGCCACTGTGGTTGGGGTGCGGCGTGTGCATGCATACTACATGAGCAATCAGTCCCAATAAATCTTCTTCTCTGTTTTGCAGGCAAAAACTCACCACAATGCCCGGGAGCGCCAGAGGACTGGAGGTGGGTGCGCCCTCCTGCAGCGCCTCACACCTTTTGAAGAGCAGGCCATGGAGCTGGGCAGAAGGCAGGAGGCCAGGGTGGCCAGGGACAGTGAGGCTGGGGTCCAGCGGGCAGGTATTTGAGGTCCACAGTCCCATCCACTCTGCCCACCATCCAAACCACTGATGGTTACTGCAATCATTAATGCTGAAACAATGTTCATTCACAGACTGAGACATTCTGACGTGTGGGTCATACAGAAGGGACTCTCGTCCCCTTGAGGAATCTTGTCTCCACCACCTTCCAAAGTCACCTTATCCCATATGTGACCACTATCACCATGGTCTAACATGCCATTGGATCGCTGCTGCACAGCCAAAGACTTACTTCATCTGAGGGGGTTTGGGATCTCCAGCACGCTTTCAGCCAGTGCGCCCCACATTACTCTGTCTAAAAGGTCCCCAGCACCTCAGCTCTGAACCTCATGGCACTCAACTTAAATAAATGCCACCACGTTACTCATCCCTGTGCCAAGTGGAAATGTTGCCTTCTGCCCACCCAGTCTATGCCCCTCCTAATGGAATGAAGGCCAATAATGTGACCTCTCAATCTCCTGTGATCGATGGCAAATGTCGCTACTGTTTGCGATGTTTCCTCAGCCCCGCAACTATCCAGGCCACAATGCATCCAGGTCATGTACCTCTGCACTCTCCACACTCCTATGGTTCATAACATGCCATTTGGCATTCCTGAGGCCATCTGACCAGCCTGTCTGCATGTGCGTTTAATGTTTAGGGCTCGCCTTGATTCTTTTTCAACTCACCAATGTTCTTTTCCTTAGGGTCTTGAAGAGTGAGCGACTTATGAGGCTGGGGGAGAAAGGGATGAAAGGTTGAACTGAATGTATGCTAACTGATGCTGTGTCCATGTTGTTAATTTCAGCATCACCACCAGAGCGACCCACGTCTCAACCCTGCAGCTCCCCCCCTCCACACCTGAGGGCCAACAAGTGCAACTTGCAGCACATCATTTCAACCAGCCAGGCACCAGCGCAGACACACACACCTCGGTGGGGACTTTACCGTCGGCTATTGTCCCGGGTCACAGTGGAGAGGGCACATCACGATCGCTGGAGGAGATGGTAGGGGCAGAGAGTGCCGATGGTTCCAGCAGCCGGAGGGCTGCAGGAGTCAAGGCACATGCTGAGTCCGGCACTGATGACGTGCCTCTGGAGTTGTCCCTATTGCAGCAACTGCAGGAATGGTGGCAGGAAGTGCATTTGCATCTGGCAGGGTTTCATGAGAGAATGGTTCAGTTGCTCTTTGCGACGGAGGAGTATGGGCAGAGTGCGCACGAAGAATCCGCCCTCAGGGCAGAGCATCAGGATTCCTTCAATGAGAGATTGGCGACTCTCTTAGAGAGGGGCTTCCACCAAATGGATCAAAATATAATCGGGTTATGCTGTAACCTGCAAACCCTCACAGCAGTTCTGGCCACAAGTGCTGTTTTCCATTGTGGAAGATGTTGTGGACACCAAGCGCCGGCACTCGGTGCCCATGCATCTGCGGTGAGTAGGGAGGTAGATTTGGACCTCACGTCAGTGCAGCAGCTGCCTGCCGTCACTGTGAGCTCCTATCATGGTGCTCTGGATGAGGGCAGCTCCTCAACCCCTCTGCCAGTCAACGTTTCTTCCGTTGAGGCTGCGACAACCGGGGAGGTGCCAGTTCTGGAACTGGCCACACCCAGGTGGGGCCAGCACAGGCTCCATGGGCCAGAGAATGTCTGCCAAGGTCATCGAGCCCAATAGGACAGCAGAGTCAGCAGGCTGTCTTTCAAGCCACTCCGAGCAATGGGGCAGCACCTAGATGTAGCACCCAAAAACGTAAACATAAGGCACATTAGGCACTCCACCGGTATGTCACTGGTGATTTTGTGTTGGCCTTAGAATAGGGACCCATATTTTTGTGATCGCTAGTAAGTGGTGTGTGTTTTTGTTTTGGACAAAATAAACTCCACCTTTGTAACCATGGCTGAGAGTCTTTTGTTTATGGTGCATTTTTCTTTTTCACATATTTATCATGAGTGTTTGAGTGGACATTGATGTTTCTGTACTAAGCACTTATTTGCAGCTGAACAGGTGGAAGATGTGGCACCCAAGTGCCATGTGTGTAAGTGCCAGGCAATGCTGGTCCTGCTGATCCATGTAAGTGGAGCTAGTTGAAGGTTCTTTGGATTAAATTGTCGTGGGTGTCCCTGCCTCCTTGGTGTAAATGCAGGTCATCGTTTTGCCCCTCATCATTTCCCTGTGCTTCCTCATCCTCTGAGACACTGCTGGGTTCATCATGTGCAGCCTCATCCACTGCGTCAAGGTCTTCATTGTCAACTGCATCCCCCATTTCCAGCGCAAGACTGTGCAGAGTGCAGCAGACTACCACTATCAGAGAGATGCAAACTGGGGGGGTACTGGAATGTGCCCCCCTGAACGGTCCAGGCAACAGAAGCGCATCTTGAGAAGACCGATGGCTCTCTCCCCCACAGCCCTTGTGGTGCCTTGGCTCCTATTGTACCAATGCTCAGCTTCTATTCTTGGACAGCGTAGTGGTGTCATGACCCACCTTTGCAGGGGATAGCACTCATCACCGAGCGGCCAACCATCCAGCCGTGCCAGAGCACTGAAGAGGGCCGGCACCTGGGAGTGTCTGAGGATGTAGGCGTCATGGGAGCTGCCTGGGTACCTTGCACAGACTGGTGGAATCAGCATCCTGAGATCACACACTATCTGCACGTTCATGGAGTGGAAGCCCTTCCTGTTGATGAAGGATCGGGTTCACCTGCTGGTGCCTTGATGGCCACATGTGTACAGTCTATTGAACCCTGGACACGGGGGAAGCCAGCAATGGCTGCGAAGCCTCTGGCTCACTGTGCCTGACTTGCCTGGTCGCAGCAGAAGTGGATGAAGGTGGATACTCGCCTGAACAGAGCATCTGTAACCTACTTGACACAAGTGTGGACAGCTGATTGGGAGACACCGCAAAGATCACCCACCAAGCCTTGGAAGGAGCTAGAGGCATAGCAGTTGAGGGCAACTGTGACCTTCGGAGCCGCTGGCATGGGGTATCCACCCACACAATTAGGAGAGATCTCAGGGCCAATCATCTGACAGATATAGTTGACTGTCTCCCTTGAGAGACGGATCCTCCTTCGGCACTGCACCTCAGTCATATTGAGGTAACTGCTTCACTGCCTGAATACCCTGGCAGCAGGATAGTGGTGTCTTCTGCAGTCCCTTGCATCTTGGACAACCTCTTGGCCCTGTGCCCCTTATGCCTGCGCCTGGCCTCCCAAAGGTGGCTCCCCTGGAGGCTGATTGTCCAGTCCTGGCCTCCTCCTTATTCTATCCCTCCCTTCCTCCTCAGGGGAGCTGCCTCCAGTGGAGAGGTCAGAAACCATATCCCCAGGCTAAATGGAAACCTCCAGAAAGCTGCTGGCCTGAGAAAGATTACTGTCTGCAGACTGATTTCAAAGTACACAAGAAGCTCTTGGAAATCGATGAGAACTACTAACAATCACATAGGCAACTTTTAAACACTTTCATCAATTATAACTTTGTCAAAAACATGAACAACCCCTCTGAATCCAAATATCCCAACATTGCAAAAGTTTTCTTAAATATTCTCCTACCCGCCTTCCCTTTGGGCCCCTGCGTCAACCCGAAGTTGACACGGACCCTTAAAAATCAAACACAATCGGCAAGTCAGGGGTCTTAACAAGCCCTTCAATTAATGGTGGGCGAACTGAGCACGCCCACCCACTGAAATATCACGATGGCGCGCGCTGATGTCAGCACACTCACACGACATCAGCGCACGTCATTTTATGCGCTGACGTGTGGGCTACACCATTGGCACGTCAGCCAGAAAATTCTGGCCATAGTCATCCTCACGGAATCAAACAATACAAATAATGTCCCAGGCACCACCATCACTATTCCTGAGTATGTCCTGACCCACTGGCAGGACAGACTCAGCAGAGGAGGTGGCACAGTGGTATGCAGTTGGGAGGGAGTTGCCCTGGGAGTCGTCAACATTGTCTCTGGACCCCAGGAAGTCTGATGGCATCAGGAAAAATATGGGCAAGGAAAAGTCCTGCTGATTACCACGTACATGCCCCTCCCGACCCCTACCCCTCAGCTGATGAATCAGTGCTCCTCCAAGTTGAACACCACTTGGAGCAAGTACTGAGGGTGGTGAGGGTGCAGAATGTACTCTAGATGGGGGACTTCAATGTCCAGTACCAAGAGTGACTCAGTAGGACCACTGAGCTGGTCGAGTCCTAAAGGACATAGCTGCTAGACTGTATCCGTGTCAGGTGGTGAGGGAACTAACAAGAGGGAAAAACATACTTGACCTCATCCTCACCAACCTGCCTGCCGCAGATGCATCTGACCATGACGGTATCAGTAGGAGTGACCACTGCACAGTCCTTGTGGAGACAAAGTCCCATCTTCACATTGAGGATACCCTCCATCATGTTGTGTGGCACTACCACCATGCTAAGTGGGATAGATTTCGAACAGATCTAGCAACTCAAGATTGGGCAGCCAAGGGGTGCTTTGGGCCATCAGCAGCAGCAGAATTGTATACAACTATGATCTGTAATCCCATGACCCAGCATATTCCCCACTTTACCATTAAGACTAAGCCAGGGGATCCACTCTGATTCAATGAAGAGTGCAGGAGGGCATGCCAAGAGCAGCACCAGGCATACCTAAAAATAAGCTGTCAACCTGGTAAAGCTACAACACAGCACTACTTGCAGCCAAACAGCATAAGCAACAAGTGATAGACAGAACTAAGTGATTCCACAACCAACAGGTCAGATCTAAGCTCTGCAGTCCTGCCACATCCAGTCGCAAATGGTGGTGGACAATTAAACAACTCCCTAGAGGAGGAAGCTCCACAAATATCCCCATCCTCAATGCTGAGGGAGCCCAGCACATCAGTGCAAAAGATAAGGCTGAGGCATTTGCAACACTCTTCAGCCAGGAGTGCCAAGCAGATGATCCATCTTGGCCTCCCCTGGAGGTCCTCAACATCACAGATGCCAGCCTCCTGCAAATTTGACTCATTCCACATGATATCAAGAAACAACTAAAGGCATGGATACTGCAAAGGCTATGGTCCCCAAACAATATTCCGGCTATAGTACTGAAGACTTGTGCTCCAGAACTTGCCATGCCTCTAGAAAAGCTGTTCCAGTCATCTACAACTCTGGCATCTACCTGACAATGTGGAAAATTGTCCAGGTATGTCCTGTACGCAAAAAACAGGACAAAACCACCGCGTCCAATTAGCCTCATCATTATACACTCGATCATCAGTAAAGTTATGAACGATGTCATTCACAGTGCTATCAAGCAGCACTTGCTTAGAAACAACCTGCTCACTGGCGCTCAGTTTAGGTTCTGCCAGGGCCACTCAGCTCATGACCTCATTACAGCCTTGGTTCAAATATGGACAAAAAAGCTGAACTCCAGAGGTGAGGTGAGGGTGAGCATTTGACCGAGTGTGGCATCAAGGAGCCATGGCAAAACTGGAGTCAATGGGAATCCGGGGGGGGTGGTGGGGGGCTCTCTGCTGGTTGGAGTCATACCTAGCACAAAGGAAGATGGTTGTGGTTGTTGAAGTCAATCATCTCAGTTCCAGGACATCACTGCAGGAGTTCCTCAGGGTAGTGTCCTAGGCCCAACCATCTTCAACTGTTTCATCAGTGATCTTGATTCCATCGTAAGGCCAGATATGGGGATGTTCACTGATGATTGCATAATGTTCAGCACCATTTGCGACTCCTCAGATACTGAAATAGTCCATGACCAAATGCAGCAAGACTTGGGCAATATCCAGGCTTGGGCTGACAAGTGGCAAGTACATTCATGCCATACAAGTGCCAAGCAATAACCATCTCCAACAAGAGAGAATCCAACCATCGCCCCTTGACATTCAATGGCATTACCATCGCTGAATCCCCCACTATCAACATCCTGGGGGTTACCATTAAACAGAAACTGAACTGGACTAGCCATATAAATACTGTGGCTGCATGAGCAGGTCAGAGGCTAGGAATCCTGAGGTGAGTAACTCATCTCCTAACTCCCCAAAGCCCGTCCACCATCTACAAGGCACAATTCAGGAGTGCGATGAAATACTCTCCACTTGCCTGGATGAATGCAGCTCCCACAACACTCAAGAAGCTTGACACCATCCAGGACAAAGCAGCCTGCTTGATTGGCACCTCTTCTATAAACATTGACTCCCTC
The DNA here is from genome assembly GCF_017639515.1 of Carcharodon carcharias. NCBI lineage: Eukaryota > Metazoa > Chordata > Chondrichthyes > Lamniformes > Lamnidae > Carcharodon > Carcharodon carcharias. The sequence continues at coordinate 44,476,897 of NC_054477.1, read as the reverse complement.
CACCACCAATGAACAGTAGCAGCAGTGTGTACTATTTACCATTTACAAGATGCACTGCAGGAACTCACCAAATCTCCTTAGGCAGCACCTTCCAACCCCACAACTGCTACCATCTAGAAGGACAAGGGCAGCAGATAGATGGGAATACCACCACCTGGATATTCCCCTCCAAGTCACTCACCATCCTGACTTGGAAATATATTGCTGTTCCTTCACTGTCTCTGGGTCAAAATCCTGGAATTCCCTCCCTAACAGCACTGTGGGTGTACCTACACCACATGGACTACAGCGGTTCAAGAAGGCAGCTCACCACCACCTTCTCAAGGGCAACTAAGGATGGGTAACAAATGCTGGCCCAGCCAGCGAAGCCCACATTCCATAAATGAATAAAATAAAAATCCTGGTAAATGGTCATCTAATAAATTTTAAATTAGATTCAGCATGACAGTCCTATCAGACAAGGGACCATGGCTCAAAGACTTCTGGCTTTGGACAACAACACTCCACTTTATGGAGCAGTGGGAGCCCGACTCCTGGTTATCGACATGATACTGGAGCCACTGAGATATGGCAGCAAACAAATCTTTGAGCTGATATATGTCATCCATAACCAGCCTTTCTCTCTCCTGAGCAGGGATGCCTATGCCACCCTGGATCTCTTCCAGACAGTGGAGGATGTCATTAGCCAGCCAGACCAACATAGTCCTGAGTGCTCAAACATTAAAGAGTATTCAGACTCGGATTTCATCTTCGATCTCACTGCTCTCTTTATGGAGCAGGTTTGTCCATTAACATCCCAATAGTCAGACCAACCTATGGCCCATGAAATTACCAGGTAACAGAGAGTGATAAGCAGTCTGAGAAGCCTCCATCTCCCATTATGATGATGGTGCAGCTGGTCAACACATCAACCACTGTAAACACACTGCCGCTTCCAGCCAGCATGCCACACCAGAAGGGATGCTGCAACCTGGTAGCACACTACCACCATCAACAACAAAAATCAGAGGTGAGCATACCACTCAACTTTTCTCTCGCCACAGGAACACCATTTATCAGTCTCAGAGGGCTTCCAGATGACCTGCACAGAAAAAGAAGATAAAGCACTGCCAAGGAGAGGAATACCACCTTCATCCACCTCACAAGAAAAGATCAAGAGTAACAGTAACCATGCATCGACACAACAGCAGAACTGAGCAGGTTTGGTTTGACTTAAAGCAATGGAAGAAAAGAATGAAAGCATACCCAAATGCCAGCCCAACCTCCAAGCCAACAACAAGAGCCAGAACTAACAGAACCTGCCACTCCCCTGAAAGAACAGAAAACGAGATGTGGAAGGATTACAAACTTCAAGGACTTGAAGGGGGGGCAGATGGGGTAGTGAGAATATTGTTAATTTTAATACTGTAATAGCAATAATGTTGGAATAGCATTAAGATTGTAACAATAAGGTAAATACCCAAGACTTATAACAATGTAAGACCTTCAGTCAACTAAAGTAACTCTATATCCATGGGATAAGGACTTGGGCGGAGGTGTGGTAGAGGGTCTGGTACATATATGGTTAATGTGGGACTGAGTACCTACACTGTGATGCAAGAAGGTACATGACCTAGACCTAGGGTCAGTGTGGTGTTTGCCAGAGATGTGTTAAGACCTAGGATGGAAATAGTTCCATGCCGGTAGCCTTTACTGTATATTTGTATATATTTACAAGTAGTTAATAAAGGCTTGCTGTTGACATACAGAAGACTTTGAAGACTTCTTTAACAGATGCATTCTGCATCCATTTAAAGCTCCAGTGAGTGTTAATTGGCTGGAGGCAGGACTTCTGCCACTCACTCAGGAGGAAGTCCAACCTCGGAAAGCTGCTGGTCAATCTGAATAGCTGGCAGCTCTCTAGTCCTTGCTGCACCAGAAGATGCAGTGGACAGGACTGGGGCTGCAAGGAGTATGCAGAGTCTAAGTCCCGGGAATCCAGGACCAGATAATTGGTAGAGGGGTTGGGGGGTATTGGTGAAGAGGCCGAGAGAGACGGAGCATCTGCAAGTGCCAGACCTTAACGGGGGAGGTGCCTAATGTTAAGAGGATGCTGCTGATGAAGGCATTCCCCCATTTGCTGCCTGAGGCCTGAGCAGGGCTGCTTTTTGGGCTTCCTCCTTGCCCCTGAACTCCTTCTGCCAACCTGAAAATTGAGGCTGGGCAGGAAACGGGCCTTATGAATGGCCACTTAAGGACCCAATTGGGCTAAGAGCGGGCATACTGGCTTAGGCCTTGCCTGTCCCAGCATAAAATTGTGGTGATGTTGGGTTGTCGGGAGCCCAGTGGGAAGGCCATCTGAAAAATTTTATGGCCACCCATGCCTAAAAACCCGCCAGTAGGGGAACATAAAACTCTGCCCCATAAGTAGACTATGAGTCCCCCAAAGACCCAGGAAGGAGTTGTAGGTATTGGCTTACAAACAGCTGTGCTATAAGCTAGCCATTTACTTCTTAGATGAAAGGAAGTTGAAGTCAAAGATAGCTAATCAACATTTCTACCTAGATACAAGGCTAATGTGTTACATTGCCAGGGAAAGAGGGCAGAGGAAACCATTTCTGAGATCCAGCTACAAAATCAGTGAATATCACAGACAGGCAACAGAGGCTCTGTGAGGTCAGCAGAGAAAAGGTTGCTTGACTTTGTGAGCTACCACAGCTAAATGCAGGAGGGAGATGGTCTCTAATCGAAAGGGCGCATCCTGCAGCTTTCTATGGGTTCATTGGCCTTAGATGGCAATTGTAGGTCTTTCAACCACTGCAGACCTTGGGCAATATTTTATGGGTGGTGTAGTTTCCTGCCTGCCTCTGAAAAGGTTGCGGTAAAGCTTGTCCCTGCTCCAGTGGGCTGCCCCAAAGCGTTAATGCTCTGAGGAGCATTAATTAGCTTGAGATGGGTTCCACCCCCATCTGGGGATGAAGTCCTACCTCAAGGAGCTACCAGCCAGTCTGATTAGCTGTCAGCTCTCTGATCCCAGAAGTGCACGGGGAGAGTTGCCTGGGTTGGGACTGCAGCCAGCCCCTGACGAAGAAGAGCCAGGAGCAGGATGAAAGGTAAGCTGGTGTGGGTTCTTGGTGGGTCCAGAATTGGAGGCCCTGGGGAGGGAGTAGAGGAGGGTGTGATGGGGCTGGGGTCTGGGGTGCACAGGTCAGGGGGTGAGGGAGCACCCATGAAGGAACACCATAGCTTCCGGGGGGGGGCCTCCAAATGGAAAAGGGGGTCTGTGAAGGAGGCATCCCACTTTCCCACCGCAGGCCCAAGCAGGCTTGCCTGCCAGGCTTCCCATTCATTTATCTTGTTGCCAACATCCTCCTGCCAGCTAAGAAATTGTGTCAAGGCAGGAAGTGGCCCTTAACTGGCTCCATTGTGGCAGAGAAGGTTGAGTAGAGCTTTCCTTCTTCGCTGCCCCTGTTCCACCTCCTTGTCATGTTGTAGTTCCAGAAGCACTGCAGTCCCCTTACTGAAGTATTGTCACAAACTGACCCAAGGTGTGTTTAGCATAGATTGCTGGAAACAAGGCCTCTAGGAGCATTCAAACATTTATTAATTATATATAAGTATACACAAGGATAGGTTAGCACGAGGGTCCTTCCAGAACCATCTCTCCTGAGCTCTGGTCACACATGATCTGACATCACTGATGATGTGTATTGGTTATTAACATATTGCTATTAACCTTTTATACTACATCTCCCCAAGTCTTTAACAGTACCCATTAAACAGTTACACATTATCCTACATCCCAGCCACCACCGCTTCCCCCACAACAGCCTCCCCTATCACCCGCCCCACATCTACAGAGTCTCTTGTGGTAGTGGCATTAATCTCCGGCAGTTTTCTCAGCTTACTTGGAGAATGTGTAGAGTTGTGCTCTCCATATTCTTCCTGGAACATAGTTAAATCAGTAGACTTCTGGTTTGCTGTGTAATGTACATTCTTTTCTTCCTCTTCTTTGTGGAACTCCCTTTTGACGTTGTGGCACCAGCTGCTCCTTCTCGAAGGAATAAGGCTTTCTCAGCTTCCCCTGGTGTTTGTCCAGCCGTAGTAAGTCTGCAATCTTCCAATCCAGCAAGGCCATTGTCTGGCAAGAGTATTTGTTGCTTAAGTGCATTTAATGATTCCTGTACCTGAGATGAGGTGCTTGTCTATTCCAATGTCACATTCATGAATGAATCAGATAGATAAACAAAAAATAAAGATACTTCTCGAGCAGGGTTGATAGCTGTATTGTTGGTACTGCAGGGGTTGGTGTAATATGTGCACAGTCTGCCATCACACCAGTGTGTTTCTTCCCTTCACCAAGCCTTGACACTTCAGGAGCTTCATCAATCATATACCTTCATCAATACCTGGAGTAGAACTGGATTTCACCTCAGTTTCTGTTGCTAGGTAGTGTTCTACCTGATTAGTTTGTTCAATTACTTATTTTCCTGGTACATCTGAAATGTGCGCAAGTTCAGTAGGTGGTACTTCAGCAGATACTTCAGGTTCTTCAACTTCTTTGGTTTTGAGATCAGGTCAGAGTCAGATTTATTTGCTAGAATTGTTTCATTGGACATTCTGGGAGTTCCTGTTCCTGGTTTGTCTTTAGGCAAGTCAGTTCCTGCATCAGCTTGTTCTATGTCACTGATAGCCCCACTAGAATAGTCAGGCGGGTTGGTATCCTGGTCATCTTCCTCAACGGCATTCTGGTTACCTCCACATTCATCATCCACCCTCTCTTTGAAGAGGTGCGCAATTTCTAGAATTTCCCTCTGCGGCTGCAGGTATGGACATTTTCGAGGAAGACAGACTCGGACAGTTCTGGCTCGACTTGGGTTTCCAATGCAACAGAGGAATAAAGGAGCTGCAACTCAATACAAGCTTCTCTGCTTAATAAAGTGCAATCTTGATTATGAATAATATACAGCGTGCCGATAAGTTTTCTTCCATGGTATCAAGCAGTCATCTGTTCTTGCACCTCCAGGGGGATGTCCCTTGCACTGTGGAGGTGAATGGTAGGTGGCTTGAGAAACTCAAGGTCCAACCATTGTACTGTATCAGAAAGAATCGACACACCTGATCTCATGTTCAATTTAAAATTCATCTTGTGGCCATTAATGATGATATCTGCCCTCCAAAAGTTCCCCTTGGACTTTGCCACCTCATCCAAGGAAGGCACATAACATACATCAGTATCTTCTTTTTCTTGGATACTCATTGACCAGACTGGTCTCTCTGTAAACCTTTAAACTGGAGTTGAAAGCTTTCTGCTACAGTATACTGCTTTAAAATGGTCTACCTCCTGCAGGAATTGTGCTCCACATTAATGGTGGGACACTCTTCGCGCCAATGGGGCTTTCTCGTGCCACAATAAGAGCACTGGATAGTGGCGGTGATCATTCCCTCTTCATTCTGGGTCTGCTAGTTAGAGGGTGCACTGGTATGTCTATTGCTCACAGATTGGATTGAGTCAGTGGTCTGACTCTACAAAGGTTGTCTATCACCCCAAATTAAAACTTGGTTCTGCTTCCGTAGCTCAATCTATTTCACTAACTGCACTGTCTTGGATAAAGTTATGTCCTCCTTGGACTGCAGAAAATCAGATAAGGCTTCATCATTACGATCCATCACAATGTGATCTCGGATGAGGTCATCCTTTAGATGCTCATACTCGCAACTATCAGCCAAATGATGCAGGTCATTAATGAAAAGGTGCATATTTTCTCCAGATTCTTGAATGTGCCTGTTAAACCTTGCCTGGTCTACAATAATGTTCTTCCGAAGGCTGAAATATGAATCGAAGGCCTTAATAACCTCTTCATAGGTTGAAGTGTCCTCTTTAAACTGTTGTCTGCTTTGCTGCCAATGGAATAGAGGAGTGTGCCGACCTGTTCATTATCAGGCTTCCTTGCTAACACCAAAGTCATCCTTTACCTGTTGAATCTGTGGAAACTGGTCAGTTTTTTCAACGTGCTGCTTGGTTGGACCTTTCCACTTGATCAAAGGATTCAGGTTGAGGTAGGACATTTGCCATGATTGTCTGTTACTTTTAGTCAATTGTCTTGGGGCTCCGTTGGCACTTTTCCATCTGATTCTCAGCCTCAGTCATTCCTTGGCTGCCTTGTATTTGATGGTTTTCACTTTCCTGCCATCGGTTTCATTGGGAATCTGTACTATTCGGTCGGTTAACCGCTGCCACTATGAAGTATCATCGTAAACGGTCCGAGGGTGTGTTTAGTATAGACTGCTGGAAACAAGGCCTCCATGAACTTTCAAACATTTATTAACTATATGCAACTATACACAGCAATAGATAAGCATGTGGCTCCATCCAGAACCATCTCTGTCTGGGCTATGGTCACATGTGATCTGACATCACTGATGATGTATATTAGCTATTACCTTGATAGCTATTGACGCTTTATACTACTGGGCAGATTACAAAGTCCTCTGCTCCTCCCTGTGAAGATGAAGCAAAACTCCCTGCCAAATCCAGCAACTCAACACAACACCTCCCAAAACACTCCACAGTACTTCCACAAACTTCCCAATAGCAGACGTTAGTCTAAATCACCTTACCTGAAAAGTGGATGTCTGACCCTTTAAATAATGTTCATGGTGGGTCCCTCTTCCAGTTGAACAAATGTTCTTTGGTAAGTGATAAGTAAATAGGGTGAGTGAACCTCTGGGGTCCAAGTTTGTAAATCATGCATCAAAGTAGTTGTAACGGCCGCTTGATATCACGATTTGGCCAGTAGACCAGTTTCTGCTGCATGCAAAGCACAATCCCATGAAAGCCCTCCCAGCATGGGTCACTGTGTGGGCCACACATGAAGCTCTATGCACCCCACATGGACAGCCTCCAGCTTCTGTAGTTCCAGCATTGCTATACAGCCAAACTTCTCACCAAAAATCTTATCCCTTCCATATCAAATAACCCACTTAATTTGGTTTCTCATGTGGTTCCTAGATATTCTTTGCCTCATAGCTAGCCTACACCAGGTTCTATTGGGCTGTAACTTCCGAGCTCCCCATTGTCAGATTGATGGCTGTGCTCAAAAGATGTGCTCAGGAATCCCTCTTGGAACTTCACGGGTAACGGTTTGCATGGCAATTGCCTAAATGTGCAAACTTCCTCTGGGCATTTGCCCTGCGCTGGGAACCATCCAAAAATACAATCTAAATCACGAACTTCAGGTGATTCTGGCTGTGTTACACAAATAGTTACCCAGAAAAAGTTCTCTTTTTCTTCTAACTTCTGGGTACCTATTGTAAAGACCCAGACTTGACCCCCTCCCCACAGGACTACTCCCACACCCCCGATACCCCTGGGGACTCCTCCCAAACCCCTGGTTGACCACCCATGGTATTCCCGCACCCACACCAATCCCCCACAGGATTCCCACCCTCCACCAACCCTCCCCGACCCCCGGCCCCCCGCAGGCCCGAGCCAACCTGACCCCAACCCCGCAGGCCCGACACCCCGCTAACCCAACCCACCGCCACAGGCCTGACCCAACCCAAAGTGACCCATCTCCCTCAGGAAGCGGCCCATTATGTTTGTTAAAGCAGGCCTGACGCGCCCTCCCCCCCACCTGAACTGACCCGATCCGACCAGGCCTGACCTCCGACCACCCCGACCTGAAGTCCGACTGCCCAATGCCCATCGTCCACCGGGATCCAACCCCCCAACCCCACACATCGATGTCCACTCCACCTCCACACACCCCCGGCCTCTGATCACCCCTACCCCCAAATCCTATCCACTTATCTTAGACACTTACCTTCTCCCTGGGCTGTCAATTTCAATGGGACCTTTAACTTACCTGATTTATGGCAGCTGGTGCCATTAGAAAGGGGGCATGTCCTTCTTCAGTCCGACTCTGCTGGACTGCAATGCTGGGCCTAGAGGACAGCTGCGTTGCCTGGATCTTACCCGGACTGAGTCGGAAAGTCGGGCAAGACAGGCACGGAAGAAATTTAGAGTAAGTAATTGGGCATGGAGTGGCAATCTGATGCTGATTGCCACTCTGAGGAAGCGGCCCATTGTGTTTGTTAAAACTGCAACAATGGGAATAGTGGGATTTTCAACATTTGCGTTGCTTCTAGCATATTTAAAAGAAAAGCTATCTTTTTCCGTCTTACAATTTACACCTAATTCACAGTATTTCTTTTTCCCTTTACCCCACTGATGTCATTCTTGCTTCTGTTTTCGAACTTGAATCAAGGACAGAAATGGGTAAAGTGTTCTGCAGAGGAACTCATTTTGAATTTTTGCCCAGTTCATTCCCACCCAGATTCCCTACACTTGTTCCCCATGAACAATTCTCATTGCTATTATCAGTAACTATTTTAGAATGTGACAGCATCTCCCCACAATTACTCCCAAATCAAAGGAGTTCTCACCATAGCTTATTCTGCTTTTTGCCAACTATAGCTTGGGTAAACTAATCAAAAATAATTGACTCTTTCCACACTTTACTGACACAGAAATATGATCCTTTCTTATTTATATGGCAAAGAAAATTATTTTAGATTGTATTTTTTATCCTTTTAACCTTGATTTATTATCACAATCAAAAGTAAAGGAGTCTCCATAGCACAATTTAATACCTGTACTGCAGTAAAACTTCACATGAAACCTGAGTCCTAGCGGAATCAGTTGTATACCCTGCAATATTGTATATGAGGTATGACATAAGCATTTGGGATTCAGTTAGCTTGTTTTGCCTCATATTTTGCTTTAAAAACTCCAAAAAATTAATAAGTATGATAGAGGGCCTCTTCACAATACTTCTACAATATTTTAATTTTATTTTTACGATGGACCAGTTTTGTGATATCAAACAAAAGAAATTAACAAGAAAATGAATAATTACCTCCTATTTCAAATGAGGATGAATTTTTAACCCACCGCGTCTGCCAGGAATGGAGTTTTTCCCAGTGAAGAAACAGAAGGAAGACATGGGTAGGCTGCCCCACCCTCATTCCCCACCATCACCGGTTTTCCAAAGCTTCCCTGGAGGTCATGCTGGAAGCAGTGAGGACCCATGGCAGAGGCTGGAATTAGAAGGATTGTAGTACTGAGGACCTGTACTCACTGCCAATAAAGGTTTAATGGTCTCATTAGGTCAAGAAAGGTGAGTGACATACCACTTTCAGGTGTCAGCCGCCACTCTCTGAATTCCCTGAATGTGTGCAGTTCCACACATTCCTATCTCTCCCAGCACCTCCTTAAATCTCCATCTAAACAGCCAATGCTTACATTCATCATCATCTTATTGCCATCTGACAGCCATCTGTCACAGTCACTCTTCACAAATGTTCTCATTCTTTCCACTCTACATACTGCACCTCTCATACTCATAACACTCTGCTTTCTCTCATTGCAGAAAAGGAGAACTGTTCCAAGAGAAGCAGAGAACCAGGGCTGGGGCCTGGTGGACCTGCAGCCTTAACTACCCTTAACATAGTGGGGGAACATGCCTGAGATCAGCAAAGTGGCACAGACACTAGGCGTACTAAGATAGAGATAGCCCACAGACCTTGTGACAGCACTAAATATCACACTGACATTCGGCACTTAACAGTCACTCACGCTGAATTTATCTCACCATTAACTGAAAGACACTATGTCAGGTTTGAATCCTTTCCCCATGTCAGCACCAGCTCATGTTTCTGATCTCCCAAAGGATGACAGCGGAGCTGCGACTGGAGGAGGCCACAGAGCCCTCAGAGGAGGATGAGCACTCTGAGGATGTACCATCATACGACGCAAGCACACTCCCCAGCACACATATATACACATCGATGCGTACACCACTAAAGATAACTAGGTTATCACATGGTGAGGTGCACATAATATGTGAACAGGAATATGTGCTGGAGACAGGCACAACAGGGGAGATCCCCATTGGAGGGTGCAGGACACTCCAAGCTCAGCCGGATGAAGATGCTGGCCCTCAGGAGTCACGCACACACACAAAGTGGAAACTTGTTGAGCAGCAGTGAGAAATGTGTTCACCTCAATCAACATATCAACACATAGGTGGTGCACACCCCTGAAGATAGTTTGGAGGAGTTCAGTGTTAATGGTGTGTTGCTTATGTTGCTGAAGATACACAAGTGATGGGCATTGTTTGATTAAGGACTGGGATCACATAGAAAGAATGTCAGCTGGGACACCGGTGTAGTAGTTTTGAAGCAGAAATCTGTAATGCCGCATCCTGTGAATAAATCTGCCAACAAGGGAAAAAAATCTGTGTCTTGTTTCATATTTCACCATCTAGCTTGGATCCACATAACATAATAGCAGAGGATGGTTGCTTAACGGTGAAGATTAGAAACTAAGAAGGATTTCTTTTTTCAGACAGAAGATTGTAATCAGAGTTTCTTTTGTGAAGAATGGCTGAAACCAAGTGTCAAGTGTCAGGGTACGATTTCCCACTAATGTTCTTTGAATCTGAATCTGAACCTATGTACAATAGAAAAATGCAGTAAATATGTGAACATGGGTTCCGTCCTTACCAAAGAAAAAGCCAGGAATGGTCTTGGCTATGCCACTTCCTAACAAAAGCAGGATCAGATGCAGTGTAGTTTTGGAGCTAGCGGCTCAACAGTTAGACACTAGGAAGGGTTTGGATATTCTATTAAAATTTATGGACAAAATGTATAAGAAAGATGAACTGTTAACTGTAGGAGACATGGTCAGACTTTGATGAATTTAGAAAGACGGGTGGTTGTTCCATAGAAGAGTATATCATGGAATTTAACAGACTATATACAAGATCGTAGAAATTCTATTTAGGGATTCCTAATTCAGTGCTGGCTTTCAAATTGTTGTATTGTGCTAGAGTGTCACACATGGACATACTCTTGGTCTTAACTTGAATTAGGTTCTCAGAAAGGGACATACTTTTGCTTCAGATCTCTAGAGTTTTAAAAAAAATTCCTGGGAAAGCAGTTATTTCCAGCCATTTTCATGACACAAATGGGACATCTGGCAGTGTCACCAATGCTCACAGCATTTTGAGACCATTCGGATACGGGGCCCAGGGACAAAATCCTGCAACTCCCTCCCTGACAGCACTGTGTGTGTACCTACACTTAATGGACTGCAGTGGTTCAAGAAGGTGGCTTACCACCACATTCTCAAGGGCAATTAGGGATGGGCAATAAAACTGCTGGCCTACCCAGTGACACCCACATCCTGTGAATGAATAATAAAAAAATGCTTCCTATCCTTCAGACAATCCCTTATGAATTCATAGATTTTATGATTTTTTTTTGTCTGAATTTGAATTTCTGTCATTGGCTTGCTGCAATGTTCTAGTGAAGACAAAGCAAACTGGAGAAACAGCACCTCATCTTCCGAGTAGGCACTTTATAGCCTTCTGGATTTAACATTGAGTTCAACAACTTCAGACCATAAACTCTGTCCTCCATTTTGATCATTTTTCCCCTAGCCCCCTCCCCTACAGGGCAAGTCTGTAACTTGTTCTTATGTTTTGCTTTCACAGAGCGCTGACCCTTGTTCTGCTATTAACACATTCTGCTATCTGACCTTTATGCCACTATTAGCACCTGCCTTAGTTTTTAACGCTATCATTACCATTCCCTTTGTTTTGTGTCCCTGACACCTTTGTCAAATCTCTCCTGAGCTCCCACCTATCCCTGACCTCCTAATTTGCTCCACCTGCTCCACCCCCTCTCTTCAACGGTAGAAAACAGGTCACATTTTTACCTCTCTTCAGCACTGAAAAAGAGTCATTCAGACACGAAACATTAACTCTGCTTCTCTCTCCACAGATTTTGCCAGACCTGCTGAGTTTTTCCAGCATTTTCTGTTTTGATTTCAGATTTTCAGCATCTGCAGTATTTTATTTTTATTATTATGGAAGACTAAAATGCGGAAGTAGGGTGTAGATCAGATTGGATTGGCAGGAATGGGAGGGGATAAACATGGACTGTAGAGAAGGAAAGGGGGGTTAATATGGCACAGGAGGGAAGAGTTGCATAGAGACTCGTGTGTGGTGGTGAGAGGGAAGGCTTGGACCATAAGGGACGCTTTGTACAAAGACTCATGCAGGTGGGGAGGGAGACAGTGTTGTGGTTAGGAACCATGGAAGGAACTGTGGAGCTGAGTGACAGGGAGTCATAGTCCAGGTACTGAGGCTAAAAGGTCCAGATGAAAGATTAAAGGCAGTTCTGGGGCTCTAAGGACCACATAGTCGGGTGAGAAATTAAAGGCGTTCCTGGGGTTATGTGGACCACTAGTCGGGTTGAAAGATTAAAGGCAGTCCAGAGACTTCGCGGGCCATACTACAGGGTTATGGATGGCATACATGTCATGGTTCCGTTCCAGGGAGGGGCAAGGCCAGTGTGGTCACCGGGGATCAGGCATAACTTGGTGAGCAAGGCGTGGTCATTGTCTCACACTCAGTGGTGATGGGGGTGTCTGTCTTGGTGCTGGGCTGCAGATGGGATGGTCATGGTCAAGGGACGCATCTGCAGCCCTGTAAATGAGGTAAAAGGAAATAAAGAGTGGCACTCGAAGCTCTATTGTGTGGGGCGTTGGACACATCTGTATAACACAGTGCACACAAGGTGGGGAGAGGTGAGGTCCACATGGGGCATGGGCACATCAACAGTGATGGCCTCCTGGGGGAGGGCTGGAATGTCCACATGAATGACAATGGGATCTAGAATTACTGGTGAAGGCTGCAGAATAACTGGAGGGAGAACTACTTGCACATCATGGGTTTCCTGGATGATTGGGGGGGACATGAGCTATTATGCTTTGATTCTTGCTCTCAAATAATTTTCTTTTTCCAACAGTTTTAAAGCCATCCATTCACCACCACACCAACTAAACTCATTGCACCTGAACTTCCTTGGAGTGGCAATCAGTGTCGGATTGCCACTCTGCTCCTAGTATGTTACCTTAATTTTTCTTCCATCCTGTCTCATCCGACCTTCCAACTCAGGGTGGGCGAGATCCAGGCAGTGCAATGTGACCTGGGGCCTAGCGTCGGATGCAGCTCTGTCGCATATAAGGAGGCCACCCCTTTTTTATAGCACTAGCTGTGTAAACCATGTAAGTTAAAGGCCCAGGCAAGTTTAAAGGCCAGGGAAAAGATAAGTGTTTAAGGTAACTGGGTAGGATCTGTGGGTTGGGGGGGGTTGAGAGAGTAGGAGGGGGTTGGGGCTCGAGGGGGGGCACGAGGGCAGTGTGGGGGCATTGTCCATGGGTTGGGCCGGGCCTGAGCAAAGTTTCAGGCCTCGGTGGGGTGTGGCAGGGTGGGCCTCGGAGGGGAAGCGGGTGGGATTCGGGCCTGGTGAGGGCTAGGGGGTGAGAGTTGGGCCTGGCAATGGGAGGGAGAGTCCCATGGGTTGGGGAGTTCCTGTCGGGGGGGGTGTAGCCCCTTGGATGAGTCCCATGGAAGGGTAGTCGGGGGGCAGGGTGTGGGGGGAAATCCCTGGGGGTCGATGGGATGGGGTAGTCCCATGGGAGGTCAGTGTGGGTCTCTACAATAATTACCCAGAGCTTAGAAGTGGTTTTAATCTTTCTAACTTTGCCAGGGTAACTACTGGCATCGCCGAGTCAAAACCATCCACAGATTTAAATTGCATTATTGGATGGTTCCCAGTGCAGGGCAATTACCCAGGGGAAGTTTGCATTTCGGGCAATTGCCGTGCAAACCTTACCTGTGAATTTCCAAAGAGGATTCTCCAGCGCATCTTTGGGGTACCTCCCCCCCAACCCTAGGTATGACGCCCAGGAGCTCTGAAGTTACAGCCCATTATTGTTCTTAAAGCATATACTTGCGATAGGAACGATAATGGCCATTCAGTTGCCTACTTGAGTGATTTCTTCAGATTCTTTCAGATGTTATCCATCTCCCTCATAATCTGACTACATAATTGTTTGCTATCTTCATCGAAATCGAAACACAAGAAGACCAGCCATGATCTTATTAAATGCTGCAGCAGGCTCGAGGGTCCGAATGGCCTACTCCTGTTCCTACTTCTTATGTTCTTATATGTTATAATATTACCAGAAATTCCTCCTTCAAGTAATTTAAGAATATATACAAACATACGAACAAGGAGCAGGAGTAAGCCTAGAATACTGTGAACAGTTTTGGTCCCCTTATCTAAGGAAAGACATACTGGCATCGAAGGCAGTCCAGAGAAGGTTCACTAGGTTGATACGGGGTATGGAGGGATTTTCCTATGAGGAGAGGTTGAGTAGGTTGGGTCTGTACTCATTGGAGTTTAGAAGAATGGGAGGTGACCTTATTGAAACATATAAGATTCTTAGGGGGCTTGACAGGGTAGATGCTGAGAGGTTGTTTCACCTTGTGGGAGAGTCTAGGACCAGAAGGCATAATCTCAGAGTAAGGGGTCGCCCATTTAAGACAGAGATGAGGAGGAATTTCTTTTCTCAGAGGGTAGGGAATCTGTGGAATTCTTTACTGCAGAGGGCAATAGAGGTTGGACCCCTGGATCGTTAAGTATATTCAAGGCTGAGATAGACAGATTTTTAATCAGTAAGGGAATCGAGGTTTATGGGGAAAAGGCAGGGAAGTGGAGTTGAGGATTATCAGATCATCCATGATCTCATTGAATGGTGGGGCAGACTCAATGGGCTGAATGGCCTACTTCTGCTCCAATGCCTTATGGCCTTAAGGTCTTCAGCCCCTCGAGCCTGCTCCACCATTTAATAAGATCATGACTGATAGTAACCTGAAATCTGCATCCTACCTACCCCTGATAACTTATCACCCCCTTGCTTACCAAGAATTTATCCACCTCTGCCTTAAAATATTCAAAGACTCTGCTTCCACCACACTTTCAGGAAGAGTTCCAAAGACTCACAACCCTCAGAGTGAAAAAATCTCACCTCATCTCTGTTTTAAATGGGTGACCCCTTATTTTTAAACAGTGACCCCTAGTTCTAGATTCTTCCACAAGAGGAAACATCCCGTCCACATCCACCCTGTCAAGACCCCTCAGGATCTTATCTGTTCAATCAAATCTGGTGAACAGGGAAGAATGTGAGCAGATTACTGGAATTTCAATTTCTTCTCTAATCTTATGTGGAACTAAGAAGACTTTCTGGTATTCTTTGAGGAGTTGTCATTTCATAACCACAAAAACACAGTTAACGAGAAGCAACCAAAATTAGGAAAAATGTGTTGAAATGTGGATGGATTAGGAAAGCTATATTTAATTTAATTTTGCCAGTTTTATAAAATAATAGCTTTAAAAATTGATGAAGTTAATATAAAATTGGCCATCTTCCTATGTCTCTGAGTTAGAAGTGGAAGATTGTGGGGAAGTATTAAGGCCATAGGCTTGAATACAGAACAGTTCATCTAGTGGTACAGCAAGCTTGTTTCTGTTGATAAATCACTTCCAAAATATGTAAATCAGGCTCCTATGAAGTGCATAGCACACTGATTGCCATTTTATGAAGGAGCTTGTCATATAGTATGCAATGTGTGTATTCCAGCCAGTTTCACTGGTCGCACTGCCAAAGAAGTCCCAGAAAGATAAGTTTAAATTAGTTTTCGATGCCAGGCTAATCAGAAATGCTCCTTAAGATCCCATAGAAATAATCTGCTATTACCACCCCTTTCCCCCACCAGTTGTGCCTTTCCACCACTCCAACCAAATATAGGACGTAAAAGCTTATTTTAAAGATAAAATGAACCACTTTTGAGAATTTGCTTCTCAAATCCAATGATTTTTATCAAAGTAAAACTGGTAGCCACTTTTACTCTGCTCATATTCTCTTGTGTTTTCAGTTTTAATGCCCTTCATAAAAGCATATTCTGTAGGAATAATTAAATTAAATTAGAATCATTACACATTCATTTACAATAAATTAATGATTTCTAATAAATGTATTAGGTTAAAGTAGAAATTTATTGCAGCAACTTACTTGAATTTTCAGCAAAATGACAATATAATTAATTATTAACATTATGTATTACAGTAATTACTTTGGTAATAATGTTTAATTCTAATGAAATACTTCACATTACGAACATAATGGATATTAATATTGAAATGTTAGTACTAATTTTGCAGCAATCAATGAGAAGAAATGTATTTGGTAGGAATTGATCATCTGACCTACTAGATTGAAATGAAGTGAAGCCAAATGTTAAAGTAACACTGGTCTTTTAAGACCATCAGTATGGGCATTCTTTTGCAGTTTGTTATTATTTTTGAAGACCAGACTTTATCATAATTACAACATTACAGAAGTTAAGGACAAAGGATAGCACTGCATTCCATCAAAACCCATGTTCTTTGTACCCCAATTCTTCCATTCTTTTTACATAAAGGTGCAATATTTCACATTTACCAGCTTGAATTTCATTTCTCTGCCCAAATACATAATTTATCTAAACACTTAGGCATCCTTTAGCCCTGATACTGATAGGGGAGGGTTTTCTGAATGATGGAGTGCAATGTAATTTTGATTGGACATCCACATTCTGTAGAGTTTTAATGCCATGCTTCAGACATGATCCCCAAACAGAAGCTAGTCTGATTGATCAACGGCTTCGAGTCAGGTGGGGGAGGAATCCAGAGCATCAGGTATGGAGCCTGCAGCTGCTAATCTGAGCATGGCAAGATGGGTGGAGGGCAACGGTTCTAGGCACATCCCTAGCTGCGAGGAGGCCTTTGATCCCAGGGAAGTAGGTAAGCTTGGGAGCCTAGAGAAAAAATACTCCTTCTCCTGCTGGCCCTCAAGAATTTTATCTTTTCCTTGAAGCTGTCCTTGCCTCTTTTGAACTGCCAAAGCCTGGGAACCATGGCAGGCCAGGGTTAATCTTGTAAGGGACGTTCAAAGTGGGGCTCCATGCCGCATTACAGTATTTAAGTGGCCAAATTGCTTCTGTTGAAACTGGAAGTGGATGCAGGTTGGAGGCAAAGCAAGGTCGGTTTTGAGATTTAAGAGATGACTTCTCAACAGGCGAGGGATTAAGGTTCACCCCACTGCCTCCGCTCTTCTTCCCATTTTCAGTATTGATGGTAAATTTGATAGGCTTACATTTAGTTTCAACTTCCAGGTCATTAATATAAATTAGAAAGATTTGGGCTGGGATTTTCCGTGCCCGTTCGCAGTGGGTGTTATGGCTGGCAGGAGTGGAAAATATCACAAGCGGGACAAAAATCAGTTTTATGTCATTGTGAAACCAATTTGCGATCGTTTGCTCCACCTGTCAATGGTGGGTTGCGTTTCCTACCACTGCACATTGGGAATGTCATTTTAATACATTTGCATCTTGTTATAAGCCCTGCTCACCAGAATCATCCCGCCACACTGGATCATCAGGCCACATCAGTGTGCAAATAGAACTACAGGTTTCACAATGGGCCATAAACAACGTGCACCTGGAGACCTGCACTTCGCTCATCACTTCAAGGTTAGTTGGCCTACCTTGCATTGCACAGCGCTCGCTGAAATCAGCACCAGGCTTCGCAGGCAGCACCACATCACTTTCAGGGGGTGTCACAGGCAAGTCTCTACCTACTAGACCAGCGGTAAGGTGAGGGTGGCTTTTAATGGGCTGCAGGGTTAGGGCTGCACTGGGGAAGGGAGGACGTAGCCTGAGGCATGGGAGGGGGCTGCAGGGCTAGGCCTGTACTGGGGAAGGGGCCATGTGGCCTCTGACAGGAGAAGGGGCTAGAGGGCTAGATCTATACTGGGGGTTATGATTGGGGAAGGTTGCACTCAGGCACATGACTGGGGGTGGGTCAAGGAGGGGTATATGTTGAATAGTGTAAGAGCCCTCAAGATGGCAATGGGTGAGGTCCACATGGGCCATAGGCACATCCACTTCAAAATGTTTGGGGGCTAACAAATGGATATGCAGCAGAAGCATGATGGGATCAAGGAATACAGGGGGTGGATGGGGAGGTCTGAACATGAGGGACCTGAACATGAAACTCCTCCAGGACAATGGGAGGGGTTTCCATACTCACACAGGGAGGGTCCAAGCTGGTCTGGCAGTGAGAGTTCTGCACTATCATCTTCGAACCTGCAGTGATGGAACAGTACAGAATTAAAATAAGGAGAAGTTGTGCCGGTGAGGGCTCTGTGAGCGGATTGGAGGGCAGCTACATGGACTGCAGGGACTGATTACTTTGGCATGCAACTGAACTGCGCATTCCCAAATGAGGACAGAGGCACAGCTGAGATATAGCTTTCAATGGCAGTGCAGGGAATCAGGAAAGTGAAGCAATGGTGCCCATTTATGTAAGACTAATCCCGCAAAGTGGCACTAATTGATCTTGTTTTGACCCCTTGTTCTCAGTGTGGAAAAACCCCAAAGTAATAACAAACTCCAAAGCAGTTGGGTGAATGGACAAGCTCCAGAAGCCTGTTAGAAAGTTGGCACTGGACGGTTCACTGAAAAGGAGCCTCGGGCCCCCATCTAGTAATCTCATTTCCTGAATGAAAATTTACCCTCATGTTTATCCCCAAGAGTGCAGCATTAGAGTGCAGTGAATGAGACTCCCAGCACCTTGGCTGAAAGCAGTGCATCCAAGCGCCTGGCCAAGGCAATGACATTGCAATTGGTTATGTTGTGAGGGAAACCTTAATATGCACCCTGCACTGATCATCATTTCAGGGCAAGTGCTCTCAACACGGGAACAAAGTCCTTGAATCCACATTCACTGTCAAGTCATTGACAGAAAGAGGACCCTTGGAGACTAATGCTGACACATGTCTCTTTCTCATTGATACTGCAGAAAGGAGACCTTCAGGAAGATGGAGGCTGAATTTATCACTGCCTGCATTATCGCTTACTGGCAGGACAGAAGGAGAAGATTGCAATGGAGGTGCCTGAACCACCAAAGGGAGGAGTAAGACCCTCAAGACCAAGGGCCAGCAGGGCCTCCTCTGGATGCAGAGGAAGAGAGACTCACAGGGACGTTGTGTGTAGGCGGCACACAAGACCCGGGGTCTATAGAACTCGCATGTTTTAACTGCAGATGAGTGAAAACCAGTCTTTCCGACAGCTCCACATGTCCAGGGATGTGGTGATTCACATTTACCACATCCTCTAGTAATTGGCGCCACAGGGACGGGGAGGGCACCCATTGCAGGAGGCTGTGAAAGTGACGGCTCTCTGAGCTTCTACACCAGTGGCTCCTTCCAGCGTCCCACTGGGAACCTGTGTGGGATCTCTTAAGCGTACACACACAAATGCAATCATGAGGTCACAGACATCCTTTTTGCCAAGGCCCCTATTTATGTCGACTCCAACAGAGATCAAGCAAGCCAAGATGCCAGAGCACTGGGCTTTGCTTGGATTGTCAAATTCCCACAGGTCCAGGGTGCCATCAGTTGCACTCATGTGGCTATAAAAGCTCCCTGGCAACAGGCACTGCAATACATAAACTGGAAAGGCTTCCACTCGCTCAATGTACAGCTGGGCTGCAATCATAAGAAACTTAACATGCAGGTTTGCAGCAATTACCCAAGAAGCGTCCACGACTCATACATCTTGAGTAGACTGTAGATTCCAGACATCTTTGGGGGACTAAACAGAATCCAGTGTTGGCTCCTCGGTGACAAACAGTACCCACAAAGGACATGGCTTATGATGCCTGTGCAGCAGCCTCAGACTCCTGCAGAGAGAAGTTACAATGAGGCTCATGGCACTTGCTGAACATTGGTGGAGCACACCATAGAGATCTTACAGATGCGATTCTGATTCCTCGACAGACCTGGCGGAACACTTCACAGGCTTTCAAGGATCGTTGTGGCTTGCTGTGCACTGCACAACCTGGCACTGCAAAGGGCGGAGGATTTGCCAGATGATGAGATGGAGGATCTGCAGGTCCCCTCCGATGAGGAGGACTTTGAAGCGAATGAGGGTGATGAATTCGATGAAGATGAGACTGCAGGGAAAGAGGCCATAGCATGGACCAGACGAGGCTGACGTGCAGTGAGGTACTGATAGCCACCAGATTCCACCAGGAGGATGACAAGTTGTAGTGAGTACCCATTTGGACAAGTGCCCTCCCTCATGGGCCAGCTTGAACTCCAGCATTGCAATTCCTCTCATTTCACCCACTCAATTCAATATGAGAGCGAATAGTTCCACATCAGGGTCACATTGTCCTGCTCCTTTGAAGGATAATGAGCTCTCAGTACCATGTGTTCTTGCTGAGATGAGGTGATAACTGGAGGAGGGCATCCCGGCATCAGACGTCAGAAGGTGCTGCCTCTTCAAGCATCTATCCAGCATCCCCGTTGCAATGGCACCCTATCAGAGCCAGGAGCTGTTGGTCAATCCTCAGTGGTCTTCTAGCTGTGTGCCTTCAATGTGACAAGGCTCTTCAAGGAGATCCATCTGAAGCAACGGAACGACACATTCTGTGTAACATCGATTGTGAATCAAATAATTCACATTTGGAACAAGGCAGCCGATGACATTCCGCTGCTGGTGAATCCATTTATAGATGGCTCAGTCATCTGTAATGCATTCTTCAAAATCACACTGACATCCAGCACTCTCAGTTAGGGATCCTGGGCTGCAGTTATCCTCAGCTTGATAAGGACGTGGATCATCTGAGCCTGATGACGTCAAACACTTGCCTGCCAGACATTAAGATGCCTCCTCTTTAACGCAGTCATTGTGCCCTCATGGCCAGCCCTGGACTTTGCCAAGTCTAAAATGCACACACACCATGAAGCCCTCAAGGGCACATGTCATTGCTAATAAAGACCACACTCCTGCTTCAGTATATCCTTGCTCCTTTCCCATTGTTCACCTACACATTATGTAAAGCAACCATGTGGGTTTCCAGAGCCTGCTCAAAGCCTCTATTGCTTGCCAGGACTGGCCATTTGAAATTGGCAGTAGTAACTTTGCTGAGTGCTCTGGTGAGGGGTCGCATAGTGCTGCATCCTTCGTTTGTGATGAGAACCTTGTCCTCGCAAGACACACAGATACAGGGTGAGAGATGCTGAAGGTTGGACATTTGAGCATGAAGACAATAACGTGGCCAAGAGGGGCTGAGCTTCGTCACCTTGAGGTTGCAAGGTGCCCCCACTTATTTGTGAGCTTAGCAGATGTACACTCTGAAAGTCAAAAACGTGGTTGGCTGGCAGTTGTACACACAAGCTCTGAAAATGGGCTCATAGCATGAAAACCTTGCCAAGAGACAGAGAACACATGGAGTTGTATGATATATGACCCTTCTCCATGTGTGAACATGGCAGGTGCACCCTCCTTGGCCTGTGGAGTTGGGGGTGATGGGGTCACAGGAAGAGGGGATTTGGATGGGCCAGAGTCCTAGAGTCACCTAGGTGGATGGCCCTGGGGTGGCCAACTGCTAGTCCTCCTCCCTAAGGATGCCTTAGGCCACCTGACTGACTCCTTGAGGATATGGGGCAGCTGGGGTGAGATCGAGGTGACTGCGCCACCTCTCACATTGACACTGACGGACGCCACCAAGGGCTGCAGTGATGGAGTCCAGCTCCTGCAGCAGTGCAGGAATAATGTCTTGGACCAAGGTCCCCATGGCATCTGCCATCCCGTCAGTGTTGACCTCAGTGTGCATGCACCACAGACTGAATGGTGATGGACTCCTCCATCGTACGTTGCAATCTGAGGAATGCAGCTGTCATCCCTTCCTGATGTTCCTGCGATTGTCGCTGCAGCTCCACCAACTGATTTAGGACTGAGTCCTGAAGCTCGTCATCAGAATTTGACTCAGCAGAATCATGGCCTCCAGTGGTCCTCCAAGTGCCAGCGACCTCGGGTGTCCCTACCTCTGCCTGTTGTGGAAAAATGTTCTCTGTGCTCACCAGATTATGACCCAGAGGTTGCTCTAGATCTAGGTCCCACCAAGGTGTGTGTCTCTGTGCTGGTGGGGGGCATGGGTGAGTGCTGTGATGGGTCTTCAAAGGTACTGTCCTCGGGTTCCTCATCCGTGGTGTCCTTGGGGCTGGGGCTAAGGGCCTAGCTTGCTAAGAGCCTCAGGTGCTTCGTAGAGATGCCTATGAAAGAAAGTAAAGATAACAGTGTATGGCAGCTGAATAATAAAATAGGACAGCGCTCTCAGAGTATGGTCGTCTGAGGGATGAGCTGGTGCAGAATCCTCACATGGGCGTTTGCCGCCCACCTCACATCTGCGCCCTCTCCGGCCGGCTCAAAGGTATGATTTTCAAATGGAGTGAGAACCTTGAGTTCACAGAATTGTTACAGTAAAGAAGGAGGCCATTCAGCCTATCATGTCTGCACCGGCTCTCTGAGCATTTTAACTTAGTGCCAATCTCCTGCCTTTTCCCCGTAATCCTGCACATTGTTTCTATTTAAATAATCATCCAATGCCCTCTTGAATACTTCAGTTGAACCTGCCTGCACCACATTTCCAGGCAGTGCATTCCAAACCCTAACTGCTCGTTATGTGAAAAAGTTTTTTCTCACCTCACATTTGCTTCTTTTGCAAAACACTTTAAAACTGTGCCCTGTGGTTCTTGATCCGTTTAGGAGCGGCAACAGTTTCCTCGTGATTTTGAAAACTTCTATCAAGTCTCCTCTTCGCCTTCTCCTCTCCAAGGAAAACAGTCCCAACTTCTCCAATCTTTCCTCATAACTGAAGTGTCTCTTCCCTCGAACCATTCTTGTAAACTTCTTCCGTGCTCTCTCCGATGCGTTCACATCCTTCCTACAGTGTGGCACCCAGAACTGTACACAATGCTCCAGCCAAGGTCTAACCAGTGTCTTATGTTAATTCATCATAACCTTCCAGCGCTCCACCCCCAGTCTGGGACCTCTCCCTTTTATTGTGTGCGAGTTTGTCCTGTGTAAAGACAGACGGAGAGAGTGTGAGCAAGACACATGCCAGGGCTGATGATGAGGATGCCTGCCATGTGTGGGTGGTGAGTGGAGACATGGACAGGATGAGGACACAATCTCCAGAGGAACTGAGGCCAGATGGAGATGTGAAGGTGTGTGTGAGAATGAGTGATGATGTCCCTTGAGCTGGCAGCATGCAAGAGCCCCTGTGATTGTATGACAGGCTTGTGAGTGTGTGCGTTGAAAGTGATGAGATGGTTGACTTGCCCTGGCAGCACAGATGAGATCATTCACCCCCTTTCTGCACTGGGTGGCTGACCTTTCGTAGGCAACGTTAGCACTGAGCACAGTTGCCACCGCCTCCCAAGCTGGGGTGGTGAGATTGGTGGGCCTCCTACAGCCATCACGGGAGTAGAGAACATGATGGCATGCCTCAACTGCGACCAGCAGGCATTTGAAGGAGGCATTACTGAATTTGGGGGCTGCTGCCTTCTTCCCTTTTGGGGCCATCTGTCGTATCTGTAGCAGCCCTGGGCTGGAAAGAATGGATACTGTTAAATATGGCGCCTGGAGCGAGGAACCAGTGAGCTGACAGAGGGGCGGGTGAATCAGAGGACACCTGCCAGCGATCTGGTGTTTTGCCCGTGCCTGTATAATTAATGAGGTGGGAAGCGGATGATATGCCGCGAAAACCCACCATTGCAGCATGCAGGAGAAATGTTGCTTTTCACGCCTGTTCCCGCACTTACTTCAATGTGGGGAATATTCTGCCCTTGGGGTCCAAGCATAGATCACTACCTCACTCAGTATCTCCCTCCAGTTTGACAATTCTTCTCATGCGTGTCCTCTATTTCTGATCCAGCTCCATTTTCTATCCTGGATTTCATTGATTTTTAGTCTAATTTGGAGCTTTGTGTGGAACTTTTGTCAGAAGCTTGCAAAACTGCAGACAAATTGCTTCATAAGGAAACTATCACCTACTTTATATGCTTTACCTACTTTGCATGCTGTGCCTTCAAATAAGTCAAGGGAGTTAATCATGAAACATCTTCCTTTTCAAGATCCATTCCAGCTGTTTCTTATTAAATTATAATGATGTTAATACTTAAAGATAGTTAAATAATGACCCCTGCTGCACTTATCCAGTTTCTTGTGCTCCCATTTGTATCTGCCTTACCCTTCCACCTCCTTCACATTCCCTTAAGGCAGAATTTTATGACCTCTCTTGCCAGCGGAATTTTCAGTTGCCATTGAAGTCAATGGAGTTTTGAATGGCTCGCTGCATTTTATGGCCCCGCCCTGCCATGATGGGACTTAAATGTCTTTCATTCTTCACATTATGTCTTCTCTGCCATTGAAACACCTCTTGCTTTCTGTTCAAGCACCTTACTAGTTATTCTCTTTTTGCTCGTGCATGTATTTCTCTCCTATTCCTTTCTTCTGTTTCTTTTTAAATGCTGTTCTTCAGTTAATATCTTCCATTTATATTCTCTCCACAGATGCTGTCTGACCTGTTGAGTGATTACAGCATTTCTGATTTTTGTGTTGGGTTATGCAGCACTGACTTTAAGTCAGGACATGAACTGAGGTGAAGTGAGCAGGAAGCCTGCATGGAGCCATGAATGTGAGGCCTGGAAGTTTTAACTACCCAGCGTTAATTTCAATATGACTGATGGGCTACCCATGTTCTCATGATGGAAATTGGGCATGCACAGTTTACAGCAGGTTTCTTGGAAAAGGATTTTGTCCATTGGTTTGACCATAGTTCTGGAAACAACTGAGGCAGCAGAGATATATTGTCCAGTTTTCTAACACCTACCTGAAGATCCTGGTAGATGAAGTCAGGACAAGGATGGAGGTAGTGCTCCCCATTAGCAACATAAGTTTGTCTAGGCCATACATGTGCAGGCCTGGATAGGGTTAATATCTGGTTTTGGTGTTGGTGTTGTTTGTAATCAAGTGACTCCATAGAGTCATAGACTCATAGAGGTCTACAGCACAGAAAAAGGCCCTTCGGCCCATCAAATCTGCGCCAGTCAAACAAGTACCTAACTATTCTAATCCCATTTTCCAGCACTAGGTCCATAGCCTTGTATGCCATGGCATGACAAGTGCTCATCCAAATACTTCTTAAATGTTATGAGGGTTTCTGCCTCTACCACCCCTTCAGGCAGTGAGTTCCAGATTCCCACCACCCTCTGGGTGAAAAAATTCTTCCTAACATCCCCTCTAAACCTCCTGCCCCTTACCTTAATAACCCCCTGGTTATTGGTCCCTCCACCAAGGGGCAAAGTTCCTTCCTGTCCACCCTATCTATGCCCCTTATAATTTTATACACCTCAATCATACCCCACTCAATCTTCTCTGCTCCAGGGAAAATAACCCCAGTCTATCCAATCTCTCCTCTCTACTAAAACTCTCCAGCCCAGGCAACATCCTGGTAAATCTCCTCTGCGCTCTCTCTGGTGCAATCACATCCTTCCTATAACGCAGATTCCAGAACTGCAATACTCTAGCTGTGGCCTAACCAGTGTTTTATGCAGTTTCAGCATAATCTCCCTGCTCTTATATTCTATACCTCAGCTAATAAAGGCAAGTATCCCATATTCTTTCTTAACCACCTTATCTACCTGTCCCGCTACCTTAAGGGACTGGTGGACATCCATACCAATGTCCCTCTGATCCTCGGTACTTCCCAGGGTCCTACCATTCGTCGTGTATTCCCGTGCTTTCTTTGCCAAAGTGCATCACCTCACACTTACCCAGATTAAATTCCATTTGCCACTGATCAGCCCATCTGACCAGCCCGTCTATATCCTCCTGTAAGTGGTAAGTACTCTCCTGCTGCTGGTTTGCTCAGTTGGCTAAATGGCTAGCATGACATTCAAAGTAATAGTAACACTGCAGGTTCAATTTCTGTTTCAGTGAGGTAGATTAGGAACTCCCTCCTTGACCTGTCCCTGAGAGTGGAAGGTAATGGCAAACCACCACTGACAAAAACTGCCAAGAAAGCAGCTCAGCGTGAAGCAGCAGCAGTGAGTCATGGACCTACTTTTGGGCAGAGCACACATGACATGACTCAACTGCAATTTTAATCACATGCTCAATTCCCATGGAGTCAGGTTTAATATCAGAATTTATGTGTTCTTTTCAGAATTTAACTGTCGTAGTTTAAAATTAATTTTATAGGGGTACATTTGCAAAGTTCCTTTCCTAAAATTTAGACTTGTTAGAAAGGAGAGTGGTTATTACAGTACAACGCTAATTCTGTAACCCATGTTCCAGTCTGATAAGGTTTGACACAGAATGAATCCTCATAAAACAATCCCTTAGATCTTTACTGATCTTATATAAGTCATAGCAATAACAGGCAAAAATCGTTTCATCATGCAACATGTACATCACAGTTAAAGAATCTAAACACAACATTCTCAATGATTGTATGGAGGAGGGGGGTTTGCAGTGCTGTGGGAGGTCTATGTTGTCATGATAGCCAAACACAATACTGATAGGAATCTCATTACGACCTATTGTATAATTTCAATGTTATTAATGATCTTCAAATAAAGCCAGCATGTTTACGCATAAAACAAGACTAATCTCAGTCCTTTGCAGAATATATTGAACTGTCTGCCTGTTCAAGTGAATCCTTTAGTGTGGACTCAAAGGACAGCAAAGCCCTTCCTTGATGTTTCAGTCAATATTCCACCCTCAGTCCCCCATCACTGACAAAATTAGTTAACCAGTCATTCATCATGTTGTGGCAGCTCAGCTGGTAGCATTCTTGCCTGAGTCCACAAAGGTGCAAGTCCCATCCCAGGACTTGAGCACAAAAAGACAAAGGCTCAGTGCAGTATTGAGCTGAGCCACTGCATGTCAGAGGTTCTGCCTTTTGGAAGAGATGCTAAACTGAGGTCCTATAATTCCATAACACTATTTTAAAGGGCAGAATTTTCTGCTTGACGTGCGGGGGGCGGGTCCCACACGTCAGCATGTAAAATGTCACGTGATGACATCGGGCGAGTGTTCCGACATCACCGCGCATCATCGCGATATTTCACTGGGTGGGCACGCAATGAAGTTCGACGCGAGCCCGCTATTAATTAATGGGCTGGTTAAGGCCCTTAATTCATCAACCGATGCTGATTTTTAGGTGCCCATGCGATTTTTGGGTCGGCGTACAGGTGTAACAGGCAGGCGGATAAGAGACTTTTCTCTGAACCTCATCCACGGGCGGGGTAAGAGGGCTCAGTGGGGTTGTCAATCGGGTCTGTGAGTATTTAATGCAGAAAGATTTTTAAGCTTGCCTGTGTGATCTGTAGCAGTTCAGAATAAATTCCAGCAGCTTTCTGTGTACTTTAAATCTTCAGGTCAGCACTATTCAGTCAGTAATCTTTATCGAGCCTGCAGCTTTCCGGAGGCCTCCCCTTAGCCTGAGTATAGGTTCTGACATGTCCACTAGAGGCAGCTCCCCTGAGAAGGAAGGGAGAGCTATAATAAGGAGGAGGCTGAGAGTGCACATTCAGCCTCCAGGGGAGCCACCTTTGGGAGTACTGGCACAGGCATGAGGGACGCAGGTCCAAGGTGGAAGGGGCCACAGAAGACACCACTATCCTGCTGCCAGGGTATACAGGTGGCGAAGCAGCTACCTCAATATGACTGAGGTGCAGTGCCGAAGGAGGCTCCGTCTCTTGAGGGAGACAGTCAACTATATCTGTCAGATGATTGGCCCTGAGATCTCTCCTAACTATGTGGACGGACACCCCATCCAGTGGCTCTGAAGGACACAGTTGCCTCAACTTCTATGCGTCTGGTTCCTTCCAGGGCTCAGCAGGTGATCTTTGTGGTGTCTCCCAATTAGCTGTCCACACTTGTGACAAGAAGGTCACAGATGCTCTGTTCAGACGTGCATTGACATTCATCCACTTCCACTGCGACCAGGCAAGCCAGACACAGCGAGCCAGAGGCTTCGCGGCTATTGCTCGCTTCCCCCGTGTCCAGGGTGCAATAGACTGCACACACGTGACCATCAAGGTGCCAGCAGGTGAGCCCAGTGCCTTTGTCAACAGGAAGGGCTTCCACTCCATGAACGTGCAGATAGTGTGTGATCACAGGATGCTGATTCTACACGTCTGTGCAAGGTACCCAGGCAGCTCCCAAGACACCTACATCCTCAGACACTTCCAGGTGCCGGGGCTCTTCAGTGCTCTGACTCGGCTTGATGGTGGCTGCTGTGTGACAAGGTGACTCATGACGCCTCTCCGCCATCCAACATCAGAAGCTGAGCAGCGGTACAATAGGAGCCACGCCTCCACAAGGGCTGTGGTGGAGAGCACCATCGGTCTTCTCAAGATGCTCTTCCGATGCCTGGACCGCTCAGGGGGTGCACTCCTGTACCACCCTGTTCATGTGTCGGTGATAGTGGTTACATGCTGCGCTCTCCACAATCTTGCACTGGAAAGAGAGGACGCAGTGGACAATGAAGACATTGACGCAGTGGATGGGGCTGCACATGATGAATCCAGCACTGATTCTGAGGATGAGCAAGCACAGGGGAATGCTCAGCTGCTAAATGCTGACCCGGTACTACGCCAAGGAGGCAGGGACACCCGGGAGACTTTAATCCAACGAACCTTCACTAAGCTCTGCACAAATGGCTCAGCAGGACCAGCCTTGCCTGGCACTTCCATACTCGGCATCTAAGTGCTAAATCTGCCAGGTCATCAGCTGCAATTAAGGGCTTTGGACATAAACCTCAATGTCAAAACAAACACTCATGACATTTATCTTAAACATACAAAATTTATCTTAAATATACAAATGCAGAACAAAGGAGCCACCCTGAGCCAAGTTAACACATCTGGTTTGTATTTTCACCATCAGAAGTTCTTACAAATCCAAAACAAAACGTTAATCAAGCAGAAAAAAATTATAAGTACCTAATCTCGGGCCAACACAAAAGCAACAGTGAGAATCCCGTGGTGTGCCTAAAGTGCCTTATGCTTTCGTCTATGGGTGCTATGACTTGGTGCTGCCCCATCGCTCAGAGTGTCTCTGAGACAGCCTGCTGACTCTGCTGTCCTGTTAGCCTCGATGACCTTGGCGGCCGTCCTCTGGCCCGTGGAGCCTGTACTGGACCTGCCTGGGAGGGAGCAGCCAGGTCCACTGCTGGCATTTCCCCAGTCGTCGCAGCCTCACCCGATGAAGCGGTCACTGGGAGAGGGGCGGAGCAGCTGGTGCCCTCATCCGGCGCGCCGTGAGAGGAGCCCGCAGATATGACAGGCAGCTGCTTTGCTAATGTGAGGCCATCCCGGACCTCCCTGCTCACCGTCGATGGATGGGCAATGAGCTGGGAAGCTTGAAGCCCACACCATCTCCCACATTGGCAATGACCAGCTGTGGCCATTGGCGCTGTGAGGCTTGCAGTCCGAGTGTAACCCCAGGAGAAGCTGTTTGTTCTCATGAAAGCCCCTCTCCATGAGAGTCGCCACTCTCTCAACGGAAGAAGCATGACACTCTGCCATGAGGCTCATTGTATCAGTGATGCTCCGCGTGCAGTCCTCCACCATGGACACCAAGTTAAGCATCGTCTCATGTATTGCTCCCAGATGCTCCCGCACACCCGGCCACATTTCCTGCAGCTGCTGCGTCTCGGCTAGCTCCAGAGGCACATCATCATGCTCTGACTGAGCACGTGCCTGGTCCCCTGCAATCCTCCAATTGCTGGCATCATCGGCACTCTCTGTCTCTGCCAGCTCCTCCAGCGATTGTGAAGTGCCCTCTCCACTGTGCCCCGGGACACTAGCTGAAGTTGCAATGCCCAAAGTGCTAGTATCTGTACTGGTGCTTGCCTCGCAGAAATGGTGTGACGCAGGTGACAGTTGAGGGCCCTCTGGTGTGAGAAGGGGCATCTACAATTGCTCCTGGTGGATAGGCTCTGATGATGCTGAAATTAACAAGGACAATGGATCAGTTGGCGTGTACAAAGTGACACACTTCATCCCTTTTCCCCAGGCTCATTATGCACTAAACCTTCCAGAACCGGTGGACACGAATATTGGTGGGGTGGCAAATAGTCAGGAGGAGACCCTTACATTACAGGCAGATACAGACAGGCTGGTCAGATGGCCTAAGGAATGCTAAATGGAATGTTATATGGATAAGTGTGAGGTGATGCACTTGGGCAGGACAAACAAGGCATGGGAACACACAATGAAAGATAGGACCATGGAAAGTAAGGAGGATCAGAGGGACCTTGCTGTGCATGTCAACAGGCCTCTTAAGGTAGCGGGACAGGAACATAAGGTGTTTAAGAAGGTAAATGCCATACTTGCCTTTATTAGCCGAGGAACAGAATGTAGGAACAGGGAGGTAATGTTCCAAGTGCAGAAAACACTGCCTAGGCAACAGCTATAGTTCTGTGTGCAGTTGTGATCAGTGCTTCATGGGAGTGATATGATTGGAGTGGAGAGAGTGCAGAGGTCGTTGACCAGATTGCTGGCTGGGCTGGAGAGTTTGACTTATGAAGAGACATAGCACAGGCTGGGGTTATTTCCCCTGGAGCAGATAAGATTGAGGGGTGACATGATTGAGGTTTATAAAATTATGGGGGGCAAAGATAGGGTCGACAGAAATGAACTTTTCCCCTTGGTGGAGGGATGAGTAACCAGGTGGCATAGATTTAAGGTAAGTGGCAAGAGGTTGACAGGTGATGTGATGAGCAACCTTTGCACACAGAGGGTGTTGGGAATGTGGAACGCACTGCCTGAAAGTGTGGTGGACACAGAAACCCTCCTAACATGTAATAAGTATTTGGATGTGCAGTTGTGATGCCATTGCATACAAGGCTATGGGCATAGTGCTGGGAAATGGGATTAGGAGACTTAGGAAGGTGTTTGACACACTCATTCTTGAAGGGCCGAAAGACCTTTTTCTATGATCCACACCTCTGACTCTATCACTCTGTGACTGAGCAATGTTACAACAATAACAAATCAAACAATCATCAGTGCTATGGATGTTGGGAGGACAGAGCGGATCTCACTGTTGGCATCAAATACCTGGCAGTTCCATCCCAGCCACACCGACACCAGTGGACCTGGGCGCATGGCGCCTCTCAAACTCCAGAGGTGTGAGAATGATGGAATCTGAGATGAAAAGGGAAAAAATGTATTTTAGAGATAATGTAGCTGGGAGCTATTGCTGTTGAGCTAGAGCTGTGAGATGCAGCTGCTGAGCTGTGCCTCTGGGCTTAGAGAAGATGTAGTTTGCATCAGCCATCCCAACAAATCAGAAAAGACTTGGGGTGGAACAAGTGGTCTTGTTCTGATGTTTCTGGATTTCCACAGCAGAGCGGAAGAGATTTACAGGTCATGTGGTATGCCGTTATTAAACCTAGAGTAATTGGCCTTGGGTAATATTACTGGATTTTTATAGTTAAACATCTATAAGGGAGTGTTGTCTGAAAGGTGTTTACTTGTGGGTCTGACCAAGTAGAGATTTTGGGGGAATGTTTTGTAAGACTAAGTTTAGCTGTGTAACTATAATCTTGTGTGCTTAAGTTTTCTTTTATTCTTGATAATAAAACTTTTACTGATAATTTTTAAAATTCCATAAGTATTACTGGACTTCTTGCTGCTGAGATCAGTACATCTTCTTCTTGTTTTCAGAATACAAAGGAAAAGGGTATGGCCTATAAGCCAAGTTGCCCTCTAGGATTTGGTTTGCGCAGCAATTAACACCGGTGGTGGTCATAACAGATAATTAACTAAGAAGTACTGTATGATAAGAAATTTAACTAACTTACGCCCATTGTTTTGCATTCAGCTTCATTTGTCTTGTGTATTTTCTTTTTTTCAATGTATTTTATTCAATTCTGTTGTCTTTGCCTGCACTTACAGATTAAGTAACACAGTAAATAAAAAAATTTAACTAAGAACATAGAAACAAGATTAGGTCATTAAGCCTTTTTTGCCATTCAGTGAGATCATGGCTGATTTGTCACCTAACTCCATATAATCACCTTTACCCCATATCCCTCAATACTTTTGATTAACAGAAATCTATCAATCTCAGACTTAAATTTAACAATAGGCCCAGGACTAACTATTGCTTGCAGAAGAGACTTCTAAACTTCTATCAACGTTTTCATTCATCAGAAGTGCTTTTGAACTTCACTTTTGTATGTCTGGTTCTAATTTTTAAGCAATAACCCCTAACCCTAGATTACCCCACCAGAGGAAATTGCCTCTTCCTATTTATCTTATCAATTTCCCTTTTATACTTTTCATGCCATGCTCGGGCATTTGATCACCTTCTTGATGACGTTAGCTGACAAGTTCTCAATGAATTAGCGCACACAGGGAGGCCATGTGTAGGTTGTCATCAACTCCCCTTTACTGAAGAGCTGGATGCAGTGTTGACAGTCAACAAGCCATTGGCATTCAATGGATTCTACCCAGATATTCTCAACAACCCAAGCGCAAATGGACAGATATAGCTTGCCAAATTCACCTCCAGCATCCTTGACATTGGGGTAATCCAACTGGGGAGGCGATGGCGTAGTGGTATTGTCACTGGACAAGCGATCCAGAGACCCAGGGTAGTGCCTGGGGACCTGGATTTGAATCCCATCACGGCAGACCCGCAGCAATGTGGTTGATTCTTAAATGCCCCCTGAAATGGCCTAGCAAGCCACTCAGTTCACAGGCAACTAGGAATGGGCAAAAATGCTGGCCCAGCCAGCGAAGCCCACATCCCATGAATGAATAAAAAAAAATCCTGGACATTTAGTGCTATTCCAAGAGTATTGCCATTCTAAAGCCAAGAAAACCAGCCAATGACCCCAAGCATTACTGTTCCATTACCCTTCAGTCTATAGTCTACAAGCTGATCAAACACCTCCCCCCTAATCGAATAAATCTGTTTTTAGAAACTACAGTCCCTAAAGGGCTTCAGGGAAGGAAGAAGCTGCTTTGATCAGGATCTTGCACTCATTGTCAACAGTGAAACAGGATTCTGGAAGCAGCTGAAGTCTGGAGCAACCACATAGCTATGTCATCATCAGACAATACTGTCTAGTGCAAAGACCTGCAACTGAAGCTTCCAACAATCATACCATGCCAAAATGTCTTCAGCTTATCAACATCCTAATGGGATCAAATCTATCTTGACGACAAGACCAATTGAACATGGGCCCTCAACAACAAGGTAAGAAAGAACTTAATGTTTCCTTCCATGGGAGGTGACTTACCTGTAACCCCCATCCAAAATACCTGGAAAATTACCCTGAGCAGGACCTATCGGCCTCATCTCATCAACATTGGCCAAAATGAAAAATACCAGTGTGAACATTGTGCGGAAACTTGTTGGAATGTCATGGGGAACACATCCAGGACACTTTGCATTACAACAAGGGCCACAGCATACTCTGCCTCAAAGTCCGACAGCCACCATCCAAAGATCGTGCACATGCAGCTAAATGCCACCAGGAGGACATTGTCAGGGACACTTAAATCTACTCCAGTGTATCCAAGTGTTTTCCCATATTGCCCCATCTGCCATTTGCCACAATGTCACCATGCCCGGTGAAATGGAAAATTTCATGAGTAACACCAACCTTCCTTTTCACAGAGAATGAAAAAAAAACAGCACAAAAGCATTTAAAAACATATTGGCCATTCTTGGTAACAGCAGCTAATATTTATGCACCCAATATCCAGATGGACAGAATCATGGGACGAAAGTAACATAAAGAACCAACACCTCATCACTGACCCAATAACTGAGGTGCCTGACTTAGACCTTCCCCGAAGCAGCAAAACCTGGATAACTTTCAGATTTAGCAAAGTGGCAAGTAACATTAGGATAAAAGCAAAATACTGCGGGTGCTGGAAATCTAGAACAAAAACAAAAATAGCTGGAAAAACTCATTAGGTCTGACAGCATCTGTGGAGAGGAATACAGTTAACATTTCAAGTCCGTATGACCCTTCATCAGAAGTAAGAAATATAGAAATGAGATGAAATATAAGCTGGTTGAAGGGGGTGGGACAGGAGAGCTTGATAGGGGGCCAGTGATAGGTGGAGGCCAAGAAGAGACTGCCAAAGATGTCATAGACAAAACGACAAAGTGGGGTTGATGGTGGTGATATTATCTAAAGGATTTGCTAATGGTGACATTAAGGGAAGCAAGCAGGACAAGCTAGTGGCAGATGGCCCTAGTGCGGGTAGGGTGGGGGGAAGGGATCGAAATGGGCTAAAAGGCGGAGATTAAACTACAGATCGAAATAAATTTAAAATTGGAGGGAAAAGAAAAAAATATAGTTCTAAAAAAATTATAAATTATTGGAAAAAGGGGGATCGGAAAGGGGGTGGGGATGGAGAAAAGAGTTCATGATCTGAAATTGTTGAACTCAATATTCAGTCTGGAAGGCTGTAAAGTGCCTAGTTGGAAGATGAGGTGCTGGTCCTCCAGTTTGTGTTGGGCTTCACTGGAACATTGCAGCAGGCCAAGGTCAGACATGTGGGCACGAGCTGTGGGCAGACATGTGGTGTATTGAAATGGCAAGCGACAGGGAGGTCTGGGTCATGCTTGCGGACAGACCGAAGGTGTTCTGCAAAGCGATCACCCAGTCTGCGTTTGGTCTCTCCAATGTAGAGGAGACCGCATTGGGAGCAGCGAATGCAGTAGACTAAATTGAGGGAAGTGCAAGTGAAGAGCTGCTTCACATGGAAGGAATTTTGGGCCCTTGGACGGTGAGAAGGGGGGAAGTAAAGGGACAGGTGTTACACCTTCTGTGGTTGCATGGGAAGGTGCTGTGGGAGGGGGTTGAGGTGTAGGGGGTGATGGAGGAGTGGACCAGGGTGTCCCAGAGGGAATGATTCCTGTGGAAAGCCGCCGGGGGGGTGATAGGAAGATGTGTTTAGTGGTGGCATCATGTTGCAGTTGGCGGAAGTGGCGGAGGATGATCCTTTGAATGCAGAGGCTGGTGGGGTGATAAGTGAGGATAAGTGGGACCCTATCATGGTTCTGGGAGGGAGAGGAAGGTATGAGAGCGGATGTGCGGGAGATGGGCCGGACACGGTTGAGGGCCCTGTCAACCACCGTGGGTGGAATACCTCGGTTAAGGAAGAAGGAAGACATGTCAGAGGAACTGTTTTGGGAAGTGGCATCATCAGAACAGATGCGACAGAGGCGAAGGAACTGAGAGAATGGGATGGAGTCCTTACAGGAAGCGGGGTGTGAGGAGCTGTAGTCGAGGTAGCTGTGGGAGATGGTAGCTTGTAATGGATATTGGTGGACAGTCTATCACTAGAAATTGAGACAGAGAGATCAAGAAATGGAAGGGAAGTGTTAGTGATGGACAACATGAAAATGATGGCGGGGTGGAAATTGGAAGCAAAATTAATAAATTTTTCCAGATCCAGACGAAAGCATGAAGCGGCACTGAAGCAGTCATCGATGTACTGGAGAAAGAGTTGTGGGAGGGGGCCTGAGTAGGACTGGAACAAGGAATGTTCCACATATCCCATAAAAAGACAGGCATAACTGGGGCCCATGCAGGCACTCATAGCCACACCTTTTATTTGGAGGAAGTGAGAGGAGTTTAAGGAGAAATTGTTCAGTGAGAGAACAAGTTCAGCCAGACGGAGGAGAGTAGTAGTGGATGTGGATTGTTCGGGCCTCTGTTCGCGGAAGAAGCGGAGAGCCCTCAGACCATCCCGGTGGGGGATGGAGGCGTAGAGGGATTGGACGTCCATGGTGAAGAGGAGGCAGTTGGGGCCAGGGAACTGGAAATTGTTGATATAATGTAGGGCGTGAGAGGAATTGCAGATTTAGGTGGGAAGAGGCTGGACAAGGGGAGAGAGAATGGAGTCAAGATAGCAAGAAATGAGTTCCGTGGTACAGGAACAGGATGATACAATTCTCCCCACCCCACCCGCACTAGGGCCATCTGCCACTAGCTTGTCCTGCTTGCTTCCCTTAATGTCCCCATTAGCACATCCTTTACATAATATCACCACCGTCAACACCCCTTTTCCTTTTGTCTATGACATCTTTGGCAATCTCTTCTTGGCTTCCACCTATCACTGGCCCCCTATCGAGCTCTCCTGTCCCACCCCCCTCGACCAGCTTATATTTCATCTCATTTCTATATGTCTTAGTTCTGATGAAGGGTCATATAGACTTGAAACGTCAGCTGTATCCCTCTCTGCAGATGCTGTCAGACCTGCTGCATTTTTCCAGCTATTTTTGTTTTGGCAAGTAACATTGTGGCACACAAGTGCCAGGCAATAGCCATCTCCAACAAGAGAGAAGTTAATCATCTCATCTTGATGTTCAATGGCATTGCCATCACTAAATCTCCCACCATCAACTTCCTGGAGTCACCATTGACCAGAAACTTAAATAGACCAGACATAGAAATACTGTGCCTACAAGGGCAGCTCAGAGGCTGGGAATTTTCTGACGAGTAACTCACTTCCTGATTCCCTAAAGCCTGTCCACCATCTACAAGGCACAGTGAGGCATGTGATGGAATACTCTCCATTTGCTTGGACAAATGCAGCCCAACAACACTCAAGAAGCTTGACACCATCCAGAACAAAGCAGCCTGCTTGATCGGCACCCCATCCACCTCCTTAAACATTCACTGTCTCCACCACCAGTCCACAGTGATTGCATTGTGTAGTTTCTACAAGATGCACTGTAGCAACCCATCAAGGCTCCTTCAACAGCACATTGCAAACTTACAATCTCTACCACCTAGAAGGACAAGGGCAGCAGAAACATGGGAACACACCCATCTGCAGGTTCCCCTCCAAGTCACACATATCTTGACTTGGAACTACATCACCATTTCTTCACTATCACTGGGTCAAAATCCTGGAACGCCCACGCAAACAGCACTGTGTGTGTACCTGTGATATATGGACTGCAGCAGTTCAAGAAGATGGCTTACCACCACCTTCTCAAGAGCAGTTAGGGATGGGCAAAAATAAATAAATGCTGGCCTTGCCAGTGATTCTAACATCCTACGAATGAATGAAAAGAAAACGAAATAAAACAGAAAGTGATGGAAGAACTCAGCATGTTTGGCAGCATCTGTGGAAAGAGCAACTGAGTTAATGTTTCGAGTCCAATATGACTCTTCTTCAGGAAGAAAATGAATCTGCACAGGGTGTGGAAGATGGGGCCATCTGCTCCACAAGTGGAAGATGAGGGACAACCCAAAGTGTGACTGTGACATGAGTCCCAAACCATGGAACACATTACATTAACCTGTCCACCAAGACCTGTTGCAGGAGGCACCTTGTTTCTCCACTCAGCACTTCAGGAAGACATTGATTGGATTGCCAAACTAGATAACCCATTATAAACTTTTGCCATTATATGAAAGTACGGTTCCCCTTAATATCTTAAAAACTTCACTAAAACCACCCCTTAACCTTCTAAAGTCCAGGGAATACAATCTTTGACTGTGTAATCTCTCCTTCTTAAGTCTGTGAAAAGGGTTGGGACCCTGAAAAGCTCTAGTACAAAGGCACAGCTGCCAGATAAACAGCAAAGCTGGCACAACAGCAGATAATATGGTGAGACTTAGCACCAGCATACGACAGTGGCACTAGTTATTTCAAAATAGAAATACTGGACATAAAGGCATCCTGCACTGGGCAGGAGCAGGCCTGCTTAAACTAGACAGAATGGCTACCCCCATGGCAGAGGCCCTTATCATGCAGGTGCTCCAGAGGTTGCTGCACCTGTATTATTGCAGGGTCAGCCTCTGTCACTTGGCTCAGTTGCATAGATGATCCCTCAGCTGAAGAGGCAAAGGAGGTCCAGGATTATGAGGGATTCCTCCTCCATGACATACTTAGCCCTAGCCAGGCATGCTGAATGCATGCTGGACCAAACCAGCTAGTATGCCCACCAACGATTTCTGCAACATCAGCATCACTGACTGGTCCACTCTACCCAGTGTCACTTAGATCCCGTAGATGTCAATACACAGCTCCTGCAATCAATGAAAGTGATGTCACATATTGCTCTCTATAAGGATGGCCATTCTCTCCATGTAGGAGCTCATGCTCTCATAGCCCTGAGTTATGGTGATGCACATAAGCTGGATAGACTCCTCCATCTTCTGCCCAAGGAACTGCACTACTTCAGAGAACTCTGACATGCAGGAGGGTATTGCCTGCTGGTGTTCAAGGTAGAACCTTCTTTCCTCTGACTTCTGAGGCCCTGCACCAGTGCCAAGCAGAGCAATCCTCCGAGGGGGCCTAACCACAGCTCCCTCTACATTTGGCACCTCCTCCTGCAGACTAGTGTCATGATCATCACCCTGAGCTACCATATCTACACATACTGAAGGACTCACCGGGCTGAGAGTATCTGCACTTTGTGGACGGTACACTTTTAAGATGTGACTGTACTCCTTGTTCTTCTTTCTCATGCAGCTGAGAGCCCATGGAGCTGGAGTGAGAGTGCATGCGTTTCTGCTGCAAGAATAAAAGAGAGTGAGACAAAGCACTGTTGTTCTCTGTGTCCAACAGGAGCTGCGTGTCTCAGTGGTGTCAGGCTTTCCGCAGCACTATGGCTGTGAGCCGTTCTGAGGTTTCAGTTACTGCCCTAGGCACACACCTCTTCCATGTTCAGGAGTAGCCAGCTCTTTGAGGCTCCTCGGATGTTGTATCTGCTGGACGGCGCAAGTCTTGGGATGCCTCCAAGTGTTTGGGTTTGCACTGACATTGCCAGAACGTATCAGGTTGTTGACTGTTTGGCTGCACTGGATCCAAGTTTTCCTTGTCTCACTTCTGCTATTCACAATGGAGCCAGACCTGCTTGCGCACTGCTGGTGGCCTCTTCCTGTCATGCTCTGGAAGAAGGACATCCCTCCTCTCCTTCACAGCCTCCAAAATGAGATTCAGTAACACTACCCCAGCGCCTGTCATTCCAGCAAATGACTGAGAACCTGTGTTGCCGAAGATTGCGCATGTCTAGGGAACTGGTTGGCCACATATTCCACCTGCTGCAGCATTTGGTGCCACAGGGGCATGGAGGGCATCCAGTGCCAGTGCCCATGAAAGTGACCGAGGCACTTAATATTTACATCAGTGACTCCTCCCAGGGCTCCACAGGTGACCTGTGGGGGGGTCGCGCAAGCCTCCATGCACAAGTGTATTCAGGAGATATGGATGCTATCTTTGCAAAGGCACAGAACTTTGTGCATTTCGCCTGGGATCAGGAAAGCTAGGAAGCTGGAGCGCTGGGATTTGCGCAGGACTCTGGTTTTCCACAGGTGCAGGGTGCCATCAACTGCACTCACATGACACTTTGATTCTCCATGGCAACAAGCAGTCAACTATGTCAACCGCAAGGACTTCCACTCGCTGAATGTTCAGCTGGTCTGTGATCACCACAAGCACATCCCACAGGTCTGCGCATGATTCACAGGGAGTGTCCACAACTCCTACATGCTTAGCAGGTCTCAGATCCCTGACAAGGTCTAGAAAGGCTGCAGGATTGGCTCCTCAGGGACAAGGGCTATCCACAGAGGACATGGCTGACGATGCCCATGCGGCAGCCTCAGACTGCAGCAGAGTGACGGGATAACGAGGCTCATTCCACAACCAAGACTTTGGTGGAGCAAATGATATACATTTTGAAAATGAGGTTCCAGTGCCTTGACAGGTCTGGTGGAGCACTGCAATACAGTCTCCAGAGGGTGTCGCACATCACCGTCACTAGCTGCACACTCCATAACCTGGCACTGCAACGTGGGGAGGACTTGGCTGAGGAGGAGATGAGTAGCTGCAAGTACCCACTGATGAGGAGGATGTCAAAGTGGATGATGGTAATGAGGTCCTTGAAGGTGAGGATGCTGGCAGAGTACTGCGGAACAGGGGAACTGACTCACAGCATGGTTGTCTGATGGATGTTGCACTGCAGGGCTGTTACTTGGTTAAACACTGCTGACCTCATCGTCAGCACAGGAACAGTCCAGATCATCGCCGACCAGCTGGCTGACTCTATTTTCAAAGTCTGCAAAGACCTTGATGTCGGGTATTCCTCCACCCCAGTATGCGACCTCTCCATTTTGTTGTGTGACAACTTGTGCTGCATGAATACAGATTTGAAAAGTGTAAGCAGGACGCCTGCCAGGCCAGATGGGAAGGATAAAAGCAAAATACTGCAGATGCTGGAAATCTAGAACAAAAACAAAAACAAAAATACTTGGAAAAACTCAGCAGGTCTGACAGCATCTACGGAGAGGAATTAAGTTAACATTTCGAGTCCTAACAACTCTTCATCAGAACTAAGGAAAAATAGAAAAGAGGTGAAATTTAAGCTGGTTTAAGGGGGGTGGGACAGGTAGAGCTGGATAGAGGGCCAGTGATAGGTGGAGATAGCCAAAAGATGTCATAGACAAAAGGACAAAGAGGTGTTTACGGTGGTGATATTAGCTAAGAAATGTGCTGATGGTGACATTAAGGGTAGAAAGTAGGACGAGCAAGGTACAGATAGCCCTAGTGGGGGTGGGGTAGGGGGGGGGAAATCAAAATAGGCTAAAAGGTAGAGATAAAACAATGGATGGAAATACATTTAAAAGTAACAGAAATAGGTGGGAAAAGAAAATGTTCCACATACCCCATAAAGAGAAAGGCAAAACGGGCCCATGCGGGTACCCATAGCCACACCTTTTATTTGGAGGAAGTGAGATGAGTTTAAGGAGAAATTGTTCAGTGAGAGAACAAGTTCAGCCAGATGGAGGAGAGTAGTAGTGGATGGGGATTGTTCGGACCTCTGTTCAAGGAAGAAGTGGAGAGCCCTCAGACTATCCCGGTGGGGGATGGAGGTGTAAAGGGATTGGACATCCATGGTGAAGAGGAGGCAGTTGGGGCCAGAGAACTGGAAATTATTGATATGATGTAGGGTGTGAGAGGAATTGCGGATGTAGGTGGGAAGAGACTGGACAAGGGGAGAGAGAATGGAGTCAAGATAGCAAGAAATGAGTCCCTTGGGGCAGGAACAGGCTGACATGATCGGTCTGCTGGGACAGTCCTGTTTGTGGATTTTGGGTAGGAGGTAGAAGCGGGCCGTCCGAGGCTGGGAGACTATGAGGTTGGAAGCTGTGGAGGTCAGTGACAGTCCTGGAAACAATGGCTTATGTTCAGTGGTGGGGTCATGGTCCAGGGGGAGGTAGGAGGAAGTGTCTGTGAGTTGACGCTCAGCCTCTGTGAAGTAAAGGTCAATGCGCCAGACAACAACAGCACCACCCTTGTCAGCAGGTTTGATGACAATGTCAGAGTTGGACTTGAGAGAACGGAGTGCAGCAAATTCAGAGAGAGACAGGTTAGAGTGGGTGAGAGGAACAGAGAAATTGAGATAACTGATGTCACGCCGATGTTCTCAATGAAAAGATCAAGAGCAGGTAAAAATACAGAGGGAGGGGTCCAGGTGGAGAGAGAATATTGGAGGTGGGTAAAAGGATCCATTGAATGGGGAGAGGACTCCTGC
Organism: Carcharodon carcharias; assembly: GCF_017639515.1. Taxonomy (NCBI): domain Eukaryota; kingdom Metazoa; phylum Chordata; class Chondrichthyes; order Lamniformes; family Lamnidae; genus Carcharodon; species Carcharodon carcharias. The sequence continues at coordinate 44,435,513 of NC_054477.1, read as the reverse complement.
CCAAAGAAGTGAGCACAGAGATGAAGCCGGTGGAAGAATAGTTCAGCATCGTGCCGAGCCCGAAACTCATTGAGGTGATGGCATACGGGTATGAAACTGAGTCCTTTGCTGAGCACTGAACGTTCAGCATCAGAGAGGGGAAGGTCAGAGGGTATGGTGAAAACACGGCCGGGGCTGGGATTGGAAGACGGGATGGGAAGGATGCCTGGCATGTTTGCGTGGTTGGTGGTGCCATGGATGGGATGAGGACACGATCCGCAGGACATGTGAGAGAGTGAATGGTGATGCCTCTTGAACTGGCAGTGAGTGAGATCCCTGTGGATGTGTGATGGGTTTGTGAGTGTGTGAGTTGAGAGTGATGAGAAGAGTGAATTACCCTGACGGAATGGAGGAGATCATTCGTCCTCTTTTGGCACTGGGTGTCTGTCCTCTTCTGCAGGGCGTTGGTGCTGACCACCACTGCCACCACCTCCCATTCTGGATTGGTGACCTTGCTCAATGTCTTCGCCCAGAGCATGATAGAGGACTTCACGGCAGGCCTCCACAGCATCCAGTAGGTGCCCGAGGGAGGCATCACTAAATTTGGGGGCAGCATGTTTCCTTCTTTGGCAGCAATGACATTGCAGTTACTTCTGATGCTTTACAGAGTGTTAGCTCTGTGCAGGGGCACTCTTTAAATATGGTTCCCAGATTACTGAAAGCCTGAGGTGACAGCGGGGTGGCCGAATCAGAGGCTGCCCTGCCAGCAATCCGGCGTATTTCGCAGCAATGCATTATTAATGAGGTGGAATGTGCCAGGAGTGTGATGATATGGCATGAAAAGCCGCCATTGCGGCCAAGCGAGCAAAATGTCCTTTTTCACGCCTACTGCGCACTTAATGCAAATCTGGGATGATTCCGTCCGTGACCTAGAGACTTACTCGAAGTAAGCATGGAGTTAGCTCATAGCCTGGGCTATACTTTGTACATATATAGTTTTGTGTTACTAATTAACAGTTACTGTTCACAGAATCACAGAGTGCAGAAGAGGCCCTTCATCCCATCAAGTCTGCACTGACACGTGAGAAACACCTGGCCTACCTACCTAATCCCATTTACCAGCACTTGGCCCAAAGCCTTGAATGTTATGACGTGACAAGTGCTCATCCATCTACTTTTTAAAGGATGTGAGGCAACCCGCCTCCACCACCCTCCCAGGCAGTGCATTCCAGACCGTCACCACCTTCTGGGTAAAAAAGTTTTTCCTCACATCCCCCCTAAACCTCCTGCCCCTCATCTTGAACTTATGTCCCCTTGTGACTCACCCTTCAACTAAGGGGAACAGCTGCTCCCTATCCACCCTGTCCATGCCCCTCATATTCTTGTGCACCTCGATCAGGTCACACCTCAGTCTTCTCTGCTCCAACGAAAACAACCCAAGTTTATCCAACCTCTCTTCGTAAATTAAATGTTTCATCCCAGGCACAATCCTGGTGAATCTCCTCTGCACCCCCTCCAGTGCAATTACATCCTTCCTATAATGTGGCGACCAGAACTGCACACAATACTCCAGCTGTGGCCTCACCAAGGTTTTACACAACTCCAACATGATCTCTCTACTTTTGTAATCTAAGCCTTGATTGATAAAGAAAAGTGTCCCATATGCCTTTTTCACCACCCCACTAACATGCCCCTCCGCCTTCAGAGATCTATGGACACACATGCCAAGGTCCCTTTGTTCCTCAGAACTTCCTAGTGTCATGCCTAGTATTCAACCTAACAAGCCTCTGAACCTCTTCATGGGATCTACTGAACAAATCCTTGTAACACATCCTGTCCGGAACCATCTGACTCTCCCCTTCTCCTTCTCAATATCCTCCTCCTCCTCCTCTCCTCCTCACTGGAAGATGAGTCTCCCACGAATACAACTATCCCCATGTTTTACAAACCAAACGTACTGAGGCATAAATGAGGGACTAAGTGCACATTCCTGCAAGCTAATTTAAGCCTTAAAACCGCAAAGTAATACACTAAAACCACAGCTTCTAATAACGACTGATAACCAATCACAGCATCAAACTAAGAACTCAGCTTTTGCCTTTAAACCCGCCCTTACATTCAATCATTGCAAAAAACAAGTTCCCCACCTAGCTCTCTTTCCACTCTCTAACCGTATTATTGCAGCCAGCACGTATTATGGCAGTCAATTGTACTCTGAATAAGTTCAAATATCCAAATATCACCATTTTGCATACGATGCGTGGACATTTTATCGTGTTTCGGTGTGATGACATCAGGAACACGACTAGACATCATTGTGCCTAATAATACATCAGCGCAAGTGCGGTGCAGGCCCATTTTTGCTGTGTTTTGTTCAGTCTGTTGTCTTTGGTCCCTCCCACAAGCACTATTTCTTAGCCACTAACTCCTTCCTTCTTCTTGGCAGCTTTCGGAGGCTGAAGCAAGTTGTTCATAATCTTGGTGCTGGATTTGACCCTGTGATGAGCTTCCTATCATGACATATCCATGCCATCACTAATACCACCAACTTCCACCTCTGTAGCATTGCCCATCTCAGCCCTTGCCTCAGCTCATCTGCTACTGAAACTCTCATCCACACCTTTGTTACCTCTAGACTTGAATATTCTAACACACTCCTGGCTGTTCTCCTATATTCTACACTTGATAAACTTGAGGACATCTAAAACACTGCTGCCCACACACTAAAATCCTGTTCTGCAGTCATTGACATGCATTCACTCCTGATTAAACAACGCCTTAACTTTAAAATTCTCATGAAAGCAAAATACTGCAGATGCTGGAAATCTGACATAAAAACAGAAAATGCTGGAAAAACTCAACAGATCTGGCAGCATCTGTGGAGGGAGAAGAGTCATACGGGCTCGAAATGTTAACACTGCTTCTCTTTCCACAGATACTGCCAGACCTGTTGAGTTTTTCCAGCATTTTCAGTTTTTATTTACAATTCTCATCTTGTTTTCAAATCCTTCCCTGGCCTCACCATTCTCAGCCTTTGTTATCACCTCCAGCCTCATGATCCTCTGATACTCGTAAACAGATAGAGAATCAGAGGGCTCAGTTTTAAAGTATTTCACAAAAGGGGCAAATGTGGGATGAGAAAATACTTTTTCACACAGCAAATAGTTAAAGTTTGGAATGCACTTCCTGGAAGTGTGGTGGATGCAGGTTCAACTGAGGCATTCAAGAGGGCATTGGGTGTTATTTAAATAGAAACAATGTGCAGGGTTACGGGGAAAAGGCAGAAGATTGGTACTAAGTTAAAATGCTCCGAATGGGCCGAATGGCCTCTTTCTACACCATAACAATTCTGTGATTCTGTGATATCTGCACTGCTCTAATTCTCGTCTCTTGAGCATCCTCAATTTTAACCACTCAGCCATTGGTGGTCATACCTTTAGCTGCAAGGCCCTAAGCTCTGGAATTCCATCCCAAATTCTCTGTGCCTCTCTAACTCTCTTTTTCACTTTAAAATGCTTCTTAAAACCTAACCACATGGCCAAGCTTTTGGTCATGTGCCCTAATCTGTCTTTATGTCATTTGGTGTCAAATTTTGTTTTTTAATGTTCCTGTGTAGCACCTTAAGACGTCTTATTACATTAGAGGCACTACATAAAAATAAATTGTTATATTTGACAGAGTGAAAGGAAAGGTCTTACTTGAGCTCTCATTAGGTAACAGGTTTGACCAATCATAAGCCAGACAGTGCAAGTGGCTCCACAACACTAGTTTTCCTATTTTTACATTAAATGGGAAGTTTATAAAGCTCATAAATGTGGCAGTGACTGAGCTCTTATGCTGTGCCTTAACTATACTAAGGTTGTTTGAAGTTACTTATTTTGGTTTTATCAATTTGGTTGATACTAAAAAAAACTAGCTTTTGGATGGTGCTATGAATTTGATTATATAAATTGGCATATAGTAGGGTTTGGATCAGAGAAGCCAGTGAGGACAGGTATCTGTCAAATGTGATGATTGCTGAAAGATGGCACACTGATGGGCAAATTGGATATTTGTACAGTTAAATGCATGCTGCAGACATGGTCCTGGGCTTGAAGCTAGTCCAGATTGGCGAAGAGACCCCCTCCTCAGAAATGGCTGTGGGTCTTACAGGAGGTGCAATTAAGACCGTTTCAACACAGTTGCTATTGGCCTCAGACATGATGGTGTAAAATATTAGAGCTTTGCTCTCCCTATAGAGAAGGATGGTGTTACAAACAAAACTGTCAGGAAAATCTATGCTTGTATCTCAATGCTGTTATTGAATCTAGCTGTATTTGAATCAGCTGCCCCATTTGCCAATCTGCAAAAACAATTATAAAAACAAAAAACAGCGGATGCTGGAAATCCAAAACAAAAACAGAATTACCTGGAAAAACTTAGCAGGTCTGGCAGCATTGGCGGAGAAGAAAAGAGTTGACGTTTCGAGTCCTCATGACCCTTCAACAGAACTGAGTGAATATTAGGAGAGGGGTGAAATATAAGCTGGTTTAAGCTGAGGGGTGGGGGTGGAGAGAAAAGTGGGGGGGGGTGTTGGTGGTGTGGTTGTAGGAGCTGTACCTTGAGCGCCCTGCCATCCATTCTTAATTAGCACATTCGTTTAGATAATATCACCACCTTCAACACCTCTTTGTTCCTTTGTCTGTGACATCTTTTGATTATCTGCTCCTATCACTGCTTGCTTGTCCCTACAACCACACCACCCCTCCACTTCTCTTCGCCCTCCCCCCCGACCCACCTTAAACCAGCTTATATTTCACCTCTCTCCTAATATTCACTCAGTTCTGTTGAAGGGTCATGAGGACTCAAAACATCAACTCTTTTTTTCTCCGTCGATGCTGCCAGACCTGCTGAGTTTTTCCAGGTAATTCTGTTTTTGTTTTGCAAAAACAATTAACTGGTTGTGAATTGCTTTTGAAATGTCCTGAGGTTATGATAACCATAATATAAATGCAAATTTAATTTTATTGTTTAGAGCAGTAAAGCAACAGTGCAAAATGTGCATTAATGCACCACTAGAAAAGTCCCAGATCTATAACTCCCTCAGTTCTTAATTGTAGTGATGTTGTGCAGTTTTCATTCATATCCTGTACTATTTCTTACCCCAGGGATGAAAACTGCATATCTTCAGCAAAGGAAAATTTGGCACCTGTCCTCACACAGTAGAGTTAAGTCCAATAGAAAGCATTGTAAAATGACAGAGGTAAATTGTAAAAGTATTTTAAAAGTCGTGGAAGATTGCCACATTTTGAAGTTTTTGTCTATTCGATCTAAAAGTGGTTTTAGGATCATTCATGTTATTATGTTGCTATAAACTTAATTTGGAGCCAAAAAGTGTCAACACTTAGGCCTAAACCATCTATTTGGGATGTTAAAACTACTAGTTCGAGCACCAGATGAAGGAGTAAGCAAAGTTGTGTTTCTCACATTTGATACATTGAAGTTCACTGATGAATCATAGAAATATTTGCACGATAAGTTATTAGATAGAGGGTAGACCAAACTTTTTCCCTTTTTAGCACCAACATCAAGTCAGTGCTTTTGTTAGGAGCAGAATTATGGAGAAAAAAAAGAGCCCATGACAAACAAGTTACAGACATTTATCAATAAATTTCTATGAATAATCTTGAGTTTGTGTTGGCCAGAGACCATCGTGAATGAGGAACTGTGGCGAGGAAAAATAGACTTACACTTATAAAGTGCCTTTCACAACCTCAGGCCATCACAAAATGTTCTTCAGCCAATGAAGTACTTTTGAAGTGTAGTCAGTGTTGTAATGAAGGAAACGTGGCAAGTTCCCACTAAAATACATGGTGATAATGGACAGATAATTTTTTAAAAAGTTGGTGTTGATGGAGGGATGTCTATCAGCCGACACACAAAGGATAACATTTTGACAAAATAGTGCCACAGGGCTCTTGTATTCACTCAAGAGACCAGACAGGGCTTCGGTTTTGCTTAAGTAAAACCAAAATACTGTGGATGCTGAAGATCTGAAATAAAAACAGAAAGTTCTAGAAAAACTCAGCAGGTCTGGCAGCATCTGTAGAGAGAGAAAACAAAGTTAACATCTGAACTAAAGAGAGATAACTTCAGAACTGTAGAGAGGTAGAAATGTGATTTTATGCTGTTGAAAATGGGGGGAGGGTCAGGTGGAACAAAAGGGAAGGTGAGGGATAGGTTAGAGGGCAGGGAAGATTAAATGACAAAGATGTCATTAGACAAAATGCAAACGGAATGATAAGTAGTAAAGAAAGAAAGCATTGGTCCAGAGCAGCTGTTATTAGCAGAATAAAGGACAGCTATATCTGAAAGCAAAGAACAAGATACAGGCTGGCACTTGGGTGGTTAAAAATCAAAAAGGAAGAGAGAGTTCATGGCCTGAAGTTGTTAAATTGAATGTTGAGTTCAGAAGGCGGTAAAGTGCCTAATCGGAAGATGTGATGCTGTTCTTCCAGCTTATTTGGGTTTCACTGGAACATCACAGTAGGCCAAGGACAGAAATATGAGCATAAAAGAAAGATGGTGAATTGAGATGGCAAGTGACCAGAAGGTCAGGGTCATGCTTGCAGACTGAGTGGAGGTGTTCCGCAAAGTGCTCACCCCATCTCCATTTGGCTGCCCCAGTGTAGAGGAGACTGCATTGTGAGCAGTGAATACAGTAGACTAAGTTAAAAGAAGTACAAGTAAATTTTTGTTTCACCTGGAAAGAGTGTTTGGGTTTAGGACAGTGAGGAGAGAGGAGGTAAAGGGGCAGGTGTTACATCTCCTGCAATGGCATGGGAAGGTGCTGTGGGAAGGGAATGACGTGTTGGAGGTGATAGAGGAGTGGACTGTAGGGTGCCATGTAGGGAAGGGTTCCCTTTGGAATGCTGACAGGGGAGGGAAAGATCTGATTGATGGTGGCATCATGCTGGAGTTGGCGGAAATGGTAGACTAAACTCAGTTTAATTTGTTAGCCAAAAGACAGAACTTCCAAAAATGCAGCACTTCATCTGGAATGTCTGCCTAGATTTCTGTAATAAAGTACTCTGGAATGGATCTGAACTCATAATCTGAAACAAAAACAGAATTACCTGGAAAAACTCAGCAGGTCTGGCAGCATCGGCGGAGAAGAAAAGAGTTGACTTTTCCAGTCCTCATGACCCTTCGACAGAACTTGAGTTGAAATATAAGCTGGTTTAAGGTGTGTGTGTGTGTGTGTGGGTGGGGGGGGGGGGGGGGGGGCGGAGAGAGAGAGAGAAGTGGAGGGGGGTGGTGTGGTTGCAGGCAAAAGCAGTGATAGAAGCAGATCATCAAAAGATGTCACAAACAACAGGACAAAAGAACACATAGGTGTTAAAGTTGGTGATATTATCTAAACAAATGTGCTAATTAAGAATGAATGGTAGGGCACTCAAGGTATAGCTCTAGTGGGGGTGGGGAGAGCATAAAAGATTTGAAATATTTAAGAATAATGGAAATAGGTGGGAAAAGAAAAGTCTATATAATTTATTGGAAAAAAACAAAAGGAAGAGGGAAACAGAAAGGGGGTGGGGATGGAGGGGGGAGCTCAAGACCTAAAGTTGTTGAATTCAATATTCAGTCCGGAAGGCTGTAAAGTGCCCAGTCGGAAGATGAGGTGTTGTTCCTCCAGTTTGCGTTGGGCTTCACTGGAACAATGCAGCAAGCCAAGGACAGACATGTGGGCAAGAGAGCAGGGTGGAGTGTTAAAATGGCAAGCGACAGGGAGGTTTGGGTCATTCTTGCGGACAGACCGCAGGTGTTCTGCAAAGCGGTCGCCCAGTTTACGTTTGGTCTCTCCAATGTAGAGGAGACCACATTGGGAGCAACGAATGCAGTAGACTAAGTTGGGGGAAATGCAAGTGAAATGCTGCTTCACTTGAAAAGAGTGTTTGGGCCCTTGGACAGTGAGGAGAGAGGAAGTGAAGGGGCAGGTGTTGCATCTTTTGCGTGGGCATGGGGTGGTGCCACAGGAGGGGGTTGAGGAGTAGGGGGTGATGGAGGAGTGGACCAGGGTGTCCCGGAGGGAGCGATCCCTATGGAATGCCGATAGGGGGGGGGTGAAGGGAAGATGTGTTTGGTGGTGGCATCATGCTGGAGTTGGCGGAAATGGCGGAGGATGATCCTTTGAATGCGGAGGCTGGTGGGGTGATAAGTGAGGACAAGGGGGACCCTATCATGTTTCTGGGAGGGAGGAGAAGGCGTGAGGGTGGATGCGCGCGAGATGGGCCGGACACAGTTGAGGGCCCTGTCAACGACCGTGGGTGGAAAACCTCAGTTAAGGAAGAAGGAGGGCATGTCAGAGGAACTGTTTTTGAAGGTAGCATCATCGGAACAGATGCGATGGAGGTGAAGGAACTGAGAGAATGGAATGGAGTCCTTACAGGAAGCGGGGTGTGAGGAGCTGTAGTCGAGGTAGCTGTGGGAGTCGGTGGGTTTGTAATGGATATTGGTGGACAGTCTATCACCAGAGATTGAGACAGAGAGGTCAAGGAAGGGAAGGGAAGTGTCAGAGATGGACCATGTGAAAATGATGGAGGGGTGGAGTTTGGAAGCAAAATTAATAAATTTTTCCAAGTCCCGATGAAAGCATGAAGCAGCACCGAAGTAATCATCGATGTACCGGAGAAAGAGTTGTGGAAGGGGGCCAGAGTAGGACTGGAACAAGGAATGTTCCACATACCCCATAAAGAGACAGGCATAGCTGGGGCCCATGCGGGTATCCATAGCTACACCTTTTATTTGGAGGGAGTGAGAGGAGTTGAAGGAGAAATTGTTCAGTGTGAGAACAAGTTCAGCCAGACGGAGGAGAGTAGTGGTGGATGGGGATTGTTCGGGCCTCTGTTCAAGGAAGAAGCTAAGGGCCCTCAGACCATCCTGGTGGGGGATGGAGGTGTAGAGGGATTGGATGTCCATGGTGAAGAGGAAGCGGTTGGGGCCAGGGAACTGGAAATTGTTAATGTGACGTAAGGTGTCAGAGGAATCACGGATGTAGGTGGGAAGGGACTGGACAAGGGGAGAGAGAAGGGAGTCAAGATAATGAGAAATGAGTTCTGTGGGGCAGGAGCAAGCTGAGACGATTGGTCCACCAGGACAGTTCTGTTTGTGGATTTTGGGTAGGAGATAGAAGCGGGCCGTCCGAGGTTGGGCGACTCTCAGGTTGGAAGCTGTGGGAGGAAGATCCCCAGAGGAGATGAGGTCAGTGACAGTCCTAGAAACAATGGCTTGATGTTCAGTGGTGGGGTCATGGTCCAGGGAGAGGTAGGAGGAAGTGTCTGTGAGTTGACGCTCAGCCTCTGTGAGGTAGAGGTCAGTGCGCCAGACGACAACAGCACCACCCTTGTCAGCGGGTTTGATGACAATGTCAGGGTTGGACCTGAGAGAATGGAGTGCAGTAAGTTCAGAGAGAGAGAGGTTAGAATAGGTGAGAGGAGCAGAGAAATTGAGACGACTATAGTCGCGCCAACAGTTCTCAATGAAAAGATCAAGAGAAGGTAAGAATCCAGAGGGAGGGGTCCAGGTGGAGGGAGAATACTGGAGGTGGGTGAAAGGATCCGTTGAATGGGGAGAGGACTCATGCCCAAAAAAGTGAGCCCGGAGACAAAGACGGCGGAAGAAGAGTTCAGCATCATGCCGAGCCCGAAATTCATTGAGGTGAGGGTGTAAGGGTATGAAACTAAGTCCTTTGCTGAGCACTGAACGTTCAGCATCGGAGAGGGGAAGGTCAGGGGGTATAGTAAGATAATAATCTGAATAATAAGATCATAATCTGAAACACAGCTGACATTTGGCAATAGAAGTGAATAAAGTTTCAAATAAGATGGAGAAAAATGTGTTGGGTTAGTAACATGTGCCACTAGACAGTTGTTGAAAAGGAATTGAAGGAAAAAAACTAGGCAAACCAAAAAATATTTGGCATAAAGCTGTGGATGCTGAAGGAAAGAGAGTGGGCACCTGGGATCAGATCAAAGTGGTTGCTCAAAACAGAGTTTAATGGATTTAAAAAAAAAGTAGAAAGTCCATTTTAGAAGAATGAGAGGCGACTTTATTGAAACATAAAATTGTGAGGGGGCTTGACAGGGTAGATGTTGAAAGGATCTTTTCCTCTTGCTGCGTCTTCTAGAATTAGGGGGCTCAGTTTAAAATCTTCCTTTTAATAGTGATTAAGAGGAATTTATTCTTTCAGAGGGTCATCAGTCTTTGGAATTCTGTTCCACAGACCAGTGGAGGCTGGCTCACTGAATATATTGAAGACTGAGGTGGACAGATTTTTGATGTTCAAGGGAGTCAGAAGTTATAGGGGATACAACAAGGCCATTCAGCAAACCAGAATTTGACCTAACATGTCATTCTTTGGTTGAAACAGGTCTGGAAAGTTCGATCGAGCTGAAGGACAAATTACTGTTGGCATTAAAATTATAATTGGTGTCAAAATTTATATGTCGATTTTTTGTTTTGGAGGATCGCCACATTATAACTATAATAACCATACAAGTTCCGGGTTCATGGTTGAGATTCCTTGTAAACCAATTCATTCGATGACAGTTCACTCAGTCATTAAGGTGCTGCTGTAGAGCAGCGAGACCCTTCCTAGTGGGTCGCAGCTGAATTTGTTGTAATTTTGCATCGCAAACTATCAGCCTTGGCTTCTCCGCAGTTTCTCCGGACGGACAGTGTTGTGCTTTTCTTTCAGCAACAGGGGCGAAACACTCCGCTCCCTCCTTGCTTCGTATTTCAACAGCCCCAACTAACACTGATCACTAAATGGTTAAAGGTGGGGGGTGGGGAGGGGGGTGGGGGGTTTCTTTTAAAGTAGTCAGGTTACATAATCCTTCATAATAAATTAGGTTCCAGCTGCTTGGAGCCGTGCACAGCTCCTGTCGGCCCTCGAGTGGCGCCTGCGTGGGTCTTGGGCTCTTAGCTTTATGAGTCGGACGGAGAGCTGTGAACTGGAGAGCATGCAAACTGAACAGCGTCTCTCCCAGCTCATGGCCCGCATGCAAACCGCGATGATACTTCCTCACCTGCTTATTCTCGCTCAGCTAAACGGTAAGACGTCTTATTCTTCCATTTTACCATCGATTTACACTGCTTGTCAGCGACTGCTACGCTTCTTGTTATCCTGTGAACTTGTAAACAATCATTTCATTCAATGACATTGGGAGTCGCGCCACCTGAACTTTGGAGAATTAATGGTTGTATTACACGTAGAGAAAGCACAGTAGAAGTAAGTGGTCTGATAGGATTATCATTAGCCGAATCTGTACAGATGTATTAGACCTGGTCATGGTAGGAATCAAGCCGGGGCTGTGTACCGGACTCTGCATTAGCAGTAGTAGAGTGCGCTGGGTTTAGTTGAAGACCAAACGATAACGGTGAATACAAGTTAATTGTGGCGAGGATATCACAAACTGTAGTGTCAGTGTATGGTTATATTTAAAGTTAGAGAAAGGACGAGTGAGAATAGTTGTGATGTAGAATTAGGATAAGGATGGGCATACGCGGAACACAGTTTACACTGGATTGTGCGAAGCCTGATTTTGGAAAATAAACATGTTTCGCGACATTGAAACAAGTAGGTTCAATAGTGTCGTCCTAGTGGGATAAGTGACAGTAACCTTTCTAAACCCAAATCCCGGAACATTTAGTTACATTCCTAAATTCGTGAGATTATACTGCGCTGAAATTTCGAGGCTGAACGGCAAGGTTTACCTCCTTCTTTGTAACCACCCCGCCCCCATTAATATCAGCTTTTATTGCCAAAGATTGATGGGTTTAGCTAGATTTTTATGGCTGTTTACTTCATAAATAAAACCGAGGTAACTCTTAAATGGTAGATTCCTGGGGGGAATATCACAATCGCTGCATTCTGTCTCACCTAATTGGTTGCTAAGATCTTTATTAACTAATAATATACGACATTAAAAAGTAATCGATTTGGGCCGATTGGCTTTGCTTTGTATTTAATTGAGACATTATATAACTGTGAAAGTTTGTTTTAGTGAAGCCCTTGCCCTGTCGAGGCTAACCTGAAATGTGCTTTCGCTTAATTTCCGAAAGTATCTTATTCTATAAATTGCGTCTGGACATCGCGCGGCTGGGAAATTAGCCACAAGAGATACTACAGTTTATGAGCACAGTTAAGACATTAATTTGAAAATTGATCTCTGTTATGTTTGAGTTATTTCCATATTTGTTGAACAAAAACGCGATTTGCCCGGGCTCAAGGCTCGAACCAGACTTTGGGTGGAATCGGGACAATGCGATCCAGTGTTTGTTTTTACACAAGGAATGCTGCCTTCCATTTAGTCTATATAAAGAATTATCACCAAAAAAAAATCACATCAGATCTGTTCTCAAAAAATCACTATATGTCTTGTTCATTTCAAACTTTCTGTCTTTTTCGTTGTAATAATTGTCTAGCTACCTGGGGACCTGGAAGAATATTTTGCTGCTGCTAATTGGCGTGTTATAGACACGAATCCACAGTTTCTGTTCCAATGGTAACCAATGTTTTTGTTTAACACAACCCCTAAATAATGCTGTGAACTCTACTCCAGTGTTAATACTGATATTCTGAACCTGCTAACTCTGAATTTTGCCAGACTTCAACTTTACGGGGCTCCCTGTTAATGTGCATGCTATAAACGCCAAATCTGTCGATCCTAACCGGACTGAATATTGAAGTGAACAACTTTAGGTCTTGACCTCCCTCCTTCATCCCCACCCCCTTTCTGTTTCTTCCCCCTTCCTTTTGATTTTTTTCTAATAAATTATATAGATTTTTCTTTTTCCCACCTATTTCCATTATTTTTAAATATTTTTAAATCTTTTATGCTCCCCTCACCCCCACTAGAGCTATACCTTGAGTGCCCTACCATCCATTCTTAATTAGCACATTCGTTTAGATAATATCACCAACTTCGACACCTATGTGTTCTTTTGCTCTGTTGTCTGTGACATCTTTTGATGATCTGCTTCTATCACTGCTTGTTTGTCCCTACAACCACACCACCCCCTCCACTTCTCTCCCCCCACCCAACCCACCCCCCTCCCACCTTAAACCAGCTTATATTTCACCCCTTCCTTGGATTCACCTAGTTCTGTCGAAGGGTCATGAGGACTCGAAACGTCAACTCTTTTCTTCTCCGTCGATGCTGCCAGACCTGCTGAGTTTTTCCAGGTAATTCTGTTTTTGTTTTGTAACAGCGGTTCCCAGACTGTTTGATTAGTCTGCGCGTTTCATTGATCTGAATCCTCTTTCGTAAACCAACGGTTAATATGAAGACCAACCACTGAAAGGAGTCTCCAATCCAGATCGATCCTTTAACAAAAGCAACAACGGCTGGCAAGTGCTTGGACACATATTCAGAGTTCGCTACCCGGCCAGCTATTTTTATAAGGTTAAATTTCAATTTCTCAAAACATTACTAACAAATTTGCTGTAAAGTTCCCAGGCGAGGCAACGGCTGGTGTCACCATCCCAGCTGATGTTAATAGTGGGCAAATCAGATTCCCGAGTGAAAGGGTGGAGGAAACTTACTGAACAAATTTGCAGGAGTCTGCTGACAAACTTTTGACAAATAATAAAATATTTATTAAACAAGAAAATTAACTATATTACAGGTTAGAAAGATCTCAATACAAACACAAGAAGATGATTCGAAATCCCATTATTCCTTTACCCCAGCAATATCTTTACAGACACATAAGCCAGTGAAGAGTTACCATTAGCTTGACACACAAAGACTTCTCACTTGGAACTGGCACTGTTACAAATGGCTTTCTTCTGGTGAATTCCTGAGCATTCACTGGGTGCTTTTCACCCAACTTGTATCTCTCCGGAGACACCCAAAAACCATACTCAAAACTCAGTCTTCCAGTAGCACCTCTGCTAAACTGATCACTTTACTGAGTTCTATAACTGACTATTCAGTCAACTACTTTCCCAATAGCCTTGTAATGTTTTCTTCTCAAAGAACTGAAAATCCCTGTCTTCGCTCCCTGACAGACACTAAACTCTCTTTTCTGCCTTTTCTCTGTGTCCATGTCCCCAAGTCACTGTCACTAGCAACAGTAAAGATTTTTTCTACTTTGTCGTTATTTCTCCCCACAGTCACTAAGTATATATATATATATATATATATATATACACACAAACAAACCCAAAAGACCTGACCTTTCAGTCTGGAGTCCATTCAGACTTCCTGACACCAAGGTTCACAAACAAAAGCTAAGTGAAACTGAAACTTTTTTACCTTACTTAACACACAGACATATATATGTATTCAACTTAAAATTATACATTGTTCACAATGCTGAACATTTATTAAAATGTTGCTTTACACTGAAGTTCTACAGCATCCTGATCACCAGTACTGCATTCAAAATAGTGTAACACTATCTACACCTGGCTCTGGGAAAGCAACCTCATAGTTTTAAAATTCTGATCTTTGTTTCCAAATCCCTCCATGGTCTCATCCTTCCCTTTCTCTGTAATGTCACAACCCTCTGAGATACCTGCACTAATCTAATTCTGCCTTTTGAGCATCCCTGATTTTAATTGTTCCACCATTGCTAGTCACACCTGCTGTTGCTTAAGCTGTAAGTTTTGAAATTCCCTCCCTGCACCTCTTTGCCTCACTACCTCATTTTTCCCCTTTAAAGTAAAACTTAAAACCACCCTTTGACTAAGCTTTTGGTCATCTGACCTAATATCTCCTTATATGGCTTGGGCCTGAATTTTCCCATCGGCGATTTGGGGGTGGGGCCCGCTTGCCGATGGGAAAATGACAGGATGACGTTGGGAGGAACACCTGATGTCATCCCGGTCCATTTAAGTCTTTAGGAAGACTGGCGGACAGCGAAATCAGCCCGCCGACCTGTCAATGGCCAATTGAGGCCATTGACAGGGTAATTAAGATCATTAAAGACCCTGCCCATCCAACCTTAAGGCTGGCAGGCAGGCCAGAAGCCCCAGCGAGCTTCTGATAATACATGAATCCTCATCCACTGGCGGGATAAGGTTCCATGTCTGTTTTTAAAAACTTTAATAAATTTTATGTGATATTTATTAACATGCCCCATCTCGTGTGACATTGTCTTATTACTGGTATTCACTATTAGTTTACACTAGGAAACATCAATGTTTAGCCATTACTTGAGTTACACTTTCAAAGATAGAACCAGTTGGGAATTGATGATTGAGGATGAAATCAGTTAAATGATAAGAGAGGATGGAATGGGCGCTAAGCAGGCAGTGGAGACTTTATGGGTAGAGTTAAGAAATAGAAAGTTATTTAATACTGTAGTGGGAATAGTGAACAGGCTCTCTAATAGCAACTGTGAAGTGGTAGATTGCATAAATGTAGAAATTAAGCAAGCATGTAGCAAAGGCAGAGTGGTTTTTACTGGGAGAGTTTAATTTTCATTTGGATTGGGATAAGCAGACCAGCAGAAGTCAGAAAGATAAGTCTTGATTGTGTCTGGAATAGTTCTTTGCATGTAACATGTCCTAGAACCAACAAGAAGGCATGCCATATTAGATTTACTAATGAGTGATGAGTCAGATTTAGTTAACAGCCTAATCATGCAAGAATGTTTATCTAATAGTTGTCGTTATATGATTGAGTTCAACCTAGTGCCCGAAAGGGAGAATTGCAAAACAGCTACTAAGGTCCTCAGTAGCTACTAAGATTTAGGCAAAGCAACATTAATGCAATGAGATAGAAACTGTCCACAGTAAACTGAGAAATATTGTTAATGGGTAAGCTGACAGAAGATCAATGGGAGTTGTTCAAAAATAATTTAGTGTGATACTGAACCAGTTTATACTCCTGGAGGACAAGAGCTCTACTTGTTTACTAAAGGCTTGGATGTCTAAAGGGATAAAAGACAACATAAAATTAAAAGAAAAAGTGAAAAAAATCACAAATCCTGGAAACAGGGAAAGATGTAAAGAACAGGAAAGGGTGACAAAACAGATATGAACTACCAAGAAGGAAAATATCAAAAGAAATTTGTAAGGGATATCTAAATTAACACAAAACATTTTTTACAATTATATTAGGAAAAGATGGTGATCAGGACCAAACAAGGCCCTTGACAATTGATAATATTATTATTGTCAATGGAAATAAGGAAATAATGGACTTGTTGAATAATTGATTTGTGTCAGTATTTACAGTTGAGGAAGAGGTCAGCCTGCTGAACATTCCAAAGAAAGTGATACTGAATCAGGAACAGGTACTCAGCAAAATTAACATAAACAAAACAATAATAATGAAGAAAATAAGAGCGATAAAAGCCCCAGGACTAGATGGTATCCAGCGCACAGTTTTAAAAGAAGTAGGTGAGAACATTTTAGGTGCCTTAATTTTAATCTTTCAAATTCTCTTGATTCATGAGCCGTTCCTTTAGTTTGGAAAATTGCTCATGTAACTTCACTTTTTAAGAAAATGATTGACCTAGTTAAGAGGCTGTGTGGAAGCAGACAGAGGGCAGGGGTAGTGGATAGAAAATGATTCCTGGACTGCATAGCTAGTCTATGAGGAGAGATTACACAAACTAGCGTTATATTCCCAGGAATTTAGAATGTTAAGCAGTGATTTGATTGAAGCTTTCAAGATATTAAGGGGAACAGATAGGGTAAATTTGAAGAAATAATTTCTGCTAGTTGGGGAGTCTAGGCCTAGAGGCACAGTGTAAAATTTAGAACCAGACCTTTCAAGAGTGAAATTAGGAAACACATCTTCACAGAACGTGTGGTAAAAATGAAGAACTCTCTTCCACAGATTTTGATTGATGTTAGGTCAATTGTTCAACTTAAAACTGAAATGGATAGATTTTTGTTAGCCAAAGGTATCAAAGGACATGGAGCAAAGGTATATAGAGTTAGGTCACAGATCAGTCGATCTCCGTAAATGGTGGAACAGGCTTGAAGGGCTAAATGGCCTACTCCAATTCTTGTGAAAGTTATTATGCGTAAAGCATTTATCTTTAAACCTAAGAATTGCCATGCTATTTGCTAACTCTAAGCTTGTAGTCTAACTCTACTGATTAGTTTACCATTTTCTTTGAACTACTCCAGTGTCCTAAACAAAATAAGTGTGTTTTCTTACACATATGCTGTCACAGAGGCAATTTTGAACTGAATTTGGCTTTCATGCTTTTCAGACTGGCAGGCTACTTTTGGATGTCAGGTTGTCTTCTTGATGATATTAGCTGGCAAGTTCTCAATAAACTAGCTCACAGAGGAGAACACATGTAAGTTCTCCTCAAAGTTTCCTTCCACAGAAGGCAACTGACTCATGACCCCCACCCAAAATATCTGGACAGCACCCTGGATAGGAGCCTTTCCTATTGGCCTCATCTCATCAACACCAGCTAATAAGTAAAAGACCGGGTGAACTTGATATGGAAACTTGCTGGAAAAACATGTGGCATATAGCCACAACACTGGCCCTTATCTACATTGCTGCAGAATACTGTTCTCCCTCAAGAGCCTGGAGCAGCCACACAAAGATCATGGAGCTAAGCTAGATGCTGCCAGGAAATCAGTGTCAGCGATGCTTACGTACGTGGCTCCCAGTATTTATCCATAATGCCCACCTGCCATTTGCCACAGCATTGCTGTGCTCTGTCAGGTGGAGAAAAATCATGATCCCATTCACTGAGCCTTGAAAAACCTACCAATAAGCACTTAAAATTGTGCTGGCCATTCTGGGAAACAACAGCTAATATGCAGGTGGCATTAACTTGCAAACAAGATGGACAGAATGGTGGGAGACGTGCAGAGGTGTCTGCCTTCGACCGCCCTCAAAGACAGTGGACAGCGCTCAATTGAACCCACACAGGGCGTGGACGATGCTGTCAGCTGCTTCATAAGTGGAAGGTGAGGGACAACCTCAAGTGTGATTGTGGCCATGAGTCCCAGATCATGGAACACATCACATCAACCTGCCCAATAGGATCTGTTGAGACGGCCACCTTATTTTTCCACTTAGCATCTCACGAGGTCATTGAATGGATAGCCAAACAAGACATTCAATTATTAGCTTCTTCCCATCATGCAAAAGAAAAAACATCTAAAGTTTGATCTGTTACTCTGACAACAAGATTCTCCTATTGTAATCTAACTCTTCACTTGAAGGGAGTGGAGATTTTGAAACAAGTTTTCAGTCTATCCTGTAGGACTTCAGTGAAATAAAAAGGGAAAGTTATAAATCCTGAAAATCTATATGAAAAACAGAGAACACTGGGGGGAGGCTCAGGCTAAGCACAAACTCCAACATAGACCTGTGGGGCAAATGAATCACAGAATCACAGTGCAAAAGAGGCCCTTCAGCCCATCGAGTCTGCACTGACATGTGAGAAACACCTGACCTACCTACCTAATCCCATTTACCAGCACTTGGCCCATAGCCTTGAATGTTATGGCATGCTAAGTGCTCATCCAGGTGTTTTTTAAAGGATGTGAGGCAACCCGCCTCCACCAGCCTCCCAGGCAGTGCATTCCAACCTGTCACCACCCTCTGGATAAAAATGTTTTTCCTCACATCCCCCCGAATCTCCTGCCCCTCACCTTGAACTTATGTCCCCTTGTGACTGACCCTTCAACTAAGGGGAACAGCTGCTCCCTATCCACCCTGTCCATGCCCCTCGTAATCTTGTACACCTCGATCAGGTCGCCCCTCAGTCTTCCCTGCTGCAACGAAAACAACTCAAGTCTATCCAACCTCTCTTCATAACTTAAATATCTCATCCCAGGCAACATCCTAGTGAATCTCCTCTGCACCCTCACCCAGTGCAATCACATCCTTAACCAAATGGTCAGTTTCTGCACTGTAAAATTTGATGTAATTCTATATATTGCATAACGGTTCAGACAATGGGCTGAATAATACGCTCCCAATTCAGGACAAATACTTCACATCCATCTTCACCCAAGAGAATGAGGATGAAGGTATGGAACTTGGGGAGAGAGACTGCGAGGTTCTTGAGCAAATCGATATAAGGAGTGACAAGGTATTGGAGATGTTGGCAGGCTTAAAAGCAGACAAATCTCCAAGTCTGGATGATTTGTGTCCCAGACTGCTGAGGGAGGCAAGGGAGGAGACACAGGGGCTCTGACCCAAATTTTTAATTCCTCTCTGGCCACGGGGGAGGTGCCAGAGGACTGGCGAACAGCTAATGTAGTTCTGCTATTTAAGAAGGGTTGTAGAGAGAAACCAGGGAACTACAGGCCAGTGAGTCTCACGTCAGTGGTAGGGAAACTATTGGAGAAAATTCTGAAGGAGAGAATTTATCTCCACTTGGAGAGGCAACGTTTGATCAGGGATAGTCAGCATGGCTTTGTCAGAGGGAGGTCATGCCTAATAAATTTGATTGAATTTTTTGAGGAGGTGACCAGGTGTGTAGATGAGGGTGGTGCTGTTGATGTAGTTTATATGGATTTCAGCAAAGCATTTGACAAGGTCCCACATGGGAGACTTATAAAAAAGGCAAATGCACCTGGAATACAGGGTAATTTGATGAGGTGGATTCAAATTGGCTTAGTTGTAGGAGACAGAGGGTGATGACAGAAGGATGCTTTAGTGACTGGGAGCCAGTGTCCAGTGGTGCACCACAGGGATCTGTGCTGGGTCTCCTATTATTCGTCATTTATATAAACGCCATAGATGACTATGTGGGGGGTAGGATTAGTAAGTTTGCGGATGACACAAAGATTGGCTGGGTAGTTAACAGTGAGGCTGAGTGTCTTGGGCTACAGGACGATATAGACAGGATGGTCAAATGGGCAGATAAATGGCAGATGGAATTTAACCCTGAAAAGTGTGAGGTGTTACACTTTGGAAGGAGTAATTTGACAAGGAAGTATTCAATGAACGGCATGACACTAGAAAGTTCTGAGGAACAAAGGGACCTTGGCTTGTCTGTCCATAGATCTCTGAAGGCAGAGGGGCATGTTAGTGGGGTGGTGAAAAAGGCATATGGGACACTTGCCTTTATCAATTGAGGCATAGATTACAAAATTGGGGTGGTCATGTTGGAGTT
This sequence comes from Carcharodon carcharias, assembly GCF_017639515.1. Lineage (NCBI taxonomy): Eukaryota > Metazoa > Chordata > Chondrichthyes > Lamniformes > Lamnidae > Carcharodon > Carcharodon carcharias. The sequence goes on along the minus strand of NC_054477.1, from coordinate 44,415,437 downwards.
GTATAGAACCTTGGTGAGGCCACAGATGGAGTAGTGTGTGCAGTTCTGGTCGCAACATTATAGGAAGGATGTGATTGCACTGGAGGGGGTGCAGAGGAGCTACCTGCAACTGAGCTAGACTCAGTGCAGAAGAAGACTCGGGCTTCCAAGAGCCACTGGGACATCATTTTGTGAGATGCTTACAGGGGAGATTTCATCCAGTTGGGGTAGGGGCCACCTGATGCCTATCACATTGAAGGTAGCGTGTAGTCTGCTACATGCCATTGCATCAAGGTGTTCACAGAAGCAATGTTCCAAAGCGCTGGGAATTAGATCTCATTCACACAGGATGTCCAAAATTAACTGGATAGAGCCCAAAGATTTGCAGTGATTGCAGGTTTACCCAGTGTGCAGGGAGCCATTGACTGTACGCAGGTAACCATTAAGGTTCCTGCTGGACAGCTGTGCATCTTCATAAACAGAAAGAGCTTCCAGTCGATCAATGTGCAGGTAGTGTGTGACCATAATTGGCGGGTCATGCCAGTGTGTGCCAGATACCCGGTCAGCAGTCACAGCTCATACATCCTTAGCAACTCACAGATTCCAAACCTCTTCACTGGCCCATATTCTTTGGAGAGATGGGTACTATATGATAAGGGCTTTACACTGAGAAAATGACTAATGCCACCTGTCACAGAGCTGACCAGACCTGTCACAGAGAGAAGGTACAATGAGCGCCACTCCAGTACCAGGGCCATCGTGGAGCAGACCATCGGTCTCCTAAAGATGTGATTCCGATGTCTGGACAGGCCTGGACGTGCATTACAGTACTGCCCCCCACATGTGTCCCTGATGGTTGTGGTTTGCTGTGCACTCCATAACATTGCCATCCAAAGAGGAGATGCCCTAGAGGATAATGACAGGCCAGATGAGGGCCAATCCTCCAAGGATAAGGGCGATGATGGGCTGAGGGGTCAGGGCATTCTCCTGCTGATGGCCCTGGCTGTGACTGAGTGGATGGCCACGACACCAGAGATGCATTAATACAGAAAAGGTTTCTCTCGTACAATGCTACAGGAGTTTGGGGAAATCTTGCCCCTTATTTTCCCAGCATTTGTCATGAGCTGGACACAGCGATCATATACTGGCACCAAGGGTGGCCTCACTGAATTTGGGGTGAAGCTTTGCCCCTTCTAGATCTAGTGCCTCTCCCCTCACTCTGTTGGCACAAGCATCTATGCATGGGCATATGTACAATTCCCCAATGCCAAAATGGGGGAGACTTGCTGAGTTTTAAAATTTCTGCCACCTCTGAAGATTGACATGGTTGGCAGAGATTAACTGAAATCTAGATTTATTTACCTGGCCAGACTGAAGAATGTACAAATCTTCACTACATACAGTAGATGCTCCCAATTGATCATCGGATAGGTCACCTGGTACTGTCCCGTGCCAGGAGGCCCTTTAAAGTTCTGGCCATTGCCTTGTTCTGGATCACAGCTTACAGCCACAGTGACCGGACATTCCTCCCTCTCACACTCATTGGGCGGGATGATGGCCTGTAATCCGCCCTTATTGCTAATTGGCAGCAATGACTGTATTATTGAGTGAGCATCGATGGCACGCCTGGAATTGGAATGCTACCGACTTCCTCCACAGAACCTGTCAATGGCGCACCGTTGTATTATTCAGCCCAATATCTGTAAACAGAATAGGTAGATTACTTTGTTTGGGGCGCATTCTGCCCCTGAACTGCTATGACCTGTCTTTTCCATCTGTTGCCAACTGATCTGCAGGGCATTTTCAGCATTTTCTGTTTTTCATAGATTATACATTTCGTTATACATTTCATAAATGATACATATATAGATTATACATTTTCAGTGAAGTGGCCCAAGTTCAAGCAACAGGTGAGGGAGGTAATGTAAAATCAGGGATATTTTACTAAAAATGGAATCAATCTATTGAATAAAAATGTATCTATAATGTCCCTGCAGCTGATGTTTCATGGAGAGCTTTTTGATTGGTTCAGTGTTGTAACACTTTCCGAGCTTTCTGGTTGGTTGGCTCTCGCAGAAGAGAAAACAAGGTAAACTAACCAGATGCTGTGGGATGGCATCAACTCCTCTTCCATTTTCAGTTATTTTTCACAGTAGAAACAATGACCTGATCAGATGCATCAGAAAAATTGAGTTTCCTTTCAGCTATCATAAAAGTTTAGCAGTAAATGTATGAGGGTATCTTTTAACTTTTGCCAACACACTGCTAACCCCATTGCTGTTTTCTCCCTGATCATCCCAGTGCAAACAGTTCACACTAAACTTGCTGCTCATTCCCATACCTTGCTTTTATTGCCCTGCCCCACCACATTCATATGTTTCATTCTGCAGACCTGCCTCGATTGTCCATTCCTCTTTGTTCCTGAATCTCCTATCCTTAGTATGTGAACAATGCTATGAGAAATGTGTAAAAAACTTACAAATAACTAAATCATGAAAGATACAATTAATAAACATGAAACAGTCTTTCATTATTGCATCCATCGTACCTCAATGTCACACTGGAAATTCACATATTTACAGTATGTGCCACACATATCTGATTGGTTCAGTTATAACAGATCATAGTGAACAATCTTTAAAAAATCTAAAGAAAGTGATCCTGTTTATTCCTTCCATTAACCTTGGGCAGAATTTTCTGCTTGACGTGCGGGTGGGGGGGAGTGGGACCAGGGGGGTGGGACCTGCACGTCAGTGCGTAAAATGACGCGCGGTGATGTCGGGCGAGCATCCCGATGTCACTGTGCATCATTGCGATATTTCACTGGGTCCGGCGCACAATGAAGTTCGACGCGTGCCTGCCATTAATTAACGGGCTAGTTAAGGCCCTAAAATTGGCAATTGATGTTGATCTTCAGGCGCCCATGCGATCTTCGGCTCGGTGCATGGGCTCAACAGGCAGGCGGGTAAGAGACTTTTTAATAAAACTCATCCACGGGCGGGGTAAGAGGGCTCAGTGGGGCTGTCAATCTGGTCTGTGAGTATTTAATGCAGAACGTTTTTAAACTTGCCTGTGTGATCTGCAGCATTTCAGAACAAATTCCATCAGCTTTCTGTGTACTCTTAACCTTCAGGTCAGCACTCTGCAGTTAGTAATCTTTATCGGGCCTGCAGCTTTCCGGAGGCCTCCCGTTAGCCTGAGTATGGGTTCTGACGTCCACTGGAGGCAGCTCCTCTGAGGAGGAATGGAGGGCTAGAATAAGGAGGAGGCCAGGAGTGGACAATCAGCCTCCAGGGGAGCCACCTTTAGGAGCACAGGCACAGGCACAAAGGGCGCAGGGCAAGAGGTTGTCCAAGGCAGAAGGGGCCACAGAAAATGCCACTATCCTGCTGCCAGGGTATACAGGCGGCGAAGCAGCTACCTCAATATGTCTGAAGTCCAGTGCCAAAGGAGACTCCGACTGTCAAGGGAGACAATCAATTACATCTGTCAGATGATTGGCCCTGAGATCTCTCCTAATTATGTGGGCAGACACCACATGCCAGCGGCTCTGAAGGTCACAGTTGCCCTCAACTTCTATGCCAATGGCTCCTTCCAGGGCTCGGTGGGTGATCTTTGCAGTGTCTCCCAATCAGCTGTGCACACTTGTATCAAGCTGGTCACAAACACTCTGTTGAGACATGCATTGACCTTCATCCACTTCCGCTGGGACCAGGCAAGCCAGACAGAGTGAGCAAGAGGCTTCACGGCCATTGCTGGCTTCCCTCGTATGCAGGGTGCAATAGATTGCACACATGTGGCCATCAAGGCAGTAGGTGAGCCCGGTGCCTTCGTCAACAGGAAGGGATTCTACTCCATGAATGTGCAGATAGTGTGTGATCACAGGATGCTGATTCTACAAGTCTGTGCAAGGTACCCAGGCAGCTCCCACGATGCCTACATCCTCAGACACTCCAAGGTGCCGGGGCTCTTCAGTGCTCCGGCTCGTCTGGATGGATGGTTGCTGGATGACAAGGGCTATCCCCTCAGAAGGTGGCTCATGACATCTCTCCGCCATCCAAGAACTGAAGCTGAGCAGCACTACAATAGGAGCCACGCCTCCACAAGGGCTGTGGTGGAGAGAGCCATCGGACTTCTCAAATGTGCTTCTGATGCCTGGACCACTCAGGGGGCACACTCCAGGACCCCACAGATCGTGTCTCGGTGATAGTGGTTGCATGCTGCACTCTCCACAATCTTGCGCTGGAAAGAGGGGACGCAGTGGACGATGAAGATGTCAACGCTGTGGATGTGGCTGCACATGATGAGTCCAGCGGTGATTCTGAGGATGAGCAGGCACAGGGGAATGATGAGGGGCTAAATGTTGACCCGGGACTACACCAAGGAGGCACGGACACCCAGGACACTTTAATCCAATGAACCTTCAGCTAGCTCCACACAAATGGAGCAGGAGGACCAGCCTTGCCTGGCGCTTCCATAGTCGGCACCTAAGTGCTACATCTGCCAATTCATCAGCTGCAACTAAGGGCTTTGGATATAAATCTCAATGTCCATTCAAATACTCGTACATGTATGTAAATCATACAAATGCAGAACAAAAGAGCCACCCTCAGCCTTGGTAACACATCTGGTTTTAATTTTCACCATCATAAGGTCACAAAAAATCAAACCAAAACGTTTTTCAAACATAAACAAATAATAATTCCCTAATCCAGGGCCAACACAAAAGCACCAGTGAGAAACCTATGGTGTGCCTAAGGCGCCTTATGTTTACGTTTACGGGTGCTACAGCTTAGTGCTGCCCCATCGCTCAGGGTGGCCTCTGAGACAGCCTGCTGACTCTGCTGTCCTGTTGGCCTCGATGACCTTGGCGGCCGTCCTCTGGCCTGTGGAGCCTGTACTGGACCCGCCTGGGAGGGAGCTGCCAGTTCCACTGCTGGCATTTCCCCAATCGTCGCAGCCTCACCCGATGAAGCGGTCACTGGGAGAGGGACAGAGCAGCTGGTGCCCTCATCTGGAGCACCGCAAGAGGAGCCCGCAGATACGATAGGCAGCTGCTCTGCCGATGTGAGGTCGCCCTGGACCTCCCTGCTCACCGTCGATGATGGGCAACGAGCTGGGAGGCTTGAGAGCCCACACCACCTCCCACATTGGCAATGACCAGCTGTGGCCATTGGCACTGTGAGTCTTGCAGGCCCAAGCGTAACCCCAGGAGAAGCTGCTTGTTCTTCTGGAAGCCCGTCCCCATGAGAGTCGCCACCCTCTCCATGGAGGAAGCATGATGCTCTGCCATGAGGCTCATTGCATCACTGATGCTCCGCGTGGACTCCTCCACCATGGACACCAAGCGAAGCATAGCCTCACGTATCACTCCCAGATGCTCCCGCACACCCGGCCACAATTCCTGCAGCTGCTGCATCTCGGATGACACCAGAGGCACATCAACACGCCCGGACTCAACATGTGCCTGGTCTCCTGCAGTCTTCCGACTGCTGGTGCCATCAGCACTCTGTCTCTGCCAGCTCCTCCAGCGATTGTGAAGTGCCCTCTCCACTGTGCCCCGGGACAATAGCCAATGTTGCAATGCCCACCGATATGCTACTATCTGCGCTAATACCTGCCTCGCAGAAATGGTGTGACGCAGGTGACAGTTGAGGGCCCTCTGGTGTGAGAGGGGGCATCTGCAACTCCTCCTGCCAGCTGTGCTCTGATGATGCTGAAATTAACAACAAGGACAATGGATCAGTTAACGTGCACACAGTGACACACTTCATCCCTTCCCCTGGCTCATGATGCTCTCAACCTTCCAGAACCAATGGAGATGAATATTGGTGGGGTGGCAAATCATCAGCAGGAGACCCTAACATAACAGGCAGATACAGACAGGTTGGTCAGATGGCCAAGGACAAACAAGGTACAGGAATACACAAGGGATGGCAGGACTGTAGAAAGTAAGGAGGATCAGAGGGACCTTGCTGGGCATGTCAACAGGCCCCTTAAGGTAGCGGGACAGGTACATAAGGCGTTTAAGAAGGTAAATGCCATACTTGCCTTTATTAGCCGAGGAATAGAATATAGGAACAGGGAGGTCATGTTACAAGTGCAGAAAATACTGCCTAGGCCACAGCTATAGTTCTGTGTGCGGTTGTGATATGCACTTCATGGGGGGGATGTGATTGGAGTGGAGAGAGTGCAGAGGTCATTGACGAGGATGCTGGCTGGGCTGGAGAGTTTGACTTATGAGGAGACATAGCATAGACTGCGGTTATTTTCCCTGGAGCAGAGGAGATTCAGGGGAGACATGATTGAGCTTTATAATATTATGAGGGGCATAGATAGGTTCAACAGAAAGGAACTTTTCCCCTTGGCGGAGGGATGAGTAACTTGGTGGCATTGATTTAAGTAAGGGGCATGAGGTTGACAAGTGAGGTGATGAGGAACTTTTGCATACAGTAATGTGGGACACACTGCCTGAAAGGGTGGTGGATGCCGAAACGCTCCTAACATGTAATAAGTATTTGGATGTGCAGTTGCAATGCCATTGCATACAAGGCCATGGGGATAGTGGTCAGAAATGGGATAAGGCGACTTTGGATGGTGGATGACACGAGCATCTTCAAAGGGCTGAGGGACCTTTGTCTATGACCCACACGTCTGACTCTATCAGTCTGTGAATGAGCAATGTTGCAACAATAATGATTCAAACAATCATCAGTGCTATGGATGATGGGAAGACAGTGCGTATGTCATTGTGACCTCAAATACTTGGCCGTTCCACCCCAGCCTCACTGACACCTGTGAACCTGGGCGAATGGCGCCTCTCAAGCTCCAGGGCCTCCTGCTTGAATCAGCTCAAGATCATCACCTGCGCCTGGCCACCTCCAGTCCACAAACACTCACAGGCATTCTGAGCATTTTCCCCCTGAAAAACAAAGACCATTCATTGCGGCTAATCGCACATGGACTCTATACGCACACGCCACACCCCAACCACAGTGGCCCATATCAGGCCTCCAGTGCCTCCTCTTCAGGCTACTGCTGATCATTCACACAAAGATAGTACGCCTGCTCCCAACACCCCACCAACACACCCCCCCCCAACCCCCACCCCCCGCCCCGCCCCCCAGCACAGCCACCTCGGACACATTCTGCGTCCATCACTTTAGGAAACACATGGTCTTAGCTCCCAAGGAGGTGCAACTAGGTGCAGCGCGAGGGCAGCAGATGGCTCTTGGCCACGAGACCTTGAGGCTCCCCTTCCACAATCTCATCACCTTGAATAGGACATGTGCTGGAGTTCTGAGTATGCGCCTCGCTGCATCTCCTGCAGGTTGCCCCCAGACTAGTCAGGTGTGACTAAGAGCAACACATGGTGCGGGGGAGAACTCATCTCCTCGTGAACCACTCAAGCTGATGTAAGCATCGGCACTATCTGCTTGCCCACCCAGCGTACGAGAAATGGCCAACATGATTCAATGCAGTCACGACAGTAAGACTTAGGGAGGCGGGGGTTGCCCTCAAAGGCTAAGGCTACCTGCTGGGTTAAATGCCCAATGCCAACATGGTACTCACCCTGCCAGAGTGCAAAAAATTCTTGAAGCGCTTACCGCACTGAATCCAGGTGCAGCGCACCACATTGCAGGAGCTCACCACCTCCGCCAGCTCCTCCCAGGCACATTTGGTCATGTCGGGAGGCCTCCGCCTCCCATCCTGGGGAACCAGCACCTCCCACTGTGCTGCCACCTCCTCGAGGAGGGCAGCAAGGCAATCACCAGTCATGCGAGGGGCACATTGGCCTCCCGCTGGCCTATCCTGCAGCCTGCCCTGCTCCTGTGGCAGACCCTACAGCCTGCCCTGCTCCTCTGCCCTTCCTTCCAGAGTGCCCTGCTTAGCAGATCCCCTGCGGTTGGATCTCGAGGTGGCCATTGCAAGCAGCCTACAGGAGGCTGCCAGGCCTTCCTTTAAACAGACTGCCTGGTCGCCATTGGACCCGGCGGTCTGTGCATGCCTGCCGCCCTGCTGTCCACAGGAGTCGGAAATGCACTGGGCGGGCCTTAATTGGGCAAAATGGTGGCGCGGCCCCAATCGCGGGCACCAATCAGGTCCGTGCCCGCCCATGTCCAATCCTGCTCTGCCCACCCGCCCACCAAATGGAAAATTTTGGCCCTTGATAACCAAGATGAAACATCAAGGATTTTCAGATAGCTACTAATTCAGCAACAAACTACAAGGAGTAAAACCAATTGGGCTCTAATAATCTTATGGTATGCTTATTTGGAGTACTTCACCATAGGGAGTAGTTGAGTAGGTACAAGAAAAGATTTTTTGCTTTGCTCCTATTGCACTTTGATGATTCAAAGGAACAAGCCATGTTAAGCACTTGTCCAATTTTAACAGCTTGTATCTTTCCTCAAGGCATTTCCTTTTTGATGATTCCAATTGCTCGTGGCTGCATCTTCCTAGGCCCTAAGCTCCAGAATTCTCTCACTACTTTTCTCTGCATCATCACCCAAACAATTTCCATTGCTAAAGTGCCAATATTTTAGTAACAGCATTGATAATATTATTCACTTTAGTTTGACAAATTTATTTGAGCATTTTGAGTATGTAACAGATTGGAGAAAGAGGAAGCAATAGATGTAGTGTATTTGGATATCCAAAGGATATTCTATAAGGAGAGATTGGTGAAATGGCGGCATAGTGATAATGTCACTGGGCTAGTAATCCAGAGACCCAAGCTAATGCTCTGGGGACATGGGTTCAAATTGCACCACAGCAGCTGAATTTGAATTCAGTTAATAAATCTGGAATATAAAGCTTGTGTCAGTAATGGTGACCATGACAAGTATTATTAATTGTGGTAAAAATCCATCTGGTTCATCAATGTCCTTTATGGAAGGAAATCTGCTAGTGTTACCTCATTTTGCTTAAATGTGACTCCAGTAATGTAGTTGACTCTTAATTGCCTTTTAAGTGGCCTAGCAAGCCACTCAGTTTAAGGTCAATTAGGGCAACAAATGTTGGCCTTGCCTGCAACTTGAAAGAATAAAATAAATGTGCCACACAAAAGGCTAGTGCTCAAGGTAAGTGTTGGTGGTGATATATTAGCATGGCTAGAGGATTAACTAACACACAGGAAGCAGAAAATCAATATAAATGGATCATTTTCATATTGGCAACTAACACTGGAGTGCCACAGGGAACAATGCTGGGGCCTCAGCTATTTATGATCTATGTTAATTACTTGGATGAAAGGACCGATCGTATTGTAGCCAAATATGCTGATGTTGCAAAGATAGGTAGGAAAGCAAATTGTGAGGAGATACAAAGAATCTACAAAGGGGCTGATTCCTGGGATGATGTGGTTGTGTTATGAGGAAAGATAGAGCAGATTGGGCCTGGAGTTTAGAAGAATGTGAAGTGATCTTATCAAAATATACAAGGTCCTGAGGGGGCTTGACAGTGTAGTAGAGGATGCCGAGAGGATGTTTCACCTTGTGGGGCAATCTAGAACTAGGGGACACAGTTTAAAACCAAGGGGTCTCCCATTTAAGATGGAATTGAAGAGGATTTTTTTTCTCTCAGAGGATCATTAGTCTTTTGAATTCTCTTCTACAGAGAGCAGAGGAGGCTGAGTTAGATAGAATTTTGTTCGACAAGGGAGTCAAGGGTTATGAAGGACAGGCGGGAAAGTGGAGTTAAGGTCACAATCAATCAGCCATGATCTTATATGAGGAAGAGCATTCTTAACCCTTTCGGGTGGATGTAAATGATCCCAAGCTGCTATTAAAAGAAGAGCAGAGGAATTTTCTTGGCCCCCTGGCCATTATGTTTTCTCAATAATACCATGGGATAAAGTTTCATCTGCACTTTCTTGGTGGTAGTCTGATAGAATGCCTACTATCAGATCCGTAAGACATTTCAGTGTTTAAAATAAAGATAAAAATTGAGTGAGTGATCTGCTCCACCAGATCACCATCCAGCAAAATGAACAACAATTTATAGCCCCGCAGAACAGATTAATATGTGAGCAGCAACAATTCACAGCTGTACAGCATTTTTAGCAGAGAAAAAAAACAGCTCAAGGTGTTTTATAGGAAAAGTAAATAAATGAAGTCCCAAGGAAGGAGATGTTCCAGGATCTGCTGTTCGGACCTACTGTGCACAATTTAAATGTTGGTTTTCCTACATAACAACAGTAATTGCATTCATTGGCTATAAAACAGGGAAAGGTGTTATGCAAATGCAAGTTGTCTTTCTTCTTTATTTCTCTTTGCTGGAATTTATGAAAGTTTTTCATAAACGCATTTACAATATTTTATAACCGTTGATCAGAAATCAAACAAAAATTAAACCGCTGGGTTTTAATGTTTAAAGCAGATAAATAAAGTAATCTAGACAGTGAATTAAAGAACAGGCTTGGTGCAAATAAAGCTTTCCTTGCAGCTCATTCCCCTTTGCAGCCTGTGTGTGCCTTTGCACTTCCTGTCAGACTTGAGAGGCGGCAAGGGGGCTGAAAAATATGGCTGCTCACCAATGGTGGGTTTTACACGGCGGCATTTCGACTTCCAGGCCTGCCGTCAGTGTGCACCTGATAATACGCTAATTGCCACAAATTAGCAGCAAGGGCAACCTACAGATCGTCATCCTGTCCAAAGAGTGCTGGCGGGTGGAATGTCCAGTCTCAGAAGCTGCAGGCAACTGGAACAAGGTAATGGCCAGCATTTTAAAGGACCCCCTGGCATTTGACAACATCGGCTGACCCATCAGGTGATCAATCGAGTGCATCTACCATACATAGTGAAGATTTGTGCATCTTCCAGTCTGGTCATGTAAGCCAATTTAACTTTTAGCTAAGATAAACAGAAAATTCTGCAGATGCTGGAACTCTGAAATGAAAATAGAAAATGCAGGAAAAACCCAGCAGGTCTGGCGGCATCAGTGGAGAGACAAACAGAGTTAAGGTCTCCAATCTGCATGACTTCTTCAGAGCTGAAGAGAGGTGAAAATATGATGGATCTGAAGAAGAGTCATATGGACACGAAACATGAGCTCAGTTTCTCTCTCCACAGATGCTGTCAGACCTGCTGAGCTTTTCCTGCATTTTCTGTTTTTATTTTAAATTTTAGCTCATTTTTGCCAATCATGTCAAAACTTCATAGGCAGCAAAAGTTTTAAAATTCTGCAAGCCTCCCACCTTTTGGCATTGAGGAAATGTACATTTATTACATATTGCCATGCACAGATGTCTGCACCATTGGAATGAGGGGAGAGGCTTTCCAAAAGGGGCAAAATTGCCTTCAGATTCAATGAGGCCACCCATGGTGCCCTGCTGCATGCAGTACATGATAGACGTCACCAGCTCACACCCAACGCTTGGAAGAGGAGGAAGCCCAGCAGACTCGTGTTGCTGGGGTGGCCAATGAGTGTTGAGGTGGTGAGGAGGACTTTGGTCCCAGTGCCACAAAAGGCTCAATGACTTCATGTGGTCAGTTGCAGGAAGCTAGGTCTCTGCCTGTATACCCTTGGGACGATATAAGTTCATCTGCGCCTCCATTGAGGGTTTCTGGGCTCCCCATGACCCTCGCCGCTGTTCTGGCACTGCTCTGTCCCCCTGAGGAGCCACAGCATCCTGAGCCTTCCTGTGTTCCCTTCTTCCTCTCACTCTTCTCCTCCTCCTAATCCTTCTCTCCTCCTCACTAGAGCTTGTGTCTCCAACTGAGAGAACAATTCCCAGCTGTCTCAGACACTTTTCACCCCTCACCCCTGGGTAATGGACAAAGAAAAAGTCCATCAAGTGAGCTGTCAGAATCAGAGGAGAGTTCTCGTCATGAAAAAATATATAAAAGGTTCCTCTTCCCACTCAAATAAGCAATCCCTGCAGTCAATAGAATTTGAACTGCAAAGCTGAGAGTCTGGCCTCAGCTGTAGTTTTAAAACCTGCCCAAACAACCTCACTCCAACAAAAATGGGTCTCTTTGAACTGAGTTCAAATGGTCCTGCTGGGTTTGGGTTTCACATCCTGCTCCCTTTCCCCTTCTGGCGAAAATGGGATCTGTCAGAAATGGGGGTGGGACCTCGGGATCTGGGTCCTGGCGCCAATTTACCTGAGGCACAGAGTCTCCACGACTTTGCAAAAAATCTAGGCCAAGTGTGTAATGTGTGTCAATTATGTCTGACTGGTGACTTAGTCACATTAAAGCTAATTTATCAGATGATCTGATTTAGAAAGGAGCGTCGGGCAGGTGGAACTGTACCATGTGAATAAAGGGATTGACAGACACTATTATCTCCAGTTCAGTAGGTTGGCGTGTGGGCATGATCGGCGGGCCGGCCAGCGTGAAGCGCGTGCTGAAATGCTCAGTGCTGCCGGGGTAAGGACGGGAGGAGGGCTGGCGCTGACATAAGCGTGGGCGCGGGCAAGCGTTGACTGCAAGTTCCGTGAAGGCAGAGAGCTGCCTTAGGGAGCTGAAGACTTTAAAACCAATAAATAAAGTTTTTAAAATCCGGAAAAAAATATCCAAGCATCACAATCAGTCACCTGAATATACACATGATAAAAATTCTGTCTATACATTTTTATTTATTTTTAATTTAATAATGGAAACTACATCCTGCCCTTGGATGAGGTTCCATGAAAAATGCAAAGGTTGCCTGGCCGATTTGCTCATCCACCAACCATAAGGTTGGAAGAACCATGAGAAATACGAGGCAATTACAAATTAATTCCCTTAATTTGCCTCTTAATTGCTGGCGGGTGCGCTTCCGATTTTTGCACCTGCCCACCGACCGAAATATCACACGAGCCTGGGACGACGTCGGGACGCTCGCCTGACATCATCCCGCACGATTTCACAGACAATCGGGTTGGGCTCGGGCCCGTGTGCCAACCTAAAAGCTGTGGCCCAGATTAAGATTTTCCTCTGGTCCCAGAGGAAAGTACTTATGTGGAATAGATACCATCAAAACTATGAAAAATATTGGGCAAAGTTTCCCGTTTGACGTGGGGTGGGGGGAGGGGGGTGGGCCCCGCACGTCTGCGCGTAAGATGATGCACGGTGATGTCGGGCGAGTGTCCCGATGTCACCGTGCGCCATTGCGATATTTTGCTGGGCTGGCGCGCGATGATGTCTGATGTGCACCTGCCATTAATTCACGGGCCACTTAAGGCCCTTTAGTGTTCAATCGACGCTGATTTTTCAGGGCCTGTGCGATCTTCAGGGCAGCGCACGGGTGCAACAGGCAGGAGAGTAGGAGACATTTGTATTAACCTCATCTACGTGTGGGATAAGAGGGCTCAGTGGGGTCGTGAATCTGCTCTGTGAAATATTTATTGTTGAAAGTTTTTCAAACTTACCTGTGTGATCTGCAGTACTTCAGAACGCATCCCAGCTGCTTTTTCTGGACTCTTAACCTTCAGGTCAGCACTCTGCAGTGAGGAATCTTTTCCGGGCCTGCAGGTTTCAGGAAGCCTTCCCAAAGCCTGGGTATGGGAGCGGATCTGTCCACTAGAGGCAGCTCCTCTGAGGAGGAAGGGAGGGCTGGAAGGGGAGGAGGCCAGGAGAGAACATTCAGCCTCCAGGGGAGCCACCTTTGGGAGGACAGGCATGGGCACAAGGGGCGCAGGGGCCAAGAGGTTGTCCAAGGTGGAAGCGGCCGCAGAAGACGCCACTATCCTGCTGCCTGGTTATACAGGCAGTGAAACAGCTACCTCAATATGTCTGAGGTGTAGTGCCAAAGGAGGCTCCGACTCTCGAGGGAGTCAATTATATCTGTCAGATGATTGGGCCTGAGATAGCCCCTAACTGTGTGGGCGGACACCCCATGCTAGTGGCTCTGAAGGTCACAGCTGCCCTCAACTTCTATGCCAATGGCTCCTTCCAGGGCTTGGTGGGTGATCTTTACGGTGTCTCCCAATTAGCTGTGCACACTTGTGTCAAGCAGGTTACAGACACACTGTTCAGGCGTGCATTGACCTTCATCCACTACCATTGGGACCAGGCAAACCAGACACAGCGAGCCAGAGGCTTCGCAGCCATTGCTGGCTTTCCCTGCGTCTAGAGTGCAATAGACTGTACACATGTGGCCATCAAGGCGCCAGCAGGTGAGCCCGGTGCCTTTGTCAACAGGAAGGCTTCCACTCGTGCAGATAGTGTGTGACCACAGGATGCAGATTCTACAAGTGTGTGCAAGGTACCCAGGCAGCTCCCACGACGCTTACATCCTGAGACACTCCCAGGTGCCGGGGCACTTCAGTCCTCCAGCGCGGCTTGATGGATGGCTGCTGGGTGACAAGGGCTATCCCCTCAGAAGGTGGCTCATGACACCTCTTCACCATCCAAGAACAGAGGCTCAGCAGCGGTACAATAGGAGCCACGGCACCACAAGGGCTGTGGTGGAGAGAGCCATCGGTCTTCTCAAGATGCACTTCCGATGCCTGGACCATTCAGGATGCGCACTCCAGTGCCCTCAGATTGTTTCTCGGTGATAGTGGTTGCATGCTGCGCTCTCCACAATCATGCACTGGAAATGGGGGACGCAGTGGATGATGAAGATGTCGACGCAGTGGTTATGGCTGCACACGATGAGTCCAGTAGTGAGTCCAAGGATGAACATGCACAGGGAAATACTGAGGGGGTAGACGCTGACCCGGGCATATGCCAAGTAGGCAGGGACACCCGGGACACTTTAATCCAATGAACCTTCAGCTAGCACACCACAGAGGACCACCAGGACAAGCCTGGGCTGTCGGCTCAGCACTCGACACCTAAGTGCAAAATCTGACAGGTCAGCAGCACTAACTAAGGGCCTTGTAAATAAAGCTGAATGTCCAACAAATCACTCATTACACTTTTGTCAACCATACACATGCAGAAGAAACGAGGCACCCTCAGCCATGGTCACACATCAGCATTTAATGTGTGAAGCAAAAGAACTTAACACAAAGAGAAAACAACAGTGTTAACAATCAAAAAGAAATAATAAGGACCTCAACTCGGGCCAACACAAAAATACCAGTGAAAAACCCATGGTGGGCCAAGGTGCCTTATGTTTTCGTTTACGGGTACTACGCCTTGGTGCTGCCCCATCGTGCGGAATGGCATCTGATACAGCCTGCTGACTCTGCTGTCCTGTTAGCCTTGATGACCTTGGCGGTTGTCCTCTGGCCCATGGAGCCAGTTTTAGTCCTGCCTGGGAGGGAGCTAGCCCCACCTGGGAGGGAGCTGCCTGTTCCACAGCTGGCATCTCCCCAGTTGTTGCATCCTCACCGCATGAAACAGTCATGGGGAGAGGGGCAGAGGAGCTGGTGCCCTCATCCGGAGCGCCCTGAGAGGAGCCTGCAGAGACACCAGGCAGCTGCTGCACCGAGGTAAGGTCACTTTGGACCTCTCTGCTCACTGTGGATGGATGGGCAACGAGCTGGGAAGCTTGATGCCCACACGACCTCCCACACTGGCACTGACCAGCTGAGGTCAATGCCGATGTAAGGACTTGCTGGTCAGAGCGAAACCCCAGGAAGCCCTGACAGGTCTCCTGGAGTAGGCTCCCTGTGAAAGGCGCCACTCTCTCCATGGAGGACGCTTGGTGCTCGGACATGTGGTGCATAGCTTCGGCGATCCACGTAGACTCCTCCACCACGGAGACCATGCCAAGCATAGCCTCATGTGTCTCCCCCAGTTGCTCCCACACACCCGGCCGCATTTCCTGCAGCTGCTGTGTCACCGACGACTCCAGAGGCACATCATCAGGCACTGACTGAGCATGTGCCTGATCCCCTGCAGCCCTCCGACTGCTAGCGCCATGGGCACTCTCCATCTCTGCCAGCTCCTCCAGCGACTGTGAAGTGCCCTCACCACTGTGTCCCGGGACACCAGCCGTTGTTCTAATTCCTACCAAGGTGCTAGTATCTGTGCTGGTGCCAGCCTCGCAGAGATGGTGTCACGCTAGTGAGACTTCAGGCCCCTCAGGTGTGAGAGGGGGCATTTGCTGCTCCTCCTCCTGGCCGTGCTCTGATGATGCTGAAAGGAAGAACAAGGACAGTGGGTCAGGACAGCGTGCAGACATTGACAAAGTTCATCCCTGTTCCCCCAAGCTCATTAAGCACTCAATCTTCCATAACCAATGGTCTAGCAATGTTGCAACAATAACTAAATTAACAATCTTCAGTGCTATGGCTGTTGGGAGGACAATGCGGACCTCCCTGTTGGGCATAAACTCCTGGCTGTACCACCCCAACATCACCGACATCAGTAGACCTGGGTGCATGGCACCTCTCCAGTTCAAGGGCCTCCTACTCGAAGCGGCTTAGTATGGAGAGCTGTGCCAGGCCACCTCCAATCCTCACACGCTCGGCCGCGTTCTGCGCATTCTTTCTCCTGAAAGAGAGAGAAGAGCGTTGATTAGGACAAATTGCACATGGACTCTGTTCGGGCACGGCCTACCCCAAACAGAGTGGGACTTATCAGGGCCCCAGTGCCTCCTTACCCCGCTGCACCAATCACTCAGACAAAGGTGCTAGGCCCGCTCCCCATGGACACATGCTGCCTACATCACATTAAGAAACACAGTATTTCCTCCCAAGGAGGCGCAAGCACATGCAGCGTAGAGGGCAGCAGATGGTTCGTTGCCATACCAGCTTGAAGCTCCCCTTCCGCCATCTCATCACCCTGACTTGGACATGTCCTGGAGTTCTGAGTCAGTGCCTAGGTGCAGCTCCTCCCGGTTGCCCCCAAACCAGTCATGTGGGTCTCAGTGTACCACATGCTGCAGGGGCAAAACACACCTCCTCATGACCCACTCAGGCTGACTTCAGCATGGGCAGTATCTGCTTGACCACCCTGCAAAGGAAAAATGCCGTCAATGGTTCAATGCAATCATGACACTGAGTTGGAGGGTGGGTTGGGGTGGTGGGGGTGAGGGGGAGGCGGGGTTCGCAGAGTCTAAGGATACATGTTGGGTTAAATGCCCAATGCCAACATGGTACTCCCCGCCAGAGCACAACAAATCGTTGAAGTGCTTACGACACTGGATCCAGGTGCGCTGCACCACGTTGCGGGAGCTCACCACCACTGCACCTCCTCCCAGGCAGGATTCGTCATGTGGGGGGGCCTCCTCCTCCCATCCTGGGGGACCAACACCTCCCGCCGTGCGGCCACCTCCTCGAGGAGGGCAGCAAGGCAGTCATCAGAAAAATGAGGGCCTACCCTCCAGTCTGGCCTGCTCACCCGAACTCCTCTGCCTGGAACTGGCCATTGTCATCAGCCTACAGGAGGTTGCCAGGCCTTCCTTTAAACAGACTCCAGGTCGCCATTGGACCCGGTGGTCTGTGCATGCCCGCCGCTGCCCACACACTCCCGCTATCCACGGGAGTTGGCAAATACACTGGGTGGGCCTTAATTAGCCCGCCCATGTAAAATGACGGTGCAGACCCAATCGTGGGCGGCGATTGAGTCCACGCCACCTGCACCAGCTCCTGGCTCTGCTCCTCCGTCAGACGGAAAATTCTGCCCATTGAGATACACTTGCTTGAAATACACATGAAATAGAAGGCTGGGATGATTAAATGTTTTGTAGAAAGCGATTAAGGCCATTGGTAAAACCATATAGTCACCCACAGATGCTTTGTAAGTGTGGGTTAAAAGATGCTTTGATAATAAAATCTTTCTAGTTGGCCAATAACTTCTTTACATAACCCAGGATAATGCTGTTGAATGTGTTGTATGGCAGCACCATCCAATCATTGCGGCCTTTGAAGTATCTTTTAGCCTTGACACCCACTTCCATATGATATAATATAGTTTCTCCAATAACCTCTTAACTTTTAAGCTATGATGCTAACATCTCCAAGCCACTTTACATTCTTCTCTTGTGGATTGCTTTTCAAGTGTTATCAAGTATCCCCTATCCTATAGTGACATCCCTTTTGGATGAAAGACTCATCTGCTCATGCAACTATTTATCATTGGTTTAGCACTCCTCGCTGCTGTCTTAAATAAAGGAAGAACTTGCATTTATAAAGCACCATTCATGCCCTTAGGATCTCCCAAAGTGATTTTCAACTAATAAAGTACTTTTGAAGTGCAATCACTATGGTAACATAGAATCACAGCAACAATTTGAGTACAGCAAAGTCAAATCTGCAGCAAAGAGATGATAACCAGGTCATCAGGTTTAGGGATGGCATCTGATGGATCAGTGTTGGACAAGATACTGGGGAGGACCTGAACAGGAAGACAGGGCCTTCGTTTAATGTCTTGTCTGACAGATGGCACCTCCAATATTGCATCCCTCCCTCTGCATTGCATTAATATGACAGTCTGGATTATGTGTTCAAGTAAGTGAGACTAAACGCCATAACTTCTGAAATTTCTTCAAAAGATTCAAACTCCTTTCAAATCTGCTTCAGTGAGAATTAGTTTTAATCTGTAAGTGTTAATTCATTTGCTATGTCATTTGCTACCTCTTCACTTCTGAGATGTTTCCTCTATTTGTATATTACTTCTTTTCTTGGTGATAATCTCTGCAAGCCTATCTGCCATTGTGGATCATGCAGGAAAGGAACAAGTCCATGAGAGATAGGTAAACAGACAATTTGGAGGTAAATTTGTGCCGTGCAAGTGCTAGGCAATAAATTTCTCCAACAAAATTGAGTCTAACCACCTCCCCTTGACATTCAACAGCATTACCATCACCGATGATCAACACCCTGAGGGTCACCATTGATCACAAATTTAACTTGACCAGCTTGTAAGTGCTGTGACCACATCAACAGGTCAGATGTTTGGTATTCTGCAGCAAATAATTCACCACTTCACTTCCCAAAAAAGCTTCACCTTCTTCAAGGTACTTGCTTGGATCAGTACAGCTCCAACAACTTAAGAAGCTGGCAGTCTATTTCATAGGACTACAATTCTCTGGGTAAAGGAAAAAACCCTGACATCTAAGGAGTTCTACACTTTCAGATAATTTGAAATTATGACTCCTGGTCACCCCTAAACTATTTAGCTAAAACAAATTTGGGTACACCCAGCTTTAATATGAAGAGAGACTACATATCTTAAAAAAAGGACATTGATTGCTTATCTATATGTTGGGATATGAATCCAAAGGGATGCCATGGCACAGGGACCAAGTTGTGTCACAAACAGAATTTGTGTGTTTCCTTTTTTCTGCCTATGACCAGTAGGTTGGATTGTAAAAGCTATGTGTTTTATTACTTCCGGAGTGAACATCCCAATCAAATAATTCCAACAGCAAGTTTTTGTGAGCTTTAAAATAAATAAGGTTATTTATTATCACACAGTTGCCCTGGATTTTTAAACATGATGTCTCACTCACTTGTCTCACATACACCCTCACACAGACAAAGATTAGATACAGAAGAAGGTAAAACAATAAGGTGAGATGATGCTTTAAAGTTGAAGTGAAAGTCTGGTAAAGTGAAGGTTTTTCAGTAAAGTTTCAAGGTTTCTTGCAGCCAAATTTCCAGGAGGTTGGTTCTTAGGAGAACTTGAAGTTGGAACAGGTTGCAGGCAGGGGTGGGGTTGAGGTAGGGGGAGTCCTTATCCCACTTTCAAGGTATTGCTGTTTATTACCTTGGCTGCATGGATGACTTGCAGCTTGTTCGCTGGTTTTCAGTAGAATTTTCCCTATCTGCAGAAAGCTTCTTGCTGATGTAAGCAAACAACCAAAATGGTTTCCTCATCACATGACTTCCACAGGTTCAAAGCCTTTTTCAATCAAAGGGTAGTGTGTTGATGACACAATCTGTGTTGTCATTTGACACCTTGAGAATTTAAGACTGCCAGGTCTTTGTTTTGGAATGACCCGTTCAATTGATCATGTCCTTTTGAATTAGTTTCAGGAAAGGCATTGATTCAACAACAGTCTGGAAGGTGTCTTTAGTTCCCTCTTGAGACTGGGGAGTGGTTTCAATCCACATAAGAATTCAGGTATATCTTGGGCAGCCATATTTTTCAGGATTTTGTTCAGTTTTTAAAAATATGAAAATTAGTTTGAAGTTCAGAATATGCTGGGGCATGACAATTGTCAGATGCTCTCATGGATATTTTACTGCAGTAGGTGAGGGCTCACAGGACATTTTCTTCTATTCCATTAGAACTAAAGTGCCAAGGCAGACACTGTAGCAGGCCGGAGGAGAGATATCAAAACTGGGACATGGCTGCAATGCTGAAAAAAAGCTGAATCATCCAACCTGCTTAGCCAAGTGAAGAACATACTTAGTGCATTGTCTTATTTCTGCGTCACAACATTCCACAGCAATTTTTTCCCACTGCCCGTCACCCCTCCACAACCCCGCCACCACCAGAACACTCATCTCCTTTTCCACCTACTCATATTCTAATTAGCAAGGCAAAGCAAAATTACCCTCCTCCTAGCTTCAGCTGGTCTAGCCAGGTTGCCCATGTAGCATATTGTTGTCACTGGTTGTGCATGGAAAGCTTTGAAGTCTGCTTGTATTTGCCAGAAAACATCACTCTCTAGTTGCATTGCTGCATTCTGACACCTCCACAGCCTTGTACTGATTGCCAAATGTCCACTGATCATTCACATATAAGCATACCTCATACAATTTCACAAGCCCTAGGGGAGTGGTGATACATTAATGAGCTCCCATTTTTTACTGCAGGACAGATTGCCGCACAGTACACAGAATCGGAAGCAAACAGTAAGAGGGATATCTTCCATTTAGGTCCAAGACTCCTGGAGCAGAAAGCCCTGGAGATTACGGCATAGGCCTCACTCAGAGCATTGAGGATGGAAGTCACGAGGGTTGGAACAGCAGAATGTCTGCCATTTTCTCTTTTATTTGTCCTCAACATGCAGCTGTTTCAGGGAGCTGGTCAAACTGTTGGTACCTCGTAACTCCACATGCCTTTGGATCCCTAATCCACTTAAACTGGTGTTCAGTTTATTTCAATCTAGGATTTTCTGTGACAGAGATTACTTTTATCTCTAACATCTTGTGCTATATCTTTATTTGTTGGATTTTCCGTGGAGTCTTATTCCTCCCAGTGTGGACTTTCTCTAGTGGTTTGATTTCAAGTTGTCCCTTTACTTGAAGTGAGTTGCCCTTTTATTTCTTTGATGGTTAACACAGTTTTTGTCACAGTTGCAACTGACACCTTGTTGAACACCAGGGAATTAAATACTTAGAAATCTCTGTATATGTTCGTCAAATGGAAATGCTAGGATTTTCTCCTTGGCTGAACACAGAAGGACCTTTGAAATCACCTATTGTCTTAAGTTTCAGTATTAATAGCCCTTCATCCCTTCAGAGTATTTTAAAGAGTGGTTCAATGTGTATAAGTTGTAATGCACTCTTGTCTTGATGAGTTTAATACATTCTAAATCATTGCCTTTTCCAGGCCTCCAGCTTAATTCCAACAAAATAGTGAGAAAAGATCCAGAAGGCAGTGCATGAAAGCCCATGAATTTCTTTCCACCAGCCTTGGTGGAATAACCAATACCTTGAAGAGCTTTCCAGAGGGTTCTACCACCCTACCACCCAATTTGTTGTTGTTGTCACAAATGTATTCACAGGTCATAAAATAATGAATGTAACTCCTCTGTTCAAGAAAGGAGGGAGACAGAAAGTAGGAAACTACAGACCAGTTAGATTAACACCTGTCATAGGGAAAATGCTAGAATTCATTAAGGAGGTTATAGCAGGGCACTTAGAAAATCTTAATGTAATCAAGACAGAGTCAGTATGGTTTTGTGAAAGGAAAATTGTGTTTGAATAATTTATTAGACTTCTTTGAGGAAGTATCAAGCAATGTGGATGACAGGGCACCAGTAGATGTGGTGTGCTTGGATTTCCAAAAGATATTTGATAAGGTGCCACATCAAAGGTTACTATACAAAAGAAGAACTCATGGCAGATGGGGCAACATAATAGTATGGATAGAGGATTGGTTAGTTAGCAGGAAGAATAGAATAGGGATAATGGGTCATTTTCAGTTGGCAAGATGTAAATAGTGGAGTGTCAAAGGGATCAGTGCTGGGGCCTCAACTCTTTACATACAATCTATATCAAGGAACACGTACTGACAGAGGAAGCGGACCAAGGGAGTTTAAGGAAAGTTAAAAATATTAACTATTAATAACAAGTGACAAGTGAGTAGCTGGTGAGTCTTATATTTTATTATTAAGTATGGTTTAATACTATTAGTATGTTATATTAAGTATTACCAGGTTTGCTCAATATTAGTAAGGTTTATTAATAGTAGTAAGTTTTATTATTGGTAAGGCTTATTACTAAAAGTAAGGTTTATTAGCAGTTAATGAGTTAATAATTAGAGAAATGACAGGGCTGTTTCAATATCCACAGTGCACATCCTGTGCTATGTGGGAATGCCAGAATGCTTCCTGTGTCCTGGATAACCATTTGTGCAGGAAGTGTCATCAGTTTGGGCTCTGGGTTTCAAAACTTAAGAGCAACTGGCATCACTGTGGTACATTCATGAGGTTGAGAACTTTGTGGATAGCACGCTTATAGATGTGGTCACCCCACAGCTTAAGAGTATGAGGGGAGAGAGGATATATGTGACCACCAGACAGTCAAAAAGGAACAGGAAGGTAGTACAGGAGTCCCCTGATGCATCCCACTCTTTGACCAGTATTCAGTTCTGAATTCTTATGAGAGTGGTGGTTCACCTGGGGAGTACAGCCAGAGCCAAATCCATAGCTCAGCTGTGCAGCGGGGTACAAGGAAGTCTGAAAGAGCAATAGTGATAGGTGATTCAATAGTTAGGGGAATGGATAGGCGTTTCTGTGGCCGCAGATGTGAATCCAGGATGGTATGTTGCCTTCTTGGTGCCAGGGTCAAGAATGTCACTGAGTGGATGCAGAGTACCTTGAGGGGGGAGGCTGAACAGCCAGCAGTCATGGCCCACATTGGTACAAGCAACATAGGCAGAAAGATGGATGTGGCCCCGCAGTTAGAGTTTAGGGAGCTAGGTAGGAAATTAGTAAGCAGGGCCTCAAAAAAAATAATCTCCGGTTTACTCCCAGTACCACAGGCAAGTGAGTATAGAAATAGAAAGATAAAGGAAATGAATGCATGACTGGAAAGATGGTGCAGGAGGGTGGCTTCAGATTCTTGGGACATTGGAATTGGCTCTGGGGGAGATGGCACCTGTATAGGCCAGGCAGGTTGCACCTGAATAGAGCCAGGACTAAGTTCCTTGTGGGCATTTTGCAAGTGTGACTGGGGAGGGTTTAAACTAACTTGGCACAGGTGTGGGAACCAGAGGGTAATATCAGAGAGGAATAGCAAGGTGCACATTATGTTGGATGATAGCTCCAGAAGAGGGAATAGTAAGTGAAGCCACTCTTCCAAAAGTAAGAGCTAGGCCTCTGTTATAGCCACAACATCAGATTTCCATGTCAATCTGCACACATAACTCACCAATCTTATTTGCCGCACTGTGTGCATTTACATAAATGCACTGTAATCCTGATTTAGACTTTATTTCTTTCTCCCTTTCTCTGACCCCAGAAAAATGGCAGGGCTGTTTCAATATCCATAGCGCACATCATTTTTGATTGGCTGGTGGTCACACATTTCCTCTCTCCCCTTATACTTTTAAGCAGTGGGGTGACCACATCTATAAATGTGCTATCCACAAAGTTCTCAACCTTATGAATGCACCACAGTGACACCAGCTGCTGTTCAAGTTTTGAAACCCAGAGCACAAACTGCTGCAACTGATGACATTTCCTGCACAAATGGTTATCCAGGACACAGGAAACATCCTGGAATTCCCACATAGCACTGGATGTGTACTATGGATATTGAAACAGCCTTGCCGTTTATGTGAATGCATACGGTGTGGTAAGTAGGATCGGTGAATTACATGTGCAGATTGACATGGAAGTATGATGTTGTGGCTATAACAGAGACCTGGCTCAAAGAAAGGCAGGACTGGCTGTTAAATATTCCTGGATAAAAGGTGTTTAGGAAAGAAAGGAAAGGAAGATAAGGAGGAGGGTATTGATTAAGGAGAGCATTGCAGAGCTGGAGAAAGAGGATGTCCCAGACAGTTCAAGGACAGAATCTATTTGGCTAGAGCTACAGAAAAGGTACAATCATGTTGCTCTGTGTAGTCTATAGGCCACTAACTAGTGGAAAGGATGTAGAGGAACAAATTTGCCATTTTTTTCAGAGAGATGTAACAGTTATAGAATAGTCATAATGGACTGTAATTTCCCAAATATAGACTGGGATAGTAGTGGAAAGGGCATAGAGGGGCAAGAGTTCCTAGAATGTGTTCAGGTGAATTTTTTACAGCAGTATATTTCCAGTCCACCAAGAAAGGAGGCACTTCTAGACCTGGTTCTTGGGAATGAGGTGGGCCAGGTGGATCAAGTGTCTGTAGGAGAACATGTAGGGGACAGTGATAATTGCATTTTAAGTTTTAGGCTGACTACAGAATAAGATAAAAAAAAGTCCAGAGTAAGAATAATTAACTGGGGGAAAGTCAACTTCAATGGGGGTAAGAACTGATTTTTTTTATTCATTCATGGGATGTAGGCTTTGCTGGCTAGGCCAGCATTTATTGCCCATCCTTAGTTGCCCTTGAGAAGGTGTTGGTGAGCAGCCTTCTTGAACCTCTGCAGTCCGTGTGGTGTAGGTACACCCACAGTGCTGTGAGGAAGGGAGTTCCAGGATTTTGACCCAACTAAAGTGGTGTCAATGATTGGCAGGAAAAGTGGTAGCTGAACAGTGGGCTACCTTCAAAGAAGAGATAGTTCAGGCATAGTCAATGTTCCTTGGAAAGGGAATGACAGGGCAAACAAATCCAGAGCTCCCTTGATGACAAAAAAGATAGAAATTAAGATAAGGAAGAAAAAGTATGCTAATGACAGAGGTCTGGTAGAAAATACAACTGAAAACTGGGCTGAATATAGAAGGTTCAAAGGGGAGGTGATAAAGCAAATAAGAGGAGCAAAGAGGAAGTATGAAAAGAGGCTGGCAGCTAACATAAAGGGTAATCCCAAAGTATTCTATAGGCATATAAATAGTAAAAGGATGGCAAAAGGAAGAATAAGGATTATTTGGGACCAAAAAGGGGAAATACACATGGAGGCTGAGGGCATAGCTGAGGTATCAAATGAATACTTTCCATCTGTCTTTACCAAGGAAAAAGATGCTGCCAAGGCATTAGCGCCTAGTGAGATAACTAATGTGTTGGTTTCAATTTTTCCAAAATTCCCTAGATTCAGGGAAGGTTCTATTTGAGAAATAGAAAATATAACTCCTTTATTCAAAAAGGGAGGGAAACAGAAAGCAGGAAACTCTGGACCAGTTAGCTGAACATCTGTCATAGGAAAAACGTTAGGAGCTATTATTATTATTAAAGACGTTTTGGCAGGGCACTTAGAAAAATTCAAGGTAACCAGGCAAAGTCAACATGGTTTTGTGAGGGGGAAATCAATTTTAACCAATTTATTGGAGTTCTTTGAAGAAGTGACATGTGCTGTGTACTTAGATTTCCAGAAGGCATTTGATAAGGTGCCACATTACAGGTTATTGTGGAAAATAAAAGCACATAGTGTAGGGGGTACCATATTGGCATGAATAGAATATTAGCTAGCTAGCAGGAAACAGAGAACAGGCATTATAATTTAGATAAATTACTTGGATGAAGGGAACAAAGATATGGTTACTAAATTTGCTTATGCCACAAAGATAGATAGGAAAGTAAGTTGTGAAGAGGACATAAGGAGGCTACAAAGGGATATAGATAGGTTAGCTGAGGGGGCAAAGATCTGGCAAATGGAGTATAATGTGGGAAGATGTGAAATTATCCATTTTGGTGTATTATCTAAATGGTGAGAGATTGCAGAGCTCTGAGATGCAGAGGGGTCTGGGGTGTTCTTGTGCATGAATCGCAGAAGGTTAGCATGCAGGTACAGCAAGTAATTAGGAAAGATAATAGAATATTATTATTTATTGCAAGGGTAATTGAATACAAAAGTAGAGAGGTTATGCTTCAGTTATATGGACATCTGGAGTACTGTGTACAGTATTGGTCTCCTTAATTAACGAAGGATGTAAATGTATTGGAAGCAGTTCAGAGAAAGGTTACTAGACTAATACCTGGAATGGGATTGCTGTCTTATGAGGAAAGGTTGTACAGGCTAGACTTGTATCCACTGGTGTTTAGAAGAGCAAGAGATGACTTGATTGAAACATATAAGATCCTGAGGGGTCATGACAGGGTGGATGTTGAAAGGAAGTTTCCTCTTGTGGGAGAATCTAGAACTAGGCGTCACTGTTTAAAAATAATGGGTCACCCATTTAGCATAGAAATGAGGAAGTATTTTGTCTCTCAGAGAGTTGTGAGCCTTTGGAACGCTCTCCCTCAAAGGGCAGTGGAAGCAGAGTCTTTGAATATTTTTAAGGCAGAGATAGATAGATTCTTGATAAGCAAGGATAAAGGGTTATTGGGAGTAGGTGGGAATGTGGAGTTGAGGTTACAATCAGATCAGCCATGATCTTATTAAATGACAGAGCAGGCTCAATGGACTGAGTGGTCTACTCCTGATCTTAATTTGTATGTTTGTTATGCACAAAAACGGTTTAATATTGAAAAAGAGCAGGTATTGGATAGGTTATCTGTGCTTAAAATTGATAAGGCACCCGAACAGATGAGATGCATCCAAGGATGCCGAAGGAAGTGAGAGTGGAAATTGCGGAGGGACTGGCCATAATTTTTCAGTCCTCATTAATCTCAGGGGTGGTTCCAGAGGACTGGAGATTTGTAAACATTACATCCTTGTTCAAAAATAGGGCCTAAAGGTAAACTGAGCAACTACAGGCCAGTCAGTTTAACTTTGGTGGTGAGGAAACTTCTAGAAACAATAATTTGGGACCAAATTAATCGTCACATGGACAAATATTAATTAAGCAAAGCCAACACAGATTTCTTAAGGAAAAATCATGGCCAGAATTTTATGTTCGGCATGCACGACATGCACGAGCAGAATATGATGCACGATGATATTGGGCTTGCGTCCTGATGTCATTGCACACTCACGCCATGTTTTATTTGGCGGACGCACGCCGGAGTTGTCTGTGTGCCCACCAATAATTGAAAGGCCGATTAAGGCTATTAACGAGCTAATTAACTTGAAATTTACGCTGCCCTTTCAACCTAACGGTTGGCGGGCAGGCAAAAAGACCAAGCAGCCTTTACATTTTTTAGGAAACCTCATCCACCAGTGGGATGAGGTTTCCTAAAGCTAAGACAAATTAACAAAACCTTTATTTTGAACATGTTTCATTAAATTTTTATCCTATTTATTAATTTTTTTAAAAAGTGCTTCAATTTTGCTGAGGCAGCTCCTTGCCTCAGGGAGATCAAAACACTCTTCTGTGGGCATGTGTAAATTGTGTACGAGGCCCGGCTCTCCATCCTCCCCCTGCCCTCGCAGGTAGCACTCAGCGCTGCTACTCATGATCTGTGCAGGGCCATGGTCCGCCCACGTGAAAATGAGGTGCAGAGCCAATCGCGGGTGGCGGTTGGCCCCCGACCACCCCCTCCCGCTCCTGCCAAGTCCGCCTGACGAGGGAAAACTTCTGGCCCATGTTTAACTAACATGCTGTAGTTTTTGAAGAGGTAACAATGAGGGTTAATGAGGGCAGTGCTGTTGACATGGTATACTTGGACTTCCAAAAGGCATTTGACACAGCGCCACACAACAGACTTGTGAGCAAAATTATGCCTCATGGAATAAAAGGGAAAGTAGCAGCATGGGCGCAAACATGGCTTGGTAACAGAAAACAGCGCGTAGTGGTTAATGGATGTTTTTCAGGCTGGAGGAAGGTTTGTAGCGAAGTTCCCCAGTGGTCAGTATTGAGACCCTTGCTTTTTTCCTGATATTTTTAATGACCTAGACCTTGATGCATAGGGCACAATTTCAAAATTTGCAGATGATAAGAAATTTGGAAGCATTGTGAACTATGAGGAAGATAGTGTAGAATTTCAAAAGGACTTAGAGAAGTTAGAGGAATGGGCGGACAGATGGTAGATGAAGTTCAATGTGAAGAAATGTAAAGTAATTCACTTTGGTAAGAAGAAGGAGAGACAATATAAAATAAAGGGTACAATTCTAAAGGGGGTTCAGGAGTAGAGGGATTTGGGTATATATATGCATAAGTCATTGAAGGTGGCAGTACAGGTTGAGAGAGCAGGACCCACCATGCCAGGGCAGGAAAATCCCAGCCTGAGATGAGAAGAATTTTTTTCTCTGAGGGTCATTAGTTTGGTGAATTATTTTCCTCAGAGAGTAGTGGAGAAAAGGTCACTGAATATCGTTAAGGTTGAGTTAGATAGATCCTTGATTGACAAGGGAGTCATAGGTTATAGGACGAAGAAAAGAAATTGGAGTTGAGGCAACAATCCGATTAGTCATCATCTTATCAAATGGTGATGCTGGCTCCAGGGACAGAATACCCTACTCCTGCTCCCAATTCGTATGTTCTTACACATGTAGGTCTTGATCGTGAGTTAAGTAACTGCTACAGAATGAAATGCGTACAATGAGGTACACTTATAAATAAAGCAAATACTGTCATCATGCTTAAGACAAGTGTCTGAGGCTCAACCATCTTTAGCTGCTTCATCAATAATATTCCTTCCATCATAAGATCAGAAGTGGGGATATTCGCTGATGATTGCACAATGTTCACCATTCACGACTCCTCAGATACTGAAGCAGTCCATGTCCAAATGCAACAAGACCTGGACAACATTCAGGCTTGGGCTGGTAAGTGGTAAGTAACATTCATGCCACACAAGTGCCAGGCAATGACCATCTCCAACAAGAGAAAATCTGACAATCGCCCCTTGACATTCCATGACATTACCATCACTGAATCCCTCACTATCAACATCCTGTGGGTTACCATTGATCAGAAATGGAACTGGCCCAGTCATATAAATATTGTGAGTAGAAGAGCAGGTCAGAGGCTGGGAATTCTGCAGCGAGTAACTCACTTCCTGACTTCCCAAAGCCTGTCCATCATCTACAAGGCACAAGTCAGGAGTGTCATGGAATACTCTCCACTTGCCTGGATGAGTGCAGCTCTATTAACACTCAATAAGCTCAACACTATCCAGGACAATGCAACCCGCTTGACTGGCACCCCATCCACCACCTCCAATATCCATTCCCTCCACCACCAATGTACAGTGTGTACCATCTACTAGATGCATTGCAAGGCTCCTTTGACAGCACTTTCCAAGTCCGTGACCTCTACCACCCAGAAGGACAAGGGCAGCAGATGCATGGGAATACCCAAGACCTGCAAGTTCCCCTCCAAGCCACACACCACCCTGACTTGGAAATATATCACCGTTCCTTCACTGTCACTGGGTCAACAGCCTGGAACCCCCACTTAAAGAGCACTGTAGGTGTACCTACAACACATGGATGGCAGCGGTTCAAGAAGGTGTCTCACAACCAGCTTCTCAAGGGCAATTAGGGACGGGCAGCAAAAATGCTGGCCTAGCCAGCAACACCCACATTCCGTGAAAGAATAGAATAAAATAGGCTGAATTTGTAACATTCCATTTTAATCTTACTAAATCTAAATAATGTAAGTAAGGATGCAGGTAGCTTCAGAATTTTGGTTCGAGTTCTCCAATTGATCATGAAAGGTGAATAGATTCTACCTAAGTCATTTCAAGGTAATCAAAAATCAGTTATGCAATTGCCTCAATCATGCTACAGAGAAAATTACTTTCACTTATATAACAGAAAGTCCTTCCAAGGACATAATAACCCTGACAAAACGAGTATATTAAATAGAATTGATTAAGCCAATACATTGCCAGAAACCCCAAGAGTACTTCTTGTCGATTTAAAATGAACCTCTCATTTTATAAATTGCATACAATTATTACTGAAAGTCATTAGTATTGCTGCAGAAGAAATGTCATTTGCTGTAAGAACCATGAGAAACTATTGAACACAAAGTGTTCAAGGACTTAACTGTTCTAAAATTCCCAAATTTAATTACTATATCCACTTAACTTTCAATTGGTCATGGTAATTACATGGAGGATTTTGTTCATTTTCTTTTATAGTGTCACCATTTATTACAATAAATGTAATACATATGGAAGTAATGGCTGTTCTTTATAGCTCAAAAAAGGATATTGTGCACAAAGATGCACTTTTTCATACTTCGCATCTTGTTTCAACACTAATTGAGTAAATAATACAAATATAATAGTGCCGGTCAGGGGTTCCTATGTAAGTTTTCTAACATAATTTAAGTAATTTTGTGCATGCGCAGAGATAGATTTTGACATATTTGGATAGACTAATGGCGGAATGCACTGATAAAGTCACCCATTTTGCTAGTAAGGTGGCCCCTGGAATTTTGAGGCAATGGCTTGATTGAAATTCACCAGGCAAGCTGCAGGATATCAACCACCATCCCAATGGAGCTCACCAGACTGATCACTGGAAATTGGGATGAACTTGCCATCAGCAAGCTAAGTTGCAGGAGGGGAGGTTGCGCTCATGGAGGGTCAGGTGGTCAGAGCAACAGCAGCGCAAATTATTTTTCTAGTCTCTGGAGGCGTACCCCTGCTCCTCTGGAACCCTGAAAAGAAATTTAACACTTGCTTTTGAAGAGTTTCTAATCTTCATCACCCATGGAGCTAATCAGAACTTGCTGCATAGATAACCACAAGGAATGCTATCCTCTGAGATAAATCATTTTTATTGCAGTGTGGTCATGTCTTTAAAATGAATTAAATAAAATGAATGACTAAATACAGCAAAAATCCATTGCATTAAAACGGACAATAATGATATGCAGTAATTGGTATATCAAGTGTGATATTTGAACGATAGGCACATTAATTGTTTATGAAATCATATGCTTGTGTTTACCCTTGGAAAACAAATGTTAAACTGGCCTATAGTTTCTTGCTTTCTGTCTCCCTCCCTTGTTGAATGAAGGAGTGACATTAGCTTTTTTCCAATCTAATGGAACTTTCTCCAAAGCTAGTGAATTTTGGAAAATTAAAACCAACGCATCAACTATCACACTAACCACTTCTTTTAAGACCCTAGGATGAAATCCATCAGGGCCCAGGGACTTCTCAGCCCGCAGCTCCAACCATTTGCCAAGTACTACTTCCCAGCAATTGTAATTTTTTTGAGTTCCTCCGTCCCTTCCAACTCCTGATTTACAGCTATTTCTAGGATGTTACTTCTATCTTCTAGAGTGAAAATTGATGCAAAATACCTGTTCATCTCCTTATTTTCTAATATTAATTCCCCACCCACACTCAGTTTCTATAGGGCCAACATTCACTTCGTTAACTCTCTTTCAAATGTCTGTAGAAACTCTTACTACCTGTCTTTATTTTTCTAGCTAGCTTTCTCTTGTACTCTAATTTTTCCCTCCTTATTAACCTTTTCGTCATTTTTTGCTGTTTTTTATATCCTGTCCAATCTTCTGACCTGCCACCCACGCTTGTACAATTATATGCTTTTTTCTTTAAGTTTGATACTAACTTTAACTATTTTAGTTAATCACGGATGGTGGGTCCTCCCCTTGGAATTTTTCTTTCTCATTGGAATGTATTAATTCTGTGGGCAGGATTTTGCCCTTGGCAGGGGTGCTCGGTGGGGGCGGGCGGGGGCAGTTGGGAAGCCCGTGATCAGCTTTGCACCGCAATTTCACATGGGTGGGCCAATTAAGGCCCTCCTGGCATGGATCGCGAGCAGCAGCACTGCATGCATCCTGTACAGGTGGGGGGGATGTGGGTGAGCCAGGCCTCGTGCGCAGCTCGCGCATGCGCGAGAAAGAGTGTTTCAATCTCCCTGAGGCATGGAACTGTTTAAAAAATTAATAAAGAAAGTAAAAATTTAATAAAACATGTCCCCTCATGTGACTCTGCCACATGAGATGGGACATGTTTTTAATTCCAAAATAAAATTTTTGTTTAATATTTATTTGCTTTAGGAAACCTCATCCCGCTTGTGGATGAGGTTTCCTAAAAAACGTAAAGGCCTCTTGGCCTATTCAACTGCCCGCCAACTGTAAGGTTTACGGGCAGCATAGATTTGAATTTAATTAGATTGTTAATGGCCTTAATAGGCCTTTTAATTATTGGCGGGCATGCAGATGACTCTGGCACCCACCGAACGAAATATTGCACGAGTGTGCAATGACGTCGGGACGCAAGCCTGATGTCATTGCGCGTCATTTTACGCTCGGGTGTGTTGGGTGCTCACCCACACGCTGAGCATAATATTCTGCCCTGTGTATTCTGAAATATCCCTTTAAATGTATGCTACTGCATCTTTATTGATCTATCCCTTAACCTAAATGGCCAGTTCACTTTTGCTAGCTCTGCTTTCATGCCCTCATAATTGCTCTTATTTAAGTTTAAAATATTATCCTTAGACCCACTCTTCTCTCCCTCAAGCTGAATGTAAAATTCAATCATATTGTAATCACTGCTACTTATGGGTGCCTTCACTATGGGGTCATTAATTAATCCTTTCTCATTGGTCAATACCAGGTCTAGTACTGCCTTCTCTCTAGTTAGTACCAGAACATACTGTTCTCAGAAACTATCCTGAAAACATTCTATGAATTCCACATCAAGGCTACATTTACCCATCTGATTTTTCCAGTCCATATGCAAATTAAAATCCCCCATGATAATCACCATACTCTTCTGACAGGTTCCCATTATTTTTTCTTTGATACCCTGTTCTACCATGTGGTTACTGTTATGTCACCTGTACACCACTCCCACAAGTGACTTCTTGCCTTTATAATTCCTCACCTCTACCCAAACCGCTTCTATGTACTGACTTCCTGAACATAGGTCATCCCCCTCTATTGTGCTAATATCATCTTTAATTTACAGAGCCACCTCTCCACCATTTCCAAGCTTCCTGTCCTTCCTAAATATCACAGACCTTTCAATAGTCAGGTCCCAATCTATGGGTGGAATCGGCCCAGATTTGCACTAAGTGCAGCAGCGGGCGTGAAAAAAGACATTTTACCCACCAACTGCAATGGCGGACTTTTGTGCTGTATCGTCCCCTTCCCACCTCATAAATTATGCGGTCATAGGAAACAGGCTGGCTGGCTGGCCTCTGATTAGACTGCCACACCGTTACCTTGCTGTTTCCTCATGCCACCCGTGTGCACAGTTCTCAATACTTGCAGTCCAGGACTGCTCTGGTGAAAACATGACACTGAAAGCCAACAAGTGTGCAACCCCCCCGATTCAGTGATGCATCCCTGGGATGCCTTCTGGATGCTGTGGAGGCCCACCATGATGTCCTCTACCCCCACTCTGGTCACAGGCGGCCCATCAATCTCACCACTCCAGCTTGGGAGGTGGTGGCAGAGGTGGTCTGTATCAATGCTGCACACAAGAGGTTGGCCATCCAGTGCAGAAAAAGGATGAATGATCTCACCCGTGCAGCCAAGGTAAGTTAACCACCTCATTAATCTCAGCTCACCCACTCACAAGCCCATCATACATTCACTAGCATCTCATTCTCTGCCAGCTCAAGGCAGTCAACACTCACTCTCTCATACACACCCTCACATCTCCATCTGGCCTTATCTCCTCTGGAGATCACCTCCTCATCCTGTTCATGGCTGCACTCAGCACACATGCACGCCTGGCATCCTTCTCGTTTGGCCTGGGATCCGCCTTCCTCACACTCTCTCCATCTGTCTTTATGCAGGACAAGATTACGCACAATTAATGGGAGAGGTCCCAGACCATGGTTGAGTGCTGGACATCAAGATCCTCATTCCGTTCAAGAGTCATGCGTTGGAGCTAGCTGGAGAGGACATGGACCATGCATGCGATGACAGTGAGGCCAGCGGCGAACACCCACATGAGGATCCTGTGCCACATCATCCCCCTCTCAATGCTATTCTGAGTCCACTGTTCTGCGTGTAATGCGGCTGCCAAACACTAATAATCTCCACTTTATCTCCTCGGCACATCTGACATGTCGCCCTCAGGCAACTTTGAGCCAACCCCAGCCCTGAGAGCACCTTGGATAAGGACCCTGAGAGCAGCACCATTGAATACCCATTCACTGCGCTCACCCACACCCTTCACGAGTGCAGCGGCACACAACTCAGAGGGGGCCAGATGTAGAGTGTCCTCGGGATCACAATCTGGTGAGCACAGCACACAATCTTTTCCACAACAGACAGAGGCAGGGACATTCTTGGTTGCTGACTCTCTGAGGACTGCCGGAGGCAAGGAATCTGCTGAGTCCAAGTGAGGTGATGAGCCTCTGGACTCGGTCATACCTCAGCTGTTGGAACTGCAAAGACAATCACGGGAACATCAGGAAGGGATGTCTTGTTCGCTCCTCAGATTGCAAGGGACGATGGAGGAGTCTATCCATCTTCAGTCCAAGGTGATAGTGCGGCATGCTGACACACCGAGGTCAACACTAGCAGGTGTTTCAGCTCAGGGCCTCTTCTCTGTGCAGTGTGTAACCTTCAGAGCAAATGACTGCCCAGCTTTACACTCACTGGACACATTAGTGATGCCTGCATCTGGATGGCGCTTGTCATTGCTGCCAGAATGTTGTGGGCAGGCGTCACTGAGTTCCATCATTCTCTCTGTGTGCTCTCAGCACCTTTAAAGCAGGGCTGCACCTCCATCTTATCAGCATCTGTGTCCGGTGATGGTGTGCTCCTGAAGGGGACAGAGGCTAAAGGCTGACAAAAGATCAGGTGCATTTAAGGTTTCATGGCTGCATCTCCATGATATGACTCTGATCTCAGCCAGAAAGGAGTCAGACTTTCACAGTGGCAATGTGAGGATTTATGGAGTGTCCTCACTCTATGTTGCCATCATCCTTCTGGAATCTAGTGACTACCTGTGTTTTGTACACGGGGACACAGGGCTACCAGAGTGAGGTGAGGTGGTGGCACTAGGTAACTTGTTCTTGCAGGGATCCAGCACAGGCCAAATTGCCTCCTTCTGTGCTGTAACCATTCTATGATTCTATGATTAGGGCCTCTGCTGCATCTCCATGATATGAGCCTGAGCACTGAGGGTATGTCATCAGCCACACAGGAGTCAAAATTTCATACATGCAAGGTGAGGATGTCAGGACTGTCTTCTCTTCATCTCATCATCATCCTCCATGAATCTTGCAGCTACGAGGACCTCCCAAAGACATCTGCCCCATCTGGTTAGTGCGATGGCCTCATCACCAGCATCCTTGCCTTTGAGGACCTCTTCACCATCATCCCCCTCGACGTCCTCCTCATCGTAGGAGACCTGCAGCTCTTCCATCTCCTCCTCAGCCAAGTCCTCCCCCATTGCAGCACCAGACTGTGTCATGTGCAGCAAGCTATGATAATGCACGACACTCTCTGGGGACTATATTGCAGTGCTCCACTGGACCTGTTGAGGCACAACAACATCATTTTCAAGTTGCCTATCATTTGCTTCACCGAAGTCAGTTTTGGGCATGAAGCCCTATATCGTTGCTCTGCTGCAGTCTGAGGCCCTCGCACGGGTGTCATCAACCACGTCCTCTGTGGGTAACCCTTGTCCCTGAGAAGCCAACCCTGCAGCCTCTGTGGAACTTGAAGATGTCAGGGATCTGAGACCTACTAAGGACCCTCCCTGGGAATCGTGTGCATACCTATAGGATGCATTTATGCTTTCAGCACAGGAGCTGAACATTCAGAGGGTGGAAGCCCTCACGGTTTATGTAGCTGACTGCTTGTGGCCAACCTAATGCCACATGAGTGCAGTTTATGGCACCCTGCACCTGTGAAAAACCAGAGATTTACGCAAATCCCAGTGCACTTGCTTCCTGGCTTTCCTGATCTTGGACGAAATGCACAAAGTTCTGTGCCTCTGTGAAGATAACGTCCATATCTCCTGGATACACTTGTGGGTGGAGGCTTGCAAGTTCCCGCACAGGTCACCTGTGGAGCCCTGGAAGGAGTCACTGGCATAAAAATGAGTGTCGCAGTCACTTTCACAACCACTGGCAGCAGATACCCTCCATGTCCCTGTGGTGCCAAATGCTGCAGCAGGTGGCACATGTGACCGAGCAGTCTTTGAAGGCACTGGGACTCAGTCATCTGCAGGAATGACAGGCGTGTCCTTAGGCCCTGGGTCTAGCAAAGTGCCTAAAGCAGCAGCTCTCTGTAGATCTTCAGCTGCTTGCACAGCAGGCATTGCTGCCCCTTCATCTTGAGGGAGGTGCTCTTCCCTTTACTGAGCCAGGTGCCTCCATCGCACTCTTCTCCTTCTGTAAGCCATGAGGCATGCTGCTAAATCACCAGGCTCCATGATCCTGATGTTCTCCTCCAGTAGGATCAAAGGGAGAGATGCGTGGGTCAGCATACATGTCCCAAGAACTTCACTTGGTTAAGTCTGAAGGCCCCTTCATGCATGCCAGAGATGCTGGCCACCACTTGGATGGCCAGTGTGTATTGCGCTTCATGGCTTCCTGAAACCCCACTCACTTCCATCCCACTCCACTTGACCAACTGGGGGCTACTTCAGCCACTGGTCTGCAAGCTGTGCTCTCAACTCAGGTGCAGGCATTCTCCTAACCCACACTGCAAGGCGGCATTGTTATCTTGAATCATAATGGATACTGGTCCAAATAAAGACATTGCAAAGGGCTTTGAGCACCTCCACCAGTGACTGTGCCATGGCCACCTTTCGCAAGGGGATTCTACAGCTTGCCCAGCTGGCCAATTGTTCTGCTGCCCCCTAAATGCACATTAATTTGCAGTCTGAGCCCAAGGGATAAAAAGTTCTGGAGCATTTGTCCTTAAAGTGTTTTTATAACCTCTATCTCTATCTGCTGATTAACTCTTAAATCTGTACTCTCTGTCCCTTCCTATCATGGTCTGTTTATCATCCCCTACATTAATAACTTCCTCTCTTGCCTTGTCTCTACTCTTTGATTTACCACATCTTCCAAATTTGATGTCTTGCCCTCACTATTTAGTTTAAAGTCCTCTCTACTTCCCTAGTTATGCAGCTCACAAGAACACCAGTCCCAGCACGATTCAGGCATTGACCATCCCAAAAGTACAGTCCCCACCTTCCCACAGCACTGGTGCCGGTGCCCCACTTCCACGCCAATCTTTGAGCCATGCATTCATCTCTCTAATCTTATTTGTCCTATGCCAATTTGCACATGGCTCAGGTAATAATCCAGAGATTATTACCTGTGAGGTTCTGCTTCTTAATTTGGCACTTAGTACTTCATAATGACTATGTGGAACCCCATTCCTTGTCCTACCTATGTTGTCAGTGCCTACATGGACCATGACAACTGGATCCTCCACCTCCCACTCCAAGTTCCTCTCCAGGCCTGAACAGATGCCCCGAACCCTGATACTGGGCAGGCAACACAGCCTTCTGGACTATTACTCTTTGCTGCAGAGAACAGTGTAAATCTCCCTTACTATACTGCCCCTACTACCATTACATTCCTTTTTGCTTCCCCCACTTGAACGGCTTCCTGTACAATGGTGCCATGGCCAGTCTGCTCATCCACTTGCAGACCTCACTTTCATCCACACACCTTTCACCTCAGTTCAGACACCATTAGCCATCTTTTCAATGGGTAGCCTTCGTCACCAATGAGCCATCCCTCCAAGGAATTAGGGCTAGTGAAAAGGCCTGGAACTTGTGAATTCAAAGTAGGAGCCGCGACTGCTGCCCGGGTACCTGACGCGCACCTGCATCGTCTGCCGATGATTGTCGCGCACGCTGTTATGGCGATGTGAGTGCAATCAACGGCTCACTCCACCCTGGGGAAACCTGTGATCAC
Organism: Carcharodon carcharias; assembly: GCF_017639515.1. Lineage (NCBI taxonomy): Eukaryota > Metazoa > Chordata > Chondrichthyes > Lamniformes > Lamnidae > Carcharodon > Carcharodon carcharias. The sequence goes on along the minus strand of NC_054477.1, from coordinate 44,377,589 downwards.
TGCAAATCTTTGGGCTTTATCCAGTTGACTCTGGACATCCTTTTTGAAGGAGATGTAACTCCATGCACTTCAGAACATTGCATCTGTGAAGACCTTTATGGGATAGTGTGCAACAGGCTGTGTGATACCACTAAGTTCTTCACAGGTTGCCTGGAATGAGTGTTGTTGCAAAGAAATTCAACGACACAGTGACCTTCAATGTGAGAGGCATTGGGTGGCCCCCAAATGCAGTTGGGTGCGATCTCCCCTGCAAGAATGTCACAGAGTGATGTTACCATGGTGCTTGAAAGCCTGACTCTTCTCCTGCACTGAATCTTGCTGAATTGCAGGTAGTTGAATCTCTGCCTGTAGACTCTAGGGGTTGCATGAGACCGTCTGTGCCTTTGCTGAGGGTCTCTGAGTTCCTCCTGACCCTCATCTTGCAACACTGCATCCTGAGCCTTCCTTTGTGCCCTTCTTCCCCTCACTCTCCTCCTTGTCCTCCTGATCCTTATCCTTCTCTCCTCCTCACTGAAGGTTATGTCTCCAACAGAGACTACAATGCCTGTTTGGCGCAGAGTCTTTAAAGTCCTGGCAGATGGTCAGGAAAAACAATCAAGCACTCAGAAGAGCCCTCCATGCACATCAGGCGAAAGGCCTCCAATTCAAACAATCTGAAAGTGGATGATCTGCTAATTCAAATGAGCACTCCTTACAGTCACGAATGTGTTAACTGCAAAGCTGAGATTCTGGTCTCAGGTGAAGCTATTAAACCCAATCAAACAAGGTTGGCCATGAGAAAACAGATTCCCACATGGCGTGATTCTCATCCTGATGGTGTATTATTGCCTTCAGAGCATATTATTGCTCTCAGTTGGGTCCTTAATGAACTTAAATGCTTCTTAAATTGACATTTAAATAACGCGAGCGTGTTTCTGATTTTAGCCCTGCCCGCATAACATATTAGTGCAAAACATCGGAAATGCCGCCCGTCTTCATCACAGCCAATATTACGGTTGGTGCCATGGGGAATCATTCAAGTCGATGTCTTTAAAAATTTACATTACATTTATGTAGCTCCTTTTTTTTACAACTACAGATTCTACCCAACTCCAACTCCTACTCTTCTCTCCCGTAAGTCACAGTCCGAAGGGATTCAATCTCCCACAGAATTCTCAGCTCTTAGGGAAGACGTCTTGGAGACATGCAGGCTTTCATCTTTGTCTTGGAGGACATCATTATCATCATCAGAATGGGACAGCAATTTAGCAGCATTGCTAGAAAGCAAAGCATAGGATTCAGGATGAATGAACTGCACGATAACGAGGATTTTTCAATGAAAGACTATTCCAAAAGAGAAAACTGAACAGCATCAACCCCTGGCTCTCTGGGATGAGAAGAGAAGAACTCAGAACACTCCAAGGAACTTGTTTCTCCCTGAAACCACACCGGGAAAGGGCTTCAGAAGACGAATGGTCTTCAACTCCAGGGAAGACTGTCACAGCCACATCATTCACTGCTGCATTGATGACTGAAAAGCCATTGAAGATCCAAGATTTCATTTAATGTAAACAATGAAGTGGAAAAAAAAACAACAAAATTCCCTTGGGCCTGTCAGGAAGAAAAGAGATGATTTCCCAATGATATTTTGGGAGGACTGTTTATCTTCTGTGGGTAGTGGTAAGACAGCCACACTTTTCTCTGCGTGAGGTTGCTCCACTCTGGGCAATGGGAAGATATGGAGGATATGGAGGCCCAAACACCACCATCTTTTCTAATAGGATAAATTTCCTGTAGATGATGAACTCGGAGAAAAGATTGCTGTACAGGATTTGGCAGTTTCAGGAGTGCTAAAGATTTTGTTGCAGCTTCTTTGCTGAAATACAGCTCTGGGGGGAAGAAGATCTTCATCTGGGGCAAAAGTACCGGTGTCACTTGGCTTTCAACCCTGGTAGGTACCAGCTCTTTAGCAGTGTGACCCTCTATAGACTCAGGCAAGGAATTCACTCTGGAAAACTCTTCATGAACAATGAGAGGCTAGGCAATACATTGGTAGATTCAGTAGAACAAAGATCTGAATACTGCTCAGCCACCAGAAACACAGCTGACTCCTCAAAAAAGACAACAGTGGCTTCACCTGGTGCCTCTATCAATTGGAAAGACAAATCAATATCTAGGACATCAATCTCCAACAGATCACTCAGTGCTGCAAGGGCTTCTTCCTCATCAAAGTTTTAGGAAGAGCCAATTCAGGTTCAGCAGGTCTTCATGGGGATGGCCGCCACCTGCTGCATTGCCTTCTGAATCTGCCAACTCTGGCCTTACTTCATGAAGAACTGAGAGATTCATAACTTCAATCACCACCCGGGGTCCAGTGGATGGTGTCTCTGTGAAAGAAAGGGACTTGCTGCCAATTGTATAAACTTCCTCCGCTGCTTAAAGCTGAACTTCCACTGGTTCTAAATAAAAGATTGAAGGTTGTTTCATGAAAGGCAACTGGACTCCTAGAAGTATGCCAACATCAATACTCAGTAAGGATGTACATTAATTGTGGAGAACATAGAGAGAATCAAAAATCCCTTGTGGTGAAGAGGAGCAATAATCCTGCCTTTAACTGAAGGTCTGTGCCGCCTGGACCTTGTAATTTGATTTCTGATGGATGAAGGGTCATTGGCTGAAGTCAGTCAAGATCATTTGCCAGTGTGTTAACAGCAGCTCCAATATCAATTTTAAAGGTGTGTATTGAAGCCTTGAACTTGCACTCTAACTGACCAATAGTCTGGACTAAGACTATCATCTTCCCCAAGGAACTCTGTTATTTCATCTTTATCTTGCTTTCCAATTTCTCGGATGGAGTGTGTTTCATAAATATTTTATTGTCTTCTACCTCAGTAATAGTTGTTGGATTTGTAGAAACACTTGAAATGTCCAGCTTTGCCACACTGGAACTATTCCGCACCCCCTGCTGGACAGTCCTAAAGTCTACAGGTCTAGCAGCATCTGTGAAGAGAGAAACAGTTAACATTTTGAGTCCGTATGACCCTTGGCTAATGATCCTCTGACTCTCTCCTCAGATGCTTCTAGACCTGCTGAGTTTTTCCAGCATTTCCTGTTTTTGTTTCAGATTTCCAGCATCCACAGTACTTTGCTTTTATCTTAGTCCTAAAATCTATGTTAGTTTCTAATACCACAACACAAGCATCTCAAAATGACTGCTAGTGCGGAGTTTCCTGTCCTTTCACCTGGTTTAGTGGACTTTTTTGTGATTGGGGCTTCTGCCTATGGGCATACCCAGTCAATGGAATCATGTGTAATCTCCGAGTCATGCCGAATAATAGCCCAGTTAAATTCTCTAACCTCGGGATGGCTCGCATACTAGACCACTTGATCCAAAGTAAGGTCATCTTTGGTCTGCAGAAGGTCATCCCGGACACCTATGACTGTGCAATCACGGATTAGTTCAATCCATATCCACAAGAACTATCTAGCCAATATAGGTCAGTTAGAAATAATTAAAATGATTCCCAAGGTTGTTGGGATGTTTGGTTGAAACATGTTCATTCTACAAGTTTCACTTTGGCCTAAAATAGGTGTCAAAGACTTTGAGAATGGTCTCAAAAGCTGTGCTGGACTCCTCCACTCCCTGCCTCAGGAGAATGTCATCTGCTACTGGACCTTCAGCATAGAGAAAAGAACTGATTTGATGCTTCTGCTCTATAGCGTGAAGGCCTCAGTATTGTAGGAAATGGCGTTTTCATAATTCCCACTTCTGGCCTCTCTGTGACCCCTTAAGACAGTCAAGTGGGTGGGATAGGGGCAGGGACTGTTCACCAGGCATGGTCATCATTACTTCTCTCCAATATGCCTTCTCCTTCCCTCAATGTGTAAGTACGAGCTGCTGTCGAGTTTTCCTTCACTCTGTGGTTCCTTCGTTAACACTGATATATTTTTTACATCAATGTCTCCACTGCTGCCACCATGTTCTGAGATGGTCTTTCTTATCTGTGAGCTCTAGGTGTGGTACTTGATTACCAGGTAGACTGTAGCGATACTCTGGTATCTGCTTAACATTTGTTTATTACTTCTACATCTAAATAGATTACACAGTAGACATGTTACTCCTGGGCATAGTGTTCCAACCTCTCTCTCAAGAGAGAGTCTAACACATGACTGACTGCTGTCAGTGATACATCATCATCTACGCCATACGTTCACATATCCCAAATGTTAAGATACTACATATTCTATTTTGAAGTTCAGTTCTTTTTAACATTATTACATTTTCTATGTCAGTAGCTAGGCCAGCATTTTTATTGACCATCCCTAATTGCCCATGAGAGGGTGGTGGTGAGCCACCTTCTTGAACTGCTGCAGTCTATCTGGTGTAGGTACACCGATAGTGCTGTTAGGGAGGAAGTTCCAAGATTTTGATCCAGAAACAGTGAAGGAACGGCAATATAGTTCCATGTCAGGATGATGTGTGGCTTGGAGGGAACTTGTGGGTGGTGGTATTCATATGCAGCTGCTGTCCTCATCCATCTTGGTGTAGAGATTGTGGGCTTGGAAGGTGCTTTGAAGGAGCCTTGGTGAGTTGCTGCAATATACCTTGTAGATGGTCCTGTATGTCGATGGTGGAGGAATTGGATGTTGAAGGTGGTGGGGTGCCAATCAAGTGGGCTGCTTTGTACTGGATGGTGTCAAGCTTCATGAGTGTTGTTGGAGCTGCACTCATGCAGGAAAGTGGAGAGTATTCCATCACACTCCTGACTTGTGACTTGTAGAGGGTGTACAAGATTTTGGGAGTCAGGTGGTGAGTTACTCGCCTGAGAATTCTCAGCCTCTGACCTGCTCTTGTAGTCACAGTATTTATATAGCTGATCCAGTTCAGTTTCTGGTCAATCATAATGCCCAGGTTGTTGATAGTGGGGGACTCAGCAATGGTAATCCATGGAATGTCAAGGGGTGATGGTTAGATTCTCTCTTGTTGGAGATGGTCATTGCCTGGCACTTGTGTGGCTTGAATGTTACCTGCTACTTGTCAACCCAAACCTTGATGTTGTCCATGTCTTTCTGCACTTGGACATGGACTGCTTCAGTACCTGAGGAGTCGCGAATGGTGCTGAACATTGTGCATTCATCAGTGAACATCGCCATTTCTGACCTTATGATGGAAGGAAAGTCATTGATGAAGCAGCTGAAGATGATTGGACATAGGAAACTACCCTGAGGAACTCCTGCATTGATGCCCTGAGACTGAGATGATTGACCTCCACAACCATAACCATCTTCCTGTGTGCTTGGTATGATTCCAACCAGCAGAGAGTTTTCCTCCTATTCCCTTTGACTGCAGTTTTGCTAAGGCTCTCCTTGATGCCACACTCGGGCAAATACTGCCTTGATGTCAAGGGCTGTCACTCTCACCTCACCTCTGGAGTTCAGCTCTCTTGTCCATGTTTGAACCAAGGCTATAATGAGGTCATGAGCTGAGTGGCCCTGGCGGAACCCAAACTGAGCATCAGTGAGCAGGTTATTGCTGTGCAAGTGCTGCTTGATAGCACTGTCGAGGGCCCCTTCTGTTACTTTGCTGATAATTGAGAGTAGACTGATGAAGTGGTAATCAGCCAGTTTAGATTTGCCCTGCATTTTGTGGACAGGACATACCTGGGCAGTTTTCCAGATTGCCAGGTAAATGCCAGTGTTGTAGCTGTACTGGAACAGCTTGGCTAGGGGCACAGCCAGTTCTGGAGAACAAGCCTTCTGTACCATTGCCGGAATGTTGTCAGGGCCCATAACCTTTGCAATATCTAGTGCCTTCAGCTGTTTCTTGATTCATGTAGAGTGAGTTGAATTGGCTGAAGACTGGCCTCTGTAATGCTGAAGAGCTCAGGAGGAAGCCGAGATGGATCATCCACTTGGCGTTTCTGGCTGATGATTATTGCAAATGTTTCAGTCATTTATTTTGCACTTATGTGCTGGGCCCTCCATCATTGTTGTTTGGGAATATTTGTGGAACCTTTTCTTCTGGTGAGTTGTTTAATTGCCCACCACCATTTACCACTCAATTTGGCAGGACTATAGAGCTTAGATCTGATCCACTGGTTGTGGGAGCGCTTAGCTCTGCCTGTTGCATGCAGGTTTTGCTGTTTGGCATGCAAGTAGTCCTGTATTGTAGCTTCACCAAGTTGACACCTCATTTTTAGGAATGCCTGGTGCTACATAAAATGAGAAAGATGAATACGTGGCTCAAAGACTGGTGTCGGAGAAGTGGGTTGCAGTTTGTGGGGCACTGGCACCAATACTTTGGAAACTGAGGGCTGTAACGTTGGGACGGTCTATTCCTGAACCGTGCTGGGACCAGTGTTCTTGCAAACAGCATAACCATGGAAGGAGAGAGAGTTTTAAACTAAATAGTGGCGGCAAAGGGTCAAATGTGGAAAGATGTGGTATATCAAAGAGTAGAGACAAGGTAAGAGAGGAAAGTAGTAATATGGGAAATGAGGATCAGAGAATGGCAAGAAAAGATAGAGAGAAAAAAACCTAAGGAGGCACCAACAATCAAGACTAAATGTTACAAAGATAACAAAAAGACAAAACTAACAGCTATGTATCGGAGTGCATGTAGCATCTATAATAAAGTAAATTAATTCATAGTGCACATTGAAGTAAATGAATATGATCTGATAGCCATTACAGAGATGTGGATACAGGATGACAAGGATTGGGTCTTGAATATTGAGGGGCATATGACATTCAAGAAGAATAGGAAGGTAGGTAAAGGTGGACAGGTAGCTCTGTTAATCAAGAATGGTGTTTGTGCAATAGTTAGATATGATCTTGATTCAGGAGATTAGGATGTAGAATCGGTTTGGGTGAAAATGAGGAACAGTAAGGGAAAGAAGTCACAGTGGGAATGGTCTACAAGCCCCCTAACAGTAACCACAATGCAGCACAAAGCATACAAAACAAAATATTGGGTGCTTGTGATAAAGGGACGGCAATAATCATGGGTGACTTTAGTCTAAGTATAAACTGGAAAAATCAGATTAGCAGTAGTAACCTGGATGAGGAGTTCTTAGAATGCTGTTGGGATAGTTTCTTCGAGCAGCACGTTCTGGAACCAACCAGAGAGCAGGCTATGTTAGACTTGGTATCGTGTAATGTGACAGGATTAATTAATGACCTCAGAGTAAAGGCACTCCAAGGTAGCAGCGACCACAATATGATTGAATTTTACATCCAGTTTGAAAGGGAGAAGAGTGGGTCTAAGACTAGTGTTTTAAACTTAAATAAGGGAAACTATGTGGGCATGAAAGCTGAGTTAGCTGAAGTGAACTGGGATACCAGGCTATGGAATAGATCAATAGAGAAGCAGTGGCATACATTTAAGGGGATATTTCAGAATAAGTATATTCCTATTATAAAGAAAAATTCTAAAGGGAGGACCCATTATCCGTGGTTAACTAAAGAAGTTAGGGAAAGCATCAAACTTAAGGAAAAATATAACTGTGCAAAGATGAGCGGCAGGTCAGATGATTGGTCAGAATGTAAAGAACAGCAGAGAATGACTAAAAAATTAATCAGGAGGAAGAAATTAGTGTATGAGAGGAAGCTAGCTAGGAATGTAAAAACAGATAGCAAGAGTTTTTCCAGGTATTTAAAAAGGAAAATGGTAAGTAAAGTGTCGTCTAGAGAATGAGAGTGAGGAGTTAATAGTAGATAATAAGGAAATGGAGGATGAAATGAACAAGTATTTTGCTTCTGTCTTCAAAATAGAGGATACAAAAAACATTCCAGTAATAGCTGTAAATCAGGAAGTGTAAGGGAGAGAGGAATTTGGTGAAATTACAATCACTAGGGAAGAGGTACTGAGCAAACTGAAGTAGCTGCGGTCTGACAAGTCTCCGGGTCCAGATGGACTTCATCCTAGTGCCTTAAAAGAAGTGGCTAATGAGGTAGCAGATGCATTGGTGTTAATTTTCCAAAGTTCCCTAGACTCTAGAAAGTTTGCATCAGACTGAAAAGTAGCAAATATAACCCCTCTATCCAAGAAGGGAGGGAAGCAGAAAACAGGAAACAATAAGCCAGTTAGCTTGACATCTGTTGTGGGGAAGGTGTTAGGATCAGTCATTAAAGAGATTATAGCTGGGCACTTAAGAAGACTCAAGGTAATCGGGAAGAGTCAATATCGGGCAGAATTTTGCCCTCGTTGGGCGAGCTTGGCGAGGGCAAGCAGGAGCGGTCAGGAAGCCAATCGCCATCGACAATCAGGCCATGACCATGATTTCATGCTGGCAGGCCAATTAAGGCACACCCAGCATGAAAGGCACGCTGTAGCGCTGCCTATGGAGTTGCCTCAGGGAGCTGAAGATCTAAAAAATTAAAAATAAAGAATTTTGAAATGTTAAAAAAAAGTCCCCTCATGTGACTCTGTCACACGAGCAGGGACATGTTATGAATGAAATTTAAACATTTTTATTTAATTTTATTTGCTGTTGGAAACCTCATTATGGATGAGGTTCCTAAAAAATCCAAAGGCCAATTGGTTTTTTGCCAATTTATTGGAGTGTTTTGAAAGAGTAAGGTGCTGTGGATAAAGAGGAGCCTGTAGGCATATTGGGGATAACATATTAGCATAGATAGAAAATTGGCTGGCTGGCAGAAAACAGAGAGTATGCATAAATGGGTCTTTGTCTGGTTTGGCAGGATGTGACGAGTGGAGTTCTGTAGGGGCCTGTGCTGGGGCCCCAACTTTTTACAATTTATATCAATGGCTTAGATGAGGGGAGCAAAGGCATGGTATCTAGATTTGCAGATGGCACAAAGACAGGTAGGAAAGCATGCTGTGAAGAAGACATATGGAGTTTGCAGATGGACATAGATAGGTTGAGTGAGTGGGCAAATGTCTGGCAGATGGATTATCATGTGGGAAAATGTGAAGTTGTTCACTTTGACAGGAAGAATAAAAAAAGCAGAGTATTACTTAAACGGAGAACGACTGCAGATTTCCAAGGTGCAGAGGGATCTAGGTATTCTAGTGCATGAGTCATAAAACATTAGCATGCAGGTACAGCACATGATCAAGTAGGCCAATGGAATGCTATCCTTTATTATGAGAGGAATTGAACATAAAAGTAAGGATGTTATGCTTCAGTTATACAGGGCATTGGTGAGGCCACGTCTCCTTATTTAAGGAAGGATGTAAATGCATTGGAGGCAGTTCAGAGGAGGTTTACTAGATTGATATGTGGAATAAGCAGGTTGTCTTATGAGGATAGGTTGGACAGGCTGAGCTTGTTTCTACTGGAGTTTGGAAGAGTGAAGGGTGACTTGATTGAAGTATATAAGATTCTGAATGGTCTTGACAAGGTGGACATGGAAAGGATGTTTCCTCTTGTGGATGAGTCCAGAATTAGTGGTTACTGTTTTAAAATTAAGTGTTGCCATTTTAGGACAGAGATGAGGAGAATTCTTTTCTGTCAGAGGGTTGTGCGACTTTGGAACTTTGCCTCAGAATGCGGTGGAGGCGGGGTCATTGACTTTTTATAAGGCGGAGGTAGATAGATTCTTGTTAGGCAAGGGAATCAAATGTTATCATGGGCAGATGGGAGTGTGGAATTCGAAACACAAACAGATCAGCCATGATTTCATTGAATGGCAGAGCAGGCTTGGGGTGCCGAGTGGCCTACTTCTGCTCCTATTTCGTATGTTCATATGATCCTGGCATGCCCTCCTGCCCTCTTTATTGAACCAGGGTTGATCCCCTAGTTAGATGGTAATGGTAGAGTGGAGGATATGTTGGGCCATGAGGTTACAGATTGTGTTTGTATGCAATTCTGCTGTTGTTGATGGCCCACAGTGCCTCATGGATGCCCAGTTTTGAGTTGCTAGGTCTATTCAAAATCTATCCCATTTAGCACAGTTGTAGTGCCACACAGCACAATGGAGGGTATCCTCAATGCGAAGATGGGACTTCATCTCCACAAGGCCTGTGCGGTGGAAGCCTTTATCAATTCTGTCGTGGACAGATGCATCTGGGACAGGTGTTTGGTGAGGGTGAGGTCAAGTAGGTATTCCCTTTTTGCTTCCCTCACTACCTGCCAAAGATCCAGTCCAGCAGCTATGTTCTTTAGGAGTTGGTCAGTGGTGATGCTACTGAGCCACTCTTGGTGGAGGACAATGAAGTCCCCCACCCAGAGTACATTCCATGCCCTAACCACCCTCAGTGCTTCCTCCAAGTGGTGTTCAACATGGAGGAGTACTGACTCATCAGCTGGTGGTGGCATTAGTTGGTAACCAGCAGGAGGTTTCCTTGCCCATATTTGGCCTGATGCCATGAGACTTCATGGGGTCCAGGGTCCAGAGTCAATATTCAGAATTCTCAAGGCAACTCCCTCCTGACTGTATATCACTGTGCCACCATCTCTCTTGGGCCTGTCCTGTCAGTGGCACATGTCACACCCAAGGATGGTGGTGTCTGGGACAGGTATGATTCTGTGAGAATGACTAAGTCAGGCTGTTCCTCAACTCATCTGTGGGACAGCTCTTCCAATTTTGGCACAAGCCCCCAGATGTTAGTAAGCAGAACTTTTCAGGGTTCACAGGGCTGTGTTTGCCATTTGCTTAGGACTATGCCAGGTAATCCAACCAGTTTCATTCCTTTTGTAGTCTTTGTAGTGGTTTGGTACAACTGGGTGGCTTGCTAGCCCATTTCAGAGGCCACTTAAGAGCTGTGGGCCTGGAGTCACATGTAAGCCAGACCAGGGAAGGATGGTAGATTCCCTTCCCTAAATGGCACTAGTGAATCAGATGGGTTTTTTTAAACACAATTGGCAATGTTTTCTAATACCAAGACTAGATTTATTAACTGAATTTAAATTCCACCAGCTGCCGTGGTTGGATTCAAACCCCGTGTCCCCAGAGCATTAGACTGGGCTTCTGCATTATTAGTCCGTACAGGAATGTCTACGGATCTCACAAATAAGATCTAAAATATTCAAGAGCAAATCCTGATCTTTCCTTTAAATGCCCTCAAGATGTTTACCAGAATTACCAACATGAACAAGTTTTACATTAATAGGACAGTTCATTTAATGAGCTTGACTTTAAAGTTACCATGTCAGAGCCATGTACATGAATCACATCAGCTTATACTTTTGGTTTGCATTACTCTGTGTTTGGACAAATATAATTGATACTTAAATTCACTACAGCACTTCCAAAAAGCTTAAAATGCTGGCTGTAAGCCTTTTTTCAATAATGCGCAAGGTGTGAAGTTGAAGCATAAAGTCTACAGCCTCTGCTGGTTTCACACCTGCTACATATGATAAAACTGACATAGGTCGTGGTCCAGTTCTTTTCACTTATCTGAAATACGTGCCCAAAGGTGTTGGGCAAAATCATTCCAGATTTGCACTTGGTGCTGTAGCGGGCGTGAAAAACAACGTTTTTACCCAACAGCCACAATGGTAGGTTTTCAAGCCGTATCGTACACTTCCCACCTCATTAATTATACATCCACAGGAAACATGCCATCTCACTAGTGGGCAGCCTCTGAATTGCCCGCCATGCCGTTACCTCACCATTTCCTCACCCTGGGTGCCATATCTAAACTGTAGCCATGCACACAGTTCTCAATGCTTGCAACCCAGGAATGCTCCAGTGAAAGCCAAGAAGAATTCAGTGACACGTCACTGGAATGTCTTTTGGAGGCCCGCCGTGATGTCCTCCACACCCGCTCTGGCTGGAGGAGGTCCAGCAACCTCACCACTCCGGCTTAGGAGACAGTGGCAGAGTTGTCAGTGTCAACGCTGCACTGAAGAGATTGGCTATCCAGTGCAGAAAGAGGATGAATGATCTCATCCATGCCGCCAGCGTTAGGCAGCCATCTCATTACTCTTAACTCACCATCACAAGCCCATTACACATTCACTGGCATCTCACTCGCTGCCAGCTCAAGGGACATCACCACTCGCTCTCTCACACACACCCACACATCACCATCTGGCCTTATCTCTTTGGGCCTCCTCAGCCCTCCATCTTGAGGCCACTTGCACAGATCAACATGTGTCGCCACACACTCTCGTTCTGCAGCCTTGTCCCTTGCCTGAGGCCGCTTCTTCCCCAGCCCTGCAGCTGTTGAAAAGCCACCCCCGCCATATGGCTGGTCTGGTAGGTAGAGACCTGCCCGTGAGTCCCCCTAAAAGTGATGTGGTGCTGCCTGAGAAACCTGGCGCTGATGACTGCGCATGCTGCCCGAAGCAAAGTAGGGAAACAAACCACAAAATCCCAAGTGAAGTGCAACTCGCCAGGTGCATGGTACTTATGTACAATTGTGAAACATGTCGGTGTGCAATCGCGCAGATCACAGAATCACACGGTGCAGAAGAGGCCCTTCGGCCCATCGAGTCTGCACCGACACGTGAGAAACACCTGACCTACCTACCTAATCACATTTACCAGCACTTGGCCCATAGCCTTGAATGTTTGACCTGCCAAGTGCTCATCCATCTACTTTTTAAAGGATGTGAGGCAACCCGCCTCCACCACCCTCCCAGGCAGTGCATTCCAGACTGTCATCACCCTCTGGGTAAAAACATTTTTCCTCGCATCCCCCCTAAACCTCCTGCCCCTCACCTTGAACTTATGTCCCCTTGTGACTGATCCTTCAACTAAGGGGAACAGCCTTGCAGTCTGACTGTCTTTATATTAGTTAAATTAGTCACACACACAACACACACACAGCCCCCACAAGCTTGCTTCACAGTATCACACAGTAATATTGGAAAAAATGATATTTTCTTTACAAGTATACATTATTTAAAAAGCTGAACTAGTTAAAATTTTATGATAGAAACCTAAATTTTTAACAGTATTATTTTTCTTTAAAATTTTCAGTAAAGCATGGCGTGATGCTAAGCTTCATTCTTAGATTCAGTTCCTATGTTTACTGAACTGACTGATTTCAAGATAGGGCTGCATCTTCTGGTCGGCGAGTGGGGGGTGGGGCCCACTCGCCGATACGTAAAATGATATGAGGTGACTTCGGGCCTGCGTCCCGACATCATCCCGTGTCATTTAGATTTTCAGTTCAGCGAACTGTCAAAGGCCTATTGAGGCCATTTAAAAAGTAAATAAATTGATTAATGGATTGGCCCATCCAGCCTTAAGGTTGGCGGCAGGCCAGGAGCCTGGGTGGGCTTCTGAAAAAACATGAAACCTCATCCACAGGCAGGATGAAGTTCCATGAGGGCATTAAAATTTGTATGAAATCTCTAAATAAAAGAAATTGACATGTCCCACCTCATGTGACAGTGGCACATGGGGGGACATGTCAGTAATTTTTTTTTTTTCTCATCTTTATTTAATGTTTAAACCTGAGCCGACATTCCTGAGGCAGCACTTTGCCTCAAGGAGATCTATGCGCTCTTTTGCGTGCATACACAAAAAAAGTGCATTCCCGGGTCAGGGAATTCCGCCCCCCCCCCCCCCCCCCCCCCGCCACACAGGGAGCGCATAGTGCTTCCTGGTGGACGTCACGCCTGCCCACATAAAGTGGCGGTGCGCCTGCCAACCCCCCCCCCCCCCCAAAATCGGGGGCGCCGATTGAGAACCCACCCGCTCGCATCCACTCCCACAAACCCCCCCTATGGGGGGAAGATCCTGCCCAGAGAATACAAACTCAAAGACTTGTGAAGAGGATGTAAGGAGGCTACAAAGTGGCACAGACAGGTTAAGTGAGTGGGCAAAGATCTGGCAAATAGAGTATAATGTGGGAAAATGTGAAATCATTCATTTTGGCAGGAAGAGTGGAAAAGAAGCTTATTATCTAAACGGTGAGAGATTGCTGAGCTCTGAGATTCAGAGGGATCTGGGTGTCCTAGTGCATGAATCACAAAAGGTTAGTATGCAGGTACAGCAAGCAATTAGGAAAGCTACTAGAATGTCATCATGTACTCTAAGGGGAATAGATTACAAAAGTAGGGATGTTATGCTTCAGTTGTCCAGGGCATTGGTGAGACCACATCTGGAGTATTGTGTACTGTACTAGTCTCCATATTTAAAGAAAGATGTAAATGCATTAGAAGTAGTTCAGAGAAGGTTTACTAGACTAATACCGGGAATGGGCGTTTTGTTTTATGAGGAAAGGTTTGACAAGTTAGGCTTGTATTCATTGGAATTTAGAAGAGTAAAAGGTGACTTAATTGAAACCTTTAAGATCCTGAGGGGTCTTGACAGTGTGGATGTGGTGAGGATGTTTTCTCTTGTGGGAGAATCTAGTACTAGGGCTCAGTGTTTAAAAATAAAGGGTCGCTCATTTAAGACAGGGATGAGGAGAATTTTGTTCTCTCAGAGGGTCCTGAGTGTTTGGAACTCTGTTCCTCAAAAGGCAGTGGGAGCAGTCTATGAATATTTTTAAGGCAGAGCTACATAGATTCTTGATTAACAAGGGGATGAAAGGTTATCGGGGGTAGGCAGGAATATGAGGTTGAGATTACATTTATCAGACATGACCTTATTGAATGGCAGAGCAGGCTCAAGGGGCCGAGTAGCCTACTCCTACTCCTAATTCATATGTTCGAGTGTATGTACACAAAATCCTTATAAAACACTGGCTTAGCCTCAACTGGAGTGCTGTGTCCAGTTCTGGGCACCCCATTTTAGGAGGAATGTGAACGCATTAGAGAGGACGTGGAAAAGATTCATGAGAATGATTCCAGGGTGAGGAACTTCAGTATAATGGATAGATTGGAGAAACTGGGGCTGTTCTTGGAGAAGTGAAGATTAAGAGGAGATTTGATAGAGGTGTTCAAAATCTTGAGAGATCTGGACACAGTAGGTAGGGAGAAATTGTTCACGTTGGCACAAGGATCGAGAACAAGAGAACACTGATTTAAGGCAATTGGCAAAAGAAGCGAAGGCAACAGGAGGAGAAACATTTTTTATACATCTAGTGTTTGGACAAGGAAGCACTGCCTTAGAGTGTGGTGGAGGCAGATTCAACCGAGGCATTCAAAAGAGAATTGGATAATTATCTGAAGAGAAATAAATTGCAGGGCCAAAGGGAAAAGGCAGGTGAGTGAGACGAGGTGAGTTACCACTTGCAGAGAGCGGTATGGACATGATGATCGAATGGCCTTTTTCTATGCTATAGCTATGCTATTGGACCAGGCTCAAAGAGTCAAATGCCCAACTCCTAATTCATATATTTGTATAACCATTTTATGAATCTATGATTCAACTGGGGCAATGCAAGGGTATCCTCAGGCCAGGGAGAAAAGCAAAAACAGCCAGGGCTCCTGCTTGTAACTGCTATTCTGTAACACCGATTGAAAAATGCATTTGTGTGTGCTGAAGTTTGTGAAGATAGGATCTAGCATGACTGCGATGCCTATGGTGAATGAATAGCCTCATACTCACACGTGAATCTTTACAACAGAGTCCAAGTGAGTAGAATAGAAGATAAAAGAAAATTGGAAAAAGAAAACAAATATTTCAATTGTTTTGTTCTTTCAAGTGGACTTGAATCAATTTTAACTGTTGTCACTCATCAAACAGTTTGTTCCTTTTTGTATTAGTTTGTGACCTTATCATTTTGTATATCCTGACTGCTTCATTAATTTGCTGAAGTCCTATTCACCCTTGCCAATGAGCAATTTTTTCACAAGTAAAATAATGCCTGTGATTTATTATCTCTCTTTTTCCTCTTTAGAACTTGCAATTTCATCCATCCTTGACAGTCCCCGTTGTCCGACTGGATTTTTCCCGTGTGGCAGTCTTTCAGTCTGTATCCCGCAGTCGTCATATTGCAATAAAATTAAAGACTGTGAAAATGGAGCTGATGAGGCACATTGTGGTGATGTACTTTTGATTATCTGTAATGAATTTACATATCAGACTGTCATTTACATTGCATATAATTCTAAGTTGAGAAAAACATATTGTTGGAACAATTATTATAACCTGAAATGTTGTTACATGTTTTTTGGATCAGCTGTTTATTCAGCAGAAGTTGCCTATGCTGAAAAGTTGCAAGGCTATACAAAGTAGTAGATTTACTCAGCATAGAACAGATATGGTACTCTTTTTGTTTATCTGTGTGACAAGTGGCCCAACTGCACCTTCACCGCAGCCCCCCCCAATTTGAATCGATGCAGAACATTCTGTGAAGTCACAATTATAGAGGTATCTTTAGCTATTATACCCCTTCGCTTTTTTAAAGCCTGCATTTTCATAGTGATTTGTGAATATAGTTTTGTCCATGCACTCTTTCACAACAATGATTGCAATAATATTAAACAGCTTTAAATCTGAGCCATTGGGTGAAATTTTCCATGTCCACTGAAGATTGTGCTTGGCGGCGTGAGTGGACAATATGGTGAGAAGGCCAGAAATCAGTTTCACGGCAGCAAGAAACCAGTTTGCGATCATCTACTCCCTGCCATTGGATGCCGGGAACCTCACTGTAACACATCTGCATATCATTATAAGGCCAGCCCACCGGAATCATGCCCCCACACTAGAGAAACATCCATGGTATGCTGGGTGGGTTCTCATGGACATGGTTCTGCTGCGAAGCAGCCCTCAGAAGTTGGAAAGTCACCGTTGAGGGTCTGCTCACATCAGATTATGGTCGAGGGAGTGGAGAGGAAGGTCCAGCTGTGTTTGGGAGAGGAAGATGTACTGGGGGGGTGGGAGAAGGAAAGTCTAAGATTGACTGAGAGAGGAAGAGGTGGCAGGATGGAGTGAGGTTGAGAGGGGGGAATGAAGGTGTCAGGATGGGGTGAGGTTGGGAGGGGGGGAATGAAGGTGTTGGTGGGGGAGGTTTGCTGGGGGGAGGGAGTACGGGGGAGGAGGGGGTAACAGAGGAGAAGATGGCAACTGGGGGTGTAGGTGTAAGAGGGGGTGGAAGGTGTAAGGGAAGGAATTCAGAGGGGGAAAGGAGTACGGAGAGAGGAGGGAATCCTGGGGGAGGAGGAACGAGTGCAGAGAGGGAAGGGAATCCTGGAGGAGGACGGAGTGCGGAGAGGGGAGGGAGTCCTGGAGGAGGAAGGAGTGCAGAGAGGGGAGGGTGTCCTGGAGGAGGAAGGAGTGTGGAGAGGGGAGGGAATCCTGGAGGAGGAAGGAGTGTGGAGAGGAGAGGGAGTCCTGGAGGAGGAAGGAGTGCGGCGAGGGGAGGGAGTCCTGGAGGAGGAAGGAGTGTGGAGAGGGGAGGGTGTAAGGCTGGAGGAAGAAACAAATGTATCTGAAGGAGTCAGGAAGGGGGAAGGAGTAATGCTGGAGGAATAAGTAAGGCTGGAGGAAGAAATAAGGCTGGAGCAAAGAGTCAGGAAGGGGGACGGACTAAGCGGGGATGGATTCCGGCAGGGTGTAGGGGTGGGGGGTGGGAAGGACCAAGGACAGGGAGTCCAGGTAGGGAAAGGGTTTCAAGGGGTAAAGGGGTTCCAAAGGGGGGGGGCGGTAGGGGTCCAGAGGGGGAAGGGGTCCATCCAGAGGAAGCGATGTCCAAGTGAACGTGCAAGGGAGTCCATGACTGCCTTTTGGGGAGTGAACTGAGTGTGGGCTTGGAACGGCGGATTGGTGAGAATGACTGAGGGCAGAGTGAGGTGGTAGGGTGGGAGTGTGAGTGTTTGACAGTATTGGTAGAAGATGCAGCGAGGGTGGTTGGTGGGGATTCAGAAGCAGACACGGACCCTGGGGGTGAGAAGGAGGAGGTCAAGGAGGTGAATGTGGAAAAGGGTGCGATTTTTGGCAAGGAAGGGAACGTGCATGTTCACCTGGACATTGCCGAAGGAAAGGGGTTGTGGCTGGTAGGTCACAGAGGGGAAGTGGAAAGTGTTGTTGGGGAGTCAACAGTGATGGGGGAAAGGAAATGGGTGACTGAGGGAGGAGAAAAGACGGGGGAGCTTACAAAAAAGCGAATCAAGACCATGCTGTCTAAATCGAAAGTAAAATGACAGTCTTGGTGGGCGAGATCAGGTGCTGCATGGGTTTGTGGTCACTGGGTGGGCAGAGATGCAGCTCAGATGGACACCATCAAACCCCAACAGGCAGCATTGAAAATGCTCAGGATATTGAAGCGAATGTGATATGTGAAGGATCTACGTGCATGGGAGAGTGCTTGCACGAGGCTCCTAAAGGCCCTGCCACACACACACTTCTCCCTCCAGAATCACTCGTTGGCCAGCAGCTCTGTTTGTGGATGAGGTTGAGGGGCTCAAAGGCAAAGGGGACTTGGAGGGAGCAGAAAGCCTCTGAGATTCCTGAGTGGATGACCCAGGGGTGTCCAGCTGCCACTCCTTCTCCCTTCAGGTGCCCAAGGGGCCCAACCTGACTACTTGAGGGGAAGGAACACCTGGAGGGATGTCAAGGTGCCCCGTTTCCCTCTCGCCTTGCCGCTGCAGGAACCCACCCATGGCTCCCGTGATGCAGTGCAGGGTCTCCATGGTGTCCACCATCCTCCCCATGGAGACCTCCAAACATGCACATGTGGGCACCATTTCATCAGAGAGCAAACGACACACTCCTCCAACTCACGTGCCACTCTGTTGAGGGCTTCCAAAAGCTCTGCATGATTTTTCCCCGCCTTCTGCTGACCCTTCACGATGAGTTGTAAGACCAAATCCAGAGGCTTGTCATCTGACTCAGACCTCACAGATGCCTCTTCCCCAGCAGTCCTCCAAGTGCTGTGGAGCTCGGCTGAACCTGCCTCCTCCTGCTGCAGACATGTGTCTGTGCTGTAACCACCAGACTGTGAACCCAAGCCTGCTCTAGATCTAGGTCCCACCAAGATGTGTGACTCTGCGCTGTTGCAGGTTGTGCGTAAGTGCTGTGACGGGTTTTCCAGACTGCTTATTTCCAGCTCTTCACTGGAGGAGGTGTCCTCTTGGCTGCAGGTGAAGACCTGGATGGAGCTGAGGGACTGGCTGGCTAAGGGAGTTGGTCGCTTGGCAGAGCTCCCTGTGAACCAAAATAGAGATAATTAGTGCATGGCAGCAGAGTCAAAGGGCAGAATTTTTACCACGGTGGGAGCACACACTTCCAACCCGCTTGAGCGTAAAATGACGTGCGTTGATGTCAGGCAAACATCCCGATGTCAGCGCGCAGTCACACAGCATGCCCGCCGACAATTAAAAGGCCCAGTAAGGCCATTAACAAGGCCATTGAAAGAAATTTTTTGCTGCCAGTTGGCAGGCAGGCAAAAAGACCAAGCGGCCTTTGCATCTTTTTGGAAACCTCATCCATGGGCAGGATGAAGTTAAGACCATAAGACCATAAAATATAGGAGCAGAAGTAGGCCATTCAGCCCATCGAGTCTGCTCCGTCATTCAATGAGATCATAGTTGATAAGATAATCCTCAGCTCCACTTTCCTGCCTTTTCCCCTTAACCCTTGATTCCCTTACGGATTAAAAATCTGTCTATCTCAGCCTTGAATGTACTTAACGACCCAGCCTCTACAGCCCTCTGCAGTAAAGAATTCAACAGATTGACTACCCTCTGAAAGAAGAAATTCCTCCTCATCTCTGTTTCAAATGGGCACCCCCTTAGTCTGAGATTATGTCCTCTGGTCCTAGACTCTCCCACAAGGGGAAACAACCTCTTAGCATCTACCCTGTCAAGCCCTCTAAGAATCTTACATGTTTCAATAAGGTCACCTCTCATTCTTCTAAACTCTAAAGAGTACAGGTCCAACCTACTCAACCTCTCCTCATAAGAAAATCCCTCCATACCCAGGATCAACCTAGTGAACCTTCTCTAGACTGCCTCCAATGCCAGTATATTTTTCCTTAAATAAGGGGACCAAAATTGTTCACAGTATTCTTGGTGTGGTCTAACTAGTGCCTTGTATAGTTTTAGCAAGACTTCCCTATTTTTATACTGCATTCCCTTTGAAATAAAAGTCAACATTCCATTTGCCTTCCTGCTGAACTTGCATGTTAGCTTGAGTTAACGTTTCAAGTCTGTATGGCTCTTCTTAAGAGCTGAAGGAAAGTCGAAATGTGGCGAAATATATACTGTTTAAGGGGGCGGAACAGGTGAAGCTGGATAGAAGCCAGCGATAGGTGGAGGCAAAGGAGAGATTGTGAAAGATGTCATAAACAAAAGGTCAAAGGGTTATTAATAGTGGTGGTGCTGGCTAAAGGAGGTGCTAATGGTGACATTAAGAGTGGAAAGCAGAATGTAATGATGGCCGGACCAAGGTAAGCACTCTGGAAAGTGACAGAGGGCCCTCATGGGGGTGGGGTGGGGGGAGGTGACAGTGGTGGGAAAAAAGATCGAAAAGGCTAAAAGCTGGGGATAAAACAATGAATAAAATGGAAATAAAATTTAAAAATAATAATGAAAATAAATGGAATAGATAGATAGACAGACAGACAGACAGAAAGATTAAGGAAAAGGGGTGGGTGGGATCAGAAAGGGATGGGGATGGAAGAGAGAGTTCATGGTCTGAAGTTGTTGAACTCAATGTTAAGTCCGGAAGGCTGTAAAGTGCCTAATCGGAAGATGAGATGCTGTTCCTCCAGTTTGTGTTGAGCTTCACTGGAACATTGCAGCAGGCCAAAGATGGACATGTGGGCATGTGAGCAGGATGGGATGTTGAAATGGCAAGCAACAGGAAGGTCTGGGTCATGTTGTGGACAGACCGAAGGTGCTCCGCAAAGCGGTCATCCAGTCTGCATTTGGTCTCTCCAACGTAGAGGAGACCACATTAGGAGCAGCAAGACTGCTGCATTCTGATCCCCCCCTTTTCTCTTATTCATTTTTATTTTTCATTTTTATTTATTTATTTTCCCTCTTATTTTCATTTTTTTTTAAAGTTTATTTCCATTTTATTCATCGTTTTATCCCCAGTTTTTAGCCTTTCCGATTTTTTCCCCCACCACTGTCCCCTTCCCCCACCCCACCCCCACTAGGACCATCTGTCAGTTTCCAGAGTGCTTACCATGATCCTGACATTTTCAAATTCTGCTTTCCACTCTTAATGTCACCATTAGCACCTCCTTTAGCCAGCACCACCACTATTAACAACCCTTTGCCCTTTTGTTTATGACATCTTTCGCAAACTCTCCTTTGCCTCCACCTATCGCTGGCTTCTATCCAGCTTCACCTGTTCCACCCTCCTTAAACAGTATATACTTCACTACATTTCTACTCCCCTTCTGCTCTGAAGAAGTCATACGGATGTGAAATGTTAACTCTGTCTTTCTCTCCAAAGATGCTACCAGGCCTGCTGAGTTTTTCCAGCATTTTTTGTTTTTGTTTTAGATTTCCAGCATCTGCAGTATTTTGTCTTTATCTTGTATGTTAGCTTTTTGGGATTCATGCACAAGGACTGCCAAATCCCTCTGTGCTGCAACCTTCTGCAGTCTTTCTCCATTTAAATAATATTCAGCTCCTCTATTCTTCCTGCCAAAGTATATAACCTCACATTTTCCCACGTTATACTCCATCTGCCAAGTTTTTGCCCACTGACTTAACCTGTCTGTATCCCTCAGTAGATTCTTTGTGTCATCCTCACTACTTGCCTTCCCACCTATTTTTGTGTCATCTGCAAACTTGGCGATAATACATTCACTTGCCTCATCTAAGTCATTAATATATATTGTAAATAATTGAGGCCTCAATACTGATCCCTGTGGCACTCCACTAGTTACAGTTTGCCATCCCGAAAATGCCCCTCTTATCCCAACTCTCTGTCTTCTATAAGTTAGCTACTCCTCTATCCATGCTAATATACTACCCCCAACACCATGGGCTCTTATCTTACTAAGTAGCCTTATGTGTGGTACCTTATCGAACGTCTTTTGGAAATCCAAATATATTACATCTACTGGCTCTCCTTTAGCTATCTGCTTGTTACCTCCTCAAAGAATTTTAATACATTTGTTATGATATTTCCAACATCAAATAAAAATAAAATAAAATAAAACTTTTCAAATTTCAATTACAATATGGCCCTACTCATGTGACATTTTTAACATCTTTATTTTTTATTTTGAAAACTGTTCATCTCCCTAAGGCAGCTCTGTGCCTCAGGGAGATTTTCAAGCGCACACTTGCGCTCGCCCTCCTCCCCTGCCCGCACAGGCAACACTGGGCATTGCTGCTCGTGGTTCACGCTGGGCAGGCCTTAATTGGCTCACCAGTGTGAAATTGCTGTCCAGCCCCAATCACGGGCAGCAGTCGGCTTTCCGACTGCCCCCGCCGAGCCTGCCCCACAAGGGCAAAATTCTGCCCAAAAGCAGGAGAGGGAGCACTCATATTTGCATTGAGAGAGGGATGATGTAGTGCAGGATCCTCACAAGGATGTTCGCCGCTAACCTCACCGTCACTGCAGCCCTGATCGAAATCCTCATCAGTCAGTGCGATGGCACACTCCTCAAAGTGAGTGAGGGGCCTAATGTAGACCACTCCACTCCCGGTCTTGGACCTATCCCTGCTGATGTGAGCCAGCTTTACCTGCATGAAAACAGCTGGAGAGAGTGTGTGCAGAATGCATGACACTGCAAGGAATGTGCTGGACAGGATGAGAACATGAGCTCCAGAGGATATGAGCCTGATGGAGATTTGAGGGTGTGTGTGAGAGTTAGTGGTGTTGTCCCTTGAGGTATGAGATCCCTGTGGATGTTTGATGGATTTGTAAGTGTGTGAGTTGAGAAAGATGAGAAGGGTACTTACCCTGGCGGAACAAATGAGACCATTCAAGCTGTAGTGGCACTGTGTGGCTATCCTCTTTTGCAAGGCATTGGCGCTGACCTCCACTGCCACTGCCTCATGCTGGGTTGGTGATACAGCTGCCCATCCTGTGGCCAGAGCGGGGCTAGAGGACATCACGGTGGGCCTCCATGGTGTTCAAAAGGCGCTCAAGGGACGTATCACTGAAGCAGGGGGCTACAGTCTTTTTGCCTTTTGGGGCCATCCTGTCCTGGTTGTCCTGGGCTGGAAGCATTGAGGTGAGCGCGCGACTGCACTTTAAATGTCACACCCAGCGTGATGGAGCGGCGGGTTGATGTCATGGCAAGCAAATGAGGGCCCACCTGCTGTGGAAATGGTGTGCTTCCCAGGAATGCATAATTAATGCAGTGGGTTTGGGATGATACAGCAGGA
This sequence comes from Carcharodon carcharias, assembly GCF_017639515.1. Lineage (NCBI taxonomy): Eukaryota > Metazoa > Chordata > Chondrichthyes > Lamniformes > Lamnidae > Carcharodon > Carcharodon carcharias. The sequence continues at coordinate 44,354,502 of NC_054477.1, read as the reverse complement.
AAAGCCACCATTGCGGCCGACGGGTAAAACATCGTTTTACCTACTGCACTTAGAGCAAATCTGGGACAATTCAGCCTATTATCTCCAGAATTTTAGATTAATTTCTAAATGCTATTGAAGAATTAGCTTCTATTGGGACTCAGAATTGATTTCATAAAGGGAATGGTAGCTTCCATATTGCATCATCAGAGGTGATTCCCCGTGTATTGTAAACTGAAAAACATAATGGGCCAGACTAACCATGGAGTGACAATAACCATCACATTGCCACAACAATACTTTTTACTTACCTTAGTCTGGAGCTACACATTCCTCACCCAGACTTCCAAACCAGGCCTGGTGGCAAATGTGCAGCGTGGATGCGTATGGAGGCCTTCAGTACAGTGCAGGATCGATGGGGCAGGTGAAGCCATGTTCCCTTGGCCCAACACTAGTTGCCATAAATCAGATAATATTAAGTTTGAGAAGCCAGAGAGAAGGGGGATAGGGGGCTGGGGTTTGGGAGGGTGCAGGCAGTGGGGAAAGATGGAGTTGGGAGGCTAGTTTGGGGGGCGGGGTGAAGGGTGGTTTGGAGGTTAGACAGGGTTGGGTTTCAGGAAGTAGTCAGGGGGTGGGGGGCGTTGGTTGGGGTGCAGGAAGGTAGTCAGGGGGTTGGAAGGGTAGAAGGGAATGGGAAGAATAGTCAGAAAGTGGGGAGGGTAGTTGAGGGGGTGGGAGAGTAAGTCGGGGAGTCGGGAGGGAAGTTGGAGGTTCGGGAGGATAGTCAGGGGGTGGGGAGGGTAGTCGGAGGCTGTGAGTAATCGGGGGCGGGTGGGTCAGTACCATAGTTACCCAGGAGATAGAAATGGTTTTAATCCTTCTAACTTTTCCTGGGTAACCATTCTGCTAAGAGATTCGGAACTATGTGAAGTCTGTGATTTAAATCAGCATATTGGATAGTTCCAGGTGCAGGGTAATTGCCCATCAGGAGTTTAAACCTCCTGGGCCATTCACACGCAATCCTTGCATGGGGACTTCTGAGGGAACCCTAGTGCATCTTCCAGGATACGACCTTCCAAGAAACGGAACTTTTTATTTTACCATGAACAAATGAACATTAATTTAAAGCATGGTCATTGTATGCCAGTCAAAATGGTTTTCTGAAATGTTTACAAGTGAATTATGTATGGAAAAAAAACTACTAAGTGTATTTTTCCATATCATAGCTGGTGTATTTTTGATTGCAATTCAACACTGAAACACTTTTGAAGTCTTCCCATGTATTCTGACACAATGGGCGGAATTCTCCCATCCCGCCCGCAGTGGGTTTTGTGACAGGTGGGAGTAGAGATTCCAGCGGGAGGCAAAAAATCAGATTCCCGCCATCACAAAAACAATTCGCAATTCTCCCAATGGTGTTTTCATGGCAGTTCAGTTATCCCACCGACTAGTGGCGCAAATTCCATTTTGCATTCATTAGCATATCATGAATGCTCGTTAAAACAGCTGCTCACCAGAATCTTGTCAGGCCTTCCAACCTTGCGTTACACCAGCAGAAAATTATGTTAGTGTCAAACCCATTTGAAAAGAGGTGAGATGGCGGCTTGCACTAGACGGACCTCAGTTCACTGGTAACTTGGAGGTGAGTAGAACATACCTGCCATAGCGCTGCTTTGATCTTGTTATGATGAATGCCGCTCTGCTGGGGCTGTAGGGTTGGACTGCTTCTTCTCTTTGCTTTCATTGTCCCGAGGAGCATCACTGTGCTGTGGCATTCATGCAGGCCTCCACTTTCAGAGATTAGCAGTAGTGGGCTGTGAGGCAAGGGTCAGGCTGACAAACACAAGGGGGGGCAACGGGGAGGGATGGCTGTGGAATGGCAGCCAGGGGGAAGGACGAATATTAGGGGGGCATTTCTGGGGTCTTCCTCTAACCTCTTGTTGCTTCCAGAGTGAGCAGGAGTCTGCCTAGAAACGAGGAAGACCTCCTTGCGATGAAAGTCACTTAAAGCCAATAGCTTCATCAGAACTGTTAAAGGGCTTCTCGGAACTCAGTGGCTATATACCACAGTTGCTGCATCTCAAGAGTAACACAAGAGTTACAGGAATGTAGAATTTGGAAATGCAGGCAATAGTGAAGGAGGCACAGCTGTATCATATATGGCATTCCATCAATGAGGGCCTGAGACGTGTTCACCAGATTTGATGCTCCTACCCACCCACCCACCCACCCAAAGGGCATTCACTTATTGACCATTAGCAGCTGGTTGTCATTCATATGCCACGTCAGAGATTGGAGCACAGTGCTAGGTTGAGTCAATCATCTCAATTAAACCTTAGCATCCCACACAGGGATCAAGATGTTACATATCTTCAATGCCATCTTGGTCACTTCGATGTGTGTTAGTGTCTCAGGGACAAGGTGACATCAGTCACCATGCAAGTAGGGCAGGAAAATCTATGGACCCTTACCGTCTCCAAATGTGTCATCTTCCGAGCTTCGCTTTCTTGCCCCTTGAATCATTAATTTCTTCAATGTTTCCTTTCAGGGAGAAGGCAAAAGCAGATATGGGTCCAGGGCTCAATGCTGTCTTTGTCAGGGTCCTAATGCAATGGAGGAGGTGGAGGTGACTCCGCATGCAGCTCCAGCAGGAGGGATATGGTCAAGCGGAGCCACAGTACGAACAGGAAGGTCAGGAGGAGAGACCCAGACAACAGGGGCAACTCGCCAGACCTAGGGTTTATCATCCAAGAGTATCCTACTTACAAATGAGTGAAAGGCAATGCTGTGCACGTCTGCGCTTGTCCCGATATCTGGTACATCACATATACCACATTCTTCATGAAGACTTGACGCCACATGGAGTTCGAGGGTATCCCCTGCCAGTGGCTTTGAAGGTGCCCATTGTACTCAATATCTTGGCCTCTGATTCTTTCCAAGGATCAACAAGGGACCTGTGCAGCATCTTTCAGTCCGCAACACATTGATGCATAGAGGAGTTAATAGATGTCCTTTACAGGAAGGCCCATCATTATATCAGGTTTGCTCTGGATGAAGATAGCCAGGCTGTGAGATTCATCAGCTTCGCCATCACCTCAGGCTTCTCTAGAGTGCAGGGTGCAATAGACTGCACCCATATGGCTATATGGACTCCATGGCAGCAGCCCCTAATGTTTATAAACTACAAGGGCTATCATTCCATCAATGTACAGCTGGTGCGTGATCATCAGAAGCACATACTGCATGTTTGTGCATGGTACCCTGGGAGTTGCCATGACTCCTACATCCTGAGTCACTTCCAGGTGCCTGAGATTTTTGAGAGGCCATTACGTCTGCAAGGATGACTGTTTGGGGATAAGCAGCACCCACTGAAGGACAGGCTGCTGACACCGGTGTTTCGCCCTCAGAGTCGTTCCAAGGAGAGGTACAACACTGCTCACAGCTCCACATGCTCCTTATAGAACAGACCATAGGGCTTCTGAAGATGCACTTCAGATGCTTGGACTGCTCAGATGACTCACTTCAATACACTCCCAATAGGGTTTCCCGCATCATCACAGTGTGTTGTGCCCTTCACAATCTGGCAATGCAAAGAGGTGAACCCCTGCCAGAGAATGAACTGGAGGAGGATGAGAGCTCATCAGAGGATGAAGGCCCAGGAACCTCAGGAGGCTGCTTGAGGGTCAATATAAGCACGATCACACCATGGAGTAAGGAAGACATGGGAGACATGCCCTTGATACATTAGTTGCTGACAGGCTCCAGGAAGAATAAAGTTAAATGAGGGATATGGCCACATCTCTCCTAGCCCTCAATGCTATTTACTTTCACCTTGGGATGTCCAGCCATTTGCAGCAAGAATGAGTCCCACATTCACATTTGCGTGTTCTGGCATCATGAATCGCCAGGCCGTGGTCTTTGTGGGGCCCTGTGAGTGAGCTCACTCTGGGAACTGAAAGTCTACTTAGGAACAAGAGTGATGTAAGAGAAGACTTGAAGTCTTCGCCGCCATCTAATGATGCAGACACTGCTGCGACTGAGATGTGGACACGCCCAGGGATCTCCTCCTCCTGTCCATGCCTGAGGAGTCACACATGCCGCTAAAGTATCAATGCTGATGAGCTGCCTCACTCAGTGGTGTTCTTTGAGGTACTTACATCACACATTTCCAATAAAGATTTAAACACATCTCCCTGACATCACACAAGGGTGCAGATACTAGTTCAACTGAGGTTGACATCACAGAAATGTGAATCTCACAGTGGGACACTGTCACTGAGAGGGAGGAAGGCTGAACCTCAAAATAAGAGGATTCCAAAGTACAAAATTACAACACCTTCAGTTGACAGGAACATTCATATAACCATCAAATGTATTCACAAAAGTGCAATTTCTTTACATGTATAGCACACCCGTGACTCAAAAGTGACATCAATTTTTCTTAACTTTCTTAACTCTATCATTACAACTGGGTGGAGCCCCAACATCCGCAGCAGTGGTGGAGGCAGCCTGCTGATTGCTACATCCTGATGTCTATGATGACTTTGGTGGACCTCCTCTGGTGGCCCAAGGCCTGGAGGGCCCCAGCCTGTTAAGGTCACCTGCTCAGGGGGTAGAAGCGCCCTCGGCAGCCTGAGAAACTGGAGCGGATGGGGGTCACAGGCAGAGATGGCGGTGAGCGACTGCACACCCTTGGATTGTCCTGAGAGGAGGCCCCCAGGGTGATCCGGCAGACGTTCATCCTCCCGTCCAACTGCTGGAGACCTGGGCTGTCCCTGCCTCTGACTGCTGCGGGGACAAATCAGTGAGCTGTTCCCCAAAAAGTGAGCTGAAGCCTAACATACAGCTGTGCCCCACCAATGTGTGTGTCTCTGAGCTGGTGGAGGGTGCGTGTGAGCGTCATGACAGTTTTTCTGGAGCTTCCTCCACGGATGAGGTCTGGGGGCTCCTGCTGGTGGTGCTGGAATGGCTTGGGTGCCTCAATGTGCTTGTGCCTAGAAAATAGAAAAGAGAGCTTCTGTTAATAAGTATGAGCTACATAAGGCCGCATGTGACTCACTGTGAACGTTAGGATTTCACGAGGTGATAGATCCATACACAGTTGTTGGACAGGCTTGTCATGATAATAGTTGATTATGGTAGTGGGCTCCAGTATTAGATATTATACGGTACTCTGTACTAGATAAGGCATCACCTGACCTGGGGGCTGAAGGTCAGATAGTACATGTTGGAGCCTGTCTTGATAGAGTACAGATACTGCAGATATGTGTTCATGTTAGGAAAATGTGTTATCAGTAAACAAAAATAAAAGTAGCTGGAAAAACCCAGCAGGTCTGACAGCATCTGTGGAGTGGAAAGCAGAGTTAACGTTTCAAGTCCGTATGACTCTTCATCAGAACTGGGTTATCAATAAAGTTAGCTCAGCTACAATGTCAGTGGTCTGTGTGCATCATTGAAACCCAAAAACAACGCAAGGCCGATCTCCCCTTCTCCACAGGGGTGATTCCTACCCTCCCCAGCCAGCCCGGCTGCAGCCTCCTCAAACTCACTGAGGGCGATGTCAATTATCCCTCCCCGGCCTGCGATCTCTCCAGCCTGTTGTGCACCAGCTTGGCCTGTATGAAGATGAAAGAAAATCATGTGATGAGAAGGGACGGCGCAGAGGTTGGGTGAGATGCATGTTCCCTGTGTGTGGTGAGCCCTCCCCAGAGGAGCTAGAGGATGGAGTGTGAGTAACATGATAGATGGGATGGTGGTGATGTGAAAGTCTCAGTGAGAGAATGAGTGTTGATATGTTCCCCCTGCTGATGACTGTGTGAGATCCCTGAAGAGAATAGCTGTTTGAGTGTGTGATACCATGACAAGAATTTGATATTGGAAGGTGTTCGAGGATGACTTACCCTGGCGGACTGGATAAGATCATTCATCCTCTTCCTGCACTGGGTGACACTTTGGGCGTGGGTGCAGCTGCATTGACTTGCTCTACGACAGCCTCGCAGTCTGGAAAGGTAAGGCTGCTGTGCTTCCTGCAGCTATCCATGGGGTAGAGCATGTGCCGTTGTTCCTGCACCCCTCTGACCAAGGCCTGGAGGGTGAAGCAGGGTGCAGACTTCGTGCTGAGGCTCTTGGCCTTTTTCTAATGTGTTGCGGACATCTCTGGAGAGAGTAAGATTGTGTATTGGACTGGCATTTGAATATGGCACCTGGATTTTCGAACCCACCAGCTGACGGCAGGAAGACGAATCAGCTCCTGACCCACCAGGTGGTTTGGAGCAAAACATGCCTCTGCATAATTAGTGAGGCTCCAAGTGCAGAATCGGGCACGAGTTGCCACCATTATGGGCACTGGGCTGGGGGCTGCCAAAACCGCTCGTCATCGCACTTTAGTTTCATTTTGGGGGAATTTCACCCAATATTTTGCAGCAAACAAATTAATGTCATTTTAAAACATTGTCATTTTATGCTATGCAAAATGATTGCAAGTGAATCAGATAAGGAATACCTTTACCATATTATAGCTGATGTGTTGGTGTATTTTAGATTACACTTCGGCACTGAAATATTTTTGAATTTTTCCTTTGTATTCTCAAATGTATGATATTCACTCCCCTCAACATTGTCTATACATTGGTGGGGCTAAGCTCTACAGATCTGACCAGACCACGTACTTTTCATTGTTGAGCCTCACTTATAACACTAGAGACCAAGGGACACAAAATATGGGCAATATGCCTGTAGTTTTCCAATACCCATTAGCGGGGTGGAAAGCAGAAAGAATATGAAGGTGCTAAAGTCACCAGTTTAATTTATTCTTCTGGTACACTCACTGGGACATTCAAACTGAATGCTTTCATCCAAATATTTACAGTAACAACAGCCCCAAACTACGGTATGAGGAAGAAGTGCATGGAATTATAATGGTACATATCGATGTAAGGCAAAATTATAGTAGAGCAGCGATTTATAGTGTATGCTTACATTGGAACTTTTTACCTTCCATGATTCTAAAGGGTTGAGAAAATCAACATTGAGAAATTCCTTTGAAATTCACTTTTAAAGCATCATAACCTTAAATTGTATTTTGAATGACCCTAATAGTTTCTTACCTTGCCTGGTTCATTATTATGTATGTATTTAAGCAAAATATTTTTTGAATATATGTTTTAAGGTTACTTATCACTAATTACCATTTCAGTCCTCTGGTCCCAACTCCCATCTTATTTCTGAGGTAATCAAATGTTGCTTTTTATTTAAATTTTAATTTTAATCTTGCGATAACAGGGTGCTACTATGTCAGCTTCAAATACTTTTTTGTGCCTAAAATTTATTGAAATGTGCTCTGCTATCCTTTTAGATGATTATACTGGCTTGTCAGATATTTTTGAAACGTTTTTTCCTGCAATTCAAAATGAAAACATAACTGAAGATTGCTGTAAGTGATTTCGTCTTGAACATCAGTTTTTTTCAAAAAATGTGTTTATCTGTTCCTTGGGTTCTGTTTTAAACCTGATAAAATTAGAATCTTATTTCAGACATTAAAGGATTAAAATTTTACCAACACATTAAAATGCCAGAAGTCAGCGAGATGGAATTTCCATTTACCAGTTCTACCTTTCTTTAACCCCATCCCTGGGGATGGGATCATTTAAGTATTCAGGCAGGCACCCACATTTGTAACAATTTAACAGAGATGTTTGACCCACTGAAGAAATGCAATTGCAGTGTGACATTCTGCCACTCCGAGAGGGAGTAGAAGAGGCTATTTGGACTGAAGAGAAGGTAAAAAGTAAATTAAGTTCTTGATTGGTGATATTTCATTGCATTATGCAGCGGGATCGATTGCTATTTGTCTTTATACATTGGGGCTACCTTCAAGCTGACATGAATCTCACTGAGCCTATAGAGGGCACTTCAGGTGAAATTCCCAGAGTAGCTTGACAAGGTAATGTGGCATGAATCCTACCTGAGGGTAAATTTGGTAAGCACTTTCCAAAGTCTGATTTATGTTTATAGAACCCTTCCATTGAACTCCATGTATCCTCAATTTAATTAAGAAAGGAATGGCAGGATGTCTACACACTATTTCAAGGGAATTAATAATTAATTAATCTATGGAATTCATTGCCAAAGATGGCTGTGGAGGCCAGGTAATTGAGTGTATTTATGACCGAGATAAATAAGTTCTTGATTGGTAAGGGGATCAAAGGTTATGGGGAGAAGGCGGTAGAATGGGGTTGAGAAACTTATCAGCCATGATTGAATGGCGGAGCAGACTCGATGGGCCAAATGGCCTAATTTCTGCTTCTATGTCTTATGGTCTTATGGAATTTTTTTTCTCTCAATGGCCACTGGGTTTCTGTTATATTTTGTTAAATCATTCTACTCAAACCACTTATAAGCACACCTTACTCTTCACTATCAGTTAGGAATTAACATGGTATGGGGCGGGATTACTGTTGCAAAGAGTTACCCTTTTCAGATGTTTTGCAGATGTCTGAAAGTAAGGTTTTGTTATGCATCGATTTTAATAGAATTTGGTGGGGTTAAGAAGTCTAATTTTAGTTTTAAATTTAGTGTAGGCAAGTTTCAGGTGTTCAATTCCATCGGGGAGTTGGCATACTGTGTAAGCCCACTGTCCGCCTGATGGAATCCATTCAATGCCCAACTACTTTTCATGGTCAAGCCTTATTTCCATATTGTCAGTAAGGTGCTGCTGCATTTTGTGCAATTCATGCATCAGAGGTGGATGAAAATCCAGTGCTTTAGGCATCATAATTTGATTTTTGTTGAGGGGTTTGAAAGAGCATCAATGCTCCTTCTGACCCCTTGGAAAATCACCTTTAAACCTTAAATTTTGTTTATGAGCATCCTGCAACAAATTAGGAAGTTTTAACATCTGGTATCCATAAGTGGTGTGTGTGCGATGCACACTTTGCCATTGGTATGTTAAAATTGTTACAATTGGCACAGGGCTCCAATTTAGCAACAACAACACGGCATCTTTAATGCAGTACAACATCTCAAGGAACTGCACAGGGGGGTAATCAGCCAAAAATTGACACTGAACCAAAGAAAGAGATTTGTGGATAGGTGACTAAAAACGTGGCTAAAGAGGTAAGTTTTAAAAAAGGTCTTCAGGGAGGAGGGAGAGATAGAAAGGTTAACAAAGGCAATTCCACAGTTTAAGGCTGAGATAGCTGAAGGCACTATTACTAATAATGGGAGAAAATGAAAAGGGAAATACACAAGAGGCCAGAATTGGAGAATGACGAGTTCATGGAGGGCTGTAGGCTCGAGTAGGTTAAGGAGGGGTGGGGGGGGTGAAGGCTATGGATGAAACTGAACATGAAAAGGAGAATTTTAAAATTAAATAAAGCTTCTGCCTGTTTTAAGTGGGAGCTGGCTATCCATTTCAAGATCCTCGTGAAAACCGAGTTAGGTCAGCCTCAAGAATCACCTCAAGGCAAGGCAGTTTGTGGGTGTATTTTTTAAATTGTTGAATATCCTGAATATACAAGGGCAGAAGGGAGACAAAAATAATCCCTTGTAAGTTTTGGTTGAATAGGACCACACTGAATATCTAAACCCTAGTCAGCCTGGACCTTTTGTGTGTTAATCTTAATATGCAAAAAATAAATCATAGCAATTGTACAAAAGTTATTAAGAATTATTTTGCATATTATCAGATGTGATATATACTTGTTTTACAGCACTTCAGGACTACCCACAGAAGTGTGATTGCCGGGAAACAGAATTGGAATGTGTAGATGTGAATCTACGCTATGTGCCACAGGTTTCAGCAAATGTGACCTTGCTGTAAGAAAATCCGTTATTTCCATTAATTCCATTGTTTAAGTTTATCTTTTAATATCAATGAAAATTCTTCATATACAATACAACCCTTAAAATGTGGAATTTCTGTTTATAAAATATTAAAAACTTGTGGCTTATTTATTCATTCATGAGATATGGGTGTCATTGGCTAGACCAGCATTTATTGACCATCCCTAATTGCCCTTGAGAAGGTGGTGGTGAGCTTTCTTTCTTGAACCTCTGCATCCTTGGGCAGAATTTTCCCCCCCGTTGAGGGGAAGTTCAGGAACGGGCGGGTGAGGATGTGCCTCCGATCAGCGCCTCCAATTGGGGGCGCGCTGCCATCTTATGTGGGCGGGTCAATTAAGGCCTGCCCAACGTGATATCTACCGGGAAGCGCTATGTGCTCCCTGTGTGGGTGGTTGGGGGAGGGGAGATTCCCTAAGCCGAGAGTGCTACCTCAGGGAGATTGGCGCCAAATTCAAAAATGTTAAATATGGAAAAGTGTTGGTGGAGCTGCATTCATCCATACAAATAAGGAATATTCCATCACACTCCTGACTTGTGCCGTGTAGATGTGGACAGGTTTTGGGAAGTCAGGAGGTTAGTTACTCACTGCACAATTCTCAGCCTCACTTCTGACGTTATGATAGAGAGAAGATCATTGATGAAGCAAGCTGAAGATGGTTGGGCCTAGGACACTACCCTGAGGAACTCCTGCAGTGATGTCCTGGGACTGAGATGATTGACTTCCAAAAACCACAACCATTTTCCTTTGTGTTGGGTATGACTCCAACCTGTGGAAAATTTTCTTTCTGACTCCTATCGATTCTAGTTTTGCTAGGGCTCCTTGATGTCACACTCAATCAAATGCTGCCTTGATGTCAAGGGCAGTCACTTTCACCTCACCACTTGAGTCCAGCTCTTCTGTCATGTTTGAACCAAGGCTGTAATGAGGTCAAGAGCTGATTGGTCTTGGCAGAACACAAACTCCATACAGGATCCCTTTTAACAGCTTTACATGAAAACAAATAATGCCGTTTATATAATTCATAAAGAGAGAACGTACTTTCATAACATTATACAGCTATTGATATGTTTTACTAACATATATGTAGAAAGAACTTGTTTAAACATTGTCCTCGAAAATCCTGTCTTTTGCCCTCAATAGTCCTGTTAACATTGAATAAGGATGAATTTCAAGACTGATCACATTGTCCTATATGTCTCTATCTTTACGATGCTTTCAATAAATAAGATAGGTGGATAATATTGCGTTTAATGGATTGTTAAGATTGAAACGCATCAGAGTAATTAATTACATCCAAATTGATTCTCTTTAATGAAAATGATGGGACATCTGAGACTCTTTGCCCAAAAATCCTGTGCATGTAGGAATGTCTGACTACTTCTTGGTCCTGGATAACCTTGTGTACAGGAAGTGCCTCTAGTTGCTCCATTTCAAATTTAGCTGAGCTTGAGGAACAGCTGGAGCCACAGTAAGATATCTAGGAAGCTCAGAATTTCCTATAGCACATGTTCTGGGTGGCGGTCACCCAGTAGTTGCAGAGAGTTCAGGAGGATAGTAAGCAGGTGGCCTTCTAGCAGGGTAAGAATAGGTATGCAGGGTCAGGAATCTACCAGCGATGTAACATAATCAGTTAAAAGCACTTAACTACCAATGAGGATGATGATATTGAGTGCATAACAAACAGTAAAATACAGTGGTTTTATGGGATTCAATAGCTAGGAGGAGGTGGGCGGTTTTCCAACCACCAATGCGAGTCATGCGTTGTGTGTTGCCTCCCTGGTGCCAGGTAAAGGATATCACTGAGATTGTGCAGAACACTTTGAGAGGGAAAGGAATCAGCCATGACTTGGGAAGGAAAAGATTGAGGCTCTGCAGTTACAGTTTCAGGAGCTAGAGAGGGAGTTAAAGAGCAGGACTTCAAATCTCTGGCTAACTCCCAGTGCCACATGGTAGTGAATATAGGAATAGTGGAATAAAACAAGTTAGTGTGTGAATGGAGAAATGGACAAAGAGGAAGGGCTTCAGAATCCTGGGGTATTATAACCTGTTGTGGGGAAGAAGGATTCAAGGTGGACAGGTTGCACATCAGCAGAGCTGGAACCAATTTCCTCACAGGAAGATTAACAAGTACTGCAGTGGGAGGTTAAAACTAATTTGACAGGGGATGGGCACCAGCACGTTAGTACAGTGAGCTTTCCCATGGCTTTGTAACTCAGCCATGGCATTAACATTCTACTTCCAGGTTTCGGGGCCAATCTGAGTAGGCGCCTGCACCTGACTATTGAAGCCTCACTATTTAAAAGGATCCCAGCAGAAGTCAGAATTAATCTATCATGGAACTGTCAGGACAGAGTGAACAAGTGCAGTGATGGAGTCTCAACGTGGGAATGCTAACTCCAACCTCTTCCCCAGGTTCTCTGAAGCATCTCTGGAAGGCCTGCAGAGAAACACGCTTCCTAGTAGATGGGTGAAAGAGGCTAGTCTCTGAAGAACAAGCAGATAAGGCAGCAAGTGGCTCAGGAGGCCAGCAGCAGGAGTGTGGTACTTTGCACATTGTTACAGTACCAAAAGAGGTTTAACATGACCTCAACAGGGCAGGAAAGATGAGTGGATTACCACCTTCAATTGCTAATCCCCACAGTCTGACTTCCCCAGCATTTTCCTGCACAGCACTCCTCAGACCATGCAAACACCTGGCAGCTCTAGCCAATCGCCTCGAAAAAGCTTCTCCATCCCCATCTGAGCAGCCACCATTGACTTTTACATTCATCTTATTGCCATCTCATACCCATCCTTCACAGTTATCCTCCATATATATTGTCCTTTCATCCTCTCAAAATGTTCTATTCTTATACTTATGACTCTGCGCTTTCTCTCCTTGCAGAAGAGAATGCAGAATTCCAGGGATAGGCACAAAAGCAGGAGTATTCCTTTAAATATTGCCATCCTGACTGCAGCAGAGCAGGAAGCAATGGAGATCAGCAGGGTTGTGGAATACATGACCATTGCAGATGGAAAGATCAGGGTCTCCCAGATACGTGATGACATAATTAGATATAACACAACCACATGACACCAACACTCACTCATGTTGAATGGATGTCACTAGTAACTGAAATATGATCACCTGCACAATGATGACTTTGAACCCTTTCCCTTTCTCAGTTGTAATTCATAATTTTCACCCCACACAGACCCAACAAACGTGGCACAGAGCTAGTGCGATAAGAGGCCATGGTGTCCTCAGAAAAGTTTGTGCACTGTGATGAAACATTTTCATACAACTTGAACATATACTGCACCAATTCAGATATGTGCACCTTGGCGAGGCCTCCAAGGTAGGTGGCTGGATTATCATATGCTAGGCAAAACATCACAAGTAAGCAGTCGCATGATTTGGAGATAAGAAATGATGGGAGAAGAGGTGAGGCTGAGAGCAGACCCAGAGGCTCTAAAAGAATGCAAAAGGGGGCAAGACTGAGAGCAGACCCGAAGGCTTAGAAGAGTGTGTGTGTGTGGTGGGGGAGGAGGGGGGTGGCTAGACAGAGAGTGGACCCAGTGCTGCTGGTGGTGGAGCTCAGTCTGTGAACTGTCCACATTCAGAGAAAGTCAAGTATGATGTCACAGGAAACCAGGTAAGTGATTGGTTTGTGAGTATTTACTCATTTTGCTCATTTGTCTTTAAAGACCTAGAACAAATTATTGGTACCTATTATGGTTTTATTAGTAGTAAGATTTTTGTAGTAGCAGCAGTAACACGTATTGGAAGTAGTATGGTTTATTAATTAAAATTAATTAATTAAAGATGTCAAATTAACTAACAAACAATAAAGATGGCAGGGCAGGTGACGTGTTGCAACTGCAGAGTGTGGGGTTTCCTGGACACCAGTGTGATCCAGGACAACCACATCTGCAGTAAGTGTCAGCAGCTTGAGGAACTTTGGCTCACAGTCATTGAGCTGGAGGCCAAGCTGCAGCACTGCGATGGATCAGGGAGGGGGAAATGTACCTAGACGTTTTATACCAGGAGGCGATCACATCCCTGAGGCTAAGAAGATCTTTAAAGTTGGTCACTGGTCAGGGACAGGAGGGTGTGATAGCGAGTAAGGCAAGTAAGGGGATCTAGCAGGTAGTGATGGAGGAGCCTCAGCCCCTGACTTTGTCCAACAAGTACGAGGTGCTTGCTAATTATGTACATGAGGAGAAGGACTACAAGGATGAGCAGACGGGTTATGGCATCATGGTGAAGGATGCCATTCAAGTGGGGGGAGCAAAAAGGAATGTGGTAGTGATAGAAGACAGTTTAGTCAGGGGGATCGATCACTGTTTTCTGCAGCCATGACTGGGAGCACTAAAGGCTGTGCTGCCTGCCCTGTGCCAAAGTTAAGGACTTCTCGTGGCCGGAGAGGAACTTGAAATAGGAGGGAGAGGATCCCTAACCTCAATGATCAAAGAACCCATCACATCAGTGCAAAATACAAGGCTGAAATATTTGTAACCATCTTCAGCCAGATGTGCCAAGTGGACAATCACCTTGGCCTCCTCTTGAGGTCCCCAACATCACAGATGCCAGTCTTCAGCCAATTCGATTCACTCCACACTATATCAAGAAATGGCTGAAGGCAAAGTCTATGGGCCCTGACAACATTCCAGCAATAGTACTGAAAACTTGTGCTTCAGAACTAGCTGCACCACTAGCCAAGTATAGCTACAAAACTGACATCTACCCAGCATGTGGAAAACTGCCCAAGCATGGCCTGTCCACAAAAAGCAGGGTAAATCCAACCAGGCCAGTTACTGCCCCTTCAGTCTACTCTCGATCATCAGTGATGGAAGGTATCGTCGACAGTGCCATGGAGTGGTACTTAACCAGCAATAACCTGCTCACTGATGCTCAGTTTGTGTTCTGCCAGGTCTATTCAGCTCCTGATGTCATTGTAGCCTTAGTCCAAACATGGACAAATCAGCTGAACTCAAGAGGTAAGTCAGAGTGACTTCCTTTGACATCACAGCAGGATTTAATTGTGTGTGGCATCAAGGAACCCTAACAAAATTGGAGTAAATGGGAATCAGGGGGATTAATCATAACTAGCACAAAGGAAGATGGTTATGGTTGTTGGAGATCAATCATTACAGTCCCAAGACATCACTGCAGGAGTTCCTCAGGGTAGTGTCCTAGCCCCAATCATCTTCACCTGCTTCATCAATGACATTCTCTCCACCATAAGGTTAGAGGTGGGAATGTTCGCTGATGATTGCTCAATGTTCAGCACCATTCACAAAACCTCTGACTCCCCAAATACTGTCTACCATCTACAACGCACAATCCAGGAGTGTGATGGAAACTTTCCACTTGCCTGGATGAGTGCTGTTCCAACAAAACTTAAGAAGCTTGACACCATCCAGGACAAACAGCCTGATTGATTCCCACCCCAACCACCATCTTCAACATTCACTCCCTTCACCACCGACACATAGTGGCAGCAGTGTGTACCATCTACAAGATGCATTGCAGAAACTCACTAGAACTAGGGGACACATTTAAAAATAAGGGGTCTCCCATTTAAGATGGAGATGAGCCGAATTTTTTCCTCTCAGAGGGTCACGAGTCTTTGGAACTTTTTTCCCCAGAGAGTGGCAGAAGTTTGTCCATTGGATATTTTTAAAGCAGAGGTAGAAAGATTTTCGGCTAACAAGGGAACCAAAGGTTATTGGGAGTAGCTGGGAATGTGGATTTGAGGCCACAATCAGATCAGCCATGATCTTATTGAATGGCACAGCAGACCCGAGGGACCGAATGGCCTAACCCTGCTCCTAATTCATATGTTTGTATGTATGTATGTTTACCTAGAATGACAAGGGCAGCAGATGCATGAGCATCATCTGCAAGTCCCCCTCCTACCCACACACATCCTGACTTGGAACTCTTATCGCTGTTCCTTCACTGTCGCTGGGTCAAAATCCCTCCCCAACAGCACTGTGGTGTACCTATGCCATGTGGACTACAGTGGCACAAGAAAGTGGCTCACCATCACCTTCCCAAGGGCAATTAGGGAAGGGCAGTAAATGTTGGCCGAGCCAGCAACGGCCATATCCTGAGCCATAAGTTAATTGGCATAAGGTAAATAAGATTAGCAAGTTAAATGCGAGGGTTAAAGTTTGTTGTGAGAAATGGGTTTCAATTCATGGACACCAGCACCAGTGCTGGAGAAAGTGGAGACTGTACCATTGGGATGGTCTTCACCTCAACCATGCTGGGATGAGTGTTCTGGCTGGTAGTGGAGAGGGTTTAACCTAAATATTATGGCAGTGGGGAGGGATCACATGAGAGAAGATGTGGCAAATTAAAGAGAAAAGTCAAGGCAATAGAGTAGGGCAGTGATATGGGTAATGATAACCAGGGTGTGGCAAGAAGGGACTAACTGTACAAATTTAAGAACATACCTGCAGGTAAGGACTGAGTTGGCATGTATGGTAAAAAGACAGAATCAAAGACTCTGGATGTGATTTCTCCCTCATTGCACTAAGGGTAGGGGCAGGCGTGAAAAATGGCGTTTTACCCGCTGGCCGCATTGGCGGGTTTTCGCAGCGCATCGTCTGCTTCCCACCATATTAATTATGCACACACGGGTAACACACCGAGTCGCTGCCCACTCCACCATGAGCTCATTCTTTCCTCATTCCAGGCACCATATTTAAATGGCACCCCTGCACAGCTATTTCAACGTCCGCAGCCCAGGACTGCCACAGATGAGGGAGATTGCCCGAAAAGGGAAGATGACAGCTACGCCAAAATTCAGTGATGCATCCCTTTGGATGCTTGCTGAATGCAGTCAAGGCCCACCGCAATGTCCTCTACCGCCATGATGTCTGGAGGGAGTTCACCAAACTCACCACTCTGGCTTGAGAGGCAGTCGCATCGGTGGTCAGTGCCAACATAGCACAGAAGAGGTCAGCCATCCAGTTCAGAAAGAGGATAAATGATCTCATCCGTGCTGCTAGGATAAGTCAATCATTCCCTCACACTCAGCTCACATACTCAAACCCATCACACGCTCATGAGGATTTCACATGCTGCTAGCTCAAGGGGCATCACCACTCACAAGCACTTTCACAGCTCCATTTGGGCTCATATCCTCTGCAGTTCACATCCTCATCTCATCCATGGCTGCACCCATACATCCTTATCATCTGCCCTGGCATGTGTCCTGCTCACATTCGCCATCTGTCTTTATGCAGGACAAACTTGCATAACAATCAAAGGAGAGAGGTCTCAAACCAGGGGTGGAGCGGCCGAAATCAAGGTCCTCACTCCCTATGAGAACTAAGCCATCGAGTTGGCCGGAGTGCACATGGACCATGCCTGCAGTGACAGTGAGGTGGGTGGCACTCACACTCAGACAACCATAGCGAATCACAGAATTACAGAATTGTTATGGCATAGAAGGAGGCCATTCAGCCCATTGTGTCTGCACTGGCTTACCGAGTAAGCATTATGACTTATGCCATTCTCTTGCCTTTTCTCTATTCCCTTGTTTCTATTCAAACAATCACCTATTGCCCTCTTGAATGCTTTGATTGAACCTGCCTTCACCACACTTCCAGGCTGTGTCAAAGCTCCTCTTAGCCTTCTCCCCTCCAAGGAGAACAGCCCCAATCTCTCCAATCTATCTTCATAACTGAAGTTTCTCATCTCTGGAACCATTCTTGTAAACCTCTTCTGCACTGTCTCCAATGCGTTCACATCCTCCCTATAGTGTGGCGCCCAGAAGTGTACACAATACTCCAGCTGAGGTCTAACTAGTGTCTTATATAAGCTCAGCATAACCTCTTGCTCTTGTACTCTATGCCCCTATTAATAAAACCCAAGATACTGTGTGCTTTATTAACTGCTCTCTCCACCTGCCACCTTCAATGATCTATGCACATATACACCCAAGTCCTCTGCTCCTGCACCCCCTTAAGAACTATGCCCCTTATTTTATTTTGTTTCTCTATGTTCTTCCTACCAAAATGCATCACCTCACACTTCACCACATTGAACTTCATCTGCCACCTATCTGCCCACACCACCAACTTGTCTATGTCCTTCTGAATTTGTACACTGACATCTTCACAGTTTACAATGCTTCCAAGTTTTGTAACATCCACAAACTTTGAAATTGCCTCCTGCACACCAAGATCTAGATCATTAATATATTATCGGGAAAAGCAGGGGTCCCAATACTGACCCCTGAGGAACTCCACCACAAACCTTCCTCCAGCCTGAAAAATATCCATTGACATTACTCTCTGTTTCCTATTACTCGGCTAATTTTGTCTCCATGTTGTTACTGTCCCTTTTATTCCATAAGCTGTAACTTTTCTCACAAGTCTGTTGTGTGGCAATGTATTGAATGCCTTTTGAAAGTCCATGTATGCCACATCAACAGCATTACCCTCATCAACCCTTCTATGTTACCTCTTCAAAAACTCCAGCAAGTTAGTTAAACATGATTTCCATTTTAGAAATCCATGCTGGCTCTTCCTAATCAACCCACATTTTTCCAAGTGACTACTAATTCTATCCCAAATAATTTTCTCTAGAAGCTTCCCCACCACTGAAGTTAAACTGACTGGTCTGTAATTGCTGGGCTTAACCTTACAACCTTTTTTGAACAAGGGCATAATGTTTGCAATTCTCCAGTCCTCTGGCATCTCCCCTGAGTCTAGGGAAGACTGAAAGATTATGACCAGTGCCCCTGCAATTTCCACTCTTACTTCCGTCAGTATCCTTGGATGCATCTCATGCGGTCCCGGTGCCTTGTCAACTTTAAGTACCGATAGTTTATCCAACACTTCCTCCTTATCAATTTTGAATCCTTCTAATGACAGTTTCCTCCTCTGTCACCATTGCCTTGGTAGCATCTGCTTCCTTAGTAAAGACAGATGCAAAGTATTCATTTAACACCTCAGCTATGCCCCCTGCCTCCAAATCCCTTTTTTGGGATTTTGTCTAATTGCCCTAATTGTCCCTACTCCTCCTTTCACTACCCTTTTACTATTTAAATGCCTACAGAAGGCTTTAGGATTCCTCTTTATGTTGATTACCAGTGTGAGTGCATTGTCCTGTTTTAAAGTTGCCTGCCATGCACTAATTATCTCTTCTTCCTTTCATAGGCACATCTAGAAAGTGCCCAAAGGCATCCACAAGACAGGCCCTCAGCTCCAGCCCCGACGACATCTAGGCTGAGGAATCAGAAGAGAGCACCATAAAAGACCCATCACAATGTTCATCACACCCTCCAGCATTGCAGAGATACACATCTCGGTGGGACCTAGTTTTAGTGTAGTTTGGGGTCACAATCTGATGAACATAGCACACAGTCTGGTCCATGGAAGGTGGAGGCAGGGAAACCCAAGGTCACTGGTGCTCTGAGGACTGTTGGAGGACAGGAATCTGCAGTGTCCAAGTCTGATGATCAGCCTCTGGACTTGATCCTAAATCAGTTGGTGGAGTTGCAGCGACAATCATGGGAACATCTAGAAAGGATGTCAGCTGCATTCCTCAGATTGCAACAAATGATAGCGGAGTCTGTCTGCCTTTAATGTGAGGTGATAGCCCCAGCATGCCAACACACTGAGGTCAATACTAGTATGATGGCAGCCACCATAGGTGGACTTGGTCCAGGACTTCAGTCCTGTACTGGTGCAGGAGCTGCATTCCATCGCTGTAGCCATTGGTGGCTAGCAGTGGCCACATGAGAGTGGGGCAGGGCACCTCAAACTCACTCCAGCTGCCTCTTCTCCTTAGGGAGTTAGCCAGGGGCCCTTGGGCACCCATAGGGAGGAGGATCAGCGAAAGGACACCCCAGGGCCATCCATCCAGGTGACTCCAGGAGTGTCCAGCCGATCCTAATCCCCTTTTCCTGTGTCCCCATCACCTCCAGCTCCACAGGCTGAGGAGCGTGCACCTGCTCCACAGCAGGACACCCAAAGTAGGCCAGGGCCCTTCAGGTTAAGAACCTCTAGACGATTCTCACCAAAGTCATCACAGATAACAGGGCATAGTGTTACGACCGGTGCCCGGGCAAGGTCCCCCCGAATTTGTCATGTTTCCAGATGAGATACCCCAAATTGTTATGCTTCTGGTTCAGGAGGGCTGAGCTGGCTGCCCTTCTTTATTCAACCCCCTTAGTTGGTTGCAACAAAGTAAATTTAAAAAAGATTCCTTCCTTTTCCCAATCCAAATGTATTTATGTTTTAAAAGGAGCTAATTTAATCAGGCTTTCTTGAGTCAAAGAAAGAGTGAGTTTATTAGCTACTAACATGCAAAAAAAATGATAAAAACGTAACACACATGCACACAGATTAGAAATGAGAAGTGAGTTCAGAAATAAAAGTTAAAAAATAAAAACGAGTCAGTCTTTGGCTTTTCCTTACTAGTAGATGGTGAAAAGCTGTGGCCGTTAAGTTGGATGATTCCAGTAGAGTTGACTTTGGCAGTTGAACAGTTGGTTTGGAGACCCTTGGTTCTACAGGTTAGCTGAAAGGAGTTGCCCTGTTTCCTTTTCGACTGTGACTTTGCTGACTTGTGACTTGCTTCCAGCAATTGGAGAGAGACTTTTTATCTGCAAGCGCAGGGATGCCTAGTTGATGTTCTTCAGCTGTGACCTTCACAGCACATACTAGTACCAGAATCGAACATCAAAACTAGCCCACAGAGACCAGAGTTGCAGTTGGCTTTTTAACCCCTTTTTTTGTGTATTCCTGGAAGGGAAAATCAAACATGTCTTTCACCCAGAAACTGCTTTCTTTCAAATCAAATCATGTCCACAGTCTGGGACATAACTCAACAGGAGATAGTTACTGCTAAGATGGGAATCAGTTTTTTTGCATTGCATCTCTTGCATTGAAGTGTCTCTGTCTGAAGGAGGCCTTGATACCTTTTATGTGCAACAGTCCATTCTCTCTGGACTAGTCAGGCATGTATAACCCACTTAGGGATTTTCCAGCAAGTGGATATTTTACAGTTTCAGCTAGCTTTTGCTTGTATGTCCTTTTTTAAAAAAAAACACACATCTTACTTAAAAGTTTAATATGTCCATAAGTAATTTGGGGCTATGATCCATGGTCACGACAATAGCAGTCAGTAAGCTGCCTCCAACTCCACTGTAGATGTTGGGGAAGTACCCAGACGTAGTGGTAGGGTTAAGAAAGTTAAAAAAAAATTAGGAGCACAACAGTAGCATAGGTGTTCAGAACATGTATATAATGTTCACAAATGTAAATATAATTGCACCTATTTCACATCACCTCTCGTGTATTCCTCCTTTTCATGATGGGCTTCGTTGCTGTCCTTCAGGTGTGCTACCATGGTCCTTTACTGCACTTATCGCAGATGTTGCTTTCATGGGCCTCTCATCTATGTAGTGTGCACCCACATCACCACAGTAGCCCTTTTCACATCGTTCTTGACATCAGTGATGCCTCAACCTTAATGTTAAATGTGCTTGTGGAAGGAACCTCATTTATGCAGGGTCATGCCATGTTTATTCTAGGCTGTGTAAGATTGAGACATAAGTTTTCTCCAATCTCGTCTGAGTTCTTGAAGGGTGAAGGTGTAGTATATAAGGAGAGTAATGTTCACACATGGAGAAGGGTCATATATCGTGCAACTCCAGGTGTTCTCTGTCTTCCGGCAGGATTGTCATGCTATGACCCCATACTCAGGGCTTGTGTATGCTGCTGCCAACTGCGTTTCAGACTTTCTGAGTGTGCATCTGCTAAGCTCACCAATAAATGGAAGAACCTTGCCACCTCAAAGTGCCAAAGTTCTGCCCATCTCAGCCGCATTATTGCCCTGGCAGTCATACCCTAAAACCTTGAGCATTTTTCAACCTGTAATTGCCTGGATTGTAGCCAGAAGGCTCCCATCACAATATTTAGATGCATCACTGTGCGTCCTATCACCAAAGCACTCGCTGAGATGAGTGATGCTAATTGCAAATGGTGAAATTTGGGGGTCAGTAGAGACTTTGAGCATTCTTTGGAACTGCACATCATATCTTTAAACAATGTTGATGGGAGCAATGGGAAAGGAACGAGAATGTTCTAAAGCTGAAGTCTGCTGTTTATTAGCAACAATTGGGAAATTGAGGACTTCATGGTGTCTGAGAATTTGGGAGTTCACAAGGACTAGGGCTAACCATGAGGTTACAATGTGTGTCTTAAAGAGGAGGCATTTTAATGTCTGGCAGGCAAGTGGTTGAACATCGTCATCTTCAGGTGGTCCACATGCATAGTAAGGTGAGGATAAATGCAGGCCAGTTCCTCTAACTAGAGGTGCTGGATATCAATGTGATTGAGAAGAAGGTGACACAGAGAACCGAGTCATCTCTAAATAGATTCACATCTGTGGAATGTCCTCAGCTGCCTTGGTCAAAGTGTCACCTATCAGTTTCACAATCAGGGTTACACCAAATGCGTTGTCCCATTGTTGGAGATGGATCTCCTTGAGGAACATTGTCACATTGAAGGCATACAGCTACGAGCCCACTGAGGATAATGGAACAGCTCCTGGCTCTTGTAGGCCACCACTGCGACTTGGATGCTGGATCTGCTTGAAGAGATAGCACCTTCTGCCGTCTGATGCCGGGACTCACTCTTTCAGTTAGCACCTCATCTCAGCAAGAACACTGCTCCCAAGGCTTCATCATCCTTCAAAGGATTAGGACAATGTGAGCCTGATGTGTAACTATCCACTCTCATATTGAAGTGCATAGTTGATATGAGAGGAATAGCAATGCTGGTGTTCATGTTGGCCCATGATGCAGATCACTTGTCCGAGAGGTTACTCAGTGCAACTCGTCATCCTCCTCATGGAATCTGGTGGCTATGAGGGCGTCACAAGGACATTTGCCTCGTCTGGCCAGTGCTATGACCTCTTCCCCTGCAGACTCGGCTTCCTCGAACTCAACACTCTCATCCCCTTCGATGTCCTCCTCATTGGAGGAGATGTGTAGTTCCTCCATGTCAACATCTGGCAGGTCCTCCTCCTTTTGCAGCACCAGGTTGTGCAGTGTGCAGCAAGCCACAATGATCCGTGAGACCGTCTGGGGACTATACTGGAGTGCTCCGCCAGATCTGTCCAGGCATTGGAATTGCATCTTTAAGATCCCTATGGTGTACTGCACCAATGTTCTGGTAGTGACATGTGCTTCATTGTACTTTCTCTCTGCAAGATCCTGGGCCACTACACAACCGTGATTAGCCAGGTCCTTTGGGGGTACCTTTTGTCACCTAGCTGCCAGCCCTGGATTCTGCATGGTCCCTCAAAGATGTCCAGGATCTGCGATCTATTCAAGATGTATGATTCATGGATGTTTCCTGGGTATCTGGCACAAACCTGCATGATAAGCTTCTTATGGTCACAGACCAGCTGTACATTGAGCGAGTGGTAACCTTTCCTGTTTATGTATTAAGTGCCTGTTGCCAAGGAGCTTTTACAGCCACATGAGTGCAGTCAATGGCACCCTGCACCAGTGGGAATCCAGAAATCTCAGCAAAGCCCAGTGGTCTGGTGTCCTGGCTTGCTTGATCTCTATCAAAGCTGACGTAATTGTGGGCCTTGGCAAAAAGGACATCTGTGACCTCATGTATACATTTGTGCATGGATACTTGAGGGATCCTGCAGTGGTCTCCAGCGGTCACCTGGGAAAAGCCACTGGCGTAGAAGATGAGTGCAGCCATTACTTTCAGAGCCAGTAGCAATGAATGCCCTCCCAGTCCCCTTGGCACCAATTCCTGCAGAACATGACAAATATGAGTCACCAGATTCCTGGACATGCGGAGGCGTTGGCAAAACTAGTTCTAGCTCATCTGCAAGTAAGACATGCGAGGTCTGTACACACTCAGTCTTGCGAGCTGCCTACCCACCATCAGGTTTCTGTGAGCCTCAACCTCTGCATCTGGAGGAGGCCCTGCTGCCACTTGGTCGTGAGGGCTTTGATCCTCCCTTTGGCGAGCCAGGCACCTCTGTCACAATCTTCTCCTTCTCTCCTGCCCGATCTTCCTGATGGCCTGCTCTCTGTAGTATCAGTGAGAAACAGATAAGAGTCAGCATTAGTCTTCCAGGCCCACTTTCTGCCAATGACTCATCAATGAATGTGAGTTCAAGGGCTTTGTTCCAATGTCAGCAACTATTCACCCCTGAAATGCTGGTCAGTGCGGGGTGTGTTTCAAGGTGCCCCTCCCCCTCCAACCCCTCTTTACAAGACCGGCTACTATGAAGTTACTTTGGCCAGGCACTTGGATGTGCTGCTTTCACCATAGGCACTGAGATGCTCAAGCACTGCATTCTATTCTACACTCTTTGGAATACCATGAGGGAAAACGTTTAGCGAGGAAATGAGATTATTTGAGGGGGGCCTGAGGCTTCTCTTCTGTGAACCTGTCAGTGCCATGATCCTGACACGCATCTGAAGCTTGTCCAGTCGCCCACTTGCTCTGGAGTGCGTTACCAATCTGGGGAATATCCACGCTGTGAACAAGAGGTTAATACAAGGATTAGTCTCACATGAATATGCATCATTGCTTCAAATTGATGATTCCCTTCATTGTCATTGAAAGGCTCCTAACATGTTTCAGCTGTGCATCTCTCCTCATTTGGGAATGCACAGGTCTGTTGGGTGCCCCTTTAATCACTGCACCAACCCTTGGCATTCACCTGCTCTTCCAATCTGCCTTCAGAGCCCTCATCAGCAAAGCTTCTCCTCATTTTAATTTTACTGTCCATCGCTGCAGGTTGGAATATGGTGGTGCAGAACTCCCACTGCCAGACCAGCTTGGACCCTCGCTGTCTGAGTGTGCAAACCCCTCCCAACATCCCAGAGGAGTTCAATGTTCACGATTCTCTCCCTCCAAGACCTCTCAATCCTCCCTCTAAATTCCTTGATCCTATTATGGTGGATATCCAGTTGTTAGCCCCTGAACAGTTTGAGGTGGATGTGCCTGTGGCCCTCACCCCTCCCCATCTTGAGGCCACTTGCACAGTTAAACTTATACCCTCACCCCGTCCCACCTTCAGATATCCCCACAATGCCTTCTTCCCCTCTGAAGGCTGCAGATAACTCCCCAACTCAGCGTGCCATCTGCGGCCCAGTATGATGCCTGAAACCCCATGGACTGAGGCACGTAATGTTACAACCAGGCCCTGCGCACAACATGCTGGACACAACTGAGACTGAACTGACATGCTCTCCCCCTACCTGGACTGGAATAAGGACAGTCTGCAAGCTCAACAATGTAAACTGAGGTGCTTCTTTAGTCAACGATCTGCCCACTCTAGCCTCAAGTGGCTTATGTCATTCTGTAATACACTTTCCCAATCCTGGTGCTGAAGACGCTAACCCCCACACCCTCCCACCAGTCATGTGTCTGAGTGCAACCTTTCCCACTCTTCCCTCGCCCCCACACTATGGAGCCCTAGCCCTGCAGCCCATTAAAAGCCACCCCGGCCTTACTGCTGGCCTGGTTGGTAGAGACCTGCCTGTGACAAACTCCTGAAAGCAATGTGATGCTGCCTGCGAAGCCTGAAGCTGATTACCATGAGTGCTGCGTGATGCAAGGTAAGTGAACGAACCTTGAAGTGATGAGCGAAGTGCAGGTTGCCAGGTGCACATTGCTTATATCCCATTGTGAAACATGTTGTTCTAATTGCACACCGACGTGGCCTTTTGATCCAGTGTGGTGGGATGATTCTGGCAAGGAGGGTTTATAACAAGATGCAAATATGTTGAAATGAAGTTCCCAATGTGCCGTCGTGTGAAACGCGGCCTGTCATTGAAGGCTGCTGCGTGCAATTGCGAACTGGTTTTACAACGCTGTAAAACTGATTTTTGGCCTTCTCATGATATTTTCCCCTCCACCATGATGCCGGCCATGAATGGGAGCAAGAAATCCCATTCATCACAAATGGCACAAATAGAAATAAATATGTGTTACGGACAGGAGAGAGAGAAACTGAACTTCTTTATCCCCTCCCCGTCTGTCCATAAGCAGAGGTGTTTTTGAATTATTTTTAAAGTAGGCTGTGGCGCGTTTCCCCAATTCATCAGTTTGTGTGATCCAATTTAAAAATAACTCACAGCCAACTCCTGTTATGATTAACTCAGAAGGTTAGTTTATGCACATTCAAAGCCGATGGTGGGGTGGAGGGTTGGGGATGGGCGGGGTGTAGTATTTGCCACCTCACAGACCCAAGCACACATAGAGTAAAGGGGGATAGAAAAGAGGAAGATTTACAACTATGGGAAACAACAGTAAAGGAAGCACAGAAATGAATATTAGTCCACGTGATTTCCAGAATCCCAGATGTCGAAGTCCTGAGGGTGTTTTCTATGTGGTGGAGTTTAGGCCAGGTGAGTTTCTGGTTGGAGACAGCAACATGAAAATTCTTGAAACGAATGATGTTGGGGTTTCTGTGCTTCGACTGCTTGGCAGGCAATGATCAGAGGCTTTCAAAATCAAACAGGCTTCGAGAAGTTGAGAGATGGCAACTGGCTGCTTGGTCCACCAGGAAATCTGCTGGTGTTCTTTCCAGTTGATTTTAAATCAGCAGACTGAGCTGTGAGGCTCAAAATGTAATACTAACATGGTCCAAAAGGCTAAAAGCATGAGGCCATGTGATGTGGCCCATTAATAAGTTAATTGCAGCTTCACAAATCCTTTCTGTGCTTCTGGACAAAATCTGTTGATTCCCTTAGGAGCGAAATGGTGGCTGTTAACACTTCTTCAGGTCTAATAAGTTTTGATGTCTCTGTTTTTGTTATTGTTGTGACTGGGGGAGTCAGTTCATCTGTTAATCATCTAGTTTTGTGATTCTATTGTGGCCTTAAAATGGGATGTGAGATTCCACAAGGATGAAAGCTCTTGTAATTTCTGTTGGAAGCATCCAGAACAGATGACCAATCTTGTGAGTCATGTGACCTATAGCAGCCATTTCGTGATTTAACAGAAGTCCATTTTAAAATAGCAAAAACTAATAAAGTTTTTACACACACAGTTTTGATTTCTTTTCATGCCTTATTGACATAACATATATATGATCTGAAAGCCATTTCAGAGATATAGTTACAAGTGACCAAGGCTGGGACCTAAATATGCAAAGATATTTGTCATTTCAGAATGACAGAAAGCTATGAAAAACTGGTGGAGTAGCTCTGTTAATTAAGGATAACTCTAGCACAGTAGTGAGATGACTTTAGTTCAGAAAATCAAGATATAGAATCAGTTTGGGAAGGAAGAAGAAATAGCACAAGAAGTCACTTGTAGGAGTAGTTCATACGCTCCCTAACAATAGCTACACTGTAGGACAGAGTGTACCAGAAGAAATAATGGGGGCTTGTAAGAGAGCTACTGCAATAACCATGGGTGATCTTAATCTTCATATAGATTGGACAAATCAGATTATCAAAAGTAGCCTGGAAGATAAGTTCATAGAGTAGATCTGAGACAATTTCTTAGAGCAGTATATTCTAGTCCCAACCAGTGTGCAGGCTGTTTTAGATCTGGTTACTTGGAATGAGGCAGGATTAACTAATGATCTCATACTAAAGGAACCTCTGGGCAACAGTGATCATAACATAATAGAATTTCACCTTCAATTTAAGGATGAGAAATGTGGGTCTAAGACTAATGTCTTAAACTTGAATAAAGGCAATTACAAGGGTATGAGGACAGGGTTAGCTAAAATTAACCAGGGAAAATAGGCTAAAAGCTAGGACAGTAATGAAACAGTGGAAGACACTGAAGGAGATATTTCATAACTCTCAGCAAAGATATATTCGTTGAGAAAGAAATGGCGGAATGTTCCACTTTATAGACTAAACGCAGTGGTATGTGGGTTTTGTGGCACATTTCCTGCAGGGCGATGAGTTGGGAACTTGTGCCCGATTTCACACTCGGAAACTCATTAATTATGTATCAGCGCGTAGCTCTCTGAATCACTGATTCGTCCATTCCACCATCAACCAATTGGTTTGAAGGTCCGAGCACCATACTTAAAAACCGCCCAAATCCACACATTACTCTCAGGCTAGCAGTGCGCAGGAAACTTCTTGATGTGGCGCCACCAAAGGAAAAAGCTGTTCCTTCATTCCATGAAGTTCACTGGCACCAGGATCTCCTCTACCCAAGGGATGGTCTAGGAAGTCCACCAGCCTCATCTCATTGGCCTGGGAGGCGGTTGCAAAGGAGGTTAGCTAAGCAGGCACCCACCCAAGAAACACCATCCAATGCAAGAAGAGGATGAATAATCTTATCCGCTATGCCAGGGTAAGTCAACCTTCAGCTCACTCCAGTCTCACATTGTCATAATGGCATCATGCACTCAAAGGGTTATACTGCTCAGGGATCTCACACAATATAAGCATGGGAGATATCAATGGATTGTCTCCTGGGCCCATTAACATCATCAGCATCTCATCTGTCATGCTGCACAAACTCCATCCTTAGCTCTTACTGCGGAGGGCTCAGCACACACAGCAGACATGCATGTTTCCCAACCTCCATCTCATTTCATCGTGTACCATTACATTTATCTTAATGCAGACCAAGCTTGCCCAACTGGAGGGTGATATCCCAGATGGGAGCAGGAATGTGAGATGTCTAGGAGCTGTCCTAGTTTGAGGAGGATGCCGCTAAACTTGCAAAGAAGACAAAGTTCGCTCCAGGAAGAAGCGCACAGTCAGTGAGGGGAGACTTCAGCCTGAGTCAGACAAAGGCCGAGTGAGTATATTTGGGAATTTGGTTCAAAGTGGGAATTTGGTACATAGGGTTAAAGGATTGCTTTAGGTGAGGTTTACTGCAAGAATTAAAGTGTGCTGAGTGAGGAGTTCGGTGAAGGGCAGGAAGGAGGTGCTTTTTTTCTCTTTTTCAGTATTTGATTTCCACTTTGCTGCAATAGAAGTAGCAGGTGAACCAGTAACTGGTATTATTAGTTTTATCAGTATTGTAAAGTTTCCTGGCAGTGCTGAAACCTATTGGGATGTGTAGGCTTTATTAATTATAATTAATGAATTATTAATTAATTAACACATATTAGAGATGGCAGGGCAGGTGATATGCTGCAATTGCAGGATGTGGGAGCTTCTGAATAGCAGTGTGATCCAAGGCAAACATACCTGCAGTAAATTTTTGCAGTATGAACTTCGGCTCTGAGTTATTGAGCTGGTGGGCAAGCTGCAGACACTGCAGTGTATCAAGGAGGGGTAAAGTTACCTAGACATTTTATTCCAGAAAGTGGTAACACCCCTTAGGATAGAGTCTTCTGATTTGGTCAGTGGTCAGGGACAGGAGGGTGTCACTGCAAGCGAGAGGCAGGTAAGGGGACCCAGAGGGCAGGAGTGCAGGAGCCTCAGTCCTTGTAATTGTCCAACAAGTGTGAGGTTTGTTCAGCTTGTTTGGATGAGAGTAGGGCCTGCAGGGTGGATGAGTTCATTGGCCATGGCACCATGGTACAGGACGCCATTCAAGCAGGGAGAATTATTTGGAATGTAGCGGTATTAGGGGACAGTATAGTCAGAGGGATTGACAATGTTCTCCGCAGCAGAGAGTGTGAGCCCAGGTGGCTGTGGTGCCTGCCTGGTTTAAAGGTTTGGGACATATGCTCAGGGCTGGAGAGAAACTTGCAGTGACAGGAGGAGGACCCAGTCGTCATGGTCCATGTAAGTACCAACAACATAAGCAGGACAAAGGAGGAGGTTCTGCATAGTCAGTATGAGGAGCTTGGTACCAAATTAAGAAGCAGAACCACAAAGGTCGTAATCTCTGGATTATTATCTGAGCCACATGCATAGGATAATTCAAATTAGAGAGATGAATGCATGGCTCAAAGCCTGGTGTGGGAGAAGTGGGGCACTGGCACCAATACTGGAGAAAGTGGAATCTGTACCGTTGGGACAATCTATACCTAAATCATGCTGGGACCAGTATTCTTGCGAGCCACATAACTAGGGAAGTAGAAAGGGTTTCAAACTGAGTAGTGGCGGCAAGGGTACAAATTTGGGAAGATGCAGCAAATCAAAGAGCAGAGACAAGGCAAAAGAGAAAGGTATTATTACAGGAAATGAAAAATAGACCAAGACAGGATGGGATAGAGGGTACAAATCTAATAGTAAATCAACAGATGAGACTAGAGGCGAAAAAAGAATAAAAAGATAAAACTAAAGATTCTGTATCTGAATACACGAAGTATTTAAAACAAAACAGATGAACCGAAAGCACACATAGAAATAAATAAGTATGATTTGATAGCCATTACAGAGACATGGCTGCAGGAGGACATCGACTGGGACCTGATAATTAAAGGGTACAGGACATTTAGGAATGACAGGAAGTGAGGAAAAGAGGGATAACCTAAATTCAGGAAACCAGGATGTGGAAATGGTTTGGGTAGAGATGAGAAATGGTAATGGCGTGACTTGTGGGAGTCGTGTACAGGCCCCCTAATAGTAACCACACATGTAGAATGGAGCATAAAGGAAGAAATAATGGGAGCTTGTCAGAAAGGTCGGCAATAATCATGGGAGATTTTAATCTACATATAGACTAGAAAAGTCAGATGGGCAAAGGTAGCACAGATGAGGAATTCATAGAATGTTTCCAGGATCATTTCTTCGAACATGTTCTAGAGCCAACCAGAGAGCAGGCTATACTAGACCTGGTGTTGTGCAATGAGATGGGATTAATTAATGATCTCATGGTGAAGACGTCTCTAGGTAGCAGCAACCGTAATATGATTTAATTTTGCATTCAGTTTGAGGGAGAGAGGAGTGGGTCCGAGACTATGTTTTTGAACTTAAATAAGGGCAATTATGAGGGCATGGAAGCAGAGTTGGCTAAAGTGAATTGGAAAATTAGCTTAAGGGATAGGTCAATAGAGATGCAATGGCAAATATTTAAGGGGATATTTCAGAATACACGGAGTAGATACATTCCAATGAGTAAGAAAAAGTTAAAGGGATAGACATACCATCCGTGTTTAACTAGAAAGGTTAAAGATAATATCAAACTTAAAGAAAAAGTATATATTTATGCATAGATAGATGGAAGGTCTGAAGATTGGACAGAATATAAGGAACAGCAAAGGATGACTTAAAGGTTAATAAGAAGGGAAAAATTAGAGTATGAGAGAAAGTTAGCCAGAAATATAAAAACTGATAAGAAGAGTTTCTATAAATATTTTAAAAAGAACCGAGATAACAAAGTGAGCGCTGGTCCTATAGAAAATGAGTCTGGAGAATTGATAACAGAAAACAAGGAAATGGCAGATGAATTGAACAGGTATTTTGCATCAGTATTCGCTATAGAGGATACAAGTGACATCCCAGAAGCAGCTATAAATCAGGAAATGGAAGGGAGGGAGGAAGTCAGGAAAATTACATTCATCAGGGAAGTGGCACTGAGTAAATTGTTGGAGCTGCAGGTTGACAAGTACACGGGTCCTGATGGACTTCATCCTAGGGTCTTAAAAGAAGTGGCTAGTGAGATAGTTGATGCATTGGTTTTAATTTTCCAAAACTCCCTAGATTTGGGGAAGGTCCCATTACATTGGAAGATGACCAATGTAACTTCATTATTCAAAAAGGGAGGGAGACAAAAAGTGGGAAACTACTGGCTCATTTGTTTAACATCTATC
The DNA here is from genome assembly GCF_017639515.1 of Carcharodon carcharias. Classification (NCBI taxonomy): domain Eukaryota; kingdom Metazoa; phylum Chordata; class Chondrichthyes; order Lamniformes; family Lamnidae; genus Carcharodon; species Carcharodon carcharias. The sequence goes on along the minus strand of NC_054477.1, from coordinate 44,323,000 downwards.
ATAGGGAAAAAGTTAGAAGCTATTATTAAAGAAGCTATAGCAGGGCACTTTGATAAGTTCAAGGTAATCAGGCAGAGTCAACATGGGCCAGAATTTCCTGCTCATCAGAGAAATGACGTCGGGCAAGCATCCCAGTGTCATAGCACACTTGTATGACATTTCGGTCGGCAGGCACGCTGCCAATTCCCGTGCAACAATTAACAAGCCTATTAAGGCCATTAAAGATCTAACTGAATTACATTTTTTGCTGCCCATCCAAACTTACGGTTGGTGGGCAGGCAAAATGACCAAGTGGCTTTTGGGTTTTTTGCGAAACCTCATCCACGGGCGGGATGAGGTTTTGATCCGTCATTAAAAAAAAACTTTTAAATGTTCAAACTAATCTCCAACATGTCCCTCCTCATGACAGAATCACATGAGGAAAATGCTTTTAACATATTTAAATTATTTTTTGTTTTTCAAAATCTTCATCTTCCTGAGGCAGCACTGTGCCTCAGAGAGCTTTTCCTGCGTGCATGTGCGAACTTGCATGCCCCCCCCCCCCCCCCCCCCCCCCCCCCACACACATTCAGGCAGCGTGAAATCGTGGTCGGGTGAATGGCGGTCGGCTTCCTGACCACTCTCGCTTACATCCGCCTAGCCCGCCCTACGAGGGTAAAATCCTGGCCGTGGTTTTGTGAAAGGGCAATCATGTTTAGCCAATTTACTAGAGTTCTTCCAGGACGTAACAGGTGCTGTGGATAAAGAAGTAGCAGATGTGTTGTACTTAGATTCCCAGAAGGCATTTGATAAGTGCCACTTCATAGATTATTGTGGAAAATAAAAGCTCAGGGTATAGGGGGTAACACAATGGCATGAAAAGAAGATTGGCTGGTTAACAGGAAGCAGAGAGTAGGCATAAATGGGTCTTTTTTCAGTTTGGCAAGATGTAACGAGTGGTGTGCCACAGGGATCAGTGCTAGGATCTCAACTGTTTACAATTTATATAAATGACTTGGATGAAGGGATGAATGGGATGGTTGCCAAATTTGCTGATGACACAAAGATAGATAGGAAAGCAAGTTGTGAAGAGGACATAAGGAGGCTACAAAAAGATAGATGGGTTAATTGAGTGGGAAAACATCTGGCAAATGGAGTATAATGTGGGAAAATGTAAAATTGTCCATTTTGGCAGGAAGAATAAAAGAGAAGCATATTATTTAAATGGCGAAAGTTTACAGAGCTCTGAGATTCAGAGGGATCTGGGTGTCTTAGCGCAGGAATTGCAAAAGGCTAAAATGCAGGTACAGCAATTAATTAGGAAAGCTAATAGAATGTTATTATATATTGCGAGGGGAATTGAATACAAAAGTAGGGAGGTATTGCTTCAGTTTTACCGAGCACCAGTAAGACCACATCTGGTTTACTGTGTACAGTGTTGGTCACCTTATTTAAGGAAGGATGTAAATGTGATGGACGCAGTTCAGAGAAGGTTTACCAACCAACACCTAGAACAAGTGGGTTGTGTTATGAGGAAAGGTTGGGCAAGCTAGGCTTGTATCTGCTGGAGTTCAGACAAATAAGAGCTTGAATGAAACATAAATAAGATCCTGAAGGGGTATTGACAGCGTGGGTGTGGAAAGGATGTTTCCTATTGTGGGAGAATATAGAACTAGAGGTCACTGTTTAAAAATAAGGGGTCGCCCATTTAAAACAGAATTGAGGCGAAATTTTCTCTCAGAGAGTTGTGAGTCTTTGGAATTCTCTTCCTGAAAAGGTGGTGGAAGCAGAGCCTTTGAATATTTTAAAGTCAGAAAGATTATTGGTAAACAAGGGGATGATAGGTCGGATGCAGATTTGAGGTTATATCAGATCAGCCATGATCTTATTAAATGGAAGAGCAGACTCAAGGGGCCAAATGACCTACTCCTGCTTCTTGTTCATATGTTTGTATGTACTGTGGGGAAGGCAAGGTCTGCCTTTCTCAACAAGCCAGTACAGACGAGCCGTCTGTGAGTTGACCACATTCTGATAATCACAGTGAGTGACATGGAATCTAGTATTCTGCCTGCTTATGGACTAAATCTATCTTCTCTCTGTTATAGGCATCACCAGGCCCAGACAGAGTTCTGCACCAACCATAAGCCCCAGCCCCCAGCCCACCTCAGAGGAGGATGCTCAGGACGCGTCAGATGAAGAGCTGTCACTGCATTCACCTGCACCTTTCACCAGCGCAGAGACACACACCCCGATGGGTCATATATATGTCTAGATTAGGCTTGGGTTCACGTTCTGGGGAACACCTTGCTGACATGTCTCTGCAGCTGTCGGAGGCAGTGACAGACCAGGTCTCTGGCATTCGGAGGACTGCTGGGGATCAGGCACCTGCTGAGTCCAAGTCAGGTGATGAGCCTATGCAATTGGCCATCTCTAACAAGCTGGAGTTGCAATGACAGGTGGCAAAAATCAGCTAGGGTTGCAAGAGACAGTCAACAGCCAAGAGCAAGGGACGGTGGAATCCGCCTGCGTTCTGTCTGATCTCATGGCTCCAACATGCGAACATCTCAAGCTCTCCATGGAAAGGGTGGCGGTTGCCTTGGAGACTTTGGTCCAGCAGATCCTGTGGATTTGTAGAGCTGGCTCCAAGAAGGACACAAGTGGTTTTTTGATGGTGCTCCTATTGAATCCAGAGGAAGCGATGGAGACTTTGCTGATGTGATTTTTCTACTGCTCTTATGTGTCACTGATACACAGTCCATGTCTCACTGCAGTACAGGAGTGTGGTGATGACAACTGCTCTGTACACTAGGGCCTGAATTTTCCTGTTGGCGATTTGGGGCAGGGCCTGCTCGCTGACGGGAAAATGACACAGGATGATGTCGGGAGGAACCCCTGACATCATCCTGGTCCATTTAAATCTTTAGGAAGGCGGGTGGACAGTGAAATCAGCTGTCCACCTGCAGACCATTCAATGGCCAATTGAGGCCATTGACAGGGTAGTTAAGATAATTAAAGACCCTGCCCATCCAACCTTAAGGCTGGTGGGCAGGCCGGTGCCCCAGCGGGCTTCTGATAATACATGAAACCTCATCCACTGGGGGGATGAGGTTTCATGTCTGTTTTTAAAAACTTTAATAAATTTTATGTGATATTTATTAACATGTCCCATCTCGTGTGACATTGTCACATGAGGGGGACATGTTACTTTTTTTTTATTTTTCTATTTTTTAACTTTGTAACACTTCCACTTATCTCCCTGAGACAGCACTTTGACAGATGGGGAATCCCTCCCGCCCCCCACAGGAAGCACATAGCGCTTCCCGTCGGGCAGGCTGCTGGGCGCTAATTGGCCCGCCCACTTAAAATGGCGGTGGGGCCGGCTTCGGCGGTGGAGTTCAGCTACCGGCCCGCCGCTCAGCCGGTGGGGCCTGCCTGCCAACTGAGGGCAAAATTCTGCCCTAGGACTTTTGCTGACTTGCGGAGGTCCTTCTTGTTGCTGTAGTTTGTAAAAGGCTGAGCTGGTGCAGTTGATCCAGTGTTGGACATTGTTTTTAATGGTGGCCTTTTGAGAGAGGTAGCTGTCAAGGTATGGGAAGTGCTCAACATATTCCAAAGTCTTCTTCAATATATATATGAGAGGTGAAATATTTGACTAACCAGGTGTGGGTTGATATATGAGTTTTGTTTTGCAATGTTCAAGGACAGGCTAAGTCTCTTATAGCCAGAATTGAGAGTGGCTTGCAAACCTGGTGCAGAGTGGAGGCTACATGAGGAAACGTATTTTTACACAGTTAACTATTTTGATGTGGAATGCGCTGCCTGAAAGTGTGATGGCAGCAGATTCAGTCGTACGTTCAGAGGAGAAATGGATATATACTTGAAGAAAAAAATTACAGTGCTATTGGGAAATAACATGTGAGTGGCACTAATTGAATAGCTCTACCAAAGAGATGGCAAAAGCATGAATGGCTCACCAGCCTCCTTCTATGTTGTATTATTCCATGTTTCTGCATAGGCTTTTAAAACAAAGGATTTTAATCACAGCGAGGGTTGGTTTAAGAGAAATTGATATCAAGCAGACTTCATTGGCTGTAATGTGTTTTAGAATGTCCTGAATTCATGAACGGTATTATAGAAATGCCAGTTCTTCTGTCACAGATAATGAAGAATGAAAAACAAAGAAATGGCAGAAACATTGAACAGATATTTTATGTCAACCTTCCCTGTAGAAGGCTTAGAAAATCTCCCAAAGATACTTGAAAACCACAAGGTGAAAGAGGGAGAGGAACTTAAAACAATCACCATTACCAGGGAGAAGGCACTAGGAAAATTATTAGACCTAACAGCTGACAAGTGCCTAAGACCTGATGGTCTGTATCCTAGGGTCTTAAAAGAAGTGGCTGCAGAGAGAATAAAGGCATTGGCTATAATCTTCCAAAGCTCCTTAGATTCTGGAAGGGTGCCAACAGATTGGAAAATAGCAAATATAATACTTTATTCAAGAAAGGAGGAAGTCAAAAGGCAGGAAAGCATAGACCAGTTAACATGTTTCATAGGGAATTTGCTACAATCCATTATTAAGGAGGTTATAATATAGTAGGATAGTTAGATAATCATAATGGGATCATGCAGAGTCAACATGGTTTTACGAAATGGAAATCGTGTTTAACTAATTTATTAGAGTTCTTTGAGGAAGTAACAAGCAAGGTGGATAAAGGGGAGCCTGTAGATGTGCTATTCTTGGATTCCAAAAGACACTCTAAAAAAGGTGCCACATCAAAAGTTACTACACAAAATAAGAGTTCACGCTGTAGGGGGTAACATATTAGCATGGATAGAGGATACAGAAAACAGAGAATGGGACAAATGGGTCAATGTCTTTATTCATTCATGGGATGTGGGTTCGCTGGCTAGGCCAGCATGTATTGCCCATCCCTAATTGCCCTTGAGAAGTGGTCGTGAGCTGCCTTCTTGAACTGCTGCAGTCCACGTGGCGAAGGTACACCCACAGTGCTGTTAGGAAGGAAATTCCAGGATTTTGACCAATGACAGTGAAGAACGACGATATATTTCCAAGTCAAGATAGTGAGTGGCTTGGAGGGGAACTTTCAGATAGAGGTGGTCTCATGTGTCTGCAGCCCTTGTCCTTCTAGATGATAGTGGTCGTGGGTTTGGTAGATGTTATCTAAGGAGCCCTGGTGAGTTCCTGCAGTGCATCTTGTAGATGGTACACACTGCTGCCACTGTGCATCGATGTTAGGGGGAATGAATGTTTGTGGATGGGGCGCCTAACCAGCTAGCTGCTTTGTCCTGTACGGTTTCAAGCTTCTTGAGTGTTGTGGAACTCCGCTCATCCAGGCAAGTGGGCAGTATTCCATCACACTCACGACCTGTGCCTTGTAGAGTTTGGACGTGTTTTGGGGAGTCAGGAAGTGAGTTACTTGCCGCAGGATTCCTAGCCTCTGACCTGCTCTTGTAGCCATAGTATTCATATGGCTCGTCCAGTTCAGCTTCTGGTTATGGTAAGCCTCAGGATATTGACACTGGAGGTTTCATTGTAATGCCATTCGACGTTAAGAAGCAATGATTAGATTCTCTCTTGTTGGAAATGGTCATTGCCTGGCACTTATGTGGCACAAATGTTATTTGCCACCTTCCAGCCCAAGGCTGGATAGTGTCCAGGTCTTGCTGCTTTTGGACATGGACTGCTTCAGTATCTGAGGAGACGTGAATGCTGCTGAACATTCCACAAACATCATCGAACATCCCCTCTTCTGACCCAATGGAAGGAAGGTGATTTATGAAGCAGCTGAAGATGGTTGAGCCTAGGACACTACCCTGAGGAACTCCTGCAGTGATGTTTTGGAACTGAGATGATTGACCTCCAACAACCTCAACCATCTTCCTTTGTGCTAGGTATGACTCCAACCAGCAGAAAATTTTCCCCCGATGCCCAATGACTCCAGTTTTGCTAGGGCTCCTTGATGCCACACTCAGTCAACTGCGGCTTTGATGTCAAGGGCAGTTATTCTCACCTCACCTCTAGAGTTCAGCTCTTTTGTCCATGTTTGAACCAAGGCTGTAATGAGCTCAGTGACTGAGTGACACTGACAGAGCCCAAACTGAGCTTCAGTGAGCAGGTTATTGCTAAGCAAGTGATGCTTGATAGCACTGTTGATAACCCCTTCCATCATTTTACAGAGGACCAAGGGTAGACTAATGAAGCGATAATTGGCCAGGGTGGATTTGTCCTGCTTTTTGTTTACAGGACATGCATAGACAATTTTCCACATTGCTGGGCAGATGCCAGTGTTGTAGCTGTATTGAAACAGTTTGGCTAGCGGTGCGGGAAGTTCTGGAGCACAAGTCTTCAATACTATTGTAGGAATATTGTCAAGGCCCCATAACCTTTGCACTATCCAGTACCTTTAGTCATTTCTTGATATCACGTGGAGTGAATCGAATTGGCTAAATACTGGCATCTATAATGCTGGGGACCTCCGGAGGAGGTCGAGATGTATCATCCACTCAGCATTTCTGGCTGAAGATTGTTGCTTCAGATTTATTTTTTGCACTGATGTGCTGGGCTCCCCCATCATTGAGGATTGGGATATTTGTGGAGCCTCCTCCTTCAGTGAGCTGTTGAATTGTCCACCACCATTCAGGACTGGATGTGGCAGAACTGAGATCTGATACTTTGGTTGTGGGATTGCTTAGCTCTGTCTATCACTTGCTGCTTATGCTGTTTGGCAGCCAATTAGTCCTGGTTATAGCCTCACCAGGCTGCCACCTCATTTTTTGGTATGCCTGGTGCTGCTCCTGGCATGACCTCCTGCACTCTTCATTGAACCAGGGTTGATCTCCTGGCTTGATGGTATTGTAGAGTGGGGGCTATGCCAGGCCATGAGGTTACACATTGTGTTCGAGCACAATGTTGCTGCTGCTGATGGCCCACAGTGCCTCATGGAGGCCCAGTCTTGAGCTGCTAGATCTGTTCGAAATCTATCCCATTTAGCACAACGGTGATTGTAATGCCACAACACAATGGAGGGTATCCTCAATGTGAAGACGGTGCTTCGTCTCCACAATGACTGTGCGGTGGTCACTACTACCAATACAAGATGCATCTGCGGCAGATTGGTGAGGATGAGGTCATGTATGTTTTTCCCCCATCACCTGCCACAGATGCAGTCTGGCAGCTATGTCTTTTAGGACTTGGCCAGCTCAGTCAATAGTGGTACTACCGAGCCAGTCTTGATAATGGACGTTGAAGTCCCCCATCCAGGGTACATTCTGCATCCTTGACACCTTTGATGCCTCAAGTGGTGTTCAACATGGAGGAGCACTGATTCATCAGCTGAGGAACAGCATTACCGGTAATCAACAGGTTTCCTTGCCCATGTTAGACCTGATGCCATGAGACTTCATGGGGTCCAGAGTTGATGTTGAGGACTCACAGGGCAATTCCTCCCAATGGTATACCACTGTGCTGCCACCTCTGCTGTGTCTGTCCTGCCGGTGGGACAGGACATACCCAGGGATGGTGATGGTGATGTCTGGGACATTATCTGTAAGATATGACTCTGTGAGTATGACTATGTCAGGTTGTTTCTTGACTAGTCTGTGAGACAGCTCTCCCAATTTTGGCATTAGTTCCCAGATGTTAATAAGGAGGACTTTGCAGGGTCGACAGGGCTGAGTTTGCCATTGTCATTTCTGGTGCCTAGGTCAATGCCAGGTGCTCCATCTGGTGTTGGTCCTTTTTTGACATTTTGTAGTGGTTTGATACAACTGAGTGGCTTGCTAGGCCATTTCAGAGGGCATTTAAGAGTCTGTGGGTCTGGAGTCACACATTGGCCAGACCAGGTAAGGTTTCCTTCCTTCAACGACATTAGTGAACCAGATGGGTTCTTACAACAATCGATAATGGTTTCATGGTCATCACTAGACTTTTAATTCCACATTTTTTATTGAACTCAAATCCACCATCTGCCATGGTGGGATTCAAACCTAGGTCCCCAGAGCATTACCCTGGGTCTTTGGATTACCAGTCTAGTGACAATACCACTACACCATTGCCTTGTAAGGATCAGTGCTGTGGCCTTAGCTTTTTACAAACTATGTTAATAACTTAAACAAAAAGATAAAGAGTAATGTCTCTAAGTTTGTTGATGTTACAAAGCTAAGTGTAAATGTAAGTTGTGAGGAGGATACAGAGAGGCTGCAAAGAGATATTAGACAGGTTAAGTGAGTGGGCAACAAGATGGCAGATGGAGTATAATGTAGGGTATTGTGAGATTATTCACTTTGGTCATAAGGATAGAAAAGCAGAATATTTTTAAGAGGTGTGAAACTTGAAAATGTTGATGATCACAGAGACTTGGATGTGTTCATACAAGGAACTCAGAAAGTCAGCATGCAGGTACAGCAACTTGTTAGGAAGGCAAATGGCATGTTGGCATTTATTGCAAGGGGTTTGGAGTACAGGAATAAGGAAGCCTTGTTACAGGGCATTGGTGAGAACACACCTGGAGTACTGAATGCAGTTTGGGGCTGTATTTTATGCGGAGGGGCACATAAAATATAATGGGTGGCTTGGCCCCTTCTCATCCACCCAAGACTCATTCCACATAAAACAGTAGGGCAGGTGAGTGTTGAAATCAACAGCCTGCCCATTGTAGAGTAAAGGGTTAATGGCTATGTTAATTAGACAATGATGTTAATGATAATATAAGCATGACATCAGGAGTCAGGTGACCAAGAAAGCTCCAAGGGAGCAATACACAGAATAGTCTGTGTCCTAAGAACGATGTACTTACCATGAGATCTTGGATGTAATTTGTTCTAAATAAATAGTTTCAAGGAAAACTAAATACTGACTGTCTCTCATAGAGTAAGAAAAATGTCATCAAGCCAGAAGACCAAACAAGTAAAGGGCATCAAGCACTAAACGTAGTGACAGCCCAAAACATGGTAGCATGAAAACTGAGGCCACAGATTGGTAACCCATGGGTGAAGACGTTGGAACAGTTTGACTTCACAAAGTAGAAGAACAAAAATCAGATGTACCTTGGTAGGGGACAGTGAACAAACAATTCATGATGTCAGCAGCCATTGATCAGTCACTACTCCTTCTCAGCTCTACAACACATTGAGGGTCCACAGCAAGGATAACAGTGGGAGCTCTGGAGGTGACAACTCCAAACAGCTTCAGACTTACAAGACAGAGTGCAGGTCAGTAGCCTTTTAAATATGATTGGTACCATAGCTGATGATGCCCTGGCAAGACAGGGAATCGAGGAGACTTCGGCATCCTACAAGGAGGTTTTGAGGGTCTTCACTAATTACTTCAGCCCCAAGAAGAAACTGGTCATTGGACAGGCAAGACTGAACCAGAGGTGCCAAAGGCTGGGTGAATCCATTGATTCATTTATTAATGACTTGTATAAACTGGCCAGTGGTTGCAGCTGTGGAGCTTTAAAGCATGAGTTAATTCACAATCACATTGTAGTCAGTGTGCGCAACAATGCGCTGTTGGACTTCTTGCAAACCAAGGGGGATTTAACATTAGAGAAGGTTGAGCAGTTTGCAAGATAGGCGGAGCTGCAAAAGTAGAATTGGGGTATGCTTCAGGGAGGCATTGAGGCTCGGGAGGGGTCGATCCAGTATGTAGGCCCAAAGTCCAGAACTCCATCAACTAAAAGCCAATGAGAAAGCCGGCAAAACAGTTGAAAGGGCGGAAAGGACCCTTACAGCTATTTTAAAATGTTCCAGATGCGGCTGCAAAAAGCAGCATTGCCGCAATGGCTGCCCAACAGTGGCAGCCAAGTGCTTTTTCTGTGTCAAGACAGGACATTTTAAACAATTCTACAGAGCCAAAGTTCAATTTAAAGGACAAAAGCTGAAATAAGCTTGTAACTGTTGTGAAGTCCAAGAAATTGAAAATACAGCATCTCATCCTGAAAATTTCCTAGGAGAAATTAAAGATCCTGATGAGCAGTTTTGGTCTGTAGAGCTAGAAACCCAAGGATATAGAACATAATTTAAACTGGACACAGGGACTGGAGTCACAGTTTTATCAGATAAATTGGACTGGCTTCATGACAGGCTTAAGCGAGTAGAAATCCATCCATCTAAAATAAAGCTCCAAGGGCCAAGGAGCACATTCCTCAAAGTGAAGAGTCAGTTTACTACAACACTTAGGCATGAAGATGGAGAAATTATTGAAACTCTTTATATTTACAGAACCAGTAAATTTCTCTGCTCAACAGGGCTGCGTGCTTAGGACTTGGTCTTCTACTAAAGGTCAATGAAGTAACAAAAGAGGACAGCGGAGCAATATGCAGGGCTAAATTTCCAAAGTTGTTCTGAGGACTGGGAAAGCTCAAAGCTGCAGCAGGAATTGAAGTTGTCTCATTACGTAGTGAGCCAATCTTTATTGAAGAAACACCTTCCATTGGACCACAGGAGTAAATTGCAGATCTCTCACTTCTCTTTGGAGACAGGCTAGAAGAGGCAAAAATAAGATGCACTAACAAAGACAGTGAGTGACCATCCACTAAAGGATGACTGTGGTTGGCTCTTTTGAGGCAGAGTTCAAGAGAATGAAGCCGCCACAGAGGCAGATGCTCTGTTAGAAGAAAATGTCCTAGATCTTACTATGCTGTTTAATTCTACTGCCAATGATTGAGAAATCCTTGTTGTCTCTTTTGAGTAGAATCATCCTTTTGTTGAAGAAGGTAATAAAGAGGTGAATTTGTTTACTTATTCCACTGAGCCCATCAACAACATGCATCAACAATTGCAAGCAGTCAGCAAAAAGCTACCCAGGGAGAATGAGATGCTTAACTCCAAATTGGATAAAACCAATAGAGCTTATTAATTTGTACAAATGTAAGCTGCAGCTCACACTTAGACTTCACCAGCAAGTCATGGATCAACTCAATCCTTCTTTCAGCCAAGAGGCCCAAACTACAGAGCTTCTACAGCTGAAGTTCCTATCCAGGAACTTCCTATAGAACCCGGTCCTGAAGTTTATTCCGTTGTTGATGATGGCCCAATCCTACTTTCTCCTGCTGATTCCAAGATCCCATTGTCTGCAGCAGAGCAGCCTCACACTGAAGCAAGCATGGAAATTATAACATTATCTACAGAAACGAAAACTCCTACCCTAAACATAGTAGGGAAGAATTCCTTTCCTTGTATCCTGTAATGTCTTTAGGATGCTCTTTGTTCTTCTTTTCATCTAGCAGATTCATTCATGACTCAGGTATTGACTCACAGCAGTGGTGAACGATACAGCTGTGAAGTTCTTCATCAGAGCTGAATGTGTTTTATTTTGTCAAGCCAGTGCTTTCGCTTTTCTCCAATGTGCAATGCAGAGGAAAATAACAGGGAGAATTTCAGTTCGTTGTCTCCCTTTTCAAGGGGTTGTGATCATTCAAGCCCTGAAGGTTTCTTTCTTAAATCAGTAGTTTTCATTGCCTTTACATTCAGGCATCGTAAGAGTCACAGCCAAGGAGTCAGTAGTCGTGTGAAGCTGTTATCCCACTCCACCAATGTTTTTCCAAGGAAACATGCATGCTGCACATCTTCCAAGAGAGCTGAGAACAATAAAAGCAAAATACCATGGATGCTGGAAATCTGAAGTAAAAACAGAAAGATCAGAAGTGAGGATGTTCACTGATGATTGCACAATGTTCAGCACCATTTGTGACTCCTCAGATACTGAAGCAGTCCATGTCCAAATGCAGCATGATCTGAACAATACCCAGACTTGGGCTGACAAGTGGCAAGTAACACTCGCGGCACACAAATGTCAGGCAATGACCATCTCCAACAAGAGAAAATCCAACCATCGCCCCTTGATGTTCAATGGCATTAACATCACTGAATCCCCCACTATCAACATCTTGGGGGTTACCATTCACCAGAAACTGAACTAGACGAGTTATATAAATACAGTGGCTACAAGAGCAGGTCAGAGGCTAAGAATCGTGCGACGAGTAACTCACCTCCTGACTCCCCAAAGTCTGTCCACCATCTACAAGGCACAAGTCGGGAGTGTGACGGAATACTCCCCACTCGCCTGGATGAGTGCAGCTCCTATAACTCTGAAGAAGCTAGACACCTTCCAAGTCAAAGCAGTCTGCTTGATCAGCACCACATCCACAAACATTCACTCCCTCCACCACCGACACACAGTAGCAGCGGTGCGTATCATCTACAAGATGCACTGCAGGAATTCACCAAGGCTCCTTAGACAGCGCCTTCCAAACCCATGACCACTACCACCTAGAAAGACAAGGGCAGCAGATAGATGAGAACACCACCACCTGGAAGTTCCCTTCCAAGTCACTCACCAACCTGACTTGGAAATATATCGTTGTTCCTTCACTGTCGTTGGGTCAAAATCCTGGAACTCCCTTCCTAACAGCACTGTGGGTATACCTACACCACATGGACTGCAGCAGTTCAAGAAGGCAGCTCATCACCACCTTCTCAAGGGCAACTAGGGATGGGCAATAAATGCTGGCCCAGCCAGCAAAGCGCACATCCTGTGAATGAATAACAAAAAAGGAAATGCTGGAAAAACTCAGCTGGTCTGTCAGCAACTGTTGAGAGAGAAACAGAGTTAAGGTTTCAAGTCTGTAGGACTCTTCCTCAGAGCTGAAGAGAGGTAGAAATGTGATGGATTTTATACTGTTGAAGAGTGTGGTGGGGGGAGTGGTTGCAGCAGGTAGAGCAAAATAGGAGGTCAGATCCTTGTCAAATTTCTCTTTAGCTCCCACCTATCCCATACCTTCTATTTTGCTCCACCTGCCCAACCCACCCCTACTGTCTTCAACAGTATAAAATCCATCACATTTCTACCTCTCTTCAGCTCTGAAGAAGAGTCAGACGGACTCAAAACATTAACTCTGTTTCTCTCTCCACAGATGCTGCCAGACCTGCTGAGCTGAGAACGGTGTTGGGATTGATGCCTTTGGCGGAAGTGATGTGGAGTAGTGGGGAGGAAGCAGAAGTTGGATGGAAACGCTAAACAGTACAAGAGGTTAACAGGCGGTGGGAATGTAATGTAAATAATTTAACAAAATAATGTAACAGTTTTGAGATTATACTTGGGGAAATATACAGTAAAGGGTTATGTTAATTAGACAATGAGGGCATGAAAGCAGAACTGGCTAAAGTGAATTGGCAATTTAGTTTAAGGTGTAGGTCAATAGAGATGCAGTGGCAAACATTTAAGGGGGATATTTCAGAATACACAGAATAGATACGTTCCAACAAGTAAGAAAAAGTCCAGGAGTCGGACACACCCTCCATGGTTAACTAGAAAGGTTAAAGATAGTGTCAAACTTAAAGAAAAAGTACATAATCATGCAAAGATAGGCGGAAGGTCAGAAGATTGGACAGAACATAAGGAACAGCAAAGAACGACTAAAAGGTTAATAAGGAGGGAAAAATTTGAGTACGAGGGAAAGCTATCCAGAAATATAAAAACGGATAGAAGAGTTTCTATAAATATTTTAAAAAGAAATGAGTTAACAAAGTGAACGTTGGTCCTACAGAAAGTGAGTCTGGAGAATATGGAAAACAAAGAGATGACAGATGAATTGAACAGGTATTTTGCATCAGTCTTCAATAGAGAGGATACAAGTAACATCTCAGAAGCAGCTATAAATTAGGAAATGGAAGGGAGGGAGGAACTCAGGAAAGTTACAATCACCAGAGAAATGGTACTGAGTAAATTGTTAGAGCTGCAGGCTGACAAGTGCCTGGGTCCTGATGGACTTCATCCTTGGGTCTTAAAAGAAGTGGCTAGTGTGATAGTTGATGCATTGGTTTTAATTTTACGAAACTCCCTAGATTTGGGGAAGGTCCCATTGAATTGGAAGATGACAAATGTAACTCCATTATTCAAAAAGGGAGGGAGACAGAAAGGCCAGTTAGTTTAAAATCTGTCTTAGGAAAATGTTAGAAGCTATTATCAAAGAAGCTATAGCAGGCCACTTGGGTAAGTTCAAGGTAATCAGGCAGAGTCAACTTGGTTTTCTGAAAGGTAAATCATGTTTAACCAATTTATTGGCGTTCTTTCAGGAAATAAAATGTGCTGTGGATAAAGAAGTAGTGGTGGATGTACTGTACTTCGATTTCCAGAAGGCATTTGACAAAGTGCCACATCAAAGGTTACTGTGAAAAATAAAAGCTAATGGCATGGGGGTAACATATTGGCATGGATAGAAGATTGGCTGGACAACAGAAAGCAGAAAGTAGGTATAAATGGGTCTTTTTCAAGTTGGCAAGATGTAACGAGTGGTGTACCACAGGGATCAATGCTGGGACCCCAACTGTTTACAATTTATATAAATGACTTAGATGAAGGGTTGGTGGGATGGTTGCCAAATTTGCTGATGACAAAAGGATAGGTAGGAAAGTAAGTTGTGAAGAGGGCATAAGAAGTCTACAAAAATATATAGATGGGTTAAGTGAGTGGGCAAGATCTGGCAAACGGAGTATAAAGTGGGAAAATGTAAAATTGTCCATTTTGGCAGGAAGAATAAAAGAGAAGCATATTATCTAGATGGTGAGAGATTGCAGAGCTCAGATTCAGAGGGATCTGGGTTTCTTAGTGCATGAATCGCAAAAGGCTAGCATGCAGGTACAGCAGGTAATTTGGAAAGACAATAGAATGTCATCTTTTATTGCGAGGGGAATTGAATACAAAATTAGAGAGGTTATGCTTCAGTTATGCAGGGCATTGGTGAGACCACATCTGGAGTACTGTGTACAGTACTTATTTAAGGAAGAATGTAAATGCATTAGATGCAGTTCAGAGAAGGTTTACTAGACTAATACCTGGAATGGGCGGATTGTCTTATCAGGAAAAGTTGACAGGCTAGGCTAGAATCCGCTGGAGTTTAGAAGAGTAGGAGGCACCTTGATTGAAATATACAAGATCCTGAGGGGTCTTAACAGGGAGGGGATGTGGAGAGGATGTTTCCTCATGTGGGAGAATGTAGAACTAGGGATCACTGTTTAAAAATAAGAGGTCACCCAGTTAAGATCATAAGACACAGGAGCAGAAATTAGGCCATTCAGCCCATCAAGTCTGCTCCGCCATTCAATCATGACTGATAAATTTCTCAACCCCATTCTCCTGCCTTCTCCCCATAACCTTTGATCCCCTTACCAATCAAGAACCTATCTATCTAGGTCTTAAATACACTCAATGACCTGGCCTCCACAACCTTCTGTGGCAATGAATTCCATAGATTCACCACTCTCTGGCTAAAGAAGTTTCTACTCATTTCTGTTCTAAAAGGTCTTCCCTTTACTCTGAGGCTATGCCCTTGGGTCCTGGTCTCTCGTACTAATGGAAACATATTCCCCACGTCCACTCTATCCAGGCCTTTCAGTATTCTGTAAGTTTCAATCAGATCCACCCTCATCCTTCTAAACTCCAGCGAGTATAGACCCAAAGTCCTCAAACGTTCCTCATATGTTAAGCCTTTCATTCCTGGGATCATTCTTGTGAACTGCCTCTGGACCCTCTTCAGGGCCAGAACATCCTTCCTGAGATACAGGGCCCAAAATTGCTCACAATATTCTAAATGTGGTCTGACCAGAGCCTTATAAAGCCTCAGCAGCACATCCCTGCTTTTATATTCTAGTCCTCTCGAAATAAATGCCAACATTGCATTTGCCTTCCTAACTACCGACTCAATCTGTAAGTTAACCTGAAGAGAATCCTGGACTAGGATTCCGAAGTCCCTTTGCACTCCAGATTTCTGAATTCTCTCCCCATTTAGAAAATAGTCTATGCCTCTATTCTTCCTACCAAAGTGCATGACCTCACACTTCCCCACGTTGTAATCCATCTGCCACTTCTTTGCCCATTCTCCTAACCTGTCCAAATCCTTCTGCAGCCTCCCCACCTCCTCAATACTACCTGTCCCTCCATCTATCTTTGTATCATCTGCAAACTTAGCCAGTTCCTTCATCTAGATCATTAATGTATAAAGTGAAAAGTTGTGCTCCCAACACTGACCCCTGCAGAACTCCATTAGTCACTGGCCGCCATCCTGAGAAGGACCCCCTTATCCCTGCTCTCTGCCTCCTGCCAAACAGTCAATTTTCTATCCATGCTAGTACCTTGCCTCTAACCCCATGGGCTCTTATCTTACTGAGCAGCCTCCTGTGCAGCACCTTGTCAAAGTTTAAACGGAGATGAGGCGAAATGTTTCTCTCAGAGGGTCTTCAGTCTTTGGAACTCTCTTCCTGAAAAGGCAGTGGAAGCAGGGTCTTTGAATACTTTTAAGGCAGAGGTGGATAGATTCTTGGTAAGCAAGGGGATGATAAGTTATTGGGGGTATGCAGGATGCAGATTTGAGGTTACTATCGGATCAGCCATAATCTCATTAAATGGCAGAGCAGGCTTGAGAGGCCAAATGGCCTACTGCTGCTCCTTGTTCATATGTTTGTGTCTCTTGTGTTCTTGTGTTCTGCTCTTCTGCCATAATCTCTAAAAAAATTCTCACAATTATCTGTGTGCAAACCTTGTCTGCATAACTTCACTTTCTGTAACGCTGTAATGTTTTGGCACATTTCATATCAGATTTTTTATATAATGTCCTATGTTTACAGTTAGTTGTTAGTGATTTTGTTTATTTAAACTTGTATAATTGCATAGTTTGGCCAGAAGATGGGGTATGGAGTAAATTTCTAGGGCTTAATTTGCCATTGGCATTGAGACCCTGACATCAGGATCAAATAAGGGTTCCAACCTACACTGTGTCGGGAGTGGTCACTCAATACAGTTTCTGTAGGATTGGCCAATTAATGTTCAGAGGGCATGATGGTTGTGCAATTCATGATGGTGGGATGGCTTCCAATGCTGGAGAGCTAACAGGCGGTCCTCCAGCACTGAGAGAGCTGCAACTTGTTAAAGGAGAGAGAGAGGGTGATTCAAAATGGAGGTTCCCTCTCAATACTTTTAAAATTGTTGAAATTTTAAATGGGAAGGGAGAGTGTGGAATGATGAATGAGGGGTGTTTGGATGTCAGAAAAGTTATATGGAGCAGTGGCCCCCCATTCTGATGTGAGAGGCTACCTATTTTCACTGGCCATGTTTTGGCCAGTTGGTGCGAGAAAAGGGCCTTAGTCGGTCCTTGAATCAGCTACCTGCCATTTGTGGGCGAGTAGCTGTTCTGCCTCAGACCCATCCATTTTGAAAATTGGCTGGGAGGCAGGAAGATGCCTGTAAACTGGCACACTTCTGTTATGGTGATGTTTCTGTCTGCCCATCCCCATCAGGCTTTGATAATCCAGTCCCTAAAGTGTCTATTCCAGCTTGGAAATGCCAAAGGGCCTGTCCTTGAAGCCTGTGGGGTCTCGCCCCCTGAATTTGCGACTCTCAACAGGTTCAGTAGCAGGTAGAATCCAAGGATCACACGCCTATGATTTTTTTGCACCCACACCTTATTTGATTGCTTAAACGTTTGGATTAATGCCAGATGTAAAAGATTTCCTGTGTGTACTCGTTATACACATGCCTTTGTTAATATATCATTTTTGAATCAATTTAAAATTTTCATGGCTAACATTGTGAAAGAAATGTTACCCCACACCAATTGCACTTTAAATATTAAAAGTACTTTTCTCTATAATAGATCTTTGAAGAGCAATAAAATCAAAAGTCTGCCTGCTGATGTTTTCGTCTTGTACAACGACCTGGATCAGTTGTGAGTATATTTCCATCTTTTGTTTCCATCATGCTTTACTTTCTATATATTTTCTTAACCTCCAAACTTTATTTATTCTTGTTTTCATAATATTGCTTGGTTTTTAAAGACTATTTTGAATGTCAAATTTAAATTATCTCTTTCATGAGTTTAATTGGCCACTGTTCTCAGGATGGCATACGTATACTGTGGAAAATCTTATTTTATATATTTTTCCTAAATAAAATTAGAGAACATAAGAACATAAGGAGTAGACCATAGACCCCTTGATTCTGCTCTGCCATTCAGTATGATCATGGCTGATCTTCATCCTCAATTCCACTTTGCACCTGCTCCCCATATCCTTTAATTCCCTGAGAGACCAAAAATCTGTCCATCTCAGCCTTAAATAGATTCAACAATGGAGTATCCACAGCTCTGGGTTAAAGAATTCCAAAGATTCACAACCCTCTGAGTGACGAAATTTCTCTTCATCTCTTGTGCTAAATGATGGACCCCGTACTGAGACTGTGCACCCACATTCTAGATTCCACTGTCTGCTGTGTCAAACCCCTTCAGAATCCTGTATATTTTAATGAAATCACCCCTCATTCTTCTGAACTCCAGAGAGCATAAATCTAATTAATCAGCGCCTCATCATAGGGTACCCTGTCATCCAAGGAACCTATGTAGTGAACTGAACCCTTTTTCATGGTTTTCTGACCTCTCTCTTTCATGCACCATTTAGCCTAAGCAAGTGGGCTACTTTCAAGCTTTCAACAATACTGCTGGGTAATCAGCTACAAAGAGCTTGTTTTACCTGAATTTGTACACCACATTTGCACCTGTCCTGACATAAATTCAGCAGGAAGGTTCTAGTCTAAAGCACCTCCAGCAATGTTAAAGTGACAGAGTGAGAGTAGCTCCAAAGTAACTCCTGGTCATATTCTTTTATTATCAGGTGAATAGGAGTGGTTTGTGGTAACTTACCCTTCCCTCACATTCAGGAAATACCTGACCTTTCCTCTGCAGCTCCCTCCAATGGCAAAATTATGATCATGAGCTGATGGAGGGGGCCCCTCTTTTTCTCAGCACTTTGCAGCCACGTAAGACTCAAATGGGTCTGATATACACCTGCCCACTTCTGAGGGAAAGTGTGCAAGATGTGTTCTTGGTAAAGTAGTCTCTGAACACACATGCCTAGCAACCATTGGCAATATACAGAGCAGGCAAATATGGCAGATTGTAATTTGCCAGGCTGACCAAATCCCAAGCTACCACAACAGTTTGTATTTGTATTACGGGAAGGTATGTGCACTCGAGTCAGAAGTAAAGATTCAACTACCTCTTCTGGAGATTTTAAATTTCAAATTAAAACATTTATTAATACAAGATAAGAAAACGTAAACACGTAAGCTTACAGTTACACTATTAAATTTAGTTGTATAACATTTCCCAAAAGATTTCTACCTAGCTAGACTCCCAAACAAACACCCTTTTCCAGGCAACAGTCCAAATAGATTCTTAATCTATAAAACATCCAGTAATATTACCACAAGGTACTCACTGTTGCTATAAGGAAGGTATTTCACAACTTGTCTCTTCCTCTCACTCAACAATGGAATTCCAAGGATTTTAAAAACACCTTGCTTTCTGAAACAAGCAAGCACTTCTCTGAGGTGGCTAGAGGCTGCTTTTTCACAAGTCCACCTTTCAAGATCTCACATGGCCACTTACCATACAGCTTTCAATCTTTACTTAATTATACTTTCTCCCTTTTGATCTTTAAAATCCATTATTTTAAACTTTATTTGTAAATTACCTTTCTCAGAATATAAACATCTTTCATGTTGTCATTATGGCCAGCACTTTTGGGAAAAATAAACTTAATAACTTTGCCTTATTTATTTACAATTTTGCCAGCTGTAAAACTTCTGATCATGCCTCCTTAAAATTCAAACCTCTCAACTTATCGACAAATGCAAATGTTAGCTCATCCATTTCCATTTTAATATGTCTGCTTTTACATCTAATTCCTTTGATGATTTAAACCTCGCAGTCTGACTGTCTTCAGTTTAATTAAATTAGTCACACACACAATGCGCACATACAGTCCCCACAAGTCTGCTTCAATATCCCACTGTAAGAATAGGGGATAAATTAAATGAAATTTCCTTTTCAACTCAATCCTTCTAATTATGAAAGACGGTTTCATTTTCTCAACCCATTTCTCATTACTTACTATACTTATCTATATACACAAAACTATTACACTACCAGGTACATGCATTAACATGACAATATACACCAACAGATATCATTTCAGTCCATTGTCCATGTTTCAAATGTCCAATTTCCTTTGAACTTGAAACCGTTGACAATGCATCTGCAATCAACTTTTGTCACCCAAACATACGTATAATCTGTAAATTGGATGGTGGCAGCAATAGGTCCATCTGGACAGTCTGGCACTCCAGTTTCAAAATTTTTTCAGAAATTTTAAAGGATTGTTATCTGTATAAACAATTGTTTCTGAAGAATTACTTGCAACAAAAACCTCAAAATGCTAAAATGTTAACACAAGATCCAGAGTCTCTTTTTTGATGGTTCAGTATCTCTTCTGATGTACCTTCAGTTCCATGAAAAATATCCTACTGGCGTTTTGATTCCTGTTTCGTCTTCTCGTGACAACACAGCAGCAATACCCAAATCACTTGCATCAATTTCCAACTTGAACTGCTTGGCATAATTACGTGCTTTTTTTATTATACATTCACGGGCTGTGGGCTTTGCTGGCTGGGCCAGCTTTTATTGCCCATCCATAGTTGCCCTTGAGAAGGTGGTAATGAGCTACCTTCTTGAACCACTGCAGTCCACGTGGTGTAGGTAGACCGACAGTGCTGTTAGGAATGGTGTTCCAGGATTTTGACCCAGCAACAGTGAAGGAACGGCGATATATTTCCAAGTCAGGATGGTGAGTGACTTGGAAGGGAACTTCCAGGTGGTGGCGTTCGCATCTATCTGCTGCCCTTGTCCTTCTAGGTGGTAGTGGTCGTGGATTTGGAAGATGCTGTCTAAGGAGCCTTGGTGAATTCCTGCAGTGCATCTTGTAGAGGGTACACATAGCTGCTACTGTGTGTCGGTGGTGGAGGGAGTGAATGTTTGTGGATGTGGTGCCAATCAAGCGGACTGCTTTGTCTTGGATGGTCCAAAACAAAAACAGAATTACCTGGAAAAACTCAGCAGGTCTGGCAGCATCGGCGGAGAAGAAAAGAGTTGACGTTTCGAGTCCTCATGACCCTTCGACAGAACTTGCGTTCAAGTCCAAGAAAGAGTTGAAATATAAGCTGGTTTAAGGTGTGTGTGTGGGGGGCGGAGAGATAGAGAGACAAAGAGGTGGGGGGGGGGGGTGTGTGGTTGTAGGGACAAACAAGCAGTGATAGAAGCAGATCATCAAAAGATGTCAACGACAATAGTACAATAGAACACATAGGTGTTAAAATTAAAGTTGGTGATATTATCTAAACGAATGTGCTAAAATGGATGGTGTCCAGCTTCTTCAGTGTTGTAGGAGCTGCACTCATTCAGGCAAGTGCAGAGTATTTCATCACACTCCTGACTTGTGCTTTGCAGATGGACAGGTTTTGGGGAATCAGGATGTGAGTTACTCGTTGCATGACTCCTAGCCCCTGACCTGCTCTTGTAGCCATAGTATTTATATGGCTCGCCCAGTTCAATTTCTGGTCAATGGTAATGCCCAGCATGTTGATAGTGGGGGATTCAGTGATGGTAATACCATTGAACAACAAGGGGCGATGGTTAGATTCTCTCTTGTTGGAGAAGGCCATTGCCTGACACTTATGTGACGCGAATGTTACTTGCCACTTTTCAGCCCAAGCCTGGATATTGTCCAGGTCTTGCTGCATTTGGATATGGACTGCTTCAGTATCTGAGGAGTCGTGAATGGTGCTGAACATTATGCAATCATCAGCGGACATCCCCACTTCTGACCTTATGATGCAAGGAAGGTAATTGATGAAGCAGCTGAAGATGGTTGGGCCTAGGATACTACCCAAGGAACTCCTGCAGTGATGCACTGGAGCTCAGATGACTGACCTCCAACAACCACAACCATCTTCCTTTGTGACTCCAACCAATGGAGAGTTTTCCCCCAATTGCCATTGACTCCAGTTTTGCTACGGCTCCTTGATGCCACACTCAGTCAAATGCTGCCTTGATGTCAAGGGCAGTCACTCTCACCTCACCTCGGGAGTTCAGCTCTTTTGTCCATGTTTGAACCAAGGCTGTAACAAGTTCAGGAGCTGAGTGGCCCTGGCGGAACACAAACTGGGCATCAGTGAGCAGGTTATTGCTAGGCAAGTTCCACTTGATAGCACTGTTGATGGCCCCTTCCATTACTTTACTGATGATAGAGAGTAGACTGATGGGGCAGTAATTGGCTGGATTGGATTTGTCCCGATTTTCGTGTACAGGACATACCTGGGCAATTTTCCACATAGCCAGGTAGATGCCAGTGTTATAGTTGTACTGGAACAGCTTGGCTAGGGACGTGGCAAGTTCTAGAGCACAAGTCTTCAGTACCACTGCTGGAATGTTGTCAGGGCCCATAGACTTTGCAGTATCCAATGCCTTCAGCCGTTTCTTCATATCACGTGGAGTGAATCGAATTGGCCGAAGGTGTGATGCTGGGGACCTCCGGAGGAGGCCGAGATGGGTCATCCACTCGGCACTTCTGGCTGAAGATTGTTGCAAATGCTTCAGCCTTATCTTTTGCACTGGTGTGCTGAGCTCCCCCATCATTGAGGATGGGGGTATGTGTGGAGCCACCTCCTCCAGTGAGTTAAAAACAAAAAAACTGCGGATGCTGGAAATCCAAAACAAAGACAGACTTACCTGGAAAAACTCAGCAGGTCTGGCAGCTTCGGCGGAGAAGAAAAGAGTTGACGTTTCGAGTCCTCATGACCCTTCAACAGAACTAGGGGAATCCAAGGAAGGGGTGAAATATAAGCTGGTTTAAGATGTGTGTGTGTTGGGGGAGGGTGGTTGGGGGAGAGAAATGGAGGGGGGTGGTGTGGTTGTAGGGACAAACAAGCAGTGATAGAAGCAGATCATCAAAAGATGTCACAGACAACAGAACAAAAGAACACATAGGTGTTGAAGTTGGTGATATTATCTAAGCGAATGTGCTAATTAAGAATGGATGGTAGGGCACTCAAGGTACAGCTCTAGTGGGGGTGGGGGGAGCATAAAAGATTTAAAAATATTTAAAAATAATGGAAATAGGTGGGAAAAGAAAAATCAATATAATTTATTGGAAAAAACAAAAGGAAGGGGGAAGAAACAGAAAGGGGGTGGGGATGGAGGAGGGAGCTCAAGACCTAAAGTTGTTGAATTCAATATTCAGTCCGGAAGGCTGTAAAGTCCCTAGTCGGAAGATGAGGTGTTGTTCCTCCAGTTTGCGTTGGGCTTCACTGGAACAATGCAGCAAGCCAAGGACAGACATGTGGGCGAGAGAGCAGGGTGGAGTGTTAAAATGGCAAGCGACAGGGAGGTTTGGGTCATTCTTGCGGACAGACCGCAGGTGTTCTGCAAAGCAGTCGCCCAGTTTACGTTTGGTCTCTCCAATGTAGAGGAGACCACATTGGGAGCAACGAATGCAGTGGACTAAGTTGGGGGAAATGCAAGTGAAATGCTGCTTCACTTGAAAGGAGTGTTTGGGCCCTTGGACGGTGAGGAGAGAGGAAGTGAAGGGGCAGGTGTTACATCTTTTGCGTGGGCATGGGGTGGTGTCATAGGTGGGGGTTGAGGAGTAGGGGGTGATGGAAGAGTGGACCAGGGTGTCCCGGAGGGAACGATCCCTACGGAATGCCAATAGGGGGGGTGAAGGGAATATGTGTTTGGTGGTGGCATCATGCTGGAGTTGGCGGAAATGGCGGAGGATGATCCTTTGAATGCGGAGGCTGGTGGGGTGATAAGTGAGGACAAGGGGGACCCTATCATGTTTCTGGGAGGGAGGAGAAGGCGTGAGGGTGGATGCGCGCGAGATGGGCCGGACACGGTTGAGGGCCCTGTCAATGACCGTGGGTGGAAAACCTCGGTTAAGGAAGAAGGAGGACATGTCAGAGGAACTGTTTTTGAAGGTAGCATCATCAGAACAGATGCGACAGAGGCGAAGGAACTGAGAGAATGGGATGGAGTCCTTACAGGAAGGGGGTGTGAGGAGCTGTAGTCGAGGTAGCTGTGGGAGTCGGTAGGCTTGTAATGGATATTGGTGGACCGTCTATCACCAGAGATTGAGACAGAGAGGTCAAGGAAGGGAAGGGAAGTGTCAGAGATGGACCACGTGAAACTGATGGAGGGGTGGAGATTGGAAGCAAAATTAATAAGTTTTTCCAAGTCCCAACGAGAGCATGAAGCAGCACCGAAGTAATCATCGATGTACCGGAGAAAGAGTTGTGGAAGGGGACCGGAGTAGGACTGCAACAAGGAATGTTCCACATACCCCATAAAGAGACAGGCATAGCTGGGGCCCATGCGGGTACCCAAAGCCACACCTTTTATTTGGAGGAAGTGAGAGGAGTTAAAGGAGAAATTGTTCAGTGTGAGAACAAGTTCAGCCAGACGGAGGAGAGTAGTGGTGGATGGGGATTGTTCGGGCCTCTGTTCGAGGAAGAAGCTAAGGGCCCTCAGACCATCCTGATGGGGGATGGAGGTGTAGAGGGATTGGACGTCCATGGTGAAGAGGAAGCGGTTGGGGCCAGGGAACTGGAAATTGTTGATGTGACGTAAGGTGTCAGAGGAATCACGGATGTAGGTGGGTAGGGACTGGACAAGGGGAGAGAGAAGGGAGTCAAGTTAATGAGAAATGAGTTCTGTGGGGCAGGAGCAAGCTGACACGATCGGTCTACCGGGACAGTTCCGTTTGTGGATTTTGGGTAGGAGGTAGCAGCAGGCCGTCCAAAGTTGGGCGACTATCAGGTTGGAAGCTGTGGGAGGAAGATCCCCAGAAGAGATGAGGTCAGTGACAGTCCTGGAAACAATGGCTTGATGTTCAGTGGTGGGGTCATGGTCCAGGGAGAGGTAGGAGGAAGTGTCTGCGAGTTGACGCTCAGCCTCCTCGAGATAGAGGTCAGTGCACCAGACAACAACAGCACCACCCTTGTCAGCAGGTTTGATGACAATGTCAGGGTTGGACCTGAGAGAATGGAGTGCAGTAAATTCAGAGAGAGAGAGATTAGAATGGGTGAGAGGAGCAGAGAAATTGAGACGACTAATGTCGCGCTGACAGTTCTCAATGAAAAGATCAAGAGAAGGTAAGAATCCAGAGGGAGGGGTCCAGGTGGAGGGAGAATATTGGAGGTGGGTGAAAGGATCCGTTGAATGGGGAGAGGACTCCTGCCCAAAGAAGTGAGTCCGGAGACAAAGACAGCGGAAGAAGAGTTCAGCATCGTGCCGAGCCCGAAATTCATTGAGGTGAGGGCGTAAGGGTATGAAACTAAGTCCTTTGCTGAGCACTGAATGTTCAGCATCGGAGAGGGGAAGGTCAGGGAGTATAGTGAATACACGGTTGGGGCTGGGATTGCAAGATGGGGTGGGGACGGAGGAACAGGCAGGGATGGAGGGTCCTAGATGGGTGTTGGTGTCGATGAGTTGTTGGAGCTTGCGTTCCTTAGCACTTGAGAGAAAGAGAAAAAGTTTCTTGTTGAGGCATCAGATGAGACGAAGAATAAAATGAAACTGGGGGCACGCACAGCATTGAAAAAGGGTACGGCGGTGCTACTGGAGGGGGAGGTCGACTGTGTTCATATGGCGGTGCATGGCACTGAGTGTGGATCTCAGAATGTGATGAGAACAGCAGTCCGAGAAACGTTTTATGTCCCGGAGATACCTGTAATCCTGGGTGGGTTCGAAACATGAGGGGTGGAATTTCAGTTGAAATCCACGTGGGGTAAATCGGAGACGGAGACAGTCACTGAGAAAGAAGATATGGCTGTGAAAGCGGGTTTTAGTAAACACCTTGTCAAACACCAGGAGAGAAATGGAAAGCAATGAAGGTGAGCAAGGCAAAAGAGAGATACGGAAATCTTGTTGCAGAGACGAACAAAACTTCTTCAAGGAAGGCATTTCTTGAAGAGCAGTGGCAGTCAATTAAACACAGAGATAAAAACAAAAAAACTGCGGATGCTGGAAATCCAAAACAAAAACAGAATTACCTGGAAAAACTTAGCAGGTCTGGCAGCATCAGCGGAGAAGAAAAGAGTTGACGTTCCGAGTCCTCATGACCCTTCAACAGAACTAGGTGAATCCAAGGAAGGGGTGAAATATATTGTCCACCACCATTCACAACTGGATGTGGCAGAACTGCAGAGCTTAGCTCTGATCCGTTGGTTGTGGGATCGCTTAGCTCTGTCTATCACTTGCTTATGCTGTTTGGCACACAAATAGTCCTGTGTTATAGCTTCACCAAGTTGACACCTCGTTTTTAGGTATGCCTGGTGCTGTTCCTGGCATGTCCTCCTGCATTCTTCATTGAACCAGGGTTGCTCCCCTGGCTTGATGGTAATGGTAGAGTGGGTGATATGCCGGGCCATGAAATTACAGATTGTGTTCGAG
Source organism: Carcharodon carcharias (assembly GCF_017639515.1). Classification (NCBI taxonomy): domain Eukaryota; kingdom Metazoa; phylum Chordata; class Chondrichthyes; order Lamniformes; family Lamnidae; genus Carcharodon; species Carcharodon carcharias. Next base: position 44,296,664 of record NC_054477.1, on the reverse strand, counting down.
TACAATCCTGCTGCTGCTGATGGCCCACAGCAGCAGCAGCAGAATTAGGTGCTGCCAAAACTGGTGCAGTAATCAACACAGTTTTTAACCTGTCAAATGCATTCTGACATTCCTGTGTCCATTGAAATTTCTTATTCTTTTTCAATAGTTTAATCAATGGAGCAACCACACTGCTAAAATTTGGTACAAACTTACGGTAAAATCCACTCGTGCCTAAAAATCTCAAAACTTCCCGTTTTGTTATAGGCACTGGGAAATTCACAATGGCTTTTACTTTCATGGCCAGAATTTTCCCGTTGTTGTACAGGGGTGGGCCCCGCACGCTGGTGTGTAAAATAACATGCGGTGACATCGGGCAAGCGTCCTGACGCCATCGCGTTATTTAGTGGGCTGGTGCGCAATGTTCTCAGATGCGCGCCCGCCGTTAATTATTCATGTATTCAAGGCTCTTGAGGCAGCAATTGTCTGCAATTTTTTGGGGCCCATGCGATCTTCAGGACATTGCATGGGTGCAACGGGCAGGTGGGCAGGAGGCATTTGTATAAACTTCATCCATGGGTGGGATAAGAGGGGTGAATGGGGTCGCGAATGGTATCTGTTAGATATTTAACTGTGAAAGTTACTGCTACTTGCCTGTGTGAGCAGGAATACTTCAAAACTCACATCAGCTGCTTGGACAGGAGTAACAGCCTTCAGGTCAGAACTCTACAGTAAAGATCATTTCTGGGGCCTTGCTGGTTTCAGGAAGCCTTTCCTTAGCCTGGGAATAGGAGTTGTGCTCTCCACTGGAGACATCTCCTCTGAGGAGGAAGGGAGGGCCAGAAGGGGAGGAAGCCAGGAGTCCACATTCAGCATCCAGGGGAGCCACCTGTGGGATGAAAGGTGTAGGCACAAGGGGCGCAGAGCCAACAGGAAGTACAAGGTGGAAGGGGACACAGAAGACGCCAGGGTATATAGGCGGTGAAGCAGCTACCTCAATATGTCTGAGATGCAGTGCTGAAGGAGGCTCCATCTCTCAAGGGAGACAGTCACCTCCATTTGTCAGATGATAGGCCTTGAGATCTGTGCCAATTGTTCGGGTGGGCACCCCATGCCAGTGGCGCTAAATGTCACAGCTGCCCTCACCTTAAATGCCTCCGGCTCCTTCCAGGGGTCGGTGGGTAATTGCAGAGTCTCCCATTCAGCTGTCCACATTTGTGACAAGCAGCTGACAGACATTCTGTTCAGGTGTGCATTAACTTTCATCCACTACTACTGGGATGAGGCCAGCAAGACAGAGCGAGCCAGAGGCTTCACGGCCATTGCTGGCTTCCCCCGCATCCAGGGTGCAATAGACTGTACACATGTGGCCATCAAGGCGCCAGCAGGTGAGCCCGGTGCCTTCGTCAACAGGAAGGGCTTCCACTCCATGTACGTGTAGATAGTGTGTGATCACAGGATGCAGATTCTGCAAGTCTGTACAAGGTACCCAGGCAGCTCCCCCGACACTTACATCCTCAGACACTCCCAGGTGCCGGGGCTCTTCAGTGCTCCAGCCCGGCTTGATGGATGGCTGCTGGGTGACAAGGGCTATCCCCTCAGAAGGTGGCTCATGACGCCTCTCCGCCATCCAAGGACAGAGGCTGAGCAGCGGTACAATAGGAGCCACGCCTCCTCAAGGGCTGTGGTGGTGAGAACCATCGGTCTTCTCAAGATGCGCTTCCAATGCCTGGACCATTCAGGGGACACACTACAATATACCCCAGATCGCGTGTCGCTGATATTAGTTGCATGCTGCACTCTCCACAATCTGGCACTGGAAAGGGGCAACACAGTGGACAAGGAAGATGTAGACGCAGTTGGTCTGGCTGCACACGATGAGTCCAGCAGTGAATCCGAGGATGAGCATGCACAGGAGAATGCTGAGGGGGTAAACGCTGACCTGGGCATACTCCAGGGAGGCAGGGACACCCAGGAGGCTTTAATCCAAAGAACCTTCAGCTAGCCTACCACAGATGGACCTCCAACACACGCCAGGGCTGCAGGTTCCATACTGAGTGTTAAATCTGCCTGGATAGGAGCATTAAATAAGGCTCTTGTCAATAAAGCTCAATGTTAGACAACTCACTCATAACATCATGGGTTCTCATCCACCTGCAGAAGTAAGGGGTCACCCTGAGCAATATTTACATATCAAAACTTAATGAGATTACAAAATTTACTTCAGAAACCAAAAAAAATGTGCCTAATACACCATAAATTTATGTTTACGGGTGCTATGTCTAAGTGCTGTGCCCTCACTGGCATTGGCATCTGAGTCAGCCTGCTCCACTGTGCTGTCCTGGCGGCCGTCCTCTGGCCACAGGCTGTTTGACTACAGTAGGCATCACCAACATCTGTGACCCAGCTATATCATTACCTAGGGTAAATTGAATGCTTGAAATGGGAAATTTTTCCACTACTACAACAATCACCTCACCTGTTTTCAACCTACTTTCTAAATTTACCTTACACAATGGAATATGTTTAGCATCTCCTTGAATCCATTTATTAATACTCTTTCCTGCAATACATCCTCTGGACAACAAATATCACTATCCCATAACATTAAGGGCTGACTAGCACCCGTGTCCCTTAAAATTTTGATATCTTTGCCTGCTCCACTTTGTACACATGGATAGACCTGTCCTTCAGAACTCCCTTGGGTAAATTGTGAACACATTCCCACTTCTTTAGCTACCACCGATTCTTCCTGCTCCACCTGTGCACAAACCACTGGTCTTTCCAGCCTCGGGATCTCCAAACCCACAGTACTCTTATTTCCAGAATTTTTTCGTGTTCCAACTACTGCAATATGTTTTCCCTTTAACCAACAATAATTCTCCCTAATTGCCCTTGAGAAGGTGATGGTGAGCTTCCTTCTTGAACAATTGCAGTCCATGTAGTGTAGGTACACCCACAGTGCTGTTAGGGAGGGAGTTCAGGATTTTGAATCAGCGACAGTGAAGGAACGGTGATACATTTCCAAGTCAGGACGGTGAGGGGCTTGTAGGAGAGCTTGCAGGTGGTGGCGTTCCCATGTGTCTGCTGCCCTTGTCCTTCTGAATGGTAGCGTCCGTGGGTTTGGAAGGTACTGGTGGAGGCTTGGTGAGTTCCTGCGGTGCATCTTGTAGATGGTACACACTGTGTGTTGGTGGTGGAGGGAGTGAATGTTTGTGGATGGGATGACCTTGATGGTGTCAAACTTCTTGAGTGTTGTTGGAGCTGCACTCATCCAGGCACATGGGGAGTATTCCATCACACTTCTGACTTGTACTGTGTAGATAGTGCACAAGCTTTGGGGAGTCAGGAAGTGAGTTACTCGCTGCAGGATTACTGGCCTCTGACCTGCTTTCGAAGCCACAGTATTTATATGGCTAGTCCAGTTCAATTTCTGGTCTATGGTAACCCCAGGATGTTGATAGTGGGGGATTCAGTGTTGGTAATGCCATAGAATGTTAAGGGGCGATGGTTGGATTCGCACTTGTTGGAGATGGTCATTGCCTGGCACTTGTGTGGCGTGAATGTTACTTGACATGTGTGATCCAACTGGCACCATTTTGGAGCAGCTTATCCTGCTCGCTGCCCCTCCTGCTCCTCATCTCCCCCACTCACTGCCATCCTGCTCCTCAACCCTCCTGCTTGTCAACTCTCTCAATCCCTGACCCTCCCAGCTTGCCACCTCCCCTGTACCCTGACCTTCCGGCTAGATGACCTTCCCATTCCCGACCCTTTTGCTTCCCAACCCTCCTGCTGGTCAATGCTCCCACTCCCCGATCCTCGCACTCCCTGAACCTCCCTCCCACTCCCTGATCCTCCAGGTCAACGCAAGCCTGGATATTGTCCAGCTCTTGCTGCATTTGGACATGGACTGCTTCAGTATCTGAGGAGTCGCAAATGGTGCTGAACATTGTGCAATCATCAGCGAACATCCCCACTTCTGACCTTATGATGGAAGGAATGTCATTGATGAAGCAGCTGAAGATGGTTGGGCCGAGAACGCTACCCTGAGGAACTCCTGCAGAGATCTCCTGGAACTGAGATGATTGACCTTCAACAGCCATAACCATCTTCCTTTGTGCTAGTTGTTAAACAAAATGAAGGACTTCCCACCAGTGCTATTTAAAGGGGATCGCAATGTTAGTTCCTGAATGATTTATTATTGGTGCAATTGGTGCAGGAGTGGCATGGTTGATCTTGCAATCTTTTTCTGCTATATAAAATCTTGCAGTGAGTGAGAGCTTGGGAGAGGGGCGGTGAGAGAGAGGAAGTGAGTGATGGAACAAGAGAAGTTGCAAATGAGAATGTCGGAAAGGGAAGCAGCAGGTGGGTCAGAGATCAGTAGAGTTACTAGGCGTGCCAACTGGTGAGTGGGATGGCTGGGGGAGTAATAGGTTCAACAAATGGGTGGGTTGGGAATCAGGAGGGTCAGGGAGTGGGAGGGAGGTTCAGGGAGTGCGAGGATCGGGGAGCGGGAGCATTGGCCAGCAGGAGGGTTGGGAAGCAAAAGGGTCAGGAATGGGAAGATCGACTAGCCAGAAGGTCAGGTTACAGGAGAGGTGGCAAGCTGGGAGGGTCAGGGATTGGGAGAATTGACAAGCAGGAGGGTTGAGGAGCAGAATGGCAGAGTGAGGGAGATGAGGAGTAGGAGGGGCAGCGAGCAGGATAATACTTTGGCTCGAATTATCATCACCATGGTGGGTGGCAGGAGTTGGGAAAATTCCTGGCTCAGCACACCTGCCTCAGGGGAAAGTGCCTGCCATGGTGGGATCTTCATTGCCACAGCAGGTGGGATGGGTTCAGGTTGGAGTCAGGCCAGCTGACCCAAGAAAAAGGTCAAAGGCAGCCTCAGGCACTGCCGCATGCCATGGCAGGCTATTTAAAAGCCCTGCCTCGGTTGTGTGTACTTCACCCCAGTTAAAATAAAAGGATAAAGGCCCTCAAGCCCTCACTCTTCACACCTCATCATCCCACATACGCTTCCCATGCCCCATCCATGCCACCTCATGTCCCACCCACCCCCATGGCCCCTCATGTCTCTATGCCAAGCTATGCCACTCTACCTACCCTCAAGGACCCCACACCCACTATGTCAAGTATGGCACTTACATGCCCATACACTATATAGAACCGATGAATCCTATAGCGGCAGTAGGATATGTAAAAAAAAAAGCTTTAAAAAGTAATTCATTCTTCACTTTCCACAATGTTAAAAAAAATTTCATTAGGGCAATAAAAGTGCCAATCATCCAGATCCAGTTTAAAGTATCAATAACAGAAACCATAAGCCCTTGAAATCACTTAACCTTGTGTAAATAAACATTGTGAAACTAAAAGCAGAGATGAGAGAGCCGGAGCTGTAAATCAAGGAATGATTTCTCTGGGGCTAAGCTATTTCAATAAGAGTAAAGGATTTCTGGGTTCTCAGCCAATTCTCATTATGTAACTAGTAGGGTAATGCTGGGGCATCAGCTATTTACAACCTATATTAATGACTTAGACAAAACAACAGATGGTAATGTATCTAATTTTGCAGACAGTACAAAACTGGGTGGGAATGCAAGCTGTGAAGAGGACACAACAAGCCTGCAAAGAGATATAGACAGGTTAAGTGAGTGGGCAACAAGGCGGCAGATGGAGGATAATGTGTGGAGGTGTGAAATTATTCACATTGGTCATAAGAAAAGAAGAGCAGAATATTTTTAAAAGGCATAAAACTTGTAAATATTGATGTTCAAAGGGACTTTGGTGTATCATATGAGGAACACAAAAAGTTATCATGCAGGTAGAGCAATCAATGAAGAAAGCAAATGGCATGTTGGCCTTTATTGCAAGGGGATTGTAATATAAGAATAAAGAGGTTTTGCTACAATTGTACGGGCCTTTGGTGAGACCATAACTAGAATACTGTGTGTAATTTTGGTCTCCATTTTAAGGAAGGATATACTTGAATTAGAGGCAGTACAGCAAAGTTTCACTAAATTGGTCCCTGGGGTAAAAGGGTTGTCCTATGATGACAGACTGAGTAAATTAGGCCTAAATTCTCTGGAATTTACAAGAATGAAAGGTAATTTCATTGAAACATTCCAGATTTTGAAGGGGTTTGACAGGCTAGATAATGAGATTTTGTTTCCCTTGGCTGGCGAATCTGGAACTCGGGGGCACAGTCTCAGGATAAGGGGTTGATCATTTAGGACTCAGATGAGGAAAATGCTTTCACTCAAAGTATTATGAATCTTTGTTATGTTTTCACTCAAAGTGTTATGAATTCTCTACCCCAGAGAGTTGTGGATACACCATTATTTAATATATTTAAGGCTGAGACAGACATATTTTTGGTCTCTCAGGGAATCAAAGCTTTGGGGACCAGGTGAGAAAGTGGAATTGAAGCCCAAGATCATCCATGATCAGATTCAATGGCAGAGCAGGCTCAACAGGCCATATTGTCTTCTCCTGCTCCTATTTCTTAAGTCCTTCTGTAAAAAGATGTAATTTTTTCAAGGATTTTTACAGTGGTACAAAGAATTTCTTATCAGTTCATGATCTCTGAGGGCCCCATGAAGAAGCATAGAGTCAGTGACAGCATCTTCAGGGTTTCTACATTTATCTGTGTATGTGAGAGCTCCAGAATTTGCTGTCTGTTAGAGTAACAGTGACTGCAAACACTGACAGTTTCACTGTCATTTCAATCACAAAATCCAAGCAATTATCTTTGACAATGTAACGATGAAGACAGTTACAATATTGTTATTTTATTGCCTTGCAGATATCTGCAGAATAACCAGATCAGATCCATTTCAAAAACTGCATTTTCTGGACTTTATAAACTCAGACGATTGTAAGTAAACAATTTATATACAGTGACTTATCTTAATGCTTAGGGATAAGGTGAATAAATATTTGTATGCTTAAACATAAGCACAGGTTTAACATGATTGACTAAATGAAAAATGGTAAGGGGACACAGTTTAACCTACAGACTGCTTCCAGCGGTGAGTCAAGCATGAACAGAGCGCGTAAACCCAACTTCAGCCAAAACACATGTTGAACATGAGCCTAGCTCAGAGCCAAGAATTTATTGGTGTGTTTAAAGATGAGTGGAACAGGCTCAGTTTAAATGTCCAATTCAGCTAAACATCTACCATTCGTGTTTTAATCAACAAAAATTAAGGGCAGGATTTTCCACTCGGCATGTGGGCGTGCGCCCAACACCCCCGAGTGTGAAATAGCACACGATGACATCAGGCCAGCGTCCTAACATCCTTGCACATTTGCGCAATATTTCGGTCGGCAGCATGCCCACTGACAATTAAGAGGCCTATTAAGGCCATTAAAGTATTAATTAAGTGCTTTTTTCAATACCTGTCCGACCTTACACTTGGCGAGCGGGCGAATCAGACAGGTGGTCTTTGGATTTTTCAGGAACCCTCATCCACAGCGGGATGAGGTTTCCGTAATTAAATTTAAAAAATAAAGATTTTGGGCAGAATTTTTCAAACATACATGTTAAGGTGAGTGAGTCCACTGTGTGTACATTTCTTCCAGATTTTTAAAAACTTTATCCACTGGATTAAAATTCTTCAGCTCCCTGCCTCCAAGGAACTTTCATTGTGCGCTGCTCCACACATGAGCTTCTCAGCTCACCTTTCATGCTGGCTGGTCGTTAATTGGACAGCCGGTGTGAAATCGTGGTCAAGGACCTATCGTGGGTGGCAGGCTGTTTCCCAGCTGCTCCCGGGCCCACTCACTGCACCCGCCTGACAACACAAAAATCCTGTCCTAAATGTTTAAAGTTTTTAAAAAATTCTATCTAGCATTATATTGAAGTAATACGTTATAGTCCAACATACTCTCCCACAGACTGGTAAGATAGCTTAACTTGCACCATTGCTAGTGTACAATGAAAAAACCTAACCATCTCCCTTGACCTTCATCAGCATCGCCATATTGAATTACCCATCATCAACATCTTAGGGATCAACAATACTCAAGAGAATTAATTCCATTCAGAATACAACAGTTTACTTGATTGACACCCTTAGCATTGAAGCCTGCATCACACCCTCCATAATTGCTGCACTTTGGCTGCACGATCTTCTGCACAAATCTACCAAACTTATTTTGACATCCCCTGTATCTCCAATGACACCTACCATCAAGATAGACAAGAACAAAAGTGTTATGAGAACAGTATCAAATCCACATTCTCCTCCCGGTCTTGCATCATTCCTCCATCATCACTGAGTCAAAATCTTGGAATTCTATACCTAGTGTAATCATAGAGGCACTATGACCACAATAAGGACTGCAGCAATTTCATGCTTTCTAGTACTATCCAGAGCCTGGGAGAGAAGTCATGGGCTCTGGTACTTTTCCGCTTTCCCGGCGGGCCACTTATTCCTCACACCGCCACCCCTCCCCCACCATTTAACCCTTTCCCTCAATCATACATATTATTTTCCCCCTTTCACGATTGACACCTAGTTGCAAATATCATCTGATATATATGCCGCATGGGACTTTAATATTAAGAGCAGCAATGATATAATGCAGTGTTAGTTTGTGTATGTCATTTAGCGATCCTACTATGACTATTAAACAAGCAAAAGAGTACAAATTTTACCTTTTCAGCATCATGCCATATTATTAATTTGGTAGGAAAATATTCTATTGGTTATTTATTGAACTGCACAGATGATAACACTGATTTCAGTTACTGCCTCAGCCCTCATTAACATGTTTGCACATTGCGCCATACAAATATGGTGACAGTAAATTCATATTTGGGAGGAAGATTCAATACTTGCAACCCAGATATACTGTGAAAGATCTTTTCCATTCTATAGAAAAATTAGGATACTTTCTCCTGCCTGGGTGCATGTTACTATCCAATATAATTATTTCATAGAAGGGGTGTAATATTGTTTTATTAGTAATCTCAAGGATAGAAAGATCAAATGACTCCTGAGCAATAAGGTGTAATGATTGAACAGCATAGGTCTTCACTGTCAGTGAGAAGCATTGGAGTCCTCAGGTGCCTCTGTGCAACACAACTTTTAAGAGTCCAGAAGACAAAGATGGAATGATTCACAATTATATGCTGATCCTTGATCAGCAATTCTGAAGGCTCTGCTGGTTGCTGCTTCTTTGTACAATATGTTTTCAATATCTACTATGTAATGCAACTTTATCACAATATTTAAATACCTCAAAAATCTCATAAATGCCCCAAGATAGAGTGGGATAATAGGTACGTAACAAAATGATAAGATTGAAGTCAATTGAAAAGACCCTTGAGAATCATTTGTAGTGTAAAACAGGTTCCTGCTTCACTATGAACCCATTACGTACTGAGGTCTTAGTAATTTCACCCCTCTTAGCCTGTTCACAATAAACTTCAATTAGCAACAAAATAAACATAACTCTAGCTATTATTCAACCCTCTGTTCACAAGATAATTATGGATGACAAAGGCCATCTAACCCAACTCATCTCCTCCATCCAGAATGACATGGAAACATATGTATTAGGAGCAAGAGTAAGCCATTCAACCCCTCAAGCCTGCTCTGCCAATTCATAGCATTGCCTACATTATACCAGTGACAACAACTCAAAAATATTTAATTGGCTGTAAAGCAATTCGGGACATTGTTAAAGGTGCTGTATAAATATAAAGGTTTTGTCTTTCTTTCATTACATCTGCATGCAGTAGGCAGAGTGACTGTAGCATTGGTGAAATTGGAGGTCCAATGCTGATTCTCTAAGAGTAATTAATCATTGAACAATCAACAGATGTTAGGAAAGTGACTACAAAGTATTCACTACATTTACAAAGCAATTCAACTCTGTAGCTAATACAACCTTACCATTCTGGCTTCTCTGGCACCAACCCACAATATACCATAAATAGCAACTGCTTCTTTTATGCTAATGACGTTACCCCAGAATTACCAATCAGACATCGAACAGAATCTTAGGAAAATGCACAGGAGATTGAATTGTTGATCTGAAATTTTCAGAGAAGAATAATACAAGGTACATAAATTCAGTATGGCCTTAACTCAAGAGCTTTCCCCTTCCCTCCAGAAACTGTCATACACATTGTGTTGAACACTGTGAATTTACAGCCTAAAATGAAAAAACCTAATTAATAAAAAAGAGACTCCAACAGCAAAAAAACAGTGACAGCACCCAGCCCATGCCATGCCACCCCTGCCCCCCCACCCCATGCCATGCCACCCCTGACACCCGCCATTCCAACAGCCCCCAATATCCCCCCATCCCTCCAATGCCCCCAACATACTCCCTACCCTCCAAGATCCCCACACCAACTCCCACCCCTCCAACACCCCCAACCTACCCTTCAAAAGACCCCAATCTGCCTCTCATCACTCCAATGTCTCCCAACCTTCTCACCGCTCTCCAACACCCCGCAAGCAGCCCCCCCAAAAGAGCTCCCAACCTAATCCCCACCTCAGCAACACCCCAACCTACTGCCCCACCTGGCTAAGAGCCCACAACCTGTTTTCCACCCCTACAACACCCCCCCAACCTATCTCCACCCCTCCAATACCCTCCAAACTCCTCCCTTCCCCTCCAACACCCACAACCAACCATCTCTCCCCTCCCCCTGCATCCAATTGGCTCTGAAATAGAGATTTAACTAACCATTTTTCAACCAAAAACTCTCTCAGTTGCTTTGAGGCTGCTGCTCACCTTTGGGCAACTTTGTGGTCTTTCTGGTGGGATTTTCAAACAAAATGGAACCACGAAGCTGCCCAAAGGTCAGAGGCAACAGCAGGAACTCCATGAAATTGACCTGGTACTGACAGACCAGCTTTATTAAAAAATCAGAGCTCAGACTGAAGGTTCTGGGTTTTTTTTAAAGTCCGTTTTTCAGGTTTGTGGCTTTGCATCTAGCTGCTCAGGCTCAGGGACAACAAGAAACTCTGATTTGAATAAGGAGCCCACCATCCCCCATTCCCAGCCCCAGGCCCCAGTGTTTGACATTGTCTACATCCCCTGTCCCGTGATGTACCACCACCTCAGTGCAACTACGAATGAGCAATCAATATGGCTTTGCCTTTGTTACCCCACATGCTAAGAATGTTTATTTTTCCCACGCCATTCTCATGAGACCCTCTCGCTGTTTCTTTGGTGCCGGCCCTGCACAGCTCCTATACTCAATCATCTTTTCAGTTCTTCATATTTGCCAAATTTCTATTGTCTCCCTTTTCTTGAGACATCTTCCCTTCTTTTGAAAGTTAAAGCTGCCATCACAACTAATGATGGTCTCTTTAAATAGCATTGGTGGGGGAATCCTTCCTTTACACATGTTAAGCTGCATGAGCTTAAGAGGGGCATCAGCTGGACCATTAGGCTGCAAAATTACAGCACCAATAAATCCACTTATAATCCGCCCCATCACTAATCTTTACCTTAAATCCTTAATATATTGCTTCCCTGCTTTATGCCTATTTCTCTTAAAAGTCCTGTTTAAATCCTTTGAGAAAAAATGGGTTTGGTGTCATCCATTTTTTTTGGGTAAAATGAGAGCCCTTAGGCGAGCAAAATGGCATCTGAGGTGTGCATGCATATTTGTGACACAAAACGCACTGGAGTCTATCTTGATTCGGTTGCTATCGCTCACCTGCCAAAGGTTTGCAAAGCACAGAGATCCTGTGCAATGACGATTTGATATCAGTGCCGTGATTTTGCAGCCCAATGGTCCAGTTGATGTCCTCTCTTAAGCTCATATAGCTGAACACGTGTAAAGGGAGGATTCCCCCACCAGCACTATTTAAAGAGATCATCATTAGTTACAGATTAACTGCTGATTTATTCTGGTTCATGGTACAGTTCTACATGCTTTCCATAGTTGTGGAGGAGACCAACAGTACTCGGCTGAATGGGTCTCAAGATTCATGGTGACATGTTGTACCACCTTGTCACCATGAGGGGACAGCAATTGCCACTAATTATCAGGTGAGGAGCAAGAGCACAAAGAGGAGGAAGCGACAGAAGATGAGCAACAGGAAAGGAGGCAGCAACCTGTGTCTGGGCTTTACATGAAGAGCTAATTTGAATGCGGTGTTAGTAACCACACCCCAATTCCCCTTTCACCAACAGTTCCTCAGTTCTTAACCTCCCGATGTTACTAACCCTTTCATTGTCCGCTTGGTCACAATGCAAACCACAAAATAAACGATCCAAATAATAATCTTCTGGAGCGCAAATTGCTTGGTTGCTGCAAGTAGCTACATAGTACCCGCAGACATGATGGCAGCAGTCTGAGCCTACAAGATACCAAATTGGGCATTTTTTAAATTCATTCACGGGATGTGGGCTTCGCTGGCTGGGCCAGCATTTATTGCCCATCCCTAGTTGCCCTTGAGAAGGTGGTGGTGAGCTGCCTTCTTGAACTGCTGTAGTCTGTGGTGTAGGTACACCCACCATGCTGTTAGGAAGGGAGTACCAGGATTTTGACCCAGCTTCCATAGCAACAAGCATGGGCTCAGTTTAAGCTTCCACTGTAACTTCTGCCTGTGCTGTTATGGAAACTGAGACACCAGATGCTGCAACACATAACTAAAAGAAATTATCACTGCAGGAGTTCCTCAGGGTAGTGTCCTTGGCCCAACCATCTTTAGCTGCTTCATTAATGACCTTCCTTCCATCATAAGGTCAACAGTGGGGACGTTCGCTGCTGATCGTACAAGTTCAGCACCATTCACGACTTCTCAGATACTGAAGCAGTCCGTGTCCAAATGCAGTGAGACCTGGACAATATCCAGGCTTGGGCTGACAAGTGACAAGTAAAATTCGCACCACACAAGTGTCAGGCAATGACCATCTCCAATAAAGGAGATCCATCTATTGCCCCTTGATGTTCATTACCATCACAGAACCCACCACTATCAACATCCTGGGGGTTACCATTGACTAGAAACTGAACTGGACTAGCCATATAAATACTGTGGTTAGAAGAGCAGGTCAGAGGCTAGCAATAGTGCGATGAGTAACCCACCTCCTGACTCCCCAAAGCCTGTCCACCATCTACAAGGTACAAGTCAGGAGTGTGATGGAATTCTCCACTTGCCTGGATGAGTGCAGCTCCCACAACACTCAAGAAGTTTCACACCATCCAGGACAAAGCAATCCGCTTGATTGGCACCACATCCACAAACATTCACTCCCTCCGCCACCGATGCACAGTAGCAGCGGTGTGTACCATCTACAAGATGCACTGCAGAAATTCACCAAGGCTCCTTCGACCACTACCATCTAGAAGGACAAGGGCAGCAGATAGATAGGAACACCACCACCTAGAAGTTTCCCTCCAAGTCACTCACCATTCTGACTTGGAAATATATCGCCGTTCCTTCACGGTCACTGGGTTAAAATCCTGGAGCTCCCTTCCTAACAGCACTGTGGGTGTACCCACACCACATGGACTGCAGCAGTTCAAGAAGGCAGCTCACCACCACCTTCTCAAGGGCAACTAGGGATGAGCAATAAATGCTGGCCCAACCAGCGAAGACCGCATCCCGTAAATTAATTTTAAAAAACTGTCATGATGTTGATCACCATTTCCACTCTGGAAAGAATGGGTTCCAAGCTCTGCATTATGCCCTGCACCACGTTGGAGCTGTACTCCTCCTTGCTCCTTGAAAATGACAACAGGCTCTGTGGCTGGACTGTCAATGCATCAAGTATCCCTGTGTACATTTCCATCAGCCTTTTCCAGCATACCACCCCATTGAAGGCCTCATCTGAGTCCTCAGCAACCTCGCCGTCTGGGAAACTGGAACACATGCTTGCTCCTTTTGTCATATGGCCTGTCGGTGGCACAGTCACGCCTGGTGACCCACCATGTGCTGATTCTGTCTCTAAATTACCCTCCACATTACTTGATATGCCATTCTGCAAGTGATGGTGATTCTTCATCAGACAGCTGCTCTTACTTTCCCCCTTCAGTGAGGCTACATTGGCTGGCTAGACAGCAGTTCTTGCTTTCTGAAAGCATAAATGCTTTGGGGTAGATTGGTGTGAGGGAAGTAGTGTTGGCTAGAAAAAAGAGGTACATGGTTACACCATGCACAACTTGCACTTCTTGTCAGATTGTTGGTTGAGGGTGAAATGGGATTTGAGAACATTCAATAGGCAGGATGTTCTCAGTGACAAAATTTGCAACAGCCCCAATCACTGAATACCCAGCAATTCACACCATCTTCAAGGAGCTCAGGAGAAGCATGCAAGTTCCGTGTTGCTCCTTTCAGTTATGTGCCATTTTGCCCAGCAAGAGAGAGGGAAGAGTGTCACTGATTGTGTTGCAATGCATCTGTCTTGGCTGAATAACTGGAAGTGTATGAGAGCTGTGAGTTGTGGGTGTGAGGCTTGCAGCAGTGCTATGTGTGTGAGAATGAGGTGGAGCTTATGAATGGTGAGCATTAGTTCTGATTGTAAAAGATTGCTGATGAGTGAGGGATGGGGTATGGTGCATTGAGCAGTGTGTGTGTGGATGCTGGTGCAGTGGGCAGGAGATGGCATTTGAAGGTGCATGCATTGACCTTGATCACTCGTGTGAGGTCATTAAAGTTCTTCCAGCACCGCAGCCACATTCTTAGGGCCACACTCCTTGAATTGACCTCTGTGGCTACTTGTTCCCATTTCCTTTGCGATGTGTGCCTTAAAGGCCTCCCAACTCTTTGCAGAAACATAACATTTATCCTCCTTTCCATCTCCTGGACTAAGGCCTCCAGCATCAGTGAACTTAAGAAACCCCTCTCTAGCCTGCTACCTTATTGCTGCACTTCCTTCCTTTTCAGTTTCACCACCTGTTGCAGCCAGTATGCACCTTCCCTTTAAGAGGTGCAAGCTGGCTTTAAGAAGTGCAGGCGAACTTTAACTTTGCGCTAGCCATGCATGCAGCTAGGCCCCCTGCCAAGCATGCAGCCAATCAGCAGCATCTTTAGTGTGGGCTGCACGCCACATGGTGATGAGCAGACAGCATTAAGTTTAAGCGACTTGCATTAACTTCAGTGGGTGTGGGGTAATAATGAATTGTGATCGCCCTGCTAGAAAGCTGTTAATATACAATTTTTAGCCTGGAGTGAGGTTGAAATCAAAAGTGAGAAAAGGATCATTTATAAAATCACAAGCATTTTCCAGTCCAAAAAATGTTTCGGATCTGAACTCATGGGTGGATTTTCCCCTCATTGCACTAAGTAGGGCGGCAGGCGTAATAAACGACACTTTACCCGCCAGCCACAATGGCGGGTATTGCACTGTATTGTCCGCTTCCCGCCACATTAGTTGTGCACGCACAGGAAACATGCTGGATCGTGGACGGTGGCCTCTGATTTGCCTGCTCCATCGTGAGCTCACTGCCTCCTCACTCTGAGTGCCATATTTAAATGGCACCCTAGCACAGCTTTTTTAATGTCTGCTGCCCAGGACAGTTCCACGGAAGACATGGCTGCCAAAGGGAAGAACCATGCAGTTCCAAAATTCAGTGATGCCTCACTAGAAGGCCTGCTGGATGCAGTCGAGGCCCGCCATGATATCCGCTACCCCCGTGTTGGCTAGAGAAGGTCCATCAACCTCACCACTCCGGCTTAGCAGGAGGTGGCAGTGGTGATCAGTGCCAATGCAGCAAAGAAGAGGTCAGCCACCCAGTGAAAAAGAAGAATGAATGATCTCATCCATGCTACCAGGGTAAGTCAAGCATCTCATCACTCTCAACTCACACTCACAAGCCCATCACATATTCACTGGCATCCCACATGCTGCCAGCTCAAGAGGCATGACCACTGTCTCTCAAACACACCTTCACATCTCCATCTGGGCTTGTTTCCTCTGGAGCTTGCATCCTCACCCACCCATGGCTCCACTCACCACCCACACATGCCAGGTGTTCTTACCATCTGTCCTGGCATGCATCCTGCTCACATTATCTGTCTTTATGCAGGTCAAGCTTGCACACAATTGCAGGGAGAGGTCCCAGACCAGGTTTGGAACACCGGAATTCAAGGTCCTCACTGCCTTTGAGAACAGAACCATTGAGCTGGCTGGAGAGGAGGTTGATCATGCCTGTGCTGAGGTCAGCAGCAAACACCCACATGAAGATCTTGCAGCAGCTCATCCTTCAGACAACCATATTTTGAATGCATTGTCCTGTTTTACAGTTGCCTGCCATGCACTAATTATAGAACCATAGAAAGTTATGGTACAGAAAGAGGCCATTCAGCCCATCATGGTGCCAGCCAAAAAAGAGATAAAAAAGAAACTAGCCACTCATTTTAATCCCACTTTCTAGCAACTGGTCTGTAGCCTTGCAGGTTATAGCATTTCAGGTGCAGATTCAAGTACCTTTTAAATTAGTTGAGCATTTCAGCCTTAACAACCAATTCAGGTAGTGAATTCCAGATCCTCATCACCCTCTGGGTGGAAAATGTTTTCCTCATGCCCTCTCTCAACCTCCTACCAATCACTTTAAATCTGTGCCCCCTGGTAATTGACCCCTCAGCTAGAGGAAACAAGTATTTCCTGTCGACGCTACGTAGGCCTCTCATAATTTTGTACACCTGAATTTAAGTCTCAGCTCCTCTGTTCTAAGGAAAACAACCCCAGCCTATCCAATCTTTCCTTATAGCTGCAATTTTCAAGCCCTGGCAACATCCTTGTAAATCTTCTCTGTACTCTCTCCAGAACAATTTTGTGCTTCCTATAATGTGGTGACCAGAACTGTACACAAATTCCAGCCAGGAGCTAAGTAGCATTACATCCATGCTTTTGTATTCAATACCTTGTCCAAGAAAGGAAAGCAAATCCATTTGCTTTTTTTAACATCTTATCCACCTGTTCTGCCACATTCAGGGATCTGTGGACATGCACTCCAAGGTCTCACTCCCTTAAACCCTCTCAATATCATCCCATTTATTGAGTATTCCCTTGCTTTGTTTACACTCCCCAAATGTATTACTTCACACTTTTCCTGATTGAATTCCATTTGCCACTTTTCTACCCACTCAACCAATCCATTGATATCATTCTGGAAACAACAACTGTCTTCTTCACTATCAACTTCATGGCCAATTTTTGTGTCATCTGCAAATTTCCCAATCATGCCTCCCTCATTTAAGTCCAAGTCATTAATATACACAACAAACAGCAAGGGCACCAACAGCAAGCCCTGTGGAACACCACAGGGAAATCATTTTCCATTCACAAAAACATCCATCAACCATTACCCTTTGTTTCCTGTCACTGAGCCAATTTTGGATCCAATTCACCACCTTCCCCTGTATCCCATGGGATCTCACTTTTCTGACCAGTCTGCCATGTGGGACTTTATCAAATGCCTTACAGTAATCCATGTAGACAACATCCAATGCACTATCATCGATCCTCATTCTTATTTCTTAAAAAGATTCGATTAAGTTAGTAAGACACGATCTTCCCCAACAAAACCATGCTGACTATCCCTAATCAATCCGTGCCTTTCTAAGTGACAGTTTATCCTGTTTCTCAAAATTGATTCCAGTAATTTTTCCACCACCAAAGTCAGACTGACCGGCCTATAATTTTCAGGCCTATTCCTTGCACCCTTTTAAAATAATGGTACAACGTTCACAGACCTCCAATCCTCTGGTACCTCGCCTGTTTCTAGTGCAGATTGGAAAATAATCCTCAGAGCAACTGCTGTTTCCTCGCTGGCTTCCTTCAACAGCCTGGGATACAGTCCATCCAGCCCTGGTGATTTATCTACCTTCAAGGATGTCAGTCCCTCCAGTACTTCCTCTTCCATTGTGCTTATTGTATCTAATATTTCACACTCTTCCTCTTTAACTAGAATGTCTGCATCATCCCTCTCCTTATGAAGACAGATACAAAGTACTCATTGAGAACCCTGCCCACTTCTTCAACATCAACACGCAAGTTACCATGTACATCTCTGATAGGCCCTACCCTTGCCTGAGTTCTCCTCTTGCTCTTAATGTACCAGTAAAACTTCTTTGGATTTTGTTTATTTTACCTGTGAATATTTTTTCGTATCCTCTCTTTGCTTTCCTAATTTCCTTTTTTACTTTACCCCTGTACTTTCTATACTCCTCTAGGCTTTCTACGGTATTAAGCTTCTGTGACTGTCATAAGCTTTCTTTTTCTACTTTATCTTACCCTGTATGCTTCTGAATAACCAGGGGGCTCTAGATTTGGCAGTACCACCCTTTTTCTTTGTGGAGGCATGTCTACACTGTGCTTGTAGAACATATCTCTACTTTCTTACATAGGCACCCCTGCCAAGTGCCTGAGGCCCCCAACCAGCCAGGCCCTTAGTTCAAGCCCCGACAACACCTCAGATGAGGAACCTGAGGACAGCACCACTGGAGACCCATCACAGCGTTCACCCACACCCCTAGCAGCACAGAGACACACACCTCAGTGGGACCTATTTTTAGAATAACCTCAGGGTCACAATCTGGTGAGCATAGCACACAACCTGGTCCACAGCAGGTGGAGGTAGGGACATCCGAGGTCATCTACACTCAGAGAACTGTTGGAGGCCAGGAATCTGCGGAGATTGAGTCAGATGACAAGCCTTCGGACTCAGTCCTAAATCAGTTGGTGAAGCTGCAGTGACAATCATGGGACCTTCCAGAAGGGATGTCAGCTGCATTCCTCAGATTGCAACATACAATGGAATCTGACGTGATAGCATTGGCATGCCTGGTAGGATGGCGACCACTCTGGAGACCTTGGTCCAGGACATTGGTCCTGCACTGTTGCAGGAGCAACACTCCATCTCTGTAGCCATTGGTGGCATCCATCAGTGGCTATGCGAGAGGTGGGTGGGCACCCAGGCCTCACTCCAGTTGCCCCTTCTCCTGATGGCAGCAGCCAGGGGCCCCTGGGCACCTATAGGGTGGAGGACCAGCAGCTCGTGGGCCATACACTTAGGACTGTCCAGCTGATCCTAATCCCCTCTTCCTCTGACCACATCCGCTCCAGCTTCAAAGGCACCTGTCTCACAGGATACCCAAAGCAGGCCAGGGCCCTCCAGATCTCAGCCTTCCAAAGGGTTCCCACCAAAGTCACCACAGTCAACAGGGTGTAGCAGTCAGCAGGCTTCCTCTACTTCCACTGTGGATGTCGGCGAAGTACCCAGATGTAACAGTAGGGTTAGGAAAGTTAAAAGAAATTAAGAGCACAACAGTGGCACGGGTGTTCACAACATGTATATAATGTTCACAAATGTAAATAGAATCACATCCATTTCACATCTCCTCTTGTGTATGCCTCCTTTTATGATGAGCTGTGTTGCTGTCAATCAAGTGTGACACCATGGTCCCTTCCCCCACTAAGTACGGATGTCGCTATCATGGGTCGCTCGTCTATGTGATGTGCTTCCATATTATCACAGTATGTGGCCCTTTTTCAGATCATTCTCGTCATCACGATGCCTCGACTTTAATGTTAAGTGTGCTTGTGGAAGGAACCACGTTCACATGCTTTGCAGGGTCATGTCATGTTTACTCTTGGTTGTGTAAGATTGAATCAGAGGTGTTCCCCAATCTCATCTGCATTCTTGAAGGGTGGAGGTGTAATGCACAAGGAGAGAAATGTTCACGCATGGAGAAGGGTCATATATCGTGCAACTCCATGTGCTCTGACATCTAGCAGGGTTTTCATGCTATGAGCCCATACTCAGATCTCGTTTGCACCATCTGCCAAAGGCATTTCTGACTTTGAGCGTACATCTGCTAAGCTCACTAATAAGTGGGAGCACTTGCCACCTCAAGATGCCTAAGCTCAGCCCTTCTCAGCCACACAGCTGGTGTTCGAGCCTACAATCTTGAGCATTTCTCAACCTGTTATTTTCTGTATTACAACAAGACTCTCGTCACAATGTTGGGTTGTAGCACTGTGCGTCTCATCACCTAAACACTCACATGCTCCTGAGGCTTCGTCATCCTTCAAAGGATCAGGACAAAGTGTGCTTGATGTTAACTATTCACTCTCATATTGAAGTGCATGGTTGAAATGAGAGGAATAGCTACACTGGTGTTCATGCTGGCCGATGATGGAGGGCAGTTGCCCAAGAGGGTACACACTGCAGCTCGTCATCCTCCTCATAAAATCTAGTAGCTGTGAGGGCCTCACATACATGCCTGCCTGTCTGACCCGTGATATGGCCCCTTCCCCAACAGCCTCGGCTTCCTCAAGCTCAATACCCTCATCCACTTTTATGTCCTCCTCATCAGAGGAGACGTGCAGCTCCTCTATGTTTATATCTGGCAAGTCCTCTCCCCTTTGCAGTGCTCGGTTGTGCAGCACGCAGCAAGCCACAGTGATCCATGAGACCCTCTGGGGAGCATACTGGAATGCTCCGCTGGATCTATCCAGGCATCAGAAGCGCATCTTTAAGATGCCTCTGGTGTGATCCACCAATGTTTGGGTAGCGGAATGAGCTTCATTGTCCCTTCTCTTCGCAGGATTCTGCGGTCACTGCACAGGCTTCATCAGCCATGTCCTTTGTGGGTACCCCTTGTCACCAAGGAGCCAGCCCTGGATCCTGTGTGGTCCGTCAAAGATCTGAGAACTACCCAAGATGTATGAGTCTTGGATGTGTCCTGGGTATCTGGAGACAAGACGCATGATAATTTTCTTATGTTCACAGACCACCTATACATTGATCGGCTGGTTCGTTTCCCTGTTTATGTATTGGAGTGCCTGTTGCTAGGGAGCTTTTATAGCAACATGAGTGCAGTCAATCGTTCCCTGCATCTTTTATTTGTTCATAGGATGCGAGCATTGCTGGATAAGCCATCATTTATTGCCCATCCCTAATTGTCCTTCAGAAGGTGGTAGTGATCTGCCTTCTTGAAATGCTGCAGTTCATGTGCTGTAGGGACATCCACAGTGCTGTTAGGGAGGGAGTTCCAGGATTCTGACCCAGCGACAGTGAAGGAACGACGATATATTTCCAAGTCAGGATGGCGGGTGGCTTGGAGGGGAACTTGCAGTTGGTGGTGTTCCTATTTGTCTGCAGCCCTTGTCCTTCTAGATGGTGGTGGTCATGAGTTTGGAAGATGCTGTCTAAGGAGGCTTGGTGAGTTCCTGCAGTGCATCTCATAGATGGTACACACTGTTGCCACTGTGCGTCAGTAGTGGAGGGAGTAAATGTTTGTGGATGGGGTGCCAATCAAGCAGGCTGCTTTGTCCTGGATGGTGTAAAGCTCCTTGAGTGTTGTTGGGGTTGCACTAATCCTGGGAAGTGGAGAGTATTCCATCGCACCCCTGACCTGTGCCTTGTAGATGGTGGACAGGCTTTGGGGAGTCTGGGGGTGAGTTACTCACCACAGGATTCCTAGCCTCTGACCTGCTCTTGCAGCCACAGTTTTTATGTGGCTAATCTAGTTCGGTTTCTGGTCAATAAAAACCTGCAGGATGTTGATAGTGGGAGATTCAGTGATGGCAATGCCATTGAATGTCAAGGGGCAATGGTTGGATTCTCTGTTGTTGGAGATGGTCATTGCCTGGCATTTATGTGGCGTGAATGTTACTTGCTACTTGTCAGCCTAAGCCTGGATATTGTCCAGATCTTGCTGCATTTGGACATGGACTGCTTCAGACCTGTGGGAATCTGCAGTCTCATCAAAGCCCAGTGTTTTGGCATCCTGGTTTGCTTGATCTCTGTTAAAGCTGATATAATTGTGGGCCTTGGCAAAAAGGTCGTTTGTGATCTCATGTATGCATTTGTGCATGAGCACTTGAGAGATCCTGCAGAGGTCCCCAGTGGAGCCACGGAAGGAGCCACTGGCATAGAAGTTGAGTGCGGCCGTTACTTACCGAGCCACTGGCAATGGATGCCCATCCAGTCGCCATGGTGCCAATCCCTGGGGAATGTGGCAAATGTGAGTCACCGGATCCCTGGACATGTGGAGGTGTCAGCGACACTGTCTCTCACTCATGCAGTTAAAATGTGCAAGGTCTGTACACCCTTGGTCTTGCAATCCGCCTATGTATAACATTTCTGTGAGCCTCATCTTCTGCATCCAGTGGGGACCCTGCTATCCCTATGTCTTGAGGGATTTGATCCTCCCTTTGTTGAGCCAGGTGCCTCCATTGTAATCTTCCCCTTCTTCGCTCCTGCCTATATGTGATAATGCAGGCTCCAATAAACCCATGCTCCATCTTCCTGATGCCCTCCTCTTTGCAGTATCTAGAGAAACAGACAAAAGTCAGCATTAGTCTCCATCAGTGAATGTGAGTTCAAGGGCTTTGTTCCAGCGTCAGCAACTATTTGCCCCTAAAATCCTGGCCAGCGCAGGGTGCATTTAAAAGTGCTTCTTTCCTCCCCTCCGCCCGCCCCCGCCATTTACATGACCGACTGCTATAAGATTACTTTGGCCAGGCACTTGGATCTGCTGCTTTCATTCCAGGCACTGGGATCCTTATTCACTGAACCCCAGTACTGCACTCTTTGGAATAAACATAAGAGTAAATGTTTAGTCAGGAAATGAGATTATTTGAGTGGAGCCTGAGTCTTCTCTTCTGTGAAGCTGCGAGTGCCACACATCTCACATGCATCTGAAGCTTGTCCAGTTGCCCAGTTGCTCTGGAGTTCATTATCACTCTGGGGAATTTCCATACTGTGAGCAGGGAGTTAATACAAGGCGATCAATTAGTGCCGCTTTGCGGGATTAGTTTTGCGTGAATACACATTATTGCTTCACTTTCCTGATTCTCTGCATTGTCCTTGAAAAGCTCCTACATTTCTCAGCTGTGCATCTCTCCTCATTTCAGATTACACAGTTCATTTCAGTGCCCTTTTAATCAACCCACCTAAGTGCATGCACCTGCCCTTCCTATTTGCCCTCAGAGCCCTCACCAGCAAAGTTTCTCCTCATTTTAACTTTGTACTGCTCCATTGCTGCAGGTTGGAAGATGGTCATGCTGTGCTCTCATTGCCAGACCAGCTTGGACCCTCCCTGTGTGAGTGTGAAAACCCCTCCCATCATCTCAGAGGAGCTTAATGTTCGGGTTTCCCTCCCTCCAAGACCTCTCAATCTTCTCCCTGTACTCTTTGATCCCATCGTGATTGTGGTGGATATCCATTGTTTTCCTTCAAATATCTTGAGGTGCCTATACCCTGTGTGGACCTCACCCTTCCCTATTTTAAAAACATTTGCACAGTTAAACATATATTCCCTGGACTGGGACAAGGACAGTTGTTGCAAGGTCAACATGTAAACTGAGACGCTTCTTCACTCAGCGATGCTCCCATTCTGGCTCCAAGTGGCTTCTGTCATCCTGTAACACATTCTCTCAATCCTGGCGCTGAGGACACTAACCCCTGCAACTTCCCCCCAGTCATTTGCCTGAGTGCAATCTTCCCCACTCTTCCCTCTCCAGTGGAGCCCTTGCCATACAGCCCCTTTCCATACCTCAGGCCAGTTTCCCCTCTTCCCCAGTGGAGCCTGTGCCCCACAGCCCATGAAAACCCACCCCTGCCTTACCGCTGGTCTGGCAGATAGGTTCCCTTTGACAACCCCCTGAAAGTGATGTGGTGCTGCTTGCGATACATGGCGCTGACTACCGTAAACACTGCACAACGCAAGTTAAGGGAATGAACATCTAAGTCACAAGCTCACAAGCGCAGTGCAGGTCGCCAGCTGCACGTCGCTTGTTTACCATTGTGAAACACGTTGGCTGCAATTTTCCAGCCCCTCACGCCGACGGGATTTTCCAGTCCCGCCGATTTCAATGGCTTGCCGGCCCTGCTGCAGTGGAACCAACCTCGGCTTGGGGAGGGGCTGGAAAATTCCGGCCATCATTCTAACTTCACGCCAACGTGCCCTGATGATCCAGCATGGGGGGATGATTCCGGCGACCAGTCCTTATAATGAGATGTAAATTTATTGAAATGATGTTACCAACGTGCCGCAGAGGGAAATGCGGCCCGCCATTGAAGGCTGGAGCATGCAATTGCAAATTGGTTTCATGACGACGTGAAACCAATTTCTGCCCTTCTCGTGATATTTTCCACTCCCGCCCACAATAACACCCACCACGGGTGGGGGTGAAAAATCCCAGCCCATGTTTACTGCTGACACTGAAAAAAAGTGAAAACATCACCATAGAGCATGGTTTGAGCTGGAGTTTTACTCTCGCTTCCAAATTGTAGTACAAATGATTGTCTGGAGTCCTGGGGACAAGAATTCAACCATTTTACAAACCTTTTGTCCTAATATATTGTGGGAACACTTATAATAATTGGCTTTAATGGCGCTTAATGACAGGGTGATGATTGCTGAAAGCCTTTATTTCTGCACTATTTAATTAAACAATCATAGCAACACTGAGCCCTACTGGTGTCCAGCTGGAATTACCATGCAAGCTCTGGCCTGATATCACTTACCTTTATGTGTTAACAAATCTGCTATTTTTGCAAAGCTAGGCTTTTTCATTCCTAAAAAATTCCTGCATAAACTTTAACATTTTTGCCTCCAGCTATTTTGTCTTCTTAGGTTGTCTTTGGAAAGAATAGCTATCAACTTATTCTATTTATATTTAATGGACAAAGAGTACCTCTATTGTGGCTTTCTTTGCCTCCTTAGTAAATTTATTGGAAATATATTTTTCTTTAGGATAGTAGTCAATTAGTGACTTCATTCCTCAAGTGTTGCATCTTGCACTACAATGCAATTTAGCAATGTATTCTGGATGATTTATTATTTAAGATAAAAACAAAATACTGCCGATGTTGGAAATCTGAAACAAAAACAAAAATTGCTGGAAAAGCTCAGCAGGTCTAACAGCATCTGTGGAAAGAAAGACAGAGTAAACGTTTCGAGTCTATCTGACTCTTCTTCAGAAGTTTTTTTTGTGGTTTATTATCATCTTCAATTTTTTAACATTTATGAATCTACTATAAATAATTAAAATAGCCTTGTCTGCAAGGTTAGTTGATCGCATTTTACATTTTGTTTTCTAGGTATATCAGTCAAAATCGAATCACAGCTCTGAAACCAAGAATATTTCAAGACCTTCATAAACTGGAACTTTTGTATGTATCAACCAGTCCCAAAGTACTTCTCTACTGGCTGCAGTGTGGTACCATCAATTTTACAATATATGTTATAGCGTGATCATTTACAATTTATTTTAAATAACTTTCAAAGCATTTTTAATGAGATGTTTTTCAGTACATATTGATTAAATGGTTAATAGGATAAACATTTATTTTTAAATGGAATATTATAACCACATAGACACTTCAATTTTTAAATGTCCTTTAGCTAGTGAAGAGGTTTTTTTTGTCTGACCTAGATTTTCAATACGCATGTTAAGGGTAATTAGTTGATAAGTTAGGTACAATGCCTGACCTTTGGAATTTAAGTATTTATACTTGATTTTCTGCTTCCATATCCAGCAAACTGAAGCACCAAAACATAATGTAAGGTTAACTCATCATACCAATTAACCAGTGCAGTTAGAAATGAGGCACCTTACCTTCATGGACAAGTTTGGCATTATGGGAATAATTTTACAAAATCATATTCCTGGTGCAGAGCTTCATTACAGAGAACACATGTTGGCAATTTGGATGTGAATTTCTGCCCAAATGGATGGAAAATCATAATGTCCAGACATATTCCTGATAAGCATTCCCAGTAGGTGAAGTTCCTTGCCAGGAGTACTAATTTCTAAAATTACCCCGTACACCAACTATGGTGTGGGTGAGAGGGATAGATAGGGTGGAGGTTAGGGAAGTGATGTCATGCAATGAAATAGACAATAAATGCTGAAAAAGAGAATTATATATTTCATGTGACTTTCTGAGAACTAGCATTGCATATTGTAGCTGGCTCGAACCTTGGTACAGTACAGCATGCCTATTGATTTGTTATGAAATGATAAAATGCTGGTATAGCAATGTCATAGGATGTTATCCTGTGAAATATGATGCAATGGCTTGTCCCCTGACCCTAGCTAATTAGAGGGGCTGCTGGTTTCTGGGTGCAGGCTAAAGTGCAGGTGTGTTTTCCATATTTTTTGACCTAAAACATTAACTCTGTTGCTGTTCACAGATAATGCCTGACCTGCTGAGTTTTCCAGCATTTTTTCTTCTTATTCAAATGTGCATCTGCTTTGCAGGCACAAGGCCCAGCCAGAAATGGGTCTGCATCAGAGGGGCTTCTAGGACTATTTTAATAGCCTAGAACAGGTGCAGCACACTTCAGGGGCAGTAAATCAACATATGAAATTAAAGATATCTCTTCAGGTCCTGATGAATGCAAATATAATTTCAACAGTATAGTGTAAGAGGTTAATGTTATATATGTAAATGGACAATCTATATCATCAGTGATGTAAGATCACATGACAACAGAATATGCTGAAAGATAGATCTCTCATGCGAAGTCTTCTACTGTGCATAGTTGGTAGGATGTTCAATAAAAGGTAAAATTTACCAACAGCCTTGGCTCCAGCAGCCCCCTATCAATTCTGACCAAGGACAACCTCATCTAAGACCCACAACAATGATAACAGATGGTGACAGAAGACAATAAAGCATCAAGAGCCAAGAGAAGGGAAGGAGCAGCAGGAGAAACAATTGCAGGACAAGGACAGTGTAGGAAAAATGCAAACAGAACTCAAAGAAAGGCTAGAGTGAAGAAAAACCATGGAGAAAATCTTACCCTTACCAAAGTGCTTCAAACACGTGGAAGGCCAAGATGAAGCCGAGAAGTGGCAGAACTGGTGTTGTAGATTTATCAGGTCCATACCTGCTTTGGGATTAGCAGAGAAACATAGAAAGGAACAGATCAACACCCTTCTCTATGCCATAGGCAGTAGTGCAGATGACATAATGTTAGACAGGGTATAAATGAAGAGACAGTGACATTCAAAGAGGTTATAAAAGCCTTTGATACACGTTTCAGCATTAGAACGAACACTATCATAGAAAGGGCGAAGTTCAATAGATGTACCCAAAGATCAGGAGAGAACTCAGATCCCTGCATTAACGATTTGTATTGACTCGCTGAGATTTGTGAATATGGAGCCCTGAAAGATCAATTAATTCAGAATCACATTGTTGTAGGAGTCTTAGGGGAGACTTTATCAGATTTTCTACAGTCAAGGGAGGATTTAATGCTATCAATGGCTGTGCAGTAAGCAAGGCAGACAGGAGAGAGAAAGCAAAATTGTGTATTTATTTGAGGTGACAGGGAGGTTTCATAGAGAAAAACAACAGGCACAGTGCAGTTTATAGGACACAAGTAGCAGTGCACCTACAGAAAAACAGGGAAACAGTGAAGAGGGTGCTGTAGCTATCATTACTCAGTATTCTAGATATGGTGGGAAAAGGCTGCACTGGTGCAAAGAATGCCCCGCTCAAAATGCAGAATGCCATTCCTGTAAAAGGAGATGATGTTGAAATCTCTATGCTACGGCAAAAAGCTCCTAAAACAGAAATTTAAGGAGAAACTAATTAAAACATGTGGCATTGAAGAAATTAAAGATGAGAAAAGGCATGAAAAAAGTGCCATTCTTGGGAGAAATCACAGAATCTAATAGGAACTGTTGAAGTACAAGCATTACGTTCAACGGACATAAAACCAAATTCAAATTAGATACTGGACCAAGAGTTTCAGCTCTTTCAGACACATAACAGTTGCTAAAGCAAGACTCCCTCCATCCATCAACCATATGACTCCATGGTCCAGGAGGCATTCAGCTGAAGGTCAAGGGACAGTTGACTGCTGAACTTCAATACAAAGGAAGAGAAATCATAGAAACTTTGTATGTGATCCAAAACCAAGAGTGTTCAGTGTTAAGCCAAAAAGCTTGCACAGATCTAAAGTAAACAAATTGGGAAGCAAAGACAAACCGAAAGAATTCAGGACAGAATTTTCAAAATTATTCTGAGGTTTTGAGAAGGCTGAAACAAGTGCTCTGAAACGGCGAACCAGAACCTAATAGAACAATGTAAAAACCTCTAGGAAACCAGGCAGAAAAATTCCCATGAACTGCACATGAAGGAAACATAAGTTCTTTACCTGGAAGGGCAGCTTGCAGCAAGCAAGAAATGGATGGACAAACTTGGGCAAGAAAACAACAAACAATAACAGAATTGTCATGCATTCCTGTTGAAAAGCCTGAACAAGAGGACATAAATTTAATCGCAGTGTGGAGTCCTGTACTTCATTGATCATAACGTTTCTAACAGAAACAACACAGGGGCAATAATTAAAGGTTTGACAGCAGGAAAAAAAGCTTGTCTGTCTGCAGTTGGATGCTGTGCATGCCTCACAGGTAAAAAGATAAAAGATTGAACTTGTCAAACATTCCCTTGGTGATGTTTAATAATTTGTAGCAAAGGGGAAGTCTGATGCAGCCTACTGGAGCAAATGTTGCAGAGTTGGTAGTGTCCATTTGTCAACATTGTTTTGGAACAGAAGAAATATGAAGCAAATTAAATTGCATTAGAAACAGAGTGAATGTACCCTAGTGTTGCCTTTTGTTAAATGATGTAAGGGGAATATTTTACAACTAAAAGGTATTATGTGTTAGAAATATTTATCCGCATAATCATATTACAAAACCCAAACTTCCGCTCTTTATTTGAATTGAAATGACATTGGATATTGATTTACTAACTTTCAGTAAACTGCAAGTTAAAAGATAGTTTACTTCCATTTTAAAAGTATATTGTGTTGTATATGCAAAATAACTGTAACTAGTCAACAATTAATTGTCTCCTTCATTCACCATAAGTACAAATGAGTGTCTCGATCTTTGGCTGTCACTTTTGAGAAGCAGCAGTATTTGATTGCTTTTAGTGCAACATATTTACCACTCGACAGTTATTTGTGCTTGTGTATTATTTTAACATTTTGGTATTGAGTATTAGAAAAAGGTATTGCAGAACATTTAACACAATTAGGCATTAAATTTTATAACATGGTACATATATAAACTTTGTTTATTATAGCTACACCTTCAATTAATGCAGTGCATAATACTAGTATTGAGCTTCTAAGCATATCAATAATCTTTATTTTTCAGCTGTAGATATAGTTTCTTGAATATCAGTGACCTAGGCCATGATTTTCTGCTCCCTCCCGCGGTAGGCAACAAGTCAGGTGGGAGCAGAAAACATCGCGATAAGATAAAAATCGATTTTACATCATCGTAAAACCAGTTTGTAATCGTCTGCCTAAGGGTTGGTCTCCAGAATCATCACACCCCCCCCACCGCAACAGGGCATACGTGGGCTGGCTAGGCCTGCATTTATTGTCCATTGATAATTGCCCTTGTTCAGAGGGCATTTTAAGAGTCAACCACTTTGCTGTGGGTCTGTAGTCACATGTAGGCCAGACCAGGTAAGGATGACAGATTTCCTTCCCTAAAAGGCATTAGTGAACCAGATGAGTTTTTATGACAATGGTTTTCATGGGCTCATTAGACTTTTAATTCCAGATTTTTATTGAATTCAAATTCCAGTATCTGCTGTGGTAGGATTCAAACCCAGGTCCCCAGAGAATTACCCTGGATCTCTGGAATATCAGTCCAGCGACGATACCACTATGCCACCGCCTCCCCAATTAAACTGAAATGTTTCACAACAGTATATAAGCGATGTAGACTTAGTGACCTGCATTTCGCCTGTGACTTCAAGGTTCATTCACCTACCTTGCATCGCACAGCCCTCGCGGCAACTCAGACTCAGCGCCAGGGATTTCCGCACTCGCACGGGGAGAGTCCAAGCTGGGCTGGTAGTGAGACCTCAGCAATACCATCTTCCTACCTGCAACGATGATGCAGTACAAAATTAAAGTGAGGAGATACTCTGCTGGTCAGGACTCTGAGGGCCGATTGGAGGGAAGGTGCATGCACTGGGGGGGGGGAGGGAGTGGCAATTAAAGGGGCACCCAACTGAACTGTGCATTCCCAAATGAGGAGACATGCATAGCTGAGACATGTTAGGAGCCTTTCGATGACAATGCAGGTTGCATTGCTGGTTTCGCCACCACCTGCCGCAGACCCAGACTAGCAGCTACGTCCTTTCAGGCTCGGCCAGTAGTGGTGCTACCGCACCTCTTTTGGTGATGGACATCCAAGTCCCCAAACCAAAGTGTATTCTGTGCCCTTGCCTCCCTCATTGCTTCCTCCAAGTGGTGTTCAATATGGAGAACTGATTCATCATCAAGATACATGGTAGTCAGCAAGAGGTTTCCTTGCTCATGTTTGACTTGATGCCATGAGACTTCATGGAGTCCAGAGTCAATGTTAAGGACTCCCAGGGAAACTTCCGCCCGACTGTAAATCACTGTGCTGCCCATATCCAGGGATGGCGATGTTGGTGTCTGGGCCATGATCTGAAAGGTATGATTCTGTGAGTATGACTATATCAGGCTGTTGTGTTACTAGTAGTCAACTACAGCTACCTCTACTACAGCTCTTCACACCCTGCTTCCTGTAAGGACTCCATCCCATTCTCTCAGTTCCTTCGCCTCCGTCGCATCTGTTCCAATGATGCCACTTTCCAAAACAGTTCTTCTGACATGTCTTCCTTCTTCCTTAACCAAGGCTTTCCACCCACAGTGGTTGACAGGGCCCTCAACCTTGAACGGCCCATCTCCCGTGCATCCACCCTCACACCTTCCTCTCCCTCCCAGAACCAGGTCCCCTTGTCCTCAATTATCACCCGACCAGCCTCCACATTCAAAGGATCATCCTCCGCCATTTCCGCCAACTCCAGCATGATGCTACCACCAAACACATCTTCCCTTCACCCCCCTGTCGGCATTCCATAGGGACCATTCCCTCTGGGACACCCTGGTCCACTCCTCCATCACCCCCTACACTTCAACCCCCTCCCACAGTATCTTTCCATGCAACTGCAGAAGGTGCAACACCTGCCCATTTACTTCCCCCCTCCAAGGGCCCAAACACTCCTTTCAAATGAAGCAGCGCTTCACTTGCACTTTCCTCAATTTAGTCCACTGCATTCGCTGCTCCCAATGTGGTCTCCTCTTCACCTTCCGCTTCAGTCTGTCCGCAAGCATGACGCAGACCTCCATGTCACTTGCCATTTCAACACACCACCCTGCTCTCATGCCCACATGTCCGTCCTTGGCATGCTGCAATGTTCTAGTGGAAGCTCAATGAAAACCAAAGGAACAGCACCTCATCTTCCAATAAGGCACTTTACAGCCTTCCGGACTGAATACTGAGTTCAACAACTTCAGATCATGAACTCTCTCCTCCATTCCCATCCTCTTTCCGATCCCCTTTTTTCTAATAATTATTATATATTTTTTAAATATATTTTTCTTTTCCCACCTATTTCTATTATTGTTTTTAAATTTACTTTTAAATTTACTTCCATCCATTGTTTTACCTTTAAGCCTAATTCGATCCCCTCCCCCCCACCTCGCCCCCATTAGGGCTATCTGTCACTTGCTCATCCTGCTTTCTACCCTTAATGTCACCATTAGCACATCCTTCACCTGCTACTGTCTACACCCCTTTGACCTTTTATCAATGATATCTTTGGCAATCTCTCCTTTGCCTCCACTTATCACTGGCCCTCTATCCAGCTCCACCTGTCCCACCCCCTTAAACAGCTTATATTTCACTTCATTTCTATTTCTCTTTAGTTTCGATGAAGAGTCATACGGACTTGAAACGTTAACTCTGTCTTCTTCTTCACAGATGCTGTCAGACCTGCTCAGTTTTTCCAGCTATTTTTGTTATTGAGTGCAGAGTACATCTACCAGGATGTTGCCTGGCCTGGAGAGTTTTAGTTATGAAGAGAGATTGCACAGACTGGGGTTATTTCCCCTGGAGCAGAGGCGATTGAGGTGCATATTGAGATTGAGATTGAGGTGCCCCTATGAGGGGCATAGATAGAGTAGACAGAAAGGAACTTTTCCGGAGGGATTAGTAAATAAGGGGCATAGATTTAAGGTATGGGGCAGGAGGTTTACAGGGGATGTGATGAGCAACTTTTGCACACAGAGGGTGTTGGGAATGTGGAACTCACTGCCTGAAAGGGTGGTAGACGCAGAAACCCTCATAATATGTAATAAGTATTTGGATGTGCACTTGCAATGCCATGGCATACAAGGTTATGGGCCTAGTGCTGCAAAATGGGATTAGATAGTTAGGTACACATTTGACCCATGCATTCTCGATGGGCCAAAGGGCCTTTTTCTGTGCTGCACACCTCTGACTCTATGACCCAGCAATGTTGCAACAATAACAAATTTTACAATCATCAGTGCTATGGATGTTGGGAGGACATTACTGATCTCACTGTAGGCCTCAAATACCTAGACGTGCCACCCCAGCCTCACCGACACCAGTTGACCTGGGTGCATTGCGCCTCTCCAGCTCAAGGGCCTCCTGCTCGAAGCGGCTTAAAATGAGGAGGTGTGCCTGGCCGCCTCCAGACCTCGCATGCTGCAAGGCATTATGAGCATTCTTCTCCTGAGAAAGAGAGAACACCATTCATTTCGGCAAATTGCACATGGACTCTGCATGTACACACACACCC
Source organism: Carcharodon carcharias (assembly GCF_017639515.1). Classification (NCBI taxonomy): domain Eukaryota; kingdom Metazoa; phylum Chordata; class Chondrichthyes; order Lamniformes; family Lamnidae; genus Carcharodon; species Carcharodon carcharias. The sequence continues at coordinate 44,264,071 of NC_054477.1, read as the reverse complement.
CAACCACAGTGGGCCATATCAGGCCTCTAGTGCCTCCTCTCCCCGCTACTACTGATCATTCACACAAAGATAGTACGTCTGCTCCCAATGGCCCCCTGGACACATGCTGCGTACATGACTTTAGGAACCACACGGTATTTGCTCCCATAGCAAGGATGTGTAACTACGTGAAGCGTCAAGGGCAGCAGATGGCTCTTGGCTACGAGATCTTGAGGCTCCCCTTCCACAATCTCATCACCCTGAATAGGGCATGTGTTAGAGTTCTGAGTATGCACCTAGCTGCATCTCCTGCAGGTTGCCCCCAGACTAGTCATGTGTGACTAGGAGCAACACATGGTGAGGTGGAGAACTCATCTCCTCATGAACCACTCAGGCTGATCTAAGCATGGGCACTATCTGCTTGCCCACCCAGTGAACGGAAAATTCCCTACATGATTCAATGTAGTCATGACAGTGAGACTTGTGGGGGTGGTGGGGTGCAGATGCTGCAGAGGCTAAGGCTACCTGTTGAGTTAAATGCCCAATGCCAACATGGTACTCACCCTGCCAGAGCGCAACAAATCGTTGAAGCACTTACTGCACTGGATCCAGGTGCGCCGCACCACGTCGCAGGAGCTCACCACCTCCACCACCTCCTCCCAGGCACATTTCGTCATGCGGGGGACTCCTCCTCCCATCCTGGGGGATCAACGCCTCCCGCTATGCTGCCACCTCTTCGAGGAGGGCAGCAAGGCATTCACCTGAAAAACGATGGGCTCATTGGCCCCCTGCCGACCTACTCTGCAGCCTGCCCTGCTCCTGTGGCAGATCCTGCAGCCTGGCCTGCTCCTCTGCCCTTCCCTCTAGCCTGGCCTGCTCACCCGACCCCCTGTGGTGCGCCCTCGAACTGGCCATTGTGAGCAGCCTACAAAAGGCTGCCAGGCCTTCTTTTAAACAGACTGCCGGGTCGCCATTGGACCCGACAGTCTGTGCACGCCCACCGCTGCCTGCACACTCCTGCTACCCACAGGAGTCGGCAAATACGCTGGGCTACCCACGTAAAATTGGCCTGCCCGTGTAAAATGGCGGCGCGGACTCGATCACAGGCAGCAATCAGGTCCGCGCCCACCCCACTCTCCCCCCTAAAACGGAAAATTCTGCCCCATGTATTGAACAGAGTCAGCATGGATTTATGAAAGGGAAATCAAGCTTGACAAATATACTAGAATTTTTTGAGGATGTAACCAGTAGAGTTGATGAGGGGGAGCGAGTGGATGTGGTTTATTTGGACTTTCAAAAGGCTTTTGACAAGTCCCACATGAGATTAGCGAGTAAAATTAAAGCACATGGGATTGGGGGTAGTGTATCGAGATGGATAGAAAACTGGTTGGCAGACAGGAAACAAAGAGTAGGAATAAACGGGTCTTTTTCCGAATGGCAGGCAGTGACTAGTGGGGTACCGCAGGGATCGGTGCTGGGACCCCAGTTATTCACAATGTATATTAATGCTTTAGTTGAGGCAATTAAATATAATATCTCCAAATTTGCAGATGACACAAAGCTGGGAGGGAGGATGAGCTGTGAGGAGGATGCAGAGATGCTTCGATGTGATTTGCACAAGCCGAGTGAGTGGGCAAATGCATGGCAGATGCTGTATAATGTGGATAAATGTGAGGTTATTCATTTTGGTAGCAACAACAAGAAGGTAGATTATTATCTGAATGGCTATAAATTGAGAGAGGGGAATGTGCAACGAGACCTGGGTGTCCTCCTACACCAGTCGCTGCAGGTAAGCATGCAGGTGCAGCAGGCAGTAAAGAAGGCAAATGGTATGTTGATCTTCATAGCCAGAGGATTCGAGTACAGGAACAGGGATGTCTTGCTGCAATTGTACAGGGCCTTGGTGAGACCACACCTGGAATATTGTGTGCAGTTTTGGTCTCGTTATCTGAGGAAGGATGTACTTGCTATAGAGGGAGTGCAGCAAAAGTTTACCCGACTGATTCCTGGGATGGCGGGACTGACATATGAGGAGCAATTGAGTCGATTAGAATTATATTCGCTGGAGTTCAGAAGAATATGGGGGGATCTCATAGAAACCTATAAAATTCTAACAGGACTAGACAGGGTAGATGCAGGAAGGATGTTCCTGGTGGTGGGAGAGTCCAGAACCAGGGGTCGCAGTCTGAGGATATGGGGTAGAGCAATTAGGGCTGAGATGAGGAGAAATTTCTTCACCAAGAGTGGTGAGCCTGTGGAATTCATTACCACAGAAAGTAGTTGAGACCAAAACATTGTATGCTTTCAAGAAGGAGTTAGATATAGCTCTGGGGGAAAAGGAATCAAAGGGTATGGGGAGAAAGCGGGAGCAGGCTATTGAGTTGGATGCTCTGCGATGATCATAATGAATGGCGGAGCAGGCTCGAAGGGCCGAATGGCCTACTCCTGCTCCTAGTTTCTATGTGTTTAATAGGCTTGAATTAAATAATTAAACTGTTGTAGAATTAAATTCTAGCTATGCTAAAGACTAATGATTCAAAATGCCATGTGGTTCAAAATAAAATGCCAACTGGCGCTTAAAAAGCATAGTTTTACTGACTTTTGGAGACTCAAATGATTAATACTTAGGAAAGCAACATAATAATTGATTTAGAAATGATACAGCCAACACATTGTCTTAGAGCTCCGGCATCTCAAAATTTGGTATTTCACCCCAATTAAAGAGCCATGTTTTGCACCCACTGCAGCCAGAACTATCTGCGGATAATCTGTTTCAGCCTCTTTCTGAGGCCCCCACCAGAACAGAAACCAGTCTTCGGTTAATTCTATTCACTCCAGGTGATATCAAGAAGCAGATGAGTGCACTGGATACAGCAAAGGTTATGGACCTTGACAACATCCTGACTATGGTGCTGAAGACTTGTGCTCCATTACTAGCCATGCCTCCAGCCAAGCTATTCCAGCTACAACACTGTCATCTACCTGATAAAGTGAAAACTTGTCTATGTATTTCTTGGTCACAAAAGCAGGACACTTTAATCCAGTCAGTCACCACTGCATCAATCAATTATCAGTCAAGTGATGGAATGGGTCGTTGACACTCACTCACCAATAACCTACTCACCAATCCTCGGGTTCCACCAGAAGCACTCAGCTCCAGACCTCATTACAGCCTTGATCCAAACATGGACAGAAGAGCTGAATTCCAAAAGTAAGAATGGCTGCCCGTGATATCAAGGCAGAATTTAACCAATTGTGGCATGAAGGAGCCCTAGTAAAATTGAAATCATTCTATTTTTCTATTTTTACTTAGTTCTGTTGAAGAGTCATACGGACCCAAAATGTTAACAGTGTTCCTCTCCGCAGATGCTGCCAGACCTGCTGAGTTTTTCCAGGTATTTTTATTTTTGTTTTGGATTTCCAGCATCTGTAGTTTTTTGCTTTTATCTTATTGAAATAATTCAGAATTGGGTGAAAACTCTCCACTGACTGGGGTCATACCTAGCACAAAGGTTGTGATTGTTGGAGGCCAATTATCTTAACCCCAGAAGATTCATTATATCAAAAAATGATATTTGAATCTACAGGCTGGAAACCCCAAACTGTTTTTTTTAAGACCTAAAGCTGCATTCCAGTGACTTGCACATGAAGCCAAGATGGCTAGACAATTTACATCACTGTGCCCTCCACATTCCAACCCCAATGAGACGAAGTTACCTGTTCAGAAAAATCCCATCAAAGACAATGACCTCAGGGGAATATGAATGACCCATAGCTCTTAGTCCATTAACACAGTGTCCAAATATTCGTCTGAGTACTTAAATGAATGGAGATAAACCATTAGGTATAATCACCAGGCTGAGAGAGGGAATCCTAGACATGATCTGATCAAGTTACAATTGGAATACACTGGGTATGACTTTATTTGGATCACTGGGCAGTTGGAGAGGGGAAGTTATGTGACAAGCCCACCCTTTGTGTGTTTTAAGCACCTACTTTCTTTGGAGCTGAGACACTAAAGGAACAAGACCCAGAGTGGACTCTTTTCGCTCTCTCTCTCTCTTTCTCGCTCTCTCTCTTTCTACCCAACTTGTAAGTCTTTGAACACTGCCTGCTGATTGTGTCTACTCCAAACTGCTATCGACAGAGCTTCTTAAAAGAAGTCAACTCAGCAGTACTCTCTCCAGAAGAACAGATAAACCATCTGTCTGCATCTTTAGCTTGCCAGGATGCCGGAAGTATCAGGACCACCGGGTGAAAGCAGCAGGACCACCCAGTTCAGCCTGAAGCCAGCCAAGTCACCAACCTCCATGAACTGTATACCTCTTTAATTTTATTGGACTCTAACTTGCTTAATCTATCCTTCCCCACTCTGTAATCTATTTGTATGCATGCAAATTTTGAGTGTGTGTGTTGGTGTCTGCTTGTTTGGCATCCTATGCCCCACCTTAAACATTCATTAATTCCATCACCGGTGCATCAAGGCAGCAGTGTGTACCACCTATAAAATATGCTTCGGCAACTCACCGAAGCTCCTTTAACAGCGCCTTCCAAACACCCAGAAGGACAACAGCAGTAAATGCATGGGAACACCACCATCTCTAAGTTTACCTTCATGTCACACACTATCCTGACTGCAAAATATATTGCTGTTTCTTCATAGTGGCTGGATCAAAGTCCCTACTTAATGGAACTGTGGGAATACCTTCACCATATGGAATTCAACAGTTCAAGAAGCACATCGAAACCACCTTCTCAAGAACAATTAGGGATAGGGAATGTATGCTACCATGAGCAATGCCCACATCCAGTGAATGAGTAATAAAAAAAGGTTCTATTTGGCAGAAACTTTTCAAAACATGTATACAAGTTGGTTCTACTCAGAAGAATTGACCCTTCAGATGGACATATACTATTAGAGTAGATTTTATGGATTTCCACTCCTGGTGCAGATCTTTATCCATGGGACCCAACTTCAGGAAATCACGTGTGTTTCCCATCACTTTAATTGTTTTAAATTAATGGACTAAAAAAAAACTGAGGGGGCTGCCTTATTTGCACACAAACCTCTCCAACTGATTTTCCTCTATGCACTGCACTCAAAAATCTCATGCACCCAAGTGCAGTAGCAGGAAGCTCTGCAGCATGGCATTAACTTTTGCCTCAACCCAGCTCCAAAATCCTTTATGTATCCTCTAAAACTTGATTATAGCCACAGTAAGGAAGATGGAAGCGTTCAAAACTCTGGGTCATAAATATAAGATGGTCAATATTAGATCCAACAGGGAATTCAAGAGAAACCTTTTTACACAGGGCATGGTTAGAATGTAGAACTGACTACCACAAGTAGTTAGGCTGAATATCAAATGTATATTTAGTGGAAAATAGATAAACACATGAGAAAGAAGGAATAGGAAGAGACGACCAGGATTACATGAAGAAGGGAGGGAGGAGGCACATATGGAGCATAATCACCAGAATGAACCAGTTGAGCTGAATTGCCTGTTTCCATGCTGTACATTCTATGTCATGCTATGTAATATGCAGCTTAATAAAATCTAAACCTTGCACATTTTGCCCAGCTTGCTTGAAATACTATAATTTTTTTCAGATCTCTTGATGACAACTTAATATCAAAAATCTCACCACGTTTATTTATTGGACTAAAGTCTTTGCTTGTTTTGTAAGTATATTTTTTCACTCTTCCAATTTAGGTAAACATTTTGAGGGTTTTCTTTCTGAGAATGTGAATTTATTGCAGTTTTTGTTTTGGAGCTCTTGACATCCATTCTTTCTCAAAGGTAGTCAGATGGCTGTAACTGATTTACTGATGCCATTGTTCTGAATAAGGCTGGTTTATTTTAACATTTCTCTGTTGTATTTAGCATATGTTGCAGAATGCATAATGATACAAGATGTATAGCTCACATGAAAGAAATACACAGAGTTCAATATTTCTGATGAGCCATTTTGTTTACTCTGTTGGAGTTACTTATTTCACCTTTAAATGAACTGCTTGCCACTGTGCCTACAAAATAAATATTCAAACAAACCCTCTAACTTTTTGAGAATTGGACCAGTTATTTCTCTCATCTGCTTACCTTTGCAACCATGACCAGAGAGGGCAGTATCACCTGAGATTCAACAATGCCACTTTGTTCCTCCAATCAGATCTGCCTCAGGAATTCACATTGGAGGCTGTGCATATATCAGCCAATTTGTTTTGCCTCTGTTGCATCTTTCCCACTCTCACTCATGTTGCAGCCCTAAATAGGCCCTGTAGAGTACGAAATCATACCAGGCATAGCTGATATTTATGTCAAATATGTCAAGCTACAAAACTGAAAATCTGGCATAGCCATGCAAAAAAAAAACAACTCAAAGATAGCCCTGGGTAATAAAACTATCATGGGTAATATAAAATTTACAATGAAACTATAACTAACATTCCTTCACTTTATTGGAGGAAAACACAAAATAACTACAGAGAATTACATGGAAATTACAACATGAAAAATAGGCCATTTGACCCAACCATTCCAAGTTAGAATTTATTCTCCATGTGAGCTGTAGTAATAATTCCAAATTCTTGCCTTACTTGCATATCCCTTCATCCTTTTGTCTTTGATCACCAACTAACCTATTACTAAAGTTATCGTGATCTCTCCTTCACTTAGACCATGGCAGCAGTCCTACAGGTCAGATGTGGCTACATAGTCTTCCAATTAACTTTATCTGTATGTAGTCTTATCTTCAAATAAAGAACCCACTTTATTTTTTTTTACCAGTCCTTGTCGTATGAATAGTATGCTTGCAATAAACCGAAGAATTCAACAACAACCCTCTTTCAGTTCCCTTTTCTAAATTGTTTATATTTAATCATGTATTTACGCCCCCTCGCTAATCAACTCCTCAACCACTGGAAACATTTTGGGGCCAAAATTATGCCTTGTTATGCCCCTTTTACAGGTGGAAGAGAATACAATGAGAGCCAATTTCATGGACAGATGTTTCTCATGCAAAGGATGCCTGGGAGACATCTGAGCCAATATTGGGTTAGGCCATTTTTCAACTTTGGCAGCTACCAAAAGAAGGTATTATGTCCCTTACAGTATTGAGCTGAAAAATTTCAGAATTAATATGTCTGCCCTATCTTCAGCACCCATTTCAAACCGAAAAATAAGGATGGGTCAAGTGACCTTCCTCATTTGTATTTTTGTGCTACTTCTTTGTTCTGCAAGTGAGAAAATGTTTAGTTTCCTAGCTCAGCATACTGTAGTAAATCTGGTTATTTTTTAGATCCATGGTTAACAACTTACTGGAAAAACTGCCAACAAGATCAATATGTGCTGAAATCCCAAGTGTGTATTGGCTGTGAGTGAATATAATTTTTACTTGTTTAGAAAGTTAGTATGTTTCTTTCTGACATAACTAGCATTTTTAGATCTTTCAGACAATACTTTTTTAAATTCAATGGGCTGAATTTTGCCCTTGATGGGTGGACGGGCCCGACCGACTCGGCGGCAGGCAGGCAGCTGATCGCCACCGCCGAAACAGGCCCCGCCGCCATTTTAATTGGGCAAGCCAATTAAGGCCCCCCCAGCGTGACACCCGTAGCACTTCCCGTGCGGGCAGGGGGATTTCCCAAATGTGAGAGTGCGCTCTTTCGTGCATGCGCACAAAAGAGTGCACATTTCCCTGAGGCAAAGTGCTGCCTCAGGGAGATTGCTGAAAGGTTGACAAAGTTTAAAAGTAGAAAAATAAAAAAATCATTAACATGTCCCCTCGTGTGACAATGTTATTAAACTTTTTTAAAACAGACATGAAACCCCATCCCGCCTGTTGATGAGGTTTCATACTTTATCAGAAGCCTGCTGGGGCTCCTGGCCTGCCTGCCAGCCTTAAGGTTGGACGGGCAGGGCCTTTAATTGTTTTAACTACCCTGTCAATGGCCTCAATTGGCTGATTGCACTGTCCGCCCGCCTTCCTGAATATTTAAATGGGGCAGGATGATTTCAGGGGTTTGCCCCGACGTCATCCTACGTCATTTTTGCATCAGCAAGCGGGCCCTGCCGCCAGCTCGCCTGTGGAAAAATTCAGCCCGATATGTAATGTGGCTGTTGCTGGCTAGGCCAGAAATCATTGCCATTGCTTATTACCGTTGAAGAAGTGGTGGTAAGCTGCCTTCTTGAACCTCTGCAGCCCATGTGGTGTAGGTATATCCACAGTACTGTTAGGGAGCGAGTTCCAGGATTTTGACCCAGTGATAGTGAAGGAACGGTGATATATTTCCAAGCCACAATGGGAGTGGCTTGGAGGGGAACTTTCAGGTAGTGGTGTTTCCAAGTGCCTGCAGCCTTTGTCCTTCTAGATGATGGTGGTCGTGGGTTTGGAAGGTGCTGTCTAAGGGGCCTTGGTGTATTTTTGCAGTGCGTCTTGTAGATGGTACACACTACTCTCACTGTGCGTCGGTGGCGGAGGGAGTAAATGTTTGTGGATGGGGTGCCAATACAACAGGCTGCTTTGTCCTGGATGGTATCAAGCTTCTTGAGTGTTGGAGCTGCATTTCCCCAGGCAAGCGGGGAATTCCATCAAACTCCTGACTTGTGCCTTGTAGATGATGGACAAGCTTTGGGGAGTCAGGTCAGTTAGTTTCTGCAGAATTCCCAACCTCTGACCTGCTCTTGTAGCCACAGTATTGAGATGGCTAGTCGAGTTCTGTTTCTGGTCAACGGTAATCCCAGTATGTTGATAGGAGGGGATTCAATGATGGTAATGCCATTGAATGTTAGAGGGCAATAGTTAGATTCTCTCTTGCTGGAGATGGTCAATGCCTGGTACTTCTGTGGCATGAATGTTACTTGCCACTTGACAGCCCAAACCTGGTTATTGTCCAGGTCTTGCTGCATTTGGACATGTACTGCTTTAGTATCTGAGGAGTTGTGAATGGTGCTGAACACAATACAATCATCAGCGAACATCCCCACTTCTGACCTTATAATAGGAGGAAGGTAGTTGATGAAGCAGCTGAACATAGTGGGCCTAGGACACTACCCTGCAGTGATGTCCTGGAACTAAGATGATTGACCTCCAACAACCACAACCATCTTCCTTTGTGCTAGATATGATTCCAATTACAGAGACATTTTCCCCTGATTCCCTTGACTCCAGATTTGCTAGCGCTGCTTGATGCCACACTGGGTTAAATGCGGCCTTGATGTCAAGGGCATATACCATTATTTTCTAAACATTTATTGTGGTCCAATTAATCCTATTATATCTGTGCTAAAATGTTTTTGATTCCAACTTTTTAGAGATTTTGACAATAATCGCATCAAGTCCTTAGATTATTCAACTTTCCTGAAATGTGATAAACTGATTGTGCTGTAAGTATATTTATGCAGAAGTATCTATTTGTAAGCTAAAACAGTGGGAGAAGTCCACAAAATAGTAAAGTCCACTCATCCACTTTATTATTTGTTGGTGCTATTATAGGAATTAGGATGAGAATATCTGAGAATTCACTGTCAGAACTGTTGATTTACAGTGACTGAACAATTCAAATTATTTTTATTACATGGCATACTGAGATTTTTAGCCAGTACTTTTGGCATTACATTCTGCAATTCTGTCCATTAATAATTCGGAATACTGGCTTTTCCTGACTATATAAATCAAATTATATATTTATTACATAGGACTGTGAGATTTGATGGACATTTATCTGGTATTTTGGGGATTATATTCCATTCATTTTTCATTGAAAATGGCAAATCAATGTCTTTGAACATAATCAATGGTATTTCACACATATTTGATGGTGGAATGTGTCTTTTTCAGATCTCTTTTTAAGATTGTTCATGGTATGATTTTTGAGAACAGTGATTTCATCCTTGTTCTATAATTTCAATATTGCAGTTATCACAACCATGCTGATATTCCTGAAAGAGAAAATAGCAGTTAAATGCAAATTCAATACATGGTGCAGAAGTTTAAGGATGTTAGGTTATATGCCAAACCATAGATTGTAGCACGAAAAATTAAAATGAACAAATAAATACAAAATCTGATAATTAGGTAAAAGTTCGTAATGAAAAGTAATTTTATTCTCTCATGGTCTCAGGGGTGCAACAGCTGTGGAAATCTCATTGGACAGCCAATTCATTTGGGGCATAAGCTTGGTTCATTCATGTAGCTTAACAAAATTAAAAGGAAATGTTGCTAAATCTCTCACTTTAATCTATCCTGCCAGATGAGGGAGCCATGTGACTTAGGAATACTTGCCCTTACCAGAAAGAAAAAAACAGTTCAGACCAGCACTCTTATTTCCCATTTTTTACTGGTGTTCCATTTTAAGGTATATGAGACCAATTTGGCCCAGTATTCTTATTTCCCAGTTTTTGCTGTTTTTTCCTTCTGGGTAGGCTGACATGTACCCTTTTTCTTTACAATTCCTGTCTTGTTTTGCCTTTACAATTCTTGTCTTACCCATTTTTCACCTCCCACCTGGTTGGGAAGGGAAGTGGTGTCGAAATAAGCTTGCTGGGTTGCTGCAGTACATCTGAAAGGTAATACATACTGCAATCACAGTGCACTATTGTGAAGGAGGTGGGTATTGATTTCAGTGGCAACAACATTAATCAAATGAACCATTCTGTCCTGGATGGCCTCCTTGATTGTAGATGAAAACAAAAAGTGCCAGAAAAACTCTGCAGGTCTCACAGTTTCTGTGGAGAGAGAAAGACAGAGATAACGTTTTGAGTCCATATGACTCTTCTTCAGATCTAAAGGAAGATAGAGATGTGGTGAAATATATATTGATTAAGTGGGGTGGAACCGGTGAAGCTGGATAGAAGACCAGTGATAGATGGAGGCAAAGGAGAAATGGCAAAAGGTGTCATAAACAAAAGGTCAAAGAGTAGTTAACGGTGCTGGTACTGGCTACGTGAGGTGCTAATGGTGACATTAAGACAGCAAAATGTGATAATGGCAGGACCAGGATAAGCATTCTGGAAAGTGACAGATGGCCCTAGCGGGGATGGGGTGGTGGGAGGGGACAGTGGTGGGAAGAAAGATTGAAAATAAGCTAAAAGCTGGGGATAAAACAATGATTGAAAATGGAAATTAGTTTTTAAAATAATAATGATGAAAATAAGTGGGAAAACAATTAATTTTTTTTTTAAATTAAAATGAATATGGTAAAAAGGGAGATGAAAAAAGGAGGGGTGAGGATGGAGGAGAGAGTTCATGGTCTGAAGTTGTTTTACTCAATGTTAAGTCTGGAAGGCTGTAAAGTGCCTAATCGGAAGATGAGGTGCGGTTCTTCCAGTTTGCGTTGAGCTTCACTAGAACATTGCAGCAGGCCAAGGACAGACATGTGGGCATGAGAGCAGAATGGGGTGTTGAAATGGCAAGCAACAGGAAGGTCTGGGTCATGCTTGCGGACAGACCAAAGGTGCTCACAAAGCAGTAACCCAGTCCGTGTTTGGTCTCTCCAATGTAGAGGAGACCACATTGCGAGCAGCGAATGCAGTAGGCCAAATTGAGGGAAGTGCAAGTGAAATGCTGCTTCACTTGAAAGGAGTGTTTGGGCCCTTGGACAGTGAGGAGGGAAGTAAAGGGGCAGGTGTTGCACCTTCTGCGATTGCATGGGAAGGTGCCTTGGGAAGGGGTTGAGGTGTAGGGGGTGATGGGGGAGTGGACCAGGGTGTTCCAGAGGGAATGGTCCCTCTGGAATGCCAACGGGGAGGAGAAGGGAAGATGCATTTGATGATGGCATCATGTTGGAGTTGGCGTAAATGGCGGAGGATGATCGTTTGAATGTGAAGGCTGGTGGGGTGAAAAATGAGGACAAGGGGGACCCTATCATGGTTCTGGGAAGGAGAGGAAGGTGCGAGGGCAGAGGTGCGGGAAATGGACTGGACACGGTTGAGGGCCCTGTCAACCACCGTGGGTGGGAAACCTCGGTTAAGGAAGAAGGAAGACATGTAAGAAGCACTGTTTTGAAAAGTGGCATCATCAGAACAGATGCGACAGAGGCGAAGGAACTGAGAAAATGGGATAGAGTCCTTACAGGAGTCAGGGTGTGAGCAGCTGTAGTCGAGGTAGCTGTGGGAGTCGGTGGGCTTGTAATGAATATTGGTGGACACTATCGCCAGAAAATGGTGGGGTGAAAAGTGAGGACAAGGGTGAGGGTGAGGACATGTTGTCTGAAGTTCTGCTGAAGGCTGGTATGGGCTCCTTCATTATCAGAGAAATTGTAATTGGAGCTGAATTCTAAATTATAAGACAATCTTCAGTGAATAAACCTTACTCAATCTATTTCCTCTCTGAAGAAAAGTCATTGATGATGTAGCTGAAGGTGTTTGGTTGAAGAACACTCCACCGGGAAATGCCTGCAATCGTGTAACAAAGCAGAATATGCTGGAAATACTGAACAGTGTGCCAGAATCTCTAGAGACAGACTCACAATTAACATTTTAGGTTGATAATCTGTTTTATTTCGGGTTTCCAGCATTTACATAGTTTTACTCATGCAATTATTTCCTGAAGTTGCAATGACTGACCTCCAACAGCCATGACCATCTTCCAATCTATCAAGCATGGTTCCTCACCAAGTGTTTCTTGGTGCTATTTTAGGTCAAATATTGTCTTGAGAGTGGTTACTCTCATCCATTATCTGGGATGCAGCTGTTATGTCCATGTCTGGATCTTTATCCCTTCACGGGATGTGGGTGCCACTGGCTAGGCTAGTGTTTATTGCTCATCCCTGATTGCCCTTGAGAAGGTGCTGGTGAACTGCTTTCTTGAACTGCTGCAGTCCATGTGGTGTAGGTACACCCACTGTGCTGTTGGGGAGGGAGTTTCAGGATTTTGATCCAGCCACAGTGAAAGAATAGTCTTAGGGTGTTGTAGTTCAGGAACAGAACTCGTTCCAAGTCAGGTCTGTGAGTGGCTTGGAGGGGAACATGTAGGTGGTGGTGTTCCCATGCATCTGCTGCCCTTGTCCTTCCAGGTGTCAGAAATCACAGGCTTGGAAGGTGCTATTAAGGGTGCAACGAAGTTAGCAGCTGAGTGGTTCAGGTAGAACCCAAACTGAGCATTAATGAGTAGCTTATGAGAGAGTAGGTGTTGTTTAGTGGTGTCATTGATGACCCCTCCATTACTTTTACTGATGATAAAGAAAATGCTGATTGGATAGTAATTGTGAGGTTAGATTTATCAGGAATTTTTTAATAGGGCATACCAAGGCAATCACCTGCTTGACCCAGTATCATAGCTGCACTGGAACAGTGTAGCCAGAGGGCAGATAGTTCAGGTAAACAAATATTCAGCATATCTCCAGGATGTTGTTAGGATTTTTACTGTGTCTAATGTACTCAGCCATTTCTTAATGACACAGAGTAAACAGAATTGACTGGACATTGAGGGAGGGGAACACGGGAGGAGGACAAGTAGGGTCATCCATTCTGCCTTTTTTCCTCGCCTCTTCTACTCACTTGCCAGGCTGAATCATAGTTAAAGATAAGGATACTCATGGAGACTTCAGCTCCAGTTAATTGTTTGACATTCCATCACCATTCTCAGTTGTAGGACTGGAAAGTTTTACTCTGATCTTTTTCATTATTGAACAACTTGGCACTCATTACACTGTTGTTTTTGGCATTTGGCATGTGGAAGTCCTCTGTTATAGCTCCACTAAGATTGATACTATTAGGTCACTGCTACCAGTCCTCTCATGGACAAATCTGTTTTACGCAGGTAGGTTGGTGAGGGTTAGGATTAGGGGAAAAGTGGGTTACTTACTTATGTTGGTTCCTCACCACTTGATGCAGACCCATTCTGATGGTTATATCGTTTTAGGAATCGGTCAATGATGGCATTAACAAACCACTGTTTAGCTGGACATTAAAATCACCCAGCCATAATATATTTTGTGCCCTTGCATCCTTCAACATGAATGAGTACTGAATCATCAGGTGAGGGCTGTGGTGGGTGGAAAACAGGAGGCAGCTAGGAGAGCAGGAAGAATGAAGTTTCCAGGTGACAAAGACATGGATGAGAATTTCAGTGACAGCTGGGCTGAAGCAGGTGCGGATGTTGTGCAGGTGGAAATAGGTGGGTTTTTTTGTCATGGAGAGCAAATGAGGTTAGACACTTGGAGCTGAATTTTCACTCCAGGATTGGGAGTGCAGTCAGGAAAATTCCTGACTCCGCAAACCAGACTTGAGAGAAAGTTTCCCGAACAGTTGGGTTTTCATTCCGGCTGGACGGCTGCTAACTGGAATCCAGCTCACCGCCCCAAAAAAGAGTTTGGAGGCAGCCACAGGTGCTGCTGACTGCTGAGTTTGGCTGGTTAAAAGGCTGGCCTCGATGCTCTGGGACTTCATCCCAGTTTTAACAAAAGCAGTAAAACCAAAAACAGCCCTTAAGCCCTCACCCTTCACACTCCCTCAACGTGTATACATTCCCCATGCTCCATCCATGCCAACTCATGCCGCTTCATGCTACTCACCCACCACACCCTCATGGCCTCTCTTATCCTCCATGCCAACCCATGACCCCCCACTCATCCCCATAGACCTTTGTAGACTCTATGCTAACTTAGTGTCAACTCATGCCAACCCATGCCCCCGAATCATCATCCTTTGCCCTTATACAGTCCATGTCAACTCACCCAGTATCCCATAAGGGGACACCTCAGTTGCCATGGTGAGATGAAATAAAATAAATTCCTGAGTATCTATTACAGACTTCACCAATATAGTTTAGGATAAACATATCAATTTGAATTAATAGAAATACAGTTGTGTTTTTTTCATTGATAGGTACATTCAGCAGAATGAAATTACAACCATTTCAGAAAAGACATTTGCTCCACTACATAAATTGATAGAACTGTAAGTTTGCATGCTTTCTAATATCACCTATGCAACTTTGCCTTTTCTGATGTGTGTGTATATAAACATTCTTAACTTTTGAAATACCAGCTGAAGTATCTAGCTTTTACCCTTGGTGATAATGCCAGCATGCTTCTTATTTATCAAAGCTAAAAAAAGACTTTTTCCCATCAGTAAAGTGTTTTACCCTAGATAATAAGGTAAAGGGAGGATAGAACAATCAGGAATAGGTGAACAGTCACAGCACTACATTTATTGCTTACATAGACTTTATTTCCTGTCATTACTGCTGAATTTCTGACCTAAATATCATTTATTGATGGTATGTGAATAGGCCAATTTGGCCAACCTCAGGAGAAAATAGGCCAAATGGTAGGTAAGCACACTTACTGCCATTGCTGGAAAGTCTAGCATTGCATCTCAAAATGTTCATCTCAAAAATACCAGATATTTGATCAATTTTGAAATACAATCTAGTCCATGAACATTTTCAATGCCTGCAGGTGATTTATCTGTCGTTTGATTGCCACCTTTGTAACTTAAAGCCTTTTAGCAGACACAAAGTCGCACACAAAGATTTCAGTTACCATCGTGCAGTGCAAGGGATTTAATTTCATTATGCTTTTTTCTCTTAATTTGGTATGAATTTTCTAAAATCCTAGTGTTTCCAAAATCAGTATCAGCGCTTGGAAAATAAGCTCTTCATATATGTGTGCATAAACATTGTCATGCCCAGTAAAGAAATCATATTCTTAACTGTCAAGATATGGTCAATGTAAAGTTTTTAAAATTAACTTTAAAAAAAGGTATTCAAAATGTTGCCCAAGATGGCCATCAAGAATCAAGTGACCTTTGTGATTTCCAGATAGGCAAAGGATTAATTCATGTCTGCATATGCTTCTAAAAAATTCTTCAAATGTAAATCACCACAGGTGAAATGTCCTCCTTTGAATGGATATACCAAGATCAACACCATGGAATTTATACCTTCTATTGTTTTTGGACTTATCCAAAACTCACAATCAATGGACTTCCAGAACCATAGTCTCTAAGCTCAATACTTAACAAAAGAGAGCTACAGAAGACAGTTAATCATAAGTAGGTGTGACTAACCCATCCATTTTCTCAACATGTAACAATGGGTTCGGACTTCCAAACCATCCTGGGTGGACAATAGAAGTATAGATCATGTGATCTTCAGATAACAAATCCTTTACTCCAAGCAGAAGAACCAGGAGAACAGAATTGCCTAACAATCAGTCAACTCAGGCAATGTGAGGGGAACTACTTTGTTTTAACCTGCCAAGATTTACCTCCACAGAAACTCAGCCATGACCTTGTCTGAAATCCAGAGACCTCCAACTTGCATTCATCTCCAAAGATCCATGAAAAAGAACCCATCCCACACCATGTACACCTTAAAGGGCTCAATCTGGACATGATTTGTTTCTTATATTACATTAATAATATAGCTGCATACTTAATTCTCTAGAATCCACCATTACATGTGTGTGTGTTTTTTTATGTGTGTGTGTATGTTTGTGTTTGTGTGCCTGTGTGCGTGAGGGAGTGAGTGTTTCTTTTATTGTGATTTCATTTCAGGGTGTTGTGTGAATAAACACTATCTTTTCTGATTTAAACTTACCCGGACTTCATGTCTATTGCTAAAATTCACAACACTAAATCATGACATGGGGAGATGGTGGTGTAGTGGTAATGTCACTGGACTAGTAATCATAGAGGCATTGGTTCAAATCCCACCATGGCAGCTAGTGGAATTTGAATTCAGTTAATAAATCCCTGCTGAGTTTTTCCAGGTAATTCTGTTTTTGTTTTGTAATAAATCTTACTCCTACCAGACACACATCTTGTTGTGGATACCCAAAAGGTAAGGCAAAAGGTATCCTGCCCATCCATAACAACAAGTAATGCATGTAAAAGAAAATAAGGATTAAGTGCCCCTTGAGCCTGCAATCATGGGTAAACATCAATTCCATTTCCCCACCATGCCCATCCCCAAAATCTGATTTTTTTTAATGGCGGTGGGAATTGTATCTTTCATTTGTCTTTCGTTTTTAACTCAAATTACCAGAGAAATAATTAATGAACCATTCAAAAACGCCCAAGTTGAATAAGAACAAAAAAACTGCGGATGCTGGAAATCCAAAACAAAAACAGAATTACCTGGAAAAACTCAGCAGGTCTGGCAGCATCGGCGGAGAAGAAAAGAGTTGACGTTTCGAGTCCTCATGACCCTTCGCAAGTTCTGTCGAAGGGTCATGAGGACTCGAAACGTCAACTCTTTTCTTCTCCGCCGATGCTGCCAGACCTGCTGAGTTTTTCCAGGTAATTCTGTTTTTGTTTTCAAGTTGAATAAGGTTGTTTAATGAAGAAAAAGAAGAAAGGAAAGAAGTAAGTCAATTATAGGTTTAATTGGCAACAAACTACCCCTTTTAGTCAACCTGGCAATACAATGCCCTTCTTAGTCTACCTGACTATTCAATACCCTCCTTAGTCTAATCTACCCTTAGCAATGTAGATGCCCTAGAACGCAATGACCAACTATGTTCTAAGTACATGGTTGTAATATCACCCCTAAGTGATGAACTCCTGAAAATTGCAGCTCTCTCCTTCTGAAGATAGGTTGTGTTCCCTCCTTGTTTACTGCAGCTCTCCTTCCAACTCCTTGGGCAGAATCCAATGCTGCTTCCAAGAGTAGGAAAAGAGGCGGGAGGGGAACTTAATTGTACGGAGGCTGAAAGTCAGTTTTCCAATGGTGGGATTAAAGATGCCTAATAAGTCGTCAGTAGAGTGGACGTGTATCAGGTTTCCCGCTGGCAAGTGACAGAAACCTGTTTTTGATGTAATAGTATGCCATGCACACTCATTAAAGCATGTGCTCGCCAGATTAACTGGTACCTTTGCAATTAAGTCAGCAGCAAATGAGAAACATGTACCTTCAGATTCAC
Organism: Carcharodon carcharias; assembly: GCF_017639515.1. NCBI lineage: Eukaryota > Metazoa > Chordata > Chondrichthyes > Lamniformes > Lamnidae > Carcharodon > Carcharodon carcharias. The sequence goes on along the minus strand of NC_054477.1, from coordinate 44,246,223 downwards.
AACTGGTTAAAGGTGGCGTGCAGCAGGCAAGGTAGTCTTTGAGGTGGATTTTGAGAGTGGGAACAGCTTTTCTTGTATGGGAAGCTTGGATGGATTGGGGAGAGGAGCTAGGTTGAGCTGGTGCATTGAGCCTGGATGCCAACTGTCCAGGGAGATCGGGTCATGGCTGACCATGGAAAGGAGGGTGAGATATGGTGGGCCTAAGAGGGGTTGTGGGAAACAAAGGGAGAAAGCTGGACAACACAAAAAGTGTAAATCTATACCAACAAATCAAGCCTGACAGAGAGGAGATCAAGGGTAATTGAGGGCAGGTCAATGGTGAGGTTGGGCAAGTCAAGGGTAATGGTGGGCAGGACAAGGGTGTTAGAGGGTGGGTCAAGGATGATGGTTGGCAGGTTGTTAGTGACAGGGGGCAGCTCCAGTTTGTCAGACAGTTGATGTTCCAGGTTTACCGAAGGCAGGGCAAGAGTGATGGAAGAAGGACGAGGCTGATGGAAGGAAGGTCAAAGGTGCCTGGGGGAGGGTGCAACATGGTGGCTTGCAGCTCCAGGGCCAAGTGGGAGTGTTCTGAGTTACAGGTGCAATATCAGGAAAAGGAGACCAGGTCAAGGATGGAGGTGGCCACAGTGTAGTGGGTGGAGACCAGGATATGGTCAGTGCAAAGCAATGGGCTTCCCATTGGACCATGGTCCTCAAGTAAGGAAGGGTGACCAAATAGACTGTGTTGACCAAATCTTTGCCTGCCTTATGTACGTAGTTCATTCCAGGCAAACAGGCTGGATCTTGTGTGCCTAATGCTTCTTGATGCTGTGGCAGAGGAATTGGCAAGGGATGGCCCAGGAATATGTGTAATGGTCAGAAGGACAACAAGGGATGGCAGCAGAGTGTCAGGCAGCTCAAGATGCTGGAAACCAGGGGCCGTGGCAATGCCTAGCAATGGCACATAACTGAATATACCAAATGTGGAGTAACAAACTGCAAATATCAGAAAGGCAAGGTCAAAGATGGGTAAAGATGCCCCAGAAGTCTGTCATTGACCTATGTCAGCTCCTGTATGGCCCCGTGAATGGAAGGGAATCCAATGCCAGTAGCCTTAAAAGTCACTGTAGCCTTGAATTTCTATACCACTGGGTCATTTCAGAGCTCTTTGGGGGGTATGTGTAGCATCTCCCAGTCAGCCACATGCAAATGCAAAAGTGAGTTCATCAATGCAATGTTAAAAAGGGTCGATGATTTTGTGAAATTCACCACAAGCCCTGATAGCTGGGCAGCCAGAGCTGTTGGATTCGGCTCCATATCTGGATTTCTGCAAGTACAAGGAGCAATTGATTGCACACATTTGACACAAAGCTCCCTGGGAACAGCTAGCAGGATTCATAAACAGAAAGGGGTTTCATTCATCAATGTGTTGCTGGTGTTGATCTTGGTGCATTGACATGCCAGCACTATCACCCCAGACTGAAGCTGGACAGACTCCTCCATCGTGCCTTGCAATCTGAGGAGTGCAGCGGACATCCCTTCCTGATTTTCCAAAGCTTTCCTTTGTAGCTCCAACAACTGAAGTATGATCAAGTTGAGTGGCTCCTCATCTGACTCGGACTCAGCAGATTTCTGGCCTCCAGCAGTCCTCCAAGTGCTGGAAGCCTGGCAAGTCCCTGCTGTTGCTCTGCTGTGGATCAAACAGTGCAATGTGCTCACCACATTTTGACCCCAAGCCTACTCTAGAGCTAGGTCCTACCGAGGTGTGTGTCTCTGTGCTGGTGGAGGATGTGGGTGAGCACTGTGACGTGCCTTCGAGGAGGGTGCCTTAAAGGGTTTTACTGTCCATTTAGATAATAAGCAATCCTTCTATCTGCCCAGACTCTTATAAAAGGATTGTGAGTGAGTTTGTTTACACAGTTGCAGAGAAGTGTTGACTTTGTTTGATTGACAGCTCTATGAGTTTATAATTCACTATTTATTCTGTGATCATTTTTGTCAATGGCTCAATGGCTATTTGCACAAGGTTAAGAGATGTCAAATGCTTAAAGCTTCTGTCCATGATACTTTAATTGTCTGCTTGACTGACACTTCTATAGGGTTATAGGAATACCAGTTTTTTTCAAAAAATTATGAATCGGTGTTTTTTCTAAACAGTTTCACGCATGCCATTGTTACTATAGGGCTTAATGGTTCTGTATATGATATATACTGGGTGAATTTTTTTAACTCATTCATGGGATTAGAGAGTTGCTGGCTAGGCCTGCATTTATTGCCCATCCCTAATCGCCCTTCAGAAGATAGTAGTGCACTGCCTTCCTGAACCACTGCAGTCCATGTGATATAGGTACACCCACAGTGCTGTCAGGGAGGGAGTTCCAGGGTTTTGACCCAACAACAGTGAAGGGACAGCAATATATTTCCAAACTTCCAGGGGAGGTGTTACCATCTGTCTGCTACCCTTGTCCTTCTAGATCATAGTGGCCATGGGTTTTGAATGTGCTTTCTAAGGAAGCTTGGTGAATTCCTGCAGTGCGTCATGTAGATGGTACACACTGCTGCTACTGTGCGTCAGTGGTGAAGGGAGTGAATATTTGTGGATGGGGTGCCACTCAAGTGGTCTACTTTGGATGGTGTCAAGCTTCTTGAGTGTTGTTGGAACGGACATAGAAGTGCCATGAGTTGACACGGAGGTTATGATGGGCCATGGGGGTTGGGTGGGAGGGCATAAGTTGGCATAGAGGAGGCCTGGGGGGGCATGGGTAAGGCCTTTTAAACTTACCTTTCAAAAGGTTCCCGAATCCATATAATGGTTCACAATTCCTCTGGGGGGCCATGAGTCATGGAGAAGCTGACCCAACTCCACAAAATTTGCAGGCATTGAGGAGATGTGAACCACCACAATGGAGCCGACCAGGCCAGGAGTGCAGGGTGAGGGCTCACTATCCACACCCTTAACCCATGCATGTGAAAATTAGGAATTGCTGGAAATTCAGGACTGCGGGCAGGAATCCTGCAATCAGGTCCCACCCACCATTTTTAAATGACTCTGGAATCCTTCCAATTCCCCAAAAATCCAGCCCAAAGTATTTTAGCTACAGAAAAGTCAAATGCATCTTCAGGGGCAGAATTTTTAGGTCGGCATGCGGGCACGCGCCTGACCCAATCAGACACGAAATTGCACATGATGACGTCCGGGTGAGTGCCCCAACTTCATCCCACACTCTTGCGAAATGGGCCAAGTGCTGATAAATAGGATTAGGTAAGTAGGTCAGGTGTTTCTCACGTATCAGTGCAGGCTCGATGGGCCGAAGGGCCTTTTCTGTACTCTATGATTCTGTGATATTTCGGTCAGCAGGCGTGCGCAAAAGTTGGAAGTGCGCCCGCTGACAATTAAGAGGCTTATTAGGGTCATTAAAGTTGTTATTGTCTCTGATTTTTCATGGTCCGTCCAAACGTACGGTTGGCGGATGGGTGAATTTGATAAATCCAAGTGCAGGATGAGGTTTCCATTATTAAATGTTTAAAAAATCTATGGACAGCATTTTTATCATGTATATGTTCAGGTGACTGGTTGTGATGCGTGGACATTTTTTCCATGATTTTTAAAACTTTATTTTTAAAGTTTTAAAGCCTTCAGCTCCCTGAGGCAGCACTCCGCCTTCAGAGAGCTTTCATTCAGCGTTCACCCACGCCCGCGCTTACGTCAGCGCCCACCCTCCTCCCGCTAGCCAGCGTGAAATCGCGATTGGGGGCCGATCGCGGTCGGCGGTTCGTTCCCAAGCCGCTCCCAGGTCCGCCGATCACACCCGCACACCAACCTAAAAATCCTGCCCCAGGTTTATTTCTGATGCATGAACCACTGACTCCTTTTGTTGATGTCAAATCTGCTATATTTTATTTCTATGTACCAATGATCTAATTGTATTATGCAGTTATTTTGCTTTGCTAAACAAGTGATATAACCAGCAATTTTATGATCAATTATTTTGCATTTTTCTCAGGGAATTGTCATCAAACAAAATTCAGGAACTGCCCAAACATCTTTTTGAAAATGTTAAATTACTGATAAAATTGTAAGTACAACCAATTAGTGTTATGATACTTGATGCATTATTACTTACAATTTTTAAAAATTTTTATAATAAAAAATCATTAATTTCTTTCAGGAATATATCTAACAATCCCCTCAAGTTTATTCACCTAGATCAGTTTAATGCGCTTAACCGACTTCAATCTCTGTAAGTTATTACAAAATGTAGATTAATATAAGCTAATCTTTTGCTGGAATGAAATAAGATGTTGTACATGATCTGTAAGATGTAACTCATGATCTAATCAGTTATTTAGTTTTATGTAGTTTGGCTTGAGTTCATCACATGGACAAAATTGTATATGAGATTAAACAAGTGAGCAACTGCATAGAATTACATTGCTTTATTTTGAGAGTTAACAGTTTGAAAAAAGTTTGGTACATCTTTATACGTTTTTTTTGATAAAAAGACTTCTCAGACACCACAATAAATGAATAAGTTTCTAGCATTTTGCTGCTTTTTAGCTTAATGACCTATCTACTATTTAACTTTGTTTTTTTCCCATTTTCCTTTAACAGTGGTCTTGAAGGAATAGAAATTGCAAACATAGAGAGCCGCATGTTTAAGCCCATGACAAACTTAGAACATATGTAAGTAAACAGCTGAAGATTCATCAAATTGTATCTTTTCTTAGGTAAATACGGCTTTTAATTTATCATTAAAAATGCATTAGAAAGTAGTAATCCTTTTTTTTAATGAGTTGAGGTATTTCTTGAGATCACTTTAGAATGATTCATCCCACAGTTTGCAAATGCATTCTTGAAGAAAAAATAAGAAGTTGGTACACTGATAGAATAAGAAGTTGGTACACTGATAGGCTTTCAGAAGTGGAGCTGCAGGTGCAATAGATAGGACAAAGGAGACACATTAAGCTGTCAGCAATTTGCCCCTCACCTTTGCTATTGCTCCTTTGCTGGAGGCTCTTATATTCAAATTGTATTTGATCCCTTTTGGATCAAAAGTTGTTTGAAAAAGTCATCCAGAATTTTACCAGGCCTTTGACAACGGTTTGGGAGGTAGGAATGTGAAGGCATCAGGGGACATGCCTGACGTCTTCCCACCAGAAAGGTGGCAAGTTGACCACCAGCCCGGAGCCCAGTTGAGCTACTTAAGTGGCCAATTAAGGGCTGCTTCCAATATCGGCATGCTGCTGCATGGCAAGACAAGTCAGGGAAACCTGGCGGATTCCCATTGGGCTCAGGGATGGGGGCCCTCCCTTTTGGGCACTCCATGACCTCGGAGAGGCCCCAAGGTGGCAATAGCGCCCCTACGGCAATGGTGCTGTCCACATCTCATGACACCCAACTCCATGCCCCAATCACAAGCTCAGGCATCTCCTGACCCCACTTAACCTTCCCAAAGGTGCCTCGGTCATTAATAGGCCCCACCTCACACTGCAGCCTTAGCACTATCCACTACTCATGGTGAGGCTGCTGAACTGGCACATTCTGGTTGGGCTGGCAATCAGAATTGATTGCTCTGATCAGTTCAGAGGTTGGGCAGGCTAATATCATTAATAGGGAAGGCACTCCTTGTGGTGGCCACTGCCAGGAATATGCCTCCCTTGATCAGCCCATCAGCCATAATGGGATCACCGTGGCAGGACTTCAGCCATTTTGGCAAAATTCTGGCCATATTTGACGCAAGCATACGGCCTTGTCTGGTGAGTATACCTGCTTCTTTAATAAAGCTTATAATTATTTCCAAGACAATCTTCAGCCAGGAGTGCCAAGTGGATATTACATCACGACTTCCTCTGGAAATCCCTAGCATCACAGATGCCAGTCTTCAATGAATTCAATTCATTCCACATGATATCAAGAAACGGCTGAAGGCACCGGATACTGCAAAGGCTATGGGCCCTGACAATATTCCGGCATTGGTACTGAAGACTTGTGCTCCAGAACTTGCCATTGCCCCTAACCAAGCTGTTCCAGTACAGCTAAAACACTGGCATCTACCCGGCAATGTGGAAAATTGTCCAGATGTGTCCTGTATACAAAGCAGGACAACTCCAACCCAGACAATTACCACCGCATCAGTCTACTCTCGATCATCAGTAAAGTGCTGGAAGGGGTCATCAACAGTGCTAACAAGTGGCACTTGCTTAGCAATAACCTGCTCACTGATGCCCAGTTTGGATTTCACCAGGGCTACTCAGCTCCTGACCTGTCCTTGGCTCAAACATGGGCAAAAGGTGAGGCAAGAATGACTGCCCTAGACATCAAGGCAGCATTTAACCGAGTGTGGCATCAAGGAGCCCTAGAAGAACTGGAGTCAATGGGAATCAGGGGGAAAACTCTCTGCCAGTTGGAGTCATATCTAGCACAATGGAAGATGGTTATGGTTATTGGAGATCAATCACCTCAGTTTCAGGACATCACTGCAGGAGTTCCTCAGTGTAGTGTCCTAGGCCCAACCATCTTCAGCTGCTTCACCAACGACCTCCCTTCCATCATAAGGTCAGAAGTGATGATTGTACAATGTTCAGCATCATTTGTGACTCCTCAGATACTGAAGCTGTCCAAATGCAGCAAGACCTGGACAACATCCAGGCTTGGGCTGACAAGTGGCAAGTAACATTCATGCCATACAAGTGCCAGGGAATGACCATCTCCAACAAGAGAGAATCCAACCATCGCCCTTGACATCCAATGGCTTTACCACCACTGAATCCCCCACTATCAACATCCTGGGGGTTACCATTGACCAGAAACTGAACTGGACTAGCCATATAAATAATGTGGCTACAAGAACAGGTCAGATAGCACCTTCCAAACCCACAACTATTACATTTAAAAGGACAAGGGCAGCAGACACATGGGAATACCACCACCTGGAAGTTCTCCTCCAAGCCTCTCACCATCCTGACTTGGAAATATATCTCCGTCCCTTCATTGCCGCTGGGTCAAAATCCTGGCACCTCTCCCAAACAGCACTGTGGGTGTACCTACACCACATGGACTGCAGCGGTTCAAGAATGCAACTCACCACCACCTTCTCAAGGGCACTTAGAGATGGGCCTAGCCAGTGACACCCACATCCCATGAATGAATTTTTAAAAAGACAACCCAAGATTCTTCTGGAGTGATGATGACATTAGGATAAAAGATGGGGACAGAAAAAGCCTCCAAACCCAGTGAGTCATCATGCTTAATGCAAAAAGAAATTGTTCCCTCATCAGTCCTGCACCGCCAGTGACCCAAAAGTTAACACTACCTCAAACCTTTATCCAACAAGTCATCCACAAGGGATGTTACATGTGTCAGTCATATTGCTGGTTTGGCCTTTGGACACCAGACACTTTTTTTTCACAAGAAATAATGAAAGATTGCAAGGTGTACTTGGGGAGATTCTGATGCAGCTTGCCTGGAAGAAATGGAAGGGTGACATTCCAAAAAATGCTGAAAGTTCATACAGCCTAGTTCTTGCCTTCATAATTGCTGTTGTTATTTTTCTTGTATCATTGAAAAAGATGAGTTGTACAGTCATCTTTAGCAAATATAGGTAATTTAGGTGTTTAAATTGGGGTCCAATGATAAAATGCCAGTTATGGACTCCACTCATTGGAGCATGCTCCATGCTTCCCTGCCCAGTATCAGCTGGCTGTCTGGCTGAAGAAGAGCCCAAAGATAAGTACTGATTTATATTTGTCAGGCCAGAGGCAGGACTGTTGCTTTAAATGCCACAAAAATAACTATTTACTCCACTGTTTCTATATCCCATTCCTCTCCCCAACCACATCACCCCCTATGATATACTGTTCTGGGCCTGAAGACAGGCCACGTTTCCTGATATAATGATGGCCTAGAACCAATGGGTTGTCTCAGGAAACTGATTTTCTTTTCACTGCCTTCCAGCCCCCATGTTAAGAAGGCTTGGACTTCAAAATGAACAAGGCTACCACAGGCCATTCATCTAAAATAAAAGTTATGGACATGTCCAACCCGTGTGACAGTGTCACGAGAGGATATGGCAGTGAATTTTTTTTCTCATGTTTCTGAGCCGATCTCCCTGAGGCAGCACTATGCCTCAGGGAGGGTTGTGCGCTCTTTCGTGCACATGTGTGAAAGAGTGCACTCCTGGCTCAAGGAAACCTCCCACCGCCCGCACAGGCAACGCATAGCGCTTCCTGGTGGACGTCACGCTGGGTGGGCCTTAATTGGCCTGCCCACGTAAAATGGCAGCGCGCCCCCAATTGGGGGCGCCAATTGGGAACCTGCTCACCCACGCCCGCTCCCGCACATCCCCTCGATGGGGGGGAAAATGTTGCCCTATGAAAATTCTGGAGACCAAAATCCAAGATACAATTGTAGCTTGTGTGAACTGTTACATGAAAGAGTGATCCCAAGGCCTTATTGTTGTCTATTGTTTTATGCCGGGTGGGGATTATACGAATGTGCCCTTGAGCAGTGCCATGCACTGAGTAACACATGAACAGCCTACAACATACACAATGGCACTGTTTCTGAATGCAATGAGCCCCCAAGATCTGTCAGGTTTCATCATAGATACAGATACATACTGTTTGCAGCATTTCATATAACTCACTAGTCTATTATGAAGCCATGCAACATCATTACTCGCTAGAGAGTGCACAGCAGTACTGCACACAACTAGCAAAATGTAGCTCTTAATACAGAAGAAGCTAATGCAGTGGGAAAACAATTTAATCAAATGTATCGCAAGCAAAAACTTCAAAATTAATTTTAATGAGAGAGGATGAGGTTTCATGCTTTCTTAGAAGCCCGCCATTAATGATTTCAGTTAGTTTTTTTTAATGACCTTAATAGACCGTTGACAGGTCGGCAGGCGTGCAGCCAAGTTGAAAATCTATATGGCGCGGGGTGATGTCGGGAGGCATGCCCAACATCACCCACGTTATTTTACGCATTGGTGAGCGGGCCCCGCCCCCGCTCGCCGAACAGAAGGTTCTGCCCATAGTAACTGTGAGTGTGTTAAAGAGATGCTGCTATTGTGTTTGTGACTTATGACCTGCATAACTGAGATCTCTAATATAGATGCCAATGGTGTTGTCACGTGTTCAATAAGCTCAGTAACAGAGGACCTTAGAGATAATCATAGGTTTCTTTCAGCGTTTTAAATTTGGGACAAGTAATCGTAGAACTCTAAAACAGAAACAAAAATACCTGGAAAAACTCAGCAGGTCTGACAGCATCCCAATATGGTTTCCTCTACATTGGAGAGACCAAATGCAGACTGGGTGACCGTTTTGCGGAACACCTTCGGTCTGTCCGCAAGCATGACCCAGACCTCCCTGTCGCTTACCATTTCAACACAGCACCCTGCTCTCATGTCCACATGTCCATCCTTGGCCTGCTGCAATGTTCCAGTGAAGCTCAATGCAAACTGGGGAAACAGCACCTCATCTTCCGACTAGGCACTTTACAGCCTTCCAGACTGAATATTGAGTTCAACAACTTTAGATCATGAACTCTCTCCTCCATCCTCACCCCCTTTCCGATCCCCCTTTTTCCAATAATTTATATATATTTTTTCTTTTCCCACCTATTTCCATTATTTTTAAATGTATTTCCATCCATTGTTTTATCTCTACCTTTCAGCCTATTTCGATCCCTTCCCCCCACCCCACCCCCACTGGGGCTATCTGTACCTTGCTCGTCCTGCTTTCTATCCTTAATGTCACCATTAGCACATTCCTTAGCTAATATCACCACCGTCAACACCTCTGTGTCCTTTTGTCCTTGACATCTTTTGGCAATCTCCACCTATCACTGGCCCTCCATCCAGCTCCAACTGTCCCACCTCCCCTCAAATCAGCTTATATTTCACTTATTTTCTATTTTTCCTTAGTTCTGTTGATGAGTCATACGGACTCGAAACGTTAACTGTATTCCTCTCAGCAGATGCTGTCAGACCTGCTGAGTTTTTCCAGGTATTTTTGTTTTTGTTTTGGATTTCCAGCATCCGCAGTTTTTTGCTTTCATAATTGTAGAATTCTGTCTGGTGCACAAAAACCCTCTGTTGAAAAGTATGCTGTCAAATTCTATATATCATACAACTCAGGATTTACACCCAGTTTGATGTGCATGCTGATTTGTCATCAACCTCCAGCTTCATTAATTTTTAACACCAATGCTTAGTTCCTAATCCTATTGTTCCTCCTCAACATCATTATTACTTTCTCTCATGGTATATTTATCTTGGTCAGTGGCTTGTCGATGCTGAGCAACTGAATGCATGTGTCAAATTTTGGGCCTCTATTCTGTGAAGAAAGAAGATTGGATATTATAAGGACATAAAAGTGAAAAGTTTTTGTCTTAAGTTTTAGCTTACTATTGGATTTCAATTTTATCACAGTACATATGGAATTCAAAACCAACTTCACCCACATTAAAATATTCAAGTTCATTCTGGAAACAAAAGTTGGCCATTCAGCCCTCATACCTGTTCCAATATTCAATCAAGTCATAGCTTATCAGTATCTTAAATCCATTTACCTACCTTTTCTCCTTAATCCTTGATACTTAATAAACCAAAATTTATTACTTCAGTATTAATAGCAGGTTTTCTGTATATTCCCTGTCCAAGCTGTAAAATTTTACTTAGAAATTGTAGCAAATCAAAGCATTTTCAAGGCAGATAGAGGCAAGGTTCACCTATGAGCATAGTCTGATACTTGGAAGCCAAACATATCTGAACTTAAAAAGGGATAAAAGAACGCTAAAAAATATAATGAACATATTTATTCAACTGAGTACTGCAGTGTCATTACATGCACTATTATGCAAACCTTCACAATGTATTATATAATACTTACTAGTAGCTTTATGAACCACTCTAAATGTCTTCCAGATTCTTACCTCTGAGTAAATCATCGATTGCTCCCTTGAATTGCATCAATTTGTTCAATTTAAAGAGGCCGCCATGTTGTGCTTGCTTCTTATATGAGATTCCTGCTGTAAATATGAGCAGTGGTGATTGAGGCAGAAGTTAGGAATTACCTCAGTTATTCTCCCATTTGGCACCCCGTAATTGTGGTGGAAGATTGGTAGAATCTCTGCTCATGCACCTCTTTGGGGTTTCCACCTGTCTTCTTTTAAAGTGACAGTGGCTGATTGGGAGAACCACCAAGGGAATTCCTTGCAAGAGTGATTCAGCCCATGGAAATTCCTGCAGTCCATTCTTTCCCATCATTGTTAGTGCAAAATTATCTGCATTTCCAGGCTAGTTTAAATTAAAGTACCTTACTTGTTGTATTAAGAATAAAACACTGTGGATGCTAAAAAACTGAAATAAGTCAAAAAAGCTGCAGAAACTCACCAGGTCGTCGACCTTACATGTTAAATCTGTTTCTCTCTACGTATGCTACCTGACCTGCTGAGTTCCTGCAGCTTTTTTCATTCTTACTTGTTATATCCTTGCTAACATTTCTTTTTGTCAGTGCAGTATCTTTGCCTGGTATTTAACAAATATTACTTTATGGACATTTAGTAGTAAAAACTTGAGTATTGCTGAAAAAAGAGGCATGCTATCAAAGTTTTTCTCCTTGCACTCATTAGGATAGTTCGCAAGAAATTACCAACAGTAACATGGGAACAGTTTATACTTCATGAATAGAGAGTGCTGATTGGCTGGCAAGTGGACACTGATTAGTGGAGGTGTTGCCATGGAGATTGCAGCATGGAAGACATAACTGTCCAGCTTTGTTCAAATTCAAACTGGCAGCTTGATTTGATTGGTCAAGGTATTGCCCTGGGGAATGAACCAGAGAACTCCAGTTCCCAAAGCTTCTGTTTTGTTGAAAAAGCTATAATTATGGACATGTTCCTTCTGTCCGCTTCTAGCATGCGTGAGCCACACTGTGAGCCCAACTAACAATCTTAAATTGGTTTTCAGTGTAATTCTTAGCATAATCAGAATTGTTTAACAGGTATTGTCCAATTGTGGAATCACATCTAGTGTTGAACACTGAAGGGCGGAATCGTTGCAGCTTTGCACAAACTGTGGTAACAGGTGGGAAAAAAGGGTGTTTTACCTGCTGCAAAGGCGGGTTTTAGCGCTATATTGTCCCATCACTGGCATTCCCGGCGCATCCTGCCTCATTAATAAAGCATTTACAGGAAACACACCAGAGTGCCGGCCTCTGATCCGCCGTCACCTCAGGCTTTCAGTAATCTAGGTGCCATATTTAAAGATGCCCCTGCACAGAGCTAGCACTCTCTAAGGGATTGGAAGCTGCTGCAAAGTCATGGCTGCCAAAGGGAGGAAACATGCAGCCCCCAAATTTAGCATCACCTCCCTTGGGCGCCTACTGGACACAATGGAGGCCCACCATGAAGTCCTCGCCTCCTGGCTCTTGGTGAAGACCAGCAAGAAAAGTGACAGATCCAGCATGGGAACCAGTGGCAGTGCTGAAAGAAGATGAATGATCTCCTCCATTCTGCCAGGGTAAGTCACTCTTCTCATCACTTTCAACTCACACACTCACAAACCCATCACACATCCACAGTGATCTCACTCACTGCTTGTTCAAGCTACATCACCATTCACTCTGACACACACACAATGCCTTTACAGTATCACAGTATCTTTACAGTGCAATTGGAGGCCATTTGGCCTCTCAAGTCTGCACTGGGTTTCTGAAAGAGCATTCCACCTAGTCCATTCCCCTGCCCTATCCCTATAACCTTGCACATTCTTTTCAGGTACTAATCCAATTCCCTTCTGAATGCTTCAATCGAACCTGCCTCCACCACCCTTTCAGGAAATTTGTTCCAGACTCCAACCACCCTCTGGATGAAAAAATTTTTCCTTGCATCACATTTACAATTTTGCCAATTATTTTGAATCTGTGCCCTCTAGTTCTTGATGTTTTCAGTATTTACCCTCTCCATATCTCTCAGGATCTTGAACACCTTTATCAAGTCTCCTCTCAGCCTTCTTTTCTCCAAGGAGGAGTCTCAGCCTCTCCAAACTATTCTCAGAGCTACAGTTCTTCATCACTGGAATCATTCTTGTGCATCTCCTCTGTAATCTCTGCAAAGCCTTCACATCCTTCCTCAACTATGGCACCCAGAACTGGATGTTGTGCTCCAATTGAGACCTAACTATTGCCTTATACAAGTTCAACATCACCACCTTCATCTGCCCTGTGGATTGTGTCCTCATCTCAACCATGGCACCACTCACCACTCACACATGGCAGGCATCCTTCTCACCTGGCCTGGCAGGCATCCTGCTTACACTCTCCATCTGTATTCATGCAGGACAAGCTAGCAAATAACAAAAAGGAGAGGTCGCAGACTGGTTGGGGAATGTCTGACATCAAGGTCCTCAGACTTGGAAAACAGAGTCATCCAACTGGAGGGTGTGGGTGAGCACTGTGATAGCTCTTCAATGAGGGTTTCAGCGGATTCCTCTTCTGAGGTGTCTTTGAAGCTTGAGTCAAAGACCTGGGTCGTGGACTCCCTTGGCTGTTTCCCAGATGTACCTGCGAAAGCAAGGAGAGATAATTAGTGAATGGCAGTGGCCTGGGTGGGAATCAGATAGCTTTCCTATTAAATCTGGAGTCAGGCAGGGCTGCCCTCTCTCCCCTGTCCTGTTTGTGTGTTGCACAGATCCTTTTGCTGAGTCCATCAAGAAGGATATGGGCATAAGAGAAGTGATGATCCCAGGCAGTGCAGGCACTCAGCTCAAAGCCTCCCTGTACATGGACGATGTCTCCGTCTTCTGCTTGGATCCGCAGTCAGTGTGCAGACTGATCCACATCTGCGAACAGTTTGAACTGGCCTTGGGAGCCAAGGTAAATCGTGGGAAGAGCGAGGCCATGTTCTTTGGGAACTGGGCTGACATATCCTTTGTCCCCTTCATCATCAGGGCTGATGGCCTGAAGGTGCTGGGGATATGGTTCGGAGGGACCAGGGCATGTGTTAGAAACTGGAAGGAGCGAGTGTCTATGGTGCAAAGAAAACTGGGCATGTGGGAGCAACACTCCCTCTCCATTGCGAGTAAGAACCTGGTCATCAGATGTGAGGCACTCTCGCTGTTACTGTACGTGGTGCAGGTCTGGCCCATTCCACACTCCTGCGCAATGGCGATCGCCTGAGCCATCTTTCGCTTTATCTGGAGGTCGAAAATGGATCGTGTCTGCAGGGACGAGATGTACAAGCCTCTAGATAAGGGGGGAAAACATCATGCCCAACATTGCCCTCATACTGATGGCCACCTTAGTGTGCAGCTGCATCAAGCTGTGTGTAGTCCCTCGGTACGCAAACACCAAGTGTCACTACGTGCTGAGGTTCTACCTGTCCTCGGTGTTGCACAGGATGTGTCTGGCCACGCTGCCGTGGAACGCTCCACGTAGTTGGACCATGCCGTACCACCTGTCCCTCGTGGAAAAATTTATGCAGAGAAACACCTTTGACCACAAGTCCATCAGGCAGTGGTCGGCAAGATAAGTCTTAGAGGCCCTGCAGGGTGGATCCTGTCAGATGGTTTGCTGAGCAGACTGTCAAAGTCATTTGGCAGAATGCCTCATCACCAGAATTTTCCAACAAGCACCTAGATGTAGCTTGGCTGGTGGTGAGAAAGGCCCTCCCCGTCAGATCTTTCCACATGCCGGGAGTCTCACTCCCTCTGCATGTTGCCCTCGAGGTGGCTGTGGTGGGGCCGAGACCATTGTTCACCTCCTTATGGATTGTGCCTTTGCAAAGAAGGTCTGGAGAGAGATGCAGCGGTTTCTGTCAAGGTTCATCCCGAGCAGTTCTGTGACACAGGATTCTGTGCTGTATGGGCTGTTCCCAGAGACACACACCGAGACAGACATCAACTGCAGCTGGAGGATCATCAACCTGGTGAAAGACGCTCTTTGGTCTGCCCAAAACTTGTTGGTCTTCCAGTGCAATGAGTTGACCCCAACCGAGTGTTGTAGACTGGCACATTCCAAGGTCCAGTACTACGTGCTGAGGGATGCACTAAAGCTTGGGGCAGCCGCCGCAAAGGCGCAATGGGGAAAGGTCGTGTCTAAGACCTTTCTGCCGTAGTGCACCGAGGGGCTGGGAACTGTTGAGAGGCCCTCGGGCTGTACGGCTCACAATGAATGTCTGCAGTGAATACTAATTGTATTGAAGCACCTCAGAGTGCAACATGATGTATGCTGATAACTCCAATACCATTGTCTGACTGTCTGTAATGACCATATTGAAACGATTGTAAATTCATTGATTGTATTGAAGCACCTCGTGATCCATGTGTAAAATTGAACCTGATTGCACTTTTTGTGATGGCGATTTAGAAATGTTTTGTAGTGTTCTTTCAGATATTTTATGAATAAAGTATTTTTTCAAAAAAAAATAGATCCTACGCTGCTGCATGGACTGAATTCCACCATTGAAGCCATAGTTGGCTTCCAACAGTGTCAACCTGAGAGGGCTTTGGGACAGCTCAATCTCACTGCAGCTTCCCCTTTTCCTCAAGGAGTCAGCCAGGGGCCCTCAGGCACCCATTGGGAGGAGGATCAGTAGATGCACACCCCAGAGCCATCCACCCAGCTGACTCCAGGAGAGTCTGGCACATCCAAATCCCCTCTTCCTGTGACTCCAGCAGCTTCATCTCCACAGGCCGAGGAGAATGCCACTACCACGCAGCGGGTCCCCGAAAGCAGGCTGGGGCCCTCCAGGTCGCAGCCTTCCTGAGGATGCCCACCAGGGTCATCACAGACAGGACGTAGCTGTCAGCAAGCTGCCTCCACTTCCACTATGGATGTCAGGGGAGCACAAAGACATAGCGGCAGGGTTAGGAAGGTAAAAAGATGTAGTTGGACAACCTGGGCAATGGTGTTAATCTTTTGTACATAATGTTCACTATTGTAGCTAAGCTTCCAAGTATGTCTCCTTGCCGATGGCTCCTTTTTATGATGAGCAGTGTTCGTGTCACTCGGATGTGAAACCTTGGTTCCTGCATATGTTAAAGGCAGGTGCCTCAGTCCACGGCCTCTTCCCTGTGCCGTGTGTAACCTTCAGATCAAAGTGATCGTCCGGCGTCACACTCAGTGGACACATTACTGATGCCTGCACCTCGATGCTGCTTGTTATTGTTGCCAGAATGTTGTGGACAGGCATCACAAAATTCTGTCATTCTCTCCTTGTGCTCTCAGCACCTTTGAGTTGGGGCTGGCGCCCCCCCATCTCTTCAGCATCTGTGACCGGTGATGCTGTGCACCTGAAGGGGTTAGGTGCTGAAGGCAGACAAAGGATCAGGTGCATTTAAAGTTTCATGCCTGCATCTCCATGATATGACCCTGATCACAGAGCGCAAGCGAGCTTCCCTCAGCCAGGCAGGAGTCAGATATTCATAGAGATTATGTGAAGATCTATGGAGTGTTCTCACTGCATGTTCTCATCATCCTCCTGGAATCTAGCGATTATCCGGGCCTCTGCTGTGTCTCCATAACATAAGCCTGAGCACTGAGTGTATGTGCGCTGCCATCAACCAGGAATCCAATGTTCACAGATGCAAGGTGAGGATGTCAAGACTGTCCCCACTGCATCTTCCATGAATCTTGCAGCTGCGAGGGCCTCCCGAATGCGGCTGCCTCATCTGACCAGTGCGATGGCCTCATCCCCCTCATCCTCACCTTCGAGGACCTCATCGCCGTTATCCCCTTCGACATCCTCCTCATCGGAGGAGACCTGCAGCTCTTCCATCTCCTCCTCAGCCAAGTCCTTCCCACGTTGCAGCACCAGGTTGTGGAAAGCAAGCAAGCTATGAAGATGCGCGACACCCTCTCAGGACCGTATGGCAGTGCTCCACCAGACCTATCGAGGCACTGGACCATCATTCTCAAAATGCCTATTGTTTGCTCCAAAGTCTGAATCATGGCATGAGCCTCGTTATACCACCTCTCTCTGCAGTCTGAGGCCACCTTACCGGTGTCATCAGCCACATCCTCTTTGGGTAGCCCTTTTCTCAAGGACCCAACCCTGCAGCCTCTCTGGACCCTGGAAGATATCAGGGATCTGAGACCTGCTAAGGATGTAGGAGCTGTGGACGCTCCCTGGGAATCATGCGCAGATCTGTAGGATGTGTTTCTGGTGGTCGTACACCAGCTGAACATTCAGCGAGTGGAAGCCATTGCAATTGACATAGTTGACTGCTTGTTGCCACAGAGATCTAAGCACCACATGAGTGCAGTTAATGGCACCTGCACCTGTGGAAAACCAGAGATTTTTGCAAATCCCATGACCTCTTGCTGCCTGGCTTTCCTGATCGCAGGTGAAATGCACAAAGGCCTGTGGCTTTGTGAAGATGGTATCTGCGATCTTCTGGATACAATTGTGCAAAGAGGCTTAAGATCCCAAACAGGAAACCTGGTGCTGCAATGTGGGGAGGACCTGGCTGAGGAGGGGAAGAGTGTCCTGCAATCAGCATCACAGTGAAGTAGCCTGGGAAGAGTGTCCTGCAGTCAGCATTGCTGTGAAGCAGTCTGGGAAGAGTGTCCTGCAGTCAGCATTGCGGTGAAGCAGTCTGGGAAGAGTGTCCTGCGGTCAGTTTTTGGTGGAAATAACAAGAGTGACATTACAAGACAGCGCGAGAGAGCAGTAGAGAGATCAGAACCAGCACGTGTGAGGTGAAGTTTCAAGAAGTGATGTCAGCACAAAGGTGAGAGCTGATTGGTGAGTAGTGGGTAAGTTTTTTTTCTCCAGTTTAAAATATATTAAGCTAAGGAAAGGTAAGAGTTCCAGTTTTTATTTAGGGTACATAAATAATTTAACATTTTCTTACTGTATTTAACTTAAGTAAGGGTTTTTTTTTTCAACTAGAGGCATGGCAGGGCAGCTCAGTCCCGTGTTATGTACCACCTGCAACACGTGAGAAGTCCAAGATGCTCCTTGTGCTCTGACCGACCACGTGTGCAGGAAGTGCCACCAGCTACAGCTACTTGAGCTCCGAGTTTCGGACCTTGAGCGGCAGCTGGAGGCACTGAGGTGCATCCACGAGCCTGAGAGTTTCGTGGATAGCATTTTTTTAGACATGGTCAGCCCCACATCTTACAGAAGTGCAGACAGAGAGGGAATGGGTGACTATCAGTCAGAAGAAAGGTGTCAGGCAGGTAGTCAAGAAATCCCCAGGGTGCATCTCACTCGAGAACCATTTTTCTGTGTTGGAAAATGGTGATGTGACGGTTCCTCTGGGGAGTGCAGCCCCGCTCATGGCACTGTGAGTGGCTCAGCTGCACAGAGTGGGAGGAAAAAGAGGGGAAGAGCAATAGTGGTAGGAGACTCGATAGTAAGGGGAACAGACAGGCGTTTCTGTGGCTGTAGACATGACTGCAGGATGGTATGTTGCCTCCCTGGTGCCAGGGTCAAGGATGTCACTGAACGGCTGCAGGGCATTCTAAAGGAGCAGGGCAAACAGACAGAGATTGTGGTACATAGTGGTACCAACGACATAGGTAGAAAGAGAGACAAGGTCCTGCAAGCAGAATTTAGGGAGCTAGGGAACAGATTAAAAAACAGGACCTCAAAGGTAGTAATCTCTGGATTACTTCTGGTGCCATGCGCAAGTGAGTAAAGAAAAAGGAGGTTAGTCCAGATGAATGCGTGGCTGGAGAGATGGTGCAGGAGGGAGGGCTTTAGACTTCTGGGACATTGGAACCATTTCTGCAGGCGGCGAGACCTGTACAAGGCGGATGGGTTGCAACTGAACTGGAACGGGACCAACATCCTTGCAGGGAGGTTTGCTAGTGCTGTTGGGGAGGGTTTAAACTAACTTGGCAGGGGAATGGGATCCTGAAAGGGGGTTCAGCAGGGGGAGATTCACAGCCAAAATTAGAAGAGAGAGTAAGTGAGCCTGAAGGCATAGAAATTATAGGCCAGTTAAGGCACAAGGGAGTTTGGCAAGGTTGGATGGTATTTATTTTAATGCAAGGAGGCTGACGAATAAGGCAGATGAGTTGAGGGCACAAATTAACACATGGAAGTATGATGTCATTGCTGTCACAGAGAAATGGCTGAGAGAGGGGCAGGACTGGCAACTCAGTATTCCAGGATATAGGGTCTTCAGGCGAGACAGGGAAGGAGGTAAAAGAGGAGGGCATATCGCAATATTGATCAAGGAATCACTTACAGCAGTGAGGAGGGATGGCATCTTAGAAGGCTCCTCAAATGAAGCCATATGGGTAGAACTGAAAAACAAAAACGGAGCAATCACATTACTGGGAGTGTACTATAGGCCCCCAACTAGACAGAGGGAAATAGAAGAGCAGATATGAAGGAAAATTTCAGAGAAGTGTAAAAATAATAGGGTAGTAATAGTGGGGGATTTCAACTTCCCCAACATTAACTGTGTTAATCATAGTGTGATCGGTTTAGAGGGAGCAGAATTCTTAAAAAGCATCCAGGAGAGCTTTTAAGTCAGTACATAGAAGATCCGACAAGAGAGGGGGCGGTCCTGGACTTCATTTTAGGGAATGAAGCCAGTCAAGTGGTAGAGGTATCAGTGGGGGCGCATTTTGCAGATAGTGATCATTACTCCATTAGATTCAAGGTTGTTATGGAAAAGGACAAGGATAGATCAGAAATCAGAGTTCTAAATTGGGGGAAGGCTGATTTTAATAAGATCAGGTTTGATTTGGCCAGAGTGGACTGGGAGCAGCTGCCTTTAGGTAAATCTGCATCTGAGCAGCGGGACGCATTCAAGAAGTAAATAGGGAGCGTACAAGAACAACATATTCCAGTAAAGACAATGGGTGGGACTAACAAATCTAGGGTTTGGATTAGATGAAGAGAAAAAGGGAGGCTTATGGCACTTACCAAGGGCTCAAAACAGCAAAACCCCTAGAGGAGTATAGAATGTGTAGGAGGGAACTTAACAAGGCAATTAGGAGAGCAAAAAGGGGGCTTGAGGAAACATTGGCAGGTAAAATAAAGGAAAATCTAAAGTTATTTTACAAGTACATTAAGAGTAAGAGGATAACTAGGGAAAGAGCAGGGCCCATTAAGGACCATGGTGGTAATTTGTGTGTGGAGCCGGAAGATGTAGGTCATGTTCTAAATGAATACTTTGTGTCGGCATTCACAAGTGAGAGGGACGACGTGGGTATGGAAATCAGGCAGAAGGACTATGATATAATGAAAAAAATTAGAATAGAAAGGGAGGAGGTTCTAAGTGGTCTGGCAAGCTTAAAAGTAGATAAATCTTCAGGCCTGGATGAAATGTATCCCAGGCTGTTGAGTGAGGCATGGGAGGAGATGGCAGAGGCACTGGCAATAATTTTCAATACCTCTCTGGCTTTAGGAGAAGCGCCAGAGGACTGGAGGACAGCCAATGTGGTACTTTTATTCAAGAAGGGAGGAAGGGATAAACCAGGTTATTTTCCCTGGAGCAGAGGAGATTGAGGGGGGACATGATTGAAGTGCATGCAATTATGAGGGCCGCATATAGGGTAGACAGGAAGGAATTTTTCCCCTTGGTGGTGGGATCAATAATCAGGGGGCCTAGATTTAAGGTAAGGGGCAGGAGGTTTAGAGGGGATGTGAGGAAGAATTTTTTCACCCAAAGGGTGGTGAGAATCTGGAACTCACTGCCTGAAAGGGGATAGAGGCAGAAACCTTCATAACATTTAATAAGTATTTGGATATGGACTTGAGATGCCATGGCATACAAGGCTATGGTCCTAGTGCTGGAAAATGGGATTAGAATAGTTAGGTACTTGTTCGACCAGCGCAGACTCGATGGGCTGAAGGGCCTTTTTCTGTGCTGTAGACCTCTATGACTCTAGGTCACCTGTGGAGCCCTGGAAGGAGCCACTGGTGTAAAAATTGAACGCTGTGGTCACTTTCATAGCCACTGGCAGTGGATGCCCTCTCTATCCCTGTGGCACCAAACCCTGCAGCAGATGGCATATATAACCGACCAGCTCCCTAGACATGCCCAGTCCTCAACGACACTAGTTCTCATTCATCTGCAGGAATGACAGGCGCCATCTATAGATTCTGAGTCTAGCGAGGCTCCTATGAGCGATGGCTTGCTGTGGATCTTCAGCTTCATGTGCTGTAGGCCCTGCCGTCCCTTCGCCTTGAGGGAGGTGCTCCTCCCTTTGCCGAGCCAGGCACCTCTGCCACTTTCTTCCTCTTCTTCTCTGGTCTCTTTACACCATGAGGCATACTGCTAAATGACCAGGCTCCATGATCCTGTTGTTATCCTCCCGCAGGATCAAAGAGAGAACCTCCTTTGGTTATGTCAGAAGGCCCCTTCACACATGCAGGAGAGTGCTGGCCACCACTTGGATGGCCAATATTCACTGTACTCATTGGCTGTCTGAAACCCCTCCCCCTCTGCCCCCACTCCACTTGACTGATTGGCGACATCTTCAGCCATTGGACTGCATGCTGTGCTCTCAGCTCAGGTGCAGGCATTCTCTAACACACATTGCAAGGCTGCGCTGTTAGCTTGAGCCGTAATGGATACTGGTCCAAATCTTAATCAAAACATTGCAAGGGGCTGTAAAGCAGGTGACTGCGCCATGGCCACCTTTTGCAAGACATTTTTACAACTTGTCCAGTTGACCAATTGTTCTACTGCCCGTAAAACGCACATTAATTTGCAGTCTGCGCCCGAGCGGTGAAACGTTCTGGAGCATGTGGTGGCACTTTCATGCTTTTGCGTTGTTTTAGTGGGCAGAAAAGCTTAAACTCCAAGCGTGTCAATGGAACTGCAGCTGAACGGTCTCAGCTGCAGAAGAATGCTCACTTTTGACCAGCTTTTCCAAGTGTGTAGCTGCTTCCCTCACCCACCCCCTTCCCCCAACCCACGTGCTTGAGTAAATCCTTCAGTCTGTGCTGCCATGCCCCCTAACCCCCCAGCATGTGCTTGAGTATTTCCTTCAGTCTGTGCTGCCTTGCCTACCATCTTCCCTGGCCTGACCCACACTGGAGCCCTTGCCCTGGCACTGCACTGAAAGCCGGCTGGGAAAAAGTGACTTGCCAGGGTCCCCCGCGAATGGCTTTTCCTTGATGTCCTACGGGCAATGCTCATGAGGGTTCGCATGGTTGTGTGCGCTTACCTCCGAGTTCCTCTCGAAGTTCTGGTCGCCAAGTGCACACCTTTTAAAGGCAATCATGAAGCACACCGTTCCAAAGTCACACCAACATAGCAGTAAATTTGACATGGGGGAATGATTCTGGCATGCAGGGCTTATAATTAGATGCAAATGTATTAAAATGATGTTCCTGGTGTGCAGTGGTGGGAAATATGGCCCGCCATTTATGGGTGGAGCAGACAATTGCAAACTGGTTTCACAATGGTTTAAGACCGATTTTTGGCCTTCTTGCCATATTATCCCTCCCCACCCCATGACGCTCATGCCATTGGGGCTGGAAAATTCCAGCCTATGTTTTGTGTTTTGCAAGCACAGGCTGATTGGGTATGGTCAATACTTTGTCTTTTTTGGACAGCTAAAAATATGTGCTGTTTGATACAATCAACCAATCTTTGGGATGTACCTGGAATCACACTGGCACTGAAATCCATATAACACATTGCTCATTGTGTGATGGACAGAACATCTTTTTGGCTTGATGGCAGCATCATGTTAGTGGAGAATACCACTTGTGTTGTTACTGCATAGTAACAGTGTGCAACAGCTAGCTTCACTTATTGCACAAATTTTTGAGACAGCTTACCCTTCCAGGGTAATCTGAGGTAGGCTGGGCACTTTTCAGGACAGGAAGTTGCAGTCTTAAGCCTGTTCATGAGTTTTCACAATATACAGTGAGCAATGATCTGATCAGAGTAGCCATTATGCCTCAAGATGGTTTTGACCCACCCTATTTCAGCATCAAGCTTGCATGGTCAGTAAATGGCTTGGGCCCTATTTATAAGGTTGCTGCTAAGGCCAATCTTACAATGCATGGAACTGTAGGAATTCCAACATGTACATTGACCAGTGAAGGTAGGCTTATGGTAGACAGTAATAGAGAACCCAATGGCAGATTTCTCAACTAACTCATTGAGGAAAGGGAGTTCGTTTGACTTCTCCATTTCAAAGATAAATTTGAGCACAGGATGAAACCCATTAAAGCGTGTAAAGAAGTTCTTACATGCAACTGGGAACTCAAATATAGCAAACATATCATCTACATATCACTAATATGCAATGGAGAGGAGGTTAAGTGTCATTCCATCAAAGATATAATCTTGTGGAAACCAATGATGATATTTGCAAGAGCTGGGCCTAGAGGGGATCCCAAGCAACACCATCTATATACTGTTGGTAATTTTTTGCAAGCTATCCTAGTGAGTGCAAGACAAAAAGCTTTGATAGCATGTCTCTTTTTTCAGCAAAGCTCAAATATCACTTTCTTTATGTCCTTATGGCCTGTGCTGCTATTATATACTAATTGATGAATTCAAACCTCCCAATGCTGAGCTGCATTCAAAGGAGGGTGCTTCAAATTCCCTTGTTCTGGGCATCCTTCAAGCACCATTGAATATACCTGTAATATTCATGCCATTCCTCCTACCTATCTCATGGAATCATACAGCACAGTAGGAAGCCATTCTATCATTGTGCTTGTGCTGGTTCTTTGAAAATGTAATCCATTTATTCTTACTCTTTTGCTTCTTTCCCATAGCAATACATATCTTTCCTTTTCAAATTCATATCCAGATCACTAGCTAACTCCTGAGTAGTTAACACACTTTCATTCCTTCAGTAGCTATGTTTGCTAAGTCCTTTGCACATTTGGAGCCTGTCATTACCCAGCAAAAATCTGTTCATGTTTCTCCCCAACAAATTCTACTATCTGTAAAACAGAATTTGCTCAATTGTGGTTAAGCCATTGTCCATGAAAGTTGTATGTTCCAAAACTGCATTGACAAACTTTTCCAAAAACGGTTAAGTGGTGATCCACTGTTTGAGAAATGTTAACAGATCATTATAACTGTTATGTCAAATTGGCAACTAAATTTTGTCACCATTATTGAAATGACATTCACGGTTTCAAAGTTGTGCAATTTTGTTAGGTTCTAAACTAAGTTCAAAGTATTTGCCCAGGTTTTTAATGAGGAAAAACTAGATATTGACTATTGTGTTTGACTGATGTTTTGCATTTGGGCAAGTGAAAAAACAAATTTGAAACTATGTAGACTTTCTATGGCTTCCACAGAAATTTTAATACCACTTCATAGACTCAATGGAAATACCTTCTCTGACAAAATGTTCAAAAATGTAGCAGCTAACAGTGGACATACTTATCACGTAATGTGGTTTGTGCTATTTTTCTTAACAGATACTTCAATAAATTTCAGTACTGTGCATATTCTCCTCGTGTACGCAGTTGCCAACCAAATACAGATGGCATATCTTCCTTTGAAGACCTACTAGCAAACATCATCCTCAGAGTATTTGTCTGGGTCATAGCTTGTCTTACTTGCTTTGGAAACCTTTTCGTCATTTTTATGAGGTCACTTATTAGAGCCGAAAACAAACTTCATGCTATGTCTATAAAAATTTTATGTTGTAAGTATAATTGCTTTTTTCAAAGTTATAAATGTATTTCAAAAAAACAGCCAGTAAAGCTTTCTGTATTGCAGATCTGTCATGTTATCCTGCTATCTGGTTATTCTGGCATACCTCTTTACATCTCCAATGGAACTGGGGTAGAAAGGGCCAAAGCAGTTAGGACCTGAAAACATTAGCATTCATGTGACTTCATAAAAGATTAAATTTCTGTTCATCCTTATGGGGGCACCCTCATTAGAGGAGGTATATGTGTGGCTAATGGCAGGAACTCTATCCATTGAGAGTTTCTACACTCATGACCTTACAGGGTCTTGGAATAACTTTGAAAGGTGATAGTCAAAATGTAAAGAGGGATACCAACCATTTGAATGGCATAAATGGGGGCCATCATGAGTGTCCAGACCTAGAGCCAGTCCAATCCACAAGAAGTTAAATTTTTTTGGAATAATGCAATCTTAGATTTGGTACTGAGCAATAAACCTGAATTAGTCAATAATCTAACAGTAAGGGAGCATCTATCTAACAGTTACCATAGGCAGAATTTTACAGTCCCCCACTGGCAAATTTGCTGCCCTTGACCTGTCTGCAATTTTATATGGGGATTGGAGGCCTTGGATAGCCCACCCACCCTTGCCCCAGTTGAGGCTCTTAAGCGGCCAATTATTGACCATTAAGGGACATTTCCTGCCCAGCCTCAATTTTGTGGCTGGCAGGAGGCGTTCAGGAGCAGGGGAAGGCTTAGCAGGTTAGCGCACTCAGGCCTCGGGCAGGAAGGTGGGCGTCTTCCTCAAGGGGCCCCATAGGTGGTACCCCACCCCACCTGGCCATTCCATGCCCTTCTCCCCAGACCCCCTGGGGCTCACCTCCCCTCCCTTTTGTGAGATTGCCTGTACTTGTGGAGGTGATGGTACAGTATTATTATCGCTGGACTAGTAATCCGGAGACCTAGGTTAAAATCCCACCACGGCAGATGGTGGAATTTGAGTTCAATAAAAATCTGGAATTAAAAGACTGACCAGGACCATGACCATTGTCATTTTTTGTAAAAACCCATCTGGTTCTCTAATGTCCTTTAGGGAAGGAAATCTGCAGTCCTTACCTCCATGTGATTCCAGACCAACAACAATGTGGTTGACTCTTATGCCACTCAGTTGTATCAAACCAATACAAAGTCTTAAAAAAGGAATGAAACCGGACGGACCACCCGGCATCGACCTAGGCACCGACAACGACAATGGCAATCTCAGCCCTGTTGACCCTGCAAAGTCCTCCTTACTAACATCAGGGGGCTAGTGCCAACATTGGGAGAACTGTCTCACAGGCTAGTCACGCAATAGTCTGACATAGTTAGCCTCACATAATCATATCTTACAGATAATGTCCCACCATTGCCATCCCTGGGTATGTCCTGTCCCACTGGGACCACCAAAGGTGGTAGCACAGTGGTATACATCAGGAGGGAGTTGCTGGGAGCCCTCAACATCAACTCTGGACCCCATGAACTCTCTGGCATCAGGTCAAACATGGGCAAGGAAACCTCCTGCCACATCCAATCATGAATGGTGGTGAATGGTTAAACAGCTCACTGGAGGAGGAGGCTCCACATTTATTCCCACCCTCAATGATGGGAGAGACCAGCACAACTGTGCAAAAGATAAGGCTGAAGCATTTGCTACAAACTTCAGCCAGAAGTGTCGAGTAGATGATCCATCTCGGCCTCCTCCTGAGGTCCCCAGCATCTCAGATGCCAGTCTTCAGCCAATTCAATTCACTCCATGTGATATCAAGAAATGGCTGAAGGCACTGGTTAGTGCAAAAGTTATGGGCCCTGACAATATTTCAGCAATAGTACTGAAGACTTGTGCTCCAGAACTTGCTCTAACCCTAGCCAAGCTGTTCCAGTACAGCTACAACACTGGCATCTACCTGACTATGTGGAAATTGCCCAGGTTTTTCCTGTACACAAAAAGCAGGACAAATACAACCCGGCCAATCACCGTCCCACTAGTCTACTCTTGATCATCAGTGAAGTAATGGAAGGGGTCATCAATTGTGCTATCAAGTGGCACTTGCTTAGCAATAATTTGCTCACTGATGCCCAGTTTGGGTTCCGCCAGGGCCACTCAACTCCTGCCATCATTACAGCCTTGGTTCAAACATGAACAAAAGAGCTGAACTCCCGAGGTGAGGTCAGAGTGACTGCCCTTGACATCAAGGCCGCATTTGACCAAGTCTGGCATCAAGGAGCCCTAGCAAAACTGGGGTCAATGGGATAAAAGCCAAAAACTGCAGATGCTGGAAATCCAAAACAAAAACAGAATTGCCTGGAAAAACTCAGCAGGTCTGGCAGCATCGGCAGA
Organism: Carcharodon carcharias; assembly: GCF_017639515.1. Taxonomy (NCBI): domain Eukaryota; kingdom Metazoa; phylum Chordata; class Chondrichthyes; order Lamniformes; family Lamnidae; genus Carcharodon; species Carcharodon carcharias. Next base: position 44,219,281 of record NC_054477.1, on the reverse strand, counting down.
GAAGAAAAGAGTTGACGTTTCGGGTCCTCATGACCCTTCAACAGGACTAGGTGAATCCAAGGAAAGGGGTAAAATATAAGCAGATATAAGCTTATATTCTACCCCTTTCCTTGGATTCACCTAGTTCTGTTGAAGGGTCATGAGGACTCGAAACATCAACTCTTTTCTTCTCCGCCGATGTTGCCAGACCTGCTGAGTTCTTCCAGGTAATTCTGTTTATGTTTTGGGGTCAATGGGAATCTCCAGTGGCTGGAGTCATGCCTAGCACAAAGGAAGATGGTTGTGGTTGTTGGAAATCAGTCATCTCAGCTCCAGGACATCAGTGCATGATTTCCTCAGGGTAGCGTCCTTGGCCCAACCATCTTCAACTGCTTCATCAATTACCTTCCTTCCATCATAAGGTCAGAATTGGGGATATTCGCTGATGATTGCACAATGTTCAGCACCATTTACAACTCCTCAGATACTGAAGTAATCCCGTTCCAAATGCAGCAAGACCTGGACAATATCCAGGCTTGGGCTGACAATTGGCAAGTAACATTTGTGCCACACAAGTGCCAGGCAATAACTATCTCCAACAAAGGAGAATCTAACCATCACCCCTTGACATTCAATGGCTTTACCAGCACTGAATCCCCCACTATCAACACCCTGGGACTTACCATTGACCAGAAACTGAACTGGACTAGCCATATAAAGAGCAGGTCAGAGGCTGTGGAACCCTGCAACAAGAAACTCACCTCCTGGCTCCCCAAAATCTGTCCACCATCTAGGAACAAAACAGGTGTGTGATGGAATACTCCCCACTTGCCAAGATCAGTGCAGATCCCAAAGCACTCAAGAAGCTTGATGCTGTACAGGACAATGCAGCCCACTTGATTGGCACCACATTCACAAACTTTCACTCCCTGCACCACTGACGCACAGTAGCAGCTGTGTGTACTATCTACAAGATGCACTGCAGGTATTCACCAAGGCTCCTTAGACAGCACCTTCCAAACCAACGACCACTACCATCTAGAAGGTCAAGGGCAGCAGATAAATGGGAACACCAACACCTAGAAGTTCCCCTCCAAGTCACTCACCATCCTGACTTGGAAATATATCACTGCTCCTTCACTGTCACTGGGTCAAAATCCTGGAACTCCACCCCACCCCCCAACAGCACTGTGGGTGTACCTACACCACATGGACTGTTGCGGTTCAAGAAGGCAGCTCACCATCACCTTCTCAAGGGCAATTAGGGATGGGCAATAAATGCTGGCCCAACCAGCAAAGACCACATCCCATGAATGAATTAATAAAAAACTTACCTAGCCCAAGACTCCTGTACTTAGAATCTGGCTGCTAAATATGATCTCTGTCCTGGCCACTGCTGCCGGTGGCACTGCTGGAACTACAGAGCTGCAGGCCAATCTGATTGGTCACTAGTCCTGTAAGGCAGGACTCAGTGAAGGGCAGAAATCCCATTTCAAATCAATTGATGCACCGCGAACCATTAAACAGCTGCGGGATTGCTGTGATCAGCAAGGGTGCATTCCTTGCTCATGCTTCAGATGCTGGGGAGGGCCCTGTCATCCGAAAAACTGTCCCTCCCCGACAACACTTCAGTCCCACTCCCTGGGTTATACCAGTACCACCCAGCTCCAGGGCTCATTAATGCCTTGGTCCAAACATGGACAAAAAAGCTGAATTCAGGGTAGCATTTGACTGAGTGTGGCATCAAGAACTCCTAGTAAGATTGAAGTAAATGAGAAGCAGGGGGAGAGTTCTACATTTGCTGAAATCATACCAGCATAAAGGAGGTCTGTCATCTTAGTCCCAGGACATCACTGCAGGAAGGTGGGCATCTTCCTCAAGGGACCCATATGTGCTCCCTCTCTGCCTGGCCTCTCCATTCCCCTCTTTCCAGACACCCTGCAGCTCATCTCCCCTCCCTGCTGTGAGATTGTCCACAGTATTTATTGCAGGCCAACTACCTTTAGCTGCTTCATCAATACCCTGTCCTTCATCTTAAGGTTAGAAGTGGGGATGTTCACTGATGATTGCACAATGCTCAGTTCCATTTGTACCTCCTCAGACAATGAAGCAGTCCATTCCCACATGCAACAAGTCCTGGACAATATTAAGGCTTGGACTGGTATGGAGCAAATAATATTCAGGTCACACAACTGTCACGTAATGACCATCTCCAACAAGTGAGAAGTAGCACCTCCCCTGGACATTCACTGTCATTACAATTGCTGAATCCCTCACCATCAATATTCTGGGGCTCACCATTGTCCAGAAACTTAACTGGACGAGCCACATAAATACTGTGGCTATAAGACCAGGTCAGAAGTTGGGTATTTTGTGGCAAGTAACTCACTCCTGACTCCCTAAAGCTTTTCCACCATCCACAAGGCATGTTAGGAGTGTGATGGAATATTCCCTATTTAACTGGGTGGATGCAGCCCCAACAATAGCTTGACATCATCCAGGAGAAAATAGCCTTCTTGATTGGCACCCCATCCACCAACCTAAACAGTTACTCAACCCACTACTAGTGCACCATGGCTGCAGTGTGTACCATCTACCAGTGTAGCCACTTGCCAAGGCTTCTCCGACAGCACCTTTGAATCTTGAAAACTCTACCACCCAGAAAAGCAACAGCACAGGTGCATGGGAAGACCACCACCTGCAAGCTCCCCTCCAAGTCAAACACCAACCTGACTTGGAAATATATCATCGTTCCTTTATTGTTGCTAGGTTGACATCCTGAAAGTCTATTCCTAACAGCACTGTGTGTGTACCGACATCACACAAACTGCAGTGCTCATCACCACCTTCTCAAGGGCAATTAGGGATGAGCATACAAACTGGTCATGCCAGAAATGGCCCTATCCCATGCACATACTTTAAAGCAGTTAATGAGACCGAAAACTACATTTATACATCAATATTTTTCAAAAGAATTTGAACAATATAAATGTTAAGAGACCACTTAATTTAATCATGAAATGAGCAGTTTTTTGCAAAGAATGACTCTATTGGCAGAGCAAATCTGGATATGGCTCCGTCCACCTCACTACTACAGGAGTACCTATCCTTCGCCATTGTAAGTGCAGCCACTTTATTCTCCTCTTCCTAATGGGAAGGCCCAGTTAATCCTGGGAAAGTTTGAAAGTTCAGAGTGGGGAGACCCAGCATCAATAGTCACCAACATTTTTTTCTGTGCTTTGTGCTCAGGGAACAATTGTTCTTAGACCACAAGACATAGGTAACCAGCCCAATATATCTAGAGGGCTAGATAATGAACATTTGTACACTCCTTTCTTTTTACTAAATTTGTAACTGATGATATTGCTACAAGATACAAATATTTCATGTTTGAAAGATGTATGCCTCCCTTTTATATATACAAGGTGCCGATTGCCTGATGGGAGTATATCTATTCTTTGTTGGAATTTTCGATGTCAAATATCGCGGAGAGTACAACAGACATGCACAGCTATGGATGGACAGTATCCAGTGTCGAATGATAGGATTTCTGGCCATGCTTTCTACTGAGGTCTCAGTTCTGTTATTGACGTATCTGAGCCTGGAAAAGTATATTGTCATTGTTTTTCCATTCAGTAATATCAAACCAGGAAAGCACCAGACTTTGATAACACATGTTACAATTTGGCTTGTTGGATTTACTATCGCTATAATTCCACTCTGGAATGAAGACACATTTGGGAACTACTATGGAAGAAATGGAGTTTGCTTTCCTCTTCATGCAGACCAAGTTGAAAAGGATGCTGCTAAAGGCTATTCTATTGGAATATTCCTTGGTATGAATTCATAATTTTTTAATGATTAATTTTATTGTCTGTTCAGGACATTAGAAATATTACAGCAGGCTAGATGTACAAGACACAAGTAAAGCAAAGATTCTCAAACAATTCAATTTCAATTCAATTTCAGACTTTTGTGATAGGATAATTTTCTTCCTTTTTATTGTTATTTTTCATTTAATATGTTTTTTAATAAACAAGTAATGTGCCCAAAATGAATTTCCATGCGGGCAATAAATTGAAATTGAATCGAAATTGAAATTAAAGATTCTCAAACATGGCTAACATTTGCATCTCACAAGTCCATTATTGGGGCAGCAAACTATATAGTATGTTAAATAGGAAGGAAAAGTGAGGTACTCCTAGGCAAGAACCACTAAGACCTACAAAATAACTTTAGAGCTAGCACTGCAATGCAATACTGATGGGCTGATGCACTGTCAGAGGTGTCATCTTTTGACTGAGGCAGATATGGTGGCACTATTAGAAGAAGAACAGGTGAATTCTCCCGGTGTCCTGGTAAATGTTTATCTCTCAAATCACACCACTAAAACCGATTATCTAGTTATTATGGCATTACTGTTTGTGAAACTTGTACACAAATTAGCTATTGTATTTGTCTACAATTCATTTTGGGATGTCCACAAGAAGTGAAATGAGCTATATAGATGCAAATTCTTTATTTCTTAACATGAAAACATATGAACTATAAAGTATTCATCTGAAAATGCTCTCCCAAATATGTTACTAGAGATATTAATCCATGTTAAGTAACATTTCATTAAATAGCAGAAGCATTTCTGATGAAAATAATAAAGCATCTCACAATCTTGATCAAAAACTCACCACTCTTGATCAAAAAGATTGCATGTGATGGGAGAGAATGAGAACTGGGCAGTGGAATGAAAATATGCAAAAGTAGTCTTCTTGCCATAGATTTTCCCATCTGTCAGGCTCAGGTCCCACTCTACAACTTGAGCATGCAACTGAGCGATTAGTGTGATACTGCATTGCCAGAGGTGCTGCCCTTCAAATAAGCCATTGAACTGAGATCTGTCCGCCTATTTAATTTGAAAATAAACAGCATGGAATTATCTTGATATTTACTTCTCAATTAAAGTGGCTTCAATATTTGCTAACATAGAAACAATGACTTCACCTGTGCGTGTTGCTTGTGTTCTCCCAGTGGGGGATGGTCCCTTGTTCGACGGCACTCAGTGCCTGATTGAGGGATTTGACATCGGGAAGGGCATGGCCCGCTGAGACCCAAACTCCCTGCTCTTGTTGCTGACCCCCTCTATACCTTTCCTCTCCTCCTTTAAAAGCCCCACTCCATGAAACTCCTCCCGCCATTACTTACCTCTGGCCTGGGTCGCTTCGCCCTCCTGGGCCCCCGGTGGGTGTTGCTCCAGCAACAGCTAATGCCTCCCCAGCGACACTGCTGACCAAAGGAGCTGCTGGCCTCCAATTGGCTGAAAGCTGTCAGTGAACATGACTTCCTGCCCCTGTGGTTCTGACCGCTTGGAAAAGTCCCGGGGACCTCTCAATTGCCTGATTGGCTTGCAATGCTGTCGGGCCTTCTCCAAAGAGGCAACGCAGGTCGCTTGCTGGCTTTCCAGCCATGTGGTCAGGACCCCTTTCACCTCCATAAAGTTCCCCTATGTACATATTTTTTGGGGCAGAAGCCTTCCTCCAGTGGGAAACTGATTTAAGTTCAGATTTTCATGGGATGTGCCCTTAATTGAAATGGAGATGGGTTTCCTGTCCACTTACAGCCTTTGGGGATGGAAACAGAGGTGGATCAGATGAAGCGTAGTGCTCATGTAGACACCCCATAGCTGCCAGCAATGAGGCTGCAGGATGTCCTGCAGGACAGATTTGCAGTTTGTGCAAAAGCCTTCAACTTCATCAGAAAGAAGCAAATGCCACAGAGGAGCTGAAGGCCTAGCATTCATTGATACCTAACTGGATCTAATGATGGAGGCCATAAGGGAGAGGAGAGAGGTCTTCTTCTGGAGGGTGGCAGGAGCAGGCTACCTTGTCACACAGCTGGCACACCTCCCTGTTCAGTGTCAACTCTCTTCGCCTCCTGTTCCTGGTCCTTTCTCACCTCCTGTTTCTCCTCCCCCACTGAGCTGTCTCCTTTCAGGATTTCACCATATTCAATGACCACAACTCTCTGGAGGTCCATGTTATGGAGAGCGCAGCAGATCATCACAGTGAGCGAAACCCTTGCAGGACTGCATTGGAAGCTACCACCCGGTCACTGGAATTGTATCTTCAGAAGCTAGATGGCCTGGTTAATGGTTGCCCTGCTGAACAGGTGGCATCGGTTGTATTGCTCTGTGCATCTGTTTTGGACTCCTATAGAGGGGTCAGTAGCCATCTCTTGAAGGGGTTTCTCTTGATCTCCAGGATGCATCTATGCAATTTGGCAGTTGGAGTGAAGATCTGAGGCAGCCTGGACTGAGGTGTTGTAGGAATCCTAGCAGCTGCCAGGAAAATGAGCACATCCATGGGTAGGTGGTGGCATAATGGTATTGTTACTGGACTCGTAATCCAGAGGGCTAAGGTAATGCTCTAGTGACCTGGGTTTGAATCCCACCACAGCAAATGATGGAATTTGAATTCAATAAAAATCTGGAATTAAAAGTCTAATGATGACCATGAAACCATTGTTGATTGTCGTAAAAACCCATCCGGTTCGCTAATACCCTTTAGGGAAGGAAATCTGCTGTCCTTACCTGGTCTAGCCTACGTGTGACTCCAGACCCACAGCAATGTGGTTGACTCTTAAATGCCCTCTGAAATAGCCTAGCAATCCACCCAGTTGCTAGGTAAGTTTGTAGATGTGTTGCAATTGCAAAAGTGGCAGGTGCCTGGTACAGCATTGACCCACAATATCTTGTGGGGCCAGGAGGAGCAGGTGGGCTCCGAACATGAATTTCAGGTGAGCTGACTGATTTTTCTGAGTATGATTAGATACATCTACTTGTTAATGTAGATTAATGTCTTCACTTCAGAGGTAGTGGTAGCTGGATCAGCCATCCTTTAAAGAATGTACCCAATTCCCATTTGGGTAAGTGATTTCCTCCACTAGTTAACTGACCAGGTGGTGGACAAAAGTCTACTCTATTGGCGTTGGAGCAATTCCATTTAACATTTGTTGATTTATGAAGAGAATCAAAATAAATGGGATTGATGTTCTCATTTTACCAAATATGGACCAGATGTGTGCTTTGAAAATCAAAGGGCAGGATTTTTAGTTCAGTGGGTGCCTGTGATCGGCGGGCCCGGAAGTGGCCAGGGAACGGAACCCTGACCGCAATCGGCCCCTGACCGCAATTTCACGTTGGCTGGCCAATTAACGGCTAGCCAGCGTGAAACGCACGCTGAAAGGCTCAGCGCTGCTGGGATGGGGGCAGGAGGAGGGTGAGTGCTGAAGTCAGCACAGGCGTGGTGGAGCAAGGAATGAAAGCTGCCTCAGGGAGCTGAAGAATTTAAATGCAATAAAAACAGATTTTAAAATCCGGAAAAAATGCCCACACATCAGAACCAGGCACCTGAATATATATAAGATGAAAATTCTGCCCATGCATTTTTTAAATTTAATAATGGAAACCTCATCCTGCCCGTGGATGAGGTTTCCTGAAAAATGCAAAGGCCGCATGGCTGATTCGGCCCCTCCCCCCAGCCAACCATAACATTGGACAGGCAATGAAAAATCTCCATTAATTACAACTTTAATGGTCTCAATAGGCCTCTTAATTGTCGGCAGGTGCACTTCCGATTTTTGCGCATGCCCACCGATTGAAATATCACACGAGTGCGAGTTGTCGTCGGGACACTCGCCCGATGTCATCACGTGCTATTTCACACTCAAGCAGGTTGGGCACGCGGCCGCATGCCAAGTGAAAAACTCTGCCCATAAGATCATAAGAAATAGGAGGAGCAGGGCATTCAGCCCCTCAAGCCTGCTTTGCCATTCAATATGATCATGGCTGATCTAACTGTGCCCTTAAGGCCACTTTCCCACCAGCCATAATGCCTAACTCTGTTGTAAATCAAACACAGGATTTTTTAGGTTGGCGTGTGGGCGCAATCGGCAAGCCCACGAGCGGCCGGGGTAGGGACCGCTGCCTGCGATTTGCCCCCAACCATGATTTCACTCTGGCTGGCCAATTAGCACGGGTGCGGGAGAGTGCAGAATGAAAGCTCCTTGAAGGCAGAGAGCTGCCTTAGGGAGCTGAAGAATTTAAAATCAATAAAGGTTTTAAAATCTGGAAAAAAATGTCCACACGTCAGAATCAGTCACTTGAACCTATACAGGATGAAAATTCTGTTCATACTTTTTTTTAATTTAATAATGGAAACCCCATCACGCCCTTGGATAAGGGTTCATCAAAAATGTAAAGTCTGCCTGGCAGATTCACCCACCTGCCAACCATAAGGTTGGACAGACCACGAAAAATCAAGAAAAATTGGATCTTTAATGGGCTTAGTTCTGAATTGTCGGCGGGTGCGCTTCCGACCTTTGCGCGTGTCTGTCAACCGAAATATCGCACGAGTGCGGGATGACATCAGGACTCTCACCAAATGTCATCATGCGCTATTTTATGCTTGAGCAGGTCAGTCACGTGCTCGCACACCAAGCTAAAAACTCCACCCCAAGCTCCTGTCAAACTCAGCCTTGAATATATTCAATCACTCAATTCCCACTGCTCCTTGGGGGTAGAATTCCTAATTTTAATAACCATCTGAGAGAAGAAATTCCTCCTCATTTCTATCTTAAAGGGGAGACCCCTTACTTTTAAAATGTGCTCCCAGTTCCAGATTCCCCCATGAAGGGATACATCCTCTCATATCAAGCCCTCTCAGGATATTATGCTTCATTAAGTGTTGCAATTATGAGGTTTATAAGATTATAATATTTTGGGACTGTAGCTTTAAATTTAAGGTCACTGAAGAAAGTCATGTGATCAGTTTGGAGGCCTGTCTGACAGTAAGCCTGGGTGGTTTGATTGTTAGCAATTAAAGGAAAGCTTAGATTGTTTTACTGAGAAGAAGATGCAAGGTATTTACGGTTGGACACAAGGCAGCATTCTGTGTTTGTAAAGAGTAGACTGTGGGTCTCCAGAGTTCCACAGAAGTGTTGAAAATATCAGGTTGCAAACAGTTATGCTTTAACTATTCATTTACTTCCAAAGAAAGGGAGTTGAGATATGGATAGCTAATTAGCATTTCTACTTGGATGCAATGTTAATATGTTTCCGGTTGCCATGGAGAAGAGGACAGAGGAAGTTATTTTTAAGATCAGGTTACAGGCTTCCGTACAAGTTAATAAGTATCACGTATAGACAGTTCTGTATGGTCTGAATATAGTAAGAATACAATATAGTAAGAAAGGGCTGCTTACTTTTGTGCACTAGTACAGCCAGATATGGGAGGGAGGTGGTCTGTAGTTGAAGAGATGCATCTTGCAGCCTTCTATGGATTCTGGGAGAATTATTCTGGCATAGCTGAGGGAAGAGGAATCATTGGAACAGGTTTTACTGTTGGTAGTGGATTTAAGAAACTCCAAAAACTGAGGAAAGTACCTGGAGATAGTCACTTGAGGCTATTACACAATAAAATGGGGATAAGGGAACCCAATGGAAACTGGGAGTAACAATGGACTGTTTGCTAAAAGGATTGTGAATCCATGAAGATTGTGATGGGTCATAAGTATACAAGGGAAATGTCACCTTCTATATTTAAAGTATAAGTTGCCTACAAAAAGAAAACAGTGCTTATTCAAGTGTTTATTTTAGTCATTTGTTACAGTAAAAGTTTTAAAATGTGAAATCTTGTTGAGTCATGCTTTCAGCTAATAACTGGAACTTTGAATTTTGTTAGGAAATAAAGATAATTTAAGTATTTTGTATGTGTATTTGGGTGTGTTAGAAATAAGGTATAGCTTTGAATTTATACTCTTTTTCTATTTGTGGGACAAAAGGTGAAACCTGGGATCTAGTCTCATTTTTGAGTGGAGACAGCAGTTCTAAAGCTCTGTTTGTATACCTGTATTTCTAATCAGATTTTCATGACTCTTGAAGGAAAGCTAAAGAGTAGAAAAAACTGCCTTTTGCCTAGCAACAAGGATCCAGAGAGGGAGGACCCAACACACACACACACACACACGCACAGACAAATAAAAGCAGTTCAAGTTCAGTTGGAAGCAGTTGACAGCAGAAGCATAGGGATAGATAGTGAGTCCCAAACTAAAGGTGAAGCCAGCTGCCAACAGAGGCTGTACAGGAAAGAAAACTGCAAAAGCAGTTTCTAGAAACTAAAGAAGAAAGTTCTCAAATCCAGGGGAGTGGACCAGGGAAGATCCAAGAGGACAATCTAGTCAAAGGACAAGAACAGAAATCTGAAAAAGATTCTGTTCTGTGGAAGTGAAAGTAAGGAGCAGAGAGGAAGGCTCTAAGCTTCAAGTCTAGAGAGAAGAAAAGCTACAGAAAGTAGATTTAAAGCAAAAATGGCTTGTGAGAAGTCAGGTGATCCAAAGCGACAGACCTTCTATAACTCGTTACTATGGGCATATGAAGCAGTGGTGTCCTGTTGGCACAGTGGGGCTTTTGAGAGAAAGTGCATGGACGGAAGTTTGAATGCACTTGGTGACCCAGGAGAGAGGAGCATTGGAAGGAGTGTTCGAAACACTGGAAGTGGACCTTTGTGGAAGGCATCTAAGAGAAAGTGTTGTTTGGGAGAAGATTCCAGAGTGAGTTCTTCAAGAGTGGAGATTGGAAACCCTCGTGTGAAAGACAGAGTTCAGTGAAACCAGTTGACTCGTGGTGCAAGGAGGAGAGATCCATAGCATCTGGTTGAGGTGGCATCTATCACTTGGTTTCAGAGTGTGGTGTGCCTGACCACAGGTCACCTATTGATTTGCATGGAGTATGTACTTAGAGTATAAGATAGCTTTTGTAACTTGTGTTATCCTTGTGATATAGTTGTGGGTGAAGGAATATTGTAATATAGTTCATTGTTTCCTGTTTAATAAATTTTTTTTTTGTTAAAAGTTCATCAGCTGACCCCTGTGACTCTGTTCAGTAGCACTCTCCACATACCTAAACAAAAAAGTAAAAGTTATGATCTATCAAGCCGGGTTCCATCCTGGAATCAGGCTTGTCCAGTAGTAACATCAGCTGGGATCATAACAATCTCTTTTTAGCAGTTTTAAGAGTTATCAGTCTCTACAGCGATTGTAATAGAAAATCACCTCTCATTCTTCTGAACGCCAAAGAATATAGGCCCAACCTGCTCAACTTTTTCTCATAAGACAACCCCTTCATCCCAGGATCAGTCTAGTGAATCTTCTCTGAACAGCTCCCAATGCAAATATATTCTTCCTTAAGTAAGGAGATACAAAACTATACACAATAAAACAATACTCTAGGTGCAGTCTCACCAGTGCTCTGTACAGTTGTAGTGAGAATTCCCTACTTCTACACTACATTTTCCTTGTAATGAAAGCACTCTGCCTTCCTAATTACTTGCTGTACCTGCAAGTCAACTTTTTGTAATTCATGCACAAGGACACCTAGATCCCTCTACATTGCTGCATTCTGCAATCTCTCTCCATTTAAATAATATGCTGCTTTTCTGTTCTTCCACCAAAGTGGATAATCACACATCTTCCCACATTATACTCCATTGTCAAATTCTTGCCCGTTCACTTAACCTATCCATATCCCTTTGCAAATTATTTGAGTCCTTCTTATAACTCATTTTCCTGCCTAGCTCGGTCAACAAATTTGGCTACAATACACTCTGTCCCTACATCTAAGTCATTAATATAGTTCATAAACAGTTGAGGTCTCCCAACACTGATCCTTGTAGCATTCCACTTGTTACAGTTTGCCAACCTAAAAATGACCCATTTATCTCAACTGCCCGTTTCTGGTTAGTTAGTTAGCCAGTCATCTATCCATGCTCATATATTAACTCCAACTCATGAGCCGTTAGCTGTGTCATAACCTTTGATGTAGCACTTTGTCAAATACCTTTTGGAAATCCAAATACACCACATCTACTGGATCCCCTTTATCCACCGTGTGTGTCACATTCTCAAAGAACTCTATTAAGTTTGTTCAAACATGATTTTGCTTTCACAAAGCCATGATGACTCTACCTGATTGTATAGTGATTTTCTAAATGTCTTGCTACTAATTCCTTCATAATAGATTCCAGCATTTTCCAATGACAGATGTTAGGTGAACTGGCCTATAGTTCCCTGTTTTTTATCTCCTTCCTTTCTTGAATCAATGTTATTTTTGCAGTTTTCCAATCCACTGGGTCCTATCCAGAATCTAGGGAATTTTGGAAGATTACAACCAATGCATCCATTATCTCTGCAGCCATTTCTTTTAAGATCATATGATGCAGGCTTTCAGGTGCAGGAGACTTGTCAGTCATTAGTCCCATTAGTTTTCTTGGTATTTTTTCTCTAGTGGTTGTGATTGTTTTCATTTCCTCACCCCCTTTTGCCCGTTGATTTTCTACTATTCTAGGGATTTTTTGTGAAGGTAGATACAAGATACTTGTTCAAAGCTTTTCCTTGTTTCCTATTATTAATTCCTCAGTCTAATCTTCAAATGGACCAACATTTAATTTACGCTTTTCTTTTTTACGTACTTGTAGAATTTTTTGATGTCTGCTTCTATACTTCTTGCTAGTTTTCTCTCCTGCTCCAATTTCTCCTTTTTTAGTCTAAGTCATCCATTGCTGGTTTCTAAAACTTTCCTGGCCTCCTGGGCTACAATTAATCTTCACAGCATTGTACATCTTTTTTTAAAATTTGATACCATCCATAACTTCCTTAGCTAGCCACAGTGGATGCTGCATCCTTTTCATAGGGTGGAATCATCCTAGATTTGCACTAAGTGCGGTGGTGGGCTGGTAGATGATGTTTTACCCCGCCAGCCACAATGGCAGCTTCTCACACCGTATTGCTCCAATCCCGCCACATTAATTATGCATTCCCAGGAAAGACGCCATTTCGATGGCAGGCAGGTTCTCATTCACCGCCACGCCATCACCCTCACCACCTCATCACTCCAGGCGCCACATTTAAAGTGTAGCCACGCACACACCTCTCAGTTCAGCCAGAAGACATGACCCCGAGGCAATAAGACTGCAGCACCCGCCCTCCCCCCCCGGTTCAATGAGATGTCCCTCGAGCACCTTTTGGACGCAGTGGAGGCTCGCCGTGATGTCCTCTACCCCCGCTCTGGCCACAGGATGGGCAGCAGCATCACCAATCCAGCATGGGAGGCGGTGGCAGCAGTGGTTAGCACCAATGCCCTGCAAGAGACGGCCACCCAGTGCTGCAACAGGATGAGCAGTCTCACCCGTTCTGCCAGGGTAAGTCACTCCTCTCATCACTCTCAATTCAAATGCTCACAAACCCATCACACACCCTCAGGGATCTCACACCTCAAGAGACAACACCACTAACTCTCACACGTACCCTCACATCTCCATCAGACTCATATCCTCTGGAGCTTGCGTCCTCAGCCCGTCCAAGTCTCCGCTCACCACACAAACATTCCACATGGTGCCATGTATCCTGCTCTTTATTTTCATGCAGGAGAAGCCTGTTCACGTCAGCAGGAGAGGTCCCAGATCTGTGGGGGTGGGTGGGGGGTGCGCAGTGCGCAGTGGGGTGGCCCACATTAGGCCCCTCACTTTGAGGAGTGTGCCACCATGCTGACTGGTGAGGATGTGGACCTTGCCTGCGGTGACAGTGAGGTCAGCAGCGAACACACTCGTGAGGATCCTGCACCACATCATTCCTCTCTCAATGCAACTGTGTGTGCTCTCTCTCCTGCTTTTGACTGTGCTAACGTGCACTAACTATCTCTACTTTGATTCACAGGGAGCTGTGCCAAGCAAACAACACCCTCAGCCAGCCTATGCCTCAGCTTCATCTGTGTCCTCACCTCCAGGCAAGAGGACTCCTCCTCCAATGAAGAGCTAGAAATAAGCTGACTGGAAGATCCATCACAGCGCTTACCCACACCTTCCACCAACACAGATACACACACCTCAGTAGGACCTAGATCTAGAGCACGCTCGGGTTCACAATCTGGTGGTTGCCACAGGGGCATGTGTCCACAGCAGGAGGAGGCATGTTCAGCTGAGCTCCCTTGCACTCAGTGGACTGCTGGGGAAGAGGCATCTTTGAGGTCTGAGTCAGATGACAAACCTATGGATTTGGCCTTCCAACTCATCCTGGAGAGTCAGCAGAAGGCAGCAGAACATCATGCAGAGCTGTTGGAAGCCCTCAACAGAGTGGCTTGCAAATCGGAGGAGTGTGTCTGCCTGCTCTCTGATGAAGTGGTGCCCATATGTGCATGTATGGAGGTCTCCATGGGGAGGATGGCGGACACCATGGAGACCCTGATCCAGCAGAGCACAGAAATATGTGCAGGCCTGCACTCCATCACAGTAGCCATGGGTAAGTTCCTGCATTGGTGATGCAAGAGGGAAAAAGGGCACCTCAACTTCCCCCTAGGTGCTCCTTTCTCTCAAGGAGTCAGGCTGGGGCCCTTGGCAATTGAAGGAAGGAGGAGCAGCAACTGGACACCCCTGAGTCATCCACTCAGGAATCTCAGAGGCTGTCCACTCCCTCTGAATCCCCTCTATCTGTGACCCCTACAACCTCGTCCTCTGTCACTGCAGAGGGAGCAGCTGGCCCACAGGAGGACATAAAAGCATGCTGAGGCCCCCAAGGCCTCAGCTGGCCAGAGGACTTCTGTCGAAGGCATCAGAGGCAAAAGGGCCAACTATTGCACAGGCTGTCTCCGCCCCTGCTGTGAATGTCAGGGCAGCACCTAGAAGTCTAAAGCATTCAAAAGTGAAGAAATCCCGATCACAGTTGGTTGCATGGGTAAACACATTTTGTCACTTTACAATCTGGAAGTATATTCACTTTCACTGAATAATGCTTAATGGTGTCTTTCAACTTCATTGACAGGCTTTACAAGTCCTCCTACTGCATCCCTCCCCCACTAGCAATTCAGTTGCGTGCAGCCGGCCAACGAATTGTTCTGGAGGGAGAATTGTGTGTGTGCCAGGGCATTTCAGAGCCTTGCGCAAGCACTCTCCCACACATGCGGACCCTTCCTATATCACACTCATCTCAACGTCCCAAGCATTTTCAATACCACCTGCTGCCTTTCAGTTTCAGTTGGCCAGCTGAGCTGACCTACATCTCCATCCACCCACTGATCATACTCCCATGCAGCAACTGATCTTGCCCACCATGATTCTCGTTTCACTTTCAATTTAGCCAGTATGGTGGTAATACAGTTTTTCTTTCCATCCTCCATCCTTTCCCCTCCCTCAGTCACTAATTCCCTTCCCCCCATCGCTGTTGACCTCCCAGCATCACCTTCCACCTCCCCTCCATTACCTATCAGCCACAACACTTTTCTTACGGGGATGTCCAGGTGAACGTGCCTATTCCATTCCTTCCCGAAAATCCCACCCCCATCCACATTAATGTCCCCTACCTGCTCTTTCCCACCCCAAGGGTCCGTGCCTGCCCCTGTATCCCCACCAGCCACCCTCACCATCCCTTCTACCAATATCGTCGAACACTCACCCTCCCACCCTACCGCCTTACTCTTTCCTCAGTCACTCTCACCATTCCCTCACACCACGCTCACCCTCAGTTCATTCCCCAGGAGGCAGTCATGGACTCATCAGAGCCCTCCCTTTCACATTCACCTGGACATCTCTCCATCCAGACCCCATCCCGCCTTGGAACCCCTTCCCACCGCACCCCACACCCCCCCCACCCCCAGAACTCCTTTCCCCCCTGATTCTCCACACTCAGTCCTTCCCTTACCCCCTGAACTCTCCCAACCTTAGTCCTTCCCCCTTCCTGACTCCTTCCTTCAGCTTTACTTCTTCCAGCCTTACTCCTTTCCCCTTCCTGACTCTTTTCCCCTTCCTGACTCCTTCCTGCACCCTTACTTCTTCCTTCCCCACCCCCCCCAGACTCCTTCCCTTCTCTCCACTCCTTCCTCCACCTGGATTCCCTCCCCTCTCTGCACTCCTTCCCCCCTCCGAACTCATTCCCTTACACCTACCTCCCCACTTGCTGTCTTCTCCCGTTACCCCCTCCTCCCCCCATATTCCCTCCCCCCTCCCAATCTCCCCCGATAGCTTCATTCTCCCCCAACCTCAACTCCCACGACAGCTTTGTTCCCCCCCCCACAACCTCAGCCCCCGACCGACACCTTCGTTCCCCGTCTCCCAACCTCAAACCCTCAACATCTCTTCCTCTCCCAGTCGATCCTAGACCATCCTCTCCCACCGTCCTGTACATCTTCCTTTCCCAAACACAGCTGGACTTTCCTCTTCACCCCCTCGACCATCATCCGTAATGAGAAGATACTCAATGGTGACTTTCCACCTTCGGTGAGCTGCTTCGCGGCAGAGCCATGTCCATGAGAATCTACCAGCATGCCATGGATGTTCCTCCAGGGTCCCATTGCTGTCGAGCTCCAGCATATTCTGCTCCTCAGATGTCCACAATGTGGGCAAGGCCCAGGCGGTAAGTCCTGACTTCTGCACGTCACACTTGTTAAGACGAGTTCTGCACCAACATGTTTTCCCGCCAATGTCGGCAGATGATCCAGTGTGAGGACTTGATTCTGGTGGACTGGCCTTATAATGATTTGCAGATATACTACAATAAGGTTCCTGAGGTCCAATAGAGGGAAACGTGGCATGATCGCAAAGTGGTTTCAGGACGTCTTGAAACCGATTTTTGTCCTTCTCACTGTATTGTCCATTCACACCGCCGAGCATGCCCGACACTAGCAGGCATGGAAATTTATGCCCATAGAGTCTTTCTCAATGGAATATATCTTTGTTCAGTGTTATGAAATATCTCCTTAAATGTCTGCCACTGCTTCTCAACTGTCTTACCTTTTAATCTATTTTCCTAATCCACAGTAGTCAACTCTGGCTTCCATAACCTTGTAATTGCCTTTATTTATATTTAAGGCACTGGTTTCAGACACAGGTTTCTTACCCTCAAATTGAATGTGAAATTTCATAATATTACGATCATTCTTACCTACAGGATTCTTATTGTGAGATGATTAATTAAACCTGCCTCAATACATATTATCAGGTCTAAAATAGCTTGCTCCATGGTTGGTTCTAGAATGTATTGTTTTAAGAAACTGGGCCAAATGCACTTTATGAACCCATCCTCCAGGCTACCTTTGTCAATTTGATACATCCAACCTATATGAAAATCACCTACAATCATTGTAGTACCTTTCTTACAAGCCTTCATTATTTTTTGATTTATATGCTGTCCTACAATGTAGCTATTGCTAGGGAGCCCATAAACTATTCTTACCAGTGACTTATCTTTGCTATTTTATATCTCCACTCAAACTGATTCGAAATCTTGACCTTCTGACTCAAGATCATTTCTCATTACTGAATTGATCGCATCCTTTATTGACACAGTTACCCCATCTCCTTCTCCTGTCTTATGTCCTTCCAAAATATTAAAAACCCTTGAATATTCAATTCCCAACCTTGGTCACCTTCCAACTATGTTTTTGTATTGGCTATCGTACTCATTTATTTCTATTTGCATTATCAATTCATCCATCTTGTTATGAATGCTGCATGCATTCTGTCTTCTCTTTCCATCTTCCCCTGGTCTGACTTCATTTTCTGGTGTACTCCTATGTTTGTATGCCCTGCCCCTTCCTGTCACATATGACTACTCTGCACTACTGCTTTGTCCTTTCTCTTTAACTTCCAAATCTCCTCTCACATGACCCTCTCCCCCACCCCCCCTCCCAATTTAGTTTAAATCCCTCGCCATTGCCCTAGTTACGCAATTCACAAGGACACTGGTCCCAATGGTACAGCTCCCTATTTCTGCAGCACTGATGCCAATGCCTCATGAATTGAAATTTCTCCCACACCAATCTTTCAGCCATGCATTCAACTCTGATCTTATTTACTCTTTGCCAATGTTATCATTTTCAGGTAATTTTATGATCCCAGCTGATGTTAATACTGGACAAATTAGGTCCAAGGGTCAAATGTGGCTTGATAGATCCTAACCGTTTTTTGGAACTGTGGAGGAAAGTTACTGAACCAATTCACAGGTGTCTACTGATGAACTTTTAATGCAAAGAATAAATATTTATTAAAACTAGATAAATGAACTATATTACACCAGACTAAAGTGTTGGAAAGATCTCAATACATACACACGAGAATTATTCAAACTCACATTATTCCTTTTATCACAGCAATATCTTTACATACACATGCAAATTCATAAGGATAAACCAATTTACAATATCTATCTTATGCTCTAGTTCAGGGTAAGTATGAGGTAAATGTGAGTTAACAGGCAAACTGTGGTCAGGCACGAACCACCAAAGAAAATGACAGTTGCGACCAAAGCAGATTCCATGGGTTTCTCAACAACCCACCCAGATGTTTGTTATATTGTGAGCCATCAGGCTCACTGAAACTTTGTCTCTCTCACGAGGGTTTTCAATCTCCACATTTGAAGAACTTACCTTGGAATTCTTTCCGATCATTGTTCCCATTCGGACGGCTGCAACAATGGCCTACCCCGTCGGGTTTCAACCTCAGCTGCCAAGATTCCTCTCCTCTTGATCTCCAAGTACACTCAGACTTCATCTTCCAAGATCTATCTTTGACCATGCCAAGCAGAACATCACTGCCCCGAAAAGCTCACAACAAGGAGTCATCAACTTATGGCTGCTTCCTCAGGTCTTCAGGGCTTCTCTCACACCCGCTTTGCTTCAGGTCTGCTTCTTGCAGCTCTCCCTTTAACTTGGAGCCTATTGCTCTGCTCCTTTCATTCAACTTAACTTCTGGGACCTCTTTCTGATCCCTGTCTTTGTCCCTGCCTGGGACTTTCTCCTGGGACCTCTCTCTGTCCCCTCCCCATGTCCTGCTCCATGGGGCACCTTCCTTGGTAATGGTGCTCCAGTTCAAGTCACCCGACCTTTTTGCACTGTTTCACTTCTTTGCTTCTGTGCAGGTGTGCAAGGCAGGTTTCCGGCCTAACGACACTAAAAAACACCAGTGTACAACCACTTCCCGGCTGACACATATGCAGGACACCTGAGTTCCCAACCTCTGACTGACGATTTAAAATTAAGGTATGCCTCTGAGTTTCTTAACAAATAGTAATCCAGAGGATTATTACCTTTGTGGTTCTGCTTTTTAATTTAGCCCCTTGATGCTCATACTCCTTCAGCAGAACCTCTTTCTTAATCCTACCTATGTTGTTGGTACTCACTTGGAACATGGCATCTAGAGCTTTCCCCTCCCACTGAAAGTCCTTAACCTTGAAATTGGGCAGACAACACAGTCTTCAGGACTCATACTAGATCTCTGCAACCAAGGGCATATATAATCTGGTTTGGCTCCAAAGTTATAGATTTGACAAAGATATAGAGTTAGAGTTATAGATCTTCCCTCCACTTGTTATATGCACGTGTACACGGGGTATGCTGAAGGGCGGAATTTAATTCATTATTTTTAATAATGCTACTCTAACAACAGTAGAGTGACGCTAAGCCATGTGAAGATGCTGCTCAGTAAAACCTGGCAGTTTTCTTGCTGGCTCATGGGGGAGGGAGCCCTCCTGATCAGGTACTGTGCAGTCCTCCAGTCCTCCTTGCCCTCAACCCCCGATGCCTGCATAACCTCCATTCCAGGGCCTCCTCCTTTGTTGCAGCTCCTGCCAGCTGCAATACCACCAGTGACCACTGCTACCAGTGGAGCTCCCAGAACTGAAGAGCTGCTGGCCCTCTGATTAGCTAGCAATTCCTAAAGGCCGGATCTCTGCCCTTGAAGGGATGAAAGCCTTGATGTCAGGCAGTTAATTACTCAAGTGCAGGGCTTCCAAAATGACAGCAATGGGGTTGTCTCCTGGCTTTCCAGCCCACCACCAGGGTCACTGTCACTGTCATTAAATTCAGCCCGCCATAAGGAATTTCCTGGAAGTTCCACCTGATTAGAGAAAAATAAGTTAGGTGGAGTTGATGGCATAGTCGTATTGTAAC
The DNA here is from genome assembly GCF_017639515.1 of Carcharodon carcharias. Classification (NCBI taxonomy): domain Eukaryota; kingdom Metazoa; phylum Chordata; class Chondrichthyes; order Lamniformes; family Lamnidae; genus Carcharodon; species Carcharodon carcharias. Next base: position 44,199,321 of record NC_054477.1, on the reverse strand, counting down.
TTGACTAGTAATCCAGAGACCCAGGGTAATGTTCTAGGGACCTGGGTTCAAATCCTGGCATGGTAGGTGATGGAATTTGAATTCAATAAAAATCTGGAATTAAAAGTCTAATGATGATCATTAAACCATTAATAATTGTTGTAAAAACCCATCTGGTTCACTAACCTCCTTTCGGGAAGGAAATCTGCTGGACTACATGTGACTCCAGGCCCACAGCAATGTTGTTGACTCTTAAATGCCCTCTGAACTAGGGATGGGCAATAAATGCTGACCTGGTCAGTGACACCACATCCCACATCATGAACAAATAGAAAAAAGTTGCATCATGTGACACTGAACATTATGACCCATATGTTTTGGTCTTTGACGTTGAAAGTACATTTTCTTTAGTGAGACTTTCCAATAGCTTTTCTTCAAATAATTTTGGAAATAAGTAAACTTAAAATAAAAAATAATTTTTGAAAGATTAATTTATATTATTAAAAAGGGCTATGTATGTGTGAAAAACTGAGGGAAAAACAATTATACTAATTGCACACTGTTGGATGGAGTTTAATTCCCCTGGTAATGGGCAATAAGGCAGGGGAAAGCTGCAGAATCAGGAGGGAAGGTGGGGGGCTGGGCTGTCCATTGCCTTCCTGACTTCCCTACCCTTGACTTAATCGGATGGAAGGTCAATTAAGGCCTTCTCACCTGGAGACCAATTACAGTTCATCCCGTTGCTGCAGGGATGCTACCAGCAGGGGGTGGACTATACGCCAGGTGGGCAGACTGCCCAGTAAAAGCTGGTGGCCTCCCTGCTGCTTCAGAGCAAGGTCCCTTCTGATCGGGCACCCTGTGGTACACCAAGGGCTCTCTTGGTGGCAAGAGCTACCCCTGCCCTCCATAATGACTCACTGCCCCCCATAATGACTCTCTGCCCCTTGATGAAGCCTGCCTGACAGGGCCTGGTTGGCTTAACCAACTTACCTGCACTCCAGGGCCTGCTCCATCAGCTTGGCTAATCAGGAAGGATCACCCCCACCTAGCCAGCAAGTAAGCCGTGAGCTTTTACTGGGCCTAATGCAGTAGCAGTAGTGGCCACTGCTCATGGTGGTGCTACTGGGTCTGAAGAGCTGCCAACCTTCTGATTGATTGGTAACACTTGGAGGTGGGACCTTTCCCTTAAATGCATGGAAGCCCCGAAGGAATGTAGTAAACTGCATGATTGACATTTAATCTCTTTGGGGCTTCTGAAAATATCTGTGGTGGGATTGGCCCCAGCTTTCTGACCAGTGGATAGGGTCACTGCCATGGCCATTAAATTCAGCCCATTGGCATTTCCTGTTCTACAAACGTCAGAATATGTAATAAGCTGAGAAAGAAATATTACATTTATGTAGTGCCTTTCACAACCTTAGGATGTCCCAAAGTACTTAACAGCCAATGAAGTATTTTTGAAGTGTAACCACTGTTGTAATGTAGGAAAGAGCAAAGTAGGTGAGCGAGTGAGTGGGATCGAATCGTCGTTCAGGCTAATGTTTAATTTTTTAAAACTAGTTATATTTTGAAGCCAACTGATTGTCTCTAATTGTTTTGTTGGCTTTAGAAAAGGTTAATGCTAATACTTTACACCTATGGTACAGTGGTTCTCATTTCTAACAAACGTAAGACAGGGTTAGAGGCAGACAGGTACGCATTGAGAGGAAGTTAGCAAACGGTTTATTTTTTCATTCTAATTTTTTTAAGGAAACATAGGAAGGTATGGTAAAAGGGAAAAGGAAGGAGTGGACATCAATGGAATGAGTGGATTGAGAGAGAGAAGGTTGCAAGAAAGAGGAAGTTGAGAGAGTAGAGATTGAAATAAGGAGTAGGGTTTGAAACAGAGAAGTATATCTTAACCAATTGAATTTGAAAGCAAACAAAACATCATCGGAAATCAGGGGTGGTGAGGAGGCAAAGAAGGAGGATAACTCATTAAGAGTGATGATCTTCAGCCTCAAAACATTTCCTATTTGTAGGAGCAAGTGGAATGGAGGGAGACTGGACGGCAAGTTAAAGCTGAGATGACTGGATAGTGAAGAAAGCAAGATGGGTAATACAGGGTTGAGTGGGTAGCTCTTAAAAATAGAGGTAACATGAAGATCAAGCACGTGGACTGCACGTAAGTTCTAAAACAGGAATTCTTTATTCCACCAGCATCAAATCTTTATGTACATTCATGGAAAAGCTTAATTCATAGAAACAAACTATTTACGATAGACAACTGTAACCCAATGCTCCAAACACACCAGGAAAAACCGAGAGCTCAACTCCTGGTCTGTAATCAGCCAGGTAACAGAGTTCATTGTACAACAATGGAAACATAAGCATCCAGCAGAAGAGATGGTTAGTGGGAAATCTTAGTGCTAATCCCCCCCAACTGCGTGAGCTGGATTATCTTGTCATCCAGATCATGAAGGGTATCTTCCACACCTCAGAGCTTCTCAGACTTAAAGGGTTCTGTGCTGCCCAAACAGTCCTTCTTGGTTTAGCAGCTGTACTCCTGCTCCAATTCCCCTCACTGGTTCTCCACACACTGAACAAGGCTTCGGAATGCTCTGCAACTCCTACCATGCTGCAGGTCACTATTCCAAGGCCCTTGCTTCTTCTTTAGCCTGCTACTCATGGCAGCTGGCTCTGTGCCCATTCCCCCACCATCAGCAACCCCCCCCCCCACTAGCCTGCCATAGACAATGCTTCCTGCACGGAGGGGCTCACAGGAGCCAACCAGTTCCCCTGCTTGGCACTCACCTCCACCATTGCCACCTGATGGCAGACGTCCTGCTACCTAGACTTAATGATCAATGATTGGAAGTGAGAGGAAAATAAGTAGGCAAAGGAATAGAGGATGTGATGAAGTGGAGGTTGAGGATGAACAAGTATTTGGGTAAGGGTAAGGGTAAGGTAGTAATACAATCTATGGGGACCATATTTTCCCTTCCACCATCACCCCAAATACAGATTTCAGCCATTGGTGTCTTCTTTACCAATTTACCAGTTTTCATCTCTGACTTAGAAAGAAAAGAATAGAGAGAAGCAAAACAAGATTAAAAGAGAAAATCATGAGAGGAAGAGACAGAGCAGAAGAAGTGATAGAGAGAAACAGCAACATAATGGCAGAAAGTGACAAATTTCCCTAATTTTCCATTCGCAATGAGAGATCAATTAATATTTTATATTAAAAAAGTCTTCACATACTTTTTTGAAAACATTTCTATTATAAATCTCTCTGTCCTTGTAATGGAAATTGCCCATGTCGTTTCATGCCATTGTCATACCTTCCTGCAGTACCCCTATTGGCAGGAGAGTACATTTACTGTGCAAAAGGTTTACATAAACTAGTAGACAAATAAACTTACTGTCTCTGTGATCCTGTCTTGCTGCTAGAGTTATCATATAGCGCCAGCTTTAACAGCAACATGAGAAGGGCACTGGGTATAGATCACCTGCTTATGTCTTGAATGCATAGGGAAAAATTTGGGAAAAAATGAATAGATATAATCATTAATATTTCCTTAGATACCAACTAATGCAACATTTCCTTTTTCTTTTCTAATAGGTTTGAACCTGATTGCCTTCATCATAATTGTCTTCTCTTACTCAAGTATGTTTTATTCTATGCACAAAACTGGAATCCAGACACCAGAAATGAAAAGGCACATTCGAAGTGAAGTTGCAGTGGCTTACAGATTTTTCTTCATAGTGCTTTCTGATGCCCTTTGTTGGATTCCAATTTTTCTCTTAAAAGTCCTTTCATTGATTCAGGTGGAGATTCCAGGTATCTCTTACTGCTGTTGATGCTGCTTTCCCTTAAAGAAAGTTCAATATCTTGTTACAAAATATAGGCTCAATGTTTTCTTGATCATGTAATTTGCTGCATTTGTCTACTGTTGTTTCTGATTAGTGGTTAGTTTTTTTTATGTAAGTTGACATACACATCTAGAATTCTAGCTGCACAATGAAGTTGTACCAACTTTCAGTGTTTCAGGTTTTCAAAATTGAAGAAGAAACAATATATTATTTTTCAATGAGACTTTAAATGAAAAGAATGAATGAGGTTAGATTAGGTAGAAACAAAGTTAAAATAAAAAGACAGACAATGGAGGAGAAGGGATTAAGGGCAAGCAGTATTAAAGCATATCTTTAAACTTAAAATGTTTAGAAATATTTATTTCAGGTGTATGTGATTAATAAATAGCAATAAAACCGGTCCTAATATTTCATTAATTTTATTACTATGACATTGTTCATTTCAGATCAACATGCATTGGATGAAAATTTATAGAACAGGATTTTTGGGCTGTCAGACAGGGAAGTGTCTGCCGCCTGCAATCGGTCCCTGGCCGTGATTTCATGCTGGCTGGCCAATTTACAGCTAGCCAGTGTGAAACATGGGCTGAGAAGCTCAGCGCTGCCGAGAAGCGCAAGCACTATAGTCTGCTCATGCGCAGGAGAGCGTGAACTGAAAGTTCCCTGAAGGCAAGGAGCTGCGTCAGGGAGCTAAAGAATTTTAAAATCAAGATTAAAGATTTAGAAAAGGTGAAAAACATGTCCCCACACAGGACTCCCTCACGTGAACAAATACATAGTAAAAATTTTGTCAAAACATTTTTACTTCTTTTATGATTAATGTTGGAAACCTCATCCTACTCGTGGATCAGGTTTCCTAAAAAATCCAAAAATCCCCTGGCCGATTCTCCCACCCACCAACCATAAGGTTGGACGGGCAGCGGAAAATTGCTTTCAATTAGTTGATTAATGGCCTTAATAGCGCATGCCTGCTGACCAAAGTATCACGCGAGTGCATGATGACATAGGGCAAGTCTCAACGTCATTGCGCACTATTTTACACCCAATCGGGTCAGGCACACCCCTGCCTGTGGGGTGTAAAATCCTGCCCATAAAATCAGCTGGGCCTGAAACTTTGGCTCGGTGAGCAGGGGCGGGACCCGCTCACCGAGGCGTAAAATGACGCATGGTGACGTCAGGCGGGATTTTCAGTTTAGCGAGTGCGCAGCCAAGTCAGCTGCACACATGCCAAACTGTCAAAGGCCTATTAAGGCCATTTAAATATTAATTAAACTAATAAACTGAGCTGACCGTCCAACCTTAAGAGCAGGCGAAGAGCCCAGGCGGCCTTCGCATTTTTCATGGAACCTCATCCATGGGTAGGATGAGGTTTCATGAAGTGTTTATAAATTGAATAAAATTTTTAATAAAAATTCATTGACATGTCCCAGCTCATGTGACACTGTCGCATGAGGGGGACATGTCTTAAAATTTTTTCTGTTCTTTATTAAAATTTTGGGAACTTAAACTAATCTCCCTGAGGCAGCTCTGTGCCTCAGGGAGCTTTCTGAGCTCTTTCACGTGTACTCAGGGACGATATAGCTGCATTTCTGATATTAAAAGTTTTATATGAGCTGAGCTGTCACATTTAGAACATGGTTTAATACCACTTACTGTTTTAAGACAATAAAATTTATTTCATAATTTATGCATAGCAGGAATAGCACATTGAAAATTTAGATCAAAGAAACTCGTAGTCTTGCCATCTATTCCATTCCCCTCCCCCAATTGTACTGGTGTGCAACTTTGTATTCTGTTCGATCTTGAGCTGAGTTTGTAACCTAAATCCTCTCAATCACAAAGACTACCATACTTCTACCCGCATAATATTCCCCACTTCTGCCGTTGCTTCACCTCATCTGCTGCCGAAAGTCTCAACCATGTCTTCATCACCTCCTGGTTTGATTACTCCTGTCTGACTTTCATCCTCAAAACAGTAAACCAGCTCATCTCAAACTCTTCTATCCTGTGCCAGAACCCATTATTCTATTATTATTAATGGGGAGACAGTGGCCTAGTGGAAATGTCCCTGGACTAGTAATTTAAAGGCCCAGCCTGGTACTCTGGGGGCATGGGGTCAAATCCCACCATGGCAGCTGGTGAAATTTAAATCTGGAATTGAAAGTTAGTTTCATTAATTGTGACCATGAAGCTATTGCTGACTGTTGCAAAAGCCCATCTGGTTCACTAATGACCTTTGGGGAAGGAAACTACCATCCTTAACCAGTTTGTGACTCTAGATCCACAGTAATATGGTTGACCCTTAACTGCCCTCTGAAATGACCTACCAAAGGCAATTAGGGATTAGCAACAAATGCTTTCTTTGCCAGCAAAAGCCACATTCCATGAAAGCTTAAATGAAAAAAAATCCAGAAAGCCAGTTGCTGAAGGTTAGAACTGGAGCCAATCTTTAAATATATATTTAGTTAGAGTAACACGTTACAAAATACACTTCTGTGTAGGAAGCAGCCAAGAATGTGTTGGTGGCTCCTTGCTATATTGTCGCACCCACAGACCTCCAGCCCCACCATTCCCACCACCCCGCTCCAATCCCCGGCATCCAAGACCGCCACCACAGAGACAGGAAAATTCAACTCTCAGCCTTTTATAGCAGTTGAGCTTATTGACATATTTAAATACAATTCCATGCTTATCTAGCTAATTTCAGCCAAGGATATCTCCTGCAATGGCCTCTCTTCTAGCTCTCCACCATTACTTTTAGTGTTCCCCAACAATCTATCCTTAGGCCCTCATACTTCACATCTACATTCTTCCCCTCAATGACATAATTCGAAAATGCAGCATTAGTTTTCACATGTACATTGACAACATCTTGATATACCCACCTCCATTTCTCTCAACTCCTCCACTGTCACAAATTTATCAGACTACTTTTCTGATACTCTATACAAGATAAGCAGAACTTTCCTCCAATTAAATAACGGAAAAAAGTGAAGTTATTGTCTTTGGTCTCTGCTATAAATAGCTTAGCCAACTACTGACTCCATCCCTCATCTTAACAAATATCTGAGGCTGAACCAGACCGTTCATAACCTTGGTGTCATATTTGACACCAAGGTGAGCTTCTGGCCACATTGCTGTGCAATCACCAAGACCTCCTTTGCTGCCACCTTAACACCACCCAACTCAGTCCCTGCCTCAACTCATCTGCTGATGAAACCCTCAGCTATACTTTCATTACCTCTGGTCTTAACTATTTTAACCCTCCCCTGACTGGCCTCCATAAACTTGAGGTTATTCAAAACTTTGATGGCCATATCCTTACTCGCACCACGTCTTGGAACACCACACTCCAGTGCTCGTTCATTTACACTGACTCCCATTTAAGCAATATTTCAATTTTAAAACTCCCCTTGTTTTCAAACCCTTTCATTGTCTTATCACTCCACTCAGTAATCTCCTCCAACCCCAAAACCTTCCAAAATATCTGTGCTCAACTAATTCTAGGCTCTTGAGCATTCCTGATTTTAATACCACCACTGCTGGCCATGCCTTCAGCTGCCTAGGTCCTAAGCTCTGGAATTTCTTCCCTAAATCTCTACCTGCGTTTCCTTCTTTAAGATGCTCTTTAAAACCTATCTCTTTGGCCAAGCTTTTGACCATCTGCCCAGCCAAATCAAGTGATGGGGGCGGAAGGAAGGCAGAAATCCTGATGTTCGCAGATGGCAGCACAACAACATCCTGCATCTATAGCCTTCAGTGAAGAAAGCGAGGCAAGAGGCTGATAGGAGGGAAATGGCACAGGCCAGACACAGGTTGCCTCCCTGCAGGTTCTCCTCCAGGTGGCCTGGGAATGGCAGGGGGCCTTGTTCCCAACCAAAAGAAAGAAGAGGTCCTTCTGCCTGATCAAGGAAGACTGATCAGAGGTAGCAGTGGAGGTTAGCCATCATGGGGCCCTGCAGCGCAACCAGTTCCAATGCTGGAAGTGGGTCAACTCCCTCCTTCATACCACCAGGGTGAGTCTGAGTGCATAATGTGCCTGCTGTAGCTGCCAGACGGGCAACACATAATGGGTCTCATGGTGAGAAGGGATCAGGCAAGGGAGCAAAAGAATAATATGCTCCAGCAGCAACTGGCTCAGGAGCTCTAGAGGAATGGCTGTAACTGCCTCCTGGTGCCAGGGTTCTCCCAAGTCTGATGAGAGTGGATATGTGAGAGGAACATCCAGGAGGACCCACCATGAGCCTGAAGGACACCACAGCAAAAAGGGGGTAGTTGATCATTGTCTGGAGACATATTTTCTCCTTCTGACTCCAGGATAAAAAGACCACAATACAAGGGAAAGAGTGAAGATGGGTGGAGGTGTGCCAGGTCTGAGGAACCTGACTGCCACTGAGGGAGAGGCTCTCGATGTTGACGAAGAGCAGGGCAGCCAGGCTATTGCTGATAGAGAGATTGAAGTGATGGGTAATGGGAATGAGAGACCTAGAATGTGGTGAATACCTCTAGGCAGAAAAGAAGCGTGTGGTAGGCATTGATGGGAAGAATGAATGGGAAGACCTAAGACCTAATTGTGTTCTCCCATACAGGTATCCACACTCCGGAGCGACAGGTTGCTGCTTCAACAGAGATCCTGCAGTCCATTTGAGGAGGAGGGTGTCCAAGCTTCAGAGGATGCAGTGACACATCTTTCCCTTCACCAGCACAGATACTTTCACCTTGTTGAATATGTGATCACAAATCGATTTAGGGGCATAAGCTAGTAAGCACCTCACAGACACATAGGAGCAGCTGATGGAGGCTGTGACAGCTCAAGACCCTGACAATCAGAAGACTGTTCGAAGCCAGACCCATGCTGAGCCCTGGACTAATCACAGAACCTGCTGGAGTTACAGCACAGATTAGGGGAACATCTGGCAGAGCTACAAGAGGATATGCTCAGCCATGTGTGGATGATGCAGGAGCCAATGTTCTGCCAAATCTCAGGTGTGAGCACATGGCTTCCTCCATGAAGAGGTTGCCATTGGAGAGCCAGATCCAGCAGACATCTGAGTGGCTGCCAGGTGTGCAAGCAGACATACATACATACCATCAATTTGGCCATGAGTTCTAGGCCTCAATGGCCAGAAGAGAGGAGTCCCCACGAGATGCCCCTCCATCTCCAGTAGACAGGGAGGTGCCATTGTACGTCGATAGGAGGAAGGCACCCTGCCAAATCTGGGGGCACCTCTCAAGGTGCCCTAAGGAGGACATATGCTTCTCAGCCTCTCTTACAGTGACCCAACTGCCTCTAGGAGGAGCGGCCACAGAGGAGGCTTCTGCACTGATGCAAGAGCATCTCTGCATGCCAGGTCTCTCAGGACAGCTGCCAAGGTCATTTCAGGTGTGGGGAATTGTGTCCAGCAGCCTGCTTCCACCTCAGCTGCAGATACTAGGGCCACACCTTGTCAGAGCAGTTGTTCATTAGGAAGGGAACTTTGACCACCAAGGTGGCATGGATGTTTATACATTTGATGTTAGTTAATGGTTGCTGTGTTTGTACATATATTCCTGCATCCTTTATCTACTGTCTTATGGCTTCTGATTGGCTCTGACAACCCTTGGGCCCTTATCTATCTGTTTGTAGGGGTGAAGGTAGAGTGTGGCCATGCCCATGTATGGGGCACTGGACTGCAGAGGCTGATCAATGGATGGTGGTAAGTACTATGTCTGATGAGATGTGGGGGAGACATGGTGGTGGTGGTGTGTGTCATGCAATTCAGGAACCTGATGCCTGCTGGAAGCAGCTGTGAATAATATTGTCATGAGTATTCCTAGCATGTATCTCCAAGGTTCTGGTTTCTGGTACAAATGGCTTATGTTGCAGTCCTGCCTCCTCCTCCACATACACCCATCAGAAGTTTCCTCCATTTGTCTGCATGCAAAGCCTCACCACTCTGTTGCATCATGTTGTGAAGAGTGCAGCAGATGACAATGATTCTGGAAACCCTTACTGGGTCACATTGCAGAGCTCCTGCAGAATGGTCCAGGCAACAGAATTGCATCTTGAGCAGGCTTATTGTCTATTCAATTGTGGCCCGGGTCTACCCTTAACAGGCATTGTACCTTTCTTCAGCTTCAATGCAAAGGATTCCTCACGGTGTCGGTAGCCATATCTGGGGAGTGTATCCCCTGTCACTGAGAAGCCATCTACAGAGCCGTGCAAGGGTCTTGAGCAACCATGGTAGGCTGGAGTGCCAGTGCACATATGCATCATGACTGCTCCCTGGAAAACAGGCATACACCTGCATGAAGTCACACGCCAGCCAAATGTTTATGAAGTAGAAGCCCTTCCTATTGATGAAGGCTGTAGGCTGGTCTGATTGATCTTTGATGGCCACATTTGTACAATCAAGTGAGAAGCCTACTATGGTCCCGAAGCTGGACCTCTCAGACCTCCCAGCTTAGATATCGGGGTCAGCTTGGAATCACACAAAATCCCCAGCCCTTTTAAACAGTGCATTGATCACTCCCCTAATGAGATGGTGTGTGGCTGCCAGGGATATCCAGCACATGTCCCCGCTGGATCTTTGGAGCATTGAAATTCAAAGCCGTGGTAATTTTCAGCAACATTGGCATTGAGTGTTAATTCATTCTGAAGCCAGTTGGTGAAATAGGAAACCAGATGCCAATATTTTACTTAATACTAGATTTATTTACAAAATATAACATTATAAATATCTGCCTCATCCTAACCAACACCCAGTGTCCCAGAGGTCTCTCTTTATTATGACAAATTGCTCAAATTCCACAGAACCTCTCCATAGAAAATCATCAACATGCATCATAAAGATACCTGAGAGTTTCCCTTTGTGGTGTCAGTAGAACATTGCTGGATCTGCCTCCAATTGAGTACAGCCTGGGAGTTACCATTGATCAGAAACTGGACCATGCATATAAATACTGTGGCTACAAGAGCAGGCCAGAGACTGGGAATTCTGCAGAGAGTTACTCACCTCCTGACTCCCCAAAGCCCGTCCACCATCTACAAGGCACAAGTCAGGAGTGTGATGGAATACTCTCTACTTGCCTGGAAGAGTGCAGCTCCAATGACACTCAAGAAGCTTGACACCATCCAGGGAAAAGTAACCCACTTGATTGGCACTCCGTTCACCAACTTAAACATTTACACCTTCCATCACCAACATACAGTGGCAACAGTGTGCACCATCTACAAGTTGCACTGCAGGAACTGACCAAGGCTCCTTCTACAGCACCTTCCAAAACTATGACCTCTACCACTTAGAATGACAGGAGAAGCAAATGCATGGGAACACCACGGTCGACAAGTTCTCCTCCAAGCTGCTCATTAGGCTGGTAGAACAAAAGATGATCAATAATTTCAAAAGAAAATTAGATAGCACTTGAAGGAAATAAACTTGTAGAACTACAGGTATAGAATGGAGGTATGGGACAGACTGGTTTGCCCTACAATGACCCACCATTGATTGGGTGAAATAGATTCCTTCTGTGCTGTAAATTACTCTATGGGTGGAATTTTCCATGCCTGCTGGCATCGGGCATATCCAGCGGCGTGAGAGGACAATATAGTGAGAAGGTCAAAAATCGGTTTCACGACATTGTGAAACCAGTTTGCAAATGTCCGCCCTGCTCGTCAATAGTGGGCCACATTTCCCACCGTCAGACGTCAGGATCTGCATATCATTGTAAGCCCAGCCCACCAGAATCATCCCCACACACTGGATCGTCCGAGCACATTGGCGTGTTTTCCCGCCGACGTATTTCACAACCATGTATAAGGCGTGCACTTGGCGGGCTGCACTTTGCTGGGGACTTCGAGGTTTGTTTACCTACCTTGCTTCAGGCAGAACTCGCAGTCATCAGCACCAGGCTTCACAGACAGCGTCACACCACTTTTAGGTGGGGCTCATGGGCATGTCTCTACCTACCAGATCAATCATAAAGCTTGGGTGGCTTTTCAGCAGCTGCAGGGCTAGAGCTTGCTTGGGGAAGGGGGAGAACTGACCTCAGGCAAGGGAAGAGGCTGCATGGTGAGGGCTGTACTGGGGAAGGAGGGCATCCCAGGGTGTGTGGGGAAACACATGTTGATCTGTGCAAGTGGCCTCAAGATGGTGCGGCCTGAGGAGGCAGTCTCCAGGGGAGATGAGGCCAGATGGACATGTGAGGATATGTGTGAGAGAATGGGCAGTGATGTCCCTTGAGCTGGCAGTGAGTGAAATGCCAGTGAATGTGTGATGGGCTTGAGTCTGTGAGTTTAGAGTGATGAGATGGTTGCCTTAAGCTGGTTGAGATCATTCAGACTCTATCTGCATTGGATGGCCAACCTCTTCCGTGGAGCATTAGCACTGATCCCCATTGCCATTGTTTACCAAGCCAGAGTGGTAATGTTGCTGCCCCTCCTGTGGCCAAAGTGGGGGTAGGAGACATCACCCCAAGCTTCCATGGTGTCCAAAAGGCACTTGTGGGAAGTGTCACTAAACCTGGGACCTGCTGTCTTCTTGCCTTTCAGGGCCAAGTCTTCTTTGCAGCAGTCCTGGGCTAAAAACACTGAGAGGTGTGTGGGCGGCTAGACTTTAAATATGGTGCCCTGTGTGATGAAGCAGTGAGGTGACAAATCGGACACCGCCTGCCATCGAAATGCTGTGGTTCCCTAGAATGTATAATTAATGCGGTGGTTGGGATGATAGGGCGTGAGAAGCTGCCATTGCAGCCGGTGGGTAAAACGTCGTTTTTCCCACCCGCTACCACACTTAGTGCAAATCTAGAACAATTCCACTCTATGACTCTAGGTACAGGGAGTCATAGTCTGCACACACGTGTCAATCAAAACATCGTCAATTGATCTGAGGATCTTCGTCAGTCGGAAGAGATTCCATTCCATCAATGTTTAGCTAATATTTGACCACTGGAAGGTTTCCATGCATGCCTGTGCAAAATATTTTGGAAACTGTCATGTTTCCTTCATTCTTTGTCAGTCACATCTCCCACAGGTCTTCACACCTCCAAGTAGAGTGAGCAGGTGGCTCCTTGGAGCCAAGAGCTCCGTAAGGATGTGACTGATGCCCCCTAGGGCTGCCAACTCTCCCAGAACAGCCACAGTCTACCAGCAATCCAGGAGATTTTAAAACGATGTTTCAACCAAATAATCCTCATAATTTGTACAGAAGCTCTAGCCAGTCATCCTTCATTGAAAACAGTGATCTGTTTGTGTTCGCAGCATGATGCCACAAAACATAAACTGACGGTCATCCGTACTGCGTTCACAAATGTCACTGCACTGTCTGTTTTCCTGCTGGCACTGAGTCTCGATTTCAAGGAGAGAAGGGAGTAAAACTAGGAGCTAGCGCTGCTGCAAGAGCAACTGAGCTTTCAAGTGCCTAGAAAATTCATACCATATCACATAAGCCAGCTAGAAAGCTTTTCACATGCTGCGAGTCCCAAGGCTTGAGTCTGCTGCCTGCTGCTGGGATAGAAAAATTGCATTAAGGCCTTTCCCAATAGTGTGTGGATCCACTTTACAAATTGCCATAATCAGCACAACTAAACTCAATTGCCTGAGATTCAACATAAATTGATACTAAAATTAGCAATTGCACTCCAAGAGTCTAGAAGTTTGGCTGATGTAGTGCCGTAGTAAGTGGGTGTTCTTCTGAGGTTGAGGTTAAATTACTTTATTACAGCAGAGTTGAAGGAGATTTACATGGAGTTCGGCCGAGATTATGGGCGGAATTTTTCGTGTCTGCTGGCAGTGGGCGTCAGTGGTGGGTGTGAGTGGACAATATGGCAGGAAGGCCAAAAATCAGTTTTGCTTTGCCGTGAAACCGGTTTGTAATCATCCACTCCGCCCGTCAATGACCGGCTGCATTTCCCACCGCCTCACGTCAGGAACTTAATTGTAATATATCTGCATACCATTACAAGCCCAGCTCACCAGAATCATCCCCACACACTGGATTATCCGAGCATGTTGACATGTGTTTCACAACTGTACATAAGCGAGATGCACATGGTGAGCTGTACTAGGCTTGGAACTTTGAGGTTTGTTTGCCTTCTTGGCTTCGGGCAGCACTCATGGTCATCAGTGCCAGGCTTCGCAGGCAGCACCACATGTCTTTTAGGGGCGCTCACGGGCAGGTCTTGAAGTAAGGCGGGGGTGGCTTTTCAACAGCTGCAGGGTTAGGGCTTGCTTAGGGAAGGGGGTAGAAGTGGCCTCAGGAAAGAAAGAGGCTGCAGGGCGAGGGCTATACTGGGAAAGGGGGGCATCCCTATGTGGTGGCATAGTGGTATTGTCACTGGACTGGTATTCCAGAGACCCAGGGTAATGCACTGGGCTCCCGAGTTTCAATCCCACCACGGCAGATGATGAAATTTGAATTCAATAAAAATCTGGAATTAAAAGCCTAATGATAACCATGAATTGCCAATTGTTGTAAAAACCCATCTGGTTCACTAATGCCCTTTAGGGAAGGAAATCTACCTTACCTGGTCTAGCCTACATGTGACTCCAGACCCACAGCAATGTTGTCGATTCTTAAAAATGCCCTCTGAATGAGGGCAATTAGGGATGGGCAATGAACGCTGGCCTAGCAAGCAATGCCACGTCCCATGAACGAATAACAAAAAAAATCTTAGGGTGTGTATGGGGGCACATGTTGATCTGTGCAAGTGAACTCAAGATGGTGAGGCCTGAGGAGACAGTCTCCAGAGGAGATGAGGTCAGGTGGAGATGTGAGGTTGGGTGTGAGAAAATGAGTGGTGATGTTCCTTGAGATGAATGTGTGATGGGCTTGTGCGTGGGTGAGTTTAGGTTGATGAGATAGCTGCCTTACCCTGGCAGCACAGATTAGATTATTCATCCACTTTCTGCACAGGATAGCCAACCTCTTCAGTGCACTGTTGGCACTGACCACCACTGCTACCACCTCCCAAGCTGGAGTGGTGAGATTCCTGGCCCTCCTTTGGCCAGACAGCAGTGGAAGGTGGAGGACATCACGGCGGCCCTCCAAAAGGCGTTCCATTGATGGGTCACTGAACGCTTCTTGGCTTTCATGGCGATGTCTTCACTGGAGTAGTCCTGGGCTGCAAGCATTGGGAAATGTGTGGCAGCTGCAGTTTAGATGTGGCACCCGGAGTGAGGAAACATTGAGGTAACGGCATGGTGGGCAACTCAGAGGCTGCCTGCCAGTGAGATGGCATGCTTCCTGTGGCTGCATTATTAATGAGGCAGGATTAGGATGATACAGTGTGAAAAACCACCACTGCAGCCGGCGGGTCGTTTTTCCTTCCCGCTACCGCACTTAGTGCAAATCTAGGATAATTTCGCTCTATATTTAATCTGCTGTTCTCTGCACTGCCTCCAGTGCTTGCATGTCTCTTCTTTCTTCGCAATTAAAACTGAACACGGTATTTAAGATGTGGTGTGGTCTGGCCACTATACAGGTTGGTCATGCCTCTGACTTACATTCTCCTGTTATTGGCCACGTAAGTTAATAACTATTGACTTTATCGATTACTGTTCTGCATTCATTAGACCTGTTTAGCATTGAGCCCAGTAAGCCTTATAAATCTCTTTCAGCTTCATCTTTAGCTATTTCAACATAACTGATGGGGTATTGTTCTCCTTTATGTAGCATTGCACACCTGTCTGCACTAAATGTCATTGCTTTTGTATAAGTTCTGATCTGCTCATTGAATTAGACTGCCTGTACTAGTTTGATACCACCTGCAAGTTTGAATACTTTTCATTGAGTTTGAAAATCCAGATCATTTTTGTATATTAGGAATAGTCCATATGTTGATATAGACCATGCAAGGAAGATACTACTCATAGAATGACATGACAGTCATTTTAGGGGGAATATTAAAAATAAGATTCAGGCACTGTACCTCATGTACCATTTAGCCATTAGGATAGTCATATATGACAATTTTTCAGTTATCTGCACAGCAAACAAGTCTGTAGAATTGAAGGGATCAATCCTTCTGCTCTATGTGGTTCATTGTTGATGAAGCCAAGGACTCTTCAGGAAAGATTGTTGTCAAATTTGGCAAGTGCAGGATGGAACCTTTCCATTTTGATATTACCTTGGTCCCCTGTGGCTAACTGGACAGATCCAGAGCCATAAACATTCAGACTGTTGTGATCTTCATCTGTACCAAGAACTGTCTTTGGCCAGATGACAGTGGCTTGAAGTGTTCTTTCAAATTGTTAGACAGGTGATCTATCAGTTATTTGAAGAATTGCAGGTCTGCTAAAAAGTTTCCTTACAAATGCGGTATCTGTGTGCATTTTGGGGAGAGGTAATAGTGAATGAGTGGTTGTTTTCTGCCACGATGCCTCACTCTATTGCCTTTTGCTTTTGCTGCTCCTCTGTTTCTTCCATTATAATAGGGTACACAGGTGTGCTCATAGGATATTTTATACTTGGTACTCAGACTTTCTGACATGTTGGGAGATTCAGGGTCTGAAATGTCTAGTTTGCAGTGGGATTAACATTACCGTAGTAATGTATATAACAGGCCTCATTGAGATGATATTTTTAAAAATTGCTAGCAAGCTCCTAAACTTCTTTTATTTTTTCGCAGTATGTGAATGAAGGCCAGTATTTATTGATCATCCCTAATTGCTCTTGAGAAGATGGTGCTGGGACATCTTCTTGAATTGTTGCAGTTGCAGAGGAAACAGTAGCTTAGTGGTAATGTCACTGGACTAATAATCTAGCGGCCCAGGCTAATATGTTCAAATCCTACCAAAGCAGCTGGTGAAATTTGAATTCAGTTAATAAATCTGGAATATAAAGCTAGTCTCAATAATGGTGACCATAAAACTATCATTGATTGTTGTAAAAATCCATGGGATTCACTAGGGAAGGAAATCCACCATCCTTGCCTGGCCTATATATGATTCCAAACCCACAGCAATGTGGTTTACTCTTAACTGCTCTCTGAAATGACCTAGCAAGGGCAGTTAGGGATGGGCAACAAATGCTGGCCTTGCGAGTGAAGCCCACGTCCCATGAAAGAATAAAGAAAAAAATCCTTATGGTGTAGTAACACCTACAGTGTTGTTTGGAAGAGAGTTCCAGCATTTTGGCCCAGCAACAGTGAAGGAATAGTGATATAGTTCCATGTCAGGATGGTGTGTGGCTTGGAGGGGAACTTCCTGATGGTAGTATTCCCATGCATCTGCTGCCCTTGTCCTCCTGGGCAGTAGAGGTCATGGGTTTGGAAGGTGCTGTTGAATGGGGCCTGCTGAGTTGCTGCAGTGCTCCTTGTATAGGAGACACACTGCTGCCACTATGTGTCGGTGGTGGAGGGATTGAATGTTTAAGATGGTGGTTAGGCTGCCAACTAAGCAAACTGCTTTGCCCTGGAGACAAAGAAACCTAGAAAAACGTTTGTGGATACTTTGATGCTCAAACATCACAAGTACATCAAATCAAGGGGTGGAATCTGTGCCTCTTATATCCAGCTGTAAATCTATATCAGCATATTGGGTGACATTAAAGCAAGAAATCCATGCCAGCTACATCATTCGATGGGGGAGAAGCTGTGGAAGTGTTTTGCTAAGTGGATGGTGTGTGCAGTCACAAAGAGGTAAGGATCTCACATAAGTATATTTTAAGCATAAAAATTGGCTGAAATCAATTGCTTTTAAATTTCCTTTCTAAAAATTGTCACTACACACTCACAGAATATTTATGTCGATAAGCGTGAGGAAATTCCGAGCCTATATTTTCTGACTTATGCAACAGCTTTATTTTTACATACTATAAAGTTTCTGTGTTCTTTTTAAAAGTTTTGGCTTTGTCATTTCTTTGTCCTAATCCTTTCTTCTTAAACATTACAGTCAGTCTTTGCAGAAAAGTAGCAGATGGCACAAACCTGCTTCTCTATCCTGATATGGCTTTGGAAAGATTTCTATGGCCTGAATCTTTCATTCGTCGGGTGCACACGATTGGCGGCCCAGGAGTAGATGGGAAATGGACCACTGGCCTCAATCAGCCCCTGGCCGCGATTTCTTGGCTGGCTAGCCAATTAACAGCCAGCCAGAGTGAAATGCATGTTGAAATGCTCAGCGCTGCCGGGATGGGGGTGGGAAGAGGGCAGGTGACAACATAACCAAGAGTGTGGATGAGTGCTTCAAAAGAGCTCCCAGAACATCTGCCCCAGGGAGCTGCAGACCTCCACAGACTAAAGGACATGTTAAAAATGTTGCAAAATATGTCCAAGCAGCACAATCAAGCACCTGAAAGCATACCTCATAAAAACCAATGCCCAGATATCTCTTTTTATTTTACTTCCCCACAGAGATTTCATCCCACCCTGGATGGAGGTTTGAGTAAAAATAGGAATGCCGCCTGAGAGAATGGCCCGTCCACCAACTGTAAATGTGGACGGGCCATGGAAAATCACTGTTGATTGCATCGTTAATGGGCTTAGTTGCTCACTCGATTGTCGGCGGGCGCGCTTCCAACTGCTGCACCCACCTGCCGAAAGAAATATTGTGCAAGTGTGGGATGACATTGGGACGCTCGCCTGACATCATTTCATGCTATTTCACATCTGTTCGGGTCAGGCACGCGCCCGCCTGCAGGTTGTAAGATTCTGCCCTATGATTATCTAACCAATGTGACTCTTTCATAATGCCACCTTTGTATGATACAGTCCCCATGACTTATAGCAGACATATTGTGCTAAATTGATTTGCCTGTTATATACATTTAATAGTTTATTATAAAGCTATATTGTTTGTTTCCTTATACAGTACTGCAGATGAATAATTTTCACGCTTTGGTTTCTATGTCACTTGATAAAACTGTCCATTAAACGAAGAAGTTTCACCTTTTTTTGATCATGGAAATGTGGCATCAATGGCAAGGCCAACATTTATTTCCAATCCTTAATTGCCCTTTATAAGGTGGTGAGCTGCCTTGCTGAATCTCTGCAGTCCGTGTGGTGAAAGTACTCCCAAAGTCCTTTATGGTAGGGAGTTCAATTGTCATGTTTTGTGGCTCCCAGCAGTTTGAAATATTCATAACTTTAGACACAAATAATGGAGCTTACATTGAGCATATTTTTCCAGATCTTTTCATGTTTTGCGGGATACAATGTTGCTTTGGTATTATGACTTTAGTGTAGTAGTGAGTGAAGTGGCATTCTGGATATACATGTATACATATCCATGACAATATAGTTCCTAAATCATTTTGGAGAATAGAATAACAACATCCATGATTTTGACCCAGCAACAATTAAGTCTTACACAATAATCACTTGTTGCATGCAAAATGGTGCTTTCTATGTGAATAAATGAGGGGAACGGAAGCAGTAAACTCTTGCCATAGAAATATTTAAATTGAGAAGTAACTAAAATACATGTGGTTTTCAAATGACACCTTAGTATGTGAAATTCTTTATTAGAGAATTATTTTTAAAAGTCAAAGACTTGAAAGCTGACCTTGTTCATGCATTTTTGAAGCGCTATGTTCATAATTTCTTCAAATGCCACATGTGTGGTACTGTGGACAAGTAGCCTAAGGTGTTGGATTTAAGCTCCATTCTTTGTGGGGTGTGTGTTTGAGTCTCACTGCTGACAGAATTTGTAATGCAGTTCGCTTTGCCCATTTGGTCAAAAATCTCTCTGAGTTAGATAGTATTTTATCAGCTAAGTGTATCAAGGGATATGATGCAAAAGCAGGGTTGGGATACAAAACAGCCATTATCTAATTGAATAGTATAGCAGGCCCGAGGACCTGAATGACCAACTGCTGTTTCAATGTTTCTTAGAATGTCCCAGCTGCCTTCACAGCCAATTGATGACTTTTGATGTTGGGAAATGCAACGACTAAATTGCACACAGCAAGATCCACAGCTGGCAATGAAATAAATGACCAAGTATCCTGTTTTTGTGATGTTGGTTGAGGTATAAATGTGGCCAAGGCACATCTCTTAATCTCCTCTGAATAGTACCACAGCACACCTAAGTGGCAAGCAGGGCCTTGATTTAACATCTCATCTATAAAATGGTACCTCCAACGCTGTAGGATGACTGCAATAGTAGTCTTTCCCAAATCCAAAGTAGATGATCTCACACTTCCCAAATTGATATCCACCTGCCATGATTTTGTACACTATCTTGATCTATGTCCCTTTATAATTTCCTTTTCCCATCCATATAATTTACTGTGGATGTACAATTATATTCCTCATTTCAAGTTATTAACATATATGGTGTAAAGCTGATATCCCAATACAAGTTCTGGGGAATACCAGTTCAAGTTCAGGGGCTGTCCGGTGTGGAGGTAGGTTGTTTGAAAGACTCGCCTTGATGCTGTTGGACTTAACCCCAGGGTACAGTCATCCCAGAATTGCACTGATTGCGGTAGTGGGCAGGGAAATTAGCACTTATCCCTTTAGCTGCAATGGCAGGGGTTTTTGTGCCATAGCATCCCTGCCCCGCCTCATTAATAATGCATTTCTACGAAACCCACCAGAATGCAGCCTCCGGTTCGCCAGCCACGACGTGATCTTTCCACTTCCTCAATGCAAATGCCATAGCTAAATGGGCACAGAGCGCACACTTCACAATGCTTGCAGCGCAGGAACATTCCACTGAAGAGGTGGCCTCAAAGGCAAAGAAGAGTGATGCCTCACTTGATTGCCTGCTGGACATCATGGAGGCCTCTATCCTCGCTCTTGGTGCAGCAACATGACAATGCCAGTTGGGAGGCACTGGAAGCGGTGGTAAGTGTGAACGCAGCCCAGAAGAAGTCGGTCACCCAGTGCCGAAAGAGGATGAATGATTACATCCATTCCACCAGGGTAAGTCAACCATCTCATCACTCTCAACTCACACACTCACAAGCCCATCAAGCATCCACAAGGATCCCACTCACTCTCTCACACACCCACATACCTCCATCTGGCCCCATCCCCTCTGCTCACCTCATCCTCATTCCATCCATGGCTCCATTAACTACCCACAAAAGCCTGCCATCCTTCTCAACTACCCTGCCATGCATCTTGCTTACACCCTCTGCATTTGTCTTTATGCAGGACAAGATCACACACAATGAAAGGGAGAGGTCCCAGATGGCAGGGGGTGGTGTGACAGACATCAAGGGTCTGAGCGACTTTGAAAACAGAGCCTTCATGCTAGTTGGGGATGATGTTGACCATTCCTGTGGTGACAGCGAGGTCAGCAGCAAGCACCCAAGTGAGGTTCCTGCACCAGATCATCCCTCTGTCAATGCTACTCTGAGTCCACTGTCCTATGTGTTATGCAGCTGCCATGTACTAATAATCTCCACTTTCTCTATAGGCACATTCTGCCACAACCCTTACTCCCCCAGGCAACCTGAACCCCAGCTGCAGCACCAAGAGTACCTCAAATGGGGACACTGAGGAAAGCAGCATAGAAGGCCTGACATAGCACTCACTCACATCCTCCACCTGTGCAGCAACACACACCTCGATGGGACCTAGATGTAGAGCAGGTTCGGGATCACAATCCGGTGATTACAGCACACAATCTGGTCCACAGCAGGCGGAGACAGGGACATCTGACATCGCCGGCTCTTGGAAGACTGCTGAAGGCAAGGAACCTGCTGAGTCCAAGTCAGATGATGAGCCTTTGAACTTGGTCGAGGCCATTTGTCCCCTTCGCCAAGCCAGCACTTGTCCTGTAGCCACTGAGAAGACACACCTGCCTTACCACTGGTCTGGTGGGATCAGATTTTCAATATAGCCCCCCTGAAACCCATGTGGCACTGCTACTGAAACCTGACACTGAATCATGTGAGCGCTGCCCAGGACAAGGTAGGTGAACGATCCTGGGATGGAGGAGCAAAGTGCAGGTCACCATGCACACATTGCTTATGAAACCTTGTGAAACACATCGGCGTGGTTGCATGCCATCGTGGCCTCATGGTCCAGTGTGGGGGGATGATTCCAGCAAGCAGGGATTATAATTAGACGTAAATGAAAAGAAATGATCCTGAAATTTAGGTGTGGAAATTGCGACCTGCCATCGGCAGGAGGAGCGGACAATCGTGAACTGATTTTACAACAACATAAAACAGACTTTTGTGATCTCACAAGATTTTCCACTCCCCACCACCATGATGCCCACCCCAAACAGGAGCACAAAATCCAGGCTCCAGTTATAATAAAAACAAAAAGGTCCTCCAAGGGCCTCACATTCCCTCACACCCATATGCTCCCCATGCCCCATCCATGCATACATGATAAGGCTTGGCTTAGAACCCAGAAGTGCAGTAGCCTGTTGAAATACCTGAGCACCAGGGAAAACACAGCTTGATTGACAGCCCTGCTCTCTGATCTATGCTGTCAATTTCACAATATTTATTTGCACAAAATAAAGAGGTTTCAAGTGCTTTCAATTTTGGCTATTGTTAAAGGGTCTGGACAATTGTCACAGTTATTATACTGTAATAAAAAAGATTTTTTTTGAGAAAGTGGAAAGTTATCGATGAATGACTGTTCTTTTAAGTTTTTTTTAAACACATACTACTGTCCCTATAGGGTTTATTGCTCCTCCTATACAGTGTATTGTGGTTGAATAAGCATGGAAGTGCCAGAACTTGGCATGGGGGCATGAAAGGCCATAGGGGTTATTTGGGGGGGGGCTACCTTGACACAGGGCCATGAAGTGCCATAAGGGGTGGGTGGCAGCATAACTTGGCAATGGGGGGCATGACAAGGACCTTTGAACATACCTTTCAATAGGTTCCCTCATGCAGACTATGGTTCACGACATATCTTAGATGCTGTTAACCATGACTTTTTGAAAAACTGGTCCAACCCCATGAAAATTGCAGAGGACTAGGTCATGCCTACCCTCCCAATGGAACCAGCCAGGTCAGAATTGCAGGGTGCGGGCTCACAACCTGAACCAGCCCACACCATTAAAAGGAACTCCCAAAAATTAGAAACCCTAGGAATGGAGCTGGGAATCCCGGAAACAGGACATCCTAACTCTGTGAAAATCCAGCCCCTTATCTTTGATTCCTATCTCCCAAATGATTACCAACCCAAATCTCAAGGTTATCTCTAATTCCATGCACCCTCATTTTGCTGCTAGTCTGTTGCGCGGAACTTTATCAAATGTCTTCTGGAAGTCCATATAGAAAACATTCATAGAAACTCTCATTTCCACCATACTGGGGGTGATCACTTCAAAAAATTCAATTAGGTCATTCAGAACCTTCACATATCTATGCTGGCTCTCTTCTATCAACTGATATTTGTCCAAGTGCTTAGTCACTTGTCTCTGATAATATACTCCAGTAGCTTCCCCACAATAGATGTTAAACAGATGGGTCTGACATGATTTCTCTCTCCCTCCCTTCTTAAAAAATAAATGGCATTTGAAATTTTCCAGTCCAAAACCACCGCTCCTGAATCCAGAGAGCTTTGGAAAATTTTGACTAATGCACCTGCAATTTCCTTACCTGTTTATTTTAATACCCTGAGGTTACAAAAGGGGCAATATAAATAAAGTTCTTTCTTTAAAAGTCATTAAGCATTACAAAATGCACTGGAGCCACTTGCTGGTATAGAATGGAATTACTAAATATTAATTGGAATCACACCATGAAACTATGTCAACAAACTGATACAATAGCTTTCTGTCCTTGAGTAAAACTCCATTTTTAAAGTAGGATTTCATACATAAGGTGGAATTTTCTGGTCCTGCCGAAAGTCAATGGAATTTTGGCTGAGCCGTTGAATCTTTCACGGCAAGTCCTGCCATGACAGGACTGGAAAATCCCGGCCATAGCCTTTTAATTAACATTTGCTTCGAGCAAAAAATATAAATGTGCCTTTGGATTGGATTTTTAAAGAAATTAGAGGATGATTTACAGCTTTTCTTTGTATCAATATTTGCAATATTTAGATCATTTTCTATATTTTTTTAATTAAAAGCAGTGCCAGCCATGGTTCAGTGAGTAGCACGCTTACCTCTGAGTTAGAAAATTGTGGGTTCAAGCTCCACTCCAGAGACTTAAGCACAAGAATCTAGGCTGACGCTTAGTGAGTACTGCAATGTTGGAGGTGTCGCCTTTTGGATGAGACATTAAACTGAGGCCCAATCTACTCTCTCAAGTAGAAGTAAAATATCTCAAGGTACAATTTCAAGAAGGAAAGGGGATTATCCCTAGTATCCTGGCTAATATTTATTCCTCAATCAGCAGCACAAAAATAGATTATCTGGTTATTATCACATTGTTGTTCATAGGAGCTTGATGAGTGCAGATTGGCTGCTAAAATTCCTGCAACAGTGACTACACTTGAAAAGTACTTAATTGGCTGTAAAGTGCTTTGGAATGCCCCGAGGTAGTGAAAAGTGCTATATAAATGCAACTCTTTCTTTTTTTAGTACTTTAGTCCACCAACATTGATAAAAATAAAAACATACTCTTATTTGTGTTTTCTTGATTTTTCAGGAACAATTACATCGTGGGTAGTTATTTTCATACTCCCAATAAATAGTGCATTGAACCCAATTCTCTACACACTCACAACCAGTTTCTTCAGAGAAAAGATGAAACAATTTCTGTGCAAACATCAAAAAAATAATGGAAAAAACATGTGGACTGAGAGTTCTTCAAGACTGTCGACTTCATCAGTTAAACTTGGATTTTTAAAGAGGATATCTGCTGTAGAAAATATGATGAATTCAAGGCATCGCTGACACTGTAGAACATTCTTAACATCAAGTATGGACGCATCATTTACAAGGAAAGACAGATTACAAGGAAAGGACAAATTAGTTTTTAAGGGGATCACTGAATACAGTAATTGTTGCCTGTATTTTGAGAGTGTGCCTTCATTACGACATTTCAAAACCTGCAGAATTTTAAGATGGCAAGCGTTTTCGCTAGTTATGTAGCAGTTACTACCTGAAAATGGTTTCTTTAAAGTTATAATACAATGTTGGCGATTGATACTATTTTCTTCTCTTTTCTATAGAAACAACAATAATTTTAAATTCAATTTGACTGTGTTTTGTTATTTTGTGAAATTCTTGATAAAATGAATAGTCAGTGAAAAAGAATGGGAAGCCTGTTCTACAGTTATTCAATTATGATATGTTACATCTAGTGTTTCGTTTGTACCCTTTTGAACACCGACAGCTCTGAAGAATTACAGGGTCTCTCAGCTAGCCAATTTTTTTTTAGATTTTTAGTGTAGAAACAAACACTGGTCTTACATAATAAAGCCACCCAAATGTCCGGCATAACTTTCAGTTTGTAATCTTTACCATGCTCTGCCAAAATAAACACTAACTAAACATTTTTAAAATTCTGATCACCCTTCCTTTCTTTTTTTATTATTCTCCAAGCTTTCCCATTCTCTTTTATTTATACTTCATCTTACTATTCTGTGCCTTTTTTATTTCCTAAAAACAACACTCAAAACACCGAGTTAAATAGGTTCTTGATTGGTAAGGGGATCAAAGGTTACGGGGAGAAGGCGGGAGAATGGGGTTGAGAAACTTATCAGCCATGATTGAATGGCGGAGTAGACTCAATGGGCCGAATGGCCTAATTTCTGCTCCTATGTCTTATGGTCTAACACCCATTTATTTAGTTTCCTTTACCTGCTGTGTGTCAGTTTCATAGATAAGAGCCATATGGAAATAAGTAGCATCAGATTGGATGCAAAATATGCCTCATGGTTGTTTTGATAGACAGTTGAGTTTCTGGCATGCTTTATGTTTAAAAGCTTCAAATTAAAATGCACTACCATATCACAAATGATTTCATCTGTTATGTAGCAATCTAATGGTGAAGAATTTTAAAAACCTTGTTGCAAGGATTTCTTGACAAAGGCATCCCACTTAGCAAATGATTTTTGCATTTGCAATATTTCTTTTCAAAGGGATATTGATTCCAATTTTTTTATGGGAGTTCTTTTGGTGTCTGCTTCAAGTCTGGTGGGATGCAGTTGGAACACCCAGAAAAAATATTAGCGACTTGGTTGTTTAGATTGCCTTCATTTTCAGGAGGTTCCTCATGTCCTGTAAGGAGTGGAACCTCCGTACACCACTTACAAGGCAAATGACAGCCAGGGATGGGCGCTCACTGTGGCTGGTTTGCTGCATGTTTAGTTATGTACTGGCCTCCAGAAAGGTACATATGGTCCTACTGGTAGACCCTCCAAAGAAACAGCAGGTAAGATTTTGAAGATCAGCCCACAAGCTCGAGAGGCATTGAAGAACTTGAAGTCCATTGAAAAGGGGATATTGCAGCTTTAATGGTTTAACTTAAACTAGGCACTTGACCAATTCATCTGGAGACACATTACTTGCAACAAACTATGCTTAAACGTTACTGATGTACTCAGTGGAGATCAATAAATGGTTGGCTTTGAGATAATATTCCAGTTGCATAATTACCAGCCGTTATGCAGAAAATATATAATTACACAAATATATTAGGCTGAATGTTGCGGCAAAGCCTGCGATTCCACCACCTGGATTGAAAGTGAAAGCTGTTGCCCCTGGCAGAGGGCAAGCTGAGATTTGGTATTTTGTGGCTGCTGGCCAATTAATTTCCAGGAGGCAGAGGAAGTGTCCAGTAAGGCAGCGATGATGGCTGAGCAGTGAGGCCATACCCATGGAAGTGCTAGCGCCATATTTAGAGCGATCCATCATAAAGAAGCTTGCATGGAGGACCTGAGAAAGAAGGCCTTTCAAGCATAGGCAGTGTGATGATCTCAGGTGGTCTCATGGTTTAGTGTTGCTTCCCTGCAGGTTCTCCCCATGGCTACTCAGGAAAGGTGACAGGTGCTCTTCCCCAAGGACGTGACTGATAGAACGCCTGCCAAACCAAACAAGCCTGGACAGAGATCACAAAGGAAGTGAGCTGCCATGGAGTCATCCCTCAACCTTGGCTGCAAGCACTCCGCCAAGATGACTGCGCAATATATTGCTTTCTTTAGCAGTTTACGCGTGACTACACATGAGGGTAAGCTTGCTGGAAAAGAAATGCCCATTCAGTGATTATCATTGGGGCCAGACAGCAGGATTGCCTGGCGTAGGCAGGTCAACATCTCGGTGAATGGCCCCGGTCTGTCAGAGTTGAATCCTGCACTTGCACTTCTGAGTGGCTGCATGTAGAAGGCATTCCTCTGGCACCATCTTGGCTAATCAGGCAGCAACCAGCATTGGTATTGTGCTTTTTCAGGCAACGAACAATGTTGATTTAAGTGTTGCAGGAGAAGACTGCTCGTAATATGAAGGAAAGGGTGAAGACTGGCAGTGGCAGTTGAATCCTGCACTGGCACTTCTGAGTAGCTGCACGTAGAAGGCATTCCCCTGGCACCATCTTGGCTAATCAGGCAGTAACCAGCATTGGTATTGTGCTTTTTCAGGCAACTAACAATGGTGATTTAAGTGTTGCAGGAGAAGACTGCCCGCAATATGAAGGAATGGGTGAAGACTGGCAGTGGCAACCCATTCCTTGCAATCCTGACACATGGAGGAGGAGGCTTTAAAACTTGGAGGACAGTATGAGCCATTCCATTGCAAATGGTGAGACGGGTGAGATACGGGAGAGTGAGTGGCCGAATGGATGGGCACAAGACAGCCGCTGGTGAACATGAAGCATAGTGCTCATGTGTCTACCAGAGGTCACATGGAGCTCCACATTAAGCACAGTCTGAAGACATGATGGAATATGCATCACCCTCAAATTAATCTTCTGTGTCACACAGGTCAGAGACAACAGCAGACAACTCTAGACACTGGGAGACAGCTGTACACCTCTGAGGAGGAAGAGGGAGCTTCAGAGGGTACACTATCATATCAGTCACCCACACACTCCAGCAGTGCATATACTCTCACATTCATGGGTATCTACTAGTGAGTAAATCTAAGATAACCATTTGGTGAGGACACTGCAGGCATGCCCAAGCAGCTGATTGAGGCTCTGACAGCTGAGGCCACTGGCACTCGGAGAACTCTGTGAGAACCTGGCAATGCTGAGCCTCAGGTTGATGACATGCCTTTTGAGTGGTCAGCAAGGCAGCAGATACTGGAGCTACAGTGTGAGGTGAGAGGACATCTGGCAAAGCTTCAAACGGCTGTGTGCACCCTGACATGGTTGATGGAGCAGTCTATCCAATCCATGAGTCCGTGGGGGCAATCCTCCTATATTTGCACTACATTTGGTAGTGGATAGGAAAAACGATGATTTACCCACTGGCCACAATGGCAGCCTCTTACTCCATATTGTTCCAATCCCACCACATTAATTATGCATTCCTGGGAAACACGCTGTTTCAATGGTAGGCAACCATGCACACACCTCTCTATTCTTCCAGCCCATGACTGCTGCGTAGAAGACATTGCATCGAAAGGCAAGAAGACGGCAGCCCTCAGGTTCAATGATGCATCCATCAAGTGCCTTTTGGATGCTGTGGAGGGCTACTGTGATATTCTCTACCCCTGCTCAGGCTACATGATGGGTAGCAACATCACCAATCGGGCTTGGAAGGCAGTGGCAGCTGTGGTCATCGCCAAAGTCCTCCAAAAGAGGACAGCCAGCCAGAAAAAGGATTAATGATCTCATCTGATCCACCACTCTCACTCAACTCACATACTCACAAACCCATCACACATTCATAACTCACACTCACAAGCCCATCGCACATCCAAAGGGATCTCACTCATTGCCAGTTCAAGGGACATCACCATTCAATCTCTCACACACACCTTCATTGTCCTCAACCCGTATGTGGGACCACTCACCACCCACTCATGCCAGGCATACTTATCATCTGGCTTGGCAGGTGTCCTGCTTACACTCTCCATCTCTATTCATGCAAGACAAGCTGGCACACAACAAGAGGAAGAGGTCGCAGAATGATGGAGGAATGTCTAAAATCAAGGTCCTCACAGACTTTGAAAATAGAGCCATCCAGCTGCCGGCAATGATTTGGACCATTACTGTGCTGAATGTGAGGTCAGTGGTGCTCTACCAAGTGAGGAATCCAGCAGTACAACATCCATCAGACAACAAGATAAAAGCCAAAAACTCCGGATGCTGGAAATCCAAAGCAAAAACAAAAATAACTGGAAAAACTCAGCAGGTCTGACAGCATCTGCAGAGAGGAATACAGTTAATGTTTCGAGTCCGAATGACTCTTCATCAGAACTAAGGAAAAATAGAAAAGAGGTGAAATATAAACTGGTTTAAGGTGGGGGTGGGACAAGTAGAGCTGGACAGAGGGCCAGTGATAGGTGGAGATTGCCAAAAATGTCAGACAAAAGGACAAAGAGGTGTTGGCGGTGGTGATATTAGCTAAGAAATATGCTAATGGTGACATTAAGGATAGAAAGCAGGACGAGCAAGGTACAGATAGCCCTAGTGGGGGTGGGGTGGGGGGAAGGGATCGAAATAGACTAAAAGGTAGAGATAAAACAATGGATGGAAATACATTTAAAAATAATGGAAATAGGTGGGAAAAGAAAAATTATATAAAAATTATTGGAAAAGGGGGGGATCGGAAAGGGGGTGGGGATGGAAGAGAGAATTCATGATCTAAAGTTGTTGAACTCAATATTCAGTCCGGAAGGCTGTAAAGTGCCTAGTCGGAACAGTACCTCGTCTTCCGACTAGGCACTTTACAGCTTTCCGGACTGCATACTGAGTTCAACAACTTTAGATCATAAACTCTCTCCTCCATCCCCACCCCCTTTCCGATCCCCTTTTTCCAATAATTTATATATACTTTTCTTTTCCCACCTATTTCCATTATTTTTAAATGTATTTCCATCCATTGTTTTATCTCTACCTTTTAGTCTATTTCGATCCCTTCCCCCCACCCCGCCCTCACTAGGGCTATCTGTACCTTGCTCATCCTGCTTTCTATCCTTAATGTCACCATTAGCACATTTCTTAGCTAGTATCACCACCGTCAACACCTCTTTGTCCTTTTGTCTATGACATCTTTTGGCAATCTCCACCTATCACTGGCCCTGTATCCAGCTCTACCTTTCCAACCCCCCCTTAAACCAGCTTATATTTCACCTCTTTTCTATTTTTTCTTAGTTCTGATGAAGAGTCATTCAGACTCGAAACATTAGCTGTATTCCTCTCCGCAGATGCTGTCAGACCTGCTGAGTTTATCCAGGTATTTTTGTTTGTGTATCCATCAGACAACCATGCTATGAGAGGTGTCCTGTTTCACAGGCCACCACCATGCATAAATTATCTCTCCTTGCTTTCACAGACACATCTGCCATACAGCCGATGGAGTCCACAGACCAGGGCCTCCAATCAAGTCCCAAAGAAATGTCGGAAGAGAAATCTGAAGGCACCTTCACTGAAGACCTATCACAGCACTGACCCACACCCACCACCAGCACAGAGACACATAATTCAGTTGGACCTAGCTTTAAAGTAGCCTCGGGAGCACATCGCACTGCCTGATCCACAGCAGGCGGTGGCAGGGACTTCCCAGGCCTGCAGCACTCTGAGGGCTGCTGGAGGCCAGTAATCCGCTGAATCTGAGTCAGATGGCGAGCCTCTGGACTTGGTCACACCTCAGTTGCTGGAGCTGCAAAGGCAAGCTCGGGAGCATCAGGAAGGGATGTCTGCTGCACTCCTCAGATGGCAAGGCATGAATGAGGAGTCCGTCTGCCTTCAGGCTGAGGTGATAGCACTGGCATGCCAATGCACAGAGGTCAACACTGGGGGGATGGTGGCCACCATGGAGGCTGCCAGGGAGGCAGTGGCACAGGCTGAACTCAATCACTGATGCCATAGTTGGCCTCCAACAATTTGTATGCGAGAGGGGTGTAGGGCAGCCTGATTTCATTCCAGCTACCCCTTCTCCTCACTGAGTCAGCCTGGGGCCCTTGGGCAGCCATAGGGAGTAGGATCAACAGGTGCACACCCTGGGGCCATCCACCCAGGTGACTTCGGGAGTGTCCGACACATCCAAATTCCATCTTCCTGTGAACCCAGCAGCTCCAGCTCCACAGGCCGTGGAGGGTGCCACTGCCATGTAGCAGAACCCCGAAAGCTGGCTGGGCCTCTGCAGCTCTCAGCACCTTCAGAGGATGCCCGCTAAGGCCATCACAGGCAGGTGTAGCAGTCAGCAGGCTGCCTCGACCTCCCCTGTGGATGTCCAGAGAGCAGCAAGACAGGGTTAGGAAAGTCAAGAAGATTTAGTTGCACAGCATGGGCACAGGTGTTAGTCACCTGTATATAATATTCATTATTGTAAATAAACTCCCAAGAATGCCTCCCTGCCTATGGCTCCTTGTTCTGATGAGCAGTGTTCGTGTCACTCAGATGTGAAATCTTCGTTCCTGCACAAGATAAAGGAAGGCACCTCAGTCCAGGGCCTCTTCCCTATGCTTTGTACAGCCTTCAGACCAAAGTGATGGTCTGGCCTCATACTCCCTGGGCACATCACTGATGCCCAAACCACAATGGTGCTTGTCATTGCTGCCAGAATGTTGTGGGCAGGCATCACAGAGTTCCATTATTCTCTCTGTGTGCTCTCAGCACCTTTAGGGTGGGTCTGACCCCCTTCTTGTCAGTATATGTGACCAGTGACACTGTGCTCCTGAAGGCTGACAAAGGATCAAGGTACATTTAAAGTTTCACAGCCGGGTCTCCATGATGTGACATTGATCAAAGAGCACAAGCGAGCTGCCCTCAGCCAGAGAGGAGTCAGACATTCACAAAGGCTATATGAAGATCTATAGAATGTTAAGGCCTCCAGTTGCCATAAGCCAGACTGTAGTCAAACATTCACAGATGCAATGTGAGGATCTATGGTGTCTCCTCACTGTATGTCGTCATTATCCTCCACAAATCTAGCAGCTATGAGGGCCTCCTGAGCACGCCTGCCTCATCTGGCCAGTGCGAGGGCCTCATTGCTGCCACTATCGCCTTCGAGGACCTCCTCACCCTCATCTCTGTCAGTGTCCTCCTCATTGGAGGAGACCTCCAGCTCCTCCATCTCCTCAGCCAGCTCCTCTCCCTATTGCAGCGCCAGGTTGTAAAGGTCACAGCAAATGAAGATGATGTGTGACACTGTCTGCGGATTGTATTGCAAGGCTCCACTAGACTGGTCCAGGCACTGGAACCTCATTTTCAGAATCCCAATGATTTGCTCCACCAAGATGCAGCATGAGCCTCATTATACCTTCGCTCTACTGCAGTCTGAAGCCACTGCACAGTGTCATCAGGCGCATCCTCTGCAGGTAGCCCTTGTCCCCTAGAAGCCATCCCTGCAGCCTCTGTGCACCCTGGAAAATGTCAGGGACCTGTGACTGACTGAGAATGTAGCAGTCATGGTCACTCCTGGAAACTGAGAGCAGACCTGCAGGATGCATTTGTGGCGGTCGCATACCAGCTGCACATTCAGCAAAAGGAAGCCCTCTGCGGTTGACATAGTTGACCCCTTGTTCCCACAGAGATGTGAGCACCATGTGAAAGCAGTCGATGGCATCCTGCACTTGTGGGAAACCTGAGATCTGGGCAAATCCAATCGCTCTTGCATCCTGGCTTTTTTGATCATTTACGAAGATGGCGCCTGTGACCTCATGGATGTACTTGTGGGTGAAGGCTTGCGCTATCGTACAGAAGTCACATGTGGAGCTCTGCTAAGAGCCACTGGCATAAAAATTGACTGCCATGATCACTTTCACGGCAACTGACACTTGGCAACTGGCAGGATGCCTTCCATGTCCACGTGGCACCAAATCCTGCAGCAGCTGGCATATGTGACTGAACAGTTCCTTAGACATGCGCAGTCTTCAGCGACACTGATTCTAGGTCATCTGCAGGAATGGTGTCTATGGACCCTGAGTCTAGCTAAGCACCAGCCAGCGATGGCTCACTGTGTCTCTTCAGCGGAGTGTGCGGGAACCCCAATTGCCCCCTTTTCCAAAGGGTGCTGCTCCTCCCTCTGTGCAGCCAGGCACCTCCGTCGCTGTCTTTGCCATCGTCTCCGCTCTCTGTATGCCACGAGGCAAACAGCTAGGTACATGATCCTGATGTACTCCTGCAGGATGAAAGAGAGAGACACATGGGTTAGCTTGGGTGTTCCAAGAACCTCTCCTAGTTAAGTCTTAAGGCCCCTTAACACATCCAGGAGTGTGCTGGCCACCACTTGGATGGCCAGAGTTTAGTGCGCTGCATGGCTTCCCGAAACCCCATCCACCTCCGCCCCATTTCACGTGACCAATTGACAGCAGCTTTGCCCATTGGACTGCATGCTGTGCTCTCAGCTCAGGCCCAGGCTTTCTCCTAACCTGCACTGCAAGGCTTGAACCATGGGGGACACTGGTCCAAACTGGGATGATGACTTTGCAAGGGATTGTGAGCACCTCCACCAGTGACTGCTCCATGGCCAACTTTTGCAAAGAGATCGTACAACATGCACAGTGGTCGAACTGTTCGGCAGTCCACTAAAACACTCATTAGTTTTCAGTCTGTGCCCAAGGGATAAAAATCTCTGGAGCACTTGGTGGCACTTTCATGTCTCTGTTCTGCTTGAGTGGGCAGATAAGCTAGAGGGCCAACTCTTACCTGTGCTTTTACATTTTCCTCCCCTTATGCTGCCAGCTGAGGTAGAAGCAGGCTGCTGACCTTGCTGCCCCATGGCTTTGGATGACCTTCGCCATCATCCTCTAATTGACCATGGCCTGGAGGGCCCTGGAACATTGAGGGTCTCCTGCACAAGTTCAGGAGCTTCCTCTGTCATCACAGGTAAGTGAGGTGTCGTGACACTGAAGACGTTGAGGAGCTGTTATCCACAGATAGATTAGGCAGCCCTTTCAAGGCATATCTATACCTCCTTGCTCATCTGAGAAATTAGGGGACCTAGTGGCCGCACCCCCCCAACCCCGCACAAAATGCATGAAGTTGGTGATAGCATACGGGTCCATGCTCACCATTGGCATCAATAAGGTGGTTTGCTAGACATGGCTCTCCATGAGGGTCAGCAATCTCTCGATAGGGGAAACCAAGTGCATACATGTCAGGGACATAAGGTGGAATTTTCCGTGCCCAATGGCATCGGGCGTGTTCAGCGATATAGGTGAACAACATGGTGAGAAGGCCAAAAGTTGGATGTCACGAAAGCAGTTTGCGATCGCCAGCTCTGTCATCAATGGCGGGCTGCATTTCCCACCGTCAGACATCGGGAACCTCAATGTAATACATCTGCATATCATTATAAGGCCAGCCCACTGGAATCATCCCCCCACGCTGGATCGTCCGCCCATAACGGTGTGATCGCACGCCGATATGTTTCACAACAGTATATATAAGGCATGCACTTGGTTGGTAGCCCTTGTCACCCAGTATTCATCCTTGAAGGTGTACAGGGGTGGCGGGGGGGGTGGGTGAGTGGGGGGGGTCGGGGGGTGAGTGAGGAGGATGATGGTGGGGGCAGGGGTCTGAAAAGATCTCGGACCTGGAACTGCCTTAGTATGTAAGCATCGTGGTTGCTTCCCAGGAACCATGCACGCACCTGTAGGAAGCGCTGATGGTGGTCGCAGATCTGGACCCAATGGACCAGGAAAAATTCAGCCCATTGACTCTTATTGTAAGTTATGAAGTTAAAATACAATTCATGCATCAAGTTGTATTAATTATTATATATTGATACTGTAAAAAGCAGTTTATATTTACATTACTCGAATTTTCAGATGTTGATTGGTGAACCTTGCGTGGATGTATAATCTTTCCTTCCTTATAACTTTTATTATCTTAATCATTATTCAATGCAAAACAAATCTCAAAGAGTGGTAATAATGTTATTTTAATAATGTGTATATTAAACTTAACTTATAAATTCAGATGAATTGAAAAACCATTCATTGTTGCCATAATTGTTTAATCTAGAATAGTCATCATGCTAACACCAGAAAATATGGCCTTTAATTTTAGGCATGCAATTGGCAGGCCTGGAAATGGATGCATTATCTGCTCCCACCCGCAAATGCAACCTGGATACGATTTCACAATGACTGGCCAAATAAGGGCCGGTCAGCATGAAACACGCCTGAACTTTGGCTCACCGCTGCTGGCGGGGAAGGAGGGTGGTGGGCGCCGGATGCAATGGTGACCCAGAGGGGCCTTTAAAAGAGCACAGGCAGCTCCCTGAAGATTGCCACAAATCAGGGAGCTGTCCACAAGAGAGTGTAAGATTCTATACTGGGGAGGAGTTATGGCCTCAGCACCCACTGGGCACACAAGGTGGGAGGGCAGTGCCAGTGGGAACTCTGCCCCCTTGTTCTCTAGCATGTGCCTGCACACTCTTGCGGAGACAGTGAGTGCTCGGCATGACATCCTCATGCCGTGGGCTGACAAAGGAGACTACCCCACCAGACAAAGAAGGCCTGGACAGAGGTGGCTGCCTAGGTGAGTGGGCATGAAGTTGTGAGTCCCACATAGATCTTGTGCCAGAAAAGATTCAATGATCTTCTGTGCTCTGCAAGGGTGAGTACCAACTTGGCATGGAACTGTGTATAGAAGTCTTGGAGTGTGCCGATTCTTCATGGTGCTCAGGACTGTGGGATGCAGAGTGCCAAATAGCGCATGCCCCTGTTCCAGCCAAGGCTGAGAGATATACTCACTTGCCTTGGGTATATAGAAGGGTGAGGTGTACTAATCTGATGGGCACCTTAATCTGGTTTGGGGTTGGGGGTGTGAGACTGGTATAGTGTGGTAGGTAGAGGGTGCACTAATGACTGCACTTTTGTCCATGCAGGGGAAGAAAAGCCATAATGCATTGGAGCATGCAAGAACAGTTGGTGGGGTGCCCAACTTGCTGGTACTTTCCAAGTTTAAGGTGGACATCCTGAGAGGTGGGGCGGGGGATGCTGCGGAGGGAGGTGCGTGAGTGTGGGGGCATCAAGACTCGCAAGTGGAAGCTTAAGGTACTACAAACACAAGGGGGGTTGTCATGGGTCATATAATTTCAGTTGATACATGTTCTATGTTCAAATTGTGTAAATATGACCACCATTTAAAGATGTCATCATGTGTCATGGCCTGAATGTGCTTCATGTTTTTCATAGGTATTGGGTATTGGAGTGGCTTGTGACACACGTGCAGGGCTGCAAACTTTATTTCAGAGGTTGTTACTTGACATAAGGGTCACAGGATGACCTCATCAGGAACTTTCATTCAGGAGGCATCAGCTATGCCCTCACTTTCGAGCCATGCCTTTGACGCCTAGCTGAAAGAACGGAAGATTAAGGCATCCCTGGTTTCCCTGCCTCCCGCAAGGTCCCTCACTTCTTCAGCCACATCCTGACCCTGTGCCTCTGCCAGCTGCTCATCAGACCTATCAGTTGAGTCATCCTCTGTGGCCTGGGGAGCTGCCTCACTGTCTTCATCCTCCAATGGTACCCCCTTGACAGAGCCAGATTGCGCAGAGCGCAGCACACAATGACAATGTGCAAGAGGCGCACTCTGGAGGATATTGGAGTGCCCCCTCGATTGGCCCAGGCAGTGGAACCTCCTCTTGAGCGGGCCAATGGTCTCTAATTACTGCTCTTGTAGAGGCTTGACCTCTATTGTGCCTCACGTCTGTTTCTATCCTTGGGCGCCTGAGTGGCGTCATGTACCACGTTTCATGCCTTCATCACCCAGGAACCAACCATTTGACCCAGCTGGAGCAACGAGGAGCTTTGGCACCAGGGAGTGTCACAGGATATATGCATCATGGGAGCTGCCAGGGTAACTGGTGCAGACCTGCAAAATCTGTGCCTGTGGTCACAAACAATCTGGACGTACATGGAATGGAAGTCATTTCTGTTGATGAAGTCACCCGGCTCAACCACTGGTGCCTTTACGGCCACATGCATGCAATCTATGGCGCCCTGGATGCAGGGAACCCAACAATTGCAGCGAAGACTCTGGCTTGCTCAGTCTGGCTGGCTTCGTCAGTCTGGAAATGAATGAAGTTCACGGCCTGTCTGAACAGAGCGTCAGTGGCCAGCTTGACACAGCTGTGGGCAGCAGATTGGGTAACACCACAAAAATCTCCCACTGACCCTTGGAAAGAAACGGAGGTAAAAATGTTCAGGGCCACTGTTACCTTAAAAGCCACCGGCATAGGGTGGCCACCTATGCAGTTTGAGGGCAATCTCTGGACCAATCATCTGGCATATGGAGGCCACAATCTCCCTGAGGGGTGGATCCTCTTTTGGCACTGGTCCTCAGACATGTTCAGGTAGCTGGAGCGTTGCCAGTAGACTCTGGCTGCAGGATAATGACATCTTCTGCGTACCCTTCCATCTTGCACTTCCTGCTGGCCCTGCATCCCCTCTGGCTGTGCCCCTTTTCCCACAGAATGCTTTCTGGGACGCTGCATGCAGACACCAGGCCTCCTCTCCTTTCTGGTCCTCTCCTCCTCTTTAGCAAAGTAGACAATCCCCATTTACTGAAATACAGATGGCACAGGATAGGGAAATGAAGGATGCACTCGGCAGAAAGCCTCTAAGAAACTTGTAAGCCAAAGAGCCCTCCAGGAAACACAAGAAATGCAATGAACTGTCAGAAAACCACCTACAATCAACTCTCACCTAAACTCCTACCTACTCACATTGCCATGGCTCTGGTTGACTTTTATTCTGCCTTGGATTGAGTTTCAATGAAAACGGGTTGGCCGCCTGGCTGTATAGGCTGTGCGCCAACCGCTAAATTGCATCAGCCATGTAAAATTTCATATAATTGGCTTTTTAATGCCTGTTTAATTGTTGGCAGGCGCACTTCCAAATCCTGCCCATGCTGCTGACTGTAATATGGCACAACGGTGTGATGACTTTGGGACACACGCCCGACATTTCTCATGCAATTTCACGCGAGTTCTGGTCAGCCATGTGCCCGGTCCTAGAGCGTAAAATTCTGGCCTATATATAGCCATGTCAGATTCTTGAGAACCATTATTTAATTTTTTTGGACAAAATTTATACTTTGGATACGGGCATCACTGGCAAGGACAGCAATTATCTACTTGCCCTTGGCTGAAATTTCAGAGTAGTACTGAGAGAGTGCTGCATTGTTGTGGGAACAGCTTTTCAGATTAGATTTAAACTGAGACCCGGTCTTCCTTCTTAGATGACATAAAAGAACACATGGCACTACTCAATGAACAGCAGAATTCTGCATGGTGTCCCAGCCAATATTTATCCTGCGCACAACACCAGAAAAGCAAATGACCTGGTTATTATCACAATGCTGTTTGTGAACAAATTAGTAAATGTGTTTCCTACATTACAGCAGTGACTGTTTTTTTATTCATTTGTGAGATATGCATATCACTGGCAATTCCAGCATTTATTGTCTTTCCCTAATTGAGAAGGTATTGGTGATCCACCTTCTTGACCTATTGTAGTCCATGTGATGTTGGTACATCCACAGTGCTGTTACTGAAGGAATTCCAGGATTGCTGAATAAAGAGACATGTTGAAGCTTTTCATCTTGCACTCATCAGAACTTTACAAGAATACCAATATAAGGGGAAAACAACAATTTATCTGTTATGAGACGAGAGTACTGATTGATTGCCAAGTGGACTTGATTGGTAGAGGCATTACCATGGAGAATGCACCAGTGATGGTGACTGACAGTTAACTGCTAAGCATTGTTGAAATTTAAACTAGACAGCTTAACCCTGATTAGTCAAGGCATTGCCCTCAGGAATCAGTCAGCGAATGGTTACCACTTATTTTGTTTAACTAAAACAGGCGTAATGTGTGTACATGTACTTTCTGTCTGGACAGATGGAAACGGGTTTGTACTCAAAAGAGTTACTTTCTGTCTGGTAACAAGCTCTTGAGTGTGGCTGGAGCTGCACACATCCAAGCAAGTGGAGAGTATTCCATCATACTCCAGAATTGTGCCTTGTAGATGGTAAACAACTTTTAACGAGCCAGGAGGTGTGTTACTCACTGCAGATTTCCTAACCCTGACCTATTCTTGTAGCCACAGTATTCATATGGTTGGTCCAGTTAAGTTTTTGGTTAATGCTACCCCCAGCTTGTTAATGGTGGGGGTAGTAATGCTATTGAACAGCAAGTGGGGATAGTTAGATTCTCTCTTGTTGGAGTTGGTCATTGCCTGGCACTTGCCAATTATCAACCCAACCCTGAATTTTGTGGGAAAAGACTGCTTTTAGAACACAAGAACATAAAAAATAGTAGCAGGATAGACCATATGGTCCATTGAGGATGCCCCACCATTCAATGAGATCATGGCTGATCTTGGGCTTCAACTCCATTTTCCTGCCTGCTCCACATAGCCCTTAATTCCCTGAGAGATCAAAAATCTGTCTATTCCAGCCTTCAATGTATTCAGTGGTGGAGCATCCACAACCCTAAAGAGTAGAGAATTCCAAAGTTTCACAACCCTTTGAGTCAAGTAATTTCTCCTCATCTCAGTCCTAAAATCTGCTGGTTATCCTGAGATTATGCACCCTTGTTTTAGATTCCCTACCTAATGGAAACAATCTTTTGGTGTCTACCCTATCAAGTGTCTTCAGAATTTTGTAGGTTTTAATGAGATCACCTCTCATTCTTTTAAACTCCAGAGAATCTAAGTCCAGTTTACTTAGCCTCTCATCATAGGACAAACCCCTCATCCAGGGACTAATTTAATGAACCTCCACTGTATCATTTCCAATGGAAGTGCATCCTTTCTTAAATGTGGAGACCAAAACTTCACACAATACTGCAGATGTGCTCTCATCAAAATTGCACTGCAATCCCTTTGCAATAAAGACCAACATGACATTTGCCTTCCTAATTGCTTGCTGCACCTGCATGCTACCTCTCTGCATTCCTTCTATGGACTCATCCAAGTCCCTTTGAACATCAACACCTAAGAGTTTCACACTCTTTAAAAAATATTCTGCTTTTCTCTTCCTATAACCAAAGTGAATAGCTTCACACTCCCCTACACTATACTCCATCTGCCATCTTGTTGCCCACTCACTCAATCTGTCTATCTCTCTTTACAGCATCTTTGTGTCCTCCCCATAGCTTACATTTCCACCAATTTTGTGTCATCAGCAAACTTAGATACATTATTCTGTCTCTTTGTCTAAGTAATTAATATAGATTGTAAATAGCTGAGCCCCAGCACTGATCCTTGCGGCACTCCACAATTCACTGCCTGCCAGCTTGAAAAAGCCCTGTTTATGCCCACTGCTTTCTATCCATTAACCAATCCTCTATCTATGCTAATATATTAGCCCCAACACCATCATCCTTTATCTTGCCCATTCACCATTCCTGTGGAGCCTCATCAAATGCCTTTTGGAAATCCAGGTATACTACATTTACTGGTTCCTTTTTATCTACCCTACTAGTTACATTCTCAAAAAACTCTTAAATTTGTCAAACAGGATTTCCCTTTAACAAAACCATGCTGACTTGTTCTAATCATACTGTGCCTCTCTAAGTGCATTGTTAAGACTTTCTTAATAATAGATTTCAGCATTTTTCCAGCAACTGATGTTAGGCTAACCAACCTGTAAATTCACTGTTTTCTCTCTCCTTCCTTTCTTAAAAAGCATGTAAAATTTGCCAACTTCCGATCTAAATTGACCGTTCCCAAATCTAAAGAATTTTGGAAAATCAGAGCTGGCACATCCACTATCTCTGCTGCTATTTCTTTCAGTACCCTTGGCTGTAGGCCATCAGGTCCTGGAAATTTGTCAGATTTTAGCCCTTTGAGTTACTTCAATATTTTTTCTCTGCTGATATTAATTTCCTCAATGTCCTCATTCTTTTTTTGCCATTAGCTTACCTCCAACAGGGGAGAAACTAACCAGCTCCACTTGACGTTTAATAGTATTATTACTATTTCTGCTATGAAATTTGTGTCTTCTACTGTGAAGACAGATACAAAATATTCATTCAGTGCCTATGCCATTTCCTCGTTCCCCATGATAACTTCTCCTGTATCTGCTTCGAAGGAACCAACAATTACTTTAGTTACTCTCTTCCTTTTTATATACTTATAGAATTTCTTTTTATATTTCTTGCTAGTTTAATCTTGCTGGGTTCCTATGCCATGAGAAGAAATCCAACACTGTAGGTTCCAAACTCCATCTTTATTGCTATTTTTAAAAATGAATTTCCTCCTGAACCAAAAAAGATGGCTGCTACAAGTCACATGGTGACAGGGTTGGTCCTTTGTCTGGGAGATGCCTTCAGGAGTTACAAAAACAAAACAATCCTTTTCTCAACTGTGGAATCTCACACCTTGTTGTACAGACCCCTTGGAATCACAAAACCAGGAGGCTCACATATAGAAACTCATTATGCCTCAAAGCTACTAACAGACTCATATTACACCTGGGACTGTGCAGGCCCATTTCAAAAGGGAACTACAGAGATGCCATTTGCATCTTATAAATTCACCTTGCTAGCCTAGACAATAGCTTCCCAACACCAGATCCTCAATATGGATGGCAAGTCTTTCAACAACAAATGAGTAGGACATTATCAGTCCTGAAATCAAAGCCAATTCCAGACACTGGATAAATATCCCTTTTGAAGTCATTGTGGAAAAGGAAGGCCACATGACTCAAGTGGCCATTTTGAAATCTCTATATGTCTTTG
The DNA here is from genome assembly GCF_017639515.1 of Carcharodon carcharias. Taxonomy (NCBI): domain Eukaryota; kingdom Metazoa; phylum Chordata; class Chondrichthyes; order Lamniformes; family Lamnidae; genus Carcharodon; species Carcharodon carcharias. Next base: position 44,157,833 of record NC_054477.1, on the reverse strand, counting down.
AGAATTGAGAAATAGTTAGTCTGCTGTAAGGGCCAGCTGGGCAACCACCAAGAAGCAGAACCCCTCTAGGCAGAACAACAGCCTGTACTTCAAAACCTATCTTTGCTGGAAGATTACCCATCATTGCATATAGAACTGACCCAGTGCCTGTGTACCTACTTCATCTTGCGGTATCAGCGCCAAATGAAAAACAAGTACTACAATTCTAGTCTCTAGCCAGCTGAACTTGAACATCTATATGAAAGAATTCCTTATTGGACTCTGAAAACCACATGAACTACTCATACTGTTCATATCAATAGTTGTAAAATTCCTTTTTTCTAGCCCCCCCACCGTACTCCAACTTTACTGTGTGTGGTGTGGTGTGTGTGTGTGTTTGTTTGTGTGTGTAGGTATGGAGTGGGAAGTTGTGAACACTCCTTGCCCAGTTGCTTTGAAGGTGAAATAAACTAACCTTCCGAGTTAGTCATAAGACGAGTTTGTTGCATGTTATTAGTAAATTGGATCATATAAAAAAGAGGGTTTGGGAAAACTTGTCACCGCTTACTTTAAAAATAATTCAAAATACCTTCTGCTTACTGACAGCTGGTTAGGGTAAATAGGTACAATTTGCCTGTCTCTCTCCTGTCCTTAACTAATATTGGGAGCTCAGGTGAGGGATAGAACCATTCGAACCAAAAGTTGATTAAACGAGATAATACTCGAGCTGAATCTGATATTAAAAAACTAATTGGAACACAAGAAGGAAAATCCAGTGACTGGAACAATTTCTAAAACACAAGAAAATTATCTCAACAATTTCCTTTCCCCTAACACTAAGAAAATGGCAACTTTTGATGCACAGATGTAGGTAGAGCAAGGAAACCCAAACGACAACACACTAGAACCCTTTCCCCTAGCCAAATTCGAGCTGGAAAAGCTCAGAATGCAGCTAGAGTTTTAGGACAGAGAAATAGAAGCTCAAGAAAGGAAAGAAAGAGAGAAAGAGAAACTCAGGAAAGGGAAAGGGAGGGAGAAAGAGAGAGAGAAAGGGAAGAGGAGGGGGAAAGAGAGAGTGAAAGGGAGAAAAAAGAATTCCAGCTCCTAAAATTGGAAATGGAGTTAGCAGCTCAAAAGGAGAAAGAGACAAGACAATTGGAAGCTGCGAGGGAAAACTCTCTCTACCTGCTAACTGTCCATATTCCCCTACCCCTGAACCAATCCCCGAGGCCCTTAAGTACGCTTGATTTGTTCCCAAATTTGAAGAGAGTGATGTGGAATCCTTTTTGCCACTTTTGAGAAAGTAGCAGAATAGCTAAAATGACCATCAGATATCGGGTCCTTTTTAATTCAAGGGCAGCTGCCAGGGAGAGCCCAAGAGATCTACTCCGTGCTAACTTCTGATGTGTCCACTAATTATGAACAGACCAAGGCTGCCATCCTGAGCGACTATGGGTTAGTCCCGGAGGCATATTGCCATAAATTTCGGAACACTCATAAGAAGCCCACGCAGACCTACATCGAGTTCAAATGGCTGAAGCAAATCACGTTCAACCGTTCTTCAAAAACACAGTACACCTACGAGGGATTGCATTACTTGATATTGTTGAATTAATTTAATAAGTACTTTCCCTCCAACCTAAGGGCACACTTGGAGGAGCATAGAGTCCTCACAGTTAGGGATGCAGCCATCACAGCACACATCTATGACTTCACCCATAGGCTTGGAAACTCAGGCAGACCATTCCCATGACCATTGGAAAGAAAGGAAGGGCACTCCATCCAAAAAGTGCAAATGAGGGTGCAAGAAGCCTGAAAGGAGAACACCTGGAGACCAGTGTGTTCCTACTGTAACAAAATAGGCCAGTCCAGACCTGAATGCTGGAAGATGAAAGGGAAACCAATGGATCTCTTGGGACTCTGTAAAAGTAGCCCCCAGAAGGATGCCCCAGTAGGTAGTGCAGCAGAGCAGGCAGGCACCCTTGCTGCAGGAATTAGCCTCCCTGAGGGCATGGCTCTGTGCGTAACCGAGCCGGACAAAATTCCTGAGAGCTATCAGAGTTTTGTCTTTTCAGGAACAGTGACCCCATTCCAGGATGTAAGCAAGTCCATTGTACTGCTTTGGTACACAGGGGCCACTCAGTTCTTAATGTTCAAGGGTAAAATGAGCCTGCCTTTGCCCCCCTCCTCCTTAGCCCGCACAAATCCTCTCTGAAAGCCAAGGCACTGATCTGGGGAGTGGCAGGAGGATACCTGTCTGTCCCTCTCCATCGGACCCACCTACAGTGTGACCTAATTCCAGTCCGGTGATGGTAGGAATTGTCCCAAAGCTGTTGGTGAGAGGAATCGACCATCTACTCAGGAACAATCTGCTGGTAGCAAGGTGGTTGCCACTCATTTAGTTTCAGACCAGCCAAAGAGACCAAACAAAGAGATATAAACAGCTACAGGAAGACATTCCAGGGATTTTCCCCACCTGACGGCAAGCTAGGCAGGCAGGCTTAGCCGACAGAGAACCAGTATCCTAGCAAGATGAACCAGAAGTCAGGTTATCAGAAACCTTTTTCAAAAACTTGAATGAAAGGGAGGTGCTCAGCCGAACCTCCCTGATTAAAGACAGCAGGCAGATCCTAAAGTCAAGCACATAGCGCAGACTACCTGCTCTGAAGCGGAAACCACCCAGGTCTCTCAGTGTTACTACCTGTGAGATGGGATAGTAATGCGGAAATGGAGACCCCGCCCCCCAGGAGGCCTGCAGATAAAGAGTGGACAGTGTTCAACCAGATTGTAGTATCCCCAGAATACTGTCAGGAAATTCTAAATATTGCCCATGGCATTCCAATGGCTGGACACATGGGCATGTGTAAAACTTTCACCCGCATCATAAGCACTTTTACTGGCCTCGTTTGCAGTCTGGTGCAGCTGAATACTGCAAAATCCGCCATGCCTGCCAGGCTTCTGCAAAACCACAGGCCGCAATTAAACTACCCTGTCTCAAGCCCATCCCAGCATTTGGTGAACCCTTTGACCGAATACTCATAGACTGTGTGGGGCCCAACCCAAAATCAAGACCAGCTACCAATACCTCACCATAATGGATTTAGCCACCAGGTTCCCCAAAGCCATTCCCCTCAGGAAAATCACAACCAAGGCCATAATTGAAGGACTGACCCTGTTCTTCACTTGGTGCGGCCTGCTGGGAGAGATCCAATTGGAGCAGGGAGCCAACTTCAGGTCCCAAATGTTTCAGGAGGTTATGCACAGTTTATGTATAATCCAGCTGAAGGCCTCATCATAAGTACCTCAGACATAGGGGACGCTAGAACCTTGACACCAAACCCTGAAAACCATGGGCGGAACCTTCCCAGATTCGCAGAAAGTGCGATAGAGGGCAGGAAATAAGTTGTTTTACCCGCCAGCCACAATGACGGGTTTTCACACCATCTTATTAATTATGCAGCCTTAGGAAACATGTTGTCTCACTGGTGGGTGGCCTCCAATTTTCCCACCACGCTGTTACCTCACTGCTTTCTCAAGCAAGGTGCCACATTTAAACTGTAGCTGTATGCACACTTCTCAATGCATGCAGCCCAGGAGGGCACCAGTGAAGACATGGCCCCAAAAGCCAAGAAGAGTGCAGACACCGATTCAGCGACATATCCCTGAGATGCCTTCTGAACACCATGGAGGCCTACCGTAATGTCCTCTACCCTCGCTCTGGCTACACGAGGCCCATTAGTCTCACCACTCTGGCTTGGGAGGTGGTGACAGAGGTGGTCAGTGCCAATGCTGCTCACAAAAGGCCGGCCATCCAGTGCAGAAAGAGGATGAATGATCTCATCCGTGCCGCCAAGGTAAGGCGACCATCTCATCGCTCTAATCTCACACACTTACAAGGCCATCACACATTTACTGGCATCTCACTCACTGCCAGCTCAAGGGACATCACCACTCACTCTCTCACATACCCTCGCATCTCCATCTGGCCTTATCTCCCATGGAGATGCTTCCTCAGCCCTCACCATCCGGAGGCCACTTGCACAAATCAACATGTGTTCCCACACACACCCTGGGATACCCCCTTTGCCAGTATAGCCCTCACCCTTCAGCCTCTTCCCTTGCCTGAGGCCACTTCTCCCCCTTTCCCAAGCAAGCCCTAGCCCTGCAGCTGTTGAAATACCACCCCTGGTCTTACTGCTGGTCTGGTAGGTAGACACCTGCCTCTGAGCCCCCCTAAAAGTGATGGGGTATTGCCTGTGAAGCCTGGTGCTGATTACCAAGGGTACTGCCCAAAGCAAGGTAGGCAAACAAACTTCAAAGTACCAAGTGCAGTGCAGGTCGCCAGGTGCATGTTGCTTATGTACAGTTGTGAAACACGCCAACATGCCTGGATATCCAGTGAGGGGGTGTTGATTCCAGCGAGCAGGGCTTATAATGACAGGTTAAAGTATTAAAATTAAGTGCCCAATATGCGGCGGTGGGAAACGTGGCCTGCCATTGATGGGTGGAGGGGACAATCGCAAACTGGTTTCACAATAGCATGAAACTGATTTTTGGCCTTCTCACCATGTTGTTTCCCCACACTGCCCACCATGACACCTGACGCTTAAGGGGCCAGAACATTCCGGTCCATGATTAGGACCCACTGCTCTGAACGCTCCCATTACTGGGATAAGAGTTTAGGCTTCCAACTGTTTTCCACCTGGTACTTGCTGAACGAATCCACAGGCTTCACTCCTTTCAAATTAATTTATGGGCATGAGTTGTGGAGCCCCAAGAAACTGATAAAGGAGAAAATTCTGGAACCCATGGAGGATACCTCCATGTTGGAGTATGTCTCCATCTTCTTTCAATGCCTGTGCAATGGCCAAAGAGCATCTGAAAGCTTCCCAACAGACAATGAAAAGGCAAGCAGACAGACATGCCCAAGCCCAAACTCTCTAACCTAGAGACCAAGTCCTAATGCTGCTGCTCCTACCCATTGACCCTTTCCAAGCCAAGTTCAGAGGTCCATATTGCGTGGCCAAACAGATTAGCAAAGTCCTTGAACATAAGAACATAAGAACTATGAGCAGGAGTAGGCAATTCATCCCCTCAAGCCTACCCTGCCATTCAATACGATCATGGCTGATCTCATTACGGCCTCAACTCCAATTTCCTGCCCTCTCCCCATAACTGTTCAACCTGTTACTAATTGAAAATCTGTCTATCTCCTCCTTAAATTTATTCAGCATCTCGGCATCCACTGCACTCTGATGTAGTGAATTCCACAGATTCACGACCCTTTGAGAAAAGTAATTCCTCCTCATCTCTGATTTAAATCTACCACCCCTTAGCCTAAAACCATGGCGTCTCATTCTAGGATGCCCTAGAATGGGGAAACATCTGCTCCAAGTCTACTTTGTCTATCCCCTTTAGCATCTTATATACTCAATTAGATCTCCTCTCATCTGTCTAAACTCCAGCGAGTATAGGCCTCAACTCTCAATCTCTCCTCATAAGACAAGCCCTGCATCTCTGGAATCAATTTCGTGAACCTCTTCTGAACCAATGCAACTACATCCTTCCTCAAGTAAGGCGACCAAAACTGTGCACAGTACTCCAGGTGCAGTCTCACCAACGCCTTGAACAGTTGCAACAACACTTCCCTATTTTTATACTCTGTTCATTTAGCAAGAAATGGCAAAATTCCATTTGCCATTCTTACTGCCTGCTGTACCTGTATACTAGCTTTCAGCGATTCATGCATGAGGACACCCAGATCCCTCTGCACTGAAGCATTCTGAAGTTTCTCTCCATTTAAATAAGTCACCTTTTTATTCTTCTGGCCAAAATGGATAACCTCACCTTATCCATGCTAAACTCCATCTGCCACATTTTGGCCCATTCACCTAACCTGACCATATCCATTTGTAAATTTCTTATTTCTTCATTACAATTTACTTTCCCACCAATTCTGGTGTCATCTGCAAATTTAGCTGTACCACCTTCTATCCCTGAATCCAAGTCATTAATATAGATTGTAAATAGTTGGGGCCCAAGGACCAAACACTGTGGCACCCCGTTAGTTACAGCTTGCCATCCAGAAAAAGACCCATTTATCCTGACTCTCTGCTTTCTGTTAGTTAGCCAATCCTCTATCCAAGCTAATATATTACCCCTAACTCCGTATGATCTTACCTTGTGTATTAATCTTCTGTGCGGCACCTTATCAAAGGCCTTCTGGAAGTCCAGATATACCACATCTACAGGGTCCTCATGATCCACTTTGCTTGTCACATCTACCAGTTGAGACTGCACCTGGAGTACTGTGCACAGTTTTGGTCGCCTTACTTGAGGAAGGATGTAGTTGCATTGGTTCAGAAGAGGTTCACGAAGTTGATTCCAGAGATGCAGGGCTTGTCTTATGAGGAGAGATTGAGAGTTTAGGCCTATACTCGCTGGAGTTTAGACAGATGAGAGGAGATCTAATTGAGTATATAAGATGCTAAAGGGGATAGACAAAGAACACTAGCAAATTAGTCAAACACGATTTACTCTTCATAAAACCATGCTAACTCTGATGGATTGCATTTTGACTTTCCAAATGCCCCATTACTACTTCCTTAATAATGGATTCCAACAATTTCCCAATGATAGATGTTAAACTAACCAGTCTATAGTTTCCTGCTTTCTGCCTCCCCCACCCACCCCCCCTTTTTGAATAATGGCATTATATTAGCACTTTTCCAATCCACGGGAACCTTTCCAGAATCCAGGGAATTTTGGAATATTATTACCAATGCATCCACTATCTCTGCTGGGGATGTAGGCCATTAGGTCCAGGGGACTTGTCACCCTAAAATCCTAATAGTTTGCTCAGTACATTTTCTCTCATGATGGTGATTGTTCTAAGTTCCTCCTTCTCTATACCCTCTGCTCTACCTGTTACTATTGGGTGGTACTAGTGTCCTTTACCGTGAAAATTAAGGCAAAATATTGATTAAGCGTCTCTGCTATTTCTGCGTTTGGGAGATGAAGTCCTGTCTTTCCATTGAGGATACTCTCCATTGTGTTGTGAGGCACTAGCACCGTGCTAAATGGGATAGATTTCTAACAGATCTAGCAACACAAGGCTAGGCATCCAAGAGGCACTGTGTGCCATCAGCAGCAGTAGAATTGTACTCAATCACAATCTACAGTCACATGGCCCAGCATATACCCCACTCTACCAATACCACAGCGCCAGAGAACAACCCTAGTCCAATGAAGAGTGCAGGAAGGCATGCCAGGAGCAGCACCAGGCATACTTAAAAATGAGTTTTCAACCTGGTGAAACTACAAGACAGGATTAATTGCATACCAAACAGCATAATCAGCAAGTGATAGATAAAGCTAAGCAATTCCACAACCAATGAATCAGATCTAAGCTCTGCAGTCTTGCCACATCCAGTCGTGAACGGTGGTGGACAATTAAACAACTCACTGGAGGAGGAGGCTCCACAAATATCCCCATCCTTAACGAAGGAGGAGCAGCAGATCAGCACAAAAGATAAGATTAAAATACTCGCAATAATCTTCAGCCAGAAATGCTGAGTAAATGATCCATCTCAGCCTCCTCCAGAGGTCCCCAGCATCAGAGATGCCAGGCTTCAGCCAATTCAATTCACTCCACATGATATCAATGGCTGAAGGCACTGGATTATGCAAAGGCTATGGGCCCTGACGATAACCTGGCAATAGTGGTGAACTTGCACTCCAGAACTTCCCGTGCCCCTAGCCAAGCTGTTCCAGTACAGCTACAATGGTAGCATCTACCCGGTAATATGGAAAATTGCTTTGGTATGTCCTGTACACAAAAAGCAGGACAAATCCAACCTGGTCAATTTCTGCCCCATCAGTCTACCCTTGATCATCAGTAAAGTGATGGGAGGGGTATCAACAGTACTGTCAAGTAGCACTTGCTTAGCAATAATCTACTTACTGATGCTCAGTTTGGGTTCCGCTAGAGTCACTCAGCTTCTGACCTCATTACAGCCTTAGTTCAAAGACGGATGAAAAAGCTGAACTCCAGGGGTGGGGTAAAAATGACTGCCCTTGACATCAAGGCAGCATTTGACTATATGTGGCATCAAGCAGCCCAAGCAAAACTGAGTCAATGGGAATCGGGGGAAAACTCTCCGCTGGTTGAAGTCATACCTAGCACAAAGGAAGATGGTTGTGGTTGTTGGAGGTCAATCATCTCACTTCCAGGACATCACTGCAGGAGTTCCTCAGGGTAGTGTCCTAGGCTCAACCATCTTCAACTGCTTCATCAATGACCTTCCTTCATCATAAGGTCAGAAGTGGGGATGTTCACTAATGATTGCACAAAATTTAGCACCATCCATGACTCCTCAGATACTGAAGCATTCCAAGACCAAATGCAGCAAGACCTGGACAATATCCAGGCTTGGGCTGACAAGTTGCAAGTAAAATTCATGCCACACAAGTGCCAGGCAATGACCATCTCCAACAAGAGACAATCTAACCATTTAACCATTGCCCCTTGATATTTAATGTCATTACCATCATTGAATTCTCCACTATCAACATCCTGGGGATTACCATTGACCAGAAACTGAACTTGACTAGCCATTTAACTACTGTGGCTACAAGAGCAGGTCAAAGGCTAGGAATCCTGTGACAAATAACTCACCTCCTGACTCCCCAAATCCTGTCCACCATCTGCAAGGCACAAGTCAGGAGTGTGATGGAATACTCTCCACTTGCTTGGATGAGTACAGCTCCAACAATACTTAAGAATCTTGACACCATCCAAGACAAAGCAAACTGCTTGATTGGCGTCCCTTCCACAAACATTCACTCCCTCCACCATCGACACACAGTGGCAGCAGTTTGTACCATCTACAAGATGCACTGCAGAAACTCACAAAGGCTCCTTAGGCAGCATCTTTAAAACCAACGGCTGCTACCACCTAGAAGAACAAGGGCAGTAGAGACATGGGAATAGGACCACATGGAAGTTCCCCTCCAAGCCATTCAACATCCTGACTTGGAAATAAATCACCATTCCTTCACTGTCGCTGGATCAAAATCTGAATTCCCTCCCTAACAGCACTGTGGGTGTACCTAGACTAAAGGGACTGCAGCTGTCAAGAAGGCAGCTAACCACCACCTTCTCAAGGGCAATTAGGGATGGGCAATAAATGCTGGCCTAGCCAGTGAGGCCCACATCCCTGAAATTAATTTTAAAAAACCTCATTGTACAGGCCCCTTGGAATCACGAAACCTGGAGTCTTGCACTTCAAACTTGTTATACCTACAGAGCTGCTAACAGACTCATATCACCTCTGGGACTCAAAAGGGAACTACAGGGATGCCATTTGCATCTGATAAGCTCACCTTGCTCGCAACAGTCAGTGCATCTGCCTAGCCAATAGCTTTCCAATACTAGTCTCGCAATATGGATGGTAACTATTTCACCAACCAATGCCCGGGACATTATCAGTCCTGAAATCAAAGCCAATTCCAGACACTGGATAAACGTCCCTTTTGAAGTCACTGTGGAGAAGGAAGGTCACATGACTGAAGTGACCATTTTGAAATCTCTTTACGTCTTTGAGAACTGGGAAATAGTCAGTCTGTTGTTACATCCAGCTGGGCAACCGCCAAGAAGCGGAACCTTCCAGGTAGAACAACAGCCTATTACCTACCATTCCACACAGCACTTACTCAGTGCCTATGTACCTGCTTCATTTTGTGGTATCAGCACCAACTGAAAAGCAAATACTACAACTCCAGTCTTCAGTTGAACTTGAACACCTATGTGAAAGAATTGAAAGAATTCCTCATTGGGCTCTGACTTAGGACTCTGGTAATCATGTGAACTAACATTCACTTCTGTGGTCTTTGCACTGTTAATATCTATAGTTTTAAAACTCTTTTTTTCTATCCCCCTTTAATATGTGTGTATGTGTGTGTGTGTGTGTGTGTGTGTGTGTGTGTGCCTGTGTGTGTGTGTAGGGAGTGGGAAGTTATGAACACTCCTTACCTGATTTCTTCAAGATGAAATAAATTAACCGTTTGAATTAATCATAAAACAAGTTTGATGCAGGTTGATATTAAACTGGATCACACAAAAAACTGAGATTTGGGAAAACCCAACACTGCCTATTTTAAAAATAATTCTAAACACCTTCTGTTTACGGACAGGTGGTAAGAGGAAATAAGTGCAGTTTGCCGTCTCTCTTCTGTTGATCAACTTTTTTGGTGGCCCTCTGCTGGTTTCTAAAACACTCCCAATCCTCAGATTTGCTCCTGCTTTTTTGCAACATTGTAAGCTGCTTCTTTTAATCTCATACTATCCATAGCTTCCTGAGTGAGACACAGGTGGGTCTTTTTTGCCTAGTTTTTGTTTCTCAGTGGAATGTATTTTTACTGAATATTTCGACTTGTTTCTTTAAATGTTTCCCACTGTTCATTTGCCTCCAAACATTTGAGCCTATTTCCCAACTAACCTTAAACAGTTCTCCCCTCATGCCTATGTAATTGGCTTTGTTTATGTTTCACAGAATCACAGAATCACAGTGCAGAAGAGACCCTTCAGCCCATTGAGTCTGCACCAACACGTGAGAAACACCTGACGTACCTACCTAATCCCAATTACCAGCACTTGGCCCATAGCCTTGAATGTTATGACGTGCCAAGTGCTCATCCAGGTACTTTTTAAAGGATGTGAGGCAACCAGCCTCCACACCCTCCCAGGCAGTGCATTCCAGACTGTCACCACCCTCTGGGTAAAAAAGTTTTTTCTCACTTCCCCCCTAAACCTCCTGCCCCTCACCTTGAACTCATGCCCCCTTGTGACTGACCCTTCAACTAAGAGGAACAGCTGCTCCCTATCCATCCTGTCTATGCCCCTCATAATCTTGTACACCTCAATCAGGTCACCCCTCAGTCTTCCCTGCTCCAACGAAAACAACCTCTCTTAATAACTTAAATGTTTCATCCCAGGCAACATCCTGGTGAATCTCCTCTGCACCCCTCCAGTGCAATCACATCCTTCCTATAATGTGGCGACCAGAACCCACACACACATAGTTATTTACATCGTTTATATAAATGACAAATAATAGGGGACCCAGCAGAGATCCCTGTGGTACGCCACTGGACACTGGCTTCCAGTTACTAAAGCATCCTTCTGTCATCACACTCTGCCTCCTACAACTAAGCAAATTTTGAATCCACCTTATCAAATTACCCTGTATACCATATGCATTTGCCTTCTTTTAAGTCTCCCATGTGGGATCTTGTCAAAGGCTTTGCTGAAATCCATATAAACTACATCAACTACACTACCCTCAAAAAATTCAATCAAATTTGCTAGGTATGACCTCCCTCTGACAAAGCCATGCTGACTATCCCTGATCAAAACTTGCCTCTCCAAGTGGAGATAGATTCTCTCCTTCAGAACTTTCTCCAATAGTTTCCCTACCACTGACTTGAGACTGGCCTGTAGTTCTCTGGCTTATCTCTACAACCCTTCTTAAATAGTGGAATCACATTAGCTGTTCTCCAGTCCTCGGCGCCTCCCCCGTGGCCAGAGTAGAATTAAAAATTCGGGTCAGAGCCCCTGCGATCTCCTCCCTTGTCTCCCTCAGCAGCCTGGGACACAAATTATCCAGACCTGGAGATTTGTCCACTTTTAAGCCTGCCAACATCTCCAATACCTTGTCACTCCCTATATCAATTTGTTTAAGAATCTCGCAGTCTCTCTCCCCGAGTTTGATACCTTCATCCTCATTCTCTTGGGTGAAGACGGACATGAAGTATTCATTCAACACTCTAGCGATGTCCTCTGGCTCCACCCATTGATTGCCCCCTTGGTCCTTTATGGGCCTACTCTTTCCCTGGTTATTCTCTTCCCATTGGTATACTTATAGAATATCTGGAGATTTTCCCTACTTCTACTAGCCAGAGCTTTGTCATATCCCCTCTTTGCTCTCCTAATTGCTTTCCACATTGCACTGTCTGTACTCCACTGTCTGCTGATTTGCTTCCCTTGCACCTGCTAAAAGCCTCGCTTTTCCTTCTCATCGTAACCTGAATATCTCTGGTCATTCATGGTTCTCTGGGCTTGTTATTCCTTCCTATCACCCTAGAGGGAACATGTTGAGCCTGTACCCTCCTCTGTTCCTTTTTCAGCACCCCCCACTGTTCCTCTGTAGATTTCCCCACATGTAACTGTTCCCAGTCTACCTTGGCCAGATCCTGCCTTATTTTTACTAAAATCCACTCTTCCCCAATCCAAAATATTTTTTGCAACTTGTTGATTACTTTGCCCATAACAAACTTAAACTGTATCATGTTGTGGTCGCTATCGCTAAAATGCTCACCCACCTCCACCCCAGCCACCTATCTGGCTTCATTCCCCAGAATCAGGTCCAGCAGTGCACTGTCTCTTGATGGACCCTCTACACATTGACCTAAAACATTCTCCTTTACACATTTCAAGAAATCCACTCCATCCAAGCCCTTAACATTACGTCTATCCCAATTAATGTTGGGAAAGTTGAAATCACTTAATATAATTACCCAATTGTTATTGTTTTTACACACCTCCACAAATTGTGCACATATTTGCTCCTCAATTTCCTGCTGACTATCTGGGAGTGTATAATAAATACCTAATAATGTAGTTGTCCCTTTTTTATTCCTAAACTCTATCCACAAAGCTTCATTTGATGCCCCCTTCAAGATATCATCTCTCCTTACTGCAGTAGCTGACTCCTTAACTACTAATGCAACGCCTCCTCCTCTTTTACCCCCTCCCCTGTCTCACCTGAAGATTCTATATCCCGGAATGTTGAGCTGCCAATCCTGCCCTTCCCTCAACCACATCTCAGTGATGGCTACTGTATCTCAATTCCATGTGTTAATCCTCACCCTTAACTCATCCATTTTACCTGTAATACCCCTGGCATTAAAGTAGAGGCCATCCAGCCTTGTCTTACTCCCTTGAAGCTTATTGCAGCTATACTCCCTCTCACTTGATTGTTTTACTGTATTATCATACGTCCCTATTCTGCTAACATTTTGTGTTCCCTCCCCCTGCTGAATTAGTTTAAATCCTCCCAACAACACTAGCAAACCCGCCCGCAAGGATGTTAGTCCCGCTCTGGTTCCGATGTAGACCGTCCCGCTTGTACAGGTCCCACCTTCCCAAGAAACAGTCCCAGTGATCCAGGAATCTAAACCTCTCCCTCCTGCACCAAATCTTAAGCCACGTATTCATCTGCGCTATTCTTCCATTTCTGAGCTCGCTAGCACGTGGCACTGGGAGTAATCCAGAGATTACGACTCGAAATGTCTTGCTTTTTAGTCTACTGCCTAACTCCCTGAATTCTTGATGCAAGACCTCATCCCTCTTTCTACCTATGTCATTGGTACCAACATGTACCATGGCCTCTGCCTTATCACTCTCCCCCTTCAGGATGCCCTGCAGCCGTTCAGTGACATTCCAGACCCTCGCACCAGGGAGGCAACATATCATCCTGGAGTCACATTGATGGCCACTGTAGCGCCCATCTGTTCCCTGACTATAGAATCCCCTATTACTATTGATCTTCCACCCTTCCTCCCCTCCTGTACAGGCAGGCTGCTTGTGGTGCCAGAAGTTTGGCTCTGTCTGCACTCCCTGGAGGAACCAGCGCCCTCATCAGCCTTCAAAATGGAATACCGATTTGCGAGCGGGACCCCAGGGGACTCCTGAACTACCTGCCTGTTTCTCTTGGACTGCCTGGTGGTCACCCATTCCCTTCCTTCCTCAAGTCCCTTCATCTGCAGTGTGACCACCTCCTTAAGATCCTTGTTTGAGTTTCGAATGTATCATTTTCAAACTTGGAATTGAATGGTATTATGATCATTATTTCCCAGTGGATCATTTACTATGACATTACTAATTAGCCCAGCTTTATTATACGATATGAGATCTAAGATTCATTTATCCATAGTTCGTCACAAAAACATTTTACAAGCTCATCTTCTAGGCCGCTCCTATCAATTTGATTGTCCCATTCTATATGAAGATTAAACTCCCTCACAATTATTAAATTTCCTTTGTTAGATGCTCCAATAATTTCTTGTTTAATACTTTGCCCAACAGTATAACTCCTGTTAGGGGGGCCTCTAAACTACTCCCACCAGTGTTTTCTGACTCTTGCTATTCCTAATTTCCACCTATACTGATCCTACTTCATTTTGTTCCGAGGTCAGATCCTTTTTCAATAATGTTCTTGTCATCCTTTACTTTCAGGGCTACCCCTCCTCCTTTGCCATTCTGTCTGTCTTTCTGAAATATTGTTGTTCCCTGAAATATTTATTTCCCAACCTTGATCATCTTGCAACTATGGCTGGGATTTTCCGTGCCCACCAGCGTCAAGCACGCTCAGTGGTGTGAGCGGACAATATGGTGCAATCGGTTTCATGATGGCGTGAAACCAGTTTGTGATCGGCCGCTCAGCCTACTGATGGCAGTCCGCGTTCCCTGCCATCGGATGTTGGGAACCTCATTGTAATACATCAGCATTTCATTATAAGGCCAGCTCACTGGGCTCATCCCTTGCCCCAGCTGGATCATCCACCCACATCAGCAGGAAAACACATTGACATGTATCGCAACAGCACATAAGCAATGTGTACCTGCAGGCTGCACTTCACTTGGGACTTCAAGGTTTGTTTGCCTACCTTACTTCAGTTAGTACTCGCAGTCATCAGCACCAGACAGCACCACATCACTTTTAGGGTGACTCACAAGTAGATCTCTACCTACCAGATCAGGAAGGGGGAAAGGTGGCCTCAGGCAACAGAAGAGGCTGCAGGACAAGTTCTGTACTAAGAAAGGAGGGTATCCCAGGGTGTGTGTGGGGGCACATGTTGATTTGTGCAAGTGGCCTCAAGATGGTGAGGCTGAAAGGGAGTCTCCAGACGAGATGAGGCCAGATGGACATATGAGGCTATGTGTGCGTGATTGGGTGTTATTGTCCCTTAAGCTGGCAGTGAGTGAGATGCCAGTGAATGTGTGATGGGCTTGAGCATGTGAGTTTAGAGTGATGAGATGGTTGCCATACCCTGGCTGCATGGGTGAAATCATTCAGACTCTATCTGCATTGGATGGCCAACCTCTTCTGTGCAACATTGGCACTATCCACTGCTGCCACTGCCTGCCATGCTGGATTGGTGATGCCGCTGCCCATCCTGTGGCCAGAGCAGGTGTAGAGGACATCATGGCGGGCCTCCACAGTGTCCAAGTGGAATTCCAGTGATGCGTCATTAAACCTGGGGGCTGCAATCTTTTTGCTTTTCGTGGACATCTTCCCTTCAGTAGTCATGGGCTGGAAGCACTGAGATGTATGTGTGCGGCTAGACTTTAAATATGGTGCCTAGCATGATGAAGTGGCGAGTTGATGGCATGGTGGGCAAATGAGAGCTTGCCCGCCATGGAAATGGCATGCTTCTTGGGAATGCATAAGTAATGTGGCGGGTTTGGCACAATATGGCATGAAAACCCACCATTGCAGTCAGCGGCTAAAACTTGTTTTACACCCCCGCTAACGCGCTTATTGGAAATCTGGGACAATTCCACCCAATGTCTCTGTAATGGTGATTAGAATGAAATCATTTACCTCTTTCTGTGCCACTAGTTCATCTATCGTATTGCAGGTGCTTCATGCAATCAGATAAAGAACCACTAACTTTAATTTCTATCCATTCCTGTCCACTCTGCTTGCCTTTACTCACATCGCTGTACTGTTCCAATGCCTCAACCTAAATCTCCCTTTGCCCAAACCTTTCCTCCTCATCTCCACCTTTTGTCAGTTTAAAGCCCTGTATTTTAAGAGTTTATAGAGTCCTAGAGTTGCGAAAGGTACTGAACACTGTGCGAATATCCCTACTTCTAACTACACTTCAAAATTACTTCAATGATTATAAAGTACTTTGGGATGTCCTGAGGTCATAAAAGGTGTTATATAAATCTAAATTCCTTTTCCTCTCTTTTGAGGTAAATTATAATGGGATTGATCATATAAATGACTTAATAGGGCCAACTGTCTAACTTATACCAAAAAGGTAAAGGTTTTTAGATGTCCTCACATATTAGAAAGGAGAAACACCCATGGGATGTTCCAAAACACTTCACCATCAATGGCATAAGTTGAACTGCATTCACTGTTGTATTGCAGGAAAAAACAGCAATACATTTGTGCAGCAGAAAACCAGATAGTCAGTTATTTAGTGATGTTGAATGAAGGATAAATATTGGATAGACAACTCCTCTGTTCTTTGAAAAATCTGCTCCAACTGTCTGACTAAAGGGTAAAAAGGATGTCCCAGCAAGCGATAAGTCACAAGGTGACTTCATGGGCTTCAGAGGGGAATAGGAGAGATTACCTTGGATATATGTCCCTTTTAAAATGGACAATTGAATAATTGATTGGCATAAGACAACCAGTAGCCCTCTAAATATAAGATATACAAACAAGCTCTCAAGAGGGAAAAATCACTTCCATTGGAAAAAAGCTTTGCAAGGTGGACCCAGGCTGACTCCGGTCTAATAATTAGGTTAACTCAAGTAGACATCAGACAAAGGAGAATTTTTGGGAGGGGATCCATGCTGGCTCTGGCCCTGGCTAGCTCAAAAAAACCATCAGCAGAAAATACTGCTGCCGCCAGCTACTGAGATGAGCAACACTGCTTTATTTGTCTGTTTCCCCGATCTAGAATCGGAAAACTGCTCTGAGGAGACAGCAGCCACCAGCTACAGAGATCAGCAGACCTCTGCTTCCTCTATCTGTTTGCCCAATTCACAACCAAGAAACCATTCTCATATATAATATATTGTATGTCTTTTCTGTCTATTTAGCGTATGTATCCTACCTAAATAATTGTTCCTTAATAAACTGCTTTAACACCATCCGTGACTTTTTTAAAAATTTATTCATTCACAGAATGTGGGCATTGCTGACTAGGCCAGCATTTATTGCCCATTTCACTTTTTGGGTAATCTGTGACTTCCAGACCAAATCTTATAGAATTACACAGGAGTCAGAAATGTATCCATTGACACAAGCATTGACTTAAATACAGCGCAAGCAGCAGAAAATATCTGTTCAGCCTTTTTAATACAGTTCAGCCAATACTATTCAATATAATATTGGGGAATAAGAAAGGAAAGCGGGAATGTTGTATTCCAAGAAACCAATTGTGAAGGATATAACCGGAGCCAATCTTTACAATCTTTTATAAACATTTATTTATACAGTTAAATATTACAAGTAAGCACCTCCCAACCCAACAACCACAGTTTCGGCATGTATCTATTTAGGCCTCTTTTGAAGAACCCATAAACAATTAAGTGCCCTATTTGAAAGAGGCACTGCTTACCCACTTTAATGAAAAACATCAAAGAAAACTTAATAACTTAAATTAAAGTGACTTTCCCAGGGTTGATAACATAAGGAATCGGCAAGCGGATATAGATAGGTTGAGTGAGTGGGCAGTGGGAGTGGGCACCAAAAAAGTGCAGCACAGAAGGATCTGGGTGTTCTTCTGCATGGAACACCATAAGTTAGCATGCAAGTGCAGCAAATAATTAAGGAGGCAAATGGAATTTTGGCCTGTATTGCTAGGGGGTTGGAGTTTAAAAATAGGGAAGGCTTGTTACAACTGTATAGGGTGTTGGTGAGGCCACACCTGGAGTACAGTGTATAGTTTTGGTCCCCGTATTTAAGAAAGGATATATACTGGCACTGGAGGCAGTTCAAAAGAGATTCACAAGTCTGATTCCTTGGGTGAAGGGGTGGCATATCAAGAACTGCTAAACAGGTTAGGCCTTTATTCGTTAAAGTTTAAAAGAATGACGAGTGATCTTATTGAATTGTTCAAGGTTTTGATGTAGCTTGACAGGGTAGATGTTGAGAAGATGTTTCTGCCAGAGGGGGAATCTCGAACTAGGAGGCATAGTTACAGAATAAGGGGACACTCATTTAAAACTGTGATGCAAAGGAATTTCTTCTCTCAGAGGGTAGTGAGTGTCTGGAATTCTTACCCCAGAGAGTTGTGGAGGTTAGATCACTGAAAGTATTTAAAGAGGAGGTAGATTTTTGAAATATTGGGGAGTCGAGGGCTATGAGGAACTGGCATGAAAAAGGAGCTGAGCCCTGGGACAGATCAACCATGAACTTATCAAATGTCGGGGCAGACTTGAGGGGCCGAATGGCCTACTCCTTCTCCTATTTCTTATGTTCTAGATCTTCCCTGGTGCCCACCGGTTGTGGAAGGCCTCAAGGGTACCTGGCAAACATCTTGTGCTCCCTCTCCAGAGACATCCAGATGTGAATATAGCCACAAAAGAGAGACAGGCAATCAGGGCATATGCCCTCCTTGACTGCCCGCGACTTGGACTTGTGGATGGCCACCTTGGACAGGAGCAGGAGCAATCCCATGAGGCGATCCTCTGATCATCCTGCTCATCCCTACTTCAGATGTCCAAAGTCCAGGAGCATGGAACAGAAATGCAACCAGAAATTGAAGCAGCCCCTTCAGATAATGGAAGAGGGCTGCAACCTCTCACACACAGCATAAATATGAAATAGGGACATATCCAGAAATTATAGGTGGCCCATGAGTCCATGAATTGGATTAAGCATCTATTGCATGGGACTGCCGTGTGCATGCCAAACCCTTGATGGACAAAGAGAGTACTCCTGCATAGAGAGCATCCCGCTGGGGGCCCTGACCTCCTCTGGATAGCAGGATGGAACGGCTATTGAGAGTGAGGAGATGGATGGTGTGCAGGAGAAGCCGTACAGGAAATTCATCCGCGCAAAGGAGATTTCCACAACGGGCAGTAGAGGACGAAAACCCAGGCTGAAAGGCAACCCACTTCTGCCCCCATTTTTGTATGAACTCCACTGAGGCCAGCTCAGAGTATGCGCCACCAGAGACGATTGCAAGGTTAGTTAAATCCAACTCCTTAGCTTGGCGCCAGTCCCTTAGCCCTTCCCTGACGATCAGGACTTGGGGCCTAGTAAGTCTCTCTCTAGCTCTGCTTCTGAAGCAAAAGGGCATAAAAGGTTTTATTAGCTCGCTTTGCTGCTTGGCACTTTCTAATGGCTATTTTTATTAATTATTCTATTTTAAAAGTATCAATTTATTGATACTTATCAGCAGCAGCAGAATTGTATTCAACCACAACCTGTAACCTCATGGCCCATCATATCCCTCCCTCTACCATTACCATCTGGATCTGGATCCAGGGGGATCAACCTTGCTTCTACGAAGAGTGAAGGAGAGCATGCCAGGAGCAGCACCAGGCATACTAAATATGAGGTGCCAACCTGGGGAAGCTACAACACAGGACTAGTTGCATGCAAATGAAGGAAGCAGCGTGCAAGGACAGAACTCAGTGATCCCACAACCAACGGATCAGGTCTACAGTCCTGCCATATTCAGTCATGAATGGTGCAGACAATTAAACGCCCAACCGGAGGAAGCAGCTCTACAAATATCCTCACCATCAATGATGGGGAAGCCAAGCATATCAGTATAAAAGGCAAGGCTACAGCAATTGCAATCATCTTCAGCCACAAGTGCCGAACAAATGATTCATCTCAGTCTCCTCCTCCTCCAGCATCACAGATGTCAGTCTCCAGTCAATTTGATTCACTCCACGTGATATAAAGAAACAACTGAAGGCACTGAATACTGCAAAGGCTACGGGCCCTGACAATATTCCGGCTATAGTACTGAAAACTTGTGCTCCAGAACTAGCCACACCCCCAGCCAATCGCTGTCCCAGGACATCACTGCATGAGTTTCTCAAGGTAGTGTCGCAGACCCAAACATATTTAGCTGCTTCAGCAATGACCTTTCCTTTATCAAAAGGTTAGAACCGGGGTTGTTCACTGATAATCACACAATGTTCAGTGTCATTCATAATTCCTCAGATACTGAAGCAGTCCGTGTCCATTTGCAGCAAAACCTGCACAACATTCAGGCTTGGACTGATAAGAAACAAGTAACATTTGTGCCACTCAAGTGCCAGGCAATAACAATCTCCAAGAAAGAATCGAACCATTTCCCCATGACATTGAATGGCATTACCATCACTGAATTCCCCACTATCAACATTCAGGGGGTTACCATTGTCCAGAAACTGTGGCTACAAGAGCAGGTCAGGGGCTGGGAAGTCTGTGGTGAGTAACTCCCCTCCCGACTCCCCAAAACCTGTCCACCATCAACAAGGCACAAGTCAGGATTGTGATTCCACTTGCCTGGATAAGTACAGCTCCAACAAAATTCAAGAAGTTCAACACTTTCCAGAATAAAGCAGGCTGCTTGATTGGTACCCCACCCACCACCTTAAACATTCACTCCCTCCACCACTGATGCACAGTGGCACCTGTGTACCATTTACAAGGTGCAGTGCAGAAACTCACAAAGGCTCCTTTGGTAACACCTTCCAAACCAACAACCTCGACAATGTAGTATTATTAGCTAGCTTTGCTGCTTGGCACTTTCTAATGGCTATTTTTATTAATTATTCTATTTTAAAAGTATCAATTTATTGATACTTATCAGCAGCAGCAGAATTGTATTCAACCATAATCTGTAGCAGCAGACACATGAGAATACCACCACCTGCAAGTTCCTCTCCAACTATTTAATAGCAAACAAGAGTTCAGTTCGGCTGTGAAAGTGGCTCAACATACTTCTTCTCAGCCCTCTCTAATACTCCAGCTGCCCTTGGCCCCACTGCCACCCCCCCCCCCCCCCCATCTTGATTCCTGTGATCCTTTAGTGGGCTGGCACTTGTGTGGGAGGGCAAGAGCGCAACCAAAAGCGGACCACGTCACCCAGAATGCACCCTTGCTGTCAAAACAAACGGCCACATGGAATTGGGCTCTTGCTCCAGGACAAATGGAGCAAGTGCTGGAACTTTGCCTGGAATGAGGTGTCCACCTTTTTTGTGAGCGCATTGAGGCTTGAGGCGGCCACTTGAGAGAAGGCACAGTGCTGCCCAAGCCTGCACTCCCCACACCCCCCACCTCCCTCCTGCCACCGAAGGCTCAGGCCCTAGTGATTAGCACTGTGTGTATCCCCTCTCCTGGGCCCTGCTAAACAGTGGTCACTTCTACCAATACTTTCAGATAGATTGGTGAGGGTGAGGTCAAGTAGGTTTAGCCCTTTTCCTCACCACTCGCGGCAGTCTAACAGATATGTCCTTCACAGCTTATTCAGTAACTGTACTACCCAGAGCCACTCTTTGTAATAGGCATTGAAGTTCCTCATCCAGAGTGCACTCTGTGTTCTTACCACTTTCATTGCTCCTTCCAATAGTGGTAAAACATGTTGTCAAATCAGAATAATGACAATCAAACGTTGTCAAAATGTGCTATTCTATATATTACTTAGAGTAATTGATACAATAGTTGAGTAATCAAAAATGAGGGTTTTTTTCGGTTTGGAAGGCCAATAATCCCGACCTTGATGAACAGAAAATCCATCACTGTGCTTTCAATGAAACATCCTTGATATCGGGTATGCGAGGATGGGAGGGGACCCTCTTAGGACAGAAGCTCTAGTATGAATTTCTCAGTAGCTTGGTTTGAAGAATTTTAAACATATTGATGGGGCTCCGCACATCGGAAACAAGTCCGCTGAAAACAAAATTTACCCGAGTTTGCAATAGACAATCTGTATCTTAACAATATCGGGTTGCCGTGACAATCAGATACCCCAGCTGTGAAGGAGAATCATTCGGACTCGAACGTTAACTTTGTTTCTCTCTCCACAGATGCTGCCAGACCTGCTGAGTTTTTCTAACATTTTCTGTTTGCATTACCCTGGCGAGTTCCCTTGATGTCGAGTTTGATGGAAGCGAGTTTTTCGATGCAGGCTTCAAGACCTAGAAGGTACCTTCATGAATTGGAGCGACTGAAAGAGGGCGATAGCCAAGCCGGAAGGCGGAAACTATTTTGATTGACCTCACGATTAACCACTCAATCAAAAGACGCGCTCGTGCCGCGTTTTAAGTAGCCAATGAGTGGAAGGGGTAGGCGAGCGAGCTGCTGATTAAGTTAAGTTGAGAGGAGAGTCGGGAGGTACGCGGTCGCCTGTGGGAACCGCAGCAGTTGGAATGGAATCAGTGGCAGTTAACGGCGGTCAGCGCGAGACTGAATGGTGCTGGCAGTTGGAAACAACGGCCAAACGCTATGGAGCTATATATTTGCAGTGTAGGTATAGATGCAGCCCGCGCAGAATTAAACTGCCATTGAATCTTTATTTTTAAATATTAAATGTACAGTCGAACATTTCTCTCATCCTGCTTACTATTTTTGAGAAGAATTATTTTTCATCAACACCCATTTTCCTATCCGTTTAGAGTTTTGTGGGAAAAATAGGTAGTTTATCACTTGGATAAATTCCCGAGAGAGACAGAGCACCAAATTATCGTTGGTTCTCCTTATATCGTCTAGTCCCAATTCATTATTTTGAACCTCAAGTGTTCAGATGGGATTTTATTTTGCCATATTATCCTCTCCCCACATCCTGCCTCCACCACCCCCCATCCTCCGCGGCAAAAAAAAACGAAGGATAACTTCATGAATAATAAGTATTGCTTTCAACCTCTATGGTTACGTGTAATTAAATATATATTATGGAAAGGTGTTAACTCTTTTTTTCCAGTTTACTTTTTCCTTAACAAAAACATGTTTGTATTTAGTAAATATGAACAAAACAATTCGAAAAATTCACAATGATTTCTGAACATGTTGTTTCTTACATTAAACAGGCTTGTGATGCCCGGTAAAGTTAATTTAAACAAAGAGATAAAAACAAAAAAACTGCGGATGCTGGAAATCCAAAACAAAAACAGAATTACCTGGAAAAACTCAGCAGGTCTGGCAGCATCGGCGGAGAAGACCGATGCTGCCAGACCTGCTGAGTTTTTCCAGGTAATTCTGTTTTTGTTTTTAATTTAAACAAAGTTATTTTGTAACGTTTTCGCTTCTTCCCTTTTTCTTGGCATCGAGCTCCAAATTGCTTTTAAGGCATAATTTCCTTATAATTGTGAATTGTTGTTCGAATAAAGAATGAGAATGAAAGCGGACTTGACGCAAAAATAATAATTGTTAAAACCGTTTTAAAAGTGTTACAGGAAGTTGTTAGTGGCAGCAAGAACTAATTAGGAAAAACTAGAAGTTATGCAAATTCAAAAAAATATGTTCTAGTTATTCTTCATTGACTGGGAGGTCCCAAGGTTGTGAAAGGTGCTATATCAATTCATGTTCTTTCTTATGTAAATTGCTTAATGAGCCAAAATAACAGTTATTGTCATTTGTGCACAGATAGTGCAGCAACTTTAGATCAGGATTAGATGAGTTTAAATACCAATAGGCAAAACTTGTTCAAGTTGTGCTGCTCCACGATATGCTTTGCAAAAATGGCATTTTGTTATCTGCCTCAGCATTGATATGTATTATGACCATTATTACAATAGAATTTTCAGTGTTGGTTATACAGTTGTGCTAAGAATTTGATGAAGTTAAGCTTACATGAGATTCTTGCCCAGTGGATTGCTGACTTCCTTAGTGACTGCACTCTGTGTCAACTATTGTATTCAATTAACAGCAAGCGTGCCTCAGGGCTCTTGACTAGGGCCAGTTGTTTACCTAATCCTCATGCATGATGCTTTTTTCTTCTTCTGGCTTCAAATACTGGAAATATGTGGATATGATATGATAGATGCTTTCTCCTCAATGAGGTTCAGGAGAATCTCTACAAGGAAACCAGTACACAGCTAAGTGCTTTTCAAGATGCAGGCCAGGCCAGCATTTATTACCCATCCCTAGTTGAGAGGGCAGTTGTAGGCCAGACCAGGAAAGAATGCCAAATTTCCTTTCCTAAAGGGCATTAGTGAACCAGATGGGTTTTTACAACAATCGACAATGGTTTCATGGTTATCATTAGACTTTTTAATTCTGGAGATTTTTTTATATTGAGTTCAATTTCTACCATCTTCCGTGGTGGGATTCGAACCTAGATCCCCAGACAGCGACAATACAATTACACTATTGCCTCCCCTATGCTAAAAAATGTAATGCCATGTGAGCAGATTTTGGTAGACATGAATACATTCCCCATGACATAAGGTTAGGCAATTAAACACTGGCAGAGTTGAAAGGCTTGAAAATCTTGGGTACGCACCAGACTGACTTGAAGTGGGATGGCCAGGTGAACAGTATGCTTCAAAACAAACCAAACAAGTGTTTATTCTCAATCCCTCATCCCTTTCAGACTCCCTGTTCATGACTTTTTGTTCATCTACACTGCCTACATCTGTCCTTTAGTCAAATATGCTGTGCCTATGTGACACCCTGGCCTCACACACACAAACCTTTCAGATTGAAAGGATACTGAAACATGCACTCAGAATGATCTTAGGCCGTCAGCACCAGTCGAAAACCAACAGTCTTCATTTCACAAAGCTTGAAACACTATAAACAAGAAGAGTTAATATTTGCCCTAAATTCAGAAAATCCTTTATGCAATCTACCCAATTTCAGAACTGGTTACTACCACGTCCAGAGAAATCAAAGCAACTCAGAGCTTGCACTAAATTCAACCCAGTAGGATGTAGCCATACGTGAGTTTGGATTAGGAGCAGGAATAAGCCATAAAACCATAAGACATAGGTACAGAAATTAGGCCATTCGGCCCATTGAGTCTGTTCCACCATTCAATCATGGCTGATCAGTTTCTCAACCTCCTTCTCCCCGTAACCTTTGATCCCCTTACCAATCAAGAGCCTATCTATCTAGGTCTTAAATACACTCAATGACCTGGCCTCCATAGCCTTCTGTGGCAATGAATTCCAAAGATTCACCACTTTCTGGCTAAAGAAGTTTCTCCTCATCTCTGTTCTAAAAGGTCTTCCCTTTACTCTGAGGCTGTGCCCTTGGGTCCCAGTCTCTCCGACTAATGGAAACATCTTCCCCATGTCCACTCTATCCAGGCCTTTCAGTATTCTGTAAGTTTCGATCAGATCCCCCCTCATCCTTCTAAACTCTAAACTTTCTAAAGCCATTCAGCACCTCGAGCCTTCTCTGCCATTCAGTAAGATCATGGCTGACCTGATTATGGTCTCAACTCCACATCCTGCCTACCCACGATAATCTTTGACTCCATTGTTAGTCAACAATCTATCTACCTCTGCGTTAAAAATATTGAATGACACTGCCTCCACTGATCTCCGGGGAAATGAGCCCCAAAGATTCATGACCCTCTGAGAGAAAAAGATTCCCCCTCAACCCCATCTTAAATGAGAGATCTTTTATTTTTAAACTGTGTCCCCTTGTTATAGTCTCTCCCACAGGGGAAGCATCATTTCAGCATCCACCCTGTGAAGTTCCCTCAGTATCTTATATGTTTCAATAAGATCACTTCGCAAACTTCTAAACTCCAGTGGATACAGGCCCAGACTGTCCAACCTTTCCTCATGAGATAACCCCCCCATCCCAGGTATCAGTCGAGTGAACCTTTTCTGAACTGCTTCTAATGCATTTATATCCTTTCTTAAATAAGGAGACTAAAACTGTAGTCAGTGCTCTAGATGTGATCTCACCAACACCCTGTACAACTGTAGCAAAACATCCCTACTTTTATATTCTATTTCCCTTGCAATAAACAACAACATTCCATTTGCCTCACTAATTATTTGCAGTACTTGCAAACTAAGTTTTTGTGATTCATGTACCAGGATACTGTTATGACCCTTGGCCAGACCCCAAGTTGCTGGTGAGACCTGGTTAGGGACTCATAATATTTTGTTTATATAGATAAGGTTTGAGTTTTAAGCAAGTAGAATAAAGGCTAATAGAATAAAACCACAAGATTCCACAGGTTTTGAACAAACAAAAATAAAATTTGTTATACAAGGTCAGGAAGATAAAACAATTTACAAAATCTATCTTATACTTTAACATTCAGGGTAAGTATAAGGTACACTGTGGTATAAGGGTAAGTATAAGGAAAACTGTGGTCAGACACACCACATTGCACAATAAATGACAGATGCGACCAAAACAGATTCCATGGATTTCTCAACAACCCACCTGACATTAGTAACACTGTCAGTCACTCAATCTTACTGAAACTCCATATCCCTCATGAGGGTTTCCAATCGTTACCTTCGAAGATCTTGCCTTGGAATTCTCTCCAAAAGCCAGATGGCTTCAATGACAGCCAATCTGGCAGGATTTCAATCTCACCTTCCAAGTTCATATTGCTCTGGATTCCCGAGTACACTCAAGTATCAGCTTGCAAGGATAATTTCAGCCCCTCAGTTGTGCCAAGCAGAACACCACTGCTCCAAAGGGGTACCTTTGCCTTGCCCCAGTGGCCCGCAGCATGGAGTCACTCTCCAAGAACTGGCTTTGCAATCTTCTCCCAAACCAATACTTTCTCTCAGACTCCTTTGGCAAGGGTTTACCTCAGAGTTTCAAACTCTCCATCCGATGTTCCTCTCCCCTGGGTCACCACATGCATTCAAACTTTCTTCCAGGCACCCTCCCTCACCGACTCAGCTGTCAACTGTACACCACTGCTTTACATGTCCATAGCAAAGAGTTACAGACCTTCGGTTGTCTCTTTGGACCTTCTGGCCTCTTGCAAGCTCTTCTTGCATTAAATCTGCTTTCTGCAGCTTTTGCCTCTTTAAATAAGAACATAAGAACTTGGAACAGGAGTAGGCAATTCAGCCCCTCGAGCCTGCCCTGCCTTTCATTATGATCATGGCTGATCTCATTTCGGCCTCAACTCTAATTTCCTGCCCTCTCCCCATAACCTTTCAACCCATTACTGATTAAAAATCTGTCTATCTCCTCCAATTTATTCAGCATCCCGGCATCCACCGCATTCTGAGGTAGTGAATTCCACAGAATCACGACCCTTTGAGAAAAGTAATTCCTCATCTCTGATTTAAATCTACCACCCCTTAGCCTAAAACTATAGCCTCTTGTTATAGAATGCCCCACAAGCATCTTATATACCTCAATTAGATCTCTTCTCATCCTTCTAAACTCTAGCGAGTATAGGCCTAAACTGCTCAATCTCCCCTCATAAGACATGCCCCGCATCTCTTGAATTAATCTGGTGAACTTCCTCTGAACCGCCTCCAGTGCAACTACATCCTTCCTCAAGTAAGGGGACCAAAACTCCAGGTGCGATCTCACCAATGCCTTGTACAGTTGCAACAACACTTCCCTATTTTTATACTCTGTTCCTTTAGCAAGAAATGCCAAAATTCCATTTGCCTTCTTTACTATCTGCTGTACCTGTATTCTGGCTTTCAGCGATTCATGCACGGGGACGCCCAGATCCCTCTGCACTGAAGCATCTGAGGTTTCTTTCCATTTAAATAATAAGTCACCTTTTTATTCTTCCGACCAAAATAGATAACCTCACACTTATCCATGTTAAACTCCATCTGCCACATTTGGCCATTCACCTAACCTGTCCATATCCATTTGTAAATTTCTTATTTCTTCATTGCAACTTACTTTCCCACCTATTTTGGTGTCATCTGCAAATTTAGCTATAGTACCTTCTATTCCTGAATCCAAGTCATTAATATCGATTGTAAATAGTTGGGGCCCAAGGACCAAACCCCACTAGTTACAGCTTGCCATCCAGAAAAAGACCCATTTATCCCGACTCTCTGCTTTCTGTTGGTTAGCTAATCCTCTACCCAAGCTAGTATATTACCCGTAACTCTGTGTGATCTTGTGTATTAATCGTTTGTGCGGCACCTTATCAGAGGCCTTCTGGAAGTCCAGATATACCACATCTACATGATCCCCATTATCCACTTTGCTTGTCATATCTTCAAAGACTCTAGCAAATTAGTCAAACATGATTCACTCTTTTATAAAACCATGCTGACTCTGATGAATTGTATTTTGACCTTCCAAATGCCCCATTACGACTTCCTTAATAATGGATTCCAACAATTTCCCAACGACAGATGTTAAACTACCTGGTCTATAGTTTCCTGCTTTCTGCCTCCCCACCGCCCCCCCACTTTTTGGATAAGAGTGTTATATTACTATTTTTCCAATCCACTGGAACCTTTCCAGAATCCAGGGATTTTAGAATATTATAGCCAATGCATCCACTATCTCCGCTGCCACTTCCTTTGAGACCCTGGGATGTAGGCCATCAGGTCCTGGGGACATGTCACCCTTTAATCCCAATGGTTTGCTCAGTACTTTTTCTCTAGTGATGGTGATTGTTCTAAATTCCTCCTCTATATCCTCTGCACTTCCTGTTATTATTGGGGTGGTACTAGTGTCCTCCACTGTGAAAACCGAGGCAAAATATTGATTAAGCATCTCTGCCATTTCTGCATTCCCCACTATTAATTCCCCAGTCTCATCCTCCAAGGGACCAACATTCACTTTAGCTACTCTCTTTCCTTTTATATACTTGTAGAAGCTTTTGCTATCAGTTTTTATATTTTGCGCTAGTTTTCTTTCATAATTTACCTTTGCCCTTTTTATTATTTTTTTAGTAACCCTGTGTTGATCTTTAAAAGTTTCCCAATCTTCCAGCCTGCCACTAACTTTCGCAATTTGGTATGCCTTAGTTTGTGCCTTTAGGTTATCTTTAACTTCCTTGCTTAGCCAAAGATGCTTTTCCCCCCCCTTACCACATTTCTTCCTCATTGGGACATATTTTACTTGGGAGGAATTGAATATCTCCTTAAATATCTGCCACTGTTCATCAACTGTCCTACCTTGTAGCCTTCCTGCTCAGTCCACTAGGGCCAGATCTGCCCTCATGCCTTTGTAGTTACCTGTGTTTAACTCCAGAACACTAGTGTGGGACTCAAGTTTCTCCCTCTCAAACTGAACTAGAAATTCTAGCATGCCATGATCACTCTTCCCTAGAAGATCCTTTACTATGAGATCATTAATTAATCCCATCTCATTTCACAAAACCAAATCCAGAATGGCAGGCTGGAAGATTGGGAAACTTTTAAAGATCAACACAGGGTTACTAAAAAAATAATAAAAAGGGCAAAGGTAAATTATGAAAAAAAACTAGCGCAAAATATAAAAACTCCCTGGTTGGTTCCACAACATATTGCTCTAAGAAACAATCTCTAATACACTCTATGAACTCTCCTTCGATGCTACCTTTGCCAATTTGATTAGTCCAGTCTATATGCATATTAAAATCACCCAGGATTATTGCCATCCCTTATATTCCAAATCTGAAGCTTGGAGCATTTCTCTCTATCCCTCACTCTTAACTTCACTTACCAGAACCTCTTCCAGTTTCCTCTACTTCCTTTGACTAGAAAGTTTGCTTGGGACTTTCTCCTGTTCCACCCCCTGGATTTTGTTTTTTTCTCTTTAGCTTGGGACTGGCTGTCTGTCCCTTCTAGGTGGCTTCTGTTTGGCAGCTGTCTTCAAACTGAACTCAAAACTACTTTTAGTTTATCTGTGTGTGTCTGTAGGAGAGACCTAGGCAACAGCCCAGTTTCTGTACTCTTGTTTGTTTAACTTAGCTACCACAGTTGTAAAACTCTCATTAGAAATGCAGGCACCTTTTAAAGGGAAACGAAAACTCAATTTGACCTTTTCTTAACACAAATCAAATCTAAACTTTAAAGCTAACCTTATTCCGAACATCCACAAATACAAATATAACTTACTTTAACTATCTCTATTTCCTAACACTTTCCATATCTGATATGACATTGAATTTATCCACTCTAATTTACATTTTTCTTTTTCAGTCCTTGCGCTACTTATTTCATAATCATTCAATCTGATTGGTTAAGGATGTACACAGTGTCTGCCCTGTTCACTCAAGTCTCAAATGTCTTGTTTCCCTTGCAGTAACATTACCTCTATGCCCATCCCACTTTACCTCTCCCCTCCCCTGTGATTGAGTCAGGAAGTGTATGCTTGTACTGTTTTGCTCTGTAAATAAATGTAAGGCTAAGTAAAATTGGCTCTAGTATTGTACTTCACCAACTGGCTTTCTGGTATGGAATGTGGGTTGGGGGTCAATTTAAAGAGATCACGGCAGCCATTATTATGTCTACTGTTGCACTGTATCAGTTGCTATATTACTCAAGAAGCAGGAAAGGGAGAGGGCTGGAACCCAGGACAGGGCTTTCTCTTGCTTTGCAGATGCAGACCTGGAGGTCCTTCTTGAGGCAGAATGGGGAGAAGTCCTCTTTCCAGAGGGTGGTAACAGAAGGCCACCCTCCCAAACCAAGCAGACCTGGGTTAGAGATTGCTGAGACCCTGAGCAAATGGAGTGCAGTGCAGGAAAAAGTTCAAAACCTTCTTCGCTCTCGCAAGATGAGTGTAATTCCAGACCCTCCAGACAGGCTGCTGGGTATTCTACCTCCAACAGACACTCCAGATGAGGGTGCATACTACTCCTGGACATGGGAGGATAGGGTGCCTAAGCTACTTACTGACCCCTCAGCAAGGCTCAGAGCCATAATGCTGCTGAGGACATGTCAGCATTGATACATGCAGCTTTCTTTCTCAGTGAGCTGTTGGCATTGGCCACACAGACCAGCAGTGCCTTATCTTTCTCTCCCTCTGTTGTCTTGCCTCGGTGGAGATATGGATACATAATGCCTGAAAAGGGGGGCAGACCAGGGGTGAATTTCCCATCCTACACATCATCACCACTATTGGAGAGGGAGCAATGGAGATTGCCAGGGGAGCTGACCATGAGACAGTTGGAAAAGGTGAGATAGGCATCCCTGATGGGGAGGGTGGATATAAACTGCAGTGCATAGATTAAGGGGATGCAGTGCATACCAAAGACCCAGCTACATTGGGAAGCCTCAACACTAGAGACTTCTGCTCTCCAAGGCGAGTTCTCATGATCTCTTATCACACAGGCTCAAACGTCAAGGTGTAAAGATAGATTGCTGTGTCTGTCAGAAGAGACCTCAAAGCAATCACTATCACCTCCACCAGCTCAGGTCCAATCACCTTGGTGGGTCCTCTCATGCGCATAGATTGGGAGGCACTGGGTGATGAACATGTCACAAGTGAGCAGGAATAGGTGATAGAGGCAGAGGCCTCAGGTGTTACAAGAAAGGAAGCTTTACTTAGAGCAATAGAAATCGATGTCTTCCTACATGTCAGAGTTCCCCAAGGCAGGGTCATAGGCTGAGATTGGAGTCCATTCAGCTCATGTGCAGAATCATAGCTCAGGGCTTTGAGCACATGAGCACCTCCATTGAGAGAGCAGCCAATCACATGGAGAGCCATATGCAACAGCACTCGGATGGCATGCAGGAACTGAGCATTGATAGTCACAAAATACATGCTACACTCTGTAGGCTTAACTGGTCAGTGGTGCTGTTGGCACAGAGATGTTTTGAAGAAATGCCAGTTGTGCTCAGCTGCTACTCCTCTTTGGTCACCTGAAGCACCAGCCAAGGGCTGAGGCAGTCAACGGGGAAGTTGAGGATGCCACTCCTCATAGGGCACCACCCTCATCATTGGCCTCCATGGCCCCTCTGATTGAGGGATGAATTGTGCAGCAGGGCCCAGTGATAGAGACTTCCCTCCAATAATGCCAGTGCAGCAACTTCCTCCCCTCTTCCACATCCTACTCCCCCTCTTCCTTCGATGAGCTGTGCCGTTCCAGGGCCTTGAGGCTTTCAAGTTCCACACTTCTCTGGAGGGCTATGTTATGGAGAGTTGAGCCAACCAACACAATGTGTTATAGGAGTGTCCGACAGAGTGTCGCCCGACTGGTCCGGGCACTGGAATATACCTTCAGAAGCCGGATGGTCTGCTCAGTGGTGGTCTTTGAGAGTAGATGGCTGCAGTTGTAGCACCTCTGCAGCAGAAAACCTGCCATATGCACTTTTTAAATTTCTTTCTCTGTATCATTAACACAGTGCTCTGTATGGATTTGTAAAAGATCAGTCTTGGCTGACTAAAATGGTTGAACTTTTTGAGAAATTCACTGGTATGGGAGATAGGGAAAGGCCTATAGCTGTTTATCTGACCTTTCAGAGGGCATTTGAGATTACCTCAGCAAAAGAGATTATTAGCAAAAATGAGAATTGTCAAAAACCTTGTGATACAGATCAGTAGTTGGTTAAGTGTTAGGAGACAGAGGGTGAGGATAAAAGGCTTTTTTCCAATTGGTGGGATGTGACAAATGCCATTTCCCTGCAACGTGTACAGCTTCAGCTTTTATATATATATTATATTAATATATGAATATATATTAATAACTTGGATGAAGGACTAGAGTTGTATATTCAGGTTTGCAGATGAAACTAACTTAGGTATAGTAACACAAAAGAAAATTAGTGCAGATGTTGGAAATCTGAAATAAAAACAAAATGCTAGAAACATTAGGTCCAGCAGCATCTGTGGAGAGGGAAATAGAGTTAATGTTTCAAATCGATGACGTCCAGTTTAGAAAAGCGGGAGCTCATTAACTTTGGATTTGGAACAGACAAATCAGACTATTTCCTTTATGGTGAAAGACCAGGAGTGATATTTGATGGTGCTCCTGTGAACCTCCTTGGGATGTTTTATTCCTTTAAAGTTGTTATTATAAATATAAGTTATTGTTGTTGAACAAATGTATTTAGATTTCCATGTACACAAATCACTAGTTATCACATTTTCTTTAATATCTTAATGTATATCAAGTAAATTTTTCTTGATAATTGCACTAAAATCCACTTCTGGGTCTTAGCAACTATCTAATCATCAACTGTTTCATATAAAGTTGTGACCAAACCAAAGGCCACATTTCTCCCTTCTGGGCTCCACAACCAATCCCTGTAATGGTACAATTTAAATTAATTATATGCAAACTTGATGAAGTACTAAACTGAAAAGCTTATTAAACGGCAATGAAACTGACAAAATTGCTGTCAGTTAAGTAAACTGCACCATTGCTTAATAAATTTCAACTCGGAGCCCTGTGAACACTTTTTTCAAGCCCTTTAACCTCAGTGATAAATGATGATTAGCTAGATGAATTATGAATATTATTAAGCTAATGTTACTTGGAACTCTGCAGCTTTATACGTAATGATAATCCTGTCACCTCAAATAAGTACATGGGCCAGGATTTTATAGCCCCTCCTGCCTGGCACAATATTACTGTCCTGCTGAACTGAACGGAGATTTAAATGGCTCATCGCATCCGCCCGAGGGAGATACACTGTGGTAGGGCCATAAAATCCTGGCCATGAGTTATTTTCTTCAAATTATTTACAACAAGTTAGAATATTGCTTTTGCTGGTATTGTTTCCTTATGGATGCATTGTTCAAGTTAGTTTTAAATCATTGCATAATCAAATTCAAGCACATCTTGAATATTTTGTATTCTCTTCCCCAGAGAGCTGTGGATGCTCAGTAATTGAATATATTCAAGATAACAATTGACAAATTTTTGGGCACTGAGGGAATTAAGGGATATGAGGATAGTTCAGGAAGAACAGACAGAAGAACAGTAAGATGTTTGGTCTGGCCAACATTCCTACAGGGATCTATAAAGCTGGTGGTCATGAACTCCCACTTAAACTCTCAGACAAGTTTACAAAAATATCCTGACTTCAGTAATACTATCATTGTTTCACTTTTCAAGAAGGGTGATAAATCAATTTGTAGAAACTATAGAGATATATTCCTTCTGTCCACTGTAGGGGAAGATTGTTCCACAAATCCTCCTGCACTGCCTCATACCTGTTAGTGAAGACATCATTCCAGGGACCCAATTTGATTTCTGTCCATCCAGGAGAACCACGGATATGATCTTCATCGCTTAACAGAAGAGAGAAGTGCTCTACCTGGCCTTTATTGACCTGTCAAATGCCTTTGATTCCATAACTGCGAAGCCTTTTGGAAAGTCCTTCAGAGACTTGCATTACCTGCAAAATTTGTTACTATCCTGCAACTCCTGCATGATGGTATGACAGCCACTGTCCTTTGCAATGGATTGGAGACTGAGCCCTTTCATATCTGGATGGGGGTCAGGCAAGACTTTCTGGTTGTGTCAACTCTTTACTATCTACCTCAGCCTGGTTAATCTTGACCAACTTCCACAAGAGGTCATGATTGAGTTTCAATTTGACAGGAAGATTTTCAATCTCCATCAGGCTGAGAGCCAAGACTGAGATGACCCTCCAACATACCCACGACTTACAAAATGCTGATGACTACAGTTGTGGCCTACACTGCAAGCAACATTCAGACCACTCTCAATTTCTTCAACTCCACATACAATCTCTCACTCAACATCAACAAGACCAAAATCCTCCACCAGCCCTGCCCTGGAGAAGCAGCTTCACTTCCAGCTATTCTTATGTTGAGGAGACTTTAGAAGACATTGAAATACGTCCCATATTTTAGCAGCTACCTTTCTCCAAGGTTACCATCAAAGAAGAGATCCAGCACAGAATCAGCAGTGCTGGCACAGCCTTTCAAAAAATATGCAACCAGGTCCTCAACAGCAGCGATCTCTCCATACATGAGAAAGGCTTTAGTCTACAACACTGTTGTTCTCACCACTCTTCGGTGTGGTAGTAAGACTTTGACCACCTATCGAAGGCATCTTCAGGCATCGGAGAATTTCTACCAATGGTGGCTCCACAGGATAGTCAAGGTCAAGTGGGAAGACAGGCAAGCAAAAGCCAGCATCCTCACCAAAGCCAATTCTTCCAGCATCGCAACCACGATCATGCAAAATTAGCTCCACTGGACACTGCATCCACGTAACAAATGATCGGCTTCCTAAGCAGATCCACTTTTCAAAACTTAAAAATAGAGGACAGAAAAAACTGTTTTAAGGACACAATGAAGGCCTCATAGAAAAGGGGGCAAATTGACATTGGTACATGAGAGAGAATTGCCATAAATGGCACAATGTGGCAGCACTTCACCAACAAGCATAACACAACTGGGGGGATTGGGTGATCAGTGGAGGGTATCAGGAAGTGTGGGGATATGCCAAGGGTTTGGGGGGTAAAATTCCGAACACTGGAAATTGAGAAGTGGATGTGTTCACTACAGGCCAGCAGATAATAATTGCTGGTATGTGCACTTAAACCACACTGCAGGGACTTTGTTAAATTTCAAAGTATGTGCACTTAAACAGCAGGGATTACATTCCTATCTGGAGATGCTCCCTCAACCTGCTTGATTGCTTAATGTCTTTGCTGTGAGCACAGTTGATGCTAGATGAGAGCTGATTCAGCTTCATTCCATATCATTTGAACACCAGTGATGTCAGCTGAATGCTTCCAGGCCATAAATGTTTGCAATTGATGTCGTTTGAGTGCTGTGTGAATTCATTTCAGGTCAGTGACTTTACTTGATCGCTATCTGATGTCAAATAATGACTGAAAGATCACTTCGGAATGCAGAGCATCACACCCGAGTGCAAGTTAACACTGTTGCGCACAGTTATGTCAAAGTTTTCAAATAGGAAACAACTATCTTCTGTTTCCTGTCACTCAATCAATTCCTTATCCATGTTGCTTCTGTCACATTAATTCCATGAGCTATAACTTCACTCACAAGCCTGTTGTGTGTTACTGTATCAAACACCTTTTGGAAGTCCAAGTACACCACATCAACAGCATTGTCCTCATCAACCGGCTCTGCTGCTTCTTTAAAAAACTCCAGCAAGTTAGTTAAACATGATTTTTCCTTGAGAAACCCATATTAGTTTTCTTTAATGAACCCACATTTATCCATGTGATGATGAATTTTGTCCCAAATCACTGTCTCTAGAAGTTTCCCCACCACCACAGTTAAACTGACTGGTCTGTAGTTGCTGGGCTTATCTTTACACCACTTTTTGAACAAGGGTGCATTGTTTCCAATTCTCCAGTTGTCCGGCACTAGCCTCAAATCTAAGGAAGATTATAGTACCTCTACAATTTCCACTCTTACCTCCCTCAGTATCCTTGATTGAATCTCATCCAGTCCTGGTGCCTTCTTTACTTTTAAGTACAGACGGCCTTTCCAATACCTTCATCTTATCAATTTTAAGCCCTTCTAGTGTAAATTACCTCCTCTTTCACCAGGGCCTTGGTAGCATTCTCTTTCTTGGTAAAGACAGGTGCAAAGTATTCAGTTAATACCTCGGCTAAGCCCTCTGCCTCCATGTGTAAACCCGCTTTTTGGTCCCTAATCAGCCCTACTCCTTTTTACCAACCTTTTACTGTTTATATGCCAACAGAAGACTAGGATTCCCTTTTATGTTGGCTGCCAATCTTTTCTCATGCTCCCTCTTTGCTTCTCTTACTTGCAATTTCACATCCCCTCTGAACTTCTGTTCTTAGTAGCAGTGAGCAAACAAGCAGAAAAGTTCTGATCAACTTTGATATTAATGGGTTGGAGTTATAATAATTAAGTTAAATGCTGTTTTAGCGTAGGTAACGCAGTGGTGCAAATTGCCTAGGAAATGTTGTTGAGGTTAAAGATATTTATGCAATAACTGCCTGGAACAATCCTAAGGTTATGGTATACAATACAGGTATACAATTACTATGGTGAAAGTTTTCTGGAACTTTCAGTTAAATGTGGAAAAGGATCCCTCCTCTGTATGGTCAGTTTTCCCATCGCTCTTCAGAGGATCGTTAAATTGAATTTGTATTGATAGTCCAATTCCAGGCTTCCATTTTGAAAATAAATTCTGAACTGTCAGGGTGACTTAGGATTGCCACAAAAATCATAGCAGACATGTTAGTAAATTCTTAATATAATTTTTCTTCTAATTTGTTCATGGGATGTGTGTATTGCTGGCAAGGCCAGCATTTATTGTCCATCCCTAATTGCCCTTGAGAAATTGGTTGTGAGCCACCTCTTTGAACCATTTGTAGTCTATATGATGAAAGTACTCTTACTGTGCTGTTGGGCAATGAGTTTCCAGGATTTTGTCTCAGAAATGATGAAGGAATGACCTTATATATTTCTAAATCTGGC
Organism: Carcharodon carcharias; assembly: GCF_017639515.1. NCBI lineage: Eukaryota > Metazoa > Chordata > Chondrichthyes > Lamniformes > Lamnidae > Carcharodon > Carcharodon carcharias. The sequence goes on along the minus strand of NC_054477.1, from coordinate 44,120,802 downwards.
TGGAGTATGTTTTGAAGGGGAACTTGTACTTAGTGGTGTTCCCATGCCTTTGCTGCCCTCTTTAGACAACAAAGACAATGAATTTGTAAGGATCTGCACAAAAGAAAAAGCTTTTGAGTTGCTGCAATTCATTCCATAGATGATACACACTTTAGCCATGGTGTGCTAGTCGTGGAGGGAGTGAGTGTTTAAAGTAGTGAAGGGAGTGAGTGTTTAAAGTGGTGAATGATGCATCAGTCAAGTGGCCTGCTTTGTGTTGGATGGTGTTGAACATGACGACTGCAAATTATGAATTAGACCTACTATAACTTCACCAGCTAATCAAAAACATATTGAACTGCTTAAAGAGAACTTGTTTTTTAAAAAAATACAAGAAAATGCACTGACCAAAGATGGCTACCACAAGTCACCTGATGTCTGGTATTATAAGTTGACCACTTTTCTGTAAAGTTCTTATATGGATTGCACTACAGAGCTGCTCTGACATGTTGCATGGAATTTCACATCTCATTGGGATGTTGGGGGGCGGGGGTGTCAAGGTCCACTCTCAAAGGGGCTATTGGAAGGTATTAAAAATGATAAGTTCTGTATTTTAATCAACTGTAATTCTGTCAAGACAATGGGAAACTGTTAGCTACCCAGGATATACACTGAACAGACACTCAAACCACCTGTGGAGGATGAAATAATCCTATCTTCTGTTGGTTTCTATTGTCCTGAAATGTGTCTAACGTTTCTGAGATGAAACTTCAAAATGTGATTACTTGTTCTACATCAATAACTACAACAGGCATGGAAATTGAATCACTTTGGAATGTACATCTACAGCATGGTTTTCAGAAATGGTTTTGCCGAGTCAGAGTTCGAGAGAAAAAAATCATCAGAGGAATCTGGAAAAACTGCTAAAGGGAGCAGGAAGAAATCTCTGCCTCCTTGTTTTTCCTGGAACAAGTGCAGTAACTGGTCCAGAAAATCAGCATACCAAAATCTAACAACGAATCGAGATCTCTTAAGAATTGCAACACCTCTGCATCTGACCACATCGAAGGAAGAAGTTAATCTGAAGCAGCTGCAACATTCAACAACCTAGCCCTCAAGGACAAGCAAAGGACTTAACAGTATACTCTTTTGACTTTTATTTGGACTCTAATTTTCCTTACTTCTGATATCCATGTGTGTGCAACGTCGTGTCTTTCATTATCTTTTCCCTCATGTTTAGTAGTCAATAAACTTGCTCTTTCTTTGACTCAAGAACTTTGATTGGCTCCTTTATTGTTCACTGCACAGATAGTAGAAAAAACATTTGGATTTTAAAAAGGCATCCACGGGTAAAGAAATTTTAAAAAAACTTTTATTGTGACAAACTGAGGAGGCTGAATAGAGGCGGGGGTGTCAGTTCACTCCTCCTCACATGGTCATAACAACTGTGAGTCTTTTTGGAGCCTTACTCATCCGACCAAGCAGAGAGTTACCTGATGATTGCACAATGTTCAGCACCATTCGTGACTCCTCAGATAGTGAAGCAGTCCATGTCCAAATGCAGCAAAACCTGGAAAATATCCAGGCTTGGGCTGACAAGTGGCAAGTAACATTCACACCACAAGTGCCAGGCAATGACCACCTTCAACAAGAGAGAATCTAACTGTCACCTCTTGACATTCAATAGCATTACAATCACTGAATCTCCCATTATCAACACCCTGGGGTTGCCATTGACCAGAAATTGAGCTGGACTCGATATATAAGTACTGGCTACAAGAGCAGGTTCGAGGCTAGGAATCCTGTGGCACCTCCTGACTCCCCAAATCCTGTTCACAAGAGTCTGATGGAATACTGTCCTCTTGCCTAGATGAGTGCAGCTCCACAAACAATTAAGAAGCTTGACACCATCCAGGACAAAACAGCCCACTTGATTGGCACCCCATCTGCAAACATTCACCCCCTCCACCACCAACACTCCGTCGACCACTGAGGTATGCATGTCTGCGCTGGCGGAGGCTGTGAAGGAGCGCTGTGACGGATTTTCCAGGCTGCTTATTTCCAGCTCTTAATGGAGAGGGTGTCCCCTTGACCAGAGGTGAATACCTGGATGGAGCTGAAGGACTGGCTGGCTGAGTGCATCAGTCGCTTGTCCGAGCTTCCTGTGAACCAAAGTAGAGAAAATTAGTGCATTGCAGCAGAATCAAAAGCAATAGAGCAAGTACTCAGTTGCATTGAGAGAGGGATAATGGGGTGCAGGATCCTCACATGGGTGTTTACCACCCCCCTCACTGTTGCCGCAGGCATGGTCCACATCCTCACAGTCACTGCGATGGCACACTCCTCAAAGTGAGTGAGGGGCCTAATATGGGCCACTTCAGCCCCCAGTCTGGGACCTCACCCTGCTGTTGTGAGCCAGCTTCTCCTGCATGAAAACAGATGGAGAGAATGTGAGAAGGGCAAGTTGTAGAATCCCCTTGTGATAGGTGAGCATGGTACGGTCACTGATGGAGGCACTTAGGACCTCTTGCAATGTACTTATTCAGGTTTGGACCTGTGACCCTCATTATTCAAGCTAACAATGCAGCCTTGCAGTGCAGTGAGGGTAATGCCTGCGCCTGAGATGAAGTCGAGTGGCCGAAGCTGCCACCAATCGATCAAGTGGAGTGGGGCGGAGGCGGTGGTGTCTTGGGCAGCCATGAAGCAAACTAAACACTGGCCATCCGAGTGTTGCGGTGGCCAGCACTGCTTGAAGAGACCTTGAGATTCAGTTGGAGCCGGAAGCTTAACCAAGAGAAGCTCTGAGGAGACATATGCTATCCCTCACATCTCTCTCTTTGGTACTTCAGGAGGATAACATCAGGATCATGGAGCCTGGTGATCTAGCTCTTTGCCTCATGGCTTACTGGGAGCAGAGAAGAAAAAGTTTGCAACAGAGGTACCTGCCTCAGGAAAGGGAGGAGCACCACCCTCAAGATGATGGGATGGCAGGGCCTCCTCCTGATGGAGCTGAAGATCCACAGCGAGCCATCACTCGTAGGCACCTAGCTGGATGCAGGGTCTATAGACGGCGCTTGTCATTCCTGCAGATGAGCAAGAACTAGTGTCACTGAAGACTGTGCATATCTAGGGAACTGGTCACACACATATGCCACCTTCTGCAGGATTTGGCGCCACAGGGACTCAAAGCATCCAGTTCCAGTGGCAATGAAAGTGACTATGATGCTCAATTTTTACGCCAGTGGCTCCTTCCAGGCGCCACAGGTGACCTACAGGGGACCTTGCAAGCTTGCACTAACAAGCACATCCAGGAGGTCACGGCCAAAATCTTCCTGAAGGCATAGAACTTTGTGCATTTCAACTGGGATCAAGCAAGCTAGGAATAAAGAGCACTGGGATTTGCAGCAATCTCTGGTTTTCCACAGGTGCAGGGTGCCATTGACTGCACTCGCGTAGCGCTTCGATCTCTGTGACAACAAGAAGTCCAGTATGTGAACCACAAGGGTTTCCACTCGCTCAGTGTTCAGCTGGTCTGTGACCACAACAAATGCATCGTGCAGTCTGTACACGATACCCCGAGAGCATCCACGACTTTTACATCCACAGCAGGTCTCAGATCCCTGACATCTTTCAGGGACCACAGAGGCTACAAGGTTGGCTCCTCAGAGACAAGGGCTACCCACATAGGACGTGGCTAATGATGCCTGTGCAGCAGCCTCAGACTGCAGCAGAGAGAGGTTACAAGGCTTGTGCTGCAACCCGGACTTTGGTGGAACACAAAACTGGCATCTTCAAAATGATGTACCGGTACCTTGACAGGTTAGGTAGAGCACTGCAGTATAGTCCCCAATGAGTGTCGCGCATCATCGTAGCTTGCTGTGTGTTATACAACCTAGTGCTGCAATGGGGGGAGGACCTGGCTGAGGAGGAGATGGAAGAGATGCATCCAATGAGGAGGAAATTGAAGCGAATGAGGGTGATGAGGTCCTGGAAGGTGAGGATACCAGTGATGAGGCCATCCCAGTGTCCAGATGAGGCCCTAATAGCCAGAAGATTCATGGAGAATGATGACGACATGCAATGAGGACATTCCTGACATCCTCACATTGCATCTGTGAATGACTGGCACCTGTCTGGCTGATGGCAGTACAGATACCCTTTGTGATCAGGCTCATGTCATGGAGGTGCAGCAGAGGCCCTAATAGTCACAAGATTCCAGGAGAATGATGACTATGTGCAGTGAGGAGACTCCATAGATCTTCATATTGCATCTGTGAACATCTGACTCCTGTCTGGCTGAGGGCAGCTCGCTTGTGTTGTGTGAACAAGGTCATGTCAGCAGTGATACTTTAACAGCACCTGATCCTTTGGCAGCCTTTATCACCTGTCTCCTTCAGGACCACACCATCACCAGACACAGATGCTAAAGAGATGGGATGCCAGCCCCACCTCAAAGATGCTGAGAGCACACAGAGAAAATCATGGAACTCTGTGACCCCTGCCCATGACATTCTGGCAGCAATGACAAGCCACATCAAGATGCAGGCATCACTAATTTGTTGAGTGAGTAAGAAGCCTGGCAAAACTGTTGGCCTGAAGGCTACACACTGCACAGGTAAGAGGCCCTGGACTGAGACACTTGCCTTCATTTTATGCAGGAACCAAGATCTCACATCTGAATGGCATGAACACTGCTCATAATAACAAGGAGCCATAGACAAGCAGGCATTCTTGGGAGTCTATTAACAATCATAAAAATTTATATACAAGTGATTAACACCCATGAACGTACTGTGCTACATCTTCTTAACCTCCCTAACCCTGCTGCTACATCTTGGTCCTCTCCCCACATCCACAGTGGCAGTGGAGGCAGCCTGCTGACTGCTATGCCCTGTTTGTGATGACCTTGGCGGGCATCCACTGCAGGGCTGAGACCTGGAGGGCCTCGGCCTGCGTTCGGGGTACTGCAGTGTGGCAGTGGCACCCTCCTCGACTGCAGAGCTGGAGCTGACAAGAAGAGGGAAATTGGATGGGGCGGACACTCCTGGAGTCACCTAGGTGGATGGCCCCAAGGTGTGCACCGGCTGATCCTCCTCCCTATGGGTGCCCGAGGGCCACAAACTGACACCTTGAGAGGAAGGGGTAGCTGGAATGAGTTTGAGATGCCCAGTCCCTTCGCATTGACGCTGATGAATGCCAGTAAGTCAGCAATGGGAGTGCAGCTCCTGCAACAGTAGAGGAATAATGTCAAAAACCAAGCTCTCCATGGCGGCTGCCATCCTACCAGTCTTGACCTCGGTGCGTTGGCTTCCTCAGACTGAAGGTGGACGGTCTTCTCCATCGTGCCTTACAATCTGAGGAGTGCAGCTGACAGGCCTTCCTGATTGCCTGAGCTTGTCTTTGTAGCTCCAGCAATTGAAGTAGAACCAAATTCAGAGGCTCATCATCTGACTCGGCCTCAGCAGATTTCTGGCCTCCAGCTGTCCTCTGAGTGCTGGCACCCTTGGATTTCTCTGCTGCCGCCTGCTGTGAATCAGGCAGTGCAGTGCACACACTAGATTGTAACCCTGAGGCTAATCTAAAAATAGGTCCCATCGGGGTGTGTGTCTCTGCGCAGGTGGAGGATATGGGTGAGCACTGTGAAAGGTCTTCCTTTGGTGTGTCTACAGATTCTTCTCCCAAGGTGTCCTCAGGGTTGGAATGGATGACCTGGCTCTTGGCCATCTCCGTCTGCTTCCCAGGTCTACCTGTGATGGGAAAGAGATAATTAGCACATGGCAGGGGACTGTGAAACGGGAGACATCACTTACAGTATGGTTGTCTGATAGACGTTGCAGTGCAGGATCCTCACTTGGTTGAGAACTGTTGACCTCACTGTCTTTGCAGGAATGGCCAGCTGGATGGCTCTATTTTCAACGGCCTTGATGTTGGGTATTCCTCCACCAATCTGGGACATCTCCCTGTTGTTGTGGGCTAGTTTATCTTGCATGGAGGCAGATGGATAGAGTGTGAGCAAGATGCCTGCCAGGCCAGGTGAGAAGGATGTCTGGTAGGGTGGCATGAAGACACGATGGGCAGGGGAGATGAGTTTGTTTAGTAGAGAGTGAGTGGTAATGTCCCTTGAGCTGGCAGTGATTGCGAACCCTGTGGATGTGTGATGGATTTGTGACTGTGTGAGTTGAAAGTGATGAGCAGAATGACTTACCCTGGCAGACAAAAGAGATCATCCATCCTCTTGTAGCACTGGGTGGCTGTCCTCTTTTGGAGGGCGTTGGTGCTCCCAATTGCCACCATTGGATTGGTGAGCTTGGTGGCTGGTCTTTGCCCAAAGCAGGGTGGAGGAGTTTGCAGGGTAGAGGAGTTCACAGCGGGCTTCCATTGCGCCCAATAGGCACCCCAAAAGAGGCGTCATTAAATTAAAAAATTAAATTAAAAACACCCTGGTCCACTCCTCCATCACCCCCTACTCCTCAACCCCCACCTATGGCACCACCCCATGCCCACGCAAAAGATGCAAAACCTGCCCCTTCACTTCCTCTCTCCTCACCGTCCAAGGACCCAAACACTCCTTTCAAGTGAAGCAGTGGTCCACTCCTCCATCACCCCCTACTCCTCAACCCCCTCCTATGGCACCACCCCATGCCCACGCAAAAGATGCAAAACCTGCCCCTTCACTTCCTCTCTCCTCACCGTCCAAGGACCCAAACACTCCTTTCAAGTGAAGCAGTGGTCCACTCCTCCATCACCCCCTACTCCTCAACCCCCTCCTATGGCACCACCACAAACCCACGCAAAAGATGCAACACCTGCCCCTTCACTTCCTCTCTCCTCACTGTCCAAGGACCCAAACATTCCTTTCAAGTGAAGCATCATTTCACTTGCATTTCCCCCAACTTAGTCTACTACATTCGTTGCTCCCAATGTGGTCTCCTCTACATTGGAGAGACCAAACGTAAACTGGGCGGCCGCTTTGCAGAACACCTGCGGTCTGTCCGCAAGAATGACCCAAACCTCCCTGTCGCTTGCCATTTTAACACTCCACCCTGCTCTCTTGCCCACATGTCTGTCCTTGGCTTGCTGCATTGTTCCAGTGAAGCCCAACGCAAACTGGAGGAACAACACCTCATCTTCCGACTAGGGACTTTACAGCCTTCCGGACTGAATATTGAATTCAACAACTTTAGGTCGTGAGCTCCCTCCCCCATCCCCACCCCCTTTCTGTTTCCCCCTTCCCTTTTTTTTCCAATAAATTATAAAGATTTTCCTTTTCCCACCTATTTCCATTATATAAAAAAACCTCCACTAGAGCTATACCTTGAGTGCCCTACCATCCATTCTTAATTAGCACATTCGTTTAGATAATATCACCAACTTTAACTTTAACACCTATGTGTTCTATTGTACTAATGTCGTTGACATCTTTTGATGATCTGCTTCTATCACTGCTTGTTTGTCCCTACAACCACACCTCCCCCCTTTACCTCTCTCTCTCTCTATCTCTCCGCCCCCCACACACACACCTTAAACCAGCTTATATTTCAACTCTTTCTTGGACTTGAACTCAAGTTCTGTCGAAGGGTCATGAGGACTCGAAACGTCAACTCTTTTCTTCTCCGCCGATGCTGCCAGACCTGCTGAGTTTTTCCAGGTAATTCTGTTTTTGTTTTGGATTTCCAGCATCCGCAGTTTTTTTGTTTTTTTCTTCTACTTTGTGTTTTTCCCTGAATCACTAAGCTTCCAACCCCTTTTTATCCCATCTCTTTAACCTCAGGGGTTGTAAAACCTCATTAAATAAATGTGTATATATATATATATATAGATATATTTATAAAATTCAACTTAAAAATTATACCTTGTCCATCAACCTTCTCTGCATAAAAAAAAGAAAAGGCATCTTTAAGAGGTGTTTTTATTTTCTATTAAACAATCCCCTCTTATCACTATAACTCTCTTAATTATACAGAGCAATGTATTTAAATCAAATATACAATGATACTGACTATTCAGTAATGATTATATTTCACACAAGTCCATTTGATCTGTTCCTCCACATTTAAACTCATGATAAAGCATTGGCTATGATATTTTCTCTCCCTGCTACATGAATAATTTTCAAATTATATAGTTTTGGCATTAAACTCCAAGGAAACAGTCTCAGATTCTTGGTACGAATTTTTGCTAGAAACGTTAGCAGTTTACGGTCGGTATAAATAACAGTCTCTGCAGAGTTGTTAGAAATATAGGTTTCAAAATGTTGTAGAGCCATCACCAAACTCAAAGTCTCCTTTTCCATCGTTGAGTACTTTTGCTGGCAAGCATTCAACTTCTGAAAAAAGTAACTAACTGACTATCCAATCCCTATCTCACCTTCCTGTACCAGCACTGCACCAAAATCTACGTTGCTGGAATCAACAGCCAGTTTAAACGGCTTAGCATAATTCGGCATTGTTAAAACAGCTTTCAAGCTATCAAAGGCACTCCTTTGCCCAATCAAATTTTTTGCCATTTTTTAACAAGCTTGTCAAGGGAGCCACTACAGTGCTGAAATTCAGAACAAACTTCCGATATAATCCATTCATGCCTATATACCGCAAGATCTCTCATTTTGTCTTAAGCGCTGGAAAATTCTAAATAGCTCTTATTTTTGCTTCCCTGAGCACTACTTGGCCTTGTCTCACAGTGTGGCCCAAAAAAGTTACTTTCACTTGGCAAATTCACTTTTTGCCAAATTTATGTTTACGTGTGACAGATGTAAGGCCATGGTAAAGAAACCTTCATTGCTGTGAAACTTTCCTTCTTTCAAGGGAATGTGTTAGGAGCTAGAGATAGTTTAAGTAAGTTATATTTGCATTTGTGCATGTTAGGAATGAGTTTTAGCTTTAAGTTTAAGTTTAATTTCTGTGTCTGTATTTGTGTGTTAAGAAAGGGTTGGGGGGGTGGGAATGCAAGTTTTGATTTCACATTAAAAAAGCCTGCATTCTAATGAGGTTTTATGACTCTTGAAGGGAAGTTAAAACAAACACAAGGTAGAAAATAACTCTGCTGTTGCCTAGCAACAAGGGTCCAGAGAGAGGGACTCACAGAGACAGAGAAGAACAGAAAAGTAATTTTGGTTCAGTTGAAAGAGGTTGCCAGGAGAAGCAGCATAGGAGAGGGACAGATGACAAGTCCCAAACTAAAGAAGAAGCCAAAACCAGGGAGTGGAACAGGAGAAAGGTCCCAAAAAGACTTTCTAGTCAAAGGAAGAACAGGAATCTAGAAAAGGCCCTGTTAAGAGTGAGGAGCAGAGGAAGGCTCCAAGCTTAAAGTGAGAAAGCTGCAGGATGCAGTCTTAAAGCAATATGGTCTTGTGAGAAGCCAGAAGATCTGAGGAGACAATCAAAGGTTGGTGATTCCTTATTATGGACATGCGAAGCAGTGGTGTTCTATTGGCGTGGCTGAGTATCTGAGAGAATGTGAGTGGAAGACAAAGCTTGAATGCACGTGGCAATCCAGGGGAGAGGAACATCAGAAGGAGAGATCAAAACCCTGGAGGTGGACCATTGTGAATGATCTTTGAGAGAAAGCATCATTTGGGAAAAGATTCCAAAGCGAGTTCTTTGAGAGTGGAGATTGGAAACTCTCATGTGAAAGACAGAGTTCAGAGAGACTGGTTGGTTCACAGTATGACAAGCATCTGGAGGGAGTTGATGAGGGATCCATAGCATCTATTTGGGATGGTATCTGTCACTCGGTTTCAGAATGTAGTGCCTAACCACTGGTCGCATATTGGTTTACACGAATTGTGTACTTATTGTGAACATGAGAGTATAAAATAGCTTTTATAACTTGTGTTATCCTTACAACTCCGTATATATCTGTGAAGGTGTAGTTGTGGGTGAAGGAGTATTATAGTTCACCTTTTCTTGTTTAATAAAAGTTTTATTCTTTTGTTAAAAGTTCATCAGCTGACTCCTGTGACTCTGTTCAGTGGCCGCCCTCCACGTTTCTAAACAAAAAATAAATGTTAGGATCTGCCCACCCTGGGATCTGACTTGTCCAGTAGTAACATCAGCTGGAATTTATTACACCAGCAACAAAATTTTGAACATTGGCATTTTTATCTGCTCTAACTTTCATTGCTCATTGAGCAATTTTCAAATGCTCTTTGGCCAACTCACGTGCTTTGGTTAATCTCTCCTTGAAGTTTGACACCTAGGTCAAAAGTGTAGTCTCTGAATTTTGGTTTATAAATTTTTCCTTAATTAATTTAAGAGGTCCTCTCACCTCATGCCCTTATATCAGTTCAAAGGGACTGAATGCTTTTGATTCATTAGGGGCATCTCTGATGGCAAATGGTAAAAATGGAATTCCTTTATCCCAAGCATTAGGACATTCCTGACAATAGGCTTTAATCATGGTCTTTAAAGTGTGATGCCGCTTTCTAATGCTCCTCATGACTGCAGATGATAAGCTGAAGGCTTAAATTATTTTATTCCCAAACTATTCATTATTTCTTTGGACCCATTTGTTAAGGAGGTTGCCTTATGAAAGGGGTTTCTTCCACATCCATACCAGGTAGGGCTACAGTGATGCAACCTGGTGTGCTTTTGCTGGTCATTTTAAATGCAGGGGGCAGCCCTGTCAGGTTGCCTCATGATTCTGCAATAAGGTGGGTCAATTTAGGGTCCAGTCTTGTTGGAATTTCTCCATTGGTCAGTTGGATAGTAGGGGGTTCAATGTGGACTTTCTGCAATTCATTATTACTGTTCGGTGCTTTCTCTTTTGCTTTGGGAGTGGATCTTCCTCTGAAGTTTTCCATGGCCAGTAATTTACATCCCACAGGTGGGCATGTGCCTGACCCAAACAGGCATGAAATAGCACGAAATGACATCAGGTGAGCGTCCCAAAGTCATCTTGCACTCGCATGATATTTCGCTCAGTGGGAGCGAGTGGTAGTCAGAGGTGTGCCCGCTGACAATTATGTGGGCAATAAACCCCATTAATGATGCAATTAACAGCAATTTTGAGTGGCCAGTCCACATTTAAAGTTGGCGGATGGATCATTCTCCCAGGCAGCAGTCCAATTTTTACTCAAACCTCAACCCAGGGTGGGATGAAAGCTCAGTGGGGAAATAAAATAAAAAGAGATTTCTGGGTACCAGTTTTTATGAGGTATGCTTTCAGGTGCTTGATTGCACTACATGGACATGTTTTGCAGCATTTTTGTCATGTGCTTTAGTTTGTGGTGGTCTGCAGCCTGTCAGCCTTCTGGGAGCTCTTTCGAAGTGCTTATCCGCACCTTTGGTTACATTGGCTCCTGCCTTCTTCTTGCCTCTGCCCTGGCAGCACTGAGCATTTCAGTGTGCATTTCACACTGGCTGGCCATTAATTGGCCAGCCAGCGTGAAATCGCGGTCGGAGGCCGGTTGTGGCCAGTGGCCCATTTCCCGTCCACTCCCGAGCCCACTGATTGCACGCGCTAACGACCAAAAAATTCAGGCCAAAACAAAAACAGAATTACCTGGAAAAACTCAGCAGGTCTGGCAGCATCAGCAGAGAAGAAAAGAGTTGACGTTTCGAGTCCTCATGACCCTTCGACAGAACTAGGTGAATCCAAGGAAGGGGTGAAATATAAGTTGGTTTAAGTGGTGGGGGGGGAGGAGACCACATTGGGAGCACTGAATGCAGTAGACTAAGTTGGGGGAAATGCAAGTGAAATGTTGCTTCACTTGAAAGGAGTGTTTGGGCCCTTGGACGGTGAGGAAAGAGGAAGTGAAGGGGCAGATGTTACATCTTTTGCGTGGGCATGGGGTGGTGCCATAGGTGGGGGTTGAGGAGTAGGGGGTGATGGAGGAGTGGACCAGGGTGTCCCGGAGGGAACGATCCCTATGGAATGCCGACAGTGGGGGTGAAGGGAAGATGTGTTTGGTAGTGGCATCATGCTGAAGTTGGCGGAAATGGCGGAGGATGATCCTTTGAATGCGGAGGTGGGGTGATAAGTGAGGACAAGGGGGACCCTATCAAGTTTCTGGGAGGGAGGAGAAGGCGTGAGGGCGGACACGCGGGAGATGGGCCGGACACGGTTGAGGGCCCTGTCAACGACTGTGGGTGGAAGACCTCGGTTAAGGAATAAGGAGGACATGTCAGAGGAGCTGTTTTTGAAGGTAGCATCATCGGAACAGATGCAACGGAGGCGAAGGAACTGAGAGAATGGGATGGAGTCCTTACAGGAAGCGGGGTGTGAGGAGCTGTAGTAAGGTGGCTGTGGGAGTCGGTAGGCTTGTAATGGATATTGGTGGACAGTCTATCACCAGAGATTAAGACAGTGAGGTCAAGGAAGGGAAGGGAAGTGTCAGAGACAGACCACGTGAAGATGATGGAGGGGTGGAGATTGGAAGCAAAATTAATAAATTTTTCCAAGTCCCGATGAGAGCATGAAGCAGCACCAAAGTAATCATCGATGTACCGGAGAAAGAGTTGTGGCAGGGGGCCCCCACCTTAAACCAGCTTATATTTCACCCCTTCCTTGGATTCACCTAGTTCTGTCGAAGGGTCATGAGGACTCAAAACGTCAACTCTTTTCTTCTCCGCCAATGCTGCCAGACCTGCTGAGTTTTTCCAGGTAATTCTGTTTTTGTTTTGGATTTCCAGCATCCGTAGTTTTTTGTTTTTATCTCTGTTTTTAAAAAATTCAGGCCCATGTCTTTTGGAACACTACTGCCCTCTGGTGGATGATCAGCTCCTGCTGTACTTCTTTGTATATTTTCAACTAAGTGAGGCATCACCCTTACAGTTTCTGGTTCGATTGGGAACTTGTCTGATTGCAATTACAATTGCCACAAAGCTATCAGCTAAACCAATCATTGGCTTCTTAGCCCGTGCCTTTAGCTTGGGAGTGGACGCTCCCCTAATGTGATCCCTGTCCCCTGGAACACTTCTGCCCTCAAATAGAGGTTCAGCTCCTGCTATACTCCTTTGTGGCTCTTCAACAGTGTGAGGCGCCTCACTCACTATTTGCTTGCCTGCTTGTGAACTCCCTGCATCCCTATTTATTTTTTCATTCATTCACGGGATGTGGACATTGTTAGCTATGCCAACATTTATTGCCCATCCCTAATTGCCCTTGACAAGGTTGTGGTGAGCTACCTTCTTAAACCGTTGCAGTCCATGTAGTGCCAGTGCACCCACAGTGCCGTTAGGGAGGGAGTTCCAGGATTTTGACCCAGCGACAGTGAAGGAACAGCAAAACATTTCCAAGTCAGCATGGTGAGTTGCTTGGAGGGGATCTTCCAGGTGGCGGTGTTCCCATGTGTGTGCTGCCCTTGTCCTTCTAGATCGTAGCGAGCATGGGCTTGGAAGGTGCAGTGCATCCTGTGGACGTGTTAAATCAGGCAATCCTTTGTAGGTGCGTGGGATTTTTGAAGAACAGACTCATCGGTCGAACACAATTTGCTCCAGCCTTTCAAACTCGATGTGGGTCTCGGTGGGTTTCTTATGAGTGTTCAGGAATTGCTGGTGATATGCCTCTGGGAGTAAATCATAGGCACTTAGGATGGCAGCCTTGGTCTGTTCATAATTAGAGGATACATCGGGAGTCAGCATGGAGTGGATCTCTTGGGCTCTCGCTGGCAACTGCCCTTGAATTAAAAACATCCAGATATCTGATGGCCATTTTATCTGTCCTGCTACTTTCTCAAAAGTGGCAAAAAATGACTCCACATCACTCTCTTCGAATTTGGGGATGAATGTAGCCTACTTGAGGGCCTCAGAGAGTGGTTCTGGGTGGGGAGATAGGGGGTGCTACTGGGTAGAGAGAGGTTTTTCCTTGCAGGTTTCAGCTGTCTGCCCCTCTTTCCCTTTGAGCTGCTAGCTCCATTTCAAAATTTTGGAGCTGGAATTCTTCTCTCTCCCATTCTCTCTCTATTTCTCTCTCCAGGGCTTCTATTTCTCCCTCTCTCTTTCTCTCTCCTGAAATTCTAGCTACACCCTGAGCTTTCCCAGCATGAATCTGGGTCCGGGAAGGGATTCGGAGTCAGGGTTGAGCTCCCCATCTACCTGCTCTGTCAGATACGTGAGCTCCAAATGCTGTACCAGCAACTGGATCAGTTCACTTCTTTTCACCTTGCTGGGTAATTTTAACTCTACCTCCCTAGCTGCAGCTTTCAGTTGCTCTGTGCTTAGGGATGCAAATGTCTCGGCGCTTAGGTCTCTTTGTTTTACCCACCTCCGAGCATTGAAAGTTGCCATCTTCTTAGTGTTGGAGGAAAGGAACTTGCTGTGCTGATTTCCTGTGATTTTTTGAAAATTCGTTCCAGCCACCAAGTTTTCCTTTTGGCTTCCAATTGGCTCTTTTATATCAGATTTGGCTTGCCTCTTAAATTTGGACTCTGGTCAAATTCGAATGGGTCATCCCAGACCCTCAACATGAATGGCACCCCTTTCAACCCATAATGGCTGATACGTTATCAGCCCTGAAAACAAAGCCAAATTCCAGAGGCTGATTAAGGATCGATTGTTGAAGTTACCGTGGAGAATGAAGGTCACATGACCCAAGACTCTGGCCTTTTGAGCTCCAAATTTCTGTTATGGACAGGAGGGTGTCACTTTAAACGGCACTGTTTCTCTCTTAATCACCTGTTCCCAACCCCTCGGTTTTTGTGCGATCCAATTTTACTAATAATGCATAGCAAACCCGAGTTAGAATTAACTCAGCAGGTTACTTTATTGCACATATTCAAAACCCACGAGAAGGAATGTTAGAAACATCCCACTCCACATTCACACAGTAAAAGGAGCGCTAAAGAAAAGGAGGCCTTAAAGTACAAGGACCACAGAGAAAATGAATATTGGTTCACGTGAGTTCCAGAGTCCCAAAATCAGGATTCAGTGAGGGAGTCTTTCATGTCTTTCGAAGGTCAGCTGGCTGGAGACCGGTATTGTCGGATTCACTTTTTCAGGAATCTGATGTCATGAAATGAAGTAGGCACGCAGAGATGGTGTCAGTTTTGTAGGCAATGATACAAAACCTTCCAATAGAGTTAAGTTAGATGGGCTGATGGGCCAAACTGGTCAGAGCTTGCTTCTGTGTGGCCTGTCATTTGGATGTTAATTGGCAGGCTGGCCACACAGCTCAGAAAGGTAATATTAAACTGCTCAAAAGGCCAGAGTCTTGGGTCATGTGACCTTCCTTCTCCACAGTGACTTCAACAAAGGATGCCTATCCAGCCTCTGAAATTTGACTTTGTTTTCAGGGCTGATAATGTATCAGCCATTATGGGTTTAAAGGATGCCATTCATGTTGAGGGTCCGGTGTTTTGAATGCCATTGTCTCAGCAGACCCATGGACTCCGCTAGCAAGGTTGGCTTATCAAATGTAAATGGAATTCCTGTAGCTCCATTTGAAATTGGTCTGTACAGTCACACATGGCCTGTTAGAAGCTTCTTAGGCATACTGAAGTGTGACACTCCCAAAACTGAGATCTAGATCTTGGTCTGCAGGAGACAATCTCAAAGTTTGCGGATGATATGAAACTTGGGAGTGTTGTGAAACGCAAGGATGACAGTGTAGAGCTTCAAAAGGACATGGACAAGTTGATGGAGTGGGTAGATTGGTGACAGATGAAGTTCAATGCAGAGAAGTGTGAGGTGATGCATTTTGGTAGGAAGAACATGGACAGACAATATAAAATAAGGGGTGAAATTTTGAAGGGGTGCAGGAGCAGAAAGACATGGGTGTGTGTGTGCATAGATCATTGAAGGTAGCAGGGCAGGTGGAAAGAGCAATTAATAAAGCATATGGTATCCTAGGTTTTATTAAAAGCAGCATAGAGCACAAGACCAGGGAGGTTATGCTGAATTTATATAAGGCACTCGTTGGACCTTAGCTGGAGTATTGTGCACAATCCTGGGTGCCACATCATAGGAAGGATGTTAACACATTGGAGAGACTGCAGAAAAGATTTACAAGAATGGTTCCAGGAATGAGAACCTTTAGCTATGAGGATTGATTAGAGAAGTTGGGACTGTTCTCTTAGGAGAGAAGAAGGCTAAGAGGAGATTTGATAGAGGTATTCAAAATCATGACAGGGCTGCACAGGGTGAAGCTGTTCGCACTCGTGAAAGGATCAAGAATGAGAGGGCACACATTTAAAACGATTTGCAAAAGAAGCAAATGTTAAGTGAAAAAAAAATTTTTCAGACGAGCGGTTCGGGTCTGGAATGCACTGCCTGGAGGTGTGGTGGAGGCAGGTTCAATCGAGGCATTCAAAGGGGCATTAGATGATTATTTGAATAGAAACAATATGCAGGGGTAAGGGGAAAAGCACTAGGTCATAATGCTCATTTGAAGAGCCAGTGCAGACATAATGAGCCAAATGGCCTCCTTCTGTGCTGTTAAAATTCTGTGATTCTGTGCTGGGGAAGGAGGGTATCCCAGGTTGGTGTGGGGGCATATGTTGATCTGTGCAAGTGCCCTCAAGATGGTGAGGGCTGGGGAGGCAGTCTCCACAAGAGATGAGGTCAGATGGAGATAATAGTGTGTGTGAGAGAGAGTGAGTGGGGGTGTCCCTTGAGCTGGTAGTGAGTGAGATGCCAGTGAAAGTGTGATGGCCTTGTGAGTGTGTGAGTTTAGAGTGATGAGATGGTTGCCCTTCCCTGGTGGCATGAATGAGATTGTTTATCCTCTTTCTTCACTGGGGGATAGCCAACCTTTTCTGTGCAGCATTGGCACTGAACACCGCTGCTACCGCTTTCTGAGCCAGAATGGTGAGATATCTGGTCCTCCTGCAGCCAGAGTGGGGGAGGAGGACATCATGGTGGGCATCCAAAAGGCATTCCAGTGACTGGCCATTGAACTCTTCCTGGCTTTCAGGGCCATATCTTCACTAGAGCATTGAGAACTGTGTGCATGGCTCAGTTTAGATATGGCACCCGGAGTGAAGCAACAGTGAGGTAACACTGTGGCAGGCGTTTCAGAGGTTGCTCACCAGCGAGACAGTGTGTTTCCTGTGGCTGCATAATTAATGAGATGGGAAGCAGAGATACGCCACGAAAACCCAGCAGCTCAAACATCGTTTTTCACGCCTGCTACCACACTTAGTGCAATTCTGGGACAATTCCACCCATAGTGTGTCAGTGATTTTTCTACCTTTGTATTTTAATGTTGCATCAAACTAACGTTTGACATTTACCTTGATCCCTCCTGAACATTTGAGTTGGCTTCATGAAGGTTGCAGATAATTTTTGCAGCCACAGATTTCTATCAGATAACACTGAGACATAAGAACAGAAGAACTAAGAGCAGGTGTAGGCAATTCAGACCTCGAGCCTGCCCCGCCATTCAAAACAATCATGGCTGATCTCATTTTGGCCTCAACTCCAATTTCCCGCCCTCTCCCCATAATCTTTCAACCCGTTATATATCTCAGTTAGATCTCCTCTCATCCTTCTAAACTCCAGCGAGTACAGGCCTAAACGTTCAATCTCTCCTCATGAGACAAGCCCCACATCTCTGGAATCAATCTAGTGAACCTCCTCTGAATTGCCTCCAATGCAACTACATCATTCCTCAAGTAAGGGGACCAAAACTGTGCACAGTACTCCAGGTGTGGTCTCACCAATGCTTTGTACAGTTGCAAAACATGTCCCTATTTGTATACACTGTTCCTTTAGCAATAAATGCCAAAATTCCATTTGCCTTCCATATTTCCTGCTGTACTTGCATACTTTTTGAATAATGGCATTATATTAGCATTTTTCCAATCCACTGGAACCTTTCCAGAATCCAGGGAATTTTGGATTATAGACAATGCAACCATTATCTCTGCTGCCACTTCCTTTAAGACCCTGGATGTAGGCCATCGGGTCCTGGGGACTTGTCACCCTTTAATCCCAACAGTTTGCTCAGTACTTTTTCTCTAGTGATGGTGATTGTTCTAAGTTCCTCCTTCTCTATACCTTCTGTACTACCTGTTACTACTGGGGTGGTACTAGTGTCCTTCACCGTGAAAACTGAGGCAAAATATTGTTTAAGCATCTCTGCCATTTCTGCATTTCCCACTATTAACTCCCTAGTCTCATCTTCCAAGGGACCAACATTCACTTTAGCTACTCTCTTTCATTTTATATACTTGCGGAAGCTTTTGTTATCAGTTTTTACATCTGGCGCTAGTTTTCTTTCATAATTTACCTTTGCTCTTTTTATTATTTTTTTAGTAACCCTTTGTTGGTCTTTTAAAGTTTCCCAATCTTCCAGCCTGCCACTGACCTTTGCAATTTGGTATGCCTTAGTTTTTGCCTTTAGGTTATCTTTAACTCCCTTGCTTAGCCATGGATGCTTTTTCTCCCTCTAATCATCTTTCTTCCTCTTTGGAATATATTTTACTTGGGAGGAATTGAATATCTCCTTAAATATCTGCCACTGTTCATCAACTGTCCTACCTTGTAGTCTTCCTGCCCAGTCCACTAGGGCCAAATCTGCCCTCATGCCTATGTAGTTACGTTTGTTTAACTCCAGAACACTTGCGTGGGACTCAAGTTTCTCGCTCTCAAGCTGAACTTGAAATTCCAGCATGCCATGATCACTCTTCCCTTGAGGATCCTTTACTATGAGATCATTAATTAATCCCATCTCATTACACAAAACCAAATCCAGGATAGCCTGCTCCTTAGTTGGTTCCACAACATATTGCTCCAAGAAACAATCTCTAATACACTCTACGAACTCTCCCTCGAGGCTACCCTTGCCAATTTGATTTGTCCAGTCTATATGAATATTAAAGTCACCCAGGATTATTGCCGTGCCTTTCTTACATGCTCCCAGCATTTCCCAGTTTATACTGCGCCCTACTGCTAAACTACTGTTTGGGGACCTATAGATTACTCCCACCAGGGACTTATTTCCCTTGCTATTTCTTATTTCTACCCAGACTGACTCTATGTCTTGCTCTCCAGTGCCTATATCATTGTTCACTATAGCACTGATCTCTTCCTTTACTAACAAAGGTACACCACCTCTTTTCCTTCCTGCCTATCCTTCCAAAACACTGAGTACCCTTGGATATTCAACTCCCAAACCTGTTCTCCCTGTAACCATGTCTCAGTAATTGCCACCAAATCATATCTATTTATCTCTATTTGGGCTGTTAACGCATTAGTTTTATTCCAAATGCTACTTGCATTCAGGTACAAAGCCTTTAAGTTTGCCCAATTGTCAATTTTCACAACTCTTTTATGATTCTTTGGTGCAATACGGCATTCACAACTCTGTCCCTTCCTTTCACTTTTTGGTAACAATCAGCCTCATCGCTAACCTGCACTCACATCTTGCCCTTAAACTTTGATTTTTTATATTTCCATGCAACTGAACCCCCCCCCTCAACTATTTAGTTTAAAGCCCCATCTACAACCCTAATTATGTGATTCGCCAGGACAGTGGTCCTAGCCTGATTCAAGTGGAGCCTGTCCGAACGGAATAGCTCCCTCTTTCCCCAGTACTGGTGCCAATGTCCCACAAATTCGAACCCATTTCTCCCACACCAATCTTTGAGCCACACATTTACCTATTTAATCTTATTGACCCTGTGTCAATTAGCTTGTGGCTCAGGTTGTAATCCGGAGTTTATTACCTTTTTGGTTCTGCTTTTTAATTTAGCCCCTAACTGCTCGTATTCCCTCAGCAGAACCTCTTTCCTCATTCTACCTACATCGTTGGTACCTACGTGGACCATGACAACTGGATCTTCCCCTCCCACTCCAAGTTCCTCTGCAGCCCAGATGAGATATCCTTAACCCTGGCACCAGGTAGGCAACACAGCCTTCAGGACTCTCGATCCTGGCTACAGAGAACAGTATCTATTCCCCTAACTATACTAACCCTGATTACAAGTACATTTCTCTTTTCTACCCCACTTGAATGGCTCCCTGTATCATGGTGCTATGGTCAATTTGCTCATCCTCCTTTACAGTCGCTGCTCTCGTCCACAAAGAGAACAAGAATCTCAAACCTGTTGGATAAGGGCAAGGGCTGAGGGTCCTGCAGTGCTACTTCCTGGATCCCTTTACCTGCCTCACTCATAGTCACAACCTCCTGTCACTGACCACTGGCTGAATTTAAAGTAGTTACTCTAAGGGGTGTGACTATCTCCTGAAACACAGCATTCAGGTAATCCTCCCCCTTGCTGATGTGTCGCAGTGTCAGAAGCTCAGACTCCAGCTCATCAACTGAGCCGGAGTTCCTCGAGCAACCAACATTTGCTACAGATGTGGTCACCAGGAACCACAATGGGGTCCATCAGCTCCCACATCATGCAGCTACAACACATCACCTGGCCCTGCATCTCTATCTTATTTAATTAGTTTTTCAATTTGTTTTTAAATTTCCTATTGGTCTTTAGTTTATCAATCTGTAAAATATTTCTCCTATTTACCTTTAACCTGAAAGCAAGTTAGAATCAACTGGAATTCGCTCTCTCTGCTGAGTTGAAGTTGAAATGTTAGGCTTCCAATCCTGGGCCTCAGTTGTCACCTTTAATCTGAAATCAACTTAGAATAGGTAGTTCCGTGACTGCTTCACGGTGACAGTGACTGCAGAGGATGCTCTTCCCAGACTGCTTCCCGGTGACAGTGACGGCAGAGTACACTCTTCCCAGACTGCTTCATGGCGATGGTGACTGCAGAGGACACTCTTCCCAGACTGCTTCACGGCGACGGTGACTGCAGAGGACCGTCTTCACAGACTCTAGCTCCTGTTTCCAATCTAAATTCTGCATAATATCCATTTACTTCAAAGTTAGTGCTCCAGCAATTGCTTTTATTTTCTTTTATTTCCCCTAGGAAGGTGATTTCCTGGTTGTCTAGTTCCTGTATTTCCTGTACAAAGCTTCTTTGAAAAGACTTTTCTTTTTGCTTTGCAAACACAGGCTTTTTTGAACAACATACTGTTTTAAAATGGCCACACCCATGGCACTGTGCAGTTCAGGCAGAACATTCTTTGCTCCGGTGGACCTTCTTCCTGCCACAGTGGGGTCATTGGAAAATGGTGGTTGGCACCCTTTCAGCGCACTTCCCTGGTTGCTGCTGCGATGTACTTTCAGTTTTGCACCCAACTAACTGAATGGCTTCATCAGGTTGTTTCTGCTGGATTTCTTTCTCACCCCTTATAAAGACTCGATTTTGCTTTAGGTCTTCAGTCTGCCTATTTGGTTGTACAGCTTTGCTTAGTGTGAAATCTTCCTGACGTCGTAGAAAATCTGACAATGTTTCTTCTAAAATACAAACCACTATTCTATCTCTTATCAAGTCACCTTCTAATGTTCTGATTTTACAATTGTCGGACAAAGGTTAGAGATCATTTATGAATGAATTAGTTCCTTCACCTTCGTCCTCTCTCCATTTCAATATTTCAACAGAGACTAAAGCATGAGTAAATAGCTCCCATGACATCATCACAGGAGGCTGCTTCATAGTTTACCCGCTGCCCAGCCAGCACATTGTCTGCCGTGTGACTAACAGCATATAACAAGGTACTAACCTGGTCCTTGTTATTCTTGCTCACAAGACCCGAAGCCTTGCAATACCAAGTAAAGCACCTTCTCCAGTTCTGCTCTTGCTCAGCCTATCTGAGATCATCTACAGTCTGGAATGATTCTAGGACAGGTAGGGTAGAAGTTATTGCTTACCCTGGGTTGAGGCTTCCATTTTCCACTCTGCTTTCCATGCTAGTCACTGGGCTGTCTTCATGGTTTCCCTCTCTGGTCTGACTACCAAGTTGGCCTCAAAGTCCTTCACCCACAGCCATCTGTTGCTGCTGGGCTTCCCTTCAGGCTGTTTCCTGCTGTTATTTTTTACAATTTTTCTCTAGGTGTATTCACTGCTGCCACCATCTATTATTGTTGAGTTGTTTTAGAAGACATTGGGTGTCTTACTGTAGTAAAAGAACAGCTGGGGGCAAAGACCTTTGCTTAAAAGTACTTTTATTAACAAAATATTTACAAGATTACAGACCATCACAACAGGGCTATTGTTCCTCTCTTTGAGAGCTGAGTGAGAAGAACCTCTGAGAGACATCATTGTGACATAGCTTCTTAAGCACATTCTCAGTAGCCATTATTAGAGTAGTGTTAGAGTTAACCCTTTACAGTAAGAAGTCACTTGGGAGGAGTAGCTTATAGGCCCACTTACAGTAGTTACACTGTAGGACAGAATATACAGGTAGGAATAATGGGGCTTGTAAGAAAGGCACTGCAATAGTCATTGGTGATTTTAATCTTCATATAGATTGGCAAAGGTGGCCTGGAAGATGAGATTGTAGAGTGTATTTGGAACTATTTCTTAGAGCAGTACATTCTAATGCCATTTTAGACATGGTAATGCGAATGAGACAGAGTTGATGACCTCACAGTAAAGGAGCCTCTAAGCAACAGTGATCATAACATGATAGAATTTCACCTTCGGTTTGAGGGTGAAAAGTGTAGGTCTAAGGCTAGTGTCTAAAACTTAAATAAAGTCAATTGCAAGGGTATGAGGACAGAATTGGCTAAAGTGAATTGGGAAAATAAGTTAAAAGGTAGGACAGGAGAAAAGTAGTGCCAGATAGTGAAAGAGATACTCATAATTCTCAACAAAGAAACATTCAATTGGAAAGAAAGACTCTATGAGGACAATGCACCATCAATGGCTAATGATGGAAGTTAAGGATAGTGTCAAATTGAAAGAAAAGGTGTACAATACTGCAAAGATTAGTGGTACGTCAGAATATTGGACAGAGTTTAGAAACCAGCAGAATGACTCAAAGAAAATGAGAGAGAAATGAGAGTATGAGAGAAAGCTAGCTAGAAATATGAAAACAGCTAGTAAGAGTTTCTGCAAGTATTTAAAAAGGAAAAGAGTAACTAAAGTGAATATTGGTCCCGTGGAAGGTGAGATTTGAGAACTAGTAAAGGGAAACAAGGAAATGGCCAAAGTGTGGAACAGGTATTTTGCTGGAATTTTCTGGCCCCATTGGCATTGGACGTCACGGTGGGTGGGAGGGGACAATACGGTGAGATGGCTAAAAACCAATTTTACTCGTTGTGAAACTAATTTCTGATCATACACTCCACCCATCAATGGCAGGCCATGTTCCCCACTGCTGCATGTCGGGAACCTAATTTCAATACTTTAGCATCTCATTATAAGCCCTGATCACCAGAATCAACCCCCACACTGGATCATCCAAGCACAATCATGCCGCTGTGCTTCACAACTATACATAAGCAATGTACACCTGGTGAGCTGCACTTCGCTTAGGTCTTCGACGTTTGTTTGCCTACCTTGCTTAGGGCAGCACTCATGATCATCAGTGCCAGGCTTCACAGGCAGCACCACATCAATTTTAGAGGGGCTCACAGGCAGGTCTCTATCTACCAGACCAGCATAAGGCAGGGGTGGCTTTTCAACAGCTGCAGGGCTAGGTCTTGCTTGTGGAAGGGGAAGGAGTGGCCTCAGGCAAGGGAAGAGGCTGCAGGGCAAGGGCTGTAATGGGGAATGGGGGTATCCCAGGGTGTGTCTGGGGGCACATTGATCTGTGCAAATGGCCTCAAAATGATGAGGGCTAAGGAGGCAGTCTCCAGAGGAGATGAGGCCAAGTAGAAATGTGAGGGTATGTGTGAGAGAGTGAGTGGTGATGTCCCTTGAGCTGGCAATGTGTGAAATGCCAGTGAATGTGTGATGGCCTTGTGAGTGTGTGAGTTTAGAGTGATACCCTGGCGGTGCGGACGTGATCATTCATCTGTTTTCTGCACTTAATGGCCAACCTCTTGTGCGCAGCATTGGCACTGACCACCTCTGTCACCGCCTCCCAAGCCAGAGTGGTGAGACTGATGGGCCTCCTGCAGCCACAGCAGGGATAGAGGACATCGCAAAGGGCCTCCAGAAGGCATCCCAGGGATGTGTCACACAATCAGGGACCGCACTCTTCTTTGCTTTTGGGACCATGTCTTCACTGCAGCAGTCCTAGCTGCAAGTTTTGAGAAGTGTGTGCATGGCTGCAGCTTAAATATGACGCCCTGCATGAGGAAGTGGCAAGGTAACAGTATGGCGGGAAAATCAGAGGCTGCCTGCCAGCGAGACAGCGTATTTCCTTTGGCTGCATAATTATGAGGCGGGAATGGAAAGATAAGGCGCGAAAATTCACTATTGCAGCTGATGGGTAAAATGACTTTTTTCCCACCTGCTACAGCACTTTGTGCAAACCTAGGATGGTTCTGCCCTTTATGTTTATCTTCACTGTAAAAGACATGTAAAAACCCCAAGAGTACTTGAAAATCAAGAGGTAAAAAGGAGGGAACAACTTAAAATAATCACAATCAGCAAGGAAAACTATCTGAACTAAAGACAATTAAGTCCACTAGATCTGATGGCCAGCATCCTAGGGTGTTAAAAAAAGTGGCTACAGAGATAGTAGATGCATTGTTTGTGATCCCAAAATTCCCTAGATTCTTGCCATGTCCACAAAACATGAAAGAGATCATAATTTGTTTAAATCAAACCTTATTTCCTGCTTATTTAGAAATGGACTTTGCTGCACCAAAAACATGGCTATTACATATCACATGATTTTCAATAAAAAAAACAGAAAATGCTGGAGAAACTCAGCAGGTCTGACAGCATTTGTGGAGAGAGAAACAGAGTTAACATTTCGAGTCCATATGACCTTTCTTCAGAGCTAAAGAGAAGTAGAAATATGATGAAATTTATATTGTTTAATGGGGGTGGAGCAGGTGAAGCTGTATAGAAAGCTAACAATACGTGGGGGCTAAGGAGAGATTGACAAAGATGTCATAGACAACCCCCTTAAAAAGCATAAATTTCATCACATTTTTACTTCTCTTTAGCTCTTAAGAATGATCATACGGACTCGAAGCGTTGACGTTTCGAGTCCATATGACCCTTCATCAGAACTAAGACATATAGAAAAAAATGTATATATATGTCTTAGGTATATCTACAGTGCTGTTAGGAAGGGAGTTCCAAGATTTTGACCCAGCAACAGTTAAGGAATGGTGATATATTTCCAAGTCAGGATGGTGTGTGGCTTGGAAGGGAACTTGCAGGTGGTGGTGTTCCCATGCTCCTGCTGCCCTTCTTCCAGGTGGTAGAGGTCACAGATTTGGAAGGTGATGTCAAAGGAGCCTCGGTGAGTTGCTGCAGTACATTTTGTGGATAGTACACACTGCTGCCACTGTGCTTCAGTGATGGAGGAAGTATATTTTTAAGGTTGAGAGTGGGGTGCCAATCAAGTGGGCTGCTTTGTCCTGGATGGTGTTGAACTTCTTAAGTATTGTTGGATTGCTGCACTCACCCAGGCAAGTGGAGAGTATTTCATCACACGTTGATAATTGACAGGTTGATTACCACTTACATCTCGTGAAAACAATTTTAAAAATGCCAATATGCAAGTCATCAATATATATAAATGACTTGGATATTGATATACATCAGAAAAAGCTGTAGTCTTAGCACTGATCCTAGCACCATCCTGCAGCCTGACAAACAGTCATTGACAGCTTGCTGTCCTTAAGCACTTTTGTTATCTAAACTGAGACTGATCCTCCTGTTCCATAAGCTTCAACTTTGCTAATCAGCCATTTATATGGTACTTCGTTGAACGCTTTCTCAAAATTCAATACAGACAACAGTAAGTTCATTCCCTTCATTAGCTTTCTCTGTTACTTCATCAAAAAGTTCAATTAGATTAGTAAAGCATGTTCCGCATTTCACAAATCTATGTTGGCTCTCCTGAATTAACTCAAACCTTTCCAAGTGCCAGTTAAATTTTTCCCTGATTATTGTTTCTAAAATCTTACCCAAAGGTTTTCTAAAACCTTAACTAATGTTAAACTGACTGCCCTTTAATTACTTGAACTATCTTTACACCCTGTCACATTTGCCACTCTCCAATCCTCTAGCACCTCCTCTGTATCTAGGAACAATTGGGAAATTATGGCAAGTCTTACCGTTACCTCCACTCCCACTTTCTTTAGCAACCAGTGTACAAGCCTACTCAGCCCCCTTCCCACAACTCAATGACTGTATCAGTGCCACTTCATGCTCTTATCTGGAATAGGAAAAATTCATCAATTTTGCTTCTAATTTCCACCCCTCTCTCACCTTCCATCTCTGACACTTCCCTTCCCTCCCTTGACATCTCTGTCTCCATTTCTGACAATAGACTGTCATCAACATTCGCTACAAGCCCACCAACTCCCAAAGCTAGCTTGATTACACCTCCTCACATCCGGTATCCTGTTAGGACTCCATGCCATTCTCCCAGTTTCTCTGTTTCCCTTGCATCTATCTGATGATGCTACCTTCCACAATGGCGCTTCTGACTAGTCTTCCTTTTTCCTCAGCTGAGGACTCCCTCTCACTATGGTTGACAGGGTCCTCAATCGCATCCAACCCATTTCCCGTACTCCTGCCCTGATCCTCCCCCTCCCGAAACTATGATATTATCCCCCTTTTCCTTATTTTTCACCTCACCAACCTCCATATTCAAAGGATCATCCTCTGCCATTCCCACCAACTCTGGCATGATGCCACCACCAATCACATCTTCCCCTCAACTCACCTATCAGCATTCTGAAAGGACCATTCCTTTCCCTGGTACACTCTGCTAACAGCTCCAACATCTCACCCCCTTCCCACAGCACCTTCCCATGCAATCACAGGAGGTAAAGTATCTGCCCTGTTACCTCTTCCCTCCTCACTGTCCAAGGCCCCAATCACTCCTTACAGGTGAAGCAGCAATTTAATCTACTGAATTTGCTTCTCACAATGCGGTCTCCTCTACTTTGGGAGACAAAATGCAGATTTAGTGACCGCTTTGCAGAGCACCTTCATTCAGTCCACAAGCATAACCCCAACCTTCACTTGCCATTTCAATTCACCTGCTGAGTTTTTCCAGCATTTTTTGTTTTTGTTTGGACCAGACTACATATCCACTCCAAACATAGCCAGCCTATCCAATACATCCTTTCTATCAATTTTCACCTCATGCATTACCTCTAACATCTCTGCTTCTACTGATATTTTGTCAGCATCCTCTTAGTAAACACAAATACATATTAATTAAGTATTCTAGCCTTGCCCAGCACATCTAAGCATATATCAGCTTCTTTGTCCCTAATTGGCTCCAGCCTACCTCTTAATACCCAGTTACTATTTACATTCTGGTACATCTTTAGATTCCTTCTATTTTAAATGATTCATATTCTTTCATTTCCAGTTGTATTTTCTTCTTCACTTCCCCTCTCAACTTATTACATTTTCCCAGGTTCTTCCTTGAATAATTTAGTTGACATGTACCAGTCCAGAGGTAACAAAGACTTGGAGCGGGTTTCAGCAGCAAATAAGCTGAAGCAAGGGCAGAGTCAGGAAGTGGATGTGGAATTAGGCGGTCTTAATGATGGTGTGGATATTTGATAGGATGCTCATTTTGAGGTCAACTATAATGCCAAGGTTGTTGGTTCAGCCTCAACCAGTTGCCAGGGAGTGAGATAGAGAGTACAAGGAACAATTTTTGTGGCAGGGACTGTAAACAATGGCTTCTGTCTTCCCAATATTTAGTTCAAGGAATTTCCTGCTAATTGGGATGTTGGATACAGTAGGTAGTGGTGCAGGAGTGGGAAGAGAAGCCACTGCAGGTGATTCTCTGGCTATATCGGGTTGTTAGTAATGGAACTGAGTGAGAGCAGTCCCACACAGCTGGGTGACTGTGAAGATACAATGGAGCAAAATTTTGTTGACCATGTGAAAGGCTACAGACAGGTTGAGGAAAAACTGGGAGAGATAGTTTATATTTGTCAAAATCAACTAGGATGTTATTTGTGACTTTGGTCACAAAAGAATAGTTTGGCACCACCTGCAGTGTTGCATCCAATTTTGGAAACATCACTTTAGGAAGGCATAGGAGATGGTACAGAAGAGATTTATTAGAATGGTTCCATGGATAAGAAATTACAGTTATGTAGATAGAATGGAGAAGCTGGTGCTGTTCTCATTGGAGTAGAGAAAGTCTAAGAGGAGATTTGATAGAGGGGTTTAAAATCATGAAGAGTTTAGGTAGAGTGAATAAAGAGGAACTGTTTCCAATAGCTAAAGGTTCAATAACCAGAGGGCACAGATTGAAGATGATTGGCATAACAACCAGAGGCAGCATGAGGAAAACCTTTTTGTGCTGCACTTTTTTATGCAACAAGTGTTTGGGATTTGGAATGTGTTGCCTGATAGGGTGGTAGAAATGGATAATAGCTTTGAAAAGGAGCTTGGATAAACACTTGAATGAGAAAATTTTCCAGGGATAGGGGAAAGAGCAGAGGAATGGGTCTAACTGGATTGCTGTTCGAAAGCCATTGCAGATGCAATAGACTGAATGGCCTCCTTCAGTCTTTTTTCCTCCCTGTCAATTACTTCAGTTTTAGACCTCTTGATTGAGCTGTCAATCACCAGATAAACACATATTGTTGTTGTTAACTTCTTCATATGTGTCACTTGTGGCAGAAACTGCCTCTCACAGGTTGGTCTCTTCAACCACCAGCAAAAAATGTACCATATAAAGCTACACCATCTCCAATGAATCTGATTTGCTGCATGTGGAAGGATGCCAACAATATTGTTGCTGTTGCTAATCAAATCCTTAGGATGAAGTCAGTTTCAGAACTGTCACAAAGGCATTCTAACTCCGTCAGCATGTAACTTTTATATCATACCAAGCCAAATTCCTTTCAACAGTTATAGCCTTCCTGGGTAGCCTTTGTGTACAGCCCTTTACGTTTCAAAACACCTTCAACTTTAGAGACACCTAACCACCTTAAAATTGTCACACCTGTCTTGTGTCTCTGTTAAGTTAAATGATTAATAATTGACAAAATGGTGTTTCAGCTACATACCCACTTGCACCTACAACCTCTCAAGGCCTTGTAACAAGGTCTTTCCACATCATCAACAGAGATCAAAATTGTAACTTATTAACACTACTTGCACTGCTTCAGGTTAGCCTGTATCTAAAGGGGAGGTGGATTGTGGCTGGAGCATGTGCTGGGAGGCAAATCTGACCTAGAGAAGAATGGCCCACAGCATGTGAGACTGCGGGCTCCAAGGTTTTTGGATGTTGCACTGGAGGTCTCTGTGGAGGAAATGGACAGGAGGACAGATTTCCTGTATCCATAGGAGGCCAGGAGACCCTCTGGACACATGATCAAAGAGCAATGAAAGTTAATTCCAGGAGTCAAGCCCTGAGAATCGGAATGCACCTCTTACTTTCTCCCCCAACTCCCCTCACACAACATCATCCATGTGCCTTTTTCCTTTCGGATACCCACAAAATGCAACCTGACCAAGTAATGGGGGAACACCAAGAAGAGAGTGATAATGAAGACATCACTTAATTTGACACTCACAGCACCATATGAGGTCATTGTGTTTGGTGCACTCCCTGCATCAGAATCTCCAACCATTTATCCTCAAAAGGAACACTTTATCCCCATTTCTCCCACTGTTATTGTGAATAATTAGCCACTTTTCTTCTAACATCGCAGCCTCCATTTTAATAGAAAGCTGCAGTTGTTGAAAAGCTGCAGTCCTGCCATATTTTGCAACCCAGCCAACCATGCTATAGACCAGGCTTCCTGGATATGCTTTTCATCTGCAGGGAGCTCGTTCAAATTAGTGAGAGGAACCAACATTGCTAAATACAGCATGACACGCCCTCCAACCTGCCAGTAAATTATGCCTGGCCGTGGACCAGCTTAACCCTGATTTTGCCGTTCTGCTAAATTAGAGCTTGTATGCCTTCATATTTCCAATAATCTATCATCATTATACTGGTTAATACCAGGTTTATTTGCACTATGACGCCTTCATTGCAAGTTTGATACTGTGTTTACATTTTTGTCTAAAGCAGTGATGTGGAAATCACTCTGTACTGTAATTATCAAAAATTTCATAATCTGGGATGATGAGGCTTTGGAAAAGAAACTCCCATGCCTATAATTAAAGCAGTATTCTTTTTCTTTTTATGCCAAACTATTATTTTACTATTATTATGGTGCTTTAAGGTCATGTAGGGCTATAAATATAGTAGGATTAGGTGAAAAAATTATCTGGATTTTTGAATATTGGTCACCTAGGTTACTTAATTTTTTAAAAAATTCATTCATGTGATGTTGGCTTCGCTGCCTGGGCCAGCATTTATTGTTCATCCCTTGTTGCCCTTGAGAAGGTGGTGGTGAGCTTCCTTCTTGAACCGCTGAAGTCCATGTGGTGTAGATACATCCACAGTGCTGTTGGGAAGGGAGTTCCAGGATTTTGACCCAGCGAAGGTGAAGGAGCAGCGATATATTTCCAAGTCAGGATGATGAGTGACTTGGAGGGGAACTTCCAGGTAGTGGTGTTCCCATCTATCTGCTGCCCTTGTCCTTCTAGGTGGTAGTGGTCGTGGGTTTGGAAGGTGCTGTCGAAGGAGCATTGGTGAGTTTCTGCAGTGCATCTTGTAGATGGTACACACTGTTGCTACTGTGTGTCGTTGGTGGAGGGATTGAATATTCGTGGAAGTGGTGCTGATCAAGTGGGCTGCTTTTTCCTGGATGATGTCAAGCTTCTTGCGTACTGAGGGAGCAGCATTCATCCAGGCAAGTGAGGAGTATTCCATCACACTCCTGACTTGTGCCTTGTGAATGGTGGACAAGCTTTGGGGATTCAGGAAGTGAGTTACTCCTAGCCTCTGACTTGCTCTTGTAGCCACAGTATTTATAAAGCTAGTCCAGTTCAGTTTCTGATCAATGGTAACCCCAAGGCTGTTGATAGTGGGGGATTCAGTGATGGTAATGCCATTGAACATCAGGGCGATGGTTGCACTCTCTCTTGTTGAAGAAAGTAATTGCCTGGCACTTGTGTGGCGCATATGTTACTTGCCACTTGTCAGCCCAAGCCTGGATATTGTCCAAGTCTTGCTGTATTTGGTCTTGGACTGCTTCAGTATTTGAAAAGTCAAAAATTGTGCTGAACATTGTGCAATCATCAGCGAATCCCCACTCCTGACCTTATGATGGAAGGAAAGTCATTGATGAAGCAGCTGAAGAAGGTTGGGCTGAGGACATCATCTTGAGGAACTCCTGCAGTGATATCCTGGAGCTGAGATGACTGACCTCCAACAATCACAACCAACTTCGTTTGTGCCTGTTATGACTTCAACCAGCGGAAAGTTTTTCACCTGATTCCCATTGACTCCATTTTTGCTAGGGCTCCTTGAAGCCACACTCAGTCAACTGCAGCCTTGATGTCAAGGGCAGTCACTCTCACCTCACCTCGGGAGTTCAGCTCTTTTGTCCATGTTTGAACCAAGGCTGTAATGAAGTCAGGAGCTGAGTGGCCCTGACAAAACGCAAACAGGGTGTCAGTGAACAGGTTATTGCTAAGAAAGTGCCGCTTGATACACTGTTGATGACCCCCTTCCCTTACTTTACTGATGATCGAGAGTAGATTGATGGGGCGGTAATTGGCCAGGTTGAATTTGTTCTGCTTTTTGTGTACAGGACATACCTGGGCAAGTTTCCACATAGCCGGGTAGATGCCAGTGTTGTAGCTGTACTGGAACAGCTTGGCTAGGGGTGTGGCAAGTTCTGGAGCACAAGTCTTCAGCACTATTGCTGGAACATTGTCAGGGCCCATAGCCTTTGCAGTACCCAGTGCCTTCAGCCATTTCTTGATATCACATGGAGTGAATCAATTTGGCTGAAGTTTGGCATCTTTGATGCGGGGGACCTCCGGAGAAGGCTGAGATGGATCATCCACTCAGCACTTCTGGCTGAAGATTGTAGCAAATGCTCCAGCCTTATCTTTTGCACTGATGTGCTGGGCTCCTCCATCATTGAGGATGCGGATATTTGTGGAGCCTCCTCCTCCAGTGAGTTGTGTAATTGTCCACCACCATTCACAACTGAATGTGGCAGGGCTGCGGAGCTTACATCTGATCAGTTGGTTGTGAGATAGCTTAGCCCTGTCTATCACTTGCTGCTTATGCTGTTTGGCATGCAAGTAGTCCTGTGTTATGGCTTCACTGGTTGACACCTCATTTTTAGGTCTGCCTGGTGCTGTTCCTGGCATGCCCTCCTGCACTCTTCATTGAACCAGATTTGATCTCTTGGATTGGTGGTAATGGTAGAGTGGGGTATATGCCAGGTTATGAGGTTACAGATTGTGTTCGAGTACAGTTCTGCTCCTGCTGATGGCACACAGCACCTCATGGATGCCTAGTCTTGAGTTGCTAGATCCATTCGAAATTTATCCCATTTGGCACAGTGGTTGTGCTACACAAGACGATAGAGGATATCCTCAATGTGAAGGCAGAACAATGACTGTGTAGTGGTCACTCCTGCCAATACTGTCATGGACAGATGCATCTGCAGCAGGCACTTTGGTGAGGATGAAGTCAAACATGTTTTTCCTTCTTGTTGGTTCCCTCACCACCTGCCACAGACCCAGTCTAGCAGTTATGTCCTTTAGGACTCAGCCAGCTTGGTCAGTAGTGGGGCTACCAAGCCACTCTTGATGATGGACATTGAAGTCCCCACCCAGGGTACATTTTGCACCCTTGCCACCTTCAATGCTTCCTCCAAGTGGTGTTTGACATAGAGGAGCACTAACTCATCAGCTGAGGTACCTGGTAATCAGCAGGAGGTTTCCATGCCTAGGTTTAACCTGATGCCATGAGACATCATGGTGCCCGGAGTCGATGTTGAGGACTCCCAGAGCTCTGCTGGATCTGTCCTGTGGTGGGACAGGGTATACTCAGGGTTGGTGAATGTGGTGTTTGGGACATTATCTGTAACATAAGTTTCCTTGAGGATGAGTATGTCAGGCTGTTGCTTCACTGATCTGTAAGACAGCTCTCCCAATTTTGGCACTCGTCCCTAAATGTTAGTCAGGAAGACTTTGGAGAGTCAACAGGTCTAAGATTGCCATTGTAAGCACTCTGAAAAGGACAACATGAACAAGTAACAGATGGTCCTTGTGGGGGTGGGGTGGGGAGAGGGGAAGTTGGTGGGGGCAAAAAAAGATTGAAAATGGGATAAAAAGGGGATAAAACAATAAATAAAAATAAGTTGATAATAAAAAAAATGAATTTTGAAAGAAGAGATAAAAAAGGGATGAAGATGGAGGAGAGAGTTCATGATCTGAAGTTGCTGAACTAAGTCCAGAAGGCTGTAAAGTGCCTAATTGGAAGATGAGGTGCTGTTCCACCAGTTTGCGCTGGGCTTCACTGGAACATTGCAGCAGGCCAAGGATGGACATGTGGTCTTGAGAGCACGATGGTGTGTTGAAATGGCAAGCAACAGGAAGGTCTGGATCAAGCTTGTGGACAGACCAAAGGTGTCCCGCAAAGCGGTCACCAGGTCTGCATTTGGTCTCACCAATGTAGAGGAGACTGCATTGGGAGCAGCGAATGCAGTAGCCCAAATTGAAGCAGGTGCAAGTAAAGTGCTGCTTCACCTGCAAGGAGTGTTTGGGCCCTTGGAGGGTGAGGAGGGAGGAGGTAAAGGGGCAGGTGTTGCACCTTCTGTGTTTGCATGGGAAGGTGCCGTGGGAAGGGGATGAGGTGTTGGGGATGATGGAGGAGTGGACCAAGGTGTTCCGGAGGGAATGGTTCTTATGGAATGCTGACAGTGAGGTTGAGGGAAAGATGTGTTTGATGGTAGCATCATGCTAGAGTTGGAGGAAATGGCGGAGGATGATCCTTTGAATGCGGAGACTGGTGGGGTGAAAAGTGAGGACAAGGGGGACCCAATCATAGTTCTGAGAGGGAGAGGAAGATGTGAGGGCAGATGCAGGGGAAATGGGTCAGACACGGTTCAGGACCCTGTCAACCACAGTGGGTGGGAAACCTTGGTTAAGGAAGAAGGAAAGTGACATCATCAGAACAGATGTGATGGAGGCAAAGAAACTGAGAGAATGGGATGGAGTCCTCACACCCTACTTCCTGTAAGGACTCCATCCCATTCTCACACACATATCCTTACATGTCCATATGGCCTCACATGTCCTCTGGAGACTGCCTCCTCAGCCCTCACCATCTCGAGGCCACTTGCACAGATCTACATGCTCCCCCACACACACACTGGGTTACCCACCTTCCCCAGTACAGCCCTCATCCTGCAACCTCTTCACTTGCATGAGGCCACTTCTCCCCCTTCGCCAAGCAAGACCTTGCCCTGCAGTCATTGAAAAACCACCCACATATGGCTGATCTGGTAGGTAGAGACCTGCTGTGAGCCCCCCCTAAAAGTGATGTGGCATTGTCTGTGAAGCCTAGCGCTGATGAGTGCAAGTGCTGACCGAAGTTTTCCATCGAAGTGAACAGGCAATCCAGCGGTGGTGAGGGTGGTGATGGTGGGAGGGGTGGGGGGGGGGGGGCGATTCCAACAGGCAGTCCTAATAATGATACGCTGATGTATTACAGTGTGGTTCCTGATGTCTGATGGCGGAGAACGCAGCCCAACATTGGCGGATTGAGAGGACGATCACGAAATAATTTCACGCCATCGTGAAACCAATTGCACCACATTGTCCGCTCATGCCACCAAACACACACGATGCCAATGGGCACTGGAAATCCCGGCCCAAGTTTCACTATAGGAGGTCCATTATTTACATCACCAGATCTTTTCTCAGCTGCCTAGTATCTTTAATCTTGGTATCCACAAAGAGTAATTCCACTGCCCAGATGCTAAAAACAGGAAAATGCATGTTTAATTTTCACTGCCTTGGCATGAATAAAATAGACGTGCAAACCAAGGGATTTGATAACTATTCATTTGTATGTCCTATGCAGAGCTATCCTCACTCTTGTATCCTGTGTCAATTACTACATGTAGAACAATTTATTTTGAAGAATCTATGGTTATATTTGACAAAAGAAATTGATATGTGGCAAGAGAAATGTATACTATGGGTAAATTGTAGTATATGGGGAAAAATACAAAGAAGTACTTGTGCGAACGGAAATTAATTTTCAGTCGAGGCCAGAACCTGTTACTTCTATAATAAAAGCAAAATACTGCAACTGCTGGAAATCTGAAACAAAAACAGAAAATGCTGGAAAAACTAAGCAGGTCTAGCAGCATATGTGGAGAGAGAAACAGAGTTAATGTTTTGAGTCTGTTTGACCCTTCCTCAGCTCTGAAGAGGGGTCACACAGACTCGAAACCTTAACTCTGCTTCTCTCTCCATAGATGCTGCTAAACCTGTTACTTCTATCTGTGAATTGCTGAAAAAAGTGACATGTCAAAGCTTTTCATCTTGCGGTCACTCTTTGCAAGAATACAAATATAAGGGGAAAACAATAATTTATACTGCCTATTTCCGATATGCGAAAGCTGGGAATACCACCAAGCCACTCACCATCCTGACTTGGAAATATATTGCCGTTCCTTCACTGTCGCTCAGTGAAAATCCTGGAACTCCCTCCCTAAAAGCATAATGGGTGTACCTACACCACAGGGACTGCAGCAGTTCAAGAAGGCAGCTCACCACCACCTTCTCAAGGGCTATTAGGGGTGGGCAATAAATGCTGGCCCAGCCAGTGATGCCCACATCCCGTAAATGAATTTAAAAAAAACCTTTGCTATATTTAAATCCACAACTACATGTAATAATTTCCTTACATGTCTTAATGGCTCCATCCTGTGCTCAAATTCACCTTTGAAATGGAGCAGTCAAACAAACTCACCTCCCTTGATGTACTAATTGAGAAATCTGCCAGAGCATTCTCCATCATGAGCTAGTGCAAGCCTACATACACTGCTCAATATACGTGTTACGATTCCTACAGTTCCACATGCTGATGTGGGATATGCCCACAGGTACCACCTGTACCTTTCTTGGCATTCTGCCAAGAAGGGATCTTTAAGGCACTCCTCACTGTGTCACTATTGTGCATATTAGGTTAGGTTGTCCTTGATTAGGATCAAGAGAAATTGCTGGCGACAAGGCTGTTTCTAAACTTTAACTTTAATTAAACATCCTTTTGTCTTATCGGCAACCTTGTAAATGGGGCCTGAGCCATTTGCTCACCATGCAAGCCTGATGTGGGATAATGGCTACCCTGATCAGCTCATTTCATGCTGTATATCATGCAAACTCATGAACGGGCCTAAGGCCGTCACTTTCGGCCCTGAAAAGTGCCCAGTCTCCCTCAGATTACCCTGGAAGGGCAAGGTATCTCAAAAATTTGAGCAACTGGTGAAGCTAGCTACTTCATACTGCTACTGTGCAGTAGCAGCACATGTGGTATTCGCCACTAACATGATGCTGTCTTCAAGCCAAAAAGATATTCTGCCTATCACACAAATGAGTAATATGATATGTGAATTTCAGTGTCAGTGTGATGCTAGGTACGTAGGCCATACGTCTCAAAGACTGGCAGGTAGTATCAAACAGCATGTCCCAGCCACTGTTTGCAACGAACAAGGTACAGATCATACCCAACCAGCACGTGGTTGCAAAACTCAAAACTCAGTGTCCAACATTAGATGTGATCCCGCAATTCGATAACATTTGCTAAATAATCATCAGTGTGCTAAGATTTATGCTGACAGCCAATTTAAGATTGTCACTCAGGGTCTCGGTGTGGCATACTTATGTGTACTGGAAGCTACATATATTAATACACAGAGCCCTGTTCTTTGCTGACAGAAAGAACATGTACACACATTGCCCTGTTTCAGCTAAAAAAAAAATGTGAAAACCATTCGCTGACTCATTCCTCAGGGTAATGCCTTGACCAATCAGAGTCAAGCCATCTGGTTTAAGTTTTAAACATTGCTTGACAGTTTACTGTCAGTCACCATCACTGGTGCATTTTCCATGGCAATGCCCCTACCATTCTGAGTCTACTTATCAACCAATCAGCACTCTCCTCTCATACAGTATAAATTTCGTTTCCCCTTACACTGGTATTCTTGTGAAGTATCTTGATGAGTGCAAGATGAAAAGATTCGACATGTCTCTTTTATAAGCAGTACTCAAATTCTGTACCACCAAACGATTACTTCTATCTGTGTTTTATTTTAAATTTTGGCACCTCCCAAGTCCTTCCCTCCAGTCTTTTGTACTTCCTGCTACCTTGTCATATCAATCCAATTCTACCCTCATGGGCAGTTTGCAGAAAACAGAGAGTAGGAATAAATGGGTCATTTTCAGATTGGCTGGCTGTGACCAGTGGGGTATCACAAGGATCACTGCTTAGGCCCCAATATTCACAATCTATATCAGCGATTTGGATGTGGGGATTAAATGTAATTTGTAGATGACGTAAATCTAGGTAGAAGTGTGAATTGTGAGGAAGATACAAAGAAGCTTCAAGGGTACCTGGAGAGGCTAAGCAAGTGGGCAAAAATTTGGCAGATGGAAAACAATGTGAAGAATGTGAGGTAATCCATTTTGGTAGGACAAACAGGAATATGGAGTATTTCTTAAATTGTGAGAGGCTGGGAAGTGTTGAACTTCAAGGGGATTTACATGTTTTTGTTTATAAGTCACTGAAAACTAACTTACAGGTACACCAAGCAATTAAGAAGGCAAGTGGTATGATGACCATTTTTTTTAAACAAGAGGATTTGAGTATAGGATGAAGATGTCTTACTGCAATTATATACAGCCTTGGTGAGACTCCACCTGGAGTATTGTGTGCAGTTTTGGTCTCCGTACCTAAGGAAAGATATAGTTGCCATAGAGGGAGTACCATGAAGGTTCACCAAACTAATTCCTGGAATTGAAGGATTGTCCAATGAGGAAAGATTAAATAGACTGTAATTTAGAAGAATGAACAGGGATCTCATTCAAACATACAAAATTCTTACAGTGTTCGACAGGGTGGATGCAGAAAGGATGTTTCCCTTGGCTGAGGGTTCTAGAACCAGGGGACGCAGTCTCAGGATAAGGGGAAGGCAATTTAGGACTGAAATGAGAAGTAATTTCTTCACTCAGAGGGTGGTGAATCTTTGGAATTCTCTGAACCAGAGGGCTGTGGAGGCTTAATCACTGAATAAGTGCAAGATTGAGATTGATTGATTTCAACATATTAAAAATCAAGGGATATGGCGATAGTGCAGGAAAGTGGTGTTGAAGTAAAGAAGCAGCCAGGATCTCATTGAATGGCAGAGCAGACTCAAAGTGTTGAATGGCCTACTCCTGCTCCTATTTCTTATGTTCTTATATGATCTTACATCACTGATGGTGTGGACTATTTACATATTTAACATAAACCCTTTACATGTCCCACTCAAACTTGTCTCCTTAGACAATGTGGATGACTCTTAAATGCCTCTGAAATGGCTTAGCAAGCGGCTGTCCTCCTGTCACCGCTGTCTGTTCTTCTGCCTGACCAGCATGAGAGAAAAGGTAGATTAAAGGGTTATGTGCTTCCCATTTTGTCCTTCCAAAGACTTCTGGTGTGAAATTCCATTGGTAAAAACAAAATACTGCGGATGCTGGAAATCTGAAAAAAAAAAACAGAAAATGCTGGAAAAACTCGGCAGGTCTAGCTGCATCTGTGGAGAGAAAGAGTTAAAGTTTCAAGTCTGTATGACCTTTCTTCAGAGCTGAAGAGAGGTGGAAATGTGATTAAATTTATACTGTTTAAGGGGGCTGGAGCAGGTGAAACTGGATAGAAGGCCAGCGATAGGTGCGGAGACACCTTCCTGCCCTCATGCCCTCATGCCCACATATCTATCCTTGGCCTGCTGCAATGTTCCAGTGAAACCCAATGCAAACTGGAGGAACAGCACCTCATCTTCCGATTAGGCACTTTACAGCCTTCTGGACTTAACATTGAGATCAACAACTTCAGACAATGAACTCTCTCCTCTATCCCCACCCTCTTTTTTAATCCCTTTTATCCACATCCATTTTTATTCTTTACCAATTATTTTTATTTTTATTCATTTATCCAGGGTTTTATCCCCTTTTATATCCACCCCATCCCCAAAAGGGCCATCATTTACTTGTTCCATGTTGCTTTCTCACACAATGCTACCCTTGTTCTGCTATTATCACATTCTGCTTTCTTACCTTTATGCCACGAGCAGCACCTTATTTAGCACTTACTACTACCATTAACACTCCCTTTGTCCTCTGGTTCATGACAGTTTCATCAATCTCTCCTTTGTCCCCACCTATCGCTGGCCTTCTACCCAGCTTCACCTGCTCCACCACCCCCCTTAAACAGCATAAACTACATCACATTTCCATTTCTCTTTAGTCCTCAAGAAGGGTCATACGGACCCGAAACATTAACTCTGTTTCTCTCTCTACGAATGCTGCTAGACCTGCTGAGTGAAACTCCATGGGGCTGGATTTTCAGCTCCGTGAGCAGGCACACACCCAACACGCGCAAGTGTGAAATAGCGTGTGATCACGTCCGGCGAGCGTCCCGACGTCATCACACATTCACTTGATATTTTGGTTGGCGGGCACGCATGGGAGTTGGCAATGCACCCACAATTGAGAGGGCTGTTAAGCCCATTAATAAATTAGCTGAAGTTAATTTTTCCCTGCCTGTCCAACCTTACGGTTGGAAGGCGGGCGAAAGGCCAAGTGACCTTTGGATTTTTGAGGACACCTCATCCATGGGTGGGATGAGGTTTCCGATGTTAATTAAAAACAAAATAAAAATTTTAATATCTCATTTTAACATGTCCCTACCCAAAAGCTCTGTTCCCTAGCCACCGACACCATCTCTCTCCCTGGCAAATGTCTGATGCTTAACCAGATCGTTCTCAACCTTAGTGTTGGATTTGATCATAAGATGAGCTTCCAACCACATACCCACTCCATCACCAGGACAACCTACTTCCTTATCGGTAACATTGCCTTTCTCCACCCTGCTTCTGCTCATCTACTACTGAAACCCTCATTCATATCCTTGTTACCTCTGGACTTGC
The DNA here is from genome assembly GCF_017639515.1 of Carcharodon carcharias. Lineage (NCBI taxonomy): Eukaryota > Metazoa > Chordata > Chondrichthyes > Lamniformes > Lamnidae > Carcharodon > Carcharodon carcharias. The sequence goes on along the minus strand of NC_054477.1, from coordinate 44,080,865 downwards.
CAATACCAATACTTTGCACCCATGTTTACCCTCTGTAAATTTGAGCTAACTCAAAATTCTGCTGCCATATCCTCCCTCAGGCCAAGTCCCATTCACTTATCACCCCTTGTACTTGGTGATCTATATTGGCTACTGGTCCAGTCACGCTTTGATTGTAAAGTTCTCATCTTTCTTTTCAAATTCCTCCACAGCCTCGCCCCTCTTTAACTCTGTAATCTCCTCCAGCTCTACACCCCTCTGAATTCTCTGCATTCCTCCAATTCTGGCTTCTTGCGCATGCCTTATTTTAATTACTTCATGATTGACAGTCATGCCTAGGCTGTGAGCTCTGGAATACCCACCCTAAAACCTTTCGACTCTCTACCTCTCTCCTTCTCTAAGCTACTCCTTAAAACCTAACTCTTTTTACCTGTTTCAACTGCCTTATGAGGATATCAAATTTTGATACTGGTCCTGTGAAGTGTCATTGGGATGTTTTATTCTGTTAACAGTGCGAAATGAATGAAATTCCCTCGACAGCACCTTCCAAACCCACAATCTCTGCCACCTAGAAGGATAAGGGCAACTGATGAATGGGAGCGCCACCACCTGCAAGTTCCCATCCAAGCCACACACCATCCTGACTTGAAATTGTATCACCCTTACTTCACTGTTGCTGGGTCCAAATCCTGGAACTCCCTTCCTAACAGCACTGTGGGTGTACTTACAACAGATGGTTCAAGAAGGCGGTTCACCAGCACCTTCTCAAGAGCAATTAGGGATAGGCAATAAATAGCCAGCAACACCGCATCCCATGAAAGGATAATAACATTAAATTGTTATTTTTGTTGTTTGTTGTACTTTTGAGGCCATTTCCTCTGTGACATGGATGCCTGAGTTCATACCTTAGCCCATGTGCTATTGAAACTCTTATCCATATCTTTTTCACCTCCAGACTTGACTGTTTGAATGCACTCCTGGCCAAACTTTCATCCCCTACCCTCCATAAACTTTAATTCTTTCAAATCTCTTCTGGCCATATTCCAGACCATGCCATACTCACCATCACCTCTTTCTTTTCCTTAAATTCCATTTGTGGCCTCGCATGTCACTACCTCTGTGACCTTCTCTAGCTCTACAATCCCTCTTGAGTGCTCTGTCCCTCGAACTCTGACCTTCTATGCATTCCCACCCTCTCTTCCCACCTTTAGCAGCTGTGCCTTCAGTCACCTAGGCTCCACACTCCTGGAATTTCCTTTCTAATGCCTCTGCCTCCGCACCTCACTCTCCCCTTCTAGGGCCCTAATTAAAACCCTCCACAAATTCCAATTAAGTTTTTAGTCATCCCTCCTAATATCCCTCTCTTTGGCTCAGCATCAATTTATTTATGATTATATCTCTGTGGCTCATTTAGGCAAATTTTCTATGGTAAAATATGAATATAATTTGTTGTTTTAGTCTGAAATTTGACCGCTCTACATTGTGTCTCTGAATGCACCAGCCCCTGAGGCATCCTGCTCAATACATCATCCGACTCGTTTACTATCTTTCAGCCATTCCCAGGATTTTCTCTGAATTCCCATGGCCTTGAGTTTAATTAATAGCTGTTTGCATGGAACATTATGAAGAGCCTTTAGAAGTCTAGGTGAAACACATTATCAGACTTAACTAGGCTACTTTTTTTATTCTTTCATGTGATATGGGCATCATTGACTTGGCTGGCATTTATTGCCTATCCCTAATTGTCCTTGAGAAGGTGATGGTGAGCCCCTTTTTGAACTGCTGCGGTTCATGTGGTGTAGGTACACCCACAGTGCTGTTTAGAAGGGAGTTCCAGGATTTTGACCCAGTGACAGTGAAGGAACTGTGATATAGTTCCAAGTCAGGATGGTGTGTGCCATGGAGCGGCACTTGCAGGTGCACCCTTGTCCTCCTGGGTGGTAGAGGTTCTGGGATTGGAAGGTGCTGTCGAAGGAGCCTTGATGAGTTCCTGTAGTGCATCTTGTAGATAGTATACACTGCTGCCACTCTCCATCAGTGTCGAAGGAGTGAATGTTTGTTGAAGCTGATGGATGGGGGGTAATCAAATGGGCTGCTTTGTTCTGGATGGTGTCAAGCTTCTTGAGTGTTGTTGGAATGGCACTCATTCAGGCAAGTGGAGAGTATTCTATCACAGTCTTGACTTGTGACTTGTAAATGGTGGACAGGCTTGGGGGGTCAGGTGAGTTACTCAGCAGAAAATTCCCAGCCTTTAACCTGCTCTTGTAGCCACAGTATTTATATGGCTGGTCCAGTAGTTCATCTTTTGGTCAATGGTAACGCCAGGATGTTGACAGTGGGAGATTCAGTGATGGTAATGCCACTGAATGTCAAGGAGAGATGGTTGGATTCTCTCTTGTTGGAGATGGACATTGCCTGGAACTTGTGTGCCACTTATCAGACCAAGCCTGGATATTGTCCAGGTCTTGCTGCATTTGAACATGGACTGCTTCAGTATCTGAGGAGTCACGAATGCTGCTGGAACATTGTGCAATCATCAGCGAACATCCTTACTTCTGACCTTAAGTTGGAGGGAAGGTCATTGATGAAACAATTGAAGATGGTTGGGCCTTGGACACTACCCTGAAGAATTCCTGCATTCATATCCTGGGACTGAGATGACTGACCTCCAACAACAACAAATATCTTCCTTGGTGCTAAGTATGACCCAACCATTGACTCCAGTTTTGCTAGGGGTCCTTAATGCCATACTCGGTCAAATGACACCTTGGTGTCAAGGGGAGTAAGTCTCACTTCCTCTTGAGTTCAGCTTTTTTGTCTAGGTATAGACCAGGGGCATTATGAAGTCAGGAGTTGAGTGGCCCTGGCAGAACCCAAATGAGCATCAGTGAGCAGGGTTTTTTTATTTATTTGCCCTTGAGAAGGCTGCCTTCTTGAACTGCTGCAGTCCATGAGGTGCAAGTACATCCACAATACTGTTAGGGAGGGAGTTCTGGGATTTTGACCCAGCGACAGTGACAGAATGGTGATATATTTCCAAGTCAAGATGGCGAGTGGCTTGGAGGGGAACTTCCAGGAGGTGGTGTTCACATGTATCTGCTGCCCTTGTCCTTCTAGATGGTAGCCGTCATATGTTTGGAAGGTGCTGTGCAAGAAGCCTTGGTGAGTTCCTGCAGTGCATCTTATAGATGGTACACACAGCTGCCACTGTGCAATGGTGGTGGAGGGAATGAATGTTTTTGGAAGTGGTGCTTTGTCCTGAATGAGTAAGTGTTGACTAAGTGCCAATTGATAGCACTGTTGATGACACCTTCCATTGCTTTGCTAATGATCGAGAGAAGACTGAAGGGGCAGTAATTGGCTGGGTTGGATTGTCCTGTTTTTTATGAAGAGGACATATCTGGGCAAGTTTCCACATTGTTGGGTAGATGCTAGTGTTGTAATTGTACTCAAACAGCCAGGCTAGGCACATAGCTAGTTCTGGAGCACAAGTCTTCAGTACTATTGCTGTAATGTTGACAGGGCCTACAGCAGTATCCAGTGCCTTCAGCTGTTTCTTGATATCACTCGGAGTGAGTCAAATTGACTGAAGACTGGTATCTGTGATGCTGGAGACCTCAGGAGGAAGCCGAGATGGATAATGCTTGGCACTTCTGGCTGAAGATGTTTGCAAATGCTTCAGCCTTGTTTTTTAAACAGATGTGCTGGGCTCTCCCATCATTGAGGATGGGGATATTTGTGGAGCCTTATTCTCCAGTTGATTGTTTAACTGTCTACCACATTTCACAACTGGATGTGGCAGGACTGCAGAGCTTAGATCTGATCTATTGATTGTGGAATCACTTAGCTCTGTCTACTGCATGCTGCTTCTGTTGTTTGGCATGGAGGTAACCCTGTGTTGTAGCTTCACCAGGTGGACACCTCATTTTTGGGTATGCCTGGTGCTGCTCCTGGCATGCCCTCCTGCAATCTTCATTGAACCAGGATTGATCTCACAGCTTGTTGGTAATGGTAGAGTCGGGATATGCCAGGCCATGAGGTTGCAGATTGTGATTGAATATAATTCTGCTGCTGATGGCCTACAGCGCCTCATGGATACACAGCTTTGAGTTGCTAGATATGTTCGAAATTTATCTCATTTAGCACGGCAAGAGTGCCACACAACATGACTTAGCTTGTAATTTCCACAAAGTGGGGGAGGATCATTGGGCAGATTCTTCCCCATAGCCTATGCTTACTTCTGTTAGTGGTTGGATGAATGATCCTCAACTTTATTTCTGATAATCAATTCTATTATTCCATGTTTAATTTAAATAAGACTAATAAATCTGCAGTTGCCTGTGTCTGTTTTGTCACCAATTTTGACTGTGGGCACCATATTAACTTGTTTTCAGGCTCCTTGTATCTCCCCATTGTTCATTGACTCCCTTAAAATGATTATCAGAACCTCACAGATCTTCAGTCCAGTCTCTTTTTAGTTGTTTTCAGCCCATTTTGCTAGCATTGAACTTCCATCATATTTATAATAAGGTCATTATTTTTACTTGGGTAGTCTTGGTCTGGAGAGGAAACATTGTTCATAACTTACCTTTTGAATACATTGTAGCTGTATTCTTTCAGAATATCGACTGTTATGTCTCAGGTATACAAACAGTCCTTTGGTAGTACAGAACTTGAGAATTGCTGAAAAAAGAGACTTTTTTCTGGAAGCTTTTCATCTTGCACTCATCAGGCCATTTCGCAAGAATAAAAATCCAATGGAGTCAATAAATTTATGCTCAATGAGAAGAGAGTGCTGATTGGTTGGCAAGTGGACACTGATTGGTAGCGGCGTTGCCATGGAAAATGCGCCAGTTGATGGTGAACAACAGTTAAGTGCCAAGCATTGTTTGAAATGTAAACCAGGCAGTTTGGTCAAGGCATTGCCAACTAAAGGGAACTGTTTTAAAAGTAGGTGTCTCCCTTTTAGGACAGAGATGAGGAGAAACGTTTTCTCTCAGAGAACCATGTGACTTTGGAACTCTCTGCTTCAGAGGACAGTGGAGGCGGGGTCATTGAATATTTTTAAGGCGGCAGTAAATAGATTCTTCACAAAAACAAAAATACCTGGAAAAACTCAGCAAGTCTGGCAGCATCTGCGGAAAGGAACACAGTTAACATTTCGAGTCCAAATGACTCTTCAACAGAACTAAGTAAAAATAGAAGAGAGGTGAAATATAAGCTGGTTTAAGGGGGTGGGGGGGGTGCTGGGACAAGTAGAGCCAGTGATAGTTGGAGATAATCAAAAGATGTCACAGACAAAAGGACAAAGAGGTGTTGAAGGTGGTGATATTTATCTAAGGAATGTGCTAATTAAGGGTAGAAAGCAGGACAAGCAAGGTACAGATAGCCCTAGTGGGCATGGGGTGGGGGGAAGGAATCGAAAAAAGGCTAAAAGGTAGAGATAAAACAATGGATAGAAATACATTTCAAAATAATGGAAATAGGTGGAAAAAAAAATCTATATAAATTATTGGAAAAAAAAAGAGGGGGATCGGAAAGAGGGTGGGGATGGAGGAGAGAGTTCATGATCTAAAATTGTTGAACTCAGTATTCAGTCCGGAAGGCTGTAAAGTGCCTAGTCAGAAGATGAGGTCCTGTTCCTCCAGTTTGTGTTGAGCTTCACTGGAACAATGCAGCAGGCCAAGGACGGACATGTGGGCATGACAGCAGGGTGGAGTGTTGAAATGGCAAGCGACAGGGAGGTCTGGGTCATGCTTGCGGACAGACCAAAGGTGTTCTGCAAATCGGTCACCTAGTCTGCGTTTGGTCACTCCAACGTAGAGGAAACTGCATTGGGAACAACGAATGCAGTAGACTAAATTGAGGGAAGTGCAAGTGAAATGCTGCTTTACTTGAAAGGAGTGTTTGGGCCCTTGGACAGTGAGGAGAGGGGAAGTGAAGGGGCAGGTGTTGCACCTTCTGCGGTTGCATGGGAAGGTGCCATGGGAAGGGGTTGAGGTATAGGGGGTGATGGAGGAGTGGACCAGGATGTCCCAGAGGGAACGATACCTGTGAAATGCCGCCGGGGATTGAAAGGAAGCTGCATTTGGTGGTGGCATCATGCTGGAGTTGGTGGAAATGGTGGAGGATGATCCTTTGAATGCGGAGGCTGGTGAGGTGATAAGTGAGGACAAGGGGGACCCTATCATGTTTCTGGGAGGGAGAGAAAGGTGTGAGGGCGAATGCACGGGAGATGGGCCGGACACGGTTGAGGGCCCTGTCAACCACCGTGGGTGGAAAACTTCAGTTAAGGAAGAAGGAATACATGTCAGAGGAACTGTTTTTGAAAGTGGCATCATCAGAACAGATGCGACGGAGGCGAAGGAACTGACAGAATGGGATGGAGTCCTTACAGAAAGCGGGGTGTGAGGAGCTGTAGTCGAGGTAGCTGTGGGACTCGGTAGGCTTGTAATGCATATTAGTGGACAGTATATCACCAGAAATTGAGACAGAGAGGTCAAGGAAGGGAAGGGAAGTGTCAGAGATGGACCACGTGAAAATGATGGAGGGGTGGAAATTGGAAGCAAAATTAATAAATTTTTCCAGGTCCAGATGAGAGCATGAAGCAGCACCGAAGTAATCATCGATGTACTGGAGAAAGAGTTGTGGGAGGGGGCCGGAGTAGGACTGGAACAAGGAATGTTCCACATACCACATAAAGAGACAGGCATAGCTGGGGCCCATGCGGGTACCCATACCACACTTTTTATTCGGAGCAAGTGAGAGGAGTTGAAGGAGAAATTGTTCAGCGTGAGAACAAGTTCAGCCAGACGGAGGAGAGTAGTGGTGGATGGGGATTGTAAATAGATTCTTGTTAGGCAAAGGAATCAAAGGTTATCGGGAGTAGATGAGAATGTGGAATTCAAAACACAAACAGATTAGCCATGATCTTATTGAATGGTGAAGCAAGCTCGAGGGGGCAAATGGCCTACTTCTGCTACTATTTCATATGTTTGTATGTTCATGTAAAAAGCTTCGACAAAAATGTCTTTTTTTAGCAATAGTGACTATTTTATGTTCATCCTCAGTTTCAAGCCTGTTTGCATCTTCACTCACTGACATCTAGCATGTCATTACATCAGCTCAGTAATGAGCAATTGTTTTAATCATCATGCTTAACCTAAGTTTTTCCTGTCAGTCTTTGGTTTAATTTTAGCCTGGCTAGATCTCCCCTCATCCCATTGAAGTTAACCCTCTTCAAATTTAGAAGTTCTACTGCAGATTGTTCCTTGTTCTCCATTATTAATCTAAATCTTACAATACAATCTTATTCAACTGTTTCCCCACAAACACTTGTTCCACTTAGCCCACCTCATTCCCCAGCACCGGAACCAGCAACGCCTCCTTCCTAGTTGGACTCAGAAAAAACTGCTTACAGAAGTTCTTCTGAACACATTTCAAAAATTCCTCCTCCTCTTTACCCTTTACTCTAAAACTATTCCAATCAATATTTGGGTAATTAAAGACCCCCAGTATCACTTGCACTTCCGTGATTTCAAGCAGCCCGCTTGATTGACACCCTGTCCGCTCCCTCCACTTAATGGCCACTTAAGGACCTTTTCCTGTCCAGCCTCAGTTTTTAGGCTAGCGAGTGGATGACAGCTCGGGGGGAAGGATGTTTCCCCTGGCTGGGGATTCTCGAACCAGTAGACACAGTCTCAGAATAGGGATAGGCCATTTAGGACTGAGATGAGGAGGATTTTCTTCTCTCAGAAGGTGGTGAATCTTTGGAATTCACTACCCCAGAAGGCTCTGGAGGCTCAGTCATTGAATATGTACAAGACAGAGGTCAATAGATTTCTAAATATTAAAATATTATGGGTTAATGGGGATAATGGGGAAATGGTGTTGAGATATAAGATTAGCAATGATCTAGTTGAATGGTGGAGCAGGCTTGAGGGGCCAAAAATCTTACCCCTGCTCTGATTTCCTATGTTCCTATCCTGCTCAGGCAGCAATCTCCAATTGTAATTAAGCTTAAGAAATCTGAATATTTAGATACTGCAACTGAATCACAAACAATGCTAGAGTTCCAGCCAGCAGCTGTCCATCATTGAACATTTAACATATGTTGCTCCTCAGCTATGTGTTGTGGTGCATCCTGTGCTTGCTGCTCAATCCCCATCCTGCAAGATCACAGATATGCAATAAAATTTAGAGTAACTCTTTCAAATACAAACACATTTCCATCTGTTCCTAGTCAGATGAAGTTACATTGCTTCCCATTGTGAGATTTGAATTCTTGATCTTGGGGTTACAAACCCAGTACCATAACCACTTGGCTATTTAGGCCAAGCATAAAATTTAGAGTAGAGGAACATCAGAAAAGGAGTAAGTCATTTAGCCCTTGAGCCTGTTCGCCATTCAATGAGATCATAGCTGATCTTTTATCTAACTCCATACACCTGTCATTGACCCATGTCCCTTAATATCTTTCAGTCTCAGGTTTAAAATGTAGTGCAATTGATTTAACAACATGTGTCATTTGTGAAAGTGAGTTCCAAATTTCTATCATTCTTTGTATGTAAATATGTTTCCTAATTTCACTACTAAATGGCCTCACTCTAATTTTTAGTTTAAGCTGCCTACTCTCCAAACAGGGGAAATAGTTTTTCTCTGTCTACCCTATCTGTTCCCTTTAATATTTTGAAATGTAAATATGTATGTAAATATGTTTCCTAATTTCACTACTAAATGGCCTCACCCTAATTTTTAGTTTAAGCTGCCTACTTTCCAAACAGGGGAAATAGTTTTTCTCTGTCTACCCTATCTGTTCCCTTTAATATTTTGAAAACTTAAATTAAATCACCTCTTAACCTACTAAATTTCAGGTAAAACTAGGGAACCCTAGTTTGTGTAATCTCTCTTTATCATTTAATCCTAGGAGTCCAGGTATCACCTATGGCGAACATATCCTTCCTAAGGTGTGGTGTCCAGGTGGCTCACAGTGCTCTAGGTGAAATGAACCAGTGCTTTGTGTAGCTGAATATGCCAGATTCTGAATATAGCACCTTTATACTCTCACCCTCTAAAAATAAAGGCCAGCAGTTCATTAATGTTAAGATCAGTTTCTGCACCTGTTAATGATAAATGAATGATCTATGTACCAAGTTTGTTTAGGCCTCCACTGTTTCTATCATTTCACCATTTAGAATGGACCTGCTTGACCCTACTTAGGTCCAAAGTGAATGATCTCATATTCGTCTATATTAAAATACATTTGCTGGAGTTTTCCTCATTGACTTAATCGATCAATATCTCTTTGTAATTTTATCATTTCATTTACGCTAGTTACAATGCCACCAGAAAAAAAATGTCTTAAATGGAGAGTTTTGAGGCTGGGGACCTCATTTCCAAGGTTGAGGCAGTATTTACCTCTTGAAGGAGGCACTTGTAGAGATTATTTTTCTGATGACTCTGTTGTCTAAATCAAAAAGGTCCAGCACCTCAGTATCTACAACCATGGGAGGGAACCAAAATTGGATGCCGTGTTCTAGATGTGGACTAAAGCCTTCTACAAAGTAAGGATAATTCATGGTTAAATATACTTAAATACAGAGTTTTGAGCTGTTCAGGCTACACAATTGCAGTAATACTGGGCATTCAAATTTTTAGAGCATAAAAAAGTAGAGGGAAATTGTGTACAAACCACAAATACAAGCATTGTTTCAAACTTTGTTAAGCAACATTAGAGGCCACTAAGTGTTGCTGTATAGTATTGTTCTTTGTTAACATATAAGAGTCATTCCATTGTGATCAGAATTAGTTACTACACATCTTTAGTGTTGATTTTATACCAGATATTTTTGTGCAATGTACTGAAGTTGAAAGATTGTATTGTGGAAGTAGTTACATTAAAGTATTCTCCCTTCTATATCTATTCATAAAAAGACTTCTGTAGAAGAGATCCTAGCTTTTACTCAGATTAGAAGGGATAAATTAGGGAGCATGTCATCAATATACAGTTCTGATTTAGGTGGCTGAAACCAGTATCTGTTGCATACTGAGCACCTAGAAAATATTCAGCTAATCAGAAAGAGCTATCGTGGGTTTGTAAAGGGTAGGTCATGCCTGATGATTTTTTTAAATTCATTCATGGGACATGGGTTTTGCTGGCTAGGCCATCATTTATTGTCCATCCCTAATTGCCCTTGACAAGGTGGTGGTGAGATGCCTTATTGAACCCATGTGGTGTAGGTACACCCATAGTGCTGTTAGGGAGGGAGTTCCAGGATCTTGACCAAGTGACAGTGAAGGAATGGCGACACATTTCCAAATCAGGATGTTGAGTGGCTTGGGGGGAACTTCCAGCTGGTAGTGTTCCTATGTGTCTGCTGCCCTTCTCCTTCGAGATGATAATGACCGTGGGTTTGGAAGGTGCTGTGTAAGGAGCCTTGGTGAGTTCCTACAATGCATCTTGTAGATGGTACACACTTGTGCATCAGTGGTAGAGGGAGTGAATATTTGTGGATGGGGTGCCAATCAAACTGGCTGCTTTGTCCTGAATGGTGTCAAGCTTCTTGAGCATTGTTGGAGTTGCACTCATCCAGGCAAGTGGAGAGTATTCCATCACACTCCTGACTTGTACCTTGTAGATGGTGGACAGGGTTTGGGGAGTCAGGAGGTAAGTTACTTGCCACAGGATTGCTAGCCCCTTGTACCCACAAAATCTGATTTTTTTTTGAAGAGATGACTGAAGTAGTGGGCCAGGGAAGATCTATGCATATTATTTAGATGAACTTCCAGAAGGCACTTAATAAAGTTCCTCATAACAGACTGTTAGCTAAAGTTGAAGCTTGTGGAATTGAAGGCAAATTATTGACCTGGTTAGGAAATGGGCTGAATGAAAGAAGAAAGAGTGTGGGGATAATGCTTAGGTACTTTAATTGTCAGGGTGTAACTGGTGGTGTCGCACAAGAATCTGTATTGGGTCATCAACAATTCACTGTATTCATTAACAACTTTGATGATGGGACAGAAGGCTACATATCCAAATTTGCTGATAACACAAAGTGGCATTGTAATTAGTGTAGATGGAAGCATAACATGACAAAGAGACATTGATAGATTAAGTGAATGGGCAAACTGTGGCAAATAGACTTCAAATGTGAGGTCATCCACTTTGGCCCTAAAAAGGGTACTTTCTAAATGATGAAAAGCTAGAACACGAAGAAACTTGAAGGTTCAGCTCATGAAAATGTCATGAACAGGTTCAGAAAATAATCAAAAAGGCTAATGGAATGCTAGACTTTATATCTAGAGGAATAGAATTCAAGAGGGTAGACATCGTGCTTCAGCCACACAAAGCCCTGGTTAGAGCACACCTGGAGTTCTGTGAGTAGTCCTGGACCTAACACCCTTTGTATTGGCCTTGGAAGAACTACAATGGAGGCTGAATATGGAGATTGACAGAATACTTGATACAGAAAGTAAATTCCCTATGTTACCATTCTATTTTAAGGACAACGTTGTACTGTAATTTTATCTTAGGTTATCATTAAAAAATAATCTAAGTTATATGTTTCTCACAGAAGAAAGAGGCGGTTATGTAACTTGAGCCCAACAATAAGCTGCAAGAAAGTTGTGGCCCAAATTGGAAGATGATCATTGCATTGTGTGTTTGTAAATCTTAATCTATGTTTTTTTTCTTGTCAAAGTTTTGAATGTTGACTTTAGGGAACAGGTCATTTTCCTGCCCTTAAGCACCCATTGTTAACTTCAAGCCTACTCAGATAAGCATTCAGATATAAAAACAAAAAAACTGCGGAGGCTGGAAATGCAAAACAAAAACAGAATTACCTGGAAAAACTCAGCAGGTCTGGCAGCATCGGCGGAGAAGAAAAGAGTTGACGTTTCGAGTCCTCATGACCCTTCGACAGAACTTGAGTTCGAGTCCAAGAAAGAGTTGAAATATAAGCTGGTTTAAGGTGTGTGGGGGGGGGAGGGGGGCGGAGAGAGAGAGAGAGAGAAGTGGGGGGGGTGTGGTTGTAGGGATAAACAAGCAGTGATAGAAGCAGATCATCAAAAGATGTCAACAACAATAGAACAAAAGAACACATAGGTGTTAAAGTTGGTGATATTATCTAATGTGCTAATTAAGAATGGATGGTAGGGCACTCAAGGTATAGCTCTAGTGGGGGTGGAGGGAGCATAAAAGATTTTAAAATATTTAAAAATAATGGAAATAGGTGGGAAAAGAAAAATCTACTTAATTTATTGGAAAAAAAAGGAAGGGGGAAACAGAAAGGGGGTGGGGATGGAGGAGGGAGCTCAAGACCTAAAGTTGTTGAATTCAATATTCAGTCCGGAAGGTTGTAAAGTGCCTAGTCGGAAGATGAGGTGTTGTTCCTCCAGTTTGCGTTGGGCTTCACTGGAACAATGCAGCAAGCCAAGGACAGACATGTGGGCAAGAGAGCAGGGTGGAGTGTTAAAATGGCAAGCGACAAGGAGGTTTGGGTCATTCTTGCGGACAGACCACAGGTGTTCTGCAAAGCGGTCGCCCAGTTTACATTTGGTCTCTCCAATGTAGAGGAGACCACATTGGGAGCAACGAATGCAGTAGACTAAGTTGGGGGAAATGCAAGTGAAATGCTGCTTCACTTGAAAGGAGTGTTTGGGCCCTTGGACGGTGAGGAGAGAGGAAGTGAAGGGGCAGGTGTTGCATCTTTTGCGTGGGCATGGGGTGGTGCCACAGGAGGGGGTTGGGGAGTAGGGGGTGATGGAGGAGTGGACCAGGGTGTCCCGGAGGGAGCGATCCCTACGGAATGCCGATAGGGGGGGTGAAGGGAAGATGTGTTTGGTGGTGGCATCATGCTGGAGTTGGCGTAAATGGCGGAGGATGATCCTTTGAATGCGGAGGCTGGTGGGGTGATAAGTGAGGACAAGGGGGACCCTATCATGTTTCTGGGAGGGAGGAGAAGGCGTGAGGGCGGATGCGCAGGAGATGGGCCGGACACGGTTGAGGGTCCTGTCAACGACCGTGGGTGGAAAACCTCAGTTAAGGAAGAAGGAGGACATGTCAGAGGAAGTGTTTTTGAAGGTAGCATCATCGGAACAGATGCGATGGAGGCGAAGGAACTGAGAGAATGGGATGGAGTCCTTACAGGAAGTGGGGTATGAGGAGCTGTAGTCGAGGTAGCTGTGGGACTCGGTGGGTTTGTAATGGATATTGGTGGACAGCCTATCACCAGAGATTGAGACAGAGAGGTCAAGGAAGGGAAGGGAAGTGTCAGAGATGGACCACGTGAAAATGATGGAGGGGTGGAGATTGGAAGCAAAATTAATAAATTTTTCTAAGTCCCGAAGAGAGCATGAAGCAGCACCGAAGTAATCATCGATGTACCGGAGAAAGAGTTGTGGAAGGGGGTCGGAGTAGGACTGGAACAAGCAATGTTCCACATACCCCATAAAGAGACAGGCATAGCTGGGGCCCATGCGGGTACCCAAAGCCACACCTTTTATTTGGAGGAAGTGAGAGGAGTTGAAGGAGAAATTGTTCAGCGTGAGAACAAGTTCAGCCAGACGGAGGAGAGTAGTGGTGGATGGGGATTGTTCGGGCCTCTGTTCGAGGAAGAAGCTAAGGGCCCTCAGACCATCCTGGTGGGGGATGGAGGTGTAGAGGGATTGGATGTCCATGGTGAAGAGGAAGCGGTTGGGGCCAGGGAACTGGAAATTGTTGATGTGACGTAAGGTGTCAGAGGAATCACGGATGTAGGTGGGAAGGGACTGGACAAGGGGAGAGAGAAGGGAGTCAAGATAACGAGGGGCAGGAGCAAGCTGAGACGATCGGTCAACCGGGGCAGTTCTGTTTGTGGATTTTGGGTAGGAGATAGAAGCGGGCCGTCCGAGGTTGGGCGACTATCAGGTTGGAAGCTGTGGGAGGAAGATCCCCAGAGGAGATGAGGTCAGTGACAGTCCTGGAAACAATGGCTTGATGTTCAGTGATGGGGTCATGGTCCAGGGAGAGGTAGGAGGAAGTGTCTGTGAGTTGACGCTCAGCCTCCGCGAGGTAGAGGTCAGTGCGCCAGACAACAACAGCACCACCCTTGTCAGCGGGTTTGATGACAATGTCAGGATTGGACCTGAGAGAATGGAGTGCAGTAAGTTCAGAGAGAGACAGGTTAGAATGGGTGACAGGAGCAGAGAAATTGAGACGACTAATGTCACGCCGACAGTTCTCAATGAAAAGATCAAGAGAAGGTAAGAATCCAGAGGGAGGGGTCCAGGTGGAGGGAGAATATTGGAGATGGGTAAAAGGATCCGCTGAATTGGGAGAGGACTCCTGCCCAAAGAAGTGAGCCCGGAGACGAAGACGGCTGAAGAAGAGTTCAGCATCATGCCGAGCCCGAAATTCATTGAGGTGAGGGCGTAAGGGTATGAAACTAAGTCCTTTGCTGAGCACTGAATGTTCAGCATCGGAGAGGGGAAGGTCAGGGGGTATAGTGAATACACGGCTGAGGCTGGGATTGGAAGATGGGGTGGGGACAGAGGGACAGGCAGGGGTGGAGGGTCCTAGATGGGTGTTGGTGTCGATGAGTTGTTGGAGCTTGCGTTCCTTAGCACTTGAGAGAAAAAGTTTCTTGTCGAGGCGTCGGATGATCCGAAGAATAAAATGAAACTGGGGACACGCGCAGCTTTGAAAAAGGGTACGGCGGTGCTGCTGGAGGGAGAGGTCGAGTGTGTTCATATGGCAGCACATGGCACTGAGTGTGGATTTCAGAATGTGACGGGAACAGCAGTCCGAGAACCGTTTTATGTCCCGGAGATACCTGTAATCCTGGGTGGGTTCAAAACATGAGGGGTGGAATTTCAGTTGAAATCCACGTGGGGTAAGTTGGAGACGGAGACAGTCACTGAGAAAGGAGATATGGCTGTGAAAGCGGGTTTTAGTAAACACCTTGTCAAACACCAGGAGGGAAATGGAAAGCAATGAAGGTGAGCAAGGCAAAAGAGAGGTACGGAAATCTTGTCGCAGAAAAGAAGAAAACTTCTTCAAGGAGGTAGGCATTTCTTGAAGAGCAGTGGCAGTCAATTAAACACAGAGATAAAAACAAAAAAACTGCGGATGCTGGAAGTCCTAAACAAAAACAGAATTACCTGGAAAAACTCAGCAGGTCTGGCAGCATCGGCGGAGAAGAAAAGCGTTAACGTTTCGAGTCCTCATGACCCTTCGACAGAACTTGAGTTCGAGTCCAAGAAAGAGTTGAAATATAAGCTGGTTTAAGGTGTGTGGGGGGGGGGGGGGGGGGGGCGGAGAGAGAGAGAGAGAGAGAGAGAAGTGGAGGGGGGGTGTGGTTGTAGGGACAAACAAGCAGTGATAGAAGCAGATCATCAAAAGATGTCAACAACAATAGAACAAAAGAACACATAGGTGTTAAAGTTGGTGATATTATCTAATGTGCTAATTAAGAATGGATGGTAGGGCACTCAAGGTATAGCTCTAGTGGGGGTGGAGGGAGCATAAAAGATTTTAAAATATTTAAAAATAATGGAAATAGGTGGGAAAAGAAAAATCTATATAATTTATTGGGAAAAAAAGGAAGGGGGAAACAGAAAGGGGGTGGGGATGGAGGAGGGAGCTCAAGACCTAAAGTTGTTGAATTCAATATTCAGTCCGGAAGGTTGTAAAGTGCCTAGTCGGAAGATGAGGTGTTGTTCCTCCAGTTTGCGTTGGGCTTCACTGGAACAATGCAGCAAGCCAAGGACAGACATGTGGGCAAGAGAGCAGGGTGGAGTGTTAAAATGGCAAGCGACAGGGAGGTTTGGGTTATTCTTGCGGACAGACCACAGGTGTTCTGCAAAGCGGTCGCCCAGTTTACATTTGGTCTCTCCAATGTAGAGGAGACCACACTGGGAGCAACGAATGCAGTAGACTAAGTTGGGGGAAATGCAAGTGAAATGCTGCTTCATTTGAAAGGAGTGTTTGGGCCCTTGGACAGTGAGGAGAGAGGAAGTGAAGGGGCAGGTGTTGCATCTTTTGCGTGGGCATGGGGTGGTGCCACAGGAGGGGGTTGAGGAGTAGGGGGTGATGGAGGAGTGGACCAGGGTGTCCCGGAGGGAGCGATCCCTACGGAATGCTGATAGGGGGGGTGAAGGGAAGATGTGTTTGGTGGTGGCATCATGCTGGAGTTGGCAGAAATGGCGGAGGATGATCCTTTGAATGCGGAGGCTGGTGGGGTGATAAGTGAGGACAAGGGGGACCCTATCATGTTTCTGGGAGGGAGGAGAAGGCGTGAGAGCGGATGCGCGGGAGATGGGCCGGACACAGTTGAGGGCCCTGTCAACAACCGTGGGTGGAAAACCTCAGTTAAGGAAGAAGGAGGACATGTCAGAGGAACTGTTTTTGAAGGTAGCATCATCGGAACAGATGCGACGGAAGCGAAGGAACTGAGAGAATGGGATGCAGTCCTTACAGGAAGCGGGATGTGAGGAGCTGTAGTCGAGGTAGCTGTGGGAGTCGGTGGGTTTGTAATGGATATTGGTGGACAGTCTATCACCAGAGATTGAGACAGAGAGGTCAAGGAAGGGAAGGGAAGTGTCAGAGATGGCCCTTCACCCCCCTATCGGCATTCCGTAGGGATCGCTCCCTCCGGGACACCCTGGTCCACTCCTCCATCACCCCTTACTCCCCAACCCCCTCCTATGGCACCACCCCATGCCCACGCAAAAGATGCAACACCTGCCCCTTCACTTCCTCTCTCCTCACCGTCCAAGGACCCAAACACTCCTTTCAAATGAAGCAGCATTTCACTTGCATTTCCCCCAACTTAGTCTACTGCATTCATTGCTCCCAATGTGGTCTCCTCTACATTGGAGAGACCAAACGTAAACTGGGCAACCGCTTTGCAGAACACCTGCTGTCTGTCCGCAAGAATGACCCAAACCTCCCTGTCGCTTGCCATTTTAACACTCCACCCTGCTCTCTTGCCCACATGTCTGTCCTTGGCTTGCTGCATTGTTCCAGTGAAGCCCAACGCAAACTGGAGGAACAACACCTCATCTTCCGACTAGGCACTTTACAGCCTTCCGGACTGAATATTGAATTCAACAACTTTAGGTCTTGAGCTCCCTCCCACATCCCCACCCCCTTTCTGGTTCCCCCTTCCTTTTGTTTTCCAATAAATTATATAGATTTTCCTTTTCCCACCTATTTCCATTATTTTTTAAAAAAAACAACCCCACTAGAGCTATACCTTGCGTGCCCTACCATCCATTCTTAATTAGCACATTCGTTTAGATAATATCACCAACTTTAACTTTAACACCTATGTGTTCTTTTGTACTATTGTTGTTGACATCTTTTGATGATCTGCTTCTATCACTGCTTGTTTGCCCCTACAACCACACCCCCCCCCACCACCTCTCCCTCTCACTCTCTCTCTCGGCCCCCCACACACGCACCTTAAACCAGCTTATATTTCAACTCTTTCTTGGACTCGAACTCAAGTTCTGTCGAAGGGTCATGACGACTCAAAACGTCAACTCTTTTCTTCTCCGCCGATGCTGCCAGACCTGCTGAGTTTTTCCAGGTAATTCTGTTTTTGTTTTTGTTTTGGATTTCCAGCATCCGCAGTTTTTTTGTTTTTAGCAAGATATTTGTTCATTTCATCCACTATTTCCTTGTTATGGCCAATCCCAGAGGATCCCAGAGAAACTTGAAATAGCTGCCACAACTGTTTTGCAATTTTTATTTTATTTTGAGAAGCCTGCCTTGAATTCAATAGTAATAAGTCCATCAAGACTGAGAGGTTTTTTACAAAGCTAAATTAAACATTTATTAATAAAAGAAAAGATTTTAAGCACATACAGTGGTCTACAAATTACTACCATAATAACTCTTAAATCCCCTAATTAATCTGGTGCCCAGTTACACCTCCGTTGAGGCAACAGTAAAAATAAATAGATTTAACCAGACCTAGGCAAAGTACACAATACCCTAGACAATGATATTCAAAATGAGTTTTCTTAGCTTCGGTTCCTATAGACAGCAACTTGATACACAGAGACTGGAGGCTTTTCACACTTGTCTTAAGTCTTAGAATGCCTCCTCCTTACACATAACCTCATCTCCTTTATACATGTTTCTCCCCTTTAATGCAAATTGTTAATTCCATTGACCCCATATGTTTTTGCAACTTTACTTTTCTCATAATATAAATCTTTCAGTGTACTAATTTTATTAGTAACCTTTGGGAAAAATAAATACACTGTTTGGCTTAGCTTCTTATGGCTAGGTGTTGCATTTTACCAGCTCTTTGAAATTCAAACTAACCTAATTTATCTAAAAATGAAAATGTTCCTCACACCTCACATTCTAAAACTTCAGCCATGTTTACATATTTAGCATTTCAAACCTAGCTTCCTTTTTGATAACTCAAAGCCTCCAGATCAGCTGTCTCCAAATCAATTAAATCACATACACACTATCCAAACCCAACTATTAACCTACCTTTACCATAAATCACAATAATATTATGAAAATTATTATATTTTCATGACAATCTGCTCTTAACTCCCCATTCTCAATCTCTAGAGGACCGACAATCACTTTACTTACTCTTTTCCTTTTTAAATACCTGTAGGAACTATTGCTAATTTTTTTTTTACATTTCTAGCTAGCTTTCTCTCATTCTCTAAGTTCTTCCTCCTGATTAATCTTTTAGTCATTCTCTGATCTGCCACTCATCTTTGTGCAGTTATTTGTTTTTTACATAAGTTTGATGTTTTCCTTAGCTTCTTTAGTTAACCACGGATGGTGGGTCCTCCCCTTTGAATTTTTCTTTATAGTAGGAATATGCTTATTCTGTGCATTCTGAAATATCCCCTTAAATGTCTGCCACTGCTTCTCTAAAGACCTATCCTCTAATCTAGTGTTCCAGTTCACTTCAGGTAACTCAGCTTTCATGCCCATATAGTTGCCCTTATTTAAGTTTAAAATACAACTCTCAGACCCACTCTTCTCCCTTTCAAACTTGATGTAAAATTCAATCACATTGTGGCCACTGCTACCTAGGGGTGCCTTTACTCTGGAGTCATTAATTAATCTTGTCACATTACACAATACCAACTCTAATGTAACCTGCTCTATGGTTAGTAACATATTGTGCTCTTCTAAGAAATTATCTCGAAAGCATTCTATGATCTCCTCATCCAAGCTATTACTGCCAATCTGATTTTTCCAGTTTATATGTAGATTAATATCACCCATGGGCTGCATCTTATCTATTTCGGGCAAGCTGGAAAGAGCAGGTGGGGGCGGGCTAGGAGCCGATCGCTGCCTGCAATTGGCTGCACACCGCCGTTTTACGTGGGTGGGCCAATTAAGGCCCGCCCAGTATTACGCGAGGCCGGCAGCACTCAGCGCCACTTATGCGGGCGGGGGTAGGAGGGAGAGTCAGGGCCTGTGCTCTTTCGCGCACTTGCAGCAATCTCCCTGAGGCACGGAGCTGCCCCAGGGAGATTAAATTGCTAAAAAAATTTTGTAATAAATAAAGTGAAAAATTATTTAAGCATGTCCCCTCATGTGACAGTGTCATATGAGCTGGGACATGTTTGTCAAGTTCATCAAATTTATTTATTAATTTTATGAAACCTTCAGGAAACCTCATCCTGCCTGTAGACTTGGGCTCTTCGCCTGCCCGCCAACCTTATGGCTGGATGGGCAGCGGTGTTAATAAGCTTGATTACATTTTAATGGCCTTAATAGGCCTTTGACAGTTCAGCCAGCGCGCGCCCACCAAACGAAAGATCTAAATGACGTGCAACGATGTCAGGTCGCACGCCCGATGCCATCACGCATCATTTTGCATGTTGGCATGTCGGGCCCGCCCCCACAAACCAATGGCAATATTCTGGCCCATAGTTATTGCCATCCCTTTATCACAAGCACCCAATATTTCTTGTTGTATATATTGTGGTTATTGTTATGGGGCCTTTAGACCATTCCCACTAGTGACTTCTTTCCTCTACTATTCCTCACCTCCACCCAAACCGATTCTACATCTTGATCTCCTGAACCAAAGTCATCTCTAACTATTGCACCAATGCCATCCTTGATTATCAGTGTTACCCTCCCACCATTACCTACCTTCCTATTCTTCTTGAATATCATATACCCCTCACGATTCAGGACCCAATCCTTGAATTTCCTGTACCCAATAGCTTGGCAGCTTGAGTGGACAATATGGCAAGAAGGCCAGAAATTGATTTCATGACGTCGTGAATCCAGATTACGATCATCCGCTCAGCCTGTCGATGGCAGGCGCGATCCCTTCCATCGGACATCAGAAACCTCATTGTAATACATCTGCATATCATTATGTGGCAAGCCCACCTGAATCATCGCCCCTCTCCCAACCCCACTGGATCGTCCGTCCACATCAGCGTGATTACACAGTGGTGCGGAACACATCTTGACAAGTGTGACATGCAGATGTCAGCACTTACCATCAGGGTCTCACTCACATCATAGACATCAGAGAAGCAGAAGATGCTGGAGCCTGACAGCAACAGCACACTGGAGGAACATCCATGGCATGCTGGGTGGATTCTCATGGACATGGTTCTGCTGCAAAGCAGCCCATGTAAATTGGAATGTCACCATTAAGGATCTGCTCACAATGGATGATGGTCGAGGAAGTGGAGAGGAGGATTCAGCTGTGTTTGGGAGAGGAAGATGTACTGGGGAGTGGGAGAGGAAAAGGTGTCCGGGGGAGGTTGGGAGGGGGTGAAGGAGTATGGGGGGAGGAGGGGAGTAACAGGGAAGAAGACAGCAACTGGGGAGGTAGGTGTAAGGGGGGTGGAATGTGTAAGAGGAGTTCAGAGGGAGGAACGAGTGTGGAGAGGAGGGTGAGTAAGGCTGGAGGAAGAAGTAAGGATGTCTGAAGGAGTCAGGAAGGGGGAAGGAGTGATACTGGAGGAAGAATTAAGGCTGGAGGAAGAAGTAAAGATGGAGGAAAGAGTCGGTAGGAGGTAAGGACTAAGGTTGGTGGAAGAAGTAAGGGTGTCTCAGGGAATCAGGAATGGGGAAGGGCTAAGTGGGGGTGGAGTCCAAGAGGTGGGGAGGACCAAGGCTGAGAGAGTTCAGTAAAGGGTAGGGATTCCAAGGGAGCAAGGGATTCGGAGTGGGGGGAATGTCCAGATGAAAGTGCAGGGGATGCCTCTGTTGAGTCCATGACTGCCTCCTGGGGAGCAAACTGAGGGTGGGCGTGAAATGAGGAAATGGTGAGTATGAGCGGGCAGAGTGAGGCAGTAGGGTGGGAGGTTGACGATAACGGTAGAAGGGATGGCAAAGGTGGTTGGTGGGGAGTTGGAGGCAGGCACGGACCTTGGGGGAGGAAAGGGGGAGGTCAGGGAGGTGAATGTGGATGGGGGTGGGATCTTGGGGAAGGAAGGGAAAATACACATTCACCTGGACGCCCCCGAGGGAAAAGTGTTGTGGCTGGTAGGTCACAGAGGGGAGGTGGAAGGTGATGCCAGGTGGGTCAACTGTGATGCGGGAAAGGATATGGGTGACTCGGGGAAAAGATTGGGGGGAGTGCACGAGAAAGCGAATCAAGACTGTGCTGTCTAAATCGAAAGTGAAATGACAGTCGTGGTGGGCGAGATCAGATGCTGCATGAGAATGTGACCATTGTGTGGATGGAGATGCAGGTCTGCTCAGCAAACCCCAGCAGGCAACATTGTAAATACTCAGAATATTGAAGTGAGTGTAATACATGAAGGATCCTCATGCGTGGGAGAATGCTTGCACAAGGCTCCGAAAGACCCTACCACATACATACTTCTCCGCCCAGAATCATTAGTTGTCCAGGGGCTCACAGGCAAAGGGGACTCAGAGGGAGAGGACAGCCTCTGAGATTCCTGAGTGGATGACCCAGGGGTGTCCAGCTGCTGCTCCTCCTCCCGTTGGGTGCCCAAAGCACCAGCCTGACTCCTTAAGGGGAAGGAGCACCTGAAGGAACGTCGAGGTGCCCCCTTTCCCTCTCATGTTGCCAATGCAGGAACTCACCAATGGCTCCCGTGCTGGAGTACATGTCTGCACACATGTCTGCATTCTGCTGGACTAGGATCTCCATGGCATCCACCATCCTCCCCTTGGAGACCTCCATACTCGTACACATGAGAGCAGGCAGACGCACACCTCCGAATCACATGCCACTCTGTTGAGGGCTTCCAACAGCCCTGCATGATGTTCCCACTCCTTCTACTGACTCTCCAGGATGAGCTGGAAGGCCAAATCCAGAAACTTGTCATTTGACTCGGACCTTACAAATGCCTCTCTCCCAGGCAGTCCTCCAAGTGTCAGGGAGCTCAGCCGAACCTGCGTCCCTCTGCTGCAGACATGCGTCTATGCAGTGACAACCAGACTGTGAACCTGAGCCTGTTCTAGATCTAGGTCCCATCAAGATATGTGTCTCTGGGCTGGTGCAACGTGTAGTTAATCTCTGTGATGGGACTCCCAGGCTGCTTCTTTCCACCTCTTCAATGGAGGAGGTGTCTGCTTGGCTCCAGGTGAGGACCTGGATGGAGCTAAAGGACTGGCTTGGCTGAAGGTGTTGGTCAGAGCTGACAGAGCTCCCTGTGAACCAAAGTAGAGATAATTAGTGCATATCAGCAGTGTCAAAAGCAGGAGAGAGAGCACTTATATTTGCGTAAAGAGAGGGACGATGTGGTGCAGGATCCTCATGAGGGTATTCACTGCTAACATCACCGTCACTGCAGGCACAGTCCAAGTCCTCACCGATCAGCATGATGGCACGCTCCTCAAAGTGAGTGAGCAGCCTAATGTGGGTCACTCTAACCCTGGTCTGGGACCTAACCCTGCTGATGTGAGCAGGCTTCTCCTGCATGGAAACAGATGGAGATTGTGAGCAGGAAACATGGCACTGTGTGGGAATGTTTGTGTGGCTAGTGGAGCCATGGACAGGATGAAGTCACGTGCTCAAGAGGGTATGAGCCTGATGGAGATGTGAGGGTATGTGAGAGTTAGTGGTGTTGTCCCTTGAGGTGTGAGATCCCTGTGGATGTGTGATTGGTTTGTAAGTTGAGAGTGATGAGAAGAGTGACTTGCCCTGCGGAACGGATGAGACCATTCATCCTGTAGTGACACTGAGTAGCTGTCCTCTTTTGCAGGGCATTGATGCTGACCACAACTGCCACTGCCTACCATGTTGTATTGGTGATGCAGGTGCCCATTTGCAGCCAGAGTGGATGTAGAAGACATCACGGCGAGCCTCCATGGCATTCAAAAGGTGCTTGAGAATGTGTTACTGAAGCAGGAGACTGTAGTCTTGTCTTTCAGGGCCACCCTGTCTTCCATGTGGCAGTCTTGGGCTGGAAGCATGAGAGGTACGTGCATTGGCTGCACTTTAAATGTGGCGCCCAGTATGACGAAACGGCAAGGTGATGGTGTGGCGGGCAAATGAGAACCTGTCCACCATGGAAACGGCATGCTTCCCAGGAATGCATAATTAATGTGGTGGGTTTGGAATGATACGGCGTGAGAAGCCGCCATTGTGACTGGTGGGTAAAACGTCATTTTACCCACCTGCTACCACACTCAGTGCAAATCTGGGATGATTCTGTCCTTTGTCATCCTGTGGCTACATCTCCATCATGGCTATCAGATTATAATTATTTATTTCAATGTGCGCTATCAACTAATTTACTTTGTTATGAATGCTACGCACATTTAGATACAGAGCCTTTAGTTTTGCCTTTTTGTTAGCTTTGTAACATCTAGTCTTGATTGTTGGTGCATTCTTAGTTTTTTTCTCTCTCTGTCCCTTCCTGCCATTCTCCTACCTTCATTTCCCACCCCTTGAGTTGCTACTTCTACCCAAGCTTGTTCCCTCATCCCACCTTGTTTAGTTTAAAGCCCTTTCTACTTCCCTAGTTATGCAGCTTGCTGGAACACTGTCCCAGTATGGTTTGGATATAGACGGCCCCAAAGGTGCAGCCCCCACTTTTCCCATTTGCCCACAAACCAAACCCATTTCTCCCACGCCAGTCTTTGAGCCATGCATCCATCACTCTAATCTTATTTGCCCTATGCCAATTTGCATGTGGCTCGGGTAATAATCAAGCGATTATCACCTTTGAGGTTCTGCTTCTTAATCTGGTACCAGGCTTCCCATACTGATTATGCAGAACCTTTTCCCTTGTACTGCCTATGTCATAAGTACCTACATGGATCACAACTGAATCCTCCCTCTCCCACTGTATGTTCCTCTCCAGCCCTGAGCTGATCTCCCGAACCCTGGCACGGAGCAGGCAATACAGTTTTCTCACTCTTTTCTGCAGAGAACAGTATCAATCCCCCTCACTATACTGTCACCTACTACCACTAAATTCCTGTTTCCCTGCCCCCAGCTGAATAGTTTCCTGTATCATGGTGCCATGGCCAGCCTGCTCATCAACCTCGCAGACCTCACTTCCGTCCACACAGATGGTGGGCATCTCAAACCTGTTTGGCAATTGCAAAGTTTGAGGCTCCTCCGCTACTATCAGTGATGCCTCACAGGAATCAGTGGTAGAGCTTTAGCTTTTACTCTCATTATAACAACCTTGATGTAGGAATTGGGGAATGATCTGCGATTTTACGAATGGCAGAAAGATTTGTGCAAGTGCTGGGATGGTGCAAAAAAGTAAACGCTAGGCAGATGGAGCTGTTTTGGAGAAATGGGCCCATGACTCACAAATTATATTTAATTTAGACAAATACAGCATCATGTACATAGGCAGGACCAATACTATGTATACATGCAGGCTGTAGGTACTAGTGGAGTGCCTGATAGTGGAGGAGGCATGTTGTCATCCTGAGAGACAACAGCAAGTGCCTCTTAGTGCCCCTTATGAGTCTGGATTGGCGCTTCAGCACTCCTAGAGCTTTGCTGGAGAGCAGAGTGCTGGAGTGATTGATGGTGTTGAAGCCCCTTTCTGCAGTAGCCACCCACCACCAACCACCCTACCACCAACCCCCCACCACCACCGCACCACCCCCGCCCCCCCGCAACTCCCGGCCACCACCAACCACCACCACCACCCCCCCAGCCCCCCAACCCCCCCACCCACCCCAACAAAGCCAGGGTAAGAAAGAAAAAGAATTGCAAAGAAAAATAAATACTTGCATTTATATAGTCTGCTTCATGACCTTAGGATGCCCCAGATCATTTTACATTTGAAGTGTCATCATTGTTGGAGCAAACAAGACAGCCAATCTCAGCACAGCAAAGTCCCACAAACAGCAATGTGTTTGGACAGACATCTGCAGTTTAACATCTCACCTGAAATATATCACTTTTAACAGTGCTGATTCCCTGAGTACTGCAGAGAAGCGTCACCCTAGATTGCGTGCACAACTCTCTGAAAGTAAGCTTGAACCTACATCTTTCTGACTGAGAGGTACTGAGCCAAGGCTAACATCTAAAGTAAATTGAGGTGTTAAGGCTTGAGGCAAGATTACATTTTAGAATAAATTGTAAAGCTGTGTTAGTGGTCCGTATATAGGCAAGGGATATAGATGGAACATTTTACAGCAAGCAACATTTGGGCTGTCTATGAGAAACCTACCATAATTGCGTACTGCTTCCTTGCTTATCACCTGACATGTACTTTCCTCTGGGAAGAGTGCTCAGAAATGCCAAATTGGGCAATCCACATCACTGCCCCCTTCCTTTGTAGCTGCACATTGACTTACTGATCTCTGAAACAAAGGGATGTCTGCTGTATCACTCATTCGTTGCTCACAAAATTGGTTTTCTACCTCCATATTGGTTTCCTTTCACTTTATGTGTACCTGACTCTTTGTTTCCACCCCAGTTTTTGACAAAGTTCACAGATATGTGAAATTGGTTTTGAAGCTTGAAAAATTTGAAATAAATATTTGTCATGTTAGCCATTCACCTTCAAATTGGAATTTATAACCAGAAGTTTCACTTGTTGCATTGAGCTGGCTGCTTTTGCAAGGACAAAGTTGCACAGACAACTGTGCATAATTATTCACAGTACTGGATTGCAAATTTCAGTGCAGTCAGTGCACTTCTGCACAAGGGAGGTGACACAAAAGCCTCTTGCATCATGACTGCAAAATCAAGCCTTTAGACGTGCTAAATGTTGATTAACACCCTCACTTTAATGCAAATAAGGGGCATGCCAGAATGCCGCCTGAGCATCTGAGCAGCAATGCTTCTAAAGAGAATTTTCTTCAGTAAGATTTAGTTTTCCTATTTAAATTCAGCCACATTTTTCCAAATAAATGACAAACCTGTGAATTATTTCCCCAAGACAAATTATGGGCTGAATAGCATGTTCCTAAAACAGGAGTGATTTCCGCATAGGGGAACATAATATCGGACATGATGACGTTGGGCAGCATTTTCAACATCATCATGCTGGATTCAAATAATATGCTATACGGGGATAGGGTCAAAAGTCAGAAACCCACCCACGTTACGTAAATGATAATTAAGTTGATAATTAAGGTTGTTAACAACCCAATTGATTGCCATAATACACTCATAAGGCAACAATAGGCCTTCAGAGTCAGAATCATGTCATACGGGGAATCCTTTTTTTTATGGTTCAGCTTGTTAGGGCGGGTTTAAAAGCTGCAGCTAAGAGCCTCAGTTTATCATTGACTGCAGGGAGTGCTCATTTGAATGAGCAGACAATCTACTCTGATATCTTTCAGGTAGAGGCTTTTTCCCTGCTGTGGAATGCTCCGCTGAGTGCTGGATTTTGTTTCTGCCCATCTCCCAGAGCTATAAAGTCTCTGAGACAGATGGCATGGTGGTATCTGTGGGAGACACAACCTCCAGTGAGGAGGAGAGGAGGATGAGGAGGAGGAGGAGGAGAATGAGAGGAAAAAGGGCAGAGCAGGAGGCCCAGGATGCACTGCATTTTGGGGACAGAGCAGCACCAGACCCCGAGGGTCAAGAAGCATTTAGAGATCCTCAGTGGAGGATCTTATGCAGCCCATAGAGTCTGCAGGCAGAGATTGAGCTCTCTGCAACTGTCCAAGTTTCAATGCAGGAGAAGATTCAGGCAATCAAGAGCCATTGTTGCATCACTCTGTGACATGCTCACAGGGGAGATCTCCTCCAAATGCCTAGAGGGGCACCCGATGCCTGTCACTTTGAAGGTGACTATCACGTTCAACTTCTTCATGACAGGCTCCTTCCAGGCAGCCTGTGGAGACCTCAGTGGCATCACACAACCTTCTGCACACCACTGCATAAAGGTCTTCACTGATGCAATGTTCTAAAGTGCAGGGAATTATATCTCCTTCACACAAGATGTCCAGAGTCAACTGCATAGAGCAGGAGGATTTCTAGTGATTGCAAGTTTCCCCAGGGTGCAGGGAACCATTTACTGTACTCACATCGCCATAAGGCAGGAGCCGGACAGCTTTGCACCTTCATCAACAGGAAGGACTTCCACTTGCTGAACATCTAGGTGGTCTGCAATTATCATCGGTGGATAATGCAGGTCTGTACCAGGTACCTGGGCAGCAGCCACAACTCCTTCATTCTTCGGAACTCACGGGTGCCAGACCTGTTCAGCAGCCCTGATTCCTGAATGGGTGGCTCATAGGTGACAAAGGGTATCCATTAAAGAGATAGCTACTAATGTCTGTGATGGTGGCCAGGACTGAGGCGGAAAAGAGGTACAATAAGAGCCATGCAAGCACTAGGACTATTGTGAAGCAGACCATCTCTTAAAGATGAAATTCCAATGCCAGTACTAATCTGGAAGGGCATTGTCTCCCTGATGGTTGTGGTTTGCTGCACACTCCATAACCTTGCAATCCAAAGGCGAGATGCCCCGGAGGTTGAGGGCACACCAGATAGGGGCCAATCCTCAGAAGATGAGAGCGATGATAAGAGCAGGAACACGGCAACGCTCATGTTGAAGGCCCTGGCCATGATCACATGGATGGGTGTGACACCATGGATGCCTTAATATGCCAAAGGTTTCTATAGTCTGTGATGCCACTGGATCAGAAATGCTGGGGGCCATCTGGATGATCCTTTGCCCATTTGTTATGAGCACATCCTGCCATCATCATCTCCACACTCAATCCATTTCCCTACAAGGATACGTGATTCCACCTGTCCAGCCTCAAAATTTTCAATCTTCCCTCAACCTCCACATACTATTGACATGGCCACAGCACGTAATCAAAACTTCAGCATAAAAGTATGTGAGATGTATGCTTATTTACAGGCATCAAAGGATTGCTAACAGCAAGAAATCAGCAACTGACCCATGTGCCCCTCTTGTAACTAATATGGATTTTTTTAACATGTTGACAGGTGCTGCGGCGCAGTGCTGCCCCCTTGTTTGCGGCTGCATTGGAGAGTGGCAGCTGATCTGGATGACCTTGGCAGTTGTCCTCTGTGCAGCTGTGGCCTTAAATGGCTCGCCACTTTAGAAGACACCTGCTGAGATGCATGAGATTCTTCAGTCGCCATGGGAATACTCGAGGCCTGTGTCAATGGTGGGTGAGTGGACAGAGTCTGCACTGCCCCCATCAGAAGTGCCCTGAGAGGAACTTCCAGATGGATGCAGCTGCCGCTTATCCTCCACCACAAGACCTGCCTGGTTCTCACTGCCGACCGGTGAGGTTCCAAGATCTTGTTCTACAATCAAACCTTCAGTTCCCCTGTTGCCCTGGTTCTGTGACCCTGAGCTCAGAGTCAGGGCGATGGTGTGCAGGTCAGAGCGCATCCTGACAATTGCATCTGCAATGAGCTCAGTTTGCCCCTCCAGGACAGTTGTCAATCTGCCAAGGAGGAAGCTTGGTGCTCCAAAGATTGGGTGATTGCTGTGTACATGTCCTGGATGGAAACCTCCACAGTCCGGGCCAGAGCATGCAACCCTTCTTGAATATCCGCCAAATCTTCACAGACCTCTTGTTGGACATCCAGTATCTGCTATCTTACCGACGATTCCAGAGGCTCATCATCCAACTCAGAATCAGACTCTGGATCACCTCAGACGCTCCTCCAACTGCCCGAGTCCTGCTCCACCACACTCTCCTATACCTGCACGCGCAAATGTGAACTGCCCTCACCAGTGCGTGCATGACCCCTGAGCAATTTGCTAATCCTTTCCGAGGTGTCAGTATCTGCAATGGTGCTTGATGCTGACAGATGATGTGATTCGGCATCCTTCCTGCCATCTTCCTCCTCCTAGCACAGCTTCTGGCAGAGGGTCAGTGGAGGAGGTTTCTCCTGTGACAAACAGACAGAAGTCAGGGGGTTAGTGGATATTTAAGGCCTTGTCAGATCAGCTCTATTACAAGACTCTCATCAGCTATTCTACTGTGCAACATGACTAATGAGACTGTGCAGACAAAATATGCACTTGAACTATCATCTGAAGCTTCATATGATGAAGCTTGTCAGGATTCCAATGTATGAACATATTCACCAGCCTAATTGCTTAATTCCTACCCTCCATTAAACTTCCACTAGCCCTGGTCTCTTTTCTAATTTATTTGAGATTTTTGCCATCTCACCAGACCCAGGCCTTCCTCCAATCTTATCTCTGCCTATTCTTCTGGAAAATTGGGTTCATAAGTGTCAAAACCTCCTCTTCAAAAGGACTCAGGACTCCCAGGTTTGGCAATCCCCCACCTGCATGGGCTTTCTTGCAGCATTGTGGGCTTGCTTCTCCTGAAAAGATTTGTAAGAATGCATTCATTAACAATTTCAATTAACCTTATGGCATGTCTCCAACCCATTCTCAGCACAGTGCGTGCCAGCCTGGTTGCCATGCTCATGGGTCATAGGCTCTTCCTGCAAACACCTCCACCCTATAAACTAGACCAGTGCTTGAAATGCACAATGACAACATCGAAGACAACTGTATCCTTGTTGAGTCATGCTGCCTTTGAGGAGCAGCCAAAATCAATTCCTTCCTGCATTTGTGAGCTCGCCCTGTAGCATACTGGCCCAAGATTGGTCTTACTGAGCCCATACACACCCTGGCTGACCTCATTAGGTCATTGAGCCTTTTATGGCATTGGGTCCAAGTCCTTCTGACCAAGCTGACACTGTTGACTACCTCAGCCACCTCCTTCCATGCTGCTCGTGCATAGCTCAGCTTCCTTCTCTTGCCTGGGCTTCGCATCAGTTGTTCACATCAACACGAGACCGCATGCAGGAGGGCTCTAAGTGAGTCCTTACAGAATTTAGGGGCTGGTTTGGCCATTCTAGTCTACCTATCCCCTTGCTTCAATGGCGCTGACATCTCTGCATGGAAACATGTAACAGCTGTACAGCAAAGACGTGGAAAGTTTTCTGAGGTTTAAATATTATGCCAGCTATGAAGAGTGCCAAGGTTGGGAGATAGAACTCCAAATTAAATTCTCTCACCTTATAGGCTTGCAAGCTGCACAAATACAAGAGTTCCAGAGAGGCTTCACACTATAAAGCATCAACAGCGTCCCCTGACACTGTCCCATGCCAGGAGGCCCTTTAAAAAGCTGGCCGTGACCTTGTTCCAGGTTACGGTCAACGGCATCGAAGACCGGACATCCCGCCCTCCAGCAATAATTGGGCGGGACAAAGGCCTCAGATCTGCCCTTCATCTTAATGAGGCCCAGTCAACATATATCAGGCACGTTCCAAAGGCACGCCGTGAAGTTGAAATGTCACTGACTTCTGGGTGCAGAACATGCACCCTCGGCACATATTATTCCACGTATATGTACAGCAGGATTCTTTTCTGTCTGCTTGTTTTAGTTCGTGCTTATACGCACAAAAGTTTTTGAATTTATAGTCACTTTCTTAAAATGACAGGATTCTAATGAGCCTGCAGTACCACCATGAGTGAGGAGTGGAACCCAAGTCCCCCCAAATTGAAAGATGCCAACCATATCCCAAATTGTGGATAAAGTTATTAGGGTGTTCAGTTGGGTAACCTATATTTGTAAAGTTGGCTCTGAGGTGCTCAGTCCAATCTGCCTCTTGGAATGGCATAGACACTTCCCTAGGTTGCCCCAGAAGCCCTTCCCAGGCTGAAAATAAATATGTACTAAAGGATCTTCGGCTCCAAAGAAAACCATACCTCTAGCAGCATTATCAATACCCCTTAGGATTGATGACCTTATTTCTGGCAAGGTCTGGAGGCTTTTCAAAGGCCATCAGCTGACAAGGGCTGTTATGCTGTGACTTTTTAAACATGTAAGAGGTTGAACTCCAAAGGTAGAATGGAAATTCCCCATATATACACTTTGTGTGGAAAGACAGGCAGAAGATCAAAGCATATATCATACAAGAGAATACTAACTTGCTAAAATTATTTTGACTGCAATGTTCCTTTTAATCCGTGGAGCGACGCAGCAACCCAAGAGGTACCACACTGGCAATGCCCAAGTCAGCATTTTCAAGTTACTGCATGTACACAGCCATGCAAAAGACTTGTGAGGACCTGTGCATTTGCAAGAATTCGCCACACAATAAACAAAAATTGAGGATATGTTGTTTGATTGTAAGAGAAATGCAATACTAATTTGTATCTTTTTGAAGATCTGAAGAGCTTATGATCTAAAGAGAGACAGAAAGCGAGAAAGAGGCAGACAGACAGACAGTTGGTGCAGAGGGAGCGAGAGAGAGGCTTGAGGATAGTGGGTTGGACCGAAAGGGTAAAATTTACAGGGCTATGGGGAAAGAGAAGGGGAATGGGACTAATTAGATAGCTCTTTCAAAGCATTGTCACAGATAAGATGGGCCAAATGGCCTCCTTCTGCAATGTATCATATATGATTCTAAATTTGTTTTTTAATAAAGAAACCATTGATTGAATTGTGAGGATTTTCTGAATCTTTTAATGCTAGTCAAATTGCCTCACCTCATCGCATCACCTTGTGGAAAGACTGGCTCGCCAGTCTCGAACAACCCCCAGCGATGGAAATTCTACCAGATAAAAGCCTTCCCCCGGGAACTAATTGCAGCTGGGCAACCTGGAAGTGCCTTAACAGATTTAGGACTGGTGTAGGTCGTTCAAAGGTGTCACTAAGCAAATGGGGATATACAACCTGCCCGACAACTTGTGAATGTGGAACCGAGCCACAGACTATGCAACATCTCCTGCAATGTCTATCGCTAGAGGAACCCTGCATTGTTGCAGATCTTGCCGAATTCAACAACAAGGCACAAAAATGTGTCCAGCTCTGGCTGGGCCATGTATAGAGTGTCCGTGGACACGATAAGAAGATCATGTTGCTGTGCTTGCAAAACCAGCTAGCACCAGTAAGTTCCATTTTGTCGGGAGTTCCTGCATTCCTCAGGGTGTTGTGCTATTCTAATCAATTTCAAAACAATGTTTTTTCCTTTTGTGCAGTTGAGCAATAACTTGTTTTGTGGGTAATTTGTGAAGGCAAGGGTGGCATGGGAAGGGTTGATGAAGCATAATGCTCTGGTTATTTTCATTGACTAAATGGTTTCACTTGGTTTTCAAAAAATTTTGGGCCTGAATTCTACAAGTGTTTTTCCAAACTCCTGTCCTAATATTGACAGGAGATCAGCAGAAATAGTGCAAATAGGAGAACCCTGTGGATTTTCAGTTTCTTTTTGTCTATGTTTGGGCTGAATTTTATTCTTCATGAGGTTTTCCAGCTATAGCGTATACATTAGCTAAATTGTTATTTTATTTGACGTTCAAGAGCATTAAAACTCACTTATATATATAATCTTTTCTCTTTTGGTTTATGTTTAAAAGTATAGAACCTAGAAACTCCTACAGGTGAAAGCACTTTGGCCATGAGAAATGTGCCTACAAGAACAGGTTAGAGGCTAGGAAGTCTGCGGCAAGTAACTCTCCTCCTGACTCCCCAAAACCTGTCCACCGTCCATCACCTGCAAGACACAAGTCAGGAGTGTGATGGAATACTCTTCACTTGCCTGAATGAGTGCAGCTCCAACAACACTCAAGAAGCTCTACATTATCCAAGACAAAGCAGCCCACTTGAGTGGCACCCCATCCACCACTTTCAACATTCACTCCCTCCATTACCGACACCAGTGGCAGCAGAGTGTACCATCTACAAGAAGCACTGCAACAATTCGCCAAAGCTGCTTCAATAGCACCTTCCAACCTTTACCAACTAGAAGGACAAGGGCAACAGCAGGTGCTTGGGAACAGCACCACCTGGAAGTACCCCTCCAAGTCACACACCATCATGATTCAGAACTATATTCACTGTTGCTGGGTCAAAATCTTGGAACTTGCTTCTGAACAGCACTGTGTATGTATTTACATCACATGGACTGCAATGGTTCAAAAAGGCAGCTCACCACCATCTTCTCAAGGACAATTAGGCAATAAATGATGGCCTAGCCAGCGAAGCCTATGTCCCATGAAAGAATAAATTTACAAGAAATTGGCAAGTGCGGTTTGGAGAATTATGTTTTTAGATACTCATCGGCTCCCTGCCAGCTGAACAAATGATGATGATCCACACACTTACACAGAATATTAACTCATCAGATTCCAAGTGAATAAGGAAATAATGGAAAGTCCATGAAAATTCTTGTTTCCTTACTCGTTCTCACACTGCACAATGCTATTTCTATCAAAATTTTCACCTGCTAGGAAGGGATCTCAAAGATTCATATACTTTCAGTCACTCTTTAATTAATAAGGATTGCTTTCGATGCTTAATGAAGATTTCATGGAAAATGATGACCAACAACAAGCAAGGTACGGCATCATAGGCGGAAATACTAATTTCTCAATAAATTATGTTGTTCAAGAGAACACCTTTATGTCTATTTCTATAAGTTATAATAGCAGTACAATAGGGTTGTCAAATTTGTCCGCTTTACAGCATTTTGCTAAAGTGCAGGGGATCACTGATTGTAACCATCAGGGCTCCAAAACACAATGCAATAAAGGGAGTTTTTATTTGCAATGTGCAAGTGAATGATATAGCCAAGACTGTACATTTTACATCAGAGAAGCATGATCAATTTGTGCAGTACTCAAATCAGATCGCACTTGGAGAATATGTCCATTTCTAGTCATAGGAGACAGTGCAGAGAAGAATCAGGAAGCTGAGTTCTAAATATTGCGATCTGAGTTATGAGGAAACAGTAGTGTGTCTCTTTTCTGCCTGGAAACAAGTTGGGAGAAATTAGATTGCGCCTGCCTGCCAACACAAACAGGTAACAATTCCTGCACTGGATTAATTATGTCAGTGGTCCTATTGAAATTGGACCTTGGGTCTCAGGTAATTCAGGCTAGTGAGCTGTAGACACCTGCTGCAAATCCCCAGGCAGCTTTCTGGCAAAGTGGATATTAACTTTGGGTCACAGCAATGCCATCAGTGGCCTTTAGGGAGGTATTGGATAGGTCGCTCAGGAGGGGTTTAAACATGGCCCAGAAATTGCCTTCAAGACTGCTGTGAAACCTGAAGGTTCCACAAAACTTAGTTTTTGGTGATGGCTCCCGGTAGTCCCTTTAAGGACCATTAGTTAGGCCACAGGTAGACCTGGCTGAATGCAGCATGCCTGGTGCTGACTGCGGGTGCTTAATATAAAGCAAGAGTCCTAAAACCAGTCTTCTTTTGAATACACAAAGGGTGGAATCATCCCAGATTTGCACTAGGTGTGATAGTAGGTGGGAAAAAGGATGTTTTACCCACTGGCCACAATGGCAGGTTTTCGCGCCGCATCATCTCAATCCCAACTCATTAACCATGCATTCCCAGGAAACATGCCATTTCGCTGGCAGGTGGCCTCCGATTCACCCGCCACGCCCTCACTTCTCCACTTCCTCATATTCAGCATGGGAGGTAGTGGCAGAGGTGGTCAGTACTATCACTGCACAAAAGAGGTTCACCATCCAGTGCAGAAAGAGGATTAATGATTTAATCCGTACCACCAAGCTAAGGCAACCATCTCATCACTCTAAACTCACACACTCACAAGCCCAAGACACATTCACTGGCATCTCACTCACTGCCAGCTCAAGAGACATCACCACTTATTCTCTCACACGCACCTTCACATCTCCATCTCCTCTGGAGACTACCTTTTTAGCCCTCAGCCTCTTCAGGCCACTTGCACAGATCAGCATGTGTCTGCACACACAGCCTGGGAAACCTATATTCCCTAGTAATGCCCTAGCTCTGCAGTCTCATCCCTTGCATGAGGCCAATTCTCCCCCTTCCCCAACCAAGCCATAGCCCTGCAGTTGTTGAAAAGTCACCTCCACCTTACGGCTGGTCTCATAAGTACAGACCTGCCCTTGAGTCCCCCTAAAAATGATGTAGTGCTGCCTGCGAAGCCTGGCACTATTGACAGCGAATGCTGCCCGAAGCAAGGTAGGCAAACAAGCCTCAAATTCCTGAGCAAAGTGCAATTTGCCAGGTGCATGTCACTTATGTTCAGATGTGAAACATATTGGTATGCAATCACACTAGATCTGTGCCTGGATGATCCAGCTTGGGGGGATGATTCAAGCAAGCTGGGCTTATAATGATATGCAGATGTATTACAATGAAGTTCCTGATGTGCAGTGGCAGGAAACATGGCTCGGCATTGACGGGCAGAGCGGACTATTGCAAACGGATCTCACAACGTCCTGAAACCAATTTTTGGCCTTCCTGCCATATTGTCCGCTCACACCCACCATGACGCTTGATGCCAGCAGGCACGGAAAATTCCGCCCAAAGGGCCTAATGCCAGTTTTAGGCGTGGACCCTGTATGCCTATCCTGCAACCTTTACCAAAATTGCTGGTGATGCACTTCTGGTACAGATTATGCACATGCATTGTTTTTTTTATTCATTCATGGGATATGGGCTTCACTGACTGGGCCAACATTTATTGCCCATCTATAGTTGCCCTTGAGAAGGTGGTGGTGATCTGCCTTCTTGAACTGCTGTAGTCCATGTGGTGTAGGTATACCCACAGTACTGTTAGGAAGGGAGTTCCAGGATTTTGACCCAGCAACAGTGAAGGAACAGCAATATATTTCCAAGTCAGGATAGTGAGTGACTTGGAGGGGAATTTCCAGGTGGTGGTGTTCCCATCTATCTGCTGTCCGTGTCCTTCTAGGTGGTCATGGTCGTGAGTTTGGAAGGTGCTGTCT
Source organism: Carcharodon carcharias (assembly GCF_017639515.1). Lineage (NCBI taxonomy): Eukaryota > Metazoa > Chordata > Chondrichthyes > Lamniformes > Lamnidae > Carcharodon > Carcharodon carcharias. The sequence goes on along the minus strand of NC_054477.1, from coordinate 44,044,739 downwards.
AAGGAGCCTTGCTGAATTCCTGCAGTGCATCTTGTAGACGGTACACACTGCTACTAATGTGCGTCGGTGGTGGAGGGAGTGAATATTTGTGGATATGGTGCCAATCAAACAAACTGCTTTGTCCTGGACGATGTCCAGCTTCTTCAGTGTTGTAGGAGTTGTGCTCATCCAGGCAAGTGAGGCGTGTTCCATCACACTCCTGACTTGTGCCTTGCAGATGGTGGACAGGCTCTGGGGAGTCAGGAGGCGAGTTACTTGTCGCACAATTCCTAGCCTCTGACCTGCTCTTGTAGCCACGGTATTTATGTGGCTCGTCCAGTTCAGTTTCTGGTCAATGGTAACCCCAGGATGTTGATAGTGGGGAATCCTGTGATGACAATGCCATTGAACATCAAGGGGCCATGGTTGGATTCTCTCTTGTTGGAGATGGTCATTGCCTGACACTTGTGTGACGTGAATGTTACTTGCCACTTGTCAGCCCAAGCCTCGATATTGTCCAGGTCTTGCTGCATTTGGACATGGACTGCTTCAGTACCTGAGGAGTCACAAATGGTGCTGAACATTGTGCAACCATCAGCAAACATCCCCACTCCCGACCTTATGATGGAGGGAAGGTCATTGATGAAGCAGCTGAAGATGGTTGGGCCTAGGACACTACCCTGAGGAATTCCTGCAGTGATGTCCTGGAGCTGAGATGACTGACCTCCAACAACCACAATAATCTTCCTTTGTGCTAGGTATGACTCCAACCAGCAGAGAGTTTTCCCCCTGATTCTCATTGACTCCAGTTTTGCTAGGGTTCTTTGACACCACACTCAGTCAAATGCTGCCTTGATGTCAAAGGCAGTCACTCTCACCTCATCTTGGGAGTTCAGCTCTTTTGTCCATGTTTGAACCAAGGCTGTAATGAGGTCAGGAGCTGAGTGGCCCTGGTGGAACTCAAACTGGGCAACAGTGAGCAGGTTATTGCTAAGCAAGTGCTGCTTGATCACACTGTTAATGACCCCTTCCATTACTTTACTGATGATGGAGAGTAGATTGATGGGGCGATAATTGGCCAGGTTGGATTTGTCCTGCATTTTGTGTACAGGACATCCCTGGGCAATTTTCCACATAGCCGGTAGATGCCAATGTTGTAGCTGTACTGGAACAGCTTGGCTAGGGACACAGCAAGTTCTGGGGCACAGGTCTTCAGTACTGTTGCCAGAATGTTGTCAGGGCCAATAGCCTTTGCGGTATCCAGTGCTTTCAGCCGTTTCTTGATATCACGTGGAGTGAATTGAATTGGCTCAAGACTGGGGACCTCCGGAGGAGGACAAGATGGATCATCCACTCGGCACTTCTGGCTGAAGATAGTTGCGAATGCTTCAGCCTTATCTTTTACACTGCTGTGCTGGGCTCCTCCATCATTGAGGATGGGGATATTTGTGGAGACTTCTCCTCTAGTGAGTTGTTTAATTGTCCCCCACCATTCACGACTGGATGTAGCAGGACTGCAGAGCTTAGATCTGATCCATTGGCTATGGGATCGCTTAGCTCTGCCTATCACTTACTGCTTATGCTGTTTGGCACGCAAGTAGTCCTGTTTTATAGCTTCACCAGGTTGATACCTCATTTTTAGGAATGCTTGATGCTGCTCCTGGCATTCCCTCCTGCACTCTTCATGGAACCAGAGTTGATCCCCTGGTTTGATGGTAATGGTAGAGTGGGGGGTATGCCAGGCCATGGGGTTACAGATTATGTTTGAGAACAATTCCGCTGCTGTTGATGGCCCACAGCGCCTCATGGATGCCCAGTCTTGAGTTGCTAGATCTGTTCGAAATCTAATCCCATTCAGCATGGTGGTAGTGCCACTAAACACGATGGAGGTTATCCTCAATGTGAAGGTGGGACTTCGTCTCCACAATGACTGTGTGGTGGTCACTCCTACTGATACTGTCATGGACAGGTGCATCTGCGGCAGGCAGGTTGGCGAGATGAGGACAAGTATGCTTTTCCCCTTACCACCTAGCAGCTATGTCATTTAGGACTTGGCCAGTAGTGGTGCTACTGAGCCACTCTTGGTGATGGACATTGAAGTCCCCCACATACAGAACATTCTGCACTCATGCCACCTCAGTGCTTCCTCCAAGTGATGTTCAGCATGGCACTGATTCATCAGCTGAGGGAGGGCAGTACATGGTAATCAGCAGGGGGTTTCCTTGCCTGTGTTTGATGCCATGAGACTTCATGGGATCCGGAGTCAATGTTTAGGACTCCCAGGGCAACTTCCTCCTGACTATATACCACTGTGCCGCCACCTCTGCTGGGTCTGTCCTGCCAGTGAGACAGGACATACCCAGGGATGGTGATGGTGGAGTCAGGGACATTGGCCAGAATTTTTCTATCGGCGAGTTGGGGGCGGGCCATTCGCCGACATGAAAATGACACCGGATGAAGTCGGGGGAACTCCCGACGTCATCCCGCCCCATTTAAATATTCAGGAAGGCCATTGACAGGGTAGTTAACCCAATTAAAGGCCCTGCCCATCCAACCTTAAGGTTTGCGGGCAGGCCAGGAGCCCCGACAGGCTTCTGAGAAAACATGAAGCCTCATCCACTGGCGGGATGAGGTTTCATGTCTGTATTTAAAAAGTTTAATAAATTTTCTGTGCTTTTTATTAACATGTCCTATCTCAAGAGGGGGACATGTTAATAATTGTTTTATTTTTCTATTTTTGATGTTTATAAAGCTTTCACTGATCTCCCTGAGACAGCACTTAGTCTCAGGGAGATGTGCGCTCTTTTGTGTACATGCGCGAAAGAGCACACTTTGACAGTTGGGCACACCCCCCTCCGCATAGGAAGCGTATAGCATTTCCCGTCGGGCAGCCCGCTGGGCGGGCCTTAATTGGCCCGCCCACTCAAAATGGCGGCAGGGCCCGTTTCGGCGGCTGCAATCACCTGCCCACCCACCGTCGAGCCGATGGGGCCTGCCTGCCCATCAAGGGCAAAATTCTGCCTATTATCTGTAAGGTATGATTTCATGAGTATGACTATGTCAGGTTGTTGCTTAGTCTATGAGATAGTTCTCCCAATTTTAGCACTAGCGTTCTTCCAATGTTAGTAAGGGGGACTTTGCAGGGTTAACAGGGCTGCATTGTTGTCATTTCCAGTGCCTAGGTCTGGGGTGTCCATCTGGTTCATTCCTCTTTGTAGCAGAGTGGCATGCTAGGCCATTTCAGAGGGCAGTGGGTCTGGAGTCACAATTTTCCTTTCCTAAAGGGCATGAGTGAACCAGATGGGCTTTTACAACAATCATTTCATGGTCATCATTAGACTTTTAATTCCAGATTTTTTATCGAAATCAAATTCCACCATCTGCCATGGCTGGATTTGAACCAGGGCCCCTGGAGCATTTCCCAGGGTCACTAGATTACTAGTCCAGCCGCAATACCACTACACCGTCACTTCTGTCATACAGCTTATTGTGTATTCATTAATAAGGTTGTTAGTCATTGTAAGAATTTGCTGGATTGCTTGTACCAAATACTTTGTACAATACTTGTACCAAATACTGTATTTAGAACTTTTCAAGAGTGTATTATTGTTTGAAGTCAGAAACTACAAATAGAGGAGTTCCATTGATGGGCCATACCATCTGATTCTAAGGACATGTGGCAGCGTTGGAATATTTGCACATAAAGAACATACCATCACGTTTTTCTGAGAATGTTCATGAAATTAATTAAAATGTCACAAATACATCCACATCTTTGTAGCTGTTTGTGAGGAATAAAATCTGAATTATTTAATACATTTTTTCTAACTTTGTTCTGAATCTATCCACTGCTGCTTGGAGAGACTATTTTGTAATTCTACACCTGTATGAGACCTCGCCCATTAACTCACTGGACTGCCCTAACAAGAATGTGAGGTAAATCATAGGCAATCAAACAGTTGAGTTTACGTATGTTTTAGAAACAAGGTCCTCTAAGAATCCTTTCCATGTGAAGCTGGACTTAGTCCCCTGTTGTTTTTGATAAGGCAATTTCAATGGCACTTGACAATAGCAATCTGAACTCTGAAAACAAAGATACTGCAGAATTATTCCAGAATGAATTAAATTCAAGGCAGAGGTTTAGCCTTCCACCAGAATTCTTGACAGGGTTTGATAATTACGAAAAGGGTAATAGACACTACAGGAATGTAGAGCAAATACACTTGAGACGCCCGAAGAAAAGACCTTCAATTTTTCAAGGTAGGAAATACTTTTGTTATGTCCATTGATTGTGACTGTGATTGCCTAAGCGTTTTAAATATGCAGATTTCAGGATAAATTTGTTTAAAATGATATCTATTTGTGCCAGCTTAACCAGGAAAAACATGAATAGAGAAATAATAGTGAAACCAACATGTTAGGATGTGTTGTCGGTTTTAAAGCACGATGTGTCACAAGTAGTGTTTTATAAACAAGAGTTCAAAAAGTGCCCATGGCAAGAGTCTGTTTATGACCATGTAGAACTGATGGTTGCGCAGCCAGCAATTGGTAATTATCTAAAGTCATGGTTGCATTCCTCTCCTTCAACAGAGCCTGAAGATTGTTGATATGTGTGGTAATTTCAACGAAATCACTACATGTTCTATGTGAGAAAGTTGCTAAATGTATACTTTAAAATTACTGTGAAGCAATATAAAAATATGAAATTTCAGGGCAGTTGGCAAGTACCTTTTATAACGTTATTAGGCATATAACTTTTTTTTACTTATTCAGTTAAGGGGAGGTGATGACATAGTGGTGTTGTTGCTAGACTAGTAAATCAGCGTAATGGCTCTGAGGATCTGTGTTTGAATTCTGCCACAGCAGATGGTGGAATTTGAATTCAATAAAAGTCTAGAATTAAAAGTGTAATGATGACCATGAAACCATTGTCAATTGTCAGGGTTTTCTTGTTCACTAATGTCCTTTAGGGAAGGAAAGCTGCTGTCCTTACCTGGTCTGGCCTAAATGTGACTCCAAACCTACACCAATGTGGTTGACTCTTAATACCCTCTGGATGAATGAATGAACAAAAAATCATGGGATGCCTCTGTCTCTGGCAAGGCCAGCATTTATTGTCCATCCCTAATTGCCCCTTGAGAAGGTGGTAGTGAAATACCTTCTTGAATACAACTGAGTGGCAAGACCATTTCAGAAAGTTAAGAGTCAAACACATTGCCATGGGTCTAGATTAACATATAGGCCAGTCTGGGGAAAGGGAACAGATTTCCTTCCCCATTGGACATTAGTTATGACAATATGGTAGTTTCATGGTTATCATTCTCTCTTTATTCCAATGTATTTATTTATTTAATTAAGTTGAAATTTCCCCAGCTGCCATGATGGGATCTAAACTCATGTCTCCATGGGTTTCATTTAAATTTAGGCCTCTGGATTACTAATCCAGTAACATAATCACTATTCTACCATGCCCATAAAACATACATACAAAATATAGCATACCATGTTTTTCATTTTAAGTAATGAAGTAAGGTGTGTGTTATATTTATATGAAGGAGATGACTGTTTCTCTTGCAGTATTCCTTGTAAATCAGGGTGGGGAGGGGGATTGGTTAGGTGGAATAGGTTGAGAAATGTAGGACTTGAGGTTTTGGTGCACAAGTCAGAGGTGGACTAAAGCTAAACTCGGTAAAAGAACAGGTCATTGTTCATGGTAAGATCGTAACAATTTTGTGTTGATGGTTCTCTATCTCTCTTTGTCTTTCTGCTTCTTTTATGGGTTGAATAATATGCTCAGAAATCAGGAGTGTTCCCTGCCCACACAGAGGTGTTATCAAGCATGATGATGTCTGGTTGCGATCCCAACGTCAGTATGCCAGTTTTAAATAATATGGCTGGTGGGCAGGGTTAAAAATCAAGAGCCCACCCACGTTATTCTAATTTTATTTAAGTAGGTATTTAAGTTTGCTAATGACCAAATTGACTGGAATAATACTTAGTGTCCACAATAATACACGTGTAGAGTCTGTTTTGACACCATGTGGGGTTCCTGTATTTTTATGAGGCAGCTTGTTAGGCTAAAAGGTTCAGCTGAGTCCTGAGTTTCATCTTAGCAGTTCAGAGTTCTGTTACTGCTGGGAGTGCTTCATTCAAGAAGCAGAGTTTCCAGTTAAAATTTTATTAACTAGAGGCCTTTTATCCTCCTGCTGAGTGCTCCATTTAGTCCTTGTTCATCACCCCAGACTTTAAAGTAACTGAAAAAAATGGGCATTGTGGTCTCAGTGTTAGGCACAACCTCCAGTGAGGAGGAGAGGAGGATTAGGAGGAGGAAGTGGAGGAGAGTAAGAGGAAGAAGGGCAGATTGGGAGGTCCAGGATGCACCAGTGGCACTCGAAGGGGCCAGAGCTGTGCTAGGCCCGGAGGGTGATGAAGCCGTCATATATCCTCATCAGAGGCATAGAAGGACTTATGCAGCCCCTTGAGTGTACAGGCAGAAACAGGACTACCTGCAGATGTCAGAGACACAATGCAAGAGAAGGCTCAGCTTTTCAAAAACCACAGTCTCATCATTCTGTGACATGCTTGCAGGGGAGATCTCCAACCTGATGCCTGAAGCTCTGATCATCACTGTCACACACAACTTCTTCACAACAGGCTCCTTTCAGGTAGCATGTGGAGACCTCAGAGGCATAACGTAGCCTGCTGCAACACCACTGCATCAAAGTTTTCATTGATGATGTTTCGAAGGGCAGGGAAATACATCTCCTTCACACTGGACAAGCAGAGTCAACTGGATAGAACTGGAGGGTTTACAGCAACTGCAGGTTTCCCCAGGGTACAGGGAGCCATTGATTGTATGCACATTGCCATAAGGGCTCCTGCTGGACAGCCTTACACCTCCAACAACAGGAAGGCCTTTCACTCATTGAATGTCCAGCTGACATTAATCATCATTGATGGATCATGCAGGTATGCGCCAAATACCCAGGCAGCAGTCCCAACTCCTTCGTTCTTTGAAACTTACAGGTGCCAGACCTATTCTGCGGCCATGAAGCCCTGGATGGATGGCTTATAGCTGATAAGGAATACCCAATGAACAGATGACTCATGAAGCCTTTCAGGGTGCCCAGAACAGAAACAGAGAGGAGATACAATGACAGCCATGCAAGCACCAGGGCCATCATTGAGCAGACCATCGACCTCTTGGAAATAAGGTTCAGATGCGTTGATAGACCAGGAGAGGTATTGCAGCACACTCCTTTACATGTGTCCCAGATGGCTGTGGTATGCTTGCCCTCCATAACCTCACTATCAAAAGACGAGATGCCCTTAAGGATGAGGGCACAGCAGATAGGGGCCGTTCATCAGAGGATGAGGGCAAGGATGAGGCGAGGGAACATGGCCATGATTGCATGAATAGCCATGATAACAGGGGTGCCTTAAGAAGGCAGAGGTTTCAATAGTTTCAAAAGTCCCAGCCTCAGAGATGCGTGCACGTCATGTGTCCAAACCTTTTTCCAAGTGCAGTGTGTGACTCGTCACTGTCATGTCAACACACTTACCCTTTCCAAATATTTACACTCGAAGCATCCTGCCTTGCCTCGAAATTATAAAACCTTTGCCTATCTCCAGAATCAAGTTTCATAGCCACAGCATAGTACAAAAACATCAGCTTGAGACTATGAGGTCTGGGTTTATTTACAAACTCATATTGACTAGTAACATTCACAGGCACAAACTTCTCACCCATGTGACCCTCTTGATGGCTATTGTGGAGTTTTTGATGCGTTTATGAGTGCTCCAGCTCAGTGCTCTACCATCGCTTGCAGCTGCACAGGAGAGAGGTTGCTGATCAGCCACATCACTTGCCCTGGATGACTTTGGCAGGTGTCCTCCGTGAGGCTGTGGCCTTGAATGGCCCACCACGTTAGATTAATTTTGCTGAGAGGCAGGAGGATACTCTGTCATTGTGGCACTGCATGAGGACTGTGTCAATGGCGGATGGATGGTGGAGATGCTGCCCCCATCAGAATTTCCCTGAGAGGTACTTCCAGATAGCGGAGGCTGCTGCTCATCCTCCGCTACTAAGACCATTTGGTCCTCCCTGCCTTCCCATGAGGTCCCAGGAGCTGGGTCTGTGCCCATGCTCTAATTCCTCCTGTCACCTTAGCACTGAGCCCCTGAGCCCAGAGCCAGGATGATGGTGTGCAGGTCAGAGCACACATCAACAATTGGGTCTGCAATACGTTCGGATTGCCCTTGCAGTACAGCCATCAATCTGTCCATGGAGGAAGTTTGGCTCTCCAAATAGTGGGTGATCGCAGTGCACATGGCTTGGATGGACACCTCCATTGTCCTGGCCAGGGCATGCAACCCCTCTGGATTCCTGCCAAATCATCATGGACCTCATGCTAGACATTCAGCGTCTGCCGCCTCACAGATGACTCGAAAAACTCATCACCTGACTCGGAATTAGTCTCTGGATCACCCCGGACACTCCTCCAACTGCCCGAGGCCTGCTCCATCACACTCTCTGGCAGCTGCACATGCAACTGTGAAATCCCCTCACCAGGCTGTACATGACTCCATTCCGATGTGCAAATCCCTGCCGAGGTGCCAGTATCATCGCTGGTGCTTGGGACAGAGAGAGGGGAGCGGCAGTCCAGCATCCAGACGAGGGTCCATGGAAGAGGCTTCACTTGTGACAGAGGGACAGAAGCAATGGGGTTAGTGGTCATCACAAACTTTCCCACATTTGTGCTAAATCACTAAGCTCTGCATCATTGGTCACATCCAACATGAGAGATGAGACCATGCAGACACAATACACACTTGTACCAACACCTGAAGCTTCTGATTATGAAGCTTTCATGTGTTTTAGTGTCAGAATTATATTTTTGAGTTTCATTATATCATGCCAAACTTCCATCCACCTCCCACATGCCATCTCCCCTTTTCTATCAGTTTCTGCCATTTACCATCTCACCTGAACCATACCTTCCTAAATCTTGCCACTGCAAATGGACCTGGATGACTCTGACTCCAAGAGCATCAAAACTTCCTCCTCAAATAGGGTCAGTACCACAAGGTTCAGCACACCCCCAACACTCCAGCCTCATTGTTGGGCATTTTGGGCATGCTTCTCCTGACAAAATGTGTAACATTACAATTCCGAGCATTGTCAGCTTATTTGATGCATGTTGCCGATACATTATTAGCAGAGTGTTTGGCAGCCATACATGCACTTCCCTCATCCGCACTGGCTGCCAAACCCCCCACCCTCCAAGTAGATCAAAGCTATAACTGCACACTGACATCAGAGCTAACAGAAATGTCTTTGCTGCATCATGCTGTCTTGGAGCTCCAGCCAACCTCACATTCCTAACGCGTTCGCAATGGCCTCTGTTGGATACTGGCACAAGTAAACACATACTGAGGACTTACCCTGGCTGCCCTCATGACGTCATTGAGCCTCATCTGGCATTGAGACAAGGTTCACTTCTGCAGCCCAACACTGCTGACCTCTGCAGCTACCTCCTCCCAGGCGGCATGTGTTTTGGTCGGGTTTCTCCTCTTCCCACCACATGGCATGAGCTACTCACGTCAGTTTGAAACTGCAGGGAAGAGGGCTCTCAGGGAGCCATCACTAAATTGAGGGGCTGGTTTTGGCACTCCTCCCCTGCCTCTCCCCTCACTCCAAAGGCTCTGACATCTCTGCAGGGAAATATGCAACAGCTAGACAACTCCTGTATGCAAAAATGTAGAAAACTTATTCAGGTTCAAAAAGAATACAATCTCTGCTCAGTGGCAAAGTTTGGACACCTCAGATTTCACAAAAATGCACACTCACCTTAAAAGCCTGCAAATCTCTGAAGTTCCAATGAGCTGCACAACTCTGATGAGTACTGACATTCGCTGGGTCACGTGCCAGGGGGCCCTTTAAATTACTGGTCGTAACCTTGTTCTAGGTCATGGCCAACGACCTCGAAGGCCGCACATCCTGCCCTCCAACACTGATAGGGCAGGATGCTCACCAACTAAAGGCCTCAAACCCACCCTCTGAATTCAATTGGTCCAATCTGCACTTTATCGGGCGCATTTCAACGGTGGGCCTGGAAGTCACCCACTTCCAAATATGGATCCTGCCACCCATGCCCAAGTGTATTGTTCAGCCCTATGTCTCCGTGCCTCTTACTTTTCTCTTTGTCTTCTTTCTGGGACCAGAATTCCAGAATCTTTTCCTACTTGTGGAAACGCTGCACATAAATCTTGGACATCCTTGAAACTCAATGCCGATGCTATCCCAAGCTGGAGGACAGGATTCTTTAAATACATGGGATTAATTGATGGCCATGCATGTTAAAGCTAATGAGAGGCACCCACTGTGAGAAAACTGGAGTGGTGCCATGCCAGTCCAATGGTGGATGAGAGGTTCAGGAAGGGAAGGAATAGTTGCTAAATTTAAAAACTGCTTCGTAGGGTGCTAAAGGTCATTGTTGGAGAGGAAATTAATCTTCTCTGTGATTGACTACTTTTGTCTACAGAACTTTTGAGACATGTGCTAGGCTCTGATACGAATTCTTGCCAAATGACAACATCTCAGTTGAGCCAAAGGGGGGCTTGGAACAAAGTTTTGAAGTAGCTCAGGAACTCTCTCAAACATCCCCCACCATGACATTGGGGTGGAGGGAGAGGAGGGAGCTGTAGGAAGAAGATCTGCTCCCTTTCAACTGATTTAAAGATTAAAAGCTGGACTTCTGCATTAGACTTTTTGTCATTGTTGCTGAAAGTAAAACATTTAAATTTGCAGTCTGGGTTTTAGGTGTGTCATAAATAGTGTTACATCTTGTTTTAGACTGAGACATTTCTGGAGCTAACCAGTTTGATTTGACTTAAGTATTATGAAAATGACTTGAAAAAAATGTACCATCTTTCTGACATTTATAGTCAAAATTTAGCAGAACATGCATGTCTATCATTAACATTTTGGGACTGCAAAACTCATTGGACGGAATTATAACTGTGGCGCAGTGCAGAACACAAAGTGGGCACCACTTCCACTCTTTGGCTTTTTGCTGGTTCCAAGGCAATTGCATGTAGCTTGTACAAGAGATGTGTGCACTCATGCTATGGGGAAGATTTTCAGTGGTAAAACCCGCCATCAGCTAACAGTGCAGCACATACGGGTGGGCTATATTCTCCTGGACAAACAGGGAGATACTTCAACATGGCCACAACTTGCTGCCCAACTCCATTATCATTAACATAAGACTTCCTGAGAGCACAGAGGTGGCACAGATCATTTTCAAATTTAAATTTCACTTGTAAATATTTCACTTTACATTGGGTTCATTTTATTCTTGCGCCTAAGTGGAGCTGAATGTACTGGCATGCTTCATAATTGGCACAAACTGACGATTACAGGAGAGTTAAGGACATTTCTTTATTGTGGAAGAAAAAATGTTGTGTTTTTGTGTTCACTCTTTGTTGAATGTTCATGTTAGTGTGTACTGTTATACTCGCTACTCTGTGGGACATGGCACAACTGGCACTCCCTTCTGTGCATTATAAAGGACATTGTTCGAGATCACTCTCAGCATGGATAATTAAAATGTTGTAGGTGAACTCAAGGCCCTGTAAGGACTCTGCCAGCCAACGCCCTGAGAAGGACCCACATGTGTATGTATTGGCACTGCCCTTTGGGCCCCTAATTTTCTTATCTTGACTGATGGTTCCACTACATCCAGGATGCCAGGCCTTTCCCACTTCATTTCTCCATGACCCAGACCCATTCACTGTCCTTCCTGGGATCCCTCTTCCACTCCTCCATGTCCCTGATACCCCACACAGCCCCCTCATCCTTGTCGGTAACGAGCCTCATGTAAACTATCATTTTCCTACTCCCCTCCCTTGTGCTGCACTCCTTTTCCCCTCTTTCCACTCAAGCTGTTACTTTTTTCCATTCCCTCTCTTCATTCAAGCACAGTTTAATCCAGTTCTGGTTGGCAGTCTTCACCCTGCCATTCGGTTAAAGGTGGCGTATTTCTCGCAAGAGTTCCTCAGGGTAGTGCCCTAGGCCCATCTGCTTCATCAATGACCTTCCCTCCAGCATAAAGTCAAAAGTGGGGATGTGCACTGATGACCAGGACCATTCAGACTCCTCAGATACTGAAGAGTGCTTGTCCATTTTTAGCAAGAGCTGGACAACATTCAGGCTTGGGTTGATAAGTGGCAAGTAACACCCACACCACACAAGTGCCAGGCAAAGACAATCTCCAACAAGAAGGAATCCAACCAACCACTTGACATTCAATGGTATTACCATTGCTGAAGCCCCAACTATCAATATCCTGTGGGTTAGCATTGACCAGAAACTGAACTGGGCCAATCATGCAAATACTGTTCCTAGAAGAGCAGGTCAGAGGCTAGCAATTCTGTGACAAATAACTCACCTCTTGACTCCCCAAAGCCTGTTCACCATCCACAAGGCATACGTCAGGAATGTGATGGAATAATCTCCATTTGCCTGGGTGAGTGCAGCTCTAACAGCACAAGAAGCTCAATACTATCCAGGACAAAGCATCTTTATGACACTCCATCCACCACCTTAATATTCACTCCCTGTGCCACCGATGTACAATAGCAGAAGTGTGTTCCACATGCAAAGTCCATCAACTACAAGACACAAGTCAGGAGTGTGATGGAATACTTTCCACTTACCTGGATGAGTGCAGCTCCTTCAACACTCAAGAAGCTTGACACCATCCAAAACAAAGCAGCCCGCTTGATTGACACCCCCTTCACAAACATTCACTCCCTCCATCACCAATGAACAGTGACAGCAGTGTATACCAGCTACAAGATGCACTGCAGAAACTCACCAAGGCCCCTTAGGCAGCACCTTCCAAACCCACAACCACTGCCATCTAGAAGGACAAGGGCAGCAGATAGATGGGAACACCACCACCTGGAAGTTCTCCTCCAAGTCACTCACCATCCTGAATTGAAAATATATTGCCGTTCCTTCACTTGTCGCTGGGTCAAAATCCTGGAACTCCCTCCCTAATGACACTGTGTGTACACAAGTGCCAGGCAAAGACAATCTCCAACAAGAAGGAATCCAACCAACCACTTGACATTCAATGGTATTACCATTGCTGAAGCCCCAACTATCAACATCTTGTGGGTTAGCATTGACCAGAAACTGAACTGGGCCAATCATGCAAATACTGTTCCTAGAAGAGCAGGTCAGAGGCTAGCAATTCTGTGACAAATAACTCACCTCTTGACTCCCCAAAGCCTGTGCACCATCCACAAGGCATACGTCAGGAATGTGATGGAATAATCTCCATTTGCCTGGGTGAGTGCAGCTCTAACAGCACAAGAAGCTCAATACTATCCAGGACAAAGCATCTTTATGACACTCCATCCACCACCTTAATATTCACTCCCTGTGCCACCAGTGCCCAATCAAAGGATCTGGCATTGGGAAGCATATGACAGATTTTAAGTTGATAATTTCGGTGAGAACCAGGCTGAATGTAGAATGTTTGAAGAGAAATTAAAAGAGGAATAAGAGAAACAAAGAGAAAATATGAGAAGAGACTGGTAGCTAACATAAAAAGGCATCCAAAAATCTTCTATAGACATATAAATGTTACAAGAGTGATAAGAGGAGTGGAGCCAAATAGGTTCTGAATGAGAATTTACATAGGAAAGCAGAAGGCATGGCTGAAGTATTAAATGCGCACTTTGCATCTGTCTTTTCCAAGGAGCAAGATGCTGCCAAAGTCTTGGTGAAAGAGAAGGTAGTTGAGACACTGGATGGCCAAAAACTGATAATAAGGAAAGTCGGCTGTACTTAAAGTTGAAAGTCACCAGAGCCGGCTCAGATGCATTTTAATAAACTGCTGGAAGTAAAGGTGAAAATTGTGGAGGAACTGGCCATTATCTACCAATCCTCCTTAGGTACAAACGTGGTGCAGAGGCCTGGAGAATTGCAAATGCTACATCCTTGTTAAAAAAATGGTGTAAGGATAAGCCCAACAACTATAGCCCACTTTAACCTCGGTGATGGGAAAGCTATTAGAAACAATTATCAGGTCAAGCAGGAATATAGGACAGAGTGATAATTAGATCAAGTTGAAGAAGGGGAAAGAAGATACGAGGAGAGAGCAACATGCATAAGGAATTGGAAGGGTGGAGATAGGACCTGGATAGAAAGGTAACATGGGGACAAGGAGAGAAAGGGGAAAAGAGAGCAGAAGAAGGGGAAGATGAACAGGATGGGGGAGGGAGGCAGGGAGCAGATAGGGACAAGTACCAACACCAGCTAAAAAAGCTTAACCTTAAGGGTTGAGACAATTAGACCTATGCCAGGTTAGGAGAAAAGAGAAGCAATTTCAGCAGTGGATGGAAGGGATCAGCAAACAAATTTCTTGGAGGTCAAGCCCAAAACAATCTGTCAAGGGAAGAGATGAGAAAACATTCTCATGGGATGAAGGAGTTGGCCATAAAACTCAGTGAGAAAGCCATGAGCAGCAAATAGAATTAGTGAGGGATTACAAAAAGAAAATACCTGCAGTTGGGAACTGGGGGTGATTTGAAAAATCTTCCAAGGACTGGGGGAGGAAAGGTGATAAAACACCTTTATGCTCGTGTGCGCCAGACACGCACGAGCATGAAATAGCACACGATGATGTCAGGCAAGCATCCCGACGTCATCACGCACTCACACGATATTTCGGGTGACGGGCAGTGCACCCGTCAACAATTAAGAGGTCTGTTAAGCACATTAATAAATTAATTAAAGTGAATTTTTCCCTGTCTATCCAACCTTATGGTTGGCAGATGGGTGAAAAGGCCAAGTGGCTTTTGGATTTTTGAGGAAATCTCATCCACAGGTGGGATGAGGCTTCCAATGTTAATTAAAAATTAGGAGGAATAAGACAGATGAGTTGAGGGCACAGATAGCCACATGGGGGTATGATATCATAGCAATGACTGGGACTTGGCTAAAAGAAGGGCACGATTGGCAGCTCAACATTCCTGGTTATAGGGTATTCAGATGAGATAGAGAAGGGGATAGGAGAGGGGTTTGTAATATTGATCAAGGAATCAGTTATAGCAGTGAGGAGGGATTATATCTTGGAAGGATCATCAAATGAGGCCAAATGGGTAGAAGTAAAAAACACAAAAGGGGCATACTCATGTTGGGTGTGTACTTTAGGCCCCGAAACCGTCAGGGAGAGATAGAAATATGTAATCAAATTTCAAGGAAGTATAAGAATAATAATAGTAGGGGATTTTAACTACCCAAATATTAACTGTGATAGTTTTAGTGTGCAAGGTAGAGAGGGAGCAAAATTCTTAAGTTGTATCCAGGAGAACATTTTTAGCCAGTATGTAGAAAGCCTAACAAGGGAGGGGCAGTTCTGGACCTAATATTTGGAAATGAGCCTAGGCAGGTGGTAGGCATATCAGTAGGGGAGCATTTTGGAGATAGTGACCATAACTCAGTTAGATTTAGGATAGCTATAGAAAAGATAAGTTTGGGCCGGAAGTAAAAGTTCTAAACTGGGGAAAGGCTAATTTTACTAAGATGAAATACAAATTGGCCCAAGTGGACTGGGAGCAGCTACTTGCCGATAAAACTGTGTCAGAGCACTGGGAGGCATTCAAGGAGAAAATAGCATGGGTACAGGGCAAATATGTTCCTGTAAAAACAAAGGAGGATACCAGGTTCAGAGAACCCTTGATGTCAAGAGAGTAAAGGTTAGGATTAAGAAAAAAAGAGAAGTTTATGCAGATACCGAGGGCTCAATATAGCAGAGTCCCTAGAGTATAAAAAGTACAGAGGGGAACTTAAAAAGGAAATTAGGAAAGCTAAGAGAGTGCTTGAGAAAGAATTGGTGGGTAGGATAAAGGAAAAGCCAAAGGGTTTTTTTAAATACATAAAGAGCAAGAGAATAACTAGGGAAAGAGTAGGGCTAATTAGGGACCATGGAGATAATTTGTGTGTGGACCCGGAAGACGTGGGTACAGTCATCAATGAATACTTTGAGTTGGTCTTTACAATGGAAAAGGACAACTCAGGTATAGACATCAGAGTGGAGGACTGTGAAATATTAGAGGGAATTAACATGGAGAGGGAGGAGGTTCTAGCGAGTTTAGTGGCCTTAAAAGTGGATAGATCCGTAAGCCCGGATGAGAATGTATCCCAAGCTGTTGAAGGAGGCAAGGGAAGAGATATCAGGCGCCCTTACAATAATTTTCAGATCCTCTCTGGCCACAGGTGAGGTGCCAGAGGACTGGAGGACTGCTAACGTTGTCTAATTATTAAAAAAGGAAGGAAGGGATAGACCAGGAAATTACAGGCCAGTCAGCCCTACCTCAGTAGCGGAGAAGTTACTAGAAATAATTCTGAGGGACAGAATATATCTGCACTTGGAGAGACAAGGATTAACCAGGGATAGTCAGCATGGATTTGTTAAGGGAAGGTTGTGTTTGACAAATTTGGTTGAATTTTTTTAGGAGATAACCAGGAGTGTTGATGAGGGTAATGCATTTGATATGGTCTACAAGGACTTTAGCAAGGCTTTTGATAAAGTCCCTCATGGCAGACTGGTCAAGAAAGAAAGAGCCAATGGGATCGAAGGCAAAGTGACATGTTGGATCTAAAATCAGCTGAGAGGCAAGAAGCAGAGGGTGATGGTTGAGGGATGTTTCTGTGACTGGAAGTCTGTTTCCAGTGGGGTTCTGCAGGGCTCAGTACTGGGGCCCTTGCTGTTTGTGGTGTACATTTGGACTTAAATGTAGGGGGTATGATCAAGAAGTTTGTGGATGACATGAAAATTGATAGGGTAGTAAATAATGAGGAGGATAGCCATAAATTGCAGGAGGATATCAATGGACTGGTCAAATGGGCAGAGCAGTGGCAAATGGAATTCAACCTGAAAAAGTGTGCGGTAGTGCACTTGGGAAGGGCTAACAAGGCAAAGGATTACACAATGAATGGTAGGACCCTGGAAATTACTGAAGATCAGAGGGACCTTGGTGTGCATATCCACAGATCCCTGAAGGTGGCAGGGCAGGTAGATAACGTGGTTAAGAAGGCATATGCGATACTTGCCTTTATCAGCTGAGGCATAGAATACAAGAGCAGGAACTGTATAAAATGCTGATTAGGCCACAACTGGAGTGCTGCATGCAGTTCTGGTCACCACATTATAGGAAGGATGTGATTGGAGAAGGTGCAGAGGAGATTTACCAGGATGCTGCCTGGGCTGGAGGGTCTGAGCTATGAGGAAAGATTGGATAGGCTGGGGTTCTTTTCCTTGAAGCAGCCAAGGTTGAGAGGGGACCTGATAGAGGTTTATTAGATTATGAGCGGCATAAATAGGGTGGATAGGAAAGCACTTTTTCTGTTAGTAGAGGAGTCAATAACCAGGGGGCATAGAGTTAAGGTAAGAGGTAGAAGTCTAAGAGGGGAGTTGAGGAAAAATGTTTTCACCCAGAGAGTGGTGGGAGTCTGGAACTCACTGCCTGAAAGGGTGGTTGAGTCAGAAACTCTTGTAACATTTAATAAGTATTTAGATATTCATTTGCATTGCCATAGGCTCTAGGGTTATGGTCCAAGCGCTGGAAAGTGAGATTAGTGTAGTCAGATCTTTGTTCATAGGCGCGGACACAATGGGCCAAATGGGCTCCTTCTGTGCTCTAAACATCTATGAGTCTATGAGTGCATAAAAATAAAATAAAACATTTTAAATCTAATTTTTAACATGTCCTTACTCATGTGACTCCGTCACATGAGGGGACATGTTCACCTTAATTTTAAAATCTTTAGTTTTAATGTTAGAAATCTTCAGCTCCCTGAGGCAGCTCTGTGCCTTCAGGAAGCTTTCACTGAGTGCATCCAAGCGCCTGCACTGACTTCCACGCTCTCCTCTCCTCCCCCCAGTCAGCACTGAGCGTTTCAGCGTGCAATTCATACTGGCTGGCCATTAGTTGCACGGCCGCTCCCTGGCCCACCTGCCCGACAGGGGGAAAATCCTTCCCCTGACATACTCTGCAGATTCCATGGGCAAGCAAACATTCTAGACAGAGGAAAAGAATGTCAAAAGGAAAAGAACTTTTGATGGGGAGAATGTTACTATTATGGAAGCATATGATTTTAAAAGCCCAAAAATGTTTTCCCATTTATATCAAGTGTCTTTTCTGCATAGAGTAATGACCATTAAGATGCTGCAAAATGTGTCCTCTTAATGATGTCAGTTATAATACTTAGGATTTGTCAGGAGGTATTGCCAGGTTTAGGGAGGCTAATCATTTTCATCACTGACTTTGGAAAATGCTGGTAAAGAGAGATTATGATAATAGGTTAAGAGATACCAATAGAAGAAACTTTCTGATAGCTTGAGGGATGATAAAAAAAATTTAGATGGGGGCTACGTTGGGGAGCAGAGAATGATGAAGTGATGTTTGGTGAGTCTAGACTTTGAGCAAAATCGAAGAAAAATTTCCCTGGTTTCCGATATTTGTACATCTACTTTTATTGACTCCTCAGAATAGCTGCAATATAAAATTAATCTCCTTTCAGAAAGATATGAATGGCAGGTAAATGAAAATATTGTAATTGGTTCTTCAGCTAACACTACCATCACAGCTTTTTCACAGTGGCATCTTCAGGTCCAATAAACAGATTTAAATACTTGATACAAATGGATATATGTTGTAGATATCCAAAGGGTGAACTTGTCATTGTAACACAGACTTGTGTATAACTCAAATAAATATATCATCCAACTGTTCACAGGTATAGTTTACAGGCAGAATTTTCTCTCAGGCGAGCGGGGGCAGACCCCGCACACCAATACATAAAATAACGCGAGGTGACATCCCCACGTGTGTCCCCACATCACCGCGCATCATTCCAATCTTCTGTTCGGCAGGTGCGCGCCAGAGGCAAGCAGGCGAAGGGCCCAAGAGGCCTTCGTGTTTTTCATGAAACCTCATCCACGGGCAGGATGAGGTCTCATAAAGGCTTTTTTAAATAAATAAAAACATTTTCAACAATTCATAAACATGACATTGTCACATGAGGGAACATGTCTGAATAGTTTTTATCTTTCCTTTTATCAAACTTTAAAACTGAACTTAATCGAGCTGCCTCAGGGAGATTTCTGCGCTCTTTCGTGCGTATGCAGGGAAGAGCACAGGCCCCAACTCTCCATCCTCCCCACGCCCGCACAGCGCTACTGGGCATGCGTCACACTGGGCAGGCCTTAATTGGCCAGTCCATGTAAAAAGGCGATGTGCAGCCAATCGCTGGCGGCGATCGGATCCGCGCCCACCCGCACCCGCTCTCGACCAGCCCACCTGCCAGGCAGAAGATTCTGCCCTTTGTGTAATTCAGATTGAAATATTATCCAATAGATCACAGGCATCTTATTACTTCAATCATGGTATAATAAGCAAAATATTATACTGTGTTAGCCAGGGCTCAGCTGGGAGCACATTCATCTCTGAATCACAATGTCCTGGGTTCATGCCAGGGTTGCAGAGCATAACCTCAAGGCTGACTCTCCAGTACAAAACTGAGGGAGCATTGCACTGTCAGAGGAGCCATGTTTTGAATGAGGCGTTAAACTGAGGTCCTATCCGACTGCTCAGGTGGAAGTAAAAGATCCCATGGCACTGTTTCGTAGAAGAGCAGGGGAGTTATCCCTGGTGTCCTGGCCAATATTAATCTTCTATCAACATCACAAAAAGCAGATCATCTGGATATTATCACATCACTGCTTGCGAGATTTTGCTGAGTGCAAATTATCTGCCATGTTTTCTATAACACAACAGTTCCAAAAATATTTCATTGGTTGTAAAGCAATTTCAGATGTCTGGTGGTCATGGAAAACTCTATGTAAATGCAAGTTTTTCCTTCTACTTGAATATGAAAAGAAAAGACTGTTTCACTGAATGGATATACATTAGTCATTAATTTTATGCATTATTATTTGTCAATATCAGTTAAATATGAAAATATACTTTTTTTATGTGGTAGTATGAATTTCTGACTAATACTTGATTGTTGCCTTCTACCTTGGAACATTCTACTTGATATTTCCTCTGACATTTTGATATCTTTAAGAAATTATCCAGTGATCCAAACACTTCTTAGTCTGAGACCCATCTAAGTCAGGTCCAGCAGCCTTACTTGTAAATCTATCCCCAGTATATATAAATCAAACCAATACAAGAGGCAACTGATGGGAGAATTTCAGCATTTGTACACCTCATAATATGGCACAGTTAACCAGGAACTCACAATCTGACAATCCATATCTAAAAGATTATTTCACACTTTGGGTGGAATCGACCCAGATTTGCAATAAGTGCGGTATCAGGCTGGAAAAACGACATTTTGCCTGTTGGTTGCATGATGGCTTTTCACACTGTATCGTTCCAAACTCGCCGCATTAATTATGCATTCCCAGGATACACACTGTTTCCATGGTGGATGGGCTCCGATTCGCCTGCCACGCGTTTCATCACACGAGGCATCACATTTAAAGTACAATCTTGCTCAGTGCTTCCAGCCCAGGACAACAGCAAGGAAGTCATGGCCCCAAAGACAAGAAGACTGAAGCTCTCGAGCGCCTTTTGGATGCCTTGGAAGCCCACTGTGATGTCTTCTACTCCTGCTGTGGCCGCAGGAGGGGCAGCAACATTACCACTCTGGCTTGATAGGGGATGGCAGTGGTGATCAATGCCAATGTTGCACAGAAGAGGTTGTCCATCCAATGCAGGTAGAGGATGAATGATTTCATCTGTGCAGCCAGAATATGGCCACCATCTCATCATTCTAAACTCACACACTCAAGCCCATCACACATTCACTGGCATCTCAATCACTGCCAGCTCAAGAGACACCACTCATTCACACACACGTATCCTCACATGTCCATCTGTCCTCATCTCCTCTGGTGACAACCTCCTCAGCCCTCACCATCTTGAGGCCACCTGCACAGATCAGCATGTGCCCTCCATCCCCAGTACAGGCCTCATCCTGCAGCCTCTTCCCTTGCCTGAGGCCACTACTCCCCTTTCCCCAAGCAAGCCCTAGCACTGCAGCCACTGAAAAGCCACCCACAAATGGCTGATCTGGTAGTAGAGACCTTCCCATGAGCCCCCCTGAAAGTGATGTGGTGCTATCTGTGGAGCCTGGTGCTGATGACTGTGAGTGCTGACCAAAGAAAGGTAGACCTTGAAGTCCCGAGCGAAGTGCAGCTCGCCAAGTGCATGCCTTTTATACGCTGTAGTTGTGAAACATGTTGGTGTGTTTTCCCGCCGACGTAGGCAGATGATCCCAGCGTGAGTGAATGAGTCCAGCAGGCTGGCCTTATAATGACAACAAGGTTCCTGACCTCCAATGACGAGAAATGTGGCCCGCCATCGACAGGCTGAGTGGACGATCGCAAACTGGTTTCACGTCGTGGTATAACCGATTTTTGGCCTTCTCTCCATATTGTCCACACACGCCACTAAACGTGCCTGATGCTAGCGGGCACAGAGAATCCTGGTCTTTGAACCAGTTGAAACAGAGCTATGGACCAATCTAGATATCATAGTAAGGGTACTGAGGCACTTAACTGTAGAGGACTCACGTTTAGTTCTATGGAGTGCTGAAGTGCAGTTTCAATTCCCCTGATTGGCTAATTTTAGTTGCGTTTTGTGTGAGGAAGAAAGCCAGATGCTTCTTTATTGGTGGCTAACAAAGTGGTGCATTGTCAGAGATCTGGCAGCAGGCTGTCAACCTGCTGGATATGGATGTTAGCATGGTCATCTAACACCAGGCATTGAAGAATCTGGATAATTACATGAAAGAATAATAGAATTTGCTTAGGGTTGGATGAACCAGGGTGGGAGGAGATTCATGTGAAGCATAAGCGCTGGCAATTGGGTGAAATTAATTATTTCTGTTCTGTAAATTGGATGTAATTGTTGATATGTCTTACAGCATACCAGTTTTATAACATAAATGATGTTTTACACTGGAGGACTACATCCATCCTAGCCAGTGGTTCTTGTTTTGCTGGTATTTCTCCATATTGTAAATGTAGTGAATCAAGCCCATCATTTTTTTAATTATTCTTTCATGAAAGATAAACGTCGCTGGCAAAGCCAGCATTTATTGTCCATCCCTGATTGCCCTTGAATCATTGCAGTAGATTTGGTGTGGGCACATCCAAAATGCTGTTAGGTAGAAAGTTCCAGGATTTTGGCCCAACGACAATGAAGGAACAGCAATATATTTCCAAGTCAGGATGTTGAGCTACTTGGAACCTTACGAACTACAAATTAGGAGCAGGAGTAGGCCACTTGGCCCCTTGAGCATGCTCCATCATTCAATAACATCAACTCCACATTCCTGCCTACCCCCGATAACCTTTCACCCCCTTGTTGATCAAGAATCTATCCAGCTCTGTCTTAAAGATATTCAAAGACTCTACCTCAACCACCTTTTTAGGAAGAGAGTTCCAAAGTCTCTCAACGTTCTGAGAGAAAAAAATTCTCCTCATCCCAATCTTAAATGGGCGGCTCCTTATTTTTAAACTCTGACCCTTAGTTCCCACAAGACAAAACATCCTGTCCACATCCACCCTGTCAAGTCCCCTCAGGATCATATATATTTCAATCACATCACCTCTTATTCTTCTAAACTCCAACGGATACAAGGCTAGCCTATCCAGCTTTTCCTCATAAGACAATTTGCCCATTCCAGGTATTAATGTATTAAGCCTTCTCCGAACTGCTTCCAACGCATTTACATCTTTCCTTAAATAAGGAGACCAAAATTGTACACAGTGCTCCAGATGTGGCCTTACCAAGGCCCTGTATAACTGAAGCATAACCTCCCTACTCTTGTATTCAATTTCCCTTGCCAAAAATGATAACATTCTATTAGCTTTGCTAATTACTTGCTGCACCTTTTGCGATACATGCACTAGGACACCCAGATCCTAGACCCCCTGAATCTCAGAGCTCTGCAATCTCTCACCATTTAGATAATATACTTTTTTTATTCATCCTGCTGAATGGACAACCTCACACCTAATCTATATATATCCTTTTGTAGCCTCTTTATGTACTCTTCACAACTTACTTTCCTATCTATCTTTGTGTCATCAGCAAAATTAGCAACCATACCATCGGCCATTTCATCCAAATCATTTATATAAATTGTAAGGAGTTGAGGCTCCAGCGATAAGCCCTGTGGCACACCACTCATCACATCCTGCCAACCAGAAAATGACCCATTTATGCCTACCCTCTGTTTCCTGTTAGCTAGCCAATCTTCTATCCATGCCAACATGATACTCCTTACTCCATAAGCTTTTATTTTACGCAATAGCATTTGATGTGGCACCTTATCAAATGCCTTCTGAAAATCTAAGTGTAGTACATGCACTGGTTTCCCTTTATCCACAGCACATATTACTTCTTCAAAGAACTCCAACAAATTGGTTAAACATGATTTCCCTTTCACAAAGCCATGTTCACTCTGCCTGAGTGCCCTGCTATAGAGTCTTTAATAATAGCTTAATATAATAATAATAATAGCTATGACAGATGTTAAGTTAGCTAGCTAGCCTGTGGTTTCCTGCTTTCTGCCTCCCTCCCTTTTTGAATAAATGAGTTAATTAGCTATTTACAAAACTAATGGAACCTTCTCTGAATCTAGTGAATTTAGGAAAATTAAAACCAACTATCTCACAAGCCACTTCTTTTAAGACCCTAGGATGAAGTCCATTAGGACCCAGGGACTTGTCAACCTGCAACCCCAACAGTTTGCTAAATACCACTTCCCCGGTGATTGTAATTTTCCTGAGTTCCGCCCTCCCTTCCAATTCCTGATTTATAGTTATTTCTGGGATGTTGCTTGTTTCCTCTCTAGTGAAGGCTGATGCAAAATACTGGTTCAATTCATCTGCCAACTCCTTATTTTCCATTATTAATTCCCCAGAATCACCTTCTATAGGACCAATGCTCACTTTGGTAACTCTTTTCTTTTGTAAATATCTAGAGAAATTCTTATTATCTGTCTTTATATTTCTAGCTAGCTTTCTCTTATATTCTAATTTTTCTTTCCTTATTAATCTGTTTTTTTATATTCTGTCTAATCTTCTGACCTGCCACCCATCTTTGCTCAATTATATGCTTAAGTCTGATACTATCTTTAACTTTTTAAGTTAACCACGGACAGTGGTTCCAAGGGTCCTTCCCTTGGAAACATTTTTTATCATTGGAATGTATCTATTCTGTGTATTCTGAAATATCCTCTTAAATGTCTGCCATTGCATCTCTATTGACCAATCCCTTAATTTAAATTTCCACATTCCACAGCTGCAATATAACACCTGTCCTGGCATTATTACTCATGTTATCTAGCTAATTTAATTACGTTCTTAATTAACTTAGAATAATTCCTACATATAATACAATTTACTGTGCTTATTAAATGCTAGTACCACTTACTACTAAAAGTTATACATTTCTTAATTGCACAGTTATGTGTTTTAAATATTTTAACGATTTTATTCTTATTTATTTCATTTTAAAGTTTTAGTTCTTTTTATTTATAAATCTACCTTAACTATGGTGTCCTATTAATACACTGTCTCTTACACCAAGCACTTACAGTCCAAAAAACTTACTAGTTTCCTGTGATATCACAGTTGTTTTTTTCACTCAGATTCTTGTGGTGTGCTTCCAACTCCCTTCTTGCTTATTTTAAAGTGAAGCTCCTGGCTCCCTCCTCACTGATTTTAAACAGTGAAGCTCCTGGCCCTCCTCGCTGATTTTAAACAGTGAAGTTCCTGGCTCCATCCTTGCTGATTTTAAACAGTGAAGCTCCCGACTCCCTCCTTGCTGATTCAAAGCAGTGAAACTCTTGACTCCCTCCTTGCTGATTTTAAACAGTCTTAAACCTTACCATACACTTGTTGCCCTTGTTCTTCTGTGTAGTAGCTACAGATTTGGAACGTGCTGAGGAAGAAACCTTGATGAGTTACAGCAGAGCACCTTGTATAAAGTAGTTGTTGCTGCCACAGTGCAGCAATGGGGCACAGAATGAATGTTAAAGAATGGAGTGTCATTCGAGTGGATTGTTTTGTATTGGATAGTGCTGAGTTTTATTGGAGCTGCACATATCCATGTTTGCATATCCATCATATTCCTGACTTGTGCCTTGTAGGTGGTGGAGAGACTTTGGGAAGTCAGGAGGTCAGCTTCTTGCCACAAAATACCCAGTGTTTATGTGCCTAACCCAGTTACTTTTCTCCTCAGTGGCAATTCCCAGGATGTTGATGGCTGGGGATTCAGTGATGGCTTTGCTGTTGAATGCCAAGGGGATTCTCTTGCTGGCAATGGTCATTATCTGGCACTTGTGTGACGTAAATGTTACTTGCTACCTATGAGCCCAAGCCTGAATGTTGTCCAGATCTTGCTGCATGTGGGCATGGACTGCCTCTTTATTTGAGGAATTGCGAATGGAATAGAACACTGTGAAACCATTAGCAAACTTCTCCGCTTCTGATTTTATGATGGAAGGAAGATCATTGATAATGCAGTTGAAGATAGTTAGGCCCTAGGCAACAATTGCAGCAATGTCTTAGGGCCGCATCAGGAGGGCTAAAAGGGGTCATGAAAAGTCACTGGCAACCAGGATTAAGGAATATCCCAAGGCCTTTTATACATATGTAAAAAGCAAGAGGGTAGCCAGGGAAAGGGTAGGCCCACTCAGGGACAGAGGTGGGAATCTGTGTGTGGAGCCAGAAGAAATGGGAGAGATACTAAATGAATACTTCTCATCAGTTTTCACCAAAGAGAAGGACTTAGCTGTCGATTTGTCTAGTGTGTAAATAGCCTGGATCATGTTGAGATCAAAAAACAGGAGGTGTTAGGCATCTTGAAGAATATTAAGGTGGATATGTCCCCAGGGCCAGATGGAATCCACCCCAGAGTACTGAGAGAGGCAAGGGAGGAGATTGCTGGGGCCTTGACAGAAATCTTTGTATCCTCACTGGCTACAGGTGAGGTCCCAGAGGACTGGAGAATGGCCAGTGTTGTTCCATTCTTTAAGAAAGGTAGCAGGGATAATCCAGGAAATTACAGGCCAGTGACCCTTAGATCAGTGGTAGGGAAATTATTGGAGAAGATTCTTCATGACAGGACTTACTACCATTTGGAAGCAAATGGGCGTATTAGTGAGAGGCAGCATGGTTTTGTGAAGGGGAGGTCGTGTCTCACTAACTTGATCGAGTTTTTCAAGGAAGTGACAAAGATGATCTATGATGGAAGGGCAGTGGATGTTATATACATGGATTTCAGTAAGGCCTTTGACAAGGTCCCTCGTGGCAGACTGGTACAGAAGGTAAAGTCGCACAGGATCAGAGGTGAGCTGGCAAGATGGATACAGAATTGGCTTGGTCATAGAAGACAGAGGGTAGCAGTGGAAGGGTGCTTTTCTGAATGGTGAGCTGTGACTAGTGGAGATCCGCAGGGATCTGTGCTGGGACCTTTGCTGTTTGTAGTATACATAAATGATTTGGAGGAAAATGTAACTGGGCTAATTAGTGAGTTTGCAGACGACACTAAGGTTGGAAGAATTGCAGATAGTGAAGAGGTTTATCAAAGGATATTACAGGATATAGATCAGTTGGAGACTTGGGCACAGAAATGGCAGATGGAGTTTAATCCGGACAAATGCGAGGTAATGCATTTTGGAAGGTCTAATACAGGCAGGAATTATACAGTAAATGGCAGAACCCTTAAGTGCATTGACGGGCAGAGGGATCTGGGTGTACAGGTCCACAGGTCACTGAAAGTGGCAACGCAGGTGGATAAGGTAGTCAGGAAGGCATATGGCATGCTTGCCTTCATTGGCAGGGGTATTGAGTATAAAAGCTGGGAAGTCATGCTGCAGCTGTATAGAACCTTGGTTAGGCCACACTTGGAATATTGCATGCAATTCTGGTTGCCACATTACCAGAAGGATATGGAGGCATTGGAGAGAGTGCAGAGGAGGTTTACCAGGATGCTGCCTGGTCTGGAGGTTATTAGCTATGAGGAGAGGTTGGAGAAACTTGGATTGTTCTCACTAGAGCGACGGAGATTGAGGGGCGACTTGATAGGAGTTTACAAAATTATGAGTGGCATGGACAGATTAGATAGTCAGAAGCTTTTTCCCAGGGTGAAAGAGTCAATTACTAGGGGACATAGATTTAAGGTGAGAGGAGAAAACTATAGAGGAGATGTGTGGGGCAAGTTGTTTACGCAGAGGGCAGTGAGTGTCTGGAATTCGCTGCCAGAGGAGGTGGTGGAAGCAGGTACGATAGTGGTGTTTAAGAGGCAGCTTGACAATACATGAATAGGATGGAAGTAGAGGGATACGGACCCCGGAAGTGCAAAACGTTTTAGTTGACGGGCAATGTGATCGGCGCAGGCTTGGAGGGCCGACGGCCTGTTCCTGTGCTGTACTTTTCTTTGTTCTTTGTTCTTTGAGTTGATTGGCGTCCAACAACCACAATCGTCTTCCTTTGTGCTAGGTATGACTCCAGCTAGTAAAGAGTTTTTCCTGATTTCAACTGAATTCAATTTTACTAGGTTTACAAAAATATTTCCAGGGATGAGAAACTTCAGTTATGAAGATAGATTGGAGAAGTTGGGACTGTTCTTCTTGGAGAGCAGAAGGCAAAGAGGAGATTTGATAGAGATGTTCAAAATCATTAGGGAGCTGGACAAAGTAGATAGGGAGAAACTGTTCCCACTTGTAAAAGGATCAAGAAGAAGTGGGCACAGATTTAAAGTGATTTGCAAAAGAAGCAAATGCGATGTGAGAAAAAACTTTTTCACACAGCGAGAGGTTCGGGCCTGGAACACATTGCTTCGAAGTGTGGTGGAGGCAGGTTCAATCGAGGCATTCAAGAGGGCTTTAGATGATTATTTAAATAGAAACGATATTCAGGGTTACGGGAAAAAGGAAATAGAATGACACTGAGTCACAATGCTCATTTGGAGAGCCAGTGCTGACACAATGGGCTGAATGGCCTCCTTCTGCACCGTAACAATTCTGTGGCCAGAATCTTTGGGTCAGTGTGCAGGGGCAGGCCCCATTCACCAACGCATAAAATGACGTGCGGTGACGTCGGGTGTGCATCCTGACATCACCACACGTCATTCTGATCCTCAGTTCGGCGGGCGCGCACCAGAGAGTCGGCTGCGCGCCTGCCAAACGGTCAAAGGTCTATTAAGGCCATTTAAATATCAATTAAACTAATTAACAGAGCTGCCCGTCCAACCTTAAGGCAGGATGAGGTTTCATGAAGGTTTTTAGAGTTTAATAAAAATTTCTAATAAAAGTCATAGACTTGTCCCAGCTCATGTGACACTGTTTGTTTTTCTTTATTTAAAATGTTCAAATTCGAACTAATCTCCCTGAGACAGCTCTGTGCCTCAGCGCTTCTGGGCGTGTGTCATGCTGGACGGGCCTTAATTAGCTGGCCCACGTAAAATGACAGCGCACAACCAATCACGGGCAGCAATCAGCTGCACGCCTGCCCATGCCCGCTCCCACCCAATCCCCCTAACAGGGAGAAAATTGCCCCCTATGATTCTGTCATTCTGCCTCCTTTGCTGCCACACTCTGTCAAATGCTGCCTCAATGTTGAGGGCAGTTACTCTCACCTCAACTCTGGGATTCAGTTCTTTTGTCCACACTTTGACCAAGGCTGTAATAAGGTTTAGGGCCGAGTAACCATGGAGGATGCCAAACTGAGCATTCATGAGCAGGTTATTGATGAAAGTGCTACTTGATAACACTGTCAACAACACCTTCTATCACTTTGCTAATGATTGAGAGTAGGCTGATGTGGCAGCAATTGGCTGGATTGACCCCCACAAACAACAATGTGATAACGACCAGATAATCTGTTTTTGTGTACTCAGACATTTCTTGAGTTTTTTCAAATCTTTTGCACTGATGTGCTGGGCTCCCCCATCATTGAAGATGAAGATATTTGTGGAGCCTCCTCCTCAGATTAGTTGTTTAATTGTGCACCACCAGGCAGAACTGAATGTGACAGGACAGCAGACCTTTGATCAGATCTATTGGTTCCACTTAGCTTTGTCAATTGCAGCCTTCATCTGCTGTTAGCATGCAAGTAGTCCTGTGTTGTAACTTCATCTCATTTTTAGGTGTGCCTAATGCTGCTCCTAGCATGTCCTCCTGCACTCTTCATTTAACCAGGGTTGATCCCCTGCCTTGATGATAATGGTCGAGTGGGGGATACGAGGTTACAGATTGTGGTTGAATACAATGTGGTTGCTGCTGATGGCCCACAGCCTCATTGATGCCCAGTTTGAGTTGCTATATCTGTTTTAAATCTATCCCATTTAGCACAGTGGTAGTGCCACAAAACACGATGGAGAGTATCCTCGACGTGAAGATGGGAGTTTGTCTCCACATAGACTGTGTTACTCCTACCAATACAGTCATGGAAAGATGCATCTACAATGGGTTGATTGGTGAGGATGAGGCCAAGCAGGTTTTTCCCTCTTGTTGATCCACTCACTACCTGCCGAAGATGCAGTCTGGCAGGTATGTATTTCAGTACTCGGCCAGCTCGGTCAATAGTGGTGCTGTGAGCAATTCTTGCTAATGGTCATTAAAGTTCCTGGACCATAGTACATTCTTTGCCCTTGCCACCCTCAGTGCTTCTTTCAATTGGTGTTCAACATGAAGGAGTACTGGTTCATCAGCTGAAGGGGGACAGGGTAGTTTTCTTGCCCAGGTTTGATCTAATGCCATGAGACTTCATGGGGTCCAAAGTTAACGTTAAGGACTCCAGGGAAACTCCCTCCCAACTATATAATACTGTGGCACCAGCTCTTGTAGGTCTTCCCTGCCAGTGGGACAGGACATATTCAAGAATAGTGATGGTGGTGTCTGAGACATTGGGCTGAATTGTCCGGTCCCGTTGGCGGAGGGCGTCTTGGTGGGCACGAGTGGACAATCTGGCGAGAAGGCCAAAAATGGGTTTCACGTCATTGTGAAGCCAGTTTGCAACCATCCATTCCACCCGTCAATGATGAGCCACGTTTCCCGCCGTCCAAAGTCAGGAACTTAATTTTAATGCATTTGCAATTCATTATTGTGCCCTCATGCCAGAATCATCCCCAATGTCAAATTTACCGCCCATATCAGTATGACTTCAGGACGGCATGCTTCATGACTGCCTTTAAAAGGCGTGCACCTGGTAAGCTGAACGTTGAGGGAAACTTTGAGGCCAATGCACACAAGCTTGTGCAGCACTCACGAACATCACCGTAAGACCATGAGACATAGGAGCAGAAGTAGGCCATTTGGCCCATCGAGTCTGCTCCACCATCCAATGAGATCATGACTGATCTGATAATCCTCAACTCCACTTTCCTGCCTTTTCCCCATAACTCTTGATTCCCTTACTGATTAAAAATCTGTCTATCTCAGCCTTGAATTTACTTAGTGATCCAACCGCTACAGCCCTCTGTGGTAAAGAATTCCATAGATTAACTAACCTTTGAGAGAAGAAATTCCTCCTCATCTCTGTTTTAAATGGGCACCCCCTTACTCTGAGATTATGCCCTCTGGTCCTAGACTCTCCTGTCATTTTACGTGGGCGGGCCAATACAAGGGGAAATAACCTCTCAGCATCTACCCTGTCAAGCCCTCTAAGAATCTTATATGTTTCAATAAGGTTGTCTCTCATACTTCCAAATTCCAATGAGTACATGCCTAAACTACTCAACATGTCCTTATAAGAAAATCCCTCCGTACCCGGGATCAACCTAGTGAACATTCTCTTGACTGCCTCCAATGCCAGTATATCTTTCTTTAGGCTAGGGGATCAAAATTGTTCACAGTATTCTAGGTGTGGTCTAACTAGCGCTTTGTATAGTTTTAGCAAGACTTCCCTATTTTTATACTCCATTCCCTTTGAAATAAAGGCCAACATTCCATATGCCTTCCCTATTACCTGTTGAACTTGTATGTTAGCTTTTTGGGATTCATACAGAAGGACTCCCAAATCCCTCTGTGTTGCAGCCTTCTGCAGTCTTTCTCCATTTAAATAATATTCAGCTCCTCTATTCTTCCTGCCAAAGTGTGTAACCCCACATTTTCCCACATTATATTCCATCTGCCAAGTTTTTGCCTATTCACTTAACCTGTCTATATCCCTCTGTAGACTCCTAGTGTCTATATCCTTCTGTGGACTTTTGTGTCATCCTCATCACTTGCCTTCCTACCTATTTTTGTGTCATCCGCAAACTTGGCTATAGTACATTCACTTCCCTCATCTAAGTCATTAAGATATATTGTAAATAATTGTGGCCCCACCACTGATCCCTGTGGCACTCCACTAGTTACAGGTTGCCATCCCGAAAATGCCCCCCTTATCCCAACTCTCTGTCTTCTATTAGTTAGCCAATCCTCTATCCATGCTAATATACGACACCCAACACCCTGGGCTCTTATCTTATTAAGTAGCCTTATGGGCGATGCCTTATCGAACGCCTTTTGGAAATCCAAATATATTACGTCTACTGGTTCCCCTTTATCTATTCTGCTTGTTACCTCCTCAAAGAATTCTAATAAATTTGTCAGGCATGATTTCCCCTTCATGAAGCCATGCTGACTCCACTTATCAGATGATGTATTTCTAAATGTTCTGTTATTACATCCTTTATAATAGACTCCAACATTCTCCCAATGAGAGATGTTAAGCTAACTGGCCTATAGTTACCTGTTTTTTGTCTCCCTCCCTTTTTGAATAAGGGTGCTACATTGGCCATTCTCCAATCCTCTGGGACTTATCCAGAATCTAAGGATTCTTGGAAGATTAATACCAGTACATCCACCATCTCTGTTGCTACTTCCTTTATATCCTAGGGTGCAACCCATCAGGTCCACGGGACTTATTGGCTTTGAGCCCCATTAGTTTTCCGAGTACTTTTTCTCTCATGATAATTATTGTATTTATTTTGTCCCCTCATTTTTCCCTTGATTATTTTGTATTTTTGGAATGCTATTAGTATCTTCTACTTTGAAGACTGAAGCAAAGCATTTATTCAAGTGCCATTTCCTGGTTCCCCATTATTATTTCCCCAGCCTCATTCTCTAAGGGGCCTTTGTTCACTTTGGCCTCTCTCTTCCGTTTTATATATTTAAAGAAGCTCTTACTGTCTGTTTTTATATTAGTTGCTAAGTTACCCTCAAAGTTTATTTTCTCCCTCTTTATTTTTTTTTGGTCATCCTTTGTTGGTTTTTAAAAACTTTCCCAATCCTCTGGCTTACCACTAATCTTTGCCACATTGTATGTTTCAATTTTTTTTCTTTCAATTTGATACTATCCTTAACTTCGTTGGTTAACCATGGTTGATTTATCCCCTTTCTTGAATCCTTCTTCCTCACTGGGATATATCTTTGCTAAACACCTTTCCTAGTCCACTCCAACCAACTCAGCACTCAATGCATTGTAATTACACTTTTTTAAGTTAAGCACAGTTGTTTCAAACCTAAGTTTCTCACTCTCAAACTGAATGCTAAATTCTGCCATATTATGATCACTGTTTCCTAGGGGACCCTTTACTCTGTGATCATTTATTAAACCTGCTTCATTATACATTCCCAGATCCAAAATAGTCTGATCCCTGGTTGGATTCACAACATATTGTACTAAGAAACAGTCCTGAATATACTCTATGAATTCTTGTGTGTGTCTACCTCTGCCAATTTGATTTTCCCAATCTACATGAAGATTGAAATCACCCATAATTAATGTACTGCCTTTTTTACATGCCCTCATTGACTCCTGATTTATTCTCTGTCCTACAATATAGCTACTGTCAGGGGACCCATAGACTACTCCCACCAGCGTCTTCTTCCACTTGTTATTTCTTACCTCCATCCATATGGATTCTACATCTTCTGATCCAAGATCCTTTCTTGCTATCGTACTTATTCCATCTCGTACTAACAAAGCTACCCCACCACCTTTTCCTTCCTGCCTGTCCTTTCGAAAAGTCACATACTCCTGAATATTTAGTTTCCAGCTTTGATCTCCTTGTAACCATGTCTCCGTAATGGCTAAAAGATCTTACCCAACCTCTATTTGTGCCATTAATTCATTTATTTTGTTCTGAGTACTATGTGTATTTAAGTAAAGAGCCAATAATTTGTCCTTTTTACCATTTTTTCCCCTTTTGACCCTATTTGCTGCTGTTTTTTTATGTTTGTACACTCTCTCCCTTCCTGTCACGCTCTGGGTTTCATTACCTAAGTAGCTGCCCTGCAAGTCTGCCATGTCCTTTTGCTTTGTAAGCCTAAGTATCCCCTTTCCAGAACCCCCCCCCCCATCAGGCCCATTCCATGTAGTTTAAAGCCCTCCCTACAATCCTAGTTATTCGGTTCACTAGGACACTGGCACCAGCATGGTTCAAGTGAAGCCCATCCCACCAGAACAGTTCCCTTCTACCCCAGTACTGATGCCAGTGCCCCCTGAACTGAAACCCATTCCTCCCACACCACTCTCTGACTTTATTTACCCTATGCGAGTTTGCCCGTGGCTCAGGTAGTAATCCCGGGATTATTACCTTGGAGGTTCTGCTTTTTAATTTATCTCCTAACTTTAGCCCATAGGACATTGCAGAAGAGGTGCTGTGCATTCGAGGGGCACGGGCAAGTTGATATCTGGCAAGGGCTCCAATGTGGGTGAGGCTGGGGCAGGGGGTGGGGTGGGGGGGGAGAGGGGGGATGATGCAAGGCAACATAGATTGAAGGAAGTACACAAGCACATGCTGGTTGGTGGTGATGGGAGGTGTGGGTGGTGGTGGGGGGGGGGGGGGGGGGGGGTGGATGAGGGAAGCAGCCACACACTTAGAAAAACATGTCAAAAGTGAGCACTCTTCAGCAGCTGAGACCGTTCAGCATTTGCTCCATTGACATGCTTGGAGTCAGGCCTCTGAAGCATTTCTGCCCACTCAAGCAACACAAAAGAATGAATGTGCCACTAAATGCTCCAGAACTTTCAGTCCCTCAGGCGCAGACTGCAAATTAATGTGAGTTTTAGGGGGCAGCAGAACAATTGGACAACTGGACAAGTTGTAGAATCCCCTTGTGAAAGGTAGCTATGGCGCAGTCACTGGTGGAGGCACGCATAAACCCTTGCAATGTCTTTATTAAGGTTTGGACCAATTTCCCTCATGGCTAAACCTAACAGTGCAGACTTGCAGTGCAGGTTTGGAAAATACCTACGCCTGAGCTGAGAGCACAGCATGCAGTCCAGTGGCTGAAGCTGTCTCCAATCAGTCAAATGGACTGGGGCATAATTGTGTGTGGGTTCGGACAGCCGTGAAGCCCACTGCACACTTGCCATCTAAGAGGTGGCCAGCATCCTCCAGCATGTGTGAAGGGGCTTTCAGACTTGACCAGGAGAGGTTCTTAGGATACATCTGCTAACCTACGCGTCTCTCTCTTTGATCCTGCAGGAGAACATCAGGACATGGAGTCTGGTGACCTAGCAGTATGCCTCATGGCTCACACGGAACAGAGAATAAGAATGTGCAGAGGCACTTGTCTCACAAAGGGAAGAGCACCTCCCTCACGATGAAAAGGCAGCAGGGTCTGCTGTGCATGCAGCTGAAAATCCACAGCAAGTCATTGTGCGTAGGCTCCTTGCTAGACCCAGGGTCTGCTGACGGTGTCTGTCATTGCTGCAGATGGCAGAGAACCTGTGTCGGAGAAGACTACGCATGTCAAAGGAACTGGTTCATCATATATGCCACCTGCCGCAGGATTTGGCGCCACAGGGACGTGGATGGTATCCACTGTCAGTGTTCGTGAAAGTGACTGCGGTGCTGAATTTTTGCAGTAGTAGCTCCTTCCAGGGCTCCGCAGGTGACCTGTGCGGGATCTCATAAGCCTCCACACAAAAGTATATCCAGGAGGTCATCATGGACATTATCTTCATGAAGGCACAGAAATTTGTGCATTTCAACAGGGATCAGGAAAGCCAGGAAGCAAGAGTGCTAGGATTTGTGCAGATCTCAGGTTTTCCACAGGTACAGGGTGCCATTGACTGCACTCATGTGGCGCTTGGATCTCCATGGCAACAAGCAGTCAACTACATCAACCGCAAGGGGTTCCATTCGCCAAATGTTCAGCTGGTCTGTGATCACCACAAATACATCCTATAGGTCTGTGCACAATTCTCAGGAAGTGTCCATGACTCGTACATCCTTAACAGGTCTCAGATCCCAGACATCTTCCAGGTCCACAGAGGCTGCATGGTTGGCTCACTGGGGACAAGGGATACCCACAGAAGACATGGCTGATGATGCCCATGCAGCAGCTTCAGACTGCAGCAGAGTAATGATATGCGAAACTCATGCCGCAACCCGGACTTTGGTGGAGGAAACGATAGGCACCTTGAAAATGAGGCTCTGGTGCTTGACAGGTCCACTGGAGCACTGCAGCAGAGTCTCGAGAGGGTGTTGTGCATCATCGTAGCTTGCTGCGCGTTACACACGAGGCAGAGCTGGCTGAGGAGGAGAGATGAAAGAGTTGCATGTCTCCTCCGATGAGAAGGCGATGACAGTGATGAGGTCCTCGAGGGCGTGGATGTCGGCAATGAAGCCATCGCACTGGCTAGGCAAGGCAGGCGTGCTTGGGAGGCCCTCATAGCTGCAAGATTCATGGAGGATGATGATGAGATGCAGTGAGAACAGTCCTGACATCCTCACCTTGAACCTGTGAATGTCTGACTCCTGTCAGGCTGAGGGCTGCTCTCTTGTGCTCTGTGATCAGGGTCATATCATGAAGATGTAGCCATGAAACTTTAAATGCACTTGATCCTTGGTCAGCCTTCAACACCTGTCCCCTTTAGGAGCACAACATCATTGGACACAGATGCTCAAGAGATGGGTGTCCAGCC
This sequence comes from Carcharodon carcharias, assembly GCF_017639515.1. Lineage (NCBI taxonomy): Eukaryota > Metazoa > Chordata > Chondrichthyes > Lamniformes > Lamnidae > Carcharodon > Carcharodon carcharias. Next base: position 44,008,728 of record NC_054477.1, on the reverse strand, counting down.
CCACTTCAAAGGTGCTAAGAGCACACAGAGAGAATCATTCTGTGACGCCTGCCCATGACATCCTGGCAGCAATGACAAACACCATCGAGGTGCAGGCATTACTGACGTGTCCAGTGAGTGTGAAGCCAGGCCATCACTTTGCTCTGAAGGTTGTTCACTGCACAGGGAAGAGGCCCTGGACTGAGACACCTGCCTTTATCTCGTGCAGGAACCAAGGTTTCACATTTGAGTTACATGAACACTGCTCATCATGATAAGGTGCTATAGGCAAGCAGACATTCTTTGGAGTTTACTTACAATAGTGAACATTATGTACAAGTGATTAACACCCATGCCCATGCTGTGCAACTACATCTTCTTAACCTTTCTGGCCCTGCTGCTACATCTTGGTGCTCCCCCGACATCCACAGTAGAGGTGGAATCAGCCTGCTGAATGCAACATCCTGCCTGTGATGAATTTGACATCAGTCCTCTGGGGGACCGAGACTTGAAGGGCACAGACCTACTTTGGGTGTCCCGCTGTAGGCCAGCTGCACCCTCCTCGGCCTGTAGAGCTGGAACTGCGGTGGTCACAGGAAGAGGAGATTTGAATCGGTCGGACATTCCCAGAGTCACCTGGGTGGATGCCCCAGAGTGCTGAGCCGCTGGTCCTCCTCTCTTTGTATGCCTGACGGCCCCTGGCTGACTCCTTAAGGAGAAGGGGAAACTGGAGTGAGACTGAGCTGTCCTGCACCCCTCTTGCATTGATACTGTTGGAGGCCAACTATGGCGCCAGCAATGGAGTTCAGCCAAGCAGCAGTGTAGGATTAATGTCCTGGATGAAGGTCTCCATGGCGGCCGCCATCCTGCCAGTGTTGACCTCGATACATCAGCATGCCAGTGCTATCACCTTGGTCTTAAGGCAGACTGACTCTTCCATTGTCCTTTGCAATCTGAGGAGTCCACCAGTCATCCCTTTCTGATGTTCCAGTGGTTGTCTTTGCAGTTCCAGCAACTGAGGTATGACTGAGTCCAGAGGCTCATCATCTGATTCAGACTCAGCAGATTCCTTGCTTCCAGCAGTCCTCTGAGGGCCTGTGCCCAAGGATGTCCCTGTCTCTGCCTGCTATGGAACAGATTGTGTGTTATGCTCACCAGATTATGATCCTGAGGCTGCTCTACATCTAGGCCCCACCGAGGTGTGTGTCACTGCGCTGGTGGAGGGTGTGGGTGAGCCTTGACAGGTCTACGAAGGTGCTGCCCTCAGGGTCCTCATCTAAGGAGCTCCCGGTGCTGGGGTCGGGGTCAAGGGTACCTGAGGGCAACATGGCAGATGCATCTAGGAGAGAAAGTGGAGATTTTTAGTGCTTGGCAGACATGTTAAACACAGAAAGGTGGACCCAGTGTAGTGTTGAGAGAGGGATGATGTGGTGCAGGATCCTCACGTGGGTGTTCGCCACCGAACTCACTGTCACCACAGGAATAGTCCACTTCCTCTCCAAACAGCCCAATGTATGACTCTTGAACAGAGTGAGGATCTTGATGACTGGCACTCCAACCCTGGTCTGAGACCTCTTCCATTGATTGTGTGCGATCTTGTCCTGCATAAAGACAGATGGAGTGCCAGCAAGGCGCTATACCAGGCCAAATGAGAAGGATGCCAGGTGCGCATGTGTGTTGAGTGGAGCCATGGATGGGGTGAGGAGGCTATCTCCAGAGGAAATGAGGCCAAATGGAGATGTCAAGGTGTGTGTAAGAGAGTGACTGTGATGTCCCTTGAGTGAGATGCCAGTGAATGGCTTGTGAGTGGATGAATTGAAATTGATGAGATGGTTGACTTACCCTGGCACCACAGATGGGATAATTTGTCTTTTTTCTGCACTGAATGGCTGACCTCTTGTGTGTAGCATTGGCACTGACCACCTCTGCCACCACCTCCCAAGCCAGAGTGGTGAGACTGATGGGCCACTTGCAGCCAGAGTGGGGGTAGAGGGCATCGCGGCAGGCCTCCACAGCATCCAAAAGGTGTCTCAGAGATGCGGCACTGAATCGGGGGCTGCACTCTTCATGGCTTTTGAGGCCATGTTTTTACCGGAGCAGACCTGGCCTGTAAGCATTGAGAAGTGTGCATTGAGAGGAATATGGCGTCCAGTGTAAGGAAGCGGCAAGGTGACAGAATGGCAGGCAAATTGGAGGCCGGCTGCCAGCAATCCAGCGTGTTTCCCATGACTACATCATTTATGAGGCATGAAGGGGATGATATGGCACGAAAACCCGCCATTGTGGCCAGTGGGTAAAACATCTTTTTTCACGCCGCTACTGCACTTGGTGCAAATCTGGATCAATTCCACCCATTACCTGTAAGATATGACTCAGTGAGTATGACTATATCAGGCTGTTGCTTGACTAGTCTGTGAGACAGCTCTCCCAAATTAGGCACAAGCTCTCAGATATTAGTAAGGAGGACTTTGCAGAGCTGACAGGGCTGGGTGTGCTGTTGTTGTGTCTGGTGCCTAGGCTAATACTGGGTAGTCTGCCCGGTTTCATTCCTTTTTGACTTTATAGGGGTTTGGAGCAACTGAGTGGCTTGCTAAGCCATTTCAGGGGTCATTTAATATCACAAGGAGAGAATCAAATCAACTGAAAACTAGCACTTGTGATAGTCAGGTCCTTAGGAGGAGGTTAAGATGGATCAACCACTCAGGGCTTCTGACTTTTGGTTATAATCACTTAAATGTTGTCTTTTCAACTCATGTGGCAGGATCTGCAATTATTAAAGATGGGGATGTTCATGGAGTCTCCTCCTCCTATTAACTGTTTAATTGTGCACCACCATTCACAACTGGAATCGGCAGACAACAGAGCTTTGATCCGACCCATTGGTTGTGGGATTATTTAGCTCTATCTACAGCATGCTTCTTCCATTGTTTAGCATTCACTTAGTCCTGTATTGTAGCTTCACTAGGTTGTCACCTCATTTTTAGGTAAGCCTGGTGCAGCTCCTGGCATGCTCTTGTACACTCTCATTGAATTTGGGTTAATCCCCTGGCTAGATAGTATGGTAGAAAGAGAGATATGCTGGGCCATGAGGTTACATTCTACTGCTGCTGATACTCCTCATTGATGCCCAGTTTTAAGCTGCCAGATCTGTTCTGAATCTATGCCATTTAACATATAAATAAAGATGTGCATGCCCCCAAAACATAATGGGCTGAATCTTCCAAGCAGTGACACTCACCATCAGATTGCCATACCGCTTTTTTTTTGCACTAAGATGGAGCTCCACATTTCTGGGCCAGACTTCTGAACCAGGCCTCTTGAGAAATGTGGAGCATATCTGTTCAGGGAGTCCTTCATAGTGCAGGATCATCAGGGGAAGCCAAGCCACGCCCCCTTTTTATGACACTAGCTGCCATATTCTAGTATGTAGAGAGTGTAAAGTCCAAAAGCCACTTTGAGAAGCTGTGGAGAGAAGGTAAGTGTGCAAGGCAAGTGGGTGAAGGGGTAGGGTGGCAGGTGGGTTGGTGAGGGGCTAGAATGGTAGATAAGTGGGTGAGGTGGTAGGGTAGCAGTTAAGTTGGTGAAGGGGTAGGTTGGCAGCTGGATGGGTGAGGGGGTAGGGTAGTGTAGTATTAGGGTGTTTGGGACTGTAGGGGGTTAATGTGAGACTGAGGAAACAGTAATGCCTACATTATAATGGGAGGGGTAGAATGTAGTGCTATCTATGCTGTGTCATATTTATATGTATATAGTTATGTGTTATTAATAAATAGTTATTTTCAACCATACAAGCCTCTAAACCTCATCATGAGACAACGTACAACCTTACAACATGGTGGCAGCAGGTGGAGGACCCCAAAATCGCTAAGAATGAAGAAGTAAAGAAACTGCAGTCTGACCTAAGAAAAGTGCCCTAAGACCTCAAATACACAGCTGAGATCACCTAAGAGTCTCCATTACAGGCGTGGAAGCTGAAGAGCAGAAGAAAGATCCACTGTGCAGCACATGAGGACTCCACCAGAGCAAGTAGAGGTCCGTTGCGAGATCTGATCGAAAGCAGAGTCAAAGGATCTAGCCAGATTGCAAAAGGGAGAGCAAACTCCAAAAAAAGGGCTGAATTAGACTTTCAAGGTTGACAATAATCAGGCAGCAGTGGCAGACAGATTGTTTTAACGAGCGTGGCTTAGACACTGCAGCCCATATCCAGAGTTGGCGCCATAACACATGGTGACCACAGATAAACAGAAACAAAAGTTTAAAGAGAAGTCAGAGCAAAAAAATCTGCTTCAATTCGATTCTCCAAATTTAGGAAAGCAACTAGCTGGCCAAATGATTCATTCAAGAGATTTTCTGCAGGATTGCTGAAGTTTTAAATGGCCCCATAACCGCGATGGGAGCCCACCAAATGCAAACAAGCATGGGAAGAGAAAAAAAAATGATTACTGCCATGCCATTTGATAAAAAAATTAAAGCTGTAATCCCCTGATCTGAAAACTGCCATGGATGGTAAGTCAGCACTGCCAGACCAATTAAGCCAGATGAAAGGGTCACATCACGTGCAAAACTGGGTGCTATGGAAAAGATTTTTAAGATACATGATAGCATCAGACTTGAATAAGGAAGGAAGCTAAATACACTATTATATTCAATAAGTCTAATAGCTAACAACATAATTGCCAGACAAGGAATAAATGAATCTTCAAATAACCTTGAAGATGTTATGAAGTCCTTTGACACCTATTTTAACCTAAGAAGCAATAAAATTTTGGAGCAAGCAAAATTTAACAAGAGGGTCCAAAAGCCCAGGAACCTCTAGACTCTTTCATAAATGAGTTATACAGATTGGCTGAAGGCTGTGACTATGGTGACCTTAAGCCGGAGCTCATAAGAGACCAACTAGTAGTGGGTGTGGCTGATTGTATTACCCAATGATTGTATTACCCAATTGCTGTGTAGTGCAGGCTACATTGTTGATCAGTAGTATCTTACAATGGTCTCTTCACCTGCATCATCTTGATTACCAATTCACTCACCAGTAGATAGGTGTGCAACCGTGTTCGCTGAGCAAAGCGACCCAATAGAAGGAACATAACAGAAGAAGAAAACCTGATTTTGGAAGAAGTCATCCAAATCATCAGACAATCGGAAGCCCACCAGCAAAACTGATCCATTTTGAGTGGTGAAGTTAAACTGTGGTTTAACCTCAAGCAACCTCAACAGTCCAACTCATAAAGCATCAAAAGGGCAAGGAGATTCCAGGACAAGGAAAGCAATACCCAAGCAAAACACTAGATGGTGGCAGGCCATGTCAGCGCTGTGGTGCCAAAAGATCTCACAGACACGGGCAGTGTCTAGCAATCATTGTGCAGTGCTTTTGCTGCAACCACCTAGAACACTTTGAAAAGGTGTGTGAGTCCAAAACCTCAAGACATGCAGAGGATCCCAGAAGCGTCCATGAGATAGATGAGCCACACCAAGAAGAAGCCCAACAATACTTCTTTGGAGAAATTAAGGATCCCAGACTCACATTTTGGAATTCTGACAAATCTGTAAATGGTTATTCATGAATTTCAAATTAGATACAGGAGCTTGTATGATAGTCCTGTCTGATAAGGAACCGATGGCCAGTATAACAATGTCTGAAGCCACCTACAACATAGTTATATGGACCAGGAGGAATCAAGCTCCAGGTCAAAGGTATGTTGCAAGCTATGCTCCAATATAAAAACAACCAAATACGGGAGATGTTATTTGTGCTCCACAACAAAGAGTTTCCTCTCCTGAGCAGGAAAGCCTGTGTCGACCTCAACCTCATCTAAAAGGTCAATGAGATTAACCAGCAAAGATCTTGTTCTGATTTTAAAAAGGATTTTTCAAAACTTTTCACTGGGCTGGAGCGACTGAAGACTGCATACAGTGTAACACTGAGAAACAATGCCAAACCTGCATGCTTGTTTACACTGTGGAAAATACTGCACCCGCTTATGAAGCAAGTACAACAGCAACTTGATGAGTTGACCAAGATATGGGTCATTTCCCCCAAGAGTCAGTGAACAGAATGGTGTTCCGGGGTGGTCCCAGTTCCGAAGCGAAAGTGGTCCATTCACATCTGTGTCAACTTGACACAGCTCAACAAGGCAGTGGTGAGGAAAATCCACCTGATGTCCTCAGTGGATGACAGCTTGACCAAACTCTCCAAGAGTAGTGTTCTCGAAACTTGATGTCAAATATAGCTTTTGGCAGTATCCTTTAGAAGAGAAATCTAAGTTGCTGGCAACTTTTATCACCCCATTTAGCAGATTCTGCTTCAACCTTTTGCCCTTCAGCATTATCTTGGCACCCAAACTTTTTCAGTGCGTGTTGTTGGCCATCTTACAAGGTCTGAAAAGTGTTATTTGCCATTTGGTTGCTTTCTTTGTTCATGGTAGAACTGTAGAGGAGCAGAACAGTAGACTCATGACTACCTTGAAACATTTTCAGAAAGCAGGATTGACGCTGAATGATAAGTGTGAGTTCTCGAAGATCTGCATTCAGTTCTTAGGTTATATGATGAACATCAAAGGCATCGTGGCAGACCCGCACAAAATGAAGGCAATTAGTGAGTTTCCAACCCCGTCATCCATTCTGGACCTCCAAAGATTTCTGGGCGTGGCAAAATTTCTGCCCAACCTGGCACAGGTCACAAAGCCTCTGCAATACCTTCTCAAAAAGTCCCAAGTGTGCTATTGGGATGCACACCAAGAACATGCTTTCCATCAGATCAAAGAGGTGCTGCCCTCATTAGATATCTACGACCCATCCCTGCCAACTACAATCGCAGTGGATGTCTCGTCAATAGGATTAAGGGGCAGTTCTATTCTAAGAGCAGCTGGATGGATTCTGTTGATCAGCATATAAAGCATCTAGGGACCTATCAAGCACAGAGATGTGATATGCAGTTATAGAAAAAGAGGCCCTCGCAGTAAAGCGGACTTGTTTGTCTATATTGTATAACTATATTGTTGGGCTGAAAGTGATCATTGAGACAGATCACAAACCTTTGGTCTCATTACTGAATGAGAGAGAACTCACCAGGTTGCCCACCAGAATACATCACTCATTTTGCCAGGAATTATGGATTTCAACATCTCACCTGTTCCCCAAAGTATCCACAATCTAACGGTTAGGAGGAAAGGGGCAACATTAAAACCCTCTTGAAGAAAAATGACCATTTTCCAACAGCGCTTTTGACAAATAGATCCACTCCGCTACAATGTGGATTAGCTCCATCAGAGCAGCTGATGGCAGAAATCCCTGTACTCAATTTACCATGCTGCTGAAGAAATTAATCCCAGAGTTGGCAGTCAAGAACAGAAGGTTCAGGACCATGAACGTAGACAGCAACAAGCTTCCGCTTACAGTAGGAGGTACCATACTAGAAACCTGCCCAGGCTAAACAGAGGTGACAAGGTTTGGATCAGGGACCTTGACAAAGAAGGTGTCATTGTTCTGAGGGATGAAGATCAACAGCAGTTTACTTGATACTTACCCCAGAAGGCACAATCAAACGAAACAGGAGAACTCTTCTCGTCATTCCTCTTGGTGAACCTCCTATCATACATTTGAATGAACCAGGTGTAGAAACCCAAATAATTGCAACACCAAGTGCTACAACTTCAACTCCAGACCAACCAAGTCACTCCAAAGCAGTTGAGAGTACCACTCCTCCAAACTTGAAAAGAACAAGATCTGGAAGAGTCGTAAAGCCTTCAGACCGTCTGGATCTGTAAAGTCAGAGATTTGGGGGGAGAAGGAGTAACTTGTAAGCATTATTGTAAATACATTTATGTAAAGACTTGTGGAGTATATTTCTATATATATGTTCAACCATACAAGCCACTAGACTTCTTCATGAGACACATACAACCTTACAACAGGTAGCAGGTAAGTGGGTGAGGGGGTTGGGTGGCAGGTGGGTGGGTGAGAGGGTAGGCTGGCTGGTTCATTCAAATATATGAGAGGAGGTTCACCAAGAGGAATGACGAGAGGAGTTCTCCTGTTCCGTTTGATTGTGCCTTCTGGGGTATGTATCAAATAAACTGCTGTTGATCTTCATCCCTCAGGACAATGACACCTTCTTTATCAAGGTCCCTGATCCAAACCTGTGGGGGTAGGGTGGCAGGTGAGTGGGTGAAGGGGGTAGGGTGAATTGAGGTGGTTGGGGGAGTAGTCAAGTGGTTAGGAGTGTAGTCAGGTGGTTGGGAAGGTAGTTGGGTTGCGGAATAATCAGGGGTCAGGATGTATTTGGTGGAGGGAATTGGGAAGGTAGTCAAGTGATCCAGTGGGGGATGAGGGGGTAGTTGGGTGGTCGAAGGGGGGTTAGTCAGTGGTGAAGGGGGAGTGCGGGGGTGTCCAGAGGGAAGTTGGGGGTCAGTAGTATAGTTACCCAGGAATTAAAACTGGTTTTAATCCTTCTAATCTTTTCCTGAGTATCTAGTCTGGTAAGTGAGTTAGAATCATCAAAGTCCCTGACACTAACAGAGTTTCAGAGGGGTTTCAGATGGCAGGGAATTGCCCATCGGAAATCCAAACTTCCTGGCAAATTCCTGCATAGTCAGTGTGTTGGGACTTCCAAGGGGTGTACCAGCACAGCTTGGGGTTACCTCCAGCATACAATCATCCGGAAATCGGAAGTTCTGGCCAAAATTTCTACGTAAATAGTAAGATTAGTGCATGGAAAGAAAAAAATTACAAATATTGAAAGTCTTAAATTAAAACAGAAATTCTGGAAATGCACAGCAGTATCATCACATCTATTAGTAGATAATTGTGTAAGGTGGTACTGAATATGTAAAACTACTTAAATAGAAAAACACATTTTTAAAATTGGAGATCCTTGACTTTTTTATGATGAATGAAGTTCCTGATAGACTAGATAGTGCAGGCACCTTTCTTGAATTATGGTGGTGTGACCCAGAGACAAAGACAAATTTAGTTTAGTCCTCTGGCCTGTCCATTATGGATTACTACCACTGCATGCTGCTGGAATCTAGCCCGACTTGGAGTGCTAATGAATTTAAGATCTGACCTGTTTTTTCAAGATTTGCAGTTTCACAAAGGTTTTGTTTGAATGTTTTACAAATGGAAACTTCCAATGGACTCCACCTCCTTTCCCAAAAATGTGGATAATACTTGTAATACCAAATTGTACTACAGGACTGAATTTTATTGGGGCAGTGAGGGCCCTGGCAACAGGCCAGAAAGACGGAGGCAACCTGACTAATTGGAGGACCAGCAGTTCTTCAGTCCCTGCAGCGTCATTGAGTGTGGTGGCTACTGCCTGGATGGTTGGTGGGTGTGGCCAAAATGAACTGCTCTCTGAGGCCCAATTGCTGCTGAAAAAAAAACTTGTGTAAAGGCCAGTGTTCGCTTTTCTTTGTAGAAACTCTGCCTTTTCATCAACTCCCCCAATGCTCAACTCCTGTTCCCCCACCTTACCTGCTCAACAACTGAAGCCTCTTCCCACCCAGCTCAGCAACTGAAACCTCAGCCCCCGAGGTTTTTCTATTGAAGTAGTTGGGAAAGGAGGTGGAGTCCATTGGAAGTTTCCATTTGTAAAACATTCAAACAAAACCTTTGTGAAACTGCAAATCCAACCCCACCTGGTTTACAACTGAAGCTTTATTCACCACGCAGCAACTGAAGCTACCCCCACAATAGCTGATCTCCCCCTACTCAACAACTAAACTCTTCCCCTAACCCTGCTCAACAACTGAAGCCTCACCCCACCCCCAGCCCCACCCTGCTCAACCGGTCTTGTACCCCACCCCCAAATTTTCACTTTGGGTTCACACAATGTCTGAGGCATTAAAATTGGTAACACTAGGATAAAGTTTAGGAAGCACTGATCGAGGCAATAGTGACAATAATCCAATATAGTTTAAGATGATCATAGACAAGAGCATAATTTAATAGATTAGAGTAAAGCTAATATTGAGGGGCTGAGATTAGAACTCAGTAAGATAAAATGGGTAACCGTATTGGAAAACAATAATGTCGAACAACAATGGGAAACATTTAAAAAGGTGCTCAATAGAATGCAAGAGAAATATATTTCACTAAAAGGAAGGAGCAAACTGAAAATCAGTGGGACTCCATGGAAGAATAAAGACATAAGGGCACAACTGAGTGTTAGAAAGGAGGCATACATTCAATGCATAGAGAGCAGAAGAGTGCATGGTCAGAGAACGTATGAAGAGATTAGGTAGAAGTCAAAAAATAATTAGGAAGGTAAAGAGGAACAATGGAATTAAATTATCAAAGAACATAAAACAAAATAGTGAAATATTTTACAGGAACATTATTAAAAAGGTGGGTTGTGATGGGAAAAGGACCCTTGAGGGACACACAGATAATGATACAGAGATAGCAAAAATATTGAATAATTATTTCACTTTGGTATTCACCAGGGAGATAGAACAAATAGACATGACACTGAATCATAAGATGAATAATGAGTTAGTTCATTTAAAATAAAATAAGTTCATTTAAAAAGAAAAAAAGGCATCAGAGAGTGCAGAAAAGATTCATGAGAATAGTCCAATTGATGAAGAACTTCAGTTATGTAAATAGTTTGGAGAAGTTGAAGAGAAGATTGGGAGGAGTTTTTTTAATTTCTTTCATGGGATGTGAGCATTGTTGGGTAGGGCAGCATTTATTGCCTATCCCGAATTGCCCTTGAGAAGGTGGTGGTGAGCTGTCTTCTTGTTCCACTGCAGTCCATGTAATGTAGTTACACCCACAGTGCTGTTAGGGAGGGAGTTCCAGGATTTTGACCCATTAACATTGAAGGAATGGCAATATAGTTCCAAGTCAGGGTGGTGTGTGCCTTGAAGGCAAACTTGCAGGTGGTGGTGTTCCCATGCATCTGCTGCCCTCATCCTTCTTGGCAGAGGTAATAGGTTTGAAAGGTGTTGTAGAAGGAGCCTTGTTGAGCTGCTGCAATGCATCTTGTATATGGTACACACTGCTACCACTGTGTGTCAGTGACAGAGGAGGTGAATGTTGAAAGTGGTGGCTGGGGTGCCAAACAAGTGGGCTGCTTTGTCCTGGATAGTGTCAAGCTTCTTGAGTGTTGTTGGAGTTGCACTCATCCAGTCAAGTGGAGATTGCCATCATGCTCCTGACTTGTGCCGGTACATGGTGCACAGGTTTTGGGGAGTCAGGAGGTGAGCTACTCTCTGCAGAATTCTCAGCCTCTGACCTGCACTTGTAACCACAGTATTTATAACGCTGGTCCAGTTCAGTATTTGGTCAATGGCAATCCCCAGGATGTTGATAGTGAGGGATTTAGCAATGGTGATGCCATTGAATGTCAAGGGGAGATGGTTGGATTCTCATTTGTTGGAGATGGTCATTGCCTGACACTTGTGTGGCATGAATATAACTTGCCACTTATCAGCCCAAGCCTGAATGTTGTCCAGGTCTTGCTGCATATGAACATGTCCTGCTTCAGTATCAGGGTTATTCAATCTCATGAGGAATCTGGGCAGAGTAGATCATGAAAAAATGTTCCAATTTGTGGAAGGATTGAGAACAAGAGGGCACAGATTTAATGTCATTCGCAAATGAAGCAATGGTGCCATGAGAAAAAACTTTTTCACGCAGCAAGTGGTTAGGATCTGGAATGCACTGCCTGAGAGTGTGCTGGAGGCATTTTCAATTGAAGCACTCAAGAGGGTTTGGGTCATTATTTGAAAATGAAGAATGTGCAGTTACGGATAGGGAGAGTTGTGGGATAACCTTCCCCAATTTTATCACTCTCGACTGACCGTAACAAGATCATTTTTTGGGAAGGAATGTTTTAATCCTTTTGAATGCTGTGACTTTACAGAACAGACATGAATGGGCTTTCTTGTAAATCAAAAGAAAGTATAAATGTTTATTTTTACAATAACTGAAATCTAAACACAACTCACACCCATTCCCCAAATGTGCAGGCAGACACACACAAACACACACACACACACACACACACACACACACAAGAAAAGATGTTTTCTAGAGATGTAGCACGCACTTAGATTAATAACAAAGTAACAACATACTAACATAACTAACAGAGTTACAGTCCTTAAAACAGCAATTGGACACCTTACAGGCCTGAGTGGCCTCCTTCTCTGCTGTAACAATTCTGTGATAGGCAGCCACATTGTTAGGGCTTGTAATTTACTAGCCCTAAACTCTGAGCAGTTTTAATTTGTATCTTTCATGCAAATACAGCAACTTTACAATAATGGAAACAACAAAATGCCATTTCTGTGCCGTTAATAGCACAGCGGCACAACTCGGACATTACCTTTTGAATCTTTGCGTTCATCTGCCTCTTGCCTGAAATTGCTTCAAAATTTATAAATAACAACAAGCAGCATTTTGGTTTGTTGATGGCAAAACCTACCCATGGTATTCTGGGGTGGTTTGTACGCTATCATTTTATAGGAGCAAGTGCAATGACCTAGAGATAGATGAAGCATTCTGAGAAGAGCAGTATTGGAAATCCAGCCCGCATTGATGCTGTCGCAGTATGATTTATGTGGCTGTATAAACGTTGTGATTAAATTGATTGTTTCAGCACTAAGATAATTTATTAATGTGAAACAATATGTTATTTTCCCCTTTAAATTGAGTCACGTTGTATGATAATTAAACAAGTAAGATTTTTATACCTGTCTGGAAAATATTTTTTGATCACTGACTGCATCCAACGATTGCTTGATATTTAAAACAGTGAATTGACTGGCAGTGCGTGTCTTAATGAGCCAAAGATATTAACCGTACGGGTTAAGTAACAGAAAAAAGCCAAGCTTAACGCCGTGTGCTACTGATTCGCATGCGTTCTCCCCGGGGATTGGGCTGGCTGATGAGTTTTTTTTAACGTCACTGCAATCAGATATATGGGTGCAGTTCTGCTTCACCGCAGCATGATGCGGCTGAATATATTTCAGTGCACTCTGCTTGAAGAATAGATCAAACGCTGCACGTTCCGAGTGTTCACTAAGCGGTTATTTATTTTTCGGCATAGAAAGGGTATCAGAACCGGTTAAATTCCCGTGTCTGCAGAAAAGCTTTCACCGCCTTTTCAGTGTGGTTCCAAGTCGGTGCTCTGCGTGTGGAAGCGCATGCATTCAATGGATCAACGCAGCACTTTCCCCTTTTTTTCATAGATTTAAGTCTGTCAGACAGCAAAGCAATGAACAGGACACCTCAAACATCATTGAAGGACCCATTCTAATAGTATTTGTCTAGCAAGTGTTTTGAGCAAACATACAAAGAATGCATGTTGAAAAAGAGCAAACCTCAACATCTCAGACCACCGATAAATACCAGCCATTGACAGACGGAATACGGAGAAGATAGAAACTACACAAGACATCAGGAACCAACTAAAGATATCTGTGCTCTTTTGAAAGCTAAGGACAAGGATAAGAGTCTACTGTATAAAGATCTTTTGTGTCTCCTAACCTGCTGTTTGAGTTACTGGTTGTGAACGGTACCTGCCATTGCTGTTTAGTATCACAGTAGCTTCTTTGTACATTGCTGATATGGCCAGCCAGCAAGATTCAGGCTTCTTTGAGATCAGCATCAAGTCATTGCTGAAATCCTGGAGCAATAGTAAGTAAACACCGACCATAGTGTGTTTTTCTACTGGACACAGTATTTTTTTATGGATAGTGATTTTGATTTATATATGCCATTGTTGCTCATCATATTGTGTTTTTGTTGTTTCCAGCTGCAACTTGAAATCAAAATGTCATAGGTTTAAATATTTCCCATTTGTAGAGGAATTAAGCAAGATTTGTTTTGATTGAATTCCCTCATCAAACTGCTTTTAGGCCTACAATTGTAGTGCAATCTCGAGAAGCATTTCCTGCCTTTATTTAATTGTGTTTAGTCTTCATGGGGGAAAAAAAGTCCCTGCATTAAAAAAATAGCAAGCGGGAGGGTGGGACTCCATGCTGCTTGTTTTCGCTCATTAGAACTGCGTAGTTCTGGTAGGCAACAGTTTTACATTATCTATATAATATATAACGATAATGTATGTTAACCACCACATTTAACTATAAAATAACAGGCGGCCGAGCCACTCATTTCACGTGGCTGTGTTGGATTTTTTTTGTCATTAAAAGATAATTTGGGTAGGATTTATATATCCCATAGATTTAGGTAGTAGTAGTAATGCTTTTGCCTTGAATATTTGTTTATTTTGAATAAATGCAGGCATATTTTAGAATTAATTTATCATACATATCAGATATTAACATTTCATTGGTTTAGAAAAACAAAAATTAATATGGAGGGTTTACATAAGAGTACACAATTTGCCACAGAATAATCAGGTAATGATCGACTTGTTATATATTTTATTACACAAAATTAGTAAACAAAAATGTGAATTTGATAATTAACATTAGTAAGCATTAAATGTCATATATTTTACCTCTGGACCCTGACTTTGGAATTGTTTGCTTTCTTTCAGGCCTCTTTCATGTTTAGTGCCCTTCAAAATATTTTAATATGTTGCACAATTGAGAGCTACTGTGATAACTTAGAATGGTCTCAACTGATGCTATAAAAGATGAGTGCAGTGAAAGATATTGATGTGAATGTGCTATGCTGTTTGCAGTCCCAGTAACTATATTTTTAGAAAATGTTAGGGTCTTTGTATAAAACCTTTGATTTTATATTTTACATTCTACCCTCTGTATAGGGTCTTTGTATAAAACCTTTGATTTTATGTTTTACATTCTACCCTCTGTAAACTTGTCATCATCCAAAGCTCTGCTGCCTGTGTCCTAACTAGCAAGTCCTGTTTCCCTGTCAATCCTGTGCTAACTGACCTACATTGGCTCCCAGTTAAGTAATGTCTTGAAAACAAGGATGAAAATTTTAACATCAAATCCCTCCATGGCTTTGCCCCTCCTTATCTGTGCAATCTCTTCTAACCTTATAAAGTGAGATATCTGCGCTCCTTTAATTTTGGCCTCTACAGCATTCTCAATCACACTTGCTCCGCCATTGGTGACCATGCCTTCAGTTGCCTAGGCCCCAAACTCTGAAGTTCCCTCCGTATATCTGTCTCTCTACCTTGCTTTCCTCCTTTAAGACACTTTTTAAAACCTAACTCTTTGACCGATCTTTTGCTCTTTGATCTAATAGTTCCTTGCATGGCTCAGTGTCATACTTTGTTTTATAGTGCTCCTGTGAAGTGCCTTGGGATGATTCATTATGTTAAAGGCATATATTTATAAGTAAATATAAATATAAGTTGCTGTTATATGCAAAACTGTATTTACTTCATTGCTTGATTTTGAATCCCTTGTAGACCGTTTGTTGACATAATTCATAGCCATTAAACAATAACATAACAATTAAAAGGCCTTTATTCATTTGAAGAAGCAGACCTTTAAGATCTAGCATTACATTCCACCAATTTTTTTTATTCAAAGTTGTTGATTTGGTTTTGTTTGAGCAGTGGGAAAAGTAAGTGCTATCTTGATTACATAGAAATACAGAGATTATACAGCACTAAAACAGTGCATTCATCCCAACCAGTCCATTTTGGAGTTCATGCTGCACTGGAGACTCCTTTCTTTCTTTTATCTCACTTTCTTGTGCAGCACAAATACTATTCCTTTCTGTCATTAGCTTATCCAGCTCCATTTAAATGCATCTACACTTTTTGCTACAGCCACTCCCTGAGGCAGCAAGTCCCACATTCTTACCACTCTCTGGGTAAAGAGATTTCTTCTGAATTCTCTATTTGATTTCTTCGTGACTATCTTAAAGTGATGACCTCTAGTTTTGCTCTTACCCACAAGTGGAAACTCTTTCTCTCTTTCTTTCTCTCTCTTTCTCTTTGTATTTTATCAAAACCTTTCAGAATTTTAATGACCTCTGTTAGGTCATCCCTGAGCCATTTCTTTTCAAGACCCAGCCTGTTCATCCTTTCCTGATGGTGTAACATCAAAGTTCTGGTATCATCCATGTGAATCTATTCTTCATCCTCTCCAGTGCCTCGACATCCAATTTGTTTTCTGATGACCAGGATTGTATACAGTACTCCAAGCATGATCTAACCAAGGTTCAGTACAAGTTTCGTATAACTTCTCTCTTTTTCAAATCTATCCCTCTGAAAATAAACTAAGTGCATGCTTTTTTTAATGGCCTTATTAGTCTACAGTGCTACTTTTTGTGTATTTGCAGACCCAGATCATGTACCCAATTTAGATCTCTATTTTTCAAATAATATATGCAGCCCATGATGACGGCTGTGGTGGTGGGGTTGGGGTGATCTCAAGAAATGTAGGAATAGATGCATTGGGCCAGTTTTCTGCTGGCTACTTTTCTGATGGGTGAGTTGGTCCCGATGCCGGCAACCCATGCATCTAAAGTGGGAAATCAATTAAGGTAGTTATGAAGGATCAATTTTCAGTGTTTTGTTTTCCCCAATACAAAGGCAGGTTTGCCAGCATCGCACAGGCCTTCCTCTATGTCAGCACCCCATTGCTTGGGCGGCCAGCAGCCTTCACAGTGTCAGAGTAAGCAGCAAGAACGGCAGGTGCCATTGTTATCAGAGAAGCGGCTGGCACTACAGCAGACCCAGCACCTTCTTAGATATTAGTCTCCAGGCACCCGAACAACTCAGAGGAGGTGGGTGCACAGTGGGAGGTCGGAGCTGCGTGAGACATCAAAGCTTTTTGTTGTACACCTGCAAGAAATGGCAAGGCTGTTGCATAGCTTCCATAGTGTGAGGATTGCCTGGAGATTATACTGAAATACCTGGTTCACATCAAATAATCATGTTTAAATAACAACAACTTTTATAGCACCTTTAATGTAGTAAAACGTTCCAAGGCATTTCACACGAGTATTATAAAGAAGAATTTGACACCAAGCCATATAAGGTGATATTAGGGCAGGTGGCCAAAAATTGTTCAATAAGGTAGATTTAAAGGAGGACCTTTAAAGGAAGAAAGAGAAGCAGAGAGGTGGGGGAAGTGTAGTGGGAGAATTCCAGAGCTTAGGGCCTAGGCAGCTGAAGGCACAGCCAACAATGTTGGAGCAATTAAAACCAGTGATGCTCAAGAAGGCCAGAATTAGATAAACGCAGATATCTTAGAGGGTTATGGGGCTGGAGGATATTATAAAGATAGGGAAAAGCATTGCTATGAAGGGATTTCAAAACAAGGATTTTAAAATTGACACATTATTTGACCAGGAAACAGTGTAGATCAGGGAGTTTGATGTGAGTAACTTCATGGGCAGCAGCGTTTTTAATGACCTCAAGTTTATGTTAAAGCCAAAAGTATGCTATATCTTTCCTGATCAGTGTAATGTGTTTTTTCTTCAAGTTGTAGATTTTACTTTTAAAAAGCTATAAATGTTTAGTTATTTATTTTATAATGAATAACCAACATTCAGAACTTTTTAAAAAGTGCTTAATATTATTAAGGGGAACTGGATGGTGGAGTTGATTGATACGCTTACCAACTTCATCTGATAGGTTAAGGAGCCTCCTTTTCTCCAGCTATATATGTCTTTTTTTTCAAATTGGTCCAGGCAGTTGTAATCCAGCTCTTAATTGGTGCTGTATCCAGCTGAAAATATACATAATACAATGCAAATTTGTGCAGTATTGGTAGTCCCACTTAGATAAGCAGAATGCCTGATAGATATCCAGCAGGCTTTTGATTTGAAGTGCCACATCAAAGGTTATTGCAGAAAATAAAAGCTCTTGGTGTAGGGGGTAACATTGGCATGAATAGAAGATTAGCTAGCTAACAGGAAGCAGAGTGTTGGCTTAAATGGGTCTTTTTTCTGATTGGCAGGTTGTGATGAGTGATGTGCCTTAGGGACAAGTGCTGCGGCCTCAACTTTTTACAATTTATATAAATAACTTGGATGAAGGGACCGAAGGTTCCTAAATTAGCTGACGACACAAAGATAGGTAGGAAAGTAAATTGTGAAGAGGACATAAGAAGGCTACAAAGTGACACAGATAGGTTAAGTGAGTGGGCAAAGAGCTGGCAAATGGAGTATAATGTGGGCAAATGTGGAATTGTTCATTTTGCCAGGAAGAATAAAAAAGAAGCATATAATCTCAATGGTGAGAGATTTCAAAGCTCTGAGATCCAGAGGGATCTGCATGAATCACAAAAGGTTAATATACAAGTACAGCAGGTAATTAGGAAAGCAAATAGAATGTTATCATTTATTGTGAGGGGAATTGATTACAAAAAATAGGGAGATTATGCTTCAGTTGTACGGGGCACTGGTGAGACCACGTCTGGAGTACTGTGTACAGTACTGATCTCCTTATTTAAAGACAGATGTAAACGTGTTAGAAGCAGTTCAGAGAAGGTTTACTAGACTAATACCAGGAATAGGCAGGTTGTCTTAGGCTGCACAGGTTAGGCTTGTATCCACTGGAGTTTAGAAGAGTAAGAGGCGACTTAATTGAAACCTTCAAGATCCTGAGGGTTCTTGGCAGGGTGGATGTAGAGAGGATCTTTCCTTTTATGGGAGAATCTAGAACCAGTCACTGTTTAAAAATAAGGGATCACTCCTTTAAGATAAAGATGAGGAGAAATTTCTTCTGAGGGTAGTGAGTCTTTGGCACTCTCTTCCTCAAAAGGCAGTGGAAGCAGTGTCTTTCGATATTTTTAAGGCAGTGCTTGTTAGATTCTTGATTAACAAGGTGGTGAAAGGTTATTGGGGATAGGCAGGAATGTGGGGTTGAGGTTACATTCTGATCAGCCATGATCTAATTGAATGGTGGAGCTGACTCAAGAGGCCACATGGCCTACTCCTGCTCCTAATAAGTATGTTCGTATGTAAAGGAAATGCACGTGGTCAGTTGTCCATAATGCCACGTTGTTAAGGGCAGAGTGAGAGGGGTTTTGCACTGGATGCGGCAGTTTTATGTATAAATAGTGTTTTGGTTATTCCCTTGTGAAGCACTTTAGGATTTCTTCTGCAGTAAAAACATGTAAATACAAATTGCTGTTTGATGTTGACACCAAGTGACTAAACAAAAATTGTTTAATTTGCCACCACTGCCTTTCTTTATCGTAAGAGTACTTGTCAGAGGTGAAGATCCTTTGGTATCAGCACCATGTAGGAGTTCAATGTGAGGGCAGATTTGTGGTTGATGCTGGAGAAAGTTCCATCTAGGAGGCCTAGAGTTCCAGAAACTCTTCCACCAGGAATATGAATTAATTGACAGCCCTCCATTTCAGGGAATGATCTTCCAATCATTTCTTATTTACACTCAATTCTTCATGGACCTAGCGCTGAAGTAATGATTCCATCCTGAGCTGGACCCTGAAGATCTCATTTCATAACAGGTTTTGAGATTTTGAAACTTTAAATGTCAGGGTAGTGATGTGGAAAATAAATTAGCCCTGTTGAGCTTTTGTGCTCACACCAAACTGCACGCTATAAAAAAATTACATATTGGATCTAAATGGGCATTCTTCATTAGAATTATCATGCCAAATGCTACAAGTTTTAAAGCTGAAACCTAGGATCTGTTGATGACTGCAGTAAATATTTGCCATGCTCAATCTAACTATGGTAGACTGAGAGTCAAAAACATGTTGACCGAAACAGCATAAGAAGCCATAAAATGTAGAAAATATTGCATTGAGAGTGGCTGCAGTTGGTTGTCTGGCCATGACAATGATAAAAATTTATAAGTGGGTCAAGTGGAATAAAATGCATTGCGTGTTTAATTTTTAAAAAGTAGTAGATGTGATTGGTAATATGATAATATAATCAAATTGCAGGTATCATCATTTTACTCTTCTTTGTTTATACACAAGATGATCTTGCAAACTACTTTTGCCTGATTTTGCTTACCTTTTCACTGGTGTGGCAGTGCAATAGCATCATAATTTTTGACAAAGCAGGTTCTGCCAAGCTTGCTGCACAGGAAGTAGCTTGAATAGTATATTTGTTTCTCCCTGTAGGAAAGTACTGACATTTTATAGAAAATATAGGGCTGGCTTTTCAACTCGGCATGCGGGTGCGCATCTGACACACATGAGCGTGAAAAGCGTGCGGTATTTAGGTCGGTGGGCGCAGCAGGAGTTGGCAGCGCACCCACCGACAATTAAGAGGGCTGTTAAGCCCATTAATCAATTAATTAAATAGAATTTCTCCCTGTCCGTCCAACCTTACAGTTGGCAGGCAGGCGAATAGGCCAAGAGGCCTTTGGATTTTTGAGGAAACCTCACTCACGGGTGGGATGAGGTTTCCGATGTTAATTAAAAATAAAATAATTTTTAGAACTCATTTTCAGCAAGTCCCTGCTCATGTGACATGTTTTCCTATTATTCTTTATGCGAAAAATCTCCAGCCCCCTGAGGCAGCTCTGTGCCTTCAGGGAACTTTCACTGAGCGCACTAGCGCACATGTGCTGACTTCCACACTCGCCCTTCTCTCTCTCTCTCGCTAACCCCCCCCACTCCAAGGCAATGCTGAGCGTTTCAGCATGCGATTCACATTGTCACATTGGCTGGCCATTAATTGGCTGGGGTCCGATTGCGGGCGGTGGACCATTGCGCGGCTGTTCCCGGGCCCACCCGCCTAATGAGAGGAACATCCTCCACATAAACTTTACATAAACATTGTGAATGGTATGATCACCTTTCTGAACTTTACTTTATAAGAGTACCATATATTTCCTGTTGTGGTTTTAAAGGAACTTGCCCCAAATTTCATTATAGTGAAGGACAGCAAACTGATTATAACAGCTGAGTACTTAGTTTTTTGTTGCGCACGTGGTTTTTTTGTTAAGCAGAGAATATGCTTGCAATAATAATCTAGTCATTTGTTGCTGAATCTTGTATCATAGAACCAAAGAACACTACAGCACAGAAAACAAGCCATTCAGCCCTTCTAGTCTGTGCTGAAATATTATTCCACTAATCCCATGGACCGGCACCCAGTCCATAACCCTCCAGACCTCTCCCATCCATGTATTTATCCAATTTATTCTTGAAACTTAAGAGTGAGCCCGCATTTACCACGTCAGATGGCAGCTCGTTCCACACTCTCACCACTCTGAGTGAAGAAGTTCCCCCGAATGTTCCCCCTAAACCTTTCCCCTTTCACCCTAAAGCCATGTCCTCTCATGTTTATCTCTCCTAATCTAAGTGGAAAGAGCCTACTCGCATTTACTCTGTCTATACCCCTCATAATTTTGTAAATTTCTATCAAATCTCCCCTCATCCTTCTACGCTCCAAGGAATAAAGTCCTAACCTGTTTAATCTATCCCTGTAACTCAAATCCTTAAGACCCGCCAACATCCTAGTGAATCTTCTCTGCACTCTTTCAATCTTACTGATATCCTTCCTGTAGTTAGGTGACCAGAACTGCACACAATACTCCAAAGTTGGCCTCACCAATGTCTTATACAACTTCACCATAACATCCCAACTCCTATACTCAATACTTTGGTTTATGAAAGCTAGTATGCCAAAAGCTTTCTTTACAACCTTGTCTACCTGTGACGCCATTTTCAGGGAATTATGCATCTGAATTCCCAGATCCCTTTGTTCCTCCGCACTCCTCAGTGCCCTATCATTTACTGTGTATGTCCTACCTTGGTTTGTCTTTCCAAAGTGCAACACCTCACATTTTTCTGCATTAAATTCCATCTGCCATTTTCTGGCCCATTTTTCCAGTTGGTCATGATCCTTCTGCAAGCTTTGAAAGCCTTCCTCGCTGTCCAGAATGCCTCCAATCTTAGTGTCTTCAGCAAACTTGCTGATCCAATTTACCATATTATCATCTAAATCATTGATATAGACAACAAACAACAATGGTCCCAGCACAGATTCCTGAGGCACACCACTAGTCACAGACCTCCAGTCTGAGAAGCAATCATCCACTACCACTCTCTGTCTTCTCCCACAAAACCAATTTTGAATCCAGTTTACAACCTCTCCATGGATACCATGTCTGAACCTTCTGAACTAACCTCCCATGTGGGACCTTGTCAAAAGCCTTACTAAAGTCCATGTAGACAACATCCACAGCCTTTTCTTCATCTACTTTCTTGGTAACCTCCTCGAAAAACTCTACAAGGTTCGTTAAACACGACCTACCTTGCACAAAGCCATGCTGACTATTCTTAATCAGCCCTTGGCTGTCCAAATAATTGTATATCCAGTCTCTCAGAACACCTTCCAATAATTTACCTACTACTGACATCAGGCTCACTGGCCTGTAATTACCTGGTTTATTTTTGGAGCCTTTTTTAAACAACGGAACAACATGAGCTACCCTCCAATCCTCTGGCAGCCCACCCATGGCTAATATAATATTAAACTTCAAATTGCACTTTCGAACACGTATATAGAATTGTGCTCCATGGCCAACCAATTAAAATATGTACCACCGTCTTCTTTTGGCTTCTCCCAATTTACTTGGGGTCACCACAATGCTGGTTGATCATCCTGCTCCATCTCCTGTCAGTTGCCCATTCCTCTTCCAATCCTGCTATATTTAAGTCTCTTGCCACCACATCTTTCTGAAGGTTTTAGAACTCCCTCTTTTTTACTTCCAGTCCCATTTCCATTACTCCCTTCACCACATTTCCTCTCTACCTCACAACAGAAGGCTGTATGTTTTCAGTTACTTGCTTCGCTGCTCCCACAATCTTCACTGACCCCCTGATGCACTTCAGCATCTACATCTCATTAGTATCCAGTCGCTGTTCCTCACTTCTTGGTATTGCCCAAGTTTCTGCGCTATATAATTAAATTATATAACATTCCTAATCTATTGTTATGGTTTGATTTTTGTCACCGAACAACTTTAGTGTTCATGAGGATAAGGGTAGCTTCCATAATCAGATAAAGTGTTTTATGAACTGAAAGTTGCACCATTACACATGTGGACCTGAAGTTTCCTCTTTGTATGCAATCAAAATTAATTGTATTGTACTTAGGTGGTGAAATCATGGCCAATATTTTGTGATCTTTAAAAACCCATCATTTGTTTGCACCCAGATGCATGGTGTATCTAGGTGCAAAGATGCAGGATAACTCCAGACCACCCTGCCTGAGATAGTCTGCCCAGGATTAACAATTACGCAATTCACAATTCATTGTGATATTAAACACTGGAGATGTTACAGAACACCCCTGACATTATAACACCACTGAAAGGTGAGAAATACCAAACTACAAGATCAATGAATATAAGCTAAAATGAATAGATTTATTTATGAGTACAGTAAGAAAATACATCAAAGCAATAAGATGTAGCAATATTTCAAACAATAAAGTTGGATTCAATCTACTGTAATTTTTACTGTGCAAAGTTACATTTCAATGACTCAAATAACCAATTAATGTCTCCAGTATATATTTCAGCCCAAAAACCTCTGGGGACAGGGCTGTCAGCCAGTTGAGATCAAAGACACAATTGATCAGTGACACAATGAGCACAGTATTGAATGGCAAGACTGTCCAGCAGGTGTTTTTATTCCATCAGTTTACCCAGGACCAGTTAATGCTTCAGTCAAGTACAACTTATCACCTAGGTGGGGGGATTATAACTGCTAGTGAGTTTCCAGCAGAAAATCACTGGTTTGCATTAGATTCACAGCTGCTTGTGACAGAATGAAACAACTTTCAGGCCTCCTTAATAGGCTGAGAAGCAGTGATTGGCCAATAGAAATTTAAGTGATCCTTTGTCTTCCAGGACTCGGGTAAGGGTGGAGGCTAGTAGGGCCCAGAAAGAGCCCAATCCTTCTGATAACAAACGAAAGTGAAATAAACATGTATTTTGTGCTTGTTATTTGCTTCCTTGATTTTACCAGGTGGGAAAGTTGTGCAACTTCCTTACTCAGGTTGGAGTCAAAATTATAGTGAGGAACCAATGGAGTGATCAGTCCTCATTCTGCATATTTAACGAAGGTACTTCTGGGACCAGGGAGATGTTTTTGTCATCTGCTCATAAGAGCAAGTTAAAGTCAAAGATGGCAGGATCCAGATAGGACAACATCAGCTAAGTCACCCAGTCAATTTTAACTGCTGCTCTGCCTGGTTTCTGCCAGGTAAGTAGGGTTAAAATTACATTGTGATTCCTGCTTCTGTACCCTGACTAAATTATACATCAAAAATCCTGGGGCCTGAATTTTACAGATAGTTGAAGTTTAGAGTCTATTTTGAAATTTGATTGGGCAGGAAATTGTAATTTTATTTTTTGTCATTTCAAGATTGTATTTCAGAAAATACACAGAGCTCCCTACTTATCACATCAGTCTCGAAGTGTTATAGCTGTTCGCATAAATTTCATGGTATCTCAAAACTAATTAGAATAGCGTTTTTTGGGTTCTTAATTTGGTATTCCAATACTAACGGACATGCTTTCTACTTAAAAGATTGGCCTCTTTCACCTTCTCGTTTTCCACAATTTTTGAAAACTATTCTGAGGATAAGTGATGAGACTTGTTTTTCTCAGTCACTTAATTGTGCAGTATTTAGTCAATTTTCAGTGACATTTCCAGTGTATATAATTTTATTTTTGATAACAGGATTATAGAAGACAACATAGAAAATTGCCAATAAAATCTTGACAAGGTGCATTGAGCTAGACTTTCTACTTGCTGATTATGAATGGACACTAATTTAGTCTATTTATCATGGCATTTGTCATGAAGATATTTGTACCTAAGTAAGTGTACTTTAATATTGTATGATACACTTTTTTTGTATGTTACTTATAGGGTGGAATCTTTTGCCCTCCCCGTGGCAAGTTTGGTGACGGGCATTTAATCAGGTGGAAGCTTGGTGAGTGGGGCCCTGCCACCTTCAGGCCTCCACACAGATTAAGTCCATAGCGGGAAGGTCCATGAACGCCCTTCCTGCACAGGACCTTGGTGAGACCACACCTGGAGTATTGTATGGCAGTTTTGGTGTCCTTGCATAGAAACATAGAAAATAGGAGCGGGTGTAGGTTATTCAGTCCTTTGAGCCTGCGCCACTATTCAGTATGATCATGGCTGATTCTCTCTCTCAACACCATACTCCCACTCTCTCCTCATGTCCCTTGACGCCTTTAGAGTC
This sequence comes from Carcharodon carcharias, assembly GCF_017639515.1. Lineage (NCBI taxonomy): Eukaryota > Metazoa > Chordata > Chondrichthyes > Lamniformes > Lamnidae > Carcharodon > Carcharodon carcharias. The sequence goes on along the minus strand of NC_054477.1, from coordinate 43,983,627 downwards.
TAGAAATCTATCTATTTTCTTCTTAAATATATTCAGTGTCTTGTCCTCCACAGCCTTCTGCAGTAGAGAATTCCACAGGTTCATCGCCTTCTGAGTGAAGAAGTTTCTCCTCATCTCTGTCCTGATGACCTACCCCATATCCTGAGACTGTGACCCCTTGTTCTAGATCCCCCCCCCTCCCCCACCACTCCTACCACCACCGTCAGAAGAAATCCCTGCATCCAATCTGTCCATCGTTGTCAATTTTATACATTTCAAGGAGATCCTTTCTCATTCTTCTGAACTCCAGTGAATAAGAACATAAGAAATAGGAACCAAAGTATAATGCTGGAGATATTAACAATCTGATTTCATTGTAAATGAATAAATACTAATGAAATGAAATCCAGTAAGTAAATGCTTAAAATATTTATATGTTCAAGAGGAGAAACTTCTTCACTCAGAAGGCGATGAACCTGTGGAATTCTCTACTGCAGAAGGCTGTGGAGGACAAGACACTGAATATATTTAAGAAGAAAATAGATAGATTTCTAGACTCTAAAGGCGTCAAGGGACATGGGGAGAAAGCGGGAGTAAGGTGTTGAGAGAGAGAATCAGCCATGATCATACTGAACCCCTTGAGCCTGCTGTGCCATTCAATAAGATCATGGCTGATCATCCTGTGTTTTGATTTCCACATTCCCATCTAAGCTGATAACCTTAGATTCTTATTAGATAAGGGAGTCAATCTTCCTCTGCTTAAAAATATTCAAGGACCCTGCCTCCACCACCTTCTGAGGCTGAGAATTCCAAAGCTGCACAACCTTCAGAGAAAAAATTTATCCTCATCTCTGTCCTAAAAAGGTGACCCCTAATTTTAGTACAGTGCCCCCTAGTTCTGGACTCACCCACAAGAGGAAACATCCTTTTGTCATCCAGCTTGTCAAGGCTGTTCAGGATCTTGTATATCTTGATCTTGAATACAGGCCTAGTCAGCCCAATCTCTCCTCATACGACAATCCTGCCATCCCAGGAATCAGTCTGGTAAACCTTCACTGCACTCCCTCTATGGCAAGTATATCCTTTCTTAGTTAAAGAGATGAAAACTGCACACACTACTCCAAGTGTGGTCTCACAAAGGCCCTGTGCAGCTGCAGTAAGGCATTCTTGCTCCTGTATGCAGGTCCTCTCGCAATGAAGACCAACATACCATTTACCTTCTTAACTGCTTGCTGCACCTGCATGCTTGCTTTCAGTGACTGGTGTACAAGGACACCCAGGACCCTTTGTACATCAACATTTCCCAACCTATCACCATTTAAATAATACTCTACAATTTTGTTTTTCTACCAAAGTGGATAACTTCACATTTATCCATTTTATACTGCATCTGCCATGAATTTGCCCTCTCAAACTGTCTAAATTACCTTGAAGTCTCTTAACACCCTCCTCATCGTTCACATTCTCACCAAGTTTTGTGTCATCAGCAAACTTGGAAATATTACATTTGGTTCCCTCGTCCAAATCCTTGATATATATGGTGAATAACTGGGACCCGATCCATGCGGTACCCCAATAGTCACTGCCTGCCACTCCAAAAAAGACCTATTTATTCCTACTCCGTGTTTCCTGTTTGCTAACCAATGCTCAATTCATGCCAATATGTTACCCCCCAATCCTATGTGCTTTAATTTTACACATTAACCTCTTATGTGGGGCTTTATCAAAAACTTTCTGAAAATCCAAATACACCACATCCCTTCTCCCTTATCTATTCTGCTCGTTACGTATTCAGAAAAACTCCAGTAGGTTTGTCAACCATGATTTCCCTTTCATAAGTCCATGTTGATTTTGTCTAATCCCATTGATATTTTCTAAGTGTCCTGTTATTACATTCTTTATAATAGACTCTAGCATTTTCCCTATTACTGATATTAAATTAACTGGTCTGTGATTTGCTGTTTTCTCCTGCCCTCTTTTTAAATAGTGGGGTTACATTTGCCACGCTCTAACCTGCCAGGACTGTTCCAGAATCTACAGAATTTTGGAAGATGTCAACCAACGCATCCACTATTTCCATGGCCACCTCCTTTCATATCCTGGGATGTAGATTATCAGGCCCTGGGGATTTATCGGCTTTCGTCCCATTAATTTTTTCAGCACTATTGTTTTTGTAATACTAATTTCCTTCAATGCCTCCTTGCCCCTCAATTTTTGGTTCCCTGGCATTTCTGGGAAGTTATTTGTTTCTACTCTGTGAAGACAGAACTAAAGTAGTTGTTTAATTGCTCTGTCGTTTCTTTGTTCTCTATTATAAATTCTCCTGTTTTGGACTATAAGGGACCTACATTTGTCTTCACTAATCATTTTCTTTTTACATACTTAGAGACTTTTACAGTCCGCTTTAATGTTCCTTGTAAGTTTATTCTTGTACTCTATTTTTCCCTCTTAATCAATCTCTTGGTTCCTCCTTTGTTGAATTCTAAACTGCTCCCAATCCTCAGCCCAATGCAAACTGGAGGAACAGCACCTTATCTTCCGATGAGGCACTTAACAGCCATCTGGACTTAACATTGAGTTCAACAACTTCGGATCATGAACTCTATCCTCTATCCTCACCCCTTTTTTTAATCCCTTTTTTTCTACATTCATTTTTATTTTTTATCCACTTATTTTTATTCATTTATCCATGGTTTTATCCCCTTTTTATCCCCCCTTCTATCCCATTTTCTATCCAATTTTTCCCCACCACTGCCCCTCCCCCACCCCATCCCATCCCCAAAAGGGCCATCTGTTACTTGTTCCATGTTGTTCTTTCACATGCTACCATTGTTCTGCTATTATCACATTCTTCTTTCTTACCTTTACATGACTATCAGCACCTGTTTTAGCCCTTACCACTATCATTAACACTCCCTTTGTCCTTTAGTTCATGACGTCTTTGTCAATCTCTCCTTTGTCCTGACCTATCATTGGCCTTCTGTCCAGCTTCACCTGCTCCACCCACTTTAAACAGTATAAATCTAATCACATTTCCGCTTCTCTTCAGCTCTGAAGAAGGGTCCTATGGACTCGAAACATTAACTCTGTTTCTCTCTCCATAGATGCTGCTAGACCTGCTGAATTTTTTCAGCATTTTCTGTTTTTGCCTCAGGTTTGCTGCTTTCTCTTAGCAACTTTATATGCCTCCTCTTTGGATCTAATACTATCCTTATATTTTTTTGTTAGCCATTGTTGGCCATTTTTCCGTTGTGTTGTTGTGTCAGAAAGGAATGTACAACTGTTGCAATGCATACACTTGTTCCTCAAATATTTGCCATTGCCTATCCACCGTCATGTCTTTAAACGAAGTTCCCAATCTATCTAAGCAAACTCATACCACGTACCTTTGTAGTTTCCTTTGTTTAGATTTAGGACCCTCATTTCTGATCGGACTATTTCACTTTCCATCCTGTTGAAGAATTCTATCATGTTATGGTCACTGTTCCCTAAAGGACCTCGCACAACAAGATTATTAATTAACCCCTTTTTCTTGCACAATACCAAATCTAGGATAGCCTGTTCCCTAGTCAGTTCCTCAAAATACTGGTCTAAAAAAACCATCTCATACACACTCCAGGAATCCATCTGCCACATCAGCAATAATAATTTGGTTTGCCCAATCGATATGTAGATTAACGTCACCCATGATTATTGTAGCACCCTTGTTACGTGCATCTCTAATTTTCTGTTTAATGCCATGTCCTACCTTCTCACTACTGTTTGGAGACCTATATACAACTCCCACAAATGTTTTCTGCCACGTATTGCTTCTTAGCTCTACCCAGACTAATTCTACATCTAGAAAAACTCAGCAGGTCTGGCAGCATCGGCGGAGAAGAAAAGAGTTGACGTTTCGAGTCCTCATGACCCTTCGACAGAACTAAGTAGAAATAGGAAAGGAGTGAAATATAAGCTGGTTTAAGGTGGGTTGGGTGGGGGGAGAGAAGTGGAGGGGGTGTGGTTGTAGGGACAAGCAAGCAGTGATAGAAGCAGATCATCAAAAGATGACACAGACAACAGAACAAAAGAACACATAGGTGTTGAAGTTGGTGATATATATCTAAACGAATGTGCTAATTAAGAATAGATGGTAGGGCACTCAAGGTATAGCTCTAGTGGGGGTGGGAGGAGCATAAAAGATTTAAAAATATTTAAAAATAATGGAAATAGGTGGGAAAAAGAAAAATCTATATAATTTATTGGGAAGAAACAGAAAGGGGGTGGGGATGGAGGAGGGAGGTCAAGACCTAAAGTTGTTGAATTTAATATTCAGTCCGGAAGGCTGTGAAGTGCCTAGTCAGAAGATGAGGTGTTGTTCCTCCAGTTTGCGTTAGGCTTCACTGGAACAATGCAGCAAGCCAAGGACAGATATGTGGGCAAGAGAGCAGGGTGGAGTGTTGAAATGGCAAGCGACAGGGAGGTTTGGGTCATTCTTGCAGACAGACTGCAGGTGTTCTGCAAAGCGGTCGCCCAGTTTACGTTTGGTCTCTCCAATGTAGAGGAGACCGCATTGGGAGCAACAAATGTAGTAGACTAAGTTGGGGGAAATGCAAGTGAAATGTTGCTTCACTTGAAAGGAGTGTTTGGGCCCTTGGACGGTGAGGAGAGAGGAAGTGAAGGGGCAGGTGTTACATCTTTTGCGTGGGCATGGGGTGGTGCCATAGGTGGGGGTTGAGGAGTAGGGGGTGATGGAGGAGTGGACCAGTTGTCCCGGAGGAAACGATCCCTACGGAATGCCGATAGGGGGGGTGAAGGGAAGATGTGTTTGGTGGTGGGATCATGCTGAAGTTGGCGGAAATGGCGGAGGATGATCCTTTGAATGCGGAGGCTGGTGGGGTGATAAGTGAGGACAAGGGGGACCCAATCATGTTTCTGGGAGGGAGGAGAAGGCGTGAGGGCGGATGCGTGGGAGATGGGCCAGACACGGTTTAGGGCCCTGTCAACGACCGTGGGTGGAAAACCTCGGTTAAGGAAGAAGGAAGACATGTCAGAGGAACTGTTTTCGAAAACTGTTCAAAAACAGTTCCTCTGACATGTCCTCCTTCTTCCTTAACCGAGGTTTTCCACCCACGGTCGTTGACAGGGCCCTCAACTGTGTCCGGCCCATCTCCCGCCCATCCGCCCACACGCCTTCTCCTCCCTCCCAGAAACATGATAGGGTCCCCCTTGTCCTCACTTATCACCCCACCAGCCTCCGCATTCAAAGGATCATCCTCCGCCATTTCTGCCAACTTCAGCATGATGCCACCACCAAACACATCTTCCCTTCAGCCCTCCTATCGGCATTCCGTAGGGATCGTTCCCTCCGGTACACCCTGGTCCACTCCTCCATCATCCCCTACTCCTCAACCCCCACCTATGGCAACATCCCATGCCCACGCAAAAGATGTAACACCTGCCCCTTCACTTCCTCTCTCCTCACCGTCCAAGGGCTCAAACACTCCTTTCAAGTGAAGCAACATTGCACTTGCATTTCCCCCAACTTAGTCTACTGCATTCGTTGCTCCCAATGTGGTCTCCTCTACACTGGAGAGACCAAACGTAAACTGGGCGACCGCTTTGCAGAACACCTGCGGTCTGTCCGCAAGAATGACCCAAACCTCCCTGTCGCTTGCCGTTTCAACACTCCACCCTGCTCTCTTGCCCACATGTCTGTCCTTGGCTTGCTGCATTGTTCCAGTGAAGCCCAACGCAAACTGGAGGAACAACACCTCATCTTCCGACTAGGCACTTTACAGCCTTCCGGACTGAATATTGAATTCAACAACTTTAGGTCTTGACCTCCATCCCCACCCCCTTTCTGTTTCTTCCCCCTTCCTTTTGTTTTTTTCCAATAAATTATATAGATTTTTCTTTTTCCCACCTATTTCCATTATTTTTAAATCTTTTATGCTCCCCCCACTAGAGCTATACCTTGAGTGCCCTACCATCCATTCTTAATTAGCACATTCGTTTAGATATATATCACCAACTTCAACACCTCTGTGTTCTTTTGTTCTTTTGTCTGTGACATCTTTTGATGATCTGCTTCTATCACCGCTTGCTTGTCCCTACAACCACACCACCCCCCCACTTCTCTCCCCCCACCCAACCCTCCCCGCCCCACACACACACACACACAGCTTAAACCAGCTTATATTTCACTCCTTTCCTATTTCTACTTAGTTCTGTCGAAGGGTCATGAGGTCTCGAAACGTCAACTCTTTTCTTCTCCGCCGATGCTGCCAGACCTGCTGAGTTTTTCCAGGTAATTCTGTTTTTGTTTTGGATTTCCAGCATCTGCAGTTTTTTGTTTTTAATTCTATATCTAGATTTTCTAAGCCAATATCCTCTCTCACTATCACTGATTTCATCCTTAACTAACAACACCATGCCACCTCCTTTTCCTTTTTGCCTGCCTGACCTAAATATTGAGTACCCTCGGATATTCAGTTCCCAGCCTTGGTCACCCTGCAGCCATGTCTCCATAATCACAATCATATTATACCTATTTACATCTGTTTGCACTGTTAATTCATCTACCTTTTTGCAAATGGTCTGTGCATTCAGATACAGTACTTTTAGGCTTTTTTTAAAAACATTTTTACACATCTTGTTTTATACTATGGCCCGATTTGCTGCTATCCCTTGTTTCCTCTGCCTTCCACTTTTGCTTTCTACTTTTCTGTCTTTCATTCCTATTTTTGTTTCCTTCTCTTGTGTCTTCCCACTTAGGTGCCCATCCCCTTGCCAGTCTACTTTAAACCCTCCACCACAGCACTAGCACATACCCCTGCAAGGATATTAGTCCCAGTCCTGCTGGGGTGCAACCTGTCCAGCTTGTACAGCTCTCATCTTCCCCAGAATCTGTCTCAATGCCTCTGGAATCTAAATCCCTCCCTCCAACACCTCTTCAGCCACGCATTCATCCGGTTTATTCTTACCCAACAGATGAAAACCAACAAAGCTTGTGGCCTAGACGGTATACCCCCAGAGGTCTACCACAATGGCAGCTATCAGCTCACGTCACAACTCCAGTTCATATTCCGCCTCTGGGACATCCCCTGGGATCTCAAGAACGTGACTATCATTACTATCCACAAGAGGGACAAATCTGTTTGTGAAAATTAACGGGGGATTTCCCTCTTGTCCATTGCGGGTAAGACCCTGGCCTGCAAACTCCTGAACCACTTTTGTCCGGTCACTGAGGAGATCCTCCCAGAATGTGTGGCGACCATAAGATGTAGGAGCAGAAGTAGGCCTTTCAGACCATTGAGTCTGCTCCTCCATTCAATGAGATCATGGCTGATCTGATAATCCTCAACTCCACTTTCCTGCCTTTTCCCCATAACCTTTGATTTCCTTACTGATTAAAAATCTGTCTATCTCAGCCCCGAATATACTTAACGACCCAGTCTCTATAGCCCTCTGTGTGGTAAAGAATTCCACAGATTCACAACCCTCTGGGAGAAGAAATTCCTCCTCATCAAGTGTGTGACCCCTCACTCTGAGATGTCACTGTTTCCTATGGGATCTTACACTCTGAGATCACTTATTAAACCTGCCTCATTACACATTACCAGATCCAAAATAGCCTGATCCCTGGTTGGATCCACAACATATTGTTCTAGGAAACTGTCCCGAATACACTCTATGAATTTTTGCTCATGGCTACCTCTGCCAATTTGATTTTCCCAATCTACATGAAGGTTAAAGTCACCCATGATTAATGTACTGCTTTTTTTTACATGCCCTCATTACCTACTGATTTATTCTCTGTCCTACAACTTAGCTACTTTAGGGGGCGTATAGACCACTCCCACCAGTGTTTTCTTTCATTTGTTATTTCTTACCCCTACCCATGTGCATTCCACATCTCCTGATCCAAGATAATTTCTTTGCTGTCATACTTATTCCATCTCATGCTAACAAAGCTACCCCACCACCCTTTCCTTCCTGCCTGTCCTTTTGAAAAGTCACATAACCCTGAATATTTAGCTCTCAGCGTTGAGCTCCTTGTAACCATGTCTCCGTAATGGCTATAAGATCATACCCATTAATTTCTATTTGTGCCATTAATTCATTTATTTTGTTCCGAATCCTACATGCATTTAAGTAAAGAGCCATTTATTTTGCCTTTTTACCATTTTTTTTTCTCCCTTTGACCCTATTTGCTGCTGTTTTTTACTCTCTGTCCCTTCCTGTCACGCTCTGGGTATCATCACCTTAGTAGATTCCCTGCAATGCTGCCATGTCCTTTTGCTTTGTAAGCCTACTTATCTCCTCTCCAGAATCCTCCCCTTCCCCCTCTATTTAGGTTAAAGCCTTCTCTACAGCCCTCATTATTTGATTCGCCTGGGCACTGGCACCAGCCTGGTTCAAGTGAAGCCCACCCCACTGGAACAGCGCCCTTATACCCCAATACTGATGTTAGTGTCCCATGAACTGAAACCCAGTCCTCCCACATCAATCTTTGAGCCACGCATTTAACTCCTTGACTTTATTTTGCCATGACTTTATTTTAGTTTGCCATGTCTCAGGTAGTAATCCTGAGATTATTACCTTGGAAGTTCTGCTTTGTAATTTAGCTCCTAACTGTTCAAATTCTTTCAGAAGAACCTCCTTTCTAGTTATATCAATGTCGTTGGTACCAATGTGGACGACGGCAGCTGGATCCTTCCTCTCCAGCCCTGAGGAGATGTCCTTAACCCTGGCACTGGGCAGGCAGCACAGCATTTGGAACTCACGTTCACAACTGCAGAGAACACTATCTGTTCCCCTAATTATACTGTTGCCAACCACTACTATGTTCCTATTTCCTCCCTCCACTTGAATGGCCCCCTATACCATGGTGCCATGGTCAGTTCGCTCACCCTCCCTGTAGTCCCCGCTCTCATCCACACAGCTTGCAAGAACCTCATAACTGTTGGACAGTTGCAGGGGCTGAGGCTCTCAAATGCTACCACCCATATTTGCTTCACCTTCAGTCACATCCTCCCTCCTGCTCCTGATCACAGACCAAATTTGAATTACCTAATCTGAGGGATGTGACCGCCTCCTGGAGCAAAGTGTCCAGGTAACTTTGCCCCTCCCTGATGCGCAATGTCTGCAGCTCAGACTCCAGCTCCTTAACTTGGATCCGCAGTTCCTCGAGCTGCAAACGCTAGCTACAGGTTTGTTCAGTCTGGATTACTTCGGTGACCAGCAGCTCCCACATGCTGTAGCAGCAACACAGCAACACATCACCCATCCTGTCATGACTATCGCATTTTATTGAATTACTTAATTAATTACTCTAGTATCCCTTTTTACAGTTGAAGAATCCCCCGCTCTTTACACTTTTTATTGTAATTTTTTTTTACAACCAGCTGCCGTTTAGGCCCTTCAATTTCTTACCTTTACTGGCTGTTCCTGCTACACCCAGGATGCCAGGCCCTTACCTCTTCCACTCCTCCATGCCCCTGACCCCACTCCACACCAACCCTCCTCTCACCACTGACTGACCCTTGCTGGTTCTGAACCTCCATGCAAGCTGCCATTCTCCTGCTCCCCTCTCTTGTGCCACAGTGTTCAACCAGGAAAACTGGTGACTTAATACACGATTGCACAAAGCCAACTATGGCACATCACCTTTAAATGAACTTGAACCAGGTGCCATGCAATTCTTATACACCGCTGACTTTATCTTGAAGTTAGGACATAACTAAAAAATGTTTGATGCTAATGAGTAGTCATAGCATGCAAATGTATTACAAGAAGGAACCTGCCATAGTTCGGCATCAGACCCGACATTCCATAAACACACCACTGACTTAATCTCTGCATCCCAGCCACCATCGGGAAATTGAAATTTTGGCTCCCACCTAATTTGGTCACACCATGCCCCATGTTTTTGGCTTTTGCAGGCTCCATAAAATCGCACCCCTCCCTGCCATGTGCCAGCTGGAAACAGAAGTACTATAGGAAGGGCCTTTAAAAGTCAAATGCACTTATGGTGATTGTATGGTCTTTATAAATGCCCTCCTGTGTCTAGCATATGTATGGGGTCTAAAATATTACTGAACCCTTCCATGCCTCCCCTTTCAATTTGGTCATGAAACTTGTGCCTGTTTCCAGCAGATGTCCATCCGAAATCTGATTTGATTATCGAGTGTGCGAGTAACTGAGGAAGAACTCGGTAGAATTGACTTCTGCCAGAGCTTTTTCCCCTTTTCTGTTTAATACCATCTGAAAAACTGGCTCTGGTGAAATGAAAGTTAGGCTAAACCTTAAGTACTAAAAACAAAAAAACTGCGGATGCTGGAAATCCAAAACAAAAACAGAATTACCTGGAAAAACTCAGCAGGTCTGGCAGCATCGGCGGAGAAGAAAAGAGTTGACGTTTCGAGTCCTCATGACCCTTCGACAGAACTTGAGTTCGAGTCCAGGAAAGAGCTGAAATATAAGCTGGTTTAAGGTGTGTGTGTGTGGGGGGTGGAGAGATAGAGAGACAGAGAGGTGGAGGGGGTTGGTGTGGTTGTAGCGACAAACAAGCAGTGATAGAAGCAGATCATCAAAAGATGTCAACAACAATAGTACAATAGAACACATAGGTGTTAAAGTTAAAGTTGGTGATATTATCTAAACGAATGTGCTAATTAAGAATGGATGGTAGGGCACTCAAGGTATAGCTCTAGTGGGTTTTTTTTTATATTTTATATAATGGAAATAGGTGGGAAAAGGAAAATCTTTATAATTTATTGGGAAAAAAAAAGAAGGGGGTAACAGAAAGGGGGTGGGGATGGGGGAGGGGACTCACGACCTAAAGTTGTTGAATTCAATATTCAGTCCGGAAGGCTGTAAAGTCCCTAGTCGGAAGATGAGGTGTTGTTCCTCCAGTTTGCGTTGGGCTTCACTGGAACAATGCAGCAAGCCAAGGACAGACATGTGGGCAAGAGAGCAGGGTGGAGTGTTAAAATGGCAAGCGACAGGGAGGTTTGGGTCATTCTTGCGGACAGACCGCAGGTGTTCTGCAAAGCGGTCGCCCAGTTTACGTTTGGTCTCTCCAATGTAGAGGAGACCACATTGGGAGCAACGAATGCAGTAGACTAAGTTGGGGGAAATGCAAGTGAAATGCTGCTTCACTTGAAAGGAGTGTTTGGGTCCTTGGACGGTGAGGAGAGAGGAAGTGAAGGGGCAGGTGTTGCATCTTTTGCGTGGGCAAGGGGTTGTGCCATAGGAGGGGGTTGAGGAGTAGGGGGTGATGGAGGAGTGGACCAGGGTGTCCCGGAGGGAGCGATCCCTACGGAATGCCGATAAGGGGGGTGAAGGGAAGATGTGTTTGGTAGTGGCATCATGCTGGAGTTGGCGGAAATGGCGGAGGATGATCCTTTGAATGCGGAGGCTGGTGGGGTGATAAGTGAGGACAAGGGGGACCCTATCATGTTTCTGGGAGGGAGGAGAAGGAGTGAGGGCGGATGCGCGGGAGATGGGCCGGACACGGTTGAGGGCCCTGTCAACGACCGTGGGTGGAAAACCTCGGTTAAGGAAGAAGGAGGACATGTCAGAGGAACTGTTTTTGAATGTAGCATCATCGGAACAGATGCGACGGAGGCGAAGGAACTGAGAGAATGGGATGGAGTCCTTACAGGAAGTGGGGTGTGAGGAGCTGTAGTCGAGATAGCTGTGGGTGTCGGTGGGTTTGTAATGGATATTGGTGGACAGTCTATCACCAGAGATTGAGACAGAGAGGTCAAGGAAGGGAAGGGAAGTGTCAGAGATGGACCACGTGAAAATGATGGAGGGGTGGAGATTGGAAGCAAAATTAATAAATTTTTCCAAGTCCTGACGAGAGCATGAAGCAGCACCGAAATAATCATCGATGTACCGGAGAAAGAGTTGTGGAAGGGGGCCGGAGTAGGACTGCAACAAGGAATGTTCAACATACCCCATAAAGAGACAGGCATAGCTGGGGCCCATGCGGGTAGCCATAGCCACACCTTTTATTTGGAGGAAGTGAGAGGAGTTGAAGGAGAAATTGTTCAGCGTGAGAACAAGTTCAGCCAGACGGAGGAGAGTAGTGGTGGATGGGGATTGTTCGGGCCTCTGTTCGAGGAAGAAGCTAAGGGCCCTCAGACCATCCTGGTGGGGGATGGAGGTGTAGAGGGATTGGACGTCCATGGTGAAGAGGAAGCGGTAGGGGCCAGGGAACTGGAAATTGTTGATGTGACGTAAGGTGTCAGAGGAATCACGGATGTAGGTGGGAAGGGACTGGACAAGGGGAGAGAGAAGGGAGTCAAGATAACGAGAAATGAGTTCTGTGGGGCAGGAGCAAGCTGAGACGATCGGTCTACCGGGGCAGTTCTGTTTGTGGATTTTGGGTAGGAGATAGAAGCGGGCCGTCCGAGGTTGGGCAACTATCAGGTTGGAAGCTGTGGGAGGGAGATCCCCAGAGGAGATGAGGTCAGTGACAGTCCTGGAAACAATGGCTTGATGTTCAGTGGTGGGGTCATGGTCCAGGGAGAGGTAGGAGGAAGTGTCTGCGAGTTGACGCTCAGCCTCCGCGTGGTAGAGGTCAGTGCGCCAGACAACAACAGCACCACCCTTGTCAGCGGGTTTGATGACAATGTCAGGGTTGGACCTGAGAGAATGGAGTGCAGTAAGTTCAGAGAGACCTGTCTCTCTCTGAACTTACTGCACTCCATTCTCTCAGGTCCAACCCTGACATTGTCATCAAACCCGCTGACAAGGGTGGTGCTGTTGTTGTCTGGCGCACTGACCTCTACCACGCGGAGGCTGAGCGTCAACTCGCAGACACTTCCTCCTACCTCTCCCTGGACCATGACCCCACCACTGAACATCAAGCCATTGTTTCCAGGACTGTCACTGACCTCATCTCCTCTGGGGATCTCCCTCCCACAGCTTCCAACCTGATAGTTGCCCAACCTCGGACGGCCCGCTTCTATCTCCTACCCAAAATCCACAAACAGAACTGCCCCGGTAGACCGATCGTCTCAGCTTGCTCCTGCCCCACAGAACTCATTTCTCGTTATCTTGACTCCCTTCTCTCTCCCCTTGTCCAGTCCCTTCCCACCTACATCCGTGATTCCTCTGACACCTTACGTCACATCAACAATTTCCAGTTCCCTGGCCCCTACCGCTTCCTCTTCACCATGGACGTCCAATCCCTCTACACCTCCATCCCCCACCAGGATGGTCTGAGGGCCCTTAGCTTCTTCCTCGAACAGAGGCCCGAACAATCCCCATCCACCACTACTCTCCTCCGTCTGGCTGAACTTGTTCTCACGCTGAACAATTTCTCCTTCAACTCCTCTCACTTCCTCCAAATAAAAGGTGTGGCTATGGGTACCCGCATGGGCCCCAGCTATGCCTGTCTCTTTATGGGGTATGTGGAACATTCCTTGTTGCAGTCCTACTCCGGCCCCCTTCCACAACTCTTTCTCCGGTACATCGATGATTATTTCTCTCGTCAGGACTTGGAAAAATTTATTAATTTTGCTTCCAATCTCCACCCCTCCATCATTTTCACGTGGTCCATCTCTGACACTTCCCTTCCCTTCCTTGACCTCTCTGTCTCAATCTCTGGTGATAGACTGTCCACCAATATCCATTACAAACCCACCGACACCCACAGCTATCTCGACTACAGCTCCTCACACCCCACTTCCTGTAAGGACTCCATCCCATTCTCTCAGTTCCTTCGCCTCCGTCGCATCTGTTCCGATGATGCTACATTCAAAAACAGTTCCTCTGACATGTCCTCCTTCTTCCTTAACCGAGGTTTTCCACCCACGGTCGTTGACAGGGCCCTCAACCGTGTCCGGCCCATCTCCCGCGCATCCGCCCTCACTCCTTCTCCTCCCTCCCAGAAACATGATAGGGTCCCCCTTGTCCTCACTTATCACCCCACCAGCCTCCGCATTCAAAGGATCATCCTCCGCCATTTCCGCCAACTCCAGCATGATGCCACTACCAAACACATCTTCCCTTCACCCCCCTTATCGGCATTCCGTAGGGATCGCTCCCTCCGGGACACCCTGGTCCACTCCTCCATCACCCCCTACTCCTCAACCCCCTCCTATGGCACAACCCCTTGCCCACGCAAAAGATGCAACACCTGCCCCTTCACTTCCTCTCTCCTCACCGTCCAAGGACCCAAACACTCCTTTCAAGTGAAGCAGCATTTCACTTGCATTTCCCCCAACTTAGTCTACTGCATTCGTTGCTCCCAATGTGGTCTCCTCTACATTGGAGAGACCAAACGTAAACTGGGCGACCGCTTTGCAGAACACCTGCGGTCTGTCCGCAAGAATGACCCAAACCTCCCTGTCGCTTGCCATTTTAACACTCCACCCTGCTCTCTTGCCCACATGTCTGTCCTTGGCTTGCTGCATTGTTCCAGTGAAGCCCAACGCAAACTGGAGGAACAACACCTCATCTTCCGACTAGGGACTTTACAGCCTTCCGGACTGAATATTGAATTCAACAACTTTAGGTCGTGAGTCCCCTCCCCCATCCCCACCCCCTTTCTGTTACCCCCTTCTTTTTTTTTTCCCAATAAATTATAAAGATTTTCCTTTTCCCACCTATTTCCATTATATAAAATATAAAAAAAAACCCACTAGAGCTATACCTTGAGTGCCCTACCATCCATTCTTAATTAGCACATTCGTTTAGATAATATCACCAACTTTAACTTTAACACCTATGTGTTCTATTGTACTATTGTTGTTGACATCTTTTGATGATCTGCTTCTATCACTGCTTGTTTGTCGCTACAACCACACCAACCCCCTCCACCTCTCTGTCTCTCTATCTCTCCACCCCCCACACACACACACCTTAAACCAGCTTATATTTCAGCTCTTTCCTGGACTCGAACTCAAGTTCTGTCGAAGGGTCATGAGGACTCGAAACGTCAACTCTTTTCTTCTCCGCCGATGCTGCCAGACCTGCTGAGTTTTTCCAGGTAATTCTGTTTTTGTTTTAAACCTTAAGTACGTTTTTTCTACTGTGGCAAAAACTTAAAATGGAGGTTAATTGAACAAATGTGTTCAGTTCTCTTTGATGTGGCCTCACTTATTTTTCAAATCTTATTCAATCTCAGCTCATAAAGTTCCTTGTTGAAACTCATTTATTTGTTTTATCACTTCAGCAGTTAAAAACATTATCCTCCCTGAGAAACATCAGGCAGCTCATTTTGTTACAATTACCTGTGGGATTCTAGTGTCTCCCAGTTGATCACGTTGCTACAGCCTCCAGAACCAAAGAAAAAGTCCAAAGGTTGACATACCTCTTTAAAATTTTGAATGGACCATTAAATATTTCCAAGCAGTATATTAAGCCCAAAAGTGACCAAGCTGGAAGAGTTCATAACCAACAGCCCCAGCTGTATACACCCCAATGTGTTTTCTTTGCTAATTCCTTTTTCTGAAGAACAATTAAGGACTGGAACAACCTTCCACAAATCTTAATCTCCATCCCCTCTAAGGATTCATTTAAGGAAAATCTGTGGAACTTTTTAAATAAATGTGATCATCGACTGCACTCATTGTGCACCTCCTATGAAAATTCCATGGTGGAAGATTATGGAGGGAAACTTCAAGTACCAAGTAAGCAGTACTCTTACAGCTTTTCATTTGTTACAGCATTAGAACTGAAACTTCATGGAGATGGTAGAACTTACAGAACTTATGTTCAGGTTAAACCTAGGGTTTTGGGGTCTATTACTCAAAAGGATCACAGTAAGCCTGTTGAAGTTTTAGAATGTCAAAAGATAATTTAAAGATGACTGCAAAATGCTGCAGAGTACTAATATACAGTGCCATATAATTGGAATTGAGCTTAGAGCTTATAGTTTCTCATACAGTAAGGTGACAGTCTCAAAAGGTGATTTAAAGGTTATTGCTCATACATGTTTTGTCCGTTTGTCTCATATTGGCGTGGGAATGATGCGTATTATGCAGGAAAGTGAAAGGGGAGAGGAAACATTCTTCATGTTAGAAGCTAAAATTACACTAAAAGATTTTTCAATGATTTCTGTAGGGCTAGTTTTTGAAATAATTTGCAGTGAAAAGAATTCTAATCTGTAATGCTTTTTGAATGTAACCACAGTCAAAATATTTTTTTCATCCTCTTTCACACTGGCTTGTGACTTGACATTGACAATTTCAGTGGGAAATATTTATGTATTTTCCTCTAAAAGAGTGCTTTTGGTCATACGTTAAAAATGTAACTTCTACACATGACCTATTCAGTGTCATTATTCTGTGTTCCTTTGTTGTTTCTGGAAAAATCCTGCGCATTTAATGTGGAGTTAATGTGGAGCAGGGAGAAGCACACCTGCTGCTTCCTGACTCCACAATGAGGCAAGTAGAACAAGTCAAATGTACCTTTCTGGAGGTGGCCTCCATTTGGTTGCCAAATGCCTGAAGAAACTGGCGACAGCATGCAAGCACTATGTAATGGCCATGTGGTTAAGGGCATTTAACAAGTATAAGTTAGAAAATGCCAGATTTGATTGTTATTCCATGCTAAGTTAGCCAGGGCAGCAGGTGGGCTGCAACAATTAGCCTCAACAAAGCTGGTGGTGGTGGTGGTGGGGGGGGGGGGGGAGGGAATAATCAACTTGGGTTACCGCTCCTTTTGCTGATGAAATCATTGAGGGTGGCTTCTCTATATGCACTGCTGTAATCGTGGCAGCAAACCAAGAGGAAATTCAGCCCCATTGATTCCTGCTACAAATTATGCATGTGTTGGAAGCAGCCCGAGTCAGCCTCAGTCGTGAAGCATTCCATGTCTAATAGCTTACTGGCTCAATGGTCTCACACATGAAAGAATAGCTTTGCAGCATGGTACTAGAGATCTTTGACACAAACAAGTTGGTGCTTTGAGTAGTGGAAAAATTTGGGCAAATAAAGAAGGATCTATGCCTAATGTTTAGGTTTTGTATGATAATTATAGCTTGGCTCCATTACTTTTAAATTAAGTTTTTATGTTTTCTTTCATTAAGATGTTCTCCTTTCTTTTCAAATAAGCAGGGAGTGGCAGAGGTCATTTTACCTTTGTAGTCACTTTAGTACCATTCTGCTGCCCAATCAGTGAATGGCTATCTCTCTGCTAGTTGTCATACTTTAAAAATGAACTGCAAGAAAAGGGATTGCTGATTACAGGAATATTGATATATGTGTTTGAATTCTGTTGTTGGGAATAGAGTTACTGGATCTACAGGGGGAGGCAGTGAATGGGGAACCTTACAGGACTATAGCACAGCACATTCTAAGAATTATCACTGTATATCCACGTATAACAAAAGTGGTTACAATAATACATTACACAATAGACTGAGGCTGAACTAGACTGTTTGTTTGCAACCCAGCATCCAGTTTGACCCTGAGCTGTGCTTCCAAACCCTTATTCTCTCTATTGCCAAGACTTCTACCTCCGTAATATTGCTCTCCTGCACCCTATCACATCCCACATTCTGTTACCTTCAGATTCCATTATTCCCACGTTCTCGTGGCCGCCCAGCCCCAGCTTCCAACCTCCTTAACGTAAGCTCAACTAAACTCTGCTGCCGGTACCTTAAGTACACCAAGTCTCATTCGCCCATTGCCCTTGTGCTTGCTGACCTACGTGGAATTCCATCACGCAACACTCAAATTTAAAATTCTTCTGTTTAACTGTCTCCATGGCCTTGCTCCTTCCTATCTCTGTAATCCCCTTCAACCCTCTTTTTTATTCATTCACAGGATGTGGGCTTCGCTGGTTAGGCCAGCATTTATTGCTCAACCCTAGTTGTCCATGAGAAGGTGGTGGTGAGCTGCCTTCTTGAACTGCTGCAGTAGGTGTAGATACAGCCATAGTGCTGTTAGGAAGGGAGTTCCAAGATTTTGACCCAGAGATAGTGAAGGAACAACGACATATTTCCAAGTCAGGATGATGAGTGACCCAGAGGGGAACTTCCAGGTGGTTTCCCATCTATCTGCTGCCCTTGTCCTTCTAGATGGTAGTGGTCATGGGTTTGGAAGATGCTGTCTAAGGAACCTTGCAGTGCATCTTGTAGATGGTACACACTGCTGCTACTGTGCATCGGTGATAGAGGGAGTGAATGTTTGTGGATGTTGTGCCAGTCATGTGGGATGCTTTGTCCTGGATGGTGTCAAGCTTCTTGAGTGTTGTGGGAGCTGCACTCATCCAGGCAAGAGGGGAGTATTCCATCACACTCCTGACTTGTGCCTTGTAAAATGGTGGACAGGCTTTGGGGAGTCTGGAGGTGAATTACTTGTCGCAGGATTCCTAGCCTTTGTCCTGCGCTTGTAGCCACAGTGTTTATATGGCCAATCCAGTTCAGTCTCTGGTCAATGGTAGCCCTCAGGATGTTGATAGTTGGGGATTCTATGATGGTAATGCCATTGAACGTCAGGGGGTGATGGTGGTTAGATTCTCTCTTGTTGGAGTTGGTCAATGCCTGGCACTTGTGTGGCGTGAATGTTACTTGCCACTTGTCAGCCCAACTCTGGATATTGTCCAGGTCTTGCTGCATTTAGCGTTCTTCAGTATCTGAGGAGTTGTGAATGGTGCTGAACATTGTACAATCATCAGCAAACATCCCCACTTCTGACCTTATGATGAAAGGAAGGTCATTGATGATAGCCTTTTGTGAATCTCCAATTCCCTTTGCCCCACCATTGGCACCTGTGCCTTCAGCTGCCTAGGCCATGAGCTCTGTAATTCGCTCTCTCAATCTGCATTTCTAATAATCTCTCTTTAAGAAGCTTGTTAAAACCTGACTTTTTGACCAAACTTTTGACCATCAGAGTTAATATCTCCTTATGTGGTTCATTGTCAAGTTCTGTCTTATAATGCTCCTGTGAAATGCCTTGGACCTTTTACTACATCAAACGAGCTTTATCAATGTAAGTTGTTATTGTAATATCACAATTATCTTTACTCAGAAACAATCCTTGCTCATGTGAAGTTTCAAGAAGTTTTTAAAAAGGTTTTCACACTATGATTACACAGACTAAATATGACATCCAGGGTTTTTCTGCAACTGTGTACTGAATGCTTCTGGAAAAAATTGTGGTTTTGCATTGACTTCTGGCACTCTCTACGTATTCTGGGGGTTTTCTGTGTTGGAATCTGAGGTATCTGTACTTACTGCCAGCGTATGCTTGATTCAACTGCATATTTTTAACATGTTAACTACTGTCATATCAGTAATAATAAACATTTACAATTGCCAGTGTTTAGCAGCATTTCTTTAACTTAAACTGTATATTGAACATCTGAAATCATTTTGGAGAGTGACAACCGTTTTATATAGATAACTGCCCTTGTGCCACCTGTACTTTTAGGCATTTTAGTAATCCATAGCTTAGAATGTATTGGATAAATATAGACGTGCAGCCACTATGCATGTTGTAGTCCATCATCGTGTGCATCATCTAAAATTTATCCTTTCTATGACCTTCATTTGTGGAAAGCTCAACTACTGGGCAGAAGGACATAAGCTGTATTGCAACAAACATCCCTTCAAAATGATTTTTAAAAATTGCCCAAATACTGTCTAGTTCCATATTCTATGTCATTTACCACAGGACGCGGGTGACAAAATGCCAGAACAAATATTTATGCATATCTTTTTAGTCCAGAAAGAATTATAGCAATTGCATTATACAGATAAACTGGAGCTCATGGAGATTACAGCAGCCTGTTGGAGGAAGCCCACAGTGATCAGCTTGATAAAAGGGCTTGGTAGGTACTCTGTACTCAAGGATTTTTAATGTTTATGTGAGGCAGGCTATGTCAACTATGGACAATTTTTTAAAAAAGTATCAAGTTTATCCAGCAAAGTAGGTAGCAATACTAAAGCAACAGAATGAATGCCTAAAATTGGAGTTCAGCTATATAACTAAATGCTGTAAAATAAATTATTTTAAAATTAAATATCCACCCAGGCTATTGGAATGGTACAGTAAATATATCTGGTTTTAAATCTTAACATTACTGTCAAAATTTAAAGCTAATTATTCAATTATGTCTGATTTAAAAATTATGGGGTTTTTTTGCTTTAAACTTGCTTAGAGTGGTTTTATTCCACCACTCCGTTTTGGTAATTTTTATACTTGGAACATTAGTAGTTGCCAGCAGATTTAATTCAGTATTAATTTAAGAATAATGAATACATCCAGCTATGGAATTAGGAAGTTAAATTTCAAAACAAGCTGTAGCAAAAATTGTAATATTTTGTGCACAATCCAATTTCAGAAACTACAGTTTTAAGAGCATATTTTAACTGTACACAAATGTACGTGTCAGTGAAAGGAATCCAATACCCTATTTACACAGTGAGATCGAATTCAGGTCTGGCAAGCTTGCATGAAATGAATTCATTTCCTTAGCGTTGATGGCTGCTGCCGTTCTAAATAAGGACCCAGTGACTGACAGTATCAAATTACCCATGTGATACTTGTACGAACATGTCAACTAAGAGCAGCAAGCTATAATAAAACAGGATCTCAACTTTAAAGTGATTTCAAAGGCCTCAAGTTGGGACTATCTGAAATTTGTTTTACGTTTAAGATGTATGAGAACAGCTCAGGCTGCTTCCAATAATTATCTATGGCTAGGGTTTTCTGTGCCCACTGACGTTGGGCGTGTTTGGTGGCGTGAGCAAACAATATGGCAAGAAGGCCAAAAATCGGTTTCAAGACGTCTTGAAACCAGTTTGCGATTGTCTGCTCAATCCACTGATGGTGGGCTGCGTTCCCCACCATTTGATGTTGGAAACCTCATTGTAGTACATCAGCATATCATTATAAGGCCAGCCCGCCGTACTCATCTCCCCACCCCTGCTGCTGGATCGTCTGCCCACGTCAGCGGGAAAACATGCCTCCATGTTTCACAACACCATCTATAAGGTGTGCATTTGGCGGGTTGCACTTTGCTAGGGACTTCAAGGTTTGTTTGCCTACCTTGCTTCGGTCAGCACTCGCAGTTATCAGCACCAGGCTTCACAGAGAGCACCACGTCACTTTTAGTGGGGCTCACTGGTTGGTCTCTACCTAACAGATCAGCCATATGTGGGTGGCTTTTCAACAGTTCCAGGGCAAAGTCTTGCTTGGGGAAGGGGGTGAGTAGCCTCAGGCAGGACAAGAGCTGTATTGGGGAAGCAGGGTATCTCAGGGTGTGTGTGGGGGCACATGTTCTGTACAGGTGGCCTCAAGATGGTGAGGGCTGAGGAGGCTAGATGGACATGTGAGGATATGTGCGTGAGAATGGGTGGTGATTTCCCTTAAGCTGGCAGTGAGTGAGATGCCAACGAATTTGTGATGGGCTTATGTGTGAGAGTTTAAATTGATAAGATGGTTGCCATATCCTGGCTGCATGGATGTGATCATTCATCCTCTAACTGCATTGGATGGCCAACCTCTTCTGTGCAACATTGGCACTGATCACCACTGCCATCACCTACTAAGCCATAGTGGTAATGTTGCTGCCCCTCCTGTGGCCAAAGTGGGGTAGAGGACAACACAGCGGGCCACCACCGTGTCCAAAAGGTGCTCAAGTGCTGCAGTCTTCTTGCTTTTCGGGGCTATGTCTCCTTTGCAGTCCTGGGCTGGAAGCACTTGAGCGCGGTTGTACTTTAACTGTGGTCCCTGGCATAATAAAGTAGCGAGGTGACAGCGTGGCAGGTGAATTGGAGCCCGCCCACCAACAAGACGGTGTGTATCCCGGGAATGCATAATTAATGCGGCAGATTTGGATGATACGGCTTGTAAAGCTGCCATTGCAGCTGCTACCATACTTTGTGTAAATTCGGGATGATTCCACTCTACATTTCTGATATCAAACAGTATTCCAAAGTATGTGTATAGAAATGGTATAGGTGACTGATATCTTCCACTTCCTATGATTGATACATAACTCTTAGAGTCAATAGCATATTGAAGGAGGGCCCCACAATCCTTTTTGAGGAGTTTTGTCATCTGAGGCGAGCTTTGCAGTGACAGAACTCAGTGTAGAGTTAGAGGCACCCCTATGTTATCTGTAAAATACGATTAAACAAAATAAGTCTGTGGTCTATAAAGTCTGTGCAAAGCAGTGCTCAGTGAGCTCTTGCTTAAGCTCTAACAGAAAAAAAAACTGGGCCTCCACCACTGTCAAAACAATGTTGCCCACTTTGACCAAACAGGCGTCCTTTGGATTCGGTGTTGAGAGCAGGAAATGCATCAAATGGCCATATTTCCCCTATTTAAGCAGGTGCCTCAGCTGCCCACTGGAGGAAGATGTGTGTTTGAGCTATTTCCAACCTCAAGTCTGCAACTAATGGGAAGCCATTGGGAAATCTAAGTCAATATATTGAAATTTCAAATGTTATCGTCTTGAGCTCTTTGTGTATCTACGTTTGTGCACATGTACGCTCACTCACAGGGGAGGCTTATCACCTGTGTTTTGTTAATAAAAATGTGAACATAAAAATATAAACATTCTAATTAGCGACAGCTGTGAAACAAGGATCAACAGACCAACACTGTTGCGGGGAGAGAGAGAGAGAGAGAAAAGAGATTGACACCAACAAGATGAAAGATCTAAAATACTGGACTGTATTTTTGGTGGGTGTGGGCCTCCAATGACAGGACGAAATGGGGGTCTAATTGGCTGCCCCCATGTTTGCTGTTCTATTAAGGACTGCAGGCAGGTTCCCAAGGTGGGAGGCCCAATGAGAGGACTTGCAGCTCAGACCAGCTATAAGTCCCACTGGGAGAGGTGAATGCTGATGAGGCAGAAAGACAATTGTGAGCTGCCCTTGGATGCCCTCTGCAAATGCCAAAAGTGTGGAGGGAATCTGGTTTTGGTGGCAAATGTGTTTTGTTCCCTGGCAGCCTCCCTCCACCCCCCTCTTCCCTCCCGCCCAACCACCACTCTCCCAACCCCACCTCCCACCCCCAACTTCCCCCGCACCCTACCTCCCTCCACCCCACCTCCCCCCTCCCCCCTTCCCACTCTCCTCTCTCCCCCTCTCCCTCCCCCTCTCCTCTCCCCCCACTCCCTCGCCCTCCCCTCCCACCCTCCTCCCCTCACCCCCTCTTCCCACTCCCCCACACCCCCTCTCCCCTCTCCTCTCTCCCCTCCTCACCCTCTCACTTCCCCTCACCCTCCTCTCCCCCTCCCCTACTCACTCCCCCTCACCACACCCCCCCTCCCCCTCCCCTTCCCCTTCCTCCCTCCCCTTCCCCCCTCCCCCTCCTCCTCTCCCCCTCTCCCACTCCCCTCCCCCACTCCCCTCTCCCTACCCCATCCACCCCCTCCCGCCCCTCTCTCCCCTCCCCCTCTCTCCCCTCTCCCTACCCCATCACCCTTCCCCCCCTCTCCCCTCCCCTCCCCCATCCTCTCACCCCTCCCCGCCCCCGTCCTCTCCCACCCCTCTCCTCTCCGCCTCCCCTCCCCTCTCCCCCCACACCCCCCCTCCTTTCCCCCCTCCCCCTCACTCCCCTCTCCCCCCTCCCCCATCCCCTCCCCTCTCCTCTCCTCCGCTCCCCAATCCCCTTCCCTCGCTCCCCCATCCCCATCCCTCCCCTCCCCTCCCCTCCCTCACCATCCCTCCCCTCCCCTCCCCTCCCTCACCATCCCGTCCCCTCTCCTCCCCCTTCCCCCCGCCCCCTCCCCCCTTCCCACCTGCCCCATCCCCTCCCTTCCCCCTCGCACCTCCCCCTCGCACCTCCCCCTCGCACCTCCCCCTCGCACCTCCCCCTCCCATCCCCCCGCACCTCCCCTTCCCTTCCCTCTCCTCCCCTTCCCTTCCCTCTCCTCCCCTTCCCTTCCCTCTCCTCCCCCTCCCTCCCCACGACCCCCCTCCTCTCCCTTCCACCCTCTCCTCTCCCTTCCACCCTCTCCCCTCCCCTCCACCCTCTCCTCCACCCTCTCCCCTCCCCTCCACCCTCTCCTCCCGTCCCCTCCCCTCCACCCTCTCCCCTCTCCTCCTCTCCCCTCTCCCCTCTCCTCCTCTCCCCTCTCCCCTCTCCTCCTCTCCCCTCCCCTCCCCTCCCCTCCACCCTCTCCTCTCCCGTCCCCTCCCCTCCACCCTCTCCCCTCCCCTCCACCCTCTCCCCTCCCGTCCCCTCCCCTCCACCCTCTTCTCTCCTGTCCCCTCCCCTCCCCTCCCCTCCACCCTCTCCTCTCCCCTCCCCTCCCCTCCACCCTCTCCTCCCCTCCCCTCCCCTCCACCCTCTCCTCCCGTCCCCTCCCCTCCACCCCCTCCCCTCCCCTCCACCCTCTTCTCTCCTGTCCCCTCCCCTCCACCCTCTCCCCTCCCCTCCACCCCCTCCCCTCCCCTCCACCCTCTTCTCTCCTGTCCCCTCCCCTCCACCCTCTCCCCTCTCCTCCACCCCTCCTCTCCCCTCCCCTCCACCCCTCCTCTCCCCTCCCCTCCACCCTCTCCCCTCCCGTCCCCTCCCCTCCACCCCCTCCCCTCCCCTCCACCCTCTTCTCTCCTGTCCCCTCCCATCCACCCTCTCCCCTCCCCTCCACCCTCTCCCCTCCCCTCCCCTCCCCTCCACCCTCTCCTCCCGTCCCCTCCCCTCCACCCCCTCCCCTCCCCTCCACCCTCTCCTCTCCCGTCCCCTCCCCTCCACCCTCTCCCCTCCCCTCCACCCTCTCCTCCCGTCCCCTCCCCTCCACCCCCTCCCCTCCCCTCCACCCTCTTCTCTCCTGTCCCCTCCCCTCCACCCTCTTCTCTCCTGTCCCCTCCCCTCCACCCTCTCCCCTCCCCTCCCCTCCCCTCCACCCTCTCCCCTCCCCTCCCCTCCACCCTCCCCTCTCCCCTCCCCTCCCCTCCACCCTCTCCTCTCCCCTCCCCTCCACCCTCTCTCCACCCCCTGCCCCTTCCCCCCTGCCCCTCCCCTCCCTCCATCTCCTCCCCTCTCCCCCATCCCCTCCCCTCTCTCGCCCCTCCCCTCTCTCCCCCCTCTCCCCTCTCCCCATCCCTCCCGTCTCCCCCCCCTCTGCGCCCCCTCCGCCCCATCCCCACTCCCCCCCGTCATTCCCCCCCCCCCTGTCTCCCTCCCGTCTCCCTCCCCTCTTCCCCCCGTCCCCTCCCCCACTCCATCCCCTCCCTCCCCTCTTCCCTTCCCCCTCCCTCCCCTCTCCCTCCCCCCTCCATCCCCGTCCCCCCCTCTCTCCCCCCTCCCCCCTCTCACCCCCCTCCCCCCTCTCCCCCCCTCTCCCTCTCCTCCCCCGCTCCCACTCTCCTCCCCCTCTCCCTCTCCCCCCCTCCTCTCCCTCTCCCCCCTCCTCTCCCTCTCCCCCCTCCTCTCCCTCTCCCCCCCTCCTCTCCCTCTCCCCCCCTCCTCTCCCTCTCCCCTCCCTCTCCCCCCTCCTCTCCCCCCCCTCATCCCCCTCCTCTCCCCCTCCTCTCCCTCTCCTCCCCCTCCTCTCCCTCTCCTCCCCCTCCTCTCCCTCTCCCCCCCCTCCTCTCCCCCTCCTCTCCCCCTCCTCCCCCTCCTCCCCCTCCTCCCCCTCCTCCCCCTCCTCTCCCTCTCCTCCCCCTCTCCTCCCCCTCCTCTCCCTCTCTCCCCCTCCTCTCCCTCCTCCCTCTCCTCTCCCCCTCCTCTCCCCCTCCTCTCCCCCTCCTCTCCCCCTCCTCCCCCTCCTCCCCCTCCTCCCCCTCTCCCCCTCCTCCCCCTCTCCCCCTCCTCCCCCTCTCCTCCCCCTCTCTCCCCCTCCTCTCCCCCTCCTCTCCCCCTCCTCTCCCTCCTCTCCCTCCTCCCCTCCTCTCCCTCCTCCCTCTCCTCCCCCTCCTCTCCCCCTCCTCTCCCCCTCCTCTCCCTCTCCTCCCCCTCCTCTCCCCCTCCTCCCCCTCCTATCCCTCTCCCCCCCTCCTCTCCCTCTCCTCCCCCTCCTCTCCCTCTCCTCTCCCTCTCCTCCCCCTCCTCTCCCTCTCCTCCCCCTCCTCTCCCCCTCCTCTCCCTCTCCTCTCCCTCTCCTCTCCCTCTCCTCCCCCTCCTCTCCCGCTCCTCCCCCTCCTCTCCCTCTCCTCCCTCTCCTCTCCCCCCTCTCCTCCCTCTCCCTCTCCCTCTCCTCCCTCTCCCCTCTCCCTCTCCCTCCCTCCTCTCCCTCCCTCCTCTCCCTCTCCCTCCCTCCCTCTCCTCCCCCTCCTCTCCCTCTCCTCCCCCTCCTCTCCTCCCTCTCCTCTCCCCCCTCTCCTCCCTCTCCCTCTCCCTCTCCTCCCCCTCCCTCTCCCCCCTCCTCCCCCTCCCTCTCCCCTCTCCCTCTCCCTCCCTCCTCTCCCTCCCTCCTCTCCCTCTCCCTCCCTCCCTCTCCCTCCCTCTTCTCTCTCTCCCTCCCTCTTCTCCCTCTCCCTCCCTCCCTCCCTCCTCTCCCTCTCCCTCCCTCCCTCCTCTCCCTCCCTCCCTCCCTCCCTCCTCTCCCTCTCCCTCCCTCCCTCCCTCCTCTCCCTCCCCCTCCCTCCTCCCCCTCCTCTCCCTCTCCTCCCCCTCCTCCCCTCTCCTCCCCCTCCTCTCCCTCTCCTCCCCCTCCTCTCCCCCTCCTCCCCCTCCTCCCCCTCCTCCCCCTCTCCTCTCCCTCTCCTCCCTCTCCTCTCCCTCTCCTCTCCCTCTCCTCCCCCTCCTCTCCCTCTCCTCCCCCTCTCTCCCTCTCCTCCCCCCCACCTCTCCCTCTCCTCCCCCCCACCTCTCCCTCTCCTCCCCCTCACCTCTCCCTCTCCTCCCCCTCACCTCTCCCTCTCCTCCCCCTCCTCTCCCCCCTCTCCTCCCTCTCCCTCTCCTCCCCTCCCTCTCCCCCCTCCTCCCCCTCCCTCTCCCCCCTCCTCCCCCTCCCTCTCCCCTCTCCCTCTCCCTCCCTCCTCTCCCTCTCCCTCCCTCCCTCTCCCTCCCTCTTCTCCCTCTCCCTCCCTCCCTCCCTCCTCTCCCTCTCCCTCCCTCCCTCCTCTCCCTCTCCCTCCCTCCTCTCACTCTCCCTCTCCCTCCCTCCTCTCCCTCTCCCTCCCTCCCTCCTCTCCCTCTCCTCCCTCCCTCCTCTCCCTCCCTCCCTCCTCTCCCTCTCCCTCCTCTCCCTCTCCCTCCCTCCTCTCCCTCCCTCCTCTCCCTCCCCCTCCCTCTCCCTCCCCCTCCCTCCCTCTCCCTCCCTCTCCCTCCCTCTCCCTCCCCCTCCCTCCCTCTCCCTCTCCCTCTCCCTCTCCCTCCCCCTCCCTCCTCTCCCTCTCCCTCCCTCCTCTCCCTCCCTCCCTCCTCTCCCTCTCCCTCCCCCTCCCTCCTCTCCCTCCCTCCCCCTCCCTCCTCTCCCCCTCCCTCCCCCTCCCTCCTCTCCCCCTCCCTCCCCCTCCCTCCTCTCCCCCTCCCTCCCCCTCCCTCCTCGTCCCCTCCCCCCGTCCTCTCTCCCTCCCTCCTCCTCTCCTGCTCTCCCTCCCTCCTCCCCTCCCCCTCCCCCTCCCTCCTCCCCCTCCCCCTCCCTCCTCTCCCTCCCCCTCCCCCTCCCTCTCCCTCCCCCTCCCTCCTCTCCCCCTCCCTCTCCCTCCCCCTCCCCCCTCTCCCTCTCCCTCTCCCTCCCCCTCCCTCCTCTCCCTCTCCCTCCCCCTCCCTCCTCTCCCTCTCCCTCTCCCTCCCCCCTCTCCCTCTCCCTCCCCCTCCCTCCTCTCCCTCTCCCTCTCCCTCCCCCTCCCTCCTCTCCCTCTCCCTCCCCCTCCCTCCTCTCCCTCTCCCTCCCCCTCCCTCCTCTCCCTCTCCCTCTCCCTCCCCCTCCCTCCTCTCCCTCTCCCTCCCCCTCCCTCCTCTCCCTCTCCCTCCCCCTCCCTCCTCTCCCTCTCCCTCCTCTCCCTCTCCCTCCCCCTCCCTCCTCTCCCTCTCCCTCCCCCTCCCTCCTCTCCCTCTCCCTCCCCCTCCCTCCTCTCCCTCTCCCTCCTCTCCCTCTCCCTCCCTCCTCTCCCTCTCCCTCCCCCCTCTCCCTCTCCCTCCCCCCTCTCCCTCTCCCTCCCCCTCTCCCTCTCCCCTCTCCCTCTCCCTGCCCTCCCTCTCCCTCCCCTCTCCCTCCCCCTCTCCCTCCCCCTCTCTCCCCTCCCTCTCCCTCTCCCTCCCCTCCCTCCTCTCCCTCTCCCTCCCTCCTCTCCCTCTCCCTCCCCTCCCTCCTCTCCCTCTCCCTCTCCCTCCCCTCCCTCCTCTCCCTCTCCCTCCCCCTCCCTCCTCTCCCTCCCCCTCCCTCCTCTCCCTCCCCCTCCCTCCTCTCCCTCCCCCTCCCTCCTCCTCCCTCCTCCTCCCTCCTCCTCCCTCTCCCTCCCTCCTCTCCCTCTCCCTCCCTCCTCTCCCTCTCCCTCCCTCCTCTCCCTCTCCCTCCCTCCTCTCCCTCTCTCTACCTCCTCTCCCTCTCTCCTTCCCCTTCTCTCCTCCCCCTTTCCCCCCCTCTCTCCTCTTTCCCCCCCCCTCCCTTCCCTCTCCTCTCCCTCTCACCCCCTGCTGGGACTACAGGCAGGCCCAATGAAGAGGATCCATAGAGGCAAAGATCCAGGTAAGTCCAGGGTTTCATTGGGGCCAAGCTAGCAGACCCCGGTGAGAGGTTTGAGGGTCAGTCAGCAGGGCAGTGTAGGGGAAATCGTGAGGGGTGAGTGACTACCATGAACCACCCATTCAATAGGAGGGACCCATTTTCAACTGGCATAAAGGCTGCCTGGTTCCACTGGTCACCACGCCACATGGTGTGGACACCTCCTGCTGTTGGTAAAAATACCAGTGGTAGCAGGAAGGAGTTGTTAAGTGGCCATTATTGGCCAATTAAGGGTTTCAATTGACTCAAGGGTGAGCAAGCTGCCTGACACATCTCCCGCCTCTGGTAAAACTTTAGCCCCCCCCCAACCTACCAGCCCATTCCTGGGGTGGGTGACTGTGCATAAAATCCCATTCTACAACATGTAACCAAATTCAGATCTTCTCTTGACAGGTGCTGATCAATTTAGTTTAAATTTCTAGCATTTTATTATTTTTTGCAGATTTCCAGCATTTGCTGTGTTCTTTTTATATTTAATTATGCAAACAATTTAAATTGGGCATGTTTCTTAATTTTGTCCCTATTGCCCTTTGCCTTTACTCACACCCTCCTGCTGCAAGCTCCAAGTTGCCCTCATCAGTGCTACCCATTCCCTGATCAGATTGCTAAACTCAATCTTGCCTTGACCACTGTAATCAGCACTATCCTGACCTCACCAGTGAAATCTTGCGCCCTGTCAGAAATACAGGTCTTTGGCCATGAAAGTACTCTTTTTTCAATTACTTTCAAAAGCAATAGTAAGTGCTTGACAACTTCAATCAGGACCAAGACACAGCTGGGAGTCTGCCTTGTCTAATAATGTAGAAATTGGGATTCCCAAAAGGGCTTCCCCAAACATGTTTATGTTGTCATTTGTAGTGTGCCATATGTTTGTACTTTATATAATAGTGGCTTCTCAAATAGCTTTCTGTTGCCTCTCAGGGGTCTGTTCTGACTGCGCCTCTCCAGTCATTGACTGGAACCAACATTTCCTCTGCATTCTCCTCCATTGTAACTGCCACCTTTTTGATCCAAGCACTGATTTCCCACTGTTCCTAGTGATCACTAGCAACGAGACTTTAGACTTACCTACAGTGGGTCTGGGATGTTAGACATGTTGTAAAGCAGAGGCTTCCCTAAGTCAATCCTGGGAAAGCCCTTTTGTGAAACTTGTGCAGTGGCATTAGGATTACTCAAGGCTTATAGTATTCAATCTACACTCTAACTCATCTCTCTCTGCCCCCATCTCCAGCCCCTAACCTCATCCATCAATCAACATCAATTAATGATGCTAGGCCTAAATATAACTTTCTATTCGTCCCGTGCCAAGGGTTTTCCTTCCTAAATACTAACACTCCAATATTCTTTCCAGATGCACTGTACTCTCACTATAGGACCAACCTCTTTGCACTACCAAACCACTTGCCCCTGTCATGTCCCACATAGTACCTGCAGCCTACGACATACTTACACCTTGGAACATTTTCCCTACCACCTTCCTTGCTATTCTTGGCTGGAAAAATTGTGATAAAATAATCATATTGTTAATACATTAGACTCTCTGGTCATCAAGGGATCCACAGTAGGTGATTAAATCATTTATCGCTTGAACATACTCAAACAACGAGAAATCTACCACAATATGGTCAAAATGAATGCATAATAAAATCAATAATTTACTCAATATGAGCATTACAGTGGAATCTGAGCACAAAAATAGCCGTGATATTTTCACAATATTGGGGGAGATTGCTGCCTTAAAGAAGTGACATCAGGTTTTAGCCACCTACACAGAAACTGTTTCATGTATAAGGACAGCTGTACTTCTTCAGTATGTTCTCAGTGATGGGCTTTATTGAACTGAAGAGAAATGGCGCCCTACAGTCAGCTTGCCTCATGATAGTCACATGACTATGGCAAGCCCAGTTAGCAGACCTAGTAAAGATTGCATTTCCAAAACCCAAACAGAAACCACTCGACTTTAAGTTCTATTGAATCAATTCTGAATGCAGTAATCAGAAAAACACAGAGATCCTATTAATCCAAAAGAGTTCAGGTGGGTCCCCCTTTAAATATTGCTCTAATTATGTCACTCGATTTCTAAGATCAATCCTGCGAGCTTTACTGAACAGATTAGCTGTTGTGTAGGCGGTCTTCCTGCTCAGTTAAAACAGTATTGGGGTCTCAATGGCATCATGCAACCCCAATTTAAATATATTCATCAGACACCTGCCATTTTCTGGCAGGCAATTTCCTAATCTGAGTGAGTTGGTCTGTAAAAATCAAGATCATCTAATTTGTGGCAGGAATGGGGGGGGAGGGGCAGTCAGTGAATTTCCCAGTTTTAACCGCTCTCCTACTCCATTCCCACCTTGCAGAAGAGATACAAGGCTGAATTTTCAATTACCTGTGGAGGCAAGTTCAGGCACAGACATGCACTGAAAATAGCATGTGTCAGTTATCCAAAGCTTCCATGATGCACTGGAACTTTTAAAGGCAGGGCAGTGAGAGCGGAGGCCTAGCAACCTGCTTGCTTCCAATCAACTTGCTATTAAGCTTGTTGAAGAACTTGTTAACAGGCTGGAGAGAGACAATCAAATTTTCAAAGACAGGAAGAGCCAAAGGTCTTTGCACATTCGTGCACAGCTGTTGGGAGCATGGGGTGGTGTGGGGTGGGGTGGGGAGCCCATTATTGATTGTGGCTGCTCATGAAAAATCTTGGATAAGAAAGAATAGTCAAACTGAGGTTCTCATTCAATGGCAAAAAGTTGCCATTGCTCGAGCAGTGTAGCTTGAGTACTTGAGTGAGCATTTGGGCACTTGTTTGGGCCATAAGGCTGCTGGTCCTCTGCTCCCCTGCCTGCTCCATTTCTCCTGGCAGTGGCAAGCCCAGTAATGGCTGCCGTTTCGCCTTGTACAATCGCTCTCCAGAGATAATTCCTTCTTCCCATGCCCAACTCGTCTAATTGGGTGTTGAACTTTTCTCTGGGCCATTAAGAGCTTTCCCTGAAAACTCAAATTGTGTGGGCGTCAGGACCCTAAAATGATCTAGTTTGGAATCCCGATCCAGCGTTGAAAATCCAGCCCATAATCAAGACCAATGTAACAAATGTGAATGATATTTGACAACTGGTAGCTTCTAGGCCACAACAGGGGTCATAACAGGGGCCACTATTCAACCCATTGAACAATTCAAGAGGCTGATGTTCTCTTTTGTGATGTCTACCAGCATATTAACTTTGGCACAGACCACTGCATGCAAGCCAAAAAAAAAGGTTGCACCTATTCAAAGTTTAGCACCCTTGAGCCTTTTGTAAATCGTGTTGGTGACCTCTATTCAGTAGCAATGCTGGTAGCCTCACCAATTGAGCCCAGCTGAACTTTCTTATCCTGTGGAGTAGGCAATTCTGAAATGTATGGAAGAGGAATATTTCTAACATAAAAGCAAAATATTACAGATGCTGGAAATCTGAAATAAAAACAGAAAATTCTGGAAAAGCTCTCTGGGAATTGAAACGTAAACTCTGCTCCTCTCTCCATAGATGCTGCCAGATCTGCTGATCTTTTCTACCATTTTCTGTTTTTATTTAACATTTCTAATACTCTGTTACTTCTGCACCTGGAAGATGTCACTCCTGAAGCTTGTGAATATTTCACCAGAAAAGAACTAAAGGATCAATGGTGGACAAGTGTTGGAAGTAAATGTTGTGTTAATCTCTTACTTTGCTGGCTTACATGCTATGGTGGTTAACAGTGTCTGCCCTATTATGTTAGTGAAATGCAACCCTGAAAAGCTGATTTTTTAAAGTTTGTTTGCTAAAGGTGTCATTTCGACAGTTTATTGAGTATTCTGTTTTTTGCCCAGCTTCTCCAGTAGGTAACGGATACATCAAACCACCAACAACACCTGCGAGCAGCTTACAAGGTGACAGAGGTCCACCAGCCATGATGCCCATCAATGTCGACCCTGATATTAAATCAGGAGAGTACGTCTTAAAAAGCGTGTTTGCCAACTTTACTACTCAGGCTGAAAGAAAGATCCGCATCATCATGGCAGAACCCCTGGTAAGTTAGAGAACATTTTTTTTTAGTCTGTGGTCCTGTAAATTTTATATGCTCTTCCTAACTCATAGTTTTTTCCAGGGCTAGCTTTTTAAATGAAACTCTAGGCAACCCCATTCATTAAAATTATTCCAGATATATTAAAAGATACAAGTTTTGTTCCTTGGCACTACTCACGGATGAAAGCAAATGGTTTAACAACCAGAGATGAAGCATCTTCTGAATGTCTCTCATGAAGTACCCCAGTAATGAGTCACGATGTACAATGTAACTCATCTATTTGACATTCATACAAGGTTTGAACCTTGATAGTTCTGATGGATATGTTGTTTTATAATACTTACACTCTCAGCACTCACAGCACTCTCAGCCTCTCCACTAAGAAAGGAATGTCTCCTGAGCACTGGCATAAATGTATACCTGGCTAGAGCCTGGCTCAATCACTTGCCTTCAAGTATGTGATATGATTGCTTGTATGAAGCAGTTTTCTTCTCAGCTGAGCTCCAGATGTTCATGTTTCTCTCTTTGGCAGAGCTTGGAGAAGACCTGACCCTACAGCAAACTGTCTCCTGGTCTCTAGTGGTAGCTGATGCACTATGTGAAGGCTTCTGCTCACTATCTAACTCAGCCGAGGTACAAGTCTCTGTACTGGTGCTTGAGGTGATGATGTGCATGAAGGTGCCCCTACAAAAGGAGTCACCTCTGCACTGTCCGTCTTGAGATGCACTGGTTGTTGGGAAGAATCTAGAATAGAAAAGAATAGAAGTTGATCACAGAACGAATGATACTGAGAAACTGAACAGTAGTAGATAAGAGGCATCGCAATGCAAGTTGACGTAGTCAAGCTGTGTGCTTATGGATTTCTCAGAAGTTCATGAAGGCATGCAAAGATATTCAGAGATTCTGTAGAAGTTTATGGCCTCAAAACATCCTGTGTTGAAATTCTTGTAAGGTTACTGATCTTGAGTTCTGGCTGCACCGAGCATGACTGCACGACGAGGTTGGGTGGTCTTGTTTCTTTCTTTGTTGTGCATTGTCTTGTCCTGCAGAGGAAGAGTTATTGGGTGTTTTTTTTCCAAAGTAGAGTGCAGAGATGTGGGGCTACTGCTTGTTGTGCAGAGGCTGAGAGTGGAAAGAAGCAAGGGATGAACAGGATAGATAGGTGTTGAACTGAAAGCAGCTTGATATAATGTGTAGCAAGGAAAGAGCCATAATACCCACAGGAGAAGTTGATGATTGTACAAAGGCTGGTAAGCTTGAAGAGAATAGTGCTAGTGTGGTGCCATGAAGGGAGCAAGAGCAGAAGAAATAGGAGCAGGAGTGGAACATTCTGCCCGATGAACCTGCTTCACCATTCAATACAATCATGGCTGATCTTGAGCTTCAGCTCCACTTTCATGTCCACTCCTCATATTGCTTCTTTCCCTGAGACACAAAAAATCTGTCTATCCCAGCCTTAACTGTATTTAACAACGGAGCATCTACAACCCTTTGATGTAGAGAATTCCAGAGCTTCACAGTCCTTCAAGTGAAGTAATTTCTCCTCATCTCATTCCTAACTGATTGGCCCTTTATCCTGAGACTGTGTCCCTGTGTTTTGGATTCCCCAACTAGTGGAAACAATCTCTCCATCCACTGTATCAAGCCCCTACAGAATTTTGTAGGTTTCAATGAGATTGTCTCTCATTCTTCTAAACTCCAGAGAATATATTTATTTAGCCTCTCATCATAGGACAACTCCCTCATCGCAGGTCTAGAGAATCTTTGCTGTACCACCTCCAATGTAAGTATATTCTTTCTTAAATGTGGAGACCAAAACTGCACACAGTATTCCAGATGTGGTCTCTCCAAAACCCTGGACAATTGCAGCAAGACTTCTTTATTCTTGCACTCCCATACCCTTGTAGTGAAGGCCAGAATACCATTTGCGTTCCAAATTGCTTGTTGCACCTGCGTTCTAACATTCTGTGTTCCTTGTACAAGCACACCCAAGTCTCTCTGAACATCAACACTTCGAAGTTTCACACCTTTTAAAAAATGTTCTGCTTTTCTATTCTTATGACCTTATACTCCATCTGCCATCTTGTTGCCCACTCACTTAACCTGTCTATGTCTCTCAGCAGCCTCTCTGTATCCTGCCCATAGTCTACCTTCCCACCTAGCTTGGTATAATCAGCAAATTTTGATACATTATTCTCTGTCTCATCATCTAAGTTATTAATGTAGATTTTAAATAGTTGAGGCCCCAGCGCTGATCCTTGCGGCACTCCACTATTCACTGCCTGCCAACTTGAAAAAGCCCCATTTACGCCTACTTTCTGCTATCTATCCATTAACCAATCCTCTATCTATGCTAAAATGAGCCCATATCTTGCCTATTAGCCAAAAGGTGTGGCACCTTATTGAATGGAACATAGGACACAGGATTAGACCATTCAGCCTTTTGAGCCTGCTCCGCCATTCGGTAAGATCATGGCTGATTTTGTTGTGATCCCAATTCCACTTTACTGTCTGTCCCATAATCCTTGACTCCCTTGTCTATGAAAATTTGTTTAACTCTGTCTTGAACAAATTCAGTGACCCATCCGCCACTGCCTTCTGGGGAAGAGAATTCCACATACGAACAACCCTTTGAGAGAAAAAATTTCTCCTCCTCTCCATCTTTTGGAAATCCAGGTATTTTTGCCTTTTGGAAAACCAGGTATACAACATCTACTGATTTTCCCCTTTACCCTACATGTTATATCCTTAAAAAAACTCTAATAAATTTGTCAAACAGGATTTCCTTTTAGTTGATTTTGTTTGTTGACTTGTTCTAATCATACTATGCTTTTCTAAGGGCATTGTTAAGACTTGCTTAATAATAGATACCAGCATTTTCTCGACAACTGATGTTAGGCTAACTGGCCTGTAATTCATTATTTTCTCTCTACCACCTCTCTTGGAAAGTGGTGTAACATTTGCCCACTTCCAGTCTAATGGGACCATTCCTAAATCGAAGAAATTTTTAAATATCATAGCCAGCACATCCATTATCTCTGCAGCTATAACTTTTTGAACCCTAGCAGATTTGTTGGTTTTTAGCACCTTAAGTTTCACCAATACTTTTTCTCTGCTGATATTAATTTCCTTAGTTTCCTCATTCTTTTGTGCGCCTAGATTACAGTCTATTTCTGGCATGAAACTTGTGTTTCTACTGTCTTCTACTGTGAAGACAGACACAAAATATTTGTTCAATGCCTCTGCCATTTCCTCATTCCATGTGATAATTTCTCCTGTCTTTGCTTCGAAGGGACAATGTTTACTTTAGCTACTCCCTTCTTCTTTATATACTTATAAAAGCCATTACAATCTGTTTTTATATTTCTGACTAGTTTACTGACATTCTATTTTTTTCCCTTTCTATCAACATTTTGGTGGTCCATTCCTAGTTTTGAAAACATTCCCAATCCTCAGACTGGCTGCTGTTTTTTCCAATATTATAAACCCCTTCTTTTAATCTAATACTGTCCTTAACTTCCTGAGTGAACTGTGGATGGTTCTTTCTGCTGAGATTTTGTTTTTCAATGGAACGTATTTTTGTTGAAGATTTTGAATTGTTTCTTTAAATGTTTCCCACTGTTCATTTACCTCCATACCTTTTAGTCTATTTACCCAATTAACCTTATCCAGTTCTCCCCTCATACCTCTGTAATTGGCTTTGTTTAGGTTTAAGGTTCTTGTTTGCAATTGAAGTATGTCACTTTTGAACTTAACATGGTATAATGTTCACTATTTCCCAGCGGATCTTTGACTTCAACATTACTAATTAACCCTGCTTCATTACACAATTCTAGGTCTAAGATAGCTTTAACCTCGTTGGTTCCACAATGTATTGCTGCAAGAAATTGTCATGAAAATATTCTACAAACTCATCTTCGAGACCATTCTTGCCAATTTGATTGGACCAATCTATATGAAGGTTGATGTCTCCCATAATTATTACATTTCCTTTATTACGAGCTCCAGTAATTTCTTGTTTAGTGCTCTGCCCAACAGTATACCTACTGATAGACCCACCCTATAAACTACTCTCACCTGTGTTTTCCGACTTTTGCTATTCCTAATTTCCACCCATACTCATTCTACTTCATGATCTTCAGAGGCCAGATCCTTTATCACTAATGTCCTAATGTCATATTTTACTATCAGGGCTACCCTCCTCTTTTGCTATTCTGTATGCCTCTCTGAAATATTGTGTACCCTGGAATATTTATTTCCCATCCTTGATCACCTTGTAACCATGTCTCTGTAATAGCAATTAAATCTAAATCATTACCTCTATTTGTGCCACTAGTTCATCTATATTATTGCAGATGCTTCATACATTCAGATAAAGAACCTTTATTTTCAATTTTTTGACTTCCATTCCCTGCATTGTCCTTATTATAGTAATGGTAGAGTAGGGGATAATGCCGGGCCATGAGATTACAGATTGTGTCAGAGTACAATTCTGCTGGTGCTGATGGTCCACTGCGCCTCATGAACACCTAGGCTTGAGTTGCTAGATCTGTTCAAAATCCATTTAGCGTGGCGTTAGTGCCCCACCACACGAAGGAGGGGATCCTCAATGCGAAGTTGGGACTTCACCTCCATGAGGACTGTACAGTGGTCACTCCTATAGATACTGTCAAGGACAGATGCATCTGTAGCAGGCAGGTTGGTGAGGATGAGGTCAAGTATGTTTTTACCTCTTGTTGGTTCCCTCACCCCCAACCGCAGACCCAGTCTAGCAGCTGTGTCGTTTAGGGGTCGATCAGTAGTGGTGCTACCGAGCCATGCTTGGTGATGGACATTGAAGTCCTCCACCCAGAATACATTCTGTGCCCTTGCCACCCTCAGAGCTTCCTCCAAGTGATGTTCAACACGGAGGGGTACACATTCATCAACTGAGGGGATGTGCTAGTTAGTAACCAGGAGGTTTCCTTGCCCATGGTTGACCTGATGCCATGAGACTTCATGCGTTCCAGAGTTGCTGTTCAGAAATCCCAGAGGAATTTCCCCCCGACTGTATACTACTGTGCCATCACCTCTGATGGGTCTGTCCTGTTGCTGGGATAGGACATACCCAAGGATGTTGAGCGTGGTGTCTGGAATATTGCAGTCCATGTTCAAATGCAGCAAGACCTGGACAATATCCAGGCTTGGTCTGCCAAGTGGCAGGTAACATTTGCGCCACACAAGTGGCAGGCAATGACCATCCCCAATAGGAGAGAATCTAACCATCACCCTTTGACATTCAGTGGCATTACCATTGCTGAATACCCCTCTATCAACATCCTGGGGGTTACCATTGACCAGAAACTGAACTGAACTGGCCATATAAATACTGTGGCTACAAGAGCAGGTCAGAGGCCAGGAATCCTGCGGCGAGTAACTCACCTCCAGACTTCCCAAAGCCTGTCCACCATCTACAAGGCACAAGTCAGGAGTGTGATGGGATATTCCCCGCTTGCCTGGATGAATGCAGCTCCAACAACACTCAAGAAACTTGACACCATCCAGGACAAATCAGCCCCCTTGACTGGCACACTTTCCATAAACATTCACTTCCTCAACCACTGATGCACAGTGGTAGCAGTGTGTATCATCTATAAGATGCACTGCAGAAACTCACCAAGGCTCCTTAGGCAGCAACTTCCAAACCGATGATCACTACCGTCTAAAAGGACAAGGGCAGCAGGTACTTGGGAACGCCATCACCTGAAAATTCCCCTCCAAGCCACTCACCATCCTGACTTCTGTCGCTGGGTTAAAATCCTGGAACTGCCTCCCTAACAGCACTGTGAGTGTACCTACACCACATGGACTGCAGCGGTTCAAGAAGCCAGCTCATCACCATCTTCTCGACGCTAATTAGGGATGGGCAATAAATGCTGGCCTAGCCAGCAACACTCATCCTGTAAATTAATTTTTAAAAAATTTGCTGTAAGGTATGATTCCATGAGCATGACTATGTCAGGCTGTTGCTGGACTAGTCTGTGAGACAGCTCTCCCAATTTTGGCATAAGCCCCCAGATGTTAGTGAGGAGGACTTTGCAAGGTTGACAGGGCTAGTTTGCCATTGTCATTTCCGGTCCTGGCTTGCATCCCAGGTTGCTAATGGAATTGAAAGTAAATACAGTGGAAAGGCTTACCATAATTTTCCAATCTTTCCAAGATAACGGGGAGGTGCCGGAGGATTGGAGAGTGGGAAATGTGAGATCTTTATTCAAGAAAGGGTGCAAGGATATTCCTACATTTAACATCAGTACATCAGTGGTAGGTAAGGATTTAGAAACAATAATCAAGGGAAAAAAGCAACAGGCCCTTCAAGAGGTTTGAATTAATTAAGGAGAGCCAGCATGGATTTGCAAAAAGCAGGTCATGCTTGACTAATTGAATTTTTTTGATTAGGTAACAGAGGTGGTTGATGAAGGGAAAGCAGTCATGTTGTCTGTATTGATTTTAAGTAATCCTTTGGCAGAGTGCCATGTAAAAGGCTGATTAACAAACTGAGGTCCATGCAATAGGAGAGTCAGAGTCAGCTTGGATTTTAAAAAAAATGGCTTAAGGGCAGAAAACAGCAGTGCAAATCTGGGATGATTCCACCTAAACGCAAGTTGTTTTACCTGCAGGCCGCAAAGGCAGCTTTTCATGCCACATTGTCCCAAACCCGCCACATTAATTATGCATTCCCAGGAAACACGCTGTTTCCATAGCGGGCGGGCACTCATTCACCTGCCCCACCATCACCTCGCCGCTTCAGTACTCTGGTTGCCATGTTTAAAGTCCAGCCGTGTGCACACCTCTGTGCTTCCAGCCCATGACTGCTGCAAAGAAAACATGGCCCTGAAAGCCAAAAAGACTGCAGACCCCTGGTTCAATGACGCATCCTTCAAGCACCTTTTGGACACTGTGGATGTCCACTACCCCAGCTCTGGCTGCAGGATGGGCAGCAACCTTACTAATGCGGCTTGGGAGGCAGTGGCAGTGGTGGTCAGCACCAATGCCCTGCAAAAGAAGACAGCCGCCCAGTGCCACCACAGGATGAATGGTCTCTTCCATTCTGCCAAGGTAATTTGCTTTTCTCATCACTCTTAACTCACACTCAAACCCATCATACATCCACAGGGATTTCACCTTAAGGAACCACACTATTAACTCTCTCACCCACCCTCACATCTGTATCAGGCACACACCCTCTCGAGCACGCATCCTTATCCTGTCCATGGCTCCGCTCACCACACAAACATTGTCATATGTCCTAGAGTCATAGAGGTCTACAGCACAGAAAAAGGCTCTTTGGCCCATCGAGTCTGCACCGGTCAAACAAGTACCTAACTATTCTAATTCCATTTTCCAGCACTAGGTCCATAGCCTTGTATGTCATGGCATCGCAAGTGCACATCCAAATACTTCTTAAATGTTATGAGGGTTTCTGCCTCTACCACCCTTTCCAGCAGTGAGTTCCAGATTCCCACCACCCTCTGGGTGAAAAATTCTTCCCCATATCCCCTCTAAACCTCCTGCCCCTTACCTTAAACCTATGCCCCCGGTCATTGATCCCTCCACCAAGGGGAAAAGTTCCTTCCTGTCTACCCTATTTATACCCCTCCTAACTTTATACATCTCAATCATGTTCCCCCTCAATCTCCTCTGCTCCAGGGAAAATAACCCAATCTATCCAATCTCTACTCATAACTAAAATTCTCCAGCCCAGGCAACATCCTGGTAAATCTCCTCTGCACTCTCTCTAGTGCAATCACGTCCTTCCTAGAATGCAGATTCTAGAATTGCATGCAATACTCTAGCTGTGGCCTAACCAGCATTTTATACAGTTCCAGCATAACCTCCCTGCTCTTATATTCTATGCCTCGGCTAATAAATGCAAGTATCCCATATACCTTCTTAACTCATCTACCTGTCCCGCTACCTTATGGGACCGGTGGACATGTACACCGAGATCCCTCTGATCCTCGGTACTTCCCAGGATCCTACCATTCATCGTGTATTCCCATGCCTTGTATGTCCTGCCCAAGTGCATCACCTCATACTTATCAGGATTAAATTCCATTTGCCACTGATCAGCCCATCTGATCAGCCCGTCTGTATCCTCCTGTAATCTAAGGCTATCCTCCCCACTATTTACCACCCCACCAATTTTCGTGTCATCCGCGAACTTACTGATCAACCCTCCTACTTTCAAGTCTAAATCGTTTATATATACCACAAACAGCGAGGGACCCAACACCGATCCCTGTGGAACTCCATTGGACACAGGCATCCAGTCAGACAGACACCCCTCGACCATCATCTTCTGCTTGCTGCCACTCAGCCAATTCTGGATCCAATTTGCCAAATTGCCTTGGATCCCATGGGGTCTTAGCTTCGTTACCAGTCTCCCATTGGGGACCTTATGCAAAGCCTTGTGGACTACAACAAATGTATTGCCCTCATCTACACACCTGGTCACCTTCTCAAAAATTCAATCAAATTGGTTAGACATGACCTCCCCTTAACAAAACCATGCTGACTGTCCTTGATTAATCCCTGCCTCTCCAAGTGTAGATTAATTCTGCCCCTCAGAATTGCTTCCAATAGTTTCCCCACCACTGAGGTTAGACTGACAGGCCTGTAGTTCCCTGGTTTATCCCTTCGTCCCTTCTTGAATAACAGTTCCTCATTGTCCTCCAGTCCTCTGGCACTTATTCTCCTGTGGCCAGAGAGGTATTGAAAATTGCCAGCACCCCTGCTATCTCCTCCCTTGCCTCACTCAACAGCCTAGGATACATTTCACCTGGGCCTGGAAATTTATCTACTTTTAAGCCTGCCAGACCACTTAGAATCTCCTCCCTTTCTATGCTGATTCCTTTAATTATATCACAGTCCTCCTGCCTGATTTTCATACCCACGTTGTCCATCTCACTTGTGAACACCGACACAAAGTATTAATTTAGAACCCTACCTACGTCTTCCAACTCCATACACAAATTACCATTATGGTCCTTAATGGGCCCTACTCTTTCCTTAGTTATCCTCTTACTCTTAATGTATTTGCGAAATAACTTTGGATTTTCCTTTATTTTACCTGCCAATGTTTTTTCATGCCCCCTTTTTGCTCTCCTAATTTCCTTTTTAAGTTTCCCCCTACATATTCTATACTCCTCTAGGGCTTCCGCTGTTTTGAGCCCTCGCTATCTGCCATAAGCCTTCCTTTCTCTCTTTACCCAATCCTGTATATCCCTCGACATCCAGGGTTCCCTGGATTTGTTGGTCCCACCCTTTGTCTTTACTGGAATTTGTTGGCCCTGTACTCTCCCTATTTCCTTCTTGAATGAGTCCTACTGCTCTGATGCAGATTTACCTGTAAGTAGCTGATCCTAGTCCACTCTGGCCAAATCATATCTGATCTTATTAAAATCGGCCTTCCGCCAAGTTAGATTTCTGGCCCATCCTTGTCCTTTTCCATAACAACTTTGAATCTAATGGAGTTATGATCACTATCTGCAAAATGCTCCCCTACTGACACCTGTACCATTTGCCCAGCTTCATTCCCTAAAATTAAGTCCAGGATGGCCCCCTCTCTTGTAGGACCTTCTATGTAGTGGCTTAAAAAGCTCTCCTGGATGCATTTTAAGGATTCCGCCCTTTGTGCCCTCAACCATCTGCCTTATTTGTCAGGCTCCTTGCATTAAAATAAATACCATCCAACCGTGCCAAACTCCCTTGTGCCTTAATTGGTCTATAATTTCTATGCCTTCCAGACTCATTTGCTTTCTCTTCTAATTTTGGCTGTGCATCTGCCCCTGCTGAACCTCCCTATCAGGATCCTACCCGCCCTGCCAAGTTAGTTTAAGCCCTCCCCAACAGCACCAGCAAACCTCCCCATAAGGATGTTGGTCCCATTCCGGTTCAGGTGCAACCCATCTGCCTTGTACGGTTCCCACCACCCCCAGATTGCGCTCACTCTCTCCATCTGGGAGAAGCCTACTCACATCAGTAGGAAGAGGTCCCAGACTGGGTGAGGACTGGCCCACATTAGGCCCCTCATTCACTTTGAAGGGTGTGCCATCACCTAGGCTGTTGAGGACATGGGCCGTGCCTGCAGTGACAGTGATGTTGGCGGTGAACACTCTTGTAAGGATGCACCACACCATCCCCCTCTCAATGCAAGTGTGAGTGTTCTGTCTCCGGCTTTTGACTCTGCTGCCATGCACTACTTATCTCTACTTTGGTTAACAGGGAATTCTGCCAAGCGACCAATACCCTCAGCAAGCCATTCCCTCAGCTTCATCCATGACCTCACCTGGTGATGGTGTAGTGGTATTGTTGCTGGACTATTATTCCAGACACCCAGGTTAATGCTCTGGGGACCTGGGTTTGAATCCTGCCATGGCAGATGGTGGAATTTGAATTCAATAAAAATCTGGAATTAAAAGTCTAATGATGGCCATGATCATGAAAACATTGTCGATTGTTGTAAAAAAACCCACCTGGTTCATTAATGCCTTCTAGGGAAGGAAATGTGCTGTC
Organism: Carcharodon carcharias; assembly: GCF_017639515.1. Taxonomy (NCBI): domain Eukaryota; kingdom Metazoa; phylum Chordata; class Chondrichthyes; order Lamniformes; family Lamnidae; genus Carcharodon; species Carcharodon carcharias. The sequence goes on along the minus strand of NC_054477.1, from coordinate 43,940,475 downwards.
CTTACGTAGTCTGCCTCCACCACACTTCCAGGCAGTGCATTCCAAACCCTAACTACTTGCTGTGTGAAAAAGTTTTTTCTCCCCTCACATGTGCTTCTTTTGCAAAACACTTTATAATTGTGTCCTCTGGTTCTCAATCCGTCTACGAGTGGGAACAGTTCCTCCCTTTCTATTCTATCCAGACCCCTCATGATTTTGAAAACTTCTAACAAGTCTTCTCTTAGCCTTCTCCTCTCCAAGGAAAGAGGCCCAACTTCTCCAATCTTTTCACATAACTGAAGTGCCTCATCCCTGGAACCATTCTCATAAACCTCTTCTACACTCTCTCCAATGCGTTCTCATCTTCCTATAGTGTGGCACCCAGAACCTCCAGCTAAGGTCTAACCAGTGTCTTATATAAGTTCATCGTAACCTCCCTGCTCTTGTACTAGATGTCCCTACTGATGAAGCCTAGAATATTGAATGCTTTGGAAACAGCTCTCAACCTGTCCTGCCACCTTTAATGACTTATGTGCTTATACCCCCAGATCTCTCTGCTCCTGCACACCCTTTAGTGAAGTATCCTTTATGTTATACAGTCTCTCTGTGTTCTTTGTACCAAGGTGTATCATGTCACACTTCTCTGCATTGAACTTCATCTGCCATCTGTCTGCCCACCCCACCAATGTGTCAATGTTCTTTTGAAGTTCTACACTGTCCACCTCACAGTTTACAATTCTCCCAAATTTTGTGTCTTCCATATACTTTGAAATTGTCTCCTGCACACCAAGATCGAGATCACTAATATATATCAGGAAAAGCAAGTGTCCCAATACCGACACCTGGGGAACTCCTCTACAAACCTTCTTTCAGCCCGAAAAATACTAATTAACCACTACTGTTTCCTAACCCCAGCCAATTTTGTATCCACATTGCTACTGCCCCTTTCATTTCCATGACCTATAACTTACCTCGCAAGTCTGTCGTGTGGCAATGTATTGAATGCCTTTTGGAAGTTCATATACACCACATCAATGGCCTTGCCCTCATCAACCCTCTCTGTTACCTCATTAAAAAACTCCAAGTTAGTTAGAGACGAGTTTCCATTAACAAATCCATGCTGACTCTTCCGAATCAATCCGCATTTTTCCATGTGACTATTAATTCTATCCTGAATAATTGTTTCTAGAAGTTTCCCCGCCATCAAAGTTAAACTGACATCTTCACAATTTTTTTTGAACAAGGGCATAATATTTGCAGTTCTCCAATCCTCCGACACCTCCCCCAAATCCAGGGAACATTGAAAGATTTTTGTCAGTGCCTCTGCGATTTCCACTCTCACTTCCTTCAATATTCTTGGATGCATCTCATCCGCTTCCGGTGCCTTATCAACTTTAAATACCGACAGCTTATCCAATACCACCTCCTTATCCCAATGAACCTTCTCTGGACTGCCTCCAATGCCACAATATCTTTCCTTAGATAAGGGGACCAAGACTGTTCACAGTAACTTAGGTGTGATCTAATTAGTGCCTTGTAAAGTTTTAGCAAGACTTCCCTATTTTTATACTCCATTCCCTTTGAAATAAAGGCCAACATTCTATTTGCCTTCCCTATTACCTGCTGAACTTGTGTGCCAACTTTTTGTATGCTAGCTTTTAAACCCTTCTAGTGACTGAGTTTCCTCCTTTGTCACTATGGCCTGGGCAGCTTCTTCCTCATAGGTGGGGAAACTTCTAGAAACAATTATTTGGGATAGTCACATGGAAAAATGTGGATTGATTCAGAAAGTCAGCATGTATTTGTTAAAGGAAACTCATGTCTAACTAACTTGCTGGAGTTTTTTGATGAGGTAACAGAGATGGTTGATGAGGGCAAGGCCATTGATGTGGTGTATATGGACTTCCAAAAGGCGTACAAAACAGTGCATGGCAAAGTATTCACTTAACACCTCAGCCTTGCCTGTGTAATTCCCCTTTTTGGTCCCTCATAGGCCCTACTCTTTTTACCACCTTTTACTATTGATGTGCTTATAGAACACATTGGGATTTCCTTTTATGTTAGCTGCCAGTCTTTTTTCATAATCCCTCTTTGCTTCTCTTATTTGCTTTTTCACATCCCTTCTGAACCTTCTGTATTCAGCTTGGTCATCAGTTGTATTTGCTACCTGACACCTGTTGTAAGCACACTTTTTCTTCTTTAACTTCCTATCTCCTTTGTCATCCGGGGGAGCTCTGGATTTTTTTGTCCTACACTTCCTTTTTGAGGGAACATTCCTTGATTGTGCCCAAACCGTCTCCTCTTTGAAGGTAGCCTGCTGTTCAGCTACTGTTTTTCCCACCAACCTTTGGTTCCAATCTGGCCCAGCTCCGTTCTTGCCCCATTGAAGCCCGCTCTCTGTCAGTTGATTATTATTGCTCTGGATTGACCAATGTCGTTTTCCACTGTCATCCTAAACCTTATCGTACAATGATCACCTCCCCTAAATGTTCCCCCACTGTTGCTTGATCTACTTGGCCCACCCCATTCCCAAGAACCAGGTCTAGCAGTGCCTCCTTTCTTGTTGGACAGGACACCTACTGCTGTAGGAAATTCTTCTTAACACAATCTAGGAACGCTTGTCCCTCACTGCCCCTTACACTACCACTATCCCAGTCTATAATTGGGTAATTAAAGTCCCCCATTATAACTACTCTATGATGTTTACAGCTTTCTGTAATTTCCTTGCAGATTTGTTCCTCAATATCCTTCCCACTAGCTGGCGGTCGGTATAGCACACCGAGTAATGTAATTGCACCCTTCTTATTACTTAGCTATAGCCAAATCAGTTCTGTCCTTGTATCCTCTGACACAACACGTCCTCTTACTCCAGTACTGCAATACTCTCCTTAGCCAAAAACGCCACCCCCCTTCCTTTTTTCCCTTTCCTATCTTTTCTGAACACCTTGTAATGCAGAATATCTAACACCCAGATCTGCCCTTCCTTAAACCAGGTCTCCGTTATCGCCACACCATCATAATCCCACAAGGCAATCTGTGCCTGTAACACGCTAATTTTATTAACTATACTTCATGCATTCACATACATGCAGTGTAACCCTGATTTAGACTTCATTACTTGCTCACTTATTTGGACTCCCATCTATTAACTTACTATTCTCTATATTAGTGCTATCTGCCTCTCCCAGCATTCCATGCACCCTGGTATTACTTTGTAATATTCTCTTCTGGTTCCCACACCAACGCTGAGTTAATTTAAACCCTCCCCAGTAGCACTAGTAAAACAACCCGCAAGGAATTCAGTCCCTGTTCAGATGCTGCTTGTACAGATGCCATCTCCTCCAGAGCCAGCTCCAGTGTCCCAGGAATCTAAAGCCCTCCCTCCTGTAACATCTTTCCAGCCACACATTCATGTGTCTTATCATCTTATTTCTGTACTCAGTTGCAAATGACACTGGGAGTAATCCAGAGATTACTATTTTAGAGGTCCTGTTTGCTAATTTTCTACCTAGCTCCCTAAATTCTGATTGCAGGACCACATCCCCTTTCCTACCTATGTCGTTAATACCAGTATGGATCACGACCTGTGGCTATTCGTCCTCTCCCACAAGAATGTCCTGCAACCGTTCTGTGACATCCTTGACCCTAACACCAGGGAGGCAACAAACCATCCTGGAACCACGTTGATGGCTGCAGAAATGCCTGTCTGCTCCCCTAACTAAAGAATCCCCTATCAGTAATGCCCCTCTACTCTTCTTCCTCCCCTCCTGTACAGCTGGGCCACCTGTGGTGCCACAGGCTTGGGTCTTGCTGCACTCCTCCAAGGATTCAGCGTCCTCACCGATATCCAGAATGGATAACTGTTTAGTGGGACTTCTGGGGACTCCTTCACTACCTCTCTGTTTCTCTTGGACTGCCTGGTGGTCATCCATTCTCATCTGCCTGCTTGCCCTTAACTTGCGGTGTGACCACCTCTCTGAACGTGCTTTCCACGTAGTTCTTTGCCTCACAGCTGCACCTCAGTGACTCCAGCCACTGCTCAAGCTCTGAAACGTGGAGCTCAAGCTTGTGCAGCTGGTGACACCTGCACGTGGGCTCATCTGGATCACGAGAATTGTTCACGACTCCCCACATGCCACAGGACGAGCATTCTGCTTGGCTGAGCTGTCCTGCCATGCCTTAAAATTAAACTTTTAAAACACTTTTTTACTTAAACTTTAGTTGCGTTTACTTACTTGAGCTTACTTTAACCTTATTCTTGTGCTATTAACTATAAACTGGAGATTAGTAGAAAGTAGAAATTCTTCACTCTTACTCACCATTTGGCTCCCTCTCCTGTGCCTATGAATTCTTATTTTCCCTGTGCTTGTTTAGAAATCTATATTTCTGTACTCGTGCTGTTTTCAGTCTCCCGACTGTCTCTCCACTCGCACTGCTTTACCGCCCGACCTCCGGCGGCTTTACCGCCCGACCTCCGGCGGCTTTACCACCCGACCTCCAGCTGCTTTACCGCCCGACCTCCGGCTGCTTTGACCTCCCTCTCCCAAAGTCTCGCTGTTTTGACAATGAGAGATTTTAGCTACAAGGTTATGTTGGTGAAGCTGGAGTTGTTTTCCTTGCAGCAAGGAGATTGAAGAGAGGTTTGCTAGAGGTGTACAGGATTATGCCGGGTTTAGACAAAAAACGCTGTTCCTATTCACTGATGAGTCAAGGGTTAGGGGATACAGATTTAAGTTTTTGGGCAACAGATGCAGGAGGGATATGAGGAAGAATAGTTTTTTCAGAGAGTGGTAATGATCTGAAACTTGCTACCGACAATTGCGGTGGAAGCTGAAGTGATGACTGATATCAAAAGGAAATTAGATGGCCACTGAAGCAAAATCAAGTTACAGAGTTATGGGAAAATAGCAAGGAGGTAGGACTGAGTGGTTTGCTCTTCAAAGAGCCACCATGAAGCTGATGGGTTGAATGACCACTTTCTATACCGGAATGACTTTATGGGCAGAATTTCATGGCACGGGAGCAGCCAGATGTTTGTCCTGACCCGCCATTAAATCAGGTGTAATGATATCAAGATAGTTTCCTGACATCATTATACCCAATTTCCTTATTATGGAAATTGTCGAAGGCCTGCCTGCCCTCCAATAAAAGCCAATTAATATCAATAAAAGGACAATTAAATTTTACTCAGCTTGTGTGCTTTTACAGTCAACACACTGACTGCACAGGCAGTTGCAAATTGTCACAGGCTGTTCCTTCACGAGGAAGGATTGTATAAAAGCCCACAGCACCATGGCAGTGCGAGGAATAAAGAGGCTGCTGCTAAGGTTGCAGGAGTGTGTGGTAGGATATTTTCCTTGTTACTCTGAGCTAATGAGTGATCCTGTGGCACATATTTTGATATCATTCAGAGGCTCAGGTTTTGAAGGTTCATCTGTCAGGGTGGGCTATCTTAAAGCTTGGCTGCTGCACAGAAACCTCACTAAGCCCAGGGGATTGTCCATTCAGGTGGAGGCTCCTCCTCTGAGGAGGAGGGTAGCAGAGGGAGAGGAGGGCACTAGCCAGGGGCAGCAGCATCAAGTCCGCCATCAAGCATGTCAGAGAGATGCTAAAGGCATGAAGGTGAGGTTTCAATGAGGTTTCAGTACCTGGACTGGTCTACGGGCGCATTGGAATAGCCTCTGGATGGAGTACCTTTGATCATTGTTGTCTGCTGTGCTCTGTACAGTTATGCAGGCCAGTGAGATGAGTGTAGGTGAGTATGTGAATTGTCATGACTCACTGTAGATAGTGCACTGCAATATCAAGCCCCACTGCTCCTCGAGCCACGACAAATGTGAAAAGGTTTGATCAACCCACCTAATTGTTTAACTTAGGTTAACAGAGTACGAGCACCAGGTTTCTAAGCTTATTAAGTAAATAACTGTTTATTGAACCAGTGGCAAAAGAAAGAAATATGAGCTTCTAATTTCTAACTCTATAACCTAAACTCTACCCCTTCTTAAATCAGAATAACCACACATACAAGACACTTAAGACACACAAAAACATGGATTTTAAGGGTGGAATAGAACAGTTCAGTAGCACCAATTCAGGAGTACAGGATTCGATGGGTTAATTTTGATCGATGTCTTTCAAATTCCTTTCAGTTCTTTGTTGATGACACAAGATGGTCTTCCAGCACTTTCAGTCTTTAGTTCACTAGTTGAGTACTTGCCTTTCAAAGTCTCTAACAGTGATTTTCCCCTTTGCCTCTTGACTGTGGTTTTCAGAGAGAGAGCAGGTTATAGAAACATGAGAAAAAGCCAGCTAGCTATTATTGTAGAATTACTGGAATCTTATACACACAGGAGAGAGAGGTTTTAGGTATTTTCCTTTCAGGCTAGGAGCTATTCTGCTGCACTACTCTCACACATACCCTGGTCACCTGGTCAGGAGCCAATTAAAATGTTGTTGCTAGGCAGTCCCCCATAAGATCAGACTCCTGCTCGGCACCATCCTGTCTTTCATGGTGCACACTATCCCAGGACAGCAACATTGTATATATCCTTCGCACTGTTCTAGTAGACATGTCCTTCAAACTGCAGCCATTGTAATTTTAATCCACAGTCCAATAGAAATAAAAAGATATGTTCTTTACAACAGTCCAACAGAAATAAAGAGATAGGTTCCTTACACAATGGAGACACAGGTACCCTGCTGGCAGAGTCCACCAGCAGCACACAAACTATTTAGAGATGACAGAGGCTCAACGTAGAAGGAGGCTTCACCTTCAAGGGCAGCTATCACTTCAATATGCAACGTGATTGGTAGGAAGATTGCTTCAAACTGCATAGGAGGGCACCCAATGTCTGTTACCTTGAAAGTGACTGTTGCCCTGAATTTCTACACTTCAGGGGCCTGCAGGGGATCTTTGTGGAGTGCCTCAACCACTACATCAAAGTTGTCACGACCACTTTATTCAAGAGGATGGAGTCATTCGTGAGGTTCACAACTGCTGAGGAGAGTCAGGCAGAGAGAGCAAGAGGCTTTGGGGTTGTCGCAGGTTTCCCAAATACTCGAGGTGCTATTGACTGCAGCCATGTGGCCATTAATGGCACCTGTTGGCCAGTCAACTAAAAAAACCCCATCTGGTTCACTAATGTCCCTTAGGGAAGGAAACCTGCCTTCCTTACCTACATGTGACTCCAGATCCACAGCAATGTGATTGACTCTTAAATTACCTCTGAACAAGGGCAATCAGGGATGGGCAATGAATGCTGGCCAGTGGCACTCACATCCTGCAGGTGTGTGCATAATATCCTGGGAGTTGCCATGATGCGTACATTCTTTGGCACTCCAAGGTGAATAAGGGATGTCCTTTGATTGAGGTGGCTTATGATGCTCATCAGATATCCTCGAATCCCTGCAGGAAAGAGGTTTAATTCCAGTCATGCTTCCACAAGGGTAACTATTGAGAGGACCATGCGTCTGTCCCCCTCCAAGTCGCTCACCATCCTGACTTGGAAATATATCGCCATTCCTTCACTGTCGCTGGGTCAAAATCCTGGAACTCCCTTCCTAACAGCACTGTGTCCCTACACCACATGGACTGCAGCAGTTCAAGAAGGCAGCTCACCACCACTTTCTCAAGGGCAACTAGGGATGGGCATAAATGCCGGCCCAACCAGTGAAGCCCACAGCCCATGAATGAATTTTTTTAAAAAAGAGGTCTCAGTGTCTGGGTTGATCTGCGTGGTGCATTGCAATAGCTTCTGGATGGAGTATCTTTGATAATTGTTGTCTGTTGTGCTCTGCACAGTCTTGCTCTTTGGAGGGGTGAGCATATTGAAGGTGACTGCATGGAGGGTGTCAACATGAAACATTGGAGGAGGAATTCACCAGTGACTCTGTGGAAGATCCTGAGGAGCACTAGCACTTGGAAGAACAGGAAAGGCAGCTAGTTCTTGGTGCTTGGGAGACAAGGGAGGGTGCTCTTATCCTGGGGTGCTCCTAATAGGGTATCACAGGCCCCTTCAAACATCGCAAAGGAGGCGCTTTAAAATCTTTGGCCAGCACATCAGAAGACTCTCTCTACACTTTCTCGGTCTTTCCAATGCACTCATCTGTCTCAGGGACCTTTGATAGTCGGGGAGTATATGCTTAGGGGAGATGGTGGCATAATGGTAATTTCACTGGACTAGTAATCCTGAGGCCCAGGTGGCATGGCAGCTGGTGGAATTTAAATTCAATTAATAAATTTAACTGGAATTAAAAGCTAGTCTCCGTACTGGTGACAACTATTATCGATTGTTGTAAAAATCCATTCGGTTCACTAATCTGCTATCCTTACCTGGTCTGGCCTACATGTGACTCCCAGGCCCACAGCAATGTGGTTGACTCTTAACTGCCCTCTGAAATTGCCTGGCAAGCCACTCAGTTCAAGGGCAATTAGGAAGGGACAGCAAATGCTGGCCTTGCCAGCGATGCCCACATCCCGTGAAAGAATATAAAAATAGATGCCTTTGGTTTGTAGGCCTACGTTGAACAATGTAGCCTTTATTCCACTCATAAGCATTTAGTGGAAAACAACAATTTAATAAAGAACAGCTGAAAAAATACCCTCAAGATACACATCTATATATCACCTGCGATGCCCCTCTTGTGTCTACAGTGTTTTTTTCATTTATTTCTGAATGCTGCACCATGATACTGTCAGCATCACTGCTGGAGGCAGGCTGATGATCATGTTGGACGTCCTCAGGTTGCCTGAGGCCCTGAGAAACCAGGCATTGCAAGCGACTCCTGCACAGAAGCCTCCTGAGATGTTAGTGTCATGGACAGAGGAGCTGCTGTCACCATCAGGAGCGCCCAGAGAGGAACCCCCAGATGCATGCAGCTGCCGCTCATCCACCAATATGAGTGTTGTAGGGTGGCCAAATTGTGCTATTAATAATAGAGTTGATCAGCAGACACTTCTTGGTGGAAACTTTAAGCTTATTTGCAATATACTCAGCAGCAACTACAAGTGTGCTTTCAACTCCAACTCTACCTCTGCACTAACTGCTGAGGTAGCCCATGCTACTCTCCTGCTAGCTCCGAGGTACCTTCTTCTTCCTCGGACATCAATGCCAGAACCTCAGGATCGAAAGACATTTGGGACAAGGAGTGATGTAATGGAGGAATAAGATATGTTAGTGCACATCAGCAATGAGGAGGGAGATTGATTAACAGTTGCTTCATCTTGTACACAGACATGGGACAAATTATGAGTGGTGATAATGTGGAGATCCTGAAACCATACACCAGAACCACCCATCCCTTCCCGCATGCCTACCTCGTTTCCATTGCTGAAAGTGGGTCCCTATCATATTCATCAGCATCATTGATAACCTCAGCCTATCCTCTGCCAGTCGATCTGCCCCCCTGCTGACTGGTTAGTTCAAGTATGCCCTCCTCTACAAGTGTCAGCCCTGCTAGGTTAGGCACCTGTCATTGAGCATTCATGGGCATCGTGTGCCCTCTTCCCCTGTGAAGACAAAGGCAGATTAATGAGACTGATATCTGATTGGATTGGCTGCTCAGACAGTTGCCATCATCTCTAATCCTCCTGCACTGCACATTGCTGCACTGCTCCCCTTCTACCTAGTCAACATGCTCCAGCCTGCGACATCCTTGCAGGGTGCTGAAAGTTCAGTTGGCATTACAGATGCATGTGTACCATATTACAACACTCCTAACAGACACAATGCACCCACATTGCCAAGTGCCATCCTCACTCCCCCTTGCAGAGCATAGAATTTCATTCACCCTCTTCCTACACTGCTGTCAGGTTGTACGCATGACCCCATAGTGGCTGACCACCTCTGCCACCTCCAGCCACGTTTCCTTTGTCAGATGGGAAGGCCTCCTTGCCATTTTGTGGGAGAAGAAACTCCTGCTGTTCGCTGACAACCCAGAGAAGGGTACACAGGGTTTTGTCAAAGAACCGTCGGGTCTTGTGTGCAGGCTCCTCTGATATTCCTGAAAGATGGATTCTGTTACTGAATCTCCAAAAGACTTTTAAGCCTGTGTCTTCTGTAGAGAGTCCCTCAGCAGAATTGTGACTGTGGCACCTCTGGTGAAGTCATTGAGTTTCATTCGGCATTTCAACCATGCCCTGAAAACTAAGCTCCTGACATTGGCCTCTGTGATGTCTTACAACTGGCAGCAGATTTGTTGCCTGGAAGACTTTACACCTTCTGGAGGAGAAAAGCACCTCTCTCCTCCTCTCCACTATTATGTCTTTAAAGCAGCATCACAGTGCCGGATTATGATATGTCAAACTTAAGATGCCCCATAGAATAAAAATAATACTTTATTATTCTTGCATATATACAAAGGTGAAGTCACAAAGAAAAAATGATAATTTAACTAAAACACGCCCTTGCACCTGTTTGCATTATGTGCTTTCAAATTAAAATAAATTCATGATTTCTTAATTATATATTAAAACGTTATATCAACACCAACAGAAAAGCTGTTACACAAATCAGCAGTTTTCTAAATGGAAGCAGTGTTCCAACCTGTAGTGTGTCTGTTTATACATCACATGAAGTTAAACATTTAAAACATTTTGTTTGGTGATTTTTGGAGAGCAAAGTCATCGATGTCCGTCATCGATGTCCTCAAACGATAAGCTACAAAGCTTATCACTTTCAATGCACTTAATGCTTAGGGCAGATAGCTTTTCTTGCAGCATCATTGTCAGCAGTTCATTCTTGATGTTTTTCAGTCGCAAAAGTGACCTTTCCCCTGAGCAATTTGTTACCATTAGACTCAAAAATAACTGCAATGTTGTTTCTACATTAGGGAATGCCAGCTGAATTTTACCTTGGATGATGACTTGATACAAGTCCTGGTGGCTTAAATGTCCTTTATCTGCATAATTTTCCTTAATGTAAGCGTGGAAGTGCTTTATTTTCCCAACAAGGTTAATATCAACATCTTCAGGATAGTCCTTTGTCAGAAGTTTTGCACTTTCATGTAGCCATTTTTCTGAGGCATCTAAATCAACGAAAAATGACATCGTTTGCAATATTTTCGTATCTGATCGTTCTTCTCTTCAAGTTGGTTTCAAGTGCATCCATCATAAGATAAAGGGTTTCACCCGAAATTTCTCTCTTGGAGAAAGCATTTCATCAGCATTAGGTACCTCACCATCATTGACTTTTTTCCTAATCCCATTCTGTTTATTTACACACTTGTAGTCCACATCAGGCAGGTTCTCTTGCTTTGAGTTCAATTGCGTCATAACTCTCACGGGTTTCTTTCAAGAAGTGAGAGAATGATACATGAAGCTTTGCACATGTACTAAGGGCTATCTGTGCATCCTGTAGGGCCTTGCTGACTTTGTGGAACAGATTTAACACACGATTCCAAAGTTCTAACCTGAATACAAACAAATTCCTCCCTTTCCTTCTGCAGAATGCCAGCTTCTCTCCTTGTTTCACCTTTTTCATTGTCATCAGTATGAAACTGATTAAGAGCATCAGTAATGGAACCATAACTATCAACTATAACTAAAGTAGCCTTAGCATGTGCTTCCCACCTAGTGTCAGAGAGATGTTTTGGTACGGTGGAATTAGGACCTGAAATTGATTTGAGCACTGCCCAACATGTGTATGTATTTACATACACAAGTATTCAATAATGTATATATTTACTTGTGTCAAAGAGAGAAAGAATTCTTGTGTAACTTGGACAGAGGCACAACTGATCTGCCATGCAGCACCAGCAGGCCACTGGGTATTATACACAGAGTCAAAACTTCATCATGGTACACATTTAAGACCGAAACGATAATTCTGTGGAAAGCAGCAGGGGTAACTTAATGAAATCTTTCATTTTGTCTGGCTTCAATACTTTTCAATGGATTTTCATGAAATTTTGAGATGAATTATTGTTATATCTGCACATATTTATGAGCTCAATATGATTAGTGACTGTATAACCATACACGTGCATATTTTAGTCATATTAGAATGAAATATCCATATTTAGAGAGTCATTTTCCCATATCATTATTTAACAACTGATTATAATAAAACTTGATATTGAGTCAGTTTTTCCTTATCTAGAGGCCCCTCATTTTGTGAGGCCCTAAACTGTAGCTTAATTTAGCTTGAACCTAAATCCAGCACTGCAGCATCAAAAAACCCGAGGCCATAACCTGCTCATTTAGCGCTCTTTTGCCTCCATAAGTATGTCCCCTGGTATAACCAGCCAGGCTGCACCTCCCCTTTAATAAGGTGCTGACTGCCTTTATGTGACATGAGAAAAGCTGAATTCCCACCTTGCAAACGTTATCTGTGCGTCCATTTTCATATGCAATTTAATTTCTAGCTCCTTTATTCCTTTATTTAAATCTTTCCCCTGCTTATAGGTAGCCAATTTAATTTCTCTCTCCTCCTGTTGTCCACTATCCCTTCTGCCATATTTTTTTTTATTTATGTATTAACCTCATCTTTTTCTACATTCCCTACTTTCTCTTTGATTTAATTTTCCTGTGCTGTTTTCCTTCCTCTTTAAAATGATTCCTCATTTCCAAATGTACCCTTTTTTGCTGGTAAATTACATTAGCCCCAACACCTCTAAGATTTTCTCTCAAAGGCTAGAAAATATATTCAAGGCATCAACTATTTTATATGACTGACTCATTGTACAGAGTATTTCAGCAAGAAACTTGAGATGTGCTTTCTTTGGGTAACTTGAATACATTCCTTTTTAGTGAAGTTCCAGCACATCATGCTTCTTCAGAGGACCTTGTTCAATGCAAATTGGACAGAGAAACAAAAAGAGGGCTATCTGTTTGTGATCACAGGTTTTACAGTAACCTGACAAAGCCTGCCCATAGGAAATAGTATATTTCAAATATAAATTTAAAGCAAAGAAGTTATACTTCATCCACTAACCCATGCTTCATGTGATCTCAGTGTGGTTAATTAGTTTTATTAGATTGGTGTGAGATAAAGCTGTGGTCCTTATTAAACAGTGTGAGGAATTTTGCATACTAGATATGGCCTGGTTAAATTCATATTAAGTTTTCATTGACTATCACAGTGAATTAACAATTAGAAGTTTGCTTAGAAATTTGGGTGTGCCAATTTTATCATTTCTGGGATTGAAGTCAAAGGAGCAAAAATGAGTGCCATGACAATCTAAGCTTGGAAATGGCATGAAGGGAAATAATAAGAGAAATGAGTGTAAGATACAGATTTTAGGTCTAGGCCAAGGGAGCTGAGGGGGAGGTTTGGCTTTGTGAAAACAGAGTGTGGAAGCAGCAGATGCAGCTGAATGAATGGTCTGAATAATTGTGGCAAAGAGGTTTGTGAGCTCCTTGCATTTAGGGTCCAGTGGAGGTGTTAGCTGTGCACTAAACTAGATCACCCGAGGAGTGAAGAATAATAGGAGTGAAATCCAAGGGCCAAGAACAGTGATTTTTTTTTCCGCTACTCTTGCTTCTTGGCTTTCACTTCCACTTCCTGCCCTGTCCACAAAGCCTACTTTCATTGTCGTGATTTTGAGTAATTTTTATATCAACATTTAAGATTGAAAATCACTGTTTAAATATTTTATAATAGCAAAGTCCTACCTGAATATGTATTCATTTTTATCATCATTATGGGTTGTTAATGACCCAATGGCTCACTAAAAATCTTCTTGGAAAAAACTTTCATCTGCTGTTTTTCCTACGTTAACTAAAATTTCTTGCTTTGAAAATAAATTTTGAAACAAACTTTTTTTAAAAACCTAGGAAATTACGTATATTTGACTTTACTCTCAGAATTGTTGGAATACTTTGTACAGTATTCTAAGCAATATAAAATGGATGATCCTGGGAAGTTATGTTTTTGCCTTTGAAAGACCGAGATGTTAAAGATGTGTTGGAGCTAATATACTGAGAAAACAGGTAAATAGAAGAATGAAGAATCATTTTAATTAAAAAATGAAGGTTGCAAGGGAAAATGAAATGATTGGAATGAGAAGGAAGAAAAAAACCTCTGTTTTACTTTGAGGCTCGCATCTTTTTCAAAACATGATAGCAGTTGAAGAGAATTTATAACCACATCAGCGGATTATCAGCTTGTAGAAATTCTCGGCATTCGATCCATGCATCAACTGGAAGTAGAATGTTAAAGTCTGTGATCCTTTTTCTTCATGTTTCCAAAAGGCGTTGGGCACGAACGGAAGCCAGAGTCCCTTCGAGTGGGGCATACTACACCACTAGCTGCTTCAAGCATGGTCTGTGGGGCACCCCCTTTTGGAAAGGATATTCACATGGGCACTGAGAGCCTTTTAGCTGTCATGGTGTCACTCAGCCCTAGTTGTTGATTTGACACTCTATTTTCAAACTTAGGCCATGTGAGTCCATTCTATGTATTTGCTTGTCATTCACCAAGGAACATGTGTTCACCTACAGTGTGATGCAGTGGATAGCATCCTTGCCTCTGAACCAGAAACTCTGGGTTCGGGTCTCACGCCAGGCCTTGTTGGCAACAGAAGGAGCATTCATGCTATGGTTCAAAGGGCTGATAATCAGCCCGTGAATCCTTCCACTATCCCCCAAGGGGAGAAAAGTGTATGTGATGATGTGCTTAAAAAGAATCATCAATCACAACTCGAAAGAGTAACAAACGGTGCCCAGCTGTAGCATTATTGAAAGGGCTTGGTAACAACTCGCAGCTGAGGTGCTTTTCAATTATACCCCTGCTAGATCTGAGCTTGTAGGGACAATTAACATTTAAAAAGAAATCCAAGCACCCAGTAATTAACTGAAAGAATTATGCTACAAGATTTCATGTTTTAAACAAAAACAGACTTTATTGTATATATAAAAAAACTTGAAGAAAGCGACCACCACTAACTTAACACTATAGTTTATAACTACATTTCCTATGAATCCAGTTTTACTTTTATTTCTTCCGAGAGTTCCTTTATCTTATGAAATCTTGAAGGTTCATTCACTTTTCCTGGGGCCAACCCAAAGTTCTGCCATAGCCCTCCCTCTGGAATTCATTTTAATTTCTCCTCACTATTCCAGCTATTGTCTGGGGTATGAAATTTCGTGGGGATCCTCCTGTTAGCTTTTCGCAAACGACCTTCTGACTTTTCTTCAAAACCTCAATGCTGTGGACTTTCAGCTCAAACTTAGGCTTGACTGCATTCTCCAAGATACTCTAGACTTCTTCCTCCAGCTCCAAGCTAGATAAATCTTCCAGCCTCTTTCTTCTCACAATCTCTGTCTTCAAACTAAGCACAAGCTTCCATTCGCATTCTACGTGGTGAACAATAAAGTTAGCATTTTCTCTGCTTAAGGTGCTTGCTGGCTAATACTTATCTCCTTTTCCTTCAACTCTGTGAGCTGCAATTCCGTCTGTTCCTACAACTGAACTGTTGACTGCTTGTTTCTGTAAGCAAACACATACAGATTAACTCCGTCCTGCATCCTATCTCCATTGCAACATGGCATGCTTTGCGATGTTACAAATTGAAACGCAAACTAATTATCTTATCTTGAAAACAACCTCCTTGATTCAATGATCAACATGAATAATATATATTTCCAATGGAGTTTACATCCCTCTTTCCCAAAATTGCAGATCCTGTAAAGGAACTCTCTTGTTTACGATTGCCGTTTAACTTTTTTTCACTTTGGAACTACTAAGTAATTTAAATAATTTATTGAGATAAGTGTAGACCTTTTGACTCCATTAAGAACATAAGAACATAAGAAATAGGAGCAAATAGGGAGCATCGCCCCCTTGAGCCTGCCCCACCATTCAATAAGATCATGGCTGATCTGCCCAGGCCTCAACTCCTCTTTCATGTCAGCTCCTCATAACCTTCAATTCCCAGATATTTCAAAAATCTATCTCCCTCCTCTTTAAATACTCCTGTGATCTAGCCTCCATACATTCACAACCCTCTGAGAGAAGAAATTCCTTCGCTTCTCGGTTTTAAGCCTAAAAATCATGGGTCATCCATCATTCAGTGTTTTCACACTTCTAACACTGAACTTGTCAGATAAACACAAATTACCTTTTAAATGCAATTAATCCAAGCTATTTGTTTGATTTACACTCAATTTAGATGTATTAGGTTCTGAATCATTTTCCATTTAACAATGATGGGAATATCTAGTTCATAATTCTTATGTTTCAGAAAATAACTTTTAGCTTTAGGATTGTAAGTACTAAATGTCAGAAGCAGTTGATTAACAGACTGGCATGCATCTAATGTATATGCAAATAAAACTAGTTAGGGTTGATTACATAACTTGTGTTTATCAACAAGGTCAGAGTTGTTAGTTCACCCATTGTTTAAGTTTCTCACTATCCTTGAGCTTTTGGTACAGCCAGAGGTCTGAACTTATCTCAAATAAAGATTTGAGTTATTCATGTGGGTCCTAGATGAAAAGAAGCTGGGAGCAGTTTGTAGACATGGGAGTTCCTTAATAAGACCCTAGAGGGTGGGCAATCATATCCATTGGAGATGCAAATTATTCATATGGGGTACAGAATCAAAGAGTTATATTGAAAGTAAAAAGATAATTAGATTACATTTCTGTTTGAAACATCCCAGGCAAGCGACATTGTCATGGTGATGGGGTGTGGTGGTTAGAAAGCTTCTTTGTTTATCTGGCCAGCTGCACGCTTGGTCTTGTGTAGGCTGTAGTTCACTGGGTTGGGGGAGCAAAAGGAGATAACTGTTAGTCAGGCCTGCGCCTTAAGCAGAGAAAAAACTAATTTTATCGTTCACCATGCAGAATGCAGGTGTGTGTTCGAGCTCAGTTTGGAATTCATGAGGGGGGAAGATTTAACTAGTTAGAAACTACAGGAAGAAATCTACAGTGATCCTCAAAGAGCCTTTTTTTTAAATTTATTCATTCACGGGATGTGGGCTTCACTGGCTGGGCCAGCATTTATTGCCCATCCATAGTTGCCCTTGAGAAGGTTATGGTGAGCTGCCTTCTTGAAGTGCTACAGTCCATGTGACGTAGGTACGCTCGCAGTGCTGTTAGGAAGGGAGTTCAAGGATTTTGACCCAGCGACACTGAAGGAACGGCGGGATATTTCCAAGTCAGGATGGTAAGTGATTTGGAGGGAACTAGATGTTGGTGTTCCATGTACCTGGTGCCCTTGTCCTTCTAGATGGCAGTGATCATGGGTTTGAAAGTGCTGTCGAAGGAACATTGGTGAATTCCTGCAGTGCATCCTGTAGATGGTACATGCTGCTGCTACTATGTGTCGGTGGTGGAGAGAGTGAATGTTTGTAGATGTAGTGCCAATCAAGTGGGCTACTTTGTCCTGGACTCAAGCTTCTTGAGTGTTGTGGGAGCTGCACTCATCCAAACAAGTAGTTACTATTCCATCACACATCTGACTTGTGTTTTATAGATGGTGGAAAGCTTTGGGGAGTCAGGAGGTGAGTTACTCGTCACAGATTCCTAGCTTCTAACCTGCTCTTGTAGCCACAGCATTTATATGGCTAGTCCAGTTCAGTTTCTGGTCAATGGTAACCCCGAGGATGTTGATAGTGGGGGATTTAGTGATGCTAATGCCATTAAATATCAAGGGGTGATGGTTGAATTCAGTCTTGTTGGAGATGATCATTTCCTGACACTTGTGTGGTGCAAATGTTACTTGCCACTTGTCAGCCAAAGCCTGGATATTGTCCAGGTCTTGCTGCATTTGGACATGGACTGCTTCAGTATCTGAGGAGTTGCGAATAGTGCTGAACATTGTGAATCATCAGCAAACATCCCCACTTCTGACCTTATGATGGAAGGAAGGTCATTGATGAAGCAGCTGAAGATGGTTGGGCCAAGGACACTATCCTAAGGAACCCCTGCAGTGATGTCCTGGAGCTGAGATAACTGGCCTCCAACAACCAGAACCATCTTCCTTTGTGCTAGATATGACTCCAACCAGTGGAAAGTTTTCCCCTTGACTCCACTAGTTTTGCTAGGGCTCCTTGACAACACACTCTATCAAATGTTGCCTTTATGTCAAGGGCAGTCAGTCTCACCTCACCTTGGGAGTTCACCTCTTTTGTCCATGTTTGAACCAAGGCTGTAACGAGGTCAAGTATGTTTTCCCCTCTTGTTGGTTCCCTCACCACTTATTGCAGATCCAGTCCAGCAGCTATGTCATTTAGGACTCAGTCAGCCCGATCAGTATGGTGCTACCCAGCCACTCTTGGTGATGGACATTGAAGTCCCGCACCCGGAGCACATTCTGCACCCTTGCCACCCTCAGTGCTTCCTCCAGGAGCTGAGTGGCCCTGGCGGAACCCAAACTGGATACCAGTGAGCTGGTTATTGCTAAGCAAGTTTGGCTTGATAGCACTGTTGACCCCTTCCATTACTCTACTGATGATGGAGAGTAGATTGATGGGGTGGTAATTGGCAGGGTTGGATTTGCCCTGCTTTTTGTGCACTGGACATACCTGGGCAATTTTCCACATAGCCTAGTAGATGCCAGTGTTGTAGCTGTACTGGAACAGCATGGCTAGGGGCAAAGCAAATTCTGGAGCACAAGTCTTCAGTATCATTGCCGGAATATTGTCAGGGCCCATAGCCTTTGCAGTATCTAGGGCCTTCAGCCGTTTCTTGATGTGACGTGGAATGAAACAAATTGGCTAAAGATAGGCACCTGTGATGCTGGGGACCTCCAGAGGAGGCCGAGATGGGTCATTCACTGGGCACACTTGGCTGAAGATGGTTGCAAATGCCTCAGCCTTATCTTTTGCACTGCCGTGCTGGGCTCCTCCATCATTAAGAATGGGGATATTTGTAGAGCTTCCTCCACCATTGAGTTGTTTAATTGTCTGCCACCAGTCATGACTGGGTGCGGCAGGAGTGCAGAGCTTTGATCTGATCCATTGGTTGTGGGATCGTTTAGCCCTGTCTATCACTTGTTGCTTATGCTATTTGGCACACAAGTGGTCCTGTGTTATAGCTTCACCAGGTTGACATCTCATTTTTAGGTCCGCCTGGCGCTACTCCTGGCATGCCCTCCTGCACTCTTCATTGAACCAGGGTTGATCTCCTAGCTTGATGGTAATGATAGAGTGGGGGATATGTCGGGCCATGAGATTACAGATTGTGTTCGAGTACAATTCTGCAGCTGCTGATGGCCCACGGTGCCTCATAGATGCCCAGTCTTGAATTGCTAGATCTGCTCAAAATCTGTCCCATTTAGCATGGTGGTAATGCCACACAACACGGTGGAGGGTATCCTCAATGTGAAGGCGAGACTTCATCTCCACAACGACAGTGCGGTAGTCACTCCTCAATACTGTCATGGACGGATACATCTGCGGCAGGCAGGTTGATGAGGATGAGGTCAAGTATGTTTTCCCCTCTTGTTGGTTCCCTCACCACCTATTGCAGATCCAGTCTAGCAGCTATGTAATTTAGGACTCAGTCAGTCCGGTCAGTATTGGTGCTACCCAGCCACTCTTGGTGATGGACATTGAAGTCCCGCACCTGGAGCACATTCTGCACCCTTGCCACCCTCAGTGCTTCCTCCAGGTGGTGTCCAACATGGAAGAGCATTGATTCATCAGCTCAGGGAGAGTGGTACGTGATAATCAGCAGGAAGTTTCCATGCCCAAGTTTGACCTGCTGCCATGAGACTGCATGGAGTCCAGAATCGATGTTGAGTTCTCCCGGGACAACTCCCTCCCGACTGTAAACCACTGTGCTGCCACCCCTCAGGCTGTTGCTTGACTAGTCTGTGAGACAGCTCTCCCAAATTTGGCACTTACTCCCAGACATTAGTAAGGAGGACTTTGCAGGGTTGACAGGGCTGAGATTGCCATTGTCTTCCCTGGTGCCTAGGATGATGCCTAGTGGCTTCATTCCTTTTTAGTGACTTTGTAGCGGTTTGTTACAACTGAATGGCTTGCTAAGCCATTTCAGAGGGCATCTTAATAGTCAACCACATTACTGTGGGTCTGGAGTCACATGTAGGCCAGACCAGGTAAGGACGACAGATTTCCTTCGCTAGAGAACATTAGTGAACCAGATGGGTTTTTACAACAACTGACAATGGCTCCATGGTCATCATCAGACTTTTAATTCCAGATTTTTATTAAATTCAAATTCCACCGTCTGCTATGATAGAAAACAGTCAGCAAAGTTAGTTTGGAAGGCTAAAAGAAGGTAGCTGGCATCTGCTGGCAGCCAGGGCAAGAAACAGAGAGGTCCACAGTCATGAGGTCTTTTAAGAAAAATTGGAGGGTTGCTTAGCCAAAAGCTAATGGACGGATTCCTATAAATCTTGTATCTTGAAGAAACTGGAGTACTGAAGGGAATTTAAATGAATTCCAGAGGGCTGTGGCATACTTTGTATTGGTCCCTAAAGAAAGGAATGAACCTTTAAGATTTCATGAGACAGGGAAGTTTTGTTGGCAAGTAACAAGTGAAAATGAGTTTAAAGCATAAATCTTTTTAAACTATTGTGTTGTTAGCAGTGCTTAATTGGTTAATTAAGTTGGTTAATTTCTTTTTGTATGCAGGAAAGTTTGTTTTTGTTTAAAGTCGTGAAATCTTTTGGCGTAGCTCTGTTTGTTAATTAATGGGTGTTTGCATTTCTCTTTTAACATTAACAGTCCGCAATAGGATTGCAACACGCTCTAATCTCCAACCCAAAAGTTATATTCCTGCAACTATGTTATATCTCTAAAACACATGAATTATGTAATCAGATATTTGCAATTCTCTGCTGCCTTTTGGAGGTGCTTTTTGAGACCAGCTGCAGGAGGACACAGGAATTGCTGCTTGAGGTATAGGTTCAGTGGTTGTAGTACCTCTGTGTCTGCAACATGACCATGAGGTGCAACCAAGGCTGCAGAGAGAGGAAGCTCAGCAAAGAGGCAGGAGGAGGGCTCTACACTGAAGACCCTCTCTACCAAGGGTTTTGAGAGACACTTTTCTGCCTAGACCTGACCCAGGAGCAGTGTCTGAGGGGACTTAAATTCAACTAGAAGCTGGTGTTATGACACAGCAGTTGTTAAGGCTGAGTTATTTAAAAATCCCAGAGGGAAACTTTAAACAACTGTCATTACCTAAATTTTTAAGTGGTATGTTTGAGATGCAACTCTAAATTCAGGAATCGGACCACCAGTTCTCGAGAGGTTTTTATATCAAACTACATGAGACATTTATTAACTTACATAAGTTAATTATATACACATGGCTACAAATTGCTACTATCATAACTTTTAACAAATTCCCAAACTAATGTTCATTAAGGCAACAACAACCTACAGATTTTAAGAAGACACCAGGCAAAGCATTTTTACCTTACAGATTCAAAATGAGATTCCTTTCACTTTGGTCCCTCTGCAGGCACAGTGTTAGGCTTACAGGCTTTGATCTTACATTGCCTTTGCCTTTGCTCTGCACACACAAAACTGCTCTCTGTTATATCCAGCACTTTTCATTAAATGTAAATTCTCATTATATCACCAGCCCCTTTGAACTCCACCTCTTTTAACAATAAAATCCCTTTCAGAGTATCAATTTTATTAGTAATATAAACATATTGTTTGGTCTCTGCTAGCTAGGTGCCAGATTCACTCCCCTTCTTGAAGGCTCTATTCAACAAAATGCAAATGCACTCTACCTTACTGTTCACATCTCAAAACTAGTATACATCAAAGCACCCAGACTAGCTGGCTTAATCCAATTTAAGACACACCCACAGACTAAACTTCTATTTTTTTTAAATAATTTCCAATGATACTATATACATTCATAGCTTCATGATATCAGAATGAGGATGTGGAGGGAATTGAGAAGGGGCATAAAGCAGTAACGTATCTTCACCTTCAGTGGTCTAGGTGACATCAGATGACGCAGGTTCTGTTGCCGTTGGCCCCATGATTCACAGCACCATCTCCTCTGCTGGGCTCAGTGCATGGAGTTGTGACAGTTCTCCTTCCTGTAATGGGCCATCTTGTCCTGCCAGAGAGAGGTTAGGATGTCAGTGACTATGCACGGAATCTTCCAGTCCCACCAGCAGCCAGAATTGTGACGGGCATGGGCACTTAATTTGGCAGGACACAAAAATCTGTTTCACTTTCAACTTTCAAGGTGGGTTAAAAGCAGGTTCAGCTTCCTGACGAACAATATTGGGAACCCCATTTGGATCTTGCGCATGCTCATTAAAAGACCCCCTTGCTGGAATTAAGTTCACCCTCCAAATTAAGTTACCCGCCATCAAGAATTTAGAACATGCATTTTTACAACCATATATACGTGGTGTGCACCTGGCGAGCCTCACCTCTTCCAAGACTTTGAGGTCTGTAGATGCTGTTTTCGCCTTATGGGGGATCCCACATTACTTCACTCATATCGAATACTGATAGCAAAAGCTGCGCCAAGGCTGGATATGGGAGGCTGGCTTAGGGAGCAGGGTGGGGGGTGGGCAGGGGAAGGGTATCCAGGGAAGGGGGGGTATCGAGAGAGTGTCCGGGGAAGTCGGGGGGGGGTGGGCCCAGGTGGACAGGTGGGACAGGAGGGTGAACTAAGGGCACTGGTGATGGGAGGGAACAGTCACGTTTAGAGGGAATGTAGAAGGCAGTAGAATGGCAGGTCCAGGGTGAGAGTTTGGTAGGTGAAGGTCTCATGGGAGTTGGGAGTGTCGAGGAGGGGACTAGACAGGTGGCTCACATAATGAGAGGGTGGCAGAGTCAGGGTGGGCACGGGGTTGGTAACAGGTGTTGGCTGTGACGGGAGAGTGAAATGTGTAGGTGGATAGTAATAGGGTCCAGGGTAATCGGGGGAGGTTCAAGGATGACAGAGGGGAGAGGAATGCTGATATTGGGTGGGTCAAGGACGATGGGGGGATCTTGGTGGGTGAAGAGGAAGGGTAGAAGGTGGTGGAGTGAGTCTGGAATGTGCCGTGCACCAACTTTCAAATCTGACCTTGACTACGCAGTTGGCTAGTAAGTGAGACCCCTTCAAATGAGAGGAGAGTCTTTTTGGGTGGATGGAGTTCAATGTCAGCGCAAGTGGCTGACTAAAGGGACGCCCTATGAGGTAACTAGATGTCAACCGTGCTCAGTTGTATTCTCTTTCTATGATGAAACTTACATGGCAGCAGGTTTGTTCCCAACTCATGCGCCTCATAACATCAAGATCCCAGCAAGTGTAGAGCAGCTGCTGTTCATTCTGTGCCATTTGCCATCTCCTGCAGCTAGAGGCAGGGATGAAGAGATGGAGGGATGTGGATGCCTCCTAGGGGCATTGCCGGTGGACAGCAGCCAACAAATGAGTCCAAACTTCCATCTGCCTGGGTGAATGGCCAAGGCTGACATGGGCTCACATGGTTAAACTTTCCATGATGCCAAGGCAATTATAGAGTCTCGAGGGTAGTGAAGGCAAGCAGAATAGTTACAGAGGGAGGCTTTTTGTACATAAACATCCTGGGGGTTACCATTGACCAGACTCTGAAAACTGGACTAGCCATATAAATACTGTGGCTACAAGAGCAGGTCAGAGGCTGGGAATTCTGCAATGAGTAACTAACCCCTTGACTCTTCCAAAGCCTGTCACAGAATCTCACAGTGCAGAAGAGGTCCTTCGGCCCATCGAGTCTGCACCGACACGTAAAAAACACCTGACCTACCTACCTGATCCCATTTACCAGCCTTGAATGTTATGACGTGCCAAGTGCTCATCAACGTACTTTTTAAAGGATGTGAGGCAACCCGCCTCCACCACTCTCCCAGACAGTGCATTCCAGACTGTCACCATCCTCTGGGTAAAAAAGATTTTTCCTCACATCCCCCCAAACCTCCTGTCCCTCACCTTGAACTTGTGTCCCCTCGTGACTGACCCTTCAAATAATGGGGACAGCTGCTCCCCATCCACCCTGTCCATACCCCTCATAATCTCATACACCTCGATCAGGTCGCCCTTAAGTGTTCTCTGCTCCAACGAAAACAACCTGAGTCTATCCAACCTCTCTTCATAACTTAAATGTTTCATCCCAGGCAACATCCTGGTGAATCTCCTCTGCACCCCCTCCAGTGCAATCACATCCTTCCTATAATGTGGTGACCAGAACTGCACACAGCACTCCAGCTGTGGCCTCACCAAGGTTCTATACAACTCCAACATGACCTCCCTACTTTTGTCATTTATACCTCGATTGATAAAGGCAAGTGTCCCATAAGCCTTTTTCACCACCCCACAAACATGCCCCTCCGCATTCGAGATCTATGGACACATACGCCAAGGTCCTTTTGTTCCACAGGACTTCTTAGTGTCATGCCGTTCATTAAATACTTCCTTGTCAAAATACTCCTTCCAAAGTGTATCACCTCACACTTTTCAGGGTTAAATTCCATCTGCCACTTATTTGCCCTTTTGACCATCCTGTCTCTATCTTCCTGTAACCCAAGACACTCAACTTCACTGTTAACCACCCAGCCAATCTTTGTGTCATCCGCAAACTTACTAATCCTACCCCCCACATAGTCATCTATGTCGTTTATATAAATGAGGAATAATAGGGGACCCAGCACAGATCCCTGTGGCATGCCACTGGACACTGGCTTCCAGTCACCTAAAGCATTCTTCTATCATCACCCTGTGTCTCCTACAACTAAGCCAATTTTGAATCCACCTTACCAAATTACCCTGTATCCCATGTGCACTTGCCTTCTTTATAAGTCTCCCATGTGGGACCTTGTCAAAGGCTTTGCTGAAATCCATATAAACTACATCAACTGCACTACCCTCATCTACACACCTGGTCACCTCCTCAAAAAATTCAATCAAATTTGTTAAGCATGACCTCCCTCTGACAAAGCCATGCTGACTATCCCTGATCAAACCTCGTCTGTTCAATTGGAGATAGATTCTCTGCTTCAGAATTTTCTCCAATAGTTTCCTTACCACTGACGTGAGACTCACTGGCCTGTAGTTCTCTGGCTTATCTCTACAACTCTTCTTAAATAGCGGAACCACATTAGCTGTTCTCCAGTCCTCTGGCACCTCCCCTGTGGCCAAAGAGGAATTAAAAATTTGGGTCAGAGCCCCTGTGATCTCCTCCCTTGCCTCCCTCAGCAGACTGGGACACACATCATTTGGACCTGTAGATTTGACCCCTTTTAAGCCTGCCAACACCTCCAATACCTTGTCACTCGCTATATCAATTTGCTCAAGAACCTCGCACTCTCTCTCCCCGAGGTCCATACCTTCATCCTCATTCTCTTGGGTGAAGAAGGATGTGAAGTATTCGTTCAGCACTCTACCAATGTCCTCTGGCTCCACCCATAGATTGCCCCCTTGGTCCCTAATGGGCCCTACTCTTTCTCTAGATATCCTCTTCCCATTGATATACTTATAGAATATCTTGGGATTTTCCCTACTTTTACCAGCCAGAGCTTTCTCATATCCCCTCTTTGCTCTTCTAATTGCTTTCTTGAACTCCACCCTGCACTTTCTGTACTCCAATAATGCCTCCACTGATTTGCTCCCCTTGTACTTGCTAAAAGCCTCTCTTTTCCTTCTCTTCGTATCCTGAATATCTCTGGTCATCCATTGTTCTCTGGGCTTGTTACTCCTTCCTATCACCCTCAAGGGAACACGTTGAGCCTGTACCCTCCCGATTTCCTTTTGGAACACCCCCACTGCTCTTCTGTAGATTTCCCCACAAGTAGCTGTTCCCAGTCTACGTTGGCCAGCTCCTGCCTTATTTTACTAAAATCTGCTCTTTCCCCAATCCAAAACATTTTTTTGCAACTTGTTTATTTCTTTGTCCATAACAAGCTTAAATTGGACCATGTTGTGGTCGCTATCACTAAAATGCTCCCCCACCACCACCTCAGCCACCTGTCCGGCTTCATTCCCTAGAATTAGGTCCAGCACTGCATCGTCCCTTGTTGGGCTCTCTACATAGTGACTTAAAAAGTTCTCCTATATACATTTCAAGAAATCCACTCCATCTAAGCCCTGAACACTGTCTATCCCAATTAATGTTGGGAAAGTTGAAATCAGCTAATACAATTACCCTATTGTTATTGTTTGTACACACCTCTGCAAATTGTGCACATAGTTGCTCCTCAATTTTCCGCTGACTATCTGGGGGTCTATAATAAACACCTAACAATGTGTCGCCCCTTTTTTATTCCTAAACTCTACCCACAAAGCTTCATTCGATGCCTCCTCCAAGATATCATCTCTCCTTACTGAGGTAACTGACTCCTTAGCTAATAATGCAACGCCTCCTCCTCTTTTACCCCTCCCCTGTCTCGCCTGAAGATTGTATATCCCAGAATGTTGAGCTGCCAACCCTGCCCCTCCCTCAACCATGCCTCTGTGATGGCTACTATATCACAATTCCACGTGTCAATCTTCACCCTTGACTCATCCATTTTACCTGTAATACTCCTGGCATTAAAGCAAAGGCCATCCAGCCTTGCCTTACTCCCTTGAAACTTAATGCAGCTGTACTCACTCTGACTTGATTGTTTTACTGTATTATGATGTGTCCCTATTCTGCTAACATTCTGTGTTCCCTCCCCCTGCCAAATTAGTTTAAACTCCTTCCACCAGCACTAGCAAACCCTCCTGCAAGGATGTTAGTCCCACTTGTACAAGTCCCACCTTCTCCAGAAACGATCCCAGTGATCCAAGAATCTAAAACCCTCCCTCCTGCACCACCCTTTAAGCCACGTATTCATCTGCACTATTCTCCTATTTCTGTGCTCACTGGCACGTGGCACTGAGAGTAATTCAGAGATTACAACCTGAGAGGCCCTGCTTTTTAGTCTGCTGCCTAACTCCCTGAATTCTTGATGCAAGACCTCATCCGTCTTTCTACCTATGTCATTGGTACCAACGTGTACCATGACCTCTGCCTTATCAACCTCCCACTTCAGGATGCCCTGCAGCTGTTCAGTGACATCCCGGACCCTGGCAGCAAGGAGGCAACACACCATCCTGGAGTCACGTTGATTGCCATATAAGCACCTATCTGTTCCAATGACTATTGAATCCCCAGTTAGTATTGCTCTTCCTCCCCTCCTGTGCAGACAGGCTGCTTGTTGTGCCAGAAGTTTGGCTCTGTCTGTACTCCCTGGAGGAACCAGTGTCCTCATCAGCCGATTTGCGAGTGGGACCCCAGGAGATTCCTGAACTACCTGCCTGTTTCTCCTGGACTGCCTGGTGATCACCCATTCCCTTCCTTCCTCAATTCCCTTCAGCTGCGGTGTGACCACCCCTCTAAATGTGTTATCCACACTGCTGTCAGACTCGCGGATGCTCCATAGTGTCCTCAGCTGCCGTTCCAGCTCTGAAACCCAAGATTCCTGGAGCTGCAGCTGGACATACTTTCTGCATACATATTGGTCCTGGGTACTGGAAATGTTCCTGCATTCCCACATGGAGCACAAGGAGCATACCACGGCTTTGAGCTCTCCTGCCATGACTTATCCCTTTAAATTAAACCTTTTAAATTAATTATTCTAGGGCCCTTCTTTCCTGATCCTCGTCATTACAAAATATAAACCACAAAAAGACCTTAAACTATAAGCATCCACCATCTCAAAGGCAGAAGTTGAGTGTGATGGAATACTCTCCAGTTGCCTGGATGAGTGCAGCTCCAACAATTCTCGAGAAGCTTGACACCAACTGGGACAAAGCAGCACACTTGATTGGCACCCTATCCAAAAACATTCACTCCCTCTGCCACCAACACATAGTGACAGCACTGTGTACCATCTGTAAGATACACTGCAGGAACTCACGAAGTCTTCTGAGGCAGCATCTTCCAAACCTACGACCACTGCCACCTGCTAGGACAAGAGCAGCAGACACATGGGAACACTACCATCTGCAAAATCCCCTCCAAACCACTCACTATTCTCATTTGGAAATATATCACTATTCCTTCACTGTCGCTGGGTCAAATTCCTGAAACTCCCTAGTAACACTGTGGGTACACCTTCGCCAAATGTACTGCAACGGCTCAGGAAGGCAGCTCACCACCATCCTCTCAAGGGCAATTGGGGGTGGTCAATAAATGCTGGCCAAGCCAGCAATGCCCACGAGCTATGAATTAATTTTTAAAAAAGCTTTCATCCAGATGAAGAGAAGAAAGGCCCATCAAAGTTGGCACAGGGCCAGGAGGAGCAAGGGCTTGAGCAGCAAGAGGCAGCGGGGCCTCGGGAAAGTCAAGATGCTGGTGAACAGGATCTACTGCAATGGCGAGCATTGGCCTTACCATGGGTGTATTGCAGGTGGTGTTCTTATTTTGAAATGAGCGAAAGGGAATGCCAGAGGTTCGTTCATATGTTGCACACATCTGCCAGCTTCTCCAGTATGAGCCATGGCCCGAAGGACCCTGGAGAAGTAAAGGAGTTCCTGGCCTGCATTGAATGAATAGCTGTCCGAGCGCCATTTATTTATGGTGCCAGGGCCTTTGACCCACAAGATTCACTGTGCTCCTCATAGACACATAATTAATGAGCTGAACAGTGGAATATTACGCACGTTCAGCCATCCTACCGCCCAGCAGAAATCATGCCAACTTTCCGCCTGCCACAGGACGTAGATTCCAGGACAAAAGATTCCAACTTGTGTTACACTGTTTTTGAGCAATGTGCCTGCCAGAGCTGAATTTTTCAGAGTTTGCATGCTGCCTACTCCACAGCAGTGGGCGTGGGCAGATCACAAATCATAACTCCTCACCCAGAGCACAGACCAATTCCTTGAAAATAACTGGAGATAGAATTTTTAAACCTTTTTTGCTGACAAGTCTGGCACATTAGTTTAAATTTATTAACAAATCCAGTTTTCTACTATGAACTGTTAAGACAGACAACATCTGTTAACAGCACTATCTGTAAACAGCAACACTTGTGTTTGTATTTTCTTTGTTGATAGTTAAAAAAGAAAACAAGAAGATTGTCAAAAGGATTACTGATGAACATTCAGTTCTGAACTAAGCCTGTCCTGGGTCAAGAAAAGCTCAATTTTTCTAAACCAACTAAAACATCTTGGGCTAGAAACTGAGGCCATATTTGTAGATCAAACCTGATTTGTTTTGCACTTATCTATTATATATAGTGATTACATAAAACATGTTTAACAACTGCAATTATCCCCAGCAATTACACTTGTAATGACTCCAGCAGTGTTACATTCACTATAAAGGGGTTTTATTTGTAACAGCATTAATTGATACCTGATTGGATTTTACAAATTCCTCTTCCAATACATGAAGCTCTAAACTGGAAATGCAAATTTGTAAAAATCCACTGATGTGTTATGATTCTTGGCCAGACCCCAGGATGTGCTGGGAGATCCAGTTAGGGACCAATAACATTTTGTTTAAAGTAGATAAAGTTTGAGATTCAAGATGCTTACCAAGTGAATAAAGCCACAAGATTACATGGGTTTTGAACAACAAAATAAACTTTGCTATACAAGTTCAGAAACGTAAAGCAATTTACAATATTAAACTTATACACTAACATTCAGGGCAAATATGAGGTACATGTGAATTAATAGGCAAACTGCGGTCGAACACCCCACACTTACAGAATAAATGCCAAATGCGACGAAACCCAATTCCATGGATTTCTCAACCCACCCAGACGTGTTTCACATTATGAGCCAACCAATCCCACTGAAACTTTGTCTTTCTCACGAGGATTTCCAATCTCCACCAATAAAGATCACAGGGAGAATTTTCTCCCCATCGGGGTGGGGCTGAGTGGGTGTGGGCGCAGCCGGGCGCGCAGCTTATTGCCGCCCGCAATCGGCTGCACGCTGCCATTTTATGTGGGTGGGCCAATTAAGGCCCACCCAGCATGACGTTCACCCAGAAACACTGAGCACTCCCTGTGTGGGTATTTGCACGAAAGAGCGCAGAAACCTCCCTCAGGGAGATTGGTTTGATAATTTTTTTCCCCTTATTTATAATAATAAAGATATCCCCTCTTGCGACAGTGTCACATGAGCTGGGACATGTCACTGGCTTTTAATAAAAATTTTCATTTGATTTATAAAGCCTTCAAGAAACCTCATCCCGCCCATGGATGAGGCTTCATGATAAATGCGAAGGCCGCCTGGGCTCTTCGCCTGCCTGCCAACTTTAAGGTTGGATGGACAGCTATGTTAATTCTTTTAATTGGTATTTAAATGGCCTTAATAGGCCTTTGACAGTTCGGCAGGCGCGCAGCCAACTCCAGTGCGCGCCTGCCGAACTGAAGATCTGAATGATGCGCGGTGATATCGGGATGCACACCAGATGTCGCCGTGCGTCATTTTGCATGTCGGTGCACCCCCGCACACCAACCAGAAGATTTAGGCCTATGCATTGGAAATCTTTTCAAAAGTCATTCCCACTTGGACGGCATCAACAACGACCCATCTCACACGGTTTCAATCTTGCTTTCTGAGATTCTTTTTTGCCCCTGGATCTCTGAGTACACTCCAGCTTCACTTTCCAAACACAATTTCAGATCTTTGGCCATGCCAAGTAGAACACCACTACTCCAAAGGGGTACCTTTGCCCCGGTGGCCCACAGCAAGAGTCACCAACCTTCGGCAGCTTACTCAGATCTCCAGGGCTTCTCTCGTGCTCACTTTGCTTAAAGTCTGCAGCTCCTTCTTTAATTTGGAGCCTATGTCTCTGCTCCTTTCTTTTAACTTGACTTGACAGGACCTATTCTGTTCCCTATATTTTATTCCTCCCTGGTTTGGGACCAGGACCGGTACCTGTCCCTGTCCATCTCCCTGGCTTGGGACTTGTCCCTGTCCCCCTCCTACGTCCTGCTCCCTGGGACACCCACTGGTTCACGGGAGCCCATATCTGGTCATCCGATCTGCATTTTTCACGCAGTTCTCCTTTTTTCTGCGCAGGCACACAGGGCCAGCCTTCGGCCTAAAGAATGTAAAAAGGTAGTACTGCGCATTTGTGGCCACTCTCCTGTAGTGTGTGCGCGGGAGACCTGAGGTTCATCAACTGGAGTTTCTGACCTCTAAACTTCAGACCGAGGTAAGTTTCGGTTTCATCACACATGTATCATATAAAAAAGATTGAGGGATTGTTATCAAACATTACAGGAACGAAAATGTTATTGGCAATGGAGCAAAATGGGTGATAGCAAATCAGCATCCCATTTGCAAAATGGCTTGTAATAAGAGTTGCCAGTTCACTATCATCTGTTTTACAATATGATTGATGACCAACTTCAGATACAAGAGTAGAAATTTCATGGCCCTGCATCCCTGATCTGTCATAATTATACCTATTGAAAAATCTGAAGTACAGTGACTTTGATTTTCTGTCCAATAATATCAAGGAATGGAAATTTTTTGGATAAAACATCTGCAAATTTATCATAAATACATGCAATGATTTCATCTAAAGAATGAATCTTGTTGTGAAACACCAGTTAAATTTTCTCTATAACTTCAGTGGCGTAAATGGAACCAAATTGCCAACTTACCCAACTTTTGATAAGAATATTTATAAGATAGCATCAGTATCATCTGTGCCCATGGACTGCCAAAAGACAAGCATGTAAGGTTGATGGATTTGAGGATCAGTAAATATATTTGAATAAAAGTGGCAATTACAGTTGCACAGAATTACATACTAACTGGTTGGTGGTCAAATTGTTAGGAACCTTCAGTTTGGTTACAAAATTTTATTGCTGTCCATACAGTGATATTTAGATGGAAGATTCAAGAAGGCAGCTGACCACTACCTTCTCAAGAGCAATTAGGGATGTGCAATAAATGCTGGCCCAGCCAACGATGCCCACATCCCATAAATGAATAAAAAAAAGTTTGGTCTTTATCAGTTTACAGTTTCACTATAAAACCTTTACGTGGAAACCTTTCCTTGTATTGGTTTTAATTCAAACCCTTTGCACCAGTTAATTTTTGTAAATTAGAAGTAACAGTTGCAATACGAAGACAGATGTGTTATTATACACTGTTTTGGAAACAATTGGATGTAATGTCAAAAGGACGTGATCATTAGTATTTGTGTGTACTATTTTTAAAAAAAGCATGTTTTATGTACATTAGAACATGAATCCTATACTTGGGCTCAAAAATGTGAATTTATAGTTATCCTTCATTTCTGTATGTTTGTTCCTACTGGGTTTTGAAAAATCTCATCAAACAAACTGTCTTTAATACAGGTTATTGAAAAAAGTACTAATTAAAACAATAACAGAAATTTCCAAAGTAGAAGCATTCCCAAGCATTGATATCCATTAAATTAGCATGCAGCAATTAAACAGTAAACAAGGAAACTATAGAGAATAACAAGTACAGGAGATGTCGAAAAACCACTGGATTTTCTGGTTGGTTTCAGAATTCTTAAATAAGACACGGGAACAGAAGGAGGCCATTTGGCCCAATGGCCCTGCTCCTCCATTCAATGAGATCATGGCTATTCTTATAACCCTCAACTCCACTCTCCTGCCTTTTCCCCATAACCCTTGATTTGCTTACTGATTAAAAATCTGTCTATCTCAGCCTTGAGTATACTTAATGACCTCGCCTCCACAGCCTTCTGCGGTAAGGAATTCCACAGATTCACTACCCTCTGAGAGAAGAAATTCCTTCTTATCTCTGTCTTAAATGGGTGACCCATTACTCTGAGATTATGCCCTCTGGTCCTAGACTCTCCCACAAAAGAAAACAACCTCTCAGCATCCACCCTGTCAAGCTCCCTAAGAATCATATATGTTTCAATAAGGCTGCCTCTCATTCTTCTAAACTCCAGTGAGTACAGGCCCAACTTACTCAACCCCTTCTCATAAGAAAATCCCTCCATACCCGGGATCAACCTAATAAACCTTCTCTGGACTGCCTGCAATGCCAGCAAACCTTTCCTTAGATAAGGGGACCAAAACTGTTCACTGTATTCTAGGTGTGGTCTAACTAGTGCCTTGTATAGTTTTAGCAAGACTTCCCTATTTTCAAACCCCATTCCCTTTGAAATAAAAGCCAACATTCTATTTGTCTTGCCTATTACCTGCTGAACTTGTTATGTTAGCTTTTTGGGATTCATGCACGAGGACTCCCAAACCCCTCTGTGCTGTAGCTTTCTGCAGTCTCTCTCCATTTAAATAATATTTAGCTCCCCTATTCTTCATGCTAAAGTGCATAACCTCACATTTTCCCACATTATATTCCATCTGCCAAGTTTTTGCCCACTCACTAAACCTGTCTATATCCTTCTGTGGACGCTTTGTGTCATCCTCATCACTTGCCTTCCCACCTATTTTTGTGTCATCTGAAAACTTGGCGATAGTACATTCACTTCCCTCATCTAAGTCATTAAGATATATTGTAAATAATTGTGGCCCCACCACTGATCCCTGTGGCACTTCACTAGTTATAGGTTGCTACCCTGAAAATGTCTCCCTTATCCCAACTCTCTGTCTTCTATTAGTTAGCCAATCCTCTATCCATGCTAATATGCTACCCCAACACCATAGGCTCTTATTAAGTAGCCTTATGTGTGGTACCTTATCGAATGCCTTTTGGAAATCCAAATATATTACATCTACTGATTCCCTTTCATCTATGCTGTTTGTTAGCTCCTCAAAGAATTCTAATAAATTTGTCAAGCATGATTTCCCCTTTGTGAATTCATGCTGACTCTCCTTAATTATATTATGTATTTCTAAATGCTCTGCTATTACACCCTTTATAATTGACTCCAACATTTTCCCACTGACGGATGTCATTAAGTTAACTGGCCTATAGTTACCTGCTTTTTGTCTCCCTTTTTGAATAAGGATGTTATTTTGGCAGTATTCCAATCTTCTGGGACTTTTCCAGAATCTAAGGATTCTGGAAGATTACTATCAATACATCCACTATTTGTGTAGCTACTTCCTTTAATATCCTAGGATGCAACCCATCAGGTCCAGGGGACTTATCAGCTTTTAGTCCCATTGGTTCCCTAGTACTTTTTCTCTAGTGATAGTTATTGTATATATTTCCTCCCCCATTTTGCCCCTTGATTATTTAATATTTTTGGAATGCTATTAGTGTCGACTGCTGCAAAGTATTTATTCAACTCCTCTGCCATTTCCTGGTTCCCCTTTATTATTTTCCCAGCCTCATTCTCTAAGGGGCCTATGTTCACTTTGGCCTATCTCTTCATTTTTATATATTTAAAGAAGCTTATTGTCCGTTTTTATATTGCTTGCCAGTTTACCCCCAAAAGTTCATTTTCTCCCTTTTTATTATTTTTTTGGTCATCTTTTGTTGGTTTTTAAAACTTTCCCAATCTCCTGGCTTACCACTAATCTTTGCCACATTGTATGTTTTTTCTTTCAATTTGAAACTACCCTTAACTTCCTTGATCAACCATGGTTGGTTTTTCCCCTCCCTTGAATCCCTTTTCTCACATATCTTTGTCGTGAGTCATGAACTATTTTCTTAAACATCTGCCATTGTTCATCAACCGTCTTTTCTGCCAAACTCCTTTCCCATTCCAGTCCAGCCAACTCTGCCTTCATTTCTATGTAATTACCCTTATTTAAGTTTAGCACAGTTGTTCCTGAACCAAGTTTCTCAATCTCAAACTGAGTGCTAAATTCTACCATGTTATGGTCACTGTTTCCAATGGGATCTTTTACTCTGAGATAATTTATTAAACCTGCCTCACTACACATTTCCAAATCCAAAGTAGCCTGATCCCTGGTTGGATCCACAATCTTTTTTCGTCTCTTTAGCCAACAAAGGAACACATTTTAACCACTGGGTTATGAACGGATACTCATTAACTGTCCCCAAATACTACTCTAACCATTTTGACTCTTTCAGAAAACATGGACGCATGCCATTAGATTGCTAGTGATGTAGAACACAACCACTCGGACAGGAAAATATAGGAAACTACCGAAACTACTAGGCCTGGAAGCATCAGTGCCTTACTTAAACTGTGAGGGAAGAGATATTACCATAGGACCGCTGGATGTATGCAACTCTGTTTACTGCAATCATAAGTCAATGATATAATCCCACTAAGTTTGTATGTGGAAAATAGTACTGTTCATAACCACATCTATATTTTTCCCACTAAGGCATGATAATTTTAAAGGGTCAGTGTACAGTTATTGGGAGTAACTTTGACTTTGTCCGATGGTCCAAAATGGGTGCTAACAAATTGACAGCCCTTTAACATCTCTCTCGATTTTTATTTCCATTGACTATTTGCCTTCACTCGGTTTACACTATTGCAAAAAGCCAATCCCATTATTTTTTCAGGACACAAGTCTTAGTCTCATAGCAAAAATACCACCAGTTAGAGATATTGGAATGGATTTTGCCAATTGAGAAGAAGTCCTGACGCTGGGGTCAAATGTGAGTCACATGGGCAGGTGGCAGGACCTCCTCGAGAACCTCCCCATCTGAACCTAATGAATGTCTGTCAGACACAGGAGCCAGCCAAGAACAGGTGCTGGGCAGGAGGAAATTCCAGCAAGTCAAAGAAATGCCTTATTGATCTGATCGCTGGGATACCTGCTGTATTGCCATGCTTTCTGGCACTTGGCATTTATCACTTCCTTGTTGCAGTGAAGGGCTGCTGACTGGGAGATACTATGTATCTCTCCAAACGATCCCTGAAATGAGCTTGAGGCATAAAAGTTAAGCGTCACCGTGGCCTTTACCAGCATAGGCAATGGGTAGCAACAACAGCCTCAGCTCCTCCTCCAGCATTCTGTTGCAGTTCTGCTATCATCTGCCTGGACAGGTGCAGTCTTCTGAGACACTTGTGCTCTGACATCTCCAAGAAGCTAACCCTCTGTCAGTAAACCCTTTCAGCTGGGCAGTGCCTTCTGCGAATATTAACCTGCATTATTGCCCCTAATTCACCTAGGCCCTTTCGACAGCACCTTCCAAACCCACGACCACTACCATCTAGAAGGACTAGAGCAGCAGATGGATGGGAACACCACCACCTGGAATTTCCCCTCTAAGTCACTTGCCATCCTGACTTGGAAATATATCGCTGTTCCTTCGGTGTCGCTGGGTCAAAATCCTGAAACTCCCTTCCTAACGGCACAGTGGGTGTACCTACAACACATGGACTGCAGGGGTTCAAGAAGGCAGCTCATCACCACCTTCTCAAGGGAAACTAGGGATGGGCAATGAATGTTGGCCCAGCCAGTGAAGCCCACATCCTTTGAATGAATAAAAAAAAAACATGCCCTCATTGTCCACTCCCATCGAACACTCATACTGCTGGTGCTCCTCTGGCCGTTGCAACCTGCTCCATGTAGCTGCACCTGTCTCTGTCTGTTTCTCACTCTCACTCTCTCACTCTCCTTACTGGAGCAGTCAGAATCAAAATGCTGAGCATCCATTGAGATTTGGAGCCCTCACTCCTCAATTCCTCACAACCCTTTGGTGCACTTGCTGCAGTGGACCAGGGAGATGCCTTTCCAATAACTGCTCTCCAATATGAGCTCACAATCTGCAATCTCTCCAAGTGTTCAATATCTTTGCTTATCTCAGCCTGCCTCTTTGACAATGCTACTGTACTTAATGGCTGCCAGTTCCAGCCAACACTCGTCTTCTGCTCAAAGAAGGTGACACCTCAGCAAGAGAGCCTGGAACCTGTGCACCCCATGAAAAATGTAAAATCTACTTCAAATTCACTCCCTTAGTTGGTTGCTTTCCAGGCTCAATTGCCTGCCCACCACCGTCCTGCATATGCCCAATCCTGCTGCCTAACTACCCCTGAGAAACTTGCCCAGTGGTGGAAGACATCAGGCTTTGGCTCTAATGTGGTCCCCTGCCATTTTACTGCCCCTGTCCCACACCCGGCCTCCAAGTCTGTTATCACGGGGCCAGTAAAATTCTGCCCATTGGGGCCAACTTGAACTCTGGGTAGACAAGTTAGAAGTACTCCCACTGCAACTGAAAAATAGCCCAAGAGGCTATATTTTAATTCCAAACCTTATAATATCAAAAGGGGATGTCCCACTCAATTGTCTGACAGTACAGTAAATCTGCCCACTTTTGTAGAAAAACTTCCGGTAGGTCAGCAGGGGGCCTATTTTAAGCAGCAATGCATCTCTTAAAGCATTTCTGTTGAGTGTAAGCTTTGCTGATCAGAGTAGGGGAACAATAGAAATGCTGATAAGACTCCCAGAATCAGTGAAGCCTTCTTGAAGTCCTGCTGGAAGAGGTGAGAGAGAGAAGTCCTTTGTCCTAACATTGGAAGGAGGGTGCCTAAGCGTGGTGTCCACCAGCCTGGAGGGAGGTGGCAGAGCTAGTCAACTCCAAGATCATCATCCACAGGATTTAGATTCAATGTAAGAAAAGGTTCAATGTGTCCAGCAACTAAAGACCAGTCAGTTTAACCTTGGCGGTGGGAAAGATTTTAGAAACAATAATGCAGTAAAGATTTCTAAGAATAGTTCCAGGGATAAGGGACTTCAGCTACGGATTGGAGAAGCTAGGGTTGCTCTTCTTAGAGAAGGCTGAGGAGATTTGATCGAAATATTTCAAATCCTGAGGGGTCTAAACAGAATAGATAGAGGGAAACTATTCCTCTTGGCTAAAGGGTTGGGAATCAGAGGACACTGATTTAAGGTGATTAGCAAAATTACTAATGACAGCAGGCAAATCTTTAATGCACCAAGTGGTGATTTGGAATGCGTTGCTTCAGAGCGTAGTGAACATACGAATTGGGAGTAGGAGTAGGTAATTCAGCCCCTCGAGCCTGCTGTGCCATTCAGTAAGATCATGGCTGGTCTGATTGTGGCCTCAACTCCACTTTCCTTCCTACCTCCATACCCTTTGACTCCCTTGTCAATCAAGAATCTATCTAAC
The DNA here is from genome assembly GCF_017639515.1 of Carcharodon carcharias. Lineage (NCBI taxonomy): Eukaryota > Metazoa > Chordata > Chondrichthyes > Lamniformes > Lamnidae > Carcharodon > Carcharodon carcharias. The sequence continues at coordinate 43,902,629 of NC_054477.1, read as the reverse complement.
TCAACCTTAAAAATTTTCAGTGACCCTGCCTCCACTGCTCTTCAGGGGAGAGATTTCATGTACTCCTGAGAGAGAAGAAATTTCCTCATCTCCATCTTAACTGTGTCTCCTAGTTCTAGTCTGCCCCACAAGGGGAAACATTCCTTCAGCATCCACCCTGTCAAGTCCCCTCAGGAAATTGCATCATGGGAGCTGCCTGGGTACCTTGCACAGACTTGTAAAATCAGCATCCTGTGATCACACACCATCTGCACGTTCATGGAGTGGAATCCCTTCCTGTTGACGAAAGCATCGGGCTCACCTGCTAGCGCCTTGATGGCCACATGTGTGCAGTCTATTGCACCCTGGACGCAGGGGAAGCCAGCAATGGCTGCGAAGCCTCTGGCTCATTGTGTTTGGCTTGCCTGGTCCCAACGGTAGTGGACGAAGGTCAGTGCACGCCTGAACAGAGCGTCTGTAACCTGCTTGACACAGGTGTGGACAGCTGATTGGGAGACACCGCAAAGATCACTCACCAGCCCCTGGAAGGAGCCAGAGGCATAGGAGTCGAGGGCAGCTGTGACCTTCAGAGCCATTGCAATGGGGTGTCCACTGACACAGTTAGCGGAGGTCTGAGGCCCTATCATCTGACAGATATAGTTGACTGTCTCCCTTGAGAGACAGAGCCTCCTTTGGCACTACACCTCAGACATATTGAGGTAGCTGCTTCGCTGCCTGTAAACCCAGGCAGCAGGATAGTGGCGTCTTCTGCAGCAACTTCCGCCTTGGACTACCTCTTGGCCCTGCGCCCCTTGTGCCTGAGCCCGTCCTCCCAAAGGTGACTCCCCTGGAGGCTGAAGGTGCACTCCTGGTCTCCTCCCCCTTCTAGCCCTCCCTCCTCAGAGGAGCTGCCTTCAGTGGCCAATTCAGCTCCCATTACCAGGCTAAGGAAAGGCTTCCTGAAACCTGCAGGCCCAGAAAAGATTACTCACTGTAGTGTGCTGACCTGAAGGTTGAGTCCAGAAAAAGCAGTTGGTATGCATTTTGAAGTACTGCAGAGCACACAAACAAGTTTCTAAAACTTTCATAAACAAATACTTGACTGTGCACTCTTGTGACCCCAGTGAGCCCTCTTATCCTGCGCGTGGATGAGGTTAATACAAATGTGTCCTACCTGTCTGCCCATTGCGCCTGTGCGGCGACCCGAAGATTGCACGGGTGCCGAAAAATCAGCGTCGATTGGCACCTTAAGGGTCTTAAGTGGCCCGTTAATTAATGACAGGCATGTGTCGGAAATCATCACGTGCCTGCCCAGCAAAATATTGTGATGGCGCGCATTGACGTCGGGACACTCACTGACATCACTGCGTGTCATTTTACGCACAGATGTGCAGGGTCTGCCCCGCACGCTAAAGGGAACATTCTGCCCAAATGTTTCAATAATCACCTCTCATTCTTTTAAACCGCAGTGGATGCAGGCCCAAGCTGTCCAATATTCCTTGTAAAACAGCCCCCTCATTCCAGGAATCAGTCAAGTGAACGTTCTCTGAGCTGCTTCTAATGCAAAAGTGCCCTTTTTAAATAAAAAGACAAGAACTGTACACTGTACTCTAGATGTGGTCTCACCAATACCCTTTACAACTGTAGCAAAACTTCAGTACGTTTATATTCCAGTCGCCTTTAAGTAAATGGCAACATTCCATTTACCTTCCTAAACATTTACTGTATCTGCAAACTAACTTTTTTAGTTAGTGATTCATTTAACAGGACATCCAGATCCCTCTGTACCTCAGAGTTTTGCAATCTCTCCCCCACTGAAAAAGTACACTTTTTTCTATTCTTCCTGCCAAAATGGACACGTTCGCATTTTTCCACTTTGTACTCCACCTACCAAATTTTTTTCCAACTCACTTAACCTATCTATATTCCATTGCAGACTCCTTATGTTCTCTTCTCAACATACTTTTCATCCTACCAATGTGTCATCATAAAATTTAGCAACCATACCATTGGTCCCATCATCCAAGCCATTAATAATACTGTAAATAGTTGAGGCCTCAGCATCGATCCTTGTGGCACTCCACTTGTTACAGCTTGCCAGCCCGAAAATTACCCATTTGTGTCTACTGTCTGTTTCCTGTTGGCTAATCAATCCTTTATCTATGATAATATGTTACCCCCTACACCATGAGCTCTTACTTTGTGGCACCTTGTCAGGTGCTTTCTGGAACTCTAAATATACAACATACACAGGTTCTGCTTTATCCACATTGCTTTTTACTTCCTCAAAGAACTCTAATAAATTAATCAAACATGATTTCCCTTTCCCAAAACCATATTGACTCTGCCTCGTTGCATTGAGATTTTCTAAGTGCCCCGCTATAACCTCCTTAATAACAGATTCCAGCATTTCCCTTTTGTTAGGTGTTAAGCTAACTGACCTGTAGTGTCCTGCTTTCTGTCACCCTCTTTTCTTGAAGAGTTACCTTCACTATTTTCCAATCTGATGGGATCTTTGCAGAATCTAGGGAATTTTGGAAAATTAAAACCAATGTATCTAAGCTAATTCTTTTCAGACCCTTGCGTGAAGCCCATCAGGTCCTGTGGACTTGTCAGCTTTTATTTCTGATAAATTTTTCAGTATTCTTTCCCTAGTGATTGTGTTATAAGTTCCTCCCTCCCTTTTACCTCTTGATGCATACTTATTCCTGGGATATTATTTGTATCCTCTACAGTGAAGACAGGTGCAAACCATCTTTTCAACTCATCAGCCGTTTCCTTATCTTCTAACTGGCCACTAATCTTCACAGAGTTGTAGGTTTTTCTTTCATTTTGATACTATCCTTAATTTCTTTAGTTAGCCATGGATGGCTTTCCTCTAGAGTATTTCTTTCTCACTGGAATGTATCTTTGCTGAGTGTTATGAAATATCTCCTTAAATGTCTGCCACTGCATCTCTACTGACTTGTTCCTTAACCTAATTTCCTAATTCACTTTAGCCAGCTCTGTCTTCATACCCTTGTGATTGCCCTTATTTAAGTTCAAACTATTAGCCTTGGACCCACTCTTCTCACCTTTGAACTGAATGTAAAATTCATTCATGTTATGATCACTGCTACCTAGGGCCGCCTTTACCGAGAGATCATTAATTAATCCTGTCTCGTTTAACATTACCAAATTGAGCATGTGTTACTCTAAAAGATTGTCCCAAAAACACTCTGTGAACTCATCTTCCTGTCTACCTTTGCCAATCTGTGTCACCCTATCTGTATGGAGGTTAAAATCACCTATAATTATTGCTGTACCTTTTTCACAAGCCTCCATTATTTCTTTCTGTATACTCCATCCTTCGGTGTGGTTACAGTTAGGGGATCTATAAATTATACCTACAAGTGACTTCCTACCTTTAATATTTCTTATCTCTACCCAAACTGAATTCACATCTTGATCATTAGATCTAAGGCCATTTCTCTCTATTGCACTAATGTCATCCTTAATTAACAAAGATACCCCTCCACCTTTTCCTAGCTTCCTATCCTTCTGAGATGTTATGTACCCTTGACTATTCAGGTCCCAGCCTTTGTCATCTTGCAGCCATGTTTCTGTAATGGCTATCAGATTATTTCTACTTCAGCTGTCAATTCATATGTTTTGTTATGAATGCTACGTGCATTCATATACAGAGCCTTTAACTCTGTCTTTTTACCATTTTTGGAATCTCTAGCTTTATCTACTGGTGCACTCTTAAGTTTGTCCGCTCGCTCACTTCCTGGCATGCTATCATTATCACTTCTCTTAATGCTACCTTGGTCTCTTGCCTTGTCTTTCCTTATTGATTCCCACAATTGATCCTTTGCCCCCACTATTTATTTTAAAGCCCTCTCTACCACCCTAGTTATACAACTCAGTAGAATACTGGTCCTAGCACAGATAATGTGAAGACCCTCCCAATGGTACAGCTCCTCCTTTCACAGCACTGGTGCCAGTGCCCATTTCTCTCACACCAATCTTTGAGCCATGCCTTCAACTCACTAAACTTATTTACCCTATGCCAATTTGCTCATGGCTCAGCTAATAATGTAGATTATTTCCTTTGAGATTCTGCTTTTTAATTTAGCTCCTAGCTGCTCAAACTCCCTGAGCAGAACCTCTTTCCTAGTCCTACCTACGTCGTTGGTATGTACATGAACCCAATCACTGCGTCCTCCCCCTCTCAGTGCAAGTTTTTCTCCAACCCAGAGCAGATGTCCAGAACTCTGGCACCAGGCAGGCAACACAACCTTCTGGACTCTGCTCTCGGCTACAGAGGACTTTTTCTGTCTCACTGACTACATGGTTCCCAACTACCACTACGTTGCTCCTACTTGAATGGTTTCCTGTGCCATGGTCATTTTGCTCATCCACCTTACAGCCTTCATTTTTGTCCATCTACCTGGCAATGTGGAAAATTACCCAGATATGTTCTGTCCACAAAAAGCAGGACAAATTCCAAGCTGGCCAATTACTGCCCCATCAATCTACTCTTGATGATCAGCAAAGCAATGGAAGGAATTATCAACTGTGCTATCAAGTGACACACAGCAATAACCTGCTCACTCATGCTCAGTTTGGGTTCTGCCAAGGCCACTCAGCTGCTGACCTTATCACAGCCTTGGTCCAAACATGGACAAAAGAGCTGAACTTAAGAGGTGAGGTGAGAGTGACTGCTCCCAAAGTTCAGGGAGCGCTTGACCGAGTGTGGCATCAAGGAGGCCTAGCAAAAATGAAGTCAGTGGGAATCAGGGAGAAACTCTGCACTGGTTGGAGTCACACCTAGCTCAAAGGAAGATGATTGTGGTTGTTGGAAGTCAATCATCTCAGTCCAGGAAATCATTGCAGGAGTTCCTCAGAGTAATGTCCCAGGCCAATCATCTTCAGCTGCTTCATAATGACCTTCCCTCCATCATAAAGTCAGCAGTGGGGATGTTCACTGATGATTGCACAATGTTCAGTACTCTTTGTAACTCCTCAGATTCTGAAGCAGTCCGTATCTATATAAAGCAAGACCTGGACAACATTCAGGCTGGGACTGCTAAGTGGCAAGTAACATTATGCCACGTAAGTGCTAGGCAATGACGATCTCCAATAAGACAGAATCTAACCATCTCCCCTTTACATTCAATAACATTACTGTCCCTGAATCCCACATTATCGATGTCTTGGGGTTACCAATGACCAGAAATTGAACTGGACCAGCCACATAAATACTGTGGTTATAAGAGCAGGTCAGAGGCTTGGAATTCTTCAGCGAGTAACTCACCTCCTGACTCCCTGCAGTCTGTCTACCGTCTATAAGGCAAAAATCAGGAATGGGATGGAATACTCTCCACTTGCCTGGATGAGTGCAGCTTCAACAATACTCAAAAAGATTGACACCATCTAGGACAAAGCAGCCCGCTTGATTGGCACGAACATATGAACAAGGAGCAGGAGTAGGCCATTCAGCCCATCGAGCCTGCTCCATTATTTAATAAGATCATGGCTGATCTGATAGTAACCTGAAATCTGCATCCAATCCACCATCTTAAACATTCCCTCCCTCCACCACCAATGCACAGTGACAGCAATGTGTACCATCTACAAGATGCACTGCAGAAACTCACCAAGATTCCTTTGACAGCACCTTCAAAGCCCATGACCTCTAACACCTAGAAATACAAGGGCAGCAGGTGCATGGGAACACCACCACCTGCAAGTTTCTCTCCAAGCCACACACTGGGTTAAAATCTTAGAACTCCCTAACAGTATTATGAGTGTATCTATACCAGATGGACTGCAGTGGTTCAAGAAAGCAGCTCACCAACACCTTCTCAAAGGCAATTAGAGATGGGCAATAAGTGTTGACCTAGCCAGTGATGATCACATCCCATGAATGATTAAATTTTAAAAAACACCCTTAAATAAAACCAAATGGCACTTTCAGGCTCCCCATTACAACTTTCGTGTTGATCAGTGCTGCCACCACTATTTCTTCAACCCACCTACAATGGACAGCAGAGGCCAAAGTTGGGGTACAACCAGTACTGCCTATAGAACATAGGAACAGGAGTAGACCACTCAGCCACTCATACTTATCCCAAGTAAACTGAGAAAGACTATTTCCTCTGGTTAGAGAGTCAATAACGTTTTTTACTTTTCATGGGATGCACAAGGACAGCATTATTGTCCATTCCTAATTGCCCTTCAGGAAGTGGTGGTGGGACTCCTTGAACCGCTGCAGTATGTGGTGTCGGTAATCAACAGTGCTGTTTGGGAGGGTGTTCCAGGATTTTAACTCAGCAACAGTGGTGGAACGGCGATATAGTTCCGAGTCAGGATGATTTGCGACTTGAAAGGGAGCTTCAGGTGCTGGTGTTTCCATTTATCTGCTGCCCTTGTCCTTCTAAGTGGTAGAGGTTGCAGGTTTAGAAGGTACTGTTTAAGGAGGCCTGGCAAATTGCTTCAGTGCATCTTGTAGATTGTAAACTCTAGGGGTCATCAATTTAAAATTGTCTCAAAAGTGTATGGGGAGACATTAGGATAAGTTTGCTTACACAGAGAGTTGTTGAAGTATGAATACTTTGCCACAGGAAATTGTTGAAACAGGGGCTATGCCATTATTTAAAGGAATGTGAATAAATATTTGAAGCAGAGGAAGACACAGATTTTTGGAGATTGAGCAGCATTGTGGCATTCATTTTGGTTTGCCCTCGCAAATAGCCAGCACAATCACTGAATGCTTAATGATTTCTTTGTGCTGTGAAATTCTGTGTACCACCATCCCAGTACTAGTCTTGCTGTTGGCCAGTGGTGTGACAGCAGGAAGGCAAGGAAATTGTATGGTTTCCCCAGATCAACTCCCAGACTCATTATATAATTGTAGCAGGAAGGTCTAAGGGTAGCTGGCCAACATCCCAGCTCGTGGAGAGGCAGGATATTTTGTAGGGCGGATTTAGGGGCAGGGCTTTGTCAATATACCTCCCTGCTTCAAATTGTATCATCCCAAAACTGCCTGAAGTCAGGTGGTTTAATATAATAAAATCTTGTCTATAGGCTGCTTCTAGAGAACAATCCCAATATTATGGTTAGTTACACATTCACATATCTTTGTGATGTCTTCAGACCTACTCCCAGCCTCCTTTGAGATTCATAGCCTCTGAATGTACCAATCATCTACCAAGTTGATGTTTGGCCCCCAAATCTGGCTGTGTCGGTGTATGACCACTGCTGGGTGGGCAGAGAGCACCATACTTGCAGCCTGACCAAGCAATGGTACAAGACCAGCAATTGTAGGATAATAGCAGCAGCTATTATATTTACCATTACTATCACTGTAATACATTTCAACAGCATCAGACTGATCTTTTTAATATCAGGATACTCATAACCCCTCATTTAAACACCTTGCTGGTAAATTTTAAGAAAATTCCTGAATGGTTTTGAATGTTTCATTTTGTTGCAAATGTGCAGAGGTGCACAGGAAGAATGTTACCTATAGTGTTATCCTGATAATGAATTATTTAGTGCATTTATGACGACCTTTGTACCATTTTCTATTGCAGGAAAAACCATTAACAAAATCCTTGCAAAGGGGCGAAGACCCACAGTTTGATCAGGTAAGCAAAACAGAATAATTAATAAATGCTTGACCCATTTGTTCTAATATGGAAGGCTTTTATTTAAGAAATAATCAATAGGTGAAAACTCCTCAAAAAGCTACAAAAAAACCAATACAGGTTTTGCAACACAATTTAAGAGAGAACCATTATAGTAACATATCTATACTCTGCAGCTAATTAACAGCTACGGGACGTGGGAATAACAACTTACATTTATATTGTGCCCTGGGCATGGAGAAATGAATCAAGGCGGTTCACAGAAGTGTAATTATCTAAATGGATGCCGAACCACGTGGGCTATTGAGAAAGGTGACTAAAAACTTAACCCAAGAGCTGGGAGGAGGAGAAGAAGGTAGAAGCAGAGAGACTCAGAAAGGAAATTCCAGAACATAGAGCATCGATGACTGACGGCAATTTTCAGCGATGGGTGAAGGGAATGGGAGATGAAGAAGAGCCCAAAGTTAGAGGAACAGAATTTTGGAGAGTTGTAGGGTTGAAGGAGCTTATAAAGATAGGAAGGGTCCAGACCATGAAGTGATTTAAACAAGAGGATGATCATTTTACATTCAGAGCAGTGAGGAAACAGGTTCCAATGTAGACAAGCAAGCAAAGGTGTGTTGGGTGAACAGGACTTGTTACAGAATGTGATATGTGCTGATTTGATGGAGGGTTGGAGGTGACCATGAGATAATTGGGATATTCGAGCAAAACTATGGATTTCAGCACTAGGGATTCAACAGGAAATAGGATGTAACAAGGATGGACGTGGGGGATGTTAGGGAGGTAAAAGTAAACAACCTTTGTGATGGAGAGGAAATGGAGTATGAATTTCAACCTAGGGTCAGTAAGGATGCAAAGTTATAAAGTATGTGTCAGGGTCTGCAACCAATGGCTTTGCCTTTCCCAATGTTTAACTGAAGGAAATTGCAGAGTAACCAAAACTGAACATTGGAAAAGCAGTATGAGAACAAAGAGGTAGTGAAGAGGCCAGGGTAGAGCTGATGTGGAACCTGTCTTTGGATTAAGCTGTCAAGGACAGCATATAGATAAGGGGTTCAAGGCTACATACAGGCTATAGACCAATCCACAAGTGCGGTGATAAGACAAGAAACCCAAAATAACTTAAGAAAAAGGAGCCTCTCAAGCTTGCTCTGTCATGACTGATCTACGTTAACTCCACTTTGTTAGTTACCCCCATATCCACTGACACCTTTAATGCCCAAAAATCCACCAACCTTTGACTTAAACACATTTATCGCCTGAGCATCCATAGGCCTCTGAGGTAGAAAATTCCAAAGATTCACAACCTTCTTAGTTCATTTCAGTTTTAAATGGCTGATCCCTTATTCTGAAACCATGCCCTAGTTCTAGACAGGAAATACAGACTCTCAGCATCCATCCTGTCAAGCCCTTGAAGAATTACATATATTTCAATGAGGTCACCTCTCATTCTTTGAAATGCCAGAGAACATAGGCCTATTCTACTCAATCCCCCCTCATAGGACAACCCTCTTTTCCTAGGAGTCAATCTGGTGAACCTTTGTTCCACTCTCTCTGAGGTAAGTAATCAGGTGTGGTCTCACCAAAGCCTTTTATAACTGTAGCAAGATTTCCTTACTTTTATACTCCAGCCCCTTGCAATACGAACATGCAAATTAGGAGCAGGAGTAGGCCATTCGGCCCTCAAGTTTGCTCCACCATTCAATAAGTTGAGTGAATAAAAGCTAACATACTATTTGCCTTCCTAATTCTTTGCTGTACTTGCATGATAACTTCCTATGGTGCAATGAGAGACATGTTCTGGCTACAATCAAGTAAGTAAAGTAGAAACAAGTGAGGGCAGTCTCACTGAACTGGATGATGGAGGAGATACAATGGTAGATGTTAGTGTGGAGATGTCAGAGAAATTGAGGAGGATGAGAACCGATAATGTACCACATCACAGTTACATAGGATGTAATTTATTACTTTTAATGGGGCCATTAGTGCTGTGGTGGAGATGGAAATATGAAGAGATTCAAACATTGAGTTGCAGGTTGGATTGGCAGAGATTCAGGAGGTGACAGCAAGTTAAAGAACTTTGAAGAGAGCTTGGAGATGGCATAGTAATTTTCAAGGATGGAAGGAATTTTTGAGGGGCAGGGTGATGTCAAGGACCTTGAAAGGGAGGAGGCAGCACCTGTAAAAAGGGTAAGCTTGGTGGGTAAGAGAAAGGCAGATGATAGTGCAGAGGCAGCTGAATGGATGGCCTCAGTCACTGGTCTAAGCTGAATGGTCCCAAGATCATGTAGAAACCCAAAAGTTTCCTTGCAGGCCAAGCACAAGCTGGTCCCTTTAAGTTACTGCACGAAAAAAAGGTCCTATACACTTAAATGAATAGGCCGCACACAATAAGAAAAAATAGAGTTGGCATTGGTCTCAATCTTTGTGACTAAGAAGGTAATTTGTTATTTAAGAATGGAGATGCAATGGAGAGGATTTAAGGAGATGATTGTTAGTAGAGGAAAGAAATCAGGGATCATTTTTGCTCTTCAAAATGCTCCTGAAGTAATGAGTGGTTTTGATAGAACTGAGGGAGGCACAGTAGTACTTGATATGGGATATACGGCACAGAAACAGGCTATACAACCCAATCTATCCATGGCCATGTAAATGCTCTGCTTGATCTCCTCCCACCTTTCCTTATCTAAATCTATCATTGTAATATTCTATTCCCTTCTTTCTCTTATGCTTATCCAGCTTCTCCTTAAATGCATCTCCTCTTCATTTCAACCATTGCCTGTGTTAGGGAGTTCGACATTCTCACCACTCATTGGCTGAAGAAGTTTTTTTCTGAATTCCTTTGGATTTCTTGGTGACTGTCTTATATTGATGGCCTTTATTTATGCCTTCCCACATTCTCTTTTCATCCACTCTGTCGAAAGCTTTCATAATTTTAAAGACCTCTTTTAGGTCTGTCAGTATTTTTTCAAGAGAAGAGAGTCCCAGCCTATCAGTCCTTTCCTGATATGTATACGGATTTGTGGTCTCATCCTCGTAAACCATCTCTGCATCCTTTCCAGTGCCTCTATATCCTTTTTATAATATGACAACCAGAACCGCATGTGGTCTGTAAGTGTGGTCTAACCAAGATTTGATACAGGTTTAGGATCATTTCTCTACTTTTCAATTCCATCCCTGTAGGAATACAATCTAGCATTTGGTTTGCTTTTTTTATGGTCTTACTAATCTGTGGCACAACTTTTTGTGATTAGTGTCTTCGTACTCCGAGATCCCCTTGTTCCTTTATGCAACCTAGACTTGAAATTCCAAGTAATAAGTGATTTCCCTATTCTTCCCACCAAGATATACTATCCCATATGTAACTGTGTTGATTTTCATTTGCCAATTATTTGCCCATTCTGTGAGTTTGTTAATGGCCTCCTGTGATTGGTTGCAGTCAGGGCTAATGCAACCACTAGACAAACTAAGTGCTTGCCTAGAACGGCAAAATTTGGGCAGCCGGGGTGCAAAAAACTGAATGAACTATTCATGAAACTCAGGGATGAGAAATTTCTGCCAAATTGCAGATTTCCAACATTCAGGTTTCAGAAATCCACCATTGGCATCATTATTTCCGATCTTCAGACCTGAAAGATCAGCTTTTTAAAAAATTGCAACTGACAGTTGCTGCAAGTGGGAACTGCAGCTTCTGACCTTGGGGCAGCTTCACGATTTTCTGGTGGGCTTAAAAAAAATTGGAACAGTCTGTTTTGCCCGCTATCAGCAACTGAGAGTTTTTTTAAAATAAATCTTTAACTGTCAGTGATAGTTGCTGAGAGCAGGAATTGACTGCAGAGATTGGAAGAGCAGCAAGCATGGGAGAGACAAAGCTACTCCTCCAAATACAGATTCTATCTCTCCCATGCTAACTGCTCCAATTCTTCCAATCACAGGTTCCCCCTCTCCCGATATTGCTGCTCCTCCAGAGACAGAATCAATGATTGGAGGAGCAGCAAGGGTGGGAGGGAGGGAACCTGTCTTTTGGAAGTTGATGAGCAGTTATTCTGGCTGGTCCCATGCAGGAGACTTTCGGCTGCACCGTCACTCATCACTTTGACCAGATGCTTAATGTAAAGAAAAATATAATTTTTTTCAATATTACTGTGGGATACTGTGAAGCAGGGTTGTGTGTATGTTTGTGTGTGTATGTGACTACTTTAATTAAACTGAAGTCAGTCAAGCTGGAAGGTTTAAATTATCAAACGGTTAGGTGTATAAGCAGACATTTTGAAGTAGGGATGAACAAGCTAAGATGGGTTACAAGTAGAAACAGCATGAATAGGAATTTGCATTCGGAGATAAATGAGTTAAACTTTTAGCTGTTCAATTTCAAAGAGAAATAAAAGGAAATTTTACAACTGGCAAAAATCATAAGTGAGTAAAGCAAAGTTATTAGTTTATTTTTTTCCTTAAGTTCATTTTTTCCATAAGTTTATTTTTCCTGAAAGTAATAGCCATAAAGATAACATGAAAGATTTTATATTCTGGGAAAGGTAACTTCCAAAGGAAGTTAAGAACAATGGGTTTAAGGATGAAAGAGAAAAAAACACAGTTAAGGAAAGATTGAAAGCTATATGGGGCTGTGGCCATGTGATCTTGAAGAGTGTGCTATGCAAGGACAGACTGGTGAAGTAAGCAGCCTCTAGACATCCCAGGGAAGTGTTTGTTCCAGAAAGCAAGGTTTTGTTACAAGCCTTGGATTTCAGTTGTAGAGGGAGAGAGAATTCCCCATGAAATACCTCCCCTAGAACAACAATTGGTGCCTTGCAGTAATATTACTGGATTTTTTATACATTAAGAATCTACAGTGAGTGTTGCCTGGAAAAGGGTGTTTATTTGTGAGTCTAGCCAAGTAGAAATCTTTTGGGAACCGTTGTAAGACTAAATTTAACTGTGTAGCTGTAATCTTGTGTGTTTAAGTTTTCTTTTGTAACTAAATGTTTTAATTTAATATTTAAAATCTTCAAAAGTGGTACTGGAATCTTTATTTCTGGCTTCAGTCCACATACCTTCTCATATTGAATACGAATTACAAATCATTGTGATAGTTTGACCAAATTTCCATCTGGTATTTGGTCAGCCCAGCAATTACCACCTGCCATATCATAACATCATCGACCAGTCCAACCTGTTTGACATCCTCCACAATGCTGAAGGCAAGAAGCTGAATAAGAAAAAAGAGGAGGCAAAAGGTGGGCTGAAACCAAGAGCAGGGTGGGAGTGGGAGTATGTACCAGCCTGGGGTGGAGTAGGAGTCTGTACTGGGTTGGGCTGGGGTGGAATGGGAATATGTACTGGACTGGGGTGTGTGGGAGTCTGTGCTGGGCCAGCTATTGCTCTGGTTGCATCAGGGTCTCTCTGAGAGTGGGAACACAATGTGGGATTGTCATGGCAACACCCTGGGACCCATCTCTCAGTTTAAGAGGATCCTGTGCATGGTCTTTTGAACACAGGACTATGATGGGCCTAGTGATATTTAAAATTGTAAGGGAGGGTTGAAATACTGTTGGGGAATATGGCTACCCTCATTCCCACAATGTTACATTGAACTGAAACTTGAATGTGTTGATTCTTGGCTGTAGCATTGATTCTAGGCTGTAGTATAGTTCCACTGGATCAGTCAAGATCAGTCAGTTCAGCAGAGATAAGCAAGTGAACTTGGGAACTTCCTGACTTATGAGACTAGTGAATAGGTCGTTAGGCCTTTGGGATCTTGACTGCTACCTTTAAGTAAATAAGCCTGTGGTGGTGGTGAATGGGGAGACAATGATAAATAAGAAGAAAATGATCAAAATGCAGAAATTCATTTGGTCTGTTACTAGCTTACATAAATTGCTTCTTATGCCTGTCTGATTTCTGTTTCATTGCATCAAATAGTTGAAATTTGAGATGAATCCGATCTTAGTTTATTATTGGAAATTGTATTTAGAATCCAAATTTGAGAGAAAATACCAAGGAACTAAGGAACAATAGTATCCTGAACTCCTCATGTTAACTGCTTTGAACCACTAGGACTGACTCACCTTGTCTTCATAGGTGATGAACAGAGACTTTTCAGATGACAACCTTAGCTTATGGGTGGTGACACCTTGCCCCTTTACTTAAGCTTCCCTGCCTGTGATGTACATAAACTAGCAAGATCATGCTCTGTTGTTAGAATGGACTTCGTCCTGTGTTACATGTACTAACTGGATGAAAAGCTGACATGTTGAAATGCTGAGGATACTTTGCTAAATTTATACAAATGCACTGGTCCATAGTCTTAACCAAAATAGAAGTTAAACAAAGGCAATGCTAATGTTTCTACCCACTTGAAGTCTAATAATTTCATCCATTTAAAGTGTAGAAGCATTTGCATTTCATTACAGATCATAACGAGTGCTATAATTTCACAATGCAGTTACTTGCCAGTAATTTTCAGATCTTTTTGTCTTTGGCCACTCTCATTCCTGGAAACTGTATAAGAAAAGGCATCAGCAGTGGGAATGAAAGCTTTAGGTCTACTGATATGATGTGAGAACTGGATACTAGAAAATAATGGTAGGATTGGGCAGAGTCAACGTGGATTTATGAAAGGGAAGAGTTTTTTGAGGATGTAACTACCAGAATAGATAAGGGAGACCAGTAAATGTGGTGTATTTAGATTTTCAGAAGGTTCTCAATAAGGTCCCACACAGGAGGTTAGTAAGCAAAGTTAGAGCACATGGAATTGGGGCTAATATACTGGCATGGATTAAGAAGCAGAGAGTAGAAGTCAGGTCATTGTCAGGTTGGCAGGCTGAGCCTAGTGGGGTAAAACAAGGAGCACTCTTTGGGCCCCAGCTATTCACAATCCGTATCAATGATTTGGATGTGGGGACCAAATGTAATACTTCCAAGTTTGCTGATGTCACAAAACTAGGTGGGAATGTGAGTTTTGAGGAGGATGCAAAGAAGTTTCAAGGGGATTTAGACTGGCTAAGTGAGTAGGCAAGAACATGGCAGATGGAAAAATGTGAAGTTATCCAATTCAGTAGGAAAAACAGAAATGCAGAGTTTCTTAAATGGTGAGAGATTCTGAAGTGTTGATGTCCAAAGGGAACTGGGTGTCCTTGCTCATGAGTCACTGAAAGCTAACATGCAGGTACAGCACGCAATTAGGAAGGTAAATAGTATGTTAGCCTTTATTGCGAGAGGATTTGAATACAGGAGTAAAGATGCTTTGCTGCAATCGTATAGAGCCTTTAGTGAGACTGCACCTGGAATATTGTGTGCAGTTTTGGTCTTTTTACCTAAGGAAGGATATACTTATCAGAGAGGGAGTACAACATAGGTTCACCAGACTGATCCCTGGGAAGGCAAGATTGTCCTTTAGGAGAGATTGAGGAGACAGCCTGTATTTTCTGAAGTTTATTAGAATGAGAGGTGATCTCATTGAAGCATACAGAATTCTTAGTGCTTGACAAGGTAGATGCAGGAAGGATGTTTCCCTTGGCTGGGGGGTGTCTAGAACCAGGGTAAACAGTCTCAGAAAAGGGGTAGGCCATTTAGGACTGAGATGAGGAGGACTTTCTTCACTTAGAGGGCAGTGAATCTTCGGAATTCTGTACCCCAGAGGACTGTGGAGGCTTAGTAATTGATTATATTCAAGACAGAGATCCATAGATTTGTAGATATCAAGGGATATGGGGATTGTGCAGGAAAATGGCATTGAGGTAGAAGAGCCATCATCAGCTAGTTGAATGGTGGAGCAGGCCTGAGGGGCTAAATGGCCTACTTCTTCTGTTTCCTATGTTCCTATGATATATATCCACATATACTGACATACATATAGAGTTCCATGTACTTACATTGCAGTCTTTCCCAAAATTTCATATTATATTCCTTATTCTGTTTATTCGAGGTTTACAAAATTGTACATCTACATGACTATTCCAAAACTGTGAACCAGTAAATAATCTCAAAGAACGTAACTTAATCTAGCCTATTCTATTGTAATAATTATTGATTGTGTAAATTGCACATAAAATTGTCTAATAACTGTTGCAGTATTACATCATGTGAGTCACATTACACATTATAATGTGCATTTCTTCTGGTACATATTCTGTGAAAATTGTATAATTAATATTCTCCTTTTTCATGTAAAATAAATCTATAGTTATAAATGCAGAATCTTTATTCATGCTAATGCACAATATTAATTTCCAAAAGTTAATTGGGAGTGGGGAAGGCGGCACGGCTGAAGGTCTGCCTGGGCTGCCTAATACTCTTGCGCGGCCCTGGTTGCAGTCCTCCTCAGTATTAGCTATCCTCCCTAGAATTTTGTCACATCCGCACATTTAAAACCGTGGCCGGGATTTTATGGCCCTTACTGCTCGGCGGGATATTATGGTCCCACCGAACTGAATGGAGATATAAATGGCTCCCCGCATCCACCGGAGGGGAGTCATGCCGTGGTGGGGTCATAAAATCCTGGCCCATGTTTATCATTCCAGAGTTCAAATCGTTAATGTAAATTGTGAACAGCAGTGTTCCCACCACTTGTCCATATAGGATATCACTTCCCACCTACTGCTGCCCTGAATAACTACACTTTACGCCCACTCTCTGCTATGTCTTAAAGCCAACCAGCCACTTGTCCCCCAACTCCACACTCTCTTATTTATTAGTCCATTATAGGACACCTTATTGAAGGCCTTTTGAAAATCCAGATAAATCAAATCTATTGCATTCTCTGTTGCTTCCTCAAAAAATTCAACAAGGTTGGTCAAGCAAAATTTCCTTTTTGAAATTCATGTCAACTATTCATTTATTATATTTTTCATTTCTAGATTTTCTTCTAACCTTTCCTTTAGTCAGGATTCCAGTATTTTCCTACCACTAATGTTAAGCTGATGAGTATAATTCCTTGGACATGTTCTGTTCACCTTCTTAAATATGGGAATTAAATTAGCTAACTGCCAGTCCTGCGGCACTACACCATTTTCTAATGAAGTATTAAATATGTGTAGTAATAGCGCTCCTATCTCTTCCCTAGAATCTTTTAAAATATGTAGATGCGGTCCATCCGGACCAGGGTTTTTACCCGCTTTGAATTTAAGTTATTCAGTATGCAAAAAAGGACAAACCTAATCCAGCCATTTATTGCCCCATCTGTCTACAATTGATCATCAGCAAAATGATGCTTATATCTAACCTGCACTTCTTAAAGGTAAAGTACCTTTTAGGTGTAGCAGGTGTTGGTAGTTCTGCAGGAAGTGACTCTGACCTCGGAAACATTGAAAAATGGCAGCACATGGGAGAGAGCAGGCTTCAAATTTTCAGACACTGCATTAGAGGCCTTGGAAGTGACGTGCCTTATATCCACAAAGGGCCAGTTGGCTCCCCAGACACATGCTGAGAAGGGAATGGGAGCTGATAGATATGGAAGTCATAGCCAGGAGTCAAGGCACAAGCACCAGGATGTAGTAGCACAAGAAGTTCAAAGACTTCACACGACTGGTCTAGATCACTGAATGCATCTTCAAGTACAATATCTTATCAATTGCACCACTAGCCTCTGATACTGCTTAATTCACCACACCTCTATTTGCCTACCAAAAATCTCTATCAATCAGCACCCAGAACTGACATTCACATAATCCATCGCATGCTCATACAGTCAGCACTGCTTCAAGCCTCAGATCTAAATCTCACAGACTGCCAGCTATTCAACCATGACCTCCACATGTCCTAAACAAATTGTATGCCACACTCCCCCTCTTACAGGACAAAGGGAAGCACAACCAGATATAGCAGAAGCTAATCTGAGAGCTAGAGGTATTCCTGCATGTCCTGACCCCATGGCGGTCGCAATATTGGCCATTATGGGTTACCCATTGTTGCAGCTGTGGTCAGTGATGGGCTGAAGCCATCGAAGATTAAGCTATCTTCATATTTAATCCTCCTCTCATAACCCACCTCCACCTCTTTTTTTATTCTTTCATGGGATGTGGGTATTGCTAGCTGGCTAGTTTTTGTTGCCCATCCCTAATTGCCACATTATCTTCTGATGTATGAACTGCAGATGGTGTAAGTATACGCCTCTTACTCCACTCCTCCCCACCTTCCCTACACCAACTCTTGTTCCTTTCTTGCGAACATATGAATTAGGAGCAGGAGTAGACCCCTCAAGTCTGCTCCACCATTCAATAAGATCGTGGCTGATCTGATTGTGGCCTCAACTCCACTTCCTACCCTCTATACCCTTTGATTCCCTTGTCAATCAAGAATCTAACTCAGCCTTAAAAAATGTCTCCAGCAATCCCAGGGAAGGAGAGTTCCACAGACTTACAACCCTCTGAGAGAAAAAAATTCTCCTCACCTCCATCTTAATGAGAGACCCCTTTTTTTTAAACTGTATCCCCTAGTTTTAGTCTCTCCCACAAGGGGAAACATCCTTTCAGTATCCACCCTGTCAGGTCTGCTCAGGATTCTTCTTTCAGATGGAGGTTGTTATGACCCTAGACCAGACCCCCGGGTTTTTGGTAAGATCCAATTAGGGACCAATAACGTTTTATTTAAAGCAGACAAAGTTTGAGATTCTGGACACTTGCTCAGTGAATAAAGCCACAAGATTCCACAGGCTTTGAACAAACAAAAATAAACTTTACTACACAAGGTCAGAAAAATAAAACAATTTACAATATCTATCTTATACTAACCCTGAATGTTAGTATAAAGGTACATGTGAATTAACAAGCAAACTGTGGCAGAACACACCACACTGCATACTAAATGGAAAATGAGACCAAGACAGAGTCCATGGATTTCTCAACACCCGCCCAGACATCAATAAACAATATGGGTGGAACTTTGCAGACCCATTGAAGTCAATGGACTTCTGAATGGCTCGCCATTCATGTGGGGCCATAAAATTCCACCCTATAACTCAATCAATTGTGTGAAACTCCGTCTCTCTTACAGGGATTCCTGTCTTCACATTCAAAGATCTCACCTTAGAATTCTCTTCAAATGTCATTCCAACTTGGATGGCCCACGTCACAGGGTTTCAATCTCATCTCCTGAGATTCTGTTCCCTTGGATTCCCAAATCTGCACTCATGCACCAACTCACAAGCACAACTTCAGCTCTTTGGCTCCACTGGGCAGAACACTACTTCTCCTAAAGGGTACGTTTGTCCCAATGGCCTGCAGCCCAGAGTGACCAACCTTCTGCTGCTTTCTTAGATCTTCAGGGTCTTTTCCTGAGTCTTCACCATGTGAGCCTGACAGCCAGAGGCCGTTCTCTGAATGGAGCCTCTTCCTTTGATCCTCTTTTTTTCTTTAACTAGGACCTGCCTCTGTCCTCAGTGTCTGCCCCCTGCTTGGGATTCATCTTTTGAGATCCCTCCCTGTCCACTGCCTCGGACTCTTCTCTTCAATGTCGCTCCACTCCCAGTCACATGATCTGGATTTTTGCACAGTTTTCCCTTTCTGTGCAGACATGCTGGGCCCATCCTTGGCCCAAAGAACTTAAAATTCTGAATTGTGCATGTGTAGCCTGCTCCTGGTCCATGCATGCACAAAAACTCTGAGACCTATTGCGGCTTGGAGTTCCCAATCTTTGCTTTGGACTTTAAGGTAAATCTGATTTCGTAAGGTTTCATGAGAAACAACACGTTGACAGTGATGATGAGAAAACACCATTAACACCAGCTCAGATACTGACTGGCTTGTAATTTAGAGGATAACATTGAGTGGATCTACATGTGGTGAGACACCAGGCATCCATGCCAAGATATTGCAGTCTGAAGCTGGCCTGCTTAGGGCCAGTGCTGTTTGAGATCATCCTGCAAGGGCATCTGTAGTCTTCACCATTAAAAGATGCCAGCCATGCTGCACCCACTGGGGTAGCATTGCAAAGGAGTGCTAAGATAGGCAAAGCTACATGAAAGATAGATCCTAAGGGAATGTGCAAGGATATGCAACAGGCTATAGTTTGATAAATTTGGCTTAGATGAGATGTGCTTTATTTTTGTATTATGTTCAAAAGGACATTGCGATGGTCAGTAACAGAAGGAAGGTATAGTGTGGAATTAAGGTGGAATCACCCTAGTACATGCTCTGAATTAAACAAGTAATTGATACCATATTTGCTGGGTCAAACAGTTTCACCAGTTACCCTGTGGACCACTGCAAACAACTGGATAGAGCACCACACAAGTTGCCAGTTTAATGGACCAGATGGTCCTTTCCTGCACGTTGTTTACTCCGAGTTGAAACGACTTTTGGAGAGAATTCTAAGGTGAGATCTTTGAAGGATGAAGACGAGAATCCCTGTGAGAGAGACAGAGTTTCACAAGAATCATAGGACGGAATTTTACTGTCCCATAAAATGCGGCAAGCCATTCAAAAGCCCATTGCTTCTGTATGTATTGACATTCTTTACTGTATACGTGTTGCCCTGTAGTTTTTCAAGGATGTGGATGACACTAGCAAGGCCACATTTATTGCTCATTCCTGGTTTCCCATTGAAAATAGTTGGTGCCTTTCAATTGATGTTGGTGTTCCTTATCTTTTTATTCTGATTTGTCACTGTTTACTAACTGGATGGCTAAATTTGAAGCAATCAATTGCCAGAAAGTCACACATACACTTGAAGCTGACAAATGTTACACTAGACGTAATGGACAAAATTTTATATAACACTTCCAAATCACCTGTGCTGTTATCTCAAGATAAATCAGAGGTTACGCTGTTGAAGAGGGATATCTGGGCAAATGATAGATGCACACTCCAGTGAAAGTATTTGGAAAAAAACATTTATAACAGATTCTTAGAGACAATGAGGTGCTTTTGATTAGTTCCATTAAGTTGTATTTTCCTTACGCACTACAGGTAACATTTCTGAGTCCCAACAAAATCAGAGTTCACTTGCCAACCAATCAGCACTCTCTCCCTATACAGTATAAATTGTTGTTTTCCCTTATATTGATATTCTTGCCAAGTGTCCTGATGCGTGCAACACAAAAGCCTCAACATGTCTCTTTTTTCAGCGGTATATGGTTTCTTGATTCAAAGCCAAAGAGAGGGGTAATGGATCAAGTGTAAATGGCTGTACAGTCGTCCAATTGCAAAGTAAAGGCATTAAGGAAGAAACGAGAAACACTGAACCAACTGAAGAAACATACCAAATAGATGAGGGCAGCAGTTATGATCTAAAATTGTTGAACTGATTGTTGAGTCCAGAAGTCTATAGATTGCCAAATCGAAAGATGAGGTCCTGTTCCTTGAGCTTGAGCAGGCCAAAGGCAGAAAAATCAGAGTGGGAGCAAGACAGAGAATTGAAATGAAAAGTGACAGGAAGCTCATGGTCATGTTTGCAGACTGACCAGAGGTGTTCTGCAAAGTGGTCATGCAGACTGAGTTTGATCTCTCCCATGTTACTTTACTGTCATGCAGGTTGGGAAAGGCAGAACATTGGCATTTTATAGCATTATATCAATAAAATTAAAATTGCACGGTATAATATTGCTGCTATTACCCTGTAATTTACTGTGAATAACATAACAGCAGCTGTATCAGTTTGCTATACCTTAATTTGGTACCATCAGAAAACGTTGATATTAGTCCTTCTATGCCATTTCTAAATCATTTATGTATGTGTATAACAATAATAAATAGAGGAATCTTGGAGAGAACTTAGAGTGCATGTCCACAGAAGGTGGTAGGACAAGTAAATAAGCATATGGAATATGCTTTCTTTTATTGGACAAGGTATAGAATAAAAAAGCAGGGATGTAATGATGGAACCGTATAAAATGCTGATCAGGCCACAGCTAGAATTTTTTGTACAGTTCTGGTCGCCATATTACAGGAAGGGCATAATTGCTCTGGAAAGAGGACAGAGGAGATTTACAAGAATGTTGCCAGGACTTGAAAATTTCAGCAATGCGGAAAGATTGGCTAGGCTAGGACTATTTTCCTAGGAACTGAGGAGGCTGATGGTGACCTGATTGAGGTGTAGTAGATTATGAGAGGCCTAGATAAAGTAGACAGGGATGTCCAGTTTCCCCTAGCGGTGAGGTCAATTTCCAGGGGGCATAGATTTAAGGTGATAAGTAGAAGTATTAGAGGGGACATGAGGAAAAACTTCTTCACCCAGAGGGTGGTGGATGTTTGGAATTCGCTGCCTAGTTTGGTGGTGGGGGTAGAAACCCTCAACTCATTTAAAAGATACCTGGATTCGCATCTAAAATGCTGTAACATGCAAGGCAATGGACCGGGTGCTGGAAGGTGAGATTAAAATAGGTAGCTAGTTTTTTTCTTTTTCAGCCAGTGCACAATTGGCTGAATGGCCTTTTTCTGTGCTCTAATCTTTCTGTGGCTCTATGGAATGGCAGGGCTGCTCTGACCTCTAGGAAGTGCTGAGCGCTCCCTGTGTGGGCAGAGGAGGGTGGGTTGCCTGAGTTAGGGTTGCATGTGCACGAAAGAGCGCAGAAAACTCTGTGCCTCAGGGAGATTACTTTCACTTATAAAACATTGATTAAAGGTAAGAAAAAATTTAAGGACATGTCCCCTCAAGTGAAACTGTCACATGAACTGGAACATGTCCATTAATTTTATTAAAAACTTCTAAAACACTTTAAAAACGTCCATGAAACCTCATCCACCTGTGAATGCGGTTCCATGAAAAATGCGAAGGCCGCCTGGGCTCTTCGCCAGCCCGCCAACCTAAAGGTTAGATGGGCAGTTCAGCTAATTTTTACTGGCTTTTTAAATGGCCTTAATAGGCCTTTGATAGTTCGGCGGGCGCACAGCCGACTCAGCTGCACGCCTGCCAAACTGAAAATCTAAACGATGTGTGGTGACGTCAGGACGCACGCCCAATGTCACCACATGTCATCTTATGCCTTGGCGAGTGCCCCCCCCCCTACCGCTAACCGAGCCAAAGATTCTGCTTTTAGAGTGCACGCCTCTGTGGGAACTCCAAGAGGCTTCGCATTGAATCACAATTCTGCGATTCTGTGAACAAGAGAGGTCCGATTCGTGATCCTAATCGCTTACTATTTGACAATCTGAGAAATTCCCTTTATCAAGGCTGCCATTTTTATTTTTAAATACTATCGACCTAAATTTTTGCAACAAATCTCTTACATGACACTTTGTCAAATATTTTCTTGAAATTCCATATCATAGAATTCTAGAATGGTTACAGCACAGGAGGTCCGGCCGGCTCTGCAGGTACAACTCACCTGGTCCCATTCCCATGTCTTTTCCCTGTAAATTTTTTTTCTTTTTACATAATGACAATTCTCTTTTGAAAGTCACAAGTGAATCTGCCTCCACCACACTCTCAGGCAATGCATTCCAGATCCTAACCATTTGCTCTGTAAAAATGTTTTTCCTTGTGCCGCAGTTGCTTCTTTTGTCAACACCTTGTCACTTTGAATCAGTGTGCTCTGGTTCTCAATCCTATTCCCAGCAGTTACCTACTATGTCCAGACCCCGAATGATTTTGAACATCTCTGTTAAACCTCCTCTCAGCCTTCACTTCTCCAAGGAGAACAGCCCCAGCTTCTCCAATCTATCCACATTATGGAGTTCCTCATCCCTGGAACCATTCTTGTGAATCATTTCTGCGTCCTCTTGAATGCCTTGATATCCTGCTCCTTTATATTCATCAGATCTTTCGGCACTCTTTTAACCTCTGATGTGCTCCCGCTCCTTAACGTCCAGCTTCAAATTCTTGACAGCTTTTTGGACAAATTTTTTTTGGATGGCAGGGTTTCCTGCCCCACCACCCAAATAGTCAACAGGGAATGCAGTCTTGAATCGGCCATTACTGAAACACCCAGGAGTGAAACCAACAAAAAAGAAGATAACAAAAACAAACTTGCTCCAAAACTTTTAGCTCAAAAAAAAGTTTGGCCACATTTTTTTGGACTTGAGCTCTTGTTGTTGCTGCTTTGTCTCCTGCTAATGCCGGCTGCCCCAAAGCTATTTAACACTCCACGGATATTAACTGGTCTGTCGCCACTGGGGAGGAAGTCCAAATGGCTGGCAGCTTTGTAGTCTCAGCAGTGCCAGCATCAAATGATGGTCACTGATGAGAATAGAGGCAGTCCCTGAAGAGTGGAGCTAATGGAATCTGGACTTCAGGTAAGTCCAGTGTGTCCACAGTGGGGGTGATAGGCTAGGTTTGAAAGGCTAGTGGGCGGAAGAGTTAAATGGGATTTAGACATTTTGGGAGTGGTGCCTCCGATGGGCACAGGGGACCCCCAAACTAGGTCCCCCTCCCTTGCCTGACACCAGCCCACACAGTAAAAGCTGCTGGGCTACCACAGGCATGGGCCTTTCCCTGCCACAGGTAAAATAAAAGCGGGGTTGAGAAGAGGCACTTAAGAGACCAATAATTGGCTACTTAAGGGCCCCAACAAGCCCAAGAATTGGTGGACTGCCCGACACCTCCACTGCACACCCCACCCTTCCCCATAAAATGGAAGACAATTTGGGGTGGGTGGGTAGGTGCTGTATTTTACAAGCCACCCACCTTCAAAGCCTCCGGAAATGGCTGTAAATTTCCGTCCTTGGAATCATTGCTGTGCTCCCACTCCTTTTATATCCAGCTTCCGATCTCTTGGCGCAACTTTATATATGACAACTATTGTCTTCTTTTTTATGTTTTGTAATTACTTTGAACAATTTGATCATATTAGGGAAGCTCATTGTCCCCTTTACAATCTGTGTTAACTATCCCTGATCAGTGCAAACCTTTCAAAATGATACCCTTCGTTATAGATTACAGAATATTTTCTGCTGCTAAAGCTGTCTAGTCTATAGGGCAGAATATTGCACTCATCGAGGGGGCACACACCCGACCCAAACAAGTGTAAAATGATGCATGATGACTTCATTACACACTCGCGCAATATTTTGGTCGGCGGGTGTGCATGGGAGTCAGCAGCACACCCACTGACAATTAAGCGACCTGTTAAGGCCCTTAAGGAACTAACTGACTTGAATTTTTCACTGCCCATCCAACTGTTCAGTTGGCAGGTGGGCAGAAAGGCCAAGTGCCCTTTGCATTTTTGGTGAAACCTCATCCACGGGTGGGGTGAGGTTTTGTCCAGTGATTCAATAAAAAAAGCACTTTTGGCACTCATGTTTTACACGTCCCTGCTCATGTGACAGAGTCACATGAAGGGACATGTTTTTGTTACTTTAAAATTTCTTATTTATATTGATAAAAATTTTCAGCTCCCTGAGGCAGCACTGTGCCTCAGGGAGCTTTTATTGCATGCACCCATGTGCATGCAACATCAGCGCTCCTGCCACCCCCACCCCGGCAACGTTGAGTGCTGCAGTGCACGATTCACCCTGGTTGGCCATTAATTGGCCAGGCAGCGTGAAATTGCGGTCAAGGCCCGATCGTCGGTGGCAGTCAGCTCTATGACCACTCCTGGGCCTGCCCGCCGTGCGTGCCCGATGAGGGCAATATTCTGCCCATAATTCCAGAAGTGTAACATTTGCAACCTTCTAGTCATTTATTACAATCCTTGTTTTTTGAAAAATTAGGGTTAGTGATTCTACTATTTTATCACTAAACTCATTGAATATTTGGGAATTCTAGATCATCAGCCTCTAGTGACATAACAATTTGAGTGCACTTGACACCCAACTAGCCTGGTTGTATACCTCTGTTGACCATACAACTACCATTACCAGATCTTGATGGATCACCTTAAGAAATATTGGGCTGAATTTTATTAGATGAGTGGAGACACTGACGTTGTGTAAAAAGCAGTTCCTGGGGCCACACTTGTCGACTGGTCAGCAATTTTACCACAGGCAGCCTCCTAATTGTTCAGCCAGTGGGCTCTCCATGCTGCTGGCCCAATCACAGTGTATGTGGCTCTGAAGCCTCAGCAGCGCCACTGGGAAAGATGGTTGTTGCTGAGGAATGCAGAAGTCCTTGGCAGCTAGGAAGGTAGAAAGAAGAAAAATTGATAAAAGTCATGCAGCCAAGAGTCGGAAGGGAAGCCACTCTGGAGAGGTCTTTGAGGCTGCAGGTGCTGCCTTCCCTTACCGTGACCACTTCTTTGGCCTATGAGGCCTATCTCCCACCCTCCCCTGCCCCCCAGGCTGTCTCTATTTAGCTGGCGGCCTCCCCACGTGGCAGGAAGTCACTCCGCCATCAGTAACATACCAGCGACATGGTAAAATGGCTTTTAATAAGACCTTCACATATCTAAATCGGCTGCCCACCTCCTTGGGGCAGGCAGCTGTCAACATCTGGTCCCGTTGCCAGTAATATGCCCCAATGCCAGGAACACATCAAGGAGCCAATCTGACTGAGCTTTTTGTGATTTTACCAAACCCTGTACCTCACAGCTCACCCTCTCGGGGCCAATAAAATTCAGCTCATTGAATCTCTCTGTAGTCCCCTCCACAGCAAATGTTCATTGTGTTCCAAAATCTTTTCAGAGGCTGAAGACAGCTTGAGGCTGCTCTTCTCAATGACACATTGCCACCTGAGGCCCAATTTCTCACCTCCAATGCTAAGTTATATGGCCTTTATAATCTCAAAATATTAGCCTTATTCATTCCTTCGCTTCTGCCATCATCTTTGCCTCTATTTCCTCCTCCTCCAGCCTTCCATTTGCCTCTTCCCTGAAAGCTTTATGCCCACTGCAACCTTGACTACACTTCTGCCCACCCTGCTTCCATTATGGACTATATTTCATTCTTCCAACTTCTCCATCACTGTGACATCTATTCTGATGCTGTCACCTTCTACACCAGTGCTTCCACTATGCTTAGTTATGAATGGCCTACTCCTCCAATTTCTTATGACCTTATGTTTTCCATTCTTTCCCAAGCAAGGTTTCTCTTCCATCATAGTTAACAGGTTCCTCGACTGTGTTCATTCCATTTCCTATATCTTCGGCCGTTGCCCTTTTCTCTCCCTCACAATAGCATTTCCCTTTTCCTTGCCATCCATCCTACCAGCCTGAGCATCCAACTGATCATCCTCCATCATTTCCACCACCTCCTGGATGATGCCACCTCCAGATGCATCTTCCCCTCCCCTCATGGCATTCCAAAGGAACCGTTTTCTCTGTGACGCCCTGGTCCATCCTCAATCACCCCCAACGCCTCCTCCCCTTCCCAGGCACCTTCCCATGCAAGAGCAGGAGATAGAACACCTGCCCTTTTACCTCTTCCCTTCCAAGCATTCAGGGCCCTAAACACTCCTTCCAGGTGAAACAACTATTTACTTGTACTACTTTCAATTTAATATAATGCATTCACTGCCCATACACAGTCTCCTCTACTTTGAGGTGATCAAACGCAGTTTAGTTAACCACTTTGCGAAACACTTCCGATCAATTCAAAAGCTAGACAGGAAGTAAGCTTCCAGTCTGTCATTTTATTTCTGTGCCTCATTCCCATTCTGACCTCTCTGTGCTCAGTTACCTACCTACATTGTTCCAATGAAACTCATAGTAAGATTGAGGAAAAGCATCTCATCTTTCAGTTAAGAACTTTGCAGCTTTCCAGATTCAACATGGAATGAAACAATTTCAGATCATAACCTTTGCCCCCATTTTTTGGATGCCAGCCGTTAGCGATGATTCTGTTTTCACATTTACATTGCCGCTAGACCCACCTTGGGTTTATTTGTTCCGTTACCACCTCCCTTTTGCCTTGCACCATTATCCCCTTTGTCATTTAATTTCTCCTGTCTCCCATCCTATCAAAGACCTTCCTCAAACCCTTTCCTTGCCTCTGTAGTTTCTTTTGCCAATTCTGGCAAAGCTTGAAGCCATTCTGATTGGCAAACATCAAAAACTATTCAACAGAACCCTCAGTTGTATGTATATTCATGATTTCACATTCAGGTTGAACTTGACTAATATGCAAACGTGCTGTCCTGTTTGAATCTAAACTAAGTTTTAAAACCCATACTCAATGCATCATGAAAACCAACTTTATCAGGCTCTGCAAGATTACCCACTTTCACTTTTACCTACATTCACCTTCTCTCAAATGCTTATCCATATCTCCCTAACCTTTAGGTTCTACTTTTCAAACCTCTACTTACCACCCTCCAAATAGCTTTCTAGATGAAAGTAATCACTCTTTATTTTTAATTGCTCACTCAGAATCACAAAATTTTTACAGTGCAGAAGGAGGTCATTTGGCCCATCGTGTCTGCACCAGCTCTCCAAATGAGCAATTCACCTACTGCCATTCCCCTGCCTTCTCCATGTAACTCTGCATATTCTTCCTTTTTAGATAACAATCTTATTCCCTTTTGAATGCCTCAATTGAACTTGCCTCCACCACACTCTTAGCCAGTGCAATCCAGACCCCAGCCACTTGTGTGAGAAAGTTTTCCTCATGCATCTTTTGCTTCTTTTGTCATTTACTTTAAATATGTGCCCTCTCGTCTCAATCCTTTCACAAGTGAGAATAATTTCTCCCTATCCGCTCTGTCCAGGTGTAGACATTTGAACACCTGCAATCTCTTCTCTGCCTTCTCTTCCCCAAGGAAAACAATCCCAACTTCTCAAATCTATCTTCGTAACTGAAGTTCCTCATCCGTGGAACCATTCTTGGTGTATACTCTGCAAAAGGACTCATGGAAAAGAATAAGAAAATTGTATCCTGTATTGACCATCATCAGCATTGCAGTATTTTGCTTTTTTTTTAATCCTCAGTTGGTATAGGATTTGGCTTTTTTAGCAGAAATGTTACTATGGACAGAATCTTCCGTTCTGAAGTCTAAGTTCGATTGCGGGAGAGGAAGCCGGTCTGATTTCCACTGGAAGGTGGGACAGCTGAACACGCGTGATCATTACTTACACATCTGTGTGGAGCACGGCAAATCTCATGGTGTGGCAGCAGGAAATTGCCATTACCTCATGGGGTCAAGGGTCCGGATACCGTATTTATAAGGCACCCGGACAGCCATTCACTCACTGCAGGCCAGGAGCTGCAGATTACTTGCCCCTGAATGTCACACACAAACAAACCGCGTCCGGCCACAAGGTTCAGCGAAGCCTCCCTAGAGATTCTCCGCCAGGACATCCAGGAAAGGTGGAAGGTGTATTTTTTATTATTATTCATTCATGGGATGTGGGCATCATTGGCTAGGCCAGCATATATTGCCCATCTCTAGTTGTCCTTGTTCAGAGGGCATTTAAGAGTCAACCACCTTGCTGTGGGCTGTGGATCTGGAGTCTCATGTAGGCCAGACCAGGTAAGTACAGCAGATTTCCTTCCCTGAAGGGCATTAGTGAACCAGGTGCGTTTTTACAACAATCAACGGGTTTCATGGTCATCATTAGACTTTTAATTCCAGACTTTTTTTATTGAATTCAAATTCAATCATCTGCCATGGTGGGGTTCAAACCCGGGTCCCCATAGCATTACCCTAGGTTTCTGGATAACTAGTCCGGTGACGATACCACTAGACTATCGCCTCCCCCTTTTCCTCGGAATGGCAGCATGAGGCCCTCCCATCTGACCATGGCAGTCTAGGGTGGCTGTCGAAGCAGAGGTTAATGCCCGTGGTGTCCAGTGTAGAGATGTCTAGCAGTGCAGGAAGAGGATGAATGATCTGCTGCGCTCCGCCAGGGTAACTGCAGCACTTACTCTCACTGCAAACTGACACTCATAGGGCATCAGGCAGTCTAAGTGTGCAGGAATGCCATATGGAAGTTTAGATTGCAGCACTAAATGTGTGCCAGCCACTTCATGCTCTCAAGCTTATATCATTTTTGGGGCTTCTGCTTCTTAGTCACTTACTGGGGAGTTCTCAGTAGCTGCCATACGCATGCATATTCCTGAACTGCTCATGCAACCATTGGGATGACAATTTATCCTTCTGTCCTTCAGCAGGAGAAGAATGCCCACAACAAGTGCAAGTGTTCCTAGACGGAGGTGGCATTCTGAATATTCGAGTCCTCACCCCTTTTGAGGAGCTGGCTGCAGAGATAGCTGGAGAGGAGTAAGTCTGTGCTGAGGGGGCGGTAAGACTCCCCAAGGAAGCCAGTGAGCATGCCTCCAGTTTGCTGTGCCACTGTATGAGAGATTTATTTAATTAAGGAGCCTGCTTAGGTAATCACTAAATCTTTCTATTCTCTATTCCAGCTACCAGCAAGAAAGGGGTGAGACCAGTAGCCCAGACCAGCCACAGCCCCAGCCCTAAACCACCTCTGAGTAGTATGCCTCAAACCTCAGAGGATGCACTGTTCCCATGTATCCTCCACCTATGCAGATACATGCACCTTGTGGGGGAGGTGGGTCCAAGTTATAGAGTAGGCTCGGGGTCACAATTTGGTGAGCACCATCACTGACCCGGGTCCACAGCTGGCAGAGGAAGTGACAACTGAGGTCACTGACACTCGGAAGACTGCTGAAGACCAGGCCCCTGCTGAGCCCCATGCACATGATGAGCCTCTGGACTCAGCCATAAGAGACCTGTTGGAGATGCAGCGACAGGCAGGGGAACATCAGGCAGAGATGCCAGTGGTCATGCCCAGACCGGAAGGAAAGCTGAAGGAGTCCATCCATATTTTGTTATGGGGTCTGGACAGAGTAGATAGGGAGAAACTGTTCCTACTTTTGAAAGGATCGGGAACTAGATGGCACAGATTTAAAATAATTTGCAAAAGAGGCAAAAGCAATGTGAGAAAAAGCTTTTTCACACAGTGTGTGGCTAGGGTCCGGAATGCACTGCCTGAGAGTGTAGAGGAGGCAGGTTCAATAGAGACGTTCAGGAGGGAATTAGATGATTATTTGAAAATAATTTGTATGGTTACAGGAAGAAGGCAGGAGAATGGCACTAAGTGAAATACTCATTTGGAGAGCTGGTGTAGACACGATGGGCC
This sequence comes from Carcharodon carcharias, assembly GCF_017639515.1. NCBI lineage: Eukaryota > Metazoa > Chordata > Chondrichthyes > Lamniformes > Lamnidae > Carcharodon > Carcharodon carcharias. The sequence goes on along the minus strand of NC_054477.1, from coordinate 43,872,107 downwards.
AAATGGCCTCCTTCAGTATTTTAACAAGTCTGTGATTCTATGTTATGGATCCAGTATACAAGCACTTGGCTGCCTCCAGGGAAACGGTGGCAGCCGCTTTGGAGACCAGGTCCTGCTGGATATGAGCTCAGTGGCTCTAGGCATTGGCGCAGTGCCAGCAGTTGACTAGGCGAGGAGGAATGGGGTACCTTGACCTCCCTCCAGGTGCCCCTTCTCCTCGAGGAGTCAGGTGCCATCGAGCACCCACAGCAAGAAAGATCTCCAACCAGGCACCCCACCTCCACACCTTTCCACGATCTTGATGTTATGAGACCTATGAGTTGGGAGCAAACCTGCTGCTGTGTGGGCTTCATCATAGAGAGAAGAAAACAACTGAGCATAATAACAAAAATAAAACACGGATGCTGCAGATCTGAAACAAAAACAAAGTGCTGAAAAAACTCAGCAGGTCTGGCAGCAACTGTGGAGAGAGAAACAGAGTTAACGTTTCGAGTCCAATATGACTCTCCTTCGGAACTGAAGAGAGACTGTGATGGCACTAGGTGAAATGCTCATTCGGAGAGCCAGTGCAGACACGATGGGCCAAATGGCCTCCTGCGCTGTAACAATTCTGTGAAATTCAATGGGTTTTATGCGGTTGAAATAGGGGGAAGGGTCAAGTGGAGCAAAAAAGAAAGGTCAGGGATAGGTTAGAGGGCAAAGGAGATTAATTACAAAAATGTCATGGAACAAAAGGCAAAGAGAGTGAGAATGGTGGTAGTAAAGGAACAAAACAATGGTCCAGAGTAGGTGTAATACCAGAATAAGGATCAGTGCTCTCTGAAAGCAAAACATGAGAACAAGATACAGACTTGCACTCGGCCATTTGTTCTCATGTTTTCAAGGGGTAAATTAATTCCAGCGAGGTGGCCTTGTAATGAGCGTGCATGACATGCTAATACATGCAAAAGGGCTTCCCGACATTGTTCATCGGGGAGCTTAACCTGCCTTGAAGTCCCAAGAACAGAATTCCTGCAGTTCATCCCAACGTCGGGAAACTGATTTTTGGCCTCACATCAAATTAAGTTACCCCTCCTTCCAAACTTCCTGCTGCTGATAGGACCGAAAGATTCCACTCTATATCTGGTAAATTGAATCTTGAATTATAATCTCAATATGCACCAAGTAATTTTGCTTTTATAAACAAGCATAAGCATTTCAAGTTTAGTTGCAAAATGACTCACTTCCCATCCATATTTAAAGTTTATGAGGTGGTAATAAAACAGCAGATCTGAAGATCTAGTAACTTAATGCAACCCATCTCATGCCTTCAAGATGGCTTTGCTTCACATTTTAAAGATTTGATCAATGATTTTTCACTTCAACTGTCTAGGTGTATGCCCCTCAGCCAGCTTTCCTAGTCATGCTGCCACAACTTTTTTTGTACTATATGCCTGAATTTTTCAAACAAGCCTCTTGAGAGAACCCCTATCAAACACCTTCTAAAAATGATTTTCTGCCTCACTCATCCCCCCCCCGCCGCGCGCGCCCACCCCCCCCCCCCCCCCCCCACATGCTTGCAGGCAGCAGTGTAGAGTGGTATAAAGTCAGGTGGGATGGCAGGGGTGCTGTGCCCACTGCCTCCCTGCCAGTGCTGGTATTTTACCAGTGGCAGAGTGGGTCATGCCATGTGGCGAGACTGCCAGATTGGGGTGGGGGTGGGGTCCCTTCTGTTTGGACACCCTGTCCTCCCACAGTAACACAGGTCTTCCCTGCAGAGGATCTCACACCCTCCCCCACCCGTGCTTTCCAGCAGGCCCCCCTCACCAGGGTCTGCCTGATTGGCCCTGGTGGTTCCCGACTCCATTTACTTCTCTGTGCCTGCTCCAGGGTCACAAGTTAGAGGACTGTTGCAGTCCCAGCAGTGGCCATTGCTATTCATGGTGCAGCTAGGACTGAAGAGCTGCCAGCCCTCTGACCAGCAGCTCTTGGAGGTGGGAGATCCTTCCTCGTGGGGGTGGAAGCCATGACTTAAGGCAGCTAATTGCCTGAACCATGCTAAACAGTGTTGTGGCTTCCAGGGTTGGCAGAGGTGGACTCATCCCTGATTTTCTAGCCAGTGGGCAGGGCCACTCCCTCTTGTGTTAAACTGGGCCACTTTACCTAATCAATCAGTTCTTCAAAAAGCTTAAACTAAATTTGTCAACACAACTTCAATGCTGGCTGCCTTGATTATATCTCAATTTTTGATTCTGAGATTTTGCCCAGAAAATATATTGGTAATTGGTATAGCTATTAAGCCTGGTGATGTAAACAGTAATGTTTCTTGATTCCCATGTCAGTCAAGTACAGTTCAATCAGGGGTGGTCAAATTTTAAAGCTCATGAGGCAGAAAAAAATATTATCTGGCAAGGTGTTGTTTTTAAAATACACCCATTCTTGTTATAAATCCACAATAGATGTTTTGAAATAAAATAATAATACATTTGAATATATGTATTCAAATATAGCTTAAATGAATATAGCTTAAATGTGATTTAAACGTCACATTTTAAAAAAACAATTGTTAACAATAACTGTATTTGTTTATTCACTGAGTTTAAAAATAGGTGGAATTTTACGCCGGCATGATTTTGTGGTCCCGTCGGAGTCAATGGACCTTTGAACAGCTCCCGCATTTTACGGTCCCCAATGTGTCTACATAACTTTCTAAGTAATCACAAAATAAAAGAACATTTGAATTAAGATGACTGCCACATTAAAATCCATGTGGCAATGTTATCCGTACAAATCTTGCAGCATAGTAAAGACATTGATTTAAAAATGTAAAATCTATGTGTGGTTAATAAGAAAACCTTCATTCAGTTTATTTATATAAGTGTGTGCCAGTAAAAATAGCACAGGGTTTCATTTAAACAGACAAGTGAATTTTAGTGGTTGAAGCCCAAGGTCAAGACAACCAGGCATATGAGTACATTGAAGTGATATCCACCAACTGTATGAAGTTCATTTATAATGAAAGAAAATGAGTATTCATTGCAATATGACCATATTTGCACACACATTTAATCTGTTCCAACTATAACATAGAGCTAGGATTCATCTTGCCACTGAGTGTGAATGAAGTCTGTAATTCACAGACTGTCCAGACTCTCCTCCCTTCCTGTTATAAGTATGAAACCTTTACAAGGTCAACCCTTCCTTCCTGCTTTGACTTGAAGAAATGATAAAAAAAAAGTAATGATAGATGAAACCATGTTAATCTCCTCCATGACAAAATGCCTTAATTGTGACATACACTAGAAAGAGGGGTGTTTAGTTCATTCAGCTGAAGGAAGTTATTGTCTATTTAAAGTGTAGTCTGTTACTTTGGTTTGGATAAAGGAGCTATGAAAAAGACAGGTAAAATATTGGTGGCAGTCAGCTTCCAGTGCAAATTTAGCAGCACACTTGGAGCTTTTGCCCAATGACAGAGGCCCAAATTTTGTTCCAAATTGTGCCTAAAGCCTCATTTCCATAATACTGATGAGTTGCATGCCTCAGTGTAACTCGCCAGTTAGGGCCTTCCCAATATCAGTTGGTTGAAACCTCAAAGGGGAGGTGATGGTGTAGTGGCATTGTCGCTGGACTAATAACCCAGAGACTCTGGGGGCCAGGGTTCAAATCCGGCCATGGCAGATGGTGGAATTTGAATTCGATTTTAAAAAATCTGGAATTAAAAGTCTAAATGATGACCATGAAACCATTGTTGTAAAAACCCAGGAAGAAAATCTGCTGTCCTTACCTGGTCTGGCCTACATGTGACAATTTCCCAGGTCTTTCCGTTCTAATGGGCTGACACCCAGATGAATTTGGGGTCCTGATCCCTCACCTGAACTGTGTTACTCCCAAGAGGCTATTTTTAAATGTAAGTGGTTGATTGGCCAGGAGGTGAGCTCAGCGCGAGCGGCAAGTACCTCCAAGAGGGCAGAATTGCCGGTCTAACATCAGTGGCAAAGGCAGGCAGCAGCCATGTTGGGGGAGAGCAGGTGGCTCATGAAAGGGTCAGGAGGATAAAGATGGTAAAAAGTGACCATGGAAGTTACTCAAGTCAAAGTACAGAGCTCAGCCCAGCGCTAGTTGACCCTTCAAATTTCACAACAAAACAAAGATAGAATCAAATTCCTTTTGCCCTGCGATGACCCCAACAACTGTGCACCAGATTGTTTGGGTTCATTTGGAAAAGCGGATTGAAAAGCCCATTTTATTCTGTACTGGCCACTTAAAAAGCTCCTTAAGGGGCTTTTAATTGGCAGCAAGCAGACTTCCTGTTGCCTCCCTCCTGCAAGACTCCAGGATCCAGTGCTGCCCTCCAGGAACACAATTTTCAAATTGCATCCACACTCATCCCCAGCAGCAATTGAAAATCCAGCCTTATGAAACTTCAGCCATTAAAAATCAAATTTTTACTTTGTGAAAATGGATATTGTCTTTTTTTAGTATTTTGGGGAATATGGTAGTATTCTGTAAAGAAGGCTATGTGTTTTTGTGTGTCCATGGGTAATTAAAGTGGGGGAAGGTTAGTAAAGGCAGCTTGTCTGTGGGAACTGAGAGATGAAAGGTAAAGGAGCAAGATGCATACATTTGTAATGAGAGGCTATGGTGAAGTTGGAATTACAAGTTCAGTTTTAAAATTTGCATTAGGTGATAGATAAGGGCTTAATTTTTCAGCTGCTAAATTTCAAAGGGAAGTTAAGGGACTTATACAACTTACAAAGTTGCTCAAGTAAACAAGGGAAGGTTATTAAATTTTATTTGATTTGAAAATGGAGTTAATAGAAAAACATGGGGCAGGATTTTAGGCCCCGTGGGCGGGCACACACCCGACCTGATCGGATGTAAATTAGAGCGCGATGATGTTGGGCGAGCATCCCGACAACATCGCGCACTTGTGCAATATTACGGTCAGCGGGCACACGCGAGTCGGCAGCGCATCCGCCGACAATTAAGAGGCCTATTAAGGCCATTAATTAATTGAAAGCTCTTTTTCACTGCCCGTCCAACGTTATGGTTGGTACACGGGCGAATCAGCCTTTGGATTTTTTAGGAAACTCATCCATGAGTGGGATGAGATTTCCAACATTCATTTTAAAAAAATATGTTGATAGCAGTTGTATTAAGTTTATGTTCATGTGAGAGAGTCCTATGTGGGGACGTTTTGTACACTTTCAGAATCTTTATTTTTGATTTTAATATTCTTCAGCTCCCTGCCTTAAAGGAGATTTCGGTGCGTGCTCCCATGTGCATGCGCAGACTTTTGTGCTCGCACTCCTCCCACCCCCGCCCCAGCAGTGCTGAGCTCTGAGCAGGCCTTTCATGCTGGCTGGCCATTCGTTAAACAGCCGGTGTGAAATTGCAATCAGGGGCCAATCGCGGGCAGTGGACCGTTTCCCTGCCACTCCTCAGCTTGCCCACCGCCAACCCAAAAATCCTGACCATTAAAGGTCATTAACGGACCATTAACGATTTTTATATTTTGGAAAAGTTGGGTTCAAAGAGGTGCTTCAGACAATGGAGTCTAGGATGAAAATAAAATAAAAAATATTTAAGGAGAGAGGCTTAGTTGAGTGGCTATTTAGGGGAGATGTCCTGAGATCAGCTGTGTGATGAGATAAGTTGTGAATTTGAAGAAGCCATCCAGTTTCAAGCCAGAAAAGTCTTTTTGTTTTCAGAAAGCAGCCTGTTCCTGAATTTCCTTCAGATTTCCACGGCAGATTGTGGACTGTGAGTGAGAAGTTGTGTGGTATACTTTATTAAAGTAGCAGCAGTTTTTGTCTTTGGTAATATTATATGATTTTTATGGTTAAAAATCTATAAAGGAGCTGTTGCCAGGTAGTTTACTTGTGTGTCCTGACCAAGCAGGTTATTGTTTTGGGGAATGTTTTGTTAGACTGTTTCAACTGTGTAATTTTAATCTTGCGTGTTTAAGTTTTTTTTCTTCTTGTTAATTAATCATTTAATTTTAAAATCCTAAAAGTGTTACTGGGATTCTGTGCTTCTGGGATTAGTAGTTTTCCCCTTGTTTTCAAAACACAAAAAAATGTTATGATCAGTAAGACAAGTTTCCCTGTGGGATTTGGCTTGCTCAGCGAATAACATGGCTGTGGTTGTAACAATTTGCTATTTTGAAACTAAAACCTTTGTGACACCCATCTAATGTCTATTTGATATTGATCAAAAGAGCATTATGATTATGGTATGAAGAAAACAAGAACTTGTATTTATCAAAATGCCTTTCCTATTCTCAAAAAAACCAGACTGCATCAAAGCTAATTCATTATTTTGAAGTGTAGTTGTTCTGTAGATAATATAGTAGACAATTTGCACATAGTTTAATTCTGCAAAGAGCAGGTGAGATAAATGAACAGTTAATGACTTAGAGATTTGGCTAAGCAGCACCTGATTTTCAGGTGCTAAGCTGCCTCGTAAGCCTTTAATATGGCAAATGCTGCCCACTATTATTAGAAGCCAAAAAATTGCCATTAAGTATCCATTCTTGAATCAAGCATCAGACCCTTCATTTATGCAAATCAGAGCCTGGACCTTTGTTTGAGAACCCCACTGCATGATTGATTTGCCCTGAGGCAGTCAGCATCATTGTTTAAAGGGACTGCCTGTTCGAACACAACCGGTAAGGTAATTTTTAAAAAATATACTTACTTGAATGTGGAGCCACCGCCATGACCAGGTGCTTTTCCAGCCACAACTGCATCATTCCTCCCAGGAGTAGGTGACAGGGATAGGGAGGTACAAGGCCATGGAGAATCTGAACACAAGGTTGAGAATTTTAAATTTTGTGCATTGCTGGACATGTAGTCAGTGTATTTTAGAAAGCACAGAAGTGATGGGTGAATGGGACTTTGTATGAGTCAGGAAATGGGCAGCAAAGCTTTGAGTGAGCTGAAGTTTACAGAGGGTAGAAGATGGGAGTCTGGCTAGAAAAGCGTTGAAATTGTACATAAAACCAAAATACTGCGGATGCTGGAAATCTGAAACAAAAACAAAAACTCAGCAGGTCTGATAGCATCTGCGGAGAGGAACACAGTTGACGTATCAAGCCTGTATGACTCTTCATGAGAACTAAGGAAATAGAAAAATGAGATGAAATATAAGCTGGTAGAGGGGGGTGGGACAGGTAGAGCTGGATAGAGGGCCAGTGATAGGTGGAGGCAAAGAAGAGATTGCCAAAGATGTCATAGACAAAAGGACAAGGGGATGTTGACGATGGTGATGTTATCTAAGGAATGTGCTAATGGGGACATTAAGGGTTGCAAGCAGGACAAGCAAGTGGCAGATGGCCCTAGTGGGGATGGGGTGGGGGGAAGGGATCGAAATGGGCTAAAAGGTGGAGATAAAACAATAGATCAAAATAAATTTAAAAATAGGTGGGAAAAGAAAAACATTTCTTAAATATTATAAATTATTGGAAAAAGGGGGATCAGAAGGGGGTGGGGATGGAGGAAAGAGTTCATGATCTGAAGTTGTTGAACTTAATATTCAGTCCGGAAGGCTGTAAAGTGCCTAGTCGGAAGATGAGGTGCTGTTCCTCCAGTTTGTAGAGGTTGAAGATAATGAACGCATTGATGAGGCAGAGTCTAGCACAGGTGATTTTATGGAAGTGGAAGTAGGCAGTCTATGGAGTGAATTTTACAGGCGGTGGGGAGCATATTGCTAGGCCTCCCCCCCCCCCCTCCCGAAAACCTAACCTAGCACACCCACCCACCCCCAGAAAAGTTGGTCACAAACTGACTTTTTTAAAAAGGCTATTGCATCATGGGTAGTCTTAATAAGCTGAGAGTGGAACTCCTGCATTTCAGTGAAAGGAAATCCTGCCTTTGAGAACTGCGAGTCTGATTGGCTGGCAGCTCTTGCAGTGCCAGAACTCAGCAGAGGCTGCTGCTGGGACTGCAAGCAGTTCCATGAAGAAGATTGGTGATTAGGCTGAGGATTTTTGAGTGGGCAGGGATTGGGTGGGGTTAGGGTTTTGGGAGGCCAGCGGAGGCAGCTCAAAAAGGCGGCGGTTACCATCTTGAGAATGTTGCTTCTGATGTGCTCAGGGCACCCCCAAAGGAGGTACCCACCCCTTCCCACATCTTCACCTCAGATGGTGAAAAAGCAGGCTCCCCACTCTTGCCCACTTTCCACTGCCCAGCATATTATGACACTGGAAGCTGAATGAGTCCCTTAACTGTCTCTTAATTAATTAGCGGATGGGCTAGTGGGTGTCTTACACACCGTGTTATTGGGAATGCGGTAGGGGTGGACAGGATGCGGTGTGTTAGCCACCTATCATATTTTACGTGCCCCCCCCCCACCAACCGAAAACACATCAAGTGGGGGTTATAAAATCCACCCCTTTGTGATGGAAATGTTAATTTTCCGACTTAAAGATGATGGTGCAACCACTGTGCCAACTGGATCAAAGCTGGAACCAAATTTAATTTTTTTTTGTCAATTAATAGGTGTATAACTGCATGTAATTTTTCACCTTTTGTGCTTTTCTTCCCCAGTTGATCAACTCAATGAGTTCACTTGCAGAGTACTGTCTACCCTCTGTTTTGCGCACACTCTTTGATTGGTATAAAAGACAAAATGGTACAGAAGATGAGTCCCACGAGTATCGGCCCAGAACAAGTACAAAGTCAAAAGGGTAATTATTTTTCATTTTATTTTGGTGATTATTTCTGTTCATACAGCTTGCCTTGTGGGTTCTGTTCCCCTGTCTCTTGTTCAGGGACTTGTTACACATAACATGAGATTGTTTATTGACTCAAGGTGCCCAACTGTCACAGTCTTAAGGATAAATTTGTGGTAAGACCATCTGACCTTCAGAATTTTCTTCCTTAAGAATCAGAAGAATGCTGCAAATTGAGATTTTATACAGAATTTGTATGAATCAAACTTGAGATTTGAGCTATGAGTAAAATGGAATGTGCCAGTCTTTGTTCTAAGGTATTGGGAAAACCACCCAGAGACATGTGTTGCTCTATATACATATATAGATTTTTGTTATATATATATGAACAAGATCCCTTTGGGGCTGCTCATAGAAAGTCAAATGATATGCTGTTTTATAATGACAGGACCATTATACTGTGTATCTCCCAATATAGTATTCTGCTTCTAAAGTATTTCTTTATGGTCACAAATGATAGAATTTTTTGGTCCTGCCAACAGCGGAGTCGTGGCAGGTGAGAGTGGAGAATCCCAAGTGAGTGTAATAGTCGGATACTCAGCAATGGGAAAATAAGTCGGAATTTTCCCCTCAGCACTTCCAAGGCAGCCTAATGGCGGGTTGACTTTCCTGCTGATCCATGTCAGGAACAGCATTTGCATGCAATTACATGTCATGAATACACATTAAAAACGCAAAATGCCAAAATCACATTCTCCCTCATAATTACATGCCACGCGAGTGGAAAGTTAGACCAGCCTGATTCATGACCAGATATAAGTGGCGTGCACCTGCCAACCTTCAGTATACTCATGACTTCGAGTTGCATACAACATCAAAAACCTACCAGCAGCAGCGTAGCACCGACACAGTCACTGCTGCCAAGGCTGCTTTCTTAGGCAAGATGTGGGATTCGCAGGCAGGACCATAAGGTGGACCACATTGTTGGGTGCGAGATTAAAGGCAGCTTTGGAGCTATGTGGATCACATTGTCGGGGGGAGTCATTAAAGGTAGTCCTATGGCTTTGTGGTCACGCTACAGGGCTATGCATGACATGCACATTGTGGTCCCGACCCAGGGAAGGGCAAGGCCCATCTGCTCAGTGGGAGTGGTGCACACCATGGTGTGCAGGGCATGGTCAGTGCCTCACACATGGTCCTGGGGGTGGCTGGCTCGATACTGGGCTGCAGATGGTATAGCCATGGTCAGGAGAGGCATCTTCACCCTGTAAATGGGGAAAACACAATAAAGGAGGTGCGGTACTCAAAGTTCCCATGGTGGGTTGGGGGGCCTCTGTATGTTACCGTGCACAGAGCCTCAAGATGGGGAGGGGTGAAGCCCACATGGGGCAAGGGGAAAATCCACAATGTTGGGTTCAGGGGGATGGGCAGAAATGTCCACAATAATCACAATGGGCTCCAGGGTTACTGGGGGAAGCTGGAGAATAACCAGAGGGAGGTCTACCTACACATCATGGAATCTGATTGGAGGGATGTGAACAAAGATTGTCTGGAAGTAGAAGTGCAGCACCATCTTGTTGAGACCCCAAATCAATGACACAGTTTAAAAATGAAACTGGAAAAAATTCACCTCTGGAGGGGTCTGAGGCAGTTTGGGAGGAGCCAAGGCTGGACCCTGGAGCCCTTTCAGGGGCAACCTCAAACTTAATAGAATTTCAACACAGAGATGAAGGGTCAGCTGAGAGAACTCATGAAGACTTTATTGAAATGTTAGAGTTGGAACCACAACTCATGGTGCGCTTTTACACATGACTGCACTCAGCATTAGGGTCACATTAGAGGTGGCCTCATTGAGCACTTAACCACCAGAGGAAAGTGAGAAGAGAAGAGGCACCCAGCCATTAAGGGAGTGCAGCTGCTGGATGTATTCAGGAAGCTCTTTCAAACTCTGCAAAATGCATTGTCTTTTGACATGAGTCACAGGGCACAAGACATCCAATCTTTCTAAAAGTGCAAGGCAGAGGTAATCGCAAATCCAAATTAGGCAGCATATGAGTGCCTTTAATGCACCTCAAAATTACATGGCTGTGCCCAACCCTCTTACATCCTAAATAGAATTGAGATGTCACTTGTTGGAGTGACTTCTTAGACACCTATGACCTCTGAGGGGATGCCTCAGCTGTAAGGGTGGAAGGGTGGAATAGGGAAAGGCACATAGCAGAAGCATAGCCCAAGGGCATGACCATGGCTTTCTGGCTTGGAGTGGGAGGTTTGTAATTGTTGGGTGAGACACATTCATCTCTTGGATCCATCTGTCCACAGGAAGAAGGAGGATTACAGAATGAAGACTGTGGTCACTGTTGCCTTCTTGATGTCAGTGCTCATATTGAGGAGGAGAAGAAGGGCCCTGAGCCATCTACCACAGATTAGAGAAGAGCCATGGCCTGAGGCCCATGGTCCAGAGATGCCCAACCAAGACCCAGAAGCTGAGGAGGTCAAACCCATCCTATGTAAGCAACTGGAGTGACCAAGGGTATACTGAAGACACCTCTCCTATTTGGAGAGACAGTGCCGTGCATGTCTCCACTTGTCAAGAGATATGATAGCTCATATCGGCCATGTTCTGTGGGAGGATCTGATGCCACATGGACTGGGAGGCCTTCCCCTGCCAGTGCCCCTGATGGTGGTCACTGCACTCAATTTCTTTGCAAGCTTCTCGTTCCTGGGATCCACAGGGGACTTATGTGGCATCTCTCAGACCTCAACACATAAATGTACAAAGGAGGTGATGGGTGCCCTCTACAATAAGGCTAGTCATTATATAAAGTTTGCAATGGGTGAAACTAGCTAGGCTGCTAGATTTCTGGGATTTGCAGTGATCTCTGGCTTCCCAAGAGTGAGTCTGCTGAACATCACGTGAATCTGGGACACATAAAGGGAGGCAATCACTGGGTGGTAGCTTGTGTCACCCTCACAATAAGAGGGCTCATAAAATTCACATGATGAGACCATTATCATGAACTTAAAATTTATTTGCAAAGAGACATGATATACAGTGAGTGAACTCCTATGCCACCTTTGTGCGCTCTCACAATTTTTATTTACCCTCCTGCTTCGCCTAGGTGCATCCCCAACATCCGCAACAGAGTTGGAGGCAGCCTCCTGACTGCTATGCCCTGTTGTCTATGATGACCTTGGAGGCCGTTTTCTGGAGGGCCGAGGCGAGGCCTGGAGGTCGCCGGCCTGCTTTAGTTCTCCTGCTCTGGAGCAGGTTGAACAGGTCATTGACCTGTGGAGCTGGTGCTGATGGGGTCATAGGCAAAGGGAATTGGGAGCGACTGGACTCTTGAGTCTCCTGGGTAGATGGTCCCATGGTGTCCAGCTGATTGTCCACCTCCCTTTCAGTACCTGAGGGCCCCCCTCTGATTTCTTGAGGAGAAGGGGCACCTGGAGGAAGGTCAAGCTGCTCCATCCCCCTCTTGCCTAACCACTGATGGATCCCACCTATGCCTAGCGCGATGGAGGACAGATCTGAGCACAAATCCGGCAGAACCTGATGGACCCGGGTCTCCAAGGCGACCGCCACCCTTTCCATGGTGATCTCCAGGCACTTACGTGTTGGAGCAATGCCATCAGACAGAATGGACTCCTCCATTCTTCACTCTAGTCTGTTGACTGCCTCTCACAAGTCTGCCCTTGTTCCGCAGCCTGCCTTATCTCCAGCATGAGTGCCCACAGCCATTTCAAGAGTCTCAACATTTGACTCAGACTCAGCAGATGCCTGTTCTCCAGCAGTCCTCCAAGTGCCAGAGACCTGGGCTGTCACTGCCTCTGACTGCTGGGGAGACGCGTTAGTGAGGTGCTCCCCAGAAAGTGACCCCGGGCCTAATCTAGATCTAGCACCCACTGAGCCGTTTGCTCTGATAGAGGGTGAAAATGAGCGCTACGACTGATTTTCATTGATTGGTTCCTCATCTGAGGTGGGCTGGGGCTACTGGGCTGGCTGGACCTCTGTCCTAACCTGCTGATGCCTGTAATAGAGAGAGAAGATAGATTTAGTTCATGAGCAGGCAGAATGCAACATTGCATGTCACTCACTGTGAGTGTCAGGACGTGATCAGCTAATGGAAGGCTCATCCATACTGGGTAGATGGAGGAGGCCGATCTTATCTTCGCCACAGGATTGACCCCTGTCCTCCCCTGCCAACCCGTCTGCCTCCTCCTCGACGGCAGTGAGCTCCTGGATGTCCGCTATCCCTCCCCCCATCTGGGCTCTCTTCCTCCTGTGTGGGCCAGCTTGGCCTGCATGAAGACAATAGATAGAATGTGATGAGAAGGGATGAAGAGGTTGGGAAGCATGCATGCCCACTGTGTGTATTGAGCTCCCCAGTAAGAGCTGACGATGCTGTTTGTGCAGGATGATAGATGAGATGGTGGTAGTGTTAAGGTGTGCGTGAGACATTCAGTTAATAGTTAATAGTGTGTGAGACCCATGAGGAATTTAATCCTTTAACTGACTTAAATGCCATTATGAGATTGTGAGTTTGGAGTGAGCAGAAGCTTGGCTTACCCTGGTGGAACAGATTAGATCATTCATTCTCTTCCTGCACTGCAGGGCATTTCTTACAAACCTCTGCTGTGACCCCCACCCAGGCGGAGAAATGAGGTTGGTGGACCTCCTGATTCCATTCCTTGGGAAGATGGCATCATACTGTTTGTGGACCGCATTCTCTCTTATGCTGGGCGAAATGTTTTTCCTCCAGTCTCCACATTCCAGACTGACTTTTCTGGGGTGCTCTTGGTGAATATGTTATTTATTCTATTTCCAGCTGGGTTCTGTCATGTGACTACCAAATCAGTAATCCTATTATCTATTGCAAGTGATTCGATGGCATAAGCTATTGTCACGTAATGGGGGATGAATGATGGCCATTTGCACCCTCTTATGATAAAGGTATATTCCCTCACACTCATCTCTGTGGGTTTTCAAGTTAGCAGACACCAAGTCTAGACATGACCATTGTATTTTAGTTTCTGTAACCATCCAGACTATAGGGCAGAATCGTCCAGGTTCGCTGGCATGTTTGATGGCGTGAGTGGACAATTTGGCAAGAAGGCCAAAAATCAGTTTCACAACGGTGTGAAACCAGTTTGCAATTGTCCGCTCAGCCTGTCAATGGCGGGCCACGTTCCCCACCATCGGAAGTCGGGAACCTCTATTACCTCATCATTTCATTATAAGGCCAGCCTGTTTTACTCATTTCTACCCGCCACCCCGCCGACCTGCTGGATGGTCCGCCCACGTCGGTGGAAAAACACGTCGATGAAGAGCACATCTTGATAACTGTTATGCGCAGAACTCAGGACTTAACTGCCAGGGCTTTGCTCACATCTTGGATATCCAAGGAGCAGAAGGTGCTGGAGCCCGACAGCAACAGCACACTGGAGGAACACCCATGGCATGCTGGGTAGGTTCTCAAGGACATGGCTCTGCTGTGAAACAGCTCATGGAAGTTGGAAAGCCACTGTCGATGCTCACAACATTGGGGTGTGAGAGGAAGGTCTAGGATCGTCTGGGAGGTTAAGAGGGGTTGTGGGGTGAGGCTGGGAGGGGGAAAATGAAGGTCTCAGGGGACAGAGGTTGGGAGGGGGAGGGAGTACGGGTGGAGGAGGAGGTAAGGGGGAGAAGATGGCAACTGTGGGGGTAGGTGTGAGGAGTTTTGGAAGGTGTAAGGGAAGGGGTTTAGAAGAAGCAAGGAGTGCGGAGGAGAAGGATTCCAGGAGGAGGAAGGAGTGTAGAGAGGGATGGAGCCCAGGGGAGGAAGGAGTGTGGAGAGGGGTGGTTGTCCAGGGGGAGGAAGGAGTGCGGAGGGGGGAGGAAGAAGTAAGGATGGTGGAAGGAATCAGGAAAGAAGAAGGAGTGAAGCTGGAGGAAGAAGTGAGGCTGGAGGAAGGAATCAGGAGAGGGGAAGGGATGAAGTGTGGCAGAAGAAGTAGGGTATCTGAGGGAGTCAGGAAAAGGGAGCGGCTGGGGGTGTAGAAAGAGTCCGGGTTTGGGGGGGGTGAGAGGTCTAAGAGGGGGTAAGGGGTTCCATGGGGGGAAGGAACCCGGAGTGGGGGATGTCTAGTTGAACATGTAAGGGAGGTGCCCAATGGGTCCATGACTGCCTCCTCAGGACCGAACTGACTGTGGGTGTGGTATGAGGGAATGGTGAGAATGACCGAGAACAAATTGAGGCAGGAGATTGCAGGTTCTGTGGTAGCGGTTGAAGGGACAGCGAGGGTTGTTGGTGGGACTTGGAGGCAAGCAGGGACCCTGAGGGTGGGAAGGAGCAGGCCGGGGAGGTGAATGTCGATGGGGGTGGGATTTTCGGGAAGGAAGCGATGTGCACGCTCCCCTGGACGTCCCTGAAGGAAAAAAGTTGTGGCTGATAGGTCAAGAAGGAGAGGTGGAAGGTGATGCCATGGAATCAACTGTGATGGAGAAAGGAAATGCATGATTGGGGGAGGAGAAAGGATGGTGGAGCTAACGAAAAAGTGAATCCGACCTTGCTGTCCAAATCAAAAGCGAAACGACAGCCACGGTGGGCGAGATCAGGTGCTGCATGAGCCTGTGCTCATTGGGTGGGCAGAGATGCAGGTCAGCTCAGATAGACAACTGAAAGTGAATCCCAATGGGCAGCATTCAAAATGCTCAGTATATTGAGGTGAGTATGACACATGAAGGATCCGTGTGTGTGGGAGAGTGCTTGCACGAGGCTCCAAAAGGCCCTGCCACACACACTTTTCCCTCCAGAATCACTTGTTGGCTAGTTGCTCCCTCTGTGGTGAAAGTTGACGAGGTTGAGGGGCTCACAGGCAAAGGAGACTTGGTGGGAGAGGACAGCCTTTGAGATTCTTGAGTGGATGACCCAGGGGTGTCCAGCTTTCATCCCTCCTCCTTTCGGGTGCCCGGGGGCCCCTGCCTGGCTCCTTGAGGGGGAGGAGCACCTAGTGGGACACCGAGGTGCCCCATTTCCCTCTCATGTTGCCACTGCATGAGCTCACCCATGGCTCCCACGATGGAGTACAGTTCTGCACATATCTCTGCCTTATGCTGGACTAGGGTCTCCATGGCGTCCACCATCCTCCCCATGGAGACCTCCATACAAGCACATATAGGCACCACTTCAGAGCGCAGGCAGACGCACTCCTCTGACTCATGCCATTCTGTTGAGGGCTTCCAACAGCTCTGCATGACATTCCCACGTCTTCTGATGACTCTCCATGATGAGTTGGAAGGCCAAATCCAGAGACTCGTCTTCTGACTCAGACCTCACATATGCCTGATTGCTAGCAGTCCTCGGAGTGCCGGGGAGTTCGCATTAACCTGCCTTCTGCCGCTGCAGGGCATTTGTCCATGCATTGACCACCAGATTGTGAACCTAAGCCTGCTTTAAATTTAGGTCCCACTGAGATGTGTAGCTCCGCGCTGGTTCAAGGTGTGGTAAGCACTGTGATGGGTCTTCCAGGCTGCTTATTTCCAGCTCTTCAATGAAAGAGGTATCCTCTTGGCTAGAGGTGAGGATCTGGATGGAGCTGAGAGACTGGCTGGCTGAGAGTGTTTGTCACTTGGTAGAGCTCCCTGTGAACCAAAGTAGAGATAATTAGTGCATGCCAGCAGAGTCAAAAGCAGGAGAGAAAGCATTCACATTTGGATTGAGAGAAGGATAGTGAGGGGTATGATCCTTATGAGGATGTTCGCCGCCTGACTAACCATCACTGCAGACATGGTCCATTTCTTCACCAGTCAGTGCGATGACACACTCCTCAAATTGAGTGAGCATCTAATGTGGGTCACTCCACCCCCGGTCTGGGACCTCTTCCTGCTGATGTGAGCAAGCTTCTCCAGCATGAAAACAAACGGAGAGTGTGTGAGTAGGACACATGGCATTGTGTGGAATGTTTGTGTGGTGTGCTTACAGAATGAGGACACAAGCTCAAGACGGTATGAGCCCGATGGAGATGTGAGGGTGTGTGTGAGAGTTAGTGGCGTTGTCCCTTGGGATGTGCAGTCCCTGTGGATGTGTGATGGGTTTGTGAGTATGTGAGTTGAGAGTGATGAGAAGAGTGAATTACCTTGGTGGAATGGATGCGGTCATTGATCCTGTAGCGGCATTGTGTGGCTGTCCTCTTTTGCAGGGCATTGGCGCTGACCATCGCTGCCACTGCCTCCCATGCTGGATTGATGATGCCGCTTCCCCTCCTGCAGCCAGAGTGGGGGTAGAGGACATCATGGCAGGCCTTCAGGGTTTCCTAAAAGCGCTTGAGGGACACTTCACTAAACCTGGGGGCTGCAGTCGTTTTCCATTTTGGGGCCATCTTCTCTTCCTTGCAGCAGTCTTGGGCTGGAAGCACTGAGAGGTATGCACCAGCTGGACTTTAAATCTGGCGCCTGGCATGATGAAGTGGCAAGGTGATGAAGTGGCAAGGTAATGTCGTGGCGGGCAAATGAGAGCCCGCCCACCATGGAAACGGCGTGCTTCCCGGGAATGAATAATTAATGCGGCAGGTTCGAGATGATACAGCTTGAAAAGCCACCATTGTGGCTGGCGGGTAAAATGCCATCTTATCCGCCTGGTACTGCAATTAGTGCAAATCTGGGACGATTCCATCCATAGTAACTGTAAATTCAACAAGTGATCTGTTGCATCCTGATGTCTCTTCAATGGAAGGTCCTCCAAAAGGTTGTTTACATTATAATGACTTTCCAAAGACACATCCAGGCATGTGTGAGCCCACTTCTGTACAGAAACCACAAAAAGGTTGCTTGACTCCCTCTCTAAATATGACAGCAAGCCACAAAAGGATGGCAGATGACCAGAATTTTAGTCAAAGAGATAATTTTTAAGGAGTGTCTTAATGGAGGGAAGTGAGGTAGAGAGGTGAGTACAATAGCCAAGGTAAATTGTCCATATTCTATGCTGCTTTAAAAAATAAAGATGTCCATTGTTGTCATGCATTCATGGGCATGTGATGTGAGTGTGTCAGGAACTTGACAAAATTACAGAGATAGGAAGGTGTGTGGCAGTGGAGCAATTTGAAAGCAAGAATGAAAATTTTAATATTAATTTTTTATATTAATCGCTAAAAGTTGCACCACAAGTTAGCAAGACCATACAAAAAGCAAACCAGGCTTTAGATTTTTTTCTAGAGGGATACAATTTAAAAGTAGGGAATTTATGTTAAACCTGTATTGAATCTTGGTTAGACCATACTTAAAGTACTTCATACAGTAATGGTCACCATAAGATCTAAAGGATAATAGAGACACTGGAGTGGGTGCAGAGAAGATTTACAAGGGGGATACCAGAAATATCAAGAAAGGATTGACAGACTGGGACTCTACTGCCTTGAAAAAAGGCTGAAGAGTGACCGAGATCATTAAAATTATGAACAGCTTGGATAGAGTGGATACAGAGAGACTCTTTCTTCTTGTGGGAGAGCATAACTCGAGGCCATCAAATAGTCACCAAGAAATCCAATAGGGAATTCAGAAGAAACTTCTTTACCAATGAGTAGTGAGAATGTGGAACTTGCTGCCACAAGGTGTGGTTGAAACAAATAGTATGGATGCATTTAAAGGGAAACAAGACAAGCATATGAGGGGGGAGGGAATAGATGGCTACGTTAATAGATTTGGGTGAGGAAAAACATGGGAAGGCTCGAATGGAGCATAAGCATCGGCATAGACTGGTTGGGCTGAATGTTTCTGTGCCATTTATCCTATGTAATCCCATGTAAGGTGTTTCTTAACCAGTGCCGACTTAGGTCAGTGAGCACAATGATGAGTAAAATAGATTAGATGCGAGTAAGGACATGGCAGGTCTATTTAAGTCTAGAAGTAACAAAGGCATGGATGAGGGTTTCAGTAGCAAATGAGCTGAGACAGGAGCAGAGAAGAGTGATGTCACCGAGGTGGAAGTTAGCCTTGGTGGTGACATGGATATGTGTTGAGAAGTTCATTTAAACAACAACTTGTATTTATCTAATGCCTGTAATGTATTAAAAAATCCCAGGGTGCTTCACAGAGGCATTATAAAACAGCAAGCCACATAAGGATGGCAGATGACCAAAATTTTAATCAGAGATAATTTTTAAGGAGTGTCTTAATGGAGGGAAGTGAGGTAGAGAGGTGGAAAGGTTTAGGGAGGGAATTCCAGAGCTTAGGGCCTGGGTACCAGTGATGGAGCAGTTAAAATTAGGGATGATCAAGAAGCTGGAATTAGTGGACTACAGATATCTTGACCGGTTGTAGGATTGTGGTGGTTAGAGAGGTAGGAGGGGTGATGGATTTGAAAACAAGGATGAAATCCACACAGCTGGACGAGGATGGCAAGGTTTCGCAGGAGTATAGTGTGATTAACTGTATTTGATGCTGCAGAGAGGTACAGAAGGACGAGGAGAGATTTTTTGCTTTTGTTTACAGTCACATTAGATACTATTTGTGACTTTGATAAGAGCAGTTCCAGAACTGTGACAGGGTAGACACCTGATTGGATGAATGCAAACATGGAGTTCTGGGAAAGTTGGAAACAAATATTAAGGTGGTGACAGTACATTCAAGGGCTTTGGAGAGGAAAGGGAGGTTGGAAATGGAGCAATAGTTGTGAAGAACAGAGGAGTCAAGGGTTCGTTTTTTTTTTGAGGAGAGGGGTGATGACGGCAGATTTGAAGGAGAGGGAGATGGAACATGAGGATAGAGAACCATTAACAATGTCAGCTAACATGGCAGCCAGGAAGGAAAGCTGGGTAGTCAGTATTTTAGAGAGAATAGGGTTGAGAGAGCAGGAGGTATGTCTCACGGAGAAGATGAGTGTACAGATGGCATGAGGTAAGACAAGACAGAAACTAGACAAGGAAACAAGTTCAGGATTAGGGCAGAGGGAACTGAGAGGAAATTTGACATGAAAGGCTAGGGGAAGGGAGGAAGTGACAGGAGTAGCTGATTGGATGGCCTCAAACTTGATGACAAAGAAATCCATGAGTTCCTCACATTTGTCGTTGGAGGTGAGGGTGAGAAGATGGGGAGAAAAGTTTGAAAAGATAGCTTGCTGCAGAGAAGAGGCTGGGGTTACCTTTGCATTCCAGGATGATCCTAGAACGGTAAGTGATTTTTGCAGAGAAAAACAGGATCAATCAAGCTGTACTTAGTCCAGCCAGACCTGGTAGTGAATGACAAAACCAGTTGTTGACGTTTCTGTTCAAGACTTCGCCCCTTTGACTTAAGGGAGCAGAGATGTGTGCCATGCCGGGGAAATAGCCAGAGTGAGAGAATGATGGCTTTTATGGGGACTAAGGCTCCAAAGGTATGGGTGGGACTGTCGTTGAATAAATCAGTAGTTGCAGAAATGTCCTGGTAAATGAAAGGGGCCAACGTGGCGAAAGGTGTAGTCTGGTGGGAGGCTTCAGTTAGGGGCAAAGTGTCATCATTCTGAAATGGGCTGGATTTTATGGCTGCAAATTGGATGACGTCCCCCCCACCCCCAAAACCCAAGCAAACATAAAATATGGTGGCAATATGACGTCATGACTTCAGACTTCAAAATTACAGAAGGTGAGCAGGCACAGAAATCGGAAAGCCACCCGCTGTTTTGAAATTACTAAGTACCAAGCTATTGAGCTTGTTAACGATCCAGTTATAAGGAATTTTTCATTGCCCGCTGCATTTTTGGACATCAGATGTAAAAAAACATTTGAGTGTTTTGCTATGACAGGGGCAGAAGAATAGGCCCTGCGCCTGCTGAATGTAGCAGTAGATTCTGCTGGTGATGGTGGCAGCATCTGTATTTTTTAACTCATTTTTTAATCTGTTTGTGCCTGCCATGAGAAATAGAGAAGGTTTGAGAGAACAGGGAGCTTTTAAATTTGTAGCAGTGACTGACTTCCTGTTGACATAACCCCGCTGCTGCATGACGTCCCAGCCTAGACCCCCGATTGGGTGTGAAGCCTCCATTGCAATATTAATTAGCTGCCTTCCTACTGGATGGCCACTGATTGGCCATTGATGTTTGATTCAATGTGCCAAGCCAGCGGGAGCGAGCGGACCGATCACTTTCTGTTCTGCCTCCCTCACTCCACTGAGAAACATAAAATCCAACAGCTTGTTCCTGTCAAAGCCATGATGTCGATGGATCAAAATCCTGGAACCCCTCCCTAACAGCACTGTGGGTGTACCTACACCACATGGACTGCAGCAGTTTAAGAAGGAAGCTCACCACCATCTCCTCAAGGGCAATTAGGGATAGACAATAAATGCTGGCATAGCCAGCGACATCCATGAATGAATTTTTTAAAATACTTATCCGCAATAAGGGCTTTGTTCATAAGTGAATGGATATTCTGCAGGATGATGCAGAGAGGATCAGTGATAACTAGACCACTGGCAGAGTCCATAGGATCAGCACTGAGAAAGGCGAGTTGGACAGGGAGAAGTTTGGCAAAATTAGCCTCCAGCCAGTTAGCTAGGCAAGAAAGTTAACAAGAGAATAGGATGGGGTAGTGGAGTTGCTGCTTTTGAAAAGGCTGCGATGAGTACCTTGAATGGTCCTTTAGGAATGCCATGACAGACAAAGAGGGCAAGCAGAACGCTTATCTATGAGAGAATCAAGCCGGGAATGATGGCAGGACAGCAGGAAATGCGTGGTGTACTGAAGAGTTGATTTAGGGATTTTGAAGGGCAGAGAAGACAAGAAGGGTGAATTGAAAGGAGGTATAACGACTGGGGAGAGGGCCTATGAGGAGCAGAGAGAAAATAAGTAAAAAAGAAATGAAAATAATAAAGTAGAAATGGGAATTATAGACTTGCGTCTGGAGTAGCGGCCAAAGCGTGCACACAAATGGACCGAATGTGACACCAAGATTTTAGGCAACCTGGTTCAGGTTCAGACAGTTGCAAGGGAAAGGGATAGAGTCAGAATGAAGTTTGTATTGGAGGAAATTTCTGCTTACTGGATATTGGAGAAGCCACTTGATAATTTAGCAACAGCGGAAGAGTTGTGAAAGCCGAAAATCATTTAGAGCTTGATCTTCAGCTGCTGGTCATAAATCTGGTTTTGTTTGATTTTTAATGTGATCCAAAACTTATATATTTAGTATGCACTTCCTGACTGTTACAAATAAAGTATCATAGTCAAATTTTGTTGTCACTGTTCTTAAAAAAAAAAGCATGAAGAGACAGAAGAAAGTCACCTGCACTATATGGGGAAAGTGCCCCAGGAACAGATATTGGGGTCAATTTGGGCTCAATGGTAGCACTATGGTTTACAAGTCAGAGGAACATCCACTCTTGGATGCAATACTGAGCAAGTGCCCTCTTGCTGGGTGCAATTAAGAAATGCATTTATATAGTACTTTCATGTCCTCAGGATATCCTAAAGCAGCCCACAGTTTTTAATGAATTACTTGCGAAGTGTAGTCGTTGTTATGCATTGTTATTGCAAATGTGATGTCAAATTACATACAGTAGAGTTCCATCCAAATAAGTAATGTAAATAACCAATTAATTTATTTTGGTTGCATTGGTTGAAGAATACCTGACCAACAAAACAGGAGAACTCCCCTCCTCTTCTTCAAATAATGCCAAGGTTTTTTTTTATGACCACCTGAACAGATTGATTTGAACCTTGAATATAACGTCACATCTGAAGACAATTGCTGAATTTTTAAAAAGGCATTGGAGGACTGTGGGTGGAAGGTGGATGGGCCTGCAACTTCCTGACACCCGACAGCATGCTTCACTGTGGTTCCACATCTGGGTCATTTTAGATCCAGGAGAATTAGATGGTGACAGCTAACTGCCTGCAATCACCATGGTAGCCTGTTAGGCCAATTTAAATGGCCTAATAAGGCCACTAAGCAGAAGCCAACTGTAACATTTCAGTTGGCTTGTGGGCCCTCACGGAGGCCGAAACACGACCAGGGAATGGGAGGTGGCAGAGTCATGGGCAGGGCCAGAGCTCTATCCCACCAGGGGCTCCTCCCCGCTCCGCCACGACCTTTTTAATGGAGAAAATGTTAAAAAATCTCTTCAGTGGATGCCTTGTTTAGGTGACCTCTCTTACCTGCACCAGTAACTCCCATATCAGTGGAGTTGGTGATGTGTCATTGCTCAAGGCCTCGTACTATCCATGCAGTCTCCGGAGTCCGATAAGGATGGTGAGCATGCACCCTGGCCACTAATTGACTCGCTCGTCCACTGGGCATCAGGCACTGTGCATCAAGGGATTGGGACACAAAAATTCACCCGATGTCAGGGTCCTGACCGCAGTACAGAAATCCTGATTCCTCCAACAAGGGGGAACTTCCTCAGTATTGCTCCCAAGAATGGGTGTTCCTCTGACTTGTAGACCATAGTGCTACCATTGAACCCAAATTGACTCCGATATGATATGTTCCTGGAGCACTTTCCCCATATTGTGCAGATTACTTTCTTTTGCCTCTTTATGCTTATTTTTTTTTAAGAACAGTGACAACAAAATTTGACTGTGATACTTATCTATAACAGACAGGTAGTGCATACTAAATATATTTAGTTCTATATTTTATGCATTTGTATTTGATAATCTCATCATTATTTTATGTTACTGGACAAATAATGTATGTATGTATAATGTATGTTACTGGATAATTCACTTAATTACATTTTAGTTTTAACTTTTGTTCTTTCAGTGATGAACAACAAAGGGATTATCTTCTTGAGAGAAGGGATCTAGCAATTGATTTTATTTTTTCTCTGGTATTAATTGAAGTTTTAAAACAGGTAAGTAACAAATTTCAATCTTGAATATTGCTGAAAAGAAGGATGTTGCCAAAGCTTTTCATCTTGCACTCATCTGGACAAAAGCAAGAATGCTAAATTTCAAATGACCAAAACAATTTAGGAAAAGGGTGCTGATTGATTGGCTAAGGCATTGCCATGGAGAAGGAAACAGGGAATAATAGGCTCCCCAAGCTCCTGGGTAATTCAAGAAAGGCACAAGGCTTAAACATATTCTTTTTATTTGCAGATAGTGGGTCCCTGTGTATCAATGTGTATCACTTCTAACAAGCAAAGTGAGCAAGCCACGTTGACTGATTATCTTAAATTGCGTGTTAGTACAGTTATTAGTGCCCTCAGGATTGTGCAGCAAGTATTGCTTTCTCCAAGGCAACACCTCGGCCAATCAGAGTCGACTTGCCAACCAGTCAGCACTCTTTTCTCCTGTAGTATAAATTGTTGCAATTGTTTGAAATTTGACATTCTTGCATTTGTCCTGATTAATGCAGGACAAAAAACTTTGGAAACATGTCTTTCTTTTCAGGAATATTCATATTCTGTTCTACCAAGCAGCAATTTTGATCTTGTTTATGTATTTATATGTTGAATTCTTCAATGTCGACCATTTGTTGCAGATACAAGAGTTTCTAATGTAAAATATGGCAACAATGAATTGCCACCATAAAAATAACTTTACTGTTATGGTAATTTGAAGTTGTATTTGAAAAATGCAATGACACCTATTGGTGATCCAGCAATTTGTTTCCTGTGAATACTGTGGACAGCCATTGAGGAGCATGAATCCTCCTCCTGGCACCACAAAAAGGTTAACAAGAAAATCCAGACCTCACCCTTTCCTGAGCCCATCTTTAAGGACCGATGATTAGGTTGCTCAATACTTCATACAACTGAGCCCAATGCTCCACTCATGTATAAAGAATATTTCAATTGGGATCCCACAATTTGGCTGAGAATCCTATCTATATATTTAACCAACTTCCCACTTATTCTGGGCAGGAGTACGGTAGATCCATTTAAAGACCTGGCTAAAAATTAAATCAGGGTTCAGATTTCCAAAGTGGCCACCTAAATTCCCTCTGCAAGTCACTCATTTTTCACGCTAGAAATGGTTGGCCAGCTGTTGAAAGCCACCCTCAATGTCAGCTATTCAAGTAGATTAAAGGCTATATTTATTTCCTTTTCAGATTTCACTTCATCCTGTACCTGACAACTTGGTTCATGAAGTTATTAACCTGGCATTCAAGCACTTTAAATATAAAGAGGGGTAAAACATATATTCTCATTAATAAATTTATTCAATAACTTTTTACACATTTTTATTGCTGATGCTTTACCTTATTTTTTTTGCTTAGTTACCTTGGTCCCAACACTGGAAATATGCATATTATAGATGATTTATATGCAGAAGTAATAGGTGTTCTGGCACAATCAAAGTGAGTATCATGCATCTTTTTACAGTATTTAATAAGTTTTGGATATGCAATAATGGATAAAGATTGTTTACGCTACGTTGTCAAGAATTTCATATCACAATAACTGCAGTAACTTCACAAAATGAAAGACGTTAGCCAGGAATCTCCACAGAGCTGTTACCAATATTCCACCATACATTTGCTGCAAGTGTAGCATGAATGCCAGGGCTAATTTTAGCTCCCAGATGGAATCTTGGAGGAGCAGATGGTAATCCAGTGTGGGAACACGAATCAGTGGCAGATTTTAACTGCCGAGTCTCATTGGAATTCTGCCAATCAGCTGCTTAACTGTTTCAGGCAGAAAGTGTCAGCTGGTCAATGAAAATTGGGTGGCCCAGAGGCTGCCTGCTGGAACCAGAAGGCTGCCAGCAACAGCTTATGCCCAAGTTCATCTTAACCTGAATTGTAAACTCTGCTTCTCTCCATTGATGCTGCCTGATCTGTTGAGTATTTCCAGCATTTTTTGTGTTTCTTTCAGATCTCCAGCATCTGCAGTATTTTGCTTTTGACGGAAAATAGACCTTGTTTACTTGATCTCAATAAATGCTATTAGCATTAAATCTATCCGAATTACTGGGAGATTTACAAAATATTACGACAAATATATCATTAAAAATTAATAACAGAAAGCAAATAATGAATGGAATCATGTTTTTCACCTTATAGGTTTCCAGCTGTGAAAAAGAAATTTATGTCAGAGCTTAAGGAACTACGTCAGAAAGAACAGAACCCGTATGTGATTCAAAGCAGTATTAGCCTCATAATGGGCATGAAGTTCTTTCGAATTAAGATGTATCCTGTGGAGGACTTTGAAGCCTCTTTCCAATTTATGCAGGTAGTTAATTTTGACTCCTGAAGCTTGTTTAGTTGTTCTACTTGTATTTAGACATAACATTTTGGCATAAAAGAACAGTGGCATCAAGGGGTTGACTTTAATTCCCAGTGGGTTTCTGGTGTGAAATTGAGAACGAGTTAATTTCATGTGTACCTATGGCAGAATGAGGCCATGCTCATTTTAATCAGCAAGCCTTATCAATATGCCACTTGTCAATTTCCCATCCGGAATAT
Source organism: Carcharodon carcharias (assembly GCF_017639515.1). Classification (NCBI taxonomy): domain Eukaryota; kingdom Metazoa; phylum Chordata; class Chondrichthyes; order Lamniformes; family Lamnidae; genus Carcharodon; species Carcharodon carcharias. The sequence goes on along the minus strand of NC_054477.1, from coordinate 43,846,096 downwards.
AGGATGACTAGATGGCATTTAGCTGTGGACAGAAGTTCCAGGAATATCTGGTGGTGGGAAAGGAGTGATGGTACGTAACTGGAAATTAGGTCAGGGAGGCCACACTTTCCATGTGTAGTTTGGAGGAGTACTTCTATTCATCCTGGCTGCATGAAGGAGCATGAGAAATTACCTTGAATGGCTTCTTCCACTAACAGGCCTTCACCTTTTGGGAAAGCTACAGCAGCTTTCCCACTAACAGCAGAATTCACCTTGCAGCCTGAGATGAATAATATCATCAGACCTTGATCTGCGTTTTAAAGGAGGACCTTCCTGGCAATGGAATAGAAAAGAAAATCTGGCAGGGTATAAAACAGAAACAAAAAGTGCTGGACAAGCTCAGCAGTCCTGACAGCATCTGTGGAGAGAAAGACAGAGTTAATGTCTCGAGTCCATATGACTGACTCAAAACATTAACTTTGTCTTTCTCTCCACAGAAGCAGTTAGACCTGCTGAGTTTTTCCAGCATTTTTTGTTTTTGTTTCAGATTTCCAGCATCTGCAGTATTTTGCCTTTATCTGGCAGGGTCTAAAACTGGTTGCCAATTCACTGTGTGCCCATTTTACACTACTGCCAAAGACTTTATTTCACCCCCACTAATGTGTAATTTCAAATAATTTTTTTTAAAAATTTGAAATACACTGTAAGCACCGTGAATAAAGTTTCAAAAAGTCCCAAAAGCTAATTGTCAATCAAAATGACCTGCAAAGGTTTTAGCTTATAATACTTGTAAATATGCAATCTGAATAATTTGTTTATTATAATTGCTGATTGTTTTATGTAGATCTAGAGTTGAAATTGTTTGATTTTTATCAATATGTTAAATTGTTAACAAAATCAATGCAATTTTTCTTTAGAACTAAAGCTCCTTCCTTTATTTTGGTTTGTTTCCTTAGGAATGTGCACAGTATTTTTTGGAAGTTAAGGATAAAGACATCAGGCATGCACTGGCTGGCCTTTTTGTGGAAATTCTATTTCCAGTGGCTGCAGTGAGTATAGTCAATTATATTAAATTTTAATTTGTGTTGAATAAGTTGCACAGCATATACATAAGATCTTTTTTATTTTTAAGGCTGTTAAAAATGAAGTAAATGTTCCATGTCTTCGAAACTTTGTGGAGAGTCTCTATGACACAACACTAGAATTGTCAACTCGCAAAAAACACTCGTTGGTGAGTAAACCCTTCCATTCATTAATGTAGAATGTTATAATGTTCTTCCTTAAGGAAGCTGGAGGTAGATTGTTCTAATCAACTGTTTCATAATATTAAACTTACCATGGTCATCTGGGATGTGTGAATGTAAAATTGAAGTATTTAAAGTATACCGTAAAATATAACAGTGACACTGAGGTGCTTGTTATTTTTAAGCTTGAAGTGAATATAATGTGGAAAGTGTTTTCAGGCTATTGTTTTGACCAGGATCAGATATCAAAACAGTTGCTGGCTGTTTACTCATGTCCACACTCCAGGGTTAATAAGTACTACGTATTACATCACCTGTAAAACAGAAGAGCTACAGCTGAATTCTGCGAATGAACACAATCACTATGGCTGGAATTTTCCATCCCCGTTGGCGCTGGGTGTCATGGTGGGTGTGAGCAGACAATATGGCTAGAAGGCCAAAACTTGGTTTCAGGACATTGTAAAAACCAGTTTGCAATCATCTGTTCCACCTGTCAATGGCGGGCCATGTTTCCTGCCGCCAGATGTTGGGAGCATCATTTTAGTACATCTGTATGTAATTATAATCACTGCTTGCTGGAATAACTCCCCCCACGCTGGACCATCTGGGCACGTCGGCGGGAAAACATGCCGGTCCAGAACACGTCTTGACAAATGTGACGTGCAGAAGTTAGGACTTAAGAGCTCACAAACATTCGAGGAGCATAAGGTGCTGGAGCCCAACAGCTACCGGAACCTGGAGGAACACATGCATCGCATGCTGGGTGGATTTTCTTGGACACAGCTCTGCCGTGAAGCAGCTCACAGAAGGTGGAAGGTCACCCACCGTTGATTTCTGGAGTCTGCTTTGGGGCACCAGGGTCTTATTCATGAGCTGCTACAGATGATCGTCGATGGGGTGGAGAGGAAGGCCTAGTTTTGACTGGGAGAGGAAGCTATACCAGGGCGGGTGAAGGGGTGGGGAGGTGGAGAGGTTGGGTGGGGGAAACAATGGCGTCGGGGGAGTGAGGTTCATGGCAGGGTGGGGGCGTGGAGCACAGGGGGAGGTAGGTGGCATGGGGTCTTGGGGAGATGGTGGCGTAGTGGTATTGTCACTGAACCCGGGTCCCCAGCGACTCAGGGTAATGCCCTGGGGACCGTGGGTTCAAATCCCACCATGGCAGATGGTGAAATTTGAATTCAGTAAAATATCTGGAATTAAAAATGACCATGAAACCATTGTCACTTGTCATAAAAACCCATCTGGTTTACTAATGACCTTTAGGGAAGGAAATCTACTGTCCTTATCTGGTCTGGCCTACATGTGACTCCAGACCCACAGCAATGTGGTTGCCTCTGAAATGATTTAGCAAGCCGCTCAATTCTCAAGGGCAATTAAGGCTGGGCAATAAATGCTGGACTAGCTAGAGACACCTCCCCCCCCCCCCCCCCCCCCCCCCCGCCCTGCCCCATCCCATGAATGAAATCACAAAAATATATAACGGAAGAATGCAGCAGCTGAGGAGGTAGGTGTAAGGCGGGGGAGGAAGGTGTAAGTGAAGGAGTTCAGAGGGGGGCAGGAGTTCGGGAGGAGGAAGGAGTTCTAGGAGGGAGGCAGTTCAGTATGTGGATGGAGTCCGGATGGAGGAAGGAGTAAGGGGGATGGCCAGGTGAACATGCAAGAGAGTGGTCTGTGGATTCAATGACTGCCTCCTGTGGAGTGAACTGAGGGTGGTCGTGGTGGGAGGGAATGGTGGGTATGAGAGAGGGCAGAGTGAACCAGTAGGGTGGGAGGGTGAGGGTGTGATGATAGCGGTAGCAGGGACTGTGAAAGTGGTTGGTGGGGACTTGGAGGAAGACACGGACCCTGAAGGTGGGAAGGAAGGTGTCAATGTTGATGGGGTTAGGATTCACAGGAAGGTAAAGAACATACACATTCACCTAGACATCCTAGAAAGAAAAGGGTTCTGGTTGGTGGGGAGGTGGAAGGTGATGCCGGGGGTGTCAACAATGATTGGGAAAGGACATGGGTGACTGGGGGAGGGGAAAGGACAGGGGAGCTGAAAACATACTTTACAACAACCATGCTTCTGAAATTAAAAGTGAGAAGAACCTCGTGTTGGGCAAGGACAGGTTCTATATGGGAATGTGATCAGTGGGTGGGCAGAGATGCAGGTCAGCTCACATGGACAAGTAAAAGGCCGCATTGAAAATTATTGGGACATTGAGATGAGTGTGATGGAGGAATGCTCTGAGAGCACAGGAGAGTGCTTGCATGAAGCTCCAAAAGGCCCTGCCACACACGCACTTCTCCATTCAGAATCACTCCTAGTCCGGCTGCATGCACCTGAACTGCTAGTGGTTTGGGGGGGGGGGGGGGGGGGGGGGGGGGGGGGGTGGTAGGGGGTCGGGTCTGCAGGGGGAGGAGTTGTGAAGCTTGTAAATGAAACTGAAATACACCATTACTCAGTGAAAGTGAATATATTTTATTATTATAAAGTGACAAGATGTGCTCACCCATGCACCCACTTGTGATCAGAAATTCTTAACTTTTCTAGGCCTGCCACTTCTTCTGGGTGCTGCACTGACATCAGCAGCAGGGGTGGAGACAGCCTGTGAAATGATTGGCCTTGTTGCCTCTGATGACTTTGGCATGGGTTCTCTGGAGAGCCAAGGCCTTGAAGGCCCTTGCTTGCTTTAGCTGTCCTCCTGTGGGCCTGCTGCTCCCTCTGCGATGATAGAGGATGAGGCTTAGGGGGGATCACAGGCAAAGGGGACTCGGTGCGAGAGGACAGCCTCTGAGATTCCTGAGTGAATGACCCAGAAGTATCCACCTGCCGCTCCTCCTCCCTTCAGGGGCCTGACTCTTCGATGGGAAGGAGCACCTGGAGGGACATCAAGGTGCCCCGTTGCCCTCTTGCATTGCCACTGCAGGAACTCACCCATGGCTGCCGTGATCGAGCGCAGGTCTGCATACATCTCCATGTTCTGCTGGACCAGGGTGTCCGTGGCATCTACCATCCTTCCCATGGAAACCTCCATATGCAACATGTGGGAACCACTTTATCAGAGAGCAGGCGGACACACTCTTCCAACTCACGTGTCATTCTTTTGAGGGCTTCCAACAACTGTGTGTGATGTCTGCCTTCTGCTGACTATCCATAATGAGTTGGAAGGCCAAACCCAGAGGCTCGTCATCTGACTTGGACCTCACAGATGCCTAGTCCCCAGCAGTCCTCCGAGTGCCAGGGAGCTCTGCTGAACCTGCCTTCTCCTGCTGTGAACATGTGTCCACCAGATTGTGAACCCGAGCCTGCTCCAGATGTAGGCCCCACCAACTTGTGTGTCTCTGTGCTGGTGGAGGGTATGGATAAGCACTGGTGGGTCTTTCAGGCTGCTTATTTCCAGCTTTTCAGTGGAGGAGGTGTTCTCTTGACTAGAGGTGCAGACCTGGATGGAGTTGAGGGATTGGCTGGCTGTGTTATGGCACAGCCGATGATAAGTCCTCAGTTGTTCAACTCCCAAAGGGAAACTTGAAACAACTGCCACAACTTGTTTGCAATTTGTATAAATTTTGAGATGCGTGCCCTGAATTCAGTAGTAATTGGACCACCAAGTCTTTTAAGTTTTTACAAAACTATATTAAACATTTAATAATAGAAGAAATGACTTTAAATACTTACATAGACCTACAAATTACTACTATGATAATTTCTAAATCCCCTAACCAATGTAACTCCCAGTTACACGTTCGTTAAGGCAATAGTAAGACACACAGATTTTAAAAGACCCAGGCAAAGAAACCTGATACCCTGAACAAGTCAACTTCCAAGTGAGTTTTCTTAACTTCAGCCTTTTGAAGATAGCAGATTGAGGCATAGATGCTGAAGGCTTTTTCACACATTGTAAGATCTTAAAAATGCCTTCACTTACACAAAGCCGTTGCTCCTTCTTTATACATATCTTTTTCTTTGATTGCAAATACCCATTGTTTCACTATGTCTTTGGACTTTATCTCCCTGATAATAAAACCTTCTCATAGCACTAAGTTTTACCAATAATCTTTGGGAAAAATAAACACACTGTTTCCAAGCTTCACCTGTCTAGGTGATACCTTTCATCCCTCCTTTGAAAATAATCTAGTTTGGTTTATTTCAAAATGCAAATGTTCCCTTGGACACCTATGTTTCTAAACATCCCCATGCCCAAGACTTTGCCCTCGTCAGTCAGGCTTGGTGGGGGGGAGCGGGAGCAATCGGGAAACTGACCGCTGCCCATGATTGGGCCGTGACCGCAATTCCTTGCTGGTGGGCCAATTAAGGCCCGCCCAGCGTGAAACGCGTGCCGCAACGCTCAGCGCTGCCTGTGTGGGGTGTGAGGAGGGCAAGTGCGCAAATCCGAGCATGCGCGCAGGGTGTGCTCAGGAAAATCTCCCTGAGGCACAGAGTTACCTCAGGGAGATGAAGATTTTTTAAAATTAAAATAGAGAATTTTAAAATATTAAAAAACGTCTTTTCATGTGACTCGGTCACATGAGCAGGGACATGTTAAGAATGAAATGTTAACATTTTAATTTAATATTTAATTGCTGTTGGAACCTTCATCCCGACTGTGGATGAGGTTTCCGAGAAAAATCTAAAGGCCGTTTGGCCTTTTTGCCTGCCCGCCAACCATAAGGTTGGACGGGCAGCGAAAAATTAAATTTGATTAGATCTTTCATGGCCTTAATAGACCTGTTAATTGTCAGCAGGTGCACTGCTGACTCCTGTGCTTGCCTGCCAACTGAAATATCGCGTGGCTGCGCAATAACGTCAGGACGCTCACCCAACGTTATCACACGTCATTTTGTAAGGCGCATGCCTGCCCGATAAGCGAAAAATTCTGGCCCATGTTTATCTAATTAACATTTCAAACCTAAGCTCTCTTCTTAGATCGAAACACCCAGATTAGCTGTCTCTATTCAATTAAGTCTCTCACACACACACACACACATATAGGCACATCCCATTATTACTCTATTTTACAATAAATTCGAAGAACATTGAGAATTATTATATCTTCTTGCTGCTGAGGCTGTTGGTTGCTCGGCAGAGATAGCTAGTGCATGTCAGCAGAGTCAAAAGCAGGAGAGAGAACTTTCACAGTTGCGTTGAGAATGAGATGATATGGTGCAGGGTCCTCACACGGGTGCTCGCCGCCAAAAGCACTGTCGCCGCAGGCACAGTGCACATCCTCACCAATCAGCGTGATGGCATGGTCCTCAAAAGTATGTGAGAAGTCTAATGTGGGCCACTGCACCTCCAGTCTGGGACCTCTCCCTGCAGTTCTGAGTCACCTTCATCTACATGAAAACAGATAGAGAGAGTGTGAGCTGGATGCAATGCACTGCATGGAATGTTTGTTTGGTGAGTGGAGCCATGGACTGGATGAGGATGTGAGTTCCAGAGGATATGAGCCTGATGGAGATGTGAAGTTAGTGGTGTTGGCCCTTGAGGTGTGAGATCCCTGTGGATGTGTGATGGGTCTGTGAGTATGAGAGTGCCCTGTGAGTGTGTGAGTTGAGAGTGATGAAAAGAGTGACTTACCCTGGTGGAACAGATGAGTCCATTCATCCCCTTCTTGCACTAGATGATTGTCCTCTTTTGCAGGGCATTGGCACTGACCACCACTGCCACCGCCTCCCAAGTTGGATTGCTAACCTTGCTTGCTGGTCTTTGCCTAGAGCCAGGGTGGAGGATATCGCAGCAGGCCCCCACTGCATCCAATAGGCATCGTTTAATCTGGGGGCAACATGTTTCCTCCCTTTTGTAGCCATCAGTTCCCAGCAGCTTCCTATCCCTTGACAAGCGCTAGCTCTGTACCTAGCTCTGGGGTGGTCTTTAAATATGGCGCCCGGTTTATTGAAGGCCTGAAGTGACGGTGGAGCGGGAAAATCAGATGCTGCTCCATCAACGAGCCAGCGTGTTTCTCGGGAATGCACAATTAATAAGGTGGGAATGGGGCGATATGGCATGAAAAACTGGCAGGTAAAATGTCTTTTTTCCCACTTGCTACCGCAGTTAGGGCAGAATCATCCCAGATTTGCTCTATTTTTATTCATTTACACGATGCGGGCGTCGCTGGCTAGACCAGCGTTTATTGCCTATCGCTAATTGCCCTTGAGATGGTGGTGGTGAGCTGCCTTCTAGTGCCACTGCAGTCCCTGTGGTGTAGGTACACCCACCATGCTGTTAGGGAGGGAGTTCCAGGATTTTGACCCAGCGACAGTGAAGGAACAGTGATATATTTCCAAGTCAGGATAGTGAGTGGCTTGGAGGGGAACTTCTAGGTGGTGGTGTTCCCATGTCTCTGCTACCCTTGTCCTTCTAGATGATAGTGGTAAATCCATGTAGTATTGAGGAGGCGGGGAGGCTGCAGAAGGATTGGATAGGTTAGGAGAATGAGCAAAGAAGTGGCAGATGGAATACAACGTGGGGAAGTATGAGGTCATGCACTTTGGTAGGAAGAATAGAGGCATAGACTATTTTCTAAATGGGGAGAGAATTCAGAAATCTGGAGTGCAAAGGGACTTGGGAGTCCTAGTCCAGGATTCTCTTAAGGTTAACTTGCATGTTGAGTCGGTAGTTAGAAAGGCAAATGCAATATTGGCATTTATTTTGAGAGGACTAGAATATAAAAGCAAGAATGTGCTGCTGAGGCTTTATAAGGCTCTGGTCAGACCACATTTAGAATATTGTGAGCATTTTGGGCCCCATATCTCAGGAAGGATGTGCTGGCCCTGGAGAGGGTCCAGAGGAGGTTCATGAGAACGATCCCAGGAATGAAAGGCTTAACATATGAGGAACGTTTGAGGACTCTGGGTCTATACTCGATGGAGTTTAGAAGGATGAGGGGGGATCTGATTGAAATTTACAGAATACTGAAAGGCCTGGATAGAGTGGACGTGGGGAAGATGTTTCCAATAGTAGGAGAGACTAGGACCCAAGGGCACAGCCTCAGAGTAAAGGGAAGACCTTTTATAACAGAGATGAGGAGAAACTTCTTTAGCCAGAGAGTGGTGAATCTATGGAATTCATTGCCACAGAAGGCTGTGGAGGCCAGGTCATTGAGTGTATTTAAGACTGAGATAGATAGGTTCTTGACTGGTAAGGGGATCAAAGGTTACGGGGAGAAGGCGGGAGAATGGGGTTGAGAAACTTATCAGCCATGATTGAATGGCGGAGCAGACTCGATAGGCCGAATGGCCTAATTTCTGCTCCTGTGTCTTATGGTCTCTTATGGTCTTATGACCACTAAGTGCAGAGGAGGTTTTTTAAAATTAAATATAGGTTTTATGCTTTCAACCTTACCTGCATTATTAAATGATAAGAATGGGAGACCTGCCACTTTCAATCAGTAAGGTAACTTTAAATTGGTTTTTAGCCTTTGATTTGAGGAAAATTCAGTGACAGACAATCAAGGCACTAATAGGGCAGAATTATGTGGCCCTGCCACCGTGGTAGCGATGCCAGAAAATGGGGTGAGCCAGCCAAAAGTCCATTGACTTCAGTGGGACCGGAAGACCCCGCCATTGGGAGGGACCAGAAAATTCCAACCATTGTCTGTGCAGGTGGACATATGAGATCTGTGACATTACATGATGAAGCACAGAGAGTTGTCCTTATGTCCCGGGTAAAGTTGCTAATCCTCCTGATTGTCCTGAAATCTCCAGCATCAATCTCTCAGGTACTGCTGCAAACAACTTAGTAGAAGACCCATCAGGGCATCGAAAGATTGACATAAGATTTTATATTTTATACAGCATAGAAACAGGCCATTCAGCTATACTATTTGGTTCAACCACTCACTGGGGTAACAAATTCCATATTCTCACCACTCTTATGGTAAAGAAATTTCTTCTGAATTCCAAATTGGATTTCTTAGTGACTGCCTTATATTGATAGCTTCTAATTACATTCTTACCCACAAATAGAAACATTCTCTCTGCATTGACACTCTCAAAACCTCTCATTAATTTTAAATACTTATACCAGGTCACCCTTCAGCTTTCTGTTATCAAGAGAAAAGAGACCCAGCCTGTTAATCCTTTCTGGATGTGTATACTCATACATTCCTTGTAAACCTTCCCTGCACTCTTTCTAGTACTTCTATATTCTTTCGATAATAAGGGACCAGAATGGCACACAGTATTCTGAAGTGTTATCTAACCAAGGTTTAATACAGGTTTAGCATAACTTCCCTATTTTTCAACTCTATCCCTCTAGAAATAAAGCCTAGTGCTTGGTTTGCTTTTTTTTTTATGACCTTGCTAACCTGAGCCACAGCTATTAGTGATTGGTGTACCTGTACTCTGAGATCCCTTTGTTCCTCTATGTCATCTAGACTTGCACAATTCAAGTAATAACTGACCTCCCTATTCTTCAAACAAAATGTGTTACTTCACACTTACCTGTGTTGAGGTTAATTTGCCCAACTATTTGCCCACTCTGCAAGTTTGTTAATGTCCTCCTGTAATTTGTTGCAGTCCTTCTCAGTATTGACTATACCTCCAATTTGGTGTCATCCACAAATGTAGAAATTGTTTTTGATTCCAAAGTCCAAATCATTAATGTAAAAATTGTGTATTTCTTCATTGTCTTTGATATTTACATTTATATTGGAGATGGGGAAAAATGGGTTGTTTGACTGACAGTCAAGAATTATTCAACTGTTAACGAAGAGTCTGTTTACTTCCCAATTATTCTGGAAAAGCTGTACAGATGGATGTGTCAGTGACCAGTGGCACATGTGGAGGTGAGGTATTTGGAGGCAGAAGCTGATCTGTTGACATGTCCAGTGTGTCCAGGCAACACTGACAACTCTAGTCCTGTCCAACATCCATCACTTAACTAACTAACATCAGTAAATGGATTAGCTAACTGAGACCATTCATCTCATTGTTTTTTTGTGGGATCTTGTTGTGAAGCACTTTGGTGACTCTTGAGAATATGAAAGATGTCCTCCATCCATTTACATATGCAAATTATTTTTAATATTTTTCTTTGTTTATTCCATAGGCTTTGTTCCCTTTGGTAACCTGCCTTCTCTGTGTCAGCCAGAAGCAATTTTTTCTTATTCGATGGCATATCTTCCTGAACAACTGTTTATCCAATCTCAAAGTCAGTAAAACACTTTTCACTTGATTCTTTATGGGCCTGTGCAGTGACTCCCAGGATGTACTTTGTTTTATACTTCACATATAGCTTGCATAAAACTCCAAAACTTCTTTACATTCCCCCCAACCCCCACCAGCTCACTGCTCTGGGAACAAGCTGGCAGGTGGGAAGGGTGCAAAATTGGGTGATACGGCAGGAGGAGCCATTCTTGTTGCCTACCCCCCCCCCCCCACCCAAAGCTAGAATTTTATCAGCAGGAGGCTGGGGGTGGAGGGGTGGTGTGCAAAGGCCATATGGCGAGGCTGCCAGGTAAATTATGGCTGCTGCCTTGTTGCGGTAGTGGAGGATGTTGAGGGTTCCTCCAGTTCAGGCACCCATCCGGCTTCCATCACTGCACCTCACGGGGGACTGCTGCGATCCTAATAGTGGCCACAGCTCCTGGTGGCGCTGCCGGGACTGGAGAACTACTGGCCATGCGATTGGCTGGTAGCTATTGAGGCTTGACATCCTCCCACATAGGGCCGGAAGTCACAACATCAAGTTCTTAACAGCCTGATTACCATAAAACCTGGCCGTGGCTTTCTGGCCTGGCTAAGGTGGGTTACCGCTGACTTCTCAGCTGGGTGCATGGGGCCACCGCCTTTGTAAAGATTTCTGGCTCAAGCCTCATGTAATATTGTGTAGAGCTAGTGCAGTCTGAAGTAATGAACTTTGTACAATGTTCAGTAGAAATCACAAGCTAGTCACAGCTCTAATCATGGCGATATTGTTTTAATACACTAATATACAATGCAGGAAAATGTAGTTCATATGCATTTTTACTTGACAGATATCAGTCGGCAATCAGTGCACAATTTTGTGGTCTTCATTTTTCACTAAAATTTGGAATTCTGGCATGAAAGTGCACATGTTAGTGCAGCTCCTAGGTTTTTGACCAGCAGTTGCAAGCAGTACTTTGGCCCTCACAGTGATTGTTGAGAATATTGACTCTCACAACAAAATGCAGCATACCTGCCCCTGCTCGCCATCCAGTGTGGTTGAGTAAGAACATAAGAACATAAATAGGAGCAGGAGTAGGCCATTCTGCTCCACCATTCATTAAGATCATGGTTGATATGATCATGCCCTCACCTCCGCTTTCCTACCTGCCCTCAATTCCCGTGTAGATCAAAATTCTTGTTTAACTCATCTTGAATATATTCAGTGACCCAGTCTCTGCTGCTCTCTTGGGTGAAGACTTCCAAAGATTCACAACTCTCTGAGAGAAGAAATTCCTCCTCACCTCTGCCTTATTCTGAATCAGTACACCCTAGTCCGAGATTCCTCCTTGAGGGGAAACATCTTCTCAGCGTCTACCCTGTCAAGCCCCCTCAGAATCTTACATTATGTTTCAATAAGATTGCCTCTCATCTAAATTCCAATGAATATAGACCTAACCTGCTCAACCTTTCCTCATAAAACAACCCCTTCATCCCAGTAATCAACTAGTGAATATTCTCTGAAATGCCTCCAATGTAACTATATCCCTCCTTAAATAAGGAGACCAAAACTGTACCCAGTACTCTAGATCTGGTCTCACCAATGCCTTGTACAGCCAGAACAAGACTTCCTTAATTTTATAATCAATCTCCCTTTCAATAAAGACCAACATTCCATTTGTCTTCCTAATTACTTGCTGTATCTACATGCTAGCTTTTTGTGATTCATGTATGAGGACACTCAGATTCCTCTGTATTGCAGCATTCTGTTGTCTTTCCATTTGAATAATATTCTGCTTTTCTATTCTTCCTACAAAAGTGAATAACCTCACATTTTCTCACCTTATACTTCCATCTGCCAAATTTTTGCCCACTCACTTAACCTATCTATATCCCTTTCCTTTTGAGGGCTCTTTATAGAAACATAGAAACTAGGAGGAGGCCATTTGTCCCTTCAAGCCTGCTCCACCATTCATTATGATCATGGCTGATCATCCAACTCAATAGCCTGCTCCCGCTTTCTCCCCATATCCTTTGATCCCTTTCACCCCACGAGCTATATCTAACTCCTTCTTGAAAACATAGTGTTTTGGTCTCAACTACTTTCTGTGGTAACAAATTCCATAGGCTCACCACTCTCTGGGTGAAGAAATTTCTCCTAACTCAGTCCTAAATGGTCTACCCAATATCCTCAGACTGTGACCCCTGGTTCTGGACTCCCCCACCATCGGGAACATCCTTCCTGCATCTACCCTGTCTAGTCTTGTTAGAATTTTATAGGTTCCTATGAGATCCCCTTCATGCTTCTGAACTCCAGCGAATATAATCCTAATTGACTTAATCTCTCCTCATATGTCAGTCTCACCATCCCTGGAATCAGTTGGGTAAACCTTCGCTGCACTCCCTCTATAGCAAGTACATCCTTCCTCAGATAAGGAGACCACTATATTCCAGGTGCAGTCTCACCAAGGCATTGTACAATTGCAGCAAGACAACCCTGTTCCTGTACTCAAATCCTCTGACTATGAAGGCCACCATACCTTTTGCCTTCTTTACCGCCTGCTACATCTGCATGCTTACCTTCAGCGACTGGTGGACACCCAGGTTTCGTTGCACATTCCCCTCTCTCAATTTATAGCCATTCAGATAATAATCTTTTCCTATTTTGCTACCAAAATGGATAACCTCACATTTATCCACATTATACTGCATCTGCCGTGCATTTGCCCATTCACTCAGCTTGTCCAAACCACACTGAAGCATCTCTGCATCCTCCTCACAGCTCACCCTCCCATCCAGCTTTGTGTGATCTGCAAATTTGGAGATATTACATTTAATTCCCTCATCTAAATCATTAATATATATTGTGAATAACTGGGGTCCCAGCACTGATCCCTGCGGTACCCCACTAGTCACTGTCTGCCATTTGGAAAAAGACCCGTTTATTCCTACTCTTTATTTCCTGTCTGCCAACCAGTTTTCTATCCATCTCAATACACTACCCCCAATCCCATGTGCTTTAATTTTACACACCAATCTCTTATGTGGAACTTTGTTGAAAGCCTTCTGAAAGTCCAAATAAACCACATTCACTGGCTCCCCTTTATCAACTCTACTAGTTACATCCTCGAAAAATTCCAGTAGATTTGTCAAGCATGATTTCCCTTTCATAAATCCATGCTGACTTTGTCCGATTCTGCCAATGTTTTCCAGGTGCTCAACTTTTAAATCTTTTATAATGGACTCTAGAATTTTTCCCACTACCGACGTCAGGCTGACTGGTCTATAATTCCCTGTTTTCTCTCTGCCTCCCTTTTTAAATAGTGGAGTTACATTAGCTACTCTCCAATCTGTAGGAACTGTTCCAGAGTCTATAGAATCTCGGGAGATGACCACCAATCCATCCACTATTTCTAGGGCCACTTCCTTAAGTACTCTGGGTTGTAGGTTATCAGGCCCCGGGGAATTATCGGCCTTCAATCCCATCAATTTCCCCAACACCATTTCCCTACTAATACTGATTTCTTTCAGTTCCTCCTTCTCACTAAATCCTGTATTCCCCAACATTTCTGGTATGTTATTAGTGCTCTCCTTGTGAAGACAGAACCAAAATATGTATTTAGTTGGTCAGCCATTTGTTTGCTCCCCATTATAAATTCCCCTGTTTACCTATAGAAACTTTTACAGTCAGTTTTTATATTCCTTGCAAGCTTACTCTCATATTCTATTTTCCTCTTCTTAATCAATCCCTTGGTCCTCCTTTGCTGAATTATGTCCTCCACATAAATTGCTTTCCCATCAATTTTAGTATTATCAGCAAATTTGGCCACACTACAATCCATCCCCTCATCTAGATCATTAATATAGATTATAAATTGTTGAGGCCCCAACACTGATCTCTGTTACACTCCACTAGTTACAGTTTGCCAATCTTGAAATGACCCATTTTTCCTAACTAAGTTTCCACTAAGTTAGTTCTGTCAATATATTATCCCCAAAACCATGAACCCTTATCTTGTATCGTAACCTTTTATGTGGCACCTTATCAAATGCTGTTTGAAAATCCAAATACAAGACATCTACCAGTTTCCCATTATCCACCCTGCTTGTTACGTCCTCTAAAAAACAAATAAATTTGTCAAACGCTATTTCCCTTCATAAAACCATTTTAAGATGCTCAATTGCATTATGATTTTCTCTATATTCTGCTACTGTTTCCTTATTTATGGATTCATTTAAAACCCTAGGGTTCAGGCCTTCAGATCCAGGGGATTTGTCAGCCTTTTCTTTAATGATTGTGAATGGTTTAAGTTCCTCCCTCCCTTTTGCTCCTTGATTTTTTTTTACTATTTTAGGGATGCTCTTTGTGCCTTCTGCCATGAAGGGAGATACAAAATACTTGTTCAAAGTCTTTGCCATTTCCTTGTTTCTCATTATTAATTCCCCAGTCTCATCTTCTAAGGGACTAATGTTTACTTTAGATGCTGTCTTCCTTTTTGTATACTTGTAGAAATTCTTTTTGTCCATTTTTATATTTCTTACTAGTTTACTCTCATATTCTAATTTCTCCCTTTTTTTTATAGTCTTCCTTTGCTGGTTTCTAAAATGTTCCCAATCCTCTGGCCTAACACTAGTTTTGCAGCATTGTATCCCTTTTCTTTCAATTTGATAGCACCCTTAACTCCCTTAGTTAGCCACAGATGATTCATTCTTATATAGCCTTTCTTTCCCAATGGAACAGATCTTGAGTATTATAAAACATCCCCTTCAGTGTCTGCTACTTCGTATCTACCGTCTTACCTTTTAACCTATTTTTCCAGTGCACTGTAGCTACCTCTGCCCTCTTACCCTTGAAATTGTCTTTATTTTAAGTTTCAGACATTATTTCAGATCCAAGTTCCTCACCCAAACTGAATGCAAATTCAGTCATCTTATGATCACTCTTGCCTAGAGGCCTTGCCTTGTCTCAATACACATTACCAATTCTAAAATAGCCTGTTTCCTGGTTGGCTCCATCATGTATTGTTCTAAGAAACTGTTCCAAATACACTCTATGAACTCATCCTCCAGGCTACTTTCGCCAATTTGATTTGTCCAAGCTATATGAAGATTGAAATCAGCACCAATTATTGCAGTACATTTCTTACAAGCCCTCGTTATTTATTAATTTATACTTTGTCCTATAGTGTAGCTATTATTCGGGAGGCTATAAACTACTCCCATCAGTAACTTTCCCTTGCTATTTTTTTATCTCCACCCAAACCAATGCTACATCACGATCTTCTGAGTGAAGATCACTTCTCGTTACCTGACTGATCTCATCCTTTATTAATAGAGCTATCTCACCTTTCCTTTCTTCCCATCCTTTTGAAATGTCAGATACCCTTGAATATTCAGTTCCCAGCCTTGCTCACATGCATGCACATCTCTGTAATGTTTATCAAATCATACTTGTTCGTTTCTATTTGTTCCATCAAATCGTCCATTTTGGTATGAATGCTGCCTTCATTCGGATAAAGAGTCTTTAATTTTGTCTTTTTACCATTTTTCCCTACTCTGACTGTATTTGTTGGTGTTTTCATGCTCTGTTATTTCCTGTTGTACTCTAGTTATCATTACTCATATTACTACCTTGCACTATTGACTCTTCCTTTCTCTTTAACTTTCAAAATGAACCCTGAACCCATCCCCCTTGATTTGCAAGAACATTGGTCCCTGCATGATTCAACTGAAGCAGTAAAGCTTCTTTCCTCATTACTGGTGCCAGTGCTTCATGAATTGATACCAATTTCTCTCACACCAATCTTTGAGCCATGCATTCAACTCTCTCATCTTATATACCCTATGCCAATTTGCTCGTGGCTCAGGTAGTAATGCAGAGATTATTTTCGTTGTGGTTCTGGGCCACTTGCTGCTCATACTCCCTTTGCAGAGCCTCTTTCATTGTCCTGCCTAAGTTATTGTTACCCACGTGGACCTCACAACTGGATCCCTCTCCTCCCACTCTAAGTTCTTCCCCAGCCCCACGGAAATGTCCTTAACCTGGCAACAGGCAGGCAACACAAATGGTTGGGACTCACGCTTTCGACTGCAGAGGACAGTATCCACCTAACTATATTATTCCATAATACTACATTCCTTTTTATGCCCCCAACTTATATGGGCCCCAGTACCATGGTGCTGTGGTCAGTTTGGTCTTACTTCCTGCAGTCCCTGCTCTTGTCCACACAGGCCTCAAGAACCTTGAATCTGTCAGACAAGTTCAAGGGCTGAAGCTCCTCCATTGCTACATTGTGGGTCCTCATACTTGTCTCACTTGCACTTCCATGGACCATATCTGAAGTATTTAACATAAGGAGTGTGTCTGCCTCCTCGAACAAAGTGTCCAGGTAACTTTCTCCCTCCCTGATTCACCACAGTATCAGAAACACAGACTCTAGTTCATCAACTTCAAGCCATCCCTAAAGCTGCAGACACACTGCAGTTGTGGTTGCTGTGGGTCACACTAGTGTCCACCATACCAACATGCTACAGCTGCAGCACATCACCAGCCCTGCCATTTCTATTGTATTTTACTTAACTAAATATGGTTTCAAGTTTTGAAATATTGCTCAATGATTATTTGTAGTTACAGTAAGTAGTATAACTAGTTAAGTTATAAATTTAATACAGTATTTAAATCTTCCCAGTCATACTTTAAACTACTGCCTGAGTTTAGAGAAAAAAACGTAAAACTCGCCCCTTTTTTATTCATTCATGGGATGTGGGTTTTGCTCGTTTGGCCAGAATTTATTGCTAATCCCCAGTTACATTTGTGAGCTGCCTTCTTGAACTGCTGCAGTCCATGTGGCGTACGTACACCCACCAGTAATCATCTATCTGCTTACCTAATTAATGCCTCCAGACCTCAGCTCTCAGGTCTCGCCATTCCCTCTCTCAGACACTCCTTGTCTTGTAAATGACCAGAACAGCACCTTTTCACTCACGACCCCAAATTCTATCACCTACCAAATTCTAAGTTAAATACTTTGCCGAAGTTGTAATCTATCAAACTGGAATCCGTGCTACTTATGCTGCTTGCTCTTTCTCATGATTTGTCCAGTCGGAGCTCCTCATTATTGTTTGGCTTGGTTTCTCCTGCAACCCTGGAGTTATTCGGATTGGTTGAGCTTACCAGGATGACTGTTCCCAATCCTGCAAGCTGCAGGTATTTTCATGGTGCTTGAGTCCAGTGTTTTCACTCATTTCACATACCATTGTATTACGTAACCAATGAGCAGTGACCAGGAAAGTAAAACACACACAAGGATCAAACAGCACTCATGTAATTACTCTTTGTTAACAAAGTTTTAATCCATGGCACTCTCATTTCTTCATGGATAAATTGTCTGTTGTGGTATTCAGCCATGCACACCAAGCTTATTTCAAATCAGGATTTTTAGTAACATATATAGGTAAACAACTTAATGACTTTATCTTTTTTCTTATAGAATAAAGATCCCAAGATGGCTCGTGTTGCACTTGAATCACTGTACAGACTATTGTGGGTCTACATGATAAGGATCAAATGTGAAAGTAATAACGTGACACAGAGGTAATAGAAATCTACCCTTATTAAGGAACCATGATGAATGTGCCAGTTTTTAAAGATCTTGGGTATATTTTTCTTCATCCATGATATCAACGTGATCTGCCCGGGAAAGAGCAGGCTTGGGTCAAATACCTGCTTTGCACTCTGTTTGATTCTACTCTCTATTGACCTCATGTTCTCACCTGGCAGTTTAGGATAAAATCAGGGCTTCTCCCTGCCAATTGTAACTAAACATAGTAATCAGTAAGGAAAACTTTATCCTAATTAGAAAGTGCTGAAGGTCAATTTATTCATGTTTTGTTTTGCTATCAGTATAAAGGGTATTAAAAGGGAAAAAGGCCATTTTGCCTTTAGTACCATAATAAGATCATTCATGGCTTATGAAGGCTTTTAACGAATTAATTAGTGTCATTGTTAACACTGCCTGTCCAGCCTTAAGGTTGGAGAGCAGGTGAAAAGGCCAAG
This sequence comes from Carcharodon carcharias, assembly GCF_017639515.1. NCBI lineage: Eukaryota > Metazoa > Chordata > Chondrichthyes > Lamniformes > Lamnidae > Carcharodon > Carcharodon carcharias. The sequence goes on along the minus strand of NC_054477.1, from coordinate 43,827,706 downwards.
CGGTCTTTACGTTTTTTAGGAAACCTCATCCACGAGCGGGATGAGGTTTCCTAAAGCTTTTATGAATCAAATAAAAAGTTTTGTGAAATATAAAAACATGTCCCATCTCATGTGACACAGTTTAATTAATTTTTTTTTCATTTATTTAATTATTTTAATAGCGATTCAATCTCCCTGAGGCAGCTCCTTGCCCCAGGGAGACTGAAGCTCTCTTTTGCGCAAATGCACGAAAAAGCGCTGGCCCTGACTCTCCCGCCCGGCCAGGGAGCGCTGAACACCACGGGTCACGTCTTACGCTGGGTGGGTCCTAATTGGCTCGCCTGCGTAAAATGGCAGCACGGAGCCTATCGCAGGCGGCACTCGACTCCGTGACCGCCCCACCCACCCCCGCCGAGCCTGCCCGCCGACTGAAAAATTCAGGCCTATGTCACAAAGACCTTTCAGACACCCACACAAAAGGTATGAGATACTTCCATTGTCTTTTGGCATCTGAGGCAACGCTTTCTGAATCACTGTGCCATCAGTAAGGCCTTGCATGTAGCAGGCTGTTTAAATGTATATTGTGACTTCATTTCCTGTGATTTTCCAATAAATGTTGCCACTACCCGCTGCTCACAAGGCATAGGGTTTGGAAAAATTTACCTTTTCTGCACAATGAAAGCATGCCATATGTATATTAATTTGAGTTAAATCGACTTTAATACATTTTTCAGTGTTTATGGATAGATATTTGATATGTTTTATTGGTGATTGTCATATTGCTTTTGCATATGCACCACAATTAAACTCTCCTTTAATTGTTGGAGTAGCGCTGGTAGGTTTCTTTCATTTGTTCATGAGATGGGGGCATTACTGGCCATGCCAGCATGTATCGCCCATCCCTAATTGGCCTTGAGAAATGAGTGGCTGGCAGATTTCCTTCCCTAAAGGACATTAGTGAACTAGATGGGTTTTTATGACAATCGGCAGTGGTTTCATGAAACAAAAACCGAAAATGCTGGAAAAACACAGCAGGTTTGACAGCATCTGTGGAGAGAGAAAAAGAGTTGACGTTTCGAGTCTTTATAACTCTTCTTCAGACAATGGTTGTTTAATGGTCATCATTAGACTTATTCTAGATTTTTTTTATTTGGATTCAAATTTCATCATCTGTCATGGTGGGATTCAAACCCAGGCCCCTAGAGTATTACCCTGGAGCGCTGTATTATTAATCCAGTGACAATACCACTATGCCACCACCTCCCCAGGTGACTACATAATCAAGTGGCAGACTGCTGCTTTCTCCATTTGCATCTAGCTGATGGATCTGTATCAACAGCAAAAGTACTCTTTTCTGATTGTTATGGGCTCATTGCTTTCAGAAACAGTCCCCAATACCAGTTGTGCAAGGTCACTACTGTCACATATGGAGCGACACAGAACTGTCAATTACATTAATAATAACTAGCTTATCCTATCCTCTTCTATGCATAGCACTGCCATAGGATCCCATCGCCATAAAATGCTCATGAGCTGAGTTAGCATAAAACATGGACATTTGTGAAGTTTCAAATTCTCTCCCTCATTGTAACGATTCTCCAAGAGATTTGAAGCAGGCCATGATTCATCATGAATAAAATCTCCATTTCTACGCATCCTCCAGGTCTAAACCTTCAAATTCTTCTTTTACACTGCCTATATTCTCTTGTCTTCAAGCTCTCCCAAAGCTGGTGAGGTTCTGAGCTCTTCCTGAGCTTCTCCAGGTCCCCAAGTTGCCTTGAGACTCTCCTCCAAGGCACAAGCTCTCCACAATCCACCTCCATCTTCAACCCTCCTCTAGGTTCTAAGCTTTACTCCAGGTGGCCTCACTCCTGCTCCAGGTGTCAAACTGCCAGGCCTCTTTCAATCTTCAAGTTCTACCCCAAATTAACTTTTCCCACAGGACAATTTTGGATTCTGAACTCACCCACAAGTTTCAGGCTTTCCTTAAGCCTCTTGCAGCTCCAGGCATCTTTCATGTCCCAGATCCTCCCACACACTGTTTTCACGCTGTTCTCCCGCATCTCATCCAAGCTGCTGGCTCTCTTCTGGGATTCTTCCAAGCCTTCTCCTGAACTTGAGTTCCCCTCCAGGTGATACTTTTCAGCCATGTGTCATACTTGATTTATTTCGCTCCATGACATAAGAAGATGAGGCATTATGATCACAGAATCAGACTGTATTGGTACTGTATTGTTAATAGGTGTACTTACATTTGGTTGTGTGTATGAACACTTTGTAACATAAATATTTGATTACAGTAACGGAAGCAGTCCATTCACCCCCCTCAAATCTGTTCCATCATTCATTTAGGTCATGGTTGACCAGTATCTTAATTCAATTCACCCATCTTTTTTTCATATCCTTTAGTGCCCTTAGTTAACAAAAATATATCAATCCCAGTTTAGAAATTTTCATTTGATCTCGCCTCAACAGCTTTTCGGGGAAGCAAGTTGCAGATATCCATTACCCCAATATAGCACATACCAGTAGCTCTGCACTCCCTTCTAATCTTTGCAGTTTTAACAGTTTTCAAACTCTTCTTCCCAAATAGCTGAAATATTATTTTCTTCCATGGAATGAGTTATTTCACATCTTACAGTACACCACCTTTTCCATGCTGTGATTTACTATTTTGTGTCTTGTGCTTTATGCATTAGAATGTTAAGACTGTAAGTGGGTAATTCTTACCAGGTGTACATTGTCTTTTCCAGCTAGCATCTATAATGCAATTTATGTAACTCTACAACTCTCACTTCTACTCCTTTAATTGTTACATCCTTAGCAATGTTTGTGTGTCAGTACAGTACTTTTTTGTCTGTACATATAACAGTGGATGCTTTCCTTTATGCCCATGTTCATACTGTCTTACAATGTCTTTTCAAGTAAAGTAAATTCTTACTGACTTCCTGACAGTTCCAAGTCATTAGCACTATGTGGGTAATCTTATGCGTCTGTGCTCTTGATTGCAAGCTAAAACCAGAAATTCTAGCACACAGGGCAGAATTTTCCCAGCTACATTGTGGGAGGCAAATTCAGCAGTGAGAGGGGTGGGAAAGTCACAGAAATTGACATTGGGCTGGGTTCCCAATGTGATCTCTGCATGTTTCTGGCTTTGCCTGGGGTAGCTTGTGAATGCAACAGAGAACCCCCCGTAAACCTCGCAGTAAGCCAAATTAGGTAGTTTAAAAGGCAGTTGAGAGCCTTTTTAAACATGGAATTGCTCTTCCCCAACAGCACATGAGTCCCACACTGCAATTCAGCAGGTTAAAGAAGATCAGTGCACAGTGGGAAGTCATTGAAGAGTGAAACTAACATGAGGTGAGCAGAATAAAGGCTGGAGTCAGCAAGCCCATTGTCAGCCTCAGTGAAAGGCTTGTGCTGGCATGAGCAGATCCTTCAAATCGGCTTGCTGATTTCATTGGGGCTAGCAACTTGGTGCAACCTTCTTCAAGTGCCTTGAATATTTCTGAGCATCATCTCACCTTAATGTCTGTGAGACTTACCTGGGATTTGGGGTTCACATATTCGGAAGTTGGCTGGACCTCTAAAGAGGAAGTGCAATGTCCTGTAGCTCAGCAGGGGGAGCAACTCCAACAGCACTAGTAGCTGCTGCATTCTCTACAGCCACATGCAGCTGGATGAAACAGAGGAAATGGATAGAGGGCAGCACCCCAAGGAAATATTTAGGCCAAAGTTCAGTTTCCTCAAGATCTCTGAACAGCTGCACCTCTAAAATCTTCAGCTCTCGTGGCAGGTGGTCACAACCTCTGTAAGACTCTTGGAAACAGACCCCCAGACATGAGGAACAGGTGACAACCCATTTCCTTTACTGTCAAGGTGATCACAGCCCTCAATTTCTTCATGCCTGCATCCTTCCAAGGCTCAGCTGCTGACATAAAAAGGATCTTGCAATCTACAGCCCACACCTGCTTCAGCCAGATGATCATTGTTTTGTTTGTGAAGGTTTCCAGCTACATTAACTTTGAGTGATGAGGCTCGCCAAATCCAGCGGGCTGTCAGCCTTGCTTTCCTTTTCTTTCCACAGGTCCAGGGATTGTAGACTATATTCCATGTGGAAATCATGCACCATCAGAACAGCCAGGCACTTTTGTCAAACAGAAGGGATTCCATTCCTTCAATGTGCAACTGGAATGGGACCATTGCATGAGAAAAATGCAAGTGCGCACTAAGCATCCTGGGAGGTGCCATTACATTCATCCTTTGACAATCTCAGGTTGCATAGCTCCTCTCTCCACCAGACAGCTTCAGCGGTTGGCTCCTGAGGTCAGGGGCTGCCCACTCAAGACCTGTTTGATGATTCTAGTGAGGAACCTTACTAAGGAGAAAAAGGCAAGGTACAACCGGAGCTTTATTGCCACTTGGGCCAGAAGAGAGCATACCATTTGCTTGCTCAAAATGAAGCTCCATTGCCTTGACTGTTCTGGAGAGGCCTTTCAATATGTTGCAGCAAAGGTCTCCCTGATAATTGTTCTGTGCTATGCCCTGCACATCCTGGCACTACAGAAAGGGCTGGAGCTTGTGTCAGATGAGGGCCAAAGGCACCTGGCATTCTCTGAGGAAGAGAAATAGGAGCCTCTTGAAGTGTTGCCAGCAGGCTGCAATTGAGAACAGCAGTTGCAGCATTTAAATCATTCCATCATGACCTCTATGAAAACAACCCCCCACCCCACTCCCCCAACAGCAAACCTTCTTCCTCCAGATGGGCACCCACCCATCGCTTTTAGAGCCTTACCCCCTCATCAATGCAGCTCAGGCCATTCACGGCCATTTAACTGGCCTGGGTCATTGGGGGATCCAACAAAGTAGATGCCATGACAATAAGTAACTTGCAAAAACTCATGCCTTCATTCAAATAAAGAAAGTCAATGTCACACTAATGAGTAAGCAACCAAGGCCAGGATTTTTCAGTCAGTGTGCGGGGGTGAGCCCGACACGCTGGTGCGTAAAATGACGGCTGATGACATCGGGCTTGAGTCCCACGATGTTTCATTTGGCGGGCGCACACCGGAGTCTGCTGCACACCCGCCGATATTTAAAAGGCCTATTAAGGCATTAAGGAAGTAATTAAGATCAACTTTACGTTGCCCGTCCAACCCTACGGCCAAGCGGCCTTTATATGTTTTAGGAAACCTCATCCACGAGCGGGATGAAGTTTCCTAAAGCTTTTATGAATCAAATTTTAAAAATTCTGAAATATAAAAGCATGTCTCATCTCATATGGCATAATCACATGAGGGGATATGTTTAATTAAATTTTTATTCCATTTATTTATTTCAAAAGCGCTTCAATCTTCCTGAGGCAGCTCTGTGCCTCAGGGAGCTTGAAGCGCTCTTTCACACGCATGCACAAAAGAGCGCTGGCCCCGACTCTCCCTCCTCCCCCTGCCCGCACAGGTAGCGCTGAGCGCTACCGCTCGCATCTTACACTGGACGGGCCTTAATTGGGCCCCCACGTAAAACGGTAGCACAGAGCCGATTTGTGGGCAGCGGTCGGCTCTGCGACCACCCCTGCCGGGCCTGCCCAATGCGGGAAAAATTCAGGCCCAAGTGATTTATTTTGACATTTTCCATGTACAATTTTTATTACTTCTACATGGTGCTATCCCTGTAGTTCAGCAGAACTAGAGGCAGGGATGTTCATTTCCTTGCTCTGACACATGAGGAACCTGCAGTGAACATTCTCTGGGCTTTGGAGTCATGTGGGCCTTGCCAAATAAAGACCCATCTGCACCTGTGCAGGGGCAGACTTGGTCATAGGGGCAGGAAATAGCTTGTGTGTCTCTGTCAGATTCAGGGAGGGAAAATTTGATGAGTGCAATCATCTTGAGAAGAACTCCCACTGTCAGCAGCCCATTTTCCATCTTCCCTCTTGGGGCTTCCTGCACTTCCCTGCTAACCGTGAGCATAAGAGCGCTTGACTACATTTGTATGGGGTATTCAACCAGCAAGGCTGATTTCTTTGATGATTTCCAATGTGGCAGCCAGAGTGACAAGGCTGTTGTTGTGGGCCAGCATGCACTCGGTGGTCTGTACATGGCTCTCCCTGAGGTGAGCCACATTTTCAATGCCAGAGACATATAAAGCAATTATGCTAGGGATGGACTCCTTTATTTCTGTGCCTTGGAAAATTCTGACAGATGCTGCTGCACAAGTTCATGTCCCCTGAGGCTCAGCATCCGTGTCTAGCTGAGCAGAGCTTGAAATGTCCTGTACCCTCCAATGGGGACTCTCCAATGCTATCTCTCTGAATATGGCTTTGTGATATCTAACGCTGTCTCCTGGGGCTGGATTTTACATTCCCCCCACCAGTGGGTTTGCAATGGCCTGGCCATCAATTTTACCAGTGGTTGAGTTTGCGTTGTGTGACCCAGCAGCCAACTGAAGCCCTTAATGCCCACTTAAGAAACTCATCCTGCTGCCACCAGGATTTAACCAATGGTGAGAGAGGTCCACACCAAGTGGCGAGCTTAGCAAGTTTCACCATGCAGGCTGGTTGAGATCCCTCCTTAAAGGGTCTCTATGAGAGCCTGCTCTCCGCAGCACCCCCCCCCCCCCCCTCACGCCCCCACCCAAGCTGTTACTCCACAGATTCCACTCCTCCCATGGCCTCTCAAACCTTGGCCTCCTACCCCTTTTGACGGGCCCCAGTGAGACCCACAAACACTGAGCAAGTCCCAATTCTACACTGAACACCTCCTCAAGTCAGGAGTGCAGTACCAGCAATGACCACAGCTTCTCTGTTGGCTGGCAGCTCTCTGAGGTAAGACTTCCTGACTTTGAGAGGCAGAAATGCCACTCAAAATCTATTAACAGCCAATTTCCCATTTAATGACTGCGGGGCAGCCGTTCTTCTGCTATGCAAGCTTCCTCCCACCTTTTAAGCCGGGGTAGGGGTGGGGATCATGGCACCTGTAAAATCCAGCCGCAGGTCCATGGGCCACCCCAATCTCTCCATTGGCAATGGCTTGTATTGCTGTCATCCTGCCAATCTCCAGGCTTCCTCCTCCATAGATGTCAGGTCACCATGATTGCAGCTCCAATCCCAGCCTCTTCCTGGAGTTATGGGTTCTCTTTTCCTGGAATGAGAAGGGGAAGAGAGTTAGCTGTGTGGGAAGTTAAATGATTTCTGATGATAGAGGGTTGACATTTAAGGAGGGTGACTGAGGAATGGGAATGGGAGGAGCCGTAGATTACAGGTCAGTGTGAATGCTGTCGATTGAGATGAGAGATTTGAGGAGAATCCTGAAGAGAAGGAATGAATGTATCGGCCAACAGAGTGCCGTGCAGGGCAATTCAAGGGAGATGAGAGAGTGATGGCTGCCAGTTGAGAGTTGCACGAGACTCACTTGACTCATGAGATCACTGAACCTTTTCTGGAACTGGATCCTTGGCACAACACTGCTGCTGCACACCAATTTAGAAACTTCAAGCTGGACTTCTCTTTGTCTCTTCACTGCTTGATTATGACCTACTCGGACAAGTCCATTGTCTGGTTTCAGCCTTTCTATGTCTTGTATCCATGCTCTTGTTCTTTGCTCCTTCAAAATGAATGTTTTCCACCAAACAGTACTGCCACTGTAAACCCCACCCTCTAAACAGAGAGTATTCGTGGCAGCATTAACCACCGCATCCCACCCACCCTCCCTGATTGGTCAAGGAACCCGGCCCCCAGCTGCTAATTCATTTGCTATGGGAAAGAGTAACCACAAGGCATGCAAATTGGGGAGTTGGGTTCCTGCCATTGCGGCAGGGACTAAGGTAGTAAAAATCTGTCCAAAGTACCTGAAATTACCAAATAGTTAACCCAAATTTATGGTTTACGCTGCTGGGAGACAGAGGTCCCTGCCGATTCATAAAAATACCTCTTATGTTCAGTCTTTCCATGATATGCCATCATTTTTGACCTCCTTTGTATACTTGGAACTTTTTTTACCCAACCCCTGCCACCCTAGGAAAAGGACACTTATTTTTCCGAAATACAGCAGTTGCCAGTGACTCCAGGATCTATGCAGTGACAACAACTTTTTAAAAATTGCCCTTCTTCCATTTTTGCATAAGCATTTTGTTTTCAGTGATACCAGTGAAGTGGTTGATGTTCTATTTGAGAGTGTTAAAGTGCATTTCTATTGAAAGTTACCGAACCCCACATTCCCTCAGATTTTTAGTTGGACCAAAATATTAACATCATGGGGTTACCATTGACCAGAAACTGAACTGGATCAGCCATATAAATACTGTAGCTACAAGAGCAGGTCAGAGGCTGGGAATCTTGCGACGAGTAACTCACCTCTTGACTCCCCAAAGCCTGACCACCATCTACAAGGCACAAATCAGGAATGTAATGAAATATTCTCCATTTGTCTGGATGAGTGCAGCTCCAACAACGCTCAAGAAGCTCGACACCATCCAGGACAAAACAGCCAGTTTGATTGGCAACCCATCTACCACCTTAAATATTCACTCCCTCCACCACCGACGCACAGTAACAGTGGTGTATATCATCTGCAAGATGTGCTGCAGCAACTCAGCAAGGCTCCTTCGACAGCACCTTCCAAATCCGTGACCTCTACCACCTCGAAGGACAAGGGCAGCAGATGTATGAGAACATCACTACCTGCAAGTTTCCCTCCAAGTCTCACACCATCCTGACTTGGAACTATGTTGCTGCTCCTGATGCTGGGTCAAAATCCTAGAATTTCCTCCCTCACAGCACTTTCATTATACCTACATCACATGGTCTGCAGGCCGCTCACCACAATCTTCTCAAGTCAGTTAGGGATGGGCAGCAATTTCTGGCCTAACCAATGAAACCCATATCCTGAAAAAGAATAAAGAAAAAATTAAATTAAAAATTAACACATCCCATTGTTTTCAAGAGAAAATTGCAATTCTAGATTTTAATGATCCTTTACTCAATAGCAAAATACTCAAATTTTAATGCAATGTCCTTTTCTATGACTGCATTTCACAACAGTTGTCTGTAAATCATTATAAGTTGTTGCTCAAGGGAGAGAAGTGTTTGATCGATTTAAAGCAATTAGTTCTCATGACTAATTAATGTTTATTAAAATTGAACAAATGTAGTCATTCATTGTCAGTGTGATTAAATCTGCAGCAACACTTTCATCATTTTCCATAGAGAAGAGTATTCAGTCAACCATCAGTGTCTTTCTTTTATAGTCGACTTGGAAGCATTACCACAACACTTTTCCCCAAAGGATCTCGCAGCGTGGTACCGAGGGATATGCCTCTCAATATTTTTGTGAAAATCATACAGTTCATTGCACAGGTATAGGAAAGATTCCAGAAATTACTATATGTATTACTTTTACTTCATTCTTGAAATAGCTCTTTGACAGAGTAGGTTTAAATAAATAAAAACACAATGCATGAACCATTCTTACTATTATACTATATTATAATAATATGTTAATAACCCTAATATATAAATATTTAACAATTGCAGCATTTTTTAAAAAGTGCAAATGGTTACAGCAGGAAAAGAATTTGGCAAGATATGTGTTTTGCATGTTAAAATATTAACAAAGAGCTTGTCAGGTACCATACGGCTGTTCACATTGAAGTTTGGTCAGGCAGAACTCCCCACATGTATACTGAATTACAGACTGGAATTTTATGTCTCACTCCCACACCCCACCTCCTGCTGCAAGAGCAGATCGGCAGGAGGTATTCGGCAGTCTGTCCATCCGTGGGCCAATGGGGTCCCTTAATTGGCCAATTATTGGGCACCTAAAGGCCTTTTCCCATCACCCCTAGCATTTTACCACCAGCAGGAGTTCCCAGGTATACCCTGGCAGTCAGACTGCAGGCTTTTTGGGGTGGGGACCTTCTGTTTAGGCACTGCCAGTGGAAAGGACTGTCTCTGCTTGATCGTGTCTCACTGGCCTCCTGATCAATGCCCCCCCACCAGGACCTGCCAAACTCACCCTGGTGAACCCGCCCTGCTTTCCTATTTCTCTGGTCTGCAATGATGTTCCTTGCTAGATACTGACTGCAGTTCCAGCAGTTGCCACTGCACTTAATGGCGCTGGTGGGACTGAAGAACTGCTGGCCATCTGATTGCCAGGCCATCCTGCCTCGGGTGGCTGAAGCCACAACCTTAGGCAACAACTTGCCCGGTGACAGTAAAATCTGGCTGTGGCTTCTAGAGCTAGTGGAGGCAGGCTCGCCCCCAACTTTCCAGCCAGTGCGTAGAGCTGCTGTCTCTGCATTAAATCTTGGCCACAGAAATGAAGCATTGGACACTGATTTTACTGACTAAACCTTAAAATGTACCTTTTTTGTTTTGGTTTTGCAGCAGCTGTTTTTTTTTCTACTCTAGTTTATAACCATTCTCACCAAATGATATCATCTAACTAGTTTATTTCTGGCAGGTGATTGGGTGAAGAGCACAAAGCAAATGTATTAGCAGGAAATAGAATTCAAAAGTGAAGTAAAAATGGCATTGTAACGCAAGTAACATGACTATATTTTCTGATATGAACATCGTTTAGATGTGAATGGCTACTGGTGGGTTTTATGTGGTTTCAAAAGGAAGTGCACTGTTTGCAACCAAATTTCCCAAGTTAGCTCATGCGCATAGCTTTGGGTGCAAATTTGAATGAAACCACAGTAGTACTAGGAGCACAGAGTTACACGGGTAAAATTGAACGGAAAGAATCAATTTCTTCCATTCCACTTAAAATCTAATTATTAATTGGATTCTCCCATTAACTCAAAACCTCAAGATAAGGATCTGCATTTATGTAACAAAATGGCGACTGCACCTTTGAGATTCTTGGAGCAGGTTACATACTTTTAAGTATCATAAGACTACATTATCCTGAAAATTAATTTCTCATAGCTATTTTAGCACATACATTGTAGAGATTCCACTGAGACCTATTGGGATGATATCTGCCTAGGGCAGTAGCAAATTGGTAACCCATTTTACATTCTGCCTGATATTCATTTCCAATGTAAAAGAGAATTGTTGGAGTGAAAAATAGTCTACTAATGTGCTATTACCCATTTTGCCCAAGACAAGTTTCACCTCCCCCGGCAGCCCAGCAAGGTTTTTGTATAAGTACTGCAAATAATCTTTCTTCATAACCTACAAAAGCAAAATAATGCTGATGTTGGAAATCTGAAATAAAAACAGAAAATGTTGATACTGCCATACCTGTTGAGTACGTCCAGCATTTTCTGTTTACATTTCCATATTGTGAGATGTTTACATACGTGTATTTTTCTTGTAAATTTTGTTTCTTGTGTGTTTCTGCAAACACTTGCAAAATATGTTTGATTTTAAAGCAATTTAAGAAATATTTTTTCACTTATCAGGAGCGACTAGATTTTGCTATGAAGGAAATCATATTTGACCTCCTTAGTGTTGGAAAGTCACCAAAGACCTTCAGTTTAAATCCTGAGGTACTTATTGCTTTCTTTCACTATATTCTTTTCTTAATTTTCTTAATTATAAATGTATGTAATTGAGAGAGAGGCACCATCAAAATCCTTGGTTCCACAACCCGCTGCATTTTGTCAGACTGCCTAGCTGGCATCAAGTTGCAATGAGATAGAACTTCCTCAGGTTGAATAATTGGAAAATTAAATGCACCATATATGGACCAAAACACCAGTTCCTTCCCCTGATGCTTATCCCAAACTGGACAACATGGGCTGAATTTTCCAACAGGTGTCAGGACTCTGCCCTTGGAATGATTATAGAGGCCCGATCCTGTGTGTGTGGTCAGGCGCCTCCCCGCCCCTCGCGCATCCACCTAGGACATGACCTCCTAACTGTCAGTCTCTGCATTTGCTGCCTTACTAAGCATGGCAGGAGGCCTTACTAAGCATGGCAGGAGGACTGATCAGAGGATTTGCAGCACAGGCCAGCCAGTAGACCCACTGGGAGAGGTGGGCACTGCTGAGGCAAAAGGTTATTCGCAAGGATGCCTCAAAGTTGAGAATGAAGAGGCCCATAGCTGATAAATACATAGGGTGTGGAAGGTTGGCCACAGCTATAGCCTTTCATCCTAGCAGCTGCTTCATTTGGGCATGGAGCCTCTGACACCAATGGCTTCGCCCCAGCCTTCCACCAGAAGGCTATATCCAAGGAGCTGCTGGCTGCTCACGCAGGGCCGCTCCAGTGGTGTGAAACTATTTCTTTTACCCTTGGTCCCTCATTTCAGTTGAGCCAGCTCTTTCTTAAAAATGCCTATTCACCCCAAGTCAACTATCTTTTTTGGCTTTATTGTTAGGTGTTTTACGAAAATGTGTCTTAATATTTAAATTATGACTAAACTGCTTTGAACCCAAGAAAATCATTGATATAAAATTGAAGGTGAAATCTTCTAGAAATCTGCATAACATTTTAGACACTATTCTAATAAAGGATTGCCATATATTGGCATGATAATAGGTGTAATTTTAATCCTAACTATTATAAATCAAGGAAGGTTGTTGTTTCATAACAATATTAACTCAGTGTGCTTCCACAATATGCTTCACAGAGAATGAACATTGGTTTGAGAGCCTTCCTTGTGGTTGCTGACAATCTGCAACAGAAGGATGGGGAGCCACCAATGCCTAACACAGGAGCTGTACTGCCTTCTGGCAATACACTGAGAGTGAAGAAGACCTACTTGAGTAAAACTTTGACAGAGGAAGAAGCAAAAATGATAGGTCAGTCATGAGTTGTAATATAAAAAGTTACTTTTTATGGCAATGGGATAAAATCTTTGAATTACAGCAGATGATTAAGAGAAACCATGTTGAAATTGGAAAATAAAGTTCTATCAAGTTAAATACCACTTGCATTCTGAAATATTTTCTATATACATAATAAAATTACTAGTTTGGATGTAAAATTAGAGAGAGTGTTGTCCAAATTTGCAGATGATCATGAAAGAGGGGGCATAAGAAATAATTCTGAGTACCAAATGAAATTGCAAATGGTTGTTGATAACTGGGAAAGGATATAGCAAATGAAAGTCAATATCAATGAATGAAAGCTGATATATTTAGGTATAAAGTAGTAATTATACTTTGTATGAGGGAAAGCTGGGTCAGATGGAAGAGCTGAGGGATTTGGGAGTTCAAGTTCACAAAACTTGAGTACCTTGAGTAAAAAATAAAAAGGAACCTTTTTTATGGCAAGAGATATAGATATTAAAAGTTGACATTTAGGCTCGGATTTTTGCCATGACAGAGAGGCTCTCTGTCTTGGCGAAGGTCCTGGACTTGGGCGAAATGTCAAAGTCCTGCCCCGAACTCGATATTTCCCATCTTTGTGGAGGCAGGACTGGAGTCGGACTGGGTTTTACACATCCGCGAATTGCGCAGGCAGCTGGCCATTTAAATCACCAGCTGCCTCCACTTCAGATTTTTGCACCACTGCTGCGTGAAGCCCAGAGTGTGCAGAGCAGACCAGGTCAGAGGATGTCTGTTTTCTGCGCATTGTCTCTTGGAGAGCCAGGATGCACCTTGGAGAGGTGAGGTACCCCTGTGAAGTTATATTGAAGTTTTCATTTAGTGCCCCAGAAATGCCAGGACCTTAACTCCCACTGTCGTCTCATGACTCAAGCGAGTGGGAGGCTGGTCTGCTAGGGCAATTTTTTGTTTCCCCCAATTATCTCCCCAGATGCACCTTGGAAGTGCGCGTAGCGCTTTGTCCAAGGAAACATAGAGGATGGGCATGGCACCCTCTCACATAAGGGCAGTTGAAGCCAGTCAGTGTGAGCACCCAGAGCTCAGAGGGAGGGCTGAAGGTCATGTGGAAGAGGCAGCAACATGAGCAGCAAGAAGGAAGAGGAGAGGAAGGACAACTCGATTCTACCCTGTGGGGAAGGTGTACAGAACAAGGACATCATATCTCAACAGAAAATGCATGCCAAAGAAGACTCAGGTTGATCCGCGATGTTGTGACAGACATTTGTCGCATGGTGCAGTGGTAGCTGGAGCCACAACCCATTGACACCACCCCCATGCCCTGCCAGTGGCTGTGAAGGTAACTGTCACACTGAACCTCTATGCCTCAGGCTCTTTCCCCATGGATCTTGAGTCTCCATGGATCTTGAGTCTCAGAGGCTTCCCTCAGATGCAGGGCATCATTGACTGCACTCATGTTGCAGTAGAGGCCCCAACTCAGTGTGCCTTCAAATCATTTCACTCCCATCAATGTGCAGGTTTGTGACTGCAATAAGGTGTTACTTCAACTGTGCACAAGATTTTCGGGCTGCTGCACGAGTCCTTCATACAAAGGAATTCACAATATCCCAGTCTATTTCATCCACCTATGCAGATCTGGGTTTGGCTTCTAGGGGACAAGGGCTACCCCATAAGAACTTGGCCAGTGACCCCTTCTGACATCAATAGCCAGTGGCAGAGAGAAACTACACTAGCAGCCATGTCATCACCAGGAACACCATCGAGCAGACCACTTGGCATTTTAAAAGTGAGAATCCAATGTCTTGATTGCTCAGGGTAAGCTCTCCAATATTCCCCAGCAAGGGTTTCAAGAATAGTTGCTGTGTGCTGCTTACTGCATAACATTGCACAGTGAAAGGGACTCCAGCTTGATGACGATGAGGCCATGGGCAAAGCCACAACTTCTGAGAAGGAAGAAGATGAGGAACATGAGGGTAAAGAAGAAGCCTATGTACATTCAGGCCTTTCCAATACAGATGAAGGTGATGAGCCCGACAATGGCAGAGCAGCAGGGAGGCAAGGACATGCCAGGACTGTCCTTGCCAGATGGGTCCTTGGGCAGAATAGATTTTTGTAAGGTTCTTCAAAATAATTAATGTATTCAGACAGTTCCTGGTGACCGCCACAGAAAGATCCAGGTACCATGATGTCAGAGTGTCTCAAGGGACTTCACAAGTGAGCAAAGCATCATCACATTGAAATAGCTACCCTCTCCATCATAAACACGGTTGTCAGCATCTTTCAGACGCGTGGTAATAAGTCCCTTTCATCCTGGCCCCTTCACATGAATGCCATTTGCCGTGAATGAGGCACCCCTGCCACCAAATAGACTGTCATCCATTCATATCCACAATACAGATAATGACACGAAGGAATGTGTTGAACCCTGTACATGCTGACACAAGTGTAAGTTACATCATTCATGCAGATATGGCATCTCATGCATGACGATTAGCCAGCTATGCCATGACAGCTCATTGAAAGAACTTGTCCTACAACCATTCTGTCCGGTGGTCCAGGTTAAGACTTGGGTGCCACATGCATCAGTTCTAGCTTAAATATACCTCTGCAAACCACGTAAACCACACCCTGTAACACTGGAAATGACAGTACAACCACTGTAGTGGCGACATCACACAACCTATTTAACTGGACCAGACGTGGCTTACCGAGCTGTACTGCTCAAACTAAGGTCAGAGTGCAAAGATACAGTCTAGGTGAATGTCCACCACCCAGCATTCATGCTTCAGATACACCTGCTGACCAGCATCTAGTCATGGAGTGGGATCATTAAGCCTCCATTAAAGTCACGCTTAGATGGAAACTGAAAGATACAGGGAACATCTTAGTTTCTGAGCCTTTGACCTGTGGACTCTTAAGTGATGCAACAGAGAAGGAAGAAGCTTTCATATGCCTCACCAATCAAGCTACATCATTGTTCCTGATGAAGACATGCTGAGATGCAACTCAGCATGTTGCCCTCAATATTACTGGTAAGAAGCTAACTCATATTTTTATCATTCCTTTTGAGCTCTCTATTGTACACGCACACACAGGGTCATGTAGAAGTGAAAAGAAATATATTGGACAAATGTTCAAATATGCTATATACAATATGAATACAGTAACCACAGTGAACCCATTAGTGCTCTAGGCTAGATAGTGCTCTGCGCTCATGTACACTCCAATGAAGTGCCCCCCGTGTTGCCTTTGAGGAGGTGGAGACAGGATGCTCAGCTCTTTGTCTAAAGGGCAATGAGGAGTGTGGTGGCCTGCCTCGTCATGCAGATACACATTGGGGACCTCTTTCACACTGTGGCCCCTGCATCTCTGCATAGGCAGCCATGGTCACTGGTACAGGTAGGCCAGATGAGGGTGCTGAGGAGCTCTCGACACCTTCACCCTCTTCAGTTACCTCCACAGCTCTGGGTTGAGCCTTCAGGTGGGGTTGATGGGGCTGGCTGCTGGTGTGCAGCAATCGTCCAATCCAGCAACTACTGAGCCAACAGTGTGACCAACTTGTTAAGGGTACACAGTTCTTCATGTATTCTATGGATGTCAGCGTTCATATTCTGAACAAATTGCTCCAGGCTACTGAACGACCCTTGCACCCTTTCCTGGCCAAGATGCTGCTCTTGCATCCAATTTAAGTGTTGCTGCATGTGTCTCTCCACGAGACTGGCCAATCTCTCATCATAAGAGCTCATGCGGCTGAGCCCCAGAGACAATGTGGAGCTCTTGACATTGATGGACTCCTCCATTCGCAGTCCAAGAGCTCCCACTGTTTCAGGGTACTCTGCCAGATGTTCACACATCTCCTGATTGGACAAACACCGTGCCCTAAAAGCTGACTCTCAAGACTCCATATTCCTGCCCTCTGGAGCATCGTCATGACTTTCCTTCCTCCTCCGAGGGGAACTGCGCACACATATCTCTGACTCTGACACCTCTCCCTGCACTCTGCTGTGATGACTTGCACCCTGTGCCACTGACTCTAAACATGCACTACATCCATCTGAAGTGCTTATATCTGAGATGGCAGTGAGCGCTAGTATGATGTGATGCTGCCTTCTTGGACATATCTTCCTCCTCTTGATGCCCGAGGGATGAAATGGACCTGAGTGAGAGCCAACAGCTTGAACCTGCAGGAGACACAAAATTAGATACTTAGGTATAGTCTTGCTCATAGTGATAGCACCCTCTGATGCACACCACTGCAGTAACCATGCTCCTGCTGCCTTTATGATGCAACCCCATCATTGCGCTTCCTCTCGTGCCAGAATCCCATTGTGCTCAGCAAAGTGACAGCATGACCTCCACCTTTACTGCCATGTGTCAAGGCAATCTCAACACCTCTTTTATCACCTGTTACTGGAGATTTACCATCACCAACAGCCAGCAGCTTCTGCACCCTGGCGCTCTCCAGGGCCATTTGTTCCATGGGTTGCATGGGCCTTAGGTGGCCTTTCGCACCCCCAGCCCGGGCCATCTCTCTGGTGTTTTCCACCCTTTTGTTCTGCAACCAAACATGAATTTATGTCACCGTCATATATAGCATGTGTAGATATATTTCTCTTCAATGCGTCAGCACATCATACAGCCTATTCACATCTGTTTTGCACGCAACTAAATGGGCTGTTTACACAATCGTCTGCTTCAGTATTGAAGATTGTATGATTGTATGTGCCGTGTCTCGCACCTTATCTGCAGCATGCATAATTGACCCTTGCCTTGGACCTCTGTATCTATGAGCCAAGCAACTCACCTTGCCAGAATACAAAATGTCACAGACTTTTGCGGCACTGAATCTACGATCTTTTGTTGTCGCTGGTGGCGCTCATCGCTGCCACAATCTGCACCCATACCTTCTTGCTTGTGGCAGGTGGGTTTTGATGGCCAGCTAGGTAAATGATGCCCCTTAGCCTTTGGACTTCCTCTCCTAAGACCTCCAGGCCCCGGTCAGAAAGTCTAGCCCCTTCCCTTAAGATGTGCCTAATCTGTGCAACATTCTATGAATTAATATGTTAATTAATGAAAACGTATGGTGAGAAGGCTCATGAGCAACTCATAATTCATTGCTTAATTCACTTTTGTGTGCTTACATGCCCTAATCATGCACATCGTCTCATCTATGAATACACTTAACAGTATGGTTGAGAGAAGGGCTCTGCATAAATGTTTGGTGCCATGTATGTTGTGGATGTCACTCCAAGATGACATGCTGTGCTCTTGGACAACTGACGTCCCTACTGGCTTACTCTGTCTTATTCAGACTGTTATGCCACTACACTGCAAATTTGATGGACCTGGTCAAGGGTCCACAGTGTGGACACATCCTGAGAGATGAGTGACAATAGGGCGTGGATGGGCTAATGAGCATGGTAATGTTGTTCATTCATCCACTGAATCAAGCCAGCTTACTGATTCACTGCGTTTTATTTGCATCAAATTGTGGTAGCAAGACAATGCCACCTCCATGGCTATGTCTTGGGAATCGCTCAGTGGTTTAGTTCAGCACACTTTTCATTAGGAAGCATCAAAGACAATTCCCCCATAGGGAAAGCCCATGATGCTTTTGGATAATCTAAAAGTTGGACAACATTGGCCACTCCACAACATCTCCTCCAAGGTTCACAACTTGCTCCATTCACCAGAACTGAAACTTCAAGGGAGCGCTTTATATATGTGTCCAGGCGCCCGACCTGCACAAGGGCATCTCTGGACCCTCCCCACTCCAGGACCCGCCCTAACCCGTTTTACAGCGCCCCCCCCCCTACCAAAATCCGACCTGCAGGTGGCCATTCTTAAAGATTGGGTACACTGAGCTAGGAAATCTCCCGACTCGGCAAACCCAACTGGGGACAAAAATGCTGGCCTTAAGTGCGAATCTATTTAAAATCTTACTAAGGCCTCAGTTGGCATACTGGGCGGAATTTAATCCAGGAGAGACGGTCATAATGGCAAACCCAGAAGTTGGCAGGATTCCTGAGTGGATCAGAAGGAGCCAGCTGACCAGAATCACGCAGTGCCAGCCGATTAGGCGAATGGACACAAGTGGCCCATCCAATTACTTGGTAGGGATGGGCACTTTTGTTGCTTCTGCCTCTCCAATAATGGTTATCTGGTGCCTGCAGATGCCTCCCTCGGCGCTGCTCACTCACTGCTCATGCGTAAAACAATATTGGGTTTCTGTCTTCCATGGGTCCAATTTCAGCTCTTTTATTGGTTGCTGCCCTTGAATTTAAAGTACCAATGTATGCCCCTCACCCTGTACCATTTGGTCTTTCCCCTTTGATCCATGCCCCTCAGCTTGTATCATCAGGCCTTGCCCCACTGATATATGCTCCTCAGCCTGCAACTTTACGAATTCCTGTCCTCATGTGGAAGGCAGCTGCAAAATGGCTGACACCTCAGTGCAACACTGCCAGCTTTCACTGGTCGGGGATCTGATTTCTTATAAACCTGCTTGCCACTTGCTTAATCCAAAAAGGTGGGTTGGATTGCTTTCAGCAACATGCAGCTGTCTCTTAACTACCTCCTGAACAATCCTAATTGGATTTCTCCACCACGTTCATGTGGGTTTGCTGCTTTCCCACCAGATGTTTAATTCGGCTGTCAGTTTCCACCGTCAGGATTCCAATCCACCCACTCCCCATGCGATTCTATGGCCCCTCCCGCCACAAATCCTGCTTCAACAGGTTGCATTAAATTTTGCCGCCTTTGTACAGATTTGGGGCCCACACAGTAGGAATAATGTTAAAATAACAGAGGGAGTACAGTGCAGATTCAGTGCTGTCTAATACACACAATATAAAAATGAAGAATAGGGGCTGTGTCCATTGGAATAGAGGAGATTGTAGATGAGTTTATAAAGGTGTTTAAAGCCATGCTGAAACAGGGTAATTGCAGATTGGAACCTAAATTTGTTGCACCTCAAACCAACATGATTCCACAGCGTGCAATAACGGTGAGAAAATGGAGAGGTCCAAGTACTGGACGAAATTTGTCCTCATGCCTTGCCATCATAACTCAGGCAGTCTATACTCGTACAGCTGGCTTGTCTGGGCGTAACCAATTTTAGCTGGTTCTAAGGTCTGCAGGTCAGGGTGAGAAGGGAATCAGTGGGGTATGAGTACAGTCCAACAGTCAACATTATTGTTTTATGGACCCGGAAATAAACACAACTGTTCTGATCGAGTTCACTAAAACAAACTTCCAAAAGATTTTGTGGCCTTTTTTTGAGTGGCCTCCTGTGTGGGGAATATCAAGATAACATCAGGCAGAAAACGTTAGACGAGTAAACTGAACTACTGGTAAAGAACTGCTGGTTAGGCCATCGCAAGCTTAAACTAGTCTTAACAAATTTAAGAGTTTGGATTTGTAATTGATGATATATGGAAATGGGGACTGTGCTCATTTCAGGCGCCCACCTAAAAAAAAATCGCAACCAATTTAGCAGCGGTCCGATTGCTTTTGCAGACTGGGCGTAGGCCTCTGCACTGGCAACGTTGAGCCTCTTTTATGCGTGAGAAACAGGTGCAATGATATTGATTTTCAGCCCTCGGTTTCCAGTGATTCAGGTGTCTAAAACAAAGGGACATAGGTATTAGATTAAATGTAAGAGATTTAAGGTAGGGAGCAGCAGAAACTATTTTATAAAGGGCATTGTGAGACATTGATTGCATTCTAAAATTAGTGACCGAAGCAAGGACCATGGCCCAGAATTTTATTAATATTAGTTATATCACCTAAACACCAATATTTAAAAAATGTTATATCTGCCATTCATTTCCAGAGGGAGTTTCACTTAAGCCTGATGGTATACCTTTTGCAATTCACTTGGTTCCGGTGTAAGTCATGCTTAAAACTAGTGAGAGTGACTTAGCCTTCAGGAAACTTCAGTATAGAAGTGCTCAAGTCTTTTCAGCCCACTCCGTTCTTTAAGAGAACACTTGGGGACTGCAAAGGATTACTGCAGTGAATATTATTCATCATATTTTGATCAAATCTCCTTCAGGGCATTTCTGATCATCATCTTCAGTGCATTGGGACAGCTTCAAGAGCAGTAGTGTACTGCTCTACCCACTGGGCAAATGACATGGTACCACCAACAACAAAAGCTACTACTTAAATTTATATCGCACCTTTAAAGTAATATAAGATCCCAAGGTGCTTCACAAAAGCATTATAAAGCAAAGTATGAAACTGAGACTTTTTTTATTCTTTAATGGAATGTGAGCATCACCGGTAAGACCAACATTTGTTTCCCATCCCTAATTTTCCTTGAGAAGGTGGTGGTGAGCCACCTCCTTGAACTTCTAGAGTCCATGTTGTGTTAGAAAGGGAGTCCTGGGCCTTTGATCCAGCGGTAGTGAAGGAATCGTGATATAGTTCCAAGTCAGGGTGGTGTGTGGCTTGGAGGGGAACCTGTAGGTGGTGGTGTTCCCATAAATCTGTTGTCCTTGCCCTTCTAGATAGTAAGTGTCATGAGTTTGGAAAGAGCTGTCGAAGGAGTGTTGGTGAATTGCTGTGGTGCACCTTTTATATGGAACACACTGCTGCCACTATGCGTCAGTGGTGGAAGAAGTGAATATTTTAAGTGGTGGATAGGGTGCCAGTCAAGTAAACCACTTTGTCCTAGTTGGTGTCGAGTTTGTTGAGTGTTATTGGAGCCACACTCATCCAGGCAAGTGGAGAATATTCCATCACAGTGCTGGCTTGTGCCATGTAGATGGTGGACAGGCTTTGGGGAGCCAGGGGGTGAGTTATTCGCATCAGAATTCCCAGACCTAGATTTTCACCATGTTGAAGAGTCTCTCCATCAAAATGACAGAGGAGCCTGGAAATTTTAAGTCCAACCCATGAACATGGCATTTCCTATATTTGTGGGGGTGGGTCTGGAGTTGGGCCATGGGATTTTGGTAGCCAGGAGTGTGAAACCTGGAGTGTGCAGATTAGACCAGGTAAGAGCAGGTCTGAACTTGGTAACTTAACGGATTTGTTTGGATAGCCAGGGTACCCCTTTGGAGAAGTAAGGTAGCCCTTTGGATATGGCCCCAGATACATTTGGGAGAGGTAAGGCACCCTTTGGGATTGTTAAAATTAAACGTGATTGTGCATAAAAAGTGCATAAACTCATTAGAACCGTCAAAGCTACCAGGGAGCTATCAAAGCAGTCATGGAACTGTCAAAGCTGTCAAGGAGCAGTCAGTGCTGTCAAGGAACTGTCATAGGATACTAGGTGAGTTGGCTTGGAGGCGAGTAAGGGCGAAGGGTGGTGGGTGGGGGGCATTGGTTGACAGGGGTTGACACTAAATTGACATGGGTCAATTAGGGGCTATGGGAATCTGAGTGGCATAGATAGTATGGAGGGGCATGAGGGTGGATAGAGGGGCATGGTTTGGCATAGAGGTTATGAGGCGCCATGGAAGTGGGTGGGGGGCATAAGTTAGCATAGGTTGGCATGGATGGAACACGGGGAGTTTATGGGAGGGTGGAGTGAGGGCTGGAGGGCTATTTTTTGTTTTAATCTTTTCCTTAATTCAACAAAACGCTGATGCACAGAGGCAGGCATTCCGCCCAGCTTGCCTTCACAACCGGCAGCCTCTGCACTCGTTTCAGGGAGGCAGCCTGACTTCTAATCCAGCCCATCTCCCGGAACGAAAATCCCAGCTGTAGGTGACCATTCGAAGATCGGGTTCACAGAGCCAGGAATTCTTGTCTCTGCGCATCCGACCCAGGAGCGAAAGTCTGGGTCCCAGTCTTTGACCTTGTAGCCGTTGGTGGCTGGTCCAATTCAGTTTCTGGTCAATGGTAATCCCCATGATAATGGGGGATTCAGCGAAGTTAAAGCCATTGAATGTCAAGGGGAGATGGTTATATTATCTCTTGTTGGAGATGGTCATTGCCTGAGACTCTGACACGAATGTTACTTGCCACTTTTGAGACTAAGCCTGAATATTGTCCAAGCCTTGCTGCATATGAGCGTGAACTGTTTCAGTATGTGAGGAGTTGGGAATGGTACTGAACGTTGTGCAATGGTACATTGGACATTTTACTGAGGCGATAGTGGCATAGTGGTAATGTCACTCGACTGATAATCCAGATAATCCAGGCTAATGTTCTAGAGCATGGGTTCAAATCCCACCATGGTAGATGGTGGAATTTCCCCCTGATCTCTGTTTGACGTCAATTTTGCCAGGGTGTCTTGTTGCCACACTCGGTCAAATGCTGCCTTGATGTCGGGGCAGTCACTCTCATCTCCCCTCTTGAGTTCAGTTCGTTTGTCCACGTTTGGTCCAAGGCTGTAATGAAGTCAGGAACCAAGTGGCCCTGATGGAACACAAGCTGACTATTAGCAGGTTATTGCTGTGTAAGTGCCTCTTGATAGTACTGTCAGTGACCCTTTCCATCATTTTGCTGATGATCGAGCGTCAACTGTTGTGGCAGTAATTTGCTGGGTCGGATTTGTCATGCTTTTTGTGAACAGTACATACCTAGACAATTTTCCAGATTGCCAGGTGGGTACCAGTGTTGTATCTGTACTGGAACAGCTTGGCTACTGAACAGCCTTCAGTACTATTCCCGGAATGTTGTCAGGGCCCATAGCCTTTGCAGTATTCAGTGCCTTCAGCCGTTTCTTGATGTCACATGGAGTGAATTGAATTGGCTGAAAACTGGCATCTATGATGCTGGGGATCTCATGAGGCTGCCAAGATTGGTCATCCATCTGGCACTTCTGGCTAAAGATGTTTGCAAATGCTTCAGCCTTGTCTTTTGCTGATGTGCTGGGCTGCCCCACCACTGAGGATGGAGATATTTGTGGAGCCGCCTCCTCTAGTTGTTTAATTGTCCACCACCATTCACTACTTGATGTGGCAGGACAGCAGAGCTTAGATCTGATCTGTTGGTTGTGGGATCCCTTAGCTCTGTCTGTTGCATGCTGCTTCCACTTTTTGGCATTCAAGTCGTCCTGTGTTATAGCTTCACCAGGTGTTAGTGCCACGTGACATGATGGAGGCTATGCTGAGTGTGTGAGACAGGACTTTTTGTTTTCACAAGGACTGCGCAGTGGCACACCATAAGACCAAAAGACATAGGAGCAGAAATTAGGCCATTCAGCCCATCGAGCCTGCTCCGCCATTCAGTCATGGCTGATAAGTTTCCCAACCCCATTCTCCCGCCTTCTCCTCATAACCTTTGATCCCCTTACCAATCAAGAGCCTATCTATCTCGGTCTTAAATACACTCAATGGCCTGGCCTCCACAGCTTTCTGTGGCAATGAATTCCATAGATTCACCACTCTCTGACTAAAGAGGTTTCTCCTCATCTCTGTTATAAAAGGTCTTCCCTTTACTCTGAGGCTGTGCCCTTGGGTCCTAGTCTCTCCTACTATTGGAAACATCTTCCCCACGTCCACTCTATCCAGGCCTTTCAGTATTCTGTAAGTTTCAATCAGATCCCCCCTCATCCTTCTAAACTCCATCGAGTATAGACCCAGAGTCCTCAAACGTTCCTCATATGTTAATCCTTTCATTCCTGGGATCATTCTCGTGAACCTCCTCTGGACCGTCTTCAGGGCCAGCACATTCTTCCTGAGATATGGGGCCCAAAATGCTCACAATATTCTAAATGTGGTCGAACCAGAGCCTTATAAAGCCTCAGCAGCACATCCCTGCTTTTATATTCTAGTCCTCTTGAAATAAATGCCAACGTTGCATTTGCCTTCCTAACTACCGACTCAACCTGCAAGTTAACCTTAAGAGAATCCTGGACTAGGACTCCCAAGTCCCTTTGCACTCCAGATTTCTGAATTCTCTCCCCATTTAGAAAATAGTCTATGCCTCTATTCTTCCTACCAAAGTGCATACCCTCTCACTTCCCCACATTGTATTCCATCTGCCACTTCTTTGCCCATTCTCCTAACTTGTCCAAATCCTTCTGCAGCCTCCCCGCCTCCTCAATACTACCTGTCCCTCCACCTATCTTTGTATCATCTGCAAACTTAGCCAG
Source organism: Carcharodon carcharias (assembly GCF_017639515.1). NCBI lineage: Eukaryota > Metazoa > Chordata > Chondrichthyes > Lamniformes > Lamnidae > Carcharodon > Carcharodon carcharias. The sequence goes on along the minus strand of NC_054477.1, from coordinate 43,802,940 downwards.
GATGCCCTCAGTTCCTTCATCTAGATCATTAATGTATAAAGTGAAAAGTTGTAGTCCCAACACTGACCCCTGCGGAACTCCACTAGTCACTGTCCGCCATCCTGAGAAGGGCCCTCTTATCCCCACTCTCTGCCTCTTGCCAGAGAGCCAATCTTCTATCCATGCTAGTACCTTGCCTCTAACACCATGGGCTCTTATCTTACTGAGCAGCCTCCTGTGCGGCACCTTGTCAAAGGCCTTCTGGAAGTCCAAGTAGATAACATCCTTTGGCTCTCCTTTGTCTAACCTACTCGTTACCTTCTCAAAGAATTCTAACAGATTTGTCAGGCATGACCTCCCCTTGATGAAACCATGCTGACTTTGCCTGATTTTACCATGCATTTCCAAGTATTCTGAAATCTCATCCTTAATAATGGACTCTAAAATCTTACCAATGACTGAGGTCAGGCTAATCAGCCTGTAACTTTCTGTCTTTTGCCTCACTCCCTTCTTAAACAGAGAGGTTATATTAGTGATTTTCCAGTCCTCTGGGACCCTACCTGACTCCAGTGATTCCTGAAAGATCGCCACTAACGCCTCCACTATCTCTTCAGCTATCTCCTTCAGAACTCTGGGGTGTAATCCATCTGGTCCAGGTGATTTATCCACCTTCAGACCTTTCAGTTTTCTCAGCACCTTCTCCTTGGAAATGGCCACCTTACTCACCTCTGCCCCCGACTCTCTTGAACTTTGGGGATGTCACTCGTGTCTTCCACTGAAGACTGACGCAAAGTACCTATTCAGTTCCTCCGCCATTTCTTTGTTCCCCACTACTACTTCTCCAGCGTCATTTTCTAGCAGCCCAATGTCCACTTTTGCCTCTCTCTTACCCTTTATATATCTAAAAAAAAACTCTTGCAATCTTCTTCTATATTACTGGCTAGTTTACCCTTATATTTAATATTCTCCCTCCTTATTTCTTTTTTAGTTGTCCTCTGTTGGTCTTTGTAGGCTTCCCAATCCCCTGGTTTCCCACTGCTCTTCACCGCATTGTATGCTTTCTCTTCAGCTTTTATGCTGTCCCTGACTTCCCTTGTCAGCCATGGTTGCCTCGTCCTTCCTTTAGTATGCTTCATCTTCCTAGGGATGAATTTTTGCTGTGTCTCCCAAATTACTCCCAGCAACTCCGCCAATGCTGTTCCACTGTCTTTCACCTACCAATACTGTCATGGACGGATGCATCTATCACAGCTAGATTGATGAGGACAAAGTCTAGTAGCATATTCCCTTTTGCTGGTTCCCTCATTGCCTGCTGCGGGCCCAGTCTGGCAGATATGCCCTTCAGAACTTAGCCAGTTCGGTCAGTAGCGGTACTACCAAGCCACTCTTGGTAATGGGCATTGAAGCCCCCCCACTCAGAGTACATTCTGTGCCATAGCCAACCTCAGTGCTTCTTCCAAGTAGTGATCAACATGGAAGAATACTGATTCATCAGCTGATTGAGTTGATAATCAGTGGGAGATATTAGGTTACATCATCAAAACCTTGACCAAACAGGTAGTTTTTAAGGAGTGTCTTAAAGGAGGAAAGAGAGATAGATAGGTGGAGAGGTGTGGGGAGGGAATTCCAGAGCTTAGGGCTTGGACAACTGAAGGTATGGCCAGCATTGATGGAGTGATTAAAATCAGGGATGCTCAAGAGGCCAGAATTAGAAGAGCACAGAGTTGTGAGATTGTAGGAGGTTACACAAATAAAAAGGCGCAAAACCATGGAAGGATTTGAAAACCGTGATGGGGAATTTTAAAATCAAGATGTTGCTTGGCCAGAGGCCAGTAAGCAAGCCCACCAGTGATAGGTGAACAAGACTTGGTGCAAGTTAGGATAAATGCAGCAGAGTTTTGGATGAGCTCAAGTTTACAGAGCGGAGAATGCGGAAGATCAGCCAGGAGTGAGTTGGAACAGTCAATTCTAGAGGTAACAAATATGTGAATGAGAGTTTCAGCAGCAGATGAGCTGAGGCATGAGCAAAGTTTGGTGAAGTTACAGTGATGGAAATTGTTGGTTTTGATGATGGTACAAATAAGTGGTCAGAAGCTCATCTCGAGGTCAGATTTTCTGGTTTAGTGTCAGACAGTTGCCAAGGAGAGGGATGAAGTTGGTAGCTCAGGAAAGGAGTTTGGAAATGGCTTCAGTCTTCCCACTACTGGAGGAAAAATAAAGAAAAATTGATAATGTACCAATTTTTTTATAGGTCCTGGAAGCAAATCCAGGAAGAAGTGGAAGACAAGAGGAACAGACTCCTGAGTCTGTGAGCTAGCATGTCAGTCAGGAATGTTACTCATGTTTCTTGCAGGGAGGTTGCACAGATGTCACACCAAGTTCGCTGAACAGTGCCACATCAGCACCAACTCCATCACCCTCCTTCATCACTGTCTCAGGCTGAACCAGATTGTTCACATTTCCAGCAACCTATTTGTGTCTGTTTAAACAGTGCATAAGAAGTGAATTGCAGTAAAATAAAATTTTCTAGTAGTGTAACAATGGTATAGGTGCTGCAGGTAACAAGGAAATTCAGAGTCAATGCTTTAAGTTAATGAAGTCTGTCAAAATTATTCAAAAGTTAGATTTTGCTCTCAACTCAACAGGCATATCTCTGTACTACCCACAACTAAGAAAAGCCCTAGATAGCATCTTAAGGCACCTCGACAAAGAAGTTGGGCGTTGTATGATGTTGACCAATACACAGATATTGAACAAAGAACCTGAAGACATGATCACGTAAGCAAGCATATAATTCACACAGAATTCTGTTTTCATTTAATGGTGAAAGGATGGGGCTGATTTTATGTACTGGTGGACATCAGTTCCAAATGGTTCAAAACTGGTGCAAATTTTAACCATGATAAAATGCTAATAGCACTCAATTTTTGTGGTCAAATTATTTGTATATATACTCACAGTTTAAGGTGCAGGTTTGAACATTTGTAAGGTGTGCACTAGTAATTAGAATGGAAAATTGCATGGTGTTGAAGTTTAAAAGGATGGGGCAAAGTAAAGACAAGTGGCAGATAGGCCAGAGCTTACTGTCATCGGCTGTACCAGCACAATGCATTTGAAAATTGAGTGACTTGTACAAGCAATTCTTCTCTTAACAGCTGTAACAGATATCAGCCAGATCCTTGCACTCTTTGTCTCTAGAGACGTTTTTTTTTACATATAATTGCTGTGTGCCGACATTGTCTATTACCATATTTTCCCTCCCTTGGGAGAAAGAATTACACCTGGGAAAATGTCAAAGTCCTTTGGGTAATACCATGATATCATTTAGCATAGTCGCCTAGAGACTGTCCTCTGTGATTCACCTTATTTGTAAATTGGGTTTCAATGTATGTGGAAGATGCCTCATTTGAACGATAAAGTGACCCTACAAAGAAGGCAACTTTACTCTCCTCTCTTTAAACCCAAACCCATACATTATTCTGAGTCAAAACGATTAACAGGAACCTGATCACAGGCCTCTCAATGTTATGTTACAATCTTTGGCATGAAGTATATAAGTGGAGCCTAAACTGATTTACCATCCAGTTCATCTCTCAATCTGAGATGAACCCTAGCCTTTACATATTCATTAATCTCCCATTGATTTTTGGAAATTAAACAAATATTCACAATGGCTGTTAATTAATCCGTTGAGAATATGTATTTATATGTACATTCAGAAACATTTCTGAAGTCATTTGTGTTTTTTTAATTCCAGTATCAATTTTATTATATTTCATGTATTAAATATGACAGCTTACACTATTTTGCTCAATTTTTACCTGTATGGAAAGGAACACTAGGGACATTTTGAGGACTTCTCCATGCTAGTAGTGCCCCCAAAAAGGTGGGATTTACTTACCGCCCTGTTTCTGCTGATAATTTGGTACTACAAAAAGAAATAAGAACTTTCTTGTGGGACTTCCCTTTGGCCGGACTGCCTGCTGAAATTGTGTGGAGTGTGCACGGAGCATAGCATTCATATGAAAATACGAATTAGGAGCAGGAGTAGGCCACTCAGCCCCTCAAGCCTGCTTCACCATTCAATAAGACCCTGATCTGAATGTAACCTCAACCCCACATTCCTGCCTATCCCCGATAACCTTTCACCTCCTTGTTAGCCAAAAATCTATCTAGTTCTGCCTTAAAAATATTGAAAGACTCTGCTTCCACTGCCTTTTGAGGAAGAGAATTCCAAAGACACTCATCCCTCAGGGAGAAAAAATTTCTCCTAATCTCTGTTTTAAATGAGTGACCCCTTATTTTTAAACTTTGACCCCCACCCCCCCCCGCAGTTCTAGATTCTCCCACAAGAGAAAACATCCTCTGCACATCCACCCTGTCAAGACCCCTCAAGATCTTAAAGGTATCAATTAAGTCGCCTCTTACTCTTCTAAATTCCAGTGGATACAAGCCTAACTTGTCAAACCCTTCCTCATAAGACAACCCGCCCATTCCTGGTATTGGTCTAGTAAACCTTCTCGGAACTGCTTCTAATGCATTTACTGCTTTCTTTAAAAAAGGGGACCAGTACTGTGCACAATACTCCAGGTGTGGTCTCACCAATGCCCTGTAAAATTGAAGCATAACCTCCCTACTTTTGTAATCAATTTCCCTCACAGTAAATGATAACATTCTATTAGCTTTCCTAATCACCTACTGTACCTGCATACTAACCTTTTGTGTTTCATGCACTCGGACACCCGGGTCCACCTGAATCTCAGATCTCTGCAATTTCTCACCATTTAGATAATAAGCTTTTTTATCCTTCCTGCCAAAATTAATGATTTTATGTTTGCCCACATTTTACCCCATTTGCCAGGTCTTTGCCCACCCACTTAACCTAACTGTGCCACTTTGGAGCCTACTTACGTCATCTTCACAATTTACTTTCCTACCTATCTTTGTGTCGTCAGCAAATTTAGCAACCATTCCTTTGGTCCCTTCATCAAAATCATTTACATAAATTGTAAAAAGTTGAGGCCCCAGCGCTGATCCCTATGGCACACCACTTGTCACATCCTGCCAACCAGAAAAAGACCCATTTATGCCAACTCTGCTTCCTGTTAGCTAACCAATCTTCTATCCATGCCAATATGTTACCCCCTACACCACAAGCCTTTATTTTCTGCAATAACCTTTGATGTGAAGCTTTATCAAATGCCCTCTGGAAATCTCAGTACAGTACATCCACCGGTTCCCCTTTATCCACAGCACATGTGAGTCCATCAAAGAACTCCAATAAATTCTTTAAACCTGATTTCCCTTTTACAAAGCCATGTTGACTCTGCCTAATGGCCTTGAATTTTTCTAAGTGCTTTGCTATAACATCTTTAATAACAGCTTCTAACATTTTCCCTATAACAGGTGTTAGGCTAACTAGCCTATAGTTTCTTGCTTTCTGTCTCCCTCCCTTTTTGAATAAAGAAGTTACATTCACTATTTTCCAATATAATGGAACCTTCCCTGAATCTAGGGAATTTTGGAAAATTAAAACCAGTGCATCAACTAGCTCAAGAGCCACTTCTTTCAAGACCTTGGGGTGAAGTCCATCTGGACCTGGGGATTTGTCAGCCCGTAGCCCCAACAATTTGCTCAATACCACTTCCTCGATGATTGTAATTTCCCCGAGTTCTTCCCTCCCTTTCAGCTCCTGATTTACAGCTATTTCCAGATGTTACTTGTGTCTTCCTAGAGAAGACCAAAGCAAAATACCTGTTTAATTCATCTGCAATCTCCCTACTTTCCATTATCAATTCCCGAGACGCACTCTCTACAGGACCAATGCTCAATTTGTTAAATTTTCTTATTTAAATACCTATGGAAACTCTTACTATCCGTCTTTATATTACTGGCTAGCTTTCTCTCATACTCTAATTTTTCCCTCCTTATTAACTTTTTTGTCATTCCTTGCTGTCCTTTATATTCTTTCCAATCTTCTGACCTGCCATCTGTCTTTGCATAATTATACGCTTTATCTTTAAGTTTGATACTGTGTTTAACTTATTTTGTTAACCACGGATGGTGGGCCCTCCCCTTGGAATTTTTCTCTCGTTGGAATGTATATATTCTGTTTATTCTGAAATATCCCTTTAAATGCCAGTTCACTTTAGCCAGCTCTGTTTTTATGCCCTCATAATTAACCTTATTTAAGTTTAAAATACTGCTCTTGGACACATTTAAAATGAATGTAAAATTCAATCATATTATGATTGCTGCTACCTAGGGGTGCCTTCACTAGGAGGTTATCAATTAATTCTATCCCGTTGCTCAATACCAGGTCTAGTAGAGCCTGCTCTCTGGTTGGCTCCAGAATGTGCTGTTCTAAGAAACTATCCCGAAAACATTCTATGAACACTTCATCTACACTACCCTTGCCTATCTGATTTTTCCAGTCTATATGTAGATTAAAACTCGCCCCCCATGACTATTGGTGTACCTTGCTGGTAAGTTCCCATTATCTCTTCTTTTATACTCTGTCCCACTGTGTAGTTACAATTAGGAGGCTTGTATACCACTCCCCCAAGTGACTTCTTGTTTTTATCATTCCTCATCTCAACCCAAACCACTTATACATCCTGGTGAACTGAGCTTAGGTCATCCCTTTCTAATGTGCTAATACCATCATTAATTAACAGAGCCACCACTCCACCTTTTTGTAACTTCCTGTCCTTCCTAATTCAATATTCAAGTCCCAATCTATGTCATTCTGTAGCCATGTCTCTGTAATGGCTATCAGATTGTACTTATTTATTTCTATTTGCACTATTAGTTCATCTGTTTTGTTTAGAATGTTACGTGCGTTTAGATACAAAGCTTTTAGTTTGTCCTTTTATTATTTTTGTAGTGTCTAGCCTTATCTGCTAATTAACTGTTAGAATTGTACTCTCTGTCCCTTCCTGTCAGTCTGTTTATCATTTCCCATATTAATACCTGTCTCCTTTGCCTTGTCTCTACTCTTTGGTTTACCACATCTTCTCAAATTTGATCTCTTGCCCCCACTATTCAGTTTAAAATTCTCTCTACTTCCCTAGTTAGGCTGCTCATGAGGGCCAGTCTTTGAGCCAAGCATTAATTTCTCTAATCTTATTTATCCTGTGCCAATTTCACCAAATTACAGAATTTTAACAGCATAGGAGGCCATTCGGCCCATCGTGTCTGCACGTGGCTCAGGTAATAATCCAGAAATTATTACCTTTTGAGGTTCTGCTTCTTAATTTGGGGCCTACCTTGTCATACTGACTATGCAGAGCCTCTTTCCTCATCCTGCCTATGTCATTGGTACCTACGTGGACCATGACCACTGTATCCTCCCCCTCCCACTGCAAGTTCCTCTCCAGATGACCTGAATCCTGGCACCGGATAGGCAACAAAGCCGTCTGGACTCTCGCTCTTTGTTACAGAAAACATTATCAATTCCCCTTGCTATACTGTCCCCTACTAGCACTATATTCCTTTTCCTACGCCCACTTGGATGGTTTCCTGTACCACGGTGCCATGGTCAATTTGCTCATCTGCCCTGGAGCCCCTGCTCTCATCCAAACAAGCTGAGAGAACTTCAAACCTATTGGTCAATTGCAGAGGCTCGCACTCCTGCCCTCTGGGTGCCCTTACCTGCCTCACTTGCAGCCACACCCTCCTGTCCCTGGCCATTGATCAAATCAGAAAACCCTATCCTAAGTGGTGTGAACTGTCTCCTGGTATAAAGCATCCAGGTGACTTTCCCCCTCCCTGATGTGTCGCAGAGTCAGCAGCCCAGCCACCAACTCAATGACTCTGAGCCTAAGTTCCTCAAGCCGCAATCACTTTTGGCAGACTATTTTGCCCTGGATCACAATGTTATCTGGAGCTCCCACTGCTGTAGCCTTGATACCCACCTTTCCTGCCATCCTTAATGTGTTTTAAATAATTACTTAATTATATTAATCACTTATTTAATGTTGCTTTCTTATTTATTTGATTAACTAGCACCAAATGTGTACTATTTTAAAACTTAGGGATAGAATAGAACTTAACCAGTAACAGAACTTAATAGAACTTACCAGATACTCACCACACAGCTAGGTCCTTTCCCTGTAGTAGAGCAAGAACCAATTTCTATGGAGTGAGAAAGATAGAAAGAGGAAACAAACAACTCTTCTCCCCCTTCAGTGAACTCCCCTCTCACCAAACTCCAAGCCTTCACTCAGTGTGTCAGCTGCACTCCATAGAAACCGTAGAACCATAGAAAAGTTATGTTCAGAAAGAGGCCATTCAGTCCAGCATGTCTGCGCTGGCCAAAAAGAAACTAGCTGCTCATTTTAATCCCACTTTCCAGCACCTGGTCTATAGTCTTGCAGGTACAGCACTTCAGATGCAGATCCTGGTACAGCCTCAACCATCAACTTAGGCAGTGAATTCCAGATGTCGTCCATCCTCTGGATGAAAAGGTTTTTCCTCATGTCCCCTCTAATCCTTCTACCAATCACCTTAAATCTATGTCCCCTGGTAATTGACCCCTCAGCTCTGGAAAACAAGTTTTTCCTGTCTACCCTATCTAAGGCCCCTTATCATTTTGTACACCTCAATTAGGTCACCCCTTAGCCTTCTCTGTTCTAAGGAAAATAACCCTAGTCTATCCAATGTCTCCTCATAGCTGCAGTTTTCAAGCCCTGCAACATTCTTGTAAATCTCCTCTGCACTCTCTCCAGAGCAATTATGCCCTTCCTATAATGTGGTGACCAGAACTGTACACAAAATTCCAGCTGTGGCCTAACCAGCATTTTGTCCAGTTCCATCATTACATCCCTGGTTTTGTAAACAATATCTTCCCCAATAAAGGAAAACATTTCAAATGCTTTCTTGAACGCCTTGTCTAACTGCCCTGCTACCTTCAAGGACCTGTGGACATGCACTCCAAAGTCTCTTCCTTGACAGAAATCTTTGTATCCTCACTGGCTACGGGTGAGGTCCCAGAGGACTGGAGATTGGCCAATGTTGTTCCATTGTTTAAGAAGGGTAGCAGGGATAATCCAGGAAATTATAGGCCGGTGAGCCTTAGGTCAGTGGTAGGGAAATTATAGGAGAAGATTCTTCGTGACAGGAGTTACTACCATTTGGAAGCAAATGGGCATATTAGTGAGAGGCAGCATGGTTTTGTGAAGGGGAGGTCGTGTCTTACTAACTTGATCGAGTTTTTCGAGGAAGTGACAAAGATGATCGACGATGGAAGGGCAGTGGATGTTATATACATGGATTTCAGTAAGGCCTTTGACAAGGTCCCTCATGGCAAACTGGTACAGAAGGTAACATCGCACGGGATCAGAGGTGAACTGGCAAGATGGATACAGAATTGGCTTCGTCATAGAAGACAGAGGGTAGCAGTGGAAGGGTACTTTTCTGAATGGAGAGCTGTGGCTAGTGGAGTTCCACAGGGATCTGTGCTGGGACCTTTGCTGTTTGTAATATACATAAATGATTTGGAGGAAAATGTAACTGGGCAAATTAGTAAGTTTGCCGACGACACTAAGGTTGGAGGAGTTGCAGATAGTGAAGAGGATTGTCAAAGGATACAACTGCATATAGATCAGTTGGAGACTTGGGCGGAGAAATGGCAGATGGAGGTTAATCCGGACAAATGCGAGGTAATGCATTTTGGAAGGTCTAATACAGGCAGGAATTATACAGTAAATGGCAGGACCCTTAAGTGCATTGACGGGCAGAGGGATCTGGATGTACAGGTCCACAGGTCACTGAAAGTGGCAGCGCAGGTGGATAAGGTAGTCAGGAAAGCATATGGCATGCTTGCCTTCATTGGCAGGGGTATTGAGTATAAAAGCTGGGAAGTCATGCTGCAGCTGTATAGAACCTTGGTTAGGCCACACTTGGAATATTGCATGCAATTCTAGTCACCACATTACCAGAAGGATATGGAGGCATTGGAGAGAGTGCAGAGGAGGTTTACCAGGATGCTGCCTGGTCTGGAGGTTATTAGCTATGAGGAGGGGTTGGGGAAACTTGGATTGTTCTCACTAGAGCGACAGAGATTGAGGGGCGACTTGATAGAAGTTTACAAAATTATGAGTGGCATGGACAGAGTAGATAGTCAGAAGCTTTTTCCCAGGGTGGAAGAGTCAATTACTAGGGGACATAGATTTAAGGTGAGAGGAGAAAACTATAGAGGAGATGTGCGGGGCAAGTTTTTTACGCAGAGGGTAGTGAATGTCTGGAATTTGCTGCCAGAGGAGGTGGTGGAAGCAGGTACGATTGTGGTGTTTAGAAGGCAGCTTGACAATTACATGAATAGGATGAGAATAGAGGAATACGGACCCCGGAAGTGCAAAATATTTAAGTTGACGGGCAATATGATCGGCGCAGGCTTGGAGGGCCGAAGGGCCTGTTCCTGTGCTGTACTTTTCTTTGTTCTTTTTTCTTTGTTCTCTCACTTCCTCAATCTCTCAATAACTTCCTGTTTATTGACCATTCCCTTGCTTTGCGCTCTCCAAATGTATTACCTCACATTTTTCTGGATTGAATTCCATTTGCCACTTTTCCATCCTCTCAACCAATCCATTGATATAATTCTGGAGTTGACAGTTATCCTTTTCACTATCACGGCCAATTTTTGTGTCACCTGCAAATTTCCTAATCATGTCTCCCACATTTAAGTCTAAATCAAAAAACAGCAAGGGCACCAACATTGAGCCCTGAGGAACACCACTGGAAACTGTTTTCTATTTGCAAAAACATCTATCAACCACTACCCTTTGTTTCCTGTCACTGAGCCAATTTTGGATCCAACCTGCCACCTTTCCCTGTATCCCATGAGATCTCACTTTCCTGACCAGTCTGCCATGTGGGACCTCGTCAAATGTCTTACTGAAATCTATGTAGACAACATCCACTACAATACCCTCATCAATCCTCCTTGTTACTTCCTCAAAAAATTCTATTAAGTTAGTAAGACACAATCTTCCACTAACAAAACCATGCTGACTATCCCTGATCAATCCGTGCCTTTCTGAGTGACAGTTCATCCTGTCTCAGAATTGTTTCCAATAATTTGCCCACCACCAAAGTCAGACTGACCGGCCAATAATTTTCTGGCCTATCCCTTTTTGAATATAATGTTTGCAGACCTCCAATCCCCTGGGACCTCAGCTATATCTAGTAAGGATTGGAATATGATCCTCAGAACATCTGCTATTTCCTCCCTGGCTTCCTTCAACAGCCTGGGATACAATCCATCTGGCCCTGGTAACTTATCCACCTTCAAGGATGCCAGTCCCTCCAATACTTTATCTCTCACTATGCTTATTGTATCTAATATTTCACGCTCCTCTTTTTTAACTAGAATGTCTGCATCTTTGCCCTCCTTAATGAAGACAGATACAAAGTACACATTGAGAACCCTGCCCACATTTTCTGCATCAACGCACAAGTTACCATTTGCATCTCTAATTTGCCCTACCTTTTACTTATTCTCTTGCTCTTAATGTACTGGTAAAACATCATAGGATTTTCTTTTATTTTACCTGCCAATGTTTTTACATATCCTCTTTTTGCTTTCCTAATTTCCATTTTTACTTCACCCTGTACTTCCGAAATTCCTCGAGGCTTGCTACAGTATTACGTCTTTTGTGACTGTCATAAGCTTTCTTTTTCTGCTTTACCTTGGCCTGTATGCTTCTGGATAACCAGGGGGCTCTAGATTTAGCAATACTACCCTTTTTCCTTTTGTGGACATGTCTACACTGTGCCCATAGAATCTCGCCTTTGAGTGCCTCCCACTAATTTGACACAGTTTATCCTTCTAAAAGCTGTATCCAGTCCATTCTCGCCAAGTAACCTCTCAGCTTTGTAAAATTTGTCTTCCCCCAATTTAGAACTTTTACTCCTGTTCTATCTTTGTCCTTTTCCATAATGATGCTAAATCTAACTATATTATGGTCACTATCTCCAAAATGGTCCCCTGCTGCTACTTGATCCACTTGGCCAGCTTCATTTCCTAAGGCTAAATCTAGAATCGTGGCCCCTCTTGTTGGACTGGCTAAAAAAGTTCTCTTGAAGGCAATTCCAGAATTTTGCACCCTCTGTGCCCTTCACACTGTTCGTATCCCAATTGATATTAGGGCAGTTGAAGTCCCCAACAATTACTGCCCTATTGTTTTTACACTCAGAAATCTGTCTACATATTTGCTCTTCTAACTCCCTTCCACTATTTGGGGGTCTATAGTCCACTCCTTGTAGTGTGGTTGCCCCTTTTTTATTTCTGAGCTCAACCCATTTGGCCTCATATGATGCTTCATTTAGTATATCATCCCTCCTTACAGTTGTAATTGATTCTTTAACCAATAACGCTACACCCCCACCATTTTTATCCTCTTCCCTATACAGCCTAAAAACTTTATATCCAGGGATTTTGAGCTGCCATTTTTATCCCCCCTTAAACCAAGTTTCCATTATTGTGATGATATCATGCTGCCACGTATCTATTTGTGCCCTCAGCTCATCGGCTTGCATTTGCATATATACCTTTCAACACTGCCAAAAAAAAGCCCTACAGCTTTTAATCTTCCCAAGGGCCTCCACTGGACAGTTGAACTGCCCTCTTAATTCTTTTTGAAGGAGCATTGAAAGCACACATAGAGGACTTTGGCCACCAGATCATGTTGCATTTAAGTGGTTGAGCTAATTGGCACTGGCCAAGTCTATCTGCAATCTTACACAATTTCAGAAGTTTTCTATGATTATTGTTATGAATAGAAGAGAATCACCAACATGGCTGTCACAGTAGCTGAGCTGGAGAGGAACAAGAAAAGCTGTTTGGGAAGGCAATTCCAACAAAAAATCATTTTTGTATCGCTTCTAATTTCAATTTTTTTTTTAACATCCCCATAATTGATTTATTTTATTTATGAGTTAGAGTATTCCAGTATTTATGTGTATGGATCCTAGGGGGAATAATTGCTGTTATGGCCACAAATAAAAACAGAAAATGCTACAAACACTTAGTAGATCAGGCAGCATGTGTAGATTCAGAAAGTGAGTTAATGTTTCAGGCTGGTCATTGGCCTGACACATTGGACAGAATTTTAGCTGCCATGGGGAAGTGAATTCAGGTGTGGGCAGAGTTAAAGCCCCGAAAAATGGTGCTGGGTTGTGTATCAAACATGATCCACTTCTGGGTTTAACTGGACAGGTTTGCAGGCTTTAAGATTACATAGAAATGGATAAGATTTTCTAAATTGTTAGTCAGATAAATGTAAAAAGTACATTATAATTTCTTAATTAAGGGGTTGGGGGATAGATACTGTTCTCTGCAGCTGTGAGCGTGTGTCCCGAAAGCTGTGTTGCCTGCCCAGTGCCAGAGTTAAGGACATCTCCTCAGGACTGTAGAGGAACTTGGAGTGGGAGGGGAGGGATCCAGCTGTCGTCGTCCATGTTGGAATCAATGACATTGATAGGGCTAGAATGGAGGTTCTGCTGAAAGAATTTGAACAGTTAGGAGCTAAATTAACAAGTAATAATCTCGGGATTGCTACCTGAGCCATGGGCAAACTGACTAGGGTAAATAAAATCAAGGAGTTAAATATGTGGCACAGAAATTGGTTTGGGAGGCATGGGTTTCAGTTCATGGGGCACTGACACCAGTACTGGGGTAGAAGGGAGCTGTTCCGGTGGGACGGGCTTCATTTGAACCATGCTGGGACCAGTGTCCTGGTGAACTGAATAACTAGGGCTATAGAGAGGGCCGTACACTAAATAGAGGGAGCAAGGGTTCTGGAAAGAGGATACATAGGCTTACAAGGCAAAAGGACATGGCAACCTTGCAGGGCAGCTACTTAGGTAATGATACCCAGAGTGTGATAGGAAGGGACATAGTGTACAAAGATTTTTAAAAAGTAGCAAATTGGGTCAAAAGGGGAAAAATGGTAAAAAGGCAAAATTAGTGGTTCTTTACTTAAATGCTTGTAGCATACAGAACAAAATAAATGCATTAATAGAGGCACAAATAGAGATTAATGGGTATGATCTTATAGCCATTACGGAGACATGGTTACAAGGAGATCAACACTGGGAACTAAATATTCAGGGGTATGTGACTTTCCAAAAGGACAGACAGGAAGGAAGGGGAATCTTGGATCGGATGATGTAGAATCCGTATAGGTGGAGTTAAGAAATAAGGGGAAGGAGACACTGATGGGAGTAGTCAATAGGTCCCCTGACAGTAGCTATACTGTAGGACAGAGAATAAATCAAGAGATAATGAGGGCATGTAAAAAAGGCAACACATTAATCAGGGCTGACTTTAATCATCATGTAGATTGTGAAAATCAAATTGGCAGAGGTAGACATGAGCAAGAATTCATAGGGCAGGATTTTTCAGTTGGCGTGCAGGGGCGGGCCAGAGACGCCAGCGTGTAAATTGACGCACGATGACGTCAGGTGTGCGTCCCGATGTCATCACGCTGTCTCGCGATGTTTCGTTCAGCAGGCGTACACCGGAGTCAGCTGCATACCCACCAATAAATGATAGGCCTATTAAGGCCATTAACAAATTAATTAATATCAAGTTAACCTTATAGTTGGCGGGCAGGCGAAAAGGCCAAGCTGCCTTTATGTTTTTTGGGAAATCTCATCCACAAGTGGGATGAGGAATGCTGAAGCTTTTATGAATTAAATAAAAAGTTTTCCTGAAAAATAAAAACATGTCCCATCTCATGTGACACGGTCACATGAGGGAACATGTTTCATTAAATTTTTATTGATCTTACTTACTATTTTCAAAAGTGCTTCAATCTCCCTGAGGCAGCTCCGTGCCTTGGAGATGCGCTGGCCCCAACTCTCCCTCCTCCCCCCCACCCGCATAAGTAGTGCTGAGTGCTACTGCTCGCGTATTACACTGGGTGGGCCTTAATTGGCCTGCCTGCATAAAAGGGCGGTGCGAAGCTGATCGCTGGTGGCAGTCAGCGCCTGCTCCCACCGAGCCCGCCCGACGCAGGAAAATTTCAGGCCATAGAGTGTATTCAAGACAGTTTCTCACAACAATATGTTGTGAATCCAACCAGGGAACAGGTAATTTTTGATCTGATAATGTGTAATTATGCAGGTTTAATAAATGATCTCAGAGTAAAGGATCCCCTAGGAAACAGAGACCATAATATGGTAGAATTTAGAATTCAGTTTGAGAGTGAGAAACTTGGGTCGGAAACAACTGTGCTAAACTTAAATCAGGATAATTACAAAGGAATGAGGGCAGAGTTGGCTGGAGTGGAACGGCAAAGCACTTTAGCAGAAAAGATGGTTGGTGAACAATGGCAGATGCTTAAGAAAAAGTTCATGACTCTCAACAAAGATATATCCCAGTGAGGAAGAAGAATTCAAGAAAGGGGATAAACCAACCATGGTTAACCAAGAAAGTTAAAGACAGTATCAAATTGAAAGAAAAAACATACAATGTGGCCAAAGATTAGTGGTAAACCAGAGGATTGGGAAAGTTTTAAAAACCAACAAAAGATGACCAAAAAAATAATTAAGAGGGAGAAAATAAACGTTGAGGGCAAACTAGCAAGTAATATAAAAATGGGCATTACGAGCTTCTTTAAATATATAAGAAGGAAGAGAGAGGCCAAAGTGAACATTGGCCCATTAGAGAATGAAGCTAGGGAAATAATAATGGGGAATAAGGAAATGGCAGAGGTGTTAAATAAATACTTTGCTTCAGTCTTCACGGTAGAAGATACTAATAGCATGCCAAAAATACAAAATAATCAGGGGGCAAAATGGGGGGTGGAAATAAATACAATAACGATCACTAGAGAAAAAGTAGTCGGGAAACTAATGGGCTCAAGGCCAATGAGTCCCCTGGACCTGATGGGTTGTATCTTACAATATTAAAGGAATTAGCTACAGGGATAGTGGATGCACTAGTAGTAGTCTTCCAAGAATCATTAGATTTTGGAAAAGTCCCAGAGGATTGGAGAACGGTCTATGTAACACCCTTATTCAGAAAGGGAAGAAGACAAAAAACAGGTAACTATAGGCCAGCTAGCTTATCATTTGTCATTGGGAAAACATTAGAGTCTATTATAAAGGATGTAATAGCCAAGCATTTAGAAATACATAATATAATCAAGGAGAGCCAGCATGACTTCATGAAGAGGAAATCATGCCCGACAAATTTATTAGAATTCTTTGAGGAGGTAACAAGCAAGATATATAAAGGGGAACCAGTGGATGTAATATATTTGGATTTCCAAAAAGCGATAAGGTACCGCACATAAGGCTACTTAATAAGATAAGAGCCCATGGTGTCGGGGGTAGTATATTAGTATGGATAGAGGATAGGCTAACTAATAGAAGACAGAAAGCTGGGATAAGTGGGGCATTTTCGGGATGGCAACCTGTAA
Source organism: Carcharodon carcharias (assembly GCF_017639515.1). Classification (NCBI taxonomy): domain Eukaryota; kingdom Metazoa; phylum Chordata; class Chondrichthyes; order Lamniformes; family Lamnidae; genus Carcharodon; species Carcharodon carcharias. The sequence continues at coordinate 43,786,531 of NC_054477.1, read as the reverse complement.
CTAGTGGAGTGCCAGAGGGATCAGTGCTAGGGCCTCAATTATTTGCAATATATATGAATGACTTAGATGAGTGAAGTAAATGTACTGTCGCCAAGTTTGCAGATCACACAGAAATAGGTGGGAAGGCAAGTGGTGAGGATGACACAAGGAGTCTACAGAGGGATATAGACAGGGTAAGTGAATGGGCAAAAACTTGGCAGATTGAATATAATGTGGAAAAATGTGAGGTTATGCACGTTAGCAGGAAGAATAGAGTAGCTGAATATTATTTAAATGGAGAAAGACTGGAGAAGGCTGCAGTACAGAGGGATTTGGGAGTCCTTGTGCCTGGATCCCAAAAAGCTAACATGTAAGTTGAACAAGTGCTAGGGAAGGCAAATGGAATGTTGGCCTTTATTTCAAAGGGAATGGAATATAAAAATAGGGTAGTCTTGCTAAAACTATACAAGTCACTAGTTAGACCACACCTAGAATACTGTGAACAATTTTGGTCCCCTTATCTAAGGAAATATATACCAGCATTGGGCAGTCCAGAGAAGGTTCACTAGGTTGATTCCAGGTATGCAGGGATTTTCTTATGAGGACAGGTTGAGTAGGTTGGATCTGTACTGTTTGGAATTTCGAAGAATGAGAGGCGAACTTATTGAAACATAAGATTCTTAGAGGGCTTGACAGGGTAGATGCTGAGAGGTTGTTTCCGCTTGTGGGAGAGTCTAGGACCAGAGGGCATAATCTCAGAGTAAGGGGTCGCCCATTTAAAACAGAGACGAGGAGGAATTTCTTCTCTCAGAGAGTAGTCAATCTGTGGAATTCTTTACCGCACAGAGCTGTAGAGGTCATTAAGTATATTCAAGGCTGAGATAGATAGATTTTTAATCAGTAAGGGAATCGAGGGTTATGGGGAAAAGGCAGGAAAGTGGAGTTGAGGATTATCAGATCAGCCATGATCTCATTGAATGTCGGAGTAGACTCAATGAGCCGAATGGCCTACTTCTGCTCCTACATCTTATGCTCTTGTTTTAAGTTATCAAATGACTGTTCTCTACATTGATCCAGGGGTGAAAGGAAACCAAAAATTGACCTTTTTAGGACCAGCGTAGCTGCCATTCCACGAATAATACCGGATGGAATGTCAAAACTGGAATTGATTGACTTACTGGCAAGGTATGTGTTTTGCTATCAGGTAAAATTGTATAGATAAGGATCATTAAAGCTCCACATTCACGGCATGCAGTGTCTCCCATATTACCTGTACCCTGCGCTCAGTAGTAGATTATCTTCCTACCTCAGACTATAGGGGACATCTTGGCATTACTTTGCACTATCTGTTGTTAACTATAGATACAAGGCATAGATTGGCTTATCATGCACTTGTTATATCAGTTAAATTATACCTTGTTTGGCATAACTATAGGTGTTTTTTGATTGGTCATTTGTTTGTGTTTGCACACCACAATGAATGTAAAACTTTCAAAATGTGCACAACCTTAAGTTGTGTATTCCAAGATGTGTATTAAAACAGATATAAAAGTTTAACTTCCACTTAACATTCTGTCAAAGTGCTAAGGAGAATTTTATCCTCTAATGTGGGAAGACCTACACATTTTAATAATTTTTCAAATTTTCCAACTCCAATTTAGGTTAACCATCCACATGGATGATGAACTTCGCCACATTGCACAAAACTCTCTTCAGAGTCTTCTTGTTGATTTTGCTGACTGGAGGGAAGATGTATTGTTTGGTTTCACCAACTTTCTACTTCGCGAAGTGAATGACACTCAACAGAATCTTCTTGATAGCTCTCTAAAATTGTTGGTACATCTACTCACTCAGTGGAAGCTTGCAATACAGACTCAAAGCAAGGGCCAAGACCATACTAAACTAAGGACGTCAGAGGTATGTTTTCATTTATCTGCATGATAAAAGGCTTTCCTTGAAATAACAATGATTTCAGTATGTTTACTTTTTTCTTTCGAAAGCATTTAGTCATTAAAAAGCACTACCTTTGTACTAGTAAAACTAAACTGACCAATATTTCAATTTTGTGAGGTAATAGAGCTATAAAAAGTTGAACATAAATTCACAAGCTGAATTATTGCTTAATAAGTCATTCTATCTTGCCTACTATTGGAAAATTTTCACTTGCACAAAATAATATTTAATGGCCCATATCTCCTGATCCTGAAATGAGTCATTTGCGGCTATTGAGGGCCTCAATGGCATCAGAAGTTCCGGGGAACCAACTTATGCTGGAACCAGGAATTTCCAATACCTCAGAAATGGCTCCATGGGAGCCTTTGCTGTTGGCCCCCTTGGGAGCTGTAAACACAAAACTTAGGTCGTTTCCCTATACTTACCCTGGTTTTTACACCAATTTAGTTAGAGCTGCTCCTAGCAGTTGTAAAGCCTGCTCAGAGCACTGCTCCAAGTAAATCAGGTGGACTGTCAAAGTACCCCAGCACCCACGGCAACACCAATACTGCTTGCCCCTGTCGGGATTTGGTCTCTATACTAAACCACAGAGTAAAAAATTCCTGTCAAAGAATAGGCATACTGTCAAAAAGGACAGTTATTAATTAAGAATGCAAACTGGCAAGGTTTATTGGACAATAAAGGTTGTTGCTTAATATTTCATTAGTTGAAGCATGGCATGATACACAAGTTCAACACATCAGTCTGTCTTTACTGTGGATCTCAGGAATTCTGGGGCCTTCTGTCCTTGGTTCCTTGAACCATGACTCTTTTTTATTCATTCACTGGATGTGAGCATTATTAGCTAGACCAATATTCATTACTCATCCCTAATTGATCTTGAGAAGGTGGTGGTGAGCTGCCGCCTTAAACTGTTGCAGTCCATGTGGTGTAGGTACATTCGCAGTGCTGTTAGGAAAGGAGTTCCAGGATTTTGATCCTGTGACAAAGGAACAGCAATACCAAGTCAGTATGGTGTGTGGCTTGGAGGGGAACTTGCAGGTGGTGGTGTTCCCATACATCTGCTGCCCTTTTTCTTATAAGATGGCTGTGGTTGCACGTTTGGAAGGTGCTGTTGAAGGAGCCTTGGTGAGTCGCTGCACTGCATCTTGTAGATGGTACACACTGCTGCCACTGTGCATCAGTGTTGGAGGGCAGATAAGGTCTGTTGAGCAGTCGATTTATTTAAATTCCAGCCAAATTGAAAAAAAATGCCTGCATGTGTCTGAGTTGAAAAATCTGTCCTAGCAGTTTCAATAGCCGTTTGTTGACATACTCCCAAATGCTATCATTATATCATTATTAATGATTGGCTGTTTTCCACAATCTATCATTATCACCATGGGGAGGCAGGGGAAAGTTGAAAGTTCACAGTTTGATTGAGAGGTCAAAGAGCTTATTAAATGATTAGCTGTCTTTGATGTGGGTTTATGAACACAAGGATTAAGTACTGGAAGGGATTTAAATGTATTGAATGGACTTTCATGAACGGAACTTTTTTATATAGTGAACTCTGTAATAGATATTTCAAACTTTATTTTATTTCATCTCAGCATGGCTCCTGAGGTCTGCCCATGGTGGATACTGGGGTGAGTTGGTATAGTGGGTGTAAGGACAAATGGTGGTTGATGGGGGGATCATGAGTTGGCATGAATTGGCACTAATTGGCATAGGGTGTACAAAGAGCCAATGGGATGGGAGGGGATTCATGAGTTGGCACCAAGTTAGCATTGGAACTATAAGGGGCCATGGCGATCAGTGGGGGCATGTGTTGCCATGGAGGGTATGAAGGGCCATTGGAAGTAGGTGGAGGGCATGGGTTAACATGGAGGGCATAAGCAGCCATTGGGGGTGGGTGGTTGACATGGCTTGGCATGTATGGGCATGGGGTGTGGGGGGCTTGGTGAGGGCTTAATGTTTAATAAAGCAAGTGGGGTACAATGTCCCAAAGAACTTAGATGGGTCCTTTAAACACCCAGCTTTGGAACCCGTGTGGCCATCTTCAATCTGCAACAAGGACTGGCGAACCTGACTCCGTCCTGCACTCACTCACCCCGCTCCCACCCTCGAGAATTAAGATCCCATAATTTGGGGCATTTTTTCAGAGGCAGGTGTGCCTCTGGAGCGAAAATCCAGGCCAAGGTTTCAATCACCTTACATCAGAACTGGAAGATATTAGAACTATATAGGTTTTAAACAATAGCAAAGCCAGTCAAAATGGAGGGCCAGGAAAAAATAAAAAAGAGAAACCTGTGATAGGTACATGGCAAGAATGATTAAATAACAAAATTACAAAATAAATGCAGCTAAATATAATTTGGCACATGTAGATCTAATTGCCGAATTATTGATAATATTTACTTCAACTAGGTAAGTGTGATATAATGTATGCTGTCTGCTGTTTCTTGATGATCAACTGCTGTTTATTACTAAATAAATTTGTAATGATTGTGCATAAGTGCATAATTATTAATCCATTAATGTAGATGGTTTCATGTATCAAGGGTATTGAATACACGAGCCATTGACATTTTACTATAATGGTTGCCTTCAATAAGAAACAGATTGAAAATTGAAATATAAGATCTTTTTGTATTTTGCACATTATATAAATCTGTTATGGGGCTTCAAAACAGAAGGGGGCAATATGCAACACTTTGTGCTTCATGTTCGTGTCTGGAGGTATTCCTGGTGTGGACAGAGTGCACCTTTCTGAAACAAGCAGGAGTACTTCACTTTCAATGTATATGAATTTATATTTAACTTTGGACGAATGGCTCTTTTTCCACACAAAATATCACTATGTTCGTTTAGATGTTCTACATGTAGAAATGGAGTCAATCAATCAATTGCTTAATAATTGAATGCTGCCAAAGCGACATACAAGATCCTGTGACCATGATGTATTATCCCTCCTTGTCCTTCTTAATTTCTCTGCTATCTTTGGAACCTCCTCCCCTTCTGGTTCAGTGGTGCAGCCTTCGCTTATTTCCACTATTACATATGATTGTAGAAAAGCAACTGTACAAATGACTTCTCTTTCTATCTCCACAACATCACTTCAGTTCCCCAAAGATCCTTCCTTGGTTTGCCCCCCACCTCATTTTTGCATCACTTTGTGACATGGGGTCAGCTTCCTCAAATACACTAATGATCCACCAACTCTATCTTTTAATACCTTTCACTGATGTCCCCACTGCCTCAATGCTGTCAGACACCTTGGACTGAATTTTCAGGCCTCATCAAGGTCAGGATTGGAGGCAGATGGAGCCGGAAAATACCGGCAATGGTGGGGGTGGGGGTGGGGTTGATGGTGTTGGTAACCCGAGGCCGTTCCTGGTGCTGCCTGTGTTCACCAGGATCATGATCCCACCACATCCTCCATTAAAAACAATTAAAATGCTTGTAGAGCTTATGAAGAGCTTGTTAACAGGTAGGATGTTGAGAATTTCACAGGGGTGCATGGGCTGCACACGCTGTCTTCAGCAGAATAGGTGAATGGAGACAGGTACAGAGCATGAAGCCAGCCATGGCCACCCTAGTGAATTATCCTGGAAGCATAAGAGTTTCAATGATGCACAGGGGTACTTGGGCATTGATTGACAGGTGTCCATTGAACTGCGCAGGCGTTGGGCAGCATGGGCAGTCAGCGCTTGGGCAGGTAGGGGATCATCACCCTCTTGGCATCGAGGTGGCAGAATAGCAGGGGGCAAGGCTGCCAAGGAAAATTGGACAACCAGCAGAGCACAAGGAAGGCAGCAGCTGGCAATAGGGGCATAATTCTCAGATTTTGGAAGGTAAGAGAGGAGGAGGAAGTGAAGGCGGATAGGGTAGGAAGCGGAACACAGGCTGTACATGGTGGTGGGTGGGCAAGATGAGAGGCACGAAGACCTCAGCAGGATGCCATGAATGTTGGGGATATTTTATTCAGGAATGATTTAGCTGAGCCCCTCTGACTCGGGATGAAGGGCATGATATGGGAGTGAGGGGGTCGCCATGGATGGACGCCTGTATATGTGGAAGATGCATGACAGATAGCCTTGGAGAGCAGAAATGCCCACAATGCTGAGGCTTCCCAATGGAAGTTAGTGTTTGGCATGTTGTCAGACATGTTGGAGTGCAATATACCCCCTCAATGAGCACAGTACCCTCTGATATCACCATCTGTACCATGACTGCCCCTTTGCTAGGGCCAACTTCCTCCTGGTCAGAGAACCTGCCAATATTGCTTGATCCTCCATGGTAGTTTTCACATGAAAGTAGGAGACACCTCTCCTGTTTGGGCCTTTCCCTTGCATTGTGTACCTGTTTCTCCTGCATTTACAAAAGAGAGCAAGATATGCCACTGCTTTGCTATACAACCAATGTCAGCTGGTTCTATTCTTTAGCAATTGCACATCTCAGTGATGACAGATCCTAAGCAGCACCATGACTCTGAGCCATTCAGAGGGATGAGTAAATCCCATGTTCAAGAGCAGTATACACTTTGAGGCTCCTCAGCTGGTGTGTTTGCTGGAAGGGAAGTACCCAGGGGGCTATCCTGAGTGTTGGGGTGTCGCTCAGTTTGCCAGAGAAAATGAAGTCGCTGAACCATTTCCAGTACTGGATCCGGGATCTATGTGTGGTGCTTCTGCTGCTGTGTCCTGCCAGGCCTGCTTCATTTGTGCTGATGGATCTCCCTCTATTACATCTAGGCCTGCATCAGAGAACATGGGGCAAGCCTTCCCTAGGTTCCAGGTCTCTGGTTCTCCTGGGACATCTTCAGAAGATCAGCAAGTTGATTTAAAAAGTAGCCACAGAATGGCTGCCAGGGTCTATTTAAATTGGGCCTGCAGTTTAGTAATACCACCTCCGTTCACACTCCTGTTGCTGTTAATTGGTTGGTGAACGCATCTCCAGATCAATTCAGGGGTGCTCCCATGAATATTTTGCATCGTTTCCTTTCCCCAGGAAATCATCCCAGCTCATGTTCCTTGACCCCAATGTAAAAATTCAGCTCCTTGTCTAACATCCAGTATTAGATGAACCAAAATTGCAATTAACAAAACAATGGAAGACAGAAAACATAATTTTTCACCCTCACCTCAAACTGTTTCTCCATTGACTCCTTTCTGAACATTATCAAAGACTAAACAAGACTGTTCCAAATTTGCCATCCTGTCCAAATCTGAGTTGAGCTTCTAACCTCATATGCTTGTCACACACAAAAACAGCCTACTTCCAATTCCCTCCTGTTACCCACCTATCCTGCTCCCTCAGCTAATCTGCTGCTAAAACCCTTCTCAATACCTTGTCACTTCAGCTATTCCAATGTTCTCTCTAGTCTCCCATCCAAATTTTGTCCCACTCAAAGGCCTGTACACTCCTCTTCTTTATACCCTATAGGTGGTGGCTGTGCTTTTAGCCACCAAGACCTTTCCTCCAGAATTCCCTTCCTAAAACCCTTTGCTATTCCTTCTCATCAAAACTCTCCTTAAAAGCCACTCCACCCTTCCTGATATCCCATTCTTTTGTTGAATAACAATATTTTTCTATGTATCTTTGTGAATTGTCTTGATACGTTTTTTGCATTTAAGGTTGTAAACAAATCAAGCTGTTGCTATATGTCAAAATGTATTTCATGTCATTTTCTTGGGTCTGAGTCTGAAAGAGGCCCAAACAGTGGTACAGTCACTGAAATTGGGCCTTACAGGCTGTGCTTAGATTAGAAGGTCTGAGAAAGTGCTGTCAGCAACTTCTTCATACCTTTCAGTGAGGGTCAGTATTTGTTTTAAAACCAGGAAGGACAGGTACTCTGGCTGAAGCCCAACTAAATTTACACAACAGCCAGAAGGCCCCAAAATTGGCAAGCAATAGCACTTTAAAGCCTACAACAGAACTCAAGTTTCCTTCCCAGATTTGAGGTGCACATCCATTTAGTGTGACATTTGTGTGCCTGGCAGAAGGCCAGAGAATGCTAATTAGCTAGACTATGTTGTTGTTCTAGGCTAAATTTAGCTCCTTTTAGTGCAGTGTAGCAGTGCACTGCTCAAATATGCTGGAGTAGGAAAAGAGAAAAAAGTCTGCTTAAATAAATATACTTCTATTAAACCTCACAGTGCATATTATTATAGATTCAGGGCATGGTTACAGCACAATGAGAAGGAGGCCAAGTGGCCTATTGTGTCCTAGCCGGCTCTCTGGGAGAATAACTCAGCTAGTCCTGTTCCCCCACCTTTTCTTTGTAGCCCAGCAAATATTTTTCTCATCTTATAATTATCTAGTTCCCTTTTGAAAGACACTATTGAATTTGACTCTACCATACTCTCAGGCAGTGCATTTAAGATTCTAACCACTTGTTGCATGAAACGTTTTTCCTTATATTGCCTCCGGTTCCTTTGCCGATTGGTGTCCTCTGGTTCTTGACCCTTCCACCAATGGGAATAGTTTGTCCCTCTCTACTTGGTCCAGACACCTCATGATGTTAATTATATCAATTTAAATTAAGTATGTACATGTGGAGGGCATTGATTGGGATTCGGGCCTTGGGAGTTGGGGGGGGTTGCGGAATTCAGGGCTTCTGGAGGTGGGGAAGGGGAATTCGGGCCTCAGGAGATGGGAGGGTGGGATTTGGGCGGTGGGGGTGGGGACCCGGGCCTCAGGAGGTGGGGGGAGTGAGGATTAGGGCCGCAGAAGGTAGTGGGGAGAGATTCGGGCCTTGGGAGGTGGAGGTGGGGTGAGGGGGTTTCGGACCTCGGAGGTGGAGGTGGGGGGAGGATTCAGGTCTTGGGGCGGGGTTGGGCCTTGGGACGAAGTTGTGGGGGGGGCTTGGGCCTCGGGAGGAGGCTGGGGAGGGGGTTTTGGCCTGGGGAGGAGGTTGGGAGGGGATTTGGGCCTCGGGAGGGTGGGGGATTTGGGCCTCGGGAGGAGGTGGAGGGGGATTCGGGCCTCAGGAGGTGGAGGTGGGAGGGATTTAGGCTTCAGGAGGTGGTGGAGGGAATTCGGGCTTCAGGAAGTGTAGGTGGGATGGGGGGGTGGACTTGGGCCTCGGGAGATGGAAGATGGGTGGTGGGGGGTGGGATTTGGGACTGTGAAATGATTCGGGCCTCGGGAGATGGAGGTGGGAGGTGGATTCGGGCCTTGGGGTGGGGAGATTCAGACTTTGGAGAGGGTGGAATGGGGTGGGTGGGTGAGGTTAGATCTCAGGAGGTGGTAGTGGGATCTAGGGAGGGGGTAGTGGGAGGGGTCGGTCTTCAGTGGGGTAGTTAGGGGACCTCACGGTGGTTGTGGGGGAGGTCGGACCTGGGGTCAGGGGTGGGATTGTGTCAGGTTGTGCCTGCAAGGAGCCGATTGGGGGCAGTGTCAGGTCGGGTCGGGTTGGGACAGGGCATTGGGGTGGGAGGGGTGGTGAGAGTTGGGCAGGCGTTGTGGAGGGGGGCAAGAGGAGTCCCATGCAGGTGGGGGTAATCCCATGGAGGGTCGGTGGGGGGTGGGTTTGGAGGGGGTTAGTTAGGGGGTAGGGGGAGTCCTGAGGGGCTCGGGGTCTGGGTGGAGTCCTATAGGGGTTGGAGGAGTCTCGTGGTAGGGGGATCGGTCTGGGTCTTTACAATTTTTACCCAGAAGTTAGAAGAGATTTTAATTCTTCTAACTTTCTCTGAGTAACTATTGGTGTAACCCTATTGGAACCATCCGAAGTTTGCGACTTAAGTTGCATTTTCAGATGGTTCCCAGCCTAGCTCTGGGCAATTGCCCAGAGGAAGTTTGTGCTTCTGGACGATTGCCATGCAAACGCTTACCTGTGAGTTCCAAAAGGGCTCTTTGAGGTACCCCTCTCCAACCTGACACTGGGGAGCTCAGAGGTTATGGCCCACAATTTTGAACACCTCTATCAAATTTACTCTGAATCTTCTCTAAGGAGAACAGCCCCAGCTTCACAAATCTATCAACGTCACTGAAGTTTCTCTTTCCTGGAACCATTTTCAGAAATCTTTTCTGCACCCTCTCTAATGCCTTGCATCCTTCCTAAAATATAGTGTCCTGAATTGGTCACGTACTCCATTTGACTGAGAGCCAGTGTTCACCATCACATTCTTGTTTTTGTACCCCATTGCTCAGTTGGCAGCACAATTACCTCTGAATCACAAGGTTCTGGGTTCAAGTCCTACTCCAGGGCTTGAGTACAGAAATCTAAGCTGACACCCCATTGCACTGCAATATTGCAGGTGTTGTCTTTCAGGTGAGACATTAAACTCAGGTCTATCTGCCTGGTTGGGTAGATGTAAAAGGTCCCATGACACTATTTTGAAGAGGGGTTATTCTAGGGGCAGAATTTTGTCCTTTTCAGCCGTGGTCAGCGGAGGTGGACGGGTCCGACTGCCACCCACTGTCAGGGCCGCACCACAATTTCACGCTGGCGGGTCAATTAAGGACAATCCAGCGTGAAACGCAAGCGGCAGCACTCGGTGCTGCCTGTGTGTGGGGGGGTGGAGGGTGAGCGTGAACTTTATGCGGGTGCTGCATCAGGGAGATGAACAGGTTTCAAAATAAAAAATAAAGATCTTAAAAATGACTCTCACATGAACAGGGACATGTTATTAAATACATTTTAAAATATTTATTTTATTTTTATTTGGAGTTGGAAGCCTCATCCTTCCAAAAAAAATGCAAAGGTTGGCAAAAAATTTATTTTAATTACTTCTTTAATGGCTTTAATGGGCCTTTTAATTGTCAGTGGGTGTGCTGCCGACTCCGGTACCTGCCTGCCCACATTTATCCCTCAATCTCAAAAAATAAATTATCTAGTCATTATTTTTCAGTGCCTCAATTTATAAATCCAGGATCCTCAATGCCTTACTAACTTTTTCAATCTGCCCTGCCCAACAATTTGTGCACATATACCCCACGTTCCTCTGCTCCTCCTGTACCTCCTTTAGGATTCTATCCTTTAATTTATATAGCCTGCCCTCATTCTTCCTAACCAAATGTATCACTTCATACATCTCTGCGTTAAATTTCATCTGCCACATGTTCACCCATTCCACTAGCCTGTCCATGTCTTCTTGAAATCTATCACTGTCCTTCTCACAATTCACAATACTTCTAAGTTAAAAATAATAATAGATACCATGGAGTAATTTCAAAACTGTAAGATCATTTCAGTTTTCAATAATGTAATCAACCTCAGGATCCATTATTCTTTAATATATTTTGAATATAAATAAAATTTTAGAAAAAAGCATGATGTATGTTCCAAGCATAATGTAAATTAATTTGAATGTGTAATTTAAATACTTTTAGTCTGAAAATGTCATGTAATTTTGAATTGCTATTGAATTATCACCATTAGCTTCAACAGGAAAGGAGTCCTCATTCAAATGTACTACATGCTGTGGAAGGATTTGCACTTGTTTTACTTTGTAGTTGTCAGATTGCAACACGAAAGTTGGCTGTTTCTATCCTGAAGGAAGTTCGTGCTTTGTTTTCAGCTTTAGGACAATCAGAGGTAAGGACACTTATTCCCTCTGTAATTAAACATTTTATCATACATTTTATGAATAAATGATAATCAAGACTGTCTTATTCTTCTGCATTTACAAGACTGAAGGTAATTCAAAATTGATTATTTTACAAACAAGATGCCACCGACATTCCTGGGGTTGAGAGGAAGGATCAAAAAACTCAAACTGGGAAAAGGTTGGAATTTGTTGTGCAACCTGGTTCCACAGGGTTTTCTCCTATTAATTAATGTTCTGAAATTCAAGTGCATAAGGAACAGGTGCAAAAAGTGCATCCTTTCCTTTAGCATGAATAATGGACAATTGCAGAAATGGCCATGGGTACAGCCAAGATGCACCCTGATATTTCTGACTGTCCCATGTGAAAGATGCCCAGGAACCACCATCAATAGTATGGGAGCTTGTGCCTTTAATACACTCAATCACTTCTCATCCACTTCACATTGGGCTACGCTGACTGAGAAATTCTAGTCCACCCCACATCTGGTGGAACAGAGCTCAAGGAATATCAACTGCCCCACGAAGCTAACGTTATAGTTGTAGTTCGAAATGATCAGCCAGAAAAAAAGATACATTTATAATGAGAACCACATTTTTATGTAAAGTGAAAGATATTCAAAATAATTGTATTTTTTAGAATTATGCCTAAACCTGGCAGGATTCAATCTGCATGCATATACTGACGTAATTGTTCATTTGACAATAGGATGATGATAAGCCAATGATTGAAGTTATGGATCAGTTGAGTTCATCAATTCTGGAGAGTTTTATCCATGTAGCAGCCTCAGATTCAGTAAGTACAAATAAATTATTGACTGTGAATTTAGGAGACTATAGATGCTTTCCAAAATTAGTATAAACATCTTTATAAACCACCTAAGGCTAAACCATGCAAATGGGTGATTTTTATGTTGCATCCAAAATGGGAGCAAAGTTGGCGAGGCACCCACTCCAGCTATCTATTCACGCCAATGTGGGGTCTGCAGTGGAAAATGTCCTCAAAGAGTCATAAAGCAATGAGGACTGATTGCTTCACAGAAAAATGACATTTTTTCTACAACCAGCTGTATTATTTGTCACTTCTTTTCTTTCCCTTCCACCCTTATTTGCCTTATCATCAAGTCCAGCTCATCCATTCACTGCTGTCCTGGTTGACTTAGTCCTCACCACATCTCTACCTCACCTTCCTCCTTCAAGACTCTTTGTAAAACCCAACTAATTGACGAAACTCTCTAATCTCTCCAATTTTGGCTCCTTGTCTATTTTTAAATTATGCCTCTGTGAAGCAACCATTTTTCAATGTTAGAGGCACTGTATAAATATAAGTTGTTTAATAGGTCTGGAGGGGCTCATTACAGTTTATTTTTAAATTGAAAGAACATTTAATTTTCTTAAGTTTAAAAAGGATAAGGCTTAGTGAAATACAGTACTTAATATTGTATGCCTTGGAATGGTCTTCAGAGGGAGGTTGGGGTGGGAAGCCAAAGGGTATACCGCCACTCCATTTTAAAGATTAATGCCAGGTGGCAAGGGTTAAAAACCATTTGCACTTAACCCCACCCCAGCTCCATAAACCCATTCATGTCTAGGAACAAATTTGTGCTGAATGCAAAAGTAACTTTAACGTTGATTTCAGGATAATCATTATTCATAATTTTATATAGACCGCCTTAACCTTTGGACACAATGGGGATTTACAATGGCTGGTAGAGTGGAATGCAGTTTTGGTTAACAGCCATTATGATGTGAAGAGTCCTTCTCATGTCTGGATATTTGCACAGTCTGTGAAAGATCCCTGGGTTCTGTGCCTCTTCAGCTTCCTCAGACTGGAGAATCTTCCAAAGCATTGCCCTACTGCACTTAGCTATGCCTGGCCATATGCCTTTACCAGATTGCAGCTGTTAATGCCTCACATTGATCCTAAGTAAGTAATGTTGAATATATTCGTTATTTTTTAAGGTATTGAAAAATGACACAAAGAATTATTCTGTTGTGCTAACCTTTTCCTCTCTCCTTAGCCTTCCTCAAGATAGTAGTGTAAGGGACATATCTTTTTATTTCTGTTGGATTGTTGTAAAAAACATCTCTTTTTATTTACTGTTGGAATATGGATTTTAAAATTACAATGGCTGCAGGCTGAAAGACATGTCCACAGGAACAGAATGAGAGATATATACAATGTTGCAGTCCTGGAACAAACCGTGCTATGAAAGACAGGATGGTGCCGGAAAGGTGTCCTGGATCAAGGGAGCTGCCTGACAACAGCATTTTAATTGGCTCCTGACCAGGTAACCAAGGTTTTGTGTGAAGAGCAGGGCAGCAGAAATCTCCTGGCAATAAAAGAGAAAACATCTCAAATCTCTCTTCCCCATATCTCTGTAACCTGCTGTCTCCCTGAGGAAACCCCTGTAAAAAGGAAAAGGGGAAAAACCACTGTTAGAGACATCGAAAAGCAAGTTCTCAACCAGTGAACTAAACACTGAAAGTGCTAGAAGACCAGCCATGTCATCAACAAGAACTGAAAGGAATTTGGGAGACATGCATCAAAATCAATCCATCGAATACTGTACTCTAGATTGAAATTGTTTTATCCCACCCTTAAAATCCATGTTTTATGTGTTGTGTGTGTGGGGGGATTTAAGAAAGGGGTAGAGTTTAAGTTATAGTGTTAGAAGTTAGCAGTTCATATTTCTTTCTTTTGCCACTAGTTAAAGACAATTTGTTCAATAAACAGTTATTTACTTATTAAGTTTGCAAACCTGGTGCTCATATTCTGTTAACCTAAATTAAACAGTTAGGCAGACAACCTGGTGGTTTGATCAAACTTTTTTCACATTTGTTGCAAATGTAAAAATATGAAAGAAATATTCTAACTCTTTCGACTTACCTTGCACTAACCACCTCTCCTGTTCCCTGACTCTCTCTCACACATTAGTTCCCTCTCACATGCTGACTCTCTGCCGATCCCTGCCTCTCCAGCTCATCAGCCTCTTCTGATCCCCGATTCTCTCCTACTCCTCATGTCTCTCTCCTGCTCGCCAGTCTCTCCCATTCACTGCTTCCCTCTTCCACTCCCTCCCACACGCCACCTCCCACACTGGCCAGCCCTCCTGCTCGTTGCCTGTCTCCCGCTCACCTCTTCCCTCTTGCAGCTCGGGGAACAGTGGGCCTTGATATTACAGTGCACTATCCCCAGTGAGTCACGACAGTCGTTACGCGATTCGGAGCAAAACCAAATCTGGTTTAGGCTCTCGGCATAATTAAAGGATTTGTTTTCTCACCTGCTCTAAATTGCCACATTCAGGAGTGTTCTGCTTTAGCGTCACAGATACAATGGGGCCAATATGCGCATTTAGTGTCAGGACTTCTATTTTAGCATCATTCCGTGCCAGGGCTGGCATAACATCACATGACCCAACTGATAGTTTTGAAGTAGCCTCTCCCATTCCCCAACTCTCTCTTTCTCCCTGTCTTTCTCCAGCTCTTCGACTTTCTCGCAGTCACCAACTCTCCCCCATTCCCCGCTTCATGCGCTGCTTCCTTTGCCGACCCTCCTGTTTGCAGTCCCTCATGCTCCCTCGCTCGCTTCATCCCTCTCACCGCCCCTCTCTTGAGCTCTCACTCACAGTAGGGGTTTGCAAGAAGGAAGAGGTGAGGGGGAGAGAGACAACGAGCAGGAGGGCTGGCCAGTGTGGGAGGTGGCGTGTGGGAGGGATTGGAAGAGGGAAGCAGTGAGTGGGAGACACTGGCGAGCAGGAGAGAGACATGAGGAGTGGGAGAGAATCGGGGATCAGAAGAGGCTGATGAGCTGGAGAGGCAGGGATTGGCAGAGAGTCAGCATGTGGGAGGGAGTTGATGTGTGACAGAGAGTCAGGGAACAGGAGAGGTGGTTAGTGCAAGGTAAGTAGAAAGAATTAGTATATTTCTTTCATATTTTTACATTTATTTCATTTTAAAAGATATTTCATTTATGAATACAGGAATTTAGGAATATCCTGTATTTCAGTTTACATGGTATATTATTTAAATGTTTTTTCTGACAAGATCCTACAGAATCTAACTACAGCTCTTACATTCATTGGAATGGGAAAATCTCATTTGCTTAAGTTATTTTGCTCAAAGTTGCACTTTTCAGGATTGCAACGACAATGTTAATTGAGGAATTACTGTAATCCTAAGCAAAAAATAAATGGACATTTTCCATGTCATGGCTGAACCACTCAAAGAAAATGATTAACAGGAAAGAAAGGAACCAAGGCAGCTTGTGAAGGCACTGTTGAATAGAAATGAGCAGGTGGTGTGAAGTGCTCATGTGGAGCAAAAACACTGGCATAGATCTATTGAGCTGAACTGTTTATAAATTCTATGTAATTCTGTGCAAAATTCTAGCAGACAATAAGTGGTTTAAGATCAACTACAATTTCAGATTTTTGCTGCTCTGTTATTTTTCAGTAGTCCTATGTACACAAAAAAAGTGAGTACAGCAAGTGGTGGGGACAACTATGTGACCCTTTGGAGAAACTATCTTATCCTTTGCTTTGGAGTAGCGAAACCCAGTATCATGAGCCCTGGTCACCTGAGAGCATCAACTCCAGAAATCATGGCTACAACTCCTGATGGTAGCTATAGCTATGATAACAAGGTACCAATTTTGTTCTATAACCTGGGTGTAAATTTAATGTTTAGCAGCTGAGTAACTTTCTACAACAAAATCAAAGCTCTTGAGATGATATATTTATTAATTTATTTACAGAATATTGTTAATTTTTAAATGATTCCAATCAGTAGTATAGTATGTCTCAAAAAACAATGGGCGGAATCATCTTCCCCCACCACCGGCGGGAATCGTGGCAGGCAGGGGCACTTAATTTGGCATGAGGCAAAAAATTCAGTTTCCCGACAGTGGGAGAAAATGTAGGAATTTTGTTCTTCCAACTTTCAAGACAGGTTAAAGGCAGGGCAAGCTTCCTGATGAACAATGTCAAGAAACCCATTTGCATGCGTTAGCATGTCATGAATGCTCATTAAGAGGCCACCTCACCGTAATCACATTCTCCTTCCAAGTTAAGTTCCCCACCAGCGGGCAATTAGAATGTTTAGTTTTACGGCTGTATATAACTGGCGTGCACCTGCTGAGCTTCACTTCATCCACGGCTTTGAGATCATAGACGTTGCTTTAGCCTTCGCTCTTTCAAATCAGGTGCTAATAGCACAAACTGCACCAATGCTGGGCATGGGAGGCACAACCAACAGGGAAGAGTGGGATGGAGGCAGGACGAGGGAGGGAAGGACCAGAGGGAAGAGCGAGATGGAGGCAGGACTAGGGGATGGGAAGGACCAGTGGGAAAGGGGGAGAGACTGTCCAAGGGGGCATGTTTAAGAGACTGTCTGGGAAATGAAGCCAGACTGTCGGGGGCATGTTTATGAGACTGTCCAGGGAATGAAGCCAGACTGTCGGGGGCATGTTAGAAGGATCAGCATGGAACACATGTCTTGGTCCTGGTCTTGGGTGGCGGAAGGTGTTCCTGGGCAGTGACTGTCTTATAGAGAATTGTGTAAAAGGCGTGGTCCATCATTTATTGCATTTAGCCCTGGGAGTTGGAAGCATGGTACTGGGACGCAGAGGGTGCAGTCATATTCAGGGGAGGCAGTTTGATCCAGTATGGTGGAAGTCCGAGTATCATGTGGGGTTGGGGGGTGTGGGGGGGTGTGGTGGCGGGGGGGGGTAGTGGATGGTCTCGTGGGGAGGGTCTCTAAAAGTAAGGCTGCAGCTGGCCTCGAGACCGGGAGGGACCAGATTTACAAGGGGCATGGGGAAGTCTACATTGTAGGAAATGAGGGGAGAATAGGAATGTCGACAAATAATAATGGGGCCAAGCGTAACTGGAAGGGTGAATGGTCACAGAGGGAGAGGAATTAGGAGGTGATGACTGTGGAAGAGGATGGGAGGAACAAGGGGGATGGTTGGAAGGTGCTGGAAGCATTCACGAACTGAAGACGAGCCATCTTCTACTCTCCAAGCTGGTTTGAAAAAGATTCAGGGAAAAGCAATATGAGAGGGGTCTCAAAGCAGCTAGGAAGGGTTAATGATTTCCCTTGGGCTGAGTGAAGGGGCACCCTATTAATTATTTCCTCAAGCCATGGAGAACCAGGCTTAGCTGAGTACTGTTCTTGAGGTTCAAATGCCCATTGAAGGAGCATTGCTCTATGACTAATGGGTGCATTCCTGCAAAAATCCATTCAGGTTTGGAGCTGGAGTTGACTGGGTGTGATTGGCCATCTGTACCTGACAGAGGCAGGAAAGAAGGGATGGAGGTGAATTCATTCAAGTAGCATGGCCGCTGGACAGAAGCTGGACAAACCTCCATAACCCCAGCTAAATGCTCATGGCTGGCAAGGCACAATGCAGAAACTCTTTCCATCATGCCATGGCTATGTCTTCTCTATGGAGGCAAGCTGACAATTGCCCAGGTCAAGATGCAATGTCTGCTTGGGCAGTCATATATGAAGGGGAGGAACACCGATCTGTGGTCTCCAGGATGTCCTTCACCTGGAAGGGTGAACTAGAGTTGCCATATACAGATGGAGGACTGGCTTGGAGATGGAGGGAAACCTGATAAGGGATTGCTCAATAAATGTTTCAAATCAATTTGTTCACAGATAGAAAGAGCCATTGAGAATGCAGGCTGCAGGCAATCCTGCCCTGGTTCTTGCTCTCATACAAATGAGGGGAAGAAGGGCCTGTCATCAGTTGGCACATATCCAGGAGGAGCAGCTGCCTAAGCGGGTCCCCAAGAAGTCCAAGATGCTCCTGAAGAGAGTCAAATGCAATGAAGACCAGTGGTATATCGCAGGCACTGCTCATAAATGGAAATGAGTTAAAGTCAGTGCTGCAGATGCCTTCGCTTGTCCAGGTATGTGGTAGCTCACATTTGCCAGCTTCTGCAGGAAGATCTGTGGCTGTAATCACTTGGAGGGCATCCCATGCCAGTGGAATTGAAGGTCACTGCTGTACTGAAATTTTTTTCTGGTGGTTCCTTCCAGGGCTCCACTGGGGACCTGTGCGGCATCTCCCAGTCAGCAACGCACAGATACCTGTTCACAAGATCTCACCAGTATGCCCAGTTCCACATGGATGCTGAAAGCCAGGCTGCGAGAGCAGTGGGATTCACAGCGATATCTGGTTTCTCACAAATGCAGGGTGCCATCGACTTCACACACTTGGCCTTGAGAGCTCCCTGGCAGTAGCCTTGAGATTCATCAATCAAAAAGGATTTCACTCATAAAACCTGCAGTTAATTTGTGATCACAAAAGGCAAATCCGGGATCTGAAGAGTCATACGGATTCTAAACTCTATCTTCCTCTCCACAGATGCTGTCAGACCTGAGTTTTTCCAGCAATTTTTGCCTTTGTTTGAGGCAAATCCAGCATGTTTATGCTATGTATCTAGGGAGCTCTCATAACCCTTACATTTTGAGCCATTCGCAGGTGCCACAGATCTTTGAGAGACCTAGTCAATTCGAGGGCTGGCTCCTCGAGGCCAAAGAATACCCCCAGAAGACATAGCTGATGATGCCAGTTCCCCGTCCACGAGTGCTGCTGAAGAGAGGTAATGCTGCACGTCCCTGCACTAGATCCTTGATAGCACAGATGATAGATCACCTGAAGATGCATTTCCGACGTTTGAAATGTTCAGGCGGGGCTCTACAATACTCACCACAGAAAGTGTCCAGGATCATTGTTGTCTGCTGCACCCTGCAGAACCTAATGCTGCAAAAGGGGGTCTTGCCTCAGGGAGACACGGAGGAACGAGAAGTGAGATCTCTCCTCCGACAAGGTTGGCTTCGAAGGGGATGGATCTGATGAGAGCCAAGATGTCGACAAGCCACATGAAGAGGCCATAGCAGGGTTACAACGTGATGGACATGCCCACGACAATCTGATAGCTACCAGATTCCAGGAGGAGTAATGTGTTGACAAATTTTCACAATTGCTTGTTTTTCTCACCTTTGCTGCCTAGAAGGCCTTAGCACCTTTTTGCCCACATATAATTTATCTCAAAAGTTCCAAGTTTTCTTAGAAATTAAGTAAATACCAGTACTCAATGCCTGCCCTGGTGTTGGGTTGATCATTTAAATGCGCTAAACCAAGGTTAAATGCATAGCCCTAGTGAAATATGGCCACAGTAGAATCTTCTCTCAAGACCTTAGGCAACTTTAAATAGAATAGTAATTTCACCCATGCCCTCACCAAGTCCGTGTGCATGGCTTGAACTCATATTTAGCGATGAATGCACTCCTGTCACTCTGACACCTGCTCACAAAGTGGGGAATAACCAGACAGATCACTCTTTCAGGTATAAGCAGATGGATGGCTCAACAGGGGGCAGCAGCATGAGAGCACACCTCATCATTACTCATCAGTGCAGATTGATGAGGCATGTATGATCTTGCTACTGCCCCTCAATTGCCAATCTCACATCATAAATCCAGAAACATTGACATTTTGATCATGCAGTGAAGTTTCAAGGTTTATTTGTAGTTTCGCTGAGAGTGCCTCACCTAGACTTTTGGGTTGCTGATGTCCAACCACTTGGGACCCTGCAATTATTGAAAGCCTTAAAAGTTTCTTGCCTAGATGACCTTTGCATTAAGGCAAGACCATGAGCAGTAATTTTGTACACAACAGCCAGGTTGGAAACGTTTCCGGCATGGACTGTGCAGAGGCCTGAGAGAGCTGGCTGTGCGTCACATTCGTAGCATCACAGTCCTTGAGATGGTATAGCACACAAGCCTATTCTAGTTTCTCTCTTCTAAGTCACTGAAAGCTCTGCCACCCAGTGATTTCAAGTCGATTAGAATACTATCCTTTATCCAAGGACTCCTGAGACCCTTGATAAGGAAGTGAGCAGTTCCAACAAATCTCCATGTGAGGTCTAGCAACAGTTTCAGCCAGGTGCACCTACACCTCTAAGATCCTACACTCAAACCCCTCTTGCAGTCAATTTGCCCATTGTATGCTTACTTCCTTGTTCAGCTGCACAGTTGCTGAAATTGATAAATCACCAAGGAAAGACGTACAGCATTGAACATGTCCACCACACCCTCCTCCAGGCAGTTATGGTTGCCTAGGGGCTTCGAATGTTATGATTACAGTGTCTAACTACAGTTCCCCTCCCCCCGGTAATGCACTTACATTGAACTTTGGGGATACACATAACTCGTGGTGACTTAAATCAGCTATCATGCCATCCATACATAATTGACATCAGTGCAACAGCAGCAGTAAATGCAAAAAGCTCAATGAGCACATCGTCCAAGGCCACAGCATGGTTAGCAGCAAAAATTAGCTGACAGGAGTATTGACTAGGCAACACACTGATAAATGATGGTCATTGCCGAATCTTGCATGTGTCATTATAAACTACTCATTCTAGAGATAACGTGGGAGAACTGAATCAATAGTAGTTCTTGATCGGACTCAATTGGGGGCCAACATTCTGGAGCCCTAACTGACGGTGAAACTTTGAAGTAACATTTAGAAAAATGGAATCCATGAGACTTGCAAATGGTCAAATTCAATATATATTTACAAAAAGTGAAGACTACATACAGTGAGTGTATGAGCACCTCTGATGACCTGAGGCCTAGAGGGCCCCAGCCTGCTAAGGGTCTCCTCGGCCTGACCTGCTGAAGGTGATGGAGTCACTGGCAGAGAGGAGTAGAATGGCATGACACCCTTGGATTGTTGTAGGTAGATGCCCCAGGAGGGTTTGGCTGGCACTCCATTTACCTGTGGCTGCCTGGTGGCAGCTCCCTGACTCCTTGAGGAGAAGGGGCACCCAGACAGAGGTCGTAGTGCCCCGTTTCCCTCTCGGCTAGTCATTGCTGCACTGCACCCGTGGTTCGAGCAATAGAATACAGATCTGAGCGCTAGTCTGGCAGAAACTGTGCTTTCTGCTGGACCTGGGTCTCCAAGGCGGCTGCCGCTCTTTCTATGGAGACAGACAAGCACTCGCTTGCCAGAGCCAATGTCAGCAGACAGAACGTGGACGGACTCCTCCAACCTTTGGGCTAGTCTGCAGACGGCCTCTGGCAACTGTGCCTGATGTTCCCCTGCTTGTCTCTGCATCTCCAAGAGGTCTCTTAGGTCTGAGTCCAGAGGCTTGTCATCTGATTTGGACTCAGCAGGAGCCTGGTCTCCAGCAGCCCTCTGAGCATCAGATACACTGGCTGTCACTGCCTCTGCCAGGTGTGAACCAGTGTCAGTGATGTGCTCGCCAGATTGTGAACCCAAGCCTGCTCTAGAACCAGGACTCACCGAAGTGCATGTATCTGTGCTGGTAGAGATTGCAGGTGAACGCTGTGATAGTGCTTCCTCTGAGGATACAGAGACTTCCTCCTCTGAGGTGGGTTGGGAGCTGGGGCTGTGGCGTCTCTGGGTTTCTGTCCTTGTCCTTTTCTTGCTGGTACCTGAAATAGAGAAAGGAGAGATTTAGTGATTGATTAAGGATGCTTGTATATTAATTAAAGATCACTCAGACAATGCATGCATGTTGGAGCTGGAGACTGAATGCATCCTCACTGGGGTCTTGGGGTAGGCTGAACTCACCTTCTGTGCAGGCACATTGATGTTCTTCACCTACAAACTCTGCGGCCTGCTCCTCGAAGTTAGTGTGGAGACGAAGTTCAGGCATTCCAGCTCCGGGCTTGGCTCACTTGCATTTGTTATGTGCAGTCTTATCCTGCAGAAAGACAGAAGGATTGATTGTGAGGCCTTTGGGTGAATGAACAATTCAGGAGCATGCATGCCTATTGTCAATGCTGAGCCCAACTCAGTAAGTGATTAAGAAGTTGTTTGTTCTGGAACTAAAATGAGATGGAGAGCATAAAGTGACTGGCCCTCGTTCAGCACTGATATCCTAGCTGCTGGTTGTGTGTGACATCCCTGTGCACTCTAAACCTTAGACTGCCTGATGCTCTTAAGAGGCTGTGAGTTTGCAGTGAGTAGACAGTGGACTTATCCTGGGGGACTGCAGCAGATCATTCGTCCTTTTTCTGCACTGTAGCTGAATTCTTTTTGGACCACACACGCTAACAACCCTGGCAATCTCCTCCCAGGCCACCTTGGTCAGAAGGGAGGGCCTACCACTCTCAATCCAAGGAAACTTGACCTCCTGCCTTTCTTAAATGGCATGGAGGAGAATCTCCAGGGAGGTATCACTGAATTGTGGGGCCAAAGTTTGCTTCCTTCTCTTGGACATTTTTCTGGTCATATAATCTGGAGCTCTAGGCCTTCAGTGAATGAATGGCTGTCCAGGTGCCCTTTAAATATGGCGCCAGGACCTTGGATCCCGTGAGGAGATGGCAGAGTGGACGACTTCCTGCCCGCCCCACCACAAGATCCACCAGGAGCCTTGCAGATACATAGTTAATGAGCTGAACAGTGAAGACTATGCGTGTTCAACTGTCCTGCTGCCCAGCAGGAATCCTTCTGACTTCCCTGCCTGCTACCAAACTTAGACATCAGAGCAGAAGATTCCACCCAATGTGTATCACTTTAATGAGCTAATATGTAGGTTGAAAATGTTCTCTGCTGAGGTACTTGTCTCAGCTAATTTCTGTAGAGAAAAGCTAGTGAGACAATGTGGCTTACTGTTAGAAGAGAGGAAAGAAGACAACCAAGAGTTAATCCTTCCTATTTTTGTGTGGCTTAGTACCCTATTTCTATGTCAAAAACTTGAATACATATCTAAAAAGAAAAAAAAAATTGCACCCAGTATAACATCTTTCAGGACCACCAGACATTCTAAAGCGCTTTACAGTCAATGATGTACTATTGAAGTGTAGTCATTGTTATACTGTATGAAATGTGGCAATCAGTTTGTGCACAGCAAACTCCCAGAATTACAATGTGATAATGACCGACCAAGCTATTTTTTTTTTGTGATGTTGATTAAGGGATGAATATTGGCCAGGTTATCGAGGATATCTCCTTCACTGTTCTTTAAAATAGTGCCATGGATTCTTTTGCATCCATCTGAGAGGGCAGGCAGGGCCTCAGCTTAATGTCTCATCTGAAAGACAGCATCTCAACAGTGCTGCTTTCCCTCTAATGTTTATTTGATTTTTGTGTTTGAGTCCCAGAGTGGTGCTTAAACCCAGAAGATTCTGACTCAGAGGTGAGGCTGCTACCAGTTGAGCCACGACTGACATCTGCAGCAGGATTTTCCATTGATGTCGATGTCAAATGCAGGTCTTGATCCCGCAACTTGTTGTGAGCAGCAACCCGACATTGATTTTAGCTGAATTAGCCAAATTTTGGCCAGAGGGTGCACTCGTCATCCACTTAAGGATGACGGGTGGACTCTTGAAGCTGGAGGGCCAAAAGGAATGAAACCGGATGAACCATCCGGCATCAACCTAGGCACCGGAAATGACAACGGCAATCTCGGCCCTGTTGACCCTCCAAGGTCCTCCTTACTAACACCTGAGGGTTAGTGCCAAAATTGGGAGAGCTGCCTCACAGACTAGTCAAGCAACAGCCTGACATAGTCATCCTCATGGAATCATACCTTGCAGATAATGTCTCAGATATCACCATCACCACCCCTGGGTATGTCCTGTCTCACCGGCAAGACAGACCCAGCAGAGGTGGTTGCGTAGTAATATACAGTCAGGAGGGAGTTGCCCTGGGAGTCCTCAACATCGACTCTGGACCCCATGAAGTTCCATGACATCAGGTCAAACACAGATAAGGAAACCTCCTGCTGATTACCACATACCATCCCCCCTCAGCTGATGAATCTGTGCTCCTCCATGTTGAACACCACTTGAAGGAAGCACTGAGGGTGACAAGGGCACAGAATGTTCTCTGGGTGGGGGACTTCAATGTCCATCACCAAGAGTGGCTCGGTAGCACCACTACTCACTGTACTGGCCGAGTCCTAAAGTACATAGCTGCTAGACTGGGTCAGCAGCAGGTGGTGAGGGAACCAACAAGAGGGAAAAACATACTTGTCCTTATCCTCACCAGCCAGCCTGCCGCAGATGCATCTGTCCATGACAGTATCAGTAGGAGTGACCACCGCACAGTCATTGTGAAGACGAAGTCCCGCCTTCACATTGAGGATACCCTCCATCGTGTTGTGTGGCACTACCACTGTGCTAAATGGGTTAGATTTCGAACAGATCTAGCAACTCAAGATTGGGCATCCATGAGGCACTGTGGGCCATCAACAGCAGCAGAATTGACTCTAACACCAGCTGTAACCTCATGGCCTGGCATATCCCCCATTCTACCATTATCATCAAGCCAGGGGATCAACCCTGGTTCAATGATGAGTGCAGGAGGGCATGTCAGGAGCAGCATCAGGCATACCTAAAAATGAGGTGTCAAACTGGTGAAGCTATAACACAGGACTATTTGCATGCCAAACAGCATAAGCAGCTAGTGATAGACAGGGCTAAGTGATCCCAAAACCAAAGGATCAGATCTAAGCTCTGCAGTCCTGCTACATCCATTCATGAATGGTGGTGGACAGTTAAATAACTCACTGAAGGAGGAGGCTCCACAAATATCCCCATCCTCAATGATGGAGGAGCCCAGCACATTGGTGCAAAAGATAAGGCTGAAGCATTTGCTACAATTTACAGCCAGCAGTGCCGAGTGGATGATCTATCTTAGCCTCCTCCGGAGGTCCCCAGCATCACAAATGCCAGTCTTCAGCCAATTCGATTCACTCCACGCGATATCAAGAAACGGCTGAAGGCACTGCATACTGCAAAGGGCTCTGGGCCCTGACAATATTTCCGCAATAGTACTGAAGACTTGTGCTCCAGAACTTGCTCCACCCCTAGCCAAGCTGTTCCAGCGCTACAACACTGGCTATGTGGAAAATTGCCCAGGTATGTCCTGTAGACAAAAAGCAGGACAAATTTAACGCAGCCACTTATCGCCCCATCAGTCTACTCTCCATCATCAGTAAAGTAATGGAAGGGGTCATCAACAGTGCTATCAAGCGGCACTTGCTTAGCAGTAACCTGCTCATTGACGCCCAGTTTAGGTTTCTCCAGGGCCACTCAGTTCCTGACCTCATTACAGCCTTGGTTCAAATATAAACAAAAGAGCTGAACTCCCGAGGTGAGGTGGAAGTGACTGCCCTTGACATCAAGACTGCATTTGACAGTGTGGCATCAAGGAGCCCTAGCAAAACTGGAGTCAGTGGGAATCGGGGGTGTGGGGGGGAACTCTCCGCTGGTTGGAATCAAACTAGCACAAAGGAAGATAGTTGTGGTTGTTGGAGGTCAGTCATTCAGCCCCAGAGCATCACCACAGGAGTTCCTCAGGGTAGTGTCCAAAGCCCAACCATCTTCAGCTGCTTTGTCAATGACCTTCCTTCCATCATAAGGTCAAAAGTGGGGATGTTTGCTGATGATTGCACGATGTTCAGCACCATTTGCAGCTCCTCAGATACTGAAGCAGTCCATTTCCAAATGCAGCAAGGCCTGGACAATATCCAGGCTTGTGCTGACAAGTGGCAAGTAACATTCACACCACATAAGTGCCAGGCAATGACTATTTCCAATAAGAGAGAATGCAACCATCGCCCCTTGATGTTCAATGGCATTATCATCACTGAATCCCCGACTATCAACATCCTGGGAGTTACCATTGACCAGCAACTGAACTGGACTAGCCACATAAGTACTGTGGCTACAATAGTAGGTCAGAGGCTAGGAATGGTGTGATGAGTAACTCACCTCCTGACTCCCCAAAACCTGTCCACCATCTACAAGGCACGTCCGAAGTGTGATGGAATACTCCCCACTTGCCTGGATGAGTGCAGCTCCCACAACCCTCAAGAAGCTTGACACCGTCCAAGACAAAGCAGCCCACTTGATTGGCACCACATCCACAAACCTTCACTCTGTCCATCACTGACGCACAGTAGCAGCATTGTGTACCAGCTGCAGGAATTCACCAAGGCTCCTTCAACAGCACCTTCCAAACCCACGAGCTCGACCATTGAGAAGGACAGGGGAAGCAGATAAATGGGAACACCACCACCTGAAAGTTGCCCTCCCAAGTAATTCACCATCCTGACTTGGAAATATATCGCCATTCCTTCACTGTCGCTGGGTCAAAATCCTGGAACTCCCTTCCTAACAGCACTGCGGGTGTACCTACACCACATGGACTGCAGTAGTTCAAGAAGATAGCTCATCAGGGATGAGCAATAAATGCTGGTTCAGCTAGTGAAGCCCACATCCTGTAAGTGAATTTTAAAAAAAGGAGACCCTCCAATGCTGAGGCTTGCTGCTGCAAATCTGGGAGAGAGAGGGCCCTTCAAAATGGAAACACTCTCTCAGCACTTCTAAATTATTTGAAACAAAAATTGACACATCTGCCAGACCAACATTGTGGATGGCGATCTGTGGCTGTAGCTGAATGCAGCTTGTCAGTTGGGTGAGCCTCAAAGTTATCCTAGAGCGTTGGATCTCCGGTCTGCTGCCTGGATGCCTCCTGCAGCCTGTTGCCAGGCTTCCCATCTTCGTGGAAGGGGGCCCACTTCCAACTGGAAAATTCCAATCGGCTTCTGATCAGTGGCCTTAATTGGTCACCTAATTGCCTTAACAAGCAACCTGCCAGCTATTCCATGCCTGACCTAGTCTTCCCGAAAATGGCTTTGGAGTGGGATGTCCCAGCAAACTAGCATGCTGGCCAAGGGTGCGAAATCACCTGCCTGCCTCAGTTCCCACTCCCATCAGCCTCCTCAAATCATGCCCCTAGACTAACACTTCAGTGCAGTCCTGAAGGAGGGCTGCTTTGTCAGATATAATGTCGTTGGATGAGTTGTCAAACCAAGGTTCTGTTCAGGTGGATGCAAAACATCCCATAGTATTCTTTCAAAGAAAAATGCTGAGTTCTTCCAGTATTTTGATAAATGTTCATTCCTCAATCACCTCCATCAAAAAGGATTAAGTGGGCATTTATCCTATTTGCTGTTAGTGGGAACTTAGTGTTCAAATTTGGTTGCTGTGTTTGCCTATATATCAGCAGTGGCTTCACTTTAAAAATAATTAATTAGTTATGAAACACTTTAGGAAGCTGTAAAGACATGGAAAATAGGATAGAAATGTAAGCTTTATTTTCCTTCCATGGTGGTTCAAAATTGCATGGGAATGTATTTTATATGGCCAAGTAGATCAGATAGATGGGTTCAACAAAAAACATGTTGAAATAAATTATTTTATTCATCCTGGCCTAGTTGTTTAAAAACATATAGCAAATAACTATTGTAAATATTGTATTGGGAAAACTCAACATATTTGGAAAACAGAGAGCGGAATCATCCCAGATTTGCACTAAGTGCAGTAGCGGAGGAGTAAAAAGACCTTTTAAAGGCTGGCTGCAATGGCAGCTTCTCACACCGTATTATCCCAAACCCGCCACATTAATTATGCATTTCTGGGAAACACGGTGTTTCCATGGTGGGCAGGCTTTCATTTCCAACACCTCGTGCTTCATCACGCCAGGCACCATATTTATAGTGCAGCCACCTGCACATCGCTTGGTGCTTCTAGCCCATGACTGCTGCATGGAAGACATGGCCCCAAAAGGCAAGAAGACTGCAGCCCCCAGGTTCAGTGACATGTCCTTCAAGCGGCTTTTGGATGCAGTGGAAGCCTGCCGTGATGTCCTCTATCCCCGCTCTGGCTGCAGGATGGGCAGCAACATCACTGATCTGGCTTGGGAGGAGGTGGCAGCGGTGGTCAGTGCCAATGCCCTTCAAAAGAGGACAGCCACAAAAGGATGAATGATCATCTCCATCCCGCCAGGGTAAGCCGCTCTTCTTATCACTCTCAGTTCTCACACTCTCAAACCCACCACACATCCATAGGGCCTCACTCATTCCCAGTTCAAGGGACATCACCATTCACTCTCTCTCACATACACTTTATTGTCCTCATCCCGCCCATGGGGCCACTCATCACCCACACGAGCCAGGCACAGTTATCACCTGGACTGGCAGGCATCCTGCTTACACTCTCTCTATCCCTATTCATTCAGGACAAGCTGGCAGACAAGAGGGAGAGGTTGCAGATCGGTGGAGGAGTGCCTGCAATCAAGGTCCTCATGGACTTCGAAAACAGAGCCAAATAGCTGGTCGGCGAGGATCTGGACCATTGCTGTGCTGGCGGTGAGGTCAATGGTGCTCTGCCAAGTGAGGATCCAGCAGTGCAACATCCATCAGATAACCATGCTTGAGTGATGTGTCCTGTTTCACAGGCCACTGCCATGCACTAATTATCTCTCCTTGCTTTTGCAGGCACATCTGGGAAATTTCCAAGAGAATCCGTGACCCAGGGCCTCCAATCAAGCCCTGAGGGAAGCTCAGAAGAGGAATCTGCTGAAATTCTCCCTGAACACCCAACACAGCGCTCACCCACATCCTCCACCAGCACAGAGACACACACCTTGGTGGGACTTGGTTTTAGAGTAGCCTCAGTATCACAATCTGGTGAGTACATCATACTTTCAGATCCAACCAGGCGGCAGGAGAGACTTCCCAAGTATCCGACGCTAGGAGGACTGCTGGAGGCTAGAAATTTGTTGAGTTCGAGTCAGATAACGAGCCTCTGGACTCGGTCATACCTCAGTTGCTGGAGGTGCAAAGGCAAGCTCAGGAACATCAGGGAGGGATGTCAGCTGCACTCCTCAAATTGCAAGGCACAATGGAGGAGTCCGTTCACCTTCAGGCTGAGGTGATAGGGCCGGCATGCCAATACACCAAGGTCAACATTGGTAGGTTGGTGGCTGTCATGGAGACCTTGCTCCAGGACGTCGCTCTTGCATTGCTGCGCAGGCTGAACTCCATCTCCGACATCATAGTTGGCCTCCAACACGAGAAGGGTGTGGGACAGCCTGATCTCACTCCAGCTACCCCTTCCCTTCAAGGAGTCAGCCAGGGGCCCTTGGGCACCCATAGGAAGGCGGATTAGCAGTTGTATCCCTCCCGAGGCCATCCATCCAGGTGACTCCGGGAGTATCCGACTCATCCGAATGCCTTCTTCCTGTGACCTCAGCAGCTCCAGCTCCACAGGCTGAAGAGGGTGCCTCTGTCACACAGCGGGACCCCAAAAACAGTACGGGGCCCTCTGGGTCTCAGGCCCCCAGAGGATGCCCATCAAGGTCATCACAGGCAGAGTATAGCAGTCAGCAAGCTGCCTCCATCTCCGCTGTGGATGTCCAGGGAGCACCAAGACACGGTTAGGAAAATTAAGATGTAGTTGCATAGCCTGGGCACAGGTGTTAAACACTTGCACATAATGTTCACTAATGTAAGTAAACTCCCAAGAGTGTCTCCCTGCCTATGTCTCCTTGTTTTGATGAGCGGTGCTCATGTCACTCAGATGTGAAACCTTTCTGCATAAGATAAAGGTAGGTGTCTCAGACCAGGGCCCCTTTCCTGTGCTTTGGGCAGCCACCAGACCACGTGATACCCTCTGTGGACTATATTGCACGGCTCCACCAAACCGGTCTAGGCACCAGAGCCTCAGTTTTAGCATCCTGATGGTTTGCTCCACCAAGTTGCGAGTTGCAGCATGAGCCATGTCCTCTGCGGGTAGCCCTTGTCTTTTTTGAGTCATCCCTGCAGCCTCTGTGGACCCTGGAAGACTTCAGGGTGCAGACCTGCAGGAAGCGTTTGTGCCGGTCGCACACCAGCTGCACATTCAGCGAGTCTGGCCTCACACTCCCTGGATACATTACTGAAGTCTGCAGTTCGATGGTGCTTGTCATTGCTGCCAGAATGTCGTGGGCAGGAGTCACAGAGTTCTGTCATTCTCTGTGTGCTCTCAGCACCTTGAAGCTAGGGCTGGCCTCCATTTCCTCAGCATCTGTGACCAGTGATGCTGTGCTCCTGAAGGGGTCAGGTGCTGAAGGCGGAAAAAGGATCGGATACTTTTAAAGTTTCATGGCTGTGTCACCATGATATGACCCTGATCACACAGCGCAAGCGAGCTGCCGTTGGCCAGACAGGAATCAGACATTCTCAGAGGCTGTGTGAAGATCTATGGAGTGTCATCACTGCATGTCATCATCATCCTCCTGCAATCGAGCGACTATTAGGGCCACCACTTCGCCTCTATGACAGGAGCATTATCACAGAGGGTATGTGCACTGCCATAAGCTAGATTGGGGTCAAACATTCACAGATGCAATGTGAAGATCTGTGGTGTCTCCAAAATAGCATATTGTCATCATCCCCCATAAATCTAGCAGCTATCAGGGCCTCCCAAGCGTGCCAGCCTCGTCTGGCCAGTGCAAGAGCCTCATCAACATCATTGTTGCCATCATCGTCACCTTCACAACCTCCTCATCCTCATCACCATCAATGTCCTCCTCGTTGGAGGAGACCTCCAGCTCCTGCATCTCCTCCTCAGCCAGCTCCTTTCCCTATTGCATGCCAGATTGTAAAGGGTGCAGCAGGTAACTATGATACGTGATACCCTCTGTGGACTATATTGCACGGCTCCACCAAACCGGTCTAGGCACCAGAGCCTCAGTTTCAGCATCCTGATGGTTTGCTCCACCAAGTTGCGAGTTGCAGCATGAGCCTCATTATACC
This sequence comes from Carcharodon carcharias, assembly GCF_017639515.1. Classification (NCBI taxonomy): domain Eukaryota; kingdom Metazoa; phylum Chordata; class Chondrichthyes; order Lamniformes; family Lamnidae; genus Carcharodon; species Carcharodon carcharias. The sequence continues at coordinate 43,755,432 of NC_054477.1, read as the reverse complement.
TTTGCTCTGCTGCAGTCTGAGGCCACCGCACAGACGTCATCAGCCATGTCCTCTGCGGGTAGCCCTTGTCCTTTTTGAGCCATCCCTGCAGCCTCTGTGGACCCTGGAAGACTTCAGGGTGCAGACCTGCAGGAAGCGTTTGTGCCGCTCGCACACCAGCTGCACATTCAGTGACTGGAGCCCTTGCAGTTGACATAGTTGACCGTTTGTTGTGATGGAGATCTGAGTGCCACGTGAGTGCAGTCAATTGTACCCTGCACCTCTGGGAAAGCCAAGACTGGGCAAACCCAATTGCTCTTCCATCCTGGCTCTCTTGGTCCTGAACAAATTGCACAAAGTTGTGTGCCCTTGCGAAGCTGGCATCCATGACCTCATCGATGCATTTGTGAGTGGAGACTTGTGATAGAGGTCACCAATGGAGCCCTGAAGGGAGCCACTAGCGTAACAATTGAGCACCATGGTCACTTTCATGACTACTAGCAGTGGATTGCCCCCATGGCACCAAATCCTGTAGTAGCTGGCAGATGTGACCGACCAGTACCTTAGACATGCACAGTCTTTGGCGACACGCGTTGTCGGTTATCTGCAGGAATGAAAGGTGGCATCTATAGACCCTGAGTCTAGCTAGACGCTTACCAACGATGGCTCGTTGTGGCTCTTCAGCAGCATGTGCAGGAGCCCCAGCCACCCCTTCTTCCTAAGGGTGCTGCTCCTCCCTCTGCACAGCCAGGCACCCCCGTTGCTCTCTTCTCCGTCGTCTCTGCTCTCTGTTTGCCACGAGGCACATAGCTAGTATACCAGGCTCCTTGCTCTTGATGTATTCCTCCTGCAGGATGAAGAAAAAGAGTGCATCCAACTAACTGAGTAAAAACTTGGAGTTTGGTGAGAGGGGAAAAGGAGTTATTGTTTCCCCTTTCTACCTTTCTCATCCCACAGAAACTGGTTCTAGCTCTACTACAAGGAAAGGAGCTAGCTGCTAGCTGTTTGGTGAGTATCTGGTAAGTTCTATTCTATCCCTAAGGTTTAAAATAGTACACAATTTGCTGGTAGTTAATAAAACCTATAAGAAAGCAACATAAATAAGTGATTAATATAATTAAGTAATTATTTAAAACACATTCAAGATGGCAGGACAGGCAATGTGTCAAGATTTCAGCATGTGGGAGCTCCTGGCTAACATTGTGATCCAGGGCAAAAACGTCTACAGTGTCTGCAGCTTGAGGAACTTCAGCTCAGGGTCATTTTTTTTCATTCATTTACTGGATGTGGGCTTTGCTGGCTAGGCCAGCATTTATTTAGTTGCCCTGGAAAAGGTGGTGAATTGCTTTCTTGAACTGCTGCAGTCCATGTGGTGTAGATACACCCACGGTGCTGTTAGGAAGGGAGTTCCAGGATTTTGACTCAGTAACAGTGAATGAAAGGCAATATATTTCCAAGTCATGATGGTGAGTGACTTAGAACTTCCAGGCGGTGATGTTCCCATCTATCTGCAGCCCTAGCCCTTTTAGATGGTAGTGGTCGTGGGTTTGGAAGGTGCTATTGAAAGAGCCTTGGTGAATTCGTGCAGTGCCTCTTGTAGATGGTACACACTGCTGCTACTGTGCATCGGTGGTGGATGGAGTGAATGTTTGTCAGTGTGGTGCCAATCAAGCGGGCTGCTTTGCCCTGAATGGTATCGAGCTTCTTGAATGTTGTGAGAGCTGCACTCATCCAGGCGAGTGGGGAGTGTTCCATCACACTCTTGACTTGTGCCTTGTAGATGGTGGACAGGCTGGAGATGGGCTACTCATCACACGATTCCTAGCCTCTGACCTGCTCTTGTAGCCACAGTATTTATATGGCTAGTCCAGTTCAGTTTCTGGTCAATGGTAACTTCCAGGATGTTGATAGTGGGGGATTCAGTGATGGTAATGCCATTGAACATCAAAGGATGATGGTTGGATTCTCTCTTGTTGGAGATGGTCATTGCCTAACGCTTGTGTGGCACGAATGTTATTTGCATAGCTAGTAATATAAAGACAGTAAGAGTTTCTTTAGATATTTAAATAAGAAAATAGTTAACAAAGTGAATGTTTGTCCAATAGTGAGTGCATCCTGGGAATTGATAATGGAAAGTAGGGAGATGACGGATGAATTAAACAGGTATTTTGCTTCAGTCTTCACTATAGGGGACACAAGTAACATAATGGAAATAGCTACAAATCAGGAAATGGAAGAGTGGGAGGAACTCTGGAAAATTACAATCATCAGGGAAGTGATATTGAGCAAATTGTTGGGTCTGCAGACTGACAAATCCTCAGGTCCTGATGGACTTCACCCTAAAGACTTGAAAGAAGTGGCTAGTGAGATAAATGATGCACTGGTTTTAATTTTCCATGATTCCCAAGATTCAGGGAAGGTTCCATTAAATTGGAAAATAGCAAATATAACTCCTTTATTCAAAAAGGGAGGGAGACGGAAAGCAGGAAACTATAGGCCCATTAGCCTAACATCTGTCACAGGGAAAATGTTAGAATCTATTATTAAAGATGCAGGCCGGGATTTTCCACGTCCACCAGTGTTGGTCATATTCGGTGGTGTGGCGAGAAAGCAAGAAAATCAGTTTCACAACGTCGTGAAACCAGCTTGTGATTGTCTGCTCCGCCTGCCGATGGCGAGGCTGCGTTCCCGCCATTGGACATCGGGAACCTCATTGTAAAACATCAGCATATCATTATAAGGCAAGCCCACCAGACTCATACCCCTCGCCGCAGCACCCCCCCCCTTTTTTTTTTGCTGGATCATCCATGAACTTCCTGCCAACATGTTTCACTACGGCGTGGCAGGTAAATCGGTGTCCACCCACCATTAAAACTGCAATTATCCCAGGAATGCATAATTAATGCAGCGGGTTTGAGACGACATGCGTAAAAAGTCACCATTGCGGCTGGCGGATAAGCCTGCTACCGCACTTAGTGCAAATCTGGGACATTTCTGCCCATTATAGCAGGGTGCTCAGAAGAATTCAAGGCAATCAGGCAGAGTCAACATGGTTTTGTAAAAGAGAGATCATGTTTAACCAATTTATTGGAGTTCTTTGAAGGAGTCACATATACTGTGGATAAAGGGGAACAGATGGATGAACTGTACTGAGATTTCCACATGGCATTTGATGAAGTGCCACATCAGAGGTTATTGCAGAAAATAAGTGCTCATGGTGTAGGGGGTAACATATTAGCATGGATAGAAAATTGGCTAGGTAACAGGAAGCAGAGAGTTGGCATAAATGGGTCTCTTTCTGGTTGGCAGGACATGATGAGTGGTGTGCCACAGGGATCAGTTCTGGGGCCTCAACTTTTTACAATTTATACAAATGACTTGGATGAAGGGACTGAGGGATTGGTAGCTAAATTTGCTGACGAGACAAAGATAGGTAAGAAAGTAAATTGTAAAGAGGACATGAAGAGCTACAAAGTGACAGAGATAGGTTAAGTGAGTTGGCAAAGATCTGCCAAATGGAGTATAGAAACTAGGAGCAGGAGTAGGCCATTTGGCCCTTCGAGCCTGCTCCGCCATTCATTATGATCATGGCTGATCATCCAACTCAATAGCCTGCTCCCGCTTTCTCCCCATACCCTTTGATCCCTTTCACCCCAAGAGCTATATCTAACTCCTTCTTGAAAACATACAACGTTTTGATCTCAACTACTTTCTGTGGTAACAAACTCCATAGGCTCACCACTTTCGGGGTGAAGAAATTTCTCCTCATCTAGGTCCTAAATGGTTTACCCCATATCCTCAGACTGTGACCCCTAGTTCTGGATTCCCCCACCATTGGGAATATCCTTCCTGCATCTACCCTGTCTAGTCCTGTTAGAATTTTATAAGTTTCTATGAGATGCCCCCTCATTCTTCTGAACTCCAGCGAATCTAGTCCTAATCGACTCAATCTCTCCTCATATGTCAGTCCCGCCATCCCAGGAATCAGTCTGGTAAACCTTCGCTACACTCCCTCTATAGCAAGTACATCCTTCCTCAGATACGGAGACCAAAACTGCACTCAGTATTCCAGGTGTAGTCTCACCAAGGCCCTGTACAATTGCAGCAAGACATCCCTCCTCCTGTACTCGAATCCCCTGGCTATGAAGGCCAACATACCATTTGCCTTCTTTACCGCCTGCTGCACCTGCATGCTCACCTTCAGCGACTGGTGTGCAAGGACACCTAGGTCTCGTTTCACATTCCCCTCTCAATTTATAGCCATTCAGATCTGCCTTCCTGTTTTTGCTACCAGAATGGATAACCTCACATTTATCCACATTATACTGCATCTGCCATGCATTTGCCCACTCAGCTTGTCCAAATCACACTGAAGCATCTCTGCTTCCTCCTCACAGCACACCCTCCCACCCAGCTTTGTGTCATCTGCAAATTTGGAGATATTACATTTAATTCTAAATCATTAATATATATTGTGAATAATTGGGGTCCCAGCACCAATCCCTGCGGTACCCCACTAGTCACTGCCTGTCATTCGGAAAAAGACCCGTTTATTCCTACTCTTTGTTTTCTGTCTGCCTTTGTTTTCTATCCATCTCAATACACTACCCCCAATCCTATGCGCTTTAATTTTACATGCCATCTCTTATGTGGGACTTTGTCGAAAGCCTTCTGAAAGTCCAAATAAACCACATGCACTGGCTCCCCCTCATCAACTCTACTAGTTACATCCTCGAAAAATTCCAGTAGATTTGTCAAGCATGATCTCCCTTTCATAAATCCATGCTGACTCTGTCCAATTCTGCCAATGTTTTCCACTTGCTTAGCTATTAAATCTTTTATAATGCACTCTAGAATTTTCCCCACTACCAACATCAGGCTGACTGGACTTCTCTCTGCCTCCCTTTTTAAATAGTGGGGTTCCATTAGCTACTTTCCAATCTGTAGGAACTGTTCCAGAGTCTATAGGATCTTGGAAGATGACCACCAATGCATCCACTATTTCTAGGGCCACTTCCTTAAGTACTGTGGGATGTAGATTATCAGGCCCTGGGGATTTATTGGCCTTCAATTTCACCAACACCATTTCCCTACTAATACTGATTTCTTTCAGTTCCTCCCTCTTACTAAACCCTGTGTTCCCCAACATTTCTGCTATGTTATTAGTGTCCTCCTTTGTGAAGAGAGAACCAAAGTATGTATTTAGTTGGTCGGCCATTTCTTTACTCCCCATTATAAATTCCCCTGTTTCTGACTGTAAGGGACCTACATTTGTCTTCACCAATCTTTTTCTCTTCACATACCTATAGAAACTTTTACAGTCAGTTTTTATGTTCCCTGCAAGCTTACTCTCATACTCTATTTTTCCCTTCTTAATCAATCCCTTGGCCCTCCGCTGAATTTTAAACTGCTCCCAATCCTCAGGTCTGTTGTTTTTTCTGGCCAATTTGTATGCCTCTTCCTTGGATCTAATACTATCTCTAATTTCCCTTGTAAGCCATGGTTTGGCCACCTTTCCTATTTTACTTTTGTGCCAGACAGGAATAAACAATTGTTGCAGTTCACCCATGCGCTCTTTGAATGTTTGCCATTGCCTTTCCACCGTTATCCCTTTAAGTAACATTTCCCAATCCATCATAATGTGGGCAAATGTAGAAATCATTCATTTGGCAAGAAGAATAAAAAAAGAAACTTATTATCGAAAGTAAGAGATTGCAGAGCTCTGAGATTGAGGCATCTGGGTGTCCTAGTGCATGAATCACAAAAGGTTAGTATGCAGGTACAGTAGGTAATTAGGAAAGCTAATAGAATGTTATTGTTTATTGTGAAGGGAATTGATTGTAAAAGTAGGCAGGTTATGCTTCAGTTTTACAGGGCATTGGTGAGACCACATCTGGAGTGTGTACAATACTGGTCTCTTTATTTAAAGAAAGAGGTAAATGCATTAGAAGCAGTTGAGAGAAGGTTTACTAGCCTGGAATGGGTGGGCTGTCTTATGAGGAAAGGCTGGATAGGTTAGACTTGTATATATTGGAATTTAGAAGAGGAAGGAGCGACTTAATTGAAACCTTTAAGATCCTGAGCAGTCTTGACAGGATGAATGTGGAGAGGATGTTTCCTCTTTTGTGAGAATCTAGAACTAAGGGTCACTGTTTAAAAATAAGGGGTCACTCATGTAAGGCAGAGATAAGAAGAATTTTTTTTCAGGGTTCAGTCTTTGGAACTCTCTTCCTCAAAAGGCAGTGGAAGCTGAATCTTTGAATATTTTTAAGGTAGAGCTAGATTGATCCTTGATTAAGAAAAGGGTGAAAGGATATCGGGTTTGGCAGGAATTGGGGTTCAGATTGAATGGTGGAGTAGGCTCGAGGGGCCGAGTGGCCTACTATTCCTAATTCGTTTTTCATTTGGATATTCTAAGAGCCTCTCTTGGTTAAGTCTGAAGGCCCCTTAACGCATCCAGGAGAGTGCTAGCTACCAATTGAATGGCCAGAGTTTAGTGTGCTGTATGGCTGCCCGAAACCCCAACCACCTCCACCCCCTCCACCTGATCGATTTGGCAGCAGCTTTGCCCATTGGACTGCAGGCTGTGCTCTCAGCTCAGGCACAGGAATTCTCCTAACCCACACTACAAGGCTGCACTGTTGAACCACGGGGGACACTGGTCCAAACCAGGATAATGACACTGTAAAGGGCTGTGAGCGCTTCCACCAGTGACTGCTCCATGGCTAGTTTTAGCAAGGAGATTATACAAAATGCCAAGTCATCCTAACCCTTGGGCACAGACTGCAAACTAATGAGTCCACTAAAACACTCGTTAGTTTGCAGTCTGTGCCCAAGGGGTGAAAAGCTCAGGCGCACTTGGTGGCACTTGCATGCCTCTGCGTCGCTTGAATGGGCAGATAAGATAGAGGCCCGACTCCACGCATGTCATTGTGGCTGCGTCTGAAGTCTTAGTTGCAGAGGAATTGTCACTTTATACAAAGTTTCCCTAATGCGTAGCTGCTTCCCTCCCCCCCACACCACGCACGTGCTTGCACACTACCTTCAACCGCAAGGCAACCCTTGTCCCACCCTCAAGTCACCTCAACTCAGGGCAGCCCTTGCCTCCACACCTCCGATGTGCCGCAACTTTGAAGTCCAACAGGTGACCTGGGTGAGCGCTGCGCAACATTACTGTGTACTCACCTCCAAATTCCCCTCAAAGTGCAGCCCGCCAAATGCACGCCTTATATATGCTGTTGTGTCATGTGTCGGGGGGGTGATCCAGCGGGGCAGGATGATTCTGGCAGCTGGCCTTATAATGATATGCAGATGTACTACAATGAGGTTCCCGATGTCCATTGGTGGGAAACACAGCCCACCATCGATGGGCTGAGCAGACGATCATAAACTGGTTTCACGACGTGTGACACCAATTTTTGGCCCTCTCGCCATATTGCCCACTCATGCTGCCGAGCACGCCCGATGCCGGTGGGCATGGACGATTCTGCCCAGAGTGTAAGTGAAGGGAACAGGATCGTTACACAGGACACCATCAAAGTTTAAAGAGCAGAGATTAGATAAATTTGTTATTAGATAACAGCAACATTTCGTTTTAAAATCTGAAAATCGTAGAAAGAGACATCTGAATTTCTTATTATCCTGTTGCCTTTTTTGACAAAAATTTTAGAGAACGAGAATGCAAAAAAATAGTCTGGGTCCAATTGTGAAATGTAAGTTTTATAGCATCATTGTTGAATTTTAGACAATAAAAATATATTAGCTGCATTTTTGGAATTGTTGTTATGAAATGACTGAAGGCCTTTTAGGTAAAAGATGAAATCATGAGCTATGCGTACTGGAAAGTCTTTCAAAGTATTATAGGGTTGTTTTAATTTATCATTGCACAGGTCATAGGAACGCCATCTGTAGCAGTATTGTTGAAACAACTGGTTCCATTGATGCGTGCTGAAAGCATAGAAATTACAGAATCACTGGTACTGGGATTTGGAAGGACAAATTCTCTGGTGTTCAGGTACCCCAAGAATCATTTTTGGCTTTACCTACTAAAACATAGCAATTATAATAAAGTCAGATCTTTATTATCTCTTTTATCATTTTTATTCCAGTAATAATTATAAATTTCAGTATGGAATAATAATCTATGTATTTCAAGCGATTTGCTGACTATCTTGTCATTTGAGGGTTCTGTACAGTTCCTTAAAGATAACAGTAAACACAGAAGTCCAGAATTTCAACAAATTTATTTGGGTCACAGAAGTGCTGTGGAGTGATACTTGCAATGCAGCTTTAAATGAAATGGCTGTTTGAACAGCTTGGGTGGGTGTTATGCATTTTAAAGGCCCCTCGAGCCTGCTCCGCCATTCAATAAGATCATGCCTGATCTGACTGTAATCTCAACTTCACATTTCTGCCTACCCCTGATAACTTTCACCCGTTTGCCTATCAAGAATCTATCTAGCTCTGCTTCAAAAATATTCAAAGTTTCTGCTTCCACCACCTTTTGAGGAAGAGAGTTCCAAAGACTCTACCCTCTGAGAGAAAAAAATTCTCTGCATCCCTCTCTTAAATGGACAACCCCTTATTTTTAAACAGTGATTCCTAGTTCTAGATTCTCGCGCCAGTGGAAACATTCTTTCCACATCAGCCCTGTTAAGACCCCTCAGGATCTTTTATGTTTCAATCAAGTCTCCCCTTACTCTTCTGAATTCCAGCGTTTGTCCAACCTTTCCTCATACCATAACCCTCCCACTCCAGGGGCAGGATTTTACCATCGGCGGGTGGGGGTGGGGCCTGCTCACCACGTAAATTGACGCTGGATGACGTCGGGCAGAACTCCTGACTTCACCCCACCCCATTTAAATTTTCAGGAAGGCGGGGGTGCAGCAAAATCAGCTGCGCACCCACCAACCTGTCAATGGCCAATTGAGGCCATTGACAGATGAATTAAAGTAATTAGTGGACCTGCCCGTCCAACCTTATGGTTGTCGGGCAGGCCAGGAGCCCTGGGGGCAACTAGAAAAAACATGGAACCTCATCCACCAGCGGGATGAGATTTCATGTAGGGTTTTAAAAATTTTAATAACGCTGTTATGGAAATTATGAACATGTCCCAACTCATGTGACATTGTCATATGAGGGGACATGTAAGGGCATTTTTTTTCTATTTTCAATATTGTTGACAGTAGAGGCGACCTCCCTGAGGCAGCACTTAGCCTCAGGAAGATGAGTGCGCTGTTTCGTGTGCGTGTGCGAAAGAGAGCACTCCCAATTTTAGGGCGCCCCCCCCCCACCCCGCCCACACAGGAAGTACATAGCGCTTCCCTGCGGACATCACACTGGGCGGGCTTTAATTGGCCCACCCACGTAAAAAGGCGCCGCGCCTCCAATTGGGGGCGCTGATCAGAAGCGAGCCTGCACACACCTGCCCGTCAAATTCCCCCCCAACGGGGGGAAAATTCTGCCCCAGGTATTAGTCTAGTAAAGCTTCTTTGAACTGCTTTCAATGCATTTACACCAATCCTTAGATAAGGAGACCAATACTATATACACAGTACTCCAGATGTGGTCTCAGCAATGCCCTGTATAACTGAAGCATAACCTCTCTACTTCTATTGTGAGGGGAATTGAATACAAATGATAACATTCTTTCAGCTTTTCTAATTACTTGTTGTACCTGCATACTAACCATTTGCGATTCATGCACTAGGACACCTAGATCCTTCTGAATCTTAGAGCTCCTCAATCTCTCACCATTTAGGTAACATGCTTCTTTTTTTATTCTTCCTGCCAAAATAGACAATTCCACGTTTTCCCACCATACTCCATTTACCAGATCTTTGCTCATGCACTTAACCTATCAATATCCCTTTGTGTCCTCCTTATGATCTCTACACAAATTACCTTCCTATCTGCCTTTGTATCATCAGCAAATTTAGCAACTATGGGCTGCATCTTCCAGTAGGCGAGCAGGGGCGGGGCCCGCTCACCAACCCGTAAAATGACGCAGGGTGACATCGGGCATGCGTCCCGACATCACCCTGCGCATTTAGATTTTCAGTTCGGCAGACGCGTATCAGAATCAGCTGTGCGCCCGCCAAACTGTCAAAGGCCTATTAAGGCCAGTTAACGAACAATTAAAACAACCAACTGAGCTGCCCATCCAACCTTAATGTTGGTGGGCAGGCAAAGAGCCCAGGCGACCTTCAGAAAAATCATGAAACCTCATCCATGGGCGGGTTGAGGTTTCATTAAGGCTTTAAAATCTGTATAAAATGTTTAAACAAAAAAAAATTGACATGTCCCAGCTTATATGACAGTGTCACATGACAGGACATCAGGAATTTTTTTCTGCCTTTGATGAACTTTTGAATCTTATCTCCCTGTGGCAGCATTTTGCCTCAGGGAGATCTTGTGCTCTCTTCTGCGCACATGCACGAAAGAGTGCACTCCCGGCTCAGGGAATCCTCCCCACACACACAGGGAGCGCACAGCCTTAATTGGCCCTCCCACTTAAAATGGCGCCTGGGGTGCTGACGGGAACCCGCCTACTCCCGCACAACCCCCTCCCTGACAGGGGGAAAATCCTGCCCCATACCTTCGGCCCCTTCATCTAGGTCATTTATGTAAATTGTAAAAAAATTGAGGCCCCAGCACTCTGATCCCTGTGGCCTGCCATTCATCACATCTTGCCAGTCAGAAAATGACCCATTTATGCTTACTCTCTGTTTCCAGTTAGCTAACCAATCTTCTATCCATATCAATATACTACCCCCTACACCATGAGCTTTTATTTTCCACAATAACCTTTGATGTGGAGCCTTATCAAATGCCTTCTGGAAATCAAAGTAGAGTACATCCACTGGTTTCCCTTTATCCACAGCACGTTACTTCTTCAAAAATCTCCAATAAGTTGGTTAAACGTGATTTCCCTCTCACAAAACCATGTTGACTCTGCCTAATTATGTTGAATTTATCTAAGTGCCCAGATATAATGGGCAGAATTTTGCCTTGGTGGGCAGGCGGTCCTGTGCGGGGTGGGGAGGGATTCCCCATCTGTCAAAGTGCGCATGCACACGAAAGAGCACACTGCTCCCTGAGACTAAGTGCTGTCTCAGGGAGATTAGTGACAGTTAAAAAAAATTTCAAAAATAGAAAAATATTAAAATTATTAATATGTCCCCCTCATGTGACAATGTCACACGAGATAGGACATGTTAGTAAGAAACACACAAACTTTATGAACATTAACGTTGGATGGGCAGGGTCTTTAACAATCTTAATTAGCCTGTCAATGGCCTTAATTGGCCATTGACAGGTCAGCGGGCGGACAGCTGATTTCGCTGTCCACCTGCCTTCCTAAAAATTTAAAGGGACCAGGATGACGTCAGGGGTTCCTCCCGATGTCATCTTCCTGTCCGTGAGCAGGCCCCGCCCCCAAATCGCCGATGGGAAAATCCTGGCCAATGTCTTTAATAACATTTCTAACGTTTTCTCTATGGCAGCTCTATGGCACTGGCTTGCAGTTTCCTACTTCATGTCCCCCTCCCTTTTTGAATAAAGGAGTACATTCACTATTTTCCAATCTAGTGGAACCTTCCTCGAATCTGGGGAATTTTGGAAAATTAAACCACCTGCAACAGGTGCTGTGTCGTTGATGAACACCACCACTTGGAAGTGCCCCTCCAAACCACTCACCATCCTGACTTGTCCTTCACTGTCACTGGGTCAAAATCCTAGAACTCCCTCCATAATAGCACTATGGGTATATCTACACCACAGGGACCGCAGCTGTTCAAGAAGGCAGCTCACCACCACCTTCTCAAGGGCAAATAGGGACCGGCAATAAATGCTGGCCTAGCCAGTAACACCCACATCCTGTAAATGAATTTTTAAAATCTCCAGAGGTACATCATCAACCTGGGGCTCAGCATGGGCCTGGCCTTCCACAGCCTCCATCAGGCAAATCTGCAAAGTGTTCACCAGCTTGTGACCCTGAATCTAATGATGAGTGCGTACCCACCAACATGGGAGTATTTGTGCTGGTGGAGAGAACAGGGGAATAATGTGAAGTTATTCTCCCTGATAATCCTTCATTCTCCTCAGAGGTGAATGGCTAGCCCCTGATCTCTCCAGCTGTGCTTCCTTCTGAATAACCGTGACCTGAATGAGAGAACAGAAACATTGAGGGTTTAAGGACTTTCCATCTCCTGATCTCAAATTCTCCTGATATGGAGCTCCATGTGTCCACCACTGGACACATAAGTGCTGCGCTTCACATGTGGGCCAGAAGCACTCTTCTGTCCCTGGACTCATTCATTCACTCTTCCATGATAATATTCTTGTTTCACTGTCAACAATCGATCAGCCAGCCAGTTCCTGGACCTCTTCTGCCGGGGTCAGGATACTCAGGTCTGGGATCACTCCACTGTCTTTGGCCCTCGCTTTAATATTGTGTGCCTGTTTTTCCTGCAAGCAGAAGGATGAGCACAGTTAGTTTCCCCACAAAGGCTAGCACGACACCTTTGCTTAGGACAGTGCCTTAGTCCATGGTGAGAGCTCATAAATGCCTCCTCCATACATCTGCTCTCGAGAGATCTTTTGGGAGTCAGTGAAAACAGATATGCACCTTGTGCCGAGATGCAGCCATGCCTCTGACATGATATGCTGCTGCCTGACCTCCTTGATACTAACTGGGTGGTCACACTCTCCCCACCAAGTGCACCTTCTTGCATAGCCACATACGTGCCCCAAAGAGCGAAGCACCATAGAGAATTCAGCTTGTTGGAGTGAAGGTCATTGACACAATTGTGGCACTGCACCCAGGTTTAGGCTATTACCCAACAGCTGCAGCCATCCTCTGCAACCTCTGTTCATTCTTGCTTGGCCGGTCTCTTCTTTCTGTCACTTGGGAAGAGAACCTCCTGCCTGCCAGTACAGCCTGGAGGAGAAACTGCAGGGGTTCATGGGGCCACAGTGTCTGTCTTCTGCCATGGTCGCAGCAGGCTCCTGTTCAGTTCTTTCAGGGTCTTCTGACCAGACAGGCAGCAGGAAGGGTCTTTTGGCCAGTCAGGCAGCAAGAGGATACTTCTGACAGTAGGGCAGGCAATCATTTAAAACAAAAGAGTAGCGTATGAAGGGCTGGTAGCCCTTTAAATATGGTACCAGCACCTGCCATTGAGTCAGCTAACACTAACATCAGCACCTCATTTCCCACCTCTGCCCTTGAATTGGATGGACCCCAGGCCTCCCCAGTTTAATTGGCAGCCACCGCATGATGGCATGATGCTTGAGCAGACGCAGCACCTTTTGTCCACCACTTAAATACAGGTGTTAACCTAGCTTTTTAACCCATTTATTTTAAATAGGTTACTATTTCTGCTTAAGCAGTGGCCTTTTTCTGTTGTTAGAACCAATAATAATATCTAAGTTTATATACCTTATCATTAAAGACGTCGTTATTTTTTTCTCTTTTTTTAATTCAGAGAATTAGTTGAAGAGCTACATCCATTGATGAAGGAAGCTCTTGAACGCCGACCAGAGGTTTGTTTTTGAGACTTTTCTTTCATGATAGAGAAAGTGTAAACCTGATTATTTTTCTTGAACACCCTAAATGCTACCAACTCATGTTTGTTCTGATTGAACATTATTGTTTAATTATTTATGACAAATTAGGGGAAAATACGTACATGAAAATACAAGTTTATTTTGAATTTTGAACTTGGCGAATCTAAAAATTGAGAAGTGGGGTCAGGTGCAAGAATAATAGCTAGGTGAAAGTCAGCCTCTGATGTCCTGTTTTGCAGGTAGAAGGGCAGGTGGGGCTGAACCTCTCTCTCGGACCTCTAGGGTTGTAATCTTAAAAAACAGGACCTCTAGGGTTGTAATCTCAGGATTACTCCCTATGCCATGTGCCAGTGAGGCTAGAAATAGGAAGATAGTGCAGCTGAACATGTGGCTGAACAGATGGTGTAGGAGGAAGGGTTTCCGATATCTGGATCATTGGGATCTCTTCCGGGGCAGCTGGGACTTATACAAGAAGGACGGGTTGCATCTAAACCGGTGGGGCACCAATATCCTGGCTGCGAGGTTTGCTAGTGTCACTCGGGAGGGTTTAAACTAGTATGGCAGGGGGTGGGAACCAGAGTAATAGGTCAGCAGGTGAAATAAAGGACTGGGAACCAGTGAATATGGCCCGTAGGACTAAGAGGAAGGGCAGGCAGGGAGAAATTACTGAACACATTGGGACTGGGGGTCTGAAATGCATTTGTTTCAATGCGAGAAGTATAACAGGCAAGGCAGGTGAGCTTGGAGCTTGGATTAGTACTTGGGACTATGATGTTATTGCTATTACAGAGACTTGGTTGAAGGATGGACAGGATTGGCAGATAAACGTTCCAGGATTTAGATAGAGGATAGAGAGGGATGTGGAAGAGGTGGGGGAGTTGCACTGCTGGTTAAGGGGAATATCACAGCTGTACGACAGGAGGACACCTCGTTGGGCTCATGCAGCGAGGCAATATGGGTAGAGTTCCAGAATAGGAAGGGTGCAGTCACAATGTTGAGGGATTACTATATGCCTCCCAATTGCCGGCGGGAGATTTTAGAAAGATGTAAAAGCAATAGGGTTGTTGTGGGTGATTTTAACTTTCCCTATATTGACTGGGAATCACTTAGTACTAGGGGTTCAGATGGTGCAAAATTTGTAAGGTGCATCCAGGAGGGCTTCCTGAGACAATATGTAGATAGTCCAACTAGGAAAGGGGCAATACTGGACCTGATATTAGGGAATGAACCCGGCCAGGTGGTCGAAGTTTCAGTAGGAGAGCATTTCGGGAAAAGTGACCATAATTCAGTAAGTTTCAAGGTACTGGTGGATAAGGATAACAGGAGTCCTCGGGTTAAGGTGCTTAATTGGGGGAAGGCTAATTATAACAATATTAGGCAGGAACTGAGGAATCTAGACTGGAGGCGGATGTTTGAGAGCAAATTAACAACTCACATGTGGGGAGCTTTCAAACGTCAGTTGATAAGAATTCAGGACCGGCATGTTCCTGCTAGGATGAAGGAAAAGTATGGCAAGTTTCAGGAACATTGGATAACGAAGGATATTGTGAGATTAGTCAAAAACAAAAGGGAAGCATTCGTAAGGGCTAGAAGGCTGGGAACAGAAGAAGCCCATGGAGAATACAAAGAAAGTAGGAAGAAACTTAAGCAAGGAGTCAGGAGGGCTAAAAGGGGTCATGAAAAGTCACTGGCAACCAGGATTAAGGAAAATCCCAAGGCCTTTGATACATATGTAAAAAGCAAGAGGGTAGCCAGGGAAAGGGTAGGCCCACTCAGGGACAGAGGTGGGAATCTGTGTGTGGAGCCAGAAGAAATGGGAGAGATAATAAATGAATACTTCTCATCAGTTTTCACCAAAGAGAAGGACTTAGCGGTCGATTTGTCTAGGGAAGAGTGTGTAGATAGCCTGGATCATGTTGAGACCAAAAAAGAGGAGGTGTTAGGCATCTTGAAGAATATTAAGTTGGATAAGTCCCCAGGGCCAGATGGGATCTACTCCAGAGGACTGAGGGAGGCAAGGGAGTAGATTGCTGGGGCCTTGACAGAAATCTTTGTATCCTCACTGGCTACGGGTGAGGTCCCAGAGGACTGGAGAATGGCCAATGTTGTTCCATTGTTTAAGAAGGGTAGCAGGGATAATCCAGGAAATTATAGGCTGGTGAGCCTTAGGTCAGTGGTAGGGAAATTATAGGAGGAGATTCTTCGTGACAGGATTTAATACCATTTGGAAGCAAATGGGCATATTAGTGAGAGGCAGCAATGTTTTGTGAAAGGGAGGTTGTGTCTCACTAACTTGATCGAGTTTTTCGAGGAAGTGACAAAGATGATCGATGATGGAAGGGCAGTGGATGTTATTTACATGGATTTCAGTAAGGCCTTTGACAAGGTCCCTCATGGCAGATAGTACAGAAGGTAAAGTCGCACGGGATCAGAGGTGAGCTGGCAGGATGGATACAGAATTGGCTTGGTCATAGAAGACAGAGGGTAGCAGTGGAAGGATGCTTTTCTGAATGGAGAGCTGTGACTAGTGGAGTTCCGCAGGGATCATTGCTGGGACCTTTGCTGTTTGTGGTATACATAAATGATTTGGAGGCAAATGTAACTGGGCTAACTAGTAAGTTTGCAGACGATACTAAGATTGGAGGAGCTGCAGATAGTGAAGAGGATTGTCAAAGGATACAATGGGATATAGATCAGTTGGAGACTTGGGCGGAGAAATGGCAGATGGAGTTTAATCCGGACAAATGCATTTTGGAAGGTCTAATACAGGCAGGAATTATATAGTAAATGGCAGAACCCTTAAATGCATTGACGGGCAGAGGGATCTGGGTGTACAGGTCCACAGGTCACTGAAAGTGGCAACGCAGGTGGATAAGGTAGACAGGAAAGCAAATGGCATGCTTGCCTTCATTGGCAGGAGTATTGAGTATAAAAGCTGGGAAGCCATGCTGCAGCTGTATAGAGCCTTGATTAGGCCACACTTGGAATATTGCGTGTAATTCTGGTCACCACATTACCAGAAAGATATGGAGGCTTTGGAGAGGGTGCAGAGGAGATTTACCAGGATGCTGCCTGGTCTGGAGGTTATTAGCTATGAGGAGAGGTTGGAGAAACTCGGATTGTTCTCACTAGAGCGACGGAGATTGAGGGGCAACTTGATAGAAGTTTACAAAATTATGAGTGGCATGGACAGAGTAGGTAGTCAGAAGCTTTTTCCCAGGGTGGAAGAGTCAATTACTAGGGGACATAGATTTAAGGTGAGAGGAGAAAACTATAGAGATGTGTGGGGCAAGTTTTTTATGCAGAGGGTAGTGAGTGTCTGGAATTCGCTGCCAGAGGAGGTGGTGGAAGCAGGTACGGTAGTGGTGTTTAAGATGCAGCTTGACAAATACATGAATAGGATGGGAATAGAGGGATACGGACCCCAGAAGTGCAAAATGTTTTAGTTGACGGGCAGTATGATCGGTGCAGGCTTGATGGACCGAAGGGCCTGTTCCTGTGCTGTACTTTTCTTTGTTCTTTGTTTTGTAGACGTTATTTGCTATCTGACCCCATCCCACCAGGGTCAGGGACGTTTAAATATCATGCCAAGGACCAGCTGAGGGAAAGGAAATTAGTACAGCACATTCCTGTATGTAATGTAGGCCCCAACGATCTAGAAGCTTCTAAAATTCATAGCTCTGTATTATGTTGATTTCAGTAATCGATTATTCTGCAATAGATTGCATTACCGAAACCAGTCTCTTAAATTTAAGATCCCACCCTCAAGTCATTAAATAGTTAAGACTTTTCCCCCTCCTACCTAGCCCTTAACTGAACCGCCCTTACCTCTGGCAAAATGTTTGATAGGCAGAAAAAATCGAGGGGTCCCACTCAATTGGGTCCTGAACTAAATTCTGCATCTACCACTCCTCTGACTCCTTGGCATTTTTATGCTAATTTCAGAGAGGAAATTCAGATTTTGTTTTTAAGTAATGTATACAGAGAGGGGCCAGTTAGCTCAGTTGGCTAAATGGCTAGAATGTGATTCAGAATAACGCCAGCAGTGTGGAATCGCTTCCTGCTCTGGCTGTGGTAGACTTGGGATCTGCCTCCTCACCCTTTCCTTGAGAGTGGAAAACAATGGCTAGCCATCATTGACAAAAGCTTCCAACAGCTCAAGATGATGCATCAGCAGACAATGAGTCAAGGACCAACCTTCAAGCAGGGCACACATGGCAATAATTTAATTACAACAGAGTTAGATTTACATTTACTATTTCTCTTCAGAAATTTAATTTTGTTATGCTTTACCATTCAGCCTCTGTGGATTTCTGTTTTCTGTAATCTGCTTTAGAACAAGAAGCGTCGTGAGCGTCGAGATTTATTACGACTGCAACTTTTAAGGATATTTGAACTTCTAGCTGATGCTGGGGTCATAAGTGACAAGTAAGTTTGCAATAAAATGAAGGAAAAGATGAACAAAATTTTCTGTTGTACCACACATAATTTAGTATTTATTATTAGATATGTGATCGGTAGTCTTGAGATGCAAAACAGCATCTGTTTTGTAGCTCTGGAAACAACTTGGTGACTATTTAAGAAGGACAGGGCAGAACTTAGCCCTTGTCGGGCAGGCTCGGCAGGAGCAGTCGGGAAGTCGACTGCCGCACGTGAGCAAAGCCGGAAAGCGATTTCACGCTGCTGGGCCGATTAAGGCCCACCCAGCGAGAAACGTGAGCGATAACGCTCAGCACTGCCTGTGCTGGCGGGGAGAGGAGGGCAAGCTGGGCGAGCGCAAACTTCATGCATGCGCGTGAATGCATGCTTCAGAATCTCCCTGAGGCACAGAGCTACCTCAGGGAGATGAAGAGTTTAAAAAAAAAATAAAGAATTGAAAAATGTAATAAAACATGTCCCCACATGTGACTGTATCACATGAGTAGGGCCATGTTATTAATTCAATTTTAAAACTTTTATTTCATTTTTATTTGCATTTGGAAACATCATCCCGCCCATGGATGAAATTTCCAAAAAAAATGCAAAGATCGCTTGGCCTTTTCACCTGCTCACCAACCATAAGATTGGACGGGCAGCGAAAAATCCAACTTAATTGATTCTTTAATGGCCTTAACAGGCCTTTTAATTGTCGGCAGGCACACTGTTGATTCCTGTGCGCACCCGCCGACCGAACTATTGCGCGACTGCGCGTTGACGTTGGGATGCTTGCCCAACGTAAAAGCGCATCATTTCATGCTCAAGCAGGCCGGGTACGCGTCCGCCCGCCGAGGGGAAAGTTCTGCCCACAGGAGTTAAGAGGGAATTCAGGGAGAAGAATTTCACATAGGATTAAGTTACCCAGAAAGGTATCAAAATAAACAGCATAGACGAGCTTAATAGATGACCAAATATTATTTACCAAAAGAGAAATTTGAGAAGTTGACTGGAATATTCCAACTGGCCTCTGATAATTGGCCTCAGTTAGCCTGTTACTTACCTTAATTGGCCTCTGCATTCATACTCACCCATGTCATGGTTAAAAGTCAGCCCTGAGACTACAGACTAGATAGCACAAATAAGATATGTGAACCCCACTCAATTAATATTTGATTCTTCCATGGACATACTCCAATTACATTATGTCATGCCTTTTCTTGTTACTGCATGAAAGAATGCATGCCAAGGCACTCACTGTCAAGATACCAGCAATTATAAATGCAGGTACTGTTGCACCTATCTGGCAACAACTGTGTCTTAATAGATTCTGTGGTTTCAGAAAGCCAAATGCAGATTTGTGCCATCTGTTGCTAAGACATCTGCAGCTACCACGTAGCACCTGGCTTCACCACGTGTGAAGGTGTTGGTCATCTATACTGCGGACCTGCCTCCAAATCCTTCCAAGCATACTGCAAAGGTAACCTGTAGGAACGGTGCCATTGAGTGGCAAACAGACTTGCTCACTTTACAATCTCTTGTGAGACCATTCCACTGCATCACCATTCGTAAGTGGTCAAGTACTAGCTACTGCATTACTAGTCTGCATGACTCATGCCTACATATTCCCTTCACTGTTTGCCAGTCACATTTTTGCCTTTCTGCCATCGGCCTTTAGAAAGACTGCCAATGGGTCGAAATGCTTTAAAAATTTTTCCAAAGACTACAAGAAGTTTTACCTCTGTTCTGCAATTTCTTATTAATTCTCCAAAGCCCTTTAAATGTAACCTACAGTTGTCTGCTCCTACCACTACTACACACATCCAAGATGCTCTTGGAACTATGAATAATAATACAAATGGACTGATTCTGAAGAACTGAGTACCATTAGTACATTACCTTTCTAGCAAAATTTGTACTACATTTTAACCATTTTAATCAATTTAAACAAATAGATGACAATTATCCCCATTGTGTTTAAATTAATTGTTGTAAATAAATGGCATTTAGTCTTTAACTACATTGAATAAACCTTAGTTTTCTTTCTCTTTGCTAGTACTAATGGAGCTTTAGAACGGGATACTTTGGCACTGGGAGCCCTGTTCTTAGAGTATGTCGATTTAACCCGGATGCTGTTGGAGGCAGAAAATGACAAAGATGTTGAAATTCTAAAAGACATCCGAGCTCATTTTAGTGCAATGGTAGCCAATTTGATCCAGTGTGTTCCAGGTAAAGCCATTCTACCTGTGCTGTTCATTTTCTATTTTGAAGGATGGTTGTGAATTTCATGAGCCCAGTGTGGCAAGTTTTGTCCTGGATTTTCCAAAAGTAAATTTAAATCTTACCAGACCTTTTTTATGATATTTACCAATAAAAAGGCTTTAGAGACGCGAAACAAACAGAACAGAACTAACTTTCTGACTTCACATTTCTGGAAGGGAACTTCAACTTCGGGGAGCACGTAGCAGAAATTTAGGGACTTGCTGTTCAGCATTTTCTGACTATTAGTGCAGATGGTTAGAAAATTATAAACAACATGCACCCATATTTCCAATGTGCATTCCTGACAAGTTGGGCTTCCAAAGTTTGAAAATTACTCCTCATTTTTAAATGTAGCTATTCCTAAACTATAAATAGGACTTAACAAAACTGAGGAGAAATGTAATACATTTTAATTAAGGTCTATACATATTTTTAATTAATTTAAATATATTTTTGAAGTTCTCCAAATGGTAAATAGAATGGGAGTATTTTAGATACTGCCTTATGTTGCAGCAATTACTGATTTGTCCAGAAATGTAATTTTGTTTTGATGAAGTGCTATTGTGGTGTCTATTAATTTTCTAACATTGCTACAAGGAAAAGGAAATATATTATTACATAGTCCGTCAAATGATCCACATTTAAGACTGTGAATGGCTCAGTCTTAAATGTGGATCATTTAAAGGACTATGATAATGAATGTGATAATTTAGGCATTATCATTTATAATGCCTAAGAATGAGAATGAACTCAGATGGAATTTAAAGTCCAAGGTCACTGGAACTGTGTTTTATGTGTGAATTGCTGGGGTGAAAGTATTTGAGCTAGACCTGGTTTAATTTAAGTTAATAAATGTTTGTAAATGCTCATTATAGTGGGAAAATGGCTATAATGCTGGAAATACTACTGGAAAAAATGCTGGATTTTTTATGCCCAAAAAGACCAACTGTGGAAGCATAATGCTCTGCACATGTTCAATTCCAGTCCTGCTTGGACTTTTTCTAGTTCACAGGTACACTGTAGTGAAGGTCTTCACACAATCGTGGGATAAAGAATAGTGTTGGAGATAAGTGTTTGATCAATACTTGATTCAATTGTATGACACTCCTCAATTCACTATTTTATTTTATTAACATGAAAGCAGGAGTAGCTTATTTGGCCCAATGGTGCTGCTACTTCAGTTAGCCATGTCAGTTTTATCTTTGAATTTACTCCTCTTTTCTCCAAATAAGTGTCCGTTTTTAAACATCTCAGTTGAATTTGAATGTAAGGCCTTCTAGAGCAGTGTGTTCCAATTTCTTACAATCCTTTGAGTTGAAGAAATGTTTTTTTGATTTAGCTTTTATCCACCTTCTCATGAATTTTAAGATTATCCCCAAGAGGAAAGACACAACCTATCAATCTCAATCCTGTATTATTTTTAAATAAAAGGGTTAAAACTGGTTAATAATGCTGAGAGAAATGTCTTGTAAGTACATTAAGCATTCATCCACTTATGGCGCTAAAAGTAATCTCTAGCTTCAAATCTTGTAGTAAATTAGATTACTAGCAAATTTCATTGAGTCCATGTTCTTCCAATGGGATGGTTGAACCAAGCCAAGCCTAAATATTTAAGCTTCAGCTTGCATCTTCATTCCTATTGAAAAAAATCACACTGTCTGACATACTACTGAGGGATACAGCATCAGACAAGTCCCAGTTTTGATCCTTAATGGGTGTTGAGTTACCCAATGTCATCCAGGCAACAGTAGGGGGCCGGCAATTGTAGTGTTCCTTGGCCAAGGCTCCTCCTATACCAGGAGAGCAATAAAGGTAGTAAAATTGAAGACAAATAGCTCACTAAATGATTTTGCTGAATGAAAGCTGAATTTTTGGAGTAGTCTACTCACTGTTTTCATTCCCTGTTTATTAAGCTGTATCATGTATGTCATATCAGAAATGTTTAAACTCTTAGGGCAGAATTTTCCATGGGGTTGGGGGGGACAAAGAGCGGGTGTGGGCACATGTGAGCGCGAACCCAATCACCGCCCGTGATCGAGTCCGTGCCACCATTTTACGCGGGCGGGCCAATTAGGGCCCGCCCAGCATATTTACCGACTCCTGTGGATAGCGGGAGTATGCGGGCGGTGGTGGGCATGCACAAACTGTCAGGTCCAATGGCAAACCGGCAGCCTATTTAAAAGAAGACCTGACCATGGCCAGTTCGAGGGCGCACCACAGGGGGGTGGGTGAGCAGACCAGACTGGAGGGAAGGGCAGAGGAGCAGGCCAGGCTGCAGGGTCTGCCAGAGGAGCAGAGCAGGCTGCAGGGTAGGCCAGCCAGTGTGCCATGTGCTCCTCGTTTTTCAGATGAATGCCTTGCTATCCTCCTCGAGGAGGTGGCAGCATGGCAGGAGGTGTTGGTCCCCCAGATTGGGAGGAGAAGGCCCCCCCTACTTGACCAAACGTGCCTGGGAGAAGGTGGTGGAGGTGGTGAGCTCCTGCGACGTGGTGCGGTGCACCTGGATCCAGTGCCATAAGTGAGCACTGGGTGAGCAAGCATGCTTAGATCAGCCTGAGTGGCTCATGAGGAGATGAGTTCTCCCCTGCACCATGTGTTGCTCCTAGTCACACATGACTAGTCCGGGGGCATCCTGCAGGAAATGCAGCGAGGCGCATACTCAGACTCCAGCACATGTCCTATTCAAGGTGATGAGATGGTGGAAAGGGAGCCTCAAGGTTTCGTGGCAAAGAACCATCTGCTGCCCTCTATGCTGCACATTGTTGTGAATTCTTGCTATGGGAGCAAATACTGTGTGGTTCCTAAAGTGATGCACGCAGCATGTGTCCAAGGGGCTGTTGGGGGAGTGGGAAGTAGCATACTATCTTTGTGTGAATGATCAGCAGTAGTGGGGAGAGGAGGCATTGGAGGCCTGATTTGGCCCACTGTGGTTGGGGTGCAGCATGTGCGTGCAGAGTCCATGTGCAATTTGCCGTAATGAATGGTGTTCTCTCTTTCTCGGGAGAAGAATGCTCATGATGCCTTGGAGCATGCGAGGACTGGAGGAGGCAGGCACAACTCATCTTAAGCAGATTCGAGCAGGAGGCCCTTGAGCTGGAGAGGCGACATGCACCCAGGTCAGCTGGTGTCGGTGAGGCTGGGGTGGCACAGCCAGGTATTTGAGGCCTACAGTGAGATCTGCAATGTCCTCCCAACATCCATAGCACTGATGATTGTTAAATTAGGTATTGTTGCAACATTGCTCGGTCACATAGTGAGAGAGTCAGAGGTGTGCAGCACAGAAAAAGGCCCTTTGGCCCATCGAGGATGTGTGGGTCAAACACATACCTAGCTATTTTAATCCCATTTCCAACACTAGATCCATAGCCTTGTATGCCATGGCATCGCAAGTGCACATCCAAATACTTATTACATGTTATGAGGGTTTCTGCATCTGCCACCCTTTCAGGCAGTGTGTTCCAGATTCCCACCACCCTCTGTGTGCAAAGGTTGCTCATCACATCCCCTGTAAACCTCCTGCCCCTTACCTTAAATCTATGCCCCCTGGTTATTCATCCCTTCGCCAAGGGGAAAAGTTCCTTTCTGTCTACCCTATCTGTGCTCTTCATAAGTTTATACACCTCAATCATGTCCCCCCTCAATCTCCTCTGCTCCAGGGGAAATGCTCCAATCTATGCAATCTCTCCTCATAACTGAAACTCTCCAGGCCAGGCAACATCCTGGTAACTGTCCTCTGCACACTTTCCACTGCAATCACATCCCTCCCACAATGCGCATTTCAGAACTGCACACAGTACTGTAGCTGTGGACTGAGCAGTGTTTTATACAGTTCGAACATTACCTCCCAGCTCCTATATTCTATGCCTCGGCTAATAAAGGCAAGTATGCCATATGCCTCCTTAAAAACCTTATCTACCTGTCCCACTACCTTAAGGGACCAGTCGACATGCACACCAAGGTCCCTCTGATTCTCGTTACTTCCCAGGGTCTTACCATTCATCGTCTATTCCTGTGCCTTGTTTGTCCTTCCCAAGTGCATCACCTCACACTTATCCACATTAAATTCCATTTGGCACTCATCAGCCCATCTGACCAGCCCATCTATATGCTCCTGAAATGTAAGGCTATCCTCCTCACTATTTACCACCCCACCAATGTTCATGTCAGTTGGTTCTGGAAGGTTGAGTGCATAATGAGGCAGGGGGACAGGGATGAAGTTTGTCAGTGTATGCACGCTAACTGATCTACTGTTCTTGTTGTTCCTTTCAGCATCATCAGAGCACGGCTGACAGAAGGAGCAGCCGTTTTCCCCTGCCACACCTGAGGGCCCTCAAGTCTCACCAGCATCACACCATTTCTGCGAGGCAGGCACCAGCGCAGATACTAGCACCTCGGTGGGCATTGGAACATCGGCTAGTGTCCCAGGGCATAGTGGGGAGGACACTTCACATTTGCTGGAGGAGCTGGCACAGACAGAGAGTGCCGCTGGCGCCAGCAGTCGGAGGACTGCAGGAGACCAGGCACATGCTCAGTCAGTGCCTGATGATGTGCCTTGGGAGTCGTCCGCGGCACAGCAACTGCAGGAAATGCTGCCGGGTGCGCGGGAGCACCTGGGAGTGATACATGAGGCTATGGCTTCGCTTGGTGTCCGTGGTGGAAGAGTCTATGCAAACCCTCGCCGAAGCTATGAGGTACATGTCCGAGCGCCATGTGTCCTCCATGGAGAGAGTGACGACTCTTGTGGAGAGCCTCCTCCAGGAGACCTGCCAGGGCTTCCTGGGGATGCACTCAAACCAGCAAGCCCTCACATCGGCAATGAGCTCAACCGATCACTGCCAGTGTGGGAGATGGTGTGGGCATCAAGCTTCCCAGCTTGTTGCCCATCTATCCACGGTAAGCAGGGACGTCCGGGGCTACCTCACATCGGCGCAACAGCTGCCTGTTGTCTCTTCATGCTCCTCTCACGGCACTCCAAATGAGGGCACCAGCTCCTCCACCCCTCAGTATCCGGATCATCCCGTGAGGCTGCAACGACTGGAGAGATGGCAGCTGTGAAACTGGCAGCTCCCTCCCAGGCAGGCCCAGCACAGGCTCCACGGGCCAAAGGACGACCGCCAAGGTCATCGAGGTCAACAGGTCGGCAGAGCCAGGAGGTTGTCTCAGATGCCACTCCGAGCGATGGGGTAGCACCAAATGTAGCACCCGGAAACTGAAATGTAAGGTACATTAGACTAGATGTGGAGCAGATGTTAGACGTGGAGCGGATGTTTCCCCTTGTGGGGCATTCCAGAATGAGAGGCCATAGTTTTAGGCTAAGGGGTGGCAGATTTAAATCAGAGATGAGGAGGAATTACTTTTCTCCAAGGGTTGTGAATCTGTGGAGTTCACTACCTCAGAGTGCAGTGGGTGCCGGGACGCTGGATAAATTTAAGGAGGAGTTGGATAGAATTTTAATTAGTAACAGGTTGAAAGGTTATGGGGAGAGGGCAGGAAATTGGAGTTGAGGCCGAAATACGATCAGCCATGATCATATTGAATGGCGGGCAGGCTCGAGGGGCTGAATTGTCTATTACTCCTAGTCCTTATGTTCTTATTAGGCACACCACGGGTTCCTCACCAGTGCTTTTGTGTTGGCCCGAGATTAGGTCCTTAGGATTTCTTTTTGTTTGATTACAGTACTGTTTAATAATTGGGAGAACTTCTGATTTGAAATTAAATTGAAATTAAAATTCAGATGTGTGACCATGGCTGAGGGTGGCTCATTTGTTCTGCGTGTGCATGTTTAAGAAAACTGACATGTGTTTGTTTGGATATTCGACTTTATGTACAAGGCCCTTAGTTCCTGCTGATGACCTGGCAGATTTAGCACTTAGGTGCCGAGCATGGATGCGCCAGGCAAGGCTGGTCCTGCTGAGCCATTTGTGTTGTGCTAGCTGAAGGTTCATTTGATTAAAGCCTCCCAGGTATCCCTGCCTCCTTGGTGTAGTCCCGGGTCAGCGTCTATCCCCTCAGCATCCCTCTGTGTATGCTCATCCTCAGAATCAGTGCTGGGCTCATCGTGCGCAGCCACAGACACTGCATCGAAGTCTTCATCGTCCACTGCGTACCCCCTTTCTAGCGCAAGATTGTGTAGAGTGCAGCATGTAACCACTATCACCAAGACATAATCTGGGGGGTACTGGAGTGCGCCTCCAGAGCAGTCCAGGCATCGGAAGCACATCTTGAGAAAATTGATGGCTCTCTCCACCACAGCCCTTGTGGAGGCGTGGCTCCTATTATAACGCTACTCAGCTTCTGATCTTGGATGGCGGAGAGGCATCATGAGCCACCTTCTGAGGGGATAGCCCTTGTCATCCAGCAGCCAGCCATTGAGCCAGGCCGGAGCACTGAAGATCCCTGGCACCTGGGAGTGTCTGAGGATGTAGGTGTCTTGGGAGCTGCCTGGGTACCTTCCACAGACGTGTAGAATCAACATCCTGTGATCACACACTATCTCCATGTTCATGGAGTGGAAGCCCTTCCTGTTGATGAAGGCACCGGGCTCACCTGCTGGCATCTTGATGGCCACGTGTGTAGTTTATTGCACTCTGGACGTGGGGGAAGCCAACAATGGCCCCGAAGCCTCTGGCTCGCTGTGCCTGGCTTGCCAGGTCCCAGCGGAAGTGGATGAAGGTCAATGCATTCCTGAACAGAGCGTCTGTGACCTGCTTGACACAAGTGTGGACAGCTGATTGGGAGACACCACAAAGATCACCCACCAATCCCTGGAAGGAGCCAGAGGCATAGAGGTTAAGGGCAGATGTGGCCTTCAGAGCCACTGGCATGGGGTGTCCACCCACACAGTTAGGGGAGATCTCAGGGCCAATCATCTGACAGATAGAGTTGACTGACCCCTTGAGAGTCGGAGCCTCCTTCGGCACTGCACCTGAGACATATTGAGGTAACAAGCTTCACCGCCTGTATACCCTGGCAGCAGGATAGTGGCATCTTCTGCGGCCCTTTCCACCTTGAACTACCTCTTGACCCTGCGCCCCTTGTTTTTGCACCTGTGCTCCCAAAGATGGCTCCTCTGGAGGCTGAATGCACACTCCTGGCCTCCTCCTCCTTCTAGCTCTCCCTTCTTCCTGAGAGGAGCTGCCTGCAGTGGACATGTCAGATCCCATACCCAGGCTAAAGGGAGGCCTCCTGAAAGCTACAGGCCCGCAAAAGATTCTTGACTGCAGAGTGCTGACCTGTAGGTTAAAAGTACACAAAAAGCTGCTGATATGTGTTCTGAACTACTGCAGATCACACAGGTAAGCTTAAAATACTTTCTCCAATAAATGCTCCACAAAACAGATTGATGACCCCACTGAGCCCTCTTATCCCGCCTGTAGATAACGTTCATAGAAAAGTCTCTTACTTGCCTACCCATTGCACCCGTACGCCGACCCAAAGATCGCACATGCACCTAAATATCAGCGTCGATTGATGACTATAGGGCCTTAACTGGCCCATTAATCAATGTCGGGCTTGTGTCGGACTTCATCGCACACCTGCCCAGCAAAATATCGTGATGGTGTGCAGTGACGTCAGGACGTTCACCCGACATCACCACGTGTCATTTTACACACGGACGTGTGGGACCCGCCCCCCCCCCCCAATGTCAAACTGAAAATTCTGCCTTTAAGATTTTAATCATTCCATATATATGTTATTCTCATCACCTTGTCAGTTTCAGTTTCATCCCAATAGATTTGTGTGTGTACTCGGATTTTGCATAACAGTTTGCACTCAATGGCATGAACACATTTTTGAACAAATGAAGAGTGCAGGAGGTCATGCCAGCAGCAACACCAGGCGTATCTAAGCATGAGATGTCAACCTGGTGAAGCTATAACACAGGACAATATGCATGCCAAACAACAAAAGCAGCAAGTGATAGACAGAGCTAAGCGATCTCACAACCAATGGATCAAATATAAGCTCTGCAGTCCTATCACATTCAGTCGTGAATGGTGGTGGACAATTAAACAACTCACTGGAGGAGGAGGCTCTACAAATATCACCATCCTCAATGAGGGGGGACTCCAGCACATCAGTGCAAAAGATAAAACTGAAGCATTTGCTACAATCTTCAGCTGGACGTGCCCAATGAACGATCCATCTCAGCTTCCTCTGGAGATCCTCAGCATCACAGATGCCCAGTCTCCAGCCAATAATAAGAAACAGCTGAAGGTACTGAATACCGCAAAGGCAATGGGCCCTGACAATATTCCGGCAATAATACTGAAGACTTGTGTTCCAGAACTTGCCACACCCCTAGCCAAGCTGGTCCAGTACAGCCACAACACTGGCATCTACCCAGCTATGTGAAAAATTGCCCAGGCATGTCATGTACACAAAAAGCAGGACAAATCCAACCCTGCCAATTATCTCCCCATCAGTCTACTCTCAATCATCAGTAAAGTAATGGAAGGGGTTGTCAACAGTGCTATGAAGTGGCACTTGCTGGGCAACAACTGGCTCACTGACGCCCAGCTTGGGTTCCGCCAGAGTCACTCAGCTCCTGACCTCATTACAGCCTTGGTTCAAACATGGACGAAAGAGCTGAACTTCTGAGGTGAGAGTCACTGCCCTTGACATCAAGGCTGCATTTTACAGAGTGTGGCATCAAGGAGCCCTAGCAAAATTGTAGTCAATGGGAATCAGAGGGAAAGCTCTCTGCTGGTGGGAGTCATACCTAGCACAAAGGAAGATGGTTGTGGTTGTTGGAGGTCAGTCATCTCAGCTCCAGGACATCACTGCAGGAGTTCCTCAGGATAGTGTCCACAACCCAACAATCTTCAGCTGCTTCATCAATGACCTTCTGTCCATCATAAAGTCAGAAGTGGGGATGTTCGCTGATGATTGCACAATGTTCAGCACCATTCATGACTCAGATACTGAAGCAGTCCATGTCCAAATGCCGCAAGACCTGGACAATATCCAGGCTTGGGCTGACAAGTGGCAATAATGTTTGTGCAACACAAGTGTCAGGCAATGACCATCTCCAACTAGAGAGAATCCAACCATAGCCCTTTGATGTTCAATGGCATTACCATAATTGAATCCCCCACTATCAACATCCTCGGGGTTACTATTGACCAGAAACTGAACTGGACTAGCCATATAAATACTGTGGCTACAAAAGCAGATCAGAAGATAGGAATCGTGCGATGAGTAACTCACCTCCTGACTCCCCAAAGCCTGTCTGCCATCTACAAGGTACAAGTCAGAAGTGTGATGGAATACTCCCCACTTGCCTGGATGAGTGCAGCTCCCATAACACTCAAGAAGCTTGACACTGTCCAGGACAAAGTAGCCAGATTGGCAGAATTGGCACGAGATCGACAAACATTCTTTCCCTCCATCACTGACGCACAGTTGCAACAGTGTGTGCCATCTACAAGATGCACAGCAGGGATTCACCAAAACTCCTTTGACAGCACCTTCCAAACCCACAACCGCTACCATCTAAAAGGACAAGAGCAGCAGGTAAATGGGAACACCACTGCTTGGAAGTTCTCCTCCGAGCCACTCACCATCCTGACTTGGAAACATATTGCCATTCCTTCACTGTTTTTGGATCAAAACCCTGGAGCTCCCTTCCTAATAGCACTGTGGGTGTACCTACACCTCATGGACTGCAGCAGTTCAAGAAGGCAGCTCACCACCACCACCTCAAGGGCAATTAGGGATGGGCAATATATATGTTGGCCGAGCCAGCGAAGCCCACATCCCGTCAATGAATAGAAAAAATACCAAAACCGGATGGATGATTTTCTGTAATTAAACCTTAATGTTCATGGCCAGTAATTTGATTGTTTACATAGTGCCTTTCCAAATCTGCATTATAATTAATTCACTGTGTCTAAAGTGCAAATTATTTGACATATACCATTGTTAGTGAAGTATGTTTAAATTTTACTTAGCACTAATTCTTTACAGAGTATGCTAATATTCCTTGCAATTGAACATCAATTTAGCCTTATATGAACATGGAGCAGGAGTAGGAGTAGGCCACTTGGCTCCTCAAGCCTGCTCTGCCATTTAAGATCACGTGGAAAAGCCACACCCCTTCAAGGTCACCCCCTTGTTAATCAAAAACCTATCTAACTCTGCCTTTAAGATATTCAAAGACACTGCTTCCACTGACATTTGAGGAAAGGAATTCAAAAAACTCATGACCCTCTGAGAGAAAATATTTCTCCCCATCTCTGTATTAAATAAGCGACCCCTTATTTTTAAACCGTGACCCCCTAGTTCCAGATTCTCTCACAAGAGGAAACATCCTCTCCACATCCACTCTGTCAAGACCTGTCAGAATCTTAAATGTTTCGATCAAGTCACCTCTTACTCTTCTAAACTCCAGTGGATACAAGCCCAACCTGTACAAACCTTCCTCATAAGACAACTCATTCCTGGCATTAGTCTAGTCAACCTTCCCTGAACTGCATTTATATCTTTCCATAAATACGGAGACCAATACTGTACACAGTACTCCAGATGTGGTCTCACCAGTGCCCTGGACAGCTGAAGCATAACCTCCCTACTTTTATATTCAATTCCCTTCACAATAAACAATAACATTCTATTAGCTTTCCTAATTACTTGCATACTAGCCTTCTGTGATTCATGCAATAAGACACCCAGATCCTTCTGAATCTCAGAGCTCTGCAATCTCTCACCACCTTATCCATCTCTTAAACATGTGTTATCCTTGCGTTTTTTTTTCATTCTATTTTGCTTGCTCCAAAGTTTAATAATTTTGACTAGAATTCCCAGGTTTTGGATTTAATCAAGAGGAGCTAATAAAATCCCACTGAATGCAGTATTTTAAAATTGGCATTTTTAAAAAAATATATAATGGCATAGGCATCTGCTTTCGATTGCTGCTCTTGCTTGCCATTTCTACATCGGGTTCTTTCTTTGACCAACATGAGCGTCCACAAGGAAGATTCGGAGGACATTTTAATAGCACAACTTACCTCTTTTAACAAACAAATAGAAAATAAACAAAATGCCAAAAGAAAACTTTAAATTCAGTGAACACAAAAATGGACCAAAAGTGAATACAGTACAGGGAAAAAATAAATGCTATAACTCAATTCTGTTCAAAGTAATCCAGTGAAAAATTTCAATTTACGATGACAGTTCCAGGAATATCTTTTAATTCTCATCATTATTAAGCTTCTTTAAATATTTCCAAACTCAAAGTACTGGAATTTCTTTTGGAGTGTGGTAATACTAACTATTCTAACTTTCAAAGTAGAATTTGGATTTCATCAATAGGCTATGTCCCAATCTATGACCAGCTGAAACATTTTGAAAAAAGCTTTTCTATTTTGGCCTCATCATGTTGACAAAATAGTTTCTTTCAACTGCTTTATTTGATACAGTATAAAAGCACAGTAGCAGAACATAGACAACCATTAATCATTTGTGCCAGGAGTAATGTATACCAAAGCAATATTATTTCAGATTAATTATGAAAGCAATGTATTCTAACTTGAGGTATCGCATTTTAAAATAACTTATTTGTCTTCTGAAGCATGTAACTGATGACACAGAAGTAGCCTTTTATTTAGCCACACCTACAATTTTGTCATGTGTTTCCTTCAAACATTAGAGATTAATTTTTTTTTCCTCTGTAGTACATCACCGCAGATTCCTATTCCCACAACAGAGTTTGCGTCATCATCTTTTTATCTTGTTCAGCCAATGGGCAGGGCCATTTAGCGTCATGTTTACTCCTCTGGATCGCTATAGTGACAGAAACCACCAAATTACAAGATACCAGTATTGTGCATTAAAGGTATGGTTTCCATGTCTGATTGATTCCATATTACATTTTCTTGGCAGTAATTCAGTAAGCTTTTTCAAAAAATATTGTCCTGTGCTTCAAATAACATTTTGCAATCTTATGTTTCCCTGACAGTGCAGGACATTTTCTAAAATCGTTTTATATTTGCATAATGACTTTACTAGCTTATAATTTGAGAGTACCATTGAAATTAAAGTGAAATAAACGACATCTATTTGGGTATATTTTCTCTGTTCACTGACATTAACAGAAATAGTGGCCTGGATCTTCCAGTCCCAATAGCAGCGCACAGCGACACACTGAAAACCAGAACTTGCCATTCTGCAGAAATAGCTCCATAGAAGCCCACGCTGATGGTCCTGTCAGGACTTTTCATGTGTAAATTTGGGTCATTTGACTGGTACTTACCAATTATTGACATTGATTTGTTTAGAGCTGCCTCTAGCAGGCATAAACCTCCCACCCCTCCCCGGCTCTGCTCAACACCCTCCCCCACCCGCCTGTGGCTCTGCTCACCCCCTCCCCCATTTGCCCCTGGCTCTGCTGACCTCACCTCCCCCACTCACCCTGCTGACCTCACCCCCACCCACCCCTGGCTCTGCTCACCTCACAACCCCCCCCCACCCCCCCAACCTTTGGCTCTGCTCACCTCCCGCCCCCCTGCCCCTGGTTCTGCTCACACCTCCCCCATGCCCAGCCCCCGGCTCTGCTCACCCGTCCCCCACCCACCCCTGGCTCTGCTCATCCCACCCCCACCTGCCCATGGTTCTGCTCACCCCCTCCCCCATACCCCCCCAGCTCTGCTCACTCCACCCCCACCTACCCTGGCTCAGCTCATACCCCCCCCCCAACCCCTCCCGCCCCTGGCTCTGCTCACCTCTCCCCCACCTGCCTCCACCTCTGCTCACCTCTTAAATGCCCTCTGAACAAGGGCAATTAGGGAATGGCATTAAATGCTGGACTAGTCAGTGACATCCACATCCTATGAATGAATAAGGAAACAATGTTATCTAAACAGATATCATTGAGGCAATTTTCCAGCTTACAAAAATAGTACCTCTAAACTACATTTCCTGTATGCTGCATGTTACCATTACACCAATCCATTGAAACTGTGTAGAAGATCAATTTCTCACCCCATTTCAGGCCTGTGACAAGTAAAAAATAACGCTGTATTTTGGGTGGCCGAAAATGCACATCTGAATCTGGTGGGAGCCTCGCATTTCTGCAAAGCAGGATCCTATGTTGCAAATAGAAATGTGTTAGAATTTTAACTGCCATCTGATTGCTGTGTTAATTGTACATTAATTGGATGTTTAATTGAATTCATGAGGGTATTTAACTGAGCATTCACATGCTCATATTTATAGGAGCAGGCTGAAAACTTTGCTTTTGTTGGATTTTACATGATATGCAGTGGTGTATCTTTGTAAATAAAAGCTTGAAGAAGTATAAAGAATAGGCTTCAGTTCTATCCTTCACTGGTTGACTGTCTGAATTATGACATGGGGGTAATTGTTAAAATGGGTGGAAGAAGACAGCTGTCCAGCGAGACATCAAAAAAGGCACGGCCATTAAAATTGGCTTTGGCCAGAATTTTTAGCTCGGCGGGTGGGCGTGATGATGTCAGCTGAGCGTGCCAATGTTAACACGCGGCCGCGTGACAGTTTGGTCAGCGGGCAGGCGCGCGCTGGAGCCGGCAGCGTGCCTGCCAACAATTAAGAGGCCTATTAAGGCCATTAAGTTAACAATTAACTTTAATTTTTCACTGCCCATTGAACCTAATGGTTGGAGGGCAGGAGAAAAGGCCAGGCGGTCTTTGCATTTTTTTTTTTGAAACTTCATCCATGAGCAGGATGAGGTTTCCGGAAGCAAGTACAAATGAAATAAAAACTTCAATTTTTAATTAAAAACATTTCCCTGCTCATGTGACAGAGTCACATGAGGGGACATGTTTGATTACATTTTCCTGCTCTTTATTATTCTTTTGAAAATTCTTCATCTCCCTGAGGCAACTCCGTGCCTCAGGGAGATTATTCTGTGCTCTCTTCTGCAAGTGTGAAGAAGGCACGCTAGGCGTGTTCGCACTTCCGCCCCCGCCCCCCCCACACAGGTAGCGCTCAGTGCTGCCGCTCGTGTATCACATTGGGCGGGTCTTCCCGCCTGTGTAAAATCGCAGAGTGCTGCCGATCGCCGGCGGTGGGCGGTTTGTTGACTGCCCCTGCCGATCCTGCACGATAAGGGCAAAATTCTGCCCTCGGTCACCTGCTGTTCACCTCAAAGAATAAGATAAAGAATCAAAGGGCAGTGTTTTACTTCCCGCAGGCAGGTCTGTGCCTGGCCCGATAGGGCGTAAAATTGCGCAAGGTGATGTCGGGCAAGTGTCCCGACGTCATCGCGCACTCGTGTGATATTTTGCTCAGTGGGCATGCTTTCGACTCGGCATTTAAACAAGCAATTAAGCCCATTAACGGCGCAGCTGAACGTGATTTTTCGTGGCCTGTGATTCTAGCGACTACAAACAGACCCACCAATCAAAGTGCTGGAGTCCCAGGTTGGAGGTAACTGTGGGGTCTTGCGATAGGGAGGGGATGGGAAGCCCAGATGTGTGGGAGAGGTGGTTGTGGGGAATTCCAGGCAGGGAGGGAGCAGCCGGGCAGGCCCAGACCTCGGTGCCCAGTATCGAAAGAGGGCTAGTAATGGAAGCACCACCCCCTCAATCTCCCACAGGATGCCTGAGCAGGATATTTATGGGCTTCTCCCCACCTTGAACCCCTCCCGCCAGCCTAAAAATTGCAGCCAAGGCGGGAAAAGCCCCTTAATTGGCCATTAATTGGTCACTTGAGGGCCCCAGAAAGGACAACACCTGGCCCGCTGCCCTATAAAATTGTGGACCAGTCAGGGACAGGTGGGAAGGCAGTGGAAAGGCCATCTGGGGAATTTTACAGCCCCCTCCTCCACCTATAAACCCCCCGGTAGGGGCCCGTAAAATTCTACCCGCTATATCTACTGGATCCCCCTTATCCATTTTAATAGTTACACCTTTTAAAAGCTGTATTAGGTTTTCAAACGCAATTTCCCTGTCATAAATCTGTGTTGACTCAGCTAATCATATTATGACTTTCTCTGAAAAGAGCAAGAGTCTCACTCATCCAAAAAACCAATCTGTCTCCCCACTCCCCAGGCATCAGTAGATCTACCCTACATCTGCTGATAACCCCTGATTGTAAAAGAAATTGCAGGATATAGCTAAAGTCTGAAGTAACAGAATATATTGTTCAGATCAGAAGGCTGCATGATGCCCAGGTGAATTATGTTATTGGGGCCTAAGTTTAATATTGATGTACCTATCCACGAGCATAAAATGAAAGCAACAATAACCACTTCAACAGCCATGGATCCACATGGAAACCTAACTCATTGCAAACTTGATTGAGGACACATTTTAGGCACCTTGAGGACCACCTGAAATGATCACTGGCCTCATTTCAATATTGAAATGAAGTTCCTGCACTCATTTCAGACAGAGACTCTTAAATTTTTTTTACCCAGGTTATTGGGTAGCCACTAATGGAGCTTAGGAGCACCTTGTATGCACACACAGAAAAACAATTACGAGCTTAAGGCCTGCTGATATAATTAATTAAAACCATCATGAGACTGTTTAGTTTTACCCTCCTGATCATTTTGTTGTTCCAATACTAATTCTCCTCAATACAAGAGGAACCACAGGTGCAGACTTTTGATGTATGCACTTGGCTGAGCAGCCAGTGGTACAAAGCTGCCATCTATGGAATTATGACTGAATACCTCTAAATCAAAATCCCCCTTAAATGTAACAATATATTAGCACCACAGATCACATGGTCTAGGGTAGCCGACTCTGGTCAGTGCATACTGCCGCACTATTAAGGGCTGGAGTAGGGCTGAATAGGCACCACCGCTCTCCAGTTAACCTACATGTTCATGGGGAACTTGGTGCTAAATTATTCATAGATAACCTGTTGCTGGTTCAGGGTTTTCCACATAGACAAGCTATTAAGTCGTTGAGATCTATGAAAAGTCATCCCTTGAGCCAAAGTTTTGAAAAATTATTATTTTTGAATCATAGGACATTGGCACCAGTAGTGGGGAAACACGGAGCTGTTCTGTTGGGAAGGGATTCAAATGAACCACTCTGAGACCAGTGCCCTAGTGAATCAATTAACTAGGGATGTAAAAACTAAACTGGGGATGGAGGGTTCGGATGAGTGGAAACTTAGGCCAGAATTTTACGGTCGATGTGCGGGCTCAGCGGGAGTGGGTGGGGCAGTTGGGAGGCCAACCGCTGCCTGCGATTGACTCTGCACCGCAATTTCACACAGGGGCCAATTAAGGCCCACTCTGGGAGCAGTAGTGCTGAGCACTGCCTGTGTGGGCGGGGGGAGGAGGAAGAGTTGAGTCTAGCGCGCAGTTCACGCATGCGCACGAAACAGTGCTTCAATCTCCCTGAGGCATGGAGCTGCCTCAGGGAGATTGAAGCGCTTTTTTAAAAAATTAATAATGACATTAAAAATTTAATGAAACGTGTCTCTTCATGTGACTGTGTCACGTGAGATGGGACATGTTTTTAATGGCAAGAGATAGTTTTTGTTTAATTTGTATGAGCTTTAGGAAACCTCATCCCGCTTGTGGATGAAGTTTCCTAAAAAATGTAAAGGCCACTTGGCCTTTTTGCCTGCCCGCCTACCATAAGATTGGATGGGCAGCGTAAAATTCAACTTAATTACCTTGTTAATGGCCTTAATAGGCTTTTCAATTATCAGTGGGTATGCAGCCGACTCCGGCGCGCTCCCGCCGAACGAAATATTATGCGAGTTCGTGATGACGTCAGGACGCATGCCCGATGTCATCGTGCATCATTTTATGTTTTACAAAGGTAAAATTCTGGCCTTAGAAAGTTAAAGAGAAAAGACAACACAAAAGTATAGGGTAGCAATATGGATAATGATAACCAGAGTGTGACAGGACAGAGAATATAAACATAAGACTGCACACTGCACATCATATATGATCATAGTAGGGAAAGATGGTAAAAAGAGAGAATTAAAGGCTCTTTATTTGCATACAGGAAGCATTCGTAACAAGATTGATGAATTGGTAGCACATATAGGCATAAATGGATATGACATGGTAGCTTTTACAGAGATGTGGTTGCAAAGTGACAAAGGCTGGGAGCTGAATACTTATTCAAAGGTATTTGACATTTAGAAAGAATAGGAAGAAAGGAAAAGGAAATAGATCTATACCGATGCAGTCAGTACAGTAGTGAGAAATTATCTTGGCTCGGACGATCAAGATGTAGAATCAGTTTGGATGGAAATAAGAAATAGCGAAGGAAAGAAATCACTAGTGTGAATAGTTTATAAGTCCCCTAACAGTAGCTACATTGTAGGTTGAAGTATAACTGAAGAAAAAAATGGGGGTTTGTAAGAAAGGTACTGCAATAATCACGGGCAATTTTAATCCTTATGAAGTTTGGACCAGTCAAATTGCTGAAGGTAGCCTTGAGAATGAGTTCATACAGTGTATTCAGGACAGTCTCTCACATGAGAGATCAGGCTATTTTAGACCTGGTAATGTGTAATGAGACAAGATTAATTAATGGTTTGACAGTAAAAGATCTTCTAGGAAAGAGTGATCATACCATGTTAGAATTTCACATTCAGTTTGAAGGTGAGGAACTTGGGTCTGAAACTAGTGCCTTAAACATAAATAAAAGTAATTACAAGGGCCTGTAGACAGAGTTGGCTAAAATTGACTTGGAAAATAAGTTAAAATGTAAGACAGTAAATGATCAGTGGCAGACATTAGAGAAGATATTTCATAGTTCTCAACAAATATATGTTACATTGAGAAAGAAAGCCTTTACAAGAAAAATAAACTATCTATAGCTACCTAAGGAGGTTAGGATGGTATCAAATTGAAAGAAAAGGGGTACAATGCTATGAAGATTAGTGGTAGGCCAGAGGTTTGGCAAAATTTTAGGAACCAGCAAAGGATGACTAAAAAATAATAAAGGGAGAAATTTGAATATGAGTAAAGTAGCAAGAAATATGAAAACATACAGTAAGAGCTTCTACATGTATAAATAAAGGAATAGAGTAGCTAAAGTAAACATTGGCCTCTTAGTGGATAAGACCGGGGAATTAACAACAGGGAACAAGTAAATGACGCAGAAGTATTTTGCATCTGTCTTCATGCTGGAAGTTACAAAAATCACCCCAATAATAATAGAAAATCAAGGGCAAAAAAAGAGGGAGGAACTTAAAACAATCACTTTCATTAGAGAAAAAACAGTAGGAAAACTAATCGGCCTAAAGGCTGACTAGTTCCCTGGACCTGATGGCCTGTATCCTAGGGTTTAAAAGGATTGGTTTTAGAGATATTGGATGCATTGGTTTTAATACTCCAAAATGCCCTAGATTCTGGAACGGTCCCTGCAGATTGGAAATGTGCTAATGTAACTGCTCTATTCTAGGAAAGAGGGAGACAGAAAACAGGAAACTACAGGCCAGTTAGCCTATTATCTATCACTGGAAGAATGTAGGAATCCAGTATTCAGGAAGTAGTAGCAGAACATTTAGAAAATCATAATACAATCAAGCAGAGTCACCATGGTTTTATGAAAGGAAAACCCTGTTTAACAAATTTGTTAGAATTCTTTGAGGATGAAACAAGCATAGTGAATAAAGGGGTACCAGTAGCTGTAGTGTATTTGGATTTCCAAAAGACATTCAACAAGATGCCTCATAAAATTATACAAGCTAAGGGCTCATGGTGCTGGGGGTAATATATTAGCATAGAGGATTAGTTAACTAACAGGAAACAGAGAATCAGGATAAATGGGTCATTTTCAGGTTGACAAACTGTAAGTAGTGAAGTGCCGCAAGGATCCGTGCTGGGGCCTCAACTGTTTATAATCTATATTAATGACTTGGATGAAGGGACCCAGTATTTTCTCGCCAAATTTGCTGACTGTACAAAGATATGTGGGAAAGCAAGTTGTAAGAAGGACACAAAGAGTCTGCAAAGCGATATAGATAGATTAAGTAAGTGGATAAGAATTTGGCAGATGGAATATAATGTGGGAAAATGTGAGGTAGTCCACTTTGGTAGGAAGAACAGAAAAATTAAATATCATTTAAATAGAGAGAGGCTATAGAATGCTGTGATACAGAGGGATCTGGGTATCCTCATATAGAAATAACAATAATTAGCATGCAGGCACAGCAAGTAATTAGGAAGGCAAATGGAATGTTGGCCTTTATTGGAAGGGAGATGAATTATAAAAGTAGGGAAGTTTTGTTGCAACGTACAGCGCGTTGGTGAGACCACACCTAGAGTACTGCATATAGCTTTTGGTCTCCTTATTTAAGAAAGGAAATACTTGCATTGGAGGCAGTTCAGAAAAGGTTCGGGTTATCTTGGTAGAGATTCAAATGAATTACCTCCAATTCCCAAAACCGGGCTTTGATCTGAAAAGTATAAGGATACTTTAAGTCCTATACTTTAAGACCTTACCTTTTTTTTAACAATTTTCTTCCAAGCCTTTCTTTGATCTGGGAAACCATATGAATAAACCCGTTAATGAGACAACTGTGGATACCCTGTCTCCACCACAAAACTTCCAACTCTGACCTTATAAAATAAACACAGGCCACCCTCTGAACTGCAATTCTTCTAGGTCTGTTTACCAGTCTCTCAAACTGGAAGTCTTTATTTATCTTACGTTAAAAATTTCTGTCCCCAAACTAAAAGTTATATTCCCAAAACATATAGGGCTGGATTTTCCCTTCATCGGGCCAGTGCGGCGGATGGGCCCAGGAGTGGCTGCGAAACAGCCAGTTAAAGGCCAGCCAGTGTGAAAGGTGCACTGAAATGCTCAGAGCTGTCGGGGTGGGGGTGGGAGGAGGGCGAGCGCGGAAGTCTGCGCATGTGCTGGGGAGTGCCCACTGACAGCTCCCTGAGGGCACAGAGCTGTCTCAGGGAGCTGAAGATCTGGACAAAGGCAAATAAAGCTTTAATAAATGATACACACATGTACCCACATGTGACTCAGTCACATGAAGAGGGACATGTTTAAGATGAAGTGGAAACATTTTTAGGTGTTTTTTACTTACCATTGGAAACTTCATCCCACCCGTGAATGAGGTTTCGTAAAAAATGCAAAGGCTGCCATGCTTATTCACCCACCCACCAACTGAACAGTTGAGAGAGCAGCAAAGAGCACAAATTAATTAATTATTTAAGGGCTTTAATTGTTGGCGTGTGCGCTGCCGACTGTCGTGTATGCCCACCAACCAAAAGATCGTGTAATGATGTCAGGAGGTGGTAAGGAAGTGGAGATGAGGCCGAGATCACCTATGAGGTTATTGAATGGCACACGTAACACATGGATGGGTCTGATAGGATCTTTTGTTGCAGGTATTCGCTAACTTGAAAATGATTTTAAATGACATTGATATTAACCAATGAGCCTGGTAGGGTGGCCTCATGGAAACGCCCAGCGCTGAAGGGCGGAATTTTCCCAAAATTGCACTAAGTGCGGTAGTGGGCGGGTAAAATAGAGCCCTACCCACTAATGAAAGTGGCAGGTTTTCACGCCGTATCTTCCCGAGCCCGCCTTATTATTTATGCATTCCCGGGAAACATATCGTTTCCATAGCGGGCAGTCTCCCACTAGCCCACTTGCCATCATCCCCCTGTTGCATCACGCCGGCCGCCATCTTTAAAAGGCAGCCGCCAGCAAAGCGCTCATCGCCACCAGCTCACCACTGCTGTCCGGAAGATATGGTCTGCAAAGACAAAAAGACTGCAGGCCCTGCATCAATGATGGGTCCCTTGAGCGACTGCTGGATGACATGGAGGCCCGACGGGATTTGCTCTACCTACGCTCTGGCCGCAGGATGGGCAG
Organism: Carcharodon carcharias; assembly: GCF_017639515.1. Classification (NCBI taxonomy): domain Eukaryota; kingdom Metazoa; phylum Chordata; class Chondrichthyes; order Lamniformes; family Lamnidae; genus Carcharodon; species Carcharodon carcharias. Next base: position 43,714,411 of record NC_054477.1, on the reverse strand, counting down.
CAATATCAGCAACCCAGCTTGGGAGGCGGTGGTAGGGACGGTCAGCACGAATGCCCTGCAGAGGAGAACAGCCATCCAATGCCTTAAGGGGATGAATGATGATCTCCATTCCGCCAGGGTAAGTCTCTCTTTTCATCGCTCCCAGCTCTCTCACTCACAAACCCATCACACATCCACAGGGCCCTCACTCACTGCCAGTGCAAGGGACATCACCATTCACTATTTCACAACCACTGTCATTGTCCTCATCCCGTCCATGGGACCACTCACCACCCACACAGGCCAGGCATACTTATCATCTGACCTGGCAGGAGTCCCGATACACATTCCCCATCTCTATCCATGCAGGACAACCTGGCTCACAAGAGGAAGGAAAGATCACGGACAGATGGAGGGATGCTGGAAATCAAAGCTCTGACAGAATTCGAAAACAGAGCCATCCATCTGGCTGGTGATGACCGGGACGGGTCCTGTGCTGATGGTGAGGTCAGCGCCGCTCTACCAAGTGAGGATCCAGCAGTGCAACATCCATCAGACAACCTGTGAGTGATGTGTCCTATTTCACAGGCCACTGCCGTGTACTAATTATCTCCCCTCACTTTCACAGGCACATCTGCCAAACAGCTGACAGAGTCCATGACCCAGGGCCTCCAATGAAGCTCCGAAGAAACCTCTGAAGAGGAACCTGAAAGTACCCTCCCTGAAGTCCCGTCACAGCGCTCACCCACACCCTCCTCCAGCACAGACATACACCTCTGTGGGACCTAGCTTTAGAGAAGCCTTGGGATCACAATCACATCGCAGTTTCTGATCCACAGCAGGCGGAGGCAGGGACTTTCCAGGTCCTCGGCACTCGGAGGACTGCTGGAGGCCAGAACATTGCTGAGCCCGAGTCAGATGACGAGCCTCTTGACTCAGTCATGTCACAGTTGCTGGAGCTGCAAAGGCAAGCTAGGGAACATCAAGAAGGAGTGTCTGCTGCACTCCTCAAATTGCAAGGCACGACCGAGGACTCCGTTCAGTCTTCAGGCTGAGGTGATTGCGCCGGCATTGCAACACACCGAGGTCAACACTGGCAGGATGGCGACCGCCATGGAGACCTTGGTCCAGGGAATCATCCTGCACTACTGTGTGGGCTTAACTCTATCGCTGTTGCCATAGTTGGCCTCCAACTGTGTGCACGCGAGAAGGGTGCTGGGCAGCTCATTCTCACTCCAGCTACCCCTTCCACTCATGGAGTCAGTCAGGGACCCTCGGGCACCCAAAGGGAGGAGGATCAGCAGGTGCATGCTGCAGGGCCATCCACCCAGGTGACTCTGAGAGTGACCGGCTGATCTGAATCCCCTCGCCCAATGACCTCCCGCGGCTCCAGCTTTACAGGCCGAGGAGGGTGCCACTGCCACACAGCAGGACCCCGAAAGCAGGCCAGGGCCTTTCAAGTTTTGGCCCTCCAGAGGATGCCCGCCAAAGTCATCACATACAGGGTGTCACAGTCAGCAGGCTGCCTCCACCTCCGCTTGGATGTCCGGGGAGCACCAAGGCCAGGTTAGGAAAGTTAGGTAAAAGTAGTTGCACAGCTTAGTCATGGGTGTTAATCACTTGTACATATTGTTCATTATTGTCAGTAAACTTAAGAATGTCACCCTGCCTGTGGCTCCTTGTTCTGATGAACAGTGTTCTTGTCACTCAGATGTGAAACCTTTCTGCACAGATAAAAGGCAGATGTCTCAGTCCAGGGGCTCTTCCCTTTGTTCTGTGCAGCCATCAGACCACAGTGATGGTCCAGCCTCAAACTCCCAGGAAACATTACTAATGCCTGCACCTCGGCGGTGCTGGTCATTGCTGCCAGAATGCAGTGGGCGGGTGCCACAGAGTTCTCTCATACTCTCTGTGTGCTCTCAGCACCTTCGAGGTGGGGCTGGCCCCCATCACACCCGTATCTGCAACCAGTGATGCTGTGCATCAGCTCCTGAAGGGCTGAGGTGCTGAAGGCAGACACAGCATCAGATATGCCTAACGTTTCATGGCTGTGTCTCTGAAATGGCCCTGATCATGGACCACAAGCGAGTTGCCCTCAGCCAGACAGGAGTCAGACCTTCTCAGAGGCTATGTGAAGATCTATGGAGTGTCCTCACTGCATGTCGTCATCATCCTCCACAAATTTGACAGCTATGATGGCCTCCTGAGTGTGCCCGCCTTGCCTAGCCAATGTGAGAGCCTCATCCCCGTCGTCCTCACCACCGATGACCCCCTCACCCTCATCCCCATCGGCAGCATCTTCATCGGAGGAGACGTGCAGCTGCTGCAACTCCTCCTCAGCCAGCTCCTCTCCCCATTGCAGCGCCAGGCTGTAAAGGGCACAGCAGATGACGGCGATGTGCGACACCCTCTGCGGACTGTATTACAGGGCTCCACCAGACCAGACCAGTCCAGGCACCGGAACCGCATCTTCAGCATCCCAGTGGTCTGCTCCACCAAGTTGTGAGCTGCTGCATGAACCTAATTATAGCGTCACTCTGCTGCAGTCTGAGGCCGCCGCATGGTTGTCATTGGCCGTGGCCTCTGCGGGTATCCTTGCCCCCAAGGAGCCAACCCTGCAGCCTCTGTGGACCCTGGAAAACTGCAGGGATCTGCGAGTGACTCAGAATGTAGGCATCACGCACACTCCCTGGAAACTGTATGCATACCTGCAGTTTGCGTTTCTGGTGGTCACCAACCAGCTGCATGTTCAGTGATTGGAAGCTCTTGCGGTTAATGAAGTCCACTGAATATAGTGACAGAGACCTGAGTGCCACATGAGTGCAGTCATTCGTACCCTGCACCTGTGGGAATCCCAAGATCAGGGTGAATCCAATGGCTCTTGCATCCTGGCTGTCCTGGTTCTGGGCAAAATACACAAAGTTGTGTGCCATGGAAAAGATGGCATCTGTGACCTCATGGATACCTTTGTGGGTGACAGATTGTGAAATCCCACTGAGGTCACGTGTGAAGCCCTGAAAGGAGCCAATGGCATAGAAATTGAATGCCATGGTCACTTTCATAACCACTGGCAGTGGATGCCCTCTATGTCCCCTTGGCGCCAAGTCCTGCACTAAGTCCAAGTCCTAGACATGCACATTCGTCGGCAACACTGGTTCTCAGTCATCTGCAGGAATGACAGGCAGTGTCTATAGACCCTGGGTGTCCCTAGGCGCCGACCAGCCATGACTCACTGTCGCTCCTGGGCAGCATATGCAGGAGCCCCTGCTGCCCCTTCTTCATGAGCTTGCTGCTCCTACCTTTACGGGGCCAGATGCCTCAGTCACTCTGTCTTCTACGGTCTCTGTAGGCCATCAGGCGTACAACTAGGTCACCTGCAACATGAAAGAGAGAGAAGCGTGGTTATCATTGGCTGTACTTAGCACCTTTCCTGGCCTTGTGTGATCGCCCGTTAATGCTTCCTGGAGAGTGCTGATTACCCTTGGATGGCCAGAGATGAGTGCACTGCATGGCTGCCCTGTTAACCTACGACATGTGGCCACTGGTCCAAACCAGGATGCTGAGATTGCAAGGGGCTGTGAGTGCCTCCAGTAGTGACTGCTACAGGGCCAGCATTGGCGAGGAGATTGTATAACGTGTGCAGTCCAACTGCACCGTGGTGCAATAAATTGGTGGCAGACTCCAAGTCTGTAGGGGGGTACGCGGGTAAGTTATGGAGTGTTTGGTGGCCCTTTGGTACTTCTGCATTGCTTGCATGGGCGGGCAGGCTTAGGAGCCTGACCCCAGTCATATCACTGTGGCTGCGCCTGATTTGATTTAGTTACAGAGGCATGGTCAGTTTGTGTGGCCACTCCCCTCACTTACCCTGCCCCCCACCTCGATTGCCTGTGCGTGGGATGCAGTGCCAGGGCAGTACTTGACCCCCAACACCCTCAGTAGATGCCTCTGAGGCTGGCCAGCACTTGCCCCTGGATACCATCCCCACACCATCAGCACTCGCCTCCGGGGCCATACATCAGTTGCCCCCAGCCCCTGGCCCCTGAGGCCTGTAAGCAACAGGCGAGCTGTGGAGAACACTGCTGCTCACTCATCTTGGCTCCCCCAAAGTAAAGGCCACCAAGTGCATGTTGCCTGTGTGCTGTTGTGAAACACGTCAGTGTGCTTTCCTGCCGACATGGATGGAGGATAGGGCGGGTTGCAAGCATCTGCCGGGATGGCTTTTTAATTATATGCTAATGTATTACAATTAGCTTCCCGCCGACCGATGGCGGGAAATGTGGCCTGCCATTTGCGGGCTGAGCGGACGATCGCGACCTGCCTTCACACTGTCCTGAAGCAGGTCGTGCCATATTTTTCACGCCCGCCATCTATCATGCATGCTGCCAGCGGGCTCGGAAAATTCATTGGGTGATACCAGTGTCATACAAAATAGTTTCCATCGGTTGGCAATCAACAGTGACTGCCTGCGAATGAGCATCCTATCGGACATTCCTCAGGCAGGTGTTTTCAAATTCAGAATGCCAGACATAAGGCCATCCAGTATCGGAATAGAGGCAGATCGTCGAAAGCTGGACTGTCCGGTACAAAACCAGATGAATGGCCACCCTACCTTATTCTGACTGGCATTTCAGGATCTTGAGTAGTCTAAACTGTGGTCTTTAAATGGACAAAAATAAAATACTGCAGATGCTGGAAATTGAAATAAAAACAGAAAAAACTGAAAACACTCAGCAGCTAAGGCAACATTGGTGGAGAGAGAAACAGAGTTAACGTTTCAGGTTGATGACCTTTCCTGGCCATCAAAATGAAATGTTAACTTTTTCTCTCTCTGCAGATGCTGCCCAACATGCTTAGTATTTCCAGCATTTTCTGTTTTTTATGGGCAGAATTTTTAGCTTGGCAGGCGGGTGCGTGCCCGACCCGCTTAAGCGTTAAATAAAGCGCATTGACATTGGCCGAGCATGCTGACATCAACGCGCACTCTTGTGATATTTCGCCAGGTGGGCACACGATGGAGACGGAGGCGCGCCTGCCATTAATTGAGTGGCCAGTTAAGGCCCTTGAGACACCAATTGTCTCAGAGTTTACATAGCCCGTGTGATTTTTAGGCCATCACAAAGGCAAAACAGGCAGGCGGGCAGACCACATTTGCAAAACCTCATCCACGGACAGGATAAGAGGGGTCAGTGGCCTTGTCAAAGCAATTAGTGAGGAGTGCAGGATATCACTTGCTACTGGTTGCTTCTGTGAACAGGACAGCTTCATCTCGCTTCAGAGTTGCATTTAGATATTTTAGAGGCTTTAGTTCAGGACTCAATGTTGTTTTCCAGGCCCCCAGAGGATTCACACCATGTGGGGCCTTCAGGTATCAGACAGCCTTCCCTTACCCTGGTAATGGGGATTGTGGTCTCCACTGGAGGCACCTCCTCTGAGGAGAAAGAGAGGGCCAGAAGGGGAAGGAGGTCAGGTGTCCCTATTCAGTTTCCAGGGGAGCGACCTATGGCAGGAGGGGTGCAGGCTCAAGGGGCACAGGGCCAACAGCAAGTCCAAGGGACCACAGAAGATGCCAATATCCTACTGTAAGGTTTTACAGGCGCTGATGCATCTACATCAATATGTCTGAGGTGTATTGCCGACGGAGGCTTCATCTCTCACGGGAGACAGTGACCTCCACCTATCAGAGGATCAGCCCTGAGAATAGCTCCAACTGTGAGAGTGGACACCCCATGCCAGTGGCGCTGAAGGTCACGGTGGCCCTTAACTTTTATACCCTCGGCTCTTTCCAGGGGTCAGTGGGGGATCTTTGTGGAGTGTCCCAATCATTTGTCCACAGTTGTGTCAAACTGGTGATAGACACTCCTTCCGTCCTTGGGAGTCAAGGGTTTCTCTCTTCACTGCCACCTCTCGGAGTGCTGCACGGCACTCGTCTAAAAAATGCGGGGCTGACTGCCGTGCCGGCCTGCTCTCCTGCCTGCCATGTCCACCCGCTATGGTTTCTATTGGCAACACTTCCGCATCCTCCGGTGGCAGCCTTCCAGGGGCTGCAGAGGCCGCATTTGAATCAGCCACCTGGTCGCCATTGGACCTGGTGGACATCATGTCCCACCCCCGCCTGCCCCTTCGCGCGCATTCTAGGCCGTGTATCACACTGGGCAGGCCTTAATTGGCCCTTTTGTGTAAAATCGCGGAGCGCTGCTGATCGCAGGCGGCAGTTGGATTCTCAACCAGCCTCGCCAATCCTGCACGCCATGGATAAAATTCTGGCCTATGGCTGGGATTTTCCGGCCCTGTCGTGGGCGGGATCCACCACGGGTGAGGCAGCACCCCTGCCGGAAGTCCATGGACTTGCGGCAGGACAGGAAGATCGAACGGCGGACGGGTGCAGAAAATCACGTCGTATGTCTTTAAATGGACCACTGGACTACATTGAAAAAAGACCCAAAAACTTTACTGCACGCATCAACTACAGGCTACTGATGATACACCTCACCCCACCGCACGTCCTTTTGGACTTGTCTCTGACTCTCAATATGGGCTGAAATCTGTATGGTCTTGACAGCTGAACTGCCTCATTAACATCTAGAGCTCACTTGATTTGTTCTGATGGATTTACTTCAACTCGATTTCCCCACATTTGCTCCTTATAACTTGATACCCTTACCCAACAAAAATCTATCAATCTCAGCCTTGACAATTTCAATTAATCCAGCATTGACACTCTTTTGCAGAGAGTGATTTCAAGATTTCCACCTCCCTTTGGGCAAAAAATTGCTTCCTAATTTCGCTTTTAAATAGCCAACTTTCAATTTTAGGGTTATGCCATCTTCTCCTGGATCTGCCCCTCCAGAGCAAATTGGTCTCGATACCTAACCCATTTAACCCCTATGTAAATTTAAACATCTTAATTAGTTCACAACACAGGCTTCTAAATTCTAGGGAATATAAGCCAACCTGATGAAACCCATCCTCAAAATTTAACTCTTGAGGCCTGGTCATTCTGCTGATGCATTGTACCCCCTTCAAAGCCAATATATGCTTCCTGAGACTCAAATGAACACCAGATGGTGTCCAACTTAGGCTATGTGCATCTGAAGCACAACTTTCCTTTATTTTCCTGGGGGTCCTTTATGCCTTCTGTTGAAGTTAAAGAAGGAGGCCAACAGAACCTGAAAAAATTCTAAGATCGAAATGTTAATATAAAACTTAAACTTTTACTGTAAAATAGCTTGTAATTGAGCAAGACTTGTTACTTGTTAAAATGTTTTCTCTCGTTTTTCCTCTTATTTGTTAGGCAATGTCAGCTGTGCTGTGTTGTGGCCCAGTGTTTGATAATGTGGGTCTTTCTCCAGATGGTTACCTTTATAAATGGTTGGATAATATTTTGGCATGCCATGATCTACGGGTAAGGAAATTATGAGGTAATTTTTTAGTAAGAATGATTGTTGTTGAAGATTCATAATCCTTCACTTGTTATAGTCTTTATTTTCTCCTCAGTCTGATACAATACTAGTCATACACAAGAGAAGTAAAACCCCGTGAAAACGTTTGACTCCTAATAGATATATTTGCTAATATTTATTCTGCATATTTAACCTTATGGTGTCATAGACATTGAGTTTAACCTGGTTCCAACCAATTCTTCTCAGCATCTTGAAATTTTATGAGTTCAAGAGGGAACTTTCTAAAGACAGATCGGTCAGATTAAAATTGACAAATGTAAGCTATTGAACAAACAATTTAAACAGAATTCCAAAACTGTCAATGGTAGACGACATTTTGTCAAAGAATACTTTTGTGAGTTTTTGTAAATATTTCTGATAGGTTTATTCGGTAACTATATTGAAGCAGTACTTTGAATTCTACCAAGACACGAGGCTTATTGCGCTATAGAGTTAAATATGCAATTCTAATTGTATTGACAACATATACCTATTTGAATCATCTGTTAAAATTTTCATTTGGCATTTGCACAAGATACTCTTTGGGGGAAATTTAATTTGTTCTCCCAACCCCTGGGAAAGGGCTAGGAAGCCAGGGTAGGGGGAGGGGGCATCAATGTGGAGTTTGGATGTGGGGCCGTTGAACAGGAAGGGCAGGCGAGAGGTAGAGTGCCTGTCACCTGCTCTACTACCCCCCCCCCCCCCACCCCATTAAGTCAGGCACAGGGAAGGTCAAGGACTGCCTGAAGGTCAATTGAGGCCACTTAAGGGCCTCATCCCATTGCCACTGGTATTTCACGTGGCGGTTTTCCTGCAAGTGGGGGGGAAGCCTACTGATCAAGCATACTGTGGCCAACAGAGGGTCCTCCCCAGCGCTAATGGCCATCCCTGCGGAAAGATCCATCCCCAGCCCTCATCAACAACCCACCCATCCACCTTTCCTCACCAGAGCCTGCCTGGGTGGCCCTGGCAAGCCTGATTCCCCCATACCTTCATTATGGAGATGCCTCCTCCTCCTTCTGTTGCAGTACCAGCAGTGGCATCGCTCCCTTTGATTGGGCAGCAGATATTGGAGTCCGGATCTTCACCTTTAAAAGCATGGAAGCCCTGATGACAGATAATTTGATTGGCATTGAATTGCGTCGGGGCTTCCGAAAATGGTCCTGGCAGGGTCGCCCCTGGCTTTCCAGTTGCTGGACAGGGCCAGCGTCATGGCCATTAAATTCAGCCATTTGATTGGATCCAGTTTCTTTAGAAGCCTTTGTTAACAGTAAAAGCTTCATAATAATGGACAGTTTGTTTTGAAATATTATGTTTACATAGTTAGATAAACTGTTTATCACTTTTATATTGTATGTTGTAAAATAAAGAATCTATCTAGATATTTTGGTTTTACAAAATTACTTCTTTTGTAATACAATGTTTCAAATTTACACAAGGTTAAAAGTTGAAGCATGTATAGACTTCTATTTAATTAATCGACTGTTCACATGCAGACCTTGTATAAACATATGTTTTCCCAAAAGGCAATGTTAGAACATCTGCACATTCAAGACTGATTAATTAAGCATCATTTATTTATAAGTACATATGAACATAAGCCTGAAAATTACACCATGCACTATTATCATACAAACACTGTGTGCATATCAAATTCCAAAGTCCATTATTTTAATGGAGGCACCTGACTATTCAAAATGGCATATAGGAATTTGATACAACCATTTTAAGCATTTATGTAATAATATATAACAGTGTGATTTTTAGGCCATATTAAGAGACTTCCAATTTTTTGATATTGTAGGTCCACCAGCTTGGCTGTGAAGTTGTGATATTACTGCTAGAACTAAATCCAGACCAAGTAAACCTTTTCAATTGGGCTGTAGATCGTTGTTACACAGGATCTCACCAGCTGGCATCAGGGTGTTTCAAAGCCATTGCTACTGTATGTGGAAGCAGGTAACCAACTTCAGATTGCTAGGCACTGTTCGGCACATGCTATGTAAGGAATCAGATCTAGGATTTCCGATTTATTACTGTGTCATCTTACTCTTAAAAAGTTTAGTGCTCTTTGTATAATTATTTCTCTGTTTTCACAAACTGCCAGTTAGCTTCGGATGACAGGTACAGAAAATAAATTTTCACCTTTCGGCAGCCAACCGGGGGAGTGTCCCAGTTGCCTGCTTTGAAATGGACAAGGAGGCTCATGCCGTTTTGCACTTGGACCTCATTAAGTCTCAGCAGCAGACATTAGACAGATGTACTGCTGCACCTAGCCAGCTGTGGACCAGTTCAATATTTGATGCCAAGGACCACACCGGCCCACATATAGGCTCTGGGAGGCAGGGATGCGAAAGCAGAGGGAAGTGATTCTGAGCTCCCTACTTCTCCTGGCTGCACAAAATTATAACCTAGAAGCTTCGGACCATTAGACACTTCTCCCAATTTTCATTTTGATTGACTTCAATAAAAGTGAAAATCAGCAGTTAGTTAACAGGTGCCTAAGCCATTTGTTCACTTTAAATTATTATTAAAAGTCAAAATTGCTGCCAATATCTCAGCAGACTTGAATAATTAATTGATGTGATATGTAAGTAATGTGCTATTAGGAACAAAAAAGACTGCAAATAGATTTAAAGGTCTGTGTTGCAGCATGTTCTGTTATTAAAATGTTAGAATTTATAGGTGGAATTTTACGGCCCTTTCGTGGTGGGGGTGGGCTGTAAAATGCAGTGAGCCATCCAAGAGTCCATTGTCTTCGGTAGGACCAGAAAATCCCGCTGTCGGGAGTGGCTGTAAAATTCCGTCCATATCGACTTCTTCAAGGTTGTACATAGTTATACTGTGGATTCTGGAAATCTAAAATTGAAGCAGAAAATGTTAGAATTACCCAGGTCTTGCAGCATCTCTGGAGCGAGAAATAAAGTTAATATTTCATGTCAGTGACCTGTAGTCAGAACAGTGCTACTGAGTATTTCCAGCATTTTGTGTTGTTATACACAGTTATATTTGGAATTTCTCAGATTTATTCAGTATATAAATATTTATTTGTTAAACTGGTGAGGTTGAGGTTAAATGTCAACAAGCATGCTTATAGTGAGTTGTGAAATATTTTCATTTTTCTTCCTAGAAACTATCCATGTGATATAGTGACATTGCTGAACCTGGTGCTTTTTAAAGCTTCTGATACAGACAGAGATATTTATGAAATATCAATGCAGCTTTTGCAGGTACATAGTAATCCATGTGAAATCTAGCAGAATGTAACTATAAAGACTGAAATTATGACCAGAATTTTACTAACGGGGGTAAGTCCTGACATTGGGGCCGAATGTGGATCCCAAGTCCATGCAGACAGGCAGCGGGACTGCAGGTGACAATTTTCCCAGCAGCAACCACTTAACTGGCTGCTTCTGGGCCCACTGTCCAACTAATGATAGCAGGCTGGCTCTCCACACTGCCAGCCCTATCAGCCAGATCAGCAACACCCTTGCAGTGGATTTGGAGTGGTTTTTTTCTCTGACAAGGCCACTCCAGCTGTGGTTTTCGGGTCACAGGGGGCCACCTTTGTAGCCCAGAGTTGCCTCCTTCTGCCATGGAGCCTTTGAATTGGATGACCGCCCAGGGAAATCACTGAGAGGCTGCCTCCATGCCGCTGGTGGCCTTTCCACACAGTGGCGGGCCTGTCTACTGCCAGCAAAATCCCCGTGGGCCCGATAAATGGCTCTTCATTTGGTCTTTAATTGCCTGAATAGGCCATCAGTCTTCAACCAGTGGATGGCGAGCAGCTGCCATTCCAGCCCTTGATAAAATGGCCAGGCAGCAGGACTGCATCAAGGAGGGATCCCAACACAGCTCCCCAGCATTTTACCAGCCCCTCTACCACCTGGGGCCAGTAAAATCTCACCCTTGGTATTCATTATTCATTAAGTAACTCTGCCAAAATGATCTGACCATGTTCATTTTGGATGCCCTATGTTTTTCTGAGTGTGTTCATAAAGATGTGTGTTATTTCTTCCTACATTGGGTGCAAGTTTTTTTCATGCTCAATCTGAACTCGCCTTGTCTTTTTTTTGTTCCTATTTGTCAGTTATGATATTACTCATGTTGCTTTGTCACAAATCTGAACTTTGGTGTGCACTTTTTAGGTTTTAATTGTGGTGTGTGATCATACACAACATAACATGTAGGGCAGGGCCCAGTATCCTGATGGCAGTTATGATGCTTTCATTCTGTGACATTCTACTGTGCCAGTTGCATTTGAGCCACAAAGGCATACCAGAGGGTGGCCAACGGGTGACAATGACTATCCTTTGATGACATGGCTCATGAATTTATTGCGTACAGGGACAGCATGCATATGACAAAAGCCATGTTGCCACATGAAATGTGATAGAGCTGACCATTGAGGTAATAAAACAGTGCTTCCAATGCCTGGACTGTTCTGGGGGAGCCTTGCTGTACTCTGACTGAGTATGAGAGTGAGCAATGTTGTTTTTACTTTGCTATATTCCTGCTCTTCCACCTCTTACTCCTCTTACTCTTCCACCACTGCCTGGCTAGGTTGGAGTTCTTGGGTATCTGAAAAGAGAAAAGCACATGTGTAGGGTTGAGGAAAGAACATGGAAAGCAAGAGTTGCGTGCTTACACAATCTGCAATTTATGTGTCAGAAGAGATTGTGGGATGAGGGAGATGTTGGATGTAAGAAGGAAGGTTAGCTCTTCAATCATTTAGACCCTACCTTTGACCACAGTCTTAACGACGGCCATTCCAATGATGGCAAGTACCACTTCCTCCCTCGCAGTAATGACATGCAGCTATGCCAGTTTCCCATCAGTTAGTGCCTGCTGCCTCCAGTAATGCCAACTTGTCCTGTAAGGGGGAAGGAGGTGCGTCAGTGAGTGTGATACAAGTGTTTAGGTAGTCCAGTTGTCACAGTTGAATAACTGGCAGTGTGTGCAAGCTGTGTGATGTGGGTGTAAGGTTTGCAACTGTGTTAAGTGTGTGACGATGATGCAAAACTCAGAGTTTGCAACAGTGCTAGGCGTGTGAGGATGAGATGAAACTACAAATATTAGATTTGAGTTGTGAGATTTTTGGCAGGCGAGTGATGCGGCTAATGCATGCTGAACATTGTGTAAAGCTAGTGGTGTAATTGGTGGGATATGGTATTTGAAGGTGAATTCACTAACTTTAAATATTCATGCAAGGTAATTAAACTTATTGCCACACTGCATTCAGGTTCTCAAGGTTTAATTCGTGGAATTGACCCCCGAGACTATCTGGTCCCACTTCTTTCATGAAGTTTGTCCAGATGATCTCCTGTCAATTGATCACATTTCCACTCCATCATCTCCACCAAGATATCCACTGCAATGTCAAAAAACTTTGGAGCATGCTCTCCCCTGTTGTGCAATAATTCACTCTTCTTCCTACTCAGGCTTCCACAAGCAGTTGCAAACTTCTTCAGCCAGAATGCACCTCCAATTTTAACTAGTTACTGCAGGCCACCTTTAAGTGATGCTGTCCTCGCATGAACTTAGGCCCTCTGCTGAGGCATGCAGCCACTCAACAGCGCATTTAGCATTGGTTTCACATAGCAATCATGCAAAAAAGTTAAAAGCAAAAAACTGCAGATGCTGGAAATCCAAAACAAAAACAAAAATACCTGGAAAAACTCAGCAGGTCTGGCAGCATCTGCGGAGAGGAGCACAGTTAATGTTTCGAGTCTAAATGACCCTTCAACAGAACTAAGTAAAAATAGAAGAGAGGTGAAATATAAGCTGGTTTAAAGGTCGGGGGGGGCGGTGGGACAAGAAGAGCTGGATGGAGGGCCAGTGATAGTTGGAGATAACCAAAAGATGTCACAGACAAAAGTTCAAAGAGGTGTTGAAGGTGGTGATATTATCTGAAGGAATGTGCTAATTAAGGGTAGAAAGCAGGACGAGCAAGGTACAGATAGCCCTAGTGGATGTGGGGTGGGGGGAAGGGATCGAAATAGGCTAAAAGGTAGAAATAAAACAATGGATGGAAATACACTTAAAAATAATGGAAGTAGGTGGGAAAAGAAAAATCTACATAAATTATTGGAAAAACAAAAAGGAGGAGGAAAATCGGAAAAGGGGTGGGGATGGAGGAGAGAGTTCATGATCTAAAATCGTTGAACTCAATATTCAGTCTGGAAGGCTGTAAAGTGCCTAGTTGGAAGATGAGGTGCTGTTCCTCCAGTTTACGTTGAGCTTCACTGGAACAATGCAGCAAGCCAAGGACGGACATGTGGGCATGAGAGCAGGGTGGAGTGTTGAAATGGCAAGCGACAGGGACGTCTGGGTAACACTTGCAGACAAACCGAAGGTGTTCTGCAAAGCGGTCACCCAGTCTGCATTTGGTCTCTCCAATGTAGAGGAAACTGCATTGGGAGCAACGAATGCAGTAGACTAAGTTGAGGGAAATGCAAGTGAAATGCTGATTCACTTGACAGGAGTGTTTGGGCCCTTGGACAGTGAGGAGAGGGGAAGTAAAGGGGCAGGTGTTCCACCTTCTGCGGTTGCATGAGAAGGTGCCATGGGAGAGTGTTGAGGTGTAGGGGGTGATGGAGGAGTCGACCAGGGTGTCCCAGAGGGAATAATCCCTGCGGAATGCCCCCGAGGGGGTGAAGAGAAGATGTGTGTGGTGGTGGCATCATGCTGGAGTTGGCGGAAATGGTGGAGGATGATCCTTTGAATGCAGAGGCTGGTGGGGTGAAAAGTGAGGACAAGGGGGACCCTATCATGTTTCTAGGAGGGAGGAGAAGGCGTGAGAGCGGATGTGCGGGAGATGGGCCGGACACGGTTGAGGGCCCTGTCAACGACCGTGGGTGGAAAACCTCAGTTAAGGAAGAAGAAGGACATGTCAGAGGAATTGTTTTTGAAAGGGGCATCATCAGAACAAATGCAATAGAGGCGAAGGAATTGAGAGAATGGGAAGTGGGGTGTCAGGAGCTGTAGTCGAGGTAGCTGTGGGAGTCGGTAGGCTTGTAATGGATATTGGTAGATAGTCTATCACCAGAAATTGAGACAGAGAGGTCAAGGAAAGGAAGTGTCAGAGATGGACCATGTGAAAATGATGGAGGGATGGAAATTGGAAGCAAAATTATTAAAGTTTTCCAGGTCCCGACGAGAGCATGAAGCAGCACCAAAGTAATCATCGTTGTACCGGAGAAAGAGTTGTGGTAAGGGGCCGGAGTAGGACTGGAACAAGGAATGTTCCACATACCCCATAAAGAGACAGGCATAGCTGGGGCTCACTCATGTTTCGAACCCACCCAGGATTACAGATATCTCCCTGACATACACGCTCCTCAGACTGCTCTTCTCATCGCATTCTGAGATCCACACTCAGTGCCATGCGCCGCCATATGAACACACTCGACCTGTCCCTCCAGCATCACCGCCGCACCCTTTTTCAAAGCTGATCGTGCCCCCAGTTACATTTTATTCTTCGTCTCATCCGACGCCTCAACAAGAAACTTTGTCTCTTTCTTTCAGGTGCAAAGGAACGCAAGCTCCAACAACTCATCGACACCAACACCCATCCAGGACCCTCCACCCCTGCCTGTCCCTCTGTCCCCATCCCATCTTCCAATCCCAGCCCCGGCTGTGTATTCACCATACCCCCTGACCTTCCCCTCTCCAATGCTGAATGTTCAATGCTCAGCAAAGGACTTAGTTTCATACCCTTATGCCCTCATCTCAATGAATTTTGGGCACGGACGATGCTGAACTCTTCTTCCTCCGCCTTCATCTCCATGCTCACTTCTTTGGGCAGGAGTTCTCTCCTCGTTCAACGGATCCTTTTACCCACCTCCAATATTCTTCCTCCACCTGGACCCCTCCCTCTGGATTCTTACCTTCTTTTGATTTTTTCATTGAGAACTGTCGGCGTGACATTCGTCATCTTAATTTCTCTGCTCCTTTCACCCACTGTAACCTGTCTCTCTCTGAACTTGCTGCACTCCGTTCTCTCAGGTCCAACCCTGACATTGTCATCAAACCCGCTGACAAGGGTGGTGCTATTGTTGTCTGGCTCACTGACCTCTACCTCGCAGAGGCTGAGCGTCAACTCACAGACACTTCCTCCTACCTCTCCCTGGACCATGACCCCACCACTGAACATCAAGCCATTGTTTCCAGGCTGTTACTGACCTCATCTCCTCTGGAGATCTTCCTTTCACAGCTTCCAACCTCATAGTCTCCCAACCGCAGAAGGCCCGCTTCTACCTCCTACCCAAAATCTACAAACAGGACTGTCCCGGCAGACTGGGACAGCCTGTTCCTGCCCCACAGAACTCATTTCTCACTATCTTGACTCCATTCTCTCTCCCGTTGTCCAGTCCCTTCCCACCTACATCCGTAATTCCTCTGACATCCTACATCATATCAACAATTTCCAGTTCCCTGGCCCCAACCGCCTCCTCTTCACTATGGACATCCAATCCCTCTACACCTCCATCCCCCACCGGGATGGTCTGATGGCTCACCGCTCCTTCCTCGAACAACAATCATCAAAAAATCCCCATCCACCACTACTCTCCTCTGTCTGGCTGAACTTGTTCTCACACTGAGCAATTTCTCCTTAAACTCCTCTCACTTCCTCAAATAAAAGGTGTGGCTATGGATACCCGCATGGGCCCCAGCTATGCCTGTCTCTTTATGGGGTATGTGGAACATTCCTTGTTCCAACCCTACTCCGGCCCCCTCCCACAACTCTTTCTCCAGTACATCGATGATTACTTTGGTGTTGCTTCTTGTTCTCATCTGGACCTGGAAAAATTTATTAATTTTGCTTCCAATTTCCACACCTCCATCATTTTCACATGGTCCATCTCTGACACTTCCCTTCCCTTCCTTGACCTCTCCGTCTCAATTTCTGGTGATAGACTGTCCACCAATATCCATTACAAGCCTACCGACTCCCACAGCTACCTCGACTACAGCTTCTCACACCCTGCTTCCTGTAAGGACTCCATCCCATTCTCTCAATTCCTTCGCCTCCGTCGCATCTGTTCTGATGATGCCACTTTCAAAAACAGATCCTCTGACATGTCCTCCTTCTTCCTTAACCGAGGTTTTCCACCCACGGTGGTTGACAGGGCCCTCAACTGTGTCCAGCCCATCTCCCGCGCATCCGCCCTCACACCTTCTCCTCCCTCCCAGAAACATGATAGGGTCCCCCTTTTCATCACTTATCACCCCACCAGCCTCTGCATTCAAAGGATCATCCCCAGCTATTTCCATCAACTCCAGCATGATGCCACCACCAAACACATCCTCCCTTCTCCCCCCCCCCCCCACCCACCCCCGGCGGCGTTCCGCAGGGATTGTTCCCTCCGGGACACCCCGGTGCACTCCTCCATCACCCCCTACACCTCAACACCCTCCCATGGCACCTTCCCATGCAACAGCAGAAGGTGCAACACCTGCCCCTTTACTTCCCCTCTCCTCACCATCCAAGGGCCCAAACACTCCTTTCAAGTGAAGCGGCATTTCACTTGCACTTCCCTCAACTTAGTCTACTGCATTTGTTGCTCCCAATGTGGTTTCCTCTACATTGGAGAGACCAAACGTAGACTGGGTGACCGCTTTGCAGAACACCTTCGGTCTGTCTGCAAGTATTACCCAGACCTCCTTGTCGCTTGCCATTTCAACACTTCACCCTGATCTCATGCCCACATGTCCGTCCTTGGCTTGCTGCATTGTTCCAGTGAAGCTCAATGCAAACTGGAGGAACAGCACCTCATCTTCCGACTAGGCACTTTACAGCCTTCTGGACTGAATATTGAGTTCAACAATTTTAGATCATGAACTCTCTCCTCCATCCCCACCCCTTTTCTGATTTTCCCCCTCCTCCTTGTTTTTTTCCAATAATTTATATAGATTTTTCTTTTCCTACCTTCTTCCATTATTTTTAAGTGTATTTCCATCCATTGTTTTATCTCTACCTTTTAGCCTATTTCGATCCCTTCCCCCCACCCCTCATCCACTAGGGCTATCTGTACCTTGCTCGTCCTGCTTTCTACCCTTAATCAGCACATTCCTTTAGATAATATCACCACCTTCAACACCTCTTTGTCCTTTTGTCTGTGACATCTTTTGGTTATCTCCACCTATAACTGGCCCTCCATCCAGCTCTTCTTGTCCTACCCCCCCCTTAAACCAGATTATATTTCACCTCTCTTCTATTTTTACTTAGTTCTGTTGAAGGGTCATTCGGACTCGAAATGTTAACTGTGCTCCTATCCGCAGATGCTGCCAGACCTGCTGAGTTTTTCCAGGTATTTTTGTTTTTGTTACGCAAAGAAGTTGACCTGTTGCCTGCAGCAAATGCAGTGGGCATTTGTTAATCGCACATCACAATTTGTGGGACTGTTTTTGGGTTCTCTCCAGTTAACCCCAATCCCACCCCTTCCCCCTGATCTTAAACCCTCAAATCCTGCAATTTTAATCCAGGATTAACGGAAGACATAAATACCGTGTAATGAGTCCAGAACTCATACAAGTAATGTATATATTGTATACGTGGCATCCAGTTTAAGTTCATGATAACAGCTGACTTTACAATCTATTCTTTTTTCCAGATTCTGGAAACAAAACTATTCCTGTATTCCAAAAAAGTGGCTGAGCAGAAACCTGATAGTATTCTGTTTGGAACACATGGGCCATTACCCCATCTATATTCTGTGTCATTGTCTCAACTGTCAAATGAATTGGCAAGGATGTATCCTGAGCTAACGCTTCCTATGTTTTCAGGTATTCTCTAGTATACTAGAAAATAATAGCTCATTTAGGACATATTTTTCTCTTCTAGGAATCAGAAGCACAAATTAAAAGAGAAAACATGCAGTGTGAATTCATTGGAAGAGACAACATAAAATTAGCCAATCATGACAGATTTTTAATATTGTTCTTTCTGTATTTTTCAAGAAGTTAAATTTGCATTTAACACCAAAGTGAAAGGCTTGAATCTTGAGTAGGCAGAAGGGTTTCTGTAGGAAAATCCTGAATTTTGGGTTTCGTTGTATGTCCTGGAGGTTTAAATCCATAACGGCATAGTTTTGGTTTGACATGTTACCCACCCAGAAGTCAGTCTGATTGACAGGCTTGGCTTCCAGTCGGGCTTGGGGGGAGCACTCTGCAGCAGGCTGCAGCCACCTGCTGGGAGCCAGTGGGAGCATAGACTAGTTCAATTCCTGACTCCCTGCAAGAGACATAGTCTGATGGGTGTGGGGGTATTTAGGGGACTGAAGTGGAAAACCCTTAGCTTCTCCTGAAGGTGGTTTGTCCTCCCTTCAGTTGTCAGGCTCCCTGAGGCCTGGGAATCTTGACTAGCTACGGTCAAACCTGCGAAGTAATCAGAGGTGATCAGCTTTATTAAGATATTTAGTTGGCCAACCTGCCTCATGAGAGAGCTTGCCCACCTCTTATCCCGTCTCTGTAAAACCCAGATATGGCTGGTATGGAGATGGATTTGGGTGTGCTTTGAGATTTTTAAGTTTTAGCATCTCACTTGACCCAACCCACAGGTTTTTGAGAATTAAGAGTAAGCCCAAATGGTTTGTTTATATCCAGCACTGGAACCCAGAAAACCTTTGCAAATATAGGAAAGGTTATGTTGTTAACTTGTACATGGAGGTAGAGAACGGCTCAGAAAAACAATTTAGGTCTGGGATCTTGGGAAACACCAATGAATTTTCAGCGAACCCAAAGGCTTAGAAATTTGATCACTCCTGGAATGCCATTTAAAGGCAAGCCAGGATTCCTTAAAGACTGTGAAAAAATATAAATTTATCACTTTTGTATGTGGGGTTTGGAAGAACCGGAGTGCATCTCTAGACCTTACAGTTAAGGTTCCGGCCTTCCTTGCCCCCAGACACTCTCCCAACTCTAACCTACCACTGTTCCTTCCATGGGATGCCATACAGAGCCCCATTCAGAACACCTACTTGCATGTCCATGAATTTCTGCAGGCTGGCAGCCACTATTGACTGGTTCTGCACAAGAAGTAAACTGGTGATATGGCAGTGAGACCTGACAGTTAACATCAGCTTGATCTCATGTTTGGGTCAAAAATGGACGGATACGTTCAGTTTTCCTTTGAACTTCACTGAGAGTTACAAACAACAGTCTTTCCTGCCTCAATTGGTAAAATGAATAACAATGTCATTCAGAATTAAATCTTTAATTGCCAAAACACCAAAATGTGAGTACAAAAGCATGCAGTTTGTAAAGAAACTATGTCCTGGGTATTTCTTTCTACACAATTGATGGCAAATCATAAATGTTTATGAACTTTACTTAAGCAAAATGAAATCTATAAATGCAGGATGTTATCTAACAGCTTCGCCTAGTGCTGTCTTGCAAACTGATGCCCAGGTGTAAAACTGACATTGCTGATAGGCTGCCCATTATAGAAACTGCCTAAATTTCACTTCAGGTGGTTTCTTTAATGGGCAGTTAATCCACAAGTTTAAAATCTAACCCAAAGCTTCTAAAGTCAAGCACCTGTGAGCTGTCAAAAATAACAATGATTTGTATTATTATTTCCCACAGTTATGAATTTTGATTTTTATGCAGTACTGTTTGAACCATGATAACAGCCACACAAGAATATGTTTTCTTACATATGCCTCAAATAAACATTATTATTTTAAAAACATTTTTTCTCTTGGAACTACTACAGTAAAATATATATATTTTCACCATTTCTTCTTTATGTTTGGGATTTCCTTACAAACTGGGAAGTTCTTGTACATTTTGTACATTTGAGAAGTGATTTTCCTGTAAAGTAACTGAAAGGAGTTTCTATCTTTTCTATCTTAAACATCAACTATAATACGGTAACATCTAAGCTATTTTGCATTGACACAATTACTATTACTACATGTATATTTTTTAAAGTACCAAGCAAAGACAATGTTTTGTTTACATCTCTTTGACCAGAGGTTAGCCAGAGATTTCCAACCACTCACCCAAATGGCCGTCAAATTATGCTCACCTATCTTTTGCCGTGGCTTCGTAACATTGAGCTAGTGGATGGTGGACTTCTCCCCATAACATCAAACCCACAAACTCCTGATGAACAAGCTAACTACAAGGAGGAGGAAATGATTGAGGAATATGGATTAAAAGGAAATGGCTGGGGGTCTCCACAGGCCACTTCTTTGGTTCTCAATAACCTCATGTATATGACTGCCAAGGTAACGTTTTATTTCATTTTTTTCTTTATTCATTCTTGGAATGTGGGTGTCACTGGCAAGGCCAGCATTTGTTGCCCATCTCTAATTGCCCTTGAACTGAGTGGCTTGCTAGGCCATTTCAGAGGGCATTGCAGAAAAAGGAGACATGCCTAACCTTTCAGTCTTGCACTCATCAGGACATTTCGCAAGAATATCAAAATAAGGGGAAAACAACAATTTATACTGTATGGAAGAGAGAGCTGATTGGTTGGCAAGTGGACTCTGATTGGTAGGCAAGTGTACTCTGATTGGTAGAGGTGTTGCCATGGAGAATGCACCTGTGATAGTGACTGACAGTTAATTGCCAAGTATTGTTTGAAATTTAAACTGGGCAGCTTGACCCTGATTGGTCAAGGCATTGCCCTGAGGAATGAGTCAGCGAATGGCTGTCACTTGTTTTGTTTAACTGAAACAGGTGCAATGTGTGTACATGTTCTTTCTGTCCGCAAAGAACAGGGCCCTGTATATTGATATATGTAGCTTCCAGTGTACATAAATGCACCACACTGTGAGCCCAAACAACAGTCTCAAGTTGGTGATGCATTATAAAGCTTTATAATGTTGACAGCATGGGTTTAATCCCTGTACTGGCTAAGGTAGCTCTTGGGACCTGCCTCTTCTCCTTGCCGCATTGCTAATCATGGCTTATGCCATGACATCACAATCTTCAGACAACAAGGATACTAATGAAGAGAGAGATGAATGCAATGAATTTAATCCCATTTCTTCAGCATGTTAACACTGTAAAATGAATAAAGTTTGACATAGCAGGAATTGATTAAATTTTCTTGGTAATACATAATGTGCTAAATTTAACTTTATAGCATGCAGGTGTTGCTTTTTTATTTCAATTAAAATAAAACAGTGTATGGGGTAGATTTCCAATTGGTCACCCAAATGTGAAGTCCATAGGCCAGATTTTCATGCCTCCGTCTGTGTCAGAACAGAGGTGCGAGATTTAAAAATGGCGAACACGACCTGATTCTGGGATTCACCTCCCAATGCTGTTGTGTGGGATTTTTAAGGGTGTGGGTTAAGGGTCCGGGTAGTGAACTTGCATGCAACAGTCCTACCCTTAGCTACTCCGTTGCGGGAGTGGGCGTTTTAGACAGCAATGCCCCCCACCCCCCCAACCATTTCCTTGGAGCTGGGCCCATTTAGGTAGGAGATGGGGTTTACAGCACCTCAGAGGTGTCGTGAACCATGGGGGAAGCCTAGTCTGAAGCCTTTGGTAGATAAGTTCACATGTCACAATTTAACATGTATATGTTAAATGTGTTTTTAATATAGCGGTTAATGATAGCGCTTTTGTTTTGAAAAGGTAGGTGACCATTAAATTGACCAGCACTGTGAAAATGTTCATATGCATTAAAGTACTTTATTAAGAGGATAAAGTTCTCTTTTACATTCAACAGTATTGAAATTCAGATTTTAATGTATCAGTTTCCCTTGTGATTTTACATTGATCGGTTGAGCTTTTGAAGCAGTGGAACAGATGGTCACCTGTTCCACAACTTCAAAGGTCTTAATATATTCAGTTCTGCAGTTTTTGTTGACACAGCTGTGAAATAGAATCCCATGATGAATGCTTGGCTGAGCAGCAAACCCCACTAATGGATTCTGCTCGGCAGGGGTTCTGGTACAGCTATCAAGGAGACGGTGAGCTTTATTTTGATTACTGGCAGTTTTAAGAACAGTTCGTAGGATTATGTTTTTGAAGAGGATTTTAAATGACCTTTTGACTCTTTTATGACCACTTAAGAGGAGTAATTATCTTTTTCAAGTGAAAATTGAATGACCGTGTGTTTCATTGAAAGTTTTATGAATACCTAAGAGTTTAAGGTTTCTTGACGAGATTTTTGAATGGCTATTTGATTTCATAATATTATTATAGAGCTCATGAGTTCTGCTTCTAGTAGATACTGGGTGAGTGGTCATGGGAGGTATGGAGAGCGCATGGGGGATATGAGGGGGCATGGGGGTTGGGTGAGTGGTGAGGGCTAGTGTGCCTAACACCCATACATAACTGGGCCAGTGTCCCAGCGAACGGCGGTGAGCCTTCAAACCTGGCCGCATTGCCATCTGCCCACCTCCGTTCCCATCTTGGGCCAGCTTCTAGAAGCAGTGGTCCAGAATCCAGCCCAATAATGAAACAGCATGGGTAAAAACTGCCAGGCAGGAGGCAGGATTGTGACGTTGGGATATAGCTCAACTTTCAATTGCTGCTTCGAGGATGAAAATCTGGGCCCTTATTCCAGATTATAGAAACTGCCTGCTTTTCATTTTCACTGAAATCAATGAAAGTGAAAATGAGGAGGTCCCCATAATGGGCAGCCTGTCCACAATGACAATTTTACATCTGGCAGCAAATTAAACCCCACTATGTAAGAAAGAAGGGAGAGAGAAAATGGGGAATTACAGACTTGTAAGCCTGATGTCAGTAGTAAGTAAAATACTAGAATCTATTATAAAGGGTGTGATAACTGGACACTTAGAAAATAATGATCTGATTAGGCTGAGTCAACATGGATATATGAAAGGGAAATCATGTTTGACAAACTTGTTGGAGTTTTTTGAGGATGTTCAATGACTTGGCCTCCAGAGCCTTCTGTGGTAGAGAATTCCACAGGTTCACCATCCTCTGAATGAAGAATCTTCTCCTCATCCCAGTCCTAAATGGCTAATCCCGTATCCTGAGACCGTGACCCCATGTTCTAGACCTCCTAGCCAGAGGAAACACCATCCCTACATCCAGTCTGTCTAGCCCTGTCAGCATTTTATACATTTCAATGAGTTCCCCTCTCATTCTTCTAAACTCCAGTGAATACAGGACTAGTCGACTCAATCTCTTCTCATACACAATCATACCATCCTAGAAATCAGTCTGGTGAACCTTTGCTGCACTTCCTCAATGGCAAGTATATCCTTTCTTAGGTAAGGAGACCAAAACTGCACATAATACTCCAAGTGTGGTCTCACCAGGGCCTTGTACAGCTGCAGTAAGGCATCCTTGTTCCTGCACTCAAGTCCTCTTGCAGTGAAGGCCAACATACTATTTGCCTTCTTAACTGCTCGCTGCACCTGCATGCTTGCTTTCAGTGATTGGTGTACAAGGACCCTCTTGTACATCAACATTTCCCAATCTATCACCATTTAAATAATACTCTGCCATTCTGTTTTTCCTACCAAAGTGGATAACTTCACACTTATCCATGTATCTGCTCACTCACTCAACTTGTCTAAATCGCCTTGAAGCCTCTTAACATCCTCCTCACCACTCACATTCCCACCAAGTTTCATGTCGTCTGTAAACTTGGAAATATTAAACGTGGTTCCCTCATCCAAATCATTGATATATGTTGTGAATAGCTGGGGCCCAAGCATTGATCCCTGTGGTGCCTAGAAGTTCCTCTCCAAGTCGCTCACCATCCTGACTTGGAAATCTATCACCATTCCTTCACTGTCACTGAGTCAAAATCCTGGAACTCCCTTCCCAATGGCACTGTGGGTGTACCTACACCACATGGACCACAGTGGTTCAAGAAGGTAGCTTACCACCACCTTCTCAAGGGCAACTAGGAATGGGCAATAAATGCTGGCCCAGCCAGCAAAGCCCACATCCTTTGAATGAGCAAAAGAAAAACCCCACTAGTCACCGCTTGCCATTCCAAAAAAGATCCATTTATTCTTACCCTCTGTTTTCTGTCTGCTAACCAATTCTCAAACCATGTCAGTATATTACCCCCGATCACATGTGTGTTAATTTTTCACATTAATCTCATGTGGGACTTTATCAAAAGCTTTCTGAAAATCCAGATACACACCACATCCACTGGTTCTCCTTTATCTATTCTGCTAGTTATTTCCTCAAAAATATCCAGTAGGTTTGTCAAATATTATTTCCCTTTCATAAATCCATGCTGACTTTGTCTAATCCTGTTGATATTTTCTAAGTGTTTTGTTATCACATCCTTTAAAATGGAATCTCACATTTTCCCCACTACTGATGTTGGGCTAATTGGTCTCTAATTCCCTGTTTCCATCCTCCCTCCCTCCCTCTCTCCTTTTTTAAATATTGGGGCTACATTTGCCACCCTCCAATCTGCCAGGAATGTTCCAAAATCTACAGAATTTTGGAAGATGATAACTAACACATCCACTATTTCCATGGCCACCTCCTTTAGTACCCTGGGATATAGATTATCAGGCCCTGGGGATTTATTGGTTTATAGTCCCATTAATTTCTCCAGCACTATTTCTTTGCTAATGCTAATTTCCTTCAATTCCTCCTTCTCACTAGATTCTTGGTTCCCTAGTTATTTGCCTTGAAGACAGGACTAATTGCTGTGCCATTTCCTTGTTCTCTATTATAAATTTACCTGTTTCGGACTGTAGGGACCTACATTTGTCTTTACTAATCTTTTTCTTTTCACATACTTACAGAAGCTTTTACAGTCCGCTTCTATGTTCCTTGCAAGTTTACTCTCATACTCTGTTTTTCCCCTCTTAATCAATCTCTTGGCCCTCCTTTGCTGAATTCTAAACTGTTCCCAATCCTCAGGCTTGCTACTTTTTCTAGCAACTTTAAATGATTTTTCTTTAGATCTAATACTATCCTTAATTTCTTTTGTTAGCCATGGTTGGGCCGCTTTTCCTGTTGTGTTCTTGCACGAGAAAGGAATGTATAACTGTTGCAATGCACACATTCATTCCTTAAATATTATCCATTGCCTATCCACCTTTTAATGAAGTTGCCCAATCTACCTTAGCCAACTCATGAATCATACTTTCGCAGTTTCCTTTGTTTAGATTTAGGACCCTAGTTTCAGATCAGACTACTTCACTTTCCATCCTAATGAAGAATTCTATTAAGTTATGGTCACTGTTCTCGATAGGATCTTGCACAACAAGGTTATTAATTAACCCCTTCTCATTGCATAACACCAAATCTAGGATAGCCTGTTCCCTAGTTGGTTCCTTGATGTATTAGCCTAAAAAAAAAACCACCTTGTACACACTCTAGGAATTAATCTCCCACATTACTATTACTAATTTGGTTTGCCCAATCAATACGTAGATTAAAGTCACCCATGATTATTGTAGTAGCTTTTTTACATACATCTCTAATTTACTGTTTAATGCCATCCCCTACCTTATCACTACTATTTGGAAGCCTGTAGACGACTCCCACTAATGTTTTCGGTACTTTGTTGCTTTTTAACTCCAGACTGATTCTACATCTACATTTTCTAAGCCAATATCCTCTTACTATTGCACTGATTTCATCCTCAACTAACAATGGCACCCCATCCTTTTTGCCTGTGCTTCCTAAATATCAAATACCCTTGGATATTCAGTTCCCAGCCTTGGTCACCAAGCAACCATGTCTCCGTAATCACAATCATATCGCACCCATTTACATCTATTTGCGCTGTTAATTTATCTACCTTATTGTGAGTGCTCTGTGCATGCAGATAGAGTGCCTTTAGTTTTGTCTTTATAACATTTTTACACATCTTTTGCCCTACTTGCGGCTAGCCCTTGTTTTCTCTGCCTTCCACTTTTGCTTTCTACTTTTCTTTCATTCCTATCTTTGTTTCCCTTTCTTGTGTCTCCCTGCTCAGGCTCCCATCCCTCTGACATTCTAGTTTAAACCCTCCCTCACAGTACTAACAAATACCCCACAAGGATATTGGTCCTGGTCTTGCTGGGAAGCAACCTGTCCAGCTTGCACAGGCCCTATCTTCCCCGGAATCAGTCCCAATGCCTCAGGACTCTAAAACCCTCCCTCCTATACCATCTCTCCAGCCATGCATTCATCTAGTCTATTCTCCTAGACCTGATCTCACTAGCACATGGCACTGGGAGTAATCTTGAGATAAGTACATTTGATGTCCAGCTTTTTAATTTATTTCCTTGCTCCCTATATTCTGCTTTCAGGACCTCATCCCTCTTTATAGCTATGTTGTTGGTACCGATATGGACCACAACCTCTAGCTGTTCACCCTCCCTCTTCAGAATGGCCTGCAGTCGCTCAGTGACATCCTTTACCCTGCACCAGGGAGGCACCATACCATCCTGGCTTCACGTACGTGGCCACAAAACCTCTATCTGTTCCCCTTACGATGGAATCCCCTATCACTATTGCTCTCCCATTCTTTTTTCGCCCCCACTCTGCAGCTGAGCCACTCGTGGTCCCACGGACTTGGCTGTTGCTGCATTCCCCTGAGAAACCATCTCCCTCAGGAGTATCCAAAACTGAAAATCTGTTAGAGAAAAAGATGGATCCCAAGGAGTCCTGCACTACCTTTTACTCATGTTTCGAACCCACCCAGGATTACAGGTATCTCCGGGACATAAAACGTTTCTCAGACTGCTGTTCCCGTCGCATTCTGAGATCCACACTCAGTACCATGCGCCGCGATATGAACACACTCGACCTCTCCCTCCAGCAGCACTGCCGTACCCTTTTTCAAAGCTGCACGTGCCCCCAGTTTCATTTTATTCTTCATCTCATCCGACGCCTCAACAAGAAACTTTTTCTCTTTCTCTCAAGTGCTAAGGAATGCAGGCTCCAACAACTCATCGACACCAACACCCATCCAGGATCCTCCACCCCTGCCTGTCCCTCCGTCCCCACACCATCTTCCAATCCCAGCCCCGGCCGTGTATTCACTATACACCCTGACCTTCCCCTCTCCAACGCTGAACGTTCAGTGCTCAGCAAAGGATTTAGTTTCATACCCTTATGCCCTCATCTCAATTAATTTCGGGCTCGGCACGATGCTGAACTCTTCTTCTGCCGTCTTCATCTCCGGGCTCACTTCTTTGGGCAGGAGTCCTCTCCCCGTTCAACGGATCCTTTTACCCACATCCAATATTCTCCCTCCACCTGGACCCCTCCCTCTAGATTCTAACCTTCTCTTGATCTTTGCATTGAGAACTGTCAGCGTGACATTAGTCGTCTCAATTTCTCTGCTCCTCTCACCCATTCTAATCTCTCTCTCTCTGAACTTGCTGCACTCCGTTATCTCAGGTCCAACTCTATCATTGTCATCAAACCCGCTGACAAGGGTGGTACTGTTGTTATCTGGCGCACTGACCTCTACCTCGTGGAGGCTGAGCGTCAACTCGCAGACACTTCCTCCCCCTGGACCATGACCCCATCACTGAACATCAACCATTGTTTCCAGGACGGTCACTGACCTCATCTCTTCTGGAGATCTTCCTTCCACAGCTTCCAACTTGATAGTCGCCCAACCTCGGATGGCCTGCTTCTACCTCTTATCCAAAATCCACAAACAGGACTGTCCTGACAGACCGATTGTGTCAGCCTGTTCCTGCCCCATGGAACTCATTTCTCGCTATCTTGACTCCATTATCTCTCCCCTTGTCCAGTCCCTTCCCACCTACATCCGTGATTCCTCTAACACCTTACGTGACATCAACAATTTCCAGTTCCCTGGCCCCAACTGCCTCCTCTTCACCATGGACGTCCAATCCCTCTACACCTCCATCCCCCACCAGGAGGGACTGAGGGATCTCAGCTTTTTCCTCAAACAGAGGCCCGAACAATCCACATCCACCACTACTCTCCTCCATCTGGCTGAACTTGTTCTCATACTGACCAATTTCTCCTTAAACTCCTCTCACTTCCTCCAAATAAAAGGTGTGGCTATGGATACCCGCATGGGCCCCAGCTATGCCTGTCTCTTTATGGGGTATGTGGAACATTCCTTGTTCCAACCCTACTCCAACCCCCTCCCACAACTGTTTCTCTGGTTCATCAATGATTACTTCGGTGCTGTTTCATGCTCTCGTCTGGACCTGGAAAAATTTATTAAATTTGCTTTCAATCTCCACCCCTCCATCATTTTCACATGGTCCATCTCTGACACTTCCCTTCCCTTCCTTGACCTCTCTGTCTCAGTTTCTGGTGATAGACTGTCCACCAATATCCATTACAAGCCTACCAACTCCCACAGCTACCTCGACTACAGCTCCTCACACCCCGCTTCCTGTAAGGACTCCATCCCATTCTCTCAGTTCCTTCGCCTCCGTCGCACCTATTCTGATGATGCCACTTTCAAAAACAGTTCCTCTGACATGTCCTCCTCCTTCCTTAACCGAGGTTTTCCAACCATGGAAGTTGACAGGGCCCTCAACCGTGTCTAGCCCATCTCCCGCGCATCCGCCCTCACGCCTTCTCCTCCCTCCCAGAAACATGATAGGGTCCCTCTTGTCCTCACTCATCACCCCACAAGCCTCCGCATTCAAAGGATTATCCTCCGCCATTTCTACCAACTCCAGCATGATGCCACCACCAAAACACATCTTCCCTTCACCCCCCCCCCTCCCCTCCACCCCCGGCGGCATTCCGTAGGGATCATTCCCTTCGTGACACCCTGGTCCACTCTTCCATCACCCCCTACACTTCAACCCCCACCTATGGCATCTCCCCAAGCAAACGCAAAATATGCAACACCTGCCCCTTCACTTCCTCTCTCCTCACCGTCCAAGGGCCCAAACACTCCTTTCAAGTGAAGCAGTATTTCACTTGCATTTCCCCCAACTTAGTCTACTGCATTCGTTGCTCCCAGTGGGGTTTCTTCTACATTGGAGAGACCAAATGCAGACTGGGTGACCACTTTCCAGAACACCTTTGGTCTGTCCGCAAGCATTACCCAGACCTCCCTGTCACTTGCCATTTTAACACTCCACCATGCTCTCTTACCCACATGTCTGTCCTTTGCTTGCTGCATTGATCCAGTGAAGCTCAACGCAAACTGGAGGAACAGCACCTCATCTTCCGACTAGGCTCTTTACAGCCTTCCAGACTGAATATTGAGTTCAACAACTTTAGATGTTAAACTCCCTCCTCCAACCCCACCCCCTTTCTGTTTCTTCCCCCTCCCTTTTGTTTTTTCCAATAATTTATATAGATTTTTCTATTCTTTTCCCACCTATTTCCATTATTTTTAAATGTATTCCACCCATCGGTTATTTCACCCCACCCCCACCAGAGCTACCTTGCTTGTCCTGCTCTCCACTCTTAATTAGCACATTCTTTTAAATAATATCACCACCTTCAACACCTCTTTGTTCTTTTGTCTGTGACATCTTTTGGTTATCTCCTCCTATCACTGCTTGCTTGTCCCAACAAACCCCACCCCCAATTCTTCCCCCCACCCCCCAAACCAGCTTATATTTCACCCCTTTCCCATTTCTACTTAGTTCTGTTGAAGGGTCATGAGGACTCTAAACGTCAACTTGCTCTTCTCCACCGATGCTGCCAGACCTGCTGAGTTTTTCCAGGTATTTCTATTTTTGATTTGGATTTCCAGCATCCGCAGTTTCTTGTTTTTATCTACCTTTTACTCTGTGTGGGGGTCACCCATTCCCCTTCTGCCTGTGCACTCTTTACCTGTGGTGTGACCACCTCGCTGTACATGCTATCCACAAAAATCTCATCCTTGCAGATGGTCCACAGTGACTCCAGCCGCAGCTCTAGCTCCAAAACGCACATTTTGAGTAGCTGCAGCTGAAGACACTTCCTGCACGTGTTTGCCCTAGACACTGGAAGTGTCCCTGATTTTCCACATCGCACAAGAGGAAGTCTCCACTTGCTGAACTGCACTGCTATGCCTTACCCTTAAGTTACTCCCTTTATGTTTACTTTCTCTAGTTTATAGAATATTAAGGACAGAAGAAATATTCACCAGGTACTACTTAACAAGGCCACCGCTCTTCACCGAGCCCCAGCTTCAGCACTCCAGTCCTCCTCAGCTGCCCCGGATCTGTTTCCCCTTTATACTCTTTGGAGTATTCAAATTAAACAAACTAAACAAATTGAGGGTTGGGTGGGGCAGAAATAGACCCTTAAAGGGACAACCAAAAACAAACTCTGAAAGAAAACTTACAAACTTCAAATCAAAAATATGGTTCTGGGAAGAAATGATGCACCCCAGCTCCCGCAGTGCACTCTGATCACGGAAGGCCTCCAACATGCTGGCAGACACCACCTGCTCCTTCCCCAGGGACACCCTGCCACGGACGAAGAGGGGAAGGCAGTCAAGCTAGACAACCCCCTTGACTGCCTGGACCTGTTAAAGGCCAAGCCCAAGAGGAGGTCCTCCTCCTTCCTCACTCCCCCTCCGCAACAGGTGTGTTTCCCCTTTATATGTACCCAGTGATGTGCTTAATCCATTAATATCTAATTACTAACTTAATCACTTGTTGATTAATTACTATTTCCTATCCTAACAAGCCAACCTTTTATGCATGCCAATATGTTACCTCCTGCACCATGAGGTTTTATTTTTCACAATAACCTTTGATGCGGCACCTTATCAAATGCCTTCTGGAAAACTAAATACAGTACATCCACCAGTTCCCCTTTATCTACAGCATCTGTTACTTATTCAAAGAACTCCAATAAATTGGTTAAACATTATTTCCCTTGCACAAAACCATGTTGACTCTGCCTGATTACTCTGAATTTTTTCAAGTGCCCTGCTATAAGGTCTTTAATAGCTTTTAACATTTTCCCTATGACAGATATTAAGCTAACTGGCCTGTAGTTTCCTACTTTCTGTCTCCCTCCCTTTTGGAGTAAAGAAGTTACATTCAATATTTTCCAATCTAACTCTCTTTTAGATGTTATGTTGTCTGCCTCAACAAGCACTTATTATAAAACATTCTGGGATAGAAATTGTTTGCATCTGTTTTTGGGTGCATGAGTCTCCTTAGAGCTCTAACATGCAAACCTAGCCAGGTTGCACTTCTTGGATATCTGAAAGGAGAAATACAAAAGGATAAGGTTGTAGAATAGGCAGGGGGGAATGTATGAGGTCCATGCTTACACCATTTGTCGCTTATAAATCAGATAAGAATGTGAAATGGGGACGATGGCGTCCCATTAATGACAAACACCATCTCCTCCATGGAGGTGGGGCATATAAGCATGCCTATCCAGTTGTATCCTACTTCATTCAGTTGTGCGCAACCTTCTCCTGCAAGAGAGTGAGGAATGTATGATTGAATATTGTGAGTTTAATTGATATGACAGTCTTGATTGAATAGCTGACATTGTGTACAAGCTATGAGATTTGGGTGTGAGGCCTACAGCTGTGCTTTCTTTGTAAGAGTACAGTGGATTATGTGAACGTCAAGTATGTGTCCTGAGTGATTCGGGTGTGGTGCATTGGTGCAATTGGTAGGATGTGGTATTTGAAGATGCCTGTGTGTGAACTCTTGTGATACTGTATCCAGATCCTTGGGTCTTGACTCCTGCCAGTAATCTCCATGGCTATTTGCTCCAACTGCCTTCTCATTGTGTGAATGCAGGGCCTGTTAGCGCTCTGCAGATGGAAAACATCACTCTTTCCATCTCCTCCACCAAAGCCCCCAGGGCAGCATCTGAAAACCTTGGATTCCATTCTCTCCCATGATGTGCTATGTTTTAATGTTTCCCAGATCAGATTCACTTCTTACACAATGCCAGCACCTGTTCCAACCAGAATACACCTCCCTTTGAGGTACAGAATTGCTTTAAGTAGTGTAGGCTGGCTTTAAGTGGTGATTTCCACTCATGATATGGCCTGTCTGCTGCATCAGCCAATCAACAACACAGTCAGCACCAGCTGAACGCTGAAATTGTTGAAATGAGCAGGTTGCATGAATTTGGCAACTCTGTGCTACCTACTTTGGAATCAATGGGTTTATCATGAATCATGATCCCAGTGCCTGTCCCAGCCACCCATTTTCTAATAACAGTCTGTGAAATTGGTTATAAATTCCCCTTCGTACTTGTAGTTATAATCTTACTATTCACTAACTGGTGTAAATATCTTCAACTATCAGCCGCATAGCAGCACAGGACTTGTTGACTGAAAAGAGGGACATGTTGCTGAAGCTTTTCGTATTGCATTCATCAGGACAAACGTAAGAATGGCAAATTTCAATTGGTCAGAACAATTTGTACTACAGGAGATAAGGGTGCTGATTAGTTGGCAAGCCATCTCTGATTGCCCAAGGCATTGCCATAGAGAAAGCAATGGGGAACTATAGCTCCCCAAGCTCCCAGGTAATTCAAAAAAGGCACAAGGCTTGAATATATTCCTTATGTTTGCAATGAGCTGTAGCTATTAGGACACTCAGGGTTTTTCAGCAAGTGCTGCTCAATTGCAGAATCATGTCTAATATAGACATTTTGTTCGGGTTTTGCAAGCGCGTGTTAATCAGACCCATGCCGATTGGTGAAATTAAAACCAAGACACAGCTGCTTTCTTTGCTTGAGAGCGTTTGTTGACTTAGTTCAGTAAATATTACTCCCGCTCCCAGTGTCCCAGCTGTCCCCATTTATAGGTGTACACAAACCCATCATTTGTTTAACAATATAATTGCTATTAAACATTAACAATGTAATTAATAAGACATCGACAGCACGGGCTGGTTGAGTATGATCTGTACTCTGCCTATTATGAACATGCTGTTTAATTCAATCAGCCAATCATAGAGACATGTAGCCTATGTACCTGACACTGAACACTGAAATTCATACAGAACATTGCTCAATTGTGTGGCATCACAAAAGCAAAATGTCTACTGTTAGATATGATTCTGTGGCAGCACTTGCTGAACAATCCTGAGCACACTTATAGCTACACTAACAACAAATTAAAGATAAGCAGTCAAGCTCCTAATATAGCTCATTTACACTTGTTAGAAGTGACACTCATTCATATGCAACGACCCATTCTCTGCAAACAAAAGGAATATATTCAAGCCTTGTGCCTTCTTAGTTTTACTGTGAGCTTGAGAGCCAATGGTTTCCCCTTTGCTTTCAACATGGCAATGCCTCAGCCAATCAGAGTCAACTTGCCAACCAATCACCACCCTTTTCTCCTGTAGTAAAAATTTTAGCTATCATTTGAAATATGGCATCCTTAAATTTGTCCTGATGAGTAAAAGACAAACAGCTTCGGTAACATAACAAAAACAGAATTACCTGGAAAAACTCAGTAGGTCTGGCAGCATCAGCGGAGAAGAACAAAGTTGACGTTTCGAGTCCTCATGACCCTTCTTGAGGACTCGAAACGTCAACTTTGTTCTTCTCTGCCAATGCTGCCAGACCTGCTAAGTTTTTCCAGGTAATTCTGTTTTTGTTTTGGATTTCCAGCTTCCACAGTTTTTTGTTTTTAGCTTTGGTACTATGTCTCTCCTTTCAGCAACATCTTTAATTGTGTATCCCTTGAAAATCCTTCATAATATTGGAAACCTCTATTAGAACCCTCTGGGTAATTTTAATCTATCCCACCCGATGGGTAATTAGCAGCCAATTACATTGGCTGCCCATTTTACACCCCATCCAATTTGAACTTCCAGTCATTTGTGCATTGAAGTTTGAATTCCTTGTATTCTGTGCCTTGTGAATCGGGAACAATAAGGTGTCCATTGTATTTAAAAATAACCCAATTGACATCGTTGTTATCACCCCGCTTCTTTATCAATCTTCGTAGCCATTTCAGTGATGGTTGAATCAGCTAGCGAACTTCTGTACAAAAAAATCCCTGATCCTATTGAGGCTAACCTCAATATTTCAAGCCTTTCTGTACATCTAGCACCTCTCAATCCTGCAGTTGTTCTAGTGAATCTGTGGCTGAGAAGCTCCTTGGGGATATTTTCACTGCTCTTTCCATGGATCTTAAATATTTTTCAAAATGGGAAGGATATTATTGAAAGGCATAGAAACATTATGATAATTAAATATTGCTGATAGACTTGTTTTCAAAAAGTTGAATCAGATCAGCCTCAAAAGCTGCCACCTGTGTGAACTTGCTCATAATTTGAGTCCAAATCTACAATTACAACCAATCTTTTTTTTTTGTTCTTTTTCCAGTATGGAGATGAAGTTCCTGGATCAGAAATGGAAAATGCCTGGAACGCACTGGTAGACAATGAAAAATGGAGCAATAATCTCAGGATTGCTCTGCAATTTCTGATCAGTCTTTGTGGAGTTAGCAGTGATACATCCCTTCTGTTGTATGTGAGTAGATTAGGACAACAACAGATATGATGTACAAGGATTAGAATTTTCAAATCTTGCTGAAAAGAGACACATATTGCCAAAGCTTTTTGTCTTCCACTTATCAGGACAAAAGCAAGAATGCCAAATTTCTAATGATCACAACAGGGCTGAACTGCCTGCATTCATCATTATGCCACTCTTCACAAATGGTAGCTCAGCAGTGTGAATGGCACAGCTATGCCATCAATCATAGAGTAATTTATAGTACAGAAAGAGGCAATCGTCTATCAAGCCCATGCCAGCTCCCCACAGAGCAAACCAGTCAGTCCTACTCCCCTGCTTGATCCCCATAATCCTGCAGTCTTATTTCCTTCAAATGCCCATTCAATTTCCTTTTGAAGTAATTGATTGTTTCACTTCCACCACCCCTGTTGGCAGTGAATTCCAGCTCATGACTACCCAATGCATAATAAAAAGTTCTTCCTCACATTCCCCCTGCACTCTTGCTCAAAATCTTAAATCTATGTCCCCTTCTATCATCAGCTAATGAGAAGAGTTTTCTCCCTGTCTACCTTATCTAAACCTGTAATAATCTTGTATGACTCAGATCAGCTGCAAAAGGTTTTGTAACCAACCTTCACTATAGGTATGAAGCTGCCACTGGAAATCAAAGTCATCTCCTCTCTTAACTTTCCCTCCTCCACTTCTTTCTAAGCAGCATAGGATCATCTCTTGGATCAGCCAACTTGTTGCCATAAATGTACCAAACAAGTTATTCCAGTTATTACCATTGCGGCATAGCTATGTCTTCCCAGACTTTAAAGATTTAGGTACTCCATGGTGCAGCAGGGCTGACACTTCCAACTACATTCCCACAGAGTAACAATAAGAGTACAGCATATCTGTTCAGTTTCACCACAGTGCTTGATTTCCCAAAGAACAAAAAATCATTGTCCATCCCTGAAGCACTCTATGCAGCAAGTTATAGCTTCTTCTTTAATACCACCATTTGCTCCACCTGATCTATCTGGTACAATCTGGTAAAGTTTACTGACTGTATTCTCCAAGGTGTGTACAGTTGCACTGGTAATTTCAAATGTTAATTAGTGTTCTGTGAGGAGTTTCTTCTGGATTATTGTCTTTGCTGACACTGATCTTACTGGTCTACAAATACCAGAAGAGAAATTATAGGAAAGGATAATATAATGGTGGGCATCATGTATTATTGAACACAAAGGCCTAAGGTCTGCAACATGCCAGAGATGCCTAGCATACCCCATCACAGGTAACATGTGCATAGTGGTTACAACCTGTGGGCTAGGCTCATTGGATGTATGATGTTGATACAGTTGATATAACCATCACATAATGTGACTGAAGCATATTGGCGACACTCCATTCCATTTGGAACAGGCATTGTAGGCACTATAAAGGAAACTTCTGTTATAAGCCAAAAATTAATCCAAGAACCTGTGCCCTTTCATACTCTTGCCCCTCTCCCATTCCATACATTGGCTCTCAATCCCTCAACAACTCAAGTTTACAATTATCATGATTATGTTTAAATTCCATCATGGTCTCACTCTCCCTATCTTATAACCTCCTCCATTATTAAACAACACTAAAATACCCTGTTGCTCTGATTCTGGCATCTCATGCATTTTCCCTCCACTTTCGACTCACTCTTCCGTTGGCAGCCATGCCTCACCTACCCAGTCTCTATGCTCTGTAGCTACCTCCATACTTCTCTATTAGATCCCCTTTTTTCTAATGATTATTATATATTTTATATATTTTTTTTATTTTCCCACCTATTTCTATTATTATTTTTAAAATTTATTTCCATCCATTGTTGTATCTCCATCTTTTAGCCTATTTCGATCCCTTCCCCTCCACCCCACCTCCACTCGGGCCATCTGTCATTTGCTGATCCTGCGTTCTACCCTTAATGTCACCATTAGCACGTCTTTTAGCTAATATCACTATCGCCGACACCCCTTTGACCTTTTGTTTATGGCATCTTTGGCAATCTCTCCTTTGCCTCCACCTATCACTGGCCTTCTATCCAGCTCCACCTGTCCCACCCCCCTTAAACAGGTTATATTTCACCACATTTCTTATTCCTCTTTAGTTCTGATGAAGAGTCATACAGACTTGAAACGTTAACTCTGTCTTCCTTTCCACAGATGCCATCAGACCTGAGCTTTTCCAGCAATTTTTGTTTTTGTTCCATGTTTCCTTACCTTACTGTAAAATGCATTCAAAATTTTTCTACATTAAATGTGCAATATTAAAGTTGTCATTTCAATAATATATCTGAATCTATCACATTTCAGATAAAGAAAGTAGTAATATACTTATGTCGTAACAACACTATTCAGACAATGGAAGAGTTGTTGTTTGAGATGCAACAGACAGAGCCTGTAAACCCTGTTGTCCTGCATTGTGATAATCCACCTTTTTACCGCTTTGCTGCAAGCAACAAAACTTCCACAGTTGCATCAGGTGAGATGTTTTTTAATGGATCTTGGTGCACTGTAAGATCTTTGTGAAAGGCTGCCAATTGTTGATGTCAGGTGTAAGCCTTGACTCAGCAATGGCACTCTCACCTTCAAGTCAGAAGGTTCTGGATTCAAGTTCCTCTCCAGAGATTCAAGCGCATAATCTAGGCTGGCACTTCCATGCAGCACTGAGGAAAATGCTTTCTTTTGGATGATACGTTCTTCCAAAGCCTTTACTGCTCTTTCAGAGACATATTGGAACTCTTCTTGTCCCTAGACAGCTCTCCGCAGCTACAGTGTTGCTTTCCTGTTTTGACTACAAAGAATACACCACCTCTTTATGCTGTTGCATACTTAAGCTGTAGTAGCTCTGTGTTTCCTCTCTGCTAACTGGTGAGTTGCCTGTGGCAAGCAAGCTTCTTGCTGGCAGCTTGTCTCAACCTTGCAATTAGAGATAACATGAAAAATAGAAATGAGTCCCCAGCTGACTCCTCCGGCTGGCCGTTGCTCTTGCCTCACTCACCTCAAAACAGTTCCCATTACATTCCAGGTGTCATTAAAATACATCTTATTGATATTCATAGAACAGAAGCTCAAAGTGAAATATAAATGATCTGTGTCTAAATTTCCAATGCATTTGCAATCCCATAAGACAATCTTCAACTCTCCTTATGCGCAGCATTCAAAAACTTACTGCTCTTGTTGGTATTTAAATTTAGTGGTTAGTGGGGAAATTCATTGTTAGCATTTGCTTTTGTCTTACTTTCACATTGAATTGTGGAGATAGGTTAAAGCCAATGGCTTTAAAAAAGAAATTGGAGCAATTGATTAAAACATGGAATTGGTTGTAATCATGTCCTCCTCAACATAGCAAGACTCCACGTTATAAAAAAAAATCCAAATTGCTCTTTGTGATATTAGCATAGAGATGCTTAGTATATTTCTATAACATTTCTTTGTTTGCTCCTTTAACACAGATGTTAACTTGTTTATTTCAAACAAAATATAATTAGATATAATCTTATGGAGCACAAACAGAAATGCTGGAGACTAAGTCAGCAGATCAGTTCTGAGGAAAATTATACCTGACACAAAAACTGACCCATGTTTTTTATCAGGATGTTGTCTGCTTTCAGAGTTATAGCATTTCTGTGGCATTCCAGGGGTCTATCGGAGCAGGAGGCTCCATCCCCAAAGAGGGAGCTGTGGGCATGAAAGGCCCCACCAGTGCACTCAGAGGGGTTTTCCCTCTGAATAGAGGAGTCTACAAACTGTTTTATCTATGTGGTGTTATTTTTAATATTTTAATTTCCTTTGGTCCATTTGTCCATTAACCAGTCTTTCAATAACAGGAAAATATACTCTTACCAGCTTGTTAAAGCTATTCTTGAGTAACCTCTGTCATTGTAATTATTAAATATAATTCTTGTTACAGGAACTACATCTAGCACCAACACTCTGGTAGCTGGGCAGGAAAGTTTCCCAGAAATGGATGAAGGACGAACGATGAAAGAAACTGATGAAAGGTTTGTGTGAAATCCTAAATGTCATCAATAACTCAGTGCTAAAAGTTGCTGTACAGTAATTTTTCGATAAGTGGAAGCTAAATAGTGATGGATTTAGATTTGTAGCAGCGTAGTTTAAAGTTCAGGGAAAAAGACCCCTTCACAAATAATTTTTTCTACATGACAAAATATAAATTGTATCCTAATGTAGAGCCTATGTAGTGAAGAAAGTTTGAAGAATGGTGTGTTTATTTGTCTCAGCATATTCTACTTAATGTGAAGGCTTAAAGAATATTGGGGGAGTTCATTTCCACAGATAAGAGACGGAAAACACACCATTGCTTTGACGGATGGGTGTTCAGCAAGTGAAAAAAAAGACTGGTTTACAGTTTAGGTTTCTGTCATCTCTTGTGACATTAGGCCAAGTCTTGATTTGCATAACTGATTGGAAACACCACATATGAAGTCAGTATTGGAGGGATGGCTGGAGGCATTAGCTTTGTGCTGCACTTGCTTGTCCTAAAGGCATTTGACTCTGTTCTCCTCGAAAGTCGAAATCACTTGATGACAGAAACTTCTCCATTTGGGTCTGTCCAAGTTTGTTTTTTCCCATGTATTGGGATTCAGATTGCAAGCCCTGAAGTTGGCTTTCAGATTGTTTTTATATCTAGTTTGGGGACATCCTGTGGTCCGGGTTCCCATGCTCAGCTGGCTGTAGAGTACTGCGTTTGGTATATGAGAATCTTCCATGCAAACCACATGATCAACCCAGCAAAACTGAACTCTCGTGATCATGCTCTTATTGTCAGGTATGCAGCACTTAGCAAGAACCGCGATGTTGGAGATTTTGTCCTGCCACCTGAGGCTGCAAATAGATCTCAAGACAGCAGCAGTGAAATGCTTCTAGTTGTTTTATGTGATGGTGGCAAGTTGTCCAAGTCTCATACCCATAAAGAAATGATGTAGAACCACTGCCTTGTAGACTTTGATCTTTGTTCTGAGACAAACTCCATGTTCTTTCCAAAGTCTGAGTGAGCCTACCAAACACTGAGCTTGTTCCTTCCAGGCGATGGTTGATTTTGTCATCCAGGAAGCGTTATTGGGGAGGATGCTCCCAAGATAGCAAAACTTCTGTGCTGAATGGAGGGGTTTGTTGTTGATAGCGATTGTGAGGTCTTGGAGTACGTGGCCGGGATGGGTTGATACAAGATCTCAATCTCCTTCGGTCTTATTGTCAGGCCAAAGTGTTCTGAGGCATCTGAGCGATTAACAAGCAGCTTGAATGCCCTCTGGAGTATGTGCTAAGAGAGCACAGTCGTCCGCGAACAAGAGTTCACTCAGTAACTGTTCGGTAACCTTTGTGCAAGTCTTGAGCCTTTGCAAGTTGAAGAGGTTGCTGTCTGCCCTGAATTTAATGTGCACACCTGTGTCAAGATCTTTGAGTGCGTACAGGAGCATGGTCAAGAAGTATATGCCAAACAGAACTGGAGCGAAAACATAGCCTTGCCATTCGTGACAGGAAAAGCATCCAATGACATACCACTTTGCATCACACTGGCCATCATGCCATCATGAAACGAGTGAATGACACTGATCATCTTTCCAGGGCAAATATATTTGTACAAAACCTTCTACCTGCCTTCCTGGGTTTTTTTTATCCGTTCTTGGGATGTGGGCGTCACTGGCTAGGCCAGTATTTATTGTCCATCCCTAATTGCCTTTGAGAAGGTGGTGGGGAACCACTACCTTGAACTGCTGCAGTCTGTGTATTGTAGGAACACCCAAAGTGCTCTTAGGAAGGGAGTTCTAGGATTTTGACCCAGTGACAGTGAAGGAACAGCGATTAGTTCCAAGTCAAGATGGTATGTGACTTGGAGAGGAACTTGCAGGGAGTGACGTTCCCATGCATCTGCTGCCCTTGTCCTTCTAGGTGGCAGAAGTGTGGGTTTGACAGGTTCTGTTGAAGGAGCCTTGGTGAGTTGCTGCAGTGCATTCTTGTAGATGGTACACACTGCTGTTACTGTGCATCGGTGGTGGAGGGAATGAATGTTGAAGATGGTAGATGGGGTGCCAATCAAGCAGGCTGCTTTGTCCTGGATGTTGTTGAACTTCTTGAGTGTTGCTGGAGCTGCACTCATCCAGGCAAGTGGAGAGTATTCCATCACGCACCTGACTTGTGCCTTGTGGACAGGTTTTGGGAAGTCAGGTGAGTTACTCCCCACACAATTCCCAGCCTCTGACCTGTTCTTGTAGCCTCAGTATTTATATGGCTGGTCCATTTCAGTTTCTGATCAATGGTAACCTCCAGGATGTTGATAGTAGGGGTTTCAGCGATGGTAATGCTATTGAATGTCAAGGGGAGATGATTAGATTCTCTGTTGTTGGAAATGGTCATTGTCTGGCAGTCTGGCACTTGTGTGACATGTACTTGCCATTTATCAGCCCGAGCCTGAATATTGCCCTGGTCTTGCTGCATATGGACACGGACTGCTTCAGTATCTGAGGAGTCACAAATGATGCGGAACATTGTACAATCATCCGTGAACATCCTCACTTCTGACTTCATGATGGAGGGAAGGTCATTGATGAAACTATTGAAACTGGTTGGGCCTAGGACACTACTGAGGAACTCACTACCCTGAGGAACTACTGCAGCGATGTCCCAGAACTCAGATGATTGACCCCCAACAACTACAACTGTCTTTGTACTAGGTATGACTCCAAGCAGTGTAGAGTTTTCTCCCTGATTCCCATTGACTGCAGTATTGCTAGGGCTCCTTTATGCCACACACAGTCAAATGCTGCCTTAATATCAAGGACTGTCTCTTTCATCTCACCTCTTGAGTTCAGTTCTTCTGTCCATGCTTGGACCAAGGCTGTAATGAGGTCACAAGCTGAGTGACCTTGGCGGAACCCAAATTGAGTGTCAGTGAACAGGTTATTGCTGAGTTAAGCGTCGCTTGATAGCACTGTTGATGACCCCTTCCATCACTTCACTGATGATTGAGAGTAAACTGATGGGGTAGTAATTGGCCAGGTTGGATTTGTCCTGCTTTTTGAGGACAGGATGTATCTGGGCAAGTTTCCACATTGTGGAGTAGATGCCAGTGTTGTAGCTGTAATGGAACAGCTTGGCTAGTGGCACGGCTAGTCCTGGAGCTCAAGTCTTCAGTACTGTTGCCAGAATGTTGTCAGGGCCTGTAGCCTTTGCAGTATTCAGTGCCTTCAGCCATTTCTTGATATCACATGGAGTGAATCAAATTGGCTGAAGACTGTCACCTGTGATGCTGGCGATCTAAGGAGGAGGCCAAGATAGACCATCCTTTCGGCACTTCTGGCTGAAGATGGCTGCAAGTACTTCAATCTTGCTTACTGTGTATAAAGGTCCTTATTTTAATCGTGGGACTTTTCTTGAATTTGACATGCTGCAAAGATCATGTCCACTGCTCCCTGCCCTGCATGGAAGTCACATTGTGATTCTAGGTACACAAAGTCAATGTGGTGAGTGACAATCTGATTAAAAATAACTCTTGCAAGAATTTTCCTGCTTTGAAAGAAGTGATATTCCAGGATGATTGTCCCAGATAGACTTGTTCCCTGTCTGTTTGTAGAGATGAGTTATGGAGGCTTCCATGTAGCCTTGGGGCACACGCCCTGGTTCCAGATTAGGCAGACGAGACTAGTGAGTTTCCTAATCATGGGAGTTATTCCATACTTGAATATTTAAGATGGGATGCCATCAGCTCCCTGGAACTTGCCCATAGAAAGCTGTTTTATGGTCTTTGTGACTTCCGCTTGAGAAGGTTCAAAAGCAAGCTCATCCAGTGTGAGGTGCTGTGGAAGTG
Organism: Carcharodon carcharias; assembly: GCF_017639515.1. Lineage (NCBI taxonomy): Eukaryota > Metazoa > Chordata > Chondrichthyes > Lamniformes > Lamnidae > Carcharodon > Carcharodon carcharias. Next base: position 43,671,839 of record NC_054477.1, on the reverse strand, counting down.
ACTCAGTGGTACCATTGCACATCATGGATTGTTGGTTTAGGAAGTTCTTGAAGTAATTACTGCCCAACAAGAGAGAATCTCATATCTATTTGTTTGGAGCTGATTGCCATCTGCTGAGAGGATGGGTGCCATACCATTGGTTTTTGGCCATAGACTGAGCGCAGGCCTTCATCTAGAGCCTTCAGGTCATTTTTATTGGCAGCTGCTTGAAGATTACTAGCCATATTTTCCCATCATTGGTTCTTCATCTCTCTTAAGTTGGCCTGCAGCATGCGTTTTGCGTGATGATATTTGGCAATCCTTGCTGGTGATTTCTTGTCAGACAGGTAAGATTTGTGAGCATCATGTGCTTCGTCTTGAAGCTTGCCTATGTCTTATTCATATTGTCAAACCAGTCTTGCTGCTTCCATTTAACAAATCCAGGGCCATCAGATGCGGTGCTGTAAGTAACATCCTTTAACTTTTTCCAAGAATCTTCAATGGCAGTATTGTCCTCTGGGGTATCAGCAGTTCCTGTGGTGAGCTTGTGTTCCAGATCTTGTATTTTGGCCAGGTTTTAACAATAGTTACATCAAGTTTCCTTTGTGGCTTGTCTCTGTGCTGAAGTGCCTTAGATTTTATCTCCGAAGACACAATACTCCTGACAAGCCTATGGTCAGACCGGCGTTCTGCACCTCCAAGGGAGCAGGTAGAGCGCATGTCCTTGCGATTTCTCTGTTGTACAATTACGTAGTCAAACATGTGCCAGTATTTGGATCTGGGGTGCATCCATGTTGTTTTCAGTTTGTCTGCTTGCTGGAAGACTGTGTTTATGATGGTCATGTCATACCTGCTGCACTTATAGAAAAGGAGCTGGCCATTGAAGTTTGCTCTGCTAATACAGTGTTGTTCTCGTACTGCTCTTCATGTATTACAGTCTGAGCACACTCGGGCATTGAAATCACCAAGAATAACATGTTTGCCCTGGTGGGGGGGGGGTACGCCAATTATCTTGCTCAGGTCATCATAGAATGCTATGTTCAGTAAATTATACCCCTTCCTATAGGCTATAAAGGTATTATTATCTGACATTATTTGGTCTGGGGGTAAATGAAGGACAACGAATGCAATTATATTGCTGCAAGGGAAGACATGATACCAAAGTTTTTCGTCTTACACTCATCAGTGTTAAGGTCAGTGTTCATGCATTGAATAAAGGACAAATCTGAAACCAGTCTTTTCCTTAACACAGGTTTATTTACAAAACCACAGAGCACCGGCACTGACTTCCCTTTTCCTCCCCCTGCACCAGTGTAACTCTTTCGAGTACAAACCCGTTTCCATCTGTTTCAGATGAAGTTACATTGTTTCATAGTTTGCCATTGTGAGATTTGAACTCTTGATCTTAGGGTTACAAACCCAGTACCATAACCACTTGGCTATTTAGGCCAAGCCTGCACCAGTGTAAACCAGTTCTTATATACTTAAGAATAATTCCCTAATCTTTCCCCAATTAGTAACAGCTGCCCTCACTTACAAACTGCATGCACTTCATTGTAACAGGATTCCAACATTAACAATCAGGGCATATGCAAGAATGCCAAATTTCAAACAATCACAACAATTTATACTACAGGAGCAAAGGGTGCTGATTGTCAGGGACTGACAAGTCTACTCTGATTGGCCAGTGCGTTGCCTTGAAGCAAGACTTGGGGCTGGGGGGTGGGCACCATATGTGGAAAGGGGCTGGGCTGGGCTTCGCTTCGCTTCCCCCCCACCCCTGAATTTTTCCTGACAGCCTCAAAATGAAGCTGGATAGGAAGCAGCCCTTAAGTGACCAGTAATTGGTCCTCAGTTGTGACGAGGGCAGGCAGGCTGCACTCTGCCTTTCCTGCCCCCCCATAAAATTGCAGACAGTTGGGGACAGAAGGGAGAGTGGTGGGAGGGCTGCCTGGAGAATTTTACGGGTCCCCTGCCTGCAAACCTGTTGGCGGGGGCAATAAAATTGAGCCCAATAATCCTGGACAAAATTAATAGACAAGTATAGGATTAATTAAGGAAAGCCAGCACAGATTTGTTAAAGGCAAATCAGGTTTAACTAACTTGACTGAAATTTTTGATGAGTTAACAAAACAGGTTGATGAGGGTAATGCAGTTGATGTAGTGTATATGGACTTCCAAAAGGTGTTTGACGAAGTGCCACATGTATAGGTTTACCAGTAAATTGGAAGCCTGTGGAATAAAAGGGACAGTGGTAGCGGGGATACAAAGTTGGCTGAGTGACAGGAAACAGAAAGTAGTGGTGAATGATTGTATTTCAGCCAGGAAGAAAGCATACAGTGGGATTCATGAGGGGTTAGTATTAGATCTGCTGCTTTTCTTTTTTAATGTTAGACTTGGATAGAGCAACCTTGCAAATATGCCCAGCCGCAGTTGAAGAGGAAAGCAAGGAGTCGTGGGGAATGGGGAGGGGAGCGGCAGGATAGGAATAGTAGAATAGATTTTTGCCTGCAGCCCTGTTGGCTCTGTAAGTAGTTGCAGCACTGGGCCTAAATAACTCTAGGTGAGAGAGAAGGGAACAATTAGCCAAAGTGCCAAAGTTTTTACTCCTAACTGTTCATTCACCTTGCTCCAAAGTACAGAACTGTGGATACTGAGTGAGGACATGGTTGAGCACTCTGGGATTGGTTAAATAATGGTTACTAACCAAGCATACACATAAAGAATAACCTTGGGCTATACTAGAACTGCGGCTTGAATTACCACTTTTGGAAGAGAAAGGGGGTAAAAATTAGAGTATTCCCGAATAAATAAAGAATCATTTACGTTTTTCATTAATAGCTGCAAGTTCATCTTTTATGTCGCTAAAATACTCTGTTTTAGAATGTCAGTATGCAGATTTTTTCATATTTTCTTCAGGTTCAACAATGTTGCGATAAGAGCTCATGCTCGTCTTGAATCAAGGTACAGCAACAGCTCTGGTGGCTCCTATGATGATGAGAAAGGTAAAGGCTTCATTACTTATTATAGTCATTTGTTCATCTCAAACTGTTTGCAACTAGAAGTTGGCTAAATGGATTACTTCAGCTCCACTACTTCTCTACAAAGTAAATGTTTGCTCAAACTGAATTCAGTAATGCTGTCTGTGTGCATGTGCCAAGACTGAATGCTAGTATATGTTAAATGTTGCTTGAAAAAAACCATCAGTTTCTCCCTTGCATTGAGTGCCTTAAGTAATTGGTTCCAGGACTTCCTCCTGATTATTACGTTGGCTAGCACTTGCATATTTCCACACAAGGATCCATTTAGGTACAGCATCCTGTGTTTGATGTCATCAAGGAACTTCTAAAGACTGAAAAATTCTTCAGATGTTGTTGTAGCCTGCAAAGGCCTCATGGTTCACCTATTAGTCAAATACACATTTCAGCCAATTGAATCTGTGGAAATAAATCATACACCTCATAACAAACACAATCCATCAATAGTATTATCGAAATGTCATTAGTCAACCCAGAGATTAGCTCTCACTAGTCATAAATTGTACTTAAGCAAGTTCAGACACAAAAAAATCTTTCTGACACAGTATATTGAGTTCTACGACATTGGCATCTAGCTAGCAATGTGGAAAATTGCCCAGGGTTGTCCTGTCTGCAATAGGAAAATTGGACAAATTCAACCCAGCTAATTACTGCCCAACGTCTACTTGTGATCATCAGTAAAGTGAGGAAAGGTGTCATTGACAGTGCCATCTAGTGGCACTAACCTGCTCACTGATGCTCAGTTTGGGTTACGCCAGAGCCACTCAGCTCCTGATATCATTACAGCCTTGGTCCAAATATGGACAAAGGAGTTGAACTCGAGAGGAGAGGTGAAAGTGACTGCCCTTGACATCAAGGCAGCATTTGACAGTCTGTGACATCAAGGAGCCCTAGCAAATCTGAAGTCAATGAGAATCAGGAGTGGGGAGAAGATTCTCCATTGTTTGGACTCATACTTACAAGGAAGATGGTTGTGGTTATTGGAGGTCAGTCATCTCAGTTCCAGGACATCACTGCAGGAGTTATTCAGGGCAGTGTCCTAGGCCCAACCATGCTTCATCAGTGACCTTTCCTCCATCATAAGACCAGAAGTAGAGATGTTCACTGATGATTATACAATGTTCAGTACCATTTGCAACTCCTCAGGTACTGAAGCAGTCCATGTCCATATGCGGCAGTACCTGGTCAACATTCAGGCTTGGGCTGATAAGTGGCAAGTAACATTTGGGCCACACAAGTGCCAGGCAGTGATCATCTCCAACAATGATCACCTCCCCTTAACATTCAATATCAGTGCTGCCATGTTTGACCTTGCAGCTCCAGCTAGCATCCATTCTTAATCACGCACAGCTGAACGTGATTGCAGCAGCAGGAAGGACCACACCGCCACCCTCCCCCACCCCCACCCTCCCCCACCCCCACCCACCCCCTCCACCACCGCCAATGCTACATAAAGTAATTTTCAACTTTCAGGTCAGTTGCTGATTGATTTCTACTGCCTTTGGCTAAATTTGTAGAAGTGCTGAGTTTTCTAGTGCTGTTTAAAGTTGGTAAAGTTTATAGGGTGTGGTGTGTACATGCATGGACCATTCCAGAGGAGCCCTGCAGTACTCGCCAGAGCATGTGTTACGATTTGTCATGCTCTACTGCATCCTGCTGAACCTCACCATCATGAGGACACAGCCTTAGCCACAAGCTTTACAGCGAGTAGCTAAGGAGAATGAAATAGAGGAGGAAGAAAGGAAGAGGCAATCAAACCATCCCCCTTCTGGTTGGGCTGACCATGTTAACACATTCAATTGTGGTACCATTGAACGCAGCCCCAATTCCATATGTTACAACATTTATTATGAGGCTATACCCCTTTATTTTTGAAAATTTCAACTTTCAACTGACAGGAACTTTTGCAATTTGAACAGAGACAAAGCACATTTCCTTAAAATGCAAGACCACATTCCAAGATGAAGGTGAGAAATCAACAAATCACCCTCAGGTGAAGACAATTCAATCCTACAATCCAGCCCCTATTGAAACTTATAACTGTCCAAGGAAGAGACATTAAAAATGCAAAGTACTGGATATTGAAACAACGGCTGCCACAGAGCCACCCAAAACCTCTTGGAAATACACAATGGGTGAAGTATTTCAAGGTAAGGCTGCCAGCCACTAGAGAGAGATTGCAAGTGACACAGCCGGTGTCCAGAAAGCCTTCAGCAGAGGAAACCAGCCGAGGGCTACTCACTCTTTTTCTCTCTCTCTCTCTCTCTCTTTTGGAATAAGCATGTCACCTGGTTCAAGAAGCCAGCTGTACCAGAAACTTACCAGCAAACCAAGATCTCGTAATAATTACAACATCTTCTACATCTGAAGCATCCAAGGGCAGGATCTTCCGGTCGGTAAGCGGGGGCGGGGCCTGCTCGCCGACATGTAAAATGACACGGGAGTTCCACCTAATGTCACCCCATGTCGCTTCCATTTTCACGTCGGCAAGGGTGCAGCTGAGACACTGTGCGCCCGCCGACCTGTCAACGGCCTATTGAGACCATTGAGAAACTAATTAAAGTCGTTAATGGACCTGCCCGTCCAACCTTAAGGTTGGCAGGCGGGCCGGGAGCCCTAGCGGGCTTCGGAAAAAGCATGAAACCTCATCCACGGGCGGGATCAGATTTCATGAGGGTATTTAAATTTTTAATAAAAGTTTCAATAAAAGCTATGGACATGTCCAGGAAATTTTTCTATCATTTGTATTACAAATTTTAATTCAGCAGCACCTAGCCTCAGGGAGATTTGTGCACACTTTCGCATGCATGCGCGAAAGAGCGCACTCCCGGCTGAGGGAATCGCTCCCCCACCTGCACAGGGAGCGCATAGAGCTTCCTGGCGGACATCACGCTGGGCGGGCCTTAATTGGCGTGTAAAATGGCAGCACACCCCCAATCGGGGGTGCCATTCGGAGGCATGCCTGCTCCCGCACTTCCCTCCTCGACGGTGCGGGGATGGGGGGTCCCCAAGAAACCAGCTAACCTAAATCGGCCGCAACATTTAAAATCTATGCCTCAAGGACAATTAATCTTATCTTCTTTCACCTTTTTTCTGTACTCTAACACCCCTTATTTCTGATACCTGTGTGCGTGGGCCATAATAACTGCATGAGACCGAACGCTTGATGTGTTTTTATTACATTTCTTGGGTTTAATGGTTAATAAATTTGCTCTTTCTTTGACTCAAGAAAACCATGTTTGATTGCTCACTGCTTAAATAGTTAAGTACATTCGATTTGCAAAAGGCATATCCTCGTAAAAAAGGAACTTAAACCTTTGTTGTGACCAACCGAGGATGTTGAATGGAGGGGAGCCAGTTCACTCCTTCTCACCTGGTCGTAACAAAATTAGGAATCTATCCAGGAATTGTTCCCACAGATTGACAAAAGAATTGGAGTGGGGAAAGTAAATTTTTCCTTCAAAAGCAATTTAAAAACGGCAAAAAGGCTTTCTTGGGTTTGCAATACTAAAGAACTAAAATGTCCACATGTGATGTCAAGTTTTCATAGAACAGGAGGAGATAACTGGCAAGAAGTTAAAGGCATTGTCCCTGGAACAATTAAAAGGTGCAGCTAGCCACTTAGAGGTGGAGTTCCGCCTGAAAGTTAGAAAAACTGAAAATTTAAAACGGGTTCCAAAACATCAAGGGTAGAATCGTCCGGTCCCTTTGGCAGCAGGAGTCGTGGCTGACTCATTGGGAAGGGGAAGCTGAAGTGAGATTGAGCTGCCCCATACTCCTCTCGTGTTGACACTGTTGGAAGTCAATTATGACATCAGTGATGGAGTTCAGCCCGCACAGCAGTGCAGGACTGATGTCCTGGACCAAGGCCTACATGATGGCCACCATCCTGCCGATGGTGACATCTGTGCCTCTGCATGCTGGCACTATCACTTCATACTGAAGGCGGACACACTCCTCCATGGTCCTTTGCAATCTGAGGAGTGCACTAGACATCCTTTCCTGATTTTCCTGTGATTGCCTTTGCATCTCCACCAACTGACTGAGGACCAAGTCCAGGGGCTCATCATCTGACTTGGACTCAGCAGATTCCTTGCCACCAACTGTCCTCCGAGTGCCGGCGACCAAGGATGTCCCTGCCCTCAGCTGCGGATGATAGGCTGAGGACTTCAGCTGGGTCAGGCATAGGTTACCCATGACTTCCTGGAATATTTGGCTCATGAAATTTGAGCCCTGATCCGACGGGATCTAAGTGGGAAGTCCATATCAAGTAAAGATTTGTGTTAATTCCCTCACCATTATTTTGGCAGATTTGGTTCTCGTGGAATGGCCTCTAGGAAGCGGGTAGCAATCCGTGATGCTAAGGATATATTGGTATCCTCCTTTTGTTTTGTGCGGGGGTTTCACATAGTACACAAGCACCTGCTGAATAGTTCCCTAAAAGCTGGCACGGAAGCATAAGTATAGGTTTTATTGCAGACTGGGGTTTTTCCACAACTTGGCAGATGTGGCAGCTTCTGCAAAACCTTATTACATCCTTTTGAGGGGTGGCCAATAAAAATGCTGGCTGATGTGGGCTTGGCTTTTTCATATACCAACATGCCCAGCCAATGGGATTTCGTGTGCTCATCTTAATATTTTCCCACGGTACCTCAGCAGCACTACCATCTGGTGGATCACTGTCCACTCCTCATTTGCAGGTCTGTGAGGGAGTCGCCACTTCCTCATCAGCACCTTATTTTTAATGTAGTAGCACTCGGGGATTGCCACTGCCTCAGCTTCAGTTTGAGCAGCCTGAGCTAGCTTTTTTAACAATGGACCAACTTGCTGAGCCCCAACCAAGGAAGATCTACTTATTACCTCCTCATGGTCCTCTAGACTCCAACAAAAGGCCACAGATAACCAAGACAATGGGGTCATCCGTCTGCAGTGCCATTTCAGCCTCCTCTGACTGAGTCTGGCTATAGATCAAGTTACCACACACTCAGGGAAAATACCAAACACTTTCTCCTGTAGCTGTTCTGTCTCCTTCACTTCTCTGAGACTACTGGGGTTGCTAATCACATTTGATCCTGCCAAGCCATTGCTGAGGAGCCAGTTGACTCCACCCACAGGCAAACTGGGGACGACTCCCACGGTTACCGTTCCTGACATAAGGTTGCACTCCAGGTGCACCCAGTACAAGGGGATGGGCGTTTACCCTCCATCGATACCCTTTACCAACAGCTTGACACTTACTGAACTCTCTGGTGGAATGGTCATGCCTTTTCCCAGAAGTAGAGTTTGGCTGGCCCCTTTATCCCTCAGTATCACTTTAGGTTTACTTGCCTCGCTCTGGGGAAATGTGGCAACTCTTTCTTCTGATATAAAATCCTTGTAATCTCAGGGACTATTTTAAACTCACCCACAGTCACAGTAGTGTGTCTGCAGGGATTTACTGCTACAGTCAGAGCCATAGCCTGGCCTGCAATGCTCTCTGTCTGATTCCAGTTTTCTCCGTGGGGTTTGTGTGTCCCAACAAATCCTACAGGTTTTTCTCATGACCTTCAGCAATCAGCATGGAGGTGTCCTGTCTTGAGGCAGTTAAAACATACAGGCTCCTTGGCCTCACTCCTCTCCTGTGCACCATCCTTTCTGGCCTGACCTCTGTTTTCAGCTGTCCCGTCTCTCCTGTGGGTGCTTAGTTTCCTATCATTCTCCCAACTTCTATCCTTCTCTGTTAATTGGGGGTGACTAGAGAAGGGTTGCCTTTGGGATGCAGATTTGTGGACAAGCTCATAATCATCAGCTAGGGTTGCTGCCTGTCTGGCCCCTGTTACTCTCTGTTCTCTTTGTGAGTTCTTATCGGGAAGGGTGCGGAGTTTTTGAATTCCTTGAGAAGAATTATTTTACAAAGATTTTTGTAGGTGGCCTCAGTTTTAAGCAGCCATGCCCACTGGTCAAAAGCCAGCTGCTTAAGCCATTCAGATTCCAGTTATGTCTGGCAGGCTGTTTCCAGAGTGCACAGCATTTCTTACAGTACGACTCTGGCATTAATTGGTATGCATTTAAAATTTCCCTTTTTGCTGCCTCATAGCCTGTTGTACTTTCCTTCGGCAAGAGGGAATAAACCTCGTAGTTTTTCCTGTCAGCTTATTCTGCGACAGCAAGGATCAGCATTGGGCTGGCCCCTTTAACTGCTGTGCAAACTTTTCGAAGAGATAAAAAAAGGCGTCCACCTCTTCTTCATCAAATTTAGGGATTAAATGGGGAAACTTGAATACCTCAGCCCTTAAGTTTGAGCTGGAGGTGGTTCCTTCACCAGGGTTGTCTTCAATGGGCACAGTGGGATTCTTCTTTCTCAGCTCAAATTGTTTTAATTTAAACTACCTTTCCCTTTCTTGTTCTCTTTTCAAGAATTCTCTCTCCTCCTTCCATTTCTGCCTCTCTCTCTTTTTCCCTTTCCTCAAAGCTAGCTTCTGCTGCTCCAATACTAATTTCACTGCTGCTGATTTATCTGTTTCAGTGTCTTCAATTTCCACCTCTAGATGTTTGGCCACCTGTTTTAAAATTTCCGAGTTTCTGGCTTTCGGTGAAACTCCACCTTTAAGTGCCTAGCTACAACTTTCAATTCTTCCATGGACCTTGCCTTTAATTTCTTGTCAGTTATCTCAACCTGTTCTGTGAAAGCATTGATATCAAATGTGGACATTTTAACACTTTAGTATTACAAACCCAAGAAAGCTTTTTGCAGTTTTTAAATTGCTTTGAAGGAACAATTTACTTTCCCCGCCTCAGTTCTTTTGTCAATGTATGGGAACAATGCCAATCACGAGCTCTCGATTTTGTTATGACCAGGTGAGGAAGAGTGAACTGGCTCCCCTCTATTCAACCTCCTCGGTTAGTTGCAATAAAAGTTTAAGTTTCTTTTGCACCACGATATGCCTTTTCCAAATCAGAATGCATTTACCTATTTAAGCTGTGAGCAATAAGGAGCTAATCGAACACGGTTTTCTTGAGTCAAAGCAAGAGTAAATTTATTAAGCACTAAACCCAGGAAAGATAATAAAAAGTGACGTCAAGCATTCAGCCCTCATGCAGTCATTCGGACCCACACACACAGGTATCAGAAATAGGGAAGTTAGAGCCCAATAGAAAAAAAGGTAAAAGAATATAGAGTTAAGTGTCCTTTGATTGTCCCTGAAGCGTAGATTTTAAATGCTGCAGCCGATTTAAGTTAGCTGGTTTCTTGGATGTGGTCAGATGTAGAAGCTATTGTAATTATTACAAGATCTCGGTTCACTGGTAGGCTTCTGGTAGAGTTGCCTTCTCGAACCGGGTGATACACTTATTCCAAAAGAGAAAGAAGGCAAGTGAATGGCCTTCAGCCTATCTCCTCTGCTGAAGACTTTCTGGACACCACCTGTCACTTGTAATCTCTGTCAAGTGGCTGGACAGCATTGCCTTGAAGTACTTTACCCATTGTGTATTTCCAAGAGGCTTTGGTGTTTCTGTCTGTGGCAGCCATTGTTTCAATATCCAGTACTTTGTATTTTTAATGTATCTCCCTTAGACAGTTACAAGTTTCAGTGGATGTCTGGATTTTAGGAAACATCTCTCTCTTCACTCTCTCCTGAGGATGATTTGTTTGTTTCTCACCTTCACGTTGGAATGTGGCATTGCATTTTTAAGCAGTTTGTTCAGTCTCAGTTCAAATTGCAAAATTTCCAGTTAGTTGAAAGTTGAAAAGCCATATTCCCAAAAATAAAGGGGCATAACCTTGGTTCATAGAAGCTTTTACAGTCATTTTTATGTTTCTCACCAGTTTCATCTCATTCTATTTTCTCTTTGTCAGGTTTTTGGTCCACCTTTGATGAATTCTAAAAAGCTGCCAATCCTTAGGCTTACTGTTATATGGAAGACCAAATAATCATATTTCTTAATGTTGCTTCATTATTTTGTCATTTATTCAAAAAGAGTTAAAATGTATATGCACGCATATTTATGAATACATTTTATGAGTCCCGGCTTATGCTGATAGGAACGCTCACACAGTCCATGCAGAACATCACCTGCAATTTTAATGGATAGCAAATTGGGGCAAGCCCACCAGAAATTTTTCAATATGCAATGACTGCAAGCAAGGCAGGACCTTGCAAATTTACAAAAATGCCTGAAGTTGTCATCTGTCTCCTGACACATGATTAGACAGTTATGTTTTTAAAGTGATAGACATTAATAAAGTAGCCATGATCATCATACACAGAATATTTTTAATATTTCACTAGAGATAACTTCAATATTGTTATGTCTATAATCCCCAGGTGATCCCTTGCCTCCTTATGCTAGTTGGTTGATGAAAACTGTGGAGGCTAATATACCACAGCCCCTTCCAATGCCTGTTAATGGAGGCTGTTGGGCCCCCCTTGTGGATTATCTCCCAGAAACCATCACACCTCGTGGACCACTTCACAGGTCAGAATATTGTCGTCAAAATGCTACCTGTACTTTAGAAGATACTTTTAAAAGTATTTGAATTATGTGCCAAAACTGTAGGTATTTTGTGCCCAATACATGGAAGAGCAGTTTTGATCTGTACACTTTCAACTATAACTCACTTTACCACATAAAGTAATAATACTTTTCAAAACTTACCTAGAGCAGACTGATGACAATCTGGTTATTTATTATAATTGACTAAGATACTGACTTGACTCACTGTGTGACAACTTCACCAACATTTTATGACGTTCACACAGCTTAATGAACCTAAGTAATTACTTAAGGGGAGAGAACAAAGACGTGTGGTTACGGGGGGTAACCCTGAAAATCCCTGTGACGTGAAGCTCCTGACGAATTTAACAGCAGCACTCGCTGTCATTTTGATATACAGTTTCCCACCCAGTCACTGGCTAAACTGCGGGGCTGATGGGAATGGTTGTGGGTTGAAGGAAGAGGTGGAACCGGCAGATGGGAAAGAGGGAAAAATCATGGGTTGAAGAGGGGGTGTCATCAGATCAGGAGGCTAGGGATTGCGAGTGTTGTGGGGAGAATCATCAGATCACGACATTAAATTCTCCTGGCTCACAAGAAGTGCTATAAAAAGTATTTGCCTTCTGCAGCCAGCTGCTCCCATCTCAATTTAGCTGCTGGGTTTCTTGAATCCTGCGAAAGCCGCTGAAGACACATGTTGGGTTGAGGTTGGATTTTAACCACTTCCTAAGGCTCACCCCCAGCCTGGGGCAGTTAAAATGTTTTTCAACAGTCCCATCCCTGATTTCTTGAAATATCTAAAACAATGGGGCTAACTTTCCAAATGTGCATTCCCAGGTTGGGGCCTGACCCATTTTGTGGAAGAATGTGTCATGATTACCCAATGTACATTTCTGGTGACTAAAAATCTGTGCCAAGCATGCAAATTGTAGTAAATCTCCAAAATTCTACACCCTTCCTAAGGCTTTGATATTCTTCCTGAAGTGTGGTACCCTGCATTTACTACAGTACTCCATCAGGGGCTTAACCAGTGTTTTATAGTGATTTAGCATAATTTCCTTGCTTTTGTACTCCATGCTGTGACTAAAACCAATTATCCCATATGCTTTTTTAAACACCTTATCAACTTGACCTGCTACTTTTAAGGATTTGTGCATATACACCCCAGTTCTCTTTGTATCTGCACCAGCTTTAAAATTGTACCATTTAGTTTATATCAACTACACTATCCTTGTCAACCCTCTATGTTGCTTCATCAAAGAACTCAATCAAGTTAGTCAAAAACAAATTGCCTTTAACAAATCTATGCTGACTTTCAGTTAATAGCCCATAATTTTACAAGTGACAGTTATTGTTTCTAAAAGTTTTTCCAGCACCATGTTAGGCTAACTGATCTGTAGTTGCCTGGTTTATTACTCTGCCCTTTTTGAACGGGCATAAACCTCCAGTCCACTGGCACCACCTCCGTATGTAAGAAGGATTGGGAAATTGCAGTCAGAGCATCCGCAATTTCCACCCTTACTTCCCTCAGTAGCCCAGGATGTACTCATATTGATTAGGTAGCTGTTTTATTTTGAGGATTGCCAATCTTTCAAGTATCTTCTCTTCATCTCTTTTTATCCAATCCAATGTCGCTACTACCTCCTGCTTTACTGTCATTGGCTGCATCTCTTCTCCAGTGAAGGCAGATGCAAAGTACTCAATTAGTACCTCAGCTTTGCTTCCGCTTGAATATCTCCTAATCAGTCCTACCTTTCCTTTGACTGCCTTCTTATTATTTTTAGGCTTATAAAAGACTTTTGGGTTCCTTTTTATGTTAGCCACTAATCTATTCTCATGTTCACTTTTTAGATCTCCTCTGTATTTTCTGTACTCAACTTGATCTTTTCTGTATTACTAGAATTATAGAATGGTTACATGACAGAAAAAGGCCATTCAGCCCATCATGTCCATGCTGACTTTCCAAAGGAGCAGTTAGAAAATTTTGAAATTGTGGCACAGAAGGAGACCGCTCTTCCCACTGTGTTTGCACCAGCTGAAAAACGAGCTACTCAGCCCAATTCCATTTTCCTACGCTTAGTCACTAGCCCTGGAGATTATGAAACTTCAGGTGCATATCCAGGCACCTTTTAAATGAGTTGAGGGTTTCTGCCTTTACTACCCTTTTACGCAGTGAGTTCCAGACTCCTACCTTTGTTTGGGTGAAAGATGTTTTCTTCACCTCCCCTCTAATTCTTCTACCAATCATTTTAAATCCGTGCCTCCTAGTCACTGAACACTACTAAGGGAAAAAGGTCCTTCCCATCCATTCGATCCAGCCACCTCACAACCTTGTACATTTCAATCAAATCTGCCCTCAGCCTCTGTTCCAACAAAAACAACCCTAGCCTATCCAATCTTTCCACTTAGCTGCAATTTTCCAGTCCTGGCAACATCCTTGTTAATCTCCTCTGTACTGCCTCTAGTGCAATTACATCCTTCCTGCAATGAGTTGACCAGAATTGCAGGCAGTACTCAAGTTGTGGCCTAAATAGTGTTTTATATAGCCTCAGCCTAATCTCCCTGCTTTTATATTCTGTGCCTCGGCTAATAAAGGAAAGTATTCCATCTGCCTTTTTAACCACCTTATCAACCTATCCTGGTACCTGTGGACATGCACATCAAGGTCCCTCACTCCTCTACACCTCTCCGTGTCCTCCCATTTATTTCCTTTGCCTTGTTTAACTTCCCCAATCTCATCACCTCACACTTCTCTGGGTTGAATTCCACTTGCCACTTCTCTGCCCATCCAACCAGTCCATTGGTATCTTCCTGCAGTCTACAGCTACCCACCTAACTATCAACCATGCAGCCATTTTTTGTGTCATCTGCAAACTTCTTGATAATGCCCCCTACATTTAAGTCCAAATCATTAATAAATACCACTAAAATGATGGGACCAAGCACTGAGCCTTGCAAAACCCTACTGGAAACAGCCTTCCAGTCACAAAAACACCCATCAACCATTACCCTTTGTTTCCTGCCACTGAGCCAGTTTTGTATCTAGCTTGCTACATTCCCATGGATCCCATGGGCTTTTTACATTCTTAACCAGTCTGCCATCTGGGACCTTGTTAAAAGCCTTGCTAAAATCCATGTAGACCACATCAACTGAACTACCTTTGTTACCTCCTTAAAGAATTAAATCAAGTTAGTCAGACATGATGCTCCCTTAACAAATCCATGCTGACTGTCCTTGATTACTCCATGCCTTTCTAAATGACAGTTTATCCTCTATCTCAGAATTAATTCCAATAATTTGCCTACTACCGAGGTTAGACTGACTGACCTGTAATTATTCGGTCTTTCCCTTGCTCCATTTTTAAGCAGAGAGTTCAACGTTAGCAGTTCTCCAATCCTCTGGCACCACACCTGCATCCAGTGAGGATTGGAAAATAATGGTTAGAGCATCCGCTATTTCCTCCCTAGTTTCTTTTAGCCTGGAATACATTTCATCCAGCCCTGGTGATTTATCCACTTTCAAGGATGTTAATCCCCTTAATACTTCCTCTCTCCCTATGTTTATCACATTCAATATTTCACAATCCTCCTCCTCCTTAACTACAATGCCTGCATCATCCTCCTCTTTTGTGAAAACAGACACAAAGTGTCTGTTTAAGAACCATACCCACATCTTCTATCTCTACACATAGGTTACCTTTTTGGTCTTTTAAGGGCCCGACTCTTTCCTTAGTTATTCTCTTGCTCTTAATGTATTAATAGTCGTTCAGTAGTACAAAACTTGAGTGTTGCTGAAAAAGAGATGTCAAAGCTTTTTGTCTTGCACTCATCAGGACACTCATAAGAATACCGATATAAGGGGAAAACAACAACTTATACTGTATATGAAGAGAGTGCTGATTGGTTGGCACGTGGACTCTGATTGGTAGAGACATTGCCATGGAGAATGCACTAGTGATGGTGACTAACAGTTAATTGCCAAGCACTGGTTGAAGTTTAAACCAGGCAGCTTGACCCTGATTGGTCAAGGCATTGTCCTGAGGAATGATTCAGTAAATGGCTGTCACTTATTTCGTTTAGCTGAAACGGGCACAATATGTGTATATGTTCTTTGTGTCTGCAAAGAACATGGCCCTGTATATTAATATATGTAGCTTCCAATACACACAAATGCACCACACTGCGAGCCCGACTGACAATCTTAAGTTGGTTGTCAGCGTAATTCTTAGCTCACTGAAGATTATTTAGCAAATGTTGTCCAATCGCGGAATCACATCTAATGTTGGACACCATGTTTTGAGTTTTGCAAGCACAGACGGTGGTTGCTGGTGGTGCTGCCCACCCGAAGCCCAGGATCGTGGAGGGACTGCAGGCTGTAGGCGGAGTGGGGGTCGCAGGAGGGGATTGGAGTGGCATTGGAGACAAGGGCAGCTCCCCGCCCCCCCACTCCAGCCTGATGCTGGGTCCCTCAATCGTGCACAGAATGCCTGACTACAAAGGACCATTATCTCTGTAATGCCCCTCCCCCCCCCACCAAATCCTGAGAGGCCCCTGGCTAACCCAACAGCTTTTGCCAGGCAGCCTTCTGAGGGTGCGTGACCTGTGCAGCCTCCATTTAATCTCAGAGCCAGCACTAAATTTCAGTGGGTTCATGGATAATGGGTGTCAATTGACTGATTAATGAACCTAATTGACATCCCGCTGCCGCCTGCATCAGTCCCTTCGTCTTAATCGGTGGAGTGGGGAGTAGTTTTCCCACCATCGGGAGACAGATGCAGGGCCCACTCACAATGGTTTCCACTGAAATCCAGCCTATTGTTCTCTACTGCCCTTCCAAGTACGTTAAAAATTTTATCACCGAAATATCTCTACTGCTTTCTTCTCTCAGCCTTTGCTCTGAAGAAATTTTCATCTCAGTGACTTCAATCCCCATCTCAGCTCATCATGTTCTTTCTCCTCTGGGTTCTCTGCCCTCTTATCCTCCATAAATCTCTCCCTCCAAGTAAACTCCACAATCCATATTCATGGCTACCCCCGTGACCTTACCATCTCATGTCGTCTTGCTAGTCCCATCATATCAATTAGCGATGAGGGCATCTCTGATCACTTCCTTATATCACTAACACACACATACCCCTTCCATGCCCTAACCCTACTTCCTTCTGCAGTCATCCCTGGAAAAAAAGCTATCCCTCCATTCACCTCAACATTTCTGCAGCTACTGATTTATTCCTATGTTAGGCACAATTGTAAATGGTTCTCTCTCTTAAGGTGTTGTCCCTCTTTCCTTTAAACCTGCCATCATCAACCCTTGACTCCACCGTCCTTGCAAACTATCTTGTCCCACCTCCAACTTCCCTTTTCTCTCCTAAGTTCTTGAGTGTGTTGTTGCCTCCCAAATCCATTCCCAACTTTCCCAGAACTCAATGTAAGAATCCCTTCAATCAGGTTTTTGCCCCTGCCCAGTACTGAAATTTATCAAAGAGATAAATAACATCCTATGTGACTGTGACAAAGATAATCTTTCCCTCCTCTTTCTTCCTGACTTATCTACAGCTTTTGACATGCTTGACCACACCATCTTCTACCTACGCCTCTCCACTTTCATCCAAATGGATGGAACTGCTCTCACCTGGTTTCATTCTTGTCTATCTAATCATAGCCAGAGAATCACTTGCAATGGCTTCTCTTCCTGCTCCCGAATCATTACTTTTGGTGTGTCCCCCAGTGATCTATCCTTGGCCTCCTCCTATTTCTCATCTACATGCTGCCCTTTGACGACATCATCCAAAAGCACAGATTTAGTTTTCACACCTATGCTGACAACACACAGCTCTATCTCATCATCACCACACTAGAACCATCTATTTCCACCTCTGTAACACCTGACTTCCCTCCTGTCTCAGCTCATCTGCTGCTGAAACCCTCATTCTGCCTGCATTACTTCCAGACTCGACTATTTCAATGCACCTCTGGCTGGTCTGCCACATTCTACACTCTGTAAGCTTGAGCTTATCCAAACCTGTTACCCGTGCCTTAAAACGCACAAGGTCCTGTTCCCCCATCACCCCTGTGCTTGCTGACCCATAAGGTACCTGGTCAAGCAATGACTTGATTTTAAAATTCCCATCCTTGTTTTCAAATCTCTTCATGGCCTCGCCTCTCCCCTCCCTATCTCTACAAATTCCTCCAACCCCACAAACCTGTGAGATATCTGCACTTCTCTAATTCTGTCCTCCTGTGCATCCCGAATTTAAATCACTCCACCATTGGTGGCCAAGACTTAAAGTGCCTAGGCCCTAAGCTCTGGAATACCCACCCTATGCCTCTCCATCCCTCTACCTCATTTTCCTCCTTTAAGACACTCCTTAAAACCTACCTCTTTGACCAAGCTTTTGGTCATGTGACCTAATATCGCAGCGGTGGCCAAACCATGACTTATGAGCCAATTGTGGCTCTTTTAGACATAAGAGTGTAGCTCATTCCTTGTGCACATTGGAGGGAGGGAAACAGCCAGGTGCAGCTTGTTCAAACTTGCAAATTGGATCCAGTACAATGACCCAGGCATTGATTAAAAACCCAACTCTTCTATCCACAGGAACCAAATACAGTCAGCTCTTTAGCCCCATTCAGTGGAAGTTCCTGGTATTATGCCGATCAGTCAACTGTTCCCTGGATTGTGCTATTCTAACATAAGAACATAAGAAATAGGAACAGGAGTAAACCATTCAGCCCCTCAAGCCTGTTTTGCCATTTAATAAGATCATGGCTGATGATCTTGTGTATCAATCTCCATGTTCCCATCTAACCCCAATGCGGTTTCCTCTACATTGGAGAGACCAAACACAAATTGGGTGACCGCTTTGCGGAACACCTTCGGTCTGTCCGCAAGCATGACCCAGACCTCCCTGTCACTTGCCGTTTCAACACTCCACTCTGCTCTCATGCCCACATGTCCGTCCTTGGCCTGCTGCATTGTTCCAGTGAAGCTCAACGCAAACTGGAGGAATAGCACCTCATCTTCCAACTAGGGACTTTATAGCCTTCCGGACTGAATACTGAGTTCAACAACTTTAGATCTTAAACTCCCTCCTCCATCCCCTCCCTTTTGTTTTTTCCAATAATTTATATAGATTTTTCTATTCTTTTCCCACCTATTTCCATTATTTTTAAATGTATTTCCATCCATTGTTTTATCTCTGCCTTTTAGCTGATTTTGAACCCTTCCCCCCACCCCACCCCCACTAGGGCTATCTGTACCTTTATTTTCACGTTCCTTAGATAATATCACCAGCTTCAACACCTCTTTGTCTTTTGTCTATGACATCTTTTGGTTATCTCCACCTATCACTGGCCCTCTATCCAGCTCTACCTGTTCCACCCCCTCTTAAATCAGCTTATATTTCACCTCTTTTCTATTTTTCCTTAGTTCTGTTGAAGAGTCATGTGGACTCGAAACATTAACTGTGTTCCTCTCCGCAGATGCTGTCAGACCTGCTGAGTCTTTCCAGGTATTTTTATTTTTGTTCCCAATAACCTTTGATTCCCTTGTCTAACAAGAATCTACCTACCTCTGCCTTAAAAATATTCAGTGACACTGCCTCCACCACCTTCTGAGGCAGGGAATTCCAAAGTTGCATAACCCTCTGAGAGAAAAAAATTCTCCTCATCTCTCTCTTGAAAGGGCAACCCCTCATTTTAAAACAGTGCCCCCCTAGTCCTGGATTCATCCACAAGAGGAAACATCCTTTCGACTTCCACCTAGTCAAGGCCGTTCAGGACCTTGTATACTTCAATCAAATCACTCCTCACATTTCTAAACTCCAGTCTGTCCAACCTTTCCTTATAAGATCAAAAGACAACCCACTCATTCTAGGTACCAATCTAGTAAACCTCCTTTGAACCACCTCCAATGCATTTATATCCTTCCTTAAATAAGGAGACCAAAACTGCTTATAGTATTCGAGGTACGGTCTCAACAATGCCTTGTATAACTGAAGCATGACATCCTTACTTTTATGTTCAATCCCACTTGTAATGAAGGTTAGCATTCCATTAGCCTTCTTAATTACTTGCTGTACATTCATACTAACTTTTTGTGACTCATGTACTAGAACACCTAGATCCCTCTGCACCTCAGAATTATGCAGCCGTCCTCCATTTATAATACTCTGCTTTTTTGTTCTTCCTGCCAAAGTTAACAAGTTCATGTTTTCCCACATTAAACCCCATTTGCCAGATCTTTGCCCACTCTCCAACCTATATATATCCATCTGCAACCTCCATGTCCTCTTCACAACACACTTTTCTACCTATATTTGTGTCATCTGAAAATTTAGCTACCATGTTTCCACTCCCTTCATCTAAGTCATTGATGCAAATCATAAAAAGCTGAGGCCTCCGTGCAGACCCCTGTGGAAATCCACTCATCACATCCTGCCAATCAGAAAAAGACCCATTTATGCATATTCTCTGCTTTCTTCCAGCCAACCAATCTTCTGTCCATGCTAACATGTTACCCCCTACACCATGCGCTTTTATTTTCCGTAATAATCTTTGATGTGGCACCTTATCAAATGCCTTCTGGAAATCCAAGTATAGTACGTCTACAGGCTCCCCTTTATCCACTGTACATGTTACTCCTTCAAAAAGCTTCAATAATTTGGTTAAATGTGATTTTCCTTTCGCAAAACTCTGCTGACTCTTCCCTCATGCCTTGAGTTCATCTAAGAGCCTGGCTATAACCTCCTCAATGATCGATTCTAATAACTTCCCCACAACAGACGTCAAGCTACTGGCCTATCGTTTCCTGTTTTCAGCCTCTCTCCCTTCTTGAATAGAGGGGATATATTTGCTACTTTCCAATCTGATGGAAGCTTTCCAGAATCTAGTAAATTTTGGAAAATTAACACCAGTGCATCGACTACCTCATTAGCCCTCTCTTTTAAGACCCTAGGATGTAGCCCGTCGGGACCTGGAGACTCGCCAGCCTGCAGCTCTGTTAATTTGCTCAGAACCGTTTCCCTAGTAATTTCAATTTCACCAAGTTCTTTGCTCCTGTTCGCCTCCTGATTTGCAGCTATTACTGGAATGTTTTTTGTTTCCTTTATAGTGAACACAGAAGCAAAATATTTGTTCATTTCTTCTGCCATTTTCTTATCTACTATTAACTCCCCACTGTCACTTTCTAGAGGACCAACACTCACTTTACTTACTCTTTTCCATTTTAAATACCTGTAGAAACTCTTGCTATCCATTTTTACATTTCTAGCTAGCTTCCTCTCATACTCTAATTTCTTTCTCCTGATTAACCTTTTAGTCATTCTCTGCCATTCTTTATATTCTATCTAATCATCTGTCCTGCCACTCATCTTTGCGGAGTTGTATGCTTTTTCCTTAAGTTTCATGCTTTCCTTAACATCTTTAATTAACCACGGATGATGGGTCCTCCCCTTAGAATTTTTCTTTATAGTAGGAATGTACTTATTCTGAATACTCTGAAATATCCCCTTAAATGTCTGCCACTGCTTCTCTATTGATGTATTCTCTAGCCTAGTTTCCCAGTTCACTTCAGCTGGCTCAGCTTTCATCCCCACATAGTTTCCCTTATCTAAGTTTAAGATACTAGCCTTAGACCCACTCCTTTTCAAACTGGATGTAAAATTCAATCATTATTGTGGTCGCTGTTACCTAGGCATACCTTTATTCTGAGGTCATTAATTAATCCTGTCACAGTTTAACAAATTAGTTTGTGTGATTAAAACATGATAGCAAAGGATACATTTTTCAGATAGCACATTTGAGAGGCAGAATCTCATCTGCTGGGAACACAGATTCTGTATTTCTGCAGCCAGAAATGGACAGGAAATGAGCGTATTTTATTTCTATCTGCTGAAATCACCCTTCAGCACCACAGTTCTGACCAGAAGGGATTGAGGTAGACTGGGATTACAAGTTAGTCTTGAAATCCCATAAATCTGCAAATTTCTATCCCAACTACATGCAATATGAATTACTTCCCGAGTCAAATCAATTTGACATTAAACTGTTCTTAGAGATCATTTCCATGTGGTAACGAACTACATTTTCACAATGGGTTGAAATGAAGGTGAGAGATGGCTCATGTGAAGTTTTAGAAGGTGGACTTTAATTTAAGCAAACACATTTGAACACAGGCAAAATGTAACAATTAATTCAGAATTTGAAACTCTGGTATATGTACTTTATGGCTATTGAAGTTAAGGAAAATGTTAAAGATAAATAAATATACACATTGTCATGAAACTATTAATGTATATAATATTATTGGAAAATATTTTTCTTTTAAAATAAAGGTTTAGTCTGTGGGTGTGGCTTAATTGGATTAAAGCCAGCTAGTCTGCGTGCTTTGATGTGTACTAGTTTTGATATACAAGAGAGGTAGAGTGTATTTGCATTTTTTGAATAAAGCATTCAAGAAGTGGGGTGAAAACTGACACCTATCTAGCAGATACCAAGCAATATGTTTACATTACTAATAAAATTGGTAATATGAAAGGGGTTTTATTGTTAAAGAGGTTTAGTTCAGAGGCTGGTGATACAATGAGAATTTACATTCAATGGACTGTGCTAGGTATAACTTCAGCAGTGCTGTGTGTGGAGAGCAGAGGCAATGTGAGATCAAAAGCAGCTGTTAGCCTCCAGCAGTCTCCACAGGAACCAAAGTGAAAAGAACCTCATTTTGAATTTGTACCGTGAAAATGCTTTGCCTGGTGTCTGGTTAAGTCTATGGGTTGCTGTTGCCTTAAAGGAGATTACTTTGGGAATTTGTTAAAAGTCATGAGAGTAGCAATTTGTAGCCATGTGTACACATATTTTTAACCTGTGTAAATTAATAAAATGTTTCATTTAGTTTAATGTAAAACCTCTAGAACTGGTGGTCTGATTCATGAATTTAGAGTCGCATCTCAAACATAACACTTACAATTATAGATTATGACAGTTGTTTTCAGTTTCCCTCTGGGATTTTTAATTAACTCAGCTTTACCAACTGCATTGGTCATAACAACATTAGTAAACATTTTTTGCATATACTTTTTATACTATTTGAACTTAACTTTTTGTGAAATATACTTCATCACAAAAATTTGTGCAGTTGTAATACAAGTGCCTGTAAAGGTTGTCTGTGTCTTACAGCTCCTGAATGTTGGAAGATTATCGTATGTGGCTCTAAGGTTGAGAATGTTTGGCCACCCATGTAATATCTCCTCATGTGTCTAGGTCTCATACTTTGTTGTATAATGCTCTTGTGCATCTTGAGACATTTCATTAAATTAAAGGTGCTATATAAATTGTTGTTGTAATATTTTTGTGATGATGATCTATTTACTCTATTTAAGACCACCATTAAATTCTAGATTAGAACAGAAAATGCTGAAAATACTCAACAGGTCTGGCAACATCTGTAGAGAGAGAAAAACGGTCAATGTTTCAGGTGAGTGACTCTGTTTCCCTCTTCACAGATGCTGCCAGACCTACTGACCATTTCCAACATTTCCTGTTTTTATTTCAGATTTCTAGCCTCCCCAGTATTTTGCTGTTGTGTTGAATTCTAGATTCTGGTCTTAGTGATTTTTTAATGTTTTTTATACTTGATGCTATTATACTTTTTATGCTTTCAATAAAGTACGTGGAGCATAATTTTAATTGTGTCTCATGTCAGCAGGACACACTTTCTTACCATCGCTTCAAACTGCAAGTGTTTCTCCTTGACCATTTAGAAATGGTCTCCTATGTCTGCTATTTTTTATTTGGTTCTGGGTTGTGACCATTGTTGGCTCAGAAGGGTCAGCATTTATTGCCCATCCTAATTGCCCTTGAGAATGTGGTAGTGGGTTGCCTTCTAGAACCACAGCAGTTCATGTGGTATAGGTACACCCACAGTGCTATTAAGGTTAAGATTTTGACCCAGCAATGATGAAGGAGCTGCAATAAATTTCAAAGTGAGTATAGTGTATGACTTGGAGGGAAACAGCAGGTCATAGTGTTCTCATCTGCCTGCCTTCTTTGTTTTTGTAGGTAGTAGATGTTGTGGGTTAGAAGGTACATACAAGCTGTAATGAAGAATGACCACTTTTTCACTCATCTATGCAATCCTTGAACTTCCAAAGTCTCAGTATATAACAGTGGGAAAGCAAACCAATACTGGGACAGGCTCCCCTCATTTAGTTTCATTTACTGTGAATAGGTCATGCATGCCATAGTGAATATGGTGCTATCTTTTTGGGCTATTACCATTTTTCTCAATGTTGTTCGTACTCCCCTTTCTCACTTGTATGCTTATCCACTCTTACACATCATACCTTCAAGCATAGGGCACATAACTGTTAGCTATGTAAACTCTGCTTAGAACATGATTTTTGTTGTATAATTAGAACAAGCTACCTTTCTGATTGCTACCTACAAAATAAACACATCACATCACCGGGCATCACTCATTCCATCTGTCGCAAGCAGCAGCAAAGGTACATCAACCACAATGGATTTAGATTGTCAGTTTAAGGTGCCAACACTAAGTAAAGCACAGAACATGAGTGAACAGGGACAGAGTTGGAACTGAAGCCTGCTGATTGAAGAGCGATCACGTCTTTCTTAAAGTTGCAGGGCCATAAAATTAGGCCTCATGGCTTGAACTTAGTTGGAGGATGCCTTCTGATCACCTTTATTTTGTTATTCATTAGAGGATTGTGCTGCCAGAGCAGCGCAGTTGAGGTGCAGGGTCAGGTGTTCACTACTTTGAAAACCCAGCCTCTCATGACTGCTCAGACTGCAGCATTCAAAGCCTTGGGTACTTTCATACTAAAAAGGCTGTATTGTTTGGTTTCAGTATGGGCAGAGACAGTTTGCCAGATTTCACTGCCCTCATTTCTACCCAGAGATGTACTCCCGCAAAAAATTTGGGTGTACTGATGAAGTGCCTAGCAACGGGTCCTGGCTGCAGTAGATAAAGACAAAGCTGCTGACTCACAAGACACTATGACATCCACCTACTCCAGTCAGTCCACCCCAAAAGAAGGTAGATACACCAGAAAGTGAGCAAGACTGAGCAACCACTACAGCTGCAGCTGTGGTGGAGCCTGTTGCAGAACCACCTTGTGGTCTTAAAAAAAAGGAGCCAAAAGTCAAAAGACCCTATGGGGGCCCAGAAATTAGTCACTTCTGGAAGGACCACTAGAATAATTTATAGAGTGGATAAATAGAGGGTTCTATAGACAATGCAGAAAGCTAGGTTATAAGAATAGAAAATGCTAGAAATACTCAATTGGTCAGGCATCTTTGGGAAGAAAAATAGAGTAAATAACCTCATTTTAATGATTCGAGCCAACCCGTAAATCTTTAATAATGTCAGGTGGGGCCCAATTCTGGGATCCCCATCCCCATTCCTAGATCCCATTCCAACAATTTTTACTGGAGTGGGATAAGGACGTGGGTAGCGAGCCCATAGCCTACACTCCTGACCTTGCCAGTTCCATTTCAGGGATAGGCATCTCATACCTCCACATAATTTTCATTGAGCCTGGCGAGCTTCTGGAGGACTCATGGTTCACAGCCCTCAGAGGATCCGTGAACCATAGTCTGGATTAAGAAACAATTTAAAAGGTATGTTTAACATGTCTTACCCATGCCACCTCCATGCCCCCATGCCTCCCCCGACCCAGCATGCACCATGTACAAAACCAATGAGCCATGTAACAACAATGACAAGTCTTGACAAGCTAGTGAAAAAAGTACCCATTCAGAAATCTCCTTTGAAAAAAAACTGCTGCTCTTATAGCCCTATAGAAGTATTGAATCAGACAAAGCCTTTAAAGTACCAATAATGGATGCTGTTCTATATCAACAGAAACAGATGACCAGACATCTGTTTCTCCAGATGGCTCGTTATAAATATTTGGCTGAGCTCCAAGGCATACTAATATATTATCTCAGCAGGGTTATGTCCAAACAGACAGATGGAAGGGTGAAAGCTTTTCTTTTGATTGATTGAAATCTTTTTGAGGTTATAAGATGTTATTCTTTGCTCTGTCTTTCAACATCTACAAGTTTATTTGGACAAGATTAAAGATGTGAAATGGTGTAAAGCTTCTGTTATTAATACTCTAATAGCTCTCTCTGAATGGCACTTTCATAGAAGAGCAGTTTTTTTTTCAAAGCAGATTTCTGAATGGGCGTTTTTTTTCATTGACATTTCAAGATATGCTATTCTTATTATATGGCTCATTGGTTCTGTATGTATTACATACTTGGTAAGTGGGCATGGAGGGGGCATGGGGAGTGGTGGAGGTGAGGGCTGGAGGGCCCACAACCTTTAATACACCTGGAACAAAGTTCCAGAGAACCAACTCAGGCCTTCTAGCCAGCCCGCCTCGGCACTTGCATGACCACATCCGACCTTCTTCCAGGGTCGACGGGCCCAACTAGATCCCATCCCCTCCTCCCCAGAGTGAAAATGCTGAGTCGGGAAATTTTGTGATTCGCGCTTCCCACTTCATTAGTGAAAATCTGGCCCAACGTTTCAGGTTTGTGACTTTGCTTCCTAACCTATTGAGTATTTCCAGCATTTTCTTTTATTATTTCAGATTTCCAGCATCTGCAGTATTTTGCTTGTTACACAAAGCTAGCAGATGTAATTAGACGGTACTCATCCAGCTTTCTGCCTGAAATATGTCAGGCTGTGCACTGCAGTGCTGCCTTCAAGTAGTGCTTGACAATGCAGAGATAGTTGGCAACGTAAAATAAGATGGAAGGCAATACATATCTGCAACATATATCTGCAGACAATGCGCAAAAATACATCAGAGTTCAGACAACGCACAGCACTAATATATCTCTGATATTAGAAAAACACATGGCATTCAACACTCCCCAGCCTGGGTTTTGCTTTAAATGCTGGCTTCCTGTCAGCCTTATGTTCTATTAAAAATTACCTTCCCATCCAATGGCCAGAATGCTTGTCTCTAGCACTTCCAGTGTTCTGTGCAGTATCATCAGTAACTGCATTCCAAGTAAGGAACTTAATTAAAAAATTAAACCATTGCTTAGCTGAACTTACTATTGTTCAGTACTCACATTTTGCATTTGTATGGAAATAGGTGCAACATTGCTGTCATCTTCATGACAGAGATGGTGGTTGACCACAGTGTTAGAGAAGACTGGGCTCTACATCTGCCTCTGCTAATTCATGCACTCTTTCTGGGTAAGGCCAAATGTTTTTTTGTGCATTTGAAAGTGTAAGAAATATTTATATGCATTTATGAAAAATGCAAAAGATTCATATTTTCCAGTCAGCTTGCTATAGTGTTGAAATGTACAACATTGATAACAAATTAGGTAATACAAATTGCTTTGGTATTTTAATGAAAGCATTCACCTATTTATTTTAAAATAGCAGTGAAAAAATTTTATATGATTATATTAATGTATTCACTAATGTTGTATAGCATAATTTCACCCTGTATGTGACAAACTTTGCATCAGCCATTACAGCACTTCTGAATTCAGCAAAGCAGAAGCCATTCAGTTTTTCTGCTCTGTTTTATTGGAATATTCTGCTGAAGTGTTTGCACCGTTCTGATGTAAGCAAGTTTCCTTCTTGCCCTCGGTGTAACAAAAAAATAAACTGCATTCTGCTGTTGATTACAAAAACTAGTTAGTTTGCATATTACAGGAGAACCACCAGACATTTAACAGGAAAAATAATAGATAATTAGCTGATAATCTTAGATATCACGGGTGTATTTTAAACCAAAACTAAAGTAATAACTTCCATAAGACAGTCCCTGCAGTGGTGAAATGGAATTTTACTGCCAAGGGCAGGTGAGCTGGGGTCATTGGGGAGGTGAAAAAAATTAAGGGCAGAAGCGTCCCAGATTTGCACTAAGTGTGGTAGCAGGCGGGAAAAAGGACGTTTAACCAGCCGGCTCTACTGGTGGTTTTTCACGCTGTATCATCCCAATCCCACCTTATTATTCATGCATTCCCAGGAAACACGCTGTTTCAATGGCGGCAGGTTCTCATTTGCCTGCCGTGCCATCACCTTGCTGCTTCGTCATGCCAGGCGCCATACTTAAAGTGCAGCTGTGCAAACACTTCTCAGTGCTTCCATCCCAGGACTGCTGCAAAGAAGACATAGCCCCGAAAGGCAAGAAGACCCCGACCCCGGTTTAATGACGCATCCCTCAAGCACCTTTTAGATGCAGTGGAGGCCTGCCGTGATGCCCTGTACCCCCCGCTCTGGCCGCAGGAGGGCCAGCAACATCACTAATCCAGCATGGGAGGTGACGGTCAGCCCCAATGGCTGACAAAAGCAGACAGCCACCCAGTGCCAAAAAAAGATGAATGATCTTCTCTGTTATACCAGGGTAACTCACTCGTCTCATCACTCTCAACTCACACACTCACATCACACATCCACAGGTGCCTCACTCGCTGCCAATTCACGGGACATCACCATTCACTCTCTCTCACACATCTTCATTGTCCTTATCCCATCTGTGGGACCATTCACCACCCACACCTGCCAGGCATACATATCACCTGGCCTGGCAGGTGTACTGCTTATATTCTCTCCATCTCTATTCATGCAGGACAAGCTGACACAATAAAAGGGACCACCCGGCATCGACTTAGGCACCAGAAATGACAATGGTAATCTCAGCCCTGTTGACCCTGCAAAGTCCTCCTTACTAACATCTGGGACTAGTGCCAAAATTGGGAGAGCTGTCTCACAGTCAAGCAGCCGTCTGACAGTCATCCTCACGGAATCATACCTTATAGATAATGTCCCAGATTCCACCATCACCGTCCTTGGGTATGTCCAGTCTCACCAACAGGACAGACCCAGCAGAAGTCACGACACAGTGGTATACAGTTGGGAGGGAGTTGCCTTGCGAGTCCTCAACATAGACTCCAGACCCCATGAAGTGTCATGACATCAGGTCAAACATGGGCAAGGAAACCTCCTGTTGATTACCATGTACCTCCTTCCCTCAGCTGATGAATCAGTGCTCCTCCATGTTGAACATCACTTGGAAGAAGCACTGAGGGTGTCAAGGGCACAGAATGTTCTCTGGGTGGGGGACTTCAACGTCCATCACCAAGAGTGGCTCGCTAGCACCGCGGCTGACTGAGCTGGCTGAGTCCTAAATGACACAGCTACTAGACTGGGTCTGCGGCAGGTGGTGAAGGAACCAACAAGAGGGAAAAACATATTTGAACTCATCCCCACCAACCTGCCTGCCACAGATGCATCTGTCCATGACATTATTGGTAGGTGTGCCCACTGCACAGTCATTGTGGAGACGAAGTCCCACCTTCACATTGAGGATACCCTCCATCGTGTTGTGTGGCACTACCACTGTGCTAAATGGGATAGATTTTGAAAAGATCTAGCAACTCAAGAGTGGGTATCCATGAGGCGTTTGGGCCATCAGCAGCAGCAGAATTGTACTCGAACACAATCTGTAACCTCATGGCCCGGCATATCCCCCACTCTACCATTACCATCAAGCCAGGGAATCAACCCTGATTCAATAAAGAGTGCAGGAAGTCATGCCAGGAGCAGCACCAGGCAGACCTAAAAATGAGGTGTCAACCTAGTGAAGCTATAAAACAGGACTATTTGCGTGCCAAACAGCATAAGCAGCAAATGATATACAGAGCTAAGCGATCCCACAACCAATGGATCAGATCTAAACTGTGCAATCCTGCCACATCCAGTCATGAATGGTGGTGGACAATTAAACAACTCACGGGAGGAGGTGGCTCCACAAATATCCCCATCCTCAATGATGGAGGAGCCCAGCACAATAGTGCAAAAGATAAGGCTGAAGCATTCACAACAATCTTCAGCCAGAAGTGGATGATCCACCTCGGCCTCCTCCAGAGGTCCCCAGCATCAAAGATGCCAGTCTTCAGCCAATTCAATTCACTCCATGTGATATCAAGAAATGGCTGAAAGCACTGGATAATGCAAAGGCTATGGGCCCTGACAATATTTCAGCAATAGTACTGAAGACTTGTGCTCCAGAACTTGCCATGCCCCAGGCCAAGCTGTTCCAATACAGCATCTACCTGACTATGTGGAAAATTGCCCAGGTATGTCCAGTACACAAAAAGCAGGTCAAATCCAACCCAGCCAATTACCACCCCATCAGTCTACTCTCCATCATCAGTAAAATAATGGAAGGGGTCATCCACAGTGCTATGAAGCGGCACATGCTTAGCAATAACCTGCTCACTGATGCCCAATTTGGGTTTTGCCAGGGCTACTCAGCTCCTGACCTCATTACAGCCTTGGTTCAAACATGGACAAAAGAGCTGAACTCCCGAGGTGAGGTGAGAGTGACTGCCCTTGACATCAAGGCAGCATTTGATTGTGGCATCAAGGAGCCCTAGCAAAGCTAGAGTCAAAGGGAATCTGGGGGACAACTCTCCGCTAGTTGGAGTCATACCTAGCACAAAGGAAGATGTTTGTGGTTGTTGGACGTCAGTCATCTCAGCTCCAGGACATCACTGCAGGAGTTCCTCAGGTTATTGTCCTAGGCCCAACCATCTTCAGCTGCTTCACCAATGACCTTCTTTCCATCATAAGGTCAGAAATGGGGATGTTCGCTGATGATTCACACTGTTCAGCACCATTCACGATTCCTCAGATACTGAAACAATCCATGTCCAAATGCAGCAAGACCTGGACAATATCCAGGCTTGGGCTGACAAGTGGCAAGTAACATTCACGTCACACAAATGTCAGGCAATGACCATCTCCAACAAGGGAGAATCCAACCATCGCCCTTTGATGTTCAATGGCATTACCATCACTGAATACTCCATTATCAACATCCTGGGGGTCACCATTGACCAGAAACTGAACTGGACCAGCCATATAAATACTGTGGCTAAAGAGCAAGTCAGAGGCTAGGAATCCTGCGACAAGTAACTTGCCTCCTGACTCCCCAAAGCCTGTCCACCATCCATCTGTCAATCATGCTGGGAGTGATGTGTCCTGTTCCGTAGCCCCCTGCCATCCACTAAGTATCTCTCCATGCTTCTGCAGGCACATCTGGGAAACAGTTGACAGAGTCCATGACCCAGGGCCTCCAATCAAGGCATGAACAAACCTCTTGAAGAGAAATCTGAAAGCACACCCTCCACCAGCGCAGAGGGACACTCCCCGGTGGGACCTAGCTTTACAGTAGCCTTGGGATCACAATGTGGTGAGCACATCACACTGTCTGATCCACAGCAGGCGGCGACGGCAGGGTTTTTCCAGGTTTCCGGCACTCAGAGGATTGCTGGTGGCCAGAAATCTGCTGAGTCCGAGTCAGATGACGAGCCTCTGAACTCAGTCATGCCTCAGTTGCTGGAGCTGCAAAAGCGAGCTCAGGAACACAGGAAAGGATGTCTGCTGCATTCCTCAGATTGCAAGGCATAATGGGGGAGTCCTTCTGCCTTCAGGCTGAGGAGATAGAGCTGGCTTGCTAACGCATCAAGGTCAATAATGGTAAGATGGTGGCCATCTTAGAGAGCTTGGTCCAGAATATTGGTCCTGCACCACTGTGCGAGCTGAACTCCATCACTGACGCCATAGTTGGCCTCCAACAGTGTGTATGTGAGAGGGGAGCGGAGCAGCTCGATCTCATTCCAGCTATCCCTTCTCCTCAAGTATACAGCCAGGGTTCCTCAGGCATCCATAGGGAGGAGGATCAGCAGGTGCACACCCCAGGACCATTCACCCAGGTGACTCTGGGAGTGTCCAGCCCATCCAAATCCCCTCTCCCTGTGACCCCATCAGCTCCAGCTCCACAGGCTAGGGAGGGTGCCACTGCTACACAGCAGGACTCTGAAAGCAGGCCAGAGCCCTCGGGGTCTCGACCCTCCAGAGGATGCCCGCCAAGGTCATCACAGACAGGATGTAGCAGTCAGTAGGCTGCCTCCACCTGCGCTGTGGATGTCGGGGGAGCACCAAGACTTAGCAGTAGGGTTAGGAAGGTTAAGAAGATATCTATATTTTTTTATATATAATGTTTCTCCCTAGGGAGGGAAGGGGGGGAGAGAGGTAGAAATAACCTCCCCTCTTTTTGGCAGGAGAGGAGAGGAGGGAGAGGAGTAAAGGACAGGGAGGCACAGGAGGGAAGGGGGAAAGTCCAGGTGGGTGTCCTCGATGGAAAATTGACATTGGGTGGGGGCTTAGACGATCTTCCGGCAGGGGGAGGCGATGTTTTCAGCCAATGTTGGCCTATACTAGGAGTTAAGAAGATATAACTCTTTCCAGTACAAACCCGTTTCCATCTGTTTCAGATGAAGTTAATTGTTTCATAGTTTGCCATTGTGAGATTTGAACTCTTGATCTTGGGGTTACAAACCCAATACCATAACCACTTGGCTATTTAGGCCAAGCCAAATTATTTTGACATAGCTCATTTTTGTCTGTTATCTTTTACATTGTTTCATAGTTTGCCATTGTGAGATTTGAACTCTTGATCTTGGGGTTACAAACCCAGTACCATAACCACTTGGCTATTTAGGCCAAGCCTGGGAGCCGTTAAGAAGATATAGTTGCACAGCCTGGGCATGGGTGTTAAGCACTTGTACATAATGTTCACTGTTGTAAATAAACTCCGAACAATGTCTCCCTGCCTATGGCTCCTTGTTCAGATGAGCAGTGTTCGTGTTACTCAGATGTGAAACCTTGGTTCCTGCACAAGATAAAGGCAGGTGTCTCAGTCCAGGGTCTCTTCCCTGAGCTTTGTATAGCCTGCAGACCAAAATGATGGCCCGGCCTCACGCTCACTGGACACATTACTAATGCCTGCACCTGGATGGTGCTTGTAATTGCTGCCAGAATGTTGTGGGCAGGCATCACAAAGTTCCATCATTCTGTCAGTGTACTTTCATCACCTTTAAGATGGGGCTGGCCCCCATCTCGTCAGCACCTGTGACCAGTGGTGCTGTGCTCCTGAAGGGGTCAGGTGCTGAAGGCTGAATCAGAATCAGGTGCATTCAAAATTTCACGGCTGCAACTCCATGATATGACTGAACACAGAGTGCAAACGAGCTGCCCTTAGATAGACAGGAGGCAGACATTCACAGATCTATGGAGTGTTCTCACTGCATGTCGTCATCATCCTCCTGGAATCAAGTGACTATTAGGATCTCCACTATGTCTCCATGACAGGAGCCTTATCACAGAGGGCCTTAACACAGATGCATTGTGAGGATCTATGGTGTCGTCTCACTGCATGTCGTCATCATCTTCCACAAACCCACCTGCCATGAGGGCCTTCCGAGTGCACCTGCCTTGTCTGGTCAGTATGATGGCCTCATCGCCTTCGAGGACCTCCCCATTCTCATCCCCGTCAACGTCCTCCTCATCAGAGGAGACATCCAGACCTTCCATCTCCTCCTCCTGTTGCAGCGCCAGGTTGTAAAGGGCGCAGCAGGCGATGATGATGCGTGACCGCCTCTGTGGACTATACTGCAGGGCTCCACCAGAGCAGTCCAGGCACCGGAACCTCATTTTCAGCATCCCGATGGTTTGCTCCACCAAGGTGCGAGTTGCAGCATGAGCCTGATTATACCTTCGCTCTGCTGCAGTGTGAGGCCATAGCACGGTGTCATCAGCTACGTCCCCTGCACGTACCGCTTGTACCCGAGGAGCCATCCCTGCGGTCTGCGATGTTGTGAAACCAGTTTTTGGCCTTCTCACCTTATTGTCCGCTCACGCCACCAACACCAGTGGGGACAGAAAATTCCACCCTAAATGTCAAACTGACATCCAGCCCATCCATTGACAGTTTTAATGGAGGCAGTAAACAAATATGCTTGCAGGAGATAGATCAAATAGAGAATATTTTAAGGAAGCTGGCTGCCTTCAATTAAACAGGGGTTTTATTTTAACCTGTGCAATCTGGGTTTTCTGTGACTCAGGAATCCCAGCAAGTAAAAGGAAGAGAGAACGGCCAGGTCCATGAGATAAGTGCATTTACAGCACTGCTTCTGAGGCAGGAAGATCAGCAGTGTTTCCCCCATGCCCAATAAACTTACCTCTTTACATGCCCCGTAACTGGTCGATTCCAGACCCCAAGTCTCCGACTCCCGCAGCACCCCCCTGTAGTACTGCCAACTATCCCCTCAGCCACAATTTCGTACTTATCTGGTATCCACTTCCTGGATAATTTTCCAACTAGTAGGCAACTAGCCTGTCAATCTGTTTTGTTGTTGGGCGGGAAAAAGTTAAAAGAGTACTGCAGTTAAAATCTGCATGGTATGCAGGATTCCACTGCAGAGATCCATGCTGACCCGGACCCCACCCACCTCCCCAATTCTTTTCATGTCCCTGAGCAAATGTTGGGGGCACCTTTTTGGGAGTTGCATGCTATGCATACACTCAAGAAGGCAACAAAAATTAGCATCAGTTGTCATTTTCAAATTGTGAGGAATATCTAGTTCATCGTTCATGTTAATATTTTAGAAAAAATGTTTAATTCTTGGAGGATTGTTGTTGTGAAGGTAAGGTAACTAAAATGGTGGGTTTTAGAGATTGCCAGAAAATGGCAGTTGAGAATAGAAGAGATGGAGCCATAGAACAGCTGACGGGCTTACTTCACTGAGAACTGGAGATGTGATGTCTCATTGCTTGCAAAGAAGTACAGTCCAGAGAGATGTTTTGTTTTGGGAGTTAGAGCAAAATTAGTTCAAAAGCATTCAGTGAACCCTGAAAGATTATATCGTCAAAAGAGATGGTTGGAGCTTAAGAAGGTGCCCTGGTTTCAATGCATCTGTGTGTTTGCTGTGAGAGGAATTGGTTGCAGTTTGTACCTCACATGGTTTGCAGTTCACATGGATTCTCTGAGAGCTGTTTGGTACGATTAAGGCTCAGGAGAAGTCCTGGGGAGCTAAGAAAGTGGTGGAAATTCACAGGCTCTGTGCTGGAGAGGTTTAGGGCTCAGAAGAAGCCCCAAGAGTCATTTATAGCTCAGTACAGCTGGGAGACAAGAGTTTGGAGAAACCCTAGTGAAGCTAGTGGTCTGCGAAAGAGTTGAGAGTGTGCCGGTAATTAGAGGCGGGAGTACAGGTTTGTGAATCCTGTGAAATGCAGTTTCAGAAGCATCAGGAGGTGAATAGTCATTGAGGCATTCCAAGTCAGAGCAGCTTTTGAGCTAATTCAGAGGCTAGATCTTCAAAAGTGAGGAGTTGAAATCCCTCATGAGGGAGACAGGTTGAATGAGATTTTTTGATTCACTGTGGTCACTGATGTCTGGGGAGTTGCTAGGAAATCCACGGGATCTGTCTTGGTCGCATCTGCCATTTAATGTGCAGTGCGGTGTGTTTGACCACTGTTTGCCTGTTAATTCATATTTACGTTGTGTTAATTCTGAATTTTAGAGTATAGGATAGATATTGTAAATAGTTTTACTTTTCTGACTTTGTATAGTAAAGTTTATTTGTTTGTTTAAAAACATGGAACCTGGTGATTTTATTCTTGTCGTGGGCAACTGGGATTTCAAACTTTCGGCAGGATTTTCCGCACCTGCCCGCTGCCGCAATCTTCCGGTCCCGCTGCAAGTCAATTGACTTCTGGCTGGGGCGCCACCACGCCCATGGCAGGTCCCGCCTGCGACGGGTCCAGAAAATCCCGGTCTTTGTCTGCTTCAAACAAAAAGTTACTGGTCCCTAACCAGATTGGAACAAAATGTACATCAGTGTTACAAATCTCGTTTACCAGTGTGATAACTGAAGGACAAGGATAAGGTTGCACTTAATTTATTTTCCTATTTTTTTTAAGGTCTTGATCATTATCGCCCAGAAGTATTTGAACACAGCAAAAGGTTACTTTTACACCTCTTGATAGCCTTGTCTTGCAATGACCATTTCCAGGCTGTGGCTACAGTTCTTCTGCTTAACAGAGAAGTCAGTGAAAGTAAAACACTTACAGTCAAACCAGTTTACCCACCAGAATATCTCTATTCAGGTAAAGAGAAAATTTAAATAAAATGAGACTCCACTTGTTTATTTACGCAGGGATGGTAAATAAATATATCTTTGTTTGTAGAATCAAAGTCGTAAATAATTCTAATGTTTTAGCATTCCTGTTTCTGAAACACATTTTCCTATTTTATGTAGATTGTTGAAGGGCGGGTAACAGACATAAACTTTTCTCAATGTCACAAGTTATGAAATTTTACTTCAGAATAGATATTTTTGAATCCTGTTATTTTGATATTATGAGCTTTCTTCTGTGTCTACACTGTTCATTCTTCCCCACAAAAGGGAAAAGAAAATGTGTTATACCCAAGCACTGCCAACAATGTTAGTTGTTTAAGTAGGATATGTGCAAAAGTGTTCCAGGCTAACTTTCTTTCAACAGGGTAGAAATTAGTCTCCACCTGTTTTTGACCCCAGACTCATAGCAGTTCATGCCCAAAGAGAGGCATAAGATTATCCCAAAATTGGGTCTCATCTAACTATTTAAGGAAAACTGCTGTTTTACCATCACTGGCAGCTCACCCTTCTCCAGGATTGAATTTCAGTGGGGCTAATACATTTGCAAATTTGACACAGGCAATCCCACTGTTAAATCCATATTACACCTGTAAATAGATGTATCGCATACCAATTTCTACCCCTATGTTTTGATTTTCATCCTGTGGAGTAGATTTTTGATCTACTGACTGTACCCCTTGATTACTCAACCAAGAAGGAAATGCACAATATGGGAAACTGAAAACTCTATCCCATTTCCCAGAACTCGTCTGGACAAATATATGAATTTAGGGTTTTAAGAAAGCTACTGCTGTGTAGTTTTTACAGAAAAACATGAAAAATTCCTAGGAATTTGTGATCAGCATATTTTGACAGTTTTGTCTTTAGCCACTGATTATAAACTTCAGAATCCAGTGTAATAAAATAATATTTCATTGATTCGGTAGATGGCATCTCTTAGGAAGAAAAACAAAACCTTGGGGGATAACTTGGTAAACGATGCTCCCATTTTAACATTGCAATATAAGTGCAATGCATACTAATTAATGTTTTTAAGTCTTGTGAACTGGATGTTGCTGCTAAGACTGGCATTTATTGCCTATCCCTAGTGCCCTTAAGAAGGTGGTGTTTTCATACAACTTAAGTGGCTTTTTAGGCCATTTCAGAGTATATTTAAGAGTCAACTACATCGAGGTGGCAATGGAGTCAAATATAGACCAGCCTGGGTTATAAAAGAAGGTTTCCTTCATTTGCAAATTGATGAACATTTGGGTTTTAACTTGTCTGGTACCAGGATCTTATTTCCAGATTTTTGTTTTTTAAAAACCTGAATTCAAGTTCTCAAACTGTCACAGTAGGATTTGAACTCATGTCCTGGATTACCAGCCTAGGTCTCTGCATTAGTAGACCAGTAACAAAACCACTAAACTACTATTCTCCCAAAATTAAATGCTTTGTAGAAGATTATGGTCATTAAGATAATGAATCCTGCAAATTTCTTGCAATTAAGAATTGTAAGAATACCATAGAGTACAGATATTTTTCTCAAACAGAAAAAAGATGTTTGTTCTTTACAAAGGCTTTGAAATATTTTTAAATTGATATTTTAATAGTTTGGGTTCAATGAAATTCACTACCTGATAATTTACTAGGCAAAGTAAATAGTAGCAATTGCTTATATCACCTAATGTATCATAATGGGGGGATAATTGGTTCCAAATATCATTGGATTATGAGGACAGTTTACAACCTTGGAATAAAAAGGATATCATATGTGTACAGTATTCATATTTACATTGCAAAATGTATGGGTTTTGTATTATGACTTTTACAGTGACAATCTTGTTTACTTGCATTAGGTGGTTTTGACTTCTTAAGAGAGTATCAGTCTTCTCCAGTTCCAGATTCAGGATTAAGCTCAAGTTCCACATCTTCCAGTATCAGCCTGGGAGGCAGTAGTGGAAACCTTCCACAAATCTCACAGGAGATGGAAGAGATTGAAGCAGCAGCTGAAATAGATGAGAAGGCTCACAAGCTAATTGAGTTTTTAGCAACTAGGTAATAAGCTTAAGACATGGTTTTCACTGTCCACATCTTCAAGGCATTTCGTGTTCACTGTTGGGAAAGATCTTGGTTTAAAGTATAAGAAAAGCATGTAAGATTTTGGATTGATTGCATTAGAAAGTGATACAGTAAAAAAAATGTGCTACAATAAAAAATTGTGTTATTAGTTATGAGAAAGTGA
This sequence comes from Carcharodon carcharias, assembly GCF_017639515.1. Taxonomy (NCBI): domain Eukaryota; kingdom Metazoa; phylum Chordata; class Chondrichthyes; order Lamniformes; family Lamnidae; genus Carcharodon; species Carcharodon carcharias. The sequence continues at coordinate 43,634,084 of NC_054477.1, read as the reverse complement.
AATAATTACCATACATGTAATTTCCACTACAGTAAAAAGACAGGCAGGTGAAGTGATTACACATCGTATCAGCAAATCCCATTATATCCAAATTCAGCCCAATCTTATTAAAAGAAATCAAAGAACCAAATTTTTCCAATAATTAAAGAACACCCTTTGCAGGCTAATAACAGAGGACAGGCAACCTTTTTTTTATTTGAACTCGCAGAGATAAAACCTGAAATCAAAGTGAAGCAATGAACACGCATTAGTACTTTACAGTGTGTCTGACACAACAAACCACAATGCTTTTAATATTTTATACAGGAGGTTTCATTGGAATTACAATGACTTCCTTGCATAACAACCCACCAGAATGTGATAGAAATCAATGTCATTTTCAGGACTTTGACAGAATTAATGTGGGATATACAATACTTCCAACCAAATATGATCTAGCAATGCTCGGTGCTAGAGACACCTCTGGTATCCAGGGTTACTACGGTGGCAGAGGAGCAATCTGAAAATAAAAAAAGAGTTACCTTGGCCTTTGCAGCCCATAAACCAGCTCGTAAAATTTATGCTATTAAATCTAGTTTCTGTAGGTAAAACTGAATTTACAAGTTTACTACTAGCCTACAGAAACCAGATTTAGTAGCATAAATGTTAAAACCACTTCATAGGTATTGGGCTCCTGCAATCCAATCTGAAAGAAACTAATGTAGAAGCCCCATAGTTATCTCAAACCATATAAATGATTGAACAGTGCCATCTACAGTTTGACTAAATTGCTTTTTAGAACATCAGCTAAAAGAAAAGATTCACACAAAAACTGACATATACATTTACAGGCAGAGGATTTTATTTGGTTCCATGGTGAAAGATGTATCTTTTATTGTTTAACAAACTAATTTGTCATAATTAAGTAGTGATGTCTGTATATTAATGGGAAACAATGACTTGGGAAGAGTACTTTCAATTTTGAAGAACGTATGCTCCCCTTCAGAACCAAGTTCCCAGGGGCAGGATTTCCACCTGCCACTCTGATTTTAACCCAAAGCAAACTTATTATCAGGGGTTGGCAGCCATTTCTGATTCATAACAGGCTCCCAGTGAGATGACGCTAAGAGGTAACCCACCGTAAACCCCAACGAAATTACCTAAGTGAGACATTCATTGCAGCACCACATGAGACTGGGACGAATACATCCCAGTCTCTTGTGGTGCCGCAATGAATGTCTCACTTAGGTAATTTTGTTGGGGTTTACGGTGGGCTGCGGTGGCAAGAACTGAAGCTTTGTAGGTCTTGATAAGGGCATTGAATATCCCTTGGAGCAGGATGTGCACTTGCCTTTTAGGTTTCAAAGGTATTAGTCCATTTGGGCAAAAGCCAAAGGGGATCAATTATACAATGCCAATAAAATCTTAGCTCAAAATTCAATTAAATATAATATTGATAATAAATTCCTGCTTGTAGGACTTGGTGGTGCAGAAGATTATACATCGGCCTCTCATGTTAGTGACTGGAGTTAAAATCCAGCCCAGAGTGATGGATGAACTTGAGTGAGAATCCTATGTTTAATGAGTTTAAGCAGTGGCAATCCAAGTTCAAATGTCATCTTGTCTGCCTTTTTCCATTGGGCTACTTATTTCAATTTCATCCCACAAAGCTTCTAATTTGGTATCAAATTGGCAACTTCATTAAAACAATGGGATGCTCCTGTGGAAAATTAAGAAATATAATGCAAAAATACAGTGAGAAGTGCTGTTATTTGTTGGGGGCTCAGGCACATTGTTGGACACCGTAGAGGAAGCTTTATTCTTTATCAAATTATGCCATACCTAATCGGAAAGTGTTTTATACTGACACTGACTCAAGTGCAACACAAAATTAATTGATAAAAATGCCTTTGTAGGAGATATTTGTTGTTTTCGTAAACATTCATGCCTCCATATGAGATTAAATATTTCAGATCTCTTACAACAGGGCACTATTGTAATGATGTCATTGCTTAGAAAATCTGGAAAAACAGTTTTAGGACCAGCCTTTGTCGATCTGGAAATGCCAATAGAATCTGAGTACACAGCTGACATTAACTTTATATGATTTAGTTGCTCAATTCAGTTCCAGAGACTGATCTTTCTTTGACACACATGTAATCAGTATTATTGAACCAATTGCTAAGTTCAAGCGAGGATCCAAAACTATAACTCTGAATGTAAGAAAATAATAAAATTATCTACAAGGGAGATTTTGAGGCCTACTACCTGTCTAGTTTCTGCCAGTGGTGTGGCCATTCCCATCTTCCCTGAGTTTGAGTAAGGAGCCAAGGTCTATTATTCTGTAAATTAGGGCTGTGTGGCACATAAAAGACCGCTGATTGCCATCTTAGGACATGTGTCAGCTACGCTCCACATGGTGTCAGCTGGTGGTCCATCAATAGAGGACCCCAACAAACAAGTTTTGTCTTTTATTGGGCAGCTGTTATTGCTGCAATCTAAAGCCAGCATACAACTCTGGGGCATTCATTTTACAGACACTGACAACTAACCCTATGCTAACCTGGCATCAAAATGGACCAGGCTTGACATAGGTCTATTAGGCAGTCACCTGAAACTTATTCACAGCCAAAATCTATGCCTATATATTTTAAAAATTAAATGTTAATTTTTATGTGAACAGGGAAATATTTGATACTGAAAGTATCCTTCCATGTTCTTATCCTTTAAGCCAATGAACAGTAAAGCCAAAAGCTACAATATTATTATTTCAAAGTATAATTTTTATCAGTACATTTATGATTGGTGTGATTACATAGTTCTGAACACAAATCATAAGAATCCAATATGTGAAATACATGATTTCTAATAGACTCAGTTATAAAATAAAGTTATTTTGTACAGGGCATTTGGACCTCTTTGGTGCCATGAAGACATTACTCCAAAGAACCACAATTCTAAAAGTGCTGAAGAGTTAACCAACTTCCTACGTCACATTGTGTCTGTGTTCAAAGATGTAAAATCAGGTATTTTTCCTTACTATTTCAAGAAATTTACAGTTTGAGCAATGTTTAACACATGTAAAGTGACTTGTTGTACATTTTCATGTTTAGTGGAACATAGGTCTTAGAAGCAGGATTAGGCCATTTGGGCTTTGAACCTGCACAGCCATTCAATAAGATCATGAATGATCTAGTTGTGGTCTCAACTTCACTTTCCTGTTTGCCCTCCCATAACCCTTGACTCCCTTGTGTATCAAAAATCTATTCAACTCAACCTTGTATCAGTTCAATAACCCAGCCTCTTCTGCTTTCTAAAGAAAATTGCGCAGACTACACAGAAACATTAACACGGAACTAAACCCTGAGAGACGAACAACCCTCTTGAGAAAAAAAACTTCTCCTCATCTCAGCCTTAAAAGGGAGACCTGTTATTTTTAAAACTATGAATCCCTAGTTCTAGTCTCCCCCACAAGAGAAACACCCTCTCAGTATCCACCCTGTCAAGACCCGTCATAGTATCATAGAAAGATACAGTGGAAAAGGAGACCATTCTGTCCAACTACCTGTGCCAGCTCTTTGAAAGAGATTGGTTTATATTCTTTCATGGGACATGAGTGTTGCTGGCTAGGCCAACATTTTTATTGCTTATCCATAATTGCCCTTTAGAAGATGGTGGTGAGCTGCCTTCTTGAGCTACTGCAGTCCAAATGGTGAAGGTACACCCACAATACTGTTAGGGAGGGAGTTCCGGGATTTTGGACCCGTGACAATGAAGGAATGGTGATATAGCTCCAAGTTAGGATGGTTTGTGGCTTGGAGGGGAACTTCAAAATTGTTGCTGTTCCCAGTATCTGCTGCCCTTGTCCTTCTCTGGTGGTAGCAGTTGTGGTTTGAAAGATGCTGCTTAAGGAGCGTTGGTGAGTATCTGCAGTGCACCTTGTGGATGGTGCACACTGCTGCCACTGTTTGTTCGTGGTGGAGGGAGTGAATGTTTGTGGAAGGGATGCCAATAAAGCAGGCTGCTTTGTCCTGGATGGTGTCAAGCTTCTTGGCACACACAGCTGCCACTTATGTGCCAGCGGTGGAGGGGGTGGATGTTGAAGTTGGTGAATGGGGTGTTAATCAAGCAAGATGCTTTGTCCTGGGTGGAGTTGAGCTTCTTAAGTGTTGTTGGAGCAGAACTCATCCAGGCAAGTGGAGAGTCCATGTTCAAATGCAGCTAGAGCTGGACAATATCCAAGCTTGGGCTGACAAGTGGCAAGTAACATTCACACCACACAAGTGCCAGGCAATGGCCATCACCAACAAGACAGAATCTAACTATCGCCCTTTGACATTCAGTGGCATTAACATCTCTGAATCCCCCGCTATCAACATCCTAGGGGGTTACCATTGACCAGAAACTGAATTGGACTAGCCATTATAAATACTGTGGCTACAAAAGCAGATCAGAGGCTAGGAATCCTGCAAAGAGTAACTCGCCTCCTGACGCCCCACAGCTTGTCCACCATCTACAAGGCACAAGTCAGGAGTGTGATGGAATACTCCCCACTTGCCTGGATGAGTACAGCTCCCACAACACCCAAGAGGTCCAGGACAAAGCAGACCACTTGATTGGTACCACATCCACAAACATTTACTCCCTCTACCACCGCGCAGAGTAGCAGCACTATGTACCACGCACGAGATGCACTGGAGGAATTCATCAAGGCTCCTTAGACAGCACCTTCCAAACCCACGACCACTACCATCTAGAAGGACAAGGACTGCATATAGATGGGAACACCACCACCTGGAGGTTCCCCTCCACGTCACCGACCATCCTGACTTGGAAATATATTGCCATTCCTCCACTGTTGCTGGGTCAAAATCCTGGAACTCCCTTCCTAACAGCACTGTGGGTGCACCTACACCACATGGACTGTAGTGATTCAAGAAGGCAGCTCACCACCACCTTCTCAAGGGCAACTAGGGATGGGCAATAAATGCTGGCCCAGCTAGTGAATCCCACATCCCGTGAATGAATAATAAAAATAGTATTCCTTCGCACTCTTGTGTTGAGCCTTGTAGATGGTGGACAGACTTTGGGGAGTCGGGAGGTAAGTTACTCTCTGCAGAATTCCCAGCCTCTGACCTGCTCTTGTAGCTATTTATATGGCTGGTACAGTTCGGTTCCTGATCAATGGTAACCCCCCCCCACCCCCCCAAGACTGGTGATAGTTGGGAGACTCAGGGATGGTAATACCATTGATATCAAGGGGAACATAGGAACAGGAGTAGGCTATTCAGCCCATTGAGGGTACTCCTCCATTCAATACAATCATAGCTGATCACTTCAATGCCTTTTTCCCACACTATCCCCATATCCCTTTATGTCATTTATATTTAGAAATCTGTCAATCTCTACTTTAAACATACTCAATGACTGAGCTTCCACAGCCCTCTTGGGTAGAGAATTCCAAAGAGGCACAACTCTCTGATATAAAAAAGTTCTCCTAATCTCAGTCTGAAATAGTTTCCCCCTTTTTTGAAATTGCATCCCCTGGTTCTAGACTCCCCTAAGCTGCATCTACTCTATCTGTCCCTTTAAGTATTTTGTAGATTTCAATGAGATCGCCTCTCATTCTTCAAAACACTAGAGAATACAGGCGCAGTTTCCCAACTCTCTCTTCATAGAATAGTCCCGCCATCCTGAGAACAAGTCTGGTTATCCGTTGCACTCCCTCTATGGCAATAATATCCTTCCTAAGGTAAGGGGACCAAAAAAGCACACAGTACTCCAGGTGCTGTCTAATTTTTTTTTATTCATTTACGGGTTGTGGGCGTCACTGGCTAGACCAGCATTTATTGCCCATCCCTAATTGAGAAGGTGGTGGTGAGCTGCCTTCTTGAACTGCTGCAGTGCTTGTGCTGTAGGTACACCCACAGTACTGTTAGGGAGGGAATTCCAGGATTTTGACCGTACGACAGCTTGGAGGGGAACTTGCAGGTAGTGGTGTTCCCACGTATCTGCTGCCCTTGTCCTTCTAGATGGTAGCAGTCATGGGTTTGAAGGTGCTGCCGAAGGAGCCTTGGTGAGTTTCTGCAGTTCATCTTGTAGATGGTGCACACTGCTGCCACTGTTCATCGGCGGTGGAGGGAGTGAATGTTTGTGGAAGAGGTATCAATCAAGCAGGCTGCTTTGTCCTGGATGATGCCAAGCTTCTTGAGTATTTTTGGAGCTGCACTTCTCCAGGCAAGAGGAGAGTATTCCATCACAATCTCGACTTGTGCCTTGTAGATAGTAGACAGGCTTTGGGGAGTCAGGAAGTGACTTACTTGCTGCAGGATTCCTAGCCTCTGACCTGCTCTTGTAACATCATTTATGGCTAGTCTAGTTCAGTTTCTGGTCAATGGTAATCCCTAGGATGTTGATAGTGGGGGATTCAGTGATGATAGTACCATTGATGTCAAGGGGCAATGGTTAGATTCTGTCTTGCTGGTGATGGTCATTGCATGTCACTTGTGTGACACGAATGTTACTTACCACTTGTTAACCCAAGCCTGGATATTGTCCAGGTCATGCTGCATTTGGACATGGACTGCTTCAGTATTTGAGGAGTCGCGAATGGTGCTGAACATTGTGCAATCATCAGCGAACATCCCTGCTTCTGACCTTATAATGGAAGAAAGCAGCTGAAGATGGTTGGACCTAGGACACTACCCTGAGGAACTCCTGCAATGATGTCCTAGAACTGAGATGATTGACTTACAGCAACCAAGACCATCATCCTTTGTGCTAGGTACAACTGCAACCAGTAGAGTTTGCCCCCTGATTCCCATTGAACTCCAGTTTTGCTAGGGCTCCTTGATGCCATTCTCAGTCAAATCTGCCTTGATGTCAAGGGCAGCCACTCACACCTCATTCGGATTCTATACGATTGAAGCAAGACTTTGCTACTTATGTATTCAAACCCTCTTGCAATAAAGGTTAACATACCATACAGAGAAATGGAAGACAAGCTAAATGATTAACATGTGTCTGTCTTCACTGAGGAAGATAGAAGAAATCTCCCAGAATTAGAGATCCAAGGGTCTATGGAGAATGAGGAATTGAAGGAAATTAGTATTAGTAAGACGGTTATATTGGAGAAATTGATGGGACTGAAGATTGATAAGTCCCTGGGATCTGACATTCTACATCCCAGTGTTAAAAAATTTAGATATGGAGAAAGTGGATGCATTGGTAATCATCTTCCAAAATTCTATAGACTCTGGAACAGTTCCTGCAGATTGGAAGGTAGCAAATGTCACCCCACTATTTAAGAAGGGGGGAAATGAGGAATAAAACTATGTGAATAGGCTGGAAAAGCTGAGATTGTTCTCCTAGAGGAAATAAAGTGCAACTGGTTCCAATGGCTGAATGGTCAATAACTACAGGGTACAGATTTAAAAGCAGATTACAGCCATGAATTACTGATGGGCATATGGAATAGTTTTTAAGGAAGACCTGTGTTTTTAAAAGAAGTATATGTAAAGACTGATCAAAAGATGGCTGATAATGTAAAGTGACCACTTCCTGGAAAATTCCTATGTGGATTATACTGACAGACCTGTCCTGAGAGAACATGGAATGTCGCACATGAAAAGATGTAAACACCTACTTCAAACAGAGATACTTGAAAGGAGGGTATGAAAAATGCAAAAGACTGGACTTTAATCTCCTGTGATTGTGAAGACAATGGAGACTGTTTCCTACCTCTTCAAACGTCCCATCTCCTGAGGACTTATATCTCAGAATGTGTAGAAAGTTCTGATATGAATGCAAAGCATGACTATTTCCCTTCCCAGGAATACACAAGAAAATGGGTTAAAAACCTGGCTGCAGACCAGTGTTTGTGAGTGACAGCAGGAAAAGGAAGCAGGCGATGGCGCTCTCTCTCTCGCTTTCTCTGTAGCTGGAGGTGAGGCTCAGCAGAAGTCACAATCAAAAGGAAAATGACAGCCTCTTGAGCTACCCTGCAGAATCAAGTGTCTCCAACTGACTGAATCTTCCAAAGTCAGTTACCAGAATCACCCGACTTAACTGCTGCAATGTATTACCATATACTCCTCACGGACAAGGCAGGGACTGATTTATATATTTTTTAACCTTTGTTTGGACTCTTAACTTTTAATTCGTGATCTGTGGGTACGCATGTTGCGGTTTTATTTTTGTTTTATCAGGTTTTGGTAACAAATAAAGGTACTCTGTCTTTGACTCAAGAAAGCCTGGTTAAATTGGCTCCTTGTAAAAAGTAAACACATTTGGACTTGAGGAAGTCCTTTCCATGGGGAAAGGATTTTTAAATTAACCTTGTTGCGACCAACCGAGGGGGTTGACTGAAGAAGGGAGAACCAGCTCATTCCTCCTTACCTGAGATCAAAACCAAATTGGAGTCCCATTCAGGAATTTAACAAATCGGGGGACCTCATCCAGGAACCAGTCGTGACAAATTTGGCGCTCATCCAGGATTGTACCCCCAGACAAAATGAAAGAATTAGAGTGGAGAAAGTAAATTGTTCCTTCAAAACCAATTTTAAAAACTGCAAAAAGGTTTTCTCGAGCTTATACTACTAAAGTATAAAAATGTCCACATTTGACGCCAGTGCTTTTCTAGCGGTGAGGAAGTTACTTTTGAGGATTTAAAAGTTCTGCCCTCGAAGAGTTAGAAGAGCAATCTAGGCACTTAGGACTTGAGATTCCTTTGAACAAGATAAGATGCGTAATACTACAGTGGGTGGCCGGAACATTATATCGCGATTGTAAGATAAGACTACAAAAAGAGTTAGAAAATAAGAGAAGAAGAGAGGGAGAGGAAAGGGTATGGAGAGAAAAGAGAGAATTTCTGGAAAGAGAATAGGAAAGGGAGGAAGCTTTTCAAAGAAGACTGCATGAACTGGAAAGGAAGATAAACGTAACTGAGGCAGGCGAAAGGGTAGCACTGCTGAAAAGTCAGGAAAAAATCACTCAAATCAAAAGAAGCTGAAAGGGCTCGAGGAAGCCATTCGGGTTCTGTAGGGATACAGGGAACCCAGAATGGTTCAGAGGCCTTAAATGGGGCAATAGAGCCTGTAAGTGCTGGAGTAGCTAAGTAAGGGCTACTTGCAAGCAAAGGGGCACGGAACACACAGCCAAAGTCTGCAGAGAGGCAGAGAGCTGGAGAGTGTTTGGCGGACCAAAAAGAAATGATGGAACCAGTGAGGGTTGGAGTTGTTAAGAAACAGCTTCTTAAATTTAAAAGTGCCTAGGCTAGGTCTGTAGAGTTAACAAGAGTCCAGAAAAGACTGGTGGAATTTAAAACAGGCAAAGAGGATGACCAGAAAATTGAGTTAATAGGTACATTTTTTACAGAATTAAACAGGGACCAGGGGAGTTCCAAGACAAGTAAGGAGACAGTGAGAGGGGCATGAGGGCCCAGCTGAGTTAAAAGGACTAAAGACGGGCATACAGAAGGACAATGAAACAAGGTAGAACCTGAGCAACTTAAGAAGATCAAAGCTAGACCAGCAGTAATGAAAGAGGTCCACAAGGCACCTGTAAAGATTAAAAAGAAATATTGGAATAGGCCAATGATCTGCTTGGCAGACAGTTTCATGGTGGACAGTGAGGGGAGTTCCCAAACAGAAAAGCAGACAGAGAGATGGATGGCTCATCCAGTTGAACAGCCACAAGGGAGTGCAGTAGGAGCCAAACGTCCACCTGGAGGCAGTAATATTCCAGGAGATGTGGAACAAGTTAAGGGAATGCAATTTCCCAAAACAACAGAGGGTGTTCGTGAACTAATGTCCTGTTCAATTGATAGCTTCACGGCAAATTTAAATAGGGAACAGGGAAATTCCCAAATAGGACAGGGAAGAGTGAGGGTGATGCCCCTCTTAGCTGAAGAGCCAAAGGGCACAGCAGCCGAAAGTAAATGCATTTAGACTGGGAAAAGGTATTACAGGGAAAGGATTTTTAAATTAACTTTTTTGCAACCAACCAAGGGGGTTAAATAACGAAGGGAAGTCAGCTCATTCCTCCTCACCTCAGATCATAACAAAATTGGGGTCCCTTTTGGGAATTTACAAATTGGCGGACCTCATCCAGGAACAGATCGTGCCAAAAGTGATTGGAAAAAGAACCAGAAGCAACATGTGGAGAAACATATTTTATGCAATGAGTGGTTAGAATTTGGAATTCACTGTCTGATAGGGTGGCAGATAAAGATTCAAAAGTAGCATTCAAAAAAAAATATAAATACTTGATAGAGAAAATATTCCAAGAATATGGGTAAAGAGTGCGAATAACTGTACTGCTCTTCAAAAGAACTGGCACAGACTTAATGGATGAATGGCCTGTGCTGTACTGCTGAATGAATCCATAATTTCTGAGTTTTCAGCATCCGAAAACTTCGGGCAGGATTTTACACGTCGGCGAGTGGGAGCGGGGCCCACTTGTCGACGTGTATAATGACGTGCTGTGATGTCAGGGGGAACTCCCGACGTCACCACGCCCCATTTAAATTCTCAGGAAGGCGGAGGAGCAGTGAAATTAGCCGCGTACCTGCTGATCAATTGAGGCCATTGACAGAAGCAATTAAGTAATTAAAGGACCTGCTCATCCAACCTTAAGATTGGCGAGCAGGCCAGGAGCCCCGGTGTGAATTGGAAAAAGCACGAAACCTCATCTACGGGCGGGATGAGGTTTCATGTAGCTTTTAAAAAATTTTGTGAAAATTATGGACATGTCCCAACTCGTGTGACATTGTCGCATGAGGGGAGGGGACATGGTAGGGAAATTTTATTTTTCTATTTTCATCTTTTTGATATTTACAGCTGATCTCCCTGAGACTGCACTTAGCCTCAGGGAGATGAGTGCGCTCTTTCGTGCGCATGCGTGAAACAGCACACTCTCGATTTTGGAATTCCCCACTGCCCGCACAGGGAGCGCATAGCACTTCTGTGTGACATCATGCTGGGCGGGCCTTAATTGACCCGCGCAAGTAAAATGGTGCCGCGCCCCTAATTGGGGGCGCTGATCGGAGGTGCGCCTGTGCACGCCCGCCATTCAACTTATCCCCACCCCCAGGGGGGAAAATTCAGCCCTTTGAAATTATTTTCACTATACGCAAGTCCAAGTCAATAATATATATCAAAAAGAAGAGTGGGCCCAAAACCAATCTCTGGGTTCACCACTTCACATTTCTCTCCAGTCTAAAAAACAACCACTGACCACTACTTTCTGCTCCTTATTTGTATCCATACAGCCATTGCCCCTTTAATCCTAAGTGCTTCCGTTTTTTTAACATCTCTGTTATGTGGCACTTTATAAAACACCTTTTGAGACTCCACGTATGCAATGTCAATTGCACTACCCCCCATCCACTCACAGTCAAAGAACTCTAAAGGCAATAAAACATCCGATGGGCCAGAACATCCAAGTGGCAATCAAAGTTGGATTGCCACTCCTCTCTTTTTCTCCTACCTTAGTTGGGAGCTGTCCCTTCCTCACCCGACCTTCCAGTTCCTGAGGCCTTCAGTCCAGGGCAACAGAGTTGGACAAAATGAAGCCACGTCTCCTTTTTAAAGCATTAGCTGCCGTAAAGCAGGTAAGTTTAAAGGTCCCAGCCACTTTGAGACCCAGGAAGATGATAGATGGGTAGGATGGGAGGGCCAGGTGTTCAATGGGGTGGTGGGGTGTGTAGGGGGAGGGGCTCGGTTATCAGTCGGGTTTTTGGGATACTAAGGAGGATCCTTAGGGAGCAGGGGGCATCAGTACTATAGTTACCCAGGAGTTAGCAGTGGTTTTAATTTTAACATTTCCTTCGTAACTATTCTGCTAAGACAGTTGGAACCATCCAAAGTCTCCAGTTTAAATCAGAGTATTGGATGGTTCCCAGTACAGGGTAATTGCCCATAAGATGTTTGAACTTCCTGGGCAATTCCTGTGCAGTCTTTGCGTGGGGTCCTCTGGGGAGTTCTGGAGTACCTTCTGGGTACGATCCCCGGGAGATCGGAAGTCATGGGCTAATTCCACAAGATCTTGTTTTTGGCCCCTAATTGGCCACTCCCTTTGTTTGACTTCCTTTTTACTATTCATAGGTTTATAGAAGCCTTTTAGGTTCCCTTTTGTTACCAGTTACATACTCTTTTCCCCTCTTATTTTCTTTTTCAATTCATCCCTATACTCTTTCTATTCAGTTTGGTTCCCTACTGAATTATGAACACAACTTCTAACATAAACCTTTTTCTGTTTCATTTTAATCTCTATTTCTTCAGTCATCCAGAGAGCTCTAGCTTTGGATGAATGTCTTGTCCCCCTCATGGACCTATGTTTGGTCTGTGCCCAACTATTTTATCTCTGAAGGCCTCCCATTGCTCATTTACTACTTTGCCATTAATCTTTGATTTTGTTTCACCTGAGTCAGGTCCCTTTTCAACTCACTTAAATTAGCCATCCTCCACTTGAATATTTTCACATTTGATTTTCCCTTGTCCTTTTCCATGACTACTCTAAGCCTAATGCTATTGTGATCACCATTTTGCAAATACTCCCTCATTGAAATATGCTGCACTTCATTCCCCAAAACTAGGTTGGGGCAGCTTGCTTCCTTATTGGGCTGGAAACATACAGCAGAATTTTAGCGTGTGATGACGTCAGGTGAGCGTCCAAATGTCATCGCGATGTTTCGGTCGGCGGGTGTGCTCAGGAGTCGGAGCCGCACCTGCCAACAATAACGAGGCCAGTTAAGGCCATTAAAAAGGCAATTAATGTAGATTTTACATTGCCCATGCGACGAGTTCGAAATCGCACGGGCAAAACGGGCAGTAGGCAGCCGACATTTTGCAAAACCTCATCCAAGGACAGGATAAAAAGGGTCAGCAGCATTGCCAGTGTGAGCAGTGAGGTGTTTTGAAGATAGTTTGCTGCTGGTTACTTATTGGTATTTAGCAGCTTCATCTCTGTTCGGGGCTTCATTGTTAGCATATCCAGGCTTCATTTCAGGATTTACTGGTGTCTCCAAGGCCCCTGGAGGATTCAGACCGTGTGGACCCTTCGAGCTGTTAGACAGCCTTCTGCTACCCTGGTAATGGGGATTGTGGACTCCGCTGGTGGTACCTCCTCTGAGCAGGAAGAGAGGGGCAGAAGGGAGAAGAGGCCATCTGTTCCAATGCAGCTTCCAGGGGAGCGATCTGTGGGAGGAGAGGTGCAGGCACAAGGGGACAAGGGGCACAGGGCCAGCAGGAAGTCCAAGGTGGAAGGGGCTGCAGAAGACCCCAATATCCTGCTGCCAGTGTTTATATGCGGTGATGCAGCTACCTCAATATGTCTAGGTGCAATGACAAAGGAGGCTCTGCTTCTCAAGGGAGACCATGACTTCCATTTGTCAGATAATTAGGCCTGAGATCAGCTCCGACTGTGTGGTGGACACCCCATGCCAGTGGCTCTGAAGATCACAGTGGCCCTCAATGTCTTTGCCTCCAGCTCTTTCCAGGGGTCAGTGGGGAGTCTGTGTGGAGTCTCCCAATCAGTTGTCCACAGTTGCGTCAAACTGGTGACAGAAGCTCTGTTCAGGCGGGTACTAACCTTTATTCTTTACCATATGGATGAAACTAGGCTGAACGTGCCAGAGGCTTTGCAGCAATTGCCAGGTTCTCCCACATCCAGGGTGCCATCGACTAAACACGTGGCCATCAAGGCGCCAGTGGGTCAGCCGGGTGCCTTCGTCAACAGGAAGGGATTTCACTCCATGAACATGTAGATAATGTGTGACCACAAGATGCAGATTCTGCAAGTCTGTGTAAGGTACCCTGCCAGAGCCCATGACACTTATATCCTGAGACATTTCCAGGTGCCAAGGCTCTTCATTGCGACTGAATAGATGGCTGCTGGTTGATAAGGGCTATCCGTTGAAATGGTGGCTTATGACGCCTCTCTGCCACCCAAGAACAGAAGCAGAGCAGCATTACAATAGGAATCACGCCTCTACAAGGGCGGTAGTAGAGAGGACCATGGGTCTTCTCAAGATGTGCTTCCAATGCCTGGACTGTTCAGGGGATGCACTACAATACCCCCAAAGAAGGTGTCACTGATAGTGGTTGCATGCTACGTTCTCCACAATCTGGTACTGGCAAGTGGGGGGGTACCCACTGGAGGAAGAAGATCTTGACACACCTGCACAGGCTATAGGTGACCTTGATCCAACGGTCCTTCAGCTAGGCTACTAAAGATCTACTTCCACCTCATGCCAGGGCTGCCACTTCCATCCCAGATGTCTGAAATGACCCTTTTATTTGCAACCAGAATCTAATCAATGCCTGTGCAATAAAGTATCCAGTCACTCATGTCCAGCATTACATACTGGTGTACCCTGCACCAGAAAGAAAAAAGTTGAAGCATACATGGGCCATCAGAACCAAAGCAAATTTAATGTTATTGTCATATTGAACATGTAATGACATTAGCATTACTGGTGTCGATGTCCACACCAGCAGACATATAAAACAAACATCAATGAATAGAAAATCATCCGTGAATTGTTCCTCTTGTGCTCATGCTGCCTTTAACTTATATTTCCAAGTGCTACGTCTTGGTGTCCCCACTCACTGCCACCAGCATGGAGACAGCCTGCTGACTCTACTGTCTTGTTGGCCTTGATGACCTTGGCAGTCGTCCTTTGGCCGGTGGAACTTGTGCTGGCCCTGCCTGGGAGGGAGCAGCCAGTGCCACAACTGGCATCTCCCCAGTCATGGCAGCCTCATCAGATGCGACAGTCACTGGCAGAGGGGTGGAGGAGCAGCTGCCTTCATCCAGAGTGTCCTGAGAGGAGCCCACAGAGATGACAAGCAGCTCATGCACCAACGTAAGGTCACTCTGGACCTCCCTGCTCACTGTTGATGGATGGGCACCTAGCTGGGATACTGGGTGCCTCATCCATCTCCCACACTGGCACTGACCTCCTGAGGGCTTGCAGGTGCAAGCACAACCCCAGGAACCCCTGATTCTGTTCCAGGAGCTGCCTCTCCATAAGAGTGGCCACACTCTCAATGGTGGAGACAGTGCACTCGCCCATGAGGGGTCAACGCAATACTCATGCTCTGCATGGACTCCTCCACAATGGAGACCATGGCACGCAGACCCTCATGGATCTCTGCCAGATCTTCCCACACATCTCACTGGACAACTAGCCATTTCCACCAACACCAGCTTGATGCCACCACCAAGCACATATTCCTTTCACCACCCGCCGCCCGGATTCCGTAGGGACCGTCTCCTCCAGGACACCCTGGTCCATTCCTCCATCACCTCCAACACCTCATCTCCCTCCCACTGCACCTTCCCATGCAAAAGGTGCAACACTTGTCCCTCCACCCTCCTCACCATCCAAGGGCCTAAACACTCCTTTCAGATGAAGCAGTGCTTCATTTGCACCTCCCTCAATTTGGTCTACTGCATTCACTACTCCCAATGCAGTCTCGTCTGCATTGGAGAGACCAAACGGAGACTTGGGTGACCGCTTTGCGGAATATCTTTGGTCTGTCCGCAAACATGACCCAGACCTTCCTGTCACTTGCCATTTCAACACCCCAGTCTACTTTCTTGCCCACATGTCCGTCCTTGGCCTGCTGCAATGTTCCAGTGAAGCCCAATGCAAACTGGAGGAATAGCACCTCATCTTCCGAATAGGCACTTTACAGCCTTCCAGACTTAACATCGAGTTCAACAATTTCAGGTCATGAACTCTTTCCTCCATCCTCAGCCCCTTTTTATCCCTGTTTTTCAATATTCATTCTCATCTCTTAATTTTTATTTTTTCATTTTTTTAATTTTAATTTTTTATCCACTTATTTTTATTTTTATCCATTTTCATTTGTATTCCTTGTTTTATCCCCATCTTTTATCCTATATTCAATCTTTTTTCCCACCATCGTCCCCTCCCACCACCCCACCCCCACAAGGACCATCTGTCACTTGTTCATGTTGTTCTTTCTAGAATGCTTACCCTTGTCCTGCCATAATCACATTTTGCTTTCTGATCTTCAAGTCACCATCAGCACCTCCTTTAGCCAGTATCAATATCGTTAACACCCCTTTGTCCATGACATCTCTGGCAATCTCTCCTTTGCCTCCACCTATCACTGGCCTTCTATCCAGCTTCATCTGCTCCACCCCCCTTAAACAGTATAAATTTCATTACATTTTCAATTCTCTTTAGCTCTGAATAAGAGTCATAAGGTCTTGAAATGTTAACTTTTTTTCTCTTCACAGATGCTGTTAGATCTGCTGAGTTTTTCCAGCATTTTTATGTTTTTGTTTCAAAATCAAAACTTGTAAGTTTTTCTTTCCTCTCTGGTCAGCCATTTTGAGCACACATCTTCTATGAAGCATCCCACCTTTTGGATATGGACAAACTTTCCTGATGCAATAGCCAAGGTTAATATTCAACTTTGAATTATTTAAATAGAATGATGAATGGAATTTCATTCCAAGTCTTTAGAGCTCCTCTACCCCAGGCTCTACCTCCAACCCTGCTATCAAAATATCGTCCTGAGACCACCCCTTCCCACCCCTTGCAGCATAACTTGATTGATGGGTACCATTCTTTTGTTTGTTAATGGCTGCCTCCTGCCACCCGGCATTGTGCCCGAAGGTCATGTGCTCCTTCCTGCCAATCTTCAACAGGAAGCTGACTAGACATGCAGGTAACAGTCACACTGCTAAGCTCAGGACAGGTTGTTTGCCTTGACCACCTCAGTTTCCTGCTTTAAAATCAAGGCTTTCAGCAATGGGGAATTAGTTTTTTTCCCACATTATTACTTAATTTAAATAATATCTGATATTGACGATAGTCCTTATCTATTGACAGAACATGTATTATAACTAAAATATGTGGGGTCTCCATTTTTCCTAGGCTGCTGTATGGAACAACGACTGAGTGAAGTTGCCCTACAAACAGCACTATCCAGCTCATCAAGACATTATGCCGGTCGTTCATTCCAAATCTTTAGAGCTTTGAAGCAACCTCTGTCTGCACATGCTTTATCGGACCTACTGTCAAGACTGGTAGAAGTTATAGGAGAACATGGTGATGAGGTTCAGGTATACTTTACACATCTGATTAAATTGTCTGCAAGTTACTGTAAAATAAACAATAATTTTGAATATTTTTCCTCATAATTTAGTGGTTAAATACACTGTATAGTGTGAGACCTAACCATAGAAACTAAGAGGATTTGAAGTTTGATTTCTGGACACTGCTGATCTCAGCTGGAAAAATTAAGCGTACACTGTGATTGGCTTTGGCCTCCCCAGCTAGCACTTGTCAGACTTTCTGATCACTGTACATTGAATCCTTCTGAAAAGACAGTTTTGTGGTTGTGAAGTGAGAATAAGATCAAGTTTGATTGATGCCACCAAGCTTGAGAAACCAGTAAACATCATCATCTGAGCCCACACATGTTGAATGCCCACATGGGTGCACCCAGAACTGTAATCCAGTATCAGTCACCATTTTCGTAAAACTTAAAAAAAAAACTGAAAATTAACTGCACTGTGACTTGAATTTCTTCCGGGCAGGTTGTTTTGGGTCAACTAACAATAAGCTACCATGAGCTGAATTTCAGATCAACAGTGAAGCAATCTACCCTCCCCTGTCCAACATGCTCCACACCCCCCCCCCCCCCCCCCCAACCCCACTTCACTGGGGCTTGTCAGCCTGGCCCCAATGAGATTTTGGACTTAGCTGAACATCCGGGTCCACCACTGAACTTTTGACTTAATTCTTTGACTTACCTGCAGCACCGGTGGTAAGCACCGCTCCTGTTTGGCATTGCCAGTGTGCAGAGCTGCCAGCCTCCTATTGTCCAGCAGCCCTATCAGGCAGGACGTCCCCC
The DNA here is from genome assembly GCF_017639515.1 of Carcharodon carcharias. NCBI lineage: Eukaryota > Metazoa > Chordata > Chondrichthyes > Lamniformes > Lamnidae > Carcharodon > Carcharodon carcharias. The sequence goes on along the minus strand of NC_054477.1, from coordinate 43,616,208 downwards.
TCAAGATGGATGGAAGTCCCGCCTCTTAATAATTAATGGACTGTCGTCCGAAAAAGTAAAGCAGGGCAAGTCGACTAAGCAGAGGCAAGCTGGCCCCCAAAGTTTATGCTGGGGTGCAGGGAGCCCGCCCTCAGCATAAAATCCAGCCCCATAAGTTGAAAAAAAATTAAATCTGGGATTTTTTAACATGCAAAAAACGTAAATTACTCTTTCAGAGCCATTGAGGTTGTTTCGCAGTTATGAACTTCATACACCATTAAAATCCCAATTACATTCATTCAACAAGGTGTAATTTTTTCAAGGGTTTTAACAGCAAGACAGAGCATATGAGTGGAAGCTCTCCTCAGTTCAATGATTTCCAGCTGATTGCACCCTTAGGTCCTCAACAGTGCACCCTCTAAAGAAACATAGAATTACTGACAGCAACTTCTGCATTTCTACATTTAACTGCACATGTATAAACTCCAGAAGTTGCTGTCAGTTTCAGAGTAATGACAGAAAACGTTGGCAGTCTTGGCGCCATTACTACTGCAAATTCCGGACCCATATTTTTATTTTTTTTTTAATGTGATGGAAGGTATCATTGACAGTGTTATCAAGCAACACTTAACTCAGCAATAACCTGCTCACTGACACTCGAAACAAGACAAAAGAGCTAAAGCACAGTGGTGAGGTGAGAGTGACTGCCCTTGACATCAAGGCTGTATTTGACATATGTGGCATCATGGAACCCTAGCAAATCTGATGTCAACGGGAATCAGGGAAATCTCTCCGCTGGCTGGAGTCAAATCTAGCACAAAGGAAGATGGCTGTGATTGTTGGAGGTCAATCATCTCAGTTCTGGGATGTTGCTACAGCTGTTCTGCAGGGTAGTGTCCTAGGCCCAATCATATTCTGCTGCTTCATCAATGACCTTCCCTCCATCATAGGATCAGAAGTGGAGATGCTCGCTGATAATTACATAATATTCCACACCATTCACGACTCCTCAGATACTGAAGCAGTACATGTCCATATGCAGCAAGAACTAGACAATAGTTAGGCTTGGGCTGATAAGTGGAAAATAACATTTGCACAACAAAGTGCCCAACAATGACCATCCATCTTCAACAAGAGAGAATCCAACCATCTCTCCTTGACATTCAACGACACTACCATCGCTGAATCCCCCACTATCAACATCCTCGGGGTTACCATTGACCAGAAACTGAACTGAACCAGCCATATAAGTACCATGGCTACAAGAGCAGTTTAGAGGCTGGGAATTCTGTGGAGAGTAACTCACTTCTCCCCAAAGTATGTCCAGCATCTACAAAGCACAAGTCAGGAGTGTGATGGAATACTCTCCGCTTGCCTGGATGAATGCAGCTCCAACCACACTCAAGAACCTCAACCCCATCCAGAGCAAAGCAAGCTGCTTGACTGGCACCCTGTCCACCAACTTAAACATTCATTGCCTCCACCACTGAAGCACAGTGGCAGCAGTGCATACCATCTACGAGATGCACTACAGCAATTCATCAAGGCTCCTTTGACAGTACCTTCCCAACTCACAACCTCTACCACCCAGAAGGCCAAGGGCAGCAGATGCAAGGGAACTCTACCACCTGCAAGTTCCCCTCCAAGTCACACTCCATCCTAACTTGGAACATTTCACCATCATTAGGTCAAAAGCCTAGAACTCCCTCCCTAACAGCGCTGTGGCTTTACCTATACCTCATGGACAATAGTGGTTCAAGAATGTGGCTCACCACCACCCTCTCAAGGACAATTAAAAATGGGCAATAAGTGCTGGCCTAGCCAGCGATGTCCACATCCCATGAAGAAACAATAATAATTTTAAACATTCTTGCATTAGACACGGTTTACATGAGTATTTTAGTATCTGTTCAAGAACTGAAGGCAATGTCTTCCTTTGAAAAAATTCTCATACGGGACATTTGGAAGTAACAGGCTTGATGGGCCAAATGTGTTATAATGAGATAACCAGTCAGTGAAGGATAGAACTGAAACCTAGAGTGGAATTTTTGTGCCCATTGGCGTCGGGCATGCACATTGGCAGGAGTGGACAATATGGCACAAAAGCCAGAAATCTGTTTCATGATGTCATGAAACCAGTTTGCGATCGTGAGCTCAGCCAATCAATGGTGGGCCGTGTTCCCCGCCATCGGACATCGGGAACCTCATTATAATGCACCTGCATATCATTATAAGGCCAGCCCACCAGAATCATCCCCAAACATCTGGAATGTCTGCCCACATTGGCGTGATTGCATGCCAGTGCAGAACACACCTTGACAGGTGTGATGTGCAGAAGTCAGGACTTACTGTCAGGGCCTTGCTCACATCATCAGGGTCTTGTTCACATCGTGGACATCCAAGGAGCAGAAGATGCTGGAGCCCGACAGCAACAGCACACTGGAGGAACATCCATGGCATGCTGGGTGGGTTCTCATGGACTGCTCTGCTGCGAAGCAGCCCACAGAAGTTGGAAAGTCACCATTGAGGATCTGCTCACAATGGATGATGGTCGAGGGGGTGGAGCGGAAGGTCCAGCTGTGTTTGGGAGAGAAAGATGTACTCGGGTGTGAGAGGAGGGTCTAGGATTGACTGGGAGAAAAAGAGGCATCAGGATGGGGTGAGGTTGGGAGAGGGGGAATGAAGATGTCAGAGGAGAGGTTGGGAGACGGGAGGGAGTACGGAGAGGTAACGGGAAAAGACGGCAACGAGAGAGGTAAGTGTAAGGAGGGTGGATGTTGTAAGGGACGGAGTTCAGACAGGGAGAAGGAGTGCGGAAAGGGAGGGAGACGGATGAGGAGGAAGGAGCGCGGAAGGTGTCTGGGGGGAAGAAAGAGTTCAGAGAGGGGAGGGAGTAAGGCTGGAGGAAGAAGTAAGGGTGCCCTGCCCCCCACACACTTCTGCCTCCAGGGTCACTTGTTGCCCAGCTGCTTCCTCTGCAGTGTCAGAGGACGAGGTTGAGGGGGTCACAGGCAGAGGGAGGGAACAGCCTCTGAGATTCCTGAATGGATGACCCAGGGGTGTGTAGCTGCTGCTCCAGCTCCCTTCGGGTGCCCAGGGGCCCCAGCCTGACTGCTTGAGGGGAAGGAGCACCTAGAGGGACGTTGAGGTGTGTGTCCTCCTGCTGCGGACATGTGTCAGTGCGATGACCACCAGATTGTGAACCCGATTCTGCTCTAGATCTAGGTCCCACCGAGGTGCATGTTCTCTGTGCTGGTGCAGGGTGTGGGTAAACGATGTGATGGGTCTTCCAGGCTGCTTATTTCCAACGCTTCAATGGAGGAGATGATCTCTTGGCTCCAGGTGAGGACCTGGATGGAGCTGAGGGACTGGCTGGCTGAGGGTGTCGGTCACTTGGCAGAGCTTCCTCTGAACCAAAGTAGAGATAATTAGTGCAGGTCAGTAGAGTCAAAAGCAAGAGAGAGAGGACTCACATTTGAGTTGAGAGAGGGATGATGTGGTGCAGGATCCTCACAAAGGCATTCGCTGCGGACCTCATTGTCACTGCATGCACAATCCATGTCCTCACCAGTCAGCGCAAAAGCACACTCCTCAAAGTAGGTGAGGGGTCTAATGTGGGCCACTGCACCACCGGTCTGGAACCTCTCCGTGCCCTGCTGATGTGAGCAGGCTTCTCCTGCATAAAAACAGATGGAGAGAGTGTGAGCAGGACACAAGGCACTGCATGTAATGTTTGTGTGGTGAGGGGAGCCATGGGCAGGAAGAGGACATGAGCTCAAGAGATTATGATCCTGATGGAGATGTGAGGGTGTGTGAGAAAGTTGGTGGTGTTGTCCCTTGAGGTGTGAGATGCCTCTGGATGTGTGATGGGTTTGTGAGTTGAGGAGAAAAGTGAGTTACCCTAGAGGAAACGTTGAGACCATTCATCTTGTAGCAGCACTGGCTGGCTGTCCTCTTTTGCAAGGCATTGGTGCTGACCACTGCTGCCACTGCCTCCCATGCTGGATTGATGATGCCGCTGCCAGAGCACGGGTGGAGGATATCACGGCAGGCCTCCATGGCATCCAAAAGGCACTTGAGGGACACATCAATGAAGGCCGGCAGGGGGTGGGGGCTGCAGTTTTTTTGCCTTTCAGGGCCACCCTGTCTTCTGTGCAGCAGTCGAGGGCTGGAAGCATTGAGAGATGTGCACACGGCTGCACTTTAAACATGGCGCCTGTCGTGATGAAGCGGCGAGGCGATGGGATGGTGAGCGAATGAGGGACTAGCTGCCATCAAAACAGCGTGTTTCCCAGAATGCATAATTAATGTGGTGGGTTTGGGACAAAACAGCATGAGAAACCACCATTGCACTGACAGGCAAAATGACGTTTTTCCCACCCGCCACTGCACTTAGTGCAAATCTGGGATGATTCTTCCCCTGGTCTTTGTACATTTACCAACTTTTATTTATAGGAATGCACATTATGTATTGTGCAACTCCAACCAACAATCACTTTTTCAGCATGCTTTAATATATGTTTGAGTACAGGTGAGTCCCCAGTTAATATGCCCACCACAGAATACAATTAGCCCCCAATTGAAATACAATTAACAAAATGGCTTGCTTCATTTCTGTGTGTCTGTCACTGTCATCAAAATGAAAATCTAGATGCCCACAGGTCATAATATAGTTGACAATGACTGGCTTCATTATTTTATATAACCTTCCTTGAGAGTTGTCAGGAACACGCTGCCACCAGGATTGAAGGAGCAAGAAATGTGTAGTTTAAAAAAACGTCCAAATATCTGCTGGGGTTTTCAGGGATTTCCATGCTTAAGTGTTATAAACAGAAAACTGATTATCTCACCAAGTATTATAGCTCTGACTAGCACCCATGAAATTACACTAAATTTATTCCTAATGTATTGCTTATGATCCTGTCTCACTCATGAAATTAAAAAGTCTTTTGCATTTGGAAGGATTTATATCCATTCATATTCATTGTGCACAATAACATGGATCTATTAACTATTACTGTGTTTACAAAATCAAATAACATTATAAATGATACTTGCACTAACAGTAAGACCGTAAAAATATTTAAGTTGAAAAATGAGTTTAGTATAATAGTACTTCGGTGTAATAAATCTAGTTTTTATGAATAGAAATAGCATTTCACTTCTAGCTAGTTTTAAAAACTCTGGCTTAAATTGCTGGGAGCCCACTCTGCCAACTCAATTGCAGTGGAGTGGTAGCCCCACCTGCCTTTGTGGTAACCATAAATCCCATCCCAAATTTTCTAAGGGTGCATCAACAGCATCCACCTTGACAGAGATCTGGAAAGTTTGAGTGGCACCATGCTGCTCCAGGGCAGATGAAGCCCAAGAAAAGCCACATAGACACAAAGCAGCCGAACATCAAAGGAGTTACTGTGTCAACTTTGAAGGTAATCAATCCCTATTAGGAACAATTACTTGCTGAATGATTACTCTATAATAATTATCTAGCAATCTTTTCTCTGTGGTATAATTGTCAAGACTTTCCAATTTATCTTCAAGTGTAATTATTAGAAAAAAAGTTCAATGGAATCTGTCAAGTTACACTTTTAAGAAAGTGCTGCTTATCAAACTCTAATGTTAAATATTATTATGACTTTTGCTAGGGTTACGTAATGGAAGCACTCCTGACACTGGAATCCGGCATTGACAATTTGGCAGATTGTTTGAAGAACAGTGATTTGTTAGCTGTTTTGTCTCGGTAAGAACTTTTGCTCCTTACAGAACATTCTGTGATGCCTTGAATGTATGGTATATTATTTCAAGAAAATATTTTTGTTCCAAAGCTAAAGAAGCAGGACTCCAGTTTGATGCTTTATTTCCTACTGCTTTGATCAAGCAATGACTTCACAGAATTTCTTTCATAAACGATTTAATATATTCAGATATACGCAGGCAAGATACCAACCCATATTGGATCTAACAATGAAATCACCAGAGTGGTAGGAAAATAGGAAATAACTCATAGGGCAGCTGACATTACAGTTTTGGAAAATTAATAAGTGTGTAGCCTCTTAAAAGTAAGTAGCCTCAAGTATGGGAGCAAAAATTTGTAAAACTTTTCGAAAGGCTGTACTAATAAACATTATTTTAAGCCTATATAAAGACTTTAGAGTCATAGAAGTCTACAGCACAGAAAAAGGCTCTTCGGTCCATCGAGTCTGCGCTGGTCAAACAAGTACCTAACTATTCTAATCCAATTTTCCAGTGCTAGGCCCATAGCCTTGTATGCCATGGCATCGCACATCCAAATACTTCTTAAATGTTATGAGGGTTTCTGCCTCTAGCACCCTTTCAGGCAAAGAGTTCCAGATTCCCACCACCCTCTGGGTGAAAAGTTCTTCCCCACATCCTCTCTAAACCTCCTGCCCCTTACCTTAAACCTATACCCCCTAGTCATTGATCCTTCCACCAAGGGGAAAAGTTCCTTCCTGTCTATCCTATCTATGCCCCTCATAATTTTATACACTTCACTCATGTCCCTCCTCAATCTCCTCTGCACCAAGGAAAATAATCCCAGTCTATCCAATCTCTCCTCATAACTAAAACTCTCCAGCCCAGGCAACATCCTGGTAAATCTCCTCTGCACTCTCTCCAGCGCAATCACATCCTTCCTATGATGCAGATTCCAGAACTGCACGCAGTACTCCAGCTGTGGCCTAACCAGTGTTTTATAAAGTTCCAGCATAACTTCCCTGCTGTTATATTCTATGCTTCGGCTAATAAAGGCAAGTATCCCATATTCCTTCTTAAGCACCTTATCTACCTGTCCTGCTACCTTAAGGGACCAGTGGACATGCATTCTAAGGTCCCCTTGATCCTCAGTACTTCCCAGGGTCCTACCATTCATCATGTACTCCATGCCTTGTTTGTCCTGCCCAAGTGCATCACCTCACACTTACCCGGATTAAATTCCATTTGCCAGTGATCAACCTACCTGACCAGCCTGTCTATATCATCCTGTATTCTAAGGCTATCCTCCTCACTATTTTCTCACCCCACCAATTTTCGTGTCATCAGCAAACTTACTGATCACCCTCCTACATTCAAGTCTAAATTGTTTATATATACCACAAACAGCAAGGGACCCAACACCGATCCTTGTAGTACCTCACTGGATACAGGCATCCAGTCACAAAAACATCCCTCGACCATCGCCCTCTGCTTCCTGCCACTCAACCAATTCTGTATCTAATTTGCCAAATTGCCTTGGATCTCATGGGCTCTTAGCTTCATTATCAGTCTCCCATTGGGGACCTTATCAAAAGCCTTGCTGAAGTCCAAGTAGATTACGTCAAATGCATTGCCCTTATCTACACACTGGTCACCTCTTCAAAAAAATCAATCAAATTGGTCAGACATGACCTCCCTTTAATAAAACCATGCTGACTGTCCTTGATTAATCCCTGCCTCTCCAAGTGTAGATTAATTCTGACCTTCAGAATTGCTTCCAATAGTTTCCGCACCACTGAGGTTAGACTGACTGGCCTGTAGTTCCCTGGTTTATCGCTTGCTCTTTTCTTGACTAACAGTACCACATTGGCTGTCCCCCAGTCCTCTGGCACTTCTCCTGTGGCCAGAGAGGTATTGAAAATTATTGCCAGCACCCTGCTATCTCCTCCCTTGCCTCATTCAACAGCCTGAGATACATATCATCCAGGCCTGGAGATTTATCTACTTTTAAGCCTGGCAGACCACTTAGAACCTCCTCCCTTTCTATGCTAATTTCTTCAATTATATCACAGTCCTTCTGCCTGATTTCCATACCCACATCGTCCCCCTCACTTGTGAACACCGACACAAAGTATTCATTTAGAACCGTACCTATGTCTTCCAGCTCCACACACAAATTACAACTATGGTCCTTAATGGGCCCTACTCTTTCCCTAGTTATCCTCTTACTCTTAATGTACTTGTAAAATAACTTTGGATTTTCCTTTATTTTACCTGCCAATGTTTTTTCATGCCCCCTTTTTGCTCTCCTAATTTCCTTTTTAAGTTCCCAGAAATCTAAAGCCCTCCCTTCTGCACCATCTTTCCAGCCACACATTCATGTAGACTAACCTCCTATTTCTTTACTCACTAGCGTGTGGACTGGAAGTAATCCAGAGATTACTACCTCTGAGGTCCTGTTTTTCAATCTGCTTCCTAGCTCCCTAAATTCTGCTTGCAGGACCTCATCTCTCTTTCTGCCTATGTCGTTGGCACCATTATGTACCACAATCTCTGTCTGTTTGCCTTCCCCCTTTAGAATGCCCTGCAGCCGTTCAGTGACATCCTTGACCCTGGCGCCAGGGAGGTTGCAGAAATACCTGTCTGCTCCCCTTACTATCGTCCCCTACCACTATTGCTCTTCCCCTCTTTTTCCTGATGATACAACTCGCTTTTCAACTTTTGCCAAGTTAAAATATGCAACAGATTTGCTTACAATCAACAAACTAACGGAGATGTAAACAAGGAATGTTTAATGCAATCAGAATTACTTATTGCACCTAGAAGTAATTTTGTCAGAATTATGCTATATAAATTGCTTATTTTGCTTTTATCAGGTCATCCTCTCCTGATTTCATGATGAGTACCAAACTGGCATCAAGTCGGAAGAGCACTGGGCAGCTAAATCTAACATCAGGCATATTGAACAGTGGTGGTATTACTGCCGAGCGCAGTAGACATCAGAGAAGCTTTTCTGTGCCAAAGAAGTTTGGTGTTTCAGACAGATCTTCTGATCCTCCACGTAGTGCTACATTGGACAGAATCCAGGCAAATGGACAACAAGTCATTGTGTCAAAAACCCGAAGCTCATCCTCTCTTAAAGACAACATCATTGACCCAACCAATATTAATAATCCCATGAACCTTTTGGCCACTATTTTCTGGTCTGCTGTAGCACTGATGGAGTCAGATTTTGAGTTTGAATACCAAATGGCACAACGATTGTTAATTAAACTTCTGATTCATCTTCCTTTGGATAAGACTGAAACTAGGGAAAAACTTGAAAAACTACAAGGACAACTGAAATGGACAAACTTCTCAGGGTTACAGCAGCTGTTGCTGAAAGGATTTACTTCTCTATCCACCACAGACCTAACTCTACAGCTCTTTAGCCAACTGACTCCTGTTTCTCGAATACCTGTGATAGATTTAACTCAAGCAATAGGTAAATGCATGGAATAATTACAATCATCAAATAGTACTATAGAATTTATTGAAAATGGTTTTGGCCTTTTATATCGAAGTGACATATTTATTTATTGAGTGTTTTTAATTTATAATTGCTTAAAGGAAAACTCGATCATGTTTAAGTAAGGCTTGACCACAACGGGGCAATTTTTCATCTGTCGGTAATTTTGCTGCCAAAGGACTGACAAATGCAACATCTCAGTTAGGCAGTGGGGATGCTGGTTCTGATTTTCTGACAGTTTATTAATGAATAAGACCACTGTTAGCTGAGTAAGAACAGATCCAATTAATTGTATCCACAGTGCATTTTACAAATAATGGGATGGCTTGATTATTTAGGGTACTGTGGGTATAAGTCACATTTACAAGAGGACCAAATAGCAAATTCAGCAAGAAAATAGCAACCTATCATGATATTTTCCAGAGGAAAACTAGAACAAACAGAAGACTTAGATGTACAAGCAGAATACTAACTTGATATCTGAGAGTATCTGAAGGTTTAGAACTGCTACTAAAACTGCCTAACAGAGACATATCAAATCTCAGGCTCTTCAGGAAACCTTCTAAGATTGTGGAGAGTTAAGGTTAAACTTTAGCAGGGATGCAAAATTGGCAGTAATGGATCACCCATCTATTATACACACCACCTGATTTTTTTTCCCCGCTAAGAGTTGATGGAAAAGAAAATTGGGTGAGTTGTAAAGAGGGTTACCAATTCTGGTTGGACATACGCCTGGAGTTTCATCATATAACCTCCTGTTTACTGCCTCACATTCAAACTACCTTTCATTCCTCACCAACACCCTCACCCCCTGCCATAAACTATTTTTTATAATTTATAAATGAAAGTGTTCAAAGAAAATGAAAAAAAATCCCCTATTATTATTCTTCTCCTGGATTGTTTTCAACAGTTCCAGGAAATTAATCTTTAATTCCTGGAGATTGCAGGACAATCCTGAAGGATTGGTAACCCTAGCTGTATAACAAACAGGGATCTGGTACCACCCATTTTGCGCCCCTGGCAGTTTAATTTTACCTCCTGTGAAATGGTAAAGATAACTTATTGTCCTCTGTGACTTTCAACACATGTGCCTGATAATGTGAAAGTAACCAAACTCTTGAAGAGTCACATCTATTTTCACAAATAGGCAGATACACAGGGTGTGGAGGGGAACATGACAACTATCATAATTACCTGGAAAAACTCAGCAGGTCTGGCAGCATCGGCGGAGAAGAAAAGAGTTGACGTTTCGAGTCCTCATGACCCTTCGACAACTCTTTTCTTCTCCGCCGATGCTGCCAGACCTGCTGAGTTTTTCCAGGTAATTCTGTTTTTGTTTTGGATTTCCAGCATCCGCAGTTTTTTTGTTTTTATGACAACTATCATAATTAGAGAGAAAAGGAGCAAATTGCTCTGCATCTTAGAGAAAACAGGCAGACATTTTGTGGTTATATTTAGAAAGTAAAACATTTAAAAACAAACAATTATTAAAAGAGAAGTTGGGCAGCCTATGCTTGGTGGAGGATCAGGGCATAGTAAAATGTTTAAAGTAGATCAGTAAAGTTTATATGTCTACTTAATGTGCATTTCAGTGTGTTCTGTTATGCAGACACTGGTACCTTTGTAAAAACATCTATAAGAAAGTAGTTTGAATATATTTAGCAGTCATGCATATGCTTCACTGATTGAATATGCCCTTTTCAGTATTCATAAATGAAATATTTGGCGATATCCAACCTTTTAGGGTAACCAACAGAATTTCTAGCAAAAAGACCACTAAAAGATCTGAAAGCTTTAAAAGTGGTTAAAAGACTAGATACATTTATTTTTTTAATATTTCCATATGAATGTAAGAGGGCGTTTAATACAAGTCTCCTCTTACATAAGTTTCGTTTTACTATTGATTTGTTGCTGTTTGGACTAACACAAAACCAATACAGTTAAAACATTCAGTTTCCAATGATCTCCTAGATTTTGTTTTCCCAAGTACTATAATATTGTTATGAAAATACTTCTTCACAAGGACCACTACAAAGACTTAACACTTCCCAAAAATCACTTTTAAATTATTTCACAAATTTAAGCAGGAATTGTAAATTAGTTAAAAGAATATTAAACAATAAAAAGCAATAGGCTGTCCTATTTTTCTCAGTGACAGGAACCTTTTGGAACTCTACTTTTTCAATCTATTACCTCTTCTGATGTAAATTTTATGAGATGTCTGATTGTATTGATAAAGTCGATCTTGTTCTCATTTTATTTGGGCACATGATTGACAATTGAGACTTGAATAAATATTAAATAATGCATATCAATGCCAAGGAAAATGACAGCACAAAGAGAAAATATATAGTACAGCAATGAATGGAACAAATCCACCATAGAATTTGACTTAATACGTTTATAAATTTTATATGAAGTTTCATTTATTATACAATGAAAGTCAGCCTATTTTGCTAGATTTTTACAATTGTAATGTTTCTGCGCATATAAGCATTCCTCTCACATTACCGCATTTTATGCTTTTAAATTGAATCTTGACAGCAGTGGATTTTTATGTGAAACTAACTATCCCTGTTGAGACACCTTAACATTATGATTTCATGATGTTACCGATTTAATTTATGATACCTCAAGACCAGGATTTTGTTATGTGACTTTTACACACATTATCTACTCTGCCTGCTTCTGACTAACAATTATGAAGCATTAAGTACCGAAACAAGAAATGACTGAGACCTGATGCAGTGTTCTCACAAAGCTGAGCAAATGCACAGTAGCCCATATGGCACCTCACAGGCTGTGTTCAGATAAACAACGCATGTGCATGGCTATACAAAAAGTTTAAAGGGATTTAATGGAAAGAACTCAAGAAATTAGCTTTAGAAATTGATCAGAATGCAGTAGCAGTTCAATTATCTTTCTGTTATTTGGCTATTTCAGGATTCCCTTTGAATGTTCTCTGCCTCCTTCCACATTTGATTCAGCACTTTGATAACCCTACCCAGTTCTGCAAGGATTCTGCAGATCGCATAGCCCAGGTTTGTGCTTTAGGTAGTATATTTAAGCAGAATTTTTTTAGCAATCATGTTTTAAAACCTAAATGTCTAATATTTTTGTACTACTTCCCTGTTAGGTCTGTATGGAAGAAAAGAACCCCAAGCTTTCCAACTTAGCACATGTAATGACTTTGTATAAAACCCACAGCTATACACGAGATTGTGCTACATGGGTTAATGTTGTTTGCCGTTACCTTCACGAGTCCTTTGCTGAAATCACTTTGAATCTTGTCACATATCTGGCAGAGGTGTGTGTAATATATATTTTTTGCTATTAGTATTTTGGTTTCTTTAGATGTACGTTGTTCAGTATTGTAATCAATGTATTTCACTGGAAACTAAAACTGAAAAAGCTGTAAACGTATAGCAAAATAGACAGTTAAATCTTTGTACTCTTCTTTAAAACAGTTCTGAAGACAGCTCTGTCTGACTCTCCGCAAGAGCATTGATTGACTGGCTGTGTTTCCAACACTTTCTATTTTTGTTTCAGATTTGCAGTATTTCCTGTGTTTCTTATAAATAATAAGTAGTAATGCAGTGTTGTTCCAAACCCTAATTGAATGTAATTTGGCAGGTTTCGTTTAATTTACCGAATGCCCAAATTTAGTAGTTGGAGTTCAACTGTATCAAAGTTTTAAAAGAAAAGCATAAAATAGCCCTCAGCCCTCACACCCCCTCACTCCCCATGCCTCATTCATGCTACCCCATGCCCCCCACCCACCCCCATTTCTCTTTAAAGAAAAGCACTGCTCATCTTACACTGAGGAATAAAATATGTACTGTTCATCAATACTGTTTTAGCCAAAGTCCTATTCTGGTAGATTGTATTGTTTGATCAGTAACAACCAGCACTTAATACACAGTGACAAGGTAAATTTATATTATTTTTAATTTTAAGATGTTTTTATTCCTATTGATTTAATGGGTAGATGGTATTCCGAACATAAGGGACTGATGCATACATCTGATCTGTGACTAGTGAGGTCAAAGAAGTGAAGTCTTGTGGTAATATACATCCAATTATTCATAATGGGGAAAGAAATATGTAACTTCTACCTAGTTACCTAACCAAATTCTTTGGCCTGGATTTTTGCTCCAGGGTCAGGAGTGTAGAGTTGGGACAATTTTCTGCTCCACAAACCTGACCCAGGAGACAGTGGTCCGGAGGGTTGGATTTTTGTTCCTGGGTGGCAGGGTTCCCTGAAAGTTGGGCCTGGTTACCCAGGAATGAGTGCAGAGAATGTCAGGTGCGGTGACAGGCAGGTAGAAGGCCTGCCTTTGTGCACCAGCAGTGTATCAAACTTTTTTAAAAAAGAGAGAAACATAAAACAGCCCTCATCCATCACACCCCCTCAACCCCCCCAACACACTCCCTATGCTCCATTCATGCCAACCATGCCACCTCATCATGCCCCCCGCCACCAAAACCCCATGGCCCCTCATATGCTCCATGCAAACATATGCACCCCTGCTCACCCCCTCATGGCCTCCATCCCAACCTATTGCCTCTGCCCAACCTCATGGCCCCTCATACCCTCTGTACCAACTTAACCCCTCTGCTCAACCCCCATGGCTCCTCAAACCCTCCATACTAACTTATGCCCCCCATCAACCCCCATGGCCCCTCATACCCTCCATGCCTCACCCACACCATGACCCTTCACACCCTCCATGCCAACCTATGCCCATACCTCCCTGGTCCTTTATAGCCCCTATGCCAACTTAGTGTGAAACCATGCCGCCCCAACCATACCCCTTTACCCTTTACCTACCATGCCAACTCACCCAGTATCCACGAGGGGCAGAGCCCAGGACTCATGCTGAGATAAATAAAATAAAGTGCCAAGTGTCTGTTGCAGACTTTATTTTGTTAAGTATTCTCATTCATAAAATCCCATTTACTACAATTACATTACTTCAACTACATTATCCCTTATAACAACAAACATTTCACAAAATTGCTTAATCCCTTATAAGAACAAGTATTGAAGTTCATAGCCCCACTTCAAACAATCCAAAACCATTTGGAACTTTCAATTAAACTGAAATGGCAGGCAACCTACTTTGATAATGGACAGTTGTGAAATCAGTCATGCAGCACTAATCCAGCACTGGTAGACCTAAGGCTTATGTCAACAGACATAGTGAAATAGCAAGCAATATTTTTTGAGAACTCCAGACAGTTTTTCTAAAGACTTAAAGAACAGGAATTTTAAATGCCTTGACAGCTCCCTTTGACAGTTCATCTTGACACTTTTGACAGTTGTTTTTTACAGCTCCTCTTGACAGTTCATTTGGACTCTTTTGACATTTGTTTTTGACAGCTCCTCTTGACACTCCATTTTGACAGTTCCGTGATCTTCACAGTTCCAATGAATTTATGTACTTGTCACGCATATTTGTGCCAACTTTCAGAAATTCCAAAAGACACCTGACCTCCCCAAAGGTGTCCTGGGGCCATAACCAAAGATACCTTTCCAAAAGTGTACCTTAGCTATCCAAATGAATCCAGGAAGTTCAAACCTGCTCCTATCAGGCCTAATCTGTGCATGTCAGGTTTCAGACACCTCTTTCACCAAGCTGTGGGCAGCTGCCTCAGTGAAATTTGCATGTGCAAATCCCAACCTGGGCCCGTTCACGATCCCAGAAAATGCTAGGTGCCATGTTCAGAGTTGGGACTTCCAGATCCGGGCCTCTTCAGCCATTTTCACAATGATAGAGAGGCTCTCCATCGTTGCGAAAATCCAGGCCTTTAATAGTGGTTTCATCAAGCAGCTTATGGAATGGTAGAAAATCTTATGCTTTCAGCAGAAGGAGAATTTCTCTGTCCTCATAGAGCAATGTCCCAATGCCCAAAAGAGTGAAGAGGAATTTCCATTCTTTTGACTTCTCCCAGTCATAGCGGGCTGGATTTTCATCCTTGAGTTGGGTGATGGGAGTCAGGAAAATCCCTGTTTTAGCCCACCACCTCGAGAGAAAGTGTCCGCAAGGATGAGATTTTCATTTGAGATGCTTTGGATGCTGCTGCAGTTGGGCCAACTGACCTGGGAAAAGCTCAGAGGCAGCCAGAAGAACTGTTGGGTGCACAGGCGGGCAGTTTAAAAGGCCCGCCTCAGTAATGTGGGACCTTGTCCCAATTATAACAACAAAAAAGCCCTCCAGCCCCCATCCCTCACGGCCCCACAGTCTCCCCATGTCCCAACCATGCCATCTCCTGCCCCTCACCTACCGCTATGCCCCTTTAAGCCCCCCGGTCAAGGTATGTCACACCCCACCCCATCCATCAACATGGCTTCTCATGCCCCCATGCCAAGGTATGTGCCCACCCAACCTCTATTGCCCTTCATACCCCATATGCCTAGCTATGGCACTTCCATGCCAGTCATCCACTATACAGTGTATCGAAGCAATGAACTAATTACAGTAGGATGTGTGAAAGGAGCTTAAAACAAAACAGTCACTCATTGATAACTTTCCACTTTCTTAAAAAAAAACTTCTTTTTACTCCAGGTCAGTGAAGTGTCAACAGTCCAGACCCTTTCAAGTATCAATAGTTGAAACTTTTGAGGGGAGAGACAGTGGTTTAGGGGTAAAGTTACTGGACTAGTTGTCCAGAGGCCAAGGCTATGCTCTGGGGACAAAGGTTTAAATTCCACCAGAGCAGCTGGCTGATTTTGAATTCAATTAATAAAATCAAGAATATAAAGTTAGTCTCACTGATGTTGATCATGAAGCCATCATAAGTTGTTGTATAAACTCACCTGGTTCAATAATGCCCTATAGAGAAGAAAATCTGCCACCCGGTCTGGCCTACAGGTGACGCCATACTCACAGCTGCCCTCTGAAATGGCCTAGGAACCCACTAGTTTCAAGGGCAGTGATGGGATCACATCCCATGAAAGAATAAAAAAAACTGCAAGCACTTGAAATCACACAGCATAGATCAGAGAGCCAGAGTTGCCAATCAAACAAAGTTTTCCTTGGGGCTCAGGTGTTTTAATACTCTGATGGACGTTTGGACTCTCAACCAAGAATACATAATGAGGCTTGGTTGAGAGTCCAGAACTCCATTAGCTTGCTGGAGTGTCTAAGTCGCAGGGAAAACATTGCTTGATTAACATATCTCTCTCTCTCTTTCTCTCTCCCCCTCTCTCTAATCTATGCTGTCAATTTCACAATTTATTTATACAAGATAAAGAGGCATAAGGGGTCATAGGGGTTATTTGGGGGACATACCTTGGCATGGAAGGCATGAGGGACCATAGGGGTTGTTTGAGGAGCATACCTTAACATGGGGGCCATAGGGGGTGGATGGGGGCATGGAGGGGCCATAGGGACTGGGTGGGTAGCATACCTTGACATGGCAGCATGAGGAGGAACTTTTAAACTTGCCTTTTGAAAGGTTAATTCATGAGACTAGGTTCACAACACCTCTGAGGTGCCAAAACCATGACACTTTGAAAAGTTGGCCCAACTCCATGAAAATTGCGGAGGACCAGAATATGCCTATCACTGCAATGGAACCTGCCAGGTCTGGAATGGAGGGTTCAGGCTCGCAAGCCAAACCAACCCGCACCCTTAAAAGACACTCCTGAAAATCAGAAACCCCGGAAATGGAGTCAGGAACCCAGTAATCGGGACCCATCCGCCAATTTTAAAGGGCTCCTAAGTCATCCCGAGCAGGTGAAAATCCAGTCCAGAATTCAGAGTGCAGGTTTAGTTTTTGAGAATCCGCATTGTGGACCGCTAAATCCAAATTTACTCAAGTGAGTGCTCAAAAAGTGTTTGATTTTATTCAGGAAAATATAAAGAAGTAATGTAAGTAGATTTAATGTTTATATCCATGTAATCATTCAGTTTTAGCACTTTTCAGCATTCATTTACGTTAGTCACTTGGCTTAATGACATGAAGTTTAAATCAACTTTGAAATGAGCTAATGAATACACCTTTGACCTAACAGCTGTTGGATAAAGGTCTTCCCAGCATGCAACAGTCATTACTGCAGATCATTCACAGTCTTCTAAGCCATGCAGACTTATCATCTATACCTGTTAAGCAACTTAACATGGAAGTCCTGAAAATCATTGAAAAATTTATTCAGGTAAATTATTGACCAACAAGCAGTTATGGTTTTTGCTTTGCTGTTTCTACTCAAGTCAGTTACTGAAATCAGTATTGTAGGTTTTTCATGCAGTATAAAAGATTTATTAGCACAATCTGTTGTCACTTTAATACCACTGCTTAACAATTAAGGGTTTATCAATGGCTGTTAATGTGGATTTTATGCTGTTTTCAATTGGTTACAATAAATTATTCAATAATGAACCTTGTCACTAAACTGAATTAAAGCTATTGGGCTTGAATTGCCTCCTTGTCACAATGGCAGCAAATCCTCAACAGGGTGGGACTTCTACCCACCAAGTATTTGCAAATCCTGATCCATTTTCTAGAACAGGAATATTTACATACTTTAGATAGATACCTGCACCATTTACAGCGATTATCCCAAACTAAGGAAGGAAATTCTTTGTCAAGCATTCCCATGTATTTGGGTCCAGCAGTTTCATTGGATGAGAAAATATATACAGTGCAGAAACAGGCCATTTGGCCAAACCAGACATGCAGGTGTTCATGCAGAAGAGATTAAAAAATAAAGTACGCTTAAAAAAAAAATAGGCTCTGTCATCAGTTGTGGTAGAAAATTGTTTTTTTTAAGTTTAAATGCCTGCCAGAATTCAAAGTCAACTTGTAGAGTGTCCTAGTATTCAAAAGTATTTGACTGTATCTATATTGCTATGGAGGCACTGTTTAGTATTGCCTTTTGGATACATAAATCAAAATTCACTTTCTTAATATGCAGATACTAGCTGATTACCAATGTAGAACTGTATACGTTGATGCCCACTTCCCCACAAGTAGTTCATCATTTAGTGGCAGTCTAAATTTTCATAGCTCTTAAAAGGATTTGAAGACTCAATGGCTAGCAACTAGGCATGATGATTTTTCAAACTATGCACTAAGATTGAGGTAATATAAAATTAATCCCATGCCTTGACCAGGGTAATAATCAAACAGAATTTTGTCATGCTCAAGCAGTTTTTAGGCAACCAAAATGGCAACAATACTCCCCATGTCATAGAACATTGCAACAAGTACCAGTTGACTGATAATGAGTAGGCATCAGTGCAAAAGGAAAATAAGAAAGGGCTACAACATCTGCTTCCTGAGGAAGCAGGATGAGTAGCAACACAAAAGCAGTGATAACACTTGATTGATGTCTTCTTCCTTTGTGCTTCTGCACTTGGGCAGTTATCCTGCTGGCCTCTGGAAATTGGTGTATCCTATGGCTGCCTGCCAGCATGTGGGATAGGAGGTTCAGAGAGGGTTTGGTAGGAGAGAAGTATGGGCCTAGAGAGGCCCAAACATTCTTTCTGGGGGCCAGAGGAGTACAATACTCTTGCTTGTGCAGTTTCTCTTGGGAGCTACATAAATCATAACTGTTGCAAAGCTCATGAAAACCTTAGTGGAAGCTGAGATTTAAAAAAGGAACTACTAGAAAACGTGTTTTTAAAGTCTTTGGGCTTTTTACATGCCATCCACCTGCAGGTCTCCCCAAGGCCTCATTCTTGCTAAGCATCACCATATATGGGCCAGCGAATAGTATGGTTCCCTTCCCACTCATTTTTGCTCATCATAGTGAAGCTCCTGTCTGTTTTGGATAGACGCTTTTAGACCTCCATTGGCAAAGGGGACACAAATTGAGAAAAGTGCTGGGAAAAAAATCCTCACCACAGCTTGATATGTGAACAATAAATTAAAATGGAGAAGCTGTCAATTTTTTTTACCAGTTTGGGTTACAGACCTGGGTGTTCATCTTTAGTTAATCGCAAATATTTGAAAATAATTGATGTTAGCTTTATCTTTACAGAGTGCTCACTGGAAGGAGGCCCTAAACATTCTTAAGCTAGTAGTCTATCGATCTGCAAGCTTGGTCTTGCCATCTTGTCAACACAGCGACCCGTCTCAAGTAGATATGCATCGAATGTGGAAAAATGCTTCGAAAGAATTGCCAGGGAAGACATTGGAGTTTCACTTTGACATTTCTGAGGTATTTTTTATCGTTGAGCTACTCTTCTGGCACCTCTCCTGCACAATGACTGCTTACTTCCACCTCCACAACATCATGCAACTTTGCCCTGCTTCAGCCCATCTGCAGCTGCAAATTCATCCATGTCCTTGTCATCTGTAGGCTGAACTACCCCAATGTTTTCCCTGCTGGATGCCCATTCCCAACCCTCCATAAACTCATTCAAATTTCCTTTTTCTTATTGACCTGCATTGACTCCAGTCCCTCGAATCTTCCAATTTAAAATTCCCATCCTTGTGTATCAACCCCTTCTTTGTTTTGTTGTTCCCTAACTCTGCATTCTCCTTTACCCTCCAACTTCCCCCCGTCCTCACCATGTAGAACTCTCCATTCCTTGAACCCTCACAACACCCTATTCTCTTCAATCCATCACTGATGAACTTGTCTTCATCCATAAAAGTTCCACCTTTTGAAATTCCTTCCCTAAATCTCTTTGCCTCTCCACTTCCCTCTCTTTCTTTAGGCTTCCCCTTGAAATCCACCTCTTTGACTAAACACATTTTCTATTATTACTTTTTCTGGCTCGGCATCCATTTTTGCCTCATTATGGACCTATGAAGTTGTTATTGCACAGCCAATGGTAAATGCTGAGTTGTTCAAATCCCAAAGGGAAACTTGAAACAGTTGCCACAACTTATTTTGCAATTTGTATAAATTTCGAGATGCATGCCTTGAACTCAGTAGTAATAAGACCCCCAAGTTTTATAGGTTTTTACAAAACTAGATTAAACATTTATTAATAAGAGAAATGACTTTAAACACATACATAGATCTACAAATTTCTATGATAACTTCTAAATCCCCTACTTAATCTGACTCCCAGTTACATTTATATTAAGGCAACAGTAAGACACATGGGGCAGAATGTTGTGCTGGTTAGGCAGGTGTGTGCCCGACCCGAACAAGCTTAAAATGACGCATGATGACATTGGGCAAGCGTCTATCTCCAAATGGTAGTACAATCTGATGCACCTCCCTCCAGCTTTCATTTTCTGAAGCATGATGGGGCCTCCATTTTCTCATTAAAATATTACCCTTAAGGTAATAACATTCTGGAGTACATTTTGCCTCTGTTCCTGAGTAAGCTGTCTGAAATAAATGTTTCATTTACAAATCCTTTTTCTGTAACTTCACTAACTTCCTTGAGTTAAGCAGTTCAGCTGAATTGTCCTCTAGCCTTTCTTCCTGAACAACCTTATTAAACACAGTGTCAGCTAATTGGATTTCCACACCTTCTTGCCTTTGAACTTCCTGTTCTTCTTGTTTCAATCTATGAGCCTGTGATCTCATTATCACACAATCTGGAAACAATCCAGGATGCTCTCTCTGCAAAACTTATGTTGAAAACACCTCTACAGGCTGCTCAACTACCAAAGACATCACCCACATTTGTGATCCAGCTATATCATTAACCAGAATAAATTGAACCCCTGCAATGGGCAATTTTTCCACTACTCCAACAATCACCTCACCTGTTTTCCACTTACTTACTCTTTAAATTTACTGTCCACAACAGAATAGGTTTAGCATCTCCATGAACCCCACTTATTATCACCTGTTCCTACAATACTTCCTCTGAACAACAGTTGTCACTATCCCACAACATGAAGGATTGACTAGCCCCTGTGTCTCTTAAATTTTAATGTTTTTACCCACTCCACGTGTACATATGGACTTACCCTTCACACACAAAATCTTTAAACATTTCAGCAACCTACTCCTCAGAATTCTCTTGGGTAAATTGTGAACACATTCCCACTTCTTTACCTATTACTGATTCTCCCTGTTTTAACTGCACACAAACCACTGTTTTTTCCTGTGCCTGAACCTCAGACCCTAGAGTACTTTTACTTCCAGTACTTTTCTGCACCCCTATAATTCCAACAGATTTTCCCTGCAATTTCCAGCACACAGATTTTGTATGTCCAACTTTATTACAATGAAAACACTTCAATTTTCGAATGACATTTCTACCCTCAGCACCTTCCTTTTTATTCTGAGAAAAAACTTCCTGCGAATTTCTACCTACTCATCTTCCCTGACTACCCACCTTCCTTTCACTTTCCCCACTTTCTATCCTTTTCTGATTTAAAAGGGTGACGAGAAAAAGGTTTAGCTCTATGAACTAGCTAACTGCTTGTCTTACTGTTTCAATTCTCTGTTCCTACACATGAGTTCTCATTACCAAATGAATTGAATCTTTAAATTCTTCCAAAAGAATTACCTCTCTAAGAGCTGCATACATTGTCTCTATCTTTAATACCTATATCCACTGGTCAAAATTACTTTGTTTACTCTTTCAAGCTCAAAAGAAGTTTGCCCAGATTGTTTTCTCATATTCCTAAATTTCTGCCTATATACCTCAGGAACCAGCTCATATGCACTCAAAATAGCCTTTTTTACCACATCATAGTTCACCGACATTTCTTCTGACAAAGAAGCATAAACCTCATGTGCTCTACCCACCTGTGCTGTAACAACAATGTCCATTTTTCCTGTGGGCATTTAATCTATTTAGCTATCTCCTCAAATGAAATAAAGGGCAGCATTTTCCGGTCAGCGAGCAGGGGTGGGGCCCGCTCACCAACACGTAAAATGACGTGGGGTTATGTCAGCTGTGCATCCCGATGTTATCCCGCGTCATTTAGATTTCCAGTTAGGCAAGCACGCAGCCAAGTTGGTCAATGGCCTATTAAGGCCATTAAAAAAGTAATTAAACTGATTAATGGACCTGAGGCGAAGAGCCCAGGCAGCCTTCCGAAAAAGCATGAAACCTCATTCACAGACAGGATGAGGTTTCATGAGGGATTTAAAATATTCTGAAACTTTTTAAGTAAAAGTAATGGGCATGTCCCAGCTCATGTGACAGTGTCACATGAGGGGACATGTCAGGAAAATTTTTTCTTACCTTTAATAAATTTTTAAAACTTCAACCGATCTCCCCAAGGCAGCACTTTGCCTCAGGGAGATCTCTGCGCTCTTCCGCGCGTATGTGTGAAAGAGCGCATAGACCTGCTCAAGGAATCCCCCTCTCCCCCCACCCAACCTGTACAGGGAACGCACAGCACTTCCAGGCGGATATCACGCTTGGCAGGCCTTAATTGGTCTGCCCAAGTAAAATGGCGGCGCGTTCCTGACCAGAGGCATCAAGCGGCAACCTGTCCGCTCGCACCTGCTACCACACAACCCCCCCCCCCCAATGGGGGAAAATGCTGCCCAAAGTATGCTTTCACATCTCTTTCCTCAAACTTTAGAAGAGCTTGTACAAATTTAAACATCTCCCCACTGGGTTTTAAGTTAAAGATCTTTTACTCATCAGAACTTTCCTCAGAATCTGTGATCTCTTTTTAAAATTCCAGCCTTTTAAGCTGGTATGCCCTTTATCTTTCCTTCTCTCTTTCCATTGCCTCTCTTTCTTTATCCTTCTCTCTTACATGACATTCCAGTTCTAGCTTCCTTACTTTCTCCTACCTTTCTGCTTGCTCCCTATGAAATGCCCTGTCTTTTTCTGCTGCCTCTAAGTCCAGTTTTTTTCACATCCAATTCTTTTTCCTTTTCATTTGCCTCCTTTTCAACTTTTCTCAGTTCCTTTGCTTGTTCAATTCAAGTTTCTTCATTTCTAACTGAAGGCTCACTACCTCCAGCTGTGATTCACTAGTGTCAGGTATCACTTCCAACTTTAAATGCTATGCTATACCTCCAATTATATCTGCTTTCTTTGCCCTGGCAGGTAACCCCAATTGTAATTTATTTGACAATTTTATTAACTTAACTTATAGTTATCTTTTGTAAATCAGCCAAAGTTATAACTTCAACTCCCTTCAACCCACCTTCTCAAGGGCAACTAGAGATGGGCAATAAATGCTGGCCCAACCAGTGAGCCCACATCCCATGAATGAATTTTTATTTAAATTTGAGCAACTGCCAAAGCCATGTTGCAGTCTCACCACTTTAAAAAGCCTCACACCAGCTCCTGAATTCAAAGTGCTTCTCATGCTTGTAACCTCAAGATTCACCAACTCCAAACTAATCAAGGCATTTTAAATGTATCCCTGACAATCCCCCAACTATGTTATGGCACAGCCGATGGTAAATGCTGCGTTGTTCAAATCCCAAAGGGAAACAGATGAATAGGTGGTTTAAGAGGAGGGAGGATTTTAGATTCCTGGATCACTGGGACCGTTTCTGGGGACGGTGGCACTTATAAAAGCGGGACGGTCTACATCTGAACCAGAGCAGGACTAACATCCTTGTGGGCAGGTTTGCTAGTGCTGTTGGGAGGAGTTTAAACTAATTCAGCAGGGGGAAGGGACACAGAATGTTAGCAGAATAGGGACACATCATAATACAGTAAAAGAATCAAGTCAGAGGGAGCATAGCTGCATTAGGTTTCAAGTTTTCTCAGTTCCTTTGCTTGTTCAATTCAAGTTTCTTCATTTCTAACTGAAGGCTCACTACCTCCAGCTGTGACTCACTAGTGTCAGGTATCACTTCCAACTTTAAATGCCATGCTATTACCTCCAAGGCTGGTGTTGACAGAAGGCTGCTTTAATGACTGGATACCAGTGTCCAGTGGCGTATCACAAGGATCTTCTTTGGATCCCCTATTATTCGTTGTTTATATGAGCGACATAGATGACTATGGGGGGCGGGGGTAGGATTACTAAGTTTGCGGATGACACAAAGATTGGCCAGGTGGTTAACAGTGAGGTTGAGTGTCTTGGGCTACAGAAAGATATAGACGGGATGGTCAAATGGGCAGATAAATGGCCGATGGAATTTAACCCTGAAAAGTGTGAGGTGATAAACTTTGGAAGGAGTAATTTGAGAAGGAAGCATTCAATGAACGGCATGACACTAGAAAGTCGTGAGGAACAAAGGGACCTTGGCATGTGTGGCCATAGATCTCTGAAGGCAGGGGAGCATGTTAGTGGGGTGGTGAAAAAGGCATATGGGACACTTGCCTTTATCAATCGAGGCATAGATTACAAAAGTAGGGAGGTCATATTGGAGTTGTATAGAACCTTGGTGAGGCTACAGCTGGAGTACTGTGTGCAGTTCTGGTCGCCACATTATGCGAAGGATGTGATTGCACTGGAGTGGGTGCAGAGGAGGTTCACCAGGATGTTGCCTGGCATGAAACATTTAAGTTATGAAGAGAGGTTGGATAGACTTGGGTTGATTTCATTGGAGCAGAAAAGACTGAGGGGCAACCTTATTGAGGTGTAGAAGATTGAATGGCATGGACAGGGTGGATAGGGAGCAACTGTTCCCCTTAGTTGAAGGGTCAGTAACGAGGGGGCACAAGTCCAAGATGAGGGGCAGGAGGCTTAGGGAGGATGTGAGGAAAAACTTTTTTTACCCAGAGGGTGGTGACGGCCTGGGATGCGCTGCCTGGGAGGGTGGTGGAGGCGGGTTGCCTCACATCCTTTAAAAAGTACCTGGATGAGCACTTGGCACGTCGTAACATTCAAGGCTATGGGCCAGGTGCTGGTAAATAGGATTAGGTAGATAGGTCAGGTGTTTCTCATGTGTCGGTGCGGACTCGATGGGCTGAAGGGCCTCTTCTGCACTCTGTGATCCTGTGAACCGCCACAACTTGTTTTGCAATTTGTATAAATTTTGAGATGCATGCCTTGAATTCAATACTAATAAGGCCGCCAAGTATAATAGGTTTTTGCAAAACTAGATTAAACATTTATTAATAAGAGAAATGATTTTAAACACATACATAGATCTACAAATTACTATGATAATTTCTAAATCCCCTTCTTAATCTGACTCCCAGTTACACTTTTGTTAAGCCAACTGTAAGAGACACAGATTTTAAAAGTCCTAAGCAAGGTGTCACATGATACCCTGAACCAGTCAAATTCAAAGTGAGTTTTCTTAACTTCAATTCTTCGAAAACAGCAGCTTGAGGCATAGATGCTGAAGGTTTTTCACACTCGTTAGATCTTAAAAATGCCCACTCTTACACACAGCCTTCACTCCTTTATACATATTTTCCCCTTTGGATGCAAATTCTCATTGTCTTTGGACTTTATGGCCAGGATTTTCTGGTTGTCGGGCGGGCTCGGCGGGGGCGGGCGGGAGCGGTCACAAATCGGACCACTGCCCGTGATTGGGCTGCAACCATCATTTCACACTGGCTGGCCAATTACCAGCCAGCCAGTGTGAATCGCACACTGCAGTACTCAGTGCTGCCTTGTGGGGTGTGGAGGAGGGCAAGCGTGGAAGTTCAGCATGCGTGCGGGTGTGCACAGTAAAAGCTCCCTGAGGCACAGAGCTGCCTCAGGGAGCTGAAGCTTTTTAAACATAAAAAATGAAGACGTCAGTAAAGGACTCTGTCACATGAGCAGTGACATGTTACAAATTGGTTTGAAGAATTTTTGTTTTTCCAGCTATTTTTATTTTTTTCCTTCAGACCAGCTGCCTTTAATCCAATTAAGTTTCTCACACATTCACAGACACAGGCACCATTATTTTTCAATAAATTCCAATAACAATATGAAAATTATTATATCTTCCTGACAGAAGTGCTGTGGGATATTTTGTACATTAAGAATACAACATAGATGCAAGTTGTTGTGTTTTGCTTAAATATTATTTAAAGCTATTCCCTCTGTGCATTGTTACCATAGTGTAATGGAATCTCTCTTTACACATGTTTGCATTTCCCACTCCAGCAACCTTGTGATCTTTCTGAGTGAAATTAGCTGTTGGTGCTGATTAAGGACAATTTCACACTGAGGGCCAATGATCAATGGGAACAGGGCTAAGACTATGCAGGCACATTTTGTCATTTGTTGTATTTGATTAAAATTACGTATTTCTGAAGAAAGTAAAATTATATCAATCATTGATGGTGGCATAGTGGTGATATCACTGGACTAGTAACCAGAGGCCGAGACTAATACTCGGAGGTTATGAGTTCAAATCCCATCATGGCAGCTGGTGGAATTTAAATTCAATTACTAAACCTGGAATATAAAACTAGTCTCAGTAATGATGACCATGACAACTATCATGGTAAAAACCCATCTGTTTCACTAATCTGTCCTGCCGTCCTGCCTACATGTGATTCCAGACCCACAGCAATGTGGTTAACTCTTAATGCACTTTGAAATAGTCAAGCAAGTTACACAGCTCAAGGGCAATTAGAGATGGGCAACAAATTCTGGCCTTGCCAGGGACACACTCATCCCATGAAAGAATAAAGAAAGAAAAATTGCTATGTGGAATAAATTATTTTATCTGAGGGAAAAAAATCAAACTGAATGGGGGAAAAGCAAAATTTTGTCAAGCCTCATCCTATTGACCCATGGAACATGGAAAATATCTATTGCTGTATATAATCAATACAATGGACCGAATAACTACAGTAGAAAGTTTTTAAAACAAAACTGAATATGTATAAAAAAAAACATTTTTTCATAAAAAGCACCTGTTGGAAGCTTTTCAGGTGTCAGTTTTGTAGATTTTAGTTTTAACTTAATTATTCAGTGACATTCCCTTAGATCCTATTACTTCCAAGTTACATCAATGCATCGAGTAAATTTGGTCCCTAATTCGATATTATTTTAGATCATGATACTGATACCTTTTTATCTGAAATGAAAATTGTATTATTGGAAAATCTAGTAAAGCATTAAGAATTTACCTCGGAAAATATTTTGAGCCTATTGTTAACAGAGTACGTTTTGGTCATTTCCTAGTCATGAAATAAACATTGATGCTTTTATTAAACATTGATGCCTCATGCAGTTTCCACTGTTTACATTAGTCAACTCCCATCATTCATGACCCCCTCTATCACAAATTTGTTTACCCGCACGTATGTGTATGTACACCAAATCGTGGTTTGCAGCCCCAAAACTTCACTTATCCGCGATTTAGAATATTAAACTCTTACCTTTCCCACGTAGAAAGGGCACACTGAGCATGTGCCATCTCTGCACATGCGCAAGTTCATCGTTCGTGACTTCACCCTTCATGAGATTTTGCAGGAATGGAACCCCCACAAATGATTGGTGTTGACTGTAGACTAATGCTTTTAAAAATTGATTCTTTCCTGGTTCGCCCATGATTGACTATATTGTATGCAACTTAAACATTACCTGCTGTCTGATACTATAAAACACCGATTAGAGATCATGAACATCCTGCAGATATTGCCTGTTCCTATTTTGTAGATTGCTTTTTAATGAATACAGGAAATTAGAGTCAGTTAATTAATGATTTGTGAGATAAGATTGTTCTACAATTTTCTTTTTTTGGAGACTCCTGTGATTGGAAGAAGTTATGATGATCTGCATGGTCCATCTGGGAGGGATGGAAAACCTAGGGCAATAGCTGTCACCCGAAGCACTTCATCTACCTCATCGAGCTCTAATTCAAATGTTTTGGTCCCTGTGAGCTGGAAGAGACCCCAATTTTCCCAGGTATGTTTGAAATACTTAACCTGCTGTGTGTCACCTTGACTTTGTATATACTGCTATGATTGAATCTACATGAAATGTTGCATGGTGTATACTGGTCATTTAAAACAATGCATAGCATATGAAGAAAAAGAATGGGTAAATGGCATATTGTTTTAATTTTATCATGCATTCTTCTACAGAAAAGAACACGAGAAAAATTGGTGAATGTACTTACGTTGTGTGGTCAGGATGTGGGTCTAACCAAAAATCCTTCTGTAAGTTGATGACTTTGTTTATGCAAGTAACTATTTAACTATAAGATATAAATAAAATAACTAAGTATAGACCAGACATCCATTAAGCTTTTTGAAACACCTGCACCCCAGAGAAAACATTGCTTAATTGACAGCTCGGGCTCTCTGATCTCTGCTGTCAATTCCATAATGCTTATTTACTCAATGTTAAGTGGTTCACGGGTTTGTGTTTTTTGTTATTGATACGTTAAAGGATCTGGACAGTTAACTATTGGCTTGTAGTGAAATGACATTTTTTTCAACATAGTAGGAATTACTTATTTTAAAAGTTTTATTTTCACACATTCTACTACACTATAGAGTTAATTTGGTCTATACAGGTCAATGAGTATGCAAGTGTCATAGGGCTTGGCATTGGGGGCATGAGGGCCCATGAGGGTGGGTGGAAAGGCAGAGCTTAGCATAGGAAACATGAGGGGGTGGCATGGATGGGTCATGGGGAATGTCTGGAGTGGGTGGGGGGGTGAGGGCTGGAGGGCTTGTGGCCTGGATTTTTCCTAAGGCAGGCAGGCTGGGTGGGAGTGGGCAGGGACAGGCCCGGAGCCGATTGCCACCTACAATCGGCTGCACGCTGCCATTCTACACTGGCAATTGACCCGCCTAACGTAACGCACAGCCAGTAGCGCTCAGCGCTACCTGTGCGGGCGGTGGGGAGGAGGGAGAGTCAGGGCCTGCGCTCTTTCATGCATGCATGCAAAAGAGTGCAGCAATCTCTCTGAGACACAGAGCTGCCTCGGGGAGATTGAATAGATAATAAAATAGTGAACAAATGTTGTATAAAAATTTACTTAAACACGCCCCCTCGTGACAGTGTCACATGAGTTGGGACACGTTTGTAAAGGTGGGAAAAATTATTTATTTATTTTACAAAAGCTTTAGAAAACCTCATCCCGCCCGTGGATGAGGTTTCCTAAAAACGCAAAGGCCACTTGGGCATTCTAAATGACTTTAATTAATCTCTTAATGGCTTTAATAGGCTGTTATCATTTTGGCCGGTGCGCGCCCGCCAAACGTAATATCGCAATGGAGTGTGGTGACGTTGGGACGCACACCCGACATCATCGCGTGTCATTTTATGTGTCGACGTGTTGGGCCTGCCCCTGACAAAGTCCCATAGCACTGCAATAGGCCTTTTAATTAGCCCGCCCCTGCACCAGGCAGCCCCTGTGGCTGCTGACAAAAAGTTTTCTGGGTCAGCTGGCCCAACTCCAACCTGCACCTGCCCCACACCCCAGCAATGAAGATCCAATCTTTACAGGCACTTTCTTCTGAGGCGGGTAGGAAAAGCTGGGAATTTTCCTGATTTCTGCTACCTGTCTCAAAGATGAAAGTCCAGGCCTATAAAGCAGTAACAATAAAATATGTAAGTTTACTGTTCAATTTGAATCTTGGCTCGAGTTTTCCAGCTTCCCTTGGCAGGTTCCCCCGTGGCAGGGCCAGTGAACCATTGAAATCTCCATTCACGTCGTCGGGACCGGAAGATTCCGCCAGGGTGAGGGGCTGGAAAATTCCAGCCTATACACCCACCCCTTTATATCAGAATTATAGAAATTATAAGAATGAAATTTATGCACAAGATCATTGGTGTTTTGTAGCTTACCATAAAATTGTGTGTGGGTTTACATCCCTCCAGTTAAAATTATTTTAAAAATTTAAAGTTAAAATTTAAATTCTGAATTAGGTACCTTTTTAACCTATCCAGTTCCTACTTCAGTCCAAATCCACTGCAGTGATAGAGGCATTAGCAAGAGCCTATTACATCTGTCATTACTACCTGTGCTGCCAGAAGAATACAGGTCAAAGTTCAGTTAGGTGGGCATACTCAGGTCCAGTGTTTTCAACTGTAGATTCAGTCCAATGGCAGGAATTTTACTCATGCTCGTTATTTCAATTTTTTATTATATATTTTAATTGTGAAATTAATAAATCAACTATCAACACTAATCAAGACAACGGCTCCTCAATTATGTTTTCTGTTTTTGTATACAGAAAAGAATGTTTTCATTTTTTATGGTATCAACAGTTGATTTTTGCATGGTCAACATTAGAAAATTAAGAAGATAACAGTAGAACATTTTTCTCATCTGTGGGCAGGATCTTCCAGTTGGCAAACACCAGGGTTGGGGCCCACTCGCCGACACGTAAAATGATGCGGGATGACATATGGGTGGAACTCCCGATGGCACCCCGTGTCATTTCCACTTTCAGGACGGTGGGGGTGCAGCCGAGTCAGCTGCGTGCCCGCCGACCTGTCAACTGGCCTATTGAGGCCATCGAGACACTAATTAAAATCATTAGTGGACCTGCCCATCCAACCTTAAGGTTGGTAGGCAGGCTGGGAGCCCTGGCAGGCTTCAGAAAAAGCACGAAACCTCATCCATGGGCAGGGTGAGGCTTCATGAGGGTATTTAAATTTTTAATAAAAGTTTCAGTTAAAGTTATGGACATGTCCCAACTCATGTGACAGTGTCACATGAAGGGACACGTCAGGGAAATTTTCCTATCCTTTTTATTGTGAATTTTAATTCAGAGCCGATCTCCCTGAGGCAGCACTTAGCCTCAGGGAGATGAGTGTGCTTCCTCGCGGACGTCACGCTGGGCGGGCCTTAATTTGGGGTGCCAGTCGGAGGTGAGCCCACTCCCGCACATTCCCCCCCCAACAGGGGAAAAATTTTTCCTATGTTTCAGAATATATATGGATTTAGGAATATCTATTACCCAATATAAGTTTTAGCTATTCAGAATTTTTTGCCTCAATAAGTCTTTCTGGGCTTCATACATTAATACAGTCTTACTCAATAGTTTTACATGATTTGTGATAGATATAACACAAACTCCAAAAAGATTGCACAAAGCTCAAAGTAGCCCAGTGCACCAATACATTGGAGAAGTCAGATCCTTGTTCTCTCCTGGAATTTTCCATCTGAAGTGTTTCCAATGCTGTTATTTTTCCAGAAGGCAAATTAACCAGGCACCTTCCGGCAATCAAATAAAGGATAACTTTGTTGTGGGCCTGGGAACAGGTAATCTGACGCCTCTAAAAGGGAGGTAGAATTAGCCAATAACTGAAGAAGAAATAAAATTTAAAACTAGCATGCATTTTAGCTTTACATAAAGCCATGTAATCTTTTTGCAAATGATTAGATTAAAAAATGGATTCCACAAGTTTTAGGATCACATATATGTTCAATCAAATATTTTATGTTGCATGTCTATATAAATATACAAAACAATCTGTTAAGCTTATTGTACACTGCTCACTGATGCCCAGTTTGGGTACTGCCAGGGCCACTCAGCTCCTGACCTCACTACAGCCTTGGTTCAAACATAGACAAAAGAGCTGTACTCATGAGGTGAAGTGAAAACGACTGGCCTTGATATCAAGGCACATTTGACCCAAGTGTGGCATCAAGGATCCCTAACAAAACTGGAGTCAATAGGAATCAGAGGGAAAACTCTCAGCTGGTTGGAGTCATACCTAGCACAAAGGAAGATGATTATGGTTGTTAGAGGTCAGTCATCTCATCACCAGGACATTAACTGCAGGAATTCCTCAGGATAGTGTCCTCGGCCTAACCATCTTCAGCTGCGTCATCAATGACCTTCCTTCCATCATAAGGTCAGAAGTGGGGATTTTCGCTGATGATTGCACAATGTTCAGCACCATTTGCGACTCCCCAGGTACTGAAGCAGTCCATGTCCAAATGCAGCAAGACCTGCACTACATCCAGGCTTGGGCTGACAAGTGGCAAGTAACAGATGCACCACACAAGTGTCAGGCAATGACCATCTCCAATAAGAGAGAATCTAACGATCACCCCTTGCTGTTCAGTGGCATTACCATCACTCAATCTCACACTATCAACATCTTGGGGCATTACCATTGACCAGAAAATGAACTGGACTAGCCATATAAATACTGTGGCTACAAGAGCAGGTCAGAGGCTAGGAATCATGCGACAAGTAACTCACCTCCTGACTCCTCAAAGCCTGTTCACCATCTACAAGGCACAAGTCAGGAATGTGATGGAATAATCCCCACTTGCTTGGATGAGTGCAGCTCCCACAACATCCAAGAAGCTTGATACTGTCCAGGACAAAGCAGCCCGCTTGATTGGCAGCACATCCACAAACGTTCACTCCCTCCGCCACCGATGCACAGTAGCTGCAATGTGTACCATCTACAAGATGTACTGCAGGAATTCACCAAGGCTTCTTCGACAGGACCTTCCAAACTCACGACCATTACTATCTAGAAGGACAAGGGCAGCAGATAGATGGGAATGCCACCACCTGGAAATTTCCCTCCAAGTCACTCAGCATTCTGACTTGGAAATATCTCGCCATTCCTTCACTATCGCTGGGTCAAAATCCTGGAACTCCCTTCCTAACAGCACCATGGGTGTACGTCCACCACGTGGACTGCAGCGGTTCAAGAAGGCAGCTCAACACCACCTTCTCAAGGGGAACATAAATGCTGGCCTGCCCAGTGAAGCCCACATCCTGCAGTAATGTCCTGGTGATGAGATGACTGACCTCCAACAACTAAATGAATAAGTAAAAAAAAAACATTGCTCACTCAGTCCTTGCATCACAGCCAAATCTTGTTTTACTTTAAAAAAATCATATGAGTTGTGTCATTTGTTGTAATATCAAGCTATTTATTAGGCATATGGTTTTAAAAGTCATGTTAATGAACATCATTATTTGTACTTTGTACATACAAAGCAATTAATTGCAGTTACTACAGGATAGTTGATCAGTTAATTAGTTATGATGTTTTACTAATTTTCAAATAAGTCTATCTGAATGCATTGATTTAGGAAGACTGGTGAAAGGCTTTTCACAATGGAATTGTATCACCTGGATGACATCAATTCCATGTACAAATGTTATTGGAACATTTCAGAGCAACTCTCTTAAATAAATAATTGATTGGTATTCTTATTGTTATTTATAGCTGTCCATGGTATGTGTGACATTGATAATCTTTTACACTAAGTAAGCATTCCATTAAATGTATGAATGCACCCAGTGGAAATACTTTTATACTGAGATGAGGATATTGTCTGTTTTAGGTTATTTTCTCTTCAAGTGGGGATCTTGATCTTATTGAGCATCAGGCAAGCCTAGTGTCATCTTCAGAAGATGGCCCAAGGGATCAAGAAAATATGGATGACACAACAAGTGAACAACAGTTCAGAGTTTTTAGAGATTTTGACTTCCTGGATGTCGAACTGGAGGATGGAGAGGTGGGTTTTATTAAAATTTGCATTAAAAAAATCTATGGTTTGGTGGAAAGGATATAGGCTAATGTTTCTAATAGAGCTGGGTAGTTATTTTCTTCTGCTAGCTATTAACCAAAAGCTAAAAAAAAGTGATTGTTTTGATACCAGAATGGTTAACGGATCTTCCATTATTATTAAATTTGGATGAATAAGTTATCATCTTTGTTTATCACTTACTGGAAATATGTTTATTGAACCTTAACTTTATCCATAAGAGGAATAAAATGGGTGCATTAGCAAAACATCTTGCTCCAAAAACTTTTTCTTTCCCTCCACCACGTTAGATGCCACAGTAAACCTATAGACCGGCCCCTTTAACATGTGAAGCTTCAATCCTGCTGGACATAGACTGTAAAGCCAGGCAGAAACTGTTTAGCAACAAAGAATCAAAATAGTTAAAATAATGATTACAAAATATTAATTTGTCAAGGTTATCATTTTAAATAAACATTCAAGGAAGTGCAGAGAAGTTCAAATGCATGGATTAATTTCATAAATTTGAAAGGAAAAGTTTAACAAAGATAAGTAGAGCTCAAAATACCTAACTAGTCCAGCTTGTCTTGATTGTCAGCTTCCATTGACATCAAACTCTTCAAACAAGTTTAACTAATTCATGATTGGGCGGCTTATTAAAGCAATAGCTAGTGGCAAAATAGTGCATATCTATGGAAAATAAAAACTGGAAAGACGCAAAAATTCATCTCTTGTCAGGCTAGTGTAGCTTTGGTGGGGATTTGTCAGCTATTCTGTTGAAAGAAAAAACATGACAGTGGTGGGAAGTCTAAAACAAGAATTTTAATTTCATAGAAAGTGAAAATACATTTCTTTCTTAGAAACTGAATGTTATAATGTGTTTTTTTAACTCTTTATTGCTGTCTAGGAACTTCAGGTAAGATATTCATTATGCAGCTTTTGTGATATGTTGTAGTCTGCAAGTAGAATGTTTGTGCTGCGTTGTAGCTCATCAGCTTGTTGCATTATGTACTGTAATTGATCTCGTGAACCTTGCTAGATTGGGAAAATTCTTTAAGTGCATGTAAAGCAAAATTCATTGTTTGTACAATATTTACAAGGAGAGGATTGCCTTTTCATTTGTGGCTGCTCAGAGAAGATATATAAAAATGATAACAGCAAACAGTGCACTTTGCAATGGTTTTGTTTCAGAAGCAGGAGTAACTTTTAGAGGCTATCATATTAAGCGTTAATTTCCAAAGTTTTCAAATTTGAGTTGTAAGATTTGCAATAGGCTTCAGCATCCCATTGATGTCTTTGGTATTATTTGACACTAATATGCTATTCCTGTGGATGATATACAATACCATTAATGTGATATTGAGGTAAAGTAAGGTAATTAACCATAGTTCACAAAGAGGCATCTTTCTCCATTAGAAAGAGCCAATTGATTGTATATAATTTGAAAGGCACCACTCCACAGCGTAGGTTAAGGAGAGGAGGCAGGCCTGCATGATTATCAGAGCCAGTATATGGATTAAACTGGTCGGCATCATTCTGCATCAAGCCATTTAGCCAACTGAGCTAACCTATACTTTGGTATTGACTTGAGCTAAATTCTGCCATTAGTGACATTGCCTTTTTTTTGCCAAAAGGTTGATCTCTTTGTTAGCATATTTTTAACAAATTGTGCTATAATATGTTGCCTACTATGGTAAGATCTGCCAATTGTTATATAAAAATACTAGTTTGCTGTTAACAGAAATTGCTGCTATGTTTCTTGCAACTACATTAGGTGAGAGTTTTAAAATATGCAGGCACAGTGTCTCAAATCTAGTTGTCCAAAAACAGGACATTTTTCTCTGGGGCGCTGCTCCTGGGCAGAGTAAATGCAGGAATGAAGAGGCCATTCTCAGGCTGATCCTGGAGAATGGAATCAGTGAGAGTTGTGTACGCACCTGAGTCCATTGCAGCGCACTTAGATCTCCCTTCCCCACCATCCACCCCTGCCGGCCATCCCTATTTTCCAGACACAAATCTGCCTGTTCCACCATCAGGAAAGTTTCCAATTCCAATATTCTCAGATGCTTTCAGATGAGAGGATCAGAAATCAGCCTTTTCTCTCTGTCGCTGTTATTGCAGCCCAGCGAATCCTCTTTTCTTGCAGAAATCACTTCACTGTAATATTAATAGATTTTTAAAAATTCACCCAATCAAACTTCTAAATCTTCACTGTTTCTGCCTATAGTGGTTTGCAAGCAGCAGCAGCAGCACCCCCCACCCCCGACCCCTACAATCCCATGATCTACAACCTAGTTATTTTTTATGACAATGACAGTCTGCCTCTTTAGAACATCTGTACAATGTGAAAGATTTGGTTCCAAAGTCTCTGCCCCAAGGGTCTGGATTTGGGGCACTGTACCTGTTCCATTAAAAGTTTTAACTATGTTAAAGGATAATTATTCCTTTACGTTAACATTCTTAAAAGTATTTGGTGACATTTCTTTCCAACTTTTCTATTCCTCTTCTAAAAACAATAACCTATGCTTAGCTACATTTATACCAGCACAATTACCTCTTTTGCAACTTCCCTAAGTGTTCATTCTTCGTGTGAGCCTAGGTATTGTCTATTTTTAGGAAGGGAGAGTGCATTACTGCTGAGCTCTCCCACCACAAAAGTAAATTTTCCAACAGTTGGCAGTGAACTAGCTCACTGAGGGACACGAAGACTAATTGTACTGTCTCCTCACTATCCAGCTGAGATCACAGAAATTTATAACAATATTGCATTCATATAGCAACTTTAACATAAAAAACATTCCAAACCACAGCCACTAAAGTGTGAGGAAAACAGACACTGAGGCAAAGAAGGAGAAATTAAAAGGGTTGACTGACTGGTCACAGATTCAGAATGTAAGGAAGATGCTAATGGAATAGAGGGATATGGAGAAACAGATGATCGAGGGGGGGACCTTCCAAATTGTGGGACCTAGGTTGCTGAAGAAATGGCTATCAGTGGTGGTGCTAAGGAAGTGGGGGAGGGTGGTGAGGCCTGAGTAAGAGATTTCAGGGTCATTTGAAGGCCTAGAAGTGTTTACGTAGATAGGTGATGCCAAGGTCATGGAAGGATTTAAAAACAAGGATAAAAATTAGAAGTTTGACAAGAAGTGGGAGCCGATGCAGGCTGGTGAGGAAGAATGTGATAAGTGAGACTTATTGACTTGGGCGCAGGGAAAGAATCAAGCGTGGGACCTGAGGGTTATAGAAGTACCTAACAACGCTGCTTGATTAGGAAGGAGGTCAGTGATAGTATAATCGCATATGGGCTATGAATGGAATCAATGGGCTTAATGTCCTTTTCTCAGTTTGCATTTTCTTGTGTTCCTAAGTTCCTATGTATATGGCTCTGTACCACACACAATCCATTTATCCATTGGGTCATTGAGAAGTGTTCTAGAAATTTCTCATGGCATTTTGTTTGTCACATTTTATTTAAGGATTGTGAGACTTATTAAGTAACAATTCATAAATATAATGGGTGGAACTTTCAACTGTAGTTGGGACATGAAACTGGATTGGCTGCCCATTATACTGTCCACATGCTTTTGGAAAGGAAGATGTATTATGGCTCTCCAATCCAATACCATTCGCACCAAAATTAAAGTTACACCTATGCTAACAACTTTATTACAACAGCAAAATACTACCTATTTCGATCCCTTCCCCCACCCCACCCCCACTAGGGCTATCTGTTACTTGCTCATCCTGCTTTCTACCCTTAGTGTCACTATTAGCACATTTCTTAGCTAATATCACCACCGTCAACACCTCTTTGTCTATGACATCTTTGGCAATCTCTTCTTTGCCTCCACCTATCACTGGCTCTCTATCCAGCTCTACCTGTCCCACCCCCCTCAACCAGCTTATATTTCACCCCATTTCTATATTTCCTCATTTCTGATGAAGAGTCATATGGACACGAAGGTTAACTGTATTCCTCTCCGCAGATGCTGTCAGACCTGCTGAGTTTTTCCAGCTATTTCTATTTTTATTTTTGTGAGCAACTTTATTGTTAACCAATTGCTTTGCACATGCCTATGTGGATGCACAACATATGTAAAATCTGCCTGAATTTCATTTCATTGAAATCATTTTACTTTTGTTTGTAATTTAAGGCCTCAAAATTTAAGCTTGTTATTGCATCAGATATACTTTGTTTGATCATGTAAACAACATGAAATCTGATCAAGGATCCTGTCACAAACACATATCTTATCCACGCAGTACTCCTATGAACAACAACACTATTAAGTAAGGAATGATGGACGAAAACAAAGTCCCATTGGTTAGGCTGAATTTTCAGTCAGCGGCAGGAACAGAGATGCATGGGGTCTGAAAATATTGGCACTGGCAAGTGTGCCAGTTTGCTGATGCCATTCCAGGTGCCAGCCACATTCGCCAGGCTGAGGGAAGGCAAGATCATGATCCTGCCTGCTCCCTGATTAAGACCAATTAAAGTGGTTGAAAAGCTCATTAAGAGCTTATTTAGGGGACTGTTGAGATTTTCACAAGGGCATATTTGTGCCACACGCTGTCTGGGGCAGCCCAAGTAAATTGAGGAGGTTACACAGTGGGGAGCCAGTAATGGCTGCCCTGGGACTTACCTGGGCCCCATAAAAGGTTGAACAGCATAGGAGGACTTGGCCTTTGACAAACAGGTGCCCTTTGGGACAACATAAGTGGCAGGGAGAGTAGGCAGTAAGTATTCAGACAGTGTAGGGAGTTGTCACCCTCCTGGGGCATAAGAGCAAGGGTCACGTCTGCCAAATACAATTGGGTGGCCAGCTGACCACAATGGGTGCATACCTTTCAGAATTTGGGCCCATCCTCCATAGGAAGCCAGATGACAGGCAAGAGGAACACAGGGAGGAGTGATGAGGGACAGGAAGGACACAGAGGCCATACCCTCTGCATAGACTGCCAAAGACTCAGATACCTGGAAATGATTGAGACAGGGGTCTGTGACTCTCCAGCCAGATGATCACAGACATCTGTGCCCTAGCCTGTGAAGATCTCACAACTTTCAGTACTGGTCACCATGCAGCCGTCAAAATCACTGTGGCCTTGAATTTCTTTGCCTTTGACTCCTTCCAAGCATCGATTGCGGATCTTGATGGCATCTAGTAAATGGCTGCACATCACTGCATCTCACAAGTCGCTGATGTCTTCTCTGCCATGGGTGGACAGTACATTCAGTTCATGACAAGATGTGGCCTTGTAGGCACAGAGGGCAATGTGTTCCACCACACTCACTGTAGTTCCCCAGGTACAGGGCATCATCAATTGCACGTTATGACATGGCAGATGATGTGTGCCAAGCGGACCAAATCTGTGAGGAAAACTTGGTTGCGCTATCACAATGGTTTTACAATTTGTGCACTGAATTCAGAAGTAATAAGTCCGCCAAGACCTTTGGAGATTTTAAAAATTAAATTAAAATATTTATTAACAAAAGAAAAGATTTCAAGCATATACATGAGACTACAATTGCTTACTACTATAACAACTCCTAAAATTCCTAATTAACCTGATCCCCAGTTACACCTTTTAAGACAACGGTCCAAAATAGATTTAAAATAGAACCAGGAAGTTAACACAGTACCCCACTTGACAGTGAAATTCCAAATGGCTTTTCCCCAACTTCAGTTTCGTTACATAGCAGACTCATGCACATATGGCTGGAGGCTTCATTAAGGCTA
Organism: Carcharodon carcharias; assembly: GCF_017639515.1. Lineage (NCBI taxonomy): Eukaryota > Metazoa > Chordata > Chondrichthyes > Lamniformes > Lamnidae > Carcharodon > Carcharodon carcharias. The sequence goes on along the minus strand of NC_054477.1, from coordinate 43,577,066 downwards.
TTTCACACTCCTGTTAGATCTTACATGACCTTCTTCCACATAGCCTTTCATTCTCCTTTATATATGTTTCTCTTTTTAATAGGTAAATTCTGTTGTTCCAAATGTCTTTGAAACTGTGGGCAGAATTTTTAGGTCGGTGGGTGGGCGCGATCGGTGGGTCCGGGATCAGCCGGGGAACGGACTGCCGCCCACGATTTCAATTAACAGCCAGCCAGTGTGAAGCATGTGCTGAGAAGCTCACCACAGCTAGGGCGGGAGTGGGCACTGACATCACGTGCACGGAGCTGAAGACCTGAAAGGCATTAACTAAAGTTTTTAAAATCAGGAAAAAAATGTCCAAGCATCACAATCAGTCACCTGCACATATACATGATAAAAATGCTGTCCATAGACTTTTATTTTTCTTTCATTTAATAAAGGAAACCTGATTCCGCCCTTGGATGAGGTTTCATGAAAAATGCAAGGTCCGCCTGGCCAATCCGCCCGTCTGCCAACCATAAGGTTGAACGGATCATAAAAAAATCAGAGACAATTGCACCTTTAGTAACCTTAATTAGCCTCTTAATTGTCGGGCATGCTTCCGACTTTCACGTGCACCCACCGACCAAAATCATGCCTGACAAATTTATTAGAGTTCCTTGAGGAGGTAACAAATAGGATAGATAAAGGGGAACCAGTAGATGCAATATATTTGGATTTCCAAAGGGCATTCGATAAGGTACCGCACGTAAGGGCACTTAATAAGATAAGAGCCCACGGTGTTGGGGCTAGTATATTAGCATGGATACAGGATTGGCTAACTGTTAGAAGGCAAAGAGCTGGGATAAGGGCGGCATTTTCAGAATGGCAACCTGGTGGAGTACTATAGGGATCAGTGCTGGGGCTACAATTATTTACAAAATAAATGACTTAGATGAAGGAAGTGAATGTACTATCGCCAAGTTTGCGGATGATACAAAAGTTGGTGGGAAGGCAAGTGGTGAGGATGACACAAGGAGTCTATAGAGGGATATAGATAGGTTAAGTGAGTGAGCAAAAAACTTGGCAGATGGAATATAATGTTGGAAAATATGAGATTATGCACTTTGGCAGGAAAAATAGAGGAGCTGAATATTATTTAAATGGAGAAAGACTGCAGAAAGCTGCAGCACAGAAGGATTTAGGAATCCTTGTGCATGAATCCCAAAACTCTAACATACAAGTTCAGCAGGTAATAAAGAAGGCAAATAGAATGTTGGCCTTTATTTCAAAGGGAATGGAGTATAAAAATAGGGAAGTCTTGCTAAAACTATACAAGGCACTAGCTAGACCATATCTAGAATACTGAAACAGTTTTTCTCCCCTTCCCTGATATACTGACATTGGAGGCAGTCCAGAGATGTTCACTAGGTTGATCCCAGGCATGGAGGGATTTTCTTATGAGGAGAGGTTGAGTAAGTTGGGTCTGTACTCATTGAAGTTTAGAAGAATGAAAGGTGACATTATTGAAACATATAAGATTCTCAGGAGCTTGACAGGGTAGATGCTAAGAGGTTGTTTCCCCTTGTGGGAGAGCCTAGTACTAGAGGTCATAATCTCAGAGTAAGGGTCACCCATTTAAGACCGAGATGAGGAGGAATTTCTTCTCTTAGAGGGTAGTGAATATGTGGAATCTTTACTGCAGAGGGCTGTAGAGGCTGGGTCGTTAAGTACATTCAAAGCTGAGATAGGCATTTTTAATCAGTAAAGGGATCAAGAATTACGGGGGAAAGGCAGGGAAGTGGAGATGAGGATTATCAGATCAGTCATGATCTCATTACATGGCGGAGCAGACTCAATAGACCAAATGGTCTGCTTCTGCTCCTACATCTTATAGTCTTATGGAAATATTGCGTGAGCGCAGAATGATGTAGGGGCGCCCGCCCGACGTCATCTCGTGCGATTTTGCATCCGATCGGGTCGGGCACGTGCCCACCCAATCAGCGTAAAATTCTGCCCTGTATCTTCCTCATAATACAAAAATTTTCACGTTGCCAATATTGTCAGTAACCTTTGGGGAAAAATAAACACACTCCTTAGCCTTGCTTATCTGGCTAGTTGTAAACAGACTTAAGATCCCTTTGAAATCCAATGACCCCTTCACACCTTACATGCTAAGGCAGCATCCTTGTTTACTCATTAGCACGTCAAGCACCTAGCTTCTTTTGATGATTTCAAGCTTGCACTCCAAACATAATTAAATCCCACAGATAGATCCAACTATACTTACCTCCATAAACCTACTTCCCACTAAACCTGAAAAATATTATGAAAATTATTATTCTTTTGTCACATGCATCTATGTGGTTATTAAGCACCCAGTGACCACCTACTTAGATTTATCAATAGGAAGGGTGTTCAACATCCTCAGCGTTCAGCTGGTCTACAACCACAACAAGAAGCTTCCTCCATTTGTGTGTTCACTTTCCTGGCAGCTGTCATGACTCCTTCATCCTTCACCAATCCAGGCTGCTGCAGGTCTTCAATCCAACCCCCAAAATCCATGAATGAACCCTTGGGGACAAGGGAGTTCCTTTGAAGAGATGGCTACGCAAACAGAGGCACGGAAGTGCTACAACCACTGACACTTGCTCATCAGGGCAACCATTAAGCAGGCAGTTGAGCTTCTTAAGATGCACTGGTCAGATGGTGTCCTCCAATACACTCCTGAAAGGATTTTGCTCATTCTGGTCGTCTTCTGCACTCTCTGTAACGTGGCCCTCCAGAGAGGCGTGGACCTTAAAAATGATGAGTTGTCTACTTTCAGGGTATCACAGAGGAAAAGGAGGAGCAGGAGATGGAAGAGGAGTTTTCAGGGTGAAGATGCAGAACACCAAGGCATTCAAGTTGCACAGTGAGGTGGCTGGGCATGGCATGGGGTGCAAAGGTCTCATCAGGATGCCATGAATGTCAGGAATCAATAGGTTCAGTAACATTTCAACAGAGCTCCTCTGACCCGGGTTGAAGGGCATGGTGTGGAACTCATTCTGAGAAACCTGTGCTAACACATCAATTGAAGACCTACCCTGTAACATCTAAAATTTTACAACCAATGACAGAAGCATATCTGCCCAGTGGCTTTGCAGTCACCATTGAAGAACCCTTGATATCCTTCACCACTTTGTATCTCTTTTCTTGTCCCACCACCAATAAAAGGAGTTCTGCTCCTTGCTTCTTGTCATTATTTACATCCTGCTTAGGAAAGAAAACAATGCACAGTCACAGCAGGAAGACACCCCAGTGACCCACTCAGTGCTCTGTGCTCTGCCACTTCAGCACGGGGCTCCCTCTATGACCTTGGAGGCAGCCTGCTAACTCTCAGCTTGGAGCTGTTGTGGGAGCATTTCCAGAGGGTGCTGCACCTGCATCATTGCTGGGGCAGCTTTCATCACTTGGTCCAAATGCACAGAGGAGTCAAGGAGGTTGAGGTTGATGAAGGTGCCCTGTGAGGGGTAGTACCTTCATCTTCCTCAGTGACTTTCTCAGCTCTTGGCTGGTGCTCAAGGATGACAGGAGGGGAACACCAGTTGGGGCACAACTGGCATCCCCTTCAAACACTCCTGTGCCACCAGCACCACTGACCAGTCTAGAGAGCATACTGCAGCCTGTAGACATCAGTGTGAAGTTTGTGCATGCATTCCAAGTGCTGCCACAAATAACTCTCTATGAGGTTAGCAACTCTCTCAGTGGAGGAGTTTATTCTTTCATAGGCCTGAGCCATTATGGCGCAGATGAGCTGCACCACTCTCTGCTGTCTAGTACCTCTTCATAGTGCTGTGCTCCTCACCCAGTGCCACCCTTTCTAAACGTGCTTGAGAAACTACTGAGGTGAAAGTATCTGCGCTGATGGACAATGCGCTTGTTAGGTGTGACAGTGTGCCTTCTGTTCCTTATTGGTCATTTTGGGCCTTGAATAGGAAGGGAGAAGGTCTTATGGGTTGGATCTCAGCACCTCTGGAAGACACAAGAAGAGATGAGAACTAGCCTTGGTGTGCTGAGGCTTCTCTGTACAACTCAGTGGTCAGCAAACTGTTAGACAGGATGGAGTGCAAGGTACCCTCTTAATGAGTGCACAGCCCCCTGTAATCACCATCTCTACCAGGAATGCCCATTTCACCAGGGCCAATATCCTCCTGGTCCATGATCCTGGCTATTTACATCGCTCGATCATCTATTGCCATGATGATTTCAAAGTATGGTATCGCTCTGTCAGTTCAGGCCCTCTGCTGGGCATTTTGTGCCTGTTTCTCCTGCAAGGACAAAAGAGAGCATTAAAAGGCACTGTTGCCTCTATGGCTAGTGGCATCTGTCCCTACTCATCAGAAGCTCCATATTTCAGTGGTGGCAGGTCCACATCATCACTTTGGCTCTGAGCCATTCTAGGTGGTCAGTAAGTCTCCTGGATACACCTCTCCCATGTTCAGGAGCAGTCTGCGTTCAGCTGATGTGTTTGCTGGATGGTGAATTACCAGAGACCTGTCTTGAGAGTTGGGGTAAGAGGTCATTGAGCCTTTTCCTACTCTGGATCCAGATTCTTCTTATGACACTTCTGCCATTGACAGTGGCTGCAATTTCTACCCAAGCCTATTTGGTCTGTGTGGGTGAAAAGTGCAGCCGAGGACTCTTCACTTTCAGCACTCAAATGGCAACCACAGAAATCGATGCCATGGTGTGTTTAAATCAAGTCCGCACTTGCATTGGCATACCCCTGTAACTGCTAATTGGCTGCCAAACCCACGTTAATTAAGAATGCCCCACTCCCATGAAACTCGGGACTCCTTTCTGTTTCTTCCCCTCTGGGTCAATTTCAGCAATGGGAAATGGTTCCAACTTCCCTTTTATTATATTTATTCATTCATAGGATGTGAGCTGGCTATGCCAGCATTTATTACCCATCCCCAATTTTTTTTTTATTCATTCATGGGATGTGGGCTTTGCTGGCTGAGCCAGCATTTTTATTGCCCATCACTAATTGTCCTTGAGAAGGTGGTGGTGAGCTGCCTCCTTGAACCACTGCAGTCCATGTGGTGTAGGTACACCCACAGTGCTGTTAAGGAGGGAGGTCCAGGATTTTGACCCAGCGACAGTGAAGGAATGGCAATATATTTCCAAGTCAGGATGGTGAGTGGCTTGGAGGGGAACTTCCAGATGGTGGTGTTCCCATCCATCTGCTGCCCTTGTCCTTCTAAATAGTAGTGGTCTTGGGTTTGGAAGATGCTGTCGAAGAAGCCTTGGTGAATTCCTGCAGTGCATCTTGTAGATGGTACACACTGTGGCTTCTATGCCTTGGTGGTGGAGGGAGTGAATGTTTGTGGATGTGGCACCAATCAAGCGGGCTGCTTTGTCCTGGATGGTGTCAGGCTTCTTCAGTGTTGTGGGAGCTACACTCATCCAGGCAATTTGGAGTATTCCACCACACTCCTGACTTGTGCCTTGTAGATGGTGGACAGGCTTTGAGGAGTCAGGAGGTGGGTTACTCGTCGCACAATTCCTAGCCCCTGACCTGCTGTTATAGCCACAGTATTTATATGGCTAGTCCAGTTCAGTTTCTTGTCAATGGTAACCCCCAGGATGTTGATAGTGGGGGATTCAGTGATGGTAACGCCATTGAACATCAAGGGGCGATGGTTGACACTTGTGTGGTGCAAATATTACTTGCCACTTGTCAGCTCAAGCCTGAATATTGTCCAGGCCTTGCTGTATTTGGACGTGGAGTGCTTCAGTATCTGAGGAATCGCAAATGGTGCTGAACATTATGCAGTCATCAGCAAACATCCCCATTTCTGACCTTATGATGGAAGGAAGGTCATTGATGAAGCAACTGAAGATGGTTGGGCCAAGGACACTACCCTGAGGAACTCCTGCAGTGATGTCCTGGAGCTGAAATGACTGACCTCCAGCAACCACAATCATCTTCCTTTGCCCTTGAGAAGGTGGTGGTTGTCCACCTTTTTGAACCACTGTAGTCCATGTGGTGTAGGTACACCCACAGTGCTGCTAGAAAGGGAGTCCCAAGATTTTGACCCAGCGACATTGAAAGAACAGTGGCATAGTTCAAAGTCAAAATGGTGAGTGGCTTGAAGGGGAAGTTATAGGTGTTAGTGTTCCCATGCATCTGCTGCCTGTGTCCTTCTAGGTGGTAGAGGTGGCAAGTTTGGAAGGAGCAGTCGAAGAAGCTTTGGTGAGTTAATGTGTGCATCTTGTACATAGTACACACTGCTGCCACAGTGCATCAATAGTTGGGGGAGTGAATGTTGAAGATCGCAGATGTTAGTGTAATTCTCAGCACACTCAAGATTGTTCAGCAAATGCTGTCCAATTGCAGAATCATTTCTAACATTAGACATTACATTCTGAGTTTTGCAAGCATGGGCTGGTTGAGTACAGTGAGTACTCAATGCCTAGTACGTAGGCTGTACATCCCAACAACATGGGATCATATCAAGTAGCACTTCACTTTGGCTGTTCACAATCATGACAGATGTTTCAGGCTTTGCACCAATGTTATTAGACAGGCAAAGTGAACATCCTAACCGCCAGACACCCAATTTACACAATGTCAAAAATCCCCCCAGAATGTCCAGAGAATATTAACCTCAATATCAATTTGTAGATCAGCAGTACTTCCACCTGCCTGAACACTTCCTTAAGTCCTAGCAATAGATCCCTGTTGCAATTATTGATGAAAAGGGTAATCTGGCTGCCCAAAACCGGCTACCAGCAGCTAGTAAAGTAAGTTAGTATTAGTTATTGTCTATGGAAGCAAATATTTTTAAAGAGCTAGCAAAGGTTTACCAGTATCTGGATTTGTACTTCTGAATTACAGTTTTACAGGCTCACATTTTAAAGTTTCTTATGTTTCATGCTTATTGATTAAACATAGTACATTATGATCTGCTGACTACTTGCACTTTTTGTGAGTAATTTTGCACCTTCCTTTTCTTTCAGGGTGAGAGTATGGATACCTTCAATTGGGGAGTACGGAGACGTTCCCTTGACAGTCTAGACAAGGGGGATATGCAGCTTCTGGAGGAGAGCCAGCTTTCAGGAAGTACACCCAGTCTAAGTAAAATTAATCATGAGGATTCAGATGAGTCCTCTGAAGAGGAGGCACTTACAGCAAGTCAAATTCTGACACGATCACAACTAGTATGTCAATGCTTTATATTTTATCCTGCAAATTTTGAAAAGAACTAAAACATAAATTGCACAACATAGGTTATTGTTTGTTAGCATCTTCCATCAAAATCTAAATCACACAAAATGTCTTTAAACCAGTTAAAGTGGATTTTAAAGTAAATGGATATTGCGGTTTGAAATTTTTCCTTTTGAAGTTATTTTCTCCTGTTCCCTTCCTATGTCTTAACGTACCACATATACACACCTGCCAAGAAAGTAAGCAATCAGGCAAATAGAATATTTGTCTTTGTAGCTTATTTTAAAAATTAAATGCCTAATAATTGATTTATTGTATCCATAAATAAAGTATTCCATGAGGAACTGGGATGGAGAATTTACACAGTCCCATTGCATCACATCCACACTGATCAGTTCATGATCTTTAACTTCTTTGTACAAAAGATTGTAAAAAATCCTCACACCTAAAACGCTCATAAACAAGAATCTTACATAATCCTGAAGAAACGACCTCAACATAACATGATTAATAACCTTATGACATCCTAGTACCATATTCTGCTGAACCATATTTGTTTTCTAATATCGCAATGCTTGTAACATTTGTTTATACGTTATGAAACTGCTATTTTTGACTGTTGTGAACTCATCACCTACTTTAGTCGTATTAATAAGGGTAATTTTGCAAAATTATGCTCAAATTAATAGTTTGTTTCATATAAACACTACAACATATTGCCAAGAGGCAGCAATAACCCCTTGTTTAAAGTACATTTTTAAACATCAAAATTTACTCTTCCAAACTCCTTAATGTATATGAAAAAGTATCAGAAAACTATAGAGTGAGTTTACACACACTGGAGACCTGGAGTTAAAAATGTCAGTCATTTCGATATGCTTTACCGTGTTCTGCTTAACATAGATGAAATGGTTTTATGACTCCTGGTAGGACAAATGGATAAGCGGATGAGACTCGTTTACTTGCCTCTGTATAGTGCCAGGTCTTGGTCAAGTTAAGAAAGTACCTCAATAATAGTTGTTTCTGCATCCAATCCAACTACAGCATGGTCTAAATCCCATTAGCACCCAATAAAAGCAGCTGTTAGTCAATCTTAAAATTTTATCTACATTTGGACAGATCAAAAACTTTGCCAAAATTAAAATGCATGGAATTGAAGGCAAATTATTCACCAGATTTATAGATATGTACTCAAATTAGAAGGACATGACTTCTGATATCCGACAAGGACTTATCTAGAGCCTATTTACTATATTTATTAATGACTTAGATAACACAGTACAGAGAGCAATATATCCAAGTTTGCCAATGGCACAAAGATTAGTGACATGGTAAGCAATGTAGATGATAGTATACAATTACAAAGATGCATTGATTAATTAATTGAGTGGGCAAAACTGTGGCAAATGGATTTCAATGCAGCTAAGTATGAGGTCATCCATTTTGGACCTCAAAAGGATAGATCCAAGTATTTTTAAAATGGTGAAACGTTAGTAATAGTAAAGATACCAAATAGATTTAGGGGTCCATTTAAACAGATCACTAAAATGTAATGGTCAGGTACAAAAAGAAGTAATCAAAAGACTAATAGAATGTTAGCTTCATATCTAGATGGCCAGAATATGAAGGGGAAGAAATATTTCTACAGTTATACAAAGCACTGATTAGACCACATCTGGAGTACTGCCAAAGGAGGCTCTGCCTCAAGGGAGACATTTGTCGGATGATTGGGCCTGAGATTACCTCTGACTGTGTGGGTGGACACCCCATGCCAGAGGTTCTGAAGGTCACAGTGACCCTCAACTTGTATCCATCTGGCTCTTTCCAGGGAGACCATTGCATACAAACCCTCATGGATCTCCGCCAGATCCTCCCGCACATCTCGCTGAACATCCAGCATCTGCCACATAATGGATGACTCCAGAGGCTCAGCATCTGCCTTCGACTCAGCATCGTCCTGGTCTCCAGCAGTCCTTCAACTGCCGGTGCCCTGGGCACTCTCTGCCTCCATCTGCACCTCAAGCAAGTGTGAAGTGCTCTCACCACTGTGCACCGACATTTTAGCCAAAGATCTAATGCCCACCGAGGAGCTGGTATCCGTGCTGGTGCCTGGTTCAAAGAGCGGGTGTGACACAGGTGCATCTGGAGCCTGGCGGTCCTCTGGCATTAGGGGTGGGTCTTCGGAGTGCTGCAATTGGTTGTGTGGTGGCAAATCCAAGGACATGTCATTAATTAAAGTCATCATAATGTCACTGTCCGTGCCAGGCACCCTAGTGAGACCATGGAGATCTGCATCATGGTGCCCTTGTTTTCAATGACCAATGGGAAATCTAGTTTTGAGGCTCCCATCAATGATGAGACTACACAAGAATGTTTGCACCATCTGAAACTCTCGCCTCTGTGCATTGCACTCTTAGCTTCGTCTGACACCCCAGCCTCTCTGCAGCTGGTTGACCGAAATGCGTGGCGCCTCTCCAGCTCCAAGGCATTCTGCTCGTATCTGGTTAGGATGAGGAGGCTGCAGGGCCTCCACCGGTCCACGACCTTTCAATGTTATAATGAGTCGTCTTCTCCTGAAAGGACAAAGGAGCATTGATTAGTCCACTCTCTACCTGCAGCGTCATTGCAGCCTGGCCAACCCCACCTGAGGAGAACCTTGCAGGGCACATCCTAGTCATGGCCCTCGAACCGCAAGGCACTCAGTCCAAGCAGCCAGGGCTCACCCCCTTGGCCAGCTCCAGCATCATTGACAGTTGGCATTCAGACTCTGACACTCCTGAGCTCCATGGTGTGTGGCCAGCCCTTAACACTTCAAAACACTGCTCCATGCTAACATGGTACCCACCCTTCCTGAGCGCAGCAGGTCTTTAAACCTCTTGCAGCACTGGACCCAGGTGCGCCGCACAACATCATGGTTGCTGACCAGCGTTGCCACCTCCTCCCAGCCCTTTTTGTAAGGTGCGGTGGCCTCGTCCTTCCATCCCTCAGGACAAGGATGTCCCTCCTGGCAGTCAACAGGAGGGCCACAAGGCATTCATCAGAAAACCGGGGGGCCGAGTACCCACCCGAGCTGCCCTCCTGCCTGCGTCTGAATCCATAATTTCTAATCTCCTGTTGACAACACCGAAGATGCCTTTGTTGCTGACAGTAAAGGCCCCCTCCCCTGCCTGCCCCTTCCCAGCCATTGGGGAGCCGCCGTTCATGCTCAGCAGGCCTTAATTGGCCCGCCAGCATGAAATTGAGGGTGAAGGCACCTTTCCTGGCTGCTCCCAGGCCCGACCACCAAATTCGAAATTCTGCCCCATTTGCCAGATCTTTGCCCACTCACTTAACCTATCAATTTCCTTTTGTAGCTTCCTTATGTCCTCTTCACAACTTACTTTCCTACCAATCTTTGTGTCATCATCAAATTTAGTAACTATACCTTTGTTCCTTCATCCAAGTTATACATATAAAAATTTAATCAAATGTTTACTGACTTTTTAATATCAAAAATTAAGTTTCTTGTTTAACATCTTCCATTTGTCTACTCAAAAGTCTTCAAATTATACTGTACAATATGCTACATTGCTTTATTAAGCTTTATTTGCACCTGGGTTATAATTATATATAATGTTTAAGTTCTGACTGACATCATATCATTCATTTAAATCATAATGGTGACACAAATACCCTTGTTAAACTTGTGTTCTGCAGATAATGAATTTTGTACCTACTGAAGATACAAGTCACATGGATTCACTATCAACCTCGGGTGACACAGCCTCCGCAGATCCACTTTCAATAAACGCAAGGACCCCTAGCTTGGAGGTCTCTCTGGCTGATGAAACAAACCAGCAGGTGCCTGGGAGGTCAAAGGTGAAGGAGCTTTGGTGGCTTACCAATGAGTGTTCATGATAAATAAGTATTTCCAAATTTATTCTGTGCTTATAATAATTTTGGGAGTAAGTGGTATGTGTAATCTTTGATGATGGTGGCTTGTTAATGTGTATATTTGCATGCTTTATAACCTTTTGCTCAATTTTCTTGGCAATGGAAATGAATCATTAAGGAGTTTGCACTTTTAAGAAGGTAATTATTGAAAACTGTTTGCTAAATTATACTAATTTATTTCACAACAAAGCTTGATTTTGCAAAGCTACTATGATCATGAAAAGAGTTCTGAGTGGGTTGAGGCTATTCTTTATTCTGTTAACCATATGTTCATATCAAAGTGGTGGATATTTGCATGCTTAATATAATTCTTTGGTATCTGGGAGAATACTGTATTGCTCTAAGGCCATACTTGCTGGTATCCAGCCGAAATATTACACTCCGGCTCTTCAAAAATTCACCATGACATTTCACACACAAGTGGTTACAATCAGCAGTCCAGTGAGGAAATGTTTACTATTTGCGACATGAAGGTTGGTGAGAAATAAACTCTAATTTCTAAGTGGTTAATTAGGATATGGAGTAAAAATAATTCTTTAAAGAAAAAATGGAGTTTAAGATAATTTTAAGCATTGTTCTTATTCTAAGTTACTCTTAACTTGCACAATTGGCAATTAAACTACAACCATATTAAAAATTGTATTTATTTCTGTGTATTTTAGATTTAATTTCCATTACTTCTTTTTCATTCATTCTACATAAAAAGCAGGTATTTGCTGTTTTGAGACATTTTCCAAATATTATATTGGATTATTAGGGTTCTGTACTGCTTTCTGCTACCATGTTGTTAAAATTGAAGAATACTTTTTATTAGGATGCTCATCCACCCAATAGGAAATCGGACTGCTGTCCGCAACACAGTTGGTGGTAATGCCTGAGTCCTTATTATCATTAAGTGCTGTATTAATACAGCACTTCATGCTGTATTATATCAAAAATCTGGAAACACAATCAGGATTGTACTGCAAATCTCTTTCCCAAATGGTCCAGGAATTTGAAGCATGTAAATGAGGAGTGGGAAATGCTGTGAAATATTGGATGGGATAAGCATAAGGCAGAATTTTGCCCTTGGCATACGGGATCACTGGGGGTGGGTGGGGGCATTCAGGATGCCGACTGCCGCCCGCAATCAGCAGCACACTATTTTACACAGGCAGGCCAATGAAGGCCCGCCCGGTGTAAGACGCCGCTGCGGAATGAGTGCGAAGGGGCGGGCGGGGCAAGGTGCTCAATATCCGCTGGGTCCAATGGCGATCCAGCGGCCGATTCAAATGCATCCTTGGCAGTCCTTGGAAGGCTGCCACCGAAGGACGCGGAGGTCGTGATGGAGAGCGTTGCGGGTAGACACGGCAGACGGGAGGGCAGGTCGGCAGGGCGTTTGACCCCGCGTTTCTCCGATGATTGCCGCGCTGCCCTCCTGGAGAAGATGACAGTGCGGAGAGAAACCCTTGTCCCAAGGGATGGGAGAAGGAGGCAGCCTCCCTCACCTCACCAAAAAGGCCTGGGAGGAAGTGGCATCTAGGGTCAGCAGCCATGATGTGGTGAGCGATGCCAGACGCGCTTCAACGATCTCCTGCGATCAGGAAGGGTGAGTACCATGATGGCATGGGTCACTTTGCAGAGCAGTTAAGAGCTACCCATCCCCCTGTGGACCTCAAAGTTAGAGTGTGAGTGGCAAATATCAGTGAGGCAGCATATGGGCAAGGAGGTGAGCCCCGGTTGCTTGGACTGAGTGCCTTGCGGCTCCAGAGTCACAAATTGGCTGAGCCCTGCAAGGTCTTCCTCAGGTGGGGTTGACCAGGCTGCAGTGGCACTGCAGGTAGAGAGTGGACTGATCAATGTTCCACTATCCTTTCAGGAGAAAACATGCCATAACAATGCAGAGAGGTCGCATACTGGCAGGGGACTGCCACACCTACTAATCCTCACTCATTATAAGCAGGAGGCCCTGGAGCTGGAAAGGCGCCATGCGCTTAGGTCAAGCGGCCGCGGTGAGGTTGGGATGCCACAGGGAGGTAAGAGTGCAGTGCACTGAGGTGAGAATGTCAGTAATTGCAACCATTCCACTGTTGTCTCCATTTGGTGTGAGCCTCGAACCTGGAATCCCCATTGATAATGGAAAGCCGAAGGCACCCTGATGCATATCTGTCTCACGAGGCTGTCAGGCATGCACAGTAACAGTGTGACGACTTCAACTGATGACATGTCCTTGTTCTTCCTTTTAGGCTCATGACCAGCCCTTTGGGATGAGGAGCCTGAAGGCCCATCACTGACTCCTGAGGACCACACTGATCAGAACAAACCTGCGCTACACCCGCGCTCTCAAGCAGGCACTAGCACAGATACCAGCAGCTCTGTGGGCATTGGATCGCTGGCTACTATCTCAGTGCACATTGGTGAGGACACTTCACACTTGCTTGAGGAGCAGGCAGAGGCAGAGAGTGCCCAGGGTGCCAGCAGTCAGAGGATAGCTGGGGACCAGGATAGTGCTCAGTCAATGGCTGATGATGTGCCTCTGAAGTCGTCCATGAGGCAGCAGATGCTGGACATCCAGCAGGGTGTGCAGGAGGATCTGGCTTGAGAAAAATGAGGGAATGCATGCCATGGTCTCCATTGTGGAGGACACCTTGCAGAGTGTGAGCAATGCATTGACCCTCATGGCTGAGCACAATGCACCTCCATGGAGCGAGTGGGGACTCTTATGGAGGGGCTCCTTCAGGAACTAAATCAGGGGTTCCTGGAGATGCGCTCCGACCTGCAAGCCCTCACACCGGCAATGCCCTCAGGTAGTCAATATCAGTGTGGGAGATTGGGCACCCAGTATCTTAGCTAGGTACACGTCCATCAATGGTGAGCAGGGAGGTCCAGAGTCACCTCACGTTGGCGCACGAGCTGCCTGTCGTCTCTGCGGGCTCCTCTCGGGGCCCTCCGGATGAGGGCAGCAGCTCCTCCGCCCCTCTGCCAGTGACCGTGACATCCAATGAGGCTGCAACAACTGGGGAGATGCCAGGCCGCTACCTTCCAGGCAGGGCCAGCCCAGGCTCCACAGGCCAGAGGACGCCCACCAAAGTCATCAAGGCCAACAGGACAGCAGAGTCAGCAGGCTGTCTCCAATGCCGGTACCAGCGAGGGGGGAGCACCAAGACGTAGCACCTGCAAGCGAAAATTTAAAGCACCTAATCACGGGTGATATTTGTTTCCCCCATTTTTCCATTGTGTTTATTGGTGATGGAAAACACCCGTCAATGTTAATTTGTAGAGTATTTGCCAGGCACCAATTAATTAAAGTGTTTTTGTGCAACTGACCTCTGGATGCTTCATTTGTTCTGCAGGTGCAGGGTAAGTCATGCTGTTATGATGGACATGTTTCTCCTTACACTATGTGCCATTTCAACAAAGTTTATGTTGTTGACCAAGGAACTGGTCGGGATCAAGTATGGAGCCCGTAGCACTGCTGGCATATGGTGGTGGCTCTTACTTGGTAGGCTAGCTGAAGGAGCATTGGATCAAAGCGTCCCGGGTATCCCTGCCTCCCTGGAGATTGCCCAGGTCAGCGTATATGCCCTCGGCATTCTCCTGACTGTGCTCGTCCTCAGACTCACTACTGGACTCATCGTCTGTTTCCTGTGCAGCGGCATCAAGACCTTCTTGCTCCACTGCATCCCTCCTTTCCAGTGCCAGATGGTGGAGAGCACAGTATGCAACCACTATCAGTGACACACAATCTGGGGGATATTAGAGTGCGCCCCATGGATGGTTCAGGCATCGGAAGCGCAGCTTGGGAAGACCTATGGTTCTCTCTACCACCCCTCTTGTGGAGGCATGGCTCCCGTTGTACCGCTGCTCGGCCTCTGTTCTTGGGTGGCGGAGAGCCGTCATAAGCCACTTTTTGATGGTATAGTCCTTGTCACCCAGGAACCATCCATCCATTCGGGCTGGAGCACTGAAGAGCCTCAACATCTGGGAGTGTCTCAGGATGTAAGCGTCATGGGAGCTACCTGGGTACCTTGCACAGACTTGCAGAATCTGCATCCTGTTGTCACACATTATCTGCATGTTCATGTTCATGGAGTGAAATCCCTTTCTGTTGACGAAGACACCTAGCTCACCTACTGGTGCCTTGATGGCCACGTGTGCAGTCAATTGCACCCTGGAAGCGGGGGAACCCAGCAACCGCTGCAAAGCCTTTGGCTTGCTCTGCCTGGCTGGCCTCATCCGTACGGTAGTGAATGAAATACAATGCATGCCTGAGCAGAGCATCTGTCACTTGACACATCTGTGGACAGCTGATTGGGAGAGTCCACACACATCCCCCACAGAGCCCTGGAAAGAGCCAGAGACATAGAAGTTGAGGGCCACCATGACTTTCAGCGCCACTGGCATGGTGTGTCCACCCATACAGTTGGAGCTGATCTCAGGGCCGATTCCCTGACAAATGGGAGGTCACTGTCTCCCTTGAGAGATGGAACCTCCTTCAGCATTGCACCTCAGACATACTGAGGTAGCTACATTGCCATCTGTAAAACCCAGCAGCAGGATAGTGGCGTCTTCTGCAGCCTCTACCTCTTTGGACTTCCTGTTGGCCCCGCGCCCCTTGCGCCTGCGCCTCTCCTCTCACAGCTCGCTCTCCTGGAGGCTGAATAGGGATACCTGGCCTCCCCCCTCTTCCTCCTCAGAGGAGTTGCCTCCAGCAGAGACCACAATCCCCATTACCAGGGTAAGGGAAGGCTGTCTGATACCTGGAAGGCCCCAAGTGATATGAATCCTCCAGGGGCCTGGAAAACAACACTGAGTCCTGAACAGAAGCCTCTTATTTCTGTCAGTGCAGTTCACTGAAGTGAAATGAAGGTGTCCTGTTCACACAAGCAACCAGCAGCAAGTTATATCCTAAACTACAAACCACTCGCATTTACAAACCCACCAACTCCTCTTATCCCACCCATGGATGAGGTTTTTGAAGTTGTGGCCTGCCCGTTTAGCCCATGCGACGGCCAGAAAATCGCACGGGCTACGTAAAGTCTGAGACAATTGTTGTCTTGGGAGGCCTAACTGGCCATATAATTAATGGCAGGTGCGCCTCCGTCTTCATCGCGCGCCAGTCTACAGAGATATCACAAGAGTGATTCACACTCGGGCGTGTCGGGCGCGCACCCGCACGCTGAGCTAAGGATTCTGGACACACGAGTTATTAAGGGGTTGAGCATTTTTGAAAGCAGATGAATCACAATGCCTGTATAAAATGTTTCCTAGGCTTTTAAGAGAAACAAGGAAGGAAATAATGGAGGCTCTAACCATCATTTTCCAGTCCCCTCCATCTACAGACAGTGTGCCAGACGCCAGGAGGGCTGTTAACATTGTATCATCATTTAAAAAAGAGTGGAAAGGATAGACTGAGTAATAAGTCAGCTTAGCTTTTGGTGGCGGGCAAATTATTGGGAAAAAAGAACAGAGGGAAAGCATTGGGCCATGACTTCCAAGCTCCCCAGCATTGTATTGGGGGGGTACTCCAAAGATGTGCTGGGGAATCCCCTTCAGATGTTCCCATGTAAGGTTTGCATGGCAATTGTACAGAAGTGCAAACTTCCCCTCGGCAATTGCCCTGCACTGGGATCCATCCAAAAATACAACTCAAATCACAATCTTCGAATGGTTCCAACTGGTTACACTAGTAGTTATGCAGAGAAAGTTAGAAGGATTAAAACCACTTCTAACTTCTGGGTAACTATTGCACAGACCCAGACCGATCCCCTCAGCCCTCCCAGAGGGCTCCCTGCACTACCTGACTTCCTTCAACCCACGGGCGTCCCCCACCACCACCCCCTACCGACTTTCCCAAGGGGTCTTCCCTCACCCCCATGACTATCCCACCCATGGGGCTCCTCCCACATCTTGGCCTGACTGGAGCCAACCCGAGGCTTGACGCCACCCCCAAAGCCCAGCACAAACCCTCCTCCCCCAGGGCTCGACACCCTCCCCCGACACTGCCCAACCTCCGACCCCCTCCAATTTCCCCTCCTCCCCAACCTCCGATTCCCCCACCCCCAAATCCTATCTGCTTACCTTGGACATCTGTCAAGGACCTTTAAATTTCAATGGACCACTAAACCTACCTGGTTTACGGCAGCTAGTGCTGCAAGAAAGGGGGCATGGCTTCCTTCACTTCGACTCAGCTGGACTTCGACGCTGGGCCCTGGGAACCCAGGCAAGTGGGGAGTATCCAATCACACCACTACAAAATCACAAAAAAGGAATGAAACTGGATGGCCCACCTGACATTGACCTAGACACCAAAAACGACAATGGCAATCTCAGCCCTCTCGACCGTGCAAAGTCCTCCTTACTAATATCTGGGGCCTAGTGACAAAATTGGGAGAGCTGCCTCACAGACTAGTCAAGCAACAGCCTGACTTAGCCACTATCACCTAGAAGGACACAGGCAGCAAATAGATGGGAACACCACCACCTGGAAGCTCCCCTCCAAGTCACTCACCATCCTGATTTGGAAATATATTGCCGTTCCTCTGCTGTTGCTGCGTCAAAATCCTGGAACTCCCTTCCTAACAGCATTGTGGATGTACCTACACCACATGGACTGCAGTGGTTCAAGAAGGGAGCTCACCACCACCTTCTCAAGGGCAACCAGGGATGGGCAATAAATGCTGGCCAAGCCAGCAAAACCCACATCTCATGAATGAATAAAAAAAAAATTAGAAGACACCATAAGATCCAGAAGCAGCAGAGGCTTGTTCTTCAGCCCAGGCAAGTGATTTTCTGGCTGGGAACAGACTGAAGCTGAAAAACCAGCAAAGCCAGTGGCTAATCAAAGGCTCAGCAGGAGACTGAAGACTCTCAATAGTAGCAATGGTGGGGGAAGGGCAGTAAACTGATCAAAGTAACTTTAAATATTGCAAAAGAGCAGCAGATCAGACACATAAGTTGAGGCTTACAGTTTAGCCAGTGTAGTCCAGAAGTGTCTTCTTGATGTCAAGAGAAGTTCAGGAATTTGAAGCCAAATTTAAATCCCATTAAATAGTGGAAAGATTTTGATAGAAGTGTATTATTCATGTATTATTGCTTACTGTAGTTTGCAGGTTGTGCACATTTTCAAATGATCAATAATTTGTTTGAAATTTCTGAAGAAAATTCATTTTATTGCATATTCCTAATTCTTAGACTTTACAAATTTTATTTTTAGGACATTGAATTCATGACTGAGGAAGATGAACTTTCTGGATCTACAAGTGAACTTCCATCAGCTCTTGAGGGCAATGATAGCTTCAGCCTTGAGATAACAGAACCAGAAGAAAAGGGCGATGGAGATGTCATTCAGTCAGGGCTTTCAAGGTTAGTTAAACTTGACATTTGTGTTTAAGATTATTGTTAATGTGGTTAATTTGGCAACATTATATACGTTTAAAAGAAGAATGCTTTAATACATTTAGACTTGATTTAATTTAGCTGCCTGCAGCCTAATTATTGGTCCCAAATTAACCCTTCTCTAAAACTGATTTAGTTCTCCAGAGATACAACGATCAGGCAAAGACTCAGACACTGAATTAGCAAATAATAACAAGTTTAATGAACAAAAGCCAAAATAAAACAACAATACACTTATCAATTAACTAAAGACTTATAAATTAATTAATAAAAATAAAACAAAAATCTACTTATCAACCAAACACTACAGACTTCATGCCATCAAATGGATGGCCAGTCCAGAAGAAGCAGAAAACAACCTCAACCCTTTGTGTCGATAGCCTGTGGCTCCGAAGGAACCTGCACTCGTCGGGGTCCACGTTGACAGCAATTTTGCCTCTGTCCCTGGGCCCAGTACTTCACTGCCAATCCCTGTGCTGACCAGAACTCCTTCTGCCCTCGAGCACCTGTTGATAAAACCAGTTTCCCTCTTCTTGGTGTACACAAACAAAATGGTTTCGTACCTAATTCTGGCATCATCCCACTTTGATCCAAAGTTGTTGCTAACAGCTAATTTATCAGTAATGCCACAAAGGTTAATTTCATTGGTTCTGGCTATTTGCATGCATTGCCTTAGACATAAAACAATGGATTATTTCAAGAAGTATTCTTTATCTTAAAATTGCACAAATGTCCTATTCATTAGGCCATCACTGGGCCAGTCAAGAACAGTGTGTTCTGAAAGAGGCCACTACTGTATAATGCAGGACCCTTTCTCACAGCTGTTGTTACAGCATTTTTAAGTTTCAGACTTATAATCCTAAAATAGGAATATTAGTAGGAAATACAGAAATAAATACAATCCAACTCTAATTAACTATTTGATTATTAATTACTTATCCTTCAGTAACAGGGTAATTGAGGTACTTTCTTCTAATACAATCGTCTGTTGCTCGTCGATGACTACTTCACAGTACTGTATTAAATTAGCTTGTCATAAAAGGCCAGCAACATCAACATGGCTCCTTTTCTGATAATTTGTTAATTCAAAATGGCAATTTGGCCTGGTTGGTCTGTTGCAGAATGCATGTTTGTAAAAAGCCTTAAAAATAAAATGATCAAGCACATTAAATCCTACTAAAATAAAGTCTAAAATCTAAGCCAGCTTGCAATATTAAGTAGTAATGAGGATAGTTGTAGACTGATGACTTGGAATGATGAAATAGGCAGAATGATGGCAGATGATGTTCAATGCAAAGTGTGAAGCAATGTGCTTTTGAGAGGACTAATATGGAATAACAATATACTATGAATGGCACACTTATGAAAAGTGTAGATTGTCCATATATATCAATCCTTAAAAGTGTCAGGGCAAGTTGATAAGGTGTTTAAAAAAGTATATGGGTTACTTGGGTTTATAAAATAGGGACATAAAATGTAAAAGCAATAGGGCCTCAGTTGAGGTGTTGTGGGCAATTCTGGACACCACAATTCAGAAAAGGTATAAGTGACTTAGAAAGGGTACAGAGGAAGTTTTCCAAAATGTTACTAGGGATGTTGAACTTCAGTTATGAGGAGATGTTGGAAAAGCTAGGATTGCTCTCCTTGGAACAGGGAAAGTTAAGAGGCGACCAAACAGAAGTGTTCAAGATGATGGAAAGTTTTGATAGGAGAGATAACTAAAAAATATTCCTCAAGTGAGTACAGAAATAACCAAAGGTCATAGATTTAAAACTATTGACAAAAAATCTAGAGGGGAAATGAGGAGAAATTTTTTCACTCAAAATGTTGTCAGCATCTGGAACGCTCCAACTCCATAAATAATTTTACAACGGAATTGGACAGGTACTTGAGGATGAGGAACTGATAGAATTGCAGACAAAAACCTGGGGTATGGGACTAAGACCACCTACTCTGTTAAAGAACTTGCTCAAGTATGAAGGGCCTCCTCCTGTGTTGTAAGTTTCCATGACTCCAATATATTTTTAAAAAGCAAAGCATAAAATTAGTCAGACATTCAAAGTTACCTGTCGATTTCCTTGGAGCAGTAAGCATTCAGATCATCATTCTCAGCTTTAAGCAGGTAAAGCCAATGTTTTCAGGCTTCTAGTAGTCTGAATATTGGCTTCAGGTAGTCAAACTAAATGGAAAAATCTGAAGTAAAACTGACCTCAACCTTGATAATTGCAGTTTTGCTTTGATTTTATTGCAGCGTTTTAAAAGTAGCTAGGATTAATTGCAATTGCTTAAGTAAACACAGACTAAGGCCAGAATATTCTGCTGGCTGTTGGCGGCAGGCATGTTTGGCAGCATGAGCGGACAATATGGCGAGAAAGCCAAAAATTGGTTTTATGCCGTCATGATGCACATCATCTAACTCGGATTCATCAGATTCCTTGCCTCCAGCAGTCCTCCCAAGTGCCAACGACCTCGGCTATCCCTGCCTCCACCTGCTGTGGAACAAATTGTGTGCTGTGCTCACCAGATTGTGATCGCAAGGCTGCTCTATATCTAGGTCCCACCCAGATGTGTGTTGCTGTACAGGTGGAGAGTGTGGATGAGTGTCATGATGGGTTTTCAACGGTGCTGCCCTCAGGGCCCTCATCCGAGGTGCTCATGGCGCCAGGGTCAGGGTCAAGCTTACCTGAGGGTGACGTGGCAGATGTGCCTAGGAGAAAAAATGGAGGTTATTAGTGCTTGGCAGCCTTGTTACGTACAGAATAGTAGACTCAGAGTAGTCTTGACAGAGCGATGATGTGGTGCAGGACCCTCACGTGGATGCTTGCTGGCGACCTCACCGTCACTGCAGGAATGGTTCACATTCTCACCGGCCAGCTCCAATGTGCAGCTCTTGAACCGAGTGAGGACCTTGATGTCCAGCACTCCACCCCCGGTCTGAGACCTCTCCCGTGGATTGTATGCGATTTTGTCCTGCATAAAGACAGATGGAGAGAGTGTGAGCAAGGTGCATGCCAGGCCAAATGAGAAGGATGCCAGGTGTGGGCGTGTGTTGAGTAGAGCCATGGATGAGATGAGGAGGTGATCTCCAGAGGAGATGAGGCCAGATAGACTTGAGGGTGTGTATAAGAATGAGAGTGGTGATGTCCCTTGAGCCGGCAATGAGTGAGATGTCAGTGAATGTGTGATGGGGCTGTGAGTGAGTGAGTTGAGAGTGATGAGATGATTGATTTACTCTGGCGGCACGGATGAGATCATTCATCCTTTTTCTGCACTGGATGGCCGACTTGTGTGCAGCTCTGGCATTGACCACTACTGCCACCACCTCCCAAGCCGGAGAGGTGAGACTGATGGGCCTCCTGCAGCCAGAGCAGGAGTAGAGGGCGTTGCAGCATGCCTCCACAGCGTCCAAAGGTGTCCCAGGGATGTATCAGTGAATCAGGAGCCTGCACTCCTCTTGGATTTTTGGGCCATGTCTTCACTGGAGCAGTCCTGGGCTGCATGCATGCAGCTGCAGTTAAAATATGGCGCCAGAGTGAGGAAGTGGCGAGGTAACAGCGTGGCGTGCAAATCAGAGGCCACCAGCCAGCAATCCAGTGTGTTTCACATGAATGCATCATTCATGAGGCGGGACATGCCAGGAAGCAACAATATGGCATGAAAATGCGGCAGGTAAGACGTCGTTTTTTGTGCCCACTACTGCACTTAGTTCAAATCTGGGACGATTCCACACTAAGTCTCATTCATCTCCAGCCAACCTACACATTCTACAATTGAATAGGAACTCTGATTGCCCATCTGCTCTTTACTGTACGGCTGGTTACCTGAAGAGTTCCATTATAAACTATATTTGCCAGAGCCTGGAACAGAAACTTAGTGGGTATGGGACTGAAGCAAGGGCTGATATGTCGAACTAAACAATCGAAGACTAGAAGAGGGACTAGCAAGCCCCTGACTGGAGCAGAATTGATTGGGCTTGCAGTCCAAAAGGAGAGCCATTAAATTGATTTAGTTTTGTTAATCCTATTTTTTAATGTAAAACTTGCAACATGATGTTTATGTTACTTTCTTGCAGCTTTGCTGAAGGGGACAGGGATGGGCTTCATGATCTTCGTATATCACCCCCTCCCTCGCCTTTCTTTTCTGCAATACTTGCAGCCTTTCAGCCTAAAGCATGTGACGATGCAGAAGAAGCATGGCGCACCCACATCAATCAACTCATGTCAGATTCTGATGGTTCATGTGCAGTCCATACTTTTCATGTGTTCTCTTCCCTGTTTCAGGTGAGAACCCATTTTGGTTTGTACATATTTTTCCAAAGTACCATACTTTATATCCTAAGATAAAAGCAAAATATTGCAGATGCTGGAATTCTGAAACAAAAACAAAAATTGCTGGAAAGACTCAGCAGGTCTGACAGCATCTGTGGAGAGAAAGACAGAGTTAACGTCTCCAGCCCAGATGACTCTTCTTCAGAACTACAGAGAAGTAGAAATGTGGTGAAATATATACTGTATAAGGGGAGTGGAACAGATGAAGTTGGATAGAAGGCTAGTGACAGGTGGAGGCAAAGGAGAGATTGCAAAAGATGTCTTAAACAAAAGGTTGAAGAGGTGTTAATGGTGGTGATACTGGCTAAAGGAGGTGCTAATGGTGACATTAAGAGTAGAAAGCAGGATGAGCCAGTGACAGATAGCCCTAGTGGGGGTGTGGTGTGGGGAGGGGACAGTGTGAGAGCAAGGATCAAAATAGGCTAAAAGGTGGGGAAAGAACAACAAATGGAAATAAATTTTTAAAATAATAATAGAAATGGGGGGGAAGTATATATAAAAATTAAAAAATAAATATTTGAAAAAAGGGGAACAAAAAGGGCTGACGATGGAGGAGAGAGTTCATGATCTGAAGTTGCTGAACTCAATGTTAAGTCCGGAAGGCTGTAAAGTGCCTAACTTTATATACTTTATATCCTACATGAATATATACATTTGCAAAGATTATTTCCAATTTTGTAAAATGTTATGAATGGATAGCAAATCTGAAGGTATTGCTTCAACCTTAAAAGATGACTAAAATGAATTATTTACCAATAATTTTGTATCAGAACTTCTTTCATCGATAAGTAAAATTTTACTTTTTCAGCACTTTCCTTCAACTTTCTTAACAGTATTACTCATTTGGCATTTATTTGAAGGGTTATGGGGAGAAGGTGGGAGAATGACACTGAGTAAGTTGATCCTTCAGAGTGCCAATGCAGATATGATGGGCCAAATGACCTCCATCTGTGCTGTATCTATTCTGTTGTTCTGTGATAATTAATGGAGAAAACTATTTGTTAACTTTCAGGATGGAAAAGCAATTGAAAATAGGTATAAATTAATTGAACCAGATTTTGAAAACAGAGATAGTAGTAGTAAACCAATTGCAATCATTTTCCAGTGTATTCAGAAGAAATTCTGTTCCCTAACCTGGGATGCTGCAAGTTTCCTTGGAGACAGTCTGCGAGGGATAGGATCAAAATTTATGAGTTCTTCAGAGGTGCTCACCTCATGCTCAGATTGTCCCACAGTCTTCTTAGATGCTGAAACTGTAAGTATCTGTTGACTGAGAATTTTTCCATTAATTTGTTACAATGAAGATGAATACTTCTTTATTGTTAAAACTTTTAACTCTTTTCAATTTACTTTGATTAGAAGTACATTTAATGTAATCTATATATGCTTTTCAAATGTTTAGCATTATAATTTTCCAAATTGTTTATATCAATAGGAAATATTTAAAATACCAGTAGTATTAAAACTCAAACTTCTCTTAAGTCTCTCTCATGACAAAATATATTTAGAAGGGAATTAATAATACAACAAATGTAAATCACAGCTACCTAGTTTAGCGAACTAAATCTGGATCAATTATAATATTGCAATTATTGTTAAAGCGTGCTTCTCCTTGTTGAAATATTATATAATTATGTTTTAAAATGTTAATGAAATATGCTTGGACAGAAAATGGCCCCTTTCTATTTGCTATTTATGATTTAGCTGAAAACCTCGAAGAAAACCTTCAAAAATGCATTTAAGATGCAGGTATACTTAGCAACAACAGCAATGCATTTCATGGAAAATCCTTGTTAGCATGCCACAGAGACAAAATTAGCTTTGTTTTGGCTATGATACAGTTTAAACTTTTCTTTTAAATTATACCTGGGGCGCAGACAATGTTTACAAATCCACGTTCTTTGCACATCCTTAGTAGTCCTGCAAAGGTAATGATTTTCTAAATCTGCTGCAGTCCTTGTGGTGATGGTACTCCCATAAAGGTGTTAAGTAGGAATAATGGCCACGAAATTTAACTCCATAGCTCTTGGTCTCTCAGCGCAACAAGAACTTTTTTGCCTCTAAGATGGCGCAGCATACACAAATACCTCTGACACCAGGTGCCATTTTGGCGAGGGAGTTATCACACATGCAGGGAACATCCAGCGGGAGTATGCAGTGTAGGCAGATTGTGATGTCAGTAAGTGTGTAACACTGATTTGATGCCAGCACTGACATTTTGGAGCTCAACACTCTAGTTAACTCTGTCTCTTAAACATGCACACCTGAACATGTGCTCAGCAGCAGGAAGGACCCCCCCACTAGTGCTATTTAAAGGGATCATGAGCTGCTTTCAGGTTAGTTTTGGAGTGATTTGTACTGATTCTTGCTGCAATTGTAGAAGCATTTGATGGTTTCCAGAGTTGTTTAAATTTTCTGAAGTCTACAGTATGGCACCTGCTGTAGGACTTCATCCTGACTTCAAGTATTCAGCACAACCACCTGCTTTCAGATGTGGGAGCTGAACAAGATGCTATAAGACGAAGGGGTGAAGTGTGCTCAGCATGGGGCCATATGTTCAATAAATAATTTCCTTACTTCTTCCTCAGCAAAAAAAAAAACGTGTCAGACTTTACCACTTCACTAAGGATGTCCTCACTGAAATCTAGCACCTGCTGCTGCCACAATTGGAAGCCCCGAGCAGGTTGAGGACAGCTTTGCCGTTGCCTGTGAAAGTAAGAACAACCATGAACATATAAGTCCCTGGCTTCTTCCAGGCTGGAGCAGGCGATCATTTGCAACGTATCTCAGTTTGCTATCCATTGTTTCATAAGGGGCTCATTGTGGCTTTGTATCTATATAACAGGAGAGCTCACTACATTTCATTCTCTTGCCAGAGTGAGGCTGCAGCCCTTGCTATTAGCTATACAGAGCCCCGCTGAGGAGGAGGCAAATAACACAGCCTTTTTCTGGATGAGCTATGCATGATGGACTCATCCTGCTGCGATACCAGTACATAGAACTTCAATCTCTTATTCACACTAGGTTCCACACCTTAGCTTTCCTTTGTCACTGACCAGTACAGCATCCCCTTTGCAAAAACAAAGTTCACCATAAAATAAACATTCCAAACCAGATTTATATATCATACCATGCCATGCTGCACACTTATATCAACTGATCACTCTTGGGCATTCCCTTAGTGTTTGTCTTCCTTTTCCTGTCCTAGTGCTCCTCCTACACCAGTGGCTACAACATTGTTGGTAGAAGGCTGCTGACGTTCAATGGGGAAGGCTGAAGATGGCCTTGCAGGATGACTGCGAGCAGCTCTAGCTCTAGAAGGCTCAGTTTTGCACTGCATCATCTCGGAATGGGCAGCAGCTGGCTGGCTGGCAAGAGCAGTGCCACTGAAAGAGTGACAGGTTTGAGAGGACAGGTACTGCCATCCTGAGAGAGGACAGCAGCTCCGTGCTTCGCCATGTCACTGTTACTTGTGGGGACAGTGCCACAGCAATCCTAGTAATGTGTTGGAGGCTTCACTCTGAGCTTCCACTGCTGCACCCACACTAATGTTTGTGCTGCAGCGATAGCTGAGACATCAGTCAACAGACGTTTGCATCATGGTTGGCTCCACAATTTGGCTAGTAGAATTGGCCAGCACTTGCTGGAAAGGATGGGCTCCAAGTGAAAAATCCTGTGCCAAGTTGGTATCAGACACCTCCATGTTCTTTCTGGTGGGCTTCCCAATGAGCTGGCTGGCTGACAGGCAACAGCAAGTGCACTGGCAATGTGGCAAGGATAGGGCAAATGTTTTCCGAAGAGAGGCTGGCAGGTTTGTGCCCCACACAGAGCAACTGCTGAACCCTGGTTTTGGCCCCTCAGCAATCATAGTCATCTGTTGGGAGACAGCTTGCTGGACTGCTGTGACACTCTGCAAGCCCCTTTTCACACTGAAACCCATATCAATGATGGCAGCAGTCTGAGCTTGCTTTTTGGCAGGTTTTGTAATGTATCAAGTATTTGATCAGACATAACAATAAGCCTTCTTCTGTAGGTTGCCCCATAGAAGCCTTCATCTGAGTCTTCTCAATAAAACTCGTGTGCAATCTTGCACTCTGGTGAGATGGCACCTGTGCTATTCTGGCCCATTGGCTGCTACCCACTTGTGCCCATTTTCTAACCATATGCAGATTCTGCCTCTAATCTATCCTGAAAGATGAGCATCGTGTCTGTATCTGAGTTGGTGGTTGTCATTGCGAAGTCAAGCATGGGAAAATGCGAACTTGTGAACTTGTCCACTTTGGCAGGAAGGATAAAAAAGCAGCATGTTATTTAAATGACGAGAGATTGCAGAACTCTGTGGTGCTGAAGGATCTGGGTGTCCTGTACATGAATCACAAAAAGTTAGTATGCAGGTACAGCAAGTGATTAGGAAGTCAAATGGAATGTTGTTGTTTATTGCAAGGGGAATGGAGTGTAAAAGTAGGGAAGATTTGCTATAGTCGTACAGGGCATTTGTGAGACCACATCTGGAGTATTTAAGAAAGGATATAATTACATTTGAAGCAGTGCAGAGAAGGTTCACTTAACTCATTCCTGGGATGAAGGGGTTATCTTACGATGGACAGGTTGGGCTAGCTTTAACCAATGCGGGCTGCTTTTAAATGGCGTTGGACACTCATGATACTGACCCCTGCTGATGCATTTAGCCAATGAACGGAGTAGTTAGTGTTGGCTGAATAAAGGAACCATTCAAAGGAGCAGGCAGCACAAAGTTAGCATGCTGCCTGTATCGCAATCAATGGGTGCAGATTAATCATGCATCACGATCCTCGTTCCCATTTTTGAGGGCTTTCCAGTTTGGCTCCCAGTGATTATAGGTTTATCAGACTTGTGACTGAGACCCACAAGACATGTTGTTCCATTCCTCATTTGTTTGTAGATGATCTCTGGATTCAATGGCTCACCATATATATGTATATTTATAAATAATATATATTGAGCAAGTAGTTAACAGTCAGTTGGAAGCTTTAAAATTGCACAGCTCCAAAACACTTGTAAAACAACATTTTAAAAATAAGTGTATTGAGAGTCACATTTTCCATATTTTGACCATGGCATCAGTACCCATAAGTGAGAGTGTGGTAAACAGAATGTCTCATTCTGATATCTGCAGGTTTATATAAAAGCATTCCCATTCTGCATTAAACATGACTATATCTAATCTCGCATCTTACAGTACTTCCTCAAAAATCAACCATAATTGCAGGCATCCCTAGCCAATCAAGGGTAATTTTCAGAAAAATGCAGCCTCTACCATTCCTGTGAAAAGCTAGTGAAAAACTGAGTCAGTTTAACTCTACAGCAGTAAATTCATAGAGTTCTAATACTTTCAACAAAAAGTACTTAAGGCTTGTGAGCACAAGGTTTGTATTTTTTAAGTTTATATATGTTCAAAATGGTATATACTTACAGCATTTCTCTCTCCTCCAGCTGATTTCTTGTGGGCTTCTTGAAAGACTCAAGTTCAATGTCTTAGAACTACAGGAATATTTGGACACATACAACAACAAGAAAGAAGCTGCACAATTGGTTAGTCATCTTTCAGAACATGCCAAAAAATACTCTGATATTACATTATTAAATGTTTACTAATCTAATTTAAAACTCTCGACATTTTTATTATCTATAACTGTAATTATAAATGTGTTTTTCTCTTTTTGAGTTCTTCTCCCCTGCTCCTTTGCCAAATAACATCTGGTCATTTCCAGCACATGAGCCAGTAATTCCTGTTAACACTGCCTCTTTGAATTATATGCAATAGAAGTGTGTTTAAAAACAAAAACACAAATTATCTATAAGAGTTTGACACGAAATGCATTTAGATAGTTTCACTGTGGCCCCTAATGGACCTCCATTACAGAAGTGCACCCAATTTGGTACTGACTTGGAAATCTCACTCAGAGGGACCACAGATTGATTGGTATTGTTAATACAAAATTGTTTCACTGGTAGAGAGTGTCAAAACTGTACAAATTGTTCAACCAAGAGAATTTTGCCCTGTATCTGTGGTATACACTGGCTGGGCAAGTTTATTGCCTAAAGTGAGAACGCATTCTATCGTTTTGTATTAAGATATTCAATTTTAATAATTTCAGGGATGAGCTTGTTAGTTAATGAATATGCATACAGGCAGTTCAGTGTAAAGTGTGGCAGTAACCAGGAGACTCAGATTTGATCCCTGCTGTGGGCTGAGCTTGCCAATTTCAGCATATTTGGCAGTTGGGGTTCTACAGTTGGACTTAATGGGTGAGATATTGATCACGTTGCAAACATTTTCCAAGTTTAAATTATTCTGCTGTTCCCTTACGGGCACTGCTATATTGGCAAAGGCAGCTTTCCCTGGTGGCTGCCCTAAAAAGCAATAGTCTCCTTGCACATGGGACAAAAAGCTTATTTAAGGGCCCCTTCTGGAGGCTGGACACCTGACTTGCAAGTGGAGGGCACCACATAAACCTTTTTTTTGCATATCTCCATGTAGAGCTAGATGCAGCAGGAGTGCTCCCCCAGATCCATTGTAGGCCACTGCAGGGCCACAAGTCCACTTCCTGTTTTCCTCCCTCCCCTTCATAGGACTTAACTAATGCTGCACCTGATGAAGCAGTTGGCCTAAATTTTGATCATAAGGAAGTGATGTGTAGAAAGGGAAATCTGCCCCACAGTCATGATCACTGAAACATCATGACTAGATGCTTCCTACCCCTCTCCCCTGCAACCATCTAATCTTCCAAGAGAAACAAATTAACAGAAAAAAACCAGGGCCTATAAGGTGGGGAAAAAAATCTAGAAAATTCCTCTCTTACCCCCTCAGGCAATCAAAACTAGTCCATGAGAGCATGAGGACTATGGTATTCATTACCTGTTAATCCATTTATCTTCTATAATGTGATACCTATCCCAGTCAAGAACCATGTAGCTCCCTCTTGAAGCCATGCAGAGAATCAGCACACACCACACCAGCTGCTAACACACTCCAGAAGCTCATTACTGTCTGGAAAAAGAAGTATCACCTAACATCTTGTTTATTCCAATTTATGCATAGTTTAAACACATTTAAATTAGAGGGAAGCAATGTGATGAGCTACCTCTGGAGGCATGACAGTCACCGGCAGTTTGCCACAATAAATAAAATTAGGTCTGAGGCCTCAGGTCTCCAGCTTCTGTAGCACACTTTGTGAAATTAATTGTTCTTTGACTGAAAACGGATCTAAGTCAATTTCTAGACCAATGTCCCTGGGCTAGGATATAGAACAGTTGACTAGTTTCTGTTGCTAATCGCTATCCATGAACCACCTCTGGAAGCCTGTGACTATGTGGTTTTGGGTGAGCATAAGACAGGAGATGAATATAATGTTCACCATAGTTGAATAACCTATTGCTATTAATTAAAGATTGTCTATTTGTTGAGTTGTCAATAGATGATTCACTGCTTTCAGACAAGGAATAGTAAGGGAGAATAATTTAGATTCATGATTTTTCACATAAATTTAAGCTCCATATATATAGAATGAAAGATGATATGGAAAAAAATACTTTAAGGTGGTTTAGTTATCACACAGTATTTTCATGTCTAGTACTTGGATCCAGCTCAGATCAATGAATGAAGTCTTTGGTTACCAATAACAGTACTATATGTGAATTTGGAGTACTATATGTGAATGTGGAGTTGCACACAAAACTGTTGTCCACTTACCATTAATTGCCAGTGTCACTTAGAGACCTCAGGATGACCAGTAATGGAAATGGAAAAATTCACATTTGTGCAGTTCAGTTATTTTTTTCTGACAATCAAGACATTTTCCTACATTGGACACCAGAATCTGAATCAATTGTCTCTGTTCTATCGCTATCACATTGGTGGGGAGGAGCAAATGCCAGAAACACAACTGACAGAGATCAAGAGTGTCCAAAGAAATTTTTGGATTTCTTCCTTAACTAAATTATGGCACACACACAAAACCCAGGCCTGACCACAGTCCTGTATATAAAGGCTATTTTTATTAGGCTCCAGCAGTGGCACAAATTAGAAAATTGAACTCTAACTTCAACGCATCTTATTTTATGAGGCATGATTTTGGGGAAAGGTGATTCCTGTGGACAGACCAAACTAATATTTGCATAGTTATGTTATTTAAATTATGTCCATCGTGATATCACTCCAATCTCATTTGCAAAAAATTTAAATGGTTCCCCACACATGTTTCAAGCAGTAGTTTCCTCAGGAAATATGAAGCAAACACAAAGGAAGAAGACCTGGTCTTTGCCCCTTTTCTGCTACTTAACATTCAAGAAACGAGTGCTCGTTACCTGTAGTCTGAGGAATGTAGGGACGCACCAGTCTGTTTTTATGTATTATTGAATTGTTTCTGTTAGCTATAGTATTCATTTTATAAAGACACATGTTTGACAGAAGGAAGTATATTATTTTGAAGCTAGTAAAAATACTATTTGCATTTTTTTCAAAAATAGTGGTTGGCAAACTGTAAAGCATCATTTCCTGGTACTATGGGAGATACAGTAATTACAAACCAGCCAGGGGACTCAGAGGAAAAGGTAAAACAAATTCTTTGCGTGTTAATAAAATTATATTTAAACATGATGTTATTTATAATTGATCACAATCTCTATATTGCAATTTAAAATTTAAGAATGTGTAAAGTTTTGCTTTTGTGAACCCAGCATTTGTTTACAATTTTAACAGGATTGAATTGATCACCTAATTGCATGCACTGGCTAAAATGATAGTCAATCCTGGTATATAGAATACCCATCCTCTTTGTACTTGAGTGATATATTGTGAGTCTAATTACTTGATGCCATCAAAACTCTTTGTATAATCAAGTAGATTTTACAATGCTATGGCCATCAGCTCAGCCTTGCACAAAGGCAGCACATATTAGAAAATCACAGGTGCATTCCCTGCAATTTCTTGTTCATTGATAGGATCACTTAATAACTTCCAGACTGTAGTTACTTTGTTGTATAAATCATACACTTAAAATAGTCTTTCATAAAATCTAGAATTGATTAACTATCATATGTATGTATCAGAATAGACAATCAAGTCTGATGCAAACTAAATATAATTGCATGTGCTCATGAACTTGGATACATTTGAACTCATTCTGGATTGGAAAAAAAACACCTCAAATTGACAGTTGTTTTCATCTTGTTTCTTTCAAATATAAATACTCCTATGGTTATGCCTTGTATGGAACTGTGCACTTTAATGCATGTTTTACAATGATCTTCTATACTCTGTTTTCTTGGCTTTTTGCTCCTGTGACATGCTTGCTGTGTAGCAAATGGAATCCCTTGCAGTAAGTTACAATTCTTGAATATTTTCTAACTATTAAATTGTTAAATTTTGCTTACTAGCATATACGCATCTCAAGTACTAATGCTGTTCTTTGTACATAGGATAGATCTAAATTACTTCAAAGTTATTCCAGTTTCACAACTTGATTTCTTCTCTCTACTTAACTGTACAATCTCCAGGTTAGTTAGTATGACAATAGCTAGATTGAGGAACCCTTACAGCTATGAAGTAGAAAATGTCAGAATTATTTCTCTACCCGTTCCAATGATAATACATTGTTCTACTGGTAACGGCAACAACCACATGTAGAAAATATAAGAGGAGCCAACCAACATCTGCTCTACTCAGGGCAGCTCAACTTCTCAGAGATGGCCTGAACAGGCATTTAGCACCTCATTAGGAGGTTTCAGGGGCCTAACACCTGTTTTAGATGGTTGCCCGAATGTCTGAAAAATGGCCCAATGCAGTTTCCAGTCAAATAATTTTGCAGGCTTCCTTGAGGCACAGGACATTGGTTCTCATTGCAACAGTTTTACCTGGTTTTCAGGTTCCTGAGGTTTACAGAATTTTCTGTGCATTATTAAAAATGTTCTTGCAAACGTTCAGATGTTCGCCACTGTTGAGCACCAAGACTCAGAGGAAGTTCTGGTATGCATATCTGCATAATACTTACCCGGGAATTTCAAACTTCAGATGGGCGGAAATACGCTGCCTAGACCCTCTGTGGAAGCCTCCGACATTTATCCCCGCCATTGTGGAATTGAGCTAGTTGCCCTTGAACTTGCCTAGAAACTTATTCCAGGATAATCATGCCTGTAAATCATATGCACAGGGCCTGTATTGAAAGTGATTTAACAGCAAAATCTGTAGTAGGCTGCCCTCCAAATGTATTTAAACTGAAATTTGTTAAACAATTAACATCCCCTACTTCCTCACCCACTCCAATACCCGCCACCCATTATCCACTTTATAAACATGAACCAGTCCTGAATGGTGATGGACAATTAAACAACTCACTGGAGGAGGAGGCTGCACAAATATCCCATCCTAATTTATGGGGGAGCCCAGCACATCAGTGCAAAAGATAAGGCTGAAGCATTTGCTACAACCTTCAGCCATAAATGCGAGGTGGATGATCCGACTCGGGCTCCTTCAGAGGTCCCCAGCATCACAGATGCCAGTCTTCAGCCAATTCAGTTCATTCCACGTGATATCAAGAAACAGTCAAAGGCATTAGATACTGCAAAGGCTGTGAGCCCTGAAAATATTCTGGCAATATTACTGAAGACTTGTGTCCAGAACTTGCCATGCCCCTAGCCAAGCTGTTCCATACAGCTACAACATTGGCATATACCCGGCAATGTGGAAAATTTCCCAGGTATGCCCTGTACAGAAAAAGCAGGACAAATCCAACCTGGCCAATTACCACCCATCAGTCTACTCTCGATCATCACTAAAGTGACAGAAGGAGTCATCAACAGTGCTATCAAGCAGCACTTGCTTAGCAATAACCTGCTTACTGATGCTCAGTTTGGGTTCCGTCAGGGCCATTCAGCTCCTGACCTCGTTATAACCTTGGTTCAAACAGACAAAAGAGCCAAGCTCCAGAGGTGAAGTGAGAATGACTGCCCTTGAACTTAAGGCAGCATTTGACCAATTATGGCAACAAGGAGTCCTAGCAAAACTGGAGTCAATGGGAATCAGGAGAAAACTCTCTGCTGGATGGAGTTATACTTAGCACAAAGGAAGATGCTTTGGTTGTTGAAGTCAATCATTTCAGTTCCAGGACATCACTGCAGGAGTTCCTCAGGGTAGTGTCCTAGGCCCAACCAGTTTCAGCTGCTTCATCAATGACCTCCCTTCTATTATAAGGTCGGAAGTGGGGATGTTTGCTAATGATTGCACAATGTTCAGCATCATTCACTAATTGTCAAAAACTGTCCATGTCCAAATGCAGCAAGACCTGGACAATAGCCACGCTGGGGCTGACAAGTGGCAAGTAACAAGTAGCATTGGTGCCACACAAGTGTCAGGCAATGACCATCTCCAACGAGAGAGAATCTTACCATTGCCCCTTGATATTCATTGGCATTACCATCGTTGAATCCCCCACTATCAACGTCTTAGGGGTCACCATTGACCAGAAACTAAACTGGACTAACCATCTAAATACTGTTGCTACAAGAGCAGGTCAAAGGTTAGGAATTCTTCAGCATGTAACTCACCATTTGACTCCCCAAAGCCTGTCCACAAGGCAGAAGTCAGGAGTGTGATGGAAAACTTTCCACTTGCCTGGATAAGTGCAGCTCCAACAGTGCTCAAGAAGCTTGACACCATCCAGGACAAAGCAGTTCACCTGATTGGCACCCCTTACATAAACATTCACTCCCTCCACCACCAACGAACAAGTGGCTGCAGTGTGTACCATCCACAAGATGCATTGCAGAAATTCACCAAGATCCCTTAGGCAGCACCTTCCAAACCCACGATCAATACCATCTGGAAGGACATGGGCAGCAGACACATGGGAACACCACCACCTGGAAGTTCCCTCCAAGCCACTCGCCATCCTGACTTGGAAATATATTGCTGTTCCTTCACTGTCACCGAGTCAAAATCCTGGAACACCCTCCCTAACAGCACTGTGGTTGTACCTACACCACATGGATTGCAGCAGTTGAAGAATGCAGCTCACCACCAACTTCTCAAGGGAAATTAGGGATGGGCAATAAATGCTGGCCTAGTCAGTGACACCCACATTCCACGAGTGAATTGAAAAAAAACTCAATTCTTATTATAATAGCTGGAATACCTCCAAATGCCCAGAAATCCCTCAAATAAACAATTTGACTCTTACCAAAAGATGTGTAAACTTAGACCAGTATTTATAAACACATTTAAAAGCTGAAATACATCCAAGAGCCCAAAAGTCCCTCAAAAAATAATTTGACCTCAGAATAGCTGTCTAAACTGAAAACCTATAGGACCGTATAGGTCTTATGGGGCACTGTTGTCCCTGACCATAGCCTCCACCGTCCCCCACCTCACCAGACTGCTAAAACGTCAGGGAGAGTCTACCCAGGCAAAGAAAAACGGCCAATTGACTGTTCCCCTGAGGGAAGGGAAGTCCCACCCCATAGACCTGCCTACCAATTAGAGGCTGGCAGCTTTCCACTACCAGCAGTAGCCACTGGGAGCGGTGGCTACTGCTGGTACTGCACTCGGGGCTTGAGAAGGCAAGCTGCACTGGAGCCAGCCAGCAGGTGAGTCAGGTGTCAAGCTGGCAGGCCCCAGTGAGGGGAAAGGGGCCAGAGTTTTAGAGGCCATGGAGAGAGGATGACCCCTTGGAGAAGCCCTCCGATGGGACCTGGGACCTGTTAAGTTGGGACTCCCCCTGCATGCCAAGGGCCTCAACTGGCCCACAGATGGGTGGGCTTCCTTAAGCCACCCCCGCCGCTAGTAACATTGCAGTGAGGGCAGGGGCGGGCAGGTAGGTGGTGGGAAAACCGCCTGCTGGATTTTACCTCATCCTGCCTTCAAACCTGCCAGCGGGAGAGGATATAATCCAGTCCTCAAAAGCAATCAAAAGTGTTCAAAAATTAAGAAATTGTTACTTATCTTACTAGTCTGCACTTGCAATTCTATAAAAGGTACTTTACCATTTATTTCAAGTACTTTTTAAATTCTCTTCAAGACTTCCAGATTTATTTAAATTTCCTTAAAGGTTATGCAAGCTCATAATAGTAGTTAAGAGATTAGAAATAGTTTTAAAAACACACACACCTTTAAAAAAAACTCACCACAATGCTACTAGTCTGCTAGACTTCAATGAGCATTCCTTCCACTGCTGACATCAAAGGGGGCATGGCCATGGTGCCGTGCCAGTATGCCTCATGGCTGTCTCTGATGATGACTGCATGCTGCAGCTGAGACAGGAAGTCCCTAAAGCTCCAGCGCAAAAAGGTAAAGACAGCTATGATTGTGGTCAGTGGCACACTTCTTAGCCTCGCCACTGACCAGAAGATTTGAGGCATAATTTATTCTGTTTTAAAGTAATTCAATTATTGATTGTTTATGATTTGTCCTGTTCTAAAAATGTTATTCCAAATCATAAAGCTATGAAAACTGTTCAATCTGTAGAGGAGATAAGAACAAAAACAAAAAACTGCGGATGCTGGAAATCCAAAACAAAAACAGAATTATCTGGAAAAACTCAGCGGAGGCTGAGCGTCACCTCGCAGACACTTCCTCCTACCTCTCCCTGGACCATGACCCCACCACTGAACATCAAGCCATTGTTTCCAGGACTGTCACTGACCTCATCTCCTCTGAGGATCTTCCTCCCACAGCTTCAAACCTGATAGTCGCCCAACCTCGGACGGCCCGCTTCTACCTCCTGCCCAAAATCCACAAACAGAACTGTCCCGGTAGACCGATCGTGTTAGCTTGCTCCTGCCCCACGGAACTCATTTCTCGTTATCTTGACTCCCTTCTCTCTCCCCTTGTCCAGTCCCTTCCCACCTACATCCATGATTCCTCTGACACCTTACGTCACATCAACAATTTCCAGTTCCCTGGCCCCAACCACTTCCTCTTCACCATGGACGTCCAATCCCTCTACACCTCCATCCCCCACCAGGATGGCCTGAGGGCCCTTAGCTTCTTCCTCGAACAGAGGCCCGAACAATCCCCATCCACCACTACTCTCCTCCGTCTGGCTGAACTTGTTCTCACACTGAACAATTTCTCCTTCAACTCCTCTCACTTCCTCCAAATAAAAGGTGTGGCTATGGGTACCCACATGGGCCCCAGCTATGCCTGTCTCTTTATGGGGTATGTGGAACATTCCTTTTTCCAGTCCTACTCCGGCCCCCTTCTACAACTCTTTCTCCGGTACATCGATGATTACTGCGGTGCTGCTTCATGCTCTTGTCGGGACTTGGAAAAATGTATTCATTTTGCTTCCAATCTCCACCCCTCCATCATTTTCACGTGGTCCATCTCTGACACTTCCCTTCCCTTCCTTGACCTCTCTGTCTCAATTTCTGGTGATAGACTGTCCACCAACATCCATTACAAGCCTACCGACTCCCACAGCTACCTCGACTACAGCTCCTCACACCCTGCTTCCTGTAAGGACTCCATCCCATTCTCTCAGTTCCTTCGCCTCCGTCGCATCTGTTCTGATGATGCTACCTTCAAAAACAGTTCCTCTGACATGTCCTCCTTCTTCCTTAACCCGAGGTTTTCCACCCACGGTCGTTGACAGGGCCCTCAACCGTGTCCGGCCCATCTCCCGCGCATCCGCCCTCACGCCTTCTCCTCCCTCCCAGAAACATGATAGGTGAGAACAAGGGGGACGCTATCACCCCACCAGCCTCCGCATTCAAAGGATCATCCTCTGCCATTTCCGCCAATTCCAGTATGATGCCACCACCAAACACATCTTCCCTTCACCCCCCCCGGCGGCATTCCGTAGGGATCGTTCCCTCCGGGACACCCTGGTCCACTCCTCCATCACCCCCTACTCCTCAACCCCCGCCTATGGCACCTCCCCATGCCCACACAAAAGATGCAACACCTGCCCCTTCACTTCCTCTCTCCTCACTGTCCAAGGGCCTAAACACTCCTTTCAAGTAAAGCAGCATTTCACTTGCATTTCCCCCAACTTAGTCTACTGCATCCGTCGCTCCCAATGCGGTCTCCTCTACATTGGAGAGACCAAACATAAACTGGGTGACCGCTTTGCAGAACACCTGCGGTCTGTCCGCAAGAATGACCCAAACCTCCCTGTCACTTGCTATTTTAACACTCCACCCTGCTCTCTTTCCCACATGTCTGTCCTTGGCTTGCTGCATTGTTCCAGTGAAGCCCAACCGAAACTGGAGGAACAGGACCTCATCTTCCGACTAGGCACTTTACAGCCTTCCGGACTGAATATTGAATTCAACAACTTTAGATCTTGACCTCCCTCCTCCATCCCCACCCCCTTTCTGTTTCTTCCCCCTTCCTTTTGTTTTTTCCAATAATTTATATAGATTTTTCTTTTCCCACCTATTTCCATTATTTTTAAATCTTTTATGTCCCCCCACCCCCACTGGAGCTATACCTTGAGTGCCCTACCATCCATTCTTAATTAGCACGTTCGTTTAGATAATATCACCAACTTCAACACCTCTGTGTTCTTTTGTCTGTGACATCTTTTGATTATCTGCACCTATCACTGCTTGCTTGTCCCTACAACCACACCACCCCCCTCCGCTTCTCTCCCCCTGCCCCCACCCCCCCCCCCCCCCCCCCCCCCGCCCCCCCCCCCCCCCCAAACCACCTTAAACCAGCCTATATTTCACCCCTCTCCTAATATTCACTCAGTTCTGCTGAAGGGTCATGAGGACTCGAAACGTCAACTCTTCTCCGCCGATGCTGCCAGACCTGCTGAGTTTTTCCAGGTAATTCTGTTTCAATCTGTAGAGGATTTGTTCTTATTATTTAGCATACCCAGAATGAACAATTCAGAGCATGATCTACTTACTCGCTACATAGCCAAATCATAAGAGATTGAATTTTTGAAAGGGTTGCCCTGATTGACTGCCATACCCACAGCTAAAGATCTGTACAGACCACAAATAAATGCCATAAATAACGTTTGTACTGTTTTTCGAGCTTTTATGCAGATCTTCTGCCAAAGTTACAGTGGTCGATCATGAGAACCTCCAATGAAATTTTTGGTGGAAACTTTTAAAGGATTATCATTATTCTTATAAATGATAGGCTTACAAACCTAACTAATTTATTATGCACAGTGATATTAGTGATGCAAAGGTACAGTTGCTAGAAAAAATTATTGAAAGTGTTTTTAACTCATCCTTGCAAAACTTTATTCTAGTTCATACTGCACCAAACATCAATGCAAACTTTCTTGGTACACAAATATGATGGCAATAGAATTCAAACCCTTGAAAACATCCCAGAGGTGTAATGATACACATTTTTAAAACATCAATAAAAATGTTAAATCAATAAATTAACACATTTTTCAGCTTCTGCATTCACTAGGGTAAGGTATTTTATCATAGATCTTGTAATATATTTGCAAAACATAATTTTGCACAAATGCTTTATATTGCAACTTTTTAGAAATATAAAATAGGAATAGATCTTCAGGCCTGCTCCATTATTCTGTTAGCTTTGTCATCTCTTTATCTTTTTAACACTTTTCCATATATCCTTTAATTCCCCTATTTTCCATGTATGTTCCTTCATTAGTCTGTTGAATAGTCAATAAACTCCAAGTCCAGTATATTTTTGAGCAACACAATACTCTTCTAAAGACTAAGGTTACTAATTCAAAAAGCTCAGTCCCTAAAAAAAAAAACCTTGCTTCAGCACTAAATATGAATCTGTGGTGAACCACTTTCTTTGCTATTTAAAGTAATGTAAACTTAGCACAATTATAATAAAACCTTATTTAACAGAAGATCAAAACATTTCCAGAAACATTTTTTGGGGGAACAATCATATGAGTAATATTTAAGTTAAAGTTTTTTGTTTTCCTGCTTCAAATAGAGGCTGTGTCAATGCTGGAGCTGGAATTGAGTGTCATCTGTCAAATTCTTTGACATAAACAAAGGCTAGATCCAAACTCGAACTCTCATTCCTCTGCACCACTACTTCTTCACTCCAAGGTCAAAAAAAAAACAACTAAGTAAAAGTGTGACATTTTTCATTGCCCCGCACTAGTCACTTACACAATTTTTAAAATTGAGACTACATTTTGTATTGTGGGCCTATGGCAATTGGAATCTGCATTATTTCATTATCAATCTGGGCTTTTTAAACTAAATTCCCAGTAATAAAGGATAATGTGCTAATCCACTGCACAAGTCAAACCCTGGCTATCCAGAGTAAATAAATTATATTTGGTTTTCCTCACTATAATTACAAATAATTGCAAGTAACATTCACTACACATGTGCCAGGAAATGACCATCCTCAACAAGAGAGGGTCTAACCACTTCCTTTAGACATTCATCAGCATTAACATTGCTGAATACCCTACCACAAGCTTTCTGGGGATCACCATTGACAAGAAACTTAACTGGACCAGTGATATAAATACTGCAGCCAAAAGAGTAGGTCAGAGGCTGGGCATTCTGCAGTGAGCAACTCAGCTCCTGACTTCCTAAAGACATAATTAACATCTACAAGGCCCAAGTCAGAAATATCATGGGACAGAATTTTTAGCACGGTGTGCAGGCGCAAGCCTGACTTGCTCGAGTGTAAAATAGCGTGTGATGATGTCAAGTGAGCATCCCGCGCTCACATGATATTTCGGTCGGTGGCCGCACGCAAAAGTTGGAAGTGTGCCCAAAGACAATTAAGAGGGCAATTAAGCCCATTAAAATTCCAGTTGTCCCCGATTTTTCATGGTCCAACCAATCTTACAGTTGGCAGATGGGTGACTCTGTCAGGCAGACTTTGCATTTTTGATAAAAACCTCATCCAAGGGCGGGATGAGGTTTCTGTTATTAAATAAAAAAACTTTAAAATGTATGGACAGAATTTCCAACATGTATATATTCAGATAACTGATTCTGATGTGTGGACATTTTTTTCTGGATTTTAAAATCTTCCTTTATTGCTTTTAAATTCTTCAGCTCCCTGAGGCAGCTCTCTGCCTTCAGGGAGCTTTCATTCTGCTCTCCCCCGTGCTTGAGCTTACACCAGCCTGCCCCCACCCCGGCAGTGCTGAGCATTTCAGCGCATGTTTTACTCTGGCTGGCCGTTAATTGGCCAGCCAGCGTGAAATTACGGACAGGGGCCGATCGCGGGCAGCGGTCTTTTCCCCCTGCCCATGGAATGCTTCCTAATTTTCTGGATGAGTACAGTTCCAACAATACTCAAGAAACTCGGCACCATCCAAGACAAAGTAGCCCATTTGATCAGCACCCCATCCATCACCTTAAACATTCATCTCCCTTCACTGCACACTGTCACAGCAGTGTGTATCATCTGCAAGATGCACCACAGTAACTCACTAAGGCCCCTTCACCAGCACTTCCCAAACCTGCAACCTTTACCACCTAGAAGGACAAGAGTAGCAGGTGAATGGGAACCATCTCCAAATTCCCCTTCAAGTCATGCAACCTCCTGACTTGGAAATGTATCGCATACCTTCATTGTTAATAGGTCAAAATCTTGGAACTCCCTCCCTAATAGCACTGTGCGATTATCTTCACCAAATGGTGTGCACAGTTCAAAAAAGAGGCTCACCACTGCTTTCTGAAAGGCAGTTAGAGATGGGCAATAAATGTTAGCCTTGCCAGTGACGCCACATCCCTCGAATAAATTATGCAGCAAATCCTGCAAAAACTGCACATTTTTTTGAAAAATACAGATATCATGCCCAGCTGTAAGAAATATTACACTTTCTAAGAATGAAATGGCCCCAGAAGCCCATGGTCTTTGATCCTGGCATAAATACTGGGATTTGTCTGCCACTGAACTCCAGAGGTCCAGCAAAGTTACTGGTCTAAATTAAATAATGGCAGCAGGTGCTAAAACAAGTTGGTAAATCTGGTCTAGAATGCCAAGTTTCCAACACTCCCCTGGAAAGATGCATTACTACCCACAACAGACCCCATACAAATTTGCCCAAACTTCAGTGGTTTGGACACCATGCCTGGAGCCCACGTAGGCCTCATTTCCACTATTTGGCAGACTGTACACAGTCTCACTTAACTTACTGACCATCCATTTCTAACCAGACAAAGATGAAAAATTCTTGGCCAGGAAGCATCACTTATGGCGCTGGCATTATTTGGGGGTGGGTGCAGGCACTGCCCTTAACAATACTCCACAGAAACTGCCCGAGAAATTCAAAACCCAGCATATCTGATCCTGGTTTAGTTTGCCCTTTGCTGGAAGGGCATACAATATTTTTAGTACCAATAAATTTATGAATTCCTTTCCCTCAATAGTCACCAATATAGGGCAGAATCATCCCAGATTTGCTTAAAGTGCGGTAGCAGGCAGGAGAAAGGACGTTTTACCCGTCTACTGCAATGGCGGCTTTTCACGCCATATTGTCCCATACACTGCACACCCCGCCTCATTAATAACACGTCGGGTTGCTGGTGGGGTGGCCTCTGATTCGTCTGCCCTGCCATTACCTCAGGCCTTCAGTAATCCAGGTACCATATTTCAGTAATCCCTGCACAGAGCTAGCACTCGCTAAACCATCGGAAGCTACTGCAAAGGCATGGCTGCCAAAAGGAGGAAACGTGCTGCCTCCAAATTTAGCGACGCATCCCTCTGGTGCCTACTGGATGCTGTGGAGGCCTGCTGTGAAGTCCCCTATCCCTGCTCTGGGCGAAGACCAGAAAGCAAGGTCACCAATCCAGTATGGGAGGCAGTGGCAATGGTGGTCAGCGACAATGCCCTGCAAAAGAGGACAGCCATCCGGTGTCAAAAGAGGATGAATGATCTCCTCCATTCCACCAAGGTAAGTCATTGTTCTCAACACTCTCAAACCCATCACACATCCACAGGGATCTCACTCGCTGCCAGTTCAAGGATATCACCATCTCTCACACACACTCTCATCTGCCCTGCAGTTCGTGTTCTCATCCCGTCCATTGCACCACTCACCATCCACACATGCCAGGTATCCTTCTCATTTGGTCTGGCAGGCATCCTGCGTACACTCTCTCCATCTGTATTTTTTTTCAAATCTTTCATGGGATGTGGGCATCTCTAGCAAAGCCAGGATTTGTTGCCCATTCCTAATTGCTCTTGAACTGACCTTGCTAGGTTATTTCAGAGCACAGTTAGGAGTCAAACACATTGCTATGTAGGCCAGACCAGTTAAGAATGGCAGATTTCCTTTCCTAAAGGACATTAGTGAATCAGATGGGTTTTTATGACAATCCATGATAGTTTCGTGGTCACCATTACTGAGACCAGCTTTATATTCCAGCTTTACTAACTGAAATCAAATTCCACCAGCTGCCATGGTGGGATTTGAACCCATGTTCCCAGAGAATTAGCTTGAATCTCTGGATTTCTAGTCAAATGACATTACCACTATGCCACCGTCTTCCCAGGACAAGCTGGCACACAACTAAAGGGAGAGCTCGCAGACTGGTGTAGAAATATCTGACACCAAGGTCCTCACAGACTTTGAAAATAGAGTGGTCTAGCTGGCCAGTGACAATCTGGACTGTTCCTGTGCTGACAGTGAGGTTGGCGGTGTCCAACCAAGTGACAATCCAGCAGTGCAATATCCATCAGGCAATCGTGCTGTGAGTCAGTTCCCCTGTTCCACAGTCCCCTGCCATGCACTAATTATGTCTCCTTGCATTTGCAGGCACATTTAGGAAGCAGCCAAGGAGGTCCACCACACAGGTTGACTCAAGCCCCAAACACACTTCAGAAGAAAAATCCAATGATACCCTCATTGAAGACCTGTCACAGCTCTCATCCACACCCTCCACCAGTGCGGAGACAAACATCAGTGGGACCTAGTTCTAGAGTAGCCTTGGGGTCACAATCTGATGGGCACATCACATTGTCTGATCCACAGCAGGCGGCAGCAGGCACTTCCCAAGTATCCAGCACTCGGAGGACTGCTGGAGGCCAGAAATCTGCTGAGTCCGAGTCA
This sequence comes from Carcharodon carcharias, assembly GCF_017639515.1. NCBI lineage: Eukaryota > Metazoa > Chordata > Chondrichthyes > Lamniformes > Lamnidae > Carcharodon > Carcharodon carcharias. The sequence continues at coordinate 43,533,234 of NC_054477.1, read as the reverse complement.
GATAGGGATCTTCTGGATTCGGTCATACCTCAGTTGCTGAAGCTACAAAGGGAAGCTCAGGGACAAGCCTTCCTGATGTTTGCTGTGCTCCTCAGATTGCAAAGCATGATGGAGGAGTCAGTCTGCCTTCAGACTGAGGCGATAGTGCCACTGAGGTCAATACTGGTAGTATGGCGGCCACCGTGGAGACTTTCGTCCAACACATCGGTCCTGCACTGCTGCGCAGGCTGAACTCCATCGCTGACGCCATAGTTGGCCTCCAACAGTGTCAATGGAGATGGGTGCAAAGCAGCTTGATCTCACCCCTGCTTCCTCTTCTCCTCAAGGAGTCAGCCAGGGGCCCTCAGGCACCCAAAGAGAGGAAGATCAGCAGGTGCACAGCCAGAGCCATCCAGTCAGGTGAATCCAGGAGTGCCTGGCCTATCAGAATCCCCTCTTCTTTTGACCCCAGCAGCTCCAGTGCCACAGTCTGAGGAGGGTTCCATGGCCACATAGCAGGACCCCGAAAGCAGGCTGGGGCCCTCCAGGTCTTGGCCCTGCAGAAGACGTCCATCAAGGTCATCATAGACAGGGCGTAGCAGTCAGCAGAGTGCCTCCAAATCCGCTGTGGATGTTGAGGGAGCACCAAGACATAGTGGCAGGGTTAGGAAGGTTAAGAAGAATATCAACATCCTCAGGGTTACCATTGACCAGAAACTGTACTGGACTAGCCATATAAATACTGTGGCTACAAGAGCAGGTCAGAGGCTAGGACTCCTGTGACAAGTAACTCACTTCCTGACTCCCCAAAGCCCGTCCACCGTCTACAAGGCACAAGTCAGGAACGTAATGGAATGCTCTCCACTTGCCTGGATGAGTGCAGCTCCAACAACACTCAAGAAGCTTGACACCATCGAAGACAAAGCAGCCCACTTGCTTGGCACCCCTTCCACAAACGTTCACTCCTTCCACCACCGACGAACAGTGGCAGCAGTGTTTACCACCTACAAGATGCACTGCAGAAACTCACCAAGAATTCTTAGGCAGCACCTTCCAAACCCACGACCACTACCATCTAGAAGGACAAGGACTGCATATAGATGGGAACACCACCACCTGGAGGTTCCCCTCCACGTCACTGACCATTCTGACTTGGAAATATGTTGCCATTCCTCCACTGTTGCTGGGTCAAAATCCTGGAACTGCCTTCCTAACAGCACTGTGGGTGTACCTACACCACATGGACTGCAGCGGTTCAAGATGGCAGCCCATCACCATCTTCTCAAGGGCAGCCAGGGATGGGCAATAAATGCTGGTCCAGCCAATGAAGCCCACATCCCGTGAATAAAAAAAAAGGTAGCATATTCCCTAGGCATGTCCAGACTTTGGAGACACTGGTTCTCAGTCATCTACAGGAATGACAGGTGCCGTGTATAGACCCTGGGTCTAGCAAGGTACCTTATGAGCAACAGCTCGTTGTGTATCTTCAGCTGCGTGTGCAGCAGGCCCTGCCACCCCTTCATCTTGAGGGAGGTGCTCCTCCCTTTGCCAAACCAGTCATCGCTGGCGCTCTTTTCTTCTCTAGTCACTGTAAGTCATGAGGCATACTGCTATATCACCAGGCTCCATGATCCTGATGTTCTCCTCCTGCAGGATCAAAGAGAGAGATATGTTGGTCAGCATGGGTGTTCTAAGAACCTCTCTTGGTTAAGTCTGAAGGCCTGATAAGTCATGCAGGAAAGTGCTGGCCACCACTTGGATGGCCAGTGGGTAGTGCCCTCATTGGTTGTCCAAAACCCCACCCTACTCCACTTGACTAATTGGCAGCAACTTTGGCCATTGGACTCCATGCTGTGCCCTCAGCTCAGGCTCAGGCATTCTCCTAACATGCACTGGAAGGCTGTGCTGTTAGCTTGAACCATAATGGATACAGTCCACACCTTAATAAAGCCATTGCATGAGGCTGTGAGCACCTCCACTAGTAACTGCACCATGGCCACCTTTCGCAAGGGGTTTCTACAACTTAATCAGTCAGCCAATTGCTGTGCTGCCCCCTAAAATGCACATTAATGTGTAGTCTGTGCCCAAGGGATGAAAGGTTCTGGAGCATTTGGTGGTACTTTCATGCCTTTATGTTGCTTGAGTGGGCAGAAAAGTTTCAGAGGCTCAACTCCAAGCATGTCAATGGAGCTGCAACTTGAACGGTCTCAATCGTGGAAGAATGCTCACTTTTGACAAGCATTTCCAAGTGGCCTCTTCCCTTCCCACCTCCCCCAACCCTACCAGCATATGCTTGAGTATTTCCTTCAGTCTGTGCTGCCTTGACCTGCCCCCCTATCCCAGCAAGTGCTTGAGTATTTTTTTCTGTCTGTTTGTGCTGCCTTGCCTCTCACCCCCTAATCTAAAAAATCCTCAGTGTGCTAAGAATTACGCTGACAACCAATTTAAGATTGTCATTCAGGCTTGCAGGGTGGCGCATTTGCAAGTACTAGAAGCTACATATATTCATACACAGGGCCCTGTATTTTGCAGATAGAAAGAACATGTATGCGTATTATGCCTGTTTCAGCTGAACAAAGTAAGTGACGGCCAAACAAAATAAATGACAGCCATTCGCTGACTCATTCCTCAGGGCAATGCCTTGACCAATCATGGTCAAGCTGCCTGGGTTAAATTTCAAACAATGCTTGGCAGTTAACTGTCAGTCACCATCAACTGCTGCATTCTCCAGGGCAACTGGAAGCTCTGCCAATCAGAGTCCGCTTGCCAACCAATCAACACTCTCTTCTCAAACAATATAAATTGTTGTTTTCCCCTTATATTGCATTTCTGCAATTCTTCGACATGTCTCTTTTTTAGCAATACTCAAGTTCTGTACTACCACCTCCTGTAACTGGTATTTCTGTAACTCTAATAAATTAGTCAAACATGATTTCTCTTTCACAAAACCATGTTGACTGAACCTGATCTCGTTTAGATTTTATAAGTGCCCTACTATAACCTCCTTAATAATAGCTTCTAACATTTTCCCTGTGACAAATGTTAACCTAACTGGCCTGCAGTTTCCTGATTTCTGTGTCCCTCTTTTCTTGAATAGAGGAATTACATTTGTTCTTTTCCAGTCTGATGGAATCTTTCCAGAATCTAAGGGATTTTGGAAAATTACAACCTACGCATCCACTATCTCAGCAGTCACTTCTTTTAAGATCCTAGGCCATCAGGCCCTGAGGCCTTGTCAACCTTTTAGTAGTTTTCTCAGTACCCTTTTCCTGGTGATTGCAATTGCTTTAAGTTCTTTATTCTGCGGTCAGACCATCCCAGATCACTAAATATCTTCGATTTGGGGTCCAATGTACAGATTGGACCATCATTAAAATTACCTGATAGAGGAACATACGCACAAAATCTTCTGGTACCGAAAAATGATAAAATCCTGCTAAAACTAATGAATAAAACAAATATATAAATGTTAATGTTTTAAATAAAACTGAAAAGATGCAATGTAAGGAGAAGTTCTGAATTGTGCCAAAAGGTAAATCATGCTGTTGAAGCTGTCTCTTTCTTCAGAAATACTCGAGTTCTCTACTATCAAGTGACTAAAATATAAAATAATGCACTACTTTTACAGCATTTTTTTGTACAGTTTTGATGAAGCAAACTCAATGATTTAAAAGGACTGAGTCCTACACAGAATGCTACAGACAGATTATCATCAGTTCTTAATTTTTTGTGATGCTTTGAATGTATATTCATCAGAAACTATTTTAAAATAATATTTCAAAAATGTTCGAATAGCATTTGATTTAGTGACATTTGCATTTACGAAATGCTTTACCACATTGAAATTGAGTTATGTACAGTGAATGACTTTTAAAGCATAGTGACCTTTGTGTATTTGATTTAGCTGAAGCTTTTAATAGCAAAATGCACTTGTATGAAACATTAGAATAAAACATTTATAAACAAATAATTACAAGTAATGACTTATGACTCTTCATTGATCAGGATAGATAATTAATATTTCTCAGAATTATTTAAAGGTAATGTTTCTCAAAACCAGGAACTTCAAAACTTCAAAAGCTCCTAACTTCACCTATTAGTGGAAAACAGAATAATCAGGTTGTTTCAATATTAGATATTCAGGGGAACTAAGTTATTTAAATGAAATAAATTATGGACAGAAAGGAGTTCAAAGGACTGAAAGATCACCTGTCAAAGGACTTATTTTCCTTAAAAGAGAATTGTTGCTTTTTTTTAAATTAGAGGTATCAAGTAACATCTGCCCAGTTAATAACAACATATTCTCTGGAGACATAGCGACCTAATAAAGAATTTAATACCATTCATTAAAAATACAGACATTTTAATAATTTACATACTTCAATTCCTGTCCTCAGAAGGAGAGTGACAGATAAGCATTACATTGCAGTAACAGACAACTTTTGCATAGATATATAATCACGTGTAGCAACATTAATTATTCCTAGGCTATGCATAATCTCTATTTTATTATTTTTATACTTTGTTTAGTGGCTAGGTATTTACAAAACTGAAGAAATAATGTTCCAATATTATTAATGCTTGATTTAAACCATTTGATTTCTTTGCCTTTTATAGCAACTTGAGTTGTGTCAAAGACTCTACAAGCTCCACTTTCAGCTGCTGCTGCTCTTCCAGTCCTACTACAAACTAATCGGACAGATCCATGTTGTCAGTTCAATGCCAGAGGTAAAAAAGTTCCTTTGTGACTGACGCTAATCAACATATTCCCAAAAACATACTTAAAATCAACAACTGCTCCATAGCATATTTTATTTCAGCATGAAGTTTTAATCTTCATGCCATGAAACTTTGTTGTAAATAAACTTCAACTTAGAATAACTTTTTTTTCAGTGATGTATACATTATACCATAATGCTAGAGTTTGTTAGTAGGAAAATGGTTAAAATGAAGAACTGCTCTGATTTGTATCGTGTTATTAATACTTGTTTACTAGCTGCTGAATATGTCAAAAGAACTGAATGACTTGAGGGATAACCTGAAAGAAGCTTCAGCTCTAATAGCAGTTGAACCCCTCAAAGATGAAATCAGTTTACATGGACTCACAATAACCTCCTCTGAAACTGCTGTTCAGACCATGCTGGAGTGCCTGAAGAACAGGGATCTTATAACTGCCTTGCGGCAAATCAGGGATTGCAGGTTAGACTTTGGATATACTGTTCGTATTTTGTAGATACTTTTTTTGTATAATGGCCCTATTTCATTTGATTGCTTTGCTTAATCAGATACAAGGGCATTTTAATGAAACATTACATCATTCTTTTGTTAATATTATTTTGCTTTACCAGCAAACACACTGTTTTATATTTTAAATATTTATAGACTGTAGGCTATCAACGATACTTTGCAATTTTTAACTTACAACTAACAAACTATAATAAATACTATTGTGATTCCAAATTTATGCCAACTAACTATAAATCCCACTAGCAGTACCAGCCCGATGGTATATGCTAACTGTAAGGGCTGGGACTAGCATAGACAATCGGATTGGTGAACGACAGTTTAAGTGGGATTCAGAATCGTCTCTATTAACATACATAGCATTGAGGCCATTATGTGTTATGTTTTGACCTTGGGATACCTCACTAAGACCAGAGCCAACCTCTTATTCAATGTGCCAGCGCAGTCTTCGGTCACCTGAGGAAGAGAGTGAAGACCAGGACCTCAAACCCAGCACCAAGCTCACAGTTTACAGAACAGCAGTAATACCCACCTTCCCATATGGTGCAGAGATGTGGACTATGTACAGCAGGCACCTCAAAACTCTGGAGAAGTACTACCAGCACTGACTCTGCAAGATCCACAGAATAGGAGCACCAACGTCCGTGTTCTCGCTCAGGCCAACATCTCCAGCATCGAAGCAATGACCACACTCGATCAGCTCCGCTGGGCGGGCCACATCGTCCGCATGCCTGACACACGACTCCTGAGGGCATTGCAACCCAGGCACCCCTACCACCCATTCCCCCTACTACCATCTGCCTCACCTGTGATAGAGACTGTAGGTCGCGCATTGGACTCTTCAGTCACCCGAGAACTCATTTTTAGTGTGGAAGCAAGTCATCCTTGACCCTGAGGGACAGCCTAAGAAGAAGAAGATTCCAAAGGAGTGCTGAATGCTGCATCTCAGCATCAACAGGCAATGGTCATTCTGATGGCCCCATGGGCCATTGATCTAGTCAGGAAAAAAAAGATTGCTGTTGCTCCAGGCAGGAGATTCTACTATTGGCGGGGGCGACTTCACCATCAACAAAGTTAAGGAAGTGGTGGGCAGCTGCCTCCTCATAGCAGACGTAATGTACAAAAACACTTTGCTCCAGTTAATCAACATGTACATCCCGGCTCTAAAGAACAAGCAGCTGACCATCTGCCAGCACCTCCCACTGCTGCTAGCAATGTCCAGGCCAGTCAGTCTAGGCAGTGACTTCAACTACATCATCGATGATACTGGCCAATCCAGAAGGGCCAACAACAAACTGAATACCTCGTCCAAATTCCTGATGGAAGTGGCAAAAGACACCAAGCTGCATGACATTTTTAGCAACCTGCAGATGGAGTGCCACGTACACCTGGTTGAAGCCAGATGGGTTCATCCCTTCCAAGATAGATCTCCCGTTTAAGTCCCAAATACTCGCATCAAATTAACCAATATCAAGCTGGTCGTCTCTGACCACTGTCTCCTAATGGTCGACTGTCACCTACAGGAAGACCAATAAGTTGGCAGGGGAACATGGAAGCTGAACATGAAACTGTTGCCCCTAGAAAACATAGAAGAACTCACTAAGACCCTGATGTACTGGTGGGAAGTGATCAAGGTGGACATCAAGAGTATCTTCATCCTCAAAGATGTTCAGAGGTGAGAGAGACAGAGGGAAGTGTTTCAACATGCAGAATGTGCTGTTGCTGTAATCGAAGGGGTTCATTGTCAGGGAGGATCTTCAAGAGGTGAAGAGCCAGCAGGCCTTGCTCTTTTCCTCAAAGGCCTCCAAAATCATTTTCCGCTCCAGAGTCCAGCCTATGGAGCAGGATGAGACATTCTCACATGTCTTCTTCCTAATAAGTACACAGAGAGAGAGCTCCGTGATCATAGCCTGAAGGAAGAAGATGGCTCAGTAAAGGCATTGCATCCTGATACACTAAGGATCAGCAAATTTTTTTATGCGGGCTGCACAACATGAAACCTGTAGACAGCAAGACCTCTCGGTCCTCTGTCATAAAGGCTTTAAATGACAGTTAGCAGGAGTCTGGACAAACCACTAATTCTGGATGGACTGACAAAAGCCATCAGATCCTTCGAGATGAGTAAAATCCCAGAAGCAACAGTTTATCAACCGTGTTGTATTCAGCTTTGTGAGACTGTATCAGTCCGGATCTCTTGGAAATGTACGACAGTATGCTTCTGGTCAACAGCATGTCAGAATCCATGAGAAAGGCAGTTAGGGGTGGGCAATAAATGCTGGCCCAGCCAGTGACGCCCACATCCCATGAACGAATTTTTAAACATCATCCTCGTCTACAAACAGAAGGGGGAAAGGGAGAATCAGAAATTGACAGTCCATTTCACAGCTTAACATCGACTATAAAATTTTGTCCATGGTAATTTCCATTCGGGTAAATATTCTGTTCTAGAATTGACGATCCACAGTGACCAGACCTCTGCTGTACCCAGCAGGAAGATCTCTGATAGCTTCATTCTAATCAGGGATGCAATCACCTGTGTACAGGACAGGAGGGGAGGCACCTGTCTTATCAGCTTGAACCAGGAGAAGGACTTTGGCAGAATATTGCACACCGACATGATGGACATGCTCTCCAAAATAGGGTTTGAGGAGGGAGTCCACAATTGGATCCAACTGATCTACAGAAACATCTGTAATGTAGTTTTAATGGGTAAGAATCAAAAAACTTTCCAATCAAATTTGGATTCAGTCAAGGCTGTCCTCGCTCCTCGTCTTGCTAACTTCTTTACCCAATGAGTGGTGAGGATATGGAACTCGGTACCACAGAAAGCGAATGGTGTAAATGAATTTAAGGGGAAGCTAGACAAGCATTTGAGGGAGAAGGGAATAGAGAGTTAAATTGATTGATTTAGTTGAGGAAATATGGTAGGAGGCTTGAGTGAAGCATAAAATCTGGCGTGGCCTGGTTGAGCCAAACCTGGAATGAGTGAGTTGTCTTATGAGGATAAATGGGACTGACTGGGCTTGTTTCCATTGGAGTTTAGAAGAGTGAGGGGTGACTTGATTGAAGTATATAAGATCCTGAATGGCCTTGACAAGGTGGATGTGGAAAGGATGTTTCCTCTTGTGGGTGAGTCCAGAACCAGGGGGCACTGTTTTAAAATTAGGGGTTGCTCTTTTAGGACAGAGAGGAGGAGAAATGTTTTCTCTGAGAGTTGTGCGACTTTGGAACACTCTGCCTCAGAAGGAAGTGGGAGCGGGGTCACTGAATATTTTTAAGGCAGAGGTAGATAAATTCTTGTTAAGCAAGGGAATCAAAGGTTATCAGGGGTAGATGGGAATGTAGAACTTGAAACACAAACAGCTCAACCATGATCTTATTGAATGGCAAAGCAGGCTCGGGAGCCGAATGGCCTACTTCTGCTCCTATTTCGTATGTTCATCTGTTTAAAAGGCCTGTTTCAGTGCTGTACAACCTCTGTAATCCTATGCTTGCCAAGTCCATCAGGAAGGACCTGATGTAAAGAAGTGTGACAATCCCAGGCAGCAGAGGCAATCGATTCAAAGCCTTCCTGTACGTGGACGGCATTGCTTTCTTTTGCTCTGATCCACTATCAGTTCGCAGACTGATGAGCATCTGCGACCAGTTCAAATTGGCCTTGGGAGCCAAAGTAAATCACAACAAAAGTAAGGGCCATGTTCTTTGGGAACTGGGCCGACTGATCCTTTGTCCTCTTCATTGTCAAGTCAGACTATTTGTAGATGTTGGAGATATCACTCAGAATGAGCAGGGTATACTGTAGTCCAAAAACTGGGAGGAGCATACAGCCAAGATGAAACTGAAAGTAGGCATGTGGGAGAGATGCTTCCTCTCCAAAATGGTCATCAAGTCAAAGTACTCTTCGTGTTGCTGTATAGGGTTCGGCCTGTATCCTGCTCCTGACCTACGGTGGTCACCTTCCACTTTATCTGGAGGTCGAAAATGTATCGTACCCTCAGGGCCATGATGTGCATGCACGTCTCTAGATAGAGGGGGGAAATGTTTCTAACATCACCCTTATTCTCATGGTCACTCTGCATCAAGTTGTACACACACTCTCAGTATGCAAACACCAAGGCAGAATTTTAGAGGCCTCTGAACATTGCTGTCAAGCTCAAATGGGGACTGAGCCCATACAGTGCGGGGAAACAGTCACCTGATATGATTTTCCCCAGAACAACCAATTAATGGCCAGAGGGTGAATTCACGTCTGTCATCTCCTGAGGCTGGAGGGCCAAACAGAGGCCTTCCAGATTGAAAGCAGCAGCAGGAGGCCATAGCAGTTAAGTGAGGGAGAGCCCACTTTAAAATGGAGACATCTTCTCTCCAACCTTTTCAAACTTTAAATTAAAAGTGGCCTTTGCAGCCAGCCACCACTGCACGTGGGGATTTCAGTGGTGGGTGGGTGGTTGGAGCACCTCCACAAGGCAGGCTATGGCTTCAGCTGCACCCAGGAAGGAATGGAGGGCCCCTAAGCTGGTCGGGAGCACTACCCCCCACCCCAACCCTGGTCTGCTGCTAGAAGACTGTCTCCAGCCAACTGAACTGTCCCCCAATGCCTCCAGGAACCTGAAGGCCCTTAACTGGGTCAGTAGGCTACCCGCTGCTTGTGGGCAAATAGCTCTGCTGCCCCCACAACCCACTTCCAGGAAAATGGCCCAGTGGGTGGGATGGAGCTGGGGAACCGGTATACGGGTCAGTGGCTCGAAATTCCAGGTCCGTCCACCTCTGCTCCTAGCCCTGGTGAGGCTAAAAATCCAGCCCCAAGTGTCACTACCTGCTGAGGTTCTATATATTCCCGGTGTTGCGAAGGTTGGATCTGGCCAAGTTGCCATGGAACGCTCCATTCATTTGGACAGTGCCCTACCACCTGTCCTTTGTGGAAATGTTTGCGCTGAAAAACACTTATGACCACAACCCATCAGGCAGGCAATGGTCCACATGTAACATCCTCAAGGCTCCTTGGGAAAAGGAGTTAGTTAATCATGTCAGATGGCTCCTGAGCAAATTGTCAGTCACTTGGCAGAATGCCTTGTCACCAGAACTTTCAAACAAGCACCAACACAATCTTGGTTGATGGTGAGAAGGGCCCTCTCCATCAGATCCTTCATGCACATATGGAGCCTCAGTGCTCCGTACATTGTCCTGTATTGGGGAAGAAGCCAACAGTTGCTACTTCTGGAATGTGCCTTTGCAAAGAAGGTCTGGAAAGACATGCAGTGATTTGTCACGGTTCATTCCAAGCAACTCTTCAACACACGACTCTGTGCTATATAGGCTGTTTCCCACAATGAACAAACATTAACTGCTGCTGGAGAGCCATCATCAACTCTGTGAGAGACATTCTTTGCTCTGCCCAAAACTTGTTGGTCTTCCAGTGCAAAGAGCAGTCCACAATCGAGTGTTGCACATTTCCAAGATTCAGGACTATGTGCTGAGGAATAGACTAAAGCTTAGGGCAGCTGCTGCAAAGGCTTAATAGGGAACAGCAACTGCCAAAGTACACCGAGGGGCTGGAACCCGTGCAAAACCCTTTATTTACCAGAGAATGTTTGACGTGAAATGTATATTGTAAATATAACCTATAATTGTAAGTGTAGTGAGGCACCTCAGAGTGTCACATACAGCATTAAAAGGAATTGAACTGTATTGCAGTTTATGTAATGTCAAATTTGAACTGTTTTGTAATATATTTTTACAAATTTTATGAATCAATTATACGTTTTCAAATAAAAATATTAACTAAGTGTCCTCACAGATGGTCCAGCCTAACATCTGGGTTGTATCCTCACTTAGAGCCTGTGTTGCAAGTTGCACATATGTAAAATAAGCTTAATAAAAATGACTTTGCAACAGACAACATGAAGCTATATAGCAGTTCCAGAACACTTGGTGCAAAGCTTCCTTATGGATAGAAGGGAAATGGAAAAGAAATGCAAGAAGAAAGATCAAAAATAGTTTCAAAATTTACTTCCAGGAACAGCGCACTTAAGAAAAATGGATACCTATTTTATACTGTAGAGTAGATAATGGAACATTACACCCCAATAGAACCTAATTTTATTACAATTAACTACAAACTGACTGGTACTTTCAGTGCCTGTACATGAACCAACTGGAAAATTGGGTGGGATGTTAATGGGTGAAAATGAGGTAGAATCAATCTCTGGCTATCTTCATAACTGGTTATGCCTACTTCATACATATTAATTTTCTGTAATTAATCAAAAATTCTATGCAAAAATGATTTATGATTTACCATTTGATACACTAATTCTCTTTAATATTGTTACAGGACCATATGGCCTAACGATATATTTGGCAGTAATATGGAGGATGAGGTCCAGACACTTCTTAATATTTACTTCAGACACCAAACTTTGGGACAGACAGGCACATTTGCACTGCTGGGCTCCAATCATGATCTATCAGAAATCGGTTCGAAGCTGATGGAGCTGAATGGAGAGATTCAGGATATGATTCAGAAGGCTCAGAGTTACCATGTCATCAGTACTTATCTTCCAGACACCAGCACTAGTCTCTGACAGGAGTGTTCTCTCTCCCTTTTGTTTACAACTGGAAATGCTGCAATGCTGGTCTGATGTCCTTCAATATCTTTTCAATCTTAGAAAAACTTGGCCAGGCTGTTCTCACATTTGTGACACTTAACAGTTTCAGTAAACTTAAGTGGAAAAATATAAAAATGTGCAGCAATATCAAAAGATCAAAAGTAAAGTAAAACACCCAGTCAGATATAAAAGTAGCTTATTTTCAAAGCACACATTTATTCTTATTTTGGGTAACTAGATAAGCTGACAAAATACAAGTTCACACATTACCTGAGGATACCAAAGGCCATCGCAAATTAAAGCTATTCTTCCTGAAGAACTATTTTGACAAAGATGTAATTTTACTTTAAGATGTCAACAACTGATGCTATTGCCACAGAATGGTTGCAAATTGTATGCTAAAGTGTGTGATTTGTGACTATTGGCTTAATAAATGACTTAATAGCAGGCAACATGAAGCAGTATGCAATGCACTAGGAAGCAGTTTTGTTAAGCTGAATGCCTGTGTTTCAACCTTTTTTAAATGCTAAAAACTTTATTGTATGCCTAGAACAGGAGCATTGTTACTATATCAGTACTTGTTCACACTGAGCTGCTATAAAGCACATTTTTATTAGAAAAATGGCACTTAATTGTTGTCTACTGGGCCATACAATGGGATTTATACTGTATTTGAAATATCATGAATAATTCAGATGAGAACTATTTGGGTGTTGGCTGCTTTTTCTACTAGATAGAAGCTATCACGGACTTATTTATAAATAAAAAAAATGCTGCTTTTAATAGTTTTGTAGATGAGGCTAAGATTTTCACATCCAATTAGTTAATGCCTGCTGATCTGCCAAGCATGCACATTTATATGTAAAATATAAATTCTATTGAAATGTTTTGAAAATCAGCAGTCTATGCTTTAACTTTCTAAATTCAGTCACGTAGCTCTGAATTTGTATTGTGGGTGGGAGGGGGGTCTTCTCATGCTGAGATTCTTCCTCATTTTTGAAACACTCATTCAGAAGCTATATAATTAATTTTGCATGTAAAAATCCCCTGCACATTTAATGGCATCTTTAGAATTATCCATATAACTTATTTACCTTGTAAATAATATTACAGCTACTGTGAAGTACTTTAGGTTTGTGTTTTGTTCTGTAAATTCATGGACTGTGTGTACAACTGCCGTATATCATATAACTATGTTTAGTGATGTTATTCCTTGTGGAAAAGTGAGTTTTTATTTAATACTTTCCATTGCACTTATTACACTTCAAGTCTATCAAAGCCACCAGTAAAAATGTGGCAGGTTATGAATTTGGCTGTTTTTCTATTATACCTTTATTGAAACTCAGCTTCCTAATTCAGATGGGTGGGATAGAAATCTGAATGGTACAGGATTCTATGAAATGTAATTGGGAAAAAAAATCAGGATGTAATTCTCCCAAACTGACCTATATCCCATTAAACATTGTGCATTATAAATGAGTTCTTTTTGTGAAGTGGTTGTGATTTCAATATGTGTTATTCCCCAAAACTGTGGTTCACAAAGCACAGCAGAACTAGCTTAAATACTGCATTTCACATTAGATAGTAATCACAAGAGACACAAAATATGGAAGAAACCTCTTGTGAAGTTTCAGAAATTATGAAATAAGCTGGTCAATGACACTGCTGGTTAAGTATCATACAATAGAGTCTTACAGATCAACATCTCTGTCCCAGGCCATTGCTGCAGAGGTTCCTCAGGGTATTGGCCTAGCCCAGCCATTTTCAGCTGCTTCATCAATGACTTTCCCTCTATCATAAGGTCAAAAGCGGAGATGTTTGCTGATGATTGCACAATGTTCAGCACCATTCTCAACTCCTCAGATACTGAAGTAGTGCCATATCCAGTGAGACCTGGACAACATTCAGACTTGGGCTGATAAGTAGCAAGTAACAGTCATGCCACACAAGTGCCAGGCAATGGCCATCTCCAGCAAGAGAGAATTTAGCCATCTCTCCTCAACTTTCAATGGTATTACCATCACTGAATCCCCCTCTATCAATATCCTGGATTACCATTGACCAGAAACTGAACTGGACCAGCCATATAAATACTGTGGCTACAAAAGCAAGTCAGAAGCTGGGAATTCTATGGTGAGTAACTCACCTCCTGACTCCCCAAAGCCTGTCCACCATCTACAAAGCTCAAATGAATAATGTAATGGACTACTCTTCACTTGGGCTGGATGAGTGCAGCTCCCACAACTCTCAGAAGCTTGACACCATCCCAGTCAAAGCAGCACACTTGATTGGCACTCCATTAACCACTTAAACATTGACTCCCTCCACCACTGATGCATAGTGGCAGCAGTGTGTACCATCTGCACCTTTGAAACCCTCAACCTCTGGCACCTAAAAGGATAAGGGCAGCAGATGCATGGGAACACCACCACCTGCAAGTTCTCTTCCAAACCACATACCAACCCGACTTGGAACTATAGCACTGTTCCTTCACTGTCACTGGGTCAAAATTCTGGAACTCCTTTCTAACAGCATTATGGGTGTACTTACACCACATGGACTGCAGTGGTCCAAGAAGGCAGCTCATCATCACCTTCTGAAGGGCAATTAAGGATGGACACTAAATGCTGACCTAGCCAGCAACACCCACACCCATGAAAGAATTTTTAAAAAATTGATCCCTGGTTTGTTCCTTTACCTGTGCCAGGATTTTGCCCTTTGGCTCAGGTCAAATGGGCATCACAATGGGCACTGAGAAACAAGTCACCCAGCAATCCAATTAAGGACAGCAGGCAGGCTCAAAGCTATAGACCCTGCAGCTCAAAAGAAGCAGCAGCCTGCAGTCAAGCAAGAGAGAGAGGGCACCTCCATTTTGAGGCATCCTCCAATTTTTAAATTTGAAAATACCCTCAACAGACAGGCCACCATTGTGGAGGGGAGCCCTTCCACGAGGCAGTCTGCAGCCACAGCTGAGATGTGCCTCATGCCTGCCTGGAACACTGACACTGGCACTGGGGTTCCCCAACCCCGCCACTAGGAGTCCACCAGTCTGCTTCTGGCAATGGGCCTTATGCTATTTTACTTGACTACCTGCCATTTGCAGGCAGGTAGCCCTGAAAACTTCAATTCTGCTTGCTGGAAAATGGCCCAGGTGGCAGGATGCTGCCAGACTGGCCGCTGACATGAACTCTCACCCGCCTCCATTTGGGGCTGAAAATCCTTCCCCCGATCTCATCAGCAGGAAGCTATTAAGAGGTGGAGGGAGGCCTCAAATAAATGTATAAGTCTGAAGAGAAATGTCAAGGCTACAAGGCAGAGTAAGGTTTAAACATCAAGCAGATTCTGGCAGTAAAGGACAGAGCTTAATAATGGTAATAGGGCATTAGCAACCAATGCTGAATCATGGAAGAATTAAAATTAAAAGTGCTATGACTAAATGCATAAAGCAGTCACAACAAAATTATTCATTGCACAAAGATAAATGGGCTTGATCTGGTAGCCACAACTGAGATGTGGTTGTAAGGTAACCAAGTTGGGAACTAAATACTTTGGGATACTTGACTTAGAAAAAAGATTAAATGGAAAAGGAGGTTGGGTAGCCCTGATAATAAAGGATGAGAAAGGATCTTAGTCCAGAAAATGAGGATGTAGAGTCAGTACACATGGAGCTAAGAAATAACAAAGGGCAGAAAACACTAGTGGGATAAAAACAAAAAACTGCGGATGCTGGAAATCCAAAACAAAAACAGAATTACCTGGAAAAACTCAGCAGGTCTGGCAGCATCGGCGGAGAAGAAAAGAGTTGACGTTTTGAGTCCTCTGTTGAAGGGTCATGAGGACTCGAAACGTCAACTCTTCTCCGCCGATGCTGCCAGACCTGCTGAGTTTTTCCAGGTAATTCTGTTTTTGTTTTAAACACTAGTGGGAGTAGTTTATAGGTCTCCTAATAATAATCATTGTTCAGCAGAGTATAAATCATGAACATATAAAAAAAGGTAATGCAGTAATTATGGGGGCCTTTAAACTTCATGTAGACTGGGTAAACCAAATTGGCAAAAGCTGTTTGGGTCAGGAGTTCACAGAATGCAACCACTGTTTTAAAACCATGTCTCCAGGAACCAACTAGGGAACAGGATACTTTAGATCTATAATTGTGTAATGAGACAGTGTTAATTTGTAATCTTATATAAAAGGTCGCTGGGGAAAGATAATCATAGTGATAATTTAGCATTGAGAGTAATGTGACTAAATCCTAGTCTATAATCTAAACAAAACCCACCACTTAGATGAGGGGAAGTTGGTTAGAGATTAGATTAAGAGGTACGACAATGGATTAACCATGGTAAACATTTAAAGAATTCATTAATGAAGGATAAACACAAGCTCCACTGGAACAGTGGTACGACCATGGCTAACCAGAGAAGCTAAGGATGTTATTGGATTTAAAAAGGACTTACAATATTACCAAAGAATAATATGCCTGAAGATGGAACTGAGGGTAGTATTAACGGTTTGAAGATTGGTTATTGGGACAAGGGTCATTTTCAAGGTGGCAGGGTGTAACTGGTGGGGTGCTGCAGGGATCAGTGTTTGGGTCTCAACTATTAACAACCTATATCAATGATTGGATGAGGGGACCAAATATAATATATTCCAGTTTGCTGACAATACAAACAAAGCTATGCAAGAAAGTAAGCTCTGCAGAGAATGAAAAGACGTTGCAAGGGGATTTTTTAAAAATTCATTTATGGGACGTGGACGTCGCTGGCTAGGCCAGCATTTATTGCCCATCCCTAATTGCCCTCGAGAAGGTGGTGGTGAGCTGCCTTCTTGAACCTCTGCAGTCTCTGTGATGTAGGTACACCCACAATGCTGTTAGGGAAGGAGTTCCAGGCTTTGGACCCAGTGACAGTGAAGGAACAGCGATATACTTCCAAGTCAGGATGGTGAGTGGCTTGAAGGGGAACTTCCAGGTGGTGGTTTGCCTTTGTATCTTCTGCTCTTGTCCTTGTGGATGGCAGCGGTAGTGAGTTTGAAAAGTGCTGCCTAAGGAGCCTTGGTGAGTCTCTGCAGTGCATTTTGTAGATGGTACACACTTCTGCCACAGTTAGTCAGTGGTGGAGAGAGTTTATGGAAGGGGTACCAATCAAGCAGGCTGCTTTGTCCTGGATAGTGTCAAGCTTCTTGGGTGTTGTAGGAGCTGCACTCAAACAGGCAATTGGAGAACATTTCATCATACTCCTGACTTGTGCCTTGTAGATGGTGGACAGAGTTTGGGGAGTCAGGATGTGAGTTACTTGTCGGACGATTCCTAGCCTCTGACCTGCTCTTGTAGCCTTAGTATTTATATGGCTAGTCCAGTTCAGTTTCTGGTCAATGGTAACCCCCAGGATGTTGACAGTGGGTTGTTCAGCAATGGTAATGCCACTGAATGTCCATGGGGAATGGTTAGATTCTCTCTTGTGGGAGATGGGTATTGCCTGGTCATGCAGGTTCAGTAATTGGGCAAGAAGGTGGCAGATAGATGATAACGTGGGGAAGTGTGAAATTATGCACTTTGGTAAGAAGAATGGAAAAATCAGAACATTTAAAAAGCGCAAGTCAAGTAAATGTTAGCAGAGGAATTTGTGGGTCCTTGTACACAAGTCGCAGAAGTTTAACATGGATTTTAGTTGAGGAAGGCAAATAGTATGTTAGCCTTTATTTCAAGGGGTTTGGAGTACAAGAGTAAGGAAGTCTTCCTTATATAGGACTTGAGACCACACCAGGAGTACTGTATATATAAAGTTTGGTCTCCTTACAGACGTTCAAAGGTTCACTAGATTATGTGGGGATTGTTGTATGAGGAGAGATAGAGTAGGATAGGCTATATTCTTTGGCATTTGGTAAGCTATGAGGTGATCACATTTAAACAAAGTTCTGAGTGTCTGTTTCTGCTGGCCATCTTAAGAGTAGTCAGGGAACACATCCCCACTGACTCTGGCTGCCCTGCAGCCATTTTACACTCAAATGAACATTGATTGGCAGTAGGTGGGACTTCTGCCCCTCACTCGGGAGGAAGTCCCACCTTGGAGAGCTGCTGGCCAATCAGATTGGCCAGCAGCTCTCCAGGCCCTGCAGCAACTGCACTGAAATGGCTGGAAGAGGAACGGCATGGAGCTGCCTGTGACTAAATCCTGGGAACCAGAGCACTAGGTAAGTGCCAGGGGGCCCAGAGAGTCTCGAGGGAAGGGTCGGAAGTCTGGAGGTCACCAGGCCTTAAGGGGAGGGTGCCCCCAGTCAGGAGGAGGCTTCTGCCAGCCTAAAAATTGAGGCAATGGCAGGGGGGAAGATGGCCCTTAAGTGGCCAATTGCCTCAACTGGGGCAAAGGTGGGTTTCCCATCTCAGGCCTTGCCCACCCCAACATAAAATCGCCATGAGATCAGGGTAGGTAACAACTCAGAGGGAACCCCATCCCTGCATTTTCAGCCTCAAAATGTGCCAGGGAGGGGGGGTGGTGGGGGGTGGGGGGGGGGGGCGTGGAGAATGGGGGGTTGTAGGGGTAAATTTCTGACCTCATGGTCTAATTGGTCTAATTGGGGATGGTCAGCCATTTATGTCTCAGGCAAGGAGAACTTTCTTCACCCGGGTAAAGAATTCCAAAAAATTCAATCCTAAAAAGGGCTGCGGATGCTGAATTGATGAGTATAAGGGAATCAAGGGACCCTGGGGATAGGGCAAGAAAGTAGGGTTATGTGGAAGCACAGCCACTATTTTGTGGAATGGCAGAGTATATGTATGGCCTACTATTTATATTCTTAGTTTCCCCATACTAGACTTATTAACTTGAGGCAAAGTTGTAGCACCCAACTGCTATCCAGCAATTCTTGTTGGAAGGGTGTGGTGTGAGGACAGACCAGGATTTGGCTCAGAGTAAAGGGCCTCTAACCTTGCCAATACTGTCTAGGCTCATTGAAATAATCTAGACGTACTTCAGGTTAACACCTTCAGAAGAGAGGAGAAAAAATGATGCAGCCAATAAAATTGAAACATTTTGCCTCAATTCAATCAACAAATGTTTTTTTTTTAAATTGATGAGCCATTTCTGCTGCAGCATATCATCAGGCAGAGAAATACTGAAAATATTTGCTGCCTCCTGACTAAAAATATGTAGGCTAAAGACAGAAAATAGGAGGAGTAGGTCATTTGGCCGTCAAGCCTGCTCCACTATTCAACATGATCATGGCTGATCCTCTATCTCAACACCATACTCCTGCTCTCTCCCCATACCCCTTGATGCCTTTAGAGTCCATAAATATATTTCCTTCTTAAGTGTATTCAGTGATTTGGCCTCCACAGCCTTCTGTGGTAGAGAATTCCATAGGTTCACCATCCTCAGTGAAGAAGTTTGTCCTCATTTCAGTCCTAAATGGTCTACCCCGTATCCTGAGACTGTGACCCCTTGTTCTAGATCCCCACCCTCAGCCAGAGGAAATACCATTCCTGCATCCAGTCTGTCTGCTCTTCAGAATTTTATACGTTTCAATGAGATCGCCTTTCATTCTTCTGAACTCCAGTGAATACAGGCCTAAGGGCCTAATCTCCTCATATGACAATTCTGTCATCCCAGGAATCAGTCTGGTGAACCTTTGCTGCGCTCCCCCTATGGAAGTATATCCTTTCTTAGGGAAGGAGATGAAGGCCCTGTACAGCTGCAGTAAGACATCCTTGCTCCTGTACTCAGGTCCTCTCACAATGAAGGCCAATATACCATTTGTCTTCCTAACTGCTTGCTGCACCTGCATGCTTGCTTTAGGTGACTGGTGTAGAAGGACACCCAGGTCCCTTTGTAAATTAACATATCCTAATCTATCACCATTAACTAATACTCTGCCATTCAGTTTCTCCTACCAAAGTGGATGACTTCACACTTATCCACGGAATACTGCATCTGTCACATATTTGCCCACTCACCCAACCTGTCTAAATTGTCTTGAAGCTCCTCAACACCCTCCTAATTGCTCACATTCTCACCAAGTTTTGCATTGTCAGCAAACTTGGCAATATTATATTTGGTTCCTTCATCCAAATCATTGATATATATTATGATTAGCTGGGGTCGCAAACACTGAGCCCTGCAGTACCCCACTAGTCACCACCTTCCACTCTGAAAAAGACTCATTTACTCCTATTGTTTCCTGTCCACTAACCAGTTCTCAATCCATGCCAATATATTACCCCCCAATCCCATGTGCTTTAATTTTACACACTAACCTCTTATGTGGGACTTTTGAACCTTTCTGAAAATCCAAATATACCACACCCACTGGTTATCCCTCATCTATTGTGCTAGTTACATCCTTTGAAAAACTCCAGGAGGTTTGTCAAACATGATTTCCCTTTCATAAATCCATGCTGACTTTGTCTAATCCCATCGATATTTTCCAAGTGGCCTGTTATCACATCTTTTTATAATAGACACTAGCATTTTCCCTTTTACTGATATTAGGCTAATGGGTCCGAAATTCGCTGTTTTCTCCCTCCTTTTTTAAATAGTGGAGTTATATTTGCCACCCCCCAGTTCTCTGGGACTGTTCCAGAATCTACAGAATTTGGGGAAATAAGCAACACATCTACTATTTCCATGGCCATCTCCTTTTGTACCACGTGATGTAGATTCAGGCCTTGGGGATTATCAGCTTTCAGTCCCGTTAATTTCTCCAGCACTATTGTTTCAATAATACTAATTTCCTTCAATTTCTCTTTCACTAGAGCCTTGGTTGTCTAGTATTTCTGAAAGTTGTGTCTTCCTGCATGAAAACATAACTAAAATAGTTGTTTAATTGCTCGGCCATTTCTTCGTTCTCTATTATAAATTCTTCTGTTTTGGACTGGAAGGGACATTCATTTGTTTTTACTAATTTTCCTTTTTACATACTTATGGAAGCTTTTACGTTCCTTGCAAGTTTACTCTCATGCTCTATTTTTCCCTCTTAAGCAATCTCTTGGTCCTCCCTTTAGGGATTCTAAACTGCTCCCAATCCTCAGGCTTGCTACTTTTTATAGCAACTTCATGACTCCTCTTTGGATGTAATATTATCCTTAATTTTTGTCAGCCACGGTTGGGATGCTTTTCCCCATTTTGGCACCAGGAAGAAATGTATAACTGTCACAATGCATACATTAGTTCTTTGTCTATCCACTGTTATGCCTTTTAATGAAGTTCCCTGCCTTTTAATGGTCTTTAGTGGGCTTATCTTTAAGGAAGGCTCTATTTCCAATTTTAGAGATGTGGTAGTACTGAATGCGAATATTGCTGAGAGAGAGAGAAATGTTGCCAAAGTTTTTCATCCTGCACTTATCAGTACAAATTTCAAAACAATCACAAGTTATACTACAGGAGAAAAAGAGTGCTGATTGGAAACAAGTCAACTGATTCTCCTTGGCATCACCTCAGTTAGGGAAATAAGCTCCACATCCCAGATAATTAAAAAAAAATCTAGGCTTGAACATCTTTCTTTTGTTTGCAGAGAATAGGTCCCTGGGTATGAATGTATGTCACTTCTAGCAAGTGTAAGTAAGCCACATTACAAGCTTACTGATTATCTTAAATTGGTTGCTAGCATAGCTACAAGTGCACTCAGGATTGTTCAGCAAGTGCTGCTCAATCACCATTGGGTTTTGTAAACACAAGCTGTGGGACTGTATTGGCCCAGACCAAAGAAATATGGTTACGTACCTAGCATCACACTGGCACAAATTCATACATGTGACTCTGTGGTCGGCAGCTGGTCTTTTTGGACTGACAGCAGTGTCCCTCATGCATAAAAAAATTAATTCATTCACATAGCCACTGAACAGCAGTGTCAAACAGCTTCCTTAACTTGTTCAAATTGGAGATACTCTGTCTTTCCAGGGTAATTGAAGGTAAACTAGGTATTTTCCAAGTCCTAAAGTGGTGGCCCAGGTTTGTGAGATATACAGCAAACAATGATAACCATTGTCCCACAGCACAGCTTTGATGCACTATTTCTGCATCAAGACTGCAAGGTGAGCAAATGGCTAGGGCCCTATTTACAAGATTGTTAATCTTATACTGTGCGGAGCCATATGACATGGAACCATGGCAACATCTTGGCAAGAGTCAAGTTGCCAATGAATCAGCACCATTTTATACTATTGGAGAAATTGTAATTGTTACATCCATCCTGATGAGAATGCAAGAAAAGCTTCTGGAACATGTCTCTAGTACTATTCATCTTTCAATTTCCTGGATCAGCTTCATTGTATTATTGGTGGGCTTCCAGCAGTAGTTGCATCAACTGGGAGTTCACCCCTGAAGGGAGGGCAAACTAGCACAGCTGTGGCATTAGGTACTATAACAGCTTGAGGAACCAGGCTATCCATTGTGTCAAGAACAAGGTGGAGTAGCAATAAACTGAAAATCAAGACTTTCTGGCTCTTTTGTAGGGGCAATACTGCCAATTAGGAAACTACAGTTATTTGACTAAGGGAAAGACCAAGAATGGTGCAGACACAGTGGAAGGAGATGGCCTCATTAGTAAGTATTTTCAACCACCCTACGTGGTTACGCAATGCAAGTAGTTGAATAACCAAGGAACACACAAGGATCTCAAGCACCAAGATCTGATATAGTACTGTTCAGAAGTGTTTAAAGTACCACATGAAAGGCTGGGCAACAAAAATTAGGCCCTTGAATAGATGGGTTGGTGTAAGCTTGATTAAAAAAAATGGCTTAAGGACAGAAAATAGCAAGTCATGGTATATAACTGTTCTTGCAGACTGGATGATGGTAGACTTTGGCACTATTGGAATGAGTAAATTTCTAAACTTCCCAATGATACTGAACTTGGAGGTGTAGCGGAAAGTGAGGATGTTGAAAGTGAGGATGTTATCAGCCTGCAGCAGAACGGGGAGACATGTGGCAGGTGATGCATTAGGAAAAGACAAGCGACCTGGGGATTCATGTGCATAGGTCTGAAGATGGAAGAATATATTGAGAGAACAGTTTTTTTTTAATTCATTCATGGGATGTGGGCTTCGCTGGCTGGGCCAGCATTTATTGCCCATCCCTAGTTGCCCTTGAGAAGGTGGTGGTGAGCTGCCTTCTTGAACCACTGCAGTCCATGTGGTGTAGGTACACCAACAGAGCTGTTAGGAAGGGAGTTCCAGGGTTTTGACCCAGTGACAGTGAAGGAACAGCAATATATTTCCAAGTCAGGATGGTGAGTGACTTGGAGGGGAACTTCCAGGTGGTGGAGTTCCCATCTATCTGCTGCCCTTGTCCTCATAGGTGGTCGTGGTCATGGGTTTGGAAGGTGCGAAGGAGCCTTAGTGAATTCCTGCAGTGCATCTTGTAGATGGTACACACCGCTGCTACTGTGCATTGGCGGTGGAGGGAGTGAATGTTTGTGGATGTGGTGCCCATCAAGCGGTCTGCTTTGTCTTGGACAGTGTCCAGCTTCTTCAGTGTTGTAGGAGCTGCACTCATCCAGGCAAGTGGGGAGTATTCCATCATACTCCTGACTTGCGCCTCGTAGATGATGGACGGGCTTTGGGGGGGTGGTCAGGAGGCGAGTTACTCATCGCACGATTCCTAGCCTCTGACCTGCTTTTGTAGCCACAGCATTTATATGACTAATTCAGTTCAGTTTCTGGTCAATGGTAACCCCCCCAGGATGTTGATAGTGGGGGATTCAGTGATAGTAATGCCATTGAACATCATGGGGCGATGGTTGGATTCTTGCTTGTTGGAGATGGTCATTGCCTGACACTTGTGTGACACGAAAGTTACTTACCACTTGTCAGCCAAAGCCTGAATATTGTCCAGGTCTTGCTGCATTTGGACATGGACTGCTTCAGTATCAGAGTCGCCGCAAATGGTGCTGAACATTGTGCAATCATCAGCAAACATCCCCACCTCTGACCTTATGATGGAAGGAAGGTCATTGATGAAGCAGCTGAAGATGCTTGGGCCTAGGACACTACCCTGAGGAACTCCTGCAGTGATGTCCCGGAGCTGGGATGACTGACCTCCAGCAACCACAACCATCTTCCTTTGTGCTAGGTATCACTCCAGCCAGCAGAGAATTTTCCCTGATTTGCATTGACTCCAGTTTTGCTAGGGCTCCTTGGTGCCACACTCGGTCAAATGCTGCCTTGATGTCAAAGGCAGTCACTCTCACCTCACCTCAGGGGTTCAGCTCTTTTGTCCATGTTTGAACCAAGGCTAACAAGGTTAGGAGTTGAGTGGCCCAACTGCACATCAGTGAGGTTATTGCTAAGCAACTACCGCTTGAAAGCACTGTTGATAACCCCCTTCCATTACTTTACTGATAATGGAGAGTAGACTGATGGGGCAGTAATTGGCCGGGTTGGATTTGTCCTGCTTTTTGTGCCCAGGTTATACCTGGGCAGTTTTCCACATAGGCGGATAAATGCCGGTGTTGTAGTTGTACTGGAACAGCTTGGGTAGGGGGTCTGGAGTACAACTCTTCAATACTATTGCCAGAATGTTGTCAGGGCCCATAGCCTTTGCAGAATCCAGTGCCTTCAGCCATTTCTTGAACCAAATTGGCTGAAGACTGGCAGCTGTGACGGTGGAGATCTCTGGAGGAGGCTGAGATGGATCATCCACTCGCCCTTCTAGCTGAAGATTGTTGCAAATGCTTCAGCCTTATCTTTTGTATTGCTGTGCTCCCCCATTATTAAGGATGGGGGTATTTGTGGAGCTACCTCCTCTAGTGAGTTGTTTAATTGTCCCCCACCATTCACAATTGGATGTGGCAGGACTGCACAGCTTAGATCTGATTTGTTGGCTGTGGGATCACCTAGCTCCGTCTATCACTTGCTGCTTATGCTGTTTGGCACACTGGTCCTGTTTTATAGCTTCACCAGGTTGACACCTCATTTTTAGGTCTGCCTGCTGCTGCTCCTGACATGCCCTCCTGTACTCTTCAGTGAACCAGGGTTGATCCTCTGACTTGATGGTAATGGTAGAATGGGGGATATGCCAACCCATCAGCTTACAGATTGTGTTTGAGTACAATTCTGCTGATAGCCCACAGCACCTCATGGATACATAGTTGAGTTGCTAGATCTGTTCAAAATCCATCACATTTAGCACAGCGGTAGCAAGACAACACAATGGAGGGTATCCTCCATGTGAAGGTGGGACTTCGTCTCCACAATGACTGTGCGGTGGTCACTCCTCAATGTTGTCATGGACAGATACATCCGTGGCAGGCAGATTGGTGAGAATGAGGTCAAGTATGTTTTTCCCTCTTGTTGGTTCCCTCACCACCTGCTGCAGACCCAACTATGTAATTTAGGACTTGGCCACTTTTGGTGATGGACATTGAAGTCCCCCACCCAGAGAACATTCTGCACCCTTGCCATCCAGAGTGCTTCCTCCAAGTGATGTTCAATATGAAGGAGCACTGATTCAGCAGCAGAGGGAGGCTCTGATGGGTCTGTCCTGCTGGTGGGACAGGACATACCCAGGGATGATGATGGAGGAGTCTGGGAGGATGACGGTCAGGCTGCTGCTGGACTACTGAGACAGCTCCCCCAATTTTGCACTAGCCCCCAGATGTAGTAAGGAGGACTTTGCAGTGTCAACAGGGCTGTAATTGCCATTTCTGGTGCTAGGTTGATGGCGGGTGGTCCGTCTGGTTTCATTCCTTTGTCGTGTCTTTGTAGCAGTTTGTTACAACTGAGTGGCTTGGTAGGCTATTTCAGAGGACATTCAAGAGTGGGTCTGGAGTCATATGTAGGCCAGACCAGGTAAGGACTAGATTTCCTTCCCTAGAGGACACTAGTGAACCAAATGGGTTTTTACAAAAAAAACGATTTCGTGGGCATCATTGGACTTTTAATTCCAGATTTTATTGAATTAAAATTCTACCATCTGCTGTGGTGGGATTCAAACCCAGGTCCCCAGAGCATTACCCTGGGTTTCTGGATACCACTATGCCATCACCTCCCCTGTTAGCCAAGCATATGGGATTGATCATGAAAGCAGAGAGATTCAGTTGAACACTAAAGCCATGGCCAGGAGTAGAGTATGACACCCAGTTCTGCTGAACACACTTTAGATAGGTGGTAGCTGGCTTAAGAGGATGCCAAGGAAATTACCAAATTGGTTCTAGGAATAAAAGGAATTTTAGCTACAAGGTTAGGTTAAAAGAAGCTAGAATTCTACTTGGAGCAAAGGAGTTGAAAAAAATTCAGAAATTTACATGATTGACAGGTTTAGATAAGAAACACTGTTCCCATTAGCTGATCATACAAAGACTAGAATAGGTTTTGGGCAAGAAATGCAAGCAAAGTGAACTTTTTCCCTATAAACAAATGGGTGGAATTTCATAGCCTCCATGGCAGGCCAGGGCCAGAAAACCAAGCTGTTCAAAACTCCATCGACTTTAGTGAGACCAACAGATCCCACCAATGGGAGGGGCTATAAAATTCCATCCAGTGAGTAGTAATGATCTGAAACACTGCCTTCAAGGGTGGAAGCAGAGATGATCAATGATTTTAAAAGGAAATTGGATGGGCACTCAAGGGAAATAAGTTTGCAGGGTTATGGGGATAAAGTGAGGGAATGGAGAACACTTTATATAAAGTAAACATGCACTCTGGAATTATGGGCTGAATGGCCAACTTGTGTGCTGTAATGTTATGGCTTTATGGTGAAACCCTTGATATCACCTCAATCACAAGATCAGAATAGACACTTCTGAACAGGAAATAAAACTACACTGCCAAGTGCAAAGCAGAATTCATTTTGTAATTTGAGGTGCATGATCTGTAACTACTTATTATGCCTGGCCAGCACCAACTAATTGCAAAAAACATTATATTACAAACATACAACCCAGAGAGCTCATTCTCTTGTGGGGGTAGATTCTGTACACTACAACATACTATAATCTAGTCAGTACCTTGGCCAATGATTAGTACATTGAGAGATTACAAGGGAATGTAAGTACAACAACATGCCCTAAAGTTAAATGGGACACTGCTCATTGAATGCAGTGAATTGCAAGAGAAACTGCCCCCTTCACATGTTCTCTTAAAGAGAAAGGGTATAATGGGGATATTACTGCAAACAGTAACTAAGTAGTAACTAATGCCTGTTGACTAAGAGGATAATACTAATTTGGATTGAATATTGTTACTTAGTAAGGCTAGACCTTATGTTCCTCCCAGATGAGGAGCATTAGATTAGATCCCCATTTTAGATTCACCACAAACTTTACTCTGTGCACTCCTGTGGGAAGAGCACATGGCCCAATGCTAGATCTGCTACTTACCCCACATATTAGATAAACAAACCAAAGAGAAGGCCAAGTCACAGACCCACTGTGTAAAAAGTAAATACTCTATTGTTGATTGGACCAGGCACTTAATTAACCATTTTGATCACAAAAAGCACTTTCCTCAACTCCATTCAATGCTCAAACAACAACAGTTAGTGCTTTAATAATTTAATTCACATTTCTATTATACAATTATGCTAGGTAGGAATACAAAAGATCCATTATCCATGCCAGGTCAGTAGCCATAGTATACAAGAGACTAGAGAAATATTAATTCAGACAATATACTTGAAGCTATACGTATTGTCACAGGATAACCTCTTGCCTCGGCAACGGCCGCACAATTCCTGACGGTGTGGTCTCTTTGGATCAATGTGTCGCTTCTTCTGAGTACAAGTGCAGCGGGTTTTGAAACATGTCTAAATATAAGAACAAATAGTATTATCAAATGCAGTTCAATAAATCAAGAACATTTGCCATGCCTTATCTGGTTCAAGAAAATTCCTGCTTCTGAACAATTGAGATTTCCACCCGGACTCAATAGATTCCATCCCAACTGAAACTAACAGTTTAAACATTGTCATACTAAACCAATTTAGGAGCCCATGTTTATGGATGTGCTAAAGTACTTTCCTCAGGTGTATAGCTGGCAATCGTTTCAGCAATAATATTGCTTTGGCTGAAAAGACATAGTCAAAGCTTTGTGTTCAACACATCAGGACAATTGAGAGAATACCAGTACCCAGGGGAAGCAACTTTATAATGTGATGAGTGCCAATTGGTTGGCACATGGACTGATTATTAAGAGGCATTGCCATGGAGAATGCACCAGTTAATGGTGACTGACAACGGTGCAAAGCATTGTTCGAAATTTAACCAGACAGCTTGACTGATTGGTCAAGACAATGAACCAGCAAATGGCTGTCACTCATTTTTAGTTGAGCCAGGTGTAGTGTGTACATGTTCCTTGTCTGCAAAGAACAGGGCCTTGTGTATTAATGCATAGCTTCCAGTACAGAGGGCATTTAAGAATCAGCCACATTGCTGTGGGTCTGATGTCACGTGTGGGCCAGACCAGGTAAGGGCAGCAGATTTCTTTCCCTAAAGTGTACGAGTGAACAAGATGGGTCTTTACAATCAGCAATGGTTGTGTGGTTGGACTTTTAATTCCAGATCTTTACTGAATTCACATTTCACCATCTGCTGTGCTGGGATTCAAACCAGGGCCCTATTCTTTGTGACAGAAAGAACATGTACACATTTGATAGCTAAACAAAAGAGCACCCATTTTAGCTATTTGCTGGCTCATTCCTCAGGGCCTTGACCAATCAAGGTCAAGCTGCCTAGTTTAAATTTCAAATAGTGCTCACCAGTTAACTGCCAGTCACCATTAACTGGTGCAATCTCCATGGCAAAGCCTCTAACAAAGTCCACTTGCCAATCAGTGCTCTTCATAGAGAAAAGTTGCCACTTCCCCTGATGGTATTCTTGCAAGCATCCTAATGAGCGCATGATGAAAAGCTTCAGCAAGAATCTTTTTTCAGCAATACTCTTGTACTACCAAACAATATAGGATTACTTCAGACAGTCTATTCCAGCTGCATGCAATAGATTGTGACCAACCAGCATTACTGAACAACTTAGCTAATCTAGTCACTGAATCTGTAGGCTATTAGCACTATAATGCATCAAAATGTCTGTTCTTAGCCAGGATATTCCAATCATGCTCAATAGAAGTACATTGGCATACATAATGAAGTAATGACATGAGGGATGACAACACTTTGTCCTAACTTCCAAAAGTCAATTTCTTGCCATCTCAAATCACAAGTTCAGAGCTTAAAACTTTCAGCTATGAGCTTACCTGGCACAGAATAGCTTCCACCCTGTAAGGATTGTACCCATTATCACACTTGCGACAAAATTGCTTGAAGTAAACCTGAAAAGTCAGAGTGCACATTAACAACTTCCTGTCCCCTACTGAATGCTGCAAAATTTTGACCTGATCTTGGCAGTTAATGACCCATCATGTTCATAGACTGTCAGTTTTTATACCTGCTTCCAAGTCATAGCAACTTAAAATATTGCCTAACCATCAGGATGGATTTAGGATTCAATTATTTTTGTAGCATCAAATCTTACCGTTTTCAGTAGCTCCTTTTACCCCCAAAATCTTTTCTGGGCAGAAAAGAATCTGAAACCTACTCAATATCAGTGTTATTGGAAAAAGCTTACAAGCCATACTTGTGATTACATATCAGCCACAATGCTATCCAAGATAGCTAGACATGTGCTACAGAAATGTAATGTGCATTAATGGCTATGAATTTATGCACATACATTCATGAATTGTGGTGATGCACAGGAATCAATTATACATCCAGAACTCTACAAAAGGGTCAGCTGTAGAGTTGATTCCATTAAGCCACTATTTAATTATCCAACAATTTTAAATGGTGAGAACACAGTGCCATTTTAAATGCAATTACTTACTGAATCCGATTTTAGAAAGTTTCATGAGTACATTGCTTTAAAAATCAGTCCTTGAATTGTTGGAACTATTTCAGTCAAAAGGAATCATAGCCTCAGTGTTAGATAAATTATCCACCTCGACTAGGAAGTATTCAATAAGAATTACAGCTGTTGAGAAAAGGTTAAGATAAATAAATATTCAGGACATGATTAAAGGCTATGTATTCAATGAGAAAATTTCAGATTTATTAGCAGTTTTCCAGTGTTCTTGATTCAGCAATTGTGCCTTTGGATTCAAAACAATGGAGTGACGTTTGCAATTCAATAAGGGAGGTGCAAAGAAATCAGTTAGTCACAGATTTCCATTTATTACAGGCAATTTACTGGAACCTGACTCAACACTTGGAAACATCATGGCGTAGGGGAGGTCTGACAAATTTAATTCAATTTAGACCTCACTACGGTGGTGGATAGAGTGCCTGCGGATGTTTATACAAACTTCCAGAAGGCTCTGAACAAAACATTGGCAGAAATAAGCCCACAAATTGGATGTAGCCTGGTTACAATGTTCATTAACTGGTTGAAGAGCCAGTGGTGATATTGGCTGAGATTTTGTGGTCAGTGAACTGAAGGCACTTACTGCTGCCTTGAAGAAAGCAGTCCAAAGACCTAGTGATAACTATTTTAGGATTTCACCTTTCCAAAAGAGAATTTCATTCTGTTAGCTGTAAGAAGAGATCGTTGATGTCCAACTAGTGATGGGATTGGCTGCTTAGTCTGCTCAATGACAGGCAGCAAACCAGGAAGTGAAAACCCCTGATCAGAGTGAAAAAAGATTGTGATAAACATGGGATTAAAGAACCTGAAATACTAAAAATGAAGTTTTAAAAATCTGGTTTTCCATTACAATTAAAATTCCAGGATTCCTCAAAAAGGTTCAAGGCCAGAAGGCTAGTTTGTCAATAACTATGCCTTAGTATGCAATTAAAATCCAGTTAGAATTCCACAAGGTGCAGAGTTTTTATAGCTAGCTCACATCAAAACAAGTCATTTCTAAAATTACCATCTGGAGGGGCAAAAATGCTTCACAGCAACTTCTGGATTTCACATGTTGCAGAATCACTGTCATTGACCAGGATCTTCAGTCATAATTAGTTTGTTCTGATTCATGGGATGTGATAAATTGTACTCCCCAGGAGAAAATACATGGGGATTCAAATTTTCACAATAGAAATTATGGTCTTGTATGAAGGATTGGAGAATGGTACATCCAAGCTTGCAGAGGGCAAAGATAAATGTTGCCATAAAAAAGGGACAGACTAAACTCTGAACAAAATTAGAGGGAGTTCAATGTGGGAAAGTATCATCCAAAATATGTTAGATACTAAGAGCTGTGGAGAAGCAAAAGGATTTTGATGTCTATACAAATAAAAGCCTGTGATTTTTTTTTTTTAATTTAAAAGGTAATCAAAAAGCAAATGGAATTTGGAACTTGGTTAGAATCCAGGCAAAATACTGCAGATGCTGGAAAGCTGAAACAAAAACAAAAAGTGGAAAAACTCAGCAGGTCCGACAGCATCTGGAGAGTTCTGAAGAGGAGTCATACAGACTCAAAACGTTAACAGTCTTTCTCGCCACAGATGCTGTCAGACCTGCTGAGTTTTTTTGTAGCACTTTGTTTTGGTTAGAATCCAATTGAAGTAGTGATGCTTTACTTGTACAGAAGTGATCAGATCCTATTTGGTTATTT
Source organism: Carcharodon carcharias (assembly GCF_017639515.1). Taxonomy (NCBI): domain Eukaryota; kingdom Metazoa; phylum Chordata; class Chondrichthyes; order Lamniformes; family Lamnidae; genus Carcharodon; species Carcharodon carcharias. The sequence goes on along the minus strand of NC_054477.1, from coordinate 43,501,860 downwards.
GATTTTGGGTACTGAGCTTCAAGGCACTGAGGTTCAACACCAGCAGTGCCGAATGGGCTTGTGATTTGGCTACTAATTACAAATATAAAAATAAGGAGCAGGATTAGGCAACTTGGCCCTTTGAGCCTACTCTGCCATCAAGAGATCATGGCTGATCTTATTACAATCTCAACTCCATATTCCCACCTACCCCTAATAACCTTTAATAGGCAAGGTGGTGAATTTACCTCAAAAAGATGATGGATGCAGAGGAAGAGCGTTCTAAAGAATCATGACCCTCAAATTCTCTCATCTTTTAATTGGGCGACCCTCTTTAAATGCTGGCCCCTAGTTCTAGATTCCCCACAAGAGGAAACAGCCTTTCCACATCTACTATCAAGGTCCTTCAGGATCTTATGTTTCAAACCATCTCTAAACTCGAGCAGATCCAAGCCTAACCTGTCCAACCTTTCCTCAAAGCAACTCACCCCTTCCAGGTATTAGGTTAGTAAATCTTTGAACTGCTCCCAACATACTTCCATCCTTCCTTAAATAAGGAGTACTCCAGTTGTACAGGGCATTGGTGATTCCATCTGAAGATGACCTCTCTACTTTAGCATTCAATTCCCCTTGCAATAAACGATAACATTTTATTAGCTTCTCCAATTACTTGCTGTATCTGCAGTCTAGCCTTTTGCAATTCATGTACGAGGACACCCAGATCCCTCTACATCCTCACCGTTTAGAGATGTTTATTCTTCTTGCCAAAATGGATAATTTCACACTTACCCACTTTATATTTTTGAATTTTTAATTTCACCAATTTTCTTTCCACTGAAATTCATAGAACAAAAAGTTTAATCTCTGGTGTTCTAGCCTCAATATTACTTGGTTTGAAGTTAAAGATCTTGGCAATGTGTAGCATGCTGATTTACTACAAGCCTACTTTATGCAATTGGTGTAGAGTTTATACCCCACTGGCTTTGGAAAGGATACAGCAGATACTAGTCCTCATCATTTTGGTAAGTTAGATAAACCTAACTTGTATTTCCTTGAATTTAAAGAGTGATCAATTCAGGTCTTAATGAATTCAGGAATTCATTCAATATGGTAGATACAGAGTAAGTATTTCTTCTGGTGGGAAAAGCCAGAAGAGATCATAATCTTAAAACATGCCCCGGCCATTGAGGGAAGTCATAAGCACCTTCAAAATGTTAGTGGAAATCTAGAACTCAAACTCCGCCACCCCACTCAAAAGGCATTGATGCAGGGTCAAATGAAATGTTGACCATACAGGCACAGTTATCAAGGGATTATGGAACCAAGGTACGGGAATCAAATACAGATCAGCTATGATCAATTGATTTGTAGAATAGATTCAAGTGGAATATCCTACCCTTCAAAAAGACCTTTACAACTGTACTTCAGTAATTTGTGCTTCCTAAGCCAGTTCTAATTACATGCACTAAATTAGGCAAAAAAGAACCAGAAGTTAATAATGCAAAAGAAGCCATTTTACCTGTCAGACTTTTATACAAAACAATACAAAGTTAATCTCAGTATTCCGAATGCAAAGTTAACCCCAGTATCCCAAATCTTTCATTTCAAGTTTTATCCACCTCCTTTAACATCCCTGCCCTCTCTCTCTGTATGGGTTTAAAAAGTACATTTGCACCTCAACACCCCTGCCACACTAAAGAACTTCTAATACAGCACTCACATTGAAGCTTACCTTGTTGGTTCCAGAAATACACCAGACATAAGCACTTTCCCATCTGATATTGCAGTCTTTGCAGTGATAATATCCATATTTCTGTTCTAGAAACTGAGATGGAAGTTAATTTTGCAAAATTCAGAAGTCAAATTATCTAATCAAGTCATTGTTTGCCCATAGTCTGCATAGGTCACTCATCTTTCTCTTGAAGTTAACATTCTTAATTTGGTAGTATTAGGACAGAATTAGGCCTAGTACTTCAGGTAATCAATTTAACACCCAAATCAAGCAAGCACAGGACAAGTATTGCTGAAAAGAGACTCGACTAAGTATTTTGTCTTGCACTCATCAGGACACTTACAAGAACACCAATACAAGGGGACAAAAAATCTATACTGTTATGGGAAGTGTGTGCCAATTGGTTGGCAAGTGGCATTGCCATGGAGAATGCACCCCTGATGGTACTGAGTTAACTGCCAAGCATTATTGAAAATTTCAGCTTGACCCCTATTGACTCATTCCTCAGGGCAATGCCTTGACCAATGAAACTATTAATATACGTAGTTTCTGGTATGCAAAATGCACCACACTGCAAGCCTGACCGAATCTTAAATTGGTTGTCAGGTAATTCTTAGCTCAGAGGATTATTTAGCAAACACTGCTCAAATCACAGATTCACATCTAAATGTTGGACACAAGTTTTGCAAGCACAGGCTGGTTGGGTGCAGCCTGTACCCTGTCCATTGCAAACAGCAGCTGGGATATGCTGTTCGATATTATCTGCCAGTCTTTGGCATGTATGGCCTACCTACTATCACACTGGCACTGAAATTCATATATCAATACTCATTTGTGCAATAGGCAGAACAGTTTTTGGCTTGATGGCAGCATCTTGTTAGTGGAGAATACCACTCGTATTGCTACTGCATAGTAGCAGTGTGAAACAGCTAGCTTCAACTGTTCCTCAATTTTTTGGAGATATCTTGCCCTTCTAGAGTAACCTGAGGTAGACAGTGTGAAATGATCTGATCAGGGTAGCCATTATCCTGTCTTTGATGTGTCCTATTTCAGCATTAAGCCTGCATGGTGAGCAAATGGCTCAGGCTGTATTTACAGTTGCTGATACAGGAGTACAAAACCTCATCTTATTCTACCAGCAACCCCCCCCCCCCCCCCCGCCCCCAAGTCTAAATAAGGGGAAGAAAAAGTAAGAATCCAACCTTGTTTAAAAGATAAGGTCAGGTTAGTACATAATTCAAAGGTCACCTTGAATAAAGAAGAAGTTTCAGCAAATAAGTAAAGTTTCATTTGGGTTTAAATATTCCCAATATCTCCCAGAAATGGGTTGGAACAGGCTTACGTGTATACATAAAGTCTTGCCCACATCTGTTTGTATTGCATTACAAATTCATAAGATGTTTACAGCACAGGATGCCATTCAGTCCATCGTGTCGGTGCTGACCTGCCGAAGGAGCATTCCATCTAGTGCCTTTTTTATTTTCGATAATGATCCAATTCTCCTTGAGCTTCAATTGATCCTGTCGCTGCCACATTTTTCAGGCGATGTATTCCAGATCCTAACCACTCGCTGAGATAAGAGTTCTCCCTCATGTCACCAATTACCCGAAACCGGTGCCCTCCGGCAAAAACAATTTCTCCCCCCATCTGCTCCGTCCCGAACCCGCACTAATTTGGACGACCTGGATCTTCTCAAGAAAAGAAACTAGTCCCGACTTCTTCAATCTAAAACTCTCAGCCTTGGAACCACTACTTATCCTCACTTTTATAAGTTACAGTCACTTGGTTAGATTTTTTTTTAAAAAGTTTCAATTTTACCTGAAATCTGAACTTCTGGCTCCCTTCTCCTGCCCTGGTTTCTGGGCTGTCCCTCTGTTCCGCTTTTTCCCGGTCTTCTTCCTTCTCTTGGGCTGTGTCCAGACCGCCTGTCTCAGGGAGAAGAGCTGCTGCCTTCGGTCTCTCCAGTAGAGGAAAACCGCTCTCCCAGTCCTCGGGTTTGCCCTGCTCTTGGTTCTCCTCCACCAGGCAGCGGTCAAACACTGGCGAGTAGACCGCCACGGGACGGGAGAAACGCACGACCGCGGGGGATCGCGGCTGGACCCCGCCAGCCTCGGGGTCCCCGCCAGCATCGGCGGCAGCGCCCGGGGAGAGCGATCGGGCACTGGGCGCTGCTCCTTCGCTCGCTGCTCGGCGCTTCTGGCGAGGCAGGGTCCTGGGCCCCAGGGAGCACTGGACGGAAGCATCTACTTTCGGGTTAACCTGGATCCCGATCTCTTTGGTATTTGCTTTTCTCAGCCGCGGAGTCAGGTTGGGGTTCACTTGAGAGAGAATAGCTTTCAGCTGCGCCCTCTTGTAGTTGTCCAAGTACTCAACAGCTTCAACAGTACCAGGGGGATAGCTTTTCCGACTATAATTCTGCTGCCTTGATTTTGAGTTGTTATAGGTATACGTGTTCAGGGGTGAATACACAAACCCCTCCATTCCGAACAATCAGTATACATAGGTCAAACTAAAGATGGCAAGATGTATTTTATTTTTTTCAGGAGCAATTTAGACCCCTATCAATTAGTGTTAATCACTCCAAACCAGTTCAAAGTTGTTTTTTTTAATTGTTAAACCAATCATGTAATTGCCTGTATTTAATAGCTTAACAAGGATGAGGCGGTAGCATCTTCTGTTAGGTATCAGGTATGACTTGTGTTAGTTTATGAGTTTAATCCCTACTCTAGAGATTTGAGTGCATTATCTTCTGATTCTGTTCAGGGGAGTGGTTGAGAGACTAAACTGATGTCCCAGCTGTTTTCTCAAGTAGATATAAACTACACTGTGGGATGTAAAATATTCCTTGACACTAAGTGCAAAAAATACCCCTCAGCCAACACCACACGTGACTCAGTTATATCTTTGCCAGTTTGTGAGATCTTGTGTGTAAAATGACTGCTACATTTTCCAGATTACAACAATAATTTAAAAAAATGTTCTTCATTATTGCAAAGTGCTTTTGGGCACCCTGAAAGGCACTACATAACTGTAACTTACTTTTCTCTTTCTGAAGTATGGTGCACTTACATGGCAAAGTAGAGAGCTTGGACCTTCTGTGCACCTCAGTTGAGAAACGGAAATGTTTCGGATAACAGCTGTAATCTGAATAAGCATTTTTTCCACTGGAAACTAACAGTTGTCAACATAGGAACATAGGACTTACGTTCAGGGGTAGGCCATTCACCCCTTTGAGCCTGCTCTACCATTCAATAAGATCATGGCTGATCGGATTGTAGTCTCAATCCTACTTTCTTGTCTGTACCCCCCATAACCCTTGATTCCCCGTCTACCTAAAATCTATCTAACTCAGCATTGAATAAATTCAATGACCCAGCCTCCACTGCTTTCTGGGAAAGAGAGTTTCACAGACTAACAACCCTCTGAGAGAAAAAAATTCTCTTCATCACTGTCTTAAAAGGGTTAAAGTCTTTATTTTTAAAAGATATCCCCTAGCTCTAGCCTCCGCAGCAAGAGGAACATCCTGCCAACATCCACCCTATCAAGTGCCCTCAGGATCGTAAGATTGTGTCCTATTTAATTCAATTTAATTTTGTTTTGAGGAGATGGATAAATATAGCATATAATGATTTGTGCCTCAGAGATACAACACAGATCTGTGTACATGCTAAATAGCAGAAGCAGCCTGGTATAGACAGAGCTAAGTGATCTCACAACCAACAGATCAGATCAAAACTCTGCAGTCTTAGTATATCCAGTCGTGAGTGACTGGACAATTAAACAACGCACTGGAGGAGGAAGCGCCACAAATATCCCCATCCTCAATGATGGAGAAGCCCAGCATCTCAGTGCAAAATACAAGGCTGAAGCATTTCAATCACCTTCAGCCAGAGATGCCAAGTGGATGATCCATCTCAGCCTCATCCTGAGATCCCAGCATCATAGATGCCAATTTGATTCACTCCATGTGATATCAAGAAATAGCTAAAGGCACTGGCATAGCAAAGACTATGGGCCCTGACAACATCCCTGCTGTAGTACTGAAGAATAGTGCTCAGCTATTTCAGTACAGCTATGACGCTGGCATCTACCTGACAATGTGGAAAATTGCCCAGGTATGTCCTGTCCTCAAAAGCTAGACAAATCTGGTCAATTACCACCTCATCATTCTATTCTCAATCATCAAAAGGTTATAGAAGGTTTTGTTGACAGTGCTTTCAAGTGTCACTTATTCAGTAACAACCAGCTTCCTAATGCTCAGTTTGGGTTCCACCAGGACCACTCAGCTCCAGGCCTCATTACAGCCTTGGTCCAAGCATGGAAAAAATAGATGAATCTCAGAGATGAGATGAGAGTGGCTTCCCTTGACATCAGGCAGCATTTGACTGAGTGTGGTATCAACAAAATTCAAATCAATGGGAATCAGATGAATTTGTCTATTATTAGTTTGAATTTCTGCCCTCTTTTTATGCTCTTAAGTCTTAGCTTGAATTTATTTTCCAGATTTACCTTTTCCATACCATTTACTGGGGTGGGGTGCAGTTAGCTCAGTTGGCCTGTGACTACCATGTGGTTCAATAGTTCCAGCTGAGGTAGATTTGGAACCTGCCTCCTTGCCCTGCCCCTGCTTTTGCTTCTCTTTCTGCTTTGGTTGTGTCAGCATCACAGACTAATATCCGTATTCTGCCAACATTTATATGGTTAGTGCTAGCTAAACCAGACATAACCTGCTGATATGGTAGCCCTGATAATGAAACACTTACTTATGGAAATAATCTAAAGATGGGTATTGAAGATTTCAAGTGATGGGGCTGTGTCCTTGGGAAGAAAGATTCTTGATACACTATCTTGGAAATAAATGGTCTTTGTAGTTTATGGATAGCTATATCTTGTTTTATCATTGCTGGAGGGCACTAGGTACTTGTTTTTGTCAATTCCCTCCAGTCTATGCCAAATTTTATATAACATAGTCAATCTACTTTTCTCCCTTCTTTGTGGTTCCCATTCCAATGCTTTGATGACGGATGTGACACTGGTGTATTTCCCATACTGCAGCACAAGCAATCATGCAATCTTTGGATCATTTCAATCTTATTTATATCTCTATCCATATAAGGATTCCTCACACAACTTGCATTCTCCAGAATGAAAGCAAAATACTGCGGATGCTGGAAACCTGAAATAAAAACAAAAAATGTTGGAAATGCTCAGCAGGTCTGGCAGCATCTGTGGAGAGAGAAACAGAGTTAACAATTCAAGTCCATATGATTCTTCTTCAGTATAAAGAGAAGTAGCTCTGAAGAAGCTCTTTATCTCTGAAGAAGAGTCATATGGACTCAAAACATTAATTCTGTTTCTCTCTCCACAGATGCTGCCAGACCTGCTGAGCATTTCCAGCACTTTTTGTTTTTATTGCATACTCCAGGATTGGATGAACATATGTTTGTTAAGTTACAACTCTGATATTTTTGTTGCAATACGGAAGATTTCTTCTCAGAAATCTGAGAACCTTTTTGCTTTGGGTGTTGTCTGATGGATATAGAATCTCCATTGAAGATTGGTTTTATGATGAACCCCAGGTATGTTTGAACAAGAAGAACTTTGTTGAAGACTTTTAAGAAATCCAGTATTGCCATGTGAATAAATTAATTTCTTTTGAAGCTTGAAGCTAGGTCATCGACAATCTGTAAAAGCTGTGTTTCAGTAGATCTTTTTAATCAAAAACCATCCTGACTATCTACCAGGACATTGTAAACTTCAAAGTGCCTTCATGACATGAGAATGAACAATATGTTCAAGCAATTTGCAAATGACGTTGATGAGAGAAAACAATTTGTAGTTTTCTAGCTGATTTTATCCCATTTTTCAAATATGTCTCAGATGTCAGCTTGTCTCCACTGGTCTGGTCAGTAGCTGGTATTGATTGACTCTTGAAAATGGTTGGTCAATATTGGACTGGTAAGAAATTGGGGTCTCGAATAAACAGGCATTTCCTGCATAATATAGACCCTTTATAGGATTTTCAAAACAGCATTGATTCTCTCTCTGGAAAGAGGATTCCTAAACACTTTGACTTCTATTATGACACAGCTGATGGTAAAGGCTGAGTTGTTCAAATTCCAGAGGGAAACTTGAAACAACTGTCATGATCCATTTTTGCAATTTGTATGTTTCAAGATGCAGGCTTTGAATTCAGTAGTAATAAGAAGACTGAGTCTCAAGAGGTTTTTTATAAAACTAAATTAAACATTTATTAATACAAGAAAAATTGTAAGCACATACATATGTCTTCGAAATTACTACTATAATAACTACAAAAATCCCCTAATTAATCTGACACTCAGTTACACCCCTGTCAAGGCAACAGTAAAAGTCATATATTTAAAAAGACCCCAGGCAAAGCACATTTGACTTTACAAATTCAAAATGAGGTTCCTTGCACACACATTTGCAGGTGTACAAGCTGGTTAGATCTTAAATGCATCTGACTTACACACACAAACTCCTTTCTGTTTACACCTAGCTTTTCTTTTGAATGTAAATTTCCCATTGTACCCTAGACTTTTAACGTCACACCTTCTAACAATAACACTTTCATCACACTAATTTTATTATTAATATAAACACATTGCTTGGCATCTCCCAGCTAGGTGCAAGATTTCACCCATTCTTTTGAATGGTTTATTTAAAAATGTAAGTTGCCCCCTTGACACCAATGTTTCTAAACTTCCCCATGTTTATCTAATTACCATTTCAAACCTACTTCTTTCTATACATCAAAGCACTCAGACTAGCTGGCTGTAATCCAATTAAGACACTCACATACACACCCATAGACACAGATGCAACTAAACTCTATTTTAAAAAATAATTTCCAATAACATTATAGACATTAATTTCTTTATGACACCTCGAAACAACCTTAGTTCAAGCTGCCATATTGACATTCCTAAGCTGATAGAATGGCGTCTTTTGTACCCACTTATCTACGAAATTGTTTAAAAAGGACCAGGATATGACATGACACCCAGCAAGATGTAAACTAAATAGCTGTCTTCGAGCAGGGTGACACACAAGGGGTGGTAACCACGCTGATGTTTTGAGTACCTGTCCTATATCCATTGGTCAGAATAGTTTGAATAGGTGATTGATGCTGGGTAAGCTACCAGCCCCAAAAAAAGGTTATATATATTGGTGTTATACTGGTGGTAGGGGGCTGAGGTGCTGATGAGGTGGCAGTGCTCGTTGGGTAGCTGCCTTCTTCAGATGGAAGATGGACCAGAGGACGAGGAGGAAGATGATGGAAAGAGTTTCTTAACACTTCAGCCAGAGAGCAGAATGCTGTTATCACAAACTACTGAGATCAACACACTCTGTGAACCATCCATTTGTCCTCTGGGATCGATAAACCGCTCTCAACTGTTAAGGATTTTGTACTTCTTCTGTCTAATTAGTTAATACATTATATCTAAACTGTTGTTTCTTAATAAACTTAATAAACCATCTTAAAATTGCTTATGATGAGTTGACTGCCTATTTAGGTATCTGTGGCTCCCAAAACCCGAATTCTTGCAGCCATTTCATCAGCTGTTAATTTTAAAATCCAGGGAGGTTTTTAATCTGGACCCAGGGTTTTATTTGGATTTATTTCTTGCAATAATTTTAAACACCCTCTTTACTTATAATGATTTTTTGTAAGTGGTCGCTACCAAAACTGGATGTGTGTGTTAAATCTTCTTGTAAGTACAGTGGAAAATTGATCACTTAGTGCTTCTGCTTTACCTTTAGGATAACATATAAGTCTATTGTCTATTTTGATATCTGAAATGCCGACTTCTTCCTTTTTAGTTTTCTTAATGAATGACTAGAAGATTTTAGAATTCTCCCTTGGAGGGGACGGCAATGGTAAACCACCACTAACAAAGAAAACTGCCAAGGATGATGCATAGTAGACAATGAGCCGTGGATCTGCATCAGGCAGGACACTCATGGAGTGAAATATCATTTACTGTCACATTCAGATATGATACAGAGTGAGATTCCCAAAGCTCAGAGACGGAGGGACAAATTATTGTTCGATGAAAAGTAAAGTACCCCTTTTTAAGCGCATCAGTAGTAGAGAAAATGCTAGAATCTACTATAAAGGATTGATAAATGGACACTTGGAAAATAATGATCTTACTGATCATAGTCAATATGGATTTATGAATGGGAAATGATGTTTGATGAACCTTTTGCAGTTTTTTCAGGATGTTACTAACAGAATTGATAAGGGAGAGTCAGTGGATGCAGTTTACTTGGATTTTCAGAAGGCTTTTGATAAAGTCCCCCACTGGAGGTTGGTTAGCAAAGTTAAAGCACATAGGATAGGAAGTAATATACTGGCATGGATTAAGGATTGGCTAACAGACAGAAAACAGAGTAGAAATAAATGGCGCCATTCTTGCTTTGGCAGTCTATGACCATGGGGTACTGCAAGGATCATACTTGAGCCCCAGCTATTCACAATATAGATCAATGATTTGGATGTGAGGACCGAATGTAATATTTCCACATTTGCGGATGACACAAAGCTAGGTGGGAATGTGTGTTGTGAAGAAGATGCAAAGCAGCTTCAAGAGGATTTGACAGACTTAGTGAGTGGGCAAGAACAAGGCAGATGGAATATGATGTGGAAAAATGTGAGGTATCCACTTTGGTACGAAGAACAGATTGTGCAGAGTATTTCTTAAATGGAAAGAGGTTAAAAATTGTGGTTGTACAAAGAGAACTGGGTGTCCTTGTAAGTAAGTCACTGAAGGCTAACATGCAGATGCAGCAGGCAATTAGGAAGGGTAATTGTGTGTTAGCCTTTATCACAAGAGGATTTGAGTACAGAAGTAGCAAAGTCTTGCTTCAATTCTGTAGAACCTTGGTTAGACCGCACTTGGAGCACTCTGCAGTTTTGGTCCCCTTACCTTGGAAATTATATTATTGCCATAGAGGGAGTGCAACGAAGGTTCACCAGACTTGTTCCCGGGATGGCGGGACTATGAAGAGAGATTGTGGAAACTGGGCTGTATTCTCTAGAGTTTTGAAGAATGAGAGGTGATCTCATTGAAACCTACAAAATACTTAGACAGGGTGGATGCAGGTGGGATGGTTCCCCTGATTGGGGAGTCTGGAACCAGGGGACACTTTTTCAAAGTAAAGGGGAAGTCACTTAGGACCGAGATTAGATTTTTTTTTAACTCAGAGGGTTCTGAATCTTTGGAATTCCCCACCCCAGAGGTTTGTGGAAGCTCAGTCATTGAGTATGCTTAAAGATTGACAGATTTCTAAATACCAATGACGTAAAGAGATATGGGGATGTGGGAAAAAGACATTGAAGTGGATGATCAGCCATGATCATATTGAATGGCAGAGCAGATTCGACGGGCTGAATGGCCTATTCCTGCTCCGATGTCAGGTTCTTATATGATGAAATAAAACTGCAGACAGTGGAAATCAAAAAAAAATGCCAGAAACAAACAGCAAGACAGGCAGCATTATGGGAAGGAAGAAAGCCCATGTTTTGGGTATAAACCCTTCCTTCTCCCCTGAGTGTTGCAAACGTTTCCGTTTTTGTTTCTTATTTATTTCCATTTCATTGCAGGGCAGGTTTGGAAAGGGACGGGTGGTCTATCTCAGATGTGTGTGGATAATGGATCCGCTTTCTTTCGGGCATAAGTCTGAAGCAAAAACGCTATGAAAATCACCCCTTTCGGACTTTGTCCCCACAATTGCCACCTTATATTTAATGTCCCTAAGCTTGTGCAGCAACTTTCTGTTGATTCTTTCCTGCAGAAACTTTAGAATGACCGGGTTACTGCTTACGTCACAGTACCGCCCCGTCATTGGATTGGCTCAAACTGAGTAAGTGTCTGCTCCGATTGGCCGGGAGTTTGGGGGGGGGTTTGATTAGCCAATAGCCTTAGGAGATGTGTGAGCGCGCGAAGCAGCCGGAGTTGCTGGTGACGGTGGCGAATGTTCTGGAAAGCTGCAATTCCAACTTTTAATATGTGGTATGGGAATAGTTTTATCGCGGTTTAGCGATGGAATTAATTCGTTGTCTATGTTTTAAGTGGGTAAAAATCTGTAAGGCGGACTCTCCCAGCAAGCGGCACATTTCTCGGCCTGTTTTTTTCCTGTAGTGTTAATGCCCACCCCCTTCCCCGATGTTGAAGTGTCCCCCAAGACCCTTCACAGTCGGCCAACCCCGTAAAGCAATAATGTGAGGTGGAGAGAAGGAATCGCAGCGCCTAGGGCCCAGGCATTTGAAAGCACGACCGCCGATGTTGTTGGTTAAAATCTCTGCTGTGCCAGAGGTTAGAAATCTAAGGGGATTACAGTGCAGAGGTACAGGTCTGAGATATTGCTTAACTGGGAGTCAGTGTAGGTTCAGTGCGCACCAGGATGACTGGCAAACAGGACTTGGTGTGAGTTAGGATGTGGGCAGCACAGTTGCCGTTAAATTTCTGAAGAGGGTGGGAGGAAGATGGGAGACTGGCCAGAGCACATTGGTCTGCTCCTCAAGAAGTTGTGCTATAACAGTATCTCAGAGACCTATAATTGAAACATGCATGATAGATGCCCTTTAAATTTACCAGATGAAGATGGACTTGTCTATAAATTTTTTGGTAATGTGACAACCTTGTGTTATTACCAAACAACCTGGCTGGCGCTGGAAATAACTTTTACAATTATGGAGTCTTAATTCCTTCAGGTTTTAATTGTTAGAGATTTTTAGAAGTAAATCTTGTCTTGTTTATATTTTCCTCTTGATCACATCTTTCTTTCTGTCTCTTTCACCTTTACTTGATTTGGCAATGAAGTAAATATTCTAAATGGTTCAGGCTGTGTTTCTCACTAAGGATTCTTAAAACCGGTTCACACCAATCCTGATGTCCATATAGAGGCCACCACTAAAATTGCTTGCTAGCCAGAGCAACTTTGAATAAAGAAAGTACATAGAAATTAACTAATGGTGCTGTGAAATTCGGCTTACTATAACTTGCAGCTGATCTTGTTGACTTGTTTGCATGTATATTCTGCTCTGGGTGTGGGATTCTGTATCTATGCTATAGCTAGTGTTTCCAGTCACCTGCTGATGAGTACCTAAATGGAAAGCCCTGACCTATTTTATCCTATTCTCTTTCTCCTGGGTCACTCCATTGATGCATCTAAGGGGAAGTTAGATAAGCTCAAGAAGGGAAAGGAATAGAAGGGTATGCTGATAGGGTCAGAGAAAGAAGAGTAGGAGGACACTTAGCTGGGCAGTTGGTTCTGACATAGACCAGTTGGACCAAATGGCCTTTTTCTGTGTCATGTAACCTCCTGATCCTTTTCTGATGTGCTGTGTTATATGTGCTTGCAACCTTGCTATTATCTTGCCAGGGAAGGCCCATAAACACGTTTTGATTTAACTTTGTATTCCATTCCCCTTGCAATAAACAATAACATTCCATTTGCTTTCCTAATCACTTGCTGTACTTGCCTACTAACTTCCTGATTCATGTACCAGGACACCCAGATCCCTTTGTACCTCAGACTTCTGTAATCTCTCTCTATTTAAATAAGATGCTGCTTTTCTATTCTTCCTACCACATTATTGTACTCCATGTGCCAGATTTTTTGCCCACTAACTTAACCTGTCTATGTCCCTTTGCAGACTTAAGTCTTCAGTTTACTTTCCTATTTGTCTTTGTGTCATCAGCAAATTTAACAACCATACATTCAGTCCCTTCAAGTTCAAGTTAAGACTGCTCTCTTTCATCCTTCCTACCTTTCTTTCAAAATGATATTTTTTTTGATTATTCATTCATGGGATTTACTGGGAAGCCTGATACTTATTGTCCATCCTTCACTGCTGTTGAAAAGGTGACAGTGAGCTACCTCAAATCACTGCAGTTTGTTTGGTAAAGGTGCTTTCGTGTTCCTGTTCGGTAAAGAGTCCAAGGATTTTTACTCAAAGATGATGAAAGAATGGATATATATTCCCAAATCAGAGTGGTGTATAATTTAGTGGGGAATTTGGAAGTGGTAGTGTTCCTCTTCACCTTCTGCCCTTGTCCTATGTGGCATGGGTTGTGGGTTTGGGAGGTGCTGTCAAAGCCTCGGTAAGACGGTGATTTGCATCTTGTAGATGGTACGTACTTATCCAAGTAAGTGGAGAAAATTCCATCACAGTCCTGATTTGTGCCGCCTTGGTGGTGGAAAGATTTTGGGGAATTGAGAGGTGAGTCACTTACCACAAAAAACAGCTCTTGTAGCTATGGTGTTTGTCAGATTTACTACAATGTCTTCCCTCTGTCTTTGCATAGACTGAACAATTCTTTATCTTGAACTCACATGCCTCTGCTTTGATTTTCCCATTCTTCCCCCTAAGCCTCTTGTTCCAGAAACAGATAGGCCATCTTCTCTGATAAGTAATCATGCAAGAACTTTCTGCCTCCTATTCCTAGCTAGTTCCTAATTCAGGTCAGTAGAAACTGTTGTTTTCCCACTGTCTACCCCAGCAGCCTATGCCAAACTCATCTCTGATGAAATCATGGGGATGTAGTGATATTGCCACTAGACTGTAATCCAGAGACCCAAGTAATGCTTTTGGGGCTCAGGTTCGAATTTGAATTCAATAAAAATCAGGAATTAAAAGATGACCAGGAAAATCGTTGCCGATTGTCGTAAAAACCCATCTGGTTCACTAATATCCTTTAGGGAAGGAAACCTGCCACCCTCACCTGGCCTGACCTACATGTGACTGACTCCACACGAACAGCAACATGGTTGACTCAAGTGCCCTCTAAAATGGCCTTCAGTTGTATCAAACTGCTTAAAAAGTCAATAAAAGAATGAAATCGGACGGATCACCAGCATCGACCGAGGCACCGGAAACGCCAACGGTAAACCCAGCCCTGTCGACCCTGCAAAGTCGCCCTTAGTAACATCTGGGGCTTGTGCCAAAATTGGGAGAGCTGCCCCAAAGACTAGTCAAGTACCAGTCTAACATAGTCATACTCACGGAGTCATAGCTTACTGATCATCTCCCAGACACCACCATCCGTGGCTTATGTCCTGTCCCACTGGCATAACAGACCCAGCAGAGAACATAAGACCTAAGAACATAAGAAATAGGAACAGGATTAGATTATTCAGCCCTTTGAGCCTGCTCTGTCTTTCAATAAGATCATAGCTGATCATCTTGTGTTTCGATTTCCACATTCCCATCTAACCCCGATAATCTTTGATTCCCTTGCCTAACGTGAATCTGTCTACCTCTGCCTTTAAAAATAATCAAAGACCTTGCCTCCACCACCTTCTGAGGCAGAGAATTCCAAAGAGCTGGCAGTACAGTGGGGAGGGAGTTGCCCTGGGAGGCCTCAACATCAAGTCTGCGTCCTATGAAGTCTCATGGCATTAAGCCAAACATGGGCAAGGAAACCTACTGCTGTTTACCACCTACTGCCCGCATCCCCCTCATTCTCTCTCTCTCTCTTTCTCTCTCTTCTCTCCCCCCCCCACCCCCCCCAATCAGCTGATGAATCAGCACTCCCTCATTTTAAACACTCAGGGTGACAAGGTTGCAGAATATACTCTGGGTAGAGGACTTCAATGTCCATCACCAAGAGCGGCTCGGAAACACCACCACAGACCAAGTTGACCAAGTCCTAAAGGACATAGCTGCTGGACTGGGCAGGTGGTGAGGGAACCAACAAGAGGGAAAAACATACTTGACTCATCCTCACCAACCCATCTGCCTGCAGATGCACCTGTCCATGACAGTATCAGTAGGAGTGATCACCGCATGAGCCCTTGTGGAGACGAAGTCCCGCCTTCAAATTGAGGGTACCCTCCATCGTGTTGAGTGGCACTACCACCATGCTAAATGGGACAGATTTCGAACAGATCTAGCAACTCAAGACTGGGTATCCATGAAGCACTGTGGGTCATCAACAGCAGCAGAGTTATACTCAACCACTATCTGTAATCTCATCGCCTGGCATATCCCCCACTCTACCATTACCACCAAGCCAGGTGATCAACACTCATTCAATGAAGAATGCAGGAGGGCATTCAGGGCGCAGCACCAGACATACCTAGAAATGAGGTGTCAACCTGGTGAAGCTGCAACACAGGACCACTTGTGTGCCACACAGCATAAGCAGCAAGTGATAGACAGAGCTAAGCGATTCCACAACCAACAGATGTTAGGAAATAGACAGTTTAAGTAAGTTTTATATTGTTATTTGTAGGTATTAGGAATGAATCTTGGCTTTAATGTTTCAGTTTGATTTGTATTCTTGTATGTTAAAGGTCAATTTGAGTTTTAGTTTAACTTTTAAAAGATGCCTGCATGTGTAATGAGTTCACAACTTGGAAGAAGTTATGCAAACATGGGTGGAAGAATTGGGCTGTTGCCTAGCAATGGGTCCAGAGAGGCAGGTCCCTCCCACAGATACACAGGAAAACTAAAGAAACAGCAGTGTTTAAGTTCACTTTGAAGTCAAGACCCCAAAGAGACTGGACACTGGGAGAGGGAGCTGCAGATTTCCCAAAAGAGCCAAAAGATCCCAAGGCCAAAGGATAGACAGAAACAGGGGAAAGTCCCAGGAAGACCTAGTCTAAGGAAGGATAGGGACCTGGAAAAGGCCCTCTTAATGAAGTTAAGAGTGAGGGGCAGAGAGAAAGGCTCCAAGCTTCAGATTTAAAGAGACAAAAGCAAATTTAAAGTGAGAACAGCTTGCAAGAGGCAAGAAGGTCCAAAGAGGCAGCTGAGTCAGAGAGTGAATGTTTGGAAGATGGCTTGATTGCGCCTGATGACCCAGGGAAGAGGAACACCTGAGGAGAGTTCTAAACACTGGAGGTAAACCCTTGAGGAAGGCGTCTGAGAGAAAGCATCAGTTTGAGAGAAGATTCCAAGGCAAGGTCTTGGAGATTGGAAACCCCACATGTGCAAGGTGGAGTTTGGTGAGACAAGCACCTGGGGGAGTTGGGGAGAGATCCATAGCATCTGGTTGAGATAACACCTGTCTCTTGGTTTCAGAGTGTGGTGTGTCTGACCACAGGGTGCTTGTTGTGGGCATTTAGAGAAAAAGATATCTTTTTTTACCTTGTGTTAACCTTACAAATCAGTTTATATTTGTAAAGGTATAGTTGTGGATGAAGGAGTATTGTAATACGGTTCGTCTTGTTTAATGAATGTAACTTATGTGACTCTGTTCAGTAGCCCCTCTCCATGTTTCTAAACAGACAAATAAAAGTTAGGATCTAGAAGCTGGGTACCACCCTGGGATCAGGCTTGTCCAGTGGTAACCTCGGCTGGGGTCCTAACACAGATCAGACCTAAGCTTTGCATCCCTGCCACATGCAGTTGTGAACGATTGGGACAATTAAACAATTCACTGGGGGAAATATCCCCATCCTCAATGATGAAGGAATCCAGCACTTCAGTGCAAAAGATAAGGCTAAAGCATTCGCAACAATCTTCAGCCAGAAGTGCTGAGTGGATGATCCATCTTGGCCTTCTCCAGAGGTCCCCAGGATCACATGCCAGTCTTCAGCCAATTCAGTTCACTCCTCATGATATCAAGAAATGGCTGAAGGCACTGGATACTGCAAAGGCTATGGGTCCCGACAGTATTCTGGCAATGGTATTGAAAACTTGTGCTCCAGAACTTGCCATGCCCCTAGCCAAGCTGCTCCCAGTATAACTACAACACTAGCATCTACCTGGCAATGTGGGAAATTGCTCAGCTATGTCCTATACACAAAGCAGGACAAATTCAATCCAGCCGATTACCACCCCATCAGTCTACTCATCAGGGAAATGATGGAAGGGGTATCAACATCGCTATCAAGTGGCACTTGCTTAGCGATAACCTCACTGACGCTCAGTTTGGGTTCTTCCAGGGCCATTCAGTTTCTGACCTCATTACAGCCTTGGTTCAAACATGGACAAAAGATCTGAACTCCAGAGGTGAGGTGAGAGTGACTGCCCTTGACATCAGGGGAAGGATTTGACCAAGTGTGGATCAAGGAACCCTAGCAAAATTGGAGTCAATGGGAATTGGCAGGTGGAAGCTCACTACTGGTTGGAGTCATACCAAGCACAAAGGAAGATGGCTGTGGTTGTTGGAGGTCAATCATCTCAGTTCCAGGACATCACTGCAGGAGTTCCTCAGGGTAGTATCCTCGGCCCAACCATCAGTTGCTTTATCAATGACCTTCCTTCCGACATATGGTCAGAAGTGGGGATGTTCACTGCTGATTGTACAAGTTTGGCACCATTCACGACTCAGATACGGAAGCAGTCCATGTCCAAATGTAGCAAGACCTGGACAATATCCAGCTTGGGCTGACAAGTGTGTTGCGAATGTTACTTGCCACAAGTGCCAGGCAATGACCATCTCCAACAAGAGAGGATCTAACCATCTCCCCATGACATTCAAAGGCATTACCATAATTGACTCCCCCAGAAATTGAACTAGACTAGCCATATAAATACTGACTACAAGAGCAGGTCAGAGGCTAGGAATCCTGTGGCGAGTATCTTACCACCTGACTCCCCAAAGCCTGTCCACCATCTACAAGGCATAAGTCAGGTGCGTGATGGAATATTCTCCACTTGCCTGGATGAGTGCAGCTCTAACAACACTCAAAGCTTGACATCAGGGCATAGTAGCCTGCTTGATTGATTGGCACCCCACCCAGAAACATTCACTGTCTCCACTACTGATGCACACTGGTAGCAGTGTGTACCATCTACGAGATGCACTGCAGAAACTCACCAGGTTCCTTAGGCAGCACCTTCCAAACCCACAACTGCTACCATTAAGAAGGACAAGGGCAGCAGATAGATGGGAACACCACCACCTGGAAGTCCCCTCCCCCACCACCCCAAAAAAAAACCCAGCAACACCCACACGTTTTTTTAAATCCACAGCCTTTTGCCTCAACCTGCTCACATCAACTACTCACTACTAAACTTTCCCATCTTGGCTCCATTTTTGGGAGTATTACTTCTTGCTAATTTTGGCACCACCCTTTAAAAGCTAGCCTTCACATGAAAAAGCTGCATTTAAAACTTTTTTTCTGACTCCGTCATCTCTAATTTACCCTTTTCTCTTAAATTCTTGGATGTCTTTCAACCCAAATATACCCTTCCTTCTCCCACAACTCCTTATTTAACCCTCCAATTCAGCTTTCATGTAACCCAAAGCACTAAGGCCACCTGGATCAGTCACTAGATGACCTGTGTGACCATGACTGAGGCTCAGTGATCCTCTGTCTTCCTTGCCTGTCCATTTTCCATTCTGGCCTATCTTTGGTTTGTGTTCATATGGATTTATTCAATACAATGATTTTTTTTGACAGCCAAGTAAAATTGCCCTGCGTGATAGATATTGGTTAACTCTGGTTAAAATATTTGTTGTTGAATGTAACCTAGAGAAAATTATGTAAATTTGCTACCGGCCATCTTTATGGTGTGTTGGCAAGTACCTACAAAACTACTTTTCCATTATTTGGAGGTTTCTTTTTGCTTCTGTAACATGAAAATCATTCTGGAAATTTAAATATTTTCTGTTTTCACAGGAATAGCTGAAATAAAATGAGTTCCAGTTTTAATGACCTGATCTGCTAGGTGTAACATTCTGTTGAGGTTGCATTGTTGAATCAGATGACAGAACAGAACTCTGAGAGGGCCATGTTTGATTTTACTGTCCTCTGTCATGAAGGTAGGGAACATACAACTTTACTGATACCTTAAAATTGTTTCGTGATATTGCAGCTTTATAGAACTGCATTACAAAGGTAAAATCTGTGACATGCATATCTCAAGATTGTTGTTGTCTCTCTGTCTTAACTACAGTGATTATCAGGGTTGCATTTATATCTTGTTTTAAAAATGTTTTGTGTCTCATTACAGATTTGGGACCATTATGTCCAAATTGGTTTGAAGAACTTAGTTTGTCAGCTTCTTCTAACCAGCTTAAACAACCTAGAGATGATGCCCGTTGCTTTACATCAAGTTATTTCAAAACACCATGGCAGAAGCAGACTTTGTATAGCCAGCTAGATTGCACTCCATCAGTTTTCAGTGGTCTGACTTCAATAACCCCCTCAGTATCCACCCCAGAAAAAGGGAATGATCAAACATGCTTGAAAAGAGGTAAATCATCAAATCTCAGAAAAAATCCAAAATATTTATCATGCTTGATGTCCTGAGGGTTCATTATTTTGGGGCTTTCAAAACTTGCACATTAAACGTGGTGTTTTCTGGTGTAGCATAAATCAGGCTGTGGTGCCAAACTACCTTATTTTGTAGCATATTATTCTGTATCACGAAAGAGTTGGACCCAACACTAAGGCGATGTTGGCATTTTTTTATTTATTGAGAAACTTAAGCTGAAGGGCTAAACACCATAATGCACAACATAATTAAGGTTGAAAGAGATGAAAGGCTGAGGTAAATCAAGATGTAGTGATTACATGGTTGAAAGAAAGTCTGAGCTCCATCACTTTAAAATTCTAGACGAGTGAGGTAGCACAGGAGAATGTTGAAAGTTAGACTCTCTGCACATGAAAATTTGAGGGGGAAGACCAAGTAGAATATTTGAAATTTCAAAGGAACAAGAGATGAAAGATCAAGAGGAACAATACTCAAGTCTTGTGCAAACTTGGACTTGGAAAGAATTATGGGATATTGAAGAGGCAAAGGAGTGTTTGACATGAAGGGAAGTCAAGCAATGGAGAAGGAATTTCATAAAGTCATAAAAGGTCTTAAGATGAAGAGCTATAGATTAAGCCATCAAAGATGGGAGGTGTACCTTGGTTAAACCCATGAGAAACTATTATCTTTTGAGAGTTGACACCAAATTTTAATTGCCTGTAGAGAGTTGTGGAAATGTGGAAGTTGGTAGCACTAAGAACTTGGAATCTGAAAGAAGCTCAGAAAGATAACTGAGGGACACCATTCTATCTGTGGAATTTACACTCCCACAGAAACTTTTAAGTCTGTTCCATGCCCCATCCCACCATATAACTGTCTTTGAATGATTCCAGAGTTTAAACCTCCCCATCTCTACGCAGAAAATCATTCTTTGCACGAAAAAGTGCTTTCTACATCAGTCCCGGGCTTGTATTTCAGCAACTTGTACCTATATCGACTTGCCCTACAGTTGTTATTTAACTTGAAATTAACTTTTATTTTGTTTTAGTTTGTTTTGACGCTCCATAATTTTATGAACATAGAATAGAAACCCTAGTGTCCATTTAGATAGCAAAGGTAACAAACCACTAAGGTAATTTTGTGGATAAGGAACAGAGAGGGCAAATAGGGAAGAACTTTAGAGATTCCTGAATTAATGTAAGGGATCAGAGGAGGTAGAGCAATTTGAAAGGAAAATGAATAATCAATAAGTTTAGTCCATCAATATACAGCAATCGTATAATTGTAATGTTAACTTAATGCTAACATACGGCAAGGCTAGAAATAACATTGATCTCAATTTTAATATGATTATGAATAAAATAATTTTACTGCCATGTAACAAGACAATTGATATGAATTTGTGTTTAACAGGAACCAGTAGTTATCCTGCTGTGGCACAAAGAATTATACATCCATACAAGACAACAGATAACGGCACCTCAAATCCAACCTCTGATATTTCTTTAATGAAAAGGTATGTTCAATTCTCTCTCCCTCATTTTAGTACAGGGCACTCTAGGCTAACTTTTCTTCCTGGAAACAGTTATTGCCAGAAGCATATTCCACCTGGTGGTGTGACCCACCTATCAATATGGTTGGCGGGAGCACCTCGTCCCATTCTACCCATCTGTTGGGAGGTTGGTTCTGAGGATGGGAAGGAGTGGGAAATCCAGCTGTTAAATCTTTTAATACTCTCTAAGAATTTTTCATCTGTTTCTCACCTCCATGCTGCCCCTTGGCGACATCATCCGAAGGCATAATAGTTATCAGATATAAAAGCAAAATACTGTGCATGCTGGAAATTTGAAATAAAAACAGAAAACACTGGAAAAAGTCAGCAGGCCTGACAGCCATCTGTGGAGAGAGAAACAGAGTTAACGTTTCGAGTCCATATGACTTCTTCAGAGCTAAAGAGAAGTAGAAATGTGATGGAATTTATACTGTTTAAGTGGGAGGGGGAAGCATGTAAAGCAGGATAGAAGGTCAGCAATAGGTGGGGGCCAAAGAGAGATTGACAAAGTAAGTGTTAATGAATAGTGGTGAAGACTAAAGAAGGTGCTGATAGTGGCATAGAAGTAAGAAGGCAGAATATGTTAATAGCAGAACAAGGGTCAACACTGTGCAAGAACAACATAGGAGAAGTGACAGGTGGCCCTTTTTGTTGCGGGGGGGGGAGGTGAGGAGGTGGTGGTTGAGAAAAAAGTATGGCAAAAGGGATAAAGGATAAAACAATGGATAAATGAATAAAAATAAATAAATAAAATGTAAAAATAAGTTTTAAAAACAGGATTAAAAAAGGGATGAAGATAAAGGAGAGAGTTCATGGTCTGAAGTTGTTGAACTCAATATTAAGTCCAGGACACTATGGAGTGCCAAATCAGAAGATGAGGTGCTGTTCCTCCAGTTTACATTGGGCTTCACTGAAACATTGCAGCATATGGATAGACATGTGCATCAGAGCAGGATGGTGTGTTGAAATGGCAAACAACAGGAAGGCCTGGGTCATGCTTGCAGACAGATCGAAGGTCACCCAGTCTGCGTTTGGTCTCCCCAGTGTAGAGGAGACTGCATTGGTAGCAACGAATGCAGTTAAACCAAATTGAAGAAAGTGCAAATGAAGCACTGCTTCACATGAGAGGAGTGCTTGGTCCATTGGACAATGAGGAGGTAAAGGGGCAGGTATTGCACCTTCTGCAATTGCATAGCAAGGTGCTGTGGGAACAGGATGAGGTATTGGGGGGGTTGAGGAGTGGACCAGGGTATCCCAGAGGTAACGGTGCCTATGGCATGCTAACGGGAAGATGTATTTGGTAGTGGCATCATGCTGGAGTTGGCAGAAATGGCGGAGGATGATTTCTCCTCTCTATCCTGTTGCTTGCCATTTCACCACACCATCCTGCTTTTGTGTCCACATGTCCGTCCTTGACCTGCTTCAATGCTACAGTGAAGCCTAACGCAAACTGGAGGAACAGCACCTCATCGTCCAGTTAGGCGCTTTACAGCTTTCCGGATTGAAGTTCAACAACTTCAGACCATGAACTTTCTCCTATCTTCACCCCTTTTTTAATCCCTTTCTAAATTTAAAATTTTTTAAAATTCATTTATCCCTCTTTTTAATCCCCTTTTCCCCAGCCAATCCCCCTCAAAAGAGCTATCTATCACTTATTCTATGTTTTTCTTTTACAGAGTGCTGACCTTGTTCTGCTATTAACATATCCTGCTTTTTAACCTTTATGCCACTATCAGCGTCTTCTTTAACCTTCACCACTACCATTAATACCCCTTTTGTCTTGTGTCCATGACATCTTTGTCAATCTCTCCTTAGCTCCCACCTATTGCCACATTTTGTCCTCTTTTACCTGCACACACCCCCCCACCGGCCAAAACCACCAACAGTAGAAATTCTATCACGTTTCTACTTCTCTTCAGCTCAGTCATACAGACTCAAAACATTAACTCAGCATCTGTGGAGAGGGAAACAGCCAGACATGCTGATTTTTTTTCCTAGCATTTTCTGTTTTTATTTCAGTTTTCGGATATATGCTGATGACACCCAATTCTAACTCACCATCAACTCTCTCGACTCCTCCACTGTTGTTAAATTATCAAACTTCTTATCTAATATTCAGTACCGGATAAGCAACAGTTTCTTCTAATTAAGTATTAGGAAGACTGAAGTAATTGTTTTCAGTCCATTCTCCAAATTCTTTCCCTAGCTACCAACTCCATCCCTCTCTCTGGCGACAGTCTGAGATTAGTTCAGTTTGTTTGCATTCTTTTGGTGTCACATTCATGTTCGTACCATCGCTAAAACCACCTATTCCCACCTCTATAACATTGCCTGACTACCCCACATCTCAGCTAATCTGCTGCTGAAACCCTCATTCATGTCTATGTTACCTCTAGTCTCGACTATTCAAATGCACTCCTGGCAGGTCTCCCACATTCTACCATCCGTAAACTTGAAATTAGCAAAACTATGCTGTGCGTGTCTCAACTCGGAGCAAGTGCTGTTTCCCTATAATTTCTGTGATCACTTACCTACATTGACTCCTGATTTTTAAATGTTCATCATCATTTCAGATCCCTCCATGGCCTCGTCACTCCCTAGTTCTGTAATGTCCTTCAACCCCACATAGCTCCTGAGGTATCTTTATTCCTATAATTCTGGCCTCTTGTGCATCCGCAATTTTAATTGCTCACCATTGCTGGTAGTACCTTCATTTACCTAGGCCGCAAGCTCTTGAATGCCCTCCTGTACCTCTCTCCTCCTCTCTACCTTACTTTCAGCCTTCAAGAAACCCTTTAAAACCTACCTCCTCTGACTTAATATCTTGCAAGTGGCTCAGTGTCATACTTTGTTTATAATGCTCCTGTGAAACACCTTGCAATTTTTTTTTACATTAAAGTCGCTATATAAATATTTGTTGATTTACCAGCTGAAATGCAACCAAGGAGGAACAAACCCTTTTGGACTGAGGGAAGGAAGTCCACAATGCATATAGTACAGGTCCAATGAAAGGAGGCAACTTTGACTGTGAGTGGCCCCTCCAGTAACCCATTGCCCCTGTTCAGTGCTGGAAGATATTCAGTGACCTCATCAGAATAGGCAAGTTAGGAGAAATCAGTCAGAACCTGAACCATTTATTTTTAAACTCATATTTGCACATTTATTTGTTACTTTCTTCAAAAACAGCAACTTGTATTTATATTGTGTCTTAACATTGTTAAACATCCCAAGACACAACTCAGGAGCATTATCAAACAAAATTTGACTGAGCAGGTAAGGAATTAATAGGACAGGAGACCTAAAGTTTGGTAAGAGGTTTAAGAAGGATCCAGGCTTGGGCTGACAAGTGGCAAGTAACAATCTAACCATCGCCCCATGACACTCAATGGCATTACCATTGCTGAATTCCCCACTATCAATATCCTGGGGGTTACCATTGACCAGAAACTGAACTGGACTAGCCATATAAATATGTGGCAACAAGAGCAGGTCAGAGGCTACAAATTCTGTGGCGAGTAACTCACATCCTGACCCCCAAAGGCTGTCCACCATCTACAAGGTACAAGTCAGGAGTGTGATGGAATACTCTCCACTTGCCTGGAATGTGTGCAGTTCCAACAACACTCAAGAAGCTTGACACCATCCAGAACAAAGCAGCCCACTTGATTGGCTCCCCACCCACAAACATTCATTCCCCCGCCCCCCCCAGCACCACCGATGCACACTGGCAGCAGTGTGTACCATCTACAAGATGCATTGCAGAAACTCACCAAGGGCTCTTTAGACAGAATCTTTCACACCCATGACTGCTACAATTTAGAAGGCCAAGGACAGTGGATGCATGGGAACGCCATCACTCGGGAGTTCCCCTCCAAGCCACACACCATCCTAACTTGGAAATATATCGCCATTCCTTCACTGTTGCTGGGTCAAAATCCTGGAACTTCCTCCCTAATGGCACTGTGGGTGTGCCTACACCATGTTGACTGCAGCAGTCCAAGAAGACAGCTCACCACCGCCTTCTCAAGGCAGTTGGGGTTGGGCAATAAATGCTGGCCTAGCCAGCGATGCCCATAATCCCATGAATGAATTTTTTAAAAAAAATGCCGAGAGAGAAGCGGAGAGATTTAGGATTGGGAATTCCAGAGCTTGGTCCAGAGGCAGTGAAGACATTGCCAATGGTGGAATGATTTTTAAAAAAAATCTGGATGCGCAAAAGGCCTGAATTGAAGGAACGCGGATACCTCTCAGGATTGCAGAGCTTATAAAGATAGTAAGGGGCAAACCCAAGGAGAAATTTCAAAATGAGGATGATAATTTTGAAATCAATTGAAGGAAAGAACCTAGACTTATATTGTCTTTTAAACAAAGTACTTATCAAGTGTGGTCACTGTTGCATGAAAATGCGGCAGCCAATTTGCACATAACATGGGCACTCACGTACCACTGAGATAATAAGCAAAGAGAAGGGTGCTGTGGATGCAAGCCCTTGCCCTAGCCCTTTCTGTTTCCAGCACATTACTTATTTTGCAGCAAGTTACATTATTGACAACGAACCATTAAATTATGACATTTTCAGGAGGTGCAGAATGCAAATTTAGGCTATCATCCAAGTATCGTGCACCTTCCCGTGATTGTTTTGAAGTTTCTTTTGTGAAATTTGTGTAGTTATGTAATTTGTATATACTGGAAGAAGAACTGTGATACTCCCCTCTGAAATTATTTAGTATGATTGTCATTTGACTAGCATCATTTTGAAGGCTTTCACATGTGGGCTGTCTCATATTTTCCTTCTTCATTAGATAATTAAATATGGAGCATGTCTTTTGTTGTTTAAAATGGTATTGTCTTTTTGTTTTAAGCGGAATTTTATTGCTTTTAATCTCCTGGTTGGTTAGCCTATTCCCATATTCCTATTTCAGCCATTAACTGTTCTTGGAGGAGATCAAATCAAATTTGAAACTTTTGAAGGGGGGGGGGATGGGAGGAGAAGTATCTATGGGAGATATAATCGAACATAACCAAACAAATATAATGAATGTATAGATTAATTTACAGTGCTTTATAGTGCCATAGATTCCATATGCCTGGTAACAACAAATTCCATTTGGTAATCTGTCCTATTGGTAGAGAAAAGAAAATAAATGTTCAATTTTGTTGTTAAAGCCATAACAAGCAACAGAACTGTTCATTTACTGCACTTCCAAGCGTTAAATATTGCTCCATAGTGAAACTATTTTTCCAATGTGCAATTTACATCATGGTACAGTTACTTGAGACTTCATTCAACGACTGCACAAAATGATGTGGGAGAGCATTCAACTTGTAAAATAATTTCAGGCATGTTTATCAGTGCTAGAGTTTAGGAAGAAAAGCTTCACCTCAAAGCTCGATTCATAAAATGCAACATTCTATTTTATGCAGAAGGGATCACTATTGCCTGAATAACTGAAGCTGTTGGGGTGAGTTTTTCCTAAGGCGGGTGGGCTGTTTGGGAGCGAGCATGGGCAGGCGCGGAGCTGATCGGCTGCGCGCCTCCATTTTACGGGCGGGCCAATTAAGGCCTACCCAGCGTAAGGCACAGCCGGTAGTGCTCTGTGCTACCTGTGCGGACAGGGGAGGAGGGAGAGTTGAGGCCTGTGCCCTTTCGTGCATGCGCGCGAAAGAGCGCAGCAATCTCCCTGAGGCATGGAGCTTAAGGAGATTACATAGCCAATAGAACTTTTTTTAAAATGAAGTTTAAAAAAATTATTTAAACATGTCCCCCCATGTGACAGTGTCATATGAGCTGGGACATTTTGTGAAGTTCAGAAAATTTATTAAATTTACTAAACCTTCAGGAAACCTCATCCCACCTATGGTTGAGGTTTCCTGGAAAATGCAAAGGCTGCTTGGGCTCTTTGCCTGTCTGCCAACTTTAAGGTTGGACGGGCAGCATTGTTAATAAGGTAAATTACTATTTTAACAGGCCGTTGACAGTTCGGCGGGCACCAGGCAAACGAAATATTGAAATGATGCATAATGACGTCAGGATGCACGCCCGACGTCATTGCGCATCATTTTACGCACTGGCGTGATGGGCCCACCCCTGCATGCCGATGGCAGTATTCTGTCCCCTTGTTTTTCCAAAGAGTGAGATTACCATTTTAGCAATTACCATTAAAGTCTTTTAGAAAATATTGATAATTCTTTTGAGTGGTGTTAGGAGTAGGGGAGTTAATCAGTGAAAGGATACTGTACGTTTTTTCATTAAACAAAAGAACTGTTGTAGTTTGCATTTATAATGGGAATAAAAAATTGATTCATAGTTGGTATGTCAAAATGTAGGTCTTTGAAGTTCATTTCAGCTCTGGGACCTAATTTAAAACCGTTAGGTTTCAGAGGTAATACATGCTTACAGTTAACCCCAGCAAATTCTAAGGTATGAATTGCACATAAAATAAATCAAGATCAAGTTTTTGAATGTTGATCCCACACACTTAACATCCCTTCCCCCTGAAAAAAGGAAATACTGTGGATCTGAATAACCATATCTACATTGAAGAGGAAAATGCTCCATAAATCATTGCTCATAGTAACGTTAAGAATGTGACATACAAATTCAAAAAAGGAGACTAATTCATTTTTATTTTACATCATTCTAGCCCTGCTGTCTTGCATAATACATGCAAGACTCCACAGCATCCTTACTCTGTCCAAGGTGGGTGTAACCTCTGATTTTGTATAGTAACCCTGTAATAACTTGTCCAGATGCTCATGACACTTCCAAATGTTGACCAGGGAATTGGCTAAAATGTTCACCGCTCAGTTAAAATTAAATTAGATTAATTAGAAAGATTAAGTCTGACAACTGGTAATAAAGCATGTACTCTTCATACAGGGGAATTAACAAATAAAGTGAGATGCACTTTGCTACAACTTTCTGCAAAATATTAATTAAGTTTTATAGCAAGGTGCACAATTGTTCAAAATTCTTTAAAAATATTTTCTTCCAGATGATGGATGTTCATTTTTTAGCCCCCCAGTATCATATGAGGTAAGGATTCATTTATTTTAGTTTTTGTTGTTGTTTTGCTTTTAAAGAAAAATATTTCAAATCTTATTTCTTAATTAGGTCATGTCAAAGCAGATTCCAGAAAGCCTTGGAGCAGAGCTGGATCCTGACATGTCTTGGACGAGTTCATTAGCAACTCCTCCATCGTTGAATCCAACCGTTATTATATGTAAAGGTGAGTTGTGAATGCAGTTTCAGGCTTAAATGCTTTTTATTGCTGTCAGGTTTTACATTTTTTTTCCCCAAGTGCACAGATCACAGTTACAAAAAGACAGCCAGCCAATATGATATGGGCAATAGAGAAAGTCAGGGGACTACTAAAAAAGATTGTGCTGTCATGGCTAGCAAAATGGCAGTTGGCTGGTTAGGCTGAATGATTGATTTATTTTTGTTCATTGTTCCTAGGCTCAGAGAACTTGTCCCCCTTGTATTCCAGTTCACTCAACGAAGCATTAGCTGCATTTTGTACACACCTAATATTTTTGACTGTACTGCCTTACCATTTAAGATTATTTAACACATTTGCCAACTGTTAATTGATTTCTGAGATCTATTTTTAAAATTACTTCTCATTAATTTAATTCATCTTCTTGGCCAACTGGCCTCACAAATGCTTGATATCTTGTCATAGCTTAGCCCCCTTTGCACTTTTGATCCTTCTTATCACTTTTCTTTGCCTCCTCACCACTGCATATATCATTTGAAATGGGGCAATCAGAATTGTGGCTTAACTAGTAATATGATCCAGCATTCCATTTGCTCTTTTAATTGTTCCTCCATATTTGAAAGTTTTAAACCAGTTGTAACTTCATTTTCCCCTGTGCTAATTCCATTCCCTTCATTATATATATTATTGTGTTCTCAAAATTTGAATATTTTCTCTATATAGGGGCATAGAGTACAGAAGCAAAGATGTTATGCTAAACTGTGATAAATTGCTGCTTAGCCCTCAGATGGATTATTTTGTTCAATTCTGGATACCATACTGCAGGATAATGGGGAGCACAGAGATTTACTAACATGGTACCATGCATGAGACCTTTGTGGAGAGACCAGAGAAACTGACATTTGTTCTCTTTCAAACAAAAAAATTATCTGGAATTTATTCAAGGTGTTCAAGAATTTTGATGGAGTTGGTAGTGATAAACTGCATCCACTGGCATGAGAGTTAATAATCAAAGGACAGATTTGAGATTATTGGCAAAAATACCAAGGAGGAGATGAGAAGTTTTTAATTTTTGCTGTGAGGTTTGCTGAGAGTTATGATTTGGAAGACACTGCCTGAAATGGTGGTGGAAACAGAATGGTAACTTTCAAAAGCATAGTGAAAGCCAATTCATTAGTAACTTGCAAAAGGGAATTGGAGATTTTTTTTCCTTTTTGAGCATATCAGGTTTATATGGAGAGAGCAGCGCAGAAAGGATAACTCTTTCAAAGAGTCTCACAGGCATGATGGGCCAAATGGTTCTGTGATTGTGACTATTTGTTTTCACTGATTTTTAAATTCTTCAAAATACTAACTGCATCTTCTGTCTCTACAAATTCTGTGTCATTACCAAATACAAGCAGCTTATAATTTGGTAATGCATCCAAGTTTCTTATGAAGATAAGAAACAGCAGACCCAAGTACTAACCTAGCATTGCACCTCTCAGTTATTCAGTTTTTTTTTAAATCAAGTACTTTATTCAATTCCATGTTCTACCTGGATTCTCATGGCAGTCTTTACTGTAGCTATACAGGGCTTTGGTGAGGCCACACCTGAGTATTGTGTGCAGTTTTTGGTCTCCTTACCTAAGAAAGGATATACTTGCCATAGGAGTGCCATGAACGTTCATCAGTCTGATTCCTGGGATGGCAGGATTGTCGTATGAGGAGAGATTGGGTTGACTAGGCCTATATTCACTGGAGTTTAAAAGAATGGGAGGGGATTATTGAAATGTATAAAATTCTGACAAGACCGTACAGAATGAATGGAGGGATGATGCTTCCTCTGGCTGGAGGGGTCTAGAACAAGAGATCACAATCTCAGGATACCAGGTAGGCCGTTTAGGACAGAGATGAGGAGAAACTTCTTCACTCAGGTGATGGACCTGTGGAATTTTCTACCATAGAACGCTGTGGAGGCAAAGTCACTGAATATATCTAAGAAGGAAATAGATTTCTAGACTTTAAAGGCTTCGGGTATGGGGAGAGAGCAGGAGTATAGTGTTGAGAGAGAAGATCAGCCATGATCACACATATGCAGCAAGACCTGGACAATGATCAGGCTTGGGCTGATAAGTAGCAAATAGCATTCGTGCCATACAATGCCAGGCAATGACCATCTCCAACAAGCAAGGATCTGATCATCTCTTCTTCACCCCCCCCCCCCCCCCGCCCCGCCCCAAACATTCAGTGACATTACCATTGCTGAGTCCCTCGCTATCAACATCCTGAGGGTTACCATTAACCAGAAACTGAACTGGACCAGCTTTATAAATACAGTAGCTACAAGAACAGGTCAGAGGCTGGGAATTCTCCGGTGAGTAACTCACCTCCTGACTCCCCAAAGCGTGTCCACCATCTACATGGCACAAGTCATGATTGTGATGGAATACTCTGCACTTGTCTGGATGAGTGCAGCTGCAACAACACTCGAAACTTGACACCATCCAGGACAAAGCAGGACAACCCACCCACCATCTTAAACGTGCGCTCTTCCCGCCACCGAGGCTCAGTGGCAGCAGTGTGTACCATCTGTAAGCAATTCACCAAGGTTCCTTCGACAACATCTTACAAACCTTTAACCTCTACTACCCAGAAAGACAAGGGCAGCAGATGCATGGGAATGCCATCACCTGTAAAATCCCCTCCAAACCATCTACCATCCTGACTCAGAACTATATCGCAGTCCTTTCACTGCCCCTGTGTTAAAATCCTGCAACTCCCTCCCTAACAGCATTGTAGGTGTACCTATACCACATGGACTGCAGCGGTTCAAGATGGTGGCTCACCACCACCACCACCTAGATGCCCGCCTGGCCAACAGCACCCACATCGCATGAACAAATAATTTTTTTTTTTTAAAAATTACCCCATCATGCAACCATTGAAATTTCATCTTGCACTTTATATTAAGCAGTTGATTTTTCTTGTACGTTGCTTTGGCTGGATTTGCCTATTTCAGTTCCACTGGTTGTCCTCCTTTTGCTTAGATTTTACTGTTTCTTTGTCCTGTTTCAGTCTTGATAATTTGTATGTGAATCTTCCCTGGTTTCAACCTACTCTTTTAATGGCATTTTTTTTTTTGCTTCTTGTTCTTCAGTTTCCCCCAGAACCTTACATTTTCAACCCTCCAACACATTCTTCCTCTTGTGACATTCTTCTGTTGATAAAACTTGGGAGCGAAGAATATTTATGCATAGCAGGCTTTACTGACTACCATTCTTAAGAGCATGCTGTTGATTCTCTGTTGTTTGCCTCCATCACTTCCATTTACTATTAGTTAAACATATTTTGGGGGGTTTTGCAGGATTTTTGCACTTTAGCTCGTGCTCTCAAATCACAACTGTCACCTAGATTCTGACCCCATGGTGCCTAGAAATAGATTCCTTGGTATTCAGACTGTAGCATTAGAATCTGAATTTTAGGAACGAGTGTCAGGAAAAGCTAAAAAGCGCTTGCAATAGATTAGCGTGTTTCTTCATAAATAATTTGTTTTTCAGCCAAAGAAAATGATTTGCACCAAGACAAGCCAAAAGAAGTACAAGTGCCTTTGGTAAGCTTGTGTATCTGTGAGAATCTATTTGGCAGGAGTATGCAATTTCTTTTTATAAATCTGATTTTTGGCTGAACATTGTCACTCATCAAAATCCTTTATGTTGGTGAGGATTTTTTTTGCATAAATGACTGGCTAAGATGACAAAAAGTAGTTGTGTTTTTTTAAAAACTAAGGGCAGAGGTTTGCATAATTACGCTGGGATTGAGCCCACCGGTCACGTCCAACTGATTCATGTAGAACAGTGGGAAGGCACCTCCTTTAATTTGATTCCCATGCCAGTATGGTGTTCCTCGTGCCTGCCTACCCAGAATGCCATAAATGACCAGACCTGAGGAGAGGGTATGCTTCTTTCCCCTTCCTTGGAACAATGAGACAGCCCCTTTGTAAGGTGATTGGCTTAAATACAGCTATTCTTGTTTCATTGTCCAGGCCATACCCACAATCTGAACCCCTAAGTAGATCTCAATCCATATTGAAGGCAGTATGCTGTTTAGCAGTGGGCATGCAATGTAGTTGACTCTTAAACGCCCTCTGAAATGGTCTAGCAAGTCACTCAGTTGTATCAAACAGCTACGGTCCAAAAGGAATGAAACCAAATGAACCACCCGGTACCAACTTAGGCATCAGAAGTGACAACAACAAACCCTGCAAAGTCATCCTTGCTAACATCTGGGGGCTTGTGCCAAAATTGGGAAAGCTGTCTTACAGACTAGCCTAGCAATAGCCTGATATAGTCATATCCTCAGAACCATACCTTACAGATAGTGGTGGAGCCATAGTGGTATACAGTCAAAAGAGAGTTGCCCTGGGAGTCCTGAATTTCTGCTCTGGACCCCATGATGTCTCATGGCACCAGATCAAACATGGGCAATGTAACACTGAGCTGATTACCATGTTGGAAAACCCCCACCCCCCCAACAAAAGCGATGAGTCAGTACTCCTCCATCAAACACCACTTGGAGGAAGCACTGAAGGTGGCAAGGGTGTAGAATGTACTCTGGGTGGGGGGGCTTCAGCGTCCATTACCATGAGTGGCTCAGTTGCACCACTACTGACCAGCTGGCTGAGTCCTAAAGGACTTAGCTGCTAGACTGCGTCTGCAGCGGTGAGGGACCCAACAAGAGAGAAAAACATACTTGACCTAATCCTCACCAATCTGCCTGCCACAGATGCATCTGTCCATGACAGCATTGGTAGGAGCAATCACCGCACAGCCCTTGTGAAGATGAAGTCCCATCTTCACATTCAGAATACACTTCACTGTGTTGTGTGGCACCACCACTGTGCTGAGTGGGATAGATTTAGAACAGATCCAGCAATTCAAGACTGGGCATTCATGAGGCTCTGTGGGCCATCAGCAGCAGCAGCAGAATTATACTCGACCACAATCTGTAACCTCACAGCCCAGCATATCCCCCACTCTACCATTACCACCAAGCCAGGGGATCAGTCCTGGCTCAATGAAGAGTGCAGGAGCAGCACCAGGCATACTTAAAGAAAAATGAGGTGTCAGCCTGGTGAAGCTACAACACATGCTGTTTGGCATGCAAGTAGTCCTAAATAGCATGCAACAGACAGAACTAAGCGACCCCACAACCAACGGATCAGACCTAAGCTCTGCAGTCCTGTCACATCCAGTCGTGAATGGTGGTGGACAATTACACAACTCTTTGGAAGAGGAGGCTCCACAAATATCCCCATCCTCAATGATGAGGAGCCCAGCACATGCATGCAAAAGATAAGGCTGAAGCATTTGCAACAATCTTCAGCTAGAAGTGCAGAGTGAATGATCCATCTCAGCCTCCTCCAGAGGTCTCTAGCATCACAGATGCCAGTCTTTAGCCAATTCAATTCAATTTACTCCACGTGATATCAAGAAGTGGCAGAATGCATTGGATACTGCCAAGGCTATGGGTCCTGACAATATTTCGGCAATAGTACTGAAGACTTGTGCCCCAAAACTTGTCACGCCCCTAGCGAAGTTGGCCTAGTACAGTCACAACACTGGCATATATCCAGCATTCTGGAAGGTTCCCCAGGTATGTCCCGTCTACAAAAAGTAGGACAAATCCAACTTGGCCAACTACCGCCCCATCTGTCTACTCTTGATCGTCAGTAAAGTGATGGAAGAGATCATCAACAGCGCTATCAAGGGGCACTTGCTTAGACACTCAGTTTGGGTTTTGTCAGGATCACTCAGCTCCTGACCTCACTACAGCTTTGGTTCCACTATTGACAGAAGAGCAGAACCCCAGAGTGAGGTGATAGTGACTTCCCTTGATAAGAAGGCAGCATTTGACCAAGGAGCCCTAGCAAAACTGGACCCGATGGGAATCAGGAGAAAACTTTCTGCTGCTGGGAGTCATACCTAGCACAGTGGAATATATTTGTGGTGGTTGGAAGTCAGTCATCTTAGTTCCAGGGCATCACTGCAGGAGTTCCTCAGGGTAATGTTCTAAGCCGAACCATCTTCATCAATGACCATCATTCTATCATAAGGTGGGGATATTCGCTGATGATTGCGTGATGTTCAGTGCCATTCATGACTCCTCAGATGCTGATGCAGTCCATGTCCAAATGCAAGCAAGACCTGGACAATTTCCAGGCTTGGGCTGATAAATGGCAAGTACCATTTATGACAGGCAATGACCATCTCCAACAAGAGGGAATCTAACCATTGCCCCATGAAATTCAATGGCATTACCATCGATGAATCCCCCACAATCAACATGCTGGGGGTTAGCATTGACCAGAAACTGAACTGAATTAGTCATATAAATACTGTGGCTACAAGAGCAGGTCAGAGCCTAGGAATCCTGTAGCAAGTAACTCACTTCCTGACTCCCCAAAGCCTGCCCAGCAGCTACAAGGCACAAGTCAGGAGCATGATGGAATACTCTCCACTTGCCTGGATGAGTGCAGCTCCAACAACACTCAAAGCTTGACACCATCCAGGACAAAGCAACCCGCTTGATTGGCACGCCATCCACAAACATTCAGTCTCCACCACTGATGCACAGTGGGAGCAGTGTGTACAATCTATAAGATGCACTGCAGAAACTCACCAGAGCTCCTTAAATATCACCTTCCAAACCCATGACCACCACCATCTAAAAGGACAAGGGCAGCAGGTGCATGGCATCACCACCACCTGGAATTTTCCCTCCAAGCCACACCCAACTCTGGCTTGGAAATATATCGCCGTTACTTCGCTGGGTCAAAATCCTGGAACTCCCTAACAAGGCATTTACCACCACCATCCCAAGGGCAATTTGGGATTGGCAATAAATGATAGCCCAGTCAGTGATGCCCACATTCCATGAATGAATTTTAAAAATTGCCTGTCTCTGAAGATATGTCGACTCTCTTGGAGATCAAGGTCACGTTTTTCTTTCCCCTTTGCGTGACCAACACTTGTAAGGAACAAAGGCCCTTCTCGCCCCTTACAAGTTCCTTTGGAACTCCCAGTGCAGGCTGGAACTTCACTTAAAACTATCCTGGTTTATTTTCTGGCCATTCTGCTGTACTCCTACCAAAGTTATAGCAGTTGTTGGGCAGAAGAGCTGAAGATTTTCATCCCAAAATGAGTGTAATGGGACTAGTTTAAGGATGCTGTAGTTTGATTGTTTAATGTCTTTTAATTAAGTACATCAACCACTGGTTGAAAGTGTTTCAGATTTAGCTTGCATAAAATTACTCTATGTGCAATATCCCTGGGTGCTGCTGCCCATTTTGAACTAATTTTTCAGTTTCTTAATTTTGGTCTGTTTTCCTCGAATATTCCACCATATCATTATAGTACTTGTTTGTTTTCTTGACTTCGAAAAGTAAATTTTGTAACATTTTGTTGAATGGAACCAAATGATGTATGCCCAGGATTTAAAATTAATAATGTACATTTGAAATTGCATTTTAGAAGGATATCAACCAAGAATGTCGTCTCTGTCCACAATTTACAGAATTTAAAATTTAGTTAAATTATGACTTCAGATTCTTAGTGCTACATTCCTATGTTCTTATTTGTTTAATTGGAATGTAGCACAAAAATGACAAAAATCAGGAGTAGTCTATTTCCATTAACAAAGTGTGTGCAGAATTTCTTAAGTTGGCTTGTGGGCCAGTGTATTAATATGTCGACCTGCCAAATTGCTGAGTGGGGAACAAAGGAACTGGTCAGGGGGAAAGCAAGCTACTTTCACCAAAAAGCTAGATAAATGGCACACTTGTGTAAATTAGAGTACTGTTGGCAGTCACACAGGAGGACTGATCATTTGCTTGATCTTACAACTGGAATCAAAGTAAATTATCTTGTTTTGAAGATTTTAAAAAAACTCAATCTCATTATCTGCACTGTTGACATTCCAATCAACCATTCATTTTGCTTGCAGCTTTTACACAGCAATTTAAATAGACAAAGCAATGCATTTGCTGTTGGTTTAAACAGTGCCTGTGCAATGCCTGTAATTGGGGAGGAGGAAAATGAAGAAGTGGAAGCTGTTGATCAGAGATATGGTAAGTATAATTGTTTTTTTTAAATTACTTGAATTTCGTGAAAATCCAAGGATTCGAGCAAAGCCTTGTCTCAGAAGCTAGCAAAGAGATGCCCCATGAGCTAGCATGGTAAAGCACTGGCTGTAAATACGGTTGGGAAAGTTTATCTGCGGGGAGAGATTAATGGAAGTCAAGAAGGCAATGAGCTCGGAAAGAAGGTAAGATGAGAATGGAGGTTGATACTACTGAGGATGAAGAGTTGCTCAGTGTGTATGGTCTGGAGTACTCTAATTGTAAGACTTCAGTCTATTTCAGTTGTTAGACTGAGTTGGAAGAGCTGATCTAAAAGAGACTTCCAGTTCTGACTAGCTATAAACCACTCTGGGTACAAGTGTGCCATATTCACATAATTTATTAAGTTAATTGCAATGAGTACAAAAATGCAATCCTTGGTAAAGGCAGTGGAAGCAGTCAGTTCACCCTAGAACACTGGCTCACAACTTCTGGTCAACTGCGGCCTGAAGTCTATCATCTATTTTCTTGCATCCTCATGCCTGAGTGCTGAAAGTTGCTGCATACTAACCCTTGCTAGCCACTAACTCTGAACATGGTGAGAAGCATCCCTGAGCTCTGGTCCAAGTAGTACATGATCAGTCCCTGATTGGTACGTGATTAATGCCCAATTAGTCTGTTAAGGGACGTGGTCAGTTTACCAATGTCACTTCCTGTTATCTCTTGGTTCCCTAAGGTGTCAGTCACTTGGGGGAGCGTCCTTCTCATTACAGCTTTTCCCTGTGTTACAGACAATTAATTTAATTGTTTAATGTAAAACGGCCCTGATTTCTCTGCTCACTACTCATCCATAAACGCAAAGGTGTTTTTGATTGTTTGGTTTCCCTCTTTTAATAACCCCACAGCAAACTCGAGCTAAGGGAAAATAAGAGGGTTAGTTTATTTTGCACACAGACAAAATGTAGGAAGGGGTTTCTGCCCCTTTTTTGTGCATTCATACAATAAAAGAGGGATGAGGGGAAGAAGGGGCTCAGGACAAAGACCACGATAAAAATAAGAATTATGGTTTCATGTGAGTCCGGCGTCCAGCTTCAAAAGGTCCAATGGTGCAATCCTTCAGGGACTAGTAGGCTGAAACCATTGCAGGGTGATCTGCTTTTCCAGAAGCAATGACTGACTTCCATGATGAAAGAAAGCATGTAGAGATGAATTAGTCTTCTAAGTACAGATACAGAAGTTCAGATGTTCCAGTACTACAGTGTAGAAAAGGGCCAGGTAATTTAAAAGCCTGGACAGAGCTCTGATTCTGTTAACTGCTCTGCTAGATGGTAAATGGTAGACAGAACCTGGAATCCTGTTTCTCTTCTGAGGTTAAGCAGTGACTGAAGATAAAACCCAAAAGTTGTTTAATTAATTAAAGCAATTCAAACAGTTCAAGTATCTATATGTAACATATAGGTGGTTTGAGGTCAAGCTATTCAGATAACAAGGCCCCCTTGTTAAAATCCATTGTGTTTTGAGCAGGTAACTAGAATTATTAGCACAACGTTGGAAATGAGTCACAAATAGCTCTGTCCATAGCTGGCTGGTGCAGACATTTCACTTACTATTCTTTTGTGTTGGCTTGGCTGGAATGTTTATACAATGCAGGGAGTGCTACATTCCAGGGTTTGATGTGTTTGCCTTTGTCCATTTTTATACTGTTAAGAAACTTCCAGAACTACCATCATGTGGTCAGCGGTGGCCATTTTATCAGTACAGTCATTTGCTCATTTAAAAAAAATAGATTTTAAACAAGAGAATATGGAAGAGAAACAAGTTTCTTTTAAGTTTTTTTCTTTGTGATGTCTCGGTGGGACATCTGTTAGTTTAAGTTTACAGCTTTTCCGCTAAGATAACGAGGCACCACAACGTAATTTGTATGTCTGCTTATTTGGGATAAGATGATGTCTGGTGTCACTACCTAATGATTAATACTTTGACCTCCACATCGCAAATGTTTAATTGATACGTCTAGGTGTTCTGGAGAGTTCAAACGCCTTATGTGACTTTCTAATGACTGTTGATGCCTGGCACAAGTTATCTAATGACAAAAAAGTACTTAAAAATGACAGAAGAGTACAAAAGCCAAGCTGACTCAATTACAAAATTACTCCAGCTTGCAAGTATATATAAAAACCAATGCATAAAGATAACCAGTGCATTAAACCTGAGGTAACAGGATATACATATAAGATACATCATGATACATGTTCATAAGGAATAAAAATCACAAGAACTACAGAACCACAAAACTGATTACAGAACCGCAGTAATGCATAGATCTGTTCCATACTTTTAAAAGAGAAGTAGTCAGATACTACAAGTTAAACTAAATTAATCTGGTTGTTTGAAAGCTCACAGTTGTTTCCTTCACACGTTAGAGGGTTTTAACTCTAGTATGACTGCTAAGTGTTAATGGCTAGAGAGTGTAACTGTTCCATACTCTAATCTGCTCAATCATGACTGATATCACAGCACTTGCTCTGTAATTAAACCACAAAAGTACACTTTGCACAGAACTAAACTCAGGTAGAGTATTTCACTTGTCAAGTAAGGATGCAGTTACAGACAAAAGCTCACGTGGTGTGATACTAGTGTCTTACATTGACTATAACTAATCGGAATATCATATAGTTATTGGATCAATACACTTTGATTCAAGATGGGTTATGAGGATAGGTTGGATAGGCTGGGGCATATTTCCATTGGAGTTTGGAAGAGTGAGGGGCGACTTGATTGAAATATATAATCCTGAATGGTCTTGACAAGATGAGTGTGGAAAGGTTTTTTTGTGTGGATGAGTCCAGAACTAGGGGGCACTTTTTGAAAATTAGGAGTCGCCCTTGTAGGGCAGAGATGAGGAAAAATTTTTCTGAGAATTGTGTGACTTTGAAATTCTCAGCCTCACAAGGTGGTGGAAGTGGGGTCACTGAATACTTTAAGTCAGAGGTAGATAGATTCTTGCTAGGCAAGGGAATCGAAGGTTGTCGGGGTAGGTGGAAATGTAAAACTTGAAACACAAACAGACCAGCCATGATCTTATTGAATGGCAGAGCAGGTTCGAGGGGCCAAATGGCCTACTTCTCCTATTTTGTATTTTCATATGATCCCTTGATAATTGCACATAACTAAGCTAAAACTTGTTATTAAACATGGCCTTTCCTACAAGTGTCAAAGCTGAAAGACAAAAGGGAGAATGTCTGTGCGAAACATTGTTTGGGGTTGGGTGAGTGGTAGAGAATGAAGATTTTAAAGGAGAGGGATAGAGCAAGGTGAGGTGCTCAGAAGGAGTAGAGGAGTATACTGCTACGGCTATTTGGATGGGGCAGTTGGTAAAGTTATAGCCAAATGAGGAGCCTTGTGAGTTGCTTCCCTTCAGAGGTAGGGAGTGAAGTCACTGGGCTGCTTTGTAGAAGCTTTAAAGGTCTCTGGTGAAGACCGGGGAGCAGGAGCTGCATAGCTTATAAAACATAACTGAGGCATAAGATGATGTTGGAGTATTTCTCACCTATATGTACCCCCTTGGCGACATCATCGAAAATCAACCGAATGCTCATTGCGAGACTCGACTTGCGGTCACCATAAGCTCTCTGAACCCCTCCTTTGCTTTTGATTTGACATGTTGCTTGACCAACATCCAGAATTGGATGACAAGAAATTTCCTACAATTAAATATTAGGAAGACAGAGGCCATTGTCTTTGGTACCTTTCACACACTCCATTCCTTAATCACTGACTTCATTCCCCTGCCCAGCCGCTGTCTTCTCACAATTTTGGCATTCTATTTGACCCTAAGCTGAACTTTGGACCCCTTTTCCCTCTCCATTACCAGTCTGCATATTTCCATCTCTTAACATTGCCCATCTTTGGTTATAGCCTGAACTCACCTGCTGCTTAAGCCCTTATCCATTCTTTTGCTGCCTCTAGACTCAACTATTCCAAAGTTCTCCTGGCTGGCCTCCCAACCTGCATCCACAGTAAACTTGAGCTCATCCAAAACTCTGCTGCCCTTATCCTAAGCTGCACCAAGTCCTGTTCACCCACCGCCATTGTAATTGCTGGCATACCTTGGCTCCCTGTTGGGCAGCATCTTGATTTTCAAAGCTCTCTGACGTAGTCCAATCCTATCTTTGTAGCTTCTTTCAGCCAAACAATCCTTCAATATCTCTACTCCTCCAGTGCATCTTGCACATCCCTGATTTTCATCGTTTCGTCATTGATGGCTGTGCCTCAGCTGCCTATGCCCTAAGCTCTGGAATTCTCTCCACCCCTACCTTTTCTCTACATTTAAGATATTCTTTAAAACCCAGTTCTTTGACAAGCTTTGGCTCACCTGCCCTAATATCTCCTTATCTGGCTTAGTGTCAAAT
Organism: Carcharodon carcharias; assembly: GCF_017639515.1. Classification (NCBI taxonomy): domain Eukaryota; kingdom Metazoa; phylum Chordata; class Chondrichthyes; order Lamniformes; family Lamnidae; genus Carcharodon; species Carcharodon carcharias. The sequence goes on along the minus strand of NC_054477.1, from coordinate 43,460,680 downwards.
GTTTCTGAAATGACTCTGGTCCTTTTACTATGTTAAAGGCACCTATATAAAGGTAAGCTGTTGTTGCAACACAAAATGCAAGAAAAGACAATGGATGGGGTTGGATTTATGATTTGAGCTATTTTATTAGTATCTCAAGTCAAATTTGATTGATATATTAGAAGAATGGCTCCTCTGTTTTGGGACACTAGTGATTTTTTTTTCTCCAGGTGTTTTAACACATTTACAATAGTTGAAGCTATTTTATTGTTTGCCTTTTCTAAATTTATTTATAGCTGAAATGGAAATAGTGTGTCAGGTTGGCACTCCTTGATTTACTACAGTGATTATGAATATTTTTTTCTTTCAAGAAGTGCATGGCTAAAACCTCGAAACTTAGCGCAAATTAAATTGCATATTCAAAAATAAACTTTGTTAATCAGAAGTAGTCGATCAAGGTGGCTCCTAGGTGCTCAGCTCCTGAAGGAGCTCCTTTCTGTGCCCTTCTATCCACTGCCATCCTTCCAATGCTTTTTGTCCATCAATCTCCTCTCTTCCACTTCAAGTTCCCCTAGATCTAACAATGGGTGCATTTTAGTCCTAACTACAAGTTAACTAGGTTCAACTGCTCTGTCTGTCACCTGCTTTGTTGCTTAAATTTTAAAAACACATGTCGGCTTAAATCCCTCCCCTAACTGCTGCTCCCCACTGAGGGGAGTGTTGAGTGGGAACATTTTTAAAAAAAAAAATCAATTATAACAGCTGCAGTTTAGCATTTCTGCACTGTCGGGACCTGCACTTTCACAACCCTGGAGCTCTGGCTTTGGATCAGATCTGGATCTGTACCTTGAATGGGAATGCAGGCTCAGGAGAGGGAAGCAGTGTGCGAGAGAGTCAGGGAACAGGAGAGCAAGGATCAGCATGAGAGTGAGTCAGGGAGCGGGAGAGGCCACTCCAAAATGGCACCAATTGGGTCACGCAGCCCTACGGACCAGTGGGTAACTACTTTAAACTAATCTTGTGGTGCTAAACGAGAATGCAAGCCCCAATAACTGACCATTAAAATGAAGCAACATTAAACAGGGCAATGTTAAACAGAGATTTACTTTACGTTTCCCTTTATCCCTCGTAGACATCTCTCTCTACTGTCATCATATTGTCTTTCCTTTCTCTCCTTTAGAGTACTGTGCCCTCCCAAACCGTTAGCCCAACGCTTCAGTGCTCCCAGACTTTATTTCCTCTTAGATGAACCTACAGCTTCCCTCTGCATCCTCCAAAGGGCCCATTGAGGCATTTGTCACTGAATCATTATGATCAGCAACCCCAACTACCCCATCCTACTCAATCACCGTCCTTATTGCTCAGCGACCCACTTGGAATTAATCTGGCCGATATCCTCCCCTTCCAATTTTCCCCTCTTAATACTGACCCTGTTGGCTCTGCCAGAGGGTCAGCTATCTCCATTCTTTCCACATTTCTCTCCAGAATATCTGTTCACTAGTGGACAAGGCCCTAGCCATCCATGAGCTCATTTTGGGTGATTGAACTGATATCATGGCCTTAATGGACCCTAAATGGAGTCTCTTCACCTAGCTATACCTTGCACCCCTTGCCCTGCCCAGACCATCATTGTGGCAGTGTAGCTGTCCTCACCAATCATACCTTGGCCTATAACAGCGGTATCTTCATTCATTTAAGCTCTGCACTGAGCCACTTCTCATCTTCAGCATGCTCTCTTTGCTAAGTTCATTGCCCTCCTATCCCCCTGCTAATCTCTTTCTCCATATAGACACCCCAGACACATTCAAGCCACTCCCTTGACCTTTCCACCTCACATGACCTCACTATTCTCATTCTGTCAGTTATAGATAAGGCCCTCTCTCATAACTTAATTCTATCATTCTCCACCCTCATCTCCCTTTCCCCTCCCAACTCTACTTTCTCTGCTGCTGCTGCAAAAATTTCTCTCCCAATTCACTTACAATCGCACTTTCAAAATCCCAACTCTTTGGCTTTCAGCCCTCCATTTATCACAATACCATTTGCCTTTACTGATCTGCTTCATCTCCACCTTTGGTGTCCCTAGACCTCATTAAAGCCATTCCTCTCTCTGACTCTGGCCATTCCCCCGGCACCGTTGTTTCTCTGTTCTTTAATGTCCAAGGGCTGCAAACCTAAAAGGATATGGGGGAACCTTGGTTTAACTGTTCTCCGCAATATCTGACTGGACGACATTAAGTGCTATCGGATTCTGCTCTCATTTGCTAAATGGACTTACTATTCTAAAACACAGAACTCCCAGCTTCTTTTGATCTCTTTATTTAAGGAGGGATATACTTGCATTGGAGATGATTTAGTGGGTTGATTCCTGGGATGAAGGGGTTGTCTTATGAGGAAATGTTGAGAAGGTTGGGCCCGTACTCATTGAAGTTTAGAAGAATGAGAGGTGATCTTATTGAAGCACATAAGATACTGAGGGGGCCTGACAGGGTAGATGCTGACAGGATGCTCTCCCTCATGTGGGAATCTAGAACTAAGGGGCACAGTTTCCAAATAAGGGGCCTTGCATTTAAGACTCTGATAAAGAAGAATTTCATCTGAGAGGATTGTTAATCTTTGGAATTCTGTACTCGAGAGCAGTGGATGCTGGGTCATTGAATATGTTCAAGGCTGAGTTAGACACATTTTTGATCAACAAAAGAGTTGAGGGTTTTTGGGGTACAGGCAGGAAAGTGACTAAAGGTGACGATCAGATCAGTTATGATTTTACTGATTGGCTCCTCCAGCCTGCTCTGCCGAATGATCACCGCCTGCTCCAATTTCTTATGTTCTAAATCTCTGATATCTCCTTATGTGGCTCGTTGTCGAATCTTGTTTGATAATGCTTCTGTGAGGAGCCTTGGGACATTTTACTATATTAATGATGCTATATAAATATAAGTTGAAGTTGCCTTGATATTGCTATGGCATCAATTAGAAGCTATTTGGTGTCCTTACAAAAATCCAGTGCATCAGTAACTAACAAGTGTACACTTTGAAAACTTCAGTGAAAATAGATATATTTTTTATTTTCCCCTCAATTTTCTCCTCACCCCTTTTCTTCTGCAGGTGGCTCTCCTTCATGTAAGAGTCTAAACTGTAAATGTCAACCAGTTATCCCCTCCTGTGTAGCGTATGATTACGTGGTGGGTGGGCAACCATTATAATTGAGCCCAGTTGTAGCCTTGCTGGATGTCCATGAATATGCATCTCCATCAGTGTATGTTGGGCAGCAATTATAAACAGGAACTACTGCAGTCTGAAAACAGGACTGGGATTCCAGTTCTTGATATTTGTTTAATAAATTGATACATTACAGTGTAAGGTATTCTTATCTCTCCCCTCTTGTTTGAACCAAAATTATTAACACAGAATATTCAGGAATGACATATCTGCAACTCTTTCGAGTCATATGTTCTGATAATTAAGCATTCTTAATATTGATGTGTTTTTTTAAGTTAATTATTGTGTTTTTCAGTACCTGAAGATGGCCCAGATAGTGTACATAACAATGGCACAAGCTATGAAGATAGAAAGCTGTATATTTCTACCACTCTGCCTGATGGAGCAATGTCTTTTTCTGAGACTACACATTTAGAACTGAGAAAAGTGAAATCCTATACTAGAAAGAGAAAGAAAAACTCTACAGTTGGCAATTTTCAGACAAACAGTATTAAAACTTTACTATCTCCCTCTACTGATGAAAAGGGCTCCTCGGAGAGCATTATGGCTGAATCAAGCTCCAACATGGTTTTTAGTAACTTTACTCTTGGTCCAGTTAAAGAGTGCAATATGAAACAGCTTTTTTTGAATAAAAACGCTGTAAATCAAAACCAGAGTCCTGATGCTCATCCATGTGACAAAGGTTCAGAGAAGGAATTATCAGGTCATAATATAACTTCTTCATCTGACTGGTCACAACTAAATCTATCAGAGCTTGAGGAGAACCAGATGATTGATGGATACTCTGGCATTGTGGATTCTTCTACAGATGCACTGTGTTTGAAAAATGTGGGTGATCTAACATTTAGTACAAATGAAAATGCTAATGAACAGCAACTAGATAATGCTTCAGAAGAAGACATTGATAAAGGATCTAGTTTTGTACCCTGGGAAGAGATGAGTCCAATAGTGCAGCTGTCAACCTCTCATTCGTTAACAGATCAAGTAACAAAGAGTCTTTTTAATCATTGTGCGGTTGCTAATAAATTTATCACAGTTGATGAAAGCACAAAGAGTTCTGGAGCAGAAGTGAAAGCTAGTACTCCAAATCATTCTTGTAGTAAAATGCAATTGTCAAAACTACCCATTCCTGAAATTCCCTACACAGATTGTTTTAAAATTGGTGATTCAACAGAAATTCAACCACTTATTGAGGGATGGATGGATTCAGGTTCAGAAACTGTTGCAACAAGACGACTTCCCTTTTGCAAGGATGCAATAGCACAGATGAACAAGAGAATTAACCTTGAACATAAAACAAATCTAATGAAGCCATTGGCTACTTTGGAAGATCAGAAAGTCACTTTTGTAGACTCTGTCAGTGACAATATGCCCATTCAACCTGCTGTAGATTCAAGAATGCTCAGTGATGGTGTTTACAGAGTGACAGATCCAGAAACCGTTAAAAGTATCTCACTGGCTCTGGATTCAGTAAAATGTCAAGTGGATGATGAAGACCATACTTTCTTGCTTTCCAGTCTGAAGGGACGTCCACGGAAATTCCTTTACTCTGTGACAGACCCTTCAAATCGTCAAGCGCAGAACATATCTTTAGACACAACTGAATTACAAAATAGAATACCGATTCTTCCTTTGGCACTGGAGCCTTCCTACAAATCATCTGCCCAAAAATCTGGAAAGCAGCTGAAGTCTGTGCCAGGTATAACTCATGCTAATTTTTACTTTTTTTTCCAATTTTAGATACTCTTTATAAATAACTGAAGTGACTTTATACTAATTGTTGTAATATGTATGGACTGACAATAGTTGCCCTTTTTTCTATTAGGCTGTTAATTTTTTCGTGTGTTGAAAGAGTAGTGACTAGATTCTGTTTTTAAACTCTGAATATGTTTGGGGAATTACAGCAAGTTTCTTTATATACAAAATTCTACTTTTGTTTTGCTGTATTCCTGGAACTACAGTATGAGCATTACAAATTGGCATATTGTACCAACTGAATGGATTGAAGGAAAACATGGTGTAGTACAAATATACCGAATAAAGCACCAACTACCTAGCAAATTCTATTGATTTGAGGATATGCTAATAAAGTACAAAAGTAGTGCATGAGGTAATCTGTCGTAGGAATGCATCATTATAGTCATTGCAGACTGCATGCTATAATCAGCATTGAGAATTTTTCATCCTTGCATCATAGTCAAAGTTAAGAAATAGAAAATAAATGCAGCCTTCCCACATCTCCCACATACTTTGATTAACCCTTTACAGTAGATTTTTCTTTGCTTTTAAAACGAGTAAAAACATTTAGCTTAAATGAAATGAAAGGGCCTTTTGTTTTGCTTGAAGGACTGTTGACAATATTGGCAATTTATTTATTTAGGAGTCAAATAGATGTGATTTGTATTTTTGGCATTTTTTTTTGGTAGTGCTCTTCTGATATTTTAGGATTTTTATAACTTGAAACGTACTTTTCTGTTTTTAGCTACTTACAAAGAAAACCAGGAAGCTACCAGTACCGAATTTGTTCCTGGCATTGATCTCTCTGAAGCCAGTGAGGCACATGACACTGAAGCAAATAAAAACTTGCAGCACAATCATCAGTTTCCTAAGGATTCTGACCGTGTAGAAAATGAAGTAGTGCATCAGCATTGTAAAGATGAAACTGTTGATAAATTATCAGATGCTTCTAGTAATGGCAAGAATTGGGATCATTTTGTGACGCCACTTAACAGCAGACCTGTTTCTTGTAACAGGAGAGAGCGTAGAATTTTTGCCACAGCTTGTCACACAGTGGCTAAAAGACTAACTATGGAATCTAAAGTGATGTTGACTAATAGGTCTAGTGCCCAGGCTGAAGTTGCTGAGGACAGTTGTGTATTTTCAGTTGTTAACTCTGTTCAACCAGAGAAGGCATGTGTAATTGAAAACATAGTTGTACCGAATAGGGGGAGATCTTATTTTGAGTTCAGATTGTCACCTTTATCTGATGTAAATCGAACTGCTCCACATCATGATTGCAATAAAACAAAACTTCAAGGGAACACGATTATCTGCAATGAGCTCGACAGTAATTTTCCGTTCATACCAGTTTCTACACAATTATCAACCAAGCAACTATCGTGCACTTCAATTATATCTCGTACGGTATCATCTCACTCCCCCTGTATTGCTAATGTTTTGCACAAAACAAAGAAACTTTTCTATAATCTTAAAAAATCTAAGAGAACTTTGAAAAAAAAGGCTGGTCTGTGTGAATCTCAGCAACTAGAGTCTAAAGAAAATAATGAGATATCAACTTGTTTGAGTAAAGAGAAACATTTTGAGGGAAGTCTTGCTGTTGACAAGGAATTGTCAAATGAAGATCAGAGACTTGACTTATATACTTTTGTAGAAGCTGAAAAGAGAGAATGTTCTGTTAATACAGATTTCCACATTGATGATAGAAAAATTGCACTGTTGGCATCCACTTTGAAGAGCAGAAAATTGATTGCTGATGTAGACAATGATGCATTCTTGACTTCTTCAGAACCTGCATTAGTACAATCTTTGCCAGAATGTGAAACAAAATATATGGAAAGTACTTTTACAGGAACCAAGATAATACCATGCGACATACCATGTTCCAGCATATCTGATCTTGAAATGACTTTAAACGAATCCTCCGAGCTAACAGAGGGAAGTATGAATTCACATAAAGAAACAAGGGCATCTCTTTCTGCATCTATCATTGAAACAGAATTGTATGAGTTTGCTCAAATTACCCAACCTTCACATTGCGTTGTACCAGTACAAGAAAAGAACACAAGTGGATTGGAATTGAAATTACAGAATGCAGAAGCTGATATCAGTTCAATGACTACAATAAAAGAAATTTGTACTGTTTCAGAAAACACACAAACCCCACTCATATCTGGACATGCTGAATCTTGTAAACGTGGGCCCAATTGCAATTACTTCAAAACTGCTGAGCAGCACACAGATTTATCTGCTGAAATCATTTCCAAAGGGAAGTTGCTCAAAAAATTTGAAAACGAGGGCTTAGAAATAAACTCTGCACAGAAAGTTAGCGTTGAATGTATCACTTCAAAAAATAGATTTAGGAGTCAAGAAAGTAACAGTCCAACAATTTCTTCAGTTAAAGCAGAGGTTAAGACCGAATCTCCTGAACCCAAAGTTGCCACAGAAAATGTTAAACAACCCCCACTTGCCTTTGTAAAAGCACAAACCTTTGAATCCTCTGCGTTCTTATCTCAGTCAAAATTGCTTGGGAAATACACTTGTTTGACAGCTAGTCAAACAGAACCTACAGAATTATTTAGCATTTTAGAGGATGCAGGTGGCCAGTTTGAACGTATGCAGTTAAGAAATCAATCTGCAGTTGATGTAACAAGCAAGGATACCAACCTGATGATTAGTGAGCATTTGGGTCACACTCCCCCAGTTCCTATTTTGGATAGTTGGAAGGATACTGATTTTGGTAAAAGTTTGGACATTGAGCCTTCAGTGCTGTTGACCAGTAAGCCATGTAACTCGCAACAGCAAGCAGAGTCCTCAAACACAGAAACTAGATCTAAAATCTATCAACAGAATACAGAAGGAATAGAGCAAACCATATCAGATAAACTTGCTGATTCCTTTGTTGTCTTGAGCAATGAAGAGAGAAAAATTGTATCATTTGCAGTACCAAATTTCCATACAGATTCTATGGAACTTGCCTCAAACACTGTTAAAATGAAATCGGCTACAATACTTGATCAAGCAATTCCACCCCTGAAAGATAAAGTGAGTTTTAACAACAGTGAATATGCCGGTTTTTGTGCAGCAAGTGGGAATAAGATAAAGCTCTCTGTTGAAAGTCTGAAAAAAGCAGCAAACATTTTCAGGGACATTGACAATGATCAAACTATTGCTCGGATACATACAATTAAAGGTTCAGACTATTTAGGAGAATGTTCCGTCAACGAGTCTGAAAAAGTAACTGAGGATAAATTAAATGATGTTCAAAAAACAGTAAAAACTAATGAGTCATACCAGCTGTGTGGAGCCCATGACAATCGTTTCACTGTGAATACTAAAAGTAATGGGGCTAGTATCTTGAAAAGTGAGAGTAAAATTGAGAACAGTGAAAGAAAAATAAGTGGCTTTCAGTCAGTAGGGAGCAGGAGATTCACTATATCTGAAGAAGAAACTCTGGATAAAACAATATATTTGACTACTGAGCAAAATGTCTTGCATAAACCTGACACCAAGGACAAAGAGAAACCTAGTACAATTAGAAATACCGTTTGGGAAAAGAATGCATGGCAACCTGGCTACAATGGTGCAAAAGACAATGGGAACAACAAATTGGCTGACAGTAAAATGAAGTTTGCAGATGATTATTTATTGCAAACAACTTCAGTTGGTCACTTCAAACCCTTTAAAGCATCAGCTATTGAGAGCGCTGGTGAAGTAAAGTGTTTTCAGACTGCAAGTGGTAAAAGAGTCTCAGTCTCCAAAGGAAACCTGGATAAAGCAAAAAGTTTGCTTGAGGTTGAAGATTGCTGCAGTGAAAACAGGCAAAACTCAAAGCTGCCTACAGGAATAGCAAAAAATATACCTCAACAACTTGATAACATGAATACTTTTCATAGCCATGTGGAAAAAAATGATGTTAATATGCAATTGGGTGATCAAACAGGGAGTAGTCAGACGGTACTAAATGTTTCGGTTTGTCCTGCGTTTATTGTTCACAGCAAGAACAGCATCTCTGAGGATACCAATTCGATTCAAAATAATTCACTGTTTGCTACTGTAGGCACTGTAATGAAAGGGTTCCAAACTGCTAGCGGTAAGATGGTTCCTATGTGCAAAGCATCTCTTGATAAAGCAAAAACTTTATTTGCTGAGGAAGACCTATTAAATAAAACTACAAAACATACAGACAAAAATGTTTCAACAGAATCTCCTTGTACACATACTTGCCCACAATTAATTCATAGTGGAATAAAAAGTGTAGTGAAGAAACAGTTGGAAAATGACCACAGTCTTGAAATACTTCATCCTTTTAATCTTAAAAGTCACGGCAAGTTGCATGATTTTTCTGTTCAAAGTGAACATGTGTCTGAGTTTACGAATTTGAACAATGGTACAGAAATGAAAGGTTTCCAGACAGCTAGTGGCAGAAAAGTTAATGTGTCAAAGATAGCTTTAGATAAAGGAAGGGCTTTGTTTTTTGAAGAGGACTATAATAAATTGAGAATTCAAGATAATTTAATATCAACTGCAAAAATTAAAAATGCACTTTCTGAGGACAATGTTTTAAATGATAGTGAAGCTAACCTTCCACAGAGGTTAGATATGAAAAACCAAATGACCAGTTTTCCAGCTAAGCAACCTTCAGGATTCTGTATTGAAAACGGTAACATTGTTTCAGTAAGTGACACAAACTTGAAATATGTACAAGAGAAATGTCCAGCTGATGAACCTGAGGAAAGTGCAAATTCAGTTTCAAATGTTAATCAAGGTGATTTTGCTGGCGATGTATCTGAGCCTTCTCAACAGTTACTTAAAAGTGGATCTATTGCCTTTAGCACAGCAAGTGGAAAGTCTGTATGTGTTTCAGAAGAATCATTAAAGAAATGCAAACATTTCTTTAATGAAGTAGGAGTTGATGAAAAATTTGTCACAGGCGAAGATTTGAAATCTAAGGAAAGCAGACTCTCCGAAGAAACATGGCGTTCTGATATCCCCAGTGCAAAGACACCTCTTGGTTTCAACACAGCAAGTGGAAAGGCGGTCCTTGTTTCTCATGATGCACTTCAGAAAGTTAAGCATGTGTTAAAAGAATTTGACATGAGTGATGGTTCTTCAATTAACCCAACATACTCAGAACAGACATTTTATGAAAAACCTCAGCAGTTACCATTAACATCTTCATCACTGTTCCAAAACACTGCTATGAGCAGTAAACAAGCATGTGAAGAAGAGAGTTCAGAATTGATTCACAAAGTATCAAATGACTGCACAGAGAACATTTCAATCGTGCAAAATCCTGCCCAAGTAGAGTCAAGTGGAAGAGAGATTAACAGACCTACAAGAAATTTGACAGCATCGACAAATAAGAGTGTTTTCTTGTCTGGATTTCAAACAGCTGAGGGGAAAGAAGTAATGGTAGAAGAAAGTAGTTTAACTGCAGCAAGAATGTATCTGGCTTCAGTTGAAAATGATAATTTGGACCATACTACTGAGAGAGTTAATATGCACATTGAAAGAAGAATTGAACCGACTTGCAACATAAATAATGTAACTACATCTATAGTGCGTGCATTGGAGAGCAATCATGGCACATATGCCAAAATGCTAGAAAATGACATGGAAAAAGAGGCTGTGAAGGATTCAAAGGCCCTGATGGAAGATGATGAACTTTTTGCTATTACACCAGGCAAGGCATTTAGACCAACCTATGATGGCACCTATCAATCCATTAGACCAGATTTAAGAACAGGAAAAAGACTGAGATCAGATGGAAATACTGCAAGAGGTAAATTTATATTAAATTTGGTTAAATTATTTGGATAATCTGTTTGATTTCTATAAAGGCATAATGCAGATGGCATGAATCAATTGAGCCCTGGACATTCCAATTTAGACCACTATAACGCACGTGGCTGGGAGGTAGAGCAAGCTGTTCATTCTACCTCAAATCAACCACTAACTCATTAAATATTGAAATATTTATCACTGCTAGCCCACGGTGGGTGCAGGGTGACTCTTGGCTAACCATTTGATTCACTCAATCTCTGCAACTCGCTCCTCCTCCTAACAAGCCACCTCCAAACCAATCCTTTAAACCTAGCTTATCACCACCTAAGAAGTGTGAGTCTATGCAAGGTGAGGTATCTTGGTTTCTGTTTAATCCATATGTGCGTATTTTCTTTGTGCCCATTTTCAGTTTCCACCTTGCCCAATCCTACTTTCCTTGCCCCTTGGTTTTGCTCTGTTTTTTCAATTTTCCATCTCCTTTTTCCCTATTGCCATCCCAGGCTCAAGTCTCTTTTGAACGAGATCATCACCCTGTTCTGCAATGTCTTCCACAATGTTCACAAACTCTTCAGTTAGCTTTCTGCAACTTCTTCATAGCTAAATCTATTGACACAATTTTCTGTTTAAAACAAGAAAATTGCCTTGCACACCCAAATCAAAGTCATTAATCTAGATCAAGGGAAGTAGTGACCCTAATTCCTACTCCTGGGAAAATCCACAATATCCCTTTGTCTTGTCTGAAAAGTCTGTTTGCAGAGGCAGCATTTCTTGTGCATGCAGTTGCTCTGATGTCACTGACAATGACATCCCAGGGAGATCCCCGCAGCAAATATGAGTAGATTAAACCAGACAGAAAAGAAGGCAACACTGTTCTTGCTTCCTCCTGCTTCCTTTGCTGCTCAAGTAGAAGGGAGCACGGAGTGGGAAACAGAAGAGAGCTGGGGGAGTGGTACAGTGGGTGGGATGGAGCAGGCACACAATAGTGACATCACGAGAAACTGTGCATGGCCAGTGGACAATATGGATGTCGAGTTCCTGTTCAGCAACAGGAATTACTGATCTAAAAAAACAACCGTTCTCAGCCTACTTTGTATCCATGCTGCCACTCTCTTTTTATCCCATGGGCTTCAACTTGGTTGACAAGCCTGTTATGTGGGACTTTATCAAATGCCGAATGGAAGTCCATGCTTATGTGTCACACATCAACCGCATTACCCTCACCAGCACTCTCTGCTACCTCGTCAAAAAACTCACACGAGACTTAAACATGATTTTCCTTTAACAGGTTTGTACTGGCTTTCCTTAATTGATCCACATTTGTCTAAGTAACTTAATTGTGTATGAATTGTTGTTTCTAAAGGCTTTCTTGCCACCAAGGTTAAACTGATCTGACTGTGGTTGCTGGGCTTATCCTCATGCCCTTTTCTGAACAACAATCTAACATCTGCAATTCTCCAGTCCTTGTTAACCCTGTATCTAAGGAGGATCTGCAATTTCCATCCTCACTTCCCTCTATCCTCGGATGCATCTGATCCAGTCCTGGTGACTTGTCAACCTTAAGTACAGCCAGCCTTTCTAATATCACCTCTTTATCAATTTTGAGCCCATAGTGTCTCAACTGCTCCCTCTTCCCCCTATGATTTTGGCAACATCATCTTCCTCAGCAAAGACAGATGCAAAATACTCATTTAGTACCTCAGCTATGCCCCTCTGCCTCTGCATAAATCCCATTTTTTGTCCCTAATCAGCTCCACTCCTCTTCTTACTGCCCTCTTAGTATTTATATGCCATAGAAGACGTTTGGATTTCCTTTTATGTTAGCTGCCAGCTTTTTGTCATTTTCTTTTAGCTTCTCATTTCTTTTTTCACTTCCCCTCTGAATTTTCTATATTCATCTTGGTTCTCATTTGTATGATCAACTTCATATATGTTATATGTACCCTTTTGCCACTTCATCTTATCCTCTCTTTCTTTCACCATCCAGGGAGCTCTGGCATTGTTTCTCAGACCATTCCCTTTCATGGGAACGTACCTCTACTGTACTGGACAATCTCCTCTTTAAAGGCAACCCATTGTTCTGTTACAGTAGAATTTGATTTCAATTTACCTGGGCCAGATCTGTTCTCACCCCATTGAAATTCGCTTTTGCCCAATCAATTTTTACTCTGGATTGTTCCTTGTCCTTTTCCATAGCTAACCTAAACCTTACGAAGCCACGAACGCTGTCCCCTAAAATGTTTCTCTGCTGACACTTGATCCACTTGTCCAACATCATCCCACAGAACCAGATCCTTGATTTAGAAAATTCTGCTGGACACAAGTAAACTCCTGCCCCCCCCCCCCACTAACCCTTTGCACCATTATCATCCCAGTCTATAATGGGATAATCAAAGTCTCCTACTATTACTAGCCTATAGTTTGTGCACTTCTGTCTAATTTCCTTGCAAGTTTGTTCCCCTACATCTTTCTCACTAGTTGGTCTTTTGACTACACCCAGTAGTCTAATAGTATGTCTATTGTTTCTTAGTTCCAGGTATAGAAATTCCTCTAACTTAACAGTGAGAATTTATGAAGCAGGAGTGTGAGGATGTGTAGTTGAAATACCTGTGGGTAGCAGTGGCTTATAAGTGCTCACCCAGCTTCCTGTAACTTTCCATACCTGCGTTTCCAGTATGTCTTCCTTTTTGCTCAACGTGGTTGACAGAGACCTTGACCATGACCATTCTGTTCCCCATACCTCCTGCCATTCCAGAACTACCACAGGATTCGCTGTGTTCTCAACTTCAACCCACCAGCCTCTGTGATGTATCACCCTCCACCATTTTCACCACCTGCAACATGATGCCGCCGTCAAACACATCTTCCCTTCCTTTTTGGTTTTATTTTTGGACGGCAGCCATTAATAATGACTCTGCTTTCCCATTTACACCTATTCTAGACATAACTTCTTATTTCTTTACTTGTCCCATTTTCTTTTTGGACTGTCATCCCTTTAGTCATTTAACCTCTCCTGCTTTCCACTCTATCCCAGATCTTCCCTTCCTTTCTTCCCACCGCCACCTCCCCACCCCAGTTTCCTGCCTCCATATTTGCTGTAAACCTGTCACAGCTCTTAAATTGTTTTCCTTTCTGATGAAAGGTCATCAGCCTGGCACTGTTTTTAACTGCTTTTCTCTCCAGAGATGTTTCCAGAATTGCTGAGTATTTCCAGCATTTCTTTCCTTACCTTATGTCTGATTTACAGCATCTGTAGCATTTTGCTTTAGTTTGTTTTTGAATTTTAAACCTTCACCTTGTATGCCACCATAACTGTGTTTTCTTCCACCCCCTCAACATCAGCCATTCCTACCAATGTAGAAAATCTTAACACTTCCTTCTCTCTAGGTGTCCTTTGCCAGCCTCCCATCTTCTTTCTATGAATACAAAATCATTCAAAGCTGTCCTGCTCTAACCCAGCAATGCTGCACTCTCAGATTTAATTGACTTTCTGTCCCCAGTGCACTGAATTTAAAATCATTGAACAACTTTGTCCAGCTGAACTCTCTAACTTCTGCATCTTTTGATTTTTTAAAATCTGCCTTATCTGTATTCCCTTCTCCCTTCAACATACGATTGAGAATGACCCTTCAACATCTTGATTGCACTCTGAAACATGCAATCTATTCTCCTTTGTCCAACTTTAAACCATTTCTTAAAGCTCACCTTTTAGCTCAAATTTTAATTTATTTCTAACATTCCACTCTTGTCCACAGTCTGTTACTTTTCTTGCTGTAAAATACTACGGGACATTTTTGCTATCCATCTAAATGCAAAGTGGTAATGTTGACAGAACAGGGACAGTATCAAGAAAGCTACCTCCCAACAGTCCATTGTATAAGCATGGGGAAAAAAAATGAAGATTGTTATTTACCGTTTTAAATAATGCATAGTTATTATTAATAAAGTTGGATGATTTTTGTTTCAGAGCAACCTCTACCAAAAAGACAGCTCCTATCGGAATTTAACAGAACCATACACAGTGATCAAAAAGTTGCATTCCAACCTTTAATATGTAATCCTGAAGGTAGGCTGCTCATTCTAATATTATTGGGCTCTAAAACTATATTGTGATATTTTCACATGGTTGTGTTTGATTTCACTTTATTTTAGAACTATAGTTTGTCACCTTTTTAGCTTACCCTCCTCTTCAACATATTATTTCTAACTCTGAATTTAAATTTAAATGTGAAAAAGTCTGCAACACTGCTCTTTCTTTGCTTTTTTTTCTCTGTGGGCAAATTTACTGGTTTCTCCTGAATGGTCATTGGACTAGTAATCCTAAAACCCAGGCTAATGCTCTGGGGACATGAGTTCAAATCCCACCATGGCAGCTGGTGGAATTTAAATTCAATTAATAAATCCATGAAACTATTGTGGATTGTTGTAAAAACCCATCTGGTTCACTAATGTCCTTTTAGGGAAGGAAAGCTGCCATTCTCACCTGATCTGACCTACATGTGACTCCAAAATCACAGCAGCATAGCTGACTCTGAACTACCCTCTGAAATGGCCTAGCACGCCAATCAGTTGAAGGAAAATTAGGAATGGGCAATAAATGCTGGCCTTGCCAGCGACATCTGCATCCCACAAAAGAATAAGGAGGGAAAATTACAACTGTCATCCTGTTTTCTAGCCTCCCAAGTTGTTAGTAACCAACATATATGTGGTGAGAGAAGCTCGCAGTCATCATGAGTCGGTTAGTGAATACAGGGCAGGTTCCACTTAACTGACATATTTTTTATTTTCGAGAAGAGTGACAGACAATTACAGACTTATTGCATTATGACAGTGCTGGAAAAATGATAAGATTTTGACCATTAGAAACAAACTTGAGGATCACCGATATAAAAGTCACCTAGTAAAGTCAGCATGGTTCACAGGGGAGATCTCTGAACTCATGTTTTGGGAAATGGCATGATGTATCTGTGCAGAAGCTTTCAATAAAGTCCTGCGTGACTGATTGTAGCAGAAGGCCTATGGCTGTTGGCATCCTAGGTAAATATTATCTCCCCTGGTGTTACTCAAAATCAGTACAAAGTAAACTTGCTTTAGAATGCATCAATTAATGGAGATATAAGGATTGAGAGCTTTTGTAGTTCCAGTGAGTTGCAGGAATGTTCAGCAGATGTGACTATATTGATGAATGGCTTTATAATGGAAAGGTTCCATTGAGGTACCACCTAGACCACTGTTGAATAGCAATTGCTGAATTGCAGGATATGGCTCCAGTGACATTATCCTAGTCATCTACTCCAGTAAGATGGCCTGCACACAAAATGAGTAAATGTGTGTTGGACAAGGTGAGAGAGAACTGCTGAAATTCTTGTTCCCTATCCAATGGCCCACAATCAGCTTTTGAGGAAGATGTGTGTGTTTTTTAACCCCTGAGTGTGTGAACAGTTTGAATAACCAGCAAGCACACTCACTCTCACTCTCCCTCACTCACTCACGAAAGTACAATTGAAAAGAATAGTGCACTACAGGTTATAAGCAAAGTACTAGCTCATAACTCATGCAACTGTCCTGTTCTGGAAAAGTTGCAGACCTGATGAAGAAGATGTCTTCACTCCTGAAGGATAATTTTAGATAAATTCAACAAAGTCATATGCCAAAGTTGATTCAGGATTCTCTCGAAGGGATGGACATTCTGCAGGTCATAAAGCTAGTTGCTTGTAGTCTCGTTGCCAAGAGACCTGCTTGCAGCACAGGCGGACCTGAAAAGGAACAGGCTTAGAGACCTTGCAATGTTACAGCCTCTGGTTCTTTTTGAGGCATAAGTGTTTTTGCCTTTACTGCTACTACTGCCTCTTTCTGCACAGCGCACTAAAAGATTAAGAAGGGACAAACATGGCTGCCTTACCAAGTGATTCTCCACAATTTCAGGTTTTTTCCCCCAAATATGGTTGTGGTCTTGGGTTGATTAGCTACACCCTGGTTTATTGTTTGAAGGAATTCATCCTGAGGGGGCGATTCTTTGTTTCAGTACAAACCCATTCAATACGAGAATGTCTCCTGGTGGACTCAGGGTGGGTGCGGTTAACAGCTCTTAGTCTTTTTGCCTTGAAACAGCCAGGTCATCTGACCTTTGGTGGCCATCTTTGCAGTACATGGACATTTTTGAAAAGAAAACTTGTTTTCAAAGAATCTATATTGATACCTTATAAGTTAAGAATATGACATGCCTTTACTGGGCGTAACATTATATTTTCACTGTCCGTAACCTAGGAAGTAAAACACTTAAATCAATCAAACACATGCACACTGCTTTTCATCCTTCGTTTTACCAAAGAATGCATGAAAAGATTGAAATGAAAATGGGTATGTCATGTGAGTAAGTATTGAGATGGCAAGTTCAATGACGGTGCCTATTATTCATCTTAAGTCAAAAAATACAATAAACTATATCTGGATTCTCAATTAATCATATGTGGACTGCACTGACCTACAAACATGAAATCTTAGAGAAGGTGCCATCACTGGCTTATCACAAATCAAATCGTGTTTAACGTCAATAATCACTGCAGAAACATGTAATATATGATTATTTCTATTGTCTTATTGATTTTTAACGTAACGTTTATTTCTTCTGGTTTTAGATCCATTCAGGTATCTTGGTAGGGTTTTAAATAAATAGGGTGAAAAATCTTCATTGCTCTGATATTGACATTGAAATGTAAGAATTTATCTCCCCAAATGTCACTGTTATTGTCTCCAGAAGTGTTAATATGACCTGAGGAGAGTAGAACTAAAATAATGGTAACCATTACTATATAAACAAAAGAGCTCAACTTTTCTCTGAGAGAGCTGGGGTGGATGAAATCGAGAGAGATCTGCCTTCACAAGATTACATTGATCCTCATTCAAAGTAAAATGAGAAAGAAAATGTACTAAGCTTCAGAATTTTTGTAAGTGCTCAATCTATTCAGTGCAAATGATATAAGATGTCTCCACTTTGTCAAAACCATATTATATACCCAACTATTATCATGAAAGGGAATTTAATTTATGGAAATTAGAATCTGAAATTTAAGCATGCAATCAAGAATATTAACATACCAAATAATGGTCATTTAGTGAAAATGTTTACTGGTATTTTCAATCCTGTAAACCAAGTATAAGAGAAATGTGAATATAATGTAAGTAGAGATTTAGAACTCTCAATTCCTTGCGTATTCTTTTATGTTTATGTAATTAATGAAAGAGGGATCGAGAGTCTTTCCAGATGAAACATCAAAAGAGTAAAGAATTTAAGATAAAGCCTGTGATCATTAGTTGACTTTGTGTCAATTGTAAGTAAGGCACCTTTCTCTATTTTACTACACTGCAATTGCTTGTTAACCACCGGCAATATTTTCCCAAGTTGGAAGGGAGGCAGCACCTGTCGCTATTCTATTTCAGGCCCACTAGGATCTATTTTAGTGACAATGTGTTATATTTGCCAGTAAAGCCCCGATTAAAATTTTGAGGAGTAGGAGTAATAGGGATAGGGGTTGGTAAGTGGATCTGATGCCATTTGGAAGCCAAGGAGAATAAGGGCCATACCAGCTGCATGCACTGGCGGGGGTAGACAAGCCTTCTCCAAGCTTCATCTAGCGTTCACAATAACTGTAAATTTCTTACCAATTGATTACTGAGATGAATTACAGTTTTCTAGAATTTGTCTCCTTGAAATGTGACATTCACAAAGTGGTACCACAGATATTTTTCCAGTGTAAAGAAGTAAAATATTGAAAGCAGATAATGGTCCTTTTGAGAAAAATGTAATCTTTTAAGCCTTGCCTATTGGGCATAAACAATTAATTTCCAGTTATTTTTAAACAAATTGAATTTACTTCCATGTTTTCCACATAGTGGTTGCACTAATACAGTTAAATTCTACATAAATAGTTTTAATTTTAATTAACCATATTTTCAATATTACATTAACCATAGATGGCAACATTATCAAACAACTGGAGAAAGTAGAGCTCTTTTCAGTAGAATGGAAAAATTAAGAGGAGATCTGATACATGTACTCAAATTTAGGGGTTTTGATGAGCTTTAAACAGCAGTGGATTTTTTCAGGATGAGAAAATAATTTATTTTTATTTCAGGAGTACTTCGTGATCGAAGGAAATTCATGTATAGTGTTCCATTGAAACCTGTCATCTGTGGCCCACCTAAAGACAAAAGGTAATTTCTGTAGTTTGTTTCAGAAATGAAGTTTAATTCTGAATCAAGTTGAAATTAGAATTTTAATTTGAATATTTTTGTTACATAATTTATAGGTTTTGCTTTTACCATAGTTGCTCCACAAAAACATTTGTATTTTAAATGCAATGTTCTACTGTATTAGCATTCAAAATGTAATTTGTAAGGCCCTTTTTTTTACTTTTTGCAAATTCTTTGCTTTTCCCTCTGACTCTCAACTTCTGTTTTTCCAAGTTTTTATTCACTTACCTTTTAAAAACTATTATGGATTCTACTTCCACCATTTCTTCTGGTAAGGCATTCTGTGTCCCAAAACTCTCTACAAATAAAATAATTCACCTAATATTTTCACTTGGTGACAATCTTAAATTTATTCCCTGCAGTTGCTAACTTAGCAACTATTGGAAAGTAGTATTTCCATGTTTACCTTATAAAAAACCCACAATTTTCAGCATCTCATCAAATTACCTCTTGCCCTTCTTTGCTCTTCTGAAAAGGTATCTAGTCTTTTCTCGTAACTTGTCAACTTGGCAATATCTTAATAAATCTCTTCTAAAACCTTCTGAAGTAGGGTTCCAAAAACCAAACGGACTACAGTAACTGGCTTAAATAAAGATTTGTACAAGTTTATTTAGTTTGTTCTTGGAAATGTGGGTGTCACTGGCAAGTCTGACATGTTGCTGAACCCCTCTTACCCTAAGAAGGTAGTGATTAACCTTCTTAAGCCATTGTTGAAGCTTTGATGTGGCTTGCTAAGCCACTTTAGTGGGCAGTTAAGAGTCATCCACATTGGTGTGGGACTGAGTCATTCACCAAATCAGATGAGAACAGCAGATTTCCTTCCTGAAAGGATATTGGTGAACTAAATGTGTTTTTACATCAATTCAATGTACTAGCTTTTTAATTCCAGATTTATTTTAAACTGAATTTGAATTCTCAAACCACCATTGTGCCCTTTTGAACTTGCATTCTCTGGATTATTAGCCCATACCTCTGGATTAAAAGTGTAGTAAAATAACCACTACCAACTTGGACCATTACTGGTACCACCTTTGCATTGTCGATTATTATTGTCATTGGGCCAGAAGTCGCACTGCCAGAGCCAAAGGCTGGAGGTGACTCTGCTTTGGCAGGTAGCCAGACCCTGGGTGGCATTTTGCCAGTGGTGGCCAATTAACTGTTGAACAGCGGTTCACCCTGAGGCCAATCAGAGGGCCAGCTGTTCCACAACTTCAGCAGCACCACCACTAGCAGCAGGCATTGCTGAGGCTGCACTATTGGGAGAGGACAGCTCAGTGGTAAGTGGAGCTGAAGGATGCCAGTGCCAAACAGGCAGGGCCTGCCGGTGTGGGCGGGGGGGATTGCTGCATGATGACAGCAGCATTGCCGCCAGGGACACTCTCGTGGGCCCATGGAGTGGCTATAACGGAGAGCCCCCACCTCCAATGGAACTTGCTGGGAGGCGATCAAGTTTCACCCAGCAGTCTCGCCCACCTGGCAGCGTGCCCACTCTACGTAGGTAAAATGCTCACAGAGGCAATGTGGCCCTTATTTGGCCACATTAGTGGCTCAGTTGACTATTCAGTCTTGTCCTAGCTGCCTTCTCACCACTGGCAAAATGGCATGGTAGAGGAATGGCACAGCCACCTCTTCCCAAGCCTTCCCTTGCCATTTTGCCAGCCTTCCTGTCCCTAGCCCAGAAGACTCCAGTGTTTGACTTTACTTCTTTCCAGTTGTAAAGTTTACTAATCATTTCCATGAGATAACATAATTGAGGTCAAGGGTTCGCCATTGCCAACCTGTGTTCTCACTTTTGACTTTGGTCTCCAGTTTTCAATTTGGCTTTTACTTAATGGCTGCAGTAGCACTGTAGAAGGCAAAATAACTTCTCAGTAATGTATCTGGAGCCTTGAAACTACAAGTTAAAATCTGTTGAATTTAGAATTCATTATAGATGCACAGAACTTTTTGGAAACAAAAGATGATTCTGAATTTGATATTTCATATGAATGTCCTTCCGAGAATTTGTCACCAGTTCCATCCCTCAAAGTAGCACCTGCAGTGGACCGTGCCATATTAATTTGTCAGTGGTATCTAGTTGTGAAATTTACTAATTTCATGAGAGAATGTGAATACACACACTAAGGAGCTTTCTTTGTCAGCAATTATATTTTCATGTTAACTTTACACTTTTCTTCAGAAGTTGGGCTATCCATTTTGGGCAACTTGGGATTGTTCAGCCTGCAGTTTTTTTCCACAGAACCCCTTGTTATTGCTACTTAGTTGATCTTCTGTCTGGTAGGCATATTTGAACAATGGGTACAGTAAGTAATTTCCAATTCATCTTTAACCAACAGAAGCATCATGAACCTTTTAACATTTGTAAGTGAAAATCCTAGTTGAATCTGAAATTTAAGCTTGGGATACAGTTTGGGTGCTCAACAATACAATGACTGCATCCTTAGAAAACTAGATTTTTAAATATATATATATAATAGTTGTAGTCATCATAGCAGAAACAAAATTATGTTCAAACAGAAACTTTTCATTGTATTTGTTCTATCTTTTTAAAATATATATGTATATATTTCAACAGCATTTCAAATAGAATTCATCAACAGTCAATTTCTCCCAATGTCACATTCCCTGCCCAAGAAAATTCAATTCAGCATAATTTATGCCTTCAACATGAAGTCAAGCCACTTAAAGGACAAGCTGCAGTATTCAAACCTCCATTCCAAAGGCACTCAGGTTGTATTCAACAGAACAGCAGTAGACAGAGTACATCAAAGCCAGCCAAAGTTTTTGTTCCACCTTTCAAAACAATTCCAACTTCTTCTCAAATGGAAACACAAGAGTATGTGAAAATTGTTAGTTCTCCAGTGCAAACTGAAATTGGGATTTCTATGAAGGCCACTAACTGCAATAAAATTTTCCAAGATGATGGCACATTAAAAGACGATATGGTGAGAGTTAGATGTGTTGAAGACAAACTCCAGTCAGTGTCTGATACTACAGAAGAACTTCAGGCCAATGCTGAAGGTATTGTATTGTGTTAATTATTTAACCAAGGGTAACATTTTTCTGTGTCACTTGTTGTTCATTAAATTGAGAAACTCAAAATGAATGGACGCAATCTACAGTTAGGGCCTCAAAGAAGGGACAAGGAAAATGGGAAAGGTTGATTACATAATACCAAACTAAAATTTTAAAAACCTGAAGATTGTAGGAAGTTCCTCATTCCGAGAACTATTCATGTAAATCTTTTCTGCAGCTTCTACAAAACAGTTACATCCTTCCTAGTGTAGTGCCTAGAATTGAACACTAGTCCAGTTGAAGCTGAACCAGTGTAGTATAAAGGTTCATGATAACTTCTTTGCATTTGTACTCTATGCCTCTATTTATAAAGCCCCGGATCCATATGCCATAAGAAGTAGGAGCAGAAGCAGGCCATTCATCCCATCGAGCCTGCTCTGCTGTTCATTGATCATGGCTGACCTGATAATCCTCAATTCAACTTTCCTTCCTGCCTTTTCCCCATAACCTTTGATTCCCTTACTGATTAAAAATCTGTCTATCTCAACCTTGAATATACTTAACCCAGCCTCTACAGCCCTTTGCAGTAAAGAATTCCACAGATTCACTACCTTCTGAGAGAAGAAATTCTTTCTCATCTTTGTCTTAAATAGGTGATCCCTTTCTCTGAGATTATGCCCTCTGGTTCTAGACTCTCCCACAAGGGGAAACAAACTCTCAACATCTACCCTGTCAAGCCCCATAAGAATATTTATATGTTTCAATAAGGTCGCCTCTCATTCTTTTAAACTCCAGTGAGTACAGGCTCAACCTCTCTTCATAAGAAAATCCTCCACACCCGGGATCAACCTAGCAAACCTTCTCTGTACTGCCCCCAATGCCATTATACCTTTCCTTAGATAAGGGAACGAAAACTTCATAGTATTCTAGGTGTGGTCTAACTAATGCCTTGTATATTTCAAAGAGACTTCCCTATTTTTATACATATATCCTTTGAAATAAAGGCCAACATTCCATTTGCCTTCCCTATTACCTGCTGAACTTATATGCTAGATTTTTGTGATTTATGCACGAGGACCCCCAGATCCCTCTGTGCTGCTGTTTTCTCTATTTTCTCTATTTAAATAATATTCAGCTCCTCTATCCTGCCAAAGTGCATAACCTCACAATATCCCACATTACATCCCATCTGCCCACCCACTTAACCTGTCTATATCCCTCTGTAGACTCTGTGTCATCCTCACCACTTGCCTTCCCACCTATTTTTGTCATCTGTAACTTAGCGATAGTACATTCACTTCCCTCATCCAAATCATTAACATATATTGTAAATAATTGTTGCCCCAGCACTGATCCTTGTGGCACTCCACTAGTTACAAGTTGCCATCCTGAAAATGCCCCCCTTATCCCAACCTGGCTTTTATTAGTTAGTCAGCCCTCTATCCATGCTAATATACTACCCCCAACAGCATAGGCTCTTATCTTATTAAGTAGCCTTACGTGCGGCACCTTATCGAACACCTTTTGGAAATCCAAATATATTATATATACTGGTTCCCCTTTATCTGTCCTGCTTGTTACCACCTCAAAGAATTCTAATAAATTTCAGGCATGGTTTCCCTTTCATGAAGCCATGCTGACTCTGCTTGATGATATTATGTATTTGTAAATGCTCTGCTATCTCATCCTTTATAATAGACTAACATTTTCCCAATGATGGATGTTAGCTTAACATAGTTGAGGCCTATAGTTACCTATTTTTTTTGTCTTTCTCCCCCCCCCCCCTTTTGAATAAGGGTGTTACATTGGCAGTTTTCCAGTCCTCTAGGACTTTTTCAGAATCTAAAGCTTCTTAGAAGATTACTACCAGTGTATCTGCGATCTCTGTAGCTACTTCCTTTAACATCTTTGGATGCAACCCATCAGGTCCAGGGGACTTATTGGCCTTCAGCCCCATTAGTTTCCCTAGTTCTTTTTCTAGTGAGAGTTATTGTATTTATTTCCTCCTCTTTCCCCCTGCCCCACCCCCCTTTGCCTCTTGATTATTTAGTATTTTTGGAATGCTGTTAGTACCTTCTACTGTGAAGACTGATGCAAAGTATTTATTCAACTCCTCTGCCATTTCCTGGTTCACCATTATCATTTCCCCAGCCTCATTCTCTAAGGGGGCTATATTCACTTTGGCCTCTCTTCCTTTTTATGTATTTAAAGAAGCTCTTATTGTCAGTTTTTATATTACTTGCTAGTTTACTCTCAAAGTTTATTTTCTCCCTCTTTTTTTTGGTAATCTTTGTTGGTTTTTAAAACTTTCCCAATCCTTTGGCTTATCACTAATCTTTGCCACATTATATGTTTTTTCTTTCAATTTGATACTATCCTTAACTTCCATGGCTGATTTGTCCTCTTCCTAGAATCCTCCTTCCTCACTGGGATATATCTTTGTTGTGAGTAATGAACTATTTTCTTAAATGTCTGCCATTGTTCATCAACTGTCTTTTCCGCTAAACTCCTTTCCCAGTCCACTCCAGCCAACTCTGCCCTCTTTCGTTTGTAATTGCCCTTATTTAACTTTAGCACATTTGTTTCCAACCCAAGTTTCTCACTGTCAAACTGAATGCTACCATGTTATGGTCGCTGTTTCCTAGGGGTTCTTTTACTCCGAGATCATTTATTAAACCTGCCTCGTTACACAATACCAGGTACAAAATATCCTGATCCCTGATTGGATCCATAACATATTGTTCTAGAAACCTGTCCTGAATACACTCTTAGGAATTCTTGCTCATGGCTCCCTCTGCCAATTTGATTTTCCCAATCTACATGAAGACTAAAGTCATCCATGATTAATGTACTGCCTTTTTTACATGCCCTCATTATCTCCAGATTTATTCTGCCCTGCAGCATAGCTACTGTTAAGGGGCCTATAGACTACTCTCACCAGTGTCGTCTTCCTCTTGTTATTTCTTACCTCCACCCATATAGATTCTACATCTTGCAATGATCATTTCTTGCTATCATACTTATTCCATCTCGTACTAACAAAGCTACCCCCACCACCCTTTCCTTCCTGCCTGTTCTTTCAAATAGTCGCATATCCCTGAATATTTAGTTTCCAGCTTTGAACTCTTTGTAACCATGTCTCTTGTAATCATCTGCTATAAGATCACACTCAGTAATCTCTAATTGTGCCTTTAATTCATTTATTTTGTTCTGAATACTACGTGCATTTAAATAAAGAGCCATTAATTTTGCCTTTTTGCCATTCTTCTCCCTTTGACCCTATTTGCTCCTTTTTTTTTAATGTTTGTACACTCTGTCCCTTCCTGTCACACTCTGGGTATCATTACCTAAATAGCTGACATATCCTTTTGCTTTGTAAGCCTATGTATCCCCTCTCCAGAACCCTACAGAATGCCTTATTCACAACTTTCTTAACCTACCTTGCCACCTTCAATGATTGTGCAGATACACTCCAGTCATTTGCACCTGCAGTATCCTCCTAGTTCTGTACTCACTAGCACATGACACCTGGGATTAACTTTTTTTGAGGTCCTGCATTTAAATTTATTTCCTAAGATGTGTTTGTAAGACTTCATCCCTCTTTCTACATATGTCATTGTTACCTGTATGAATCATGAGCTCTGATCCCTTGACCTTCCCAAACTCATTGTTCTGCAGCTACTCAGTGATATCCTTGACCCTGGCACCAGGGGCACAACATAGCATCCTGAAGTCACATCTGCAGCCACAGAAATGCCTGTCCATTCCCCTATCCATTGAATTCCTGATCACCACTGCTTTCCTGACCTTCCTCTTCCCCTTCTGTACTCTTGAGCACCCATGGTACTGTGACCTTGGGTTTGGCTGTACTCCCTCATCAACATTCAGAAGTGAATACTATTTAGATGTACATGGGGACTCCAGCACTATCTGCATGGTTGTCCCCTTTTTGGCAGTCAGCCTTTCCCTCTCTGTTTGCACACACTATATCTGCAGGGTGACTGCCTCATGCAATGTGCTATCCATGAATCTGCACATAGGTTGGGTGAATCAGATTGGGAAAAGTAGCCTGGAAGATGAGTTCATAGTGTTTTCGGGACAGTTTCTTAAAATAATTTGTTCTGAAACCAACCAGGAAACTGGCTATTTTAAACCTGGTAATGTGTAATGAGACATGCTGTTGTAGTCACAGTATAATACGGTTGTATTGCAGGGAAGCCAGGTGCTGCTCAAACTCCAAAACCCAGACAGAGCAAAGCAATCCCACAACCAACAGACCAGAGTAAAGCACTACAGTCCTGCCACATCCAGTTGTGAATTGTAGTGGACAAATAAACAACTAAGAGGAAGGGCAGACCCTATAAGCATAAACATCTTCAATGATGGGGAAGCAATCAGTGCAAAAGACGAGGCTGAAGCTGTTTGAGCAATCTTCAGCCAGAATGGATGATCCATCTCTGCCCCCTGCAATACCCAGCATCACAGATGCCAGTCTTTAGCCACAAGTGGCAGGCAATGACCATCTTCAAGAACAGAGAATCTAATCATCACCCCTTGACATTCACTGGCATTATCATTGCTGAATCCCCCACCATCAATATCCTGAGGGTTACCAATAACTAGAAATTTAACAAGCCCAGCCTTATAAATATTGTGACAACAAGAGCATGTCTCGTTACACATTACCAGGTTTAAAATAGCCTGTTCCCTGGTTGATTCTAGAACAAATTATTTTAAGAAACTGTCCCAAAAACACTCTACGAACTCATCTTCCAGGCTACCTTTCCAATTTGATTCATCCAACCTATGTGAAAATTACAATCCCCACAATTATTACAGTACCTTCCTTACAAGCCCCAATTATATCTTGATTTAAATTCCATCCTACAGCGTAGCTACAGTCAAAAGGCCTTTAAACACTCCCAATGACTTATTTCCTTTGCTATTTCTTAACTTTACCAATTGATCCTCCGAACCAACTAATCTCATCTTTTATGAACAGAGTAACCACACCTCCTTTTCCTTTCTTCCTTTTGTTGTGAAATCTCATACCCTTGAATATTCAGCCCCCAGCTGTGGTCACTTTGCAACCATGTCTCTAATAGCTATCACATCATACTCATTTATTTGTGCTATCAATTCATCCATCCTTTTTGGAATGCTATGTGCATTCAGATAATCAGTCTTTAACTCTTGTCTTACCATTTTTTCCCTACGCTGACCTTATGTACTGGTGCTCTGTTCCTTCCTGTCACGCTCTGGTTATCATTATCCACATTACTATCCTGCGTTATTGCCTTGTCATTTCTCTTTTAACTTTACAAATCTCGCCTCGTGAACACTCTATCTGACTATTTAGTTTAAAGTCCTATCTGCAATACTAGTGATAAGATTCACCAGTACACTAGTCCCATTGTGGTTCAGGTGAAGGCTGTCCAAATGGTACAGCTCCCTCTTTCCCCATTAGTGATCCCAGTGCCCCATAAATTGAAAATCATTTCCCCCACACCCATCTTTCGGCCACACATTCAGCTCTAACCTTTATTCTATGCCAGTTTACTTGTGGCTCAGGTAGTAATCCAGAGGTTATTACCTTTGTGGTTCTTTTTAATTTAGTCCCTAGCTGCCCATACTCCTTCAGCAGAACCTCTTAGTTCTACCTATGTGTTGGCACCCACAAGGACCATGACAGTTGGATCCTTCCCTTCCCAAGTTCCTCTTCAGCCCCTTATGTCCTTAACCCTGACAGGCAACATAGCCTTCAGGACTCAGACCCTTGGCTGTAGAAAGGTGTCTATCCCTCTGACTATACAGTCCCCTACTACAACTACATTCCTTTTTGCAATCCCACTTGCATGGCCCCCTGCATCATGGTGCTGTGATCAGTTTGCTCATCCTCCTTTCAATTCCTGCTCTCATCCATACAAGCTGCAAGAACACTAAACCTGTTGGATAATTGCAAGGGCTGAGGCTCCTCCATTGCTATCTTCTGAATCCCCATACTTCTATCAGAGTCGCACCCTCCGGTCCCTGACCACGAACCAGATCTCAAGCACCTAGCCTAAGAGGTGTGACTGCCTCCTGGAACAAAGTATCCAGGTAACTTTCCCCTTACCCAATGAATTAGTGTCTGAAGTTCAGATTCCAGGTCATCAACTCTTGAGAGAAGATGAGAATTGTCTTTTTTTATTTTATGTAACAAGGATAGCAGAGAAATGCATTACTACTGTTCATTCGACACTCTTTTTAAATTAATAAAACCACTTGTTGATTCAGAATCAAATGGTCAATGCATAGGGCAAGTGTTCTCTATTGCAGTGCCTAGTTTTGCTATTGTTAGCCTAAATGTTGGGCAGATAAAGGTGCATACTTGAAAGTAGGGGATACAAGATCTTGCAGAAGTGGAGAGTGTCACTAAACATGAGAATTTTCTTTACCATTTTAAAAATCCCAGAACGTGACACTGACCCTTCAAGCACTGTTCCTTTACTTGACTATCGGTATTCACATAGTCTACTGAGTGATTTATATGATTGCAATTCTGTCAAAATATAGATAAGATCCTTGACAAATGCGGCAGAACAAAAGTCATTTAAAATATCAATTGAATTCAAAATGATATTTTTCCACCTTAATCCTGCTGTCAAATGAATAACTTTAAAAGATGCATGTGATATCAGTCTTTGGTTGAAATAATGCAGGAAAAAAACTAATTCACAGTAGTTTTAGGAACAGAGTGGACCAAGTAGGTATAGAACTACAATATACAAATATATGTCAGATTTAAATATCAGTCACACCCCGTCTCACTCTGTAAAACCACCCATGCTGTGTTTTCTGCCTTTGGCTTTGTGATATTTGAACTCACTACAATAAGTAGCCCTCAGAATGTCCTTTTTTGCTAATTAAAATGCCAGGTTTTCTAAACATTCTCCATCACAAGATTAAGGTAGAAAACTACAGGATTAAGAATGGGAAAGGAAAAAAGTAAAGATGTGGGGAAAGCAACAGAAGAGCGGGTGGGGGGGAAGGGCGTTCAGAAAGGAAATGGGGAGGGTACAGGTTCAACATGTTCCCTCTAGGTAATAGGAAGGGGTAACAAGCTCAGAGAACCATGGATGACCAGAGATATTCGGGATACGATGAGAAGGAAAAGAGGTGCTTTTAGCAGGTACAAGGGAAGCAAATCAGCAGAGGCATTAGCGGAGTACAGAGAAAGTGCAGGGTGGAGCTTAAGAAAGCAATTAGGAGAACGAAGAGGGAATATGAGAGAGCTCTGGCTGGTAAAAGTAGGGAAAATCCCAAGATATCTTGTACGTATATCAATGGGAAGAGGATAACCTGGGAAAAAGTAGGGACCAAGGGGGAAATCTATGGGTGGAGCCAGAGGACATCGGTAGAGTGTTGAACAAATACTTCACATCCATCTTCACCTAAGAAAATGAGGATGAAGGTATGGAACTTGGGGAGAGGGACTGCGAGGTTCTTGAGCAAATTGATATAGCGAGTGACAAGGTATTGGAGGTGTTGGCAGGCTTAAAATTGGACAGATCTCCGGGTCCAGATGATTTGTGTCCCAGACTGCTGAGGGAGGCAAGGGAGGAGATTGCAGGGGCTCTGACCCAAATTTTTAATTCCTCTCTGGCCATGGGGGAAGTGCCAGAGGACTGGAGAACAGCTAATGTGGCTCCGCTATTTAAGAAGAGTTGTAGAGATGAGCCAGGGGACTAAAGACCAGTGAGTCTCACATCAGTAGTAGGGAAACTATTGGAGAAAATTCTGAAGAAAAGAATCTATCTCCACTTGGAGAGGCAAGGTTTGATCAGGGATAGTCAGCATGGCTTTGGCAGAGGGAGGTCATGCCTAACAAATTTGATTGAATTTTTTGAGGAGGTGATAGGTGTGTAGATGAGGGTAGTGCAGTTGATGTAGTTTATATGAATTTCATCAAAGACTTTATAAGTCTCCCATGTGGGACCTTGTCAAAGAAGGCAAATGCACATGGGATACAGGATAATTTGATAAGGTGGATTCAAAATTGGCTTAGTTGTAGGAGACAGAGGGGGATGACAGAAGGCTGCTTTAGTGACTGGAAGCCCGTGCCCAGTGGCGTACCACAGGGATCTGTACTGGGTCCCATATTATTCATCATTTATGTGAATGCCATAGATGATTGTGTCAGGTGTAGGATTAGTAAGTTTGCGGATGACACAAAGATTGGCCAGGTGGTTAACAGTGAGGTTGAGTGTCTTGGGCTACAGGAAGATATAGACGGGATGGTCAAATGGGCAGATAAGTGGCAGATGGAATTTAACCCTGAAAAGTGTGAGGTGATACATTTTGGAAGGAGTAATTTGACAAGGAAGTATTCAATGAACGGCATGACATTAGGAAGTTCTGAGGGACAAAGGGACCTTGGCGTATGTGTCCATAGATCTCTGAAGGCGGAGGGGCATGTTAGTGGGGTGGTGATAAAGGCATATGGGACACTTGCCTTTATCATTCGAGGCATAGATGACAAAAGTAGGGAGGTCATGTTGGAATTGTATAGAACCTTAGTGAGGCCACAGCTGGAGTACCGTGTGCAGTTCTGGTCGCCACATTATAGGAAGGATGTGATTGCACTGGTGGGGGTGCAGAGGATATTCACTAGGATGTTGCCTGGGATGACACATTTAAGATATGAAGAGAGGTTGGACAGACCTAGGTTGTTTTTGTTGGAGCAGAGAAAACTGAGGGGTGACCTGATTGAAGTGTACAAGATTGAGGGGCATGGGCAGGGTAGATAGGGAGCACCTGTTCCCCTTAGTTGAAGGGTCAATCACAAGGGGGCATAAGTTCAAGGTGAGGGGCAGGAGGTTTAGGGGGAATGTGAGGAAAAACTTTTTTATCCAGAGGGTGGCGACAGTCTGGAATGCGCTGCTTGGGAGGGTGGTGTAGTTGGGTTGCCTCACATCCTTTAAAAAGTACCTGGATGAGCACTTAGCACGTCATAACATTCAAGGCAATGGGCCAAGTGCTGGTAAATGGGATTAGGTAGGTAGGTAGGTCAGTGTTTCTCACGTGTCGGTGCAGACTCAATGGGCCGAAGGGCCTCTCCTGCACTGATTCTGTGATTATGATTGGGCCATTCAGAATTTCAGGTGTTATTCATTTAATTAGAATCAGAGAAGTATTTAAAATGATTTATAACAAAACAGCCTATTTCAGCGTCACAGCTTAGAATGATCAAAACCTATTGGGCTTAAAAGAAGGAAATGTCCCTG
Organism: Carcharodon carcharias; assembly: GCF_017639515.1. Taxonomy (NCBI): domain Eukaryota; kingdom Metazoa; phylum Chordata; class Chondrichthyes; order Lamniformes; family Lamnidae; genus Carcharodon; species Carcharodon carcharias. Next base: position 43,429,424 of record NC_054477.1, on the reverse strand, counting down.
GACCTGTCATCAATCTTATGGTAAGATTATTAGTGCTCTTTAGGCAAGGTGATTCAGTAATGAGCCTTTTCTGGCTTCCTTGCAAGTAATTATCTTGATGCATTTTACAGGTTTCTCAAGGATAGTTCAGAATTGGAGTTGTGCAAGGGATCTACAGGAAATGAGATTAATAAAGAAACGAAGGCAAGCTATTCATCCACTGCCAGGGAGTTTGTACAAGACTAAAACCTCTGGTGCACCAAGACTATCTCTGCATGCAGCAGTTGAAGGGAAAGTTCCAAATTCTTTTACAGAAGAACAGGTATGAACTGCATTGTAGTTAATTCATTTCTTTTAAATTCAAATATAATTTCATGTATTATAGGCAACAATTTATATAATACGCCTGAATGCCAAATTAAAATTTTGTACTCATCACACTAAACTGGGTCATGGAGTATTTATTTAATTGAGACTTGTCTTTCTGATATTGTAGCTAATTGGACCAAGCAACACTTAATTGAACTTGAATTAGCTGAACATATACAAACGTACGAATTAGGAGCAGGTCACTCAACTCCTTGAACCTGCTCCATCATTCAATAAAATCATGGCTGATCTGAATGTAACCTCGACCCCACATTCCTGCCTACCTCCATTAACCTTTCACCCCCTTGTTCATCAAGAATCTATCTAGCTGTGCCTTAAAAATATTCCAAGACTCAAATTCCACTGCCTTTTTAAGGAAGAGAGTTCCAAAGACACTCAATCCTCAGAAAAAGTTTTTCCTCATCTGTCTTATTTTTAAGCCCTTATTTTTAAACGGTGACCCCTAGTTCTAAGTTCTCCCACAAGAGGAAACATCCTCCCCACATCCACCCTGTCAAGACCCCTCAGGATCTTAAAGGTTTCAATTAAGTCAACTCTTACTCTTCTAAATTCCAGTGTATCTAAGCCTATCCTCTCAGTCTTTCCTCATTAGACAACCTGCCTATTCCTGGTATTAGTCCAGTAAACCTTTTGTGAACTGCTTCAAACACATTTTCATCTTCCTTTAAATGAGGAGACCATTACTGTACACAACACTCCAGGTGTGGTCTCACCAATGCCCTATACAACTGAAGCATAACTTCCCTACTTTTGTAATCAATTCCCCTCACAATAAATGATAAGATTCTATTAGCGTTCTTAAATATCTGCTGTACCTGCATACTAACCTTTTGATTCATGTACTAGGACAGCCAAATCCCTCTGAATCTTAGAGCCCTGTAATTTCTCACCATTTAGATAATTTTTAAAAAATTCTTCTTGCCAAAATGAACGATTTCACATTTGCCCACGTTACACTCCATTTGCCAGATCTTTGCCCACTCACTTAACCTATCTATGTCACTTTGTAGCCTCCTTATGTCTCTTCACAATTTACTTTCCTACCTGCCTTTGTGTCATCAGCAAATTTAGCCACCCTTTCTTCGGTCCCTTCAAAGGATTTATATAAATTGTAAAAAGTTGAGGCCCCAGCACATCATTTGTCACATCCTGCCAACCAGAAAAAGATCAATTTATGCCAACTCTCTGCTTCCTGTTAGCTGGCCAGTCTTCTATCCATGTCAATGTTACCCCCTACAGAAGAGCTTTTATTTTTTGCAATAACCTTTAATATGGCACCTTGTCAAATGCCTTCTGGAAATCTAAGTTCAGTACACTCACCAGTTCCCCTTTATCCACAGCACATGTGAACCCTTCAAAGAACTCCAGTAAGTTGGTTAAACATTATTTCCCTTTCACAAAACCCCATGTTGACTCTGCCTGATTGCTGTGGATTTTTCCAAGTGTCCTGCTATAACACCTTTAATAGTACCTTCTAACATTTTCCCTATGACAGATGTTAAGATAACTGGCCTGTAGTTTCTGCTTTCTGCCTCCTTCCCTTTTTGAATAATGGAGTTACATTTGCTGTTTTCCAATCTAATGGAACTTTCCTCAAATCTAGGGGGTTTTGGAAAATTAAAACCAGTGCATCAACTATCTCACTAGCTACTTCTTTCAAGACCTTAGGGTGAATTCCATCCGGACCTAGGGAGCTGTCAGCCTGCAGCCCCAACAGTTTGCTTAATACCACTTCCCTGGTGATTGTAATTTTCCCCGAGTTTCTCCCTCCCTTCCATTTCCTGATTTACAGTTATTTCCGGGATGTTACTTTTGTTCTCTGTAGTGAAGACCAAAGCAAAATGCCTGTTTCATTAATCGCCATTTCCCTACTTTCCATTATCAATTCCCCACATGCACTTTCTATAAGACCAACGCTCACTTTGTTAACTCCTTTATTATTTAAATACCTATAGAAACTCTTACTATTACTAGACTTCTCGCATACTCTAATTTTTCCCTCCTTATTAATCTTTCTGTCATTCTTTGCTGTTCTTGATAGTTTTTCCAATCTTCTGACTTGCCACCCATTTTGCTGATTATATGCTTTTTCTTTAAGTTTGATACTCTCTTTAACTTTTTTAGTTAACCATAGATGATGAGTCCGCCCCTTGGAATTTTTCTTTCTCATTCAAATGTATCCATTCTGCGTATTCTGAAATATCCCTTTAAATGTCTGTCATGGAACCTCTGATGTATCCCTTAACCTCATTTGCCAGTTCGCTTTAGTGAGCTCGGCTTTCATGCCCTCATAATTGCCTTTATTTAAGTTCAAAATATTAGTTTTGGACACATTCATTTCTTCCTCAAAATGAATACAAAAGTCAATCATATTGTGATCGCTGCTACCTAGGGGTGCCTTCACTTGGAGGTCATCAATTAATTGTATCTCATTACTCAATACCAGGTCTAGTATAGCCTGCCCTCTGTTTGGCTCCAGAATGTGCTGTTCTAAGAAACTATCCTGAAAATATTCTATGAACTCCATCTATGCTACCTTTGCCCATCTTATTTTCCCAGACTGTGGGCAGAATTTTGTCATTGGTGGGTGTGGGTGGTTGGGAAGCTGCCAAGGCCAATTGCCACCCACAATCAGGACCGGACCGCAACTGCACGCTGGTGGACGTGAGCAGCAGCACTTGGCTTGCGCGCAAGTGAGCACTTCATAATCTCCCTGAGGCACAGAGCTGCCTCAGGGAGATGAAGCGGTTTTAAAAAAGAAAATGAAGAAAATAAAAATGTAATGAAACATGTCTCCTTATGTGACTGTGTCACATGAGCAGGGACATGTTATTAATTCAATTTTCAAACTTCTATTATTATTTGCCTTTGGAAACCTCATCCTACCCGTGGGTGAATTTTCCAGAAAAATTTAAGTTAATTGATTATTTAATAGCCTTAATGGACCTTTTAATTATCGGCAGGTGCGCTATCGACTCCAGCAATGCCAGCCAACCGAACTATCGCACGACTGTGCTTTTATGTCGGCATACTTGGCCGACATCAACATGCTTCATTTCAATCTCAAGCGGGTCGGGCAAGCACCCACCCACTGAGCTAAAATTCCTGCCCCATATGTAGATTAAAATCCTCCATGATTATTGCTGTACCTTTCTGGCAAGCAGCCATTATCTTTCCTTTCATACTTTGTCCGAGCATTTAGTTACAATTAGGAGGCCTGTACACCACTCCCACAAGTGACTCCTTGTCTTTATCATTCCTCATCTCAACCCAAACTGCTTCTACATTCTGGTTTCCTGAACTTGAGTCTTCCATCTCTAATGCGCTAATACCATCACTAATTAACAGAGCCACCCCTCCACCTTTGCTTAACTTCCTGTCCCTCATAGATGTCAATATTCAGGCCCCAATCTGTCATACATAGCTCTGTAATGGCTATCAGACTGTACTTATTTATTTCTGTTTGCGCTACCAGTTCATTTGTTTTGTTTCGAATAATACGTACATTTGAACACAGAGCCTTTAGTTTAGTCTTTTCACTATTTTTGCAGCGTCTAGCCTTATCTGCTGAGTTACTCTTAGAATTGTACTCTATCCTTTCCTGTCACAGTCTGTTTATCATTTCCCATATTAATACCTTTCTCTCTTGCCTTGTCTCTACTCTTTAGTTTACCACACCTTCCCAAATTTGATCCCTTTCCCCCACTATTCAGTGTAAAACCCTGTCTACTTCCCTAGTTATGTGGCTCGAGAGGACACCAGCCCCAGCACATTTCAGGTGCAGACTGACCCAATGGACAGATCCCACTTTCCCTAATACTGGTGCCAGTGCCCCACAAACCAGAACCCACTTCTCCCATATCAGTCTTTGAGCTACTCATTCATTTCTCTAATTTTATTTGCCCTGTGCCAATTTGCCAATCCAGAAATTATTACCTTTGAGATTCTGCTTCTTAATATGGTGCCTAGCTCGTCATGCTGACTATGCAGAGCCTCCTACCTCATCCTGCCTATGTCATTGGTGCCTACATGGACCATGACCACTGGATCCTCGCCCTCCCATTGCAGGTTCCTCTCCAGCTCTGAGCAGATGTAACGAACCCTGGAGCAGACAACAAAGCAGGCTGGACTCTCGCTCTTTGCTACAGAGAGCAGTGTCAATTCCCCTTACTATACTGCCCCCTACTACCACTATGTTCCTTTTTGCTCCACCCATTTGGATGGCTTCCTATACCATGGTGCCATGGTCAGTTTGCTCATCCATCCTGCATCCAAACAAGCTGAGAGTATTTCAAAGCTGTTGGACAATTGCAGAGGCTCACACTCTGCACTCTGTCCTCTGGGTCCCCTTACCTGCCTCACTCACTGCCACTGACCAGATCAGTGGTGTGACTGCCTCCTGGTATAAAGCATCCAGGTAACTTTCCCCCTTCCTGATGTGTCACAGAGTCTGCAGCTCAGCCTCCAGCTCAATGGCTCTGAGCTGAAGTTCCTCAAACCACAAACACTTACTGCAGACATGTTTGCCCTGGATCACACTGTTATCCAGGAGCTCCCACATGCTGCAGCCTTGACACATCACCTGCCCTGAATATGTTATAAATAATCACTAAATTATATTAATCACTTATTTATGTTGCTTATATATTTTATTAACTTTACAACTAAACTGTGTACTATTTTAAACCTCAGGGATGGAATAGAACTTATACACGCCCAATTACTTCCCTGTAGTAGAGCAAGATGTCTATGGGGTGAGAAAGATAGAAAAGGAAACAAACATGTCCTTCACACACACACACACACACACACACCCCCAAACGAAAGCACATGGGCCAGCCATCAGTGTTTTCTGACATTATTGACCTCACTTAACTGCAAGTAATATACTGGATTCACATTATCAGTGCTATACAATATAATAATCCACTTCACTGGGATGCTACTTGCCTCTGTCTAGCCTCTAGGTCATAAGGTTCAGTGATCTTTCTTCCTTAACTTTCCCCTTTATACTAGGGATTATTCCTTTTTGCAATTCTTTGTATCTGGATCCAATGCACATGTAGCTTTTTCTGGTAACCAAAACCGTATTTAGTAATTGAACTGTACATTATAACGCCCAAGCATCATACGTGCAGACATTCATTCTACTGAACCTATATCCCAACATTATTTGCTTTTCATTGCTCCTCAATTGATGTTGAAAGTGACAAGATTTTGTCCAGGTATCTTTTTTTTACGACTCCTTATTTCTTTTCCCTTCAATATATTTCTTTGCTTATCCATATCCCATTATTCAATACTTTGTATTATTAAAGGATGAATTCATAGTCCCCTATGTTGCAGTTTAAGCTGTGCTCAAAAAAGTGTGACTTGGAAATGGGACTATAATACCTGACTTCCTTTGAATATGGATCCCCACTGGGAGCATGGGGGTTAATGAATTTACCCTGAATTTAATTTTCCATTTGCTTGTGTAAACTAAGTATTTCTGTAGAATATTAGAAACATGCTCCACCCAACTATTCTTCCTATTTTAATGTTAGCTATGAATACAACAGATTTGTTTTAATTGTTTTCTGTATCCAAGTTATTATAAATAAGGAAATGGTATCTGATCTCTGAAAAAATTCATTCAGCAACTTTGTCCAGTTTGACGATACACCTCTGCAAACTGACACAATAAAATGGGCACACAAACCTTAGGAGATTGGAGCAGGGTGTGAATAGAAAGCATGTGTCACACAAATGAAATCCATGGTCTCCTTTGGTATTCTGTATACCCAGGCTTCTTTGATTTCCTATCCCATACAGCTACAGAGCCCTCATTATTCAGTATGAAAACTACAGGCTAAAATAAAGATGTGATGCAATTAATTTGTATAAGGAGCTGGAGGAAAGGTGGGGAGAGAAAAAGTCGATGATCCGAAGCTTAAGGTGTGAAGTTGGTGGGGGTGAGGATAAGCGCTCTACCTAACTAACTTGCAAATTAAGCAGAGAACATTTTAAATGGCAAAAAAACTTAGCATGCCTGGCAACATCTGTGCAGAGAGAAACAGAGTTAACGTTTTGAGTCTGATATAACTTCTTGGGAGATGTTGTGATCCCAGCTGATGTTACTACTTGATAAGCCAGATCCCAGGGTGGAACCCAGCTTGATAGGTCCTAATTGTATTTTTTTGTTTAGAAATGTGAAAAGTAGCTACTGAACAGAGTCACAGGAGTCAGCTGATGAACTTTTAACAAAACAATAAACATTTATTGAACAAGAAAAGATGAATTTTATATTACAATAATCCTTCACCCATCACTATACCTTTACAGAGATATACAGATTCATAAGGATAATGCAAGTCACAAAAGCTATCTTATACTCTGATGTTCACAGTAAATACACAGTCCATGTAAACCAGTAGGCAACCTCTGGCTAGGCACACCACACTCTGAAACCAAGTGACAGATGCCACCCCAAACAGACGCTTTGCATCTTTCATTGACACTCCCAGATGCTTGTCACACCATGAGCCAACTGGTTTCACTGAACACTTCTTTCACACAAGGGTTTCCAATCTCCACTCACGAAGAGCCTGCTTTGGAATCTTCTCCCATCTTCTTGGATGCCTTCCACAAGGGTTCACCTCCAGGGCTTTGAACTCTTTCTGATGTTCCTCTACCCTGGATTGCCACATGCATGCAAGCTTTGCTTTCTACGCACTCTCTGATATTCAGCCTTGCCAACAGAACACCATTGCTTTTGGCTGTTTCCTCAAATCTTCTGGCTTCTTGCAAGCCTAATTTGTTGTCAGTCTTAATCCTGCAACTTTCTCCCTTTAAGCATGGAGCCTTCTTTGCTCCTCACTCTTAACTTCACCGAACAGGAGCTTTTCCAGATCCCTGTTCTTCCTTTGACTAGAAGGTCTTCTTGGGACCTTTCTCCTGTTCCATCCCCTTGTTTTGGCTTCTCTAGTTTGGGGCTTGCTATTTGTCCCTCTCCTATTCTACTTCTGGCAACACCTTTCAACTGAACTGAAATGACTTTTTCTGTCTCTATGGGCCTCTCTCTCTGGACCCCTGTTGCTTGGCAAACACCTTGTGTTTGTTTTAACTTCCCTTCAAGGGTCATAAAACCTCATTAGAATTCAGGCATTTTTTAAAGTGATGCCAAAACTCAGGGCCCCCTCCCCCTTTTTTAACACACAGTTACAGAAGTACAAATTAAACTCAAACTTAAAGCTAAAACTCATTCTTAACACCCGCAAATACAAATAACTTAAACTATCTCTAGTTCCTAACAAAGTAAACAAAATTAAGTTACGAAATAAAGAAATTGTAAACTTTATATTAAATACATGTGCTAGTTGTACAAAACACTACATGTAATATATAACGTTACAATTTCTAAATTTTATAATTACTTTAAATTTATTTTGTCAAGTTGGCAGTTTATATTTCAAATATAAACTTCGCATGCTGGAATTTCAGCCCTTTCCAGTGTAATATGATGTGGAATCACTCCCACAATTTTGTGAGTTGCGTATCTGTCATTGGAATACTACAATTCAGACTGTTTCAGAGAGGGGAAGGGTAGATGAAGATTATTCATTTAAACCGTTCTTGCGTATGATATGCCAGGTGGTAATTGCCAGGCTGACCAAACCCAAAGAGAAAACTGGTCAAGCTATCACAACGATTTGCAATTTATATTTATTACAAGTAGGTATGTGTACTGAAGTCAGAAGTAAAGATTCCCCTACCACTTTTGGAGATTTTAATATATTAATATCTTATTCAATATTATATTGTTTAATATTTTATTTAATATTAAATTAAAACATTTATTACCAAAAAACTTAAAACAAACTAGATTATCGTTACAGTTAAATTTAGTCTTACAACATTTCCCAAAAGATTTCAGAATCACAGTGCAGAAGAGGCCCTTTGGCCCAGCAAGTCTGCACAGACACTTGAGAAACACCTGACCTACCTACCTAGCTAATCCCATTTACCAGCACTTGGCCCATAACCTTGACTGTTATGACGTGCCAAGTGCTCATCCAGGTACTTTTTAAAGCATGTAAGGCAACCCGCCTCCATCACCCTCCCAGGCAGTGCATTTCAGACCGTCACCACCCTCTGGATAAAAAGATTTTTTCCTCACATTTCCCCCCCCCACCTAAATCTCCTGCCCCTCACCTTGAACGTATGGCCCCTTGTGACTGACCCTTCAACTAAGGGGAACAGCTGTTCTCTATCCATCCTGTCCATGCCCCTCATAATCTTGTACATCTCAATCAGGTTGCACCTCAGTCTTCTCTGCTGCAACGAAAACAACCCAAGTCTGTCCAACCTTTCTTCATAACTTATATGTTTCATCCCAGGCAACAACTTGGTGAATCTCCTCTGCACCCCCTCCAGTGCAATCACATCCTTCCTATATTGTAGTGACCAGAACTGCACACAGCGCTCCAGCTGTGGCCTCACCAATGTTCTATACAACTCCAACATGACCTCCCTACTTTTGTCATCTATGCCTCGATTGGTAAAAGCAAGTGTCCCATATGCCTTTTTCACCACTCCACTAACATGCCCCTCCGCCTTCAGAGATCTATGGACACACACACCAAGGTCCCTTTGTTTCTCAGAACTTCCTAGTATCATGCCGTTCATTGAATACTTCCTTGTCAAGTTATTCCTTCCAAAGTGTATCACCTCACACTTTTCCAGGTTAAATTCCATCTGCCACTTATCTGCCCATTTGACCATCCCGTTTATATCTTCCTGTAGCCCAAGACACTCAACCTCACTATTAACCACCCGGCCAATCTTAGTGTCATTTCTACTTGGCTATACTCTCAAATGAACACCCTTTTCCAGGCAACAATCCACATAGATTCTTAATCTATAAAAAAAAATCCAGTAATACTACAAAGCACCCACTGTTGCTTTGAGGAAGCTATTTCCCAGGTTTCTCTCTCCCCCTCACTCAACAATGGAAATCCAAGGCTTATAACAAAACCTTGCTTTATGGAAAACAAGCACACACTTTTCTGGGGGTGGCTAGAGGCTGCTTACTTCACAGGTCTGACCTAGCACAGCACACTCTTCAAGATCTTACCTGGTCGCGCCTCTCAAACAGCTTTCTCTCTTTCCTTTTTTTTCTCTTTAATTGTTGTTAACTTTCTTTGGAAGTTACTTTTCCTGGAATATAAAAATCTTTCCTGTTGTCTTTATGGCTGTTACTTTTAGGAAAAGTAAACTTAATAACTTTGCTTTATTCATTTATGATCTTTGCTAGTTGTAAAATTTCCTTTTAATTTTCTTTAGAATTCAAGAGCTAAAGATATTAACTCATTTATCTCCTACTGCAAATTCCTATTCACGTTGCATTTAGTTATGTCCCACCTTAGCTTGTTTCTCTCCATTTCAAAATGCCTGCTTTTACACCTAGCTCTTTGATTTAAACCTTACAGTCTGATTGCCTTCAGTTTAATTAAATTAGTCATACACAGTAATATTAGAAAAAATTATATATTTCTTTCCACATGCACAACATTTACTGATTGTCATGGCTAGCCTGCTTTGTAGAGATTCAGTTAGCTTGCTTGTAGATCTTGTGTAGTGTTTAATCTGAGGAAACTTTAAAGGAAAAGGAATAACTATTTGGGTTAAAAATTAAATTTGGGTCGGATGTTTTTAACATTTTTTACAATCATTTATTTCATTGCACATTTCACTTAAAAATGACAAATACCCATTGCTATTCTCAGTAGAAAAAGCATTCAGTTTTTTTGCTTTGTGGACCAGATTGCCTGTGATTGTAATTTGCGAACACCTGGTTAAAAACATTTGATTTGAAGTTATAAAATGAATGGTACTGCAATAGGATAATAGGTGAGCATTATATAATTTATAATAAGGCCAGTGTTCTACTCGGATCAGAGGAACCTAAACTGGTGGATAATATTTCAAGAAGTGAGGGGAAGTGCTTGGCCAAAATCTTATCAAACAATTCAGAAATGAGAATATATCAAATGGTTTAATAACTTCTGTTTTCCCTAGTTATACGTTCATGGAGTCAGCAGAAGTACTCTTGAGGTACGAGCAGAAAATGCAGAATCCTTCCAGATCAACTGTCGAGAATTTTTCAGCGAGGAGCTGTTTAAAGCTGGCAATGGAATGCAACTTGCAGATGGGGGATGGCTTATACCTGATAACAATGGAATGGCAGGAAAATCTGAATTTTACAGGTTAGGGATAGGGTTATCCATTTGCTTCAATACAAGAGATTGAAATATTATTTTAACTGTACTCTAACATGGTCTAATGGAATTTAAATCCACCCTATGGTTACCTGCTCTGGAAGTTTGCACTGTTTGGTGTGCTGAGGGAACATCCAAAGCAACCAGTTGTGTTCATACCCCACATGAGCTCCTTCCACTCTAAAGTTATGCCTTTCAACACTGCTCTTGTAGAACACTATTTCACTCTCCCTCATTCGTGTATTAAACCTCACTTTAAGTGCACCAATGTTAATCTGTTTCAGCCACTCATTGTGGTAACATGTTCCACGTTCTCTGTACTTTATCACCTGTAATCTCAAATGAAACTTGTGCACAACTGAATCTGTTCGAAGCACTCACTTTTTTCAGTTCTGCCACTTCACAAAGGCCAAGTCTGTCCCAAATCTGAGTAACTTCCATTTCTTGGGCAAACTTTCTAAGACTACTTTTGTATTGGTTACAAGAAACATCTCCTGTTTTATTCATCAATTTCTAATGCATGCTCTTGTTTGCTCTTTCCTTTTCCATTTTCTCTCCCTTTTCTGTTTCAAACTGCTGTCACTACTTAAATTAAGGAGAAGTATAATTGAAACTGATTTTATGGAAAACTACTTTAGTCTAAGAGCAACTACAAAGAATAATCATAAGAAATAAGAGGAGTAGGCATTTGGCGCATTGAGTCTGCTCCACCATTCAATAAGATCATGCCTGATTGTGCTATGATTTTCTAAATATCCTGCTACTGCCTCCTTAATAATGGATTCCAGCATATTCCTAATTACAGATGTTAAATTAATTGGCCTATAGTTTCCTGCTTTCCCTCCTTTCTTGAGTAGTGGTGTTAGATGTGTAGTTTTCCAATCCGCTGGGATTTCCAGAATCCAGGGCATTTTCGAAGATTACAACCAATTCATCCACCATCTCTACAGTCACTTATTTTAAGACCCTTCAGACCATAGAATGCAGGCCACCAGATGCCGGGGACTTATCAGCCTTTAACCCGGTTAGTTTTCCTAGTATAATTATTTTAAGTTCCTCCTTCCCTTTTGTCCCCTGCTTTTCTACTATTCCTGAGGCGCTTTTTGCGTCTTCTGCTGTGAAAAGAGATAAAAAGTACTTGTTCGAAGACTTTGCCATTTCCTTGTTTCCCATTATTAATTCCCAATCTCACCCCGTAAGGGACTAACAATCATGGTCGCTACTCTTTTCCTTTTGATATGCTTTGGAAGCTTTTACTGTCTGTTTTTATATTCCTTCTTAGTCTTCTCTTAAACTCCCAAATTCTACCTCTTTTATTTTTTTCAGTCATCCTTTGCTGGTTTCTAAAATTTTCCCAATCTTCTGGGCTATCACAAATCTTTGTAGCGTTGTGCATCTTTTCTTTACATTTACTGTAGGAAGGGAGCCATTCGGCCTATCGTGTCCGCCAAACCAACGAATGGCCATCTAGCCTAATCCCACTTTCCAGCTCTTGGTCCATAACCTTATAGATTGCGGCACTTGAAGTATGTATCCAAGTACTTTAAAATATTGTGAAGGTTTCTATACCTACCACCCTTTCAGATCGTGGGTTTGAGATCTCCATCACTCTGTGCGAAAACATCCCCCTTTAAATCCCATCTCATCCTCCTACCTCTTACCCTTAATCTACATTGGAGGCAGAAACAGTAGTATGCTCAAAATACAGCAGGATAAAATAATGTGAGAACTATGGTACAAGTAAGATTAAAAAAACTTACTGCTGCTCTACACTTTTTTTGCATTCTTGTATTGAAAACTCAAATTCGATTTAAAAAATACGATCACCTTAATCTAACCTGAGGAGACACAGGGTTAGAGCACAGGCAGGATGAAAAATGAAGGCGCTGCAAAGTTGCAAGGCAAAAAAAAATTAGCAGCCTATATTTTAATAGTTGTAATTATACACTAATGCAAAACAAGTGTGAATATAATTACTGCAGATGTAACGTCACATTACTGAAGTGCATTCTGACACCCTTTAAAAATTATACGCTAACACTTGGGTAATACCTGTTTTCCGTGTACCCATTATCTATCTAGATAGTGTTCTCACAACTTGCTAATAGAACTTGAACTAGTGCGTGCTGTAAAAGCAGCTTCATGTTTAATGATGTCTTTGTGTTCTTTTATCTGTGTCTGCGCTCAAATTGGAAAATACTAATTGGTTGTAAATCTGGAAAATCTTTTTGAAGATGGTTATTGAAGCAGCAGTTATGACTTTTTGAATAACATTTTCATTTAGAGCAATTCAAGTCTTGGGTATATCCTAAGTCATGCCATCCAGTCAGCATTGTAACTATAGCAACTGCAATAATGCTGTACCACCTGTGTTATAGCGAACAGTAATAATGAAAATAGAAGCAGTCTGTTTGTCCCTAATGCATTAATTATTATTATTATGATTATTATTATTTAGACATTTAACAGATGCCTTTACCCTAGGTGATTTTCTACTAGATACTCTGCTGGACCTCACGTATGCATTAGACCTATTCCAATGTGAGAAATTAAAAGCTAGGATGTTTGGGGTGAATTCTGTGAATCAAGAACTCTTCTAGTGATGTTGTTTACCAGGGACACTACCTCATCTGAGGACCGTCTCTGAAAAACTGAGTCACATGGTCACTCAACAATAGGTGTGCTGTAATTTGATTTTTTTTTTACCCCCAGAGCTCTCTTAGATTCGCCTGGTGTAGATCCCAAGTTAATCAGTGAAGTTTGGGCCTACAACCACTACAAGTGGTTAGTGTGGAAATTTGCAGCTATGGAGACAACTTTCCCCAAAGAGTTTGGTGGCAGGTGCCTAACACCAGAAACCATACTTCTGCATCTTAAATACAGGTATATTCTATTTCACTTAAGTGTATATCATGTTTCTGAACATGTAGTTTTTTTTATTTTTAATTGGTTTAGCTTTTCTCCCTCAAGCTGTATCTTTGAAGCTCTGCTGCCAGTGTCCTAATTCACACCAAGTGTTGTCCATGTTGGCCTTTGGCTCCTGGTCTGCAAAGTCTCAATTTTAATTTTTGTGTTTCAATTCCTTCCATGGTCCTTTCCATGTCTCTGTGGTCTTCATCAGCCCTACAACACTTGGATATCTTTGGGCTCTTACACAACTGTTCTCTTGGACATCCCTGATTTTAATTGCTTGAACATCGGCAGCCTGCCTTTAGCTTCCTCATCCAAAGCACTAGAATTTCCTCCCCAAAACCTCTGTTTCTCCACCTGTCTCTGCTCCTTTAAAGATACTTTTTAAAACTTTAGCTTATTAGAACAGGTGACCAAACACTATCTCCTCAAGTGTCAAATTTTGTTTGATGCTCTTGTGAAATGTCTTAGGTTACTTTACTCTGTCAAAGGGGCTGTATAAATGAAGTTGTTGTCGTAAGCTGAATTTGTCATGCCATTCCATATTCTATCAGAACTTTTTCACAGGCTATATTTCTCCTGTATACACCTATCCAAAAAGTGGAATAATCAGTAATAGACTAAAATAAAGAACTTGCATTCATATAGCATCTTATTGTCCCCTTAGAATATTCCAAAGTGCTTCATATTCGATGAATTACTCTTGAAGAGGAGTCATTGTTAAATAGACGTAAAACAAGTTCTCTTTTGTTTAAAGGCATGCACTAACTGTTTTATATAAACAACTGTAAAAATAATGAAACAATTAAATAACCATAAATAAAAGCAAAATACTGTGGATGCTGGAAATCGGAAATAAAAACAAAATGCTGGAAAAACTCAGCTGGTCTGGCAGCATCTGTGGAGAGAGAGCAGAGTTAATGTTTGAGTCCAGTATGACTTTTTGGAACTGGAGAGGTAGACGTGATAGGTTTTACGCTTTTGAAAATGGGGGGAGTGGCAGGTGGAGAAAAATAGAAGGTCAGGGACAGGTTGGAGGGCAGGAGATATTAAATGGCAAAGATGTCAGGGAGCACAAGTCAAAGGGAGTGGTAATGATAGTGTTAAAGATTCAAGCTTTGGTCCAGAGTAGATGTTAATAGCAGAATAAAGGTCAACACTGTTTGTGGGGAGGCGGTGGCATAGTGGTACTGTCACTGGACTGGTATTCCAGAGATCAAAGGTATTGCTCTGGGGACCCGGGTTCAAATCCCACCATGGCAAATGGTGAAATTTGATTTCAATAAAAATCTGGAATTAAAAGCCTGATGATGACCATGAAATTGTCGATTGTTGTAAAAACCCATCTGTTTACTAATGTCCCTGCCTGGCCTACATTTGACTCTGCCTTTGTGGTTGACTCTTAAAATCTCTGAACAAGGGCAAAACCTCTGAACAAGGGCTAGCCAGCAATGCTATGAATTATTTTAAAAATAGCAGAAAAAGGGTCCGCACTGTCTGAAATCAAAAACATAAGAACAAGATATAGATTGGCAAGCTGCAGGACTCAACACCTACTCTGGGCCAGATGATATGACCATTCCTTTTGTCTTGTGTTCCATGACATCTTTGTCATTTAATCCCTACTGCCCTCCAACCTATCCCTGACCTTCTATTTTGTTCCATCTGTTCCTCCCCACTTTTTCAACATCACATTTCTATCTCTTTCCAGTTCCAAAGAAGAATCATATTCTCTCTCCATAAATGTTACCAGATCTGTTGAATCTTTCCAGCGTTTTCTGTGATTAAGTAACCATCCCAGAGTGCAAGTTTAAGCAGTTGGAAACACGTCCTAATCCATGACTGGAATAACCACATGTAGATGGATGGTATTTAATTTAGGAGGTTTTATTCCTTTAGGAAACTTCTTTTATTCATTCATGGGATGTGGGCATCACTGTCTAGGCCAGCATTTATTGCCCATCCCTAATTACACTTGAGAAGATGGTGGTGAGCTGCCTTGAACTTCTGCTGTCCATGTGGTGTAGGTGCACCCACAGTACTGTTAGGGAGGGAGTTCCAGGATTTTGACCCAGCAATAGTGAAGGAACGGTGATATATTTTCAAGTCAAGGGTGGAGAATGGTTTGGAGAGGAACTTCCAGGTGGTGGTGTTCCCATGTGTCTGCTGTTCTTGTCCTAGATCGTAGTGGCCATGGGTTTGGAAGGTGTTGTCTAAGGAGGCTTGGTGAGATACTGCAGTGCATCTTGTAGCTGGTACACACTGCTGCAACTGCGTCGGTGGTGGAGGGAGTGAATGGCACTTCATCCACAAACAGTCAAGCACAGTCCTTTAGAATTCATATTAATCTGAACCCCTGTGATACCTTCAGAGGAATGAAAGTAATGGCTAAAAATAAATCTGAATATGCATTCCACTTTATCTCCAATTTTAACTGGGAGCAGGAATTGGATGTACGGGGAAGGTTCGCGCAAGTGAAGCATAAACCCAACTAAAGTCATAAACTCCATTCTCTATCACTATTGTCATGATGCTTTATCCCACTTCCTCAATCTCTCTATACATTCCTCTTCCATTATCCAGCTTCACGGGATAATCCTTGCATGATTCCACTCCTTCATATCCAAATGTGAGAGTATCTCCAGCTTGTATTCCCACCTACACATCACTTCTACATGTGATTGACTTGGCTTCAACGGCCACTTGTGTTTATGAATACCACATTTCTAGTAATCCTTTGCGTGAAAACATTTCCCCTAACTTCCTTAGTATAAAAATGCACATTTTTTCTTTTAGATCGCTTCTTTACTCATAAGTTCATATTTCCTTCTTTATGAAATTATCCTTGAAATTGATACTTAAAGTTTTCATTTTAAGGGATGCACTTTGAATAAGTGTTTTTGTTTTGAATGATGAATTTTGTGTAAATGCCAGTTGAAAATGTTTAATTTTGCAGATATAACTTTGAGAAGAGGGTGTGATTGGTTGACAAGTGGACTTGATGTCCCTTTACACCTGACCTTGCCCATGGCTGGTTCTGTACAATGTGAATTGGCCAAATGGCTGAGTGAGTTGCTACAGCCAGTCTGAGTAAGTTTTCCACAGACACAGGAAAGGATTCCTTCATCTTTACAAAGACCATACAAGATTTGTATATTGATAGCAATGTTGAGTCCATGTGCTCATTTGTCATTACTAGCTTATTCATTAATGTACAGCTCTAAACGTGCCGCCATTGTGAATCAGTATTCGTTGAACTTATGAACTAAGCAACTCGCGCAGTGTTTGGTTTTAATGACACCACGTATGCCCAAATATATGGTGTTGCTATGAGATCACCTCTAGACCCAGCTGTCACCAACATCTTCATCGGTTTTCATGAGAGCTACCTCTTTAAAGGAATGACTCATAACCACCTCCCCCTTGCATAGTTTCGATACATAGATGATATATTTGCTATATTTGAATCTGCAGCTGCACGTAAGAATTTTCTTGCCTTAATGGATTCCATCCTGTGCTCAGTTTCATCATTTGACATGGAGCAGTAAAATGAGCTCCCTTTCTCTTTCCTGCTAGTTGAGTGGTCTGCCAATGGGTTCTCTACTACTGTCTACCACAAGCCAGCCTTCACTGGTAAGTATGTGCTGGGATTCCTACAGTTCTATGCGCAATAAGATTTTCCTTATTGGCATGTAAATGGGGCCTAAGCCATTTGCTCACTGCAAGCTTGATGCCGAAATAGAGCACATCAGAGCTATCCTGTGGGATAATGGCCATTCTAATTAGATTATTGCTCACAACAGATCACACAAACTCATGAATGGGTCTACCTCAAGTTTATCTCAGAAAATTTCAGCAACAGGTGAAGCTAGCCATTTCACACTGTTACTATACAGTAGCAACATAAGTGGTATTCTGCACTAAAAGGATTCTGCCGTCAAGCCAAAAAGACATTCTGCCTACCACACAAATGGAATAATGTATATGAATTTTGGTGCTGGTGTGATGTCAGGTATGTAGGTCACGTGTCCAAACGACTAGTGGATCATGAGAAACAACACACTCCTTCGGCTTTTTGCAACAGGCAAAGTAATGATTGCACTCAACCAGCCCATGCTTGCAAAACTTGGATCATAGTGTCCAACGTTAGATGTGATTCTGTGGCTGGACAGCACTTACTAAACAATCCTGAGTGCAATTGTTAGCATAAGCAGCCAGTTTAAGATCATCAGTCGGACTCGCAGTGTGGCTCACTTATGCATGCTAGAAGCCATGTACACTCACACACAGGGCACTGTCTTTTTCAAACAAAAAGAATTTGTCCACCATTGTGCCTTTTTCAACTAAACTAAAGGTTGGGGGACAGCCATTCCCTGGTTCATTCCCCATGGCAATGCTTTGAGCAATCAGAGTTGACCTGCCTGGTTTGAATTTAATCAAAAGCTTGGTAGTTAACTGTTCCCTGGTGCATTTTCTATGGCAAGTCTCTACTAATCAGAGTCCACTTTCCAACCAATCAGCACCCTTTTCTCAAACAGTATAAATCATTGTTCTCTTTAAGTTTTGGTATCCTTGTGAATCTGTCTTGATGAGTGTAAGACAAAAAGCTTCGACAGCATTTCTCTTTTTCATACTCAAGTTCTGTATTACCAAGTGACTAAATATAATTTCCTAATTTTGACATTGCAGGTATGACATAGAGATTGATCAGTGTCATCGACCTGCCTTAAAAAAAATTATGGAGAGGGATGATGTAGCAGCAAAAACACTTGTGGTTTGTGTTTCTCGAATAATATCAATGGGAACAAAATCATTCCAAAATAACCCTAATCTCGCTGGTGTGGATAAACAGTCCAAAACTGTAACTGAAAAGAGCGTCATAGAAGCAACGAAGCATATGCCCTTAGGAGTTATTGAAGTCACTGATGGATGGTACGGAATTAAGGCACTTCTGGATCTTCCACTCACATCACTGTTACAAAAAAAAAGACTTGTAGTTGGTCAAAAGATTATTGTTCATGGGGCAGAGCTAATTGGGTCACAGGATGCTTGTACACCTCTTGAAGCTCCAGAATCACTCATGCTAAAGGTAAGGGTGATAGAATGAATAAACAATGACAACTAAACAAATTTTTGCAATCATTAAGACTTTTAAATATGCTTAATATTTTTGTTTTATGACATTTTTCTCTTTTTTGTGGGAGGATGGCAGGCATCACTTTTTATTTGGTTTTATTCTATTCATCCGTCTATTCTAATAACTGAAACTGAACGATAGGAGCTTTTTCAAATAGGGGTCGGGAGGTGGATTTAGGTGCATGAGGTGAGTTAAATATCCTGAAAGCGATAAAAACAAAAATAAAAACAAAAAAACTGCAGATGCTGGAAATCCAAAACAAAAACAAAATTACCTGGAAAAACTCAGCAGGTCCGGCAGCATCGGCGGAGAAGAAAAGAGTTGACGTTTCGAGTCCTCATGAAGTTCTGTCGAAGGGTCATGAGGACTCGAAACGTCAACTCTTTTCTTCTCCGCCGATGCTGCCGGACCTGCTGAGTTTTTCCAGGTAATTCTGTTTTTGTTTTTATCCTGAAAGCGATGTTGGGTCAGAAGCCCAATGTCATTCTGCTGCCTTCGAGCTTCACCTGGGCAAGTCTGAAAGGGAGGGGAACCTCCTTAGAGCTGTTTGGTAAGTCCTTTATATATTCAAATAGCTAATTAAGTTGTGTTATGACTTAGGATCCTGGCTTGAACTGCCAGTGGACCTATTTCCCAAGATGTCAACAATTCGCTGGGGTCACTGATTCATGTGCACAGCAGGAAATGCTTCTTCAGTGAACGTGGGAAGGAAGCTTTTTCCCAGTGAAACTAAAACAACTGTAGCTGTGGCCAGGTGAGAAGCTGCTGACTGCAGCACTCCACAGATGATGCTTGACAAGTGATTGCCAACTTCTTCAAAGTCACATTACCTGTCTTGCTCGTCACTCACCTTCAGCTTCACTTTCCTGCTACCAGGCTTCATTACGGCATGGGATCTGCTATTATAGCTCTCTCTTGCACCTCTGACGAAGAGCGGGAGCAATAACAATAGGACCAGTACCAGCTGCCTTTTCAACCACATGCTGCTCCATAGGGTAGAGAAGTGATCACAGAGATCCGGTTCCAAAGAGGCAAAACCTCCAACACTGGATCCACAGGCATAGGATCATCTCTCTTGACATATGAGCACCAGTGCCTCAGGAGACTTGGGTTTTCACAGCATGTCATTGCTAACATCTGTTGCATCCTAAAATAATACCTCCTTCCCAGTAAATCAGGTTGGCACACATTGCCAGTAGTCATTAAGTTGCCTGTCACAGATGGGACCACATCCTCCCCCCACATGCCCCAGGTCTCTTGACTCCCTCTCTCCAAAGTTATATGCTCTTTCCTGCAAGGAGACAAAGGAGAGAGTTATAAGTGTTAGCAATGGGCTGTGTGGAGGGCAGGTAAAAATTGTAGAATGGTTACAGCATAGAAGAAGCCATTTGGCCCTTCGTGGCATGCCAGTTCTCTACAAGGGCAACTTAGCTCTATTATAGCTTTCCCTTTCATCCTGGCCCTTCTTTCCAGGTACTTATCCAATCTGCCTTTGAAAGCCACAGCTGTATCTGCCTCCACTAAACTCTTCGGCAGCACATTCTGGATCCTATTCGCTCGCTAAGTTTTCCTCATGCTGCTGTTGCTTCTTTTGTCAATCACCTTAAATCGGTGTCTTCTAGTTCTCGACCTTGTGTCAACGGGAACATTTTCCCTCATCTACTCTGTCTAGACCCCTCATGATTTTGAACACCTACATCAAATCTCCTCTGTCTTCTCTAAGGCGAATAGCCCCAGCTCCTCCATGTAGCTGAGAACCATTCGTATAAATCTTCTCTGCACCTTCTCTAAAGCCTTCACATCCTTCCTAAGGATAACATTTGTGCAGGGTGACTGAGGCACGGATGTAACCACACAATAGGACAAGGGTGATTGTTGGCTGCTCAGGTGGGGATATAGGTGCCTGGAGACAAAGGAATAAGTGCAGCTTTCAGGCATGTCCTGAGGAGTGCTGTGCAGTAGAATGCTGGAGTAATTGAATTGTGGGCTTAGCACCTAAAATTGCTATGCCACTCGCCTTTCCTGCCCTCCTGAGGTCCTGGATCCTCAGTGCATTGCCTTTGGGTTGGAAGGGCTACACATCTGCTTCTGACTTCCTGGGCCACAACCACCCATCCAACTTGGTTGGAGAAGCTGTCCTTTTCCCCCAGTTAGAACATAAGAACTAGGAGCAAGAGTAGGCAATTCAGCCCCTCGAGCCTGCCCCGCCATTCAGTACGATCATGGCTATCCCATTTCGGCCTCAACTCCAATTTCCCAGAACAATCACTTCACTTCAGTGTCTCAGCTCCCACAGCAGGTCCTCCAGGTAAGAATGAGACATTCAGCCTTCCCAGGTCTTTTCTACATTCTCATGGTTGCTGCAGCCTCAAAAATCAATGTTTACATGGATCATTAACTCATGGTGTAGTCCCTTGAATTAAAGTCCTTTCTTTGGTTCCAGCAAATCATTCCACCTGCCCTCATTGGCTGGGGAACATGCAGATGGAGGTGCTAATAATCTTGGCTCTGCTAAAGAGCCTCGACAAACGCCTCTGGAGATTCAATGGTCTCCCAGCCCAATGTGGTACCACTGCCTCAGCAGGGCCTAAGGTGAAACATTTTGCCTGATATGTCTGTCAGCTTGCCCTGGCATCTGGCCGCTGGTGGGTGATTAGTACTGCCTAGGTATGTCTTCTCTGTTGCCTCAAGGCTTTACAGGCTTTGTTCAACACAACTTAACTGAGGAAGAAGAGCAGGACTTCTGGCTCTACATGCCCCTACTCTCCACTGTACCAATTCTGTTTTGTTTATCCATTTTAACCTATTCATTATGGATTTTACCCTATTGCAATCTTTTTTTCCAAATGTGCTGGAATCATCTCTTTTTATGATAAATGTGCAAGTTCAATATTTTACTGAAATGCTGTAGTAGAATTGCCATTTTTAACTGAATAAGATATTTTGGATGACTAAAGTATGTACGTTTTCATTCAAGAAAATAGCACAGCTACATTTAAGGGTAAGTTAGTTGAACACAAGGGATAAAAGAATAAAATATGTTGATAGGGTTAGATGAAGTGGGTTGAGAGGAGGCTCATGTGGAACATAACACCACATGGGCCAACTGGAGAGAATGATCTTTTTCTGTATTGTACATTGTATGTAATTTGTATGAATAGGAGTATGTCGTTTAGCCGGAATATGTACTACAATTCAATTAGGTCCATACCTCAGCTTCATTTACCTACCTTTGCTTTATGTTTCTTGATACTTTTACCTGACAAAAATCTATTGATCTTGGTCATGAAAATTTCAATTGACCTAGCATTTATGTCCTTTTGGGAAGAAGATTCTAGATTTCCACTGCCCTTTAGGAGAGAAATCAGGAAACATTTTTCACACACATTGCCTAGCTCATGACAATTGGCAGCTCTTAGGGCTTCTTCATAGTATCATAGAAGTTTGTGGCACAGAGTGGCTTGTGGGGGGGCTTCAACCTATTGCTTTTGCCCAGCCGAATGAAAGCTGCCCAGCCTAATCCTGCTTTCTAGCTCTTGGTCCTTGTAGTTGGTTCCTGACTCATTTTCCAGTTATAATACTTAATAATCATTTTGGCTTTTAGATTTGTGCAAGTGGTAATGACTAGCAATATAGACACTAGAAACATGCATTCAGTGGATGTAGTATCTTTATAAAGGAAAGCTTCTGGATTATCTTAAAGCACAGCTGGTTCATTAATGTCCTTCAAGAAAGGGAATCTGCCATTGCCAGTCAGTCGGGCGTACACATGACTCTAGTCACAGGTTGCATGGTGGACTCTGACTCTGAATACTCTTACTTTGTTAGCACTGTCCAAATTCCAAGAACAGAACTCATAGATATTTCGAGGGAATTTCATTAAATTAGCATGGGATGCTAGCGGTACTCAACATTTGCTGGAGAGTATTGCAAAGAATGTGCAGCACAAAAACAGGCACTTTGGCCCAATAAGTCCATGCCAATGTTCATGTTCTACTTAACCCAAGAGGGTACACTATTACACTGTTCATAAATCTTCAGTCTACGACCTTTTACAATTGTTCCAGAGTATCCTGTTTGCTTTTTCTGCAGTTGTAAAGCTAACTGAATCGGTCCAAAGCTTGAGTGTGATGTTGCGTATTTACTCTTCTGTTATACTGCCAAGCGCTATTCATTCATGGGATGTGGGCACCCCTGTCTAAGCCAGCATTTATTGTCCATCCCTAATTACCCGTTAGAAGGTGGTGGTGAGCTGCAGTGCTGTTAAGCAGGGAGTTCCAGGATTTTGACCAGCAACAGTGAAGGAATGGTGATGTATTTCCAAATCAGGATGCTGAGTGACTTGGAGGGGAATTTAAGGTGGTGATGTTCCCATGTGTCTGCTGCTTTTGTCTTTCTAGATGGTAGTGGTCGTGGGTTTGGACAGTGTGTCTGGGGAGGCTTGGTGAGTTCCTGCAGTGCATCTTGTAGATGGTACACACTGCTGCCACTGTTCATCGGTGGTGGTGTGGCGAGTGATTGTGGATGCGGTGCCAATTAAGCGGGCTGCTTTGTCCTGGATAGTGTCAAGCTTCTAAAGAGTGTTGTTGGAGCAGCACTCGCCCAGGCAAGTGGAGAGCATTCCATCACACTCCTGACTTGTGCCTTGTAGATGTTGGACAGGTTTTGGGGCGTCAGGAGGTGAGTTACTTGCCACAGGATTCCTAGGCTCTGACTGGCTCTTATAACCACAGTATTTATATGGCTAGTCCAGTTCAATTTCTGGTCAATGGTAACACCCCCCCCCCACCGCCACACACACACACACACACACACACACCCCAACACCCAAAGATGTTGTTAGTGGGTGATTCAGCGTTGATAATGCTATTGAATGTCAAGGGGCGATGGTTGGATTCTCTCTTGTTGGAGATGGTCATTGCCCACCATTTGTGTGGCGTGAATATTAATTGCTGCTTGTCAGTCCAAGCCTGGATATTGTCCAGGTCTTGCTGCATTTGGACATGGACTGCTCCAGTATCTGAGGAGTCGCGAATGGTGCTGAACATTGCACAACCATCAGCGAACATCCCCACTTATGACATTATGACAGAAGGAAGGTCATTGTTGAAGTAGCTGAAGATGTTTTGGCCTAGGCCATTACCCTGAGGAACTCCTGCAGTGATGCCCTGGAGCTAAGATGATTGACCTCTAGCAACACAACCATCTTCCTTTGTGCTAAACATGACTTCAACCAGAGATTCCCATTGACTCCAATTTTGCTAGGGCTCCTTGATGTCACACTCAGTTAAATGCTGCCTTGATTTCAAGGGCAGTCACTCTCACCTTACTTCTGGGGATCAGCTCTTTTGTCCATGTTTGAACCAAGGCTGTAATGAGGTCAGGAGCTGAATGACACTGGCGGAACCCAAACTGTGTGTCAGTGAGCAGGTTATTGCTAAGCAAGTGCTGCTTGAAAGCACTGTTGATGATCCCTTACATCACTTTATTGATGGTGGAGAGTAGAATGATGGGACGGTAATTGGCCAGGTTGGATTTGTCGTGCTTTTTGTGTAAAGGACATACCGAGGCAATTTTCCACAATGCCAGGAAGATGACAGTGCTATAGCTGTGCTGGAACAGCTAGTTAGACTTCCTGCTCCTTTGCTTGAAAATCCCATCTAAGCTACAATCGAGCAAACAGGTGACTAGAAACAGTGGTAAGATATGCAAGAAAGTAATTGTATTGATTATCTATAAGCAAGATGCACTCCATAAAAGAAATTGGGAAGACAAAATAAATGGTGAATAATGTAGAATTTGTCTAAATGACAGATTTCCTTTTTGAATTGAAAATGAAATTGCAATAAAACTTATGTAATATTTCAAAATAATAATCCATGTTTTCCAATTAAGATTTCAGCTAACAGCACCAGACCTGCTCGATGGTATGCAAAACTAGGATTTCATCGTGACCCTCGACCGTTCCCATTGCCAATATCTGCCCTGTTCAAAGAAGGTGGAATGGTTGGATGTGTTGATGTCATTGTTGTTCGAATTTACCCCATGCAGGTATGGAAGATTATGGAGTAAAATTGTTTAAATGGAATAGCTTGTCTTTTTGCTCTTTTAAAGTCAACCTAATAAACTAAATCAACAAAATGAGGTATAAAGTAAACATAGCCCCTAAGTTAGGTTAGCTGTAAAACCAAAGACAAAGTTTAAAGAAAACTTACAAACATCAAATCAAAATGTGATTAAGGGGGTAGCTTGTCTTTCTAGATGAAGAGTTATCAATACATTGTATGTCACTTGTACATTTTGATTGCTTATGAGAGGAGTGCTTGGTTTTTTGGCAGGGTTGTGTTGTGTTAGTATTAATTGTATAATAATTGAGTAATTTTATTCAGGTGGTGGATATTAATGGGAGATTCACTTGTGCTCCTATGTATACTTAATTTGTTAATTTGGTTTAATCAAAAGAGTATATATACTGTGGTTAATCTGCTATTAGTTGATTAGTTTAATTGATATACTCAAGAGTATATATTGTAGTTGTTGGTTTAGGAGCTACATGTTTGTAATGTATGTCTCTAAATAAAAGCAAGTGTGTAAAGATTTTGCTCAGGTCTATCCTTCACTGACTATCTGGAATAGAACACTTGGGGAACAAGTCATGGGGTTCAGGCAAATTGTTTGGTCTTTGTTCCTGGAGATTAGGGATTGTGGGTCAGGTGGCGCGACATGTCAGTTGATGGATCGCTGTGTTGGGTGCTTGAAATAGATAGCTTATGTTGAGTGAACCTTCAAGGATGAGCCCTAAACAATTTGGCATTTCTAGGTCCTATGTCCAGGGAGAGTCAGGGCTTGAAAAAAACCGGTGCAAAACAAAGCAAGATTTCCAGGAAGAGTTGGGGCATGAAAAAAACCAGTGTAAGACAGAGTGAGATTTCCAGGGAGACTCAGGGCTAGGTGCTGCTAATGCCGGTATTGGTGCTGCTGCTAGAGTTCGGAAACAGAAAGAGGTGTGACATCACAGGAAGAGGTTAAGTTGATTGGCTAGTGATTATTGCTGCTTAAGAATTGAGTTGCAACAATTGGACAATTAAAGATTATAAATATATTAAGTACTAATAAGGAATGTGAGTAGCTGGTGAGTATCTTTCATTTTTAAGTAAGATTTAATACAACTAGTAAACTGTGATAAGTATTGGTACGATTTATCAGTACTATAGTAAGGTTTATAAGTAGTGGTCAGATGTATTAGTATTGGTAAGTTTTTTAGCAGTAGCAAGGTTAGCTAATAAATAGATGGCAGAACTGCTGCAACCTTGAGTGCCCATCCTGTGCTATGTGGGAACTCCAGGTTTTGGGATTTGAGCAGTAGCTAGCATCACTGCGGTGCATCCATGAGGCTGTGAGCCATGTGGTAGCCCGTTTTATAGATGTGGTCATCTCACAGTTTGCATGTGCAGGAGAGAGGGAAGGAGTGACCACCAGATAGCCAAAAAAGAACAGGCAGGTAGTGCAGGAGTCTCCTCTGAGTACATCCCACTCTCCAAACAGTACTCAGTTCTGAATACTTTTAAGAGTGAGGGTACATGTGAGGAGTGCAGTTAGAGCCAAGTCCATGGCACCACGGGTGGATCAGCTGCACAAGGGGGTATTAGGAAGTCTGGAAGAGCAATAGTGATGTGATTCGATAGTTAGGGGAACAGATAGGTGTTTCTGTGATTGCAAGTGTGAATCCAGGATGGTGCTTTGCTTCCCTGTGCCAGGGTCAAGGATGTCACTGAGCAGCTGCAGAGCATCCTGACGGGGGGAGGGTGAACAGCCAGCAGCTGTTGGGCCACATCAGTAGCAATGAAATAGGTACAAAGAAGGATGTGGTCCTGCAGTTAGGATTTAGTGAGCTAGGTAGAAAATTAGCAAGCAGGACCTCAAAAGTAGTAATCTCCAAATTTACTCCCAGTGCCACATGTAAATGAGGACAGAAATAGCAAGATAAGACAAATGAATGCTTGGCTGGAAAGAAGGTGCAGGAGGGAGGGCTATAGATTCTTGGGATATTGGAATCGACTCTGGGGGAGGGTGGGACTGGTACAGGCCGGACAGATTGCACCTGAGCAGAGCCAGAACTGAGTTCCTTGCTAGTGCTGTTGGGATGTTTTAAACTAACTCAGCAGGGGTGTGGGAACCAGGAGAAAATATCAAAGGACTACCAAAGTGCACAGAATATTGATAAAGAAAGATAGCACTAGAATTACTAGGACGTCCTAGCCCAACCATTTTCAGCTTCACTAAGGTCGCAAGTTGGGATGCTGGCTGATGACTGCGGAGTGTTCAGTATCATGCATAATTCCTAAGTGCTAAGGAACAACAGCAATTTCATGGGCTGAGATAATTGGGCTCCAAAACCACAACTATCTTCCTTTATGCTTAACCTAACTTCAACCAATGGAGAGCTTTCCCCTTGATACCCATTAACTTCAGTTTTGCTAGATTGTTTGACATCACACATAATCATAGGCTGCCTTGATGTCAAGGGAAGTCACACTCCCCTTACCCATTGAATTCAACTCTTTTGTCCATGTTTGCAAAAGGCTATAGGGAGGTCTAGAGCAGTGCCCCTGACAGTACCCAAGTTGAGCATTCCTGAGCAGGTTATTGTTGTGTAAGTACCGTTTGATAACACTGTCAACGGTACCTTCCATCACTTTTCCTGACGATCGAGAATAGACTCATGGGGTGGTAATCGGCTGGATTGGATTTGCCCTGCTTTTTGTGGACAGGGCATACCTGGGCAATTTTCCACATTGTTTGGTTGATGCCACTGATGTAGCTGTACTGGAACAGCTTGGCTAGGGGTGCAGTGAGTTCTGAGCAGAAATTTTCAGTACTACTACTGGATTGTTGTCAACGTCCAGTCTTATCTGCAACCAGTGCCTCCAGCTGTTTCTTGATGTCATGTGGAATGAATTGAATTGGCTGAAGCCTGGCATCTGTGATGTTAGGTACCTCAGGAGGTGACCAAGATGGGATCTTCCACTTGGTGTTTCTGGCTGATGACAGTAGCAAATATTTAGTTAGCCTTGCCTTTTGCACTGACTTACTGGTCTCCCCGATCATTGAGAATGGGGATTTCTTGGAGCTGCCACCTCCAATTATTTGTTCAATTGTCCACTGCCATTCATAACTGGATGTGGCAGGACTGCAGAGCTCTGATGTGATCTGTTGGTTGAGAGTGCTCAGCACTGTCTATTGCATGCTGCTTCTGCTGTTTAACATGCATGTAATCCTTTGTTGTAGCATCACAAGGCTGACACCTCATTTTATTGGTTGGTCTGGTGCTGCTCCTGGTACACTCTGCTGAACTCTTCGTTGAACCAGAGTAGGTTCCCTAGATGGTGATGGAAGAGTGAGGGATATGCTCGGCCATGAGGTTAAGAATAGTAGCTGAATACGATTCTGCTGCTGGTAGCCCATGGCATCTCATGGGTGTACAGTTTTCATCTGTTATGAATCTATCCTGTTTAGCACGATGGTAGCACCACATAAAATGATGGAGAATATCCTCACAGTCAAGGCAGTACTTTGTCTCCACAGCACTGTGCTATAGTCATTCTCACCAATACTGTCATAGGCAGTTGGATCTGTGACAGATAGATTGGTGAGGACCAGGTCAAGTAGGTTCTTCTCTCTTGGTTCTGTCAATATCTGCCAAAGGCCCAACCTGCCAGAGTTGCGTTTCATGATACAACCAGCACAGTCATTAATACTAGCATTGTTGGTGATGGACATTTGAAGTCCCTCACCCAAAGTACATTCTGTGCCTTGCTGCTCTGCGCTTCTTCCAAGTGGTGTTCAAGTGGCGTAGAGGGAAAGGCTGGCATAGTGGTAATGGAACTGAACGAGTAATCCAGAGGCCCAGGTTAATGCTACAGGGACATGGGTCCAAATCCCACCATGGCAGCTGGTGGAATTTAAATTTAATTAATAAATCTGGAATATAAAATTAGTCTCGGTAATGGTGACCATGACTACTATCATCAGTTGCTGTAAAAACCGATTTGGTTGACTAATATCCTTTAGGAAATGAAATCTGCATTACCATCCTTACCTGGTCTGGCCTACATGTGACTCCAGATCCACAGCAATGTGGTTGACTCTCTTAACTGCTCTCTCAAATGGCATAGCAAGCCACTCCATTCAAGGGCAATTAGGGAAAGGCAACAAATGCTGGCCTTGCCAGTGATGCCCACATCTCCTCATGAAAGAATTTTTTTTAAAATCATTAGTTGAGGGAGGGCAGTAGGTGGTAATCAGCAAGTGGTTTTCTTGCTCTAGCTTGATCTGATGCCATAAGACTTCTTGGGATTTGGAGTTGATGTGTAGGACTCCCAAGGCCATTCCCTCTTGACTGTACACAACTACCTTGTCACCTCCGGTTGGTCTTTCCTGTTGTGTGACAGGACATATCATGGAGATGCTGATGGACAAGTCTGGGATAGACTTGGCTGTACGGTGATTTAACGAGTATGACTATGTCAGGCTGTTGGTTGACTACACTGTGAGACAGCTTTCCCAATTTTGGCACAAGTACCGAGATATTAATGAGGAGGAGGACTTCATAGAGTCAATTGGGCAGGATGTGCCTTTGTTGTTTGGATGCCTAGGCAATGCCTTGTAGTCAGTTTGTTTTTATTCTTATTTGAATTGTGAAATGTGTTAGACTTCATTCCTATTGTTCACAAAATTGCCCTTAATTTGACAAAAATTGTTTTTCCTGCTTGGAGAGATGGCTTATTTTGAACTCATCTACAAATAGATGCTTTCAAAAGAAAACTAGGCAAGTACATGGAAAAGAATAGGAATAGAAAGACATATTTTAGTGCAACGATGTGGTTGATTAGAATATGAGAAAACTCAAGTGGAGTACATACATCAGCACAGACTATTTGGGTTGAATTGCCTGTTTGTGTTGTATGTTCTGTGTAATGGGATGTGGGCATTGCTGGTAAGGTTTGCATTTATTGCCCAGCCCTAAATGCTCTCAAGAGGATGGTGTGCTGTAAGGAATTTGGACGTGATAAATAAGTCGACAGCAAGACCGTCAAATTGTAGCTTTATTAAGCATAAAATATTACCTAACAAACTAGGCAGTAATTAACACAGCTTAATAGGCCATACTTCCCATTTCAGCTACAGTCAATGTGCAAAAACCTGGACTGGATTCGTCTTGTAGATTTTTCAAACCCCTGTGGTTTCTTCAAATGTCTGTAACTTGCTCAGCCTGCTGTAGTTCTCTGATCCCAGGTAGGGACAATCCCTTCCCTTTGGATCTTTATCCTCTCTGCTGCAACTAACATAGTTTCATCCCCCTTTCTTATACCCGCAAGAATTAATTAATCCCCTGGTTTACAAACATTTTGAGCCATTAACCAGTTACTTGGGCCATGTAATTGATCTTTAAATGGTCCCTGGCATCTGGCATTTGTTCCTAATCTACAGCATTCCTAAGGGAGTTCTCACCCATATAAACACCTGATCAATTTTGACTAGTTCAGTACAATTTCATGCAGTTATTAGCAAATGTTACTTTCCATTTATTCGCCCGGCCTGCATGTTGCTGCATGTAAATGAATACACAGTATTCATCAGTGAACCTCCCTACTTCTGACCTTATGGAGGGAAGGCCATTGAAGCTAAAGTTGGTTGGGTCTCGAACACTGCCCTGAGGAATTCCTGCAGTGCTGTTCTGGGGCTGAGGTGATCAACCTCCAACAAACACAACCATCTTGCTATGTTTTTTTTAACTATTCATTTACGGGATGTGGACACCACTGGCCAGGCAAGCATTTATTACCCATCCCTAATTACCCTTGAGAAGGTGGTGATGAGCTGCCAGCTTGAACCACTGCAGCCCCTGTGGTGTGGGTATACCCACTGTGCTGGTAGGTAGAAAATTCCAGGATTTTGACCCTGTGAAGGAACGGCAGTATATTTCCAAGTCAGGATGGTAATGGTTTGGAGACGAACTTCCAGGTGGTGGTGTTCCCATGTGTCTGCTGCCCTTGTCCTTCTAAATGGTACATGCGTTTGGAAGGTGCTGCCTAAGGAGCATTGGTGAGTTTCTGCTGTGCATCTTGTAAATGGTACATACTGCTGCCACTGTTCATCGGTGGTGAGGGAGTGAATATGGATGGGGTGCCAATCAATTGGCTGCTTTGTCCTGGATGGTGTCAAGCCTCTTGAGTGTTGTTGGAGCTGCACTCATGCAGGCAAGTAGGGAGTATTCCATCACACTCCTAATTTGTGCCTTGTGGATGGTGAACAGGCTTTGGAAGTCAGGAGGTGAGTTGCTCGCCACAGGGTTCATAGCCGCTGACCTCCCGTAGTTGCATTATTGAAATGGCTAGTTCATTTTCTGGTCAATGGTAACCCCAAGGATGTTGATAGTGGGGGGAATCAATGATGGTAATGCCATTGAATGTCAAGGGGTGGTGGTCACTGTCTGGCATTTATGTGGTGCAAATGTTACTTGCCACTTGTCAGCCTAAGCCTGGATATTGTCCAGGTCTTGCTGCATTTGGACATCGACTGCTTCAGTATCTGAGGAGTCGTGAATGGTGGTGAACATTGTGCAGTCATCGCGACCGTCCCCACTTCTGACTGTATGATGGAAGGAAAGTCATTGATGAAACAGCTGAAGATGGTTTGGCCTAGGACACTACCCTGAGGAACTCCTGCAGTAATGTCCTTTAACTGAGATTGACCTCTAAAAACTGCAACCGTCTTCCTTTGTATGAATCCAGACGGTGGAGATTTAACCTCCTGATTCTCACTGCTTTGATTTAAATTTTCCTAGGGTTCCATGATGCCATACTCAGTCAAATCCTTCTTCAATGTCCAGGGCTGTGATTTTCGCCTCACCTCACCTCTAGCTTCTGTTTTTCTGTCCATGTTTGAACGAATGTTGTAATGAAGTCTAGAGCTGAGTAATCCTAGCAAATTCTAAGCGAGCATTGGTGAGCTTTTTGTTGATGTTTAAGTGTCGCTTGATAGTGTTGCTTCCGTCAGTTTGCTAGGATTGAGAGTAGGCTGATGGGACTGTAATTGGCTAGATTGGGTAGAGGGACTGCTACTTCTGGAGCACAAGTTTCAGGATTCCAAGCAGGGTAATGTCAGAGCCCATGGCATTTGCTATATTCAGTGCACAACCATTTCCTAATGTCATTTGGAGTGAATCAAATTGGCCACAGACTAGCATTGGTTATGATGGGAATCTCTATGGGAAGGCCAAGATGGATGATGTGTTTAGCACTTCTGGCTGAAAATGGTTGCCAACCCTGCAGCTTTGTCTTTTGCACTCACTTGCTAGACTATCTTTGTTGAGGATAAAGATGTTCATGGAGCCTGCTCTTTTTCTCATTAGTTGTTTAATTGTCCACAGCCAATTAGGACTGCATGTGGCAGAACTGCAGAGGTTTGATCTGATCCAAAGAAACAATGATTGTTTGGCTGTGTAACATATTTCTTCCATTGTTAAGCATGCATGTAGTCCTGTGTTGTATCTTTACCATGTTGGTACATCAATTTCAGGATGCCTGGTGTAGGTCCTGGCATGCTCTTCTGCACTTCTCATTAAACAAAGATTGGTCCACTGGCTTGATGGTAATGACTGAATGAGGAATATGCTGGACTGTGAGGTTACAGATTGTGTTTGAATATAATTCTGCTGCTGCTGCTAAGTTCTGTGTAAGTTGCCTCCATAGTGACATCAGACTTGGCTTGGGGTATGTGGAAATGTAAACAGATATTTATATTATCCTGATATGTAAACTTTTCTATCCACTTGGGATAGAAAATATACATTGCTTCTCATATTAAAAAATATATGTAGGAATGTACTTGGTACTGAAGCAACTATGTAGATTTTCCTTACTTAAATGTTGTATTCCGGTATCTTTGAGCATGGCCTTGAATTGCTTTATATTTTTATGCAGTTTATTTGCAGAGTTGGCAATTGATGTGTAGTTGGTGTACTGAATAAGTGATTAGCTTATTTCCACATGAGACAGGCACTGTAATATGTTGTAATGGCAAGGCAAAGTGAAGATGAGTCATGGTACATAAGGCATGAAAGTTGGAGTTCAGTGCTGGCCAGAAAGTCAGGATGAAAAACCAACGAGGTGATTAGAAGTTTGTGTGATTAGGTGTTGCAAAGAGACTAGGTGCAGTCACAAAACTAGTGGTGTGTCAAGCAGTGCATTTGTTTGAAAAAAGAAACCTGACACAGAGAAAGTAGGAGAAACCTCCTATAATCCAGATTCTTCCTCCAGCCCAAAGTTTAAAATCAGGAAGAAATTCAAAGTCATAGAGAAACAAAGTTTGCCAGTATATCCGAACCCAGTGGTAAAGTGAGTTAGGGCCTTGATTCAAATCAATCAATGTCGCAGTCGCAATCATTAAGTGGAGTTGGCCATCAAAGTTCAGATTTGGCACAGTCAGAGATGCTGAGAAAGCAAAGTCAAGCTAATAGAAATGGAAGGAGATATGTAGACAGAGATAGAAACCAGATAGGTTAATTGAAAGCATGTGGGAAAAGGGAAGAAAGAAAGTTGTTCTTTTCAGTATTTCTTGTCAAATGATTGTTTTTATTAAATACATACTGGGTGTTAAGGGAAAACATCTTTTACATCTGAATTACACTAATATCAGTCATATATGTTTTGGCTGTGATTACAGAAATAAGTTTGCAACCCGACCTGTTAAATTTTCAGGTATTTTTGATGTTGGCTTAGTCATATTGTATTCTGGGAACTTACATACATGCACCATTTTACATTTTAATGTATGAGTTGCTTTATCAAGTGGGGAAGGAGTATAATTTTTTGTAATAGCTGAACATTTTGTTTTCCTGTCCCGTCTGTTGCCCTCTCTGTTGGGGAGGTGTACATTTAGTTAGTTCAATAATGGCTTTCTACTGTGAATCCACAAGGTGAGTTCTTTTCAGTGCAATACGGAACACACATTGCATAGTTTGTGTTTCTGATAAGAGATGTTGTTTTTCTTCAGTGGATGGAAAAGAAACCCAATGGAATGTATGTATTCCGGAATGAACGGACCGAAGAGCGAGAAGCTCAGATACACTACGAGAATCAACAGAGGAAGCTAGAAGTGTTATATGCTAAAATTGAAACTCAAATACAGGAACAATTCGGAGGTAATCACAAACTGCATTTCTAAATAGATATCCTTGAAAATAGCAAGCCATGTTTTAATCAATACTATGATTGTGGAGTTTTGTTCCACACTTGCTTTAATATTTCAAATGATTGCAATTGGTGTAAAGATATTAAATCAAAAATGTTTTTTATTTCGAAAGCGTCACATTTTCTGGATTACGTTTACATTTTTGAAGTTGTCATCTCTTACGTTGAGATAATAGACAATTGACATTCTACATATACCCATGTTTTGTTTTTAGACTTGTAGCATGGCAGTACTCCTGGTTAACCTGTGAGTTGGAGAACCATTGTGATATTTAGCTGGACCTGTGTCATTCTAAAGGCCATTGCTCAAGTATTCCCTTTAGTGAATATCCTCTTAAAATATTCTATTTTTTATTAACTTAAGGGATGTGGGTGTCACTGGCGGGACCAGCGTTGAGAAAGGTGATGGTGAGCATGTCCTTGAACTGCTGCAGTTCCATGAAGGTTCTCCCGCAGTGCTGTCTCTTAGAGTGTTCCAGGATTTTAACTCAGTGGCAGTGAAGGAGCAATGATAACATTTCCACGTCAGGATGGTGTCTAACAGAGAGGGAAACTTTGAGGTAGTGGTGTACATGTGTGCCTGCTGCCATTGCTTTGCTACGTAGTAGAGATTGCTGGTTTGGAAGGTGCTGCCGAAGAAGCAAGTTGATAAGTTGTTGCATTGCGCCTTGTAGATGGTACACACTGCAGCTATGGTGCGCCAGTGGTGTAGAGAATGCGTTTTTAACTGGGTAGCTGGAGTGCCGATTGAGTCGGCTGCTATGGCCTGGATGATGATAAGCGTCTTAAGTATTTTTGAAGCTTCACTCATCTAGGCAAATGGAGAGTATTCCATTGCACTTCTGACTTGTGTATTTTGATGGGAAAGGCTTGGGGAAGGCAGGAGGTGAGTCACATGCTACAGCATACCACTTAGGCAGTCACACCACTGATTTGGTCAGGGACAGAAGGATGTGACTGCGTGTGAAGTATGTAAGGGGACCCAGAGGGCAGGAGTGCAGGAGCTTTGGCTCTTACAATTGTCCAGTAGGTTTGAGGTGTTCTCAGCTTGCTTGGATAAGAGTCAGGGCTGCAGAGTGGATGAACAAACTGACCATGATGCCACAGTACCGAAAGCTATTCAAGTGGGGGGAGCAAAAAGGAATAGTAGTAGGGGAAAGTATTGTGAGGGGATTGACACTTCTGTGCAGCAAAGAGTGAGAGTCCAGAAGGCTCTGTTGCCTGCCCAGTGCCAGGGTTCAGAAAATCTGCTGGGTTGGAGAGAGACTTGCACTATGAAAGGGAGGATCCAGTTGTCGTGGTCCAGGCACCAACGACATAGGTAGAGCTAGGAAAGAGTTCTGCATAGAGAGTATGAGGTGCTAAATGAAAAGCAGAACATCAAAGGTAATAAACTCTGGATTATTACCTGAGCCACATGCAAATTGGCATAGGGGACACAAAAATTAGCGCGATTAAGACATGGCTGAAAAACTAGTTTGGGAGAAATGGGTTCTGGCTTGTGGGCCACTGGCACCAGTACTGGGGAAAGTGGGGGCTATACCATTGGAATGGTCAACACTTGAGCCAAGCTGAGACCAGTGTTCTAGCGAGTCGCACAACTAGGGAAGCAGAGAGGACTTTAAACTAAATAGTGGAGGCAAGGCATCTAATTTGGGAAGTGTGGTAAAGAAAAGACGAGATATATTAATGTGGGCAATAATAAACAGATTGTGACAGGAAGGGACGGGGAGTACAAACCTAAGAGTAAATCAGATAAGGCTAGAGGTTACAAAAACACTAAAACTCTATCTGAGTGTACATAGCATTCGAAACAAAACCTGAACTGATAGCTCAAATAGAAATAAATACGTACGGTCTGATACCCATTATAGAGACATAGCTGCAGGATGACATTGACTGGGGCCTGAATATTGAAGGGTACGTGACATTTAGAAAGGACAGGAAACTGGGAAAAGTTAGAGGGGCGGTTCTGTTAATTAGTGATGGTATTAGTACATTAGAGAGGTATGACGTAAGTTCAGGAAATCAGAAGTATAAATGGTTTGGGCAGAGATCAGAAATGATAAAGGCAAGAAGTTGCTTGTGGAAATGGTGCACAGGCCCCCTAACAGTAACCATACAGCAAGACGGGGTATAAAGGAAGAAATAATGAGAGGTTGTCAGAAAGGTACGGTGATAATCCTGGGGGATTTTAATCTGCATATAGTATGGGAAAATCAGATGGGCAAAGGTAACCTAGATGAGGAATTCATATAATGTTTTCGGGATAGTTTCTTAGAACAGCATGTTCTGGCACCAACCAGAGAGCTGGCTATACTAGACCTGATATTGTGCAACGTGATAGGATTAATTAATGCTACATAATGAAGGTGCCCCTAGGTAGCAGTGATCGTAATATGATTTTACTTTTAGTTTGAAGGAGAGAAGAGTGGGCCAATACTAGTATTTTAAACTTAAATAAGGGCAATTATGAGGGCATGAAAGCACAGCTAAGTAAAGTGAACTAGTAAATTAGGTTAAGGGATAGGCCAATAGAGATGCAGTAGTGGACATTTAAGGGAATATTTCAGAATGCACAGAATAGATACATTCCAACAAGGAAGAAAATTCCATGGGGAGGACCAATCATCCATGGTTAACTAAAAAACTTAAAGATGATATCAAACTTAAAGAAAAAGTGTATAATTACGCAAAGATGGATGGCAGGTTAGAAGATTGGGCAGAATATAAAGAACAGCAAAGAATGACTAAGATTAATAATGATGGGGAAAAAGTAGAGTACTAGAGAAAGCTAACTGGAAATATAAAGACCGATAGTAAGAGAATCTATAGATGTTTAAAAAGAAAAGTTAACAGTGAGCAATTCTCCTGTAGAAAGTTAGTCTGGGAAATTTTGCATTGGTCTTTACTATAGAGGATACAGGAATACAAGTAACATCCCAGAAATAATTGTAAATCGGATGTGGTACTGAGAAAATTGTTGGAGCTGCAGGCCGATAAGTCCCGGGGTCCTGATGGACTTCATCCTCGGGCCTTAAAACAAGTGACTAGTGAGAGAGTTGGTGCGTTGGTTTTTATAAAATTCCCTAGATTTGGGGAACGTTCCATTAGATTGGAAAATAGCGAATGTAACACTTTATTCAAAAAGGGAGGGAGACAGAAAGCAGGAAACTACAGTCCAGTTAGCTTAACATCTGTCCTAGGGAAAATGTTAGAAGCAATTATTAAAGACATTGTAGCAGGGCACTTGGAAAAATTTAGGATAATCAAGCAAAGCCAACTTGGTTTTGTGAAAGGGAAATCATGTTTAACTAGTTTAATGGAGTTCTTTGAAGAAGTAACATACGTGGATAATAGAGAACTAGGGAGATGGTGACATTGTGGTAATATCATTGGACTAGTAATCCAAGGCCTAGGCTAATGCTCTGGGGACATGGGTTCAAATCCCAACACAGCAGCTGGTGGAATTTAAATTCAATTAATAAAATCTGGAATTTAAAGCTATCTTCAATTGTCATAAAATCCATCTGGTTTGCTAATGTCCTTTAGATGTAAATTAAGGAAATCTGCCATCCTTGCCTGGTCTGACCTACATGTATCTCTAGACCCACAGCAATGTGTTTGATTCTTAACTGCCCTCTGAAATGCCTAGCAAGCCACTCAAATCAAGGACAGTTGGGGAGTTTTTTTTAATTCATTCATGGGATGTGGGCTTCACTGTCTGGGTCAGCATTTATTGCCTATCCATTTATTGCACTTGAGAAGGTTGTGGTGAACTGCCATTTTGAACTGCTGCGGTCCATGTGATATAGGTACACCCACAGTGCTGTTAGGGCGTTCCAGGATTTTGACCCAGCAACAGTGAAGGAACGGGGATTTATTTCCAAGTCAGGGTGGTGAGTGACTTGGAGGGGAACTTCCAGGTGGTGATGTTCCCATCTATCTGCTGCCCTTTCCCTTTTAGATGATAGTATTTTTGGGTTTGGAAGGTGCTTTTGAAGAAGTCTTATTAAATTCCTGCAGTGCATCATATAGATGACACACACTGCTGCTACTGTGCATCGGTGGTGGAGGGAGTGAATGTTTGTGGATGTGGCGCCCAGTCAAGCAAGCTGTTTTGTCCTGGACGGTGTCAAGCTTCTTGAGTGTTGTAGGAGCTGCATTCATCCAGGCAAGTGAGGAGTAATCCATCACACTCCTGACTTGTACCTTGTAGATGGTGGACAGACTTTGGGGAGTCAGGATGTGAGTTACTCGTCGCAGGATTCCTAGCCTCTGACCTGCTCTTGTAGCCACAGTATTTATATGGCTAGTCCAGTTCAGTTTTTGGTTAATGGTAATCCCTAGGATGTTGATAATGGGGGATTCATTGATGGTAATGCCATTGAACATCAAGGGGCAATGGTTGGATATTCGTTTGTTGGAGATGGTCATTGCCTGGCACTTGTGTGGCCTGAATGTTACTTGCCACTTGTCAGTCCAAGCCTGGATATTGTCCAGGTCTTGCTGCATTTAGACATGGACTGCTTCAATAGTTGAGGAGTCACAAATTATGCTGAATATTGAGCAATCATCAGCGAACATCTCTACTTCTGATAATTTTTTTAGGGTTATCTTTGGAACTCTTCCTCAAAAGAGAATGGAAGCAGTGTCTTTGAATATTTTTAAGATAGAGGTAGATTCTTGATAAGCAAGGGGATGAAAGGCTATCACGAATAGGTGGGACGTTACGATCAGATCAGCCATGATCTCATTGAATGGTGGAGCAGGCTCAAAGGGCCAAGTGGCCACCTGCTGCCCCTAATTCATACGTTAATCCCCAACTTCTGATCTGCCCTTATAACCACAATGTTTATAGAGTTAGCCGTGTTAAGATTCTGGTCTATAGTGACCCTCGGGGTGTTTATGGTCAGCAGTTTGATGATGGTCATGCTCATGAATGTCAGGGGAAAGTGCATAGACGATAGAAGAAAATTTAGGTAATGGTAGCTACTTGAAATAGATGAACAGAGAGACTGAGGTTCAAATACACAGATCTTTTAAAAGATCCAATGAAAGGTCATCGACCTGAAATACTAACTGTTTCTCTCTCCACAGGTGCTGCTTGACATAAGTATTTCCAGTGTTTTCTGTTCAATTATTTTGTTGTTGCTGTGATTTTTAAAGAATAAAAATAAGTAATGAATTAACTGAGTAAAATGCCTTGTTTTGAAGTTGACAGAAAGAAAAAGAGAGAACACAAAATACAGAAATTAAGTGACCAACAAATCATGATGCTCCAGGATGGTGTAGATTTGTATGAGGCAATCCAAAATTCTTCAGATCCATCTGTTGAGGTAACTAAATGTGCACTTTACCTATCCTAAATATGTATTTTTTTTGGATATATACAAGATTCCCTCCTGTAATCAGTGTTCTGGAATGTTGTTTTGATGTTTAGAATCCAGTTTAGACCACTGCTCAGGAGCCCGCTGTGGGGGAAAATGGATGAAATAACTGCAACCTTAGATCAATTAGAACCTTAATGCTTATTATTGGAAGTTTGTCCAGATTGGCAGCTGTGTAGTTCAGCTGCTTGGAGAGAGACCATTTTATTTTAAAGTCAGGAAGAAATAGAAGCAAGTTACAGATAATCCTGTCCTCTTTATTGTATTTTTTAAATATTATACAGATGTGTTTAGGAGTAGGCCATTGAGCTGCTCAAGCCTGTCTTGGCTGATCTACAGCCTAACTCTCTATACCCATCCATGCCCTGCATTCCTTAACACCTCTGTCAAAAATTTATCAATATTGAATTTAAAATTAAGTTATCCTTGGCCAAATCATCAGCAGCAGCTTCATCAATGACATTCCCTCCATCATAAAGCCAGAACTGGGGATGTTTGCTGATAATTGCAGAGTTCAGTTCCATTTTCAAAGCCTCGTAATGAAGCAGTCCAGATATTTTTGTTGTGTATTTTAGCTGTATTTCCATTAAGAATGAGAAGCAGTGTGGAAATACTTAATATTTTACTGATTAACTATTAATTTATAAGAAATTGTTTCTCTGCTTTAAGAACTGGAGATCACTGAAGAAATTTGAAATGACAACAGCTGGAGATCACATAGCAAACAAAATTTTGAAGTTTTGGAGTAAGATAAGAGTAGGCTAGGGCCTGGGATTATAAGGCAAAAAAAAGACAGCATATACAATTTAAGTATGTACAACCAGAGGTGCTGTGTGTCCTGATATTTGTCTACCTCCATGCATAGCCTTTACTTGTCCTGACTGGTAAAAGCCTACTTGTCGTTGAATGGTTACAGCACAGGAGGCTATTCAGTCCACTGAGTCTGTGCTGGCCCTTTGAAAGAGCAATTCCCCTTGTGCCACTCCCCGTCTTTTTCCTTTTACAGATAATGACCCAATTTCCTTTTGAAAGCCTCAACTGACCCTGCATCTATCTCTGACTCAGTGCATTCCAGATCTGAACCACTCGCTGTATGAAAAAGCTTTTCCTCATGTTGCCATTGCTTCTTTTGCCAATTACCTTAAATTTGTGCCTCAGGTTCTTGATCATTTCACCAATGGGAATAGTTTCTCCCTATTTAGGTCCCTCATGATTTCCACATCCACCCTGTCAAGACCCCTCAGGATCTTCTATATTTCAATCAATCACTGTTTAAAAATAAGGGGTGTCCATCAAGACAGATGAGGAGACCTTTTTTCTGAGGGTAGTGAGTCTTTGGAACTCTCTTCATCAAAAGATGGTGGGAGCAGAGTCTTTTAATGTTTTCAAGGCAGAGGTAGATAGAATCCTGATAGGAGGTGAAAGGTTAGTGGGGGAAGGTGGGAACACGGAATTGAGGTTACAATCAGATCAGTCATGACCCTATTGAATGGCAGATCAGGCTCGAGGAGCTGATTGGCCTACTCCTAATCCGTATATACGTACATATGTTCATCTGATTTTGAATACCTCTTATCAAATCTCCTCTCAACTTTCTTTTCTCCAAGGAAATAGCCTCAGCTTCTCCAGTATTTCTAAGTAACTGAAGTTCATCATCCTTGGAACCATTCTTTTGAATCTTTTCTGCACCCTCTCTAATGCCTTTACATCCTTCCTAAATTGTGGTCCCCAGAACTGGATGCAACACTCCAGTTGAGGCTGAACCAATGTTTTATACTGGTTTAACATAACTTCCTTGGTTTTGTACTTTAAGCCCTTGTTGATTAAGTCCAGGATGCTGTATGCTTTGTGCATGTATACGTTGAAGTCCCTCTGTTCCTGCAACCTCTTTAGAATTGTACCCTTTGTTTTATATTCTGTGCTTTTGTTGTTCTTACCAAAATGAATCACTTCACACTTCTCTACAGTAAATTTCATCTGCCATCTGTCCACCCAGTTCACCAACCCACGTCCTTTCAAAGATCTACACTATCCTCTTCATTGTTCACAATGGAGTCAAGTTTTGTATAATCCACAAAGTTTGAAATTGTGCCCTGTACACCAAGGTCTAGATCCTTAATATACATAAGGAAGAGCAGGGGTCCAAACGCCAATCCCTGGGGAACTCTCAATAAGCCACCTTCCAGACGGAGGAACAACCGTTCACCACTACTCTTTGTTTCCTGTCATTCAGCCAATTCCGTATCCATGTTGCTACTGGCCCTTTCATTCCATGAGCTCTCACTTTGCTCACATGTATGTTATGTGGCATATTATCAAATGCCTTTTGAAAGTCCACATGTACCACAGCAACAGCATTACCCTTATCAACCCTTTCTGTTACCTCATCAAAATGTTCAAGTAAATTAGTTGAGCATGATTTTCCCCGAACAAATCCATGCTAGCTTTCCTTAATTGACCAGCATTTGCCTATTAAGTAACAATTAATTTTTGCCTCAACTTAGTATTTCTAAGAGCTTATCCACTATTGAAGTTAAACTGACTGTTTGTAATTACTGGACTTAGTACTTCCTTGTTCAAAAAAGGATGTAAAGATATTTGCAATTCTCCAGTGCTCTGACACCACCACTGCATCGAGGATGATTGGAAAATTATGGCCAGTGCCTCAGCAATTTTCGTTCACACTTCCTTCATTATCCTTGAATGAATTTGATCCAGCTCTGGTGCCTTATCAATTTTATGTACAGTCTGCCTATTCTATACCTCCTCCTTTATTAACTCGCGCTTAGACTGCATATTTGTTGGACATCTCCAGCACCCCTTGTAACATTTTGAATCTAATGATGTGGGTATCAAGTGTTCTGTGTGTTGTCCAGGGTATGATCCAATATGGGATTATAGGACATCCTAGATGTCAGGGATAAGCTTGCATTTACACCCCACCACCCCCACAGACACACTCCCTCCCACCCTGTTTCTCTGGGGATGGGAATGCCAAAGATATGCATGTTGTTGTGTTAACCCTTGTTAATCATCTGTTTTTGTATCCACTGCTTTGTTTTATTATTAGGGTTAGGGTTTGATTGGAATGAGGTTTCTATGTCCTGTATCTAGGCTAGTATCCATTATTTCCAAACAGTGCTCCACTTGGGTATGTGCAGCATGGAATTCACAGATTTCCATTCCTACTGTATTGGGGGCATTTATCAACATGCCCAGCTTTTCAGTCTGGGCATGCAGGTCCACATAGCTGAGGATTCATTACCTGGATTCTTCTGGAGTTCTGTGGGTTATACCGTCCTTCCATAGAAAAATGAATATGTAACATAAGTTGTGTTGCCTTGTAGGCCTATTTGAACGAACAACAGTTGAAAGCTCTGAATAATTACAGACAATTGTTGAAGGAACAAAAACATATCCAGTTTGAAGCAGAGTTCAGAAGAGCATTAGAAGGTGATCAGAGTGAAAATAGCTACACAAAAAGGGATGTTACACCTGTGTGGAAACTGTGTGTTGTGGACTACAAAAGTCAGGACCGTAATGCAGGCAAGTATTGGATACAAATGTTAATCAATGCTTATCTAATTTACAGTGAGGAAATAATTGAATCAACTATTGAGCTGTTCAAATAAAATTTGATTATGTAGCACTTGACTTGGAATTTGATGAGCACCTACATTCCAGTGATCCCTGCACTAGTGTCAACACAAGCTATCTACTTCAAGCTCACAATAAGGGGTGCTGTTTGTCCTGATGTTTCTCTGGCTCCAATTCTTCTTTGGAAAACAACACGTAAAAGTGTATGTTACAATATATTGGGTAATAGTTTGCTTGCGAACAATTTTAAATCAAATATTCAACTTTCAGCAACAGTAGCTTGCATTTATAGCGCCTTTAAAATAACAAAAAGTCCCAGGGTGTTTCACGGGAGTATTAAAAAGTAAGATTTGACAGTGACATCATATTAAGGTGATGTTAGGCCAGGTGTCCAATAGCCTGGTCAAAGAGGCAAGTTTTAAGGGGGAAAGAAAGGTGGAGAGGTTTGGAGGCGGATTGAGGTATTGCTTAACCAGGAACCAGTATAGGTCAGCAAGCATTGAGATGGTGTGTGAACTGGCAGCAGATTTTTAGATAACCTCAGCTTTATAGAGGGTAGAATATAGGAGCCAGGTCAAAATGTGTTATAACTGTTTTAATTTTCCAGACATAAGTGGTGCCTGTAGCTGAACAATGCCTATAATGGTTGCCCAATTGTTGGTTTTACATTTTTTTAAATGATCCTTGCAAATAACATTAATGCAAATTTCCTGCAGCATTGATCACAGGAGATCAGATTACATGTTTTATACTGACCAGAGTATTAAACCAAGTAATGCATAACATAACATCTGCTATTAAAGTAATTCTGTGGCTGTTTTAAGACCACACAAAATGTTAGCGCTGTTAAGTAGATAT
This sequence comes from Carcharodon carcharias, assembly GCF_017639515.1. Taxonomy (NCBI): domain Eukaryota; kingdom Metazoa; phylum Chordata; class Chondrichthyes; order Lamniformes; family Lamnidae; genus Carcharodon; species Carcharodon carcharias. Next base: position 43,385,650 of record NC_054477.1, on the reverse strand, counting down.
TATGTTGCCATGCTCTTCATGCCACAACTCTAGCTTTTTCGTATAACTGATTTTGTGAAGCCACTTGGGCTACAAACATTCTGGCTCATTTGTCAAATCTTGTTTCCATACTGGTTTTTAAAATGTTAATCAGCTGTGTTAGACCTTTGTGCTAGATATATTATTTATATTATGCAAGGATTTATGAGTGCATATTTTGAGGCTGCCATTCTTTCTGTACCTTTTTTGAGGTACAAAATAATTTATTTAAAAAATAATAGAAAAGGTTTTTTTTTGGTCCTGGGTTTTCTACCCTTGGGATGGAGCCAGAGGCCTGCATACCATACACAGAAAAACCTTTGCCCTCTATTTGGCCTTTGGGTGTATCATTTTGGATATTAGTAATTACCCTCTATTTCATAAGATAAAAGGAATAGGAGCAGGAGTAGGCCATTTAGCCCATTGAGCCTGCCCTGCTATTTGATAGCTATTTGTGGCTTTAACTTCACTGTCATGCCTGTCCCCCATTACCCTCAACTCCCATGTCGATCAAAATCTGTTTAGCTCAGGCTGGAGTATATTCAATGCCCAAGCCTCCACCACTCTCTGAGGAAGATAATTCCTAAGACTAACAACCCTCTGAGGAGAAATTCTTCCTTGTCTCCATCTTAAATGGGAAACCCTTTATTCTGAAATGATGGTGCCTAGTTCTAGATTGTCCCATGAAAGAAAGAAAATATCCTTTCAGCATCTACCCTGACAACCCTCCTCAGAATCTTACATGTTTCAATAAGATCATCTCTCATTCTTTTAAACTCCAGTGAGCATAGGCCCAACCTGTCGTCCTTTCTTCAAGAGACAATCCCTTCATCCTAGGAATCAGCCTGGTGAATCTTCTCTGAACTACTTCCAGTGCAAGTATGTGTCTCCTTAAAGCAAAGAGGCCAAAATGTTTTTTCATTCAAAGGATGTGGGAGTTGCTGGCCTGGCTAGCATTTATTTCCCATTCCTAATTGCCCATGAGAAGGTGGTGATGATCTGCCTTCTTGAACTGCTGCAGCCCATGTGTTATAAGTACACACACTGCTGTTAAGGAGGGAGATCCAGGATTTTGACCCAACAATAGTGAAGGAACAGCGATATATTTACAAGTCAGGATGGTGAGTGGCTTGGAGGGGAACTTCCAGGTGGGGGTGTTCCCATCTGTCTGCTGCCCTTGTCCTTCTTAATGGTAGCAGTCGTGGGTTCGGAAGGTGCTGCCTAAGGAGCCATGGTGAGTTCCTACCTTGCACCTTGCAGACGGAACACACTGCTGCCACTGTGTCACTGGTGGAGGGAGTGAACTTTGTGGATGGGGTGCCAATCAAGTGGGCTGCTTTGTCCTGGATGGTGTCAAGCTTCTTAAGTGTTGTGGGAGCTGCACTCATCCAGGCCTGCAGAGAGTATTCCATCACACTCCTGACTTGTGCCTTGTAGATGGTGGACAGGCTTTGGGGAGCCAGGAGATGAGTTATTCACCACAGGATTCCTAGCCTGACCTGCATTTGTAGCCATAGTATTTATATGGCTAGTCCAGTTCAGTTTCTGGTCAATGGAACGTGAAAGTGAGGGATTCTGCAATGGTAATGCCATTGAATGTCAAAGGATGATGATTAGATTCTCTCATGTTGAAAGTGGTCATTGCCTGGCATTTGTGTGGCACAAATGTTATTTACCACTTGTCAACCTAAGCCTGGATATTGTCCAAGTCTTGCTGCATTTGGACATGAAGTGCTTCACTGAGGAGTCGTGAATGGCGCTGAACATTGTGCAATTGTCAGCGAACATCCCCCCTTCAGACCTTCTTTCCATCATAATGTCATTGATGAAACAGCTGAAGATGTTTTGGCCTAGGGCACTACCCTGAGGAACTCCTGCAGTGCTGCCCTGGAGCTCAGATGATTGACTTCCAGCAACACAACCATCTTCCTTTGTGCTAGATGACTCCAACCCGCGGAGAGTTTTCCCCTGATTCCCACTGATTCCAGTTTGCCCCACTTATTCAAATACTGCCTTGATGTCAAGGGCAGTCACTCTCACCTCGCCTCTGGAGTTTAGCTCTTTTGAATATGTTTGAACGAAGACTAATGAGGTCAGGAGCTGAGTGGCCCTGGTGGAACCCAAACTGCCAGTGAACAGGTTATTGCTAAGTAAGTGTCACTTGATAGCACTGTTGATTACCCCTTCTATCACTTTGCTTATGATCGAGAGATTGATTGGGTGGTAATTGGCCGGGTTGGATTTGTCCTGCTTTTTGTGTACAAGACATATCTAGGCAATTTTCCACATATCCAGGTAGATGCCAGTGTTGTAGCTGTACAGGAACAGTTTGGATTGGGTGCTGCAATTCCTGGGGTGCAAGTCTTCGGTACTGTTGCTGGAATATTGTCAGGACCCATAGCTTTTGTAGTATCCAATACCTTCAGCCATTGCTTGATATCGCGTGGAGTGAATTGAATTGGCTAAAGACTGGCATCTGTAATACTGGATACCTCTGGAGGAGGCCAAGATGGATCATTCACTGGACACTTCTGGCTGAAGATTGTAGCAAATGCTTAAGCTTTTGTACTGATGTGCTGGGCTCCCCCGTCATTGAGGATGGGTGTGTTTGTGGAGTTTCTTCCTTCAGTGAGTTGTTTAATTGTCTACCATCATTTACGACTGCATGCAGCAGCACTGCAGAGCTTCGATCTGATCCATTGGTTGTGGAATCGCTTAGCTTTGTCTAACGCTTGCTGCTAATGCTGTTTGGCATGTAAGTAGTAGTCCTGTGTTGTAGCTTCATCAGGTTGACATCTCATTTTTTTACGTATGCCTGGTGCTGCTCCTGGCATGCCCTCCTGCACTCTCCATTGGACCAAGGTTGATCCCCTGGATTGGTAGTAATGGTAGAGTGGGGGATTTGTCAGGCCATGATGTGGTTGAATACAATTCTGCTGCTGCTGATGGCCCATAGTACCTCATGGTTGCCCAGTCTCGAGTTGCTAGATCTATTCAAAATCTATCCCGGTTGGCACAGTGGTAGTGCCACACAACATGATGGAGGGTATCCTCATTGTGAAGATGGGATTTCATCTCCACAAGGACTGTGCAGTGGTCACCCCTACCTACCAATGCTGTCATGGACCAATGCATCTGTGGCAGGCAGGCATGTTGGTGAGGATAAGGCCAAGTATGTTTTTCCCTCTTGTCGATTCCCTCACCACTTGTCGCGGACCCAGTCTAGCTGTCATGTCCTTTCGGACTCGGCCAGCTCAGTCTGTAGTGGTGCTGCCAAGCCACTCTTGGTGATAGCCAGTGAAGTCCCTCACCCAGAGTACATTCTGTGCCCTTGCCACCCTCGATGCTTCCTCCAAGTGGTGTTTGACATTGAGGAGTACTGATTCATCAGCTGAGGGGGGACAGTACATGGTAATCAGCAGGAGGTTTCCTTACCCATGTTTGAGACTTCATGGAACCAGAGTTGATGTTGAGGACTCCCAGGCAACTCCCTCCTGATGTATACCAGTGTGTTGCCACCTTTGCTGGGTCTGTCCTGCCAGTGGGACAGGACATACCCAGGGATGGTGATGGTGGCGTCTGGGACTTGATCTCTAAGGCATGATTCTGTAAATACCTGACTATGTCAGGCTGTTGCTTTATGAGTCTGAGACAACTCTCCCAATTTTGGCACAAGTCCCCAGATGTTAGTAAGGAGGACTTTGCAGGGTTGACGGCTGAGTTTGCTGTTGTTTCCAGTGCCTAGGTTAAAGCTGGGTGGCCTGTCTGGCTTCATTGCTTCTTGGCTTGATTTTAGCAGTTAGATATAACTGAGTGGCTTGCCAGGCCATTTCAGAGGGCATTTATTGCTGTGGGTTGGGAGTCACATGTAGGTCAGACCAGGTAAGGGCAGCAGATTTCCTTCCCTAAAGAACATTAGTGAACCAGATGGGTTTTTACGACAATCTACATGGTTTCATAGTGTAACAGGTAGCAACAGGTTTCTACTTGAAACAGATAACTTTATTACAGAGAGCTTTTCAGAAGCTACATGCTTGAACCAGGTCCTCGATTAGAATGCATGCTGCCACAATCACCCCCTCTCCCACTCCCCGCAGATTACCCCCTCCTAGGGTTCACAGGTCAGAGTCTCCAAGAACAATCGCGTGACCCCTGATAGATAGCAGGAAAGAATATACCTTCAATTACATTTCTTCGCCCTTTAGTTTTTTTACACCCCCTATTTACAGGCAACATTTGAATAACCCACAACACATACTTATATACAAGTCCGGTGATGAAAGATTAATTCTCTGAGGTGGTTTCCTTATTCGGTTAGAGCAGCATAGCTCTATCACTTGAGGTTCTTCCACTGGAGCGACATGGTCAGCAAGTGCAGCATCAGGTACATTATTAGAAAATGGCAGTTCAGGGTTAGGCAGTTCTATAGAGACATCGGGTATGTCTATGCTAGGCCAATTTGCCACCTCGGATTAGTGTTTCGTCGTTAATCACAGGCGAAATAACTGGTTGCTGGAATGTGTCTCTATTCCAAAGATGGTTCACATGTTTTCAAACAATTCAGCCTTCCACTTTCACCTGAAGGGACAAAGGGACCAGTTTCTGAGACAATTGTATCAGGAACCCAGCAAGTACACTTCCAAAATTCTGCACAAAAATTGCATCTCCTGCAGTAAATCTTTTAGCTTTGCTATGAATGTCATGATTCAATTTTTGATTACTCTGGTTCTTCTCTACCTTCCCCTCTAAGTTTGGAAACACCAAACTTAACCTTGTATGTAGGCAACGTTTCATCAATAAATCAGATGCCATTGAACCCGTAGTTGAATGAGTTGTCATACGATAATTGAGAAAAAACTGAGAAAGTCGAGTTTCTAGAGTACCTTCGGTTGACCTCTTCATTCCGGATTTGAAAGTTTGCACAGCTCTGTCAACTAAAATTATTCCACTTAAACTCATGAATCTCTGAAATTCTTACGGGTAAAGGCTGTACCGTTATCTGAAACAATGACTTCCGTTAGGCCATGTATTAGAATGCGCATCTCGGGCCAATAAAAACATGATACCTAAGAATGGTCCTACATAACCAATATGTAGTCTAACCCAGGGTCCCCAGGCCAATCCCACAGATGCTGTGGAGCTGAAACAGAGAACTCCTGTGTTGCTGACACTGGAGACAGTGCTTGACCATGCTTTCAATGTCACTGTCTATGTCTGGCCATTAGACCTAGCTTCCCACAAGCATTTTCATCTTCAGTATGCCTGGATGCACACTATGAAGCTCTGTCAAGTGTGGCTCACTTCTTTGCGAGGGGATGACAACTCTTGATCCCTACAACAAGATTCCATCTTGACAATTTAACTCTGTTTTTCAGGCATGGAATGGTCTCGTTTCTTCACACACTGGTGAATTCGACCACCCTTGCAATACAAGGCCTCGGACTTTCAACAAAATTGGCTCTCTGTTCGTCCAGTTCCTAATTTGCTTCGCGCACACAGGCGAAGAAATTCAGTACAAGCACAACAGCTTGTGGCACTGTAGCATCTACAATGCTATCTGGTAACAGAAGACGACCAAATGGGTCTGCATTTGCAATATGCGAGCCAGGATGGTGCATAAAGGCATACTCATGCAGATAATATCATAGTCCAGCTAAATTCTTGCTCAGGCTATTGATTGAATGGCCTTATCCACACTGAATAAACCCATTAATGGTTTATGGTCCAATACAATGGTGAAATGTCATTAATGAAGGTACTGGTGGAATTTCTTCATTCCAAATATCACTGATAAACCTTCCTCTTCTAATTGGGAATAACCCTTCTCAGCTGCAGAGAGGGTTCTGGAGACCTAGCCAATTGGCCTTTCTGATCTATTTATCCATCCTGTGTGATAACACAGCCTCCACACCATGAGGAGACACATCATCACTTGTTAATACCAATTTGTTTGAGGGTCGGAATGTATCAGTAAACATGATGAATGTAATAGCTTCTTAACTTTCACAAAGGTGGCTTCATGTTGCAAATTCCATGACCAACGATTTTTTTTAACAACGAGTGTAATGGTGCTAACACTATCGACAAGCTTGGCAAGAAGTGGTTATGATAATTGATCATGCCCTGAAAAGACTTTAATTCATTTGCACTGGATGGAGAGGTGCCTCTCTGATGGCCCTAACTTTCTCTTCTACTGGATGTAAACCCATGGCAGCCACCCGGTGACTCAGGTAAATAACTCCTGGCACTTGGAATGTACATTTCTCTTTCTTGGAAACTGGTGTACAATTATTTTCTTAACGCCTCTTCCAGGTTGGCCAAATGTTGGGCTTCACTTGACCCTGTGATCAGGACATCTTCTAGGTATACTACTACTCTGAAGTCCTTGCAAAACACTCTCCATTGTCATTTGGAAGATTGCACATGCAGACAATACTCCGAAGGGTAGGCGAGAATATTGATGTAGACCCTTGAGTGTATTGATGACTATGTACCCTCTAAACACGCTATCCAGTTCTAACTGATGGTATGCATGGCTCATGTCCAGTTTGATATAGGATTCGCCTCCAGCTAGCTTTGCATGTAAGTCGTCAATCCTCGGGATAGGATATTTATCTAAATAAAAACAAAAAAACTGCGGATGCTGGAAATCCAAAACAAAAACAGAATTACCTGGAAAAACTCAGCAGGTCTGGCAGCATCGGCGGAGAAGAAAAGAGTTGACGTTTCGAGTCCTCATGACCCTTCGACAGAACTTGAGTTCAAGTCCAGGAAAGAGCTGAAATATAAGCTGGTTTAAGGTGTGTGTGTGGGGGGTGGAGGGATAGACAGACAGAGAGGTGGAGGGGGGGTGTGGTTGTAGGGACAAACAAGCAGTGATAGAAGCAGATCATCAAAAGATGTCAACGACAGTAGTACAATAGAACACATAGGTGTTAAAGTTAAAGTTGGTGATATTATCTAAACGAATGTGCTAATTAAGAATGGATGGTAGGGCACTCAAGGTATAGCTCTAGTGGGGTTTTTTTTATAATGGAAATAGGTGGGAAAAGGAAAATCTTTATAATTTATTGGAAAAAAAAGGAAGGGGGAAACAGAAAGGGGGTGGGGATGGGGGAGGGAGCTCACGACCTAAAGTTGTTGAATTCAATACTCAGTCCGGAAGGCTGTAAAGTCCCTAGTCGGAAGATGAGGTGTTGTTCCTCCAGTTTGCGTTGGGCTTCACTGGAACAATGCAGCAAGCCAAGGACAGACATGTGGGCAAGAGAGCAGGGTGGAGTGTTAAAATGGCAAGCGACAGGGAGGTTTGGGTCATTCTTGCGGACAGACCGCAGGTGTTCTGCAAAGCGGTCGCCCAGTTTACGTTTGGTCTCTCCAATGTAGAGGAGACCACATTGGGAGCAATGAATGCAGTAGACTAAGTTGGGGGAAATGCAAGTGAAATGCTGCTTCACTTGAAAGGAGTGTTTGGGTCCTTGGACGGTGAGGAGAGAGGAAGTGAAGGGGCAGGTGTTGCATCTTTTGCGTGGGCATGGGGTTGTGCCATAAGAGGGGGTTGAGGAGTAGGGGGTGATGGAGGAGTGGACCAGGGTGTCCCGGAGGGAGCGATCCCTACGGAATGCCGATAAGGGGGGTGAAGGGAAGATGTGTTTGGTGGTGGCATCATGCTGGAGTTGGCGGAAATGGCGGAGGATGATCCTTTGAATGCGGAGGCTGGTGGGGTGATAAGTGAGGACAAGGGGGACCCTATCATGTTTCTGGGAGGGAGGAGAAGGCGTGAGGGCGGATGCGCGGGAGATGGGCCGGACACAGTTGAGGGCCCTGTCAACGACCGTGGGTGGAAAACCTCGGTTAAGGAAGAAGGAGGACATGTCAGAGGAACTGTTTTTGAAGGTAGCATCATCGGAACAGATGCGACGGAGGCGAAGGAACTGAGAGAATGGGATGGAGTCCTTACAGGAAGCGGGGTGTGAGGAGCTGTAGTCGAGATAGCTGTGGGAGTCGGTGGGTTTGTAATGGATATTGGTGGACAGTCGATCACCAGAGATTGAGACAGAGAGGTCAAGGAAGGGAAGGGAAGTGTCAGAGATGGACCACGTGAAAATGATGGAGGGGTGGAGCTTGGAAGCAAAATTACTAAATTTTTCCAAGTCCCGACGAGAACATGAAGCGGCACCGAAGTAATCATCGATGTACCGGAGAAAGAGTTGTGGAAGGGGGCAGGAGTAGGACTGCAACGAACGCAAGTTCTGTCGAAGGGTCATGAGGACTCGAAACGTCAACTCTCTTCTTCTCCGCCGATGCTGCCAGACCTGCTGAGTTTTTCCAGGTAATTCTGTTTTTGTTCTGCAACAAGGAATGTTCCACATACCCCATAAAGAGACAGGCATAGCTGGCACCCATGCGGGTACCCATAGCCACACCTTTTATTTGGAGGAAGTGAGAGGAGTTGAAGGAGAAATTGTTCAGCGTGATATTTATCTAGTTTGGCTGCCTTGTTCACAGCCAATTTATAGCCCCCACAAATACATACAGTTTGATCAGGTTTCACTGGGACTATGGGCGCTGCCCATTCCGAAAATTGGACTGGTTGGATGAAGCCTAGCTTTTCTAACTGGCACAATTCTGCATCCTCCCTCTCCTTTGAGGCATAAGGTACAGGTCTGGCCTTTGAGAAATGGGGTGTCACCTGAGAACCTACATATATTTTTGTTTGCAAGCCTTTTAACTTTCCTAATTCGTCACAAACTGCACTGACATATTTCCTTAATAGTTCTGGTGGAACTACTGTTCTCAAGTGAAATATTTCAGGCCAGTTGAACTTAATTTTTTTTTGTGACCGATTGCCCAAAAGACTAGGTCCCTCACCTGTCACTATGATCACTGAGGCTGGGCTGTCTGATGCCTATAAGGATACAAGTACTGTGGTAATGCCCTTTACCTGCATAGATTCTCTAGTGTCTGTCCTCAATTGAGCCATTGTAGGCTCCAGATTCAGTGGCCTGGGTACCTTTATTTAGATATTTAAGTGTGTGCTCTCCCACACACACGAGTTGAGGCTCGCCTATCTACCTCCATTATTAGTGGCTTCCCATTCACTTGGATTGTGACAGTAATAGGTTTAGTTTTTACTGCTGTGACATTCTATAGGGAATAGATGTTGATATCAGCAGCTTCAGGTTCTGTTATATTATTCACTTTAATCATCTTGGTCTGCTGCCTTATGGGAGTAATGGCATTCTGCCTCCTTGAATCTGCAGGTCTCTGGCACGTGGTTACCCCCACATCTATAGCAGATGAACATCAGAGTCGCTGCTGAAAAGCTTCCACTAGGCCTTTTCGTTTTTCTAGCAGCAGAGATTGCCTCTTGCTCCGCTGCTGAATCTCTGGTTTTCGGACCATGCCTGGCAGTAGGTTTATGCCCCACGTGAAGAATAACGCCATGTTGCAAGTTTTGTAAAGCCTGCTAGTCCCTCACAGCGCTTTCCATGGTTAGTGTTATTTCCATGGCATGCTTCAAATCGATATTGACTTCTGTGAGTAAACAATGCTGAATAGTGTCATTGTGAGCTCCGCAAACTAATCGGTCCCACAGTATATCATTGAGTGTGTCGCTGAAGTCGCAGTGCTCAGTCAACTGCTTCAACTCCGCCGTATAAATTGCAATGGACTCTCCAGGGGCCCTTAGTCTGGAGTTAAACTTAAACCTCCGCATTATTACCGATGGCTTTGGCTGAAAATACATCTTCACAAGGTCAACTAATTCGTTAAAGGACTTAGAATTGGGCGCATCTGCTACGTCAAAAGGATTGCTTTCTGCCTCCCCTCTCCGGTAATTTCATTCGCCACGAAATAAAACCAAGACGCTCTACTTACTGGCTCTAGTCTTCCATAGCCACGTCATAAGCATCAATTCTGCCAAAGAGTGGTATGACTGGTGAATATACTTTGCTTTTTTTCTTAAGATCTGATGCACTCGCATTCACAAGGCGAGGTGCATTGCGGAGCTATATTACCCTCATCGCCAAATGTAATGACCTGACGTACCAGACAGGTTTCTACTTGAAACAGATAACTTTATTACAGAGAGCTTTTCAGAAGCTACCTGCTTGAACCAGTTCCTTGATTAGAAACCCCCCACCCTGGATTACCTGCGCATAGGACCCCTTGGTCAGAGTCTCCAAGAACAATCACGTTACCCCAATAGGGAGTAGGAAAGACTATACCTTCAGTTACTACACATGGTCATCCAGATATTTTATTGAATTCGGGTTCCCAGAGCATTAACCCTGGGTGTCTGGATTACCAGTCCAGTGACAAAAACACTTTGCCTCCCTGTGTATATTATTCCAGTTGTGATCTCACCCATGTCCTGTACAGCTGTAGCAGGACTTCCCTACTTTTATACTGCACCCGCCTTGCAATAAAGGCCAAAATTCCATTTATCTTCCTAAATACTTGCCGTCACTGCTTGCGAACTTTGTGTTTCATGTATAAGGACACCCAGTTACCTCTGTACTGCAGCATTCTGGGGTGTCTCTCCATTTTAATCGTATTTAGCTTTTAGAAATTGTTGCAAATTGTCAGTTTTTAATCTTTTTTTCAAAGAAATCTTGTACTATGACCGCACAGTCTGGATTTTCTGTTATGGTGGATATCCTTCTACTTTTTTGTACGCCCAACGCTCTGTTATCGTTTTATGCTGGCAAGAGTGCCCACATGAAAATTGGCTGGTAAATTTAAATGAAGCAGTAATGTGCTGTCATACAGCCCATTTTTAGCTCATTGTGGCTCAGCTCACATCTGTATAAAAGACATTTGTTGTTTTATAAAGCCAAGTGTGCATTTCAAGGGTCTAGTAACTTTCATTGAATGGAGGAGCGGAACCAAGGACTAGGATCAAGGGTTTAGACCCTGACAGTAGCTTCCCTCCCACATCAATTGTTGTTTTATAAAGTTTCCCACTTTTACTGTTTTTCCACTCCAGCAACCCACATCCAGCAAGGTGAAGAAATCCAGGTGGAGCAGAGGGTGGAAAAGGGTGGGGGGCTGAGTCGGATGGGAGAGTGCGAATGAGTTGGGGCATTGGTGGGGGTTGGGGGGGGGGGTGGCGGCGGTGTTGAGTGCAGAGAGCATGAGTAAATGTGTGGGGTAAGAGGTAGGTTAGGAAGATGGGTTGTGTGATGGGAGGAGAGGACCTGACTACAGAGAGCACTGCTGAAATCTTCTTCTTTGCTTTACATGTACATTACCCAGCAAGGTCATGTTCTGTTGTTAGTATGGACTTCAGCCTGTATTATATGCACTAACTGCATTGAACACTGAAATGCTGAGGTCACTTTATTGATTTTATACAAATGCATTGGTGCATAGCCTTGATGCTAGTAGAAGGGTAAGCAAAAGGAAAACTAATGTTTCTATCCACTTGAACTCTAATAATGTCACCCATTTGAAATGGCCTATAAATATTTGCATTGCACAACAGATCATAAAAAATGCTATAATTACGTGATTCCTTGTTACAAAACATTTTCTGACCTTTTTGTCTTTGGCACTGATTTTTTAGACCTTTTGGCTCCAGCCACACACATGCCTGTGTCAGGGAGCCTATAAATCACTCCCACCAGTGACTTCTTTCCTTTTGCTATTTCTAATCTCCACCCAAGCTGAATCTACATTTTGATCCTCCGAACCAAGATCATTTCTCACTACTGTACTGATCTCACCCTTTAGTAACAGAGCCACCCCAAGTTCTTTCCCTTTTCTCCTGTCCTTCTGAAATATCAAATACCCTTGAATATTCCGATCGCAGTCGTGGTCACTTTGCATGCATTTCTCTGTAATGGCTTTCATATCTTTTTCATGTATTTCTATTTGTGCTATCAATCCATCCTTGTTATGAATTGAGGAAAAGAGCCTTTAATTTTGTCTTTTTACCATTTTTCCCTACTCTCACCTTATTTGCTGCTGCACTCTTATGGTTGTACAATCTGTCCCTTGAAGTGTTCAAAATACACTGGGCCAATGGGTGAATTCACCCTGGAAACCTCACAGTGGTCTACAAGATATGAAAGACAGATGTGAAAAATTCGAGAATGGTAACCCCTAAGTACATTTCCCTAAGTTATGTCTCACTGAGAGTGGGAAAATAATGCAGTATGATTGAAGGAGTTTCGAGCGTGGGAGACTGAATCTGTGAGGAGCTGCTTCTCCAATCAGATTCTGTTCCTCCCATGCTCTCTGCTGCAGCTCCTTCAGTCACAAGTTTCCTCCTCACTCTTACTGGTCCTGCAGCAATAGAATCTGATTGGCAGAGCAGCAAGTGGGGTAAGGGAGGAACTGGAGCAATTATTCTGGCCAGTCCCAATGCCACCTCCAAGACTCCAAACGTAACATGGCTCCAGGATCCATGCGCTGCCTTCCTCCTCTTGCAGTGCCCATTAATGCACTCTTGACCCTGCTGGGATTGATGGAGCACCCACCATGCAGGAACCTATTAGCTGTACCAATCATGTTGAGAAGAGGCTGAGGAGAAGAAGCTGGAAAAAAAAAGTGGAGGCAGCTGGAGACCAAGTTTTGAGGCCGGGAGAAAGGCCTGGGGGAAGTGCCACTCGGCATCTCACTAGCCGAACCTGACTGCCATCCACACAGACAGGGAAGGGTTCTTGGCTGCGTTTTAGCTTTTTGCAGTGACGGAGCCTGCGAGAATTTGCAAGATGTCGTTCTGAACAGAGGTGATACTATAAAAATATAATACTGTTGATCTTACAAGGTATAGTTTTATGTATAATAATAATACATTTTCATTTTAGTGAACTATAGTACAGAAATTTTCTTGAACTTTTTTTTCTAATATAGCCTATATGTTAAACATCTGGCGCCCAATTGCTGACCTACATTCCCTGCTGAAGGAGGGTGGAAGATATTGGATTTATTATTTGACAACATCATCATGCAAGAGTCGGCTAAGTCATGCTGGTCTGCAGTTGACTGCTACAAAGAAAACTAGGTACCAACAGCTACAGGTAATTCAAATATTTGAAACAAGTTAAATTGAAAATATTTAATGTTTTCAAGTGAGTTCCTTTCATGTAAATTGAACAATAATGAAAGCACCCAGTTAAAAACAATAAACCTCCTGTAATGTTTGTTGCCAGAGTAATTGGAAATTTCTTGTTTCAGAGGTCAACTTTTTGTTAAAATTAGAAAATCCCTTAATCAGTTAAACAGGATAGATTTTGGGCTGGCAAATGTGAAATGATAAAATATGTAATTCAGTGGATCACAACCATGAAGGCTTGTTGCACTCTATTGACAGACCCAATTCCGCTAAATGTTGTGAAGTTTCTATTTTGATTGCAATTAAGTAGTTGGTCCTTTTAATATTGTGGTGAAGATATTTATTTATTGTCTGTTTAGACCCTATCCTGAGCACTGGTATCAGTTCTGGTCACTGCACCTCCAATAAATGATGCCTAGTGTTAAGCGGGTGGGCGGATGCCAAAATCGGCAGCCCCCTCACCATATTTAAAGAAATCACCAAGGGTCAATTAGGCTTGTTACCAAGCCAGTTGACCCTGATAATACACCGCCCATGCCATAAAATGTTTGGCGTGGGCAGCCCAATTTTTTAAAATAGTTTTGTTAAAGGGCAGGAAGGAAGAGGGGGTTCTATCTTCAAGGCTGCCCCTTGTGGATCGGAGGACAGTCCCTTGAAGATGGAACCTCCCCCCCCCCCCACCCCGCCTTCCATCCAATTCCTAACCTCCAAGACTCCAAACGTAACATGGCTCCAGGATCCATGCACCGCCTTCCTCTTACAGTGCCCACTAATGCACTCTTGACGCTGCTGGGATTGATGGAGCACCCACCACCCCATATTATTCAGCCCCTGGGCCAGTCGGCCTGCGGAGGTGGGCCCAACACGCTAACGCGTAAAATGACGCACGATGACGTCGAGCGTGCGTCATGATGTCGTCATGCTGTCTCGCGATACATGCAAGAAAGAGCGCTGGACCCAACTCTTCCCTCCTCCACCCACCCACACAGGTAGCGCTGAACGCTACAGCTCACGTATTACACTGGGTGGGCCTTAATTGGCCCACCTGCGTAAAATAGCAGCGTGCACCTGATCATGGGCGGTAGCCAGGTTCCCGACCACTCCCGCCAAGCCTACCCGACACGGGAGAAATTCTTTCTGCTCTTTTCATCCTTGAAAGGAGGCACTTAAGATGCGATCTTGTAGAGCAGTGTTGTCAGATAGAAATTTGAGTTGTTGCATCATTTTAAAAATATGCACAAATTTTAGCAGAAAATGTTTTGCCTGCACTATTAAAATTCAGGGAAATATACCACCATTCAGAATCAAGGAAGAAAAGCACTCGATGATCAAAAACCATTCGCATACTCAGCGTTTCATCTTCACTCCAAATAAAAAGTGTTCCTGTGGGAACCTGCATTGACCCTAATTATGACCCTAATTATAACCCAAAGGCAAAATACCATGGATGCTGGAACTCTGAAATTAAACCAGGAAATGCTGGAAATACTCAGCAGGTCTGGCAGCATCTGTGGAGAGCGAAACAGAGTTAACTTTTCAGGTTGTGACCTTTCAGCAGAACTGGGAACTTGACTCTAATTATGCCTGCATTTCTCTGGTATATATCGAACATTTCTTTATTCCAGTTCTGCACAGGCTCCCTCCCATCACCAGTTTCTTCAGTATGTTGATGCCATCCTGTTGTTACTCAAATAGAAAATTTCATTACTTTGCTTCTAATCTGCACCTCTCCCTCACCTTCACATGGTCAATTTCTTACTCTTGCTTTCCCTTTCTTGACTTTTTTGTCTCCATTTCTATGTGTAGGCTAGCAATCAATATTTGCTATAAGCCAACTAACTTCCACAGCTACCTTGATTACACTTGATTGAGTAAAGCTTCAAGAGTAAGACAAGGGGCTATGGGTTCATAGGAGCAGGAGTAGGTCATTTGGTCTGTCGATCCTGCTCCACTATTTGATTAGATCATGACTGATCACCTACCTCAACACCACTTTCCGGCGCTATCCCAATATATCTTGATATCCTAAGTATCCAAAAATCTATCGATTTCTGTCTTGAACGTGCTCAAAGATTCATCTCTCTGTCTTTCGGGGTAGAGAATTCCAAAGATTCACCACCCTTTGAGTGAAAAAATTCTTCCTCATCTGAGTTTTAAATGGTCTGCTCCTTATTCTGAGACTGTGTCCTCTGGTTCTAGACTCACCAGCCAGGGGAACCATCCTACCTACATCTACCCTGACACATCCTGTAAGTATTTTGTAAGTTTCAATGAGATTATCTCTCATTCTTTGAAACCCTGGAGAATATAGGCCCAGTTTCATCAATCTCCCCTCATAAAACAATCCAGGGATTAGTCTAGTGAACCCCTGTTGCACTCTCTCTATGGCAAGGATAAGGAGACCAAAACTGTACACAGTACTCCAGTTGCAATCTAACCAAGACCTGTACAATTTCAGCAAGACATCTTTACTCCTGTACGCAAATCACCTCGCGATGAAGGCCAACATACCATTTGTAGTTAAAACTAGTAAAATACAAATTTAGGACAATGTCAGGAAGTTTTCTTTGACACAGAGCAATCAATACATGGAACAGACTCCCAGTTAGAGCAGAAGAGCTGAAGATCCTCAATTCATTTAAGAGCCAATGGATGTTGCAGTGGGAAATTTATGGCCATTCTGGATGGCAGAAATTAAATGTGGCAAAGCCTTTCTTATCAGTAAGTATCTTGATATCTTACAATGCATTTTGTTCCTCCTTTTAGCCATCTCTCAAGGTGTTGGAGCAACTCTACCAACCTAGGCAAGCAGTGACCTATAGCATGCTCCTTGATCCATTGTTTGGAGCTGTCTGCAAAGAGGTGGACCTAGCAGGATATGTGATCCACATCTTGGGAAAATCAGGTAGCACATATTGGGAATTGCTTTACTAGGTTCAAAGTGTGGAACTGGAAAAGGCCATTTGACTCATTTCACAGAGTATAAGTATACCATATTGTGTAACCAAGCACACATTGGTGTACCTTTTATGTAACCAAGTGATGCCTTACAGGGTCAAGCAACTTTCAAGGTTGATTATTTGGTTAAATAAAAATTAAAGTTGTTTCAGGAATTTCCAAATTCCCATTAAAATGAGAATAATTGCTGAGTTTTTGTTTTCAGACTTTGACAAGAGTCGAGAGAAAAGCAGGGGCACCATTATGTTATGGTTTACAAAATAAAAACCCTGGATTCTTTTAAAAATTCTTAGTAAATCAATGTTCTGGCTTAATATTTATTATGTAAACCTTGAAGTAACTTATGACTTCTCCTACATTGACCTGATGAAAAAACATTTTGTTGATATTTCTGTAATGCTAAATATATGACAAAGTGCCCTAAACATAACTCACAATTAGCAAAAGGTAGAAAATACAACTTTAGAAATTTGAAATGGTTATTCTTTCTATTCCACAAACTACTGTAACTAACCCATTGGAATTTCTATAATAATAAAAACAAAAACAGAATTACCTGGAAAAACTCAGCAGATCTGGCAGCATCGGCGGAGAAGAAAAGAGTTGACGTTTCGAGTCTTCATGACCCTTCGACAGAACTTGAGTTCGAGTCCAAGAAAGAGTTGAAATATAAGCTGGTTTAAGGTGTGTGGGGGTGGGGGGGTGCAGAGAGAGAGAAGTGGGGGGGTGGTGTGGTTTTAGGGACAAACAAGCAGTGATAGAAGCAGATCATCAAAAGATGTCAACAACAATAGAACAAAAGAACACATAGGTGTTAAAGTTGGTGATATTATCTTATCGAATGTGCTAATTAAGAATGGATGGTAGGGCACTCAAGGTATAGCTCTAGTGGGGATGGGGAGAGCATAAAAGATTTTAAAATATTTAAAAATAATGGAAATAGGTGGGAAAAGAAAAATCTATATAATTTATTGGAAAAAAAAAGGAAACAGAAAGGGGGTGGGGATGGGGGAGGGAACTCAAGACCTAAAGTTGTTGAATTCAATATTCAGTCCGGAAGGCTGTAAAGTGCCTAGTCGGAAGATGAGGTGTTGTTCCTCCAGTTTGCGTTGGGCTTCACTGGAACAATGCAGCAAGCCAAGGACAGACATGTGGGCAAGAGAGCAGGGTGGAGTGTTAAAATGGCAAGCGACAGGGAGGTTTGGGTCATTCTTGTGGACAGACCGCAGGTGTTCTGCATAGCGGTCGCCCAGTTTACGTTTGGTCTCTCCAATGTAGAGGAGACCACATTGGGAGCAATGAATGCAGTAGACTAAGTTGGGGGAAATGCAAGTGAAATGCTGCTTTACTTGAAAAGAGTGAATTTCTTTGGAATTTCTGTTTACCCCTTGGCATGACAAAATTCAGTGATGATGAGTTTTGAAATTTTTTTAAGTAACTGTACAATTGGATTGAATTGGAAAACGCATCCTGGTGTATAATGTGCTAATTCCCTTGCAATAATTTTCTAATATAATTTGAGTTTGACAACTGTTTTCTCCTAAATTTTAAGAAACAGTTGCTCTGTTCTACATTCTGGGCCTATATAAAGGGCTAGTTCAGTTACTTTGGTCATTTACCCAGAGCAGGTCTGCAAATATAAACTCTGACTCTTTACTGCAATCATTTGAGACTGGGTTTTTTTTTTTAAAAGTTACCTTTGTTTGGAATATAATTCAGATTTAATTTTCCCTATTGCCATTTCCTGATGTAACAAATTTATAGCAAACTCTTGTGTCATGATTACATAACAAATTACTAACTTAATTTATGTTGCCTGTTTTTCGTTGGTCAGATTTTTCAGTCAGCTTCATGCTCATTTCTCAAGATAATCCAATGTTAATATTTCCCTAATGTGAGCTAACCATTTGTGTCATTATCCTTGGAAACTAAATAGCCAACAAATAATCCTTTTACCAAAGCTAACTATTGCAGATGTGAATTCGAAAGAGAAAACACTGGAACAACTCAGCAGATCAGGCAGCATCTGTGTGGAGAGAAATAGTTAACTTTTCATGCTGATGACCTTCCATCAGACTGGAAAAGATTTTAAGTAGATACAGAGGCAAGGAAAGGAGGGAGTCGAGAAAATAGCAAAAAGGAAGATCTGTGATGGGTGGAAGGTTGGAGAGATTAAACAATAAAAGAGATGATGCTGCTAGGCCAAATGGTGTGGTATTGGGACAGGAAACAGAAGGTGGGTCTAGCGTAATGGTTCTGGAACTGGAATCCACAGCTCCCAAGGGCTATGTTGAGACTTCCCACGGGTCCGCAAAATAATGTGAAATAGGAGATGATTAAGGGGCGTGGCTGCCACCATATGCAGGACAGAATTGGTGAGCTGTCTCTCCTAGGAAGGGAGTGCACAACAATAGGCTCTGCAGTAAGAAGCAAGCACATCATCTCACTATCTGTAAGCAAATACCTTTTTTCTTAAGAGCATTAAATCACTCTTAACATGCAACACTTACATATTATGAGTAGTATATAGTATTCTAATTTAGACGTGGGATTGTCTCTGATTACTAATGCATTTGAAAAGAGGACCTTCAGCCAAATAATTTTGAAACCACTGGTCTAGAGGAGATGTAAATGGCAATAACAGAAACATCAAGAACGGTTGCTGTCTGAAAAATAGGAGCAGCACTTATGATATGAAATTTTTGAACTCGGTGTTGGGTGCGGAAAGCTCTAAAGAGTCTAATTGAAAGATGAGGTACTAGCCCTTGGGCTTCTCTTGAGCTTCATTAAAACACTACAGGAATCAGAGGACGGAGTTCAGAATAGGAGTGAAACTGAGCATTATAAGAACGTAATCCCTTTAGATCATTGTAATACAACTAACTATAATTATAATACTAAATTAGGTCAATTCATCATTTATGACTGACATCAGTTGAATTCTGAACGTGGATCTCACTTTTGTGGTACAACAATTGTGGTTTGTACGAACTATAACAGCTTACAATTAGATCGTGCCTTTAACATATTAAAATATCCCAAGGCCCTTCACAGGGCCATAATCAAACAAAATTTGACACTGCGCAACAGAAGGAGATGTGACTAAAGAAGGAAAGCTTAATGAAAGATGCAAATTTTAAGGAGCATCTTAAAAGAGAGAGGTAAAAAGTTTTAGGTAGGGAATTCGAATTTGGGTCCAAGCAGGTGAAAGCATTTTTGCCACTGGGGGAGCAATTAAAATTGGGGATGCACAAGAGGCCAGTTTTGGAAGAGTGTGGATTTTGAAGGCTTGTGGGGCTGGAGGAAATTAGAGATGGGCAGCAGAAGGCCATGGAGGGATTTGAAGATCAGGATGAAAATTGTAAAATCAACCTCACTGAGGTGCATTAGTTCCCAGATTGGGAACTAATATACGTCAGTGAGCACAGGGATGATGAGGGGACTTGGTGCAAGTTAGGATATGGGCTGCAGAGTTTTGGATGAGATAAAATCTATGGAATGTATAAGATGGGAGGTCAACCAGGAGAGCATTGGAGTCTAGAGGTAACAAAGTCATGGATCAGCGTTTCAGCAACAGATTTGAGTTGAAACAGGATAGTAGTTGAGCTAAGTAAAGCAGTAGGCAGCAAAAATGAACATAAATCATAAACATATTTGAAATCAACTTTAAACTGTTGGAGTAGATTATTTTAGCTGAAGTTGACACATTTTCTACCTATCAATCCACTGGGACCATTCCCACACATTCAAGAATCCTGCAGCTACTATCTTTAGAACCCTAGGATATTGGCCTTCAGCTCCAGGGGATTTGTCAGCTTTCCATCCCATTAGTACTTTACTGATATTACTCACTCCCCAGTGACCACGTCTGCAGTAATTGTTGGTTGCTGGAGGAACTCCGGCTCAGAATTGATGAGCTGGAGTCCGAGCTCTGGATGCTGCGGCACATCCGGGAGGGGGAGAGTTACCTGGACACTTTGTATCAGGAGGCGGTCACACCCGGTAGATTAAGCACCTCAAGTCCAGTCAGTGGTCAGGGTCAGCAGGGGTGACTGCAAGTGAGGCAGGTAGAGGGATCCTGTGTTCAGGAACAGAGGAGCCTCAGCTCTTGACCTTGTCCAACAGGTACGAGGTACTTGCTCCCTGTGTGGATGAGGAAGATGGCTGTATGGAGGATGAGCCAGCTGACCACGGCACCGTGGCACAGGAGGTCATTCAAGAGGGGGGAGCAAAAAGACAAGTGGTAGGTAAGGGATACTATAATTAGGGGAATTGATAGCTTCCTTTGTAAGCAAGATTGAGAGTCCTGCATGGTATGTTGCCTGCCCGGTGCCAGGATGAGGGACATCTCTGACCGGCTTGAAAGGATATTGGAGAGGGAGAGGGAGGATCCAGTTGTTGTGGTCCACGTCAGGACAAATAACACAGGTAAGATTAGGAAAGAGGACATGTTTGGGGATTATCAGGAACTAGGAACTAAATTAAAGAACAGGTCCTCAAGGGTTATAATCTCCGGATTACTACCCGAGCCACGTGCAAATTGGCATAGGGTTGCGAGAATAAGGGAAGTAAACACGTGGCTAAAGGAGTGGTGCAGGAAAGAGGGGTTCCATTTCGTGGGGCACTGGCATCAGTATTGGAACAGGAGGGATCTGTACTGTTGGGACGGTCTCCACCTGAACTGATCTGGGACCAATGTTCTAGCGAAAAGGGTAAATAGGGTGTTCAACAGGACTCTAAACTAGAAAGTGGGGGTGGGGAGGGAAGGGTAAAACTCCAAGAAGTATGACTAATGGGAAACAAAGCAGCAGGTTAGCGTGTGGGGGGATGGATTCAACTTCATGGAAAATTATGAAAAATCTGAAAAGGAAGGAGAGCCCAGGAGAGGCTATTAAAGTCTCCAGAACACAAAATAGGACAGTGTGTTTGGAAAGGGCTAGGAATCTAACTTCAAGCACATCAGTGAAAGGGGATGGGAAATACAGGACTGAAGGTGTTGTATCTGAGTGCACGCAGTATACGAAATAAGGTAAATGAGCTTGTGGCGCAGATTGAAATTGGCAGGTATGATGTGGTGGGCATCACGGAGACATGGCTGCAAGGGCATCAGGACTGGGAGCTAAATATTCAAGGATATACATCCTATCGAAAAAATAGGTTGGCAGAGGGGGTAGGGTCGCTTTGTTAGTAAGAAATGAAATGAAATCGATAGCAAGAAATGATGTAGGGTCAGATGATGTAGAATCTGTGGGTAGAGTTGAGGAACCACAAAGGTAAAAAAACCATAATGGCAGTTATGTACAGGCCTCTGAACAGTAGTCAGGATGTGGGGCACAAGATACACCAGGAGATAGAAAAGGTGTGTAAGAAAGGCAAGGTTATGGTGATCATGGGTATTTCAATATGCAGGTAGACTGGGAAAATCAGGTTGGTAGTGGATCCCAAGAAAAGGAATTTGTGGAATGTCTACGAGATGGCTTTTTGGAGCAGCTTGTGGTGGAGCCCGCTAGGGAACAGGCAATTCTAGATTTAGTGATGTTTATTGAGGCAGATTTGATAAGGGAGCTTAAGGTGAAGGAACCTTTAGGAGGAAGTGACCATAATATGATAGAATTTACCCTGCAATCTGAGAGGAAAAAGCTGGAATCAGATGTAAAGATATTACAGTTGAATAAAGACATGAGGGAGGAGCTGGCCAGAATTGACTGGGAGATGAGCCTAGCAGGAAAGACAGTGGAACAGCAATGGCAGGAGTTTCTGGGAGTAATTTGGGAGACACAGCAAAAATAAAAATTCATCCCTAGGAAGAAGAAGCATACTAAAGAGAGGAGGAGGCAACCATGGCTGACAAGGGAAGTCAAGGACAGCATAAAAGCTGAAGAGAAAGCATACAATGCAGCGAAGAGCAGTGGGAAACCAGGGGATTGGGAAGCCCACAAAGACCAACAGAGGACAACTAAAAAAGAAATAAGGAGGGAGAAGATTAAATATGAGGGTAAACTAGCCAGTAATATAAAAGAAGATTGCAAGAGTTTTTTTTAGATATATAAAGGATAAGAGAGAAGCAAAAGTGGACATTGGGCCGCTAGAAAATGACGCTGGAGAAGTAGTAGTGGGGAACAAAGAAATGGCGGAGGAACTGAATAGGTACTTTGCATCAGTCTTCACAGTGGAAGACACGAGTGACATCCCCAAAGTTCAAGAGAGTCGGGGGGCAGAGGTGAGTATGGTGGCCATTACCAAGGAGAAGGTGCTAAGAAAACTGAAAGGTCTGAAGGTGGATAAATCACCTGGACCAGATGGATTACACGCCAGAGTTCTGAAGGAGATAGCTGAAGAGATAGTGGAGGCGTTAGTGGTGATCTTTCAGGAATCACTGGAGTCAGGGAGGGTCCCAGAGGACTGGAAAATCGCTAATGTAATCCCCCCTGTTTAAGAAGGGAGTGAGGCAAAAGACAGGTAATTACAGGCTGATTAGCCTGACCTCGGTCATTGGTAAGATTTTAGAGTCCATTATTAAGGATGAGATTTCAGAATACTTGGAAGTGCATGGTAAAATCGGGCAAAGTGAGCATGATTTCATCAAGGGGAGGTCATGCCTGACAAATCTGTTAGAATTCTTTGAGGAGGTAACGAGTAAGTTAGACAAAGGAGAGCCAATGGATGTTATCTACTTGGACTTCCAGAAGGCCTTTGACAAGGTGCCGCACAGGAGGCTGCTCAGTAAGATAAGAGCCCATGATGTTAGAGGCAAGGTACTAGCATGGATAGAAAATTGGCTGTCTGGCAGGAGGCAGAGAGTGGTGATAAGGGGGTCCTTCTCAGGATAGCAGCCGGTGACTAGTGGAGTTCCGCAGGGGTCAGTGTTGGGACCACAACTTTTCACTTTATACACTAATGATCTAGATGAAGGAACTGAGGGCATCCTGGCTAAGTTTGCAGATGATACAAAGGTAGGTGGAGGGACAGGTAGTATTGAGGAGGCGGGGAGGCTGCAGAAGGATTTGGACAGGTTAGGAGAATGGGCAAAGAAGTGGCAGATGGAATACAACGTGGGCAAGTGTGAGGTCATGCACTTTTGGTAGGAAGAATAGAGGCATAGACTATTTTCTAAATGGGGAGAGAATTCAGAAGTCTGGAGTGCAAAGGGACTTGGGAGTCCTAGTCCAGGATTCTCTTAAGGTTAACTTGCAGGTTGAGTCGGTAGTTAGGAAGGCAAATGCAATGTTGGCATTTATTTCGAGAGGACTAGAATATAAAAGCAGGGATGTGCTGTTGAGGCTTTATAAGGCTCTGGTCCGACCACATTTAGAATATTGTGAGCAATTTTGGGCCCCATATCTCAGGAAGGATGTGCTGGCCTTGGAGAGGGTGCAGAGGAGGTTCACGAGAACGATCCCAGGAATGAAAGGCTTAACTTATGAGGAATGTTTGAGGACTCTGGGTCTATACTCGATGGAGCTTAGAAGGATGAGGGGGGATCTGATTGAAACTTAGAGTACTGAAAGGCCTGGATAGAGTGGACGTGGGGAAGATGTTCCCAATAGTAGGAGAGACTAGGACTCAAGGGCACAGCCTCAGAGTAAAGGGAAGACCTTTTAGAACAGAGATGGGGAGAAACTTCTTTCACCAGAGAGTGGTGAATCTATGGAATTCGTTGCCACAGAAGGCTGTGGAGGCCGGGTCATTGAGTGTATTTAAGACCGAGATAGATAGGTTCTTGATTGGTAAGGGGTTCAAAGGTTACAGGGAGAAGGCAGGAGAATGGGGTTGAGAAATTTAACAGCCATGATTGAGTGGAGCAGACTCGATGGGCTGAATGGCCTAATTTCTGCTCCTATGTCTTATGGTCATTAACCCCTTGGATCCCTACAATTTTTGGCATGCTAGATTTGGTAGGGGACCTGTAAAGTAGTCCCAACAATGTTTTCTGCCCCATTTTATTCTTCATTTCCACCCATATTGATTCTACATTCTGATGTTCCAAGTCAAGGTCCTTTCTCGCTACTGTCCTTGCGTCATCCTTTACCATGGCTACACCCTCGTTTTCCATTCTGCTTGTCTTTTCTAAATGTCAGCCTGAAATATAGGGGAGAATTTTCTCCGCATCTGGGGGTGTTGGGCGGGCGCGCAGCCAGTTGGCACCCCAATTGGCTGGACGCCACCATTTTACATGGGTGGGCCAATTAAGGCCCATCCAGCATGACACGCACCCGGAAGCGCTAAGCGCTCCCTGTGCAGGCGGGAGAAGTAGGTTGGGTCAGGGAGTGCACTCTTTCGTGCACACGCACGAAAGAGCACAGAAATCTCCAAGCCACAGAGGTGCCTTGGAGATTAGTTTCACGTATAAAACATTGAATAAAGGGAGAAAAAAGTTTTAAGGGCATGTCTCCTCTTGCGAACCTGTCACATGAGCTGGGACATGTCTATTAATGTTAATAAAAATTTCCAACACTTTTTAAAAACTTTCATGAAACCTCATTCCCGCCCATGGATGAGTTTCCATGAAAAATGCGAAGGCCGCCTGGGCTCTTTGCCTGCCCGCCAACCTTAAGGTTGGACGGGCAGCTCAGGTCAATGATTTAATTGATTGTTAAATGGCCTTAATAGGCCTTTGACTGTTCGCTGGCACGCAGCTGACTTGGCTACTCCCCTGCCGAACTGAAAATCTGAATGACGCGCAGTGACGTCGGAACGCACGCCTGACATCACCCGGGTCATTTTATGCCTCGACGAGCGGGCCCCACCCCCACTCGCAGAGCCAAAGATTCTACCCATAGTTTCCAATCTTAGTCATCTTGCAACCAAATCTCTGTAGAGACTATTAATTCTATTTGTCTGTCATTGTGCCACTAGCTCACATATCTTGTTGCAAATGCTTTGTGCATTCAGATGAAGAGCCTTTAATTTTAACCTTTTACCATTATTCTCTGCTTGGACCTGATTCTCTGATGCATTATTACTGTTAAACTCCGTTCCTTCCAACTACACTTTATGTTTATCTTTACCTATATTGCTACACTACTCTGTTGCCCCAATTTGCTTTCTTTACATTCTTAAATTTCCCTCACCTGGCCCACTCCTCCATTTTTTAGTTTAAAGCCCTATCCATAGGCCTGTTATTCAATTCAGCCATGGAGCCCCTCCCAGTGGAACAGTTCCCTCTTTTCCCAGTACTTGTGCTAGCACCCCATGAACTGAAACCCTTTCCTCCCACACCACTCTTTGAACCACACATTTAATTCTGATTGCTTGACCCGATACCAGTTCGCACATGGCTCAGGTAGTGATCCATAGATTGTTACCCTAGAGGTTTCAATTAATTTGGAACCTAGCTCCTTACGCAGAACCTCAGTCTTAATTCTCTCTTTGATATTTCATTGGTTCCTACATGAACCACAACAATTGAATCATCGTCCTCTCAGTCCTAAGTTGCTCTCTGGCTGCAATGTGGTATTCATAACCCCGGCACGGGACAGGCAACACAACCTTCGGAACTCGGTTGTGGCTTCAGAAAACAGTGTTCCCCTGATTATACTATCTCCTACTAATACCACGTTCCTTTTTTACCTCCCCAACCTGTCTGCCCCCCCATCCCCAGTGCCATGGTGCTGTGATCAGTTTGCCCATCCCCTACAGTCCTTGTTCTCATCCATACAGGTAGTAAGTACCTCATACTAGTTTGACAAGGTCAAGGGCCAAGGCTCCTCCATCACTATACCCTGGATCCCTTACACCTGCCTGAGTCACACCCCCTGCCCCTGACCAGTGTTGAACTCAAAGGTACCATTTAACCTAAGGGTATGACTGTCTCCTGAAACAGTGTTCAGGTAACTTTCCCCCTTCCTGATGACCCACAATGCCTGAAGCTCAGAATCCAGCCCAACAACTCTGAGCTGAAGTTCCTCAAGTTGCAAGCACTTATTGTAGATGTGGTTGCTTGGCTTCTCACTGGTCTCCACATCTTCCACATGTTACAGTCACAGCACACTACCTGCACTACATAGTTTTATTTGATTAGTTCAAATCATTATTGTCGATTTTTTTTTTTCACGTTTTTAGCTACTTAGCTTATCTACTTTGTTATTGATTTTATTTAAGTTTCAGCTCTGAGTTTAACCACTTACCTAGCATAGAGAGCAAACAAAACTGAAACCAATCATCTATCTGCTGTCCTGTAATGCCGCTATCAATTTACATTGGAACATAGGAGCAGGAGTAGACCTTTCAGCCCCTTGAGCCTGCTCTGCCATTCGCTTAGATCATGGCTGATCATCTACTTCACACCATTTCCCACACTTTCCCCATATCATTTAATATCTAGAAATCTATCACACTCTAACTTGATCATAGACACAGATTTATTTTTGAATTTGCCACCACACAGTTCTCTCTCTTGCTGCTGATCATCTCTCAGGGTGACCATTTGTCCTCCCACTACTACCAGTTCCCTTTCTATTGCATGTGAGCCAGCCAGCCCAAACTACTGCCACTTACATAAGATGGTGCAGTCCAGAGGCTGCACGACATCATCCTTCAAGGCCAGCTGCAATTTCCCCACTGAAGGTCAACAGCTATGTACTCACCTGTCTGCTACTCTCTGACAAGAGAGAATAAAATGTAATGACCTCTTTTTGAATAGAGAGCCTCAGTGGCCTCCCTTATGCAACACTGCATAGAAAGCCACATAACATTGCAAATAAATCCAGCTCCAGGCAGGAAGGAGCCCAACATATAAAAGTCACAGCGTTATTTTCACAGCTGCTGGCAATGCTGCTTATTCTGAGTTTGTGACTGCAACAGATTGCAAATTTCAGTGAGAGCATCTTTACTGAAGTGCAAATGACTCGAGTGAGAAGAATTGCACCCTGAATACCCTAGCTGGAATGGCCTACTGCTGAGAATCCTCCCCTTACCTCTTCCCGCACGTTGCTGTGCACCGTCTGTTCATTCTGTCATACGGTATTCTAAGGGGAATGCTTATTGTTGCACCCATGTAGGAGAGCAGCTAGTTTGTGCTGAATCCTTGAAGTCAGGACAAGGTTCTTCACCTACCGCCCCCTGTAGACTTCAGCTGCTTTAAAGAACTTGAGAAAGGGCCAAACACTTGTTCAATTGTAGCAGCAGCCAGTAGAAATCAATCAGCAACTAAACTCAAAGTAGTTGATAAATAATGCTTGTGGGGATGGCCTTCCTGCTGCTAAATGTATATTTAGATGTGTGAGCTTAAGAGAAGGTATTGGCTGGCACATTGAACTCCAAAATTGCAGTACTGGTGTCAATACAGCATTATGAGTGACACCATGATCTGCCTACTCTGCAAACGTCCATGGCAGTCACTGCGCACTAACACCCTCACCAATATTGTGTCTGGCATAACTCACACCAGAAGTGTGAGAGAACATTATGAATACCATTTTGGACTTCTAAGGATACTCATAGTGCCAATAAAATGGTGACATATTGGAAGTTTTCTTCCTATATCTCAAAAGAAACCTGTAGTTTGGCATCAAATAGATTGTAACATTTAGGCTGTTAGAAAGTCCAGTGAACTAGATGTAAATACCACAATGGTGCAAAGGAGTTGTGGATATGGTTAAGTTAAAGAAAATTTATTTTTTGCACATGCCTGGTGGTGTTTCCTCATTTTGAGCATGAAAGTCACACAAATGTATGGTTCCAAGATGTGAATTGAGGGAGCATTATAGTGCTAATTTGTCTATCTTTTATACATATTGCAGGTGCGCCTACAACTCTGTACCTGGCTGATGAAAATCAGAATCTGATAGCTGTGAAGGTTTGGGCAGGTTTAAGTCAGTTGGCTTTGGAAGATATCATCAAGCCAAGTACCTTAGTTGTTGCAAGCAACTTACACTGGACATCGGATAGCTGCAAGGGTATACCTATATTGTTCACTGGGGATCTTTCTAGCTTTTCTGCTAATCCAAAAGAAGGACATCTACGAGAAAAGTACTCTCAACTAAAAAATTCTGTGCAGGTAGAGTATTTGAAAATTACTATATTTATTATAGCAATCTAGCAATAGAATAAGATCTTTCCCATGGTAAGCCTACATCTGGTTTCAAACTGACTTAAATTGAAATATTCTTCAGTACAAAGTTCCTGCCATATTAGTATTAACAGAAATTTATAAGACCCAGCAATTATGTTTACCCCTGTCAATACTATTACTTTACCCTGACTATACCAAAACTATTTCACATAGGGAGAAACTTGATGTACTTTCTTCCAAAAACATTCCCTTATCTACTGGCCATCAAAGCAGCAATAATAAAACCGTGGGATGGTTTCGGCTTTGCAGTATTCCAAATCAAAGTTCATTCACAGAAGTGTTGGATGTTTGCTTTTTGTAACTCTCTTTAAAGTGACAGAGGTGAGATCATCCAAGACTTTAAATATTTTTACCAAATGGCTTTATTAACAAAAACAGTACAGGTTTACAGATACAGATAAATATAACCTTTAAGGCAGGAGTATATTTCAAATCTTGAATATCCAATTCTTCTGCTTTGACTGAAAGGTTAATTCTCTGCCCATGTCCAGAGTGGTAAGAGATCAACAGCCTCTGTGTCACATTCTTCTGGTATAACTCATGCACACAGAGCACTGGATGCTTTCATGAACAGTCTTATACCATTTTCAAATCCCTCTCAGTAATTTTCCATTCTCTCTTGCCTGCGGTTCCACAGACTGATGCCATCAAACAGCACCTGGTGTTTACAATGGTCTCTCACTATCTTTCAAGACTGGCTTATCATAGCCTTCCTAACAGACATACCACTGAATTTTGTCAGCCTTCTCAAGTCAGTTTAACAACTTTTTGAATGAAACTACTACTTTAGTAGGCAATCCATCCAGGTGAAGTCTAAAAATCCTTCCAAGTGTTTATGGTTTTCATATTTAGAAATAAAATGTAGAAATATGTGCACTTGTACAAGGAACACTGGAGATATGGAATAAATGAGCCTGAATATAATATTTTACATAAATTTCTCTCCTTGCTATTATAATGGCAGTATTAGCCCTCGTATTTTAAACTGTTAACATTTCATTTAAATGAGAGTGGGAACTTATATAAAAATATGAAGGAATTATCAGATGGCTTCACTGACAAAGTTTACTATTTTATCTTTTTCTTCCACTGGATAAAGCAGATACACATACAAAACAGGAATTTGCCTTTCTATTTTCCCCTTTATCTTGCACTAACAATTTGCATTTGTATCATACATTTACTGTAAACACACTGCACAGATAAGAGTGAGGTGAAATGATGCTGAGCCAGGAAGCATTAGTGATCAAAAGCTTGATTGAAGAGATGAGATTTAAAGAGCTGGGGGCTCCACTATCAATGGAAGCACCAAAGGGAGTGGAGGAATGCACAAAAGACACATCAGAGGAACGATTCGTTCAGTGACAGAGGCGAATAATGTGTAGGCCAAGTTTGCAGAGGTAGATTGTGATGAAACCAAGGAGAGATTTAGAGACTGCGAGGATTTTAAATTTACTGCTATTGATGTAGGATGGTGATTGGGGGGGTGGGGAGGTGAGTAATGTTGTTCCGGTGGAAATAGAGGCCCCATGGTGGAGAGTATAGGCACTGAACTCATGTTTAAGGGTGTAGATCACCCTAAAGTATTAATTGGTGTCCATCTTTCCCCTATTGGACAGAAACTTGGAGACCAACCAGTGATTGTGCTGCTGCCTTGTTCATGATTTTCTCACTAAACACTACAGCCACCTTAGGTCAGCTATACATAACTAAGTATTTGAAGGGGTGTGTTTTCAACGAGTCATTGGTGGTTAGAGAAATCTACTCCACTTTAAACAAGTTCATCTATTCGGAATTTAGGATCACCTTTAGCATATACTCTAGGCTGATCTGAGCTGAAGAAATTGTGGTATCTGACTCCAGTTGTACAAAACTGATATCACATTAGCAACCCATTTTATTCTGAGCCAACCTTCTTTTCCATTGAGAAGATTCCAATTCACTAGCACGCATTGTCCAGTTTCACCCCCACTGGTCTTTTGGTTGAGATATTAAACCAAACCTGCCTGGTTCAATGGATGTAAAAATCCCTATGACACTATTAGAAGATATGGAATTATCTTGCAGATTTTCTTTTTTTACTCGATTCTTTCATAGTTTATGTCATAGTTCTCATTTGACTTTGACTGTCAGCTTCTGTGTCACTGGTTTTTATTACTAAATATTATCTTATTGCTTTGACCCTTGTACCAGGAAACGGTTTCTGATTTTCTCCCATTTTCTGACCAAGATTTCTTCCTCAATCAACAGGAACAAAGGATCCAATCATTCATTTATTTGTTGTTTGTGGGACCTTAAATGCAGAAATTAGCTGCCACTTTTGTGCCTCCATAGCAATAGTCTTGATTGTAAGCCTTGTTGGAATGTTTTGAGGATCTGAAAAATGCAAATAAATGCAAGTTCTTTCTAATAAAGCTTTATTACAAAAGAGATTTAATGTAGCATCAGAGAGCTGAAAAGTGTTCTTTAAGTGACTGGTGAGTGAGACTGACATGCTTTGGCATTGTTGCCAGTTTCATATTGAAATAATGATGTGTCTTTATTTTGGTGGTGAAGTTAAGTTATCACGTCATTAAAGAGATTATCTCAAATGTATTAACATGAAAGTTGCTATAGTTATTAAATATATAAATGCTATCAACACTTGAGCTACATAAATAAAACTGCATTAAAATAATTTGTTCTACTAATAATAGTACTAATGCTGCAATTTGTATCTCTACCGCCACCTTCAGAAATCTGGTACTCCAATTAGAGATAAAGTTTTTCAGTTTATTAACATATGCATTCTTAATATCTTTCTTTAGAATCTGCAGAACTTTATCAAAGACACTGAGGAAAAGGTGATGACTATGCTTGAAACATTAACTACTCCAAGGTCGTCCAGAGATTTTGGTGCTGATGCACTTGCTCCTACCCAAAGGAAGTCCAACTTTGTTCCAGTTAATAGCACTGTGGTATGTGTACATGCATTCTACTTAAAAAAAAAAAATCCCCTTATCAGAAACAGATTTTGCTTTAATAAATAATTTGTTTTATTTGCTAGATTTGCCTCAAAAGCAGGCAAGGCAGACGAATATTTTTATACAATGAAACAAAATCACTTCTGTGATCAGAATTTCCAACAAATATTTGAAACAAGAGAAATTCATTCCAGGGAACATTATGACTACTTGAATAGGTGTTGTGGCCCATGTTAAAATAAACAATATAGATGAGAACAGGGAGGCAGTCTTGCTGAAAGAGTATTAGAGTTAGGCTCTAAATTTAAAAAGCAGGACCTCGAGGATAATAATCGAGATTATTGCACAAACCATGTGGAAATTGACTTGGAGCAGATGGATCTGGAAATTAACCACAGTATCACAGGAGGAGGCTATTTGGCCCATCGAGTCTGCACTAGCTCTCTGAAAGAGCATTCCACTTAGTCTCCCTCCCCTGCCTTATCCCCGTAACCTTGTACATCATTCTTTCTTTATGGATAGCAATCCAATTCCCTTTTGAATACCTCGATCGAACCTGCCTCCACCACTCCTTCAGGAAGTTTGTTCCAGACTCCAACCATCTTCTGCGTGAAAAATTTTTCTCCTCATCACCTTTACTCCTTTTAACTTAAACCTTATAATACAATGGTCACTGGCCCCTAGAAGCTCTCCCACTGATATTTGATCCACTTGGACCAACTCATTCTCCAGAATCAGGTCCAAAAGTGCATGTCCTCTCGTTGGACTGGAAACATAATGCTGCAGAAAATTATCTTGAACACATTCCAAGAACTCTTGCCTTTCTTGTCCCTTTGTATTATTCCTAACCCAGTCTTTATTTGGATAATTGAAGCCCCCCATTATCATTACTCATGCAGTTAAAGAGATGGTCTGGGGAAAGAGATTCCTTTTTTCATGGAACACTGGCAGCAGTTCTAGGATAGGAAGGAGCTGTGTGGATGCTCACCTGAACCAGGTGAGACCCGTGTCTGAGTGGAAAGGGTAAATCGAAAGGTGGCAGAAATTTTAAACGAATAAGGTGGAGTGGCGCGGTGGGTGGGAGAGGGATCTACAAGAAACACGAGCAGCCTAAATGTAACAAAACAGGATAGAAGAACGTAGAAAAGAATAAAGTAAGGGAGGACATTGATGGCAAGTTAAAAAGTAGTTATAGAACAGGAGTCTTAAAAAGATGGTTAAGCATAAAGTGAGAGAAAATCCTATTAAAAATGAGTTAAAATATCTGTACAGCAGTGGACAGGAGAGCTGGAGGTAATCATGCATTGGGAGGAATCGGACATGGTAGGGATTACCGTGATATGGCTGCAAAAATCAGATCTGGGGATTAAATATTGCAGAGTATAACGTATTTAGAAGAGATGGAGAGGAAACAATGGGGAGGTAGATTAGCTGTACTTAATTGAGATAGCTGTATCCATCCTACTCATGTTATCAGCAAGACAAAAACATAAATCCATATTGACAGAGGTAAAAGATAATAAAGGAGCAATCACACTGATAGGTGTAGTCTACAGACTACCTAATAGCAGAAGGAAGATGGAGGAAGAAACATAGCAACAAATTAGGGGATTGTGTTTAAAAAAAAAAATATTAATAATCGGGGATCTCAACTACGCTGATATTAATTGGACGGTAAAGAGGATAAGGGAATGAAGTTCCTACAATGTGTACCAGACTCTTTTCTAACCTAGTATGTGAAAAGCTCAACAAGGGAAAATTCACTGTTGGATTTGGTAATGGGGAATGAACCATAGCATGTAAGAGAAGTAAAAGTAGGGGAATGTCCATGCAATAGTGACCGTAATATACATTCTAAGATTATGATAAGACATATGATCAGAAAAATGGAGGTAGGACATTAGCTAGGGATGTTGTGATAGACATGGAGTTACAGGAGAATCAAAGTTTAAAAAGTGTCCAGCAAGGCACATTGATGGGGTTAAACTGTTTATACTTCAATGCAAGGAGTATTACAAACAAGGTAAATGAGCTAAGGGCACAAGTAGACACATGGCAGCAGGATGTCATTGCTATAATGGAAACCTGGCTAAAGGAAGGACAAAACTGGCAATTTAATAACCCTGGTTATAGAGTCTTCAGACACGATAAGAGTAGGAGATTAAAAAAAGAGGGGGGTTAGCACTAATGGTTAAAGAATCAATTCTAGTTGTGAGAAGGGATGATATACTAAATGGATCAACAATCGAGGCTTTATGGATTGAGCTTAGAAATAAAAAAGGGGCAGTCACACTACTGGGAGTATACTACAGACCCCCAAAAAGTGAAAGGGAGATACAAGCAGAAATTTGCCTACATATTTGTTCTTCTAAGAACAAAAGGGCAATAATAGCCGGAGACTTCAACTATCCTAATATCAACTGGGATTCAAATAACATAAGGGGCACTGAGGGAGAAAAATTCATGCAGCGTGTCCAAGAAAATTTTTTCAACCAATTAGTGACAAACGCAACGAGAGAAGATGCAATTCTGGACCTAGTCTTGGGAAACGAATAAGGACAAGTGGGTGAAGTGACAGTTGACAACCATATTGGGAACGCTGATCACAATTCAGTTAGATTTAGCATTACCATGGAAAAGGACAGAGATAAGGCAGGAGTAAAAGTCTTGAACTGGGGAAGGCAAATTTTGCAGAAATGAGAAGGGATTTGGCTGAGGTAGACTGGACAGCACTGCTGGAGGATAAAACAGTGGAAAACCAGTGGGAAGCACTAAAAAGCAAGATCCTAATTGTACAACATTGACATGTCCCCTACAAATTCGTTAGCAAATGGTGTAGTTCCAGAGAACTGGGGGATGGGGGATAGCTAATGTAATTCCTGTATTTGAAAAGGTGGACAGGGCATGTCCAGGGAATTACAGACCAGTCTGCTTGACATCAGTGGCGGGAAAAATAATGGAATCCTTACTAAAGGGCAGAATAGAAGAACATAAAGAAATGAGAAATATAATGAATAGTCAGCATGGATTTCAAAAGAGTAAATCTTGCTTGATCAATCTTATTGAATTTTCTTGAGGGTAACACGAGAATAAAAAGTGGTTATGCAGTAGATCCAATTTATCTGGATTTTCAAAAGGTCTTCGATTTGGTGCCCATGATAGGCTAATGAATAAAGTCAGAGAATGTGGAATGGCAGAATGGATTCCTGGATGGCTTCAAGACAAAGCAGAGTGGGAATAAAGGGTAACAAAAACAGAATTACCTGGAAAAACTCAGCAGGTCTGGCAGCATCGGCGGAGAAGAAAAGAGTTGACGTTTCGAGTCCTCGTGACCCTTCGACAGAACTGATTGAATGTTAGAAGAGGGGTGAAATATATGTTGGTTTAAGGTGGGGCGGGGGGGAGAAGAGAAGTGGGGACTGGGGTGGTGTTGTAGGAACAAGCAAGCAGTGATAGGAGCAGAGAATAAAGCGGGTTTTAGTAGACACCTTGTCAAGCACCAGGAGAGAAATGGAAAGCAATGAAGGTGAACAAGGCAAAAGAGAGATAGGGAAATCTTGTCGCAGAGGGGAATAGAACTTCTTCAAGGTAGGCATTTCTTGAAGAGGGGTGGCAGTCAATTAAACACAGATAAAAACAAAAAACTGCGGATGCTGGAAATCCAAAACAAAAACAGAATTACCTGAAAAACAACCACACCACCACCCCCCTCCCCACACTTCTCTTTCTCTCTCTCCTCCTCCCCACCGACCTTAATCCAGCATATATTTCACCCCTCTTCTAACATTCAATCAATTCTATCGAAGGGTCATGAGGACTCGAAACGTCAACTCTTTTCTTCTCCGCCGATGCTGCCAGACCTGCTGAGTTTTTCCAGGTAATTCTGTTTTTGTTTTGGATTTCCAGCATCCGCAGTTTTTTGTTTTTATATATGGGAGTAAAGGGTAGTTATTCAGTGTGGCAGAAGCTGGAAAGTGGTGTTTCACAAGGATCAGTTCTGGGACCACTGCTATTCACAATTTACATTAACCACTTGGAATCAAAAATGATTTCTAAATTTTCAGATAACATCAAATTGAGGCAGGGGAGATGGTCAATACTGAGGAGGACTGTAACAAATTACAGCTGGACATTAATAAACTTGCAGAATGGGCAAATAATTGGCAAATGAAGTTCAACACAGGTGAGGTGGTACTTTTTTTTAAAACTGTTCATGGGATGTGGGCATTGCTGGCCAGGCCAGCATTTATTGCCCATCCCTAAATTGCCCTTTTTTTTTCCAAAGGGCATTTTAAGAGTCAACCACATTGGTGTGGGTCTGGAGTCACATGTAGGCCAGACCAGGTAAGGTCAGCAGATTTCCTTCCCTAAAGGGCATTAGTGAACCAGATGGGTTTTTACAACAATTGGCAATGGTTTCATGTCATCATGAGATTTTTAATTCCAGATTATTTATTGAATTAAAATTTTACCAATTGCCGTGGTGGGATTCAAACCCAGGTCCCCAGAGCATTACCCTGGGTCTCTGGAATACCAGTCTGGTGAAAACCACTATGCTACAGCATAGGAATAGGGAGAGTACTTCTTATTTGGAAGCTGCAAGTCTTGGTGGGGTAGAGGAACAAAAGAATATATCAGTCATTAAAAGTTGTGCCACAGGTTATCAAGGCCATAAAAAAAACATGCACTAGGTTTATTTCTAGAGGGATAAAATTGAAAAGTAGGAAAGTTATGCTAAACCTGTACGGAACCTTAGTTAGGCCACGCTTACAGATCAAGTGCAGTTTTGGTTGCCATATTATAACAAGGATATAGAAGCACTGGAAAGGGCACTGAAGATTTACAAGGGTGATATCAGAAATGTGATTGGATACATATCAGAAGAGGGTTGGTGGGCTGGATCTTTGTTGTAAAAAGAAGACTGATAGGTGACCTAGTAAGGGATTTTAAAATTATGGAAGGTTTTGATGGAGTGAATTCAGAGCGAATGTTTCCTGTTGTGGGTAAGAGCATAACTAGATGTGTCGTGGAAAATGGAGTGAACACTCAGACCCAGGAGGTTTGTCTCGGAAGCCTTTTATTATAATCGTGATATCATGAAGAGCCCAGCAGCATACAACGGAGCTAGCCAGCACTCTCTCTGACTAACATCTCTTTACACACATAGATATAGCAGAAGGTTCGTGACAGAAACTTGGGCAATTACAAATAGTTTCAAATGGCTTCCAGAGATAGCGATCAGTGTTAATGTTTCAGCGATTAGGCAGGACAATGTCAATGGTTTAGCAAGTGTTAATGGTTACATATCCTGGGCAATGCACACACAATAGTTTGTCTCTTGGGTTTCATCGCTGTATCTGACATCCGGAGCCACTTAGTCTGGGAAGGTAGCACTGGCCCTTTGATTTGCTAATTTATGCGCTGACTGCGCAACTGTTTGGGGACATTCTACAGTAATTTCATTATCCATGTATTTCAATTTCCTTTCCCAATTATACATGTAGTTTATTTCATTCACAATTATACGTGTATTTTATTTCATTCACAATTATACACGTATTTTATTCCTCCACAAGAGGCCATCAATTTAAGACAGCCACCAAGAAATTCAGCAGGGAATTCAGAAGAGACTTCTTCACCCAAAGTGTGCTGAGAATGTGGAGCTTGCTATCACAGGGAGTGGTTAAAGTGAATAGCATAGATGCATTCAAGGGGAAACTATGAGAGAGAAGGGAACAGTGTTACAATGATAAAAACAAAAAAACTGCGGATGCTGGAAATCCAAAACAAAAACAAAAACAGAATTACCTGGAAAAACTCAGCAGGTCTGGCAGCATTGGCGGAGAAGAAAAGAGTTGACGTTTTGAGTCCTCATGACCCTTCCAATGGTAGATTTAGTTAAGAAAAGATGGGAAGAGGCTTGAGTGGAGCATAAACACCAGCATGGATTGTTTGGATCAAATGGCCTATTTCTATGCCATATATCCCATGTCATCCTAAATTATTCATTGTCACAAACAAAATATTTTAAAGACCATTTGTTTAGAAGTGCAGTGATTTGAAGAATTAAGATATCAGTGCTTTTGGGAACAAAGTCCAGCTCTAAGTCCAAGAGCTACCAAATCTAATGTTCAGTTCTGTCGAAGGGTCATGAGGACTCGAAACGTCAACTCTTTTCTTCTCCGCCGATGCTGCCAGACCTGCTGAGTTTTTCCAGGTATTTTTGTTTTGGATTTCCAGCATCTGCAGTTTTTTGTTTTTATCTAATGTTTGCTCATTTGGCTTTACCCTCCCCCAAAAATACATTGACCTAATGTTCTGCATTAAGCAAAAACTGACTTTAGTAATTTACAGAAAGTGGCTTGTTTCTTCCTCCCTTTGGATAGTCTTTAAGCTTCAACTGTGCAGCTTGCCAGAGATCCTAGTATATGATTCTGTATAATCAAATAATAACAATAATATGCATCTATATAGCACTTTTAATCATAGTAAAATGTCCCAAGGCATTTAATAGGAACAGATACAAATTGACAACCAAAGAGATAGGGAAGTTTTTAAGGAGCATCTTGAAGCTGGTGGGGGTGCGGGGTGGTTTAGGCAGGGAATTTCAGAGCTTTGGGCCTAAACAGCTGGTGGTATCTCTGCCAGTGGTGAAAAAAGTTGGGGGTGCACAAAAAAAAATGCAGAATTGATACTGGAGGAGAAAGATTTTTTAAAAGTCTAACAGATTCTGCTGGATCAGTTCTTTAAAAGTTAGGACAGTGTTTCGTGGATTCAATAATTCCTAATGTAATTTTTCTTTTTATTCCTCTTAGCAGCCTACTTCATCGGATGGTGAAAGTAAGCTACGGACACTTTCAGCAGCTGGATCCAGACCTGCATTACGTAGTACTAAAATTACATCTGATGATTCCCTCACAAATTTGAAGAAAAAAAAGCTTAGCTTTTTGTCTCGGATTCCTTCTCCTGTTCCATTGTCTCCCCTTTGCAATTCTGTTTCACCAGCTGTACAGAAAGGGTTTATACCACCCAGGAGATGTGTCACACCACAAAGCCGTGAAGAAACAATTCAAACTGAAAGTAATAAACTTTCCCAGGTGTCCTCTTTGAAGAGGACTGAAATTTCCAAAATAGTTGAAGATAATTGGGTTACTGATGAGGAACTTGCAATGATAAACACTCAGGCACTTCGTGAAGGTTGGGCTAACGTGCACTGTGAAAGTGAGAAAGGAACGTTTACAAAGGGACAAATTATCAGTTCCAAGGCCATTACCTTATTATCTGAAAATGTTAAAAATCATCTTGACATTGATCTTGGGTCTCAAATTTCCAAACTAGGTGAGGACAACTGGGTTACAGATGAGGAACTTGCAATGATAAATACACAGGCACTTTTTGAAGGGTGTGCTAATAGGAGCAGTGAAAAGGACGGAGGAAAGGTTCAAAAATCACACATTGTCAATACTACAGATGTTGTCTTACTGCCGCAAAATTCTAGTTATCTTGATAGTGAAGTTGGGAACAAAGTTTTCAAAATTGTTGAAGATAATTGGGTTGCAGATGAAGAGCTTGCACTGATAAATACTCAGGCTCTTTGTGAAGGTTGGGTAAATGGAAGCAGTGAAAATAACAGGGCCAAGATTGACAAGGCGCAAGTTGTCAGTTCTAATGACACTACCTCATTGCAACAAAATGTTAAAATGTATCTTGACCATGAACTTGAGACAGTCATTGCTTCGCCAGATAGAAGTCCACCTGTTGAATCACAGTCCAAAAGGAGATGTAAAAATGAAGCTAGTATGGTAAATTCAAGTGAAGACACTAGTCAGTCTGAAAGAACTGTCACTGCACAAAACAATGATGGTGACAAAGCTGCTGTACAGGATGGGGATAATTTAGACAACAAGCAGGTTTTGTCTCATAAACTGCAGAAGAACAGAAATAAAATTTACTGATAACTGAGGTTATTTCTTTTTTCACTGCATTTGAGTATTTGGGTGTAAACTAGATACATGTATTGTTGGCACTCCCAATTAGTACATTTAAAAGATTTGTAAATGCAATTGTACCGGTTTTGAATAAACTATTTTCTTTATATGTCCTCTTTCAGAATGTACTACAATTTCATAATTTGACATTCTTGCACTAAGTGACACAATATATTTTAGCTGTGAGCTAAATGATCACAGGAACATTATTTCTTCCTACTGATAAATTTGCTCTGTGAAATGAGATTGACCTTCTCAGTACCATTCCTGGTCAAAAAACAACACTACCAGGATGAAAAATATCGATACTGTAGTAGGGATAATAATCTACGGTTGGGAGCGTAAGCAAAGTGCTGATGGAAAAGGGGTGGGGTTTTATGGGACATCTATCTACGCTTTTGAAAGAGGTGGATGGGGGAACAAAACTAACCTTTCCAGAAAATAAAATCCCACTTCAAGAAAGGAAAGAACAAACTGGAAACTGTAGGCTAGTTGGCAAAATGCTGGGATCTAGTATTAGGGATGTGGCTGTTGAAGCATCAAAATATGGATACACAACATGGATTTATGGAAGAAAAATTGTATTTGACAAATCTATTGAGTTTTCTGAGGTCTTAATGGAGCAACATTATGATCGCAGTAGAAACAAGTAACCTTTGTTTGGAAATCCAAAAATCCAGCTATTTATTAAAAGAATGAAACCATACTTAACTGTTCAAAAGAATTTTACTACACAAAAATCAATGAAAATGAATACCAATAACCACAACTAGTCAGTTATGTTAAAAATATTAAAAGTACAATGAACCCAATTACTTGTACTCTAAACTGAAGTTCTTAACTTAAATTTGCATATATGCCCATTTGACTTAGCCCCAAAAAGCACAAGTCAAATACTTGGCAGAAATTGGAAGATTAACCATTTGGTCTGCGTACTGTTTCAAAGATTTGTGTAAGGATTGCGATTTCTTGTGCCTTCCCCTTGTTTCCGATAAGTTTGCCCTCCAAATCTCCTCTAACCGTCCAACATAGTTCAACATAGGCATCGCTAGTGTCATAAGTGATCTTGGGTCAGAACTCTCCTGATTTTAATATTCTTTAACTTGGGGTCTTGTATCAAGGAACTCTCTCTCTCTCTTTCTTTGCTAGCCCAGAAGCCCAATTCACTTTTTTGGTTTAGTCCTTTAGCATCAAAGGGTTTTAAACCTTTTTATCCAGCACACACGATTTCAAATGAATTCAGCTTCAAATCGCCCAGGCAGCTTGTCACATGATAAATTACTGAAAGTGAGTTGCTTTTTGCAGGAAACCAACTTCAAGAGAAATTTATTAAAGGGACTACCACCCATATAACATAGGTTTTCTCCAAAAGCATATGGGCCATCACAGAGAATGAGGAACCACCAATAGATATTGGATTCTCAAAAAACATTTGGTAAGGAGTTACTGCACAAAATTAGGGCTTATGGCTTTGGGGGTTCTACATGAGTGTGGATTAAAGATTGGTTAATTGCCAGAAAGCAACTCAAATGTCATTTTTGGGTTGGCAGGCTAAAATAGTGGGGTGCTACAAAGTTCAATGCTTGGACTTCAGCCATGAATAATCTATATTAATAACTTCAATAAGGAGACTGAGTGTAATATGTGCAGATTTGCTGACGCAATATTAGGTGGAAAATTAAGATGTGAGGAGGAGGACGCAAAGAGATATAGAAAAGTTGTGAGTAAGAGCATAACAGATGGGATATAATGTGGGACAATGTGATGCTATCCACTTTGGTAGAAAAAATTAGACTGGGAAATGATTGTATTCCAAGACCTGTGCATGAATCACAGTTAAAGTGCAGGTACAGTGAAAAATTAGGAAGGCAAATAGTAAATTATTACAAAGGGATTGGAGTAATTATATAGGGCTTTGGTCAGACCACACCATTTGGGCCTTTCAACATAAGGAAGAGTATACTAGCCTTAAAGTAAGGTCAGGAAAAGTTTACTAGATTGAATCATGGGCTGGGAGGATTCTCCTATCTGTTTCAGATGAAGTTACATTGTTCGCCATTGTGAGATTTGAACTCTTGATCTTGGGGTTACAAACCCAGTACCATAACCACTTGGCTATTTAGGCCAAGCTAGGATTCTCCTATCAAGAAGTTGATTAGACCATGCCTTTATTGGCTAGAATTTAGTTGAGCAGTGATCTCTGAAATGTATAAAACTCTTAAGGGGCTTGATAGGATAGATGTTCAGAGAATGTTTCCGCAGGCTGGGGA
The DNA here is from genome assembly GCF_017639515.1 of Carcharodon carcharias. Taxonomy (NCBI): domain Eukaryota; kingdom Metazoa; phylum Chordata; class Chondrichthyes; order Lamniformes; family Lamnidae; genus Carcharodon; species Carcharodon carcharias. The sequence goes on along the minus strand of NC_054477.1, from coordinate 43,344,320 downwards.
GTCCTGCACTTGGGGTCAATAAGGGGTTAGCCATTTAGGGCTGAGATAAGAATTTTCTTCAGAGGATCGTGAATCTTAGGAATTCTTTACCAGAAAGAGTTGTACGTGCTTAGTCATTGAGTATATTCAAAATAGATATTTGGTTACCCGAGGGGATTAAGGAATGGGGGATAGTGCAGGAGGATGAACTTTGAGGTAGAAGATCAATCATGATATTTTTGAATGGTGGAGCAGACTTGAACGGCCAAATGACCTACTCCGGTTCATTTTTCATTTGTCCTTATAACACATTATGGCCATCATAGGCACGATAGAATAGCGAGCCAGAGGTATTGGAGGTGGAGGATGTGGGGTATGGTTCTTAATGAATACTTTGCACATCTTCACAAAAGAGGGGGGAAGGCAATGCAGACATTGTAGTTGAGGAAGAGTGTGAAGTATTGGATGTGATAAACATAGGGAGACAGGAAGTATTAATTAGATTAGTATCCTGGAAAGTGGATAAAGCACCAGAGCCAAATAAAATGTAACCCAGGCTGTTAAAAGGAGCCAGGGAGGAAATTGCTAAGGTAACCATCATTTTCCAGTCCTCACTGGATACAGATGGTGTGTCAGAGGATTGGAGGTCTGCTAATTTTGTACCTTTGTTTAAAAAGGGAGTGAGGGATAGACTGAATAATTATAGGCTAGGCGGTCTGACCTCAGTAGTGTGCAAATTATTGGAATCAATTCTGATGGACAGGATAAACTGTCACTTAGGCACAGATTAATCAAGAACAGTCAGCATAGATTTACTAAGGGAAGGTTGTGTCTAACTGAATTTTTTGAGGAAGTAATGAGGATTGATGAGGGTACTGCAATTGATGTGGTCTACATGGATTTTAGCAAGGCTTTTTACAAGGTCCAACATGGCAGATTGGTTTAAAAAAATAAAACTGCATGGGATCCAGGGGAATGTAGCAAACTAGAAAAAAAATTGGCTCATTGGCAGGAAACAAATGGTAATTGTTGATGGATGTTTTTGTGACTGGAAGGCTGTTTCCAGTGGAGTTCCACAGGGCTCAGTACTCGCTCCCCTGCTTTTTGTGTTATAAATGATTTAGTTGTAAATGTAGAGGGAATAATTATAAAGTATGCAGACAACACAAAAATGGGCCACGGGTTGATAGCAAGGAGGATTGCTGTAGACTACAGGAAGGTATCAATGGACTGGGCTGGTGGGCAGAAAAGTGGCAAGTGGAATTCAACCCAGAGAAGGGTGAGGTGATACATTTGGGAGGTCAAACAAAGCAAAGGATTAAAAGTAAACGGGAGGATGGAGTTGTGGAGGAAGTGAAGGACCTTGGAATGAATGTCCACATCACTGAAGGTAGCACTGAAGGTCAATAAGGTGGTTAAGAATGCATATGGAATCCTTTAATTTATTAGTTGAGGCATAGAATTTAAGAGCATGGAGGTTATGCTGGAAATATGTAAAACATTAGTTAGGCCTCAACTTGAATACTGTGCAGTTCTGGTCAGCTCATTACAGAAAGGATGTAATTGCACTACAGAGGAGATTTATAAGAATGTTGCCAGGACTGGAAAATTGCAGCTATGAGGAAAGAATGGATCGGCTGAGGTTGTTCTCCTTAGGACAGAGGAGGCTGAGGGGAGATTTGATTGAGATGCAAAAAATTGAGGGGCCTGGATAAAATGGATGGGAAGGGTGGGGATTTAGCAGGGTGGTCAGTGGCTACGGGGCAAAAATTTAAAATGTTTGGTAGAAAGATTAAAGGGAGATGAGAAAAGATTTTTTCACCCAGATGGTTGTGAGGGTCTGGAACTCATTGCCAGAAAAGGTAGTAGAGGCAGAATCCCTCAACTCATTTAAAAGGTGACTGGATATGCACCTGATGTACCGTAATCTGCAGGGCCATGGACCAAATGCTTGGAAGTGGATTAGGCTCAGTGGCTCGTTTTTTGGCTGGCACAGACATCATGGGCTAAGTGGCCTCTTTCTGTGCTGTAAACTTCCTTGTTTCTAGTGAGTTAAAATCCCACTCTGGCAGGTTGTAAAACTGAATTCTAGAATGTCTAGCAATTCATGGGTTAGCAACGAAAAATAAAAAGATCATGAAAGTTGCTGGATTATCATTAACAATCCCACTAGTTCACTAATGCCCTCCACTGGGGAAGAAGCCTATCATCCTTACCTGATCTGGCCTGCATATAGCTTCAGTGCCACACTACATTGTTGACTCCAAATGTAATAAGTACTTCCTTGCTACTGTGTCTCACATCTGAAGAACAAATCTTCCTGAGTGACCAAACCAGAAAAGTGTACCAACTCCCAGCATTGATGTTCCTACCTTCAAAACAAATTTATCAAAGATAAATAATCATTCCTTAGCTGGACTTTAATTTGACCAAGTTACCAACACCAATGCCTTGTAAAAGTCTGTAGGAAAGAATAGAAATTTGATGGTGCACGAAAAATACTGAGTAGAAACAGGTTTATTGTGCAAGTTTTTTGCTGCAAGTGTTACACACAAATATAACATTATAAACTTTATATGTATTTTATCACTTTGAAGGCTTTTGCAAGGATTTGGCACTGCACATCCAAACAAGTTACCATAGTATGGTTTTCCACCAATGCAATGTTCACAGCTATCTAGTTTCCTCTTTTACTGATTCTTCATACATATTGTTCACTCATTAACTGACCATAGCCACTGTCTTTCTAATAACTCCATCACCTTCACATTTAAAAGAACACATGGGGGTAGAGTTTGCATTAGTTTCATCAGTACAGTCCAGCTGAAATCAGTCAAACTAATGCAACTATTATGACCACAGCCGGTGTTAATTGCTGCACAAACCAAATCCCAGAGGGAAACTTGGTTTACAGCCACAACTTTTCATTGTATTCTAATAATGAGAAAATGTACCAATCTCAGCAGGAAGATTCCAGTAACAATTTTGGATTTTTAAAAATTAAAAGTGAAAGTTTTATTAACAAAGAAAAACTTAAGCACATAAGATTACATAAGACTAACAATTAAGGTTAGTCTTACAAAACATTCCCCCAAAACTCTACTAGGTCAAACCCACAATAAACACTTTCCAGGTAACATTCCCTTATAGATATTTAAAAATGGAATCCAGTAATACCACACAAGGTAACCTGCTGTGGCTTCACAAAAGGAATACCACATGACCTGAACCGTCTTCCACTTCGCTGTGGAATTCACTTTGGAATCAAACTGCTTACTGCAGTCCAAGACTTCTCAATAGCTTGTACAACTGCAGCCATCTCCAGCTTAACAGTTCGACAGCTGACCAACTCAATAGCTATCTCTAGCTCTCTCTACCTCAACAGCTATCCACAGTAATTCTAATATACCTTTTCTCCCTTTCATCTCAATCCCATTGTTCTCGCAGCCCTTTGAAACTCAAACCCTTCCAAATTTAAGATCTTTCATGTTTCTATCTTGTCTTTGCTTTGGGGCCAATTAAAACATAGTATCCCTGCTCATATTTACCTATGGACTCATACAAAATGCAAACATTTCCTTTTTACCTCTGGTTCCCCTTTGAAATTCAAACAACCTCTCAACGTATCTAAAAATGCAAATGTTAGATCTAACCTATTTATTTGTACCTCAAACTTAACACCTTCAACGTTTTCATGTTTCTAAACACTCACACACCCTGACTCCTATCAAACGCTTGCCCTGCTTAATTAAATCACATATACACAGCAGCAGATATCCAGCCTTCTTTACAAAATAACTCAAAATATTTTTTAAAAAACATCCATTCTCACTAGATCAGCGCTAGATCAGGGACTTGTAAACATAAGGTATATCGCGTATAAAATAAGTTTCCATGATCTTTAATGTTGATTTAAAAACCATTTTGCCCAAAGTTGGCTTCTCACAAAACTGACCACTCCCCAGAATGAAATAATGAGCACAAGGATCAAAACATAAGAGATGGCAAATTTCTGTCCATTGCTCCCATTTGTGGCCATTCAGGTGGGAAGCTTTTCAAGTTGAGCTTGTTTTCTTGGGTGCAGATGCATTAATAAACATGCTTTTTAAGCTTTTACATATTTAAAAATACTAATGCATTTGCAGCAATAAAGCTAGTCAATGGTTCAGTACAGTTTTGTTTTTTGCACTGATTTTATATTGAAATAAAGAGGGAAAGAAAGACGGGGCTAAGAGAGAGATGAAAGAAATAACCCCAGTACACATAACCAAAGCATTGCACAACAGAAGATCACCTGTAACCAGTCCCTCTTGTACTCATGGTGCCTTCAACTTACGTTTGTGAATGCCACACCTTGGTGCATCCCCCTCGCTGGCCCAGGTATTGAAGACAGCCTGCTGACTCTGCTGTCCTGTTTGCTTTGATGACTTTGGCAGTTGTCCTCAGGCCAGTGGAGCATTTGCTGACTCACCTGGGAGGGAGCGGCCAGTGCCAGGCTGGCATCTCCTCAGTCGCCACAGCCTCATCAGATGCCACAGTCACTGGCAGAGGGGCAAATGAGCTGCTGCCATCATCCAGAGCACCCTGAGAGGAGCCCACAGAGATGACAGGCAGCTTGTATGCCAACGTGTGGTCACTCTGGACCTCCCTGCTCACCATTGATGGATGGGAACCTAGCTGGGATACTGGGTGCCTCATCCACCTCCAACACAAACACTGACCACCTGAGGTCATTGCTTGTGTGAGGGCTTGCAGGTCCAAGGGCAACCACAGGAACCCCTAATTTTGTTCCTAGAACTGCTTCTCCATGAGAGTCGCCAGTCCCTCAATGGAGGGGGTCAGTGCGCTTGGCCATGAGGGACAACGCAATGCTGAGGCTCAACAGAGACTCCTCCATAACGGAGACCATGGCATGCAAACCCTCATGGATCTCCGCCAGATCCTCCCACACACCTCGCTGGACGTCCAGCATCTTCCGACTCCAGAAGCTCATCACCTACCTTCGACTCAGCATCGTCCTGGTCTCCAGCAGCCCTCTGACTGCTGGTGCCTCTCTAGCTCTGCCTGCACCTCAAGTAATTGTGCAGTGCCCTCAGCACTGTACACCAACATTCTAGCCACCAGCCTAATGCCCACCGAGGTGCTGATATCTGCGCTGGTGCCTGGTTCAGAGAGCAGGTGTGACACAGGTGCATGTGAAGCCTGGCAGTCCTCTGGCGTCAAGGGTGGGTCTTCATGGCCTTGTGGTTGGGTGCGTGGTGGTGAATCTAAGGGAGTACAAGGGCATGTCATTAGTTAAAGTTATCACACTGTCACTGTGCATGCCAGGCACCCTGGGGAGACAATGGAGATCTGCATCATGGTGCCATTGTCTTTCAATGATCAATGGGGAATCCAGTTTTGAGGCTTCTATCAATGATGAGATCACAAAAGAATGTTTGCACCATCTGAAACTCGCACCCCTGTGCACTACACTCTTACCTTCGTACCTCTCCAACCTCTCCGCGGCCAGTCGACCAAGGTGCGTACTGGCTCTCCATCTCCAAGGCATCTTGCTTGTATCTGGTTAGGATTAGGTGGTTTTGGCCCCTCCGCCAGTCCGTGACCTTTCAATGTTGTTATGGGTCATCTTCCCCTGAAAGAACAAAGAAGCATTGATTAGTCCACTCTCTTCCTGCAGCACCATTGCAGCCTGGCCAACCCCAGTGAGCAGCACCTCACAGGGCACATCCAAGTTGTGTCTCCCAAGCTGCAAGACACTCAGTCCAAGCAGCCAAGCCTCACCGCCTTGGCTGGCTCCAGCATCAATGACGATTGGCACTCAGGCTCTAATATCCCTGAGCTCCATGGGGCGGGGGCAGTTGTGGGGGGGGTCACAGCCAGACCTTAACACTTCTCCACGCTGATCCATGTCAACATGGTACTCACCCTTCCTGAGCACAACATCCTTGTTAAACCTCTTGCAGCACTGGACCCAGCTGCGCCGCACAACATCATGGCTGCTAACCAGCACTGTCACCTCCTCCCAGCTCTTTTTGTAAGGTGTGGTAGTCTCCTCCTTCCATCCCTGGGGACAAGGATGTCCCTCCTGGCAGCCACCAGGAGGGCCACAAGGCACTCATCAGAAAACTGGGGGGGTGCTGAGTGCCCACCCGAGCTGTCCTCCTGCCTGGCATCTGCAGACACGTTTGAAACCGGCTGCCAGGTCGCCATTGGACCCAGCGGCCAATAAACCCCCGGCCCAGCTCAGCCCTTCCTGACCAGTGAGGAGCCGTGTTTCACATTGGGCAGGCCAATTGGTGTGAAATCATGATCGGGAGCTGATAGCAGGTGGCAGCCCATTTCCTAGCCACTCCCAAGCCCACCGACTACACCCGCCCACTGAACTCAAAATTCTGCCCAAAGAAAATATTTTTAAAAAATTTATGTCACGCATGATAAGTAAAATCTGAGGAAATTAGACTCTGCACCTGTCAAAGTTAATTTCCACTGCCAAATAGATTGTTTGGCAGTAATTAAGAATTACTATGTCGGTAAACTTTCACTTAAAGTAAACAACACGAGACATAGGAGCATGAGGAGACCACACTGCCCGTGGAGCCTTCTCCGCTATTCGATACAATCATGGCTGATCTGATTTTCCTGCCTGCTCTCCATATCCCTTGATTCCCTGAGATACCAATAATCTGTCCATCCCGGCCTTAAATGGATTCAATGCTGGAGCATCCTCAACCATCGAGGATAGAGGATTTCAGAGGTTCACAACCTTTTGAGTGAAGTTATTTTTTCTCATCTCAGTCCTAAATGATTGGCATCCTCAGACTGCCTCCCATGTTTTAGATTCTCCAACCAGCAGGAACAATCTCTCAGGCTGGGATTTTCCACCCCTGCTCTCGGCAGGTGTGTTCAGTGGCAAGATCAGAGAATCCGAGTCGCATTTCCCAACAATGTAAATCCAGGACGTGATTCTCCCCCCCTCCCCACCCCCCACTCAATGCTGGGCCATATTTCCCACTGTCTAACATCCAGAACTTAATTGATATAAATTAGCATCTAATTATTGTGACCAGACCTGGAATCAACCCCCACAGCCAATTTAAATCCTACGTCAGTGTGATTTACAACTGCCTTTAAAAGACGTGAACTTGGTGACCTCGACTTCGAGGGGAACATAGAGGTGAGTGCACACAACTATGTGCAGCATTCGCCATGATTCCAGCGGCTCCGTGGATTCGGCGGGTGTGGTGGTCACAGGCAAGTCTCCACAGTGGTTTCTTCATGGCTGACCTGTGGTACTGGGGCAAGGGTGACAGTGCAAAGAGGGAGAAGGCAAACTCGGGGAAAGGGCAATGGTGCCGGGGGGTGGGGGTGTGGGGGGGGGGGGTGGGGGGCGTCATGGCAGCGCCAACTGAAGTTTGAGCATAAACACATGTGGGGGTAGGGAGGGCTGATGGCAAAACATGTCAACGATGAGCATTCTGCCACAGCTGAGAGCATTTAGCTTGAGCTCAGTTGGCATGCTTGGAGTCAGCCTCGTCAAGCAATTGTGCCCACACAAGCAACACTAGTTCCTCAAAGTGCCAATGATTGCCCCTCTACTGTTAATCCCTCACGTGCACACTTAAACTCAAATGAGTGCTATGGTGCTGCAGAACCATTGCTCAACTGCGCAAGACTGAAGATCCTGTTGGAAAAGGTGGCCATTGAACATTGATGGAGGGGTGTACTCCTAGTCCCTTGCACTATGTTTCAGTTGACGTTGAAGAGTCATCCTCATGGTGCAAGCAAACCGCGAAACCTTGGAGTCCAGGTTAGGAAAATGCCTGCGCCTGAGATGAGAGTTCAGGATGCAGTAGAGTGGCTGAAGCTGCTGCCACTGCCGGTCTTGTGGCGTGGGGCAGCGCTGGGTGTGGACGTGGTGAGCCATCATGCGCACTAAGCACTGGCCATCCATGTGGTGCCCTGGACTCTCCGGCATGCGTTAAGGGGCCTTGAGAAGCAGCTGCAGGCGATGGCTTAGAACAAATAACAAAGAACAAAGAAAAGTACAGCACAGGAACAGGCCCTTCGGCCCTCCAACCCTGCGCCAATCATATTGCCTGTCAACTAAAACATTTTGCACTTCCGGTGTTCGTATCCCTCTATCCCCATCCTATTCATGTATTTGTCAAGCTGCCTCTTAAACACCACTATTGTACATGCTTCCACCACCTCCTCTGGCAGCGAATTCCAGACACTCACTAACATCTGCGTAAAAAACTTGCCCCGCACATCACCTTTATAGTTTTCTCCTCTCACCTTAAATCTATGTCCCTTAGTAATTGACTCTTCAACCCTGGGAAAAAGCTTCTGACTATCTACTCTGTCCATGCCACTCATAATTTTGTAAACTTCTATCAAGTCGCCCCTCAATCTCCGTCGCTCGAGTGAGAACAATCCAAGTTTCTCCAACCTCTCCTCATAGCTAATAATCTCCAGACCAGGCAGCATCCTGGTAAACCTCCTCTGTACCCTCTCCAACGCCTCCATATCCTTCTGGTAATGTGGTGACCAGAATTGCACGCAATATTCCAAGTGTGGCCTAACCAAGGTTCTATACAGCTGCAGCATGACTTCCCAGCTTTTATACTCAATATCCTGCCAATGAAGGCAAGCATGCCATATGCCTTCCTGACTACCTTATCCACCTGCGTTGCCACTTTCAGTGACCTGTGGACCTGTACACCCAGATCCCTCTGCCCGTCAATGCATTTAAGGGTTCTGAAAGTGATCTTTAGGAGACAATTGCTGACACTTCCATCTCTGCACTGAGGAAACCATCAGGAACATGGAATCTGGTGACCTCGCTATCTGCCTGATTGCTTATAGGCAGGAGAGAAGAAGGAGAAGAATGCGACAGAGGCACCTGGCTCGCCAATGGGAGGAGCAGAACCCTGAAGACCAAGGGGCGGCACGGCCTCCTCTGCATTCAGAGGATGAACCACACAGAGCAGTCATTTGTAGGCACATCGCTAAACCCAGGGTCTACAGATGGCACATGTGCTACTTGCAGATGAGTGATAACCAGTGTCACCAATGTCTGTACATGTCAAAGGAACTAGTCACCCACATATGCCACCTTCTGCAGGGTTTGGCACCAGGGGGACTCAGAGGGCATCCACTGCCATTCGCAGTTAAAGTTACCGCCGTGCTCAATTTCTACAGCAGTGGCTCCCTCCACTGGGGACCTGTGCGGGATCTCACAAGCTTCCACCTACAGATGTATCCATTTTTGCCAAGGCACACACCTTTGTCAATTTCAGCAGGGATCAGGCAAGCCAGGAAGCAAGAGCGCTGGGGTTTGCTCAGATTTGCTCAGATTTCCAGATTCCCACAGGTGCACAGTGCCATTGACTACACCCAGGTGGCTCTTAAATCTACCTGGCAACAAGCAGTCCAGTATGTGAACTCTCCATGTTCAGCCGGTCTGTATCCATAACAAACAGACCATGCAGGTGTGTGCAAGATACCCCAGAAGCATTCATGACTCGTACATCCTCAGCAGATTTCAGATCCCTGGTATCTTCCAGAGACCACACAGGTTGCAGGGTTGGCTCCTCAGAGACAAGGGCTACCCACAAAGGATGTGGCTGATGACGCCCATGTGGCGGCATCAGACTCCTGGTGAGAGAAGTTACAGAGAGGCTCATGCCGCAGCCTCGGGTTTGGTTGAGCACACCATTGGCATCCTGAAAATGAGGTTCCGGTGCCTGAACAGATTCTGTGGAGCACTGCAGTGCACTCTCCAGAGAATGTAGCGCATCATAGTGGCTTGCTGCTCGCTACACAAGCTGTGATGCAAAGGGGGGAGGATCTGGATAATAAAGAGATGCAAGAGATGCACATCTCCTCCAATGAGGAGGAAGTCAAAGAGGATGAGGGTGATGAGATCCTGGAAGGTGAGGATGCAGGTGATGAGGCCATTACACGGACAAGGTGAGGCAAGCGTACTTGTGAGGCCCTCATTGCCGCAAGATTCCAGGAGGATGATGATGAGATGCAATGAGGACACTCCTGAGATCTTCACATTGCATCTGGGAACATCTGATACCTGTCTGGCTGAGGTCAGCGCACATACGCTCTGTGAAGGGATTCATATCATCGAAACGCTTCTGAGAAACAGCGGCCACATGGACTTTAAGATAACTTGAACCTTTGACTTCATCATTTGTTCCCTTCAGCACCACATTCATTTGTCAGGAATGGCGCGAGATGAGGGAGCAGCCCCACCTCAAAGGTGCTGAGAGCACACAGAGAATATCATGGAGCCCAGTGACACTTGGGTATGAGGTTCTTGCAGCAAACACAAGCCACATAGAAGTACATGCACACTAATCTGGACAGTGACTTTGAAGCCACACAATCACTGTGCTCAAAAGGCTGCATTCTGCACAGCAGGGAGAGGCCCCGGACTGTGACAGCAGAAAGAGACCCTGGATTGTGACAGCAGGGAGAGGCCCTGGACTGTGACAGTGGGGAGAGGCCCTGGACTGTGACAGCGGGGAGAGACCCTGGATTGTGACAGCGGGAATAGACCCTGTACTGTGACAGCGGGGAGAGACCCTGTACTGTGACAGCGGGGAGAGGCCCCGGACTGTGACAGCAGGGAGAGGCCCCGGACTGTGACAGCGGGGAGAGACCCTGTACTGTGACAGCGGGGAGAGACCCTGTACTGTGACAGCGGGGAGAGGCCCCGGACTGTGACAGCAGGGAGAGGCCCTGGACTGTGACAACGGGGAGAGGCCCTGGACTGTGACAGTGGGGAGAGGCCCTGGACTATGACAGTGGAGAAAGGCCCTGGACTATGACATTGGGGAGAGGCCCTGGACTGTGACATTGGGGAGAGGCCCTGGGCTGTGACAGTGGAGAGGGACCCTGGATTGTGACAGCAGGGAGAGGCCCTGGACTGTGACAGCGGGGAGAGGCCCTGGACTGTGACATTGGGGAGAGGCCCTGGGCTGTGACAGTGGAGAGGGACCCTGGATTGTGACAGCAGGGAGAGGCCCCGGACTGTGACAGCGGGGAGAGGCCCTGGGCTGTGACAGTGGAGAGAGACCCTGGATTGTGACACTGGGGAGAGGCCTTGGACTGTGACAGCGGGGAGAGGCCCTGGACTGTGACATTGGGGAGAGGCCCTGGGCTGTGACAGTGGAGAGGGACCCTGTACTGTGACAGCAGGGAGAGGCCCCGGACTGTGACAGCGGGGAGAGGCCCTGTGCTGTGACAGTGGAGAGAGACCCTGGATTGTGACACTGGGGAGAGGCCCTGGACTGTGATAGCGGGGAGAGGCCCTGGACTGTGACAGTGGGGAGAGGCCCTGGGCTGTGACAGTGGAGAGAGACCCTGGACTATGACAGTGGGGAGAGGTCCTGGACTATGACATTGGGGCTAGGTCCTGGACTGAAACATTGGGGAGAGGCCCTGGACTGTGACAGCGGGGGGAGGCCCTGGGCTGTGACATTGGGGAAAGGCCCTGGACTGTGACAGCAGAGAGAGGCCCTAGACTGTGACATTAGCCTTTGAATTGTGCAGGAAACAAGGTTTCACATCTGATTGATACGAGCACTGCTCAGCATAACAAGGAGCCACAGACAAGGAGACATTCTTGGGGGTGTGTTTACAATGGTCAACATTAAATACAAATGATTTGCACTGTGCCCACTTTGTGCAACTAAATCTCCTTCACCTTTCTAACCCTGTCACTATGTCTTGGTGCTCCCTTGACATCCACAGTGGAGGTGGAGGTGGCCTGTTGTCTGCTATGCCCTGTCTGTGAAGACCTTGGTAGGCGTCCTCTGAAGAGCTGACACCTGGAGGGCCCCTGACTGATTTTGGGGTCCTGCTGTGTGGCAGTGGGACCCTCCTCAGTCTGCAGAGCTGGAGAAGCTGGGGTCACAGGTAGAGGATTCAGATGGTCCAAACTCTCCCGGAGTCACTTGGATGGATGGCCCCAGGGTAAGCACCTGCTGATCCTTCTCCCTATGGATGCCTGAGGGCCTCTAGCGGATTCCTTGAGAGGAAAGGGCAGCTGGAGTGAGCTCAAGCTGCCCTGCCACCCTCTCGCTGATGGATGCCTGCAAGTGCCTCAGCGATAGAGTGCAGCTCCTGTAGCAACGCAGGACCAATGTCATGGACTGAGGTCTCCATGGCAGCTACCAACCTACCAGGGTTGACTTCAGTGCATTGGCATGTCCGCGCTATCATCTCAGACTGGAGGCAGATTCCTTCATTGTGCCTTGCAATCTGAGGAGTGCAGTGGACATCCTTTCCTGATGTTTCTAAGCTTGCCTTTGCAGTTTCAGCAACTGAAGTATGCACAAGTCCAGAGGCTCGTCATCTGACTTGGACTCAGCAGATTTCTGGCCTCCAGTAGACCTCTGAGTGCTGAAAACCTGGGAAGTCCCTGCCTCCGTCTGCTGTGGCTCAGACAGTGCGATGTGCTCACCAGATTGTGACCCAAGGCTACTCTGGATCTAAGTCCCATTGAGGTATGTGTCTCTGTGCTGGTGGAGGGTGTGGGTAAGCGCTGTGACGGATCTTCAATTAGGATGTCATGAGATTCCTCTTCAGAGGTGTCTTCGGGGCTTGAGTTGAGGACCTGGCTCACAGACCCCCTCGGCTGCTTCCCAGATGTGCGTGTGAAAGCAAGGAGAGATAATTAGTGCCTGGCAGGGGACTGCAGAACAGGGGAGCTGACTCACAGCACAGCCGTCTGAAGGATGTTGCACTTTATTTTATTCATTCACGGGATGAGGGCTTCGCTGGCTGGGCCAGCATTTATTGCCCATCCCTAGTAGCCCTTCAGAAGGTAGAGGTGAGCTGCCTTCTTGAACCACTGCAGGCTTCAGCCAATTCGATTCACTCCACATGATATCAAGATATGGCTTAAGACACTGGATAGTGCAAAGGCTCTGTGCCCTGACAATGCTGGATCCTCACTTGGTTGAGCACCACCGACCTCATTGTCAGCACAGGAATGGTTCAGATCGTCACCAGCCAGCTGGATGATTCTTTTCAATGTCTGTAAGGACCTTGATATTGGGTATTCCTCCACCCCAGTCTGCGACCTCCCCCTTTTGTTGTGTGCTAGCTTGTCCTACATGAATACAGATGGAGAGAGTGTAAGCAGGACGTCTGCTAGGCCAGATGAGAAGGATGCCTGGCATATGTGGGTGGTGAGTGGTGCCATGGACAGGATGAGGACGGATCCACAGGGTAGATGTAGGTGTTTGTGAGTCCCTTGAACTAGGAGTGAGTGAGATCCTTGTGGATGTGTGATGGGCTTGTGAGTGTATGAGTTCAGAGTGATGAGAAGAGTGACTTACCTTGGCAAAACGAAAGATCACCCTCTTTCGGCACTGGGTGGCTGTCCTCTTTTTGCAGGGTGTTGGTGCTGACCACGGCTGCCATCGCTTCCTATGCTGGTCTTCACTCAGAGCTGGGGTAGAGGAATGCACGGTGGGCCTCCACTACGTCCAATAGGTGCCTAAGGGAGGCATTGCTAAATTTGGGTAGCATGTTTCCTCCTTTTGGCAGCCATGAGTTTCCAAGCAGCTTCCGATCCCTTCGAGAGTGCTAACTCTGTGCAGGGGTGCTCTTTAGATATGGTGCCTGAATTACTGAAGGCCTGAGGTCAGGGTGGGTTGGACAAATCAGCGGTCCCCTGTCTGTGATCCAACATGAAACCTGTGTCTCTGCATTTTTGAAACAAAGTGCTGTACGATATGTTGGAAAATGCCTTCATTGCTGTCGGCGGGTCAAACGCCACTTTCCTCACCCAATATCAGGCTTTGCTGATGTCTGGGTTGATTCTGCCCTAGGTGTCTGCCATATCAAGCCCCTCTAGAATTTTGTAGGTTTCAATGAGATCACCTCTCATTCTTCTAAATTCCAGAGAATATAAGCCCAATTTATTTATTGGACAACCCCCTCATGACAGGGGCCAATTTATTGAACTTTTGCTGTACCGCCTCCAATGCAATTATATCCTGTCTTAAATGTGGAAACCAATCCTGAATTCCAAATGTGGTCTCACTAAAACCCTGTACAATTGTAGCAAAACTTATTTATTCTTGTACTCCAATATCCTTGTAATAAATGCCAACATGCCATTTGCCTTCCTGATTGCTTACTGCACCTGCATGCTAACTCTGGGAAAAATTTTCCTCCTGTCGGGGGGAAGTGCAGGGTGGGAGCGGGAGCGGGTGCAGGCGGGCGCACCTCTGATCGGCGCCCCCGATTGGGAGTGGGTGGGCAGGCCAATTAAGGCCCGCCCAGCGTGACATCCGCCAGGAAGTGCTATGCGCTCCCTGTGAGGGTTGTGGGGGAGTTTCCTCAGCCAGGAGTGCGCTCTTTCCTGCATGCTGCGAAAGAGTATACTGATCTCCCTGAGGCTAAGTGCTGCCTCAGGGAGATTGGCTCCGAATTAAAAATTGTAATACGAATGATAGAAAAATTTCCCTGACATGTCCCCTCATGTGACATTGTCACATGAGTTGGGGCATGTCCATAACTTTTTTTGAAAACTTTATTAAAAATTTAAATACCCTCATGAAACCTCATCCCGCTCGCTTTTTCTGAAGCCCCCCAGGGCTCCCGGCCTGCCCACCAACCTTAAGGTTGGATAGGCAGGTCCGTTAGTGATTCTAATTAGTTTCTCAATGGCCTCAATAGGCCATTGACAGGTTAGCTGGTGCGTCATTTTATGCGTTGGCGAGCAGGTCTTGACCCAACTCACCGATGGGAAAATTCTTCCCTCTGTGTTTCTTGTGTGAGCAGACCCAAATATTTCTGAACATTAACATTTACAAGTTTCACACCCTTTAAAAAAATATTCTGCTTCTTTATTCTTACAACCAAAGTGAATAACTATATACTTCCCTGTATTATATCCCATCTGTCATCTTGTTGTCCATTCAGTTAACCTGTCTATTTCTCTTTGCAGCCTGTGATGACCCCACAGCTTACCTTTTCAACCCACCTTTGTCTACCTTAGTATCATCAGCAGACTTAGATACATTACTCTGTCTTTTCATCTGAGTCATTAATACAGATTGCAAATAGCTAAGGCCCCAGCACTGATCCTTGTGGCACTCCACTGTTGACTGCCTGCCAACTTGAAAAAGCCTTGTTTTTGCAAAACCTGTTTTCTTCCTGTTAACCAATCCACTACCAATGCTAATATATTACCGCAACTCCATGAGTCCTTCTCTTGCTTATTAACCTTATCAAATGCCTCTTGGAAATCCAGGCATACTACATCTACTGGTTCCCCTTTATCTACCCTACTAGTTACAACCTCAAAAAACTCTAAAAAGTTTGTCAAATAGGATTTCCCTTTAGTAAAACCATATTGACTTGTTCTAATCATACTATGCTTTGCTAAGTGCATTGCTAAGACTTCCTGAATAATAGATTTCAGCATTTCCCAACAACTGATGTTAGGCTAACTGGCCTGTAGTTCACTGTTTTCTCTCTCCCCCTTTCTTAAAAAGTGGTGTAACATCTACCAACTTCCAATCCAGTGGGAGCATTCCCGAATATAATGAATTTTGGAAAATCATCGCTAGCACATCTACTATCTCTGCAGCTATCTCTTTTAGCCCTAGGGTACAGGCTATCAGATCCCAGGGATTTGAGCCCCTTAAGTTTCTCCAATACTATTTCTCTGATGATATTAATTTCCTCACTTTTTGCCTCTAGGTTACCATTTATTCCTGGTATGGAACTTGTGTCTTCTACCATGAAGTTGGCACAAAATATTTGTCCAATGCCTCTGCCAATTCCTCATTCCTCATAATTCCTCCTGTCTCTGCTTCTACGGGACCAACATTTACTTTAGCTACTCTCTTCCTTTTTATTTAATCAGAGAAGCTCTTATGATCTATTTTTATATTTCTGGCTAGTTTACTCTCAATATTATTTTTTTTCCATTTTTATCAACTTTTTGGTGGCCCTTTCCTGATTTCTAAAACACCTTCAACCCTTAGACTTGCTACTGTTTTTTTATATAACATTGTAAGCCTCTTCTTTTAATCTAACAAGATCCGTAAGTTCCTGAGCGAGGCACAGGTGGGTCGTTCTTGCTGAGTTGTTATCAATGGAATGTATTTTTTTTCAACTTGATTTGTCTCTTTAAAAGTGTCCCACTGTTCATTTACTTCCAAATCTTTTAGTCTATTTACACAGTAAACCTTAACCAGTTCTCTCCTCATATCTATATAAATGGCTTTGTTTAAAATTCTTGTTAGATTGGAATATGTAATTTTCAAACTTAACATAGAATTGAATAGGGTTATGATCACTATTTATCAGTGGCTTTTGCTGTAACATTACTAATTAACCCTGCTTCATTATACAATACTAGATCTAAAATATCTTTATCCCTAGTTGGTTCCAGATCATGTTGGTCCAAGAAACTGTCACAAAATAATTATACAAATTCATCTTCTAGAACATTCGTCAATTTGATTGTCCCGGTCTATATGAAGATTAAAGTCACCCACTATTATTGCATTGTTACAAGCTCCAATAATTTATTGTTTAATGCTCTGCCCAATGGTACAGATACTATTAGGGGGCCTATAAACTACTCTTACCAGTGTTTTCCGATTCTTGCTATTCCTAATTTCCACCCATATGGATTCTACTTCATGGTCTTCTGATGCTAGATCCTTTCTCACTAATATCCTTATGTCATCCTTTACTAACAGGGCTACCCATCCTCTTTGCCCTTCTGTCTTTCTGAAATATTATGTACCCTGGAATACTTATTTCCCAATCTGTATCATGAAGGGCCAAACCCTAACCTTTTCTCACATGTCTAGTAGGTAAAAGCCACAAATCCATGACCTTACATGTATTTTAATACTGAATCCATCAGCGGGGTAATAGGCTTGTGGGGAAGCAGGGCAAAACGGACAGAAATTGCGTTTTCTGTGCAATTGTGAATGCCAAAAGTTGCTGTCTGATTAACTCCTTAATAACGTTGAGCACTGATAGCATTCCTATTGCAAAATCTTGACCTCGTTGCAAGAATTGAACTGCATCAGTGAAGCCTTGTCATCAACTATTCATTTGCCTTTGCTATATCCACCTTTACTTTATGAATTAATATTCTTTATATCATTTTTCCTCGATTGTTAAAATAGCCTCTAAGAACCTGGTTTTCTTCTTTTGTTGGTTAGGGAGGAGGTATAAATTTGTAATAGTTTTGCAAATAGTTTCTTTTTGCAATAATCTTTTTGCAATAGTTCTGTGAAGCCCAAGTCCAAGTACTGCTTCCACATCTACCAAGCTTTTCTCTTAAATTGGAACTGGAGATTAGGGGAAATGTAAGCTGGTTGCTGATACACTGTCACATAAAGTCAAAATTACCCAGACTATTTTTTTTAAACCGACATCGAGCCTTTGAATGTTCTTACTTCCCTCGGGCTTCTTTTCTTATGTAACCTTATCGGCGTTCAAATCTCAGGCTTGATTACACACCTCTTTTCAACATTTATTGGATCCTGCTTTATAGCTTGTTGGCTCTTTACGGAAGGTTCTTGCACTGTGCTAAATTTTGAACACTTTATAAACTAGCGAATGTCTGAACATGTGTGAAAAAGCAGCTAGGATTAGAATGACCTTGTAACAGTACTGGAGATGTAGTCTGCTTGAGAATCCTTGAAAAAACTTTTGATAGCCAAATGGTGAAGTGCAAAACGAGACATTAATCTTTTACTTAATACTGCATTTATTTACAGAATGCTACATTACAAATTTATACCTCCTCCCTAACCAACACCCAGTGTTTTCCCAGCATCCCAGCATCCGCAGTTTTTTGTTTTTATATTTTTAACCCAGTGTTTATGCCTCTTTTAGAAATCCAACCCATGGTTAATGGTACATCCAGTACCAGTTAAATGCCCCATTAGAAAGGGGCACTTTTATATTACTGTAACATAAAACGAACATTGAAGGGAAATCTGTCAAATTAAAACAATATTTCTTGAGGTGATGATGCACTCCAATCCTCCCAGTGGTCACAAAAGGCCTCAAGCAAACCTGTGTACATTACTTGCTCCCCATCGAGGGTCACCCCTATTTTTTTTGAACCGACATCGAGTCTTTGAATCTTCTTACTTCCCTCGGTCTTCTTTTCTTACGTAACCTTATCGGCATTCAAATCTCAGGCTTGATTACAAACCTCTTTTCAACATTTATTGGATCCTGCTTTATAGCTGTTGGCTCTTTACGGAAGGTTCTTGTACTGTACTAAACTTTATAAACTAGCGAATGTCTGCTGAAGAGAGGCAGGCAGTCAGGCTGAGCACTGTCTGGACCTGTTTATGGCCACCTTGGCCAGGTTCAGGAGCAGATCAATGAGGAGGTTCTCAGATCTGCCCACTCCTCTGCTCTTGGTGACCAAAGATCAGGAGCATGGGGATGAAGTGCAATCAAATACTGAGGAGGAGCCCCCTTAGATATTGGAAGGCAGGCTGAGCCTCTTACACTGCACACGAACATGGAACACAGAGCCCTCAAAGCTGCACAACATTTAGGCAGCCTGGGACTTAACTGTTTATTACATGCAGCTGCCGTGTGCGACACCTTCCATGCCAAATTCTCAATGGAGAAAGGGAAAGTTCCCACATAGAGTGCCCTCCGTCAGGGGCCCTCAACTCCTCCAGTCGGATGGAACACTACGAGGTGTCCAGATGGCTGGCGAGGGCAAGCAAGTGGAGGGACCGGAGTAGCATCCCGTACAGGAAACTGTTCCTCGCAGAGTGGAATGGCACAGAGGGAATTTCTGCGAGGTGGCTCAGATTGTGGGGCTGAGGCTCCCAAGGGAGACCAACCCTGATCAGTTCCTGGTAAAAGACTGGCAGCCCTGGCAAAGTGGCGTGAAGATCTCCCCATGTCAATGAACAGGAACTGCATGTCGTAAATGAGGCCATGCACCTGGCAGAAATACTTCACCAGCACAAACCATCTTGGAGAAGGCTCAACATATCTTGAGGATTGCTGGAAAAAAAAACATGCAGTTGAAGCTTTATTCTTGCACTTGTCAGGGCAGATGCAAGAATAACAAATTTCATAGGCAACAACAATTTATACTGCATGAAAAGAGAGTGCTGATTGGTTGGCAAGTGGGCTCTTATTGGTGGAAGCATTGCCATAGAGGATGCACCAGTGAACAGTCAACTGCCAAGCTTTTATTTAAATTCAAACCAGGTAAGTCAACTCTGATTGGTCAAGGCATTGGCATGGGAAATGAACCAGTGAACGGCTGCCCCCCCACCCGCCCTCACACACACGCAAGCTTTTGTTTAGTTGAAAAAGGTACAATGGGGGGAACATGTTCTTTTTATTTGCAAAGAACGGTGCCCTGTATGTGAATATACATGGCTTCTAGCACGCATAAGTGAGCCACACTGTGAGTCCGACTGATGATCTTAAACTGGTTATCAGTGTAATTCTCAGCACAATCAGAATTGTCCAGCAATCGTTGTCCAATCACAGAATCACATCTACTGCTGAACATTATGTTTTATATTTTGCAAGCACGGACTGGTTGAGGACAGCCAGTACTTTGCCTGTTGCGAACAGCCAAGGGGACATGCTGTGTAATATGATCCACCAGTTGTTGAGACGTACAGCATACTTACCTGGTATCACACTGGCACAAAATTCATACACCACATTGATCACCTGTGTGGTGGGTAGAATGTTTTTTTGGCTCGATGGCAGAATCCTGTTACTGGTGAATATTACTCGTGTTGCTAATGCATAAGCGCAGTGTCAAACGGCTAGCTTCACCTGTTGCTCAAATCTTTTGAGTCACCTTACCCTTCCCGATTGCTCACACCAGAGGTACCCCAGAAGATGCACTGGGAAGTCCCCATTCAAGGACTGCACAGGAATTGGCCGGGAAGTTTAAACTTCCAATGGGCAATTAACTTGCACCTGGAACCATCTGATACTCCGATTTAAATTGGAGACTTTGGATGGTTCAGTCTCTCTTGGCAGAACAGTTATCCAGGAAAGGTTAGAAGGATTAAAACCACTTTTAACTCCTGGATAACAATGGTGCTGACCTGCCCTCCTGACACCTCCACCACACCCCAACCCCACCACAGTTGCCCCCAACCCCCACCCCCTGACCACCCAACTCCAACGCCCCTGCCACGCGGCCATCCTTGCACACTTATCTTCTCCCTGGCTTGTTAAAGTGGCTGAGACCTTTAAACATGCCTGGTTTACTGCAGCAATGACATTAAAAAGGGGGCGTGGCTTCATTTGCCCTAATGCAGCTGCCCTGCACTGGAAGGGCCTCGGGAGCTGCTGTGCTTTATATGTCTCACCAGGCCTGGATTAGAAGATTGGGTGAAAAATGTGCAGCTCCTGACCTGGGTAAATAAAAAGGAGCAGCCAGTGGCAATCCGACTGTGATTGCCAATCCAGAGATGTACTGGGCCTATGTAAACAATGTGGTATGACAAAGCAAGGCAATATTTAAACATCAAGGCAAATTCACTTTTCCACTTTGTTAGCTAAATGTCTGTTGTTTTGACATGATCTGTTTCCTTTGTATTTCAGCTATGGAATCTTCTACAAAGTTAGTCAAAATGTTGTTTTCTGGCAAACAAGGAATGATAGATTTGAAAGGTCATTGACCTGAAATGTTAACTCTGGTCCAGAACTGCCAATCTCTGGATGATCGTACCCTTTAGTTACTCCCGGGATGTGCTGGGGGACCACTCAGAAGTCCTAACTACACTGGAATTGCCCAGAAAGTTTGGACTTCCAGTGGGCAATTCCCCTGCATCTGGAGCCCTGTGAAACTCTGAGTTAGAATTAGAGACTTCGATGGTTCAGACACACTTACCAGAGTAGGTACCCAGGAAAAGTTAGAAGGATTAAAACCTGTTCTAACTCCTGGGTAACTATACTATTGACCCCCT
The DNA here is from genome assembly GCF_017639515.1 of Carcharodon carcharias. Classification (NCBI taxonomy): domain Eukaryota; kingdom Metazoa; phylum Chordata; class Chondrichthyes; order Lamniformes; family Lamnidae; genus Carcharodon; species Carcharodon carcharias. The sequence continues at coordinate 43,323,354 of NC_054477.1, read as the reverse complement.
GACTCTCCAGTGGACCCCCAACTACCCACCCGAGTCCCTGTCTACCTCCTGACTACCCCCCCAAGCACCTGACTACCACCCCCAATTACCCAAGTACCCTCCTGACACCCAAACCCCCTGACCCACCATAACTCCTCATCCACCTGCCATCCTAACTCCTCACCCACCCACCTGCCACCCGGCTTCCTCACCCACCCACCCACATGTCACCCTACACCCACCCACCTACCACCCTACCCCCTCACCCACCCACCTGCCACCCTACCACCCACCCACCTGCCACCCTACCCCTCACCCACCCACCTGCCACCCTACACCCACCCACCTACCACCCTACCCCCTCACCCACCCACCTGCCACCCTACCACCCACCCACCTGCCACCCGGCCCCCTCACCCACCCATCTACCACCCTACCCCCTCACCCCACGTGTCACCCTACACCCACCCACCTACCACCCGGCCCCCTCACCCACCCACCTGCCACCCTACCCCCTCACCCACCCACCTACCACCCTACCACCCACCCACCTGCCACCCGGCTCCCTCACCCACCCACCCACGTGTCACCCTACACCCACCCACCTACCACCCTACCCCCTCACCCACCCACCTGCCACCCTACCACCCACCCACCTGCCACCCGGCCCCCTCACCCACCCACCTGCCACCCTACCCCCTCACCCCACGTGTCACCCTACACCCACCCACCTACCACCCGGCCCCCTCACCCACCCACCTACCACCCTACCTCCTCACCCACCCACGTGTCACCCTACACCCACCCACCTACCACCCAGCCCCCTCACTCACCCACCTGCCACCCTACCCCCTCACCCACCCACCTGCCACCCTACCACCCACCCACCTGCCACCCAGCCCCCTCACCCACCCACCTGCCACCCTACCCCTCACCCACCCACCTGTCACCCTAAACACCCACTAACCTTACGCACTTACGTTCTCTCCATAGCTTAAGTGGTTTTGGGACCGTTAAACTCTCTGCTTACTGGTGTGGTAAAAAGGGGGCATGGTTTGGCTTCCCCCAATGATCCTGCACTACAACAAAGGACTCCCAGAACACGTACACTCTGCATTTCTGAAGAGGCCTGGTTCAGAAGTCTGGGCGAGAAATGCAAAGCTCTGGTGCAAGATTAAGAAAATAGGAGCACAGTGGCAATCTGATTGTGACTGCCACTCCTTGGAAGATTCAGCCCCGTGTTTCTCTCTCCACAGATGTTGCCTGACCTGTTTAGTGTCTCCAGCTTTTTCTATTTTTATTTCAATTTTCCAGCATCTGCAGTATTCTGCTTTACAGTGGATTTGAAGTAGGTTTCCAAAGAACTCTTTGATAGTCTGGTGTGATATTAGCATTAACTTCAACCTAGAGGTGTGCATCTTCATATCTGCACAAGGCTGAAGTTATGCAGATGTATTTGGACTCTGCACCCAATTCTCTTTAAAATTAAGTTGATAGCATGAAAGTGAATAGCCTTGTATTTAAGCGACCAGTGAAACATGTGAAAAGCAACAAAATATTTTATTCTTACAATGTTTGGTCCCAATCTATTCTCATAATATAAAACTTATCTACATATCATGGTTAAAAAATACAAATGCAAAAAAAAAAAAAATTCGATGATTCAAACCTGGAAATGAAAAGCTGATGTCATATATAAAAAATCAAAAAGGTTCACTACTGTCTTTTAGGATAGGAAATCTGTCATTTTTAACCCATTTGGTGCATACATGAATTCTAGTCAAACGTTAACGTGGTTAACTTTAACTATCTTCTGGCCTAGTGATCTACTCAGCTGTATCAAACTGCTACAAAGAATAACAAGTGCAACAGTTTAAGAAGACTCCCCACTATCTTCTCAGGGCAACAAAAGATGGGCAATAAATGCCAGCATTGTCGACAGAGAATGAATGGAAAATAATTGTAGACAACAGGTATTAAATTACACACTTGTAATTAGGAGTACAAATTATTATTCAGATTCCATTACTTAAACCTGTACTAAAATGCAATTAAAAGACAAAGCAATTGAACGAAAAATGCCATTGCAAATCTTTGTAATGTAACAACCAATCTATGTGTACTGGAAAATACCATTAGGGAATCTTACATCACAGAGGTTTGCTATAGTAATTTCTGGTTCATCGTCTGTGATCATCTTAAAATGTTTATCAAACTGTACTCAGCAAAATGACTAAGGAATAAAATCTGAAATAAAATCACTTGTCATCCTTACATTGTGATCCCTGAAGGGATGAGTGTTCTGCTTTCATTTCTGAAATGTCCTTGCCTCAGTTTGGAAAAAAAAACTTTAAAAAAGTTTGATTTTATTTAAAATTTGAATTTGCTGGATCTATCAATCTTGGCAGGTAGTCCTGGATTTGTGTAACTAGTACTAAATTCTCCATGTACTGAGTTTGTACAAACTTCTGTTCCTCTTCCAAAAAGCAACCTTATTGACTTTGGCATCAATTATTTCAGGCTTCCCTTTGGGCATGCAGCACTTTGTCAATAGTGATATTCCTCTCATATCGTTCCTTCATTCGTTCAATTGTTTCTCTTGGGACACCATGAGTATTTATTCTGCATACATTCACAAAAAATGTATAAAATGATACAGTCCACTGTAAACATAGTTAAAGAGTACTGCCTTTTATAACTTGTTATAATTAGGTTATCTTAACATTCAGATGATATCAAAAACCACAAATCTCAACTTGAAAGCACACTCATCTCTGCCTTCAAGGCCCTGTCCAGGATAAGCATATAATCTAATCCCTACATTGTACACAGTACCAAGGGATCATTATTTTGTCACAGGTGCCATATTTCAGGTAAGATGTTAAATGGGTGTAGTATGCCAGAGGTTATGTTATTGGACTAGCAATCCAGAATTTGACAGTTGAAATCCCACCACAGCAAACAGTGAAACTGAGTTCAGCAAAATGGTAATGATCATGAACTCTGCCAGATTATCATAAAAATCCAATGAGTTCATTACTGATTAGTGTTCTTTAGGGAAGGGAGCCTGACTTCCCCTATCTGTGACTATTTAACTCCACTCTCAAACTACATGAGTTGACTCTTAAAGCAACTAGGGATGGGCAACAAATAATGACAAACAAACATAAAATATGTTGTTGTTTATTGCAAGGGGAATGGAATAAAAAGTAAGGGTGTTTTGCTACAGTTGTACAGGGTGTTGGTGAGACCACATCTAGAGTACAATTTTGGTCTCATTGTTTAAGAAAGGATCTAAATGCACTGGAAGCAGTTCAGAGAAGGTTCACGCGATTGGTAGCTGGAAATGGGGGGTTATCTTACAAGGAAAGATTGGAAAGGGGGTTATCTTACAAGGAAAGATTGGAAAGGCTAGGCCTTTATCCATTGGAGTTTAGAAGATTAAGAGGGGATCTTATTGAAACCTGTAAGATCCTGAGGGGACTTGAAAGGGTGGATGCTGAAAGGAGGGACTTGTGGGAGAGACTAGAACTAGGGGATACAGTTTAAAAATAAGGGGTCTCCCATTTAAGACAGAGATGAGAAGAAATTTTTTCTCTTAAGAGAGTTGTGAATTTTTGGAATCTGCCCCAGAGAGTGGTAGAGGCAGGGTCATTGAATGTTTTAAAGGCAGAGATGGATAGATTCTTGACTAACAAGTGAGTCAAAGATTATCGGGGGTAGGTGGAATGTGGAGTCGAGGCCACAATCTTGACGTTATTGAATGGCAGCGCAGAGTCAAGGGGGTGAATGGCCTATTCCTGCTCCTAATTTGTAGTTTGTAAGATCGAATAGAAGGAGATGAAGGTACTTCTCTCATGTCCAGATCAACATTCATTCCTTGTCATTTATCGCATTGCTGCTACAAAACTTTGCTACTGCATTTATAACCGTAACAGGGATACTTGATCAATTTATAACAAGCCAACCAACACAGCTATTTATGCATTTTGTATTCAATGTAATTTCCCTTAAATAATAGTGTGTCCACAATGGAGTAGTGGGAAACCTGGTTAAAAGAGTTCTCCAGTTAATTGAAAATTAGAGGACAATGGAGGTTGGCTGCAAGATGCTTATCATTTTGAAGACGGATTGCTGATGGCCATTATTCATGGATGGACTGGGGTCTGGTACTTGGCTCTAATTGGTAGAATACCATATTATGACACCCGCGATTTTTTTATAATAAGTGGAAAAATATCAGCACAATGCATTTAAAAATAATAAGTTCAAAATGTAATTAGGGCCCTGGGTTGAAACCTGCTGGAATCTACTAAATCAGGGCCAGGAAGCAGAGAATCTCCGTCATATATCTTGCAGTTAGTCATTTTTTATTGTGGTGGAGAAAGATGCCAAACCCTGGCTCGGATTGATAACCTGCAGACAGTGCCCTCCATTTGTTTGGATGAATCTTTTCACTGGCCACTTCTCAGGCCTCCTCTGGAGTGGCATGGAGCCATTGCATTGTTTCAGCTGGCAGTTCTGAGCAGGCACCATTTAAACTTTGTTAACAAAGCAGGCCTAAGGCTGCTGACTGAAGGGCACTGATTCCATCTAAAATTGCATGGACTGGGCCACTATCATCATCAAGTTGGGCATACAGTACTATTAAATATGGACCACTAATGCATTTTGGGGCCAAGTCAGCGTCCTTTTGAGCTGGAGGTATTAGCCTGCTCAGTTAATGGAATTTTAGCCCAATATTACAAAATCCTGAAATTTAAAAATGTATTAAAAAGAGCACCGTTCCTCCACGTAAACATAAATCCTACCTCTGCCACAAACTTTCCGATTCCAGATCTGCGTAACTGTTTGTTCTGTCTGTCCTGATTCCATCAACCATCCTAGTCACACATTCGGCTGAACCTAATGGGCCCTACCTCAACATTCTGTTCATCAGCAGGATCATCTTTTACCACCTCCAGCTAATTACCACAGCCCCTTCATTTTTATTAGGTTGTATATTATTAAAATTCCTAGTTTGTAATTCTAATACAAGTGCAGAGACATTGCTAGATCTGGTTATGCGTAACAAAATAACTGAGGTAGACAAGCTAAATGTGGATTAGCAGCTTTGAAGTTGTAACCAAACCACAAACCAGAAAGGGAAAAAATCAGTATCAATTATTAGAACACCAGGTTGGATTAATGCAGATTTTAGAAAAATGAAGAGTGAGTTCTCAAAGATGAAGAAATTAGAAGATGCTGTGGAAGGACAAATTAATGCACAGGACTATAAAACAGTGGGATTTTAAAAAAATCTGCAGCAGTACAGTGTAAGTTTATTCAATTAATAAAGGAAACATCTAGTAGTTTCAGGATGCCATAGATGAATAAAGAGGTTAGGAACTAATTGAAATGGAAGGAGAGGCTATAAGGACAATAAGTACATAGATTCACTCCAATGATCCCTGGTATGAGAAAATGCAAAAACAGACTTTAGAAATTGGAACTTCCTATGTTAGAACAGATAATAGGACAGCATTATAGAAGTGCTTGAAGTAGTGAAAGAAAGAGACACAACAGCTAGGAGCAGACAGCTTTTAGCAGTTCAGGAGTCCAGAACAATAGGCCGTAGATTCAAGATTAAATGTAGAGATTTAGAAAAAGAGAAACTTGTTAATATGAGGAATTGTGAGGTAATTAAATTCACTTTCAGGGTTAATGGTTGAGGCAGAAAGGATGACAATATTCAAGATTTAAATGGATAAGTGGATGAAGGATAACAGGATAAAAGCATATGGGAACAACAAATAAACGGGATGAGGGACTATTTGCTGATATGGAGGATTGGGCCAAATAAGTCTGTCCACCATTTTTAAAATATCTAAATACTTCTATATGTCAAAAATAGGTTTCAGGTTCAATGGAAGACACCTCTAACTATGATTACCTTTATCTTTCCCCTTTCCATTATACAAGCTACTAGAGGTTCCACTATTTTCACAATACAAATGCCATTCTCAAAGATGAAGAAATTAGAAGATTTAAATAAACCTGGTTAATTTTCTAATGTCAAATTTCCAGGGTGTATCTGGTTCTCTGAATTTCACTTCATAGCCGTTCTCTCTTGCCTGTTGATGACAAAATATTAATCGAAAGTTTAAAATCTGGAGAGCTAGTCTAATGCTTAATTTTAGCAGCATTTCCATCTAAAATCTAAGACTTTCTTTGCCTAGTCATCCTTGGAAAATTCATGAAAATCAATCTGAACAAAGTACATAGGTTTGTTGGAATTTGAGACTTCATGTCTTCTGCAACAAGAAATTTCTAACACTACAATGCAATTCGCCTACCTGTCAGCGAAATATCACCAGGAAATAACTGCTAAAACAAACAAAGAGAGCTGTAATACATTCTTAGGCTATTGCCTTCATGGTCTGAATGCAATTCTACAAGAAAATATGGGTTGCCTTAAGGGCTGACCGGTAAAGATTTTTTAAGCAAAGGGGAGCCGAATCTAGGATTAACTACTGGAACATCTGTGACCTTTTTTGTTTTGCCTCTCTTCACTTATACACTCTGTCTTATCAAATTTTATTCCCTTGAAAGTGATTTACAGATATTTTAAAACTTAAACTGCTCAAACTATCTATCGTGCTAAATGCCTTATATTTTTAAAAATACACACACCAATTAAAAACAGCTATGATAATCTGTAGCTTTGCGCAACCATGAAATGGTTGAGCACAGCAATGGACTGCAGATCATAAGAAATAGGAGCGGGCGTAGGTCATTTGGCCCCTCAAGCCTCCTCCATCACTCAATAAGATCATGGCCGGTGTAAAAAAATCAGGTTTCCACAAATGAGGATAAAAATGGTTTTAACAAATGGAAACCAGAATAAAAAAAGATTATCACAGAATTCTGCAAATCAAGAAAACAGCAAAGCAGATTTTCAAAAGCATTGTTTCAAACAACCTGGTTACTGCATTGATTAATATTAAATACTGAAGAAATTAATTAAAAATCTAGATCATACCATATTCGCATATGGTTTCATTTCCCATGCTTCAATGTTGGTATTGTCTATAATAATTGGAGACTTCCCTTGACTCATGGCTGACCTGGCTGGAAGTAGATCCATTATATAAATCCATTAGATGTAATATAGTAAATGCAATTTTTTTTAAAATGTAATTTTTAAAAAAAATCAGAATACTATAAAGAAGAATTTCGGTATTCACCTCTTTCATGGTTCCATCCATGAGCTTCATCAAGTAAGTACTTCTCAAATAAATAGGAGCCGTCTTGTCTGATGAAATAATCATCTGTACTCAATATTACTGCACCATGAAACTGACTTTTTAGATTCCTGATTGAATAAAGGGGAGGGGTGGAATGAGAAATTAGAAGAATCATCCACTTTGCAAATCCACTTCCTACAGCAATTTGTGACTTTAGAAAGACTAAACCATATGACTTCCCAACATAATCAAATCACTAGGAAAATAATTTTCCTACACCCTGAAAACAGAGTCTGCACCAGTCAGATTTATGAGAATGCAAGTCTTCCTTTCAGGCTCATATGTGGCCAGTCTTTCCCCTCATCTGGCTTAGTCTGGGGAGGTGCCTGCCCCTGCACTCTGGGTCTCAGGGCTCTGGTGAGTGAATGGGGAACAACATTTTCCACACTGCTTAAATGGTGGCTGGTTCACCAAACCTGATGATGATCAGGTAACACTCATACATAAAACAGGAATTTCATAGCCACATAAATCACAAAGTGGCGTTTCAAGAAATGTTGTAATTATAATAAGGTGGGGCATAAAAAGAATTAATGTTGGTCCTAGAGGAAGCTTGGATGTTATCCTCCACAATTGTGGGAAGTGTAAATGTGTCCCCACATTTAAGAAAAGATATACTTACATTGGAGGCAGTACAGCAAAGGTTCACTAAATTGGTCCCTGGGGCGAGGGAGTTGTCCTGTGATGAGAGGCTGAGCAATTGAGATTAGAAAAATGAGAGGCAATCTGATTAAAACGTACAATATCCTGAAGGGATTTGATATTGAGGGATTGTTTTTGCTAGTCAGGGAATGTAAAATGCGGAGGAACAGTCTCAGGATAAATGGCCGATCATTTAGGACTGAGATGAGGGAAAATTTCTTCAAAGGGTTGTGAATTTTTGGAGTTCTCTGCCCGAGAGGGTTGTGGATGCTCCATCGTTGAATACATTCAAGGCTGGGATAGACAGATTTTTGGTCTCTCAGGGAATCAAGGTAATGGAGACCAGGCAGGAAAATGGAGTTGAAGCCCAAGATCAGCCATGATCATATTGAATGGTAGATTAGGCTCGACAGGCCATTTGGTCTACTCCTGCTCCTGTATCTTGTGATCTTGTGTTACTACATCCTCTACAAAACCACTTGTACCTATGCTTTATTTGTATGATTTTGATTTCCAGCAATTACCTAACTCGAAATAACTGCGCAGGTTATCTATTTGTTATCTAAACTGTTTCCAAATGATACATCTACAGCATTGTCACTGCAAGCCTACCTCTTATTCGTCTGTTCATAAAGGACAGTATAGCATTATTTTGGCAAAAGATACCATTATCCCAAAATTTAAACACTCTTCCTCTATAGACTGATCATTTCACACCAGATGCACAGCTACCGTACTGGTCAATAAAGATGATAGTCCAAAAAAAAAATCACAAGAGACAGTGCAAAATTGCACAGGTTCCACAGTCTCCCCAGCTGAATCCACTTTCTTTTCTGGACTAACATTCAGTAGCTTTGTTCCCTACTTTCTTATAATTACAACACCTTATAAACCACCAATACGTGATCCAAGTGGCTGCGAAATGTCTGGTTTATGTAAGAGGTGTCATCTGGTTTGGTGTCTCTCCCACTAATCAAACAGTGTGAGAAATTTTACTTGCTGTTCACTAATCCTAGACCTATATAATGCTCAGTCCTCCGATTTAGGATTTCAGTTAGCTGATGTAGCAATCATACCCATAAATTATCTCAAACAACGTTCAGAAAAAGATCCATTGTTAACTCACATAATTAACTAAAAGTTGTCTTTTCCTTTCTTCTAATTACAGGTTTCAAAGGTATTTCAACTATCAGTTCTCTATAAATTGTGGCCATGAACATTATGAAAAATGTTTACACCTTTATGGTTCTGGCACAAGGTCGAAAGCAACAAGAGCTACTTAGAATTATAGAATATTACAGCATGGAAGGTAATTCACACTGTGGATAATTGTCCAATTTAGTCCCACTGTCCGGCATTTTCAATATAACTCTGCAGATTATTCCTCTTTGAGTATATGTTCAGCTGCTTTTTCAAAATTCCGAAATAATTTGATTCCACTGCTCTTTCGGGTTGTATGTTCCAAATCTTAGCAATGCCCTGTGTGAAAAAAATCTAATTTTCCCTTTAGCTCTTTGCCAATTATTTTAAACCTATGAATTCCAGTTCCCAATGTGCCTGCCAAAGGAAACGATTTCTTCCTACTTGCTCCCATCAAACTCATAGTACCTGTTTTAGATCTCACCTTAACCTTCATTGTTTTGAGAAGGCCAATCCCAGCTTCTCCAATTTCTCCACATAACTGAAGTCCTTCATCTCTAGTATCATCCTGGTAAAACCATTCTGTGACCACTCCAAGGCTTTGACGTCTTTCTTAAAGTGTGGTGCTCCAGAATTGTACTCAATACTCCAGCTGAAGCCCAACCAATGATTTAGCATAACTTTCTTGATTTTATATTCAATCCCCCTATTACAATTCCCCTCTACAAAGCCAAGCACACTTTTTTGGCCGTCTTATCAACTTGCCCGATCACCTTTGGTATGTCAGCTGTGACTCTGGTTTATGTAAGAGGTGTCATCTGGTTTGGTGTCTCTCCCACTAATCAAACAGTGTGAGAAATTTTACTTGCTGTTCACTAATCCTAGACCTATATAATGCTCAGTCCTCCGATTTAGGATTTCAGTTAGCTGATGTAGCAATCATACCCATAAATTATCTCAAACAATGTTCAGAAAAAGATCCATTGTTAACTCACATAATTAACTAAAAGTTGTCTTTTCATGTCTCTGAGGCAGAATGTTGTTGGCTCAAGTCCCAGGGCTTGGCACTCCAGTGCAGTTCTGAAGGAGTGTCACACTGTTTTGTATCATCCACAAACTTTGAAATAGTACTCCCTATGGCAAGTCCACGTCATTCATATCTAAGGAAAGCAATGGTCCTAATATCAACCCCTGGAAGGACCCCACTACATACATCTCTCCAGTCAGGAAAATAGCAGTTGATCACTACACTCTGCCTTCTGTCCCTTACAACTTTAAAACCACATGCTCCCATTTTCTGAATAAGCCTGTGATGTGGTACTTCATCAAATGCCTTTTCAAAGTCCATATATATAACTAGTGAACTACCTCCATCAACCTTCTCTGTTACTTCAAAGAATTTAATTAGATTCATCACACATGCTTACAAATCTATGCTGGATGCTCCTCATTAACTCTCATCAGCTTTTTCACCCAGATTTTTTTAAAATCTCATTTATGATAGGTTGCTAACACTTCAGATGTTCTTCAGAATCTATCTATGCTGTCTCCTTCCTTACATTTCACACTGAAGTCCAACTCTATGTTTAATGTCAAATACAGTACTTTTCTTTCTCAACAAGTCACACTTATATAGCATCTTTAACATTAAAAAAGTCTTAAGGTGCTCTCTGAGTCATAATCAGACAAAAATAGATGCTGAGATAAAGAAGGGAACCAAAAGATTGATTAAAGGAGTGGGCTGAAAGGAGGAGAAGGATGAGGGCCTTAAAAAGGAGAATGAGCTAGAGGTCTTAATGGCGGGAATTTGACTGTGGGACCTAGACCGCTGAAGATGCAGCTGCTAAGGGTACAGCGAAGGGAAAGGACATGAGACCAGAATAAGGGCAGTGTAGAGGAGGCTACAGAGATGACCATGGTAGGGTTAAAAATAGCAATGGATGTTTCATTTTTGGAGCACTTGGGGGCTGAGATCCAATATAATACAGCAAGGACAGGAGTGATGGTGGACTGGGACTTAGTGTGGGATACAATATTGGCAGTTTTTAAATGTAGTTTACAAAGTTGGAGAATGCGACAGCACTGAAACAGCATTGGAATGGTTGGATTTGGACATGAAAAAGGCATGGATGAGACTTTTAAGGTGTTGTGTTACCCTTGCGGCTAGCCAGAATTGTATGACTATAGATTAACATATATATTACAAACCCTGTACTGTTCTGTAACATTTGTAAGAAGATGAGCTTTTGAAGGATTAGGGTTTGCAAAAGATAAATGACTGAACTTCACAGTATTAGCTCAGTTCTAAGGAAATATATTGCCTAGGAGTTTCTGCTGATTACAGTGCCAGGATTGCATCACACATGGCCTTATTAAGACAAAAATACATTTTGCTCTTCCAGTCTTAACATGGTACCACTTTGCTATAATAAAAATTATTGTAAACCAGTGAGATTCTGTTAAGCTGGTCAGTATGTGCTATACTGCTAGTCATTTTTCTAGGAATATAAATATTACTAAAATCTTTGTACTAATAAAACCACTACTCTTCTCAGAGTGAAATGCTAGCCTTTTTAAAGCTAAACATTTGATAATAGCCTAATACCCTTATTCATGCAATGATTCCTCTGTGATAATCAGATGGCTTTCTGGTACTGATTAGTGTAGACTAGTTGAGCATGACAGATACTAGAGGAGTAACCTCCTGTCGCCTTAGTCCCAGTCATGGTTCAGTTGTAGCACTCTCTCCTCTGAGTCAGGGGTTGTGGGCCCAAGGATTGGAGCACAAAAATCTAGGTTGACACACCAAACTAGTACCAAGGAAGTGCTGCAATATTGGCAATGCCACCTTTCGGATGAGATGTTTAACCGAGGCCCTGTCTATTCTCTCAGGTCAATGTAAAAGATCCCCTGGCACTTTTGCAAAGAAGAGCAAGGGAGTTATCCCTTATCCAATCAACACCACTAGAACATATGATCTGGTTTCTTTCTGGGTACAAATTAGTTGCTGTGTTTCCTACATTACAACAGTGATTATACTTGAAAAGTACTTCATTGGCTGTGAAGTGTTCTGTAATATCTTGAGATTGTGGGAGAGACTATATAAGTGCAAATCTTTCATTTCTTTTCAACCCTCCAAGAATTTTGTGCTCCTCTATAGTAGAAAGATCTGGTACATTAAGGGTTAACTGGGACTGAGGACAGTACCAGTGATGTAAGATGATGCCTGACCTACAGCTTAGGTCAGCAGTGTAGAGCTCGGTGGCAACATGTAAGGGAATGCTATGGAGCCCTCTCCATACCTGTATCCTCTACTGTAAATATGTACATAGTTGAGTAATGTTAATAAAGAATTCTTGGTAATTCTACAAGGCTGCTTAATGGTGTATAAGGAGCACACACCATGGGTAGTGACAACCCAACAAAACATCCTCCAATCCTGGCATCTCGCACACCCTGAATTTCCTTCACTTTTCCATTGGCGGCTGTGCCTTTGGCAATTTACGCCCCAAGCTCTGAAATGCTCTTTCTCTCCTCCTTTAAGATGCTTCTTAAAACCTACCTTTATCCAAGCTTTTGGTTAGTATCCTGATATCTTGTGTGGCCTGGTTACAATTTGCATGATAGCGTTCCTACAAAGCACGTAGGTCATTTTACTACGTTAGGCGTCAAGCAAATGGAAGTTGTTGCTGAGTGCTGCAGAACAGATCTAGAATCTGAGGTAAAAACAAAAAAACTGCGGATGCTGGAAATCCAAAACAAAAACAGAATTACCTGGAAAAACTCAGCAGGTCTGGCAGCATCGGCGGAGAAGAAAAGAGTTGACGTTTCGAGTCCTCATGACCCTTCGACAGAACTTGAGTTCGAGTCCAGGAAAGAGCTGAAATCTAAACCAGCTTATATTTCAGCTCTTTCCTGGACTCGAACTCAAGTTCTGTCGAAGGGTCATGAGGACTCGAAACGTCAACTCTTTTCTTCTCCGCCGATGCTGCCAGACCTGCTGAGTTTTTCCAGGTAATTATAGAATCTGAGGGTCAGATCACAATACTTCCGGTTTTGAAATTCCCATTTGATCACACTTATTTTTGAAATTTGAAGTCACTGATTACAGAAACAAAAACTTAGTTGCCAACAAGTGGTGGATGGATGAGGCAGAGGGTATCAAAGAGGTAGAGGTAAACATTTTTGCCATACGAAGTATAGGGGATACTTCTCTGTCTTGGGTACAATTGGGCCTCAAGCAACAGTTTAATTTAGATATGATTACAGCATATTTTTCATTTTAAAATCAAATGCCATTAGAAGTTTTATTAGTATTTATAGATCACAACCCTTGTGAGAGCATCAGAATTTGTCCGGTGATTTATCATTTTTCTCCAGATTCTGTGCAGTGAAGCGAAAGCCAGAAATAGGTTCACTACCTCCTAAATTACCAAAGTTGACGCTTATTCGGTTGCATGAACCATTTGGACAATCTTACAGATTTTCTTCTAATGGTCGCAATTATTACAAAGTTGGAGTGGTGGCAGTGCGAAGATCGGTCTCGTTCGGAGTTTCAAAACAAACCTGGCTAACGTGGATTTCCCTGATCCCGGCAGTCCCCTCAGTAAATAAAGGCGTTTTCTCTTCTGAAAATGACCTTTGCGAGATTTGCGGCCAGAGTGCTGCAGGCTCAGGTTCTGAAAGGACTGCGCCAAAAATTCCGCCGACATTTCACGCTCGGTGAACGCCACAGTAACTGCGGCGGCCGCTGCTTCAGGAGGGGGTTTAAAGTAGAGGTTTAAAAAAACACTTATTTAGGAAATGACGCAGGATTGTTGTCACGAGAAGTGGTGGTTTCTCTGGGAGGAAATCAATTTTGTCGCTTGGCTGTTTTGCTCTTTATTTGGTGCGGGCTTCCTCGCTCCGGTCTGGTGAAGCACAACGTAAAGTGCTCAATCCGATATCGACAAGAGGAAATTATTGTAATGTGTAGTTATACATTGCAGACCCATTTGAACATCTGGCGCCAACTTTGCTCTTTTGTTAACAATGTTCGGATTCCCCCACCCCGCCTTCGTTTTATGATAATTGAGGGTGGTGGCAGCATATTCAACAATAGGTTTCAAAAAGGCAGTTGGAATACTCGTGGGGGGAAACTTGCGGAGAACTTCGGGGAGGGGCAAGGTAGAGACACTGTTGGGTACAGTAGCTGTTTTAAATTAAATAAACACTGACATGATGGGCGGAGCAGGCCCCTTCCTCCTGTTGTGGTGCACATCAAACCATTGCAAAAATCAATAACATTGTTCACAAAATCAGCGAGGCTGATTTTAAAAAAGTTAGAATTGCTGTAACAAACATGCAGTGGTCGACTGGGTCACGAGTTTAAATTCAACCCTGGCTGAAATGTATCTCCGTGATCACGGAAGCCCTTCCAGTAAATATTTTTCTTAAGAGTGATCTGCTGGCCTCTGTATGTTGTGGTTTATGTTACACAAGACTTGGCTTTTCTTGCATGGCGGTAAATTTAGTGCAAATTAAAATCGATGCAAGATTTTGACAGTGGTTAATTAACTGCATTTATATACCATCTTTAACATCGAACAAATTCACACGGTGCTTCACAGAAGCAGAAGAGATGCTGAACTAAGAAGGGATCGATAAACATGAAAGAAAGGTGGAGAACCACAGGGATTTAACACTTAATTCCAGAGAGTAGGAGCTTGGCAGCTAAAACCACAGTTGTCGATCCTCACGATCGCTAGGAGTGGAGTGGTTGCGTCACTATTTTTGTTTGGACTTAGAACTTCGAAAACTCAGTTGAAATCGCAAAGTACAAATTGTACATGGTAAGCAACACCCTGTGTAACCCTGATGGTGCGAAAGTTCTTTCCCATCAATTAATTCTGGATTCTTGCTGTGTGCAAAGTCTTACTGAATACCACCAACTCAATTGGTAGCGAATTACAGTTGCAAAAGAAACGTTAAGTATAAAGTGGACTATTGTCTGAAAAAATTCAATGTTTAATATTGAATTTACGAAGTGTTAGGGATGCCAAATACCCTCAGTATCTTACCCTGATGACTATTTTTCATGTGACCTTAGGAGAGGAACTAGAACGTTAGTGTTCACGCCTAGATACCTCTAATGAGCAAAATAACATGCAACACTTACAAGTGTTTCCTTCCAGGCTTGCTGAAATAATTTATTGAGAGTCAGTGCTCAGCTTATCACCAAAGTCAGAAGTGTCTGTAATCAGTTGCTCAATGTACACAATTTTGAACCAATGTTGGGAACTAGGGATAAAAGCAAAAAACTGCGGATGCTGGAAATCCAAAACAAAAACAAAAATACCTGGAAAAACTCAGGTCTGGCAGCATCTGCAGATAGGAACACAGTTAACATTTCGAGTCCGAATGACCCTTCAACAGAACTAAGTAAAAATAGAAGAGAGGTGAAATATAACCTGGTTTAAGGGGAAGGTGGGACAAGAAGAGCTGGATAGAGGGCCAGTGATAGGTGGAGATAATCAAAAGATGTCGCAGACAGAAGGACAAAGAGGTGTTGAAAGTGGTGATATTATCTTTCCCCCTTCCTTTTTGTTTTTTCCAACAATTTATAGAGATTTTTCTTTTCCCACCTACTTCCATTATTTTTAAGTGTATTTCCATCCATTGTTTTATCTCTACTTTTTAGCATATTTCGATCCCTTCCCCCCACCCCTACCCCCACTAGGGCTATCTGTACCTTGCTTGTCCTGTTTTCTACCCTTAATTAGCACATTCCTATAGATAATATCACCATCTTCAACACCTCTTTGTCCTTTTATCTGTGACATCTTTTGGCTATCTCCACCTATCACTGGCCCTCTATCCAGCTCTTCTTGTCTCCCCCCCCCCCCCCCCCCCCCCTTAAACCAGCTTATATTTCACCTCTCTTCTATTTTTACTTAGTTCTGTTGAAGGGTCATTTGGACTCGAAACGTCAACTGTGCTCCTCTCCGCAGATGCTGTCAGACCTGCTGAGTTGTTCCAGGTATTTTTGTTTTTGCTTGGGAACTAGGGAGCCAGTCAGCTCGCCCGATATGCCGGCCATTGGAATTCAAACATGTCAATAAACTTGAAATTTTCACATTATCAATTGGAAGGGGAATCGCTCTTATACGTAAACCTTTATCAAGGTATTTAAACTACAGCGTGAATAAGCTAATTTGTGGAGAAATGCAGAAAATGCCACTTATACCACTCAGTGTTAAGAACATGCAGCATCTGCACACAGATCCAATATAAAGATACAGGTCAATTATGCTTTCCAGGGAACCTTTATTTCAGAATGAAGTAAAATACAACACTTGATCAATCAGGCAGATATTATCCCACGTACAGTGTTACAAGACAATAATTCAGTGCAGCTGTTCTGATTAGAAGAAAGAAAACCAAACTATTTTAATCATCAAAACAATTATTAATTTACTACAGTGCATGTTTTAAGGCAACGCTTCCTAAATCTGCCAGATGTTGAGTTTAGGGTCTTGCATCAAGTATCAATTGAGATTGATAAAGGTAAAAGCACATCCACACAGCCCCAGTAAATTAGAGAATGCATGGGAAATATAATTCCAACTGCCTTTGCTTCCCCTTTTTCTCAGAAACTTGTTTTGCATATTCAATTCATTTTTTATTTTGAGCATTTTCCTAAATGTCACAACAGTAAAATTAGAATGTTAGGCTTAAGATGTTAAAAAATGAAAAACATACCTTGCATGCTATTGTTTTCAAAGGTAACTGATTCATTACTTAGCAATTCCATTTGGCATTTAAAAAAATGCACAAATTGAATGCCATTCAATAGTTGAAACTCAAAAAGTCTTCTCAAACTTAGGCTTCTGTTTTCTTCTCTCCTTACATCCTCTCCAATGACTAAACAAGAATGCCAAGGAAAACTACTACCAGGCTTTCACCAGGCTACAGGGAAGTACTCTAAAGTAACCCAGAACATCCCAGCATTAACATTTTCCCTTAAATTTCTATAGGGAAAGTACCTGACCTCCACTTAGTTCCTCCCCTTCATGATATGTCAAAGATCAGAAGGTTAGCACGAAGTGAACCAAAGGTGTAAATCAATTTTAAGGAAAAGGTTCAACTTTAATGTAAGTAAAGTGACACCCTAACTATCATAGTCAAACTGTGCTACTGTATGGTGTATGAAATGGATCAGGCAAGATAAAGCAGAAATTATAAATCTATCAGAAATAAAATGACAAACTTCATCTCAAAAACAAAAGACAATATATTCTGTACTTGACACATGCAACTTTTGAACTGCACATTTGACAACTTCAAATTGTGCACTGAATCGTGATTATGTAGGTTATTAAAATGTGGTATTCGGTATTTTGATTGCTGTTTTGAACAACTGAATCAAATATTTTTTCATTCTGCATTTTTTCTCCACAAGAAAATATTCTAGTTATGATTGTTTATGTGAAATTGCACAGCCTCAACGGTTGTAAAACATTAGGTTTACAATTCAAAATGAGTATAAATTATGATTAATCAAAAATACATGCATGATTAGAGCCTATTTTTCACTAAAACATTGCATACAGATCAGAACAAGAACAGAACATGACAGATATATAGTTATCAATTCTGTCATCAAAACATCTTGGAACTCCAATTCTTCATTCTCCAAAGCTTTTTTTCCCTCAATCTATAATTCTAAGACCAGCTTTGAGGAGTCCAAAACTTGTAGTTGAATTTATAGACAATTTTATCCTTCATATTCTAGGTGTAAATACTCTGAACATAGAAAAAAAATCAGAAATTTTAACAATTGAGAATAATTTATCATAATATGTCAGCAATAATAATACTGAAGCCATTATTCTTAAATAACAATCCTTTAAAAAGCTAACACTATTTTCAGCAGAGATAATGTCAAACCTAGCCATTCTATTGTCTTTCAACTGATCATGGCACATGAAGATGCATACAGCATCAAATTCAGTAAATCAATAGTTTCATTAAGTCACATAACATAATAAAATGGTTAATGTAAAAATTCTCAATTGGGCAGTACAGTATTTGCCTCCGATTAGAATAGATAATATACTCACTAATTTGAAAAAAAAAACATTTGCCTGTGGGTGGGGCTTAACAATTTATAGAGAACAATTAATAATTCCAAATAGACCACAGCCAGAATCCAACTGAGTAATACATGAGACAGTGCAAGTGTTTTAATAGTTTATGAACTACATGGTTGCGCTAATATCTCATCAGTTTAAAGCATTATATGATATAAAGAGCATTACCAATGTTCAGATATGGGAACCAAAAGCATGTATGAAATCCCCACTCACTAATTCTGGGTTAAAGTTTAATGTTGTAAGGGCTGAAATGATGTTGTTGACTTACATCATTTTATGACAAAGGAGATCTTACTGTTTCTACGTGATATGACAATATTGGACCAGTAGCACTATAAATGTTTTTAAAAATTATTAATATATATAACATGGAAGAAAAACCTTTCAATCCACAATTATTTCCATATATACTTGAGCAATAGTTGATCTCCTGTAAAAGTCGGCCCCAACATTTGTCCAAAAAATCCTGACTCTTTCTACTTTGCACCCACTTGCCTCTTCCCTATTCGACTCACCCGCTCACCACTTCCCTGCCCGACTCTTGCTGCTTTCTCTCCCGACCCCATGCTGTGAGCAAGGTCTCAAGGGTGGGACACTGAGAAGCAGGAAGCAAGTGAAAGGAACTGCATGCGGGAGAGTCAAGCAGAGAAGCAGCTAAAATGTGTATGTCTTGGGAGCAGGAGAGATTGCTCCAAAATGGCGTCGATTGGGTCATGCACGCTTTGTCAGTCCCAGCGTGAAATGACACTACAGCAAAAGTCCCAACACTGAGTTCATATACCGGGCCTATTGTATCCACTAAAGCAAAGTGATGCTGAGTATTTCAACCCTCGAAAATATTACTCATGTATATGTTGACCCCCTACTTCTTGCCTAAAACTTTGGTCTCAAAAGCTTGACTTTTACACGAGTATATATGGTATGCACCATTTGCACTGTCCTAAGTTGTATTCATTTTAACTAATTCATAGAAAGATGAAAAACAAATCGGTAAAAATGATCAAGAGAAGAAACTTCTCTCAACCCCCAAATTAAATGTAAATCGCCTATCCTTCGGCCAATAATTTACCATACCCAGAATTGTGACAGATTTTAAATGAACTGAAGTGTTTCAATCCTCTATTTATATGCCTAGATGAGGTCTTCCCCATTCTTGGAAACAAGCTCAATCTCTACATACATATTTTTGTAGAGGGAAGAAAACTTGTATTTATATAGTGCCTTTGATGACCACAGGATGCTTTAAAGTGCTTTACAGCCAATTAAGTACTTTTGAAGTATAGTCACGGTTGTAACGTAGGAAATGCAGCAGACAATTTGCGCACAGCAAGATCCCATAAACAATATTGTAGTGACCAGATAATCTGTTTTTGTGATGGATGAATTACCTCAGTGATTAACTCAGAACACTGCCATCTCATCAGCTGACCTCCCACCTTCCTACTCCTACCTCCAACATGTAATGCCTTTTGCTATTAAACTAAGTAAAACATTAAAAGACTTCTTAAAAAAAAGGCTAGAGCTAAGTAACACAGGAAAATAAATGCAATACAAAATCAGAAGAAGAAACAAGAGTAGTTTGGGGGGACGGGATGGATGGCCAACTATAACATGCTGTGTTATTTGTTCCACTTCCAGGTGCAAATGGAATTATAGTAACAAATGGGACACTAAGAACTGTACACGCTTACATCTTTAGGCTGCCTCAAAGTACTGCAACACTCAAATGCTTGTCTATTATCTGGCCAAGGTATAAGTTCTAGTAGAAGGCATATAAACTGCTAGATATCTCTAGCAAAAGCCTCCAGAGGAATTCAAGTGCTTAAGGTGGTCAATGCACATGAGAACTGAGTTCCCACAGTTGCTACTAGAATTTGTGCAAAGGAACAGAAACAGCACTGAAGGCTTCTTGCTCCAGAACTAGTTGTGCTGCTAGCCAAGTGTTATAGTACAGCTACAAGTGCAGGAGCAGAGGGACCTGGGCTGAGATGTGCATAAGACATTAAAAGTGGTAGGACTGGTTGGAAGTGTGGTTAATAAAGCATAGAGTGCTTTTTAATAGGGGCATAGAGTGCCAAGAGCAAGGAGGTTACTTTGAGCTTGTATAAGTATTGTGCTCAGTTCTGGGTGCCATACTTTAGGAAGGATGTGAAGGCATCAGAGAGAGTGCAGAAAAGATTCGCGCGAGAGGAACTTCAGTGACAAAGATAAATTGGAGAAATTGGGATTCATTTCCTTGGAGAAAAGGTGGCCGAGAGGAGGTCTGATAGAGATATTCAAAATCATGAAGGGTCTGGACAGAGTAGATAGGGAGAAGCTGTTGCTACTCGTATAAAGATCGAGAATGAGAGGACACGGTTTTAACATAATTGGGAAAAAAAGCAAAAGCAATATGAGAAAAACTTTTTCATGCAGTGAATGGTTAACGTCTGGAATGCACTGCCTAAGAGTGTGGTGGAAGCTGGTTCAATTAAAGCATTCAAAAGGGAATTACACTGTTATCTGAAAAGATAGAATGTGCAGGGTTATGGGAAGAAGGAGGGGGAATGGCACTAGGTAAATTGCTCATTCGAAGAGCCAATGGAGACACGATGGGCCAAATGGCCTCCTTTCTGCACTGTAAAAATTCTGAGATTCTGGGAAATAAGCTAAGTGCAAATAAAGAACTGATGCATCATTATACAACATTAAGTACTTCAAGAGGTCCTGGGTAGAGTAAGGTACTATATAAATACAAATTTGATCTTTCTTTGATAAAATCCATTGATTCTTTGAATTACTTGAAAATTAGATGCAATTTAGATTGAGGCTGGAGACTGCCTTACCCATGTGGCAAACCAAGCAGGTGCACCAAAACACACAACTCACTAAACCTTTCTGCTGAAATGAGACCTATTCTAGTTATCATTTTTAAAAACATCCTATGAATTTATGAATTCAACATGACCTGTTATTCACGCATAACCAAGGAATTAGAAATCAGTTTTTCTTTCTTTTATGAATCAGGAGATTTCCCATTACATCTCCTGCCAAAGTTTAATGATAGATAAGATAGCAGTGACAAGGAATCTCAATGACTTAGAGAGATACCCTATTATAATTTGCAAAGATTATAATATGTTAAAAAGCACATGACAATAATATTTAATTACGGTGCTGACACCAGTAATTTAAATGGTTCTTGTGTGTCTTTAATTTGAAGTCCTTTTTGAATATTAACATGATCAGTATTGTGAATGATATAATCCTGTCCCTCTTTTTATTTTCTTTTTATTCTTCACTGGTATTAAATCATCGGTTTTGTCAAAAAAACAAGAAATTGTAATTTTTTTTGTCTGGCAATTTCACTGTCTTATTTCTTATGTATTGGAATACAGGCTGTTGGGGGTTTGTAACTATGGTAATTTGAGTAAAAGCCAGAGTGATTGCAAGAGTCTAAAGCCAACAGTAGGAAGTGGTTTTGATATGTTAATAAACCAAGAGGAACTTCAATCAGAGTTTACATAAAGCAATCACAGGATCGGTTTTGCATTGAGTTGCTTTAGTTCAAAGGGGACTATATGCAGATTGTAAAAAGGTATAAGGAGGGTAAAAATAGGGTAAGTTTACTTTTTTAAAACACCTAACAGCTAAAGTAAACAAGTTTAATCAATTCTGGGAAGAAAGCATTTCTGAAGAGACTGGTTGAGACAATAGAGAGATTAAAGGGAAGGAATGCATTTAAGGAAACATTGATGCCTAGGTGAGGGTAGCTGCTTGGATCTCCCAGAAGGCAGCAAGATAACATATCAAAACCACTGGTCAGAACTCTCAGAAGAC
This sequence comes from Carcharodon carcharias, assembly GCF_017639515.1. NCBI lineage: Eukaryota > Metazoa > Chordata > Chondrichthyes > Lamniformes > Lamnidae > Carcharodon > Carcharodon carcharias. The sequence goes on along the minus strand of NC_054477.1, from coordinate 43,301,354 downwards.
AGAAGACAGTGTGAACAAGGCCAGACCAGAAGAGCCAAGTGCTGCCAGCCTGTCAGGACACCCCAAGAGAAAAAGGCATTATGTGGTAAAAATTACTGGAATTCTATAGATTTTGAAATCTATAAGGATAGTTGAACAGAAAAGGGGATGGTTAGCTCTGAGGGTAGTTAAGATCTTGTGGAACTGTTTTTAAAGTAATGCTTAAGTGTGTGAAACCATTCTTGTGTTTAAGTGTAATTGTGTTTTTTTTCTCCAATTTCTTTTAATAAACATTTACTCTACTAGAATATCATCACAAATAGTCGAGGTATCGTTTCCTGATTTCACAATCTCTCCTCATACTATACAAATTGCAAAAACCATTTTGGCAGCTGTTTCAGGTTTCCCTCTGGGATTTGGGCAGCTCGGCATTTCCATCAAGCCATGCCATAACAGTTTCAAAAATGGCCAGCCTACCTTTAGCTCCTTGGATGGTCTCATTAGGTCATGATTTTTTTTTCAAGCAATAAGAAACCGTGCATCATCTTCACCACTTTGATTTCTGTTAGGATGTGAATCCAACGCAGCTGATGATTTTTCTTCAGTTTCATGATTAGGTTCCTGATGAATCTCTCCATTTATTTCTTCAGTATTGTAGAATGTCATGCCACCTTCCATCCAGATGCACAATGGAAAATAAGATTTTGCCATGGATTTTGTATACATTAATGAGATTACTGAATTAATAAGAATCTTCCTGAATTTAGAATGATTAATAAGTGTCGGATAAACGTATATTAGAAAGAGTCAATAAATGGAATATATCTTGAAACACAGGTAAGGAGCAACAATTCAACTATGATCCTAATTCATGATCAAATCACAGTACCATAGGAGTTTACACGACAATATCAAGCCAATTGGATAGTGCCTTACCAGCTCTTCGCTAGATCAGATAGAAATTACTGAAATGCTATTTTCCAGCCTTTTCTTTAGCATGCATGTGAAAAGACCAGTGTTGGCCCATCTCTGCTAGAGGCACTCTTGCATATAGATTATATGTTTGTGAGCTCAAGCTTGACACAAAGTTTTGAAGGCTTCATCTAGAATAACACTGGGATTGACCACCCACCACTTCTTCCTGGGCCCAGTGTTAGCTAATATTGTTAATGGCTCATTCTCCTCAGGTACTGTCACCACCCACCACCACTTCAAATCTGCCATCATGGCTCTCCTCAGAAAAAAAATCATATTTGATCTGTGTCCTTGCAATCCACTGCTCCATCTCCAACATCCCTTTCCTTCCAAAGGTCCATGAATACGTTGTTATCTCCCAAATATGTGCCCATTTTTCCTGCAATTCCAAATTTGAATCCCTTCAATCAGGTTTTTGTTACCACCATACTGCCACCACCCCGCCCACAGTACAAATGTGACCCTTAGCAAAGTCACAAATTACTTATATTCTATATGACAGTGACCATGGTAAGCAATCCCTCATTTTATCTGTAGCCTTTGACACAGCTGGCCACACCATCTTCACCCAACAAATCTCATCATCCATTGGGTGGACTGGTTCCGTTCTTACTGATTGAATTGTAGCCAGAGAATTATCTGCAATTGCTTCTCTTCCCACTCCCACATAGTTAACTCTGGAGACCCTAAGGGACATATCCTTCGCTCCCTTCTAGTCCTCATCTACATGTTGGCCCACAGCAATACTATCCAAAAAAAATCAAGTTCCAGATGTATGCTGACAATACTCACTTCACAAACTCTCTCAACCCTTCCACTATGATTTGTACTCTGCTTGGCTGACATTTAGTACCAGATGAGCACAAGTTTCCTGCAACTAAATATTGGAAAGACTGAGGCATTGTCTTTGTCCCAGACTCTGTTCCCTCATCACCATTTCTGATCTCTGGCAACTGTCTGAAACTGAGCCAGATCATTTGCAATTTTGATGTTGTATTTGACCTCAAGGAGTGCATTCGACCATATATCTGCTCCATCGCCTGACTCTGACTTACCTAATCTGATGCTGAATCCCTCATACAGGCTTTTGTTACTCTAGATTTAACGATTCCAAGAACACAATAAATAAGAGGAGTGGACCATATGGCCCATCAAGCCTGCTCTTCCATTTGATACAATCATGGTTGATCTTGGGCTTCAACTCTAAATTCTTGACGTCTCCCCATATCCTTCAATTTCCTGAGGCACCAAAATTCTGCCTTAAAATGTATTCAACTATGGAGCATCCAAAACCCTCTATTCCAAAGATTCACAGCCCTATGTGAAGTAATTTTTCCTCATCTAAGTCCTAAATTATCGACCCCTTATCCAGTGCCCATGTTCCAATGAAAACTTGGCTGTTGTCCCTAATTACATCTTAAGAAAACTTGAGCTCATCCAAAACTTTGCTGCCCTCATTTTAACTTATACTAAGTCTCGCTCACCCATCACTCTTGTTGCTTGCTGACTTATACTGGCTCCCGGTCTCTCAATGTTTCAATTTCAAAATCCGCATCTTTGTTTTCAATCTCTCCATGGCCTTACTCCTCCCTACCTCTGTAAACTTCTCCAGCCCAATAAGTCTTTTGGATCTTTGTGCCTCCAATTCTGGCCTCTTGAGCATCCCCAATTTTAATCACTTCACAGGAAAGTGAGAGAGGACGACAGTGGGACAGGGAGTCAAAGGGGAGTGCCAGCGGAGCCGGGAGTCGAAGGGGAGCGCCAGAGGAGCCGGGAGTCGAAGGGGAGCGCCAGGGGAGCCGGGAGTCGAAGGGGAGCGCCGGGGAGCCGGGAGTCAAAGGGGAGCGCCAGGGGAGCCGGGAGTTGAAAGAGAGCGCCAGGGGAGCCGGGAGTCGAAGGGGAGCGCCAGGGGAGCCGGGAGTCGAAGGGGAGCGCCGGGGAGCCGGGAGTCGAAGGGGAGCGCCGGGGAGCCGGGAGTCGAAGGGGAGCGCCGGGGAGCCGGGAGTCGAAGGGGAGCGCCAGGGGAGCCGGGAGTCGAAGGGGAGCGCCGGGGAGCCGGGAGTCGAAGGGGAGCACCAGGGGAGCCGGGAGTCGAAGGGGAGCGCGAGAGGAGCCGGGAGTTGAAGAGGAGCGCGCGAGGAGTTGGGCCTTGAAGAGGAGCGCCAGAGGAGTCGGGAATTGAAGAGCAGTGCGAGGGGAGTCGGGACTAGGAAGAGGAATGCAAGTGGTGTCGGGAGATGAAGAGGAGCGCGAGAGGAGCCGGAAGTTTAAGAGGAGTTGGGTGTTGAAGAGGACTGCGAGAGCATTTGGGAATTGAAGAAAAGCTGGGAGAGCAAGGGTGACTGAGGGAGTTCGGTGAGGAGGGAACAAGGTGATCCCTAGAGTACTGAGAGTATGGCCGGGTCAGCATTTACTGCTTTTATTGCTTATAGCTTTTAAAGTCTTATTTTGTCATTCATCATTTGTAGGGGCTATATTCTGTAACAACAAGGCGCAGGGAAGAAGGGCCTGAGAATAATTGATATTAAGTATCTTCCAAAAGGTTTAATTTAATTTAAAGGGGTAAGTCATGGCAGGAGAGCTCAAAGCCATGGCGTGCTACTCCTGCTCTTTGTGGGAAGCCGGGCACATTTCCAGTGCCCTGGGCCAGCATGCGCTGGGGAAGTGTCTCCAGCTGCAGCTCCTGGAAATCCGGGTTTTGGAGCTGGAGCGGCGGCTGGGGACACTGGAGCATCCGCGAGGCGGAGAGTATCATGGATAGCACATATAGAGAGGTGGTCACACTGCAGGCTAAGAGTCCACAGGCAGGAAGGGAATGGGTGACCACCAGGCAAAGCAAGAGGACTAGGCAGGCAATGCAGGACTCTCATGTGGCTATTCCCCTGCAAAACAGATACACCGCTTTGGATACTTTTCGGGGGAATGGCCTGTCAGGAGAAAGCAGCAACAGCCAAATTTGTTGCACCGTGGTTAGCTCTGCTGCACAGGGGAGGAGAAAAAAGTGTGGGGATGCAATAGTTATCGGGGATTCAATTGTAAGGGGAATAGATAGGCGTCTCTGTGGCCGCAAACGAGACTCCAGGATGGTATGTTGCCTCCCTAGTGCTTTGGTCAAGGATGTCTCAGAGCAGCTACAGGACGTTCTGAAGAGGGAGGGTGAACAGCCAGAAGTTATGGTACACACTGGTATAAACGACATAGGTAAAAGAAAGGGATGAGGTCCTAAAAGCGGAATATAGGGAGTTAGGAAGTAAGTTGAAAAATTGGACCTCAAAGGTAGTGATCTCAGGATTACTACCAGTGCCATGTGCTAGTCAGAGTAGAAGTAGCAGGATATGTCAGATGAATACGTGGCTGAAGAGATGGTAACGAGAGGGTTTCAGATTCCTGGGGCATTGGGATCGGTTCTGGGGGAGGTGGGACCAGTACAAACTGGACGGGTTACATCTGGGCAGGACCAGGACAAATGTCCTAGGGGGAACATTTGCTAGAGTGGTTGGGGAGGGTTAAAATAAAATGGCAGGGGGATGGGAACCTATGCAATGAGTCAGAGGAAGGGGAATCAAAGACAAGAACAAAAGACAGAAAGCGGAATAAGAAAAGTGATAGAGAAATCAAGGACAAGAATCAAACAGGGCCTCAGTGAAAAATAGTGGGAACGAGACAAGTAATGTTAAAAAGACAAGCCTTAAAGCTTTATGCCTTAATGCAAGGAGCATTCGCAATAAAGTGGATGAATTAACTGCACAAATAGATGTAAACAGGTGTGATATAATCGGGATTACGAAGACATGACTGTAGGGTGACCAGGGTTGGAACTGAACATCCAGGGGTATTCAGTATTTAAGAAGGACGGACAAAAAGGAAAAGGCGGTGGAGTTGCATTGCTGGTTAAAGAGGAAATTATCGCAATAGTGAGGTAAGATATTAGCTCCAACGATGTGGAATCTGTACGGGTAGAGCTGAGAAACACTAAGGGGCAAAAAACATTAGTGGGGGTTGTAAATAGACCCCCAAACTGTAGTGGTTATGTTGGGAATAGTATTAAACAGGAAATTAGAGATGCATGTAATAAAGGAATATCTGTAATTACGGGTGACTTTAATATGCATATAGATGGGGCAAATCAAATTAGTAACAATACTGTAGAGGAGGAATTCCTGGAGTTTATAAGGGATGTTTTTCTGGACCAATACATTGAGGAACCAACAAGAGAACAGGCCATCCTCAACTGGGTATTGTGTCATGAGAAAGGAATAATCGGCAATCTAGTTGTGCAAGGCCCTTGGGGATGAGCGACCATCAAGGTGGAGAGTGACGTAGTTGATTCTGAGATTTGGGTCCTGAATCTTAATAAAGGAAACTATGATGGTATGAGATGCGAATTGGCTATGATGGATGGGGAAACGTTACTTAAAGGGATGACGGTGGATAGGCAATGGCAAACATTCAAAGAACGCATGGGTGAACTGCAACAATTGTTTATTCCTGTCTGGCACAAAAGTAAAACAGGAAAGGTGGTCAAACCATGGCTTACAAAGGAAATTAGAGAAAGTATTGGATGCAAGGAAGAGGCATTCAAATTGGCCAGAAAAAACAACAGACCTGAGGATTGGGAGCAGTTTAGAATTCAGCAAAGGAGGACCAAGGGATTGATTAAGAAGGGGAAAATAGAGTACGAGAGTAAGCTTGCAGGGAACATAAAAACTGACTGTAAAAGTTTCTATCGGTATGTGAAGAGAAAAAAATTGGTGAAGACAAATGTAGGTTCCTTACAGTCAGAAACAGGGGAATTCATAATGGGGAACAAAGAAATGGCTGACTAACATTATTTGGTTCAAAACAAAAACAAAAACAGAATTACCTGGAAAAACTCAGCAGGTCTGGCAGCATCGGCGGAGAAGAAAAGAGTTGACGTTTCGAGTCCTCATGACCCTTCGACAGAACTTGAGTTCGAGTCCAAGAAAAAAATTTTGTTTATTGAAGTATCATGGCAGAATAATTGCCTAAGCCTAATTCCAAAGGCTAAAAATAAAAGACAATATCAACACATCCTTGGTCACCTGATTTCAGCTGGGGCAATGGTTGGACAAGTATTGGCTTCAACACCCCTAGGCTAGGCAAGAGGAAAAGTTAACCAGGATCCTGGTTTCTGATCAATATCAAGTGAGTCCTCGTTGGAAATGTTTATGTGCAGACATTGAGCAAGGGGAGAATCACAGAATCACAGAATTATTACGGTGTAGAAGGAGGCCATTTGGCCCATCATGTCTGCACTGGCTCACTGAGCATCTTAACTTAGTGCCAATGGACTCGAACTCAAGTTCTGTCGAAGGGTCATGAGGACTCGAAACGTCAACTCTTTTCTTCTCCGCCGATGCTGCCAGACCTGCTGAGTTTTTCCAGGTAATTCTGTTTTTGCTTTTGTTTTGGATTTCCAGCATCTGCAGTTTTTTTGTTTTTATTACATTATTTGGTTCTGTCTTCACAAAGGAGGACACTAATAACATAGCAGAAATGTTGGGGAACACAAGGTTTAGTGAGAGGGAGGAACTGAAAGAAATCAGCATTAGTAGGGAAATGGTGTTGGGGAAATTGATGGGATTGAAGGCTGATAAATCCCCAGGGCCTGATAATCTACATCCCACAGTACTTACGGAAGTGGCCCTGCATTGGTGGTCATCTTCCGAGATTCTATAGACTCTGGAAATATTCCTAGATTGGAGGGTAGCTAATGTAACCCCACTATTTAAAAAGGAAGGCAGAGAGAAAACGGAATTATAGACCAGTCAGCCTGACGTTAGTAGTGGGGAAAATTCTAGAGGCCATTATAAAAGATTTAATAGCTGAGCATGTGGAAAACAGTGGCTGAATCGGACAGAGTCAGCATGGATTTATGAAAGAGAAATCATGCTCGACAAATCTACTGGAATTTTTTGAGGATATAACTAGTAGAATTGATGACGGGGAGCCAGTGGATGTGGTTTATTTAGAATTTCAGAAGGCTTTCGACAAAGTCCCACATAAGAGATTGGTGTGTAAAATTAAAGCACATGAGATTGGGAGTAGTGTACTGAGATGGATAGAAAACTGGTTGACAGACAGACCGCATTGGGAGCAGTCTACTGCATTCGCTGCTCTCAATGTGGTCTACTAGCATTTGTTGTTCCCAATGTGGTTTCCTCTACAGACTGAGTGACCGCTTTGCGGAACACCTTCAGTCTGTCCGCAAGCATGACCCAGACCTCCCTGTCGCTTGCCATTTCAACACTCCACCCTGCTCTCATGCCCACATGTCTGTCCTTGGCCTGCTGCATTGCTCCAGTGAAGCTCAATGCAAACTGCAGGAACAGCACCTCATCTTCCGACTAGGCACTTTACAGCCTTCCGGACTGAATATTGAGTTCAATAATTTTAGGTCATGAACTCTCTCCTCCATCCCCACCCCCTTTCTGACCCCCCTTTTTTCCAATAATTTATATAGATTTTTCTTTTCCCACCTATTTCCATTATTTTTAAATGTATTTCCATCCATTGTTTTATCTCTACCTTATAGCCTATTTTGATCCCTTCCCCCCACCCCACCCCCACTAGGGCTATCTGTATCTTGCTCATCATGCTTTCTACCCTTAATGTTACCTATTAGCACGTTCCTTAGATAATATCACCATTTTCAACACCTCTTTGTCCTTTTGTCTATGACATCTTTTGGCTATCTTTACCTATCACTGGCCCTCTATCCAGCTCTACCTGTCCCACCCCACCTTAAACCAGCTTATATTTCACCTATTTTCTATTTTTCCTTAGTTCTGTTGAAGAGTCATACAGACTTGAAACGTTAACTGTGTTCCTCTCCGCAGATGCTGTCAGACCTGCTGAGTTTTTCCAGGTATTTTTATTTTTGTTTTGGATTTCCAGCATCCGCAGTTTTTTGCTTTTATTTAAGGCAGAATCTAACTATCTCCTCTTGACATTCAATGGCATTACATTGCTGAATCAATATCGTGGGGGTTAACATTGACCAGAAGCGCAACTGGACCAGCCACATAAATACTGTGGCTACAAAAGCAAGTCAGAGGCTGTGAATTCTGCAGCGAGTAACTCACCTCCTGACTCCCCAAAGCCTGTCCACTATCCACAAGGCACAAATCAGGAGAGCGATGGAATATTCTCCACTTGCTTGGATGAGTGCAGCTCCAACGATACTCAAGAAGCTCAATGCCATTCAAGGCAAAGCAGCAGCAGGTTGACTGGTAACCCATTCACCATCTTAAAGATCCACTCCTTCTAACATCGGTGCACAGTGGTAGCGGCGATTGCCATCTCTACTTGCCTACTGAGTGCAGCTCCAACAATACTCAAGCAGCCACCTTACATTCACTTCCTCCAACCCCAGTGCACAGTAGTAGTAGTGTGTACAAGATGCACTTCCCAAGCCTCCTTTGACAGCAGCTCCTAAGCCAGTGGCCTTTACCATCAAGAACAAGGGCAGCAGGCACATGGGAAATAGATCAGACTAATTTTAGTTAGTACTCTTGCAGTTATCAGAGAAGATACTTGAATTCCCATCAACCTAAATTGTATCTGAAGTCAGATATCAGTACCTGCATGTTCCCCTCGAAGTCACACGCCATCCTGACTTATAAATGTGTCACCGTTCCTCACTGTCAGTGGTCAAAACCCTGGAACTTGCTCACTAACAGCACTGTGGGCATAGCCCACACCACACCAGCTGCAGCTGTTCATAAAGGCAGCTCACCACCATATCTGCTTAGATATTCAAAAAGATACATGGAAGTCAAAACCAGAAGTAGTTGAGGCAAATGCATCTAGCACATGAAAGAGAAAGGTATACACTGATGGGGTTAGGTGAAGGGTGGGAAGAGGCTCATGTGCAGCATAAACATTGGATAGACCTGTTGCCAAATGCCCTGTTTCTGTGCTATAAATACTTTATAAGAAGATACACACACTGGTGATTGCATCGTTTAGACTTCAACACATAATGGGAAATATAGATGATTCCTGTAACAAGTACATAAAAGGTGGGCAAAATTTCTGCAATGTCACTATTTACAAACATATGGCTGTGAAAATTACAATACTGCAAAGCAAGTACAGCTTAATCACTTGCCAGATCTTTATTAAAATCATCAGTAAGTATACTTTGACCACTGATACCTGACTTCAGATACAACTTAGGTTGATGGGAGTTCAAGTATCTTCTTTGATAACTGCAAGAGTACTAACTAAAATTAGTCTGATCTATTTCACATTGGATGGAAACTGGTACTACAAATTCATTCACAATCCAGAACAAAAACAAAAAAATTTAATTTTGTGAAAATACTCTCCTGAGATCAGGGTAAAAGCACCATTTAGGACAGTGTAAAATAAGATCTGTTCTCCACAATCGATGACTGGACTGTGTCTAATGCTGACATGAATTGCAAAAGACTATTCTGCACAAAGATCTCTTCACCTTACTGAATGAAAAAAACAAAAACCCATTGCATATACTGTAAATAACATTTTAAAGAAAATTAGATTTCACCATTGAAGAAGAAAAATCTCAATTTATCCATTCCAAGAATAACTGAACTCACCTTTGAAGGTGTTGGAATCCATCGATGAAATTCGTTTTAGTCTTTCCTAAAAGAGTAAAATTTTAATCCAATTAAATATTTTTCTCATTCAAAGCCTTTGGACCTGATACTTAAGAAAGGTGGGGAGGAAGTATGGGAGCGTGGTTGCAGGGATGGCTTAAAAATGCTGGGATTACCAGCATTTCAGTCCAGCAACTGGCCAGACTGATAGGCTGGGAATAGACCCTAGCAACTGGAAAAGATTGGGTCAGAAGCTGAACTCAAAACATGGCAATTGGGAGGGAGAGATTTCAGAGCAGGAAGTGGAGGAGTGGGCCGAAAACTGGCAATCAGGAGGAAGGGAGGAAAAATCAGAGGTTGAGGAGAAAAATTAAATCGGCAGATTGTTGCAGGAATTGAAATAAATCAGTATTAGTAGGAAATGGTGTTGGGGACATTGATGGGATTGAAGGCCAATAAATCCCCAAGGCCTGATAATCTACATCCCAGAGTACTTAAGGAAGTGGCCCTAGAAATAGTGGATGCACTGGTGGTCATCTTCTGAGATTTTATAGTCTCTGGAATAGTTCCTACAAATTGGAGGGTAGCTAATGTAACCCCACTGTTTAAAAAGGGAGGTAGAGAGAAAAGAGGGAATTATAGACCAGTCAGCCTGACATTGGTAGTGGGGAAAATTCTGGAGTCCATTATAAAAGATTTAATAGCTGAGCACTTGGAAAACAGGGGCAGAATCGGACAGGGTCAGCATGGATTTAGGAAAGGGAAATCATGCTTGACAAATCTCCTGGAATTTTTTGAGGACATAACTAGTAGAGTTGACGAGGGGGAGCCAGTTTATGTGGTCTATTTGGTCTTTCGACAAAGTCCCAGATAAAAGATTGGTGTGTAAAATTAAAGCACATGGGATTGGGGGTAGTGTATTGAGATGGATAGAAAACCGGTTGGTAGACAGGAAACAAAGAGTAGGAATAAATGGGTCTTTTTCCGAATGGCAGGCAATGACTAGTGGGGTACCACTGGGATCGGCGCTGAGACCCCAGCTGTTTACAATATATATTAATGATTTAGATGCGGGAACTAAAGGTAATATGTCTAAATTTGCAGATGATACAAAGCTGGGTGAGAGGGTGAGCTGTGAGGAGGATGCAGAGATGCGTCAGTGTGATCTGGACAAGCGAGTGAGTGGACAAATGCATGACGGATGCAGTACAGTGTACAGGAGCAGGAATGTCTTGCTGCAATAATACAGGGCCTTGGTGAGACCACACCTGGAATATTGTCTGCAGTTTTGGTCTGCTTATCTGAGGAAGGATGTACTTGCCATAGAGAGAGTGTAGCGAAGATTTACCAGACTGATTCCTGGGATGGCAGGACTGACATATGAGGAAAGATTGAGTCGATTAGGATTATATTTGCTGGAGTTCAGAAGAATAAGGGGGAAGCACATAGAAACCTATAAAATTCTAAGAGGGCTAGACAGGGTAGATGCAGGAAGGATATACTCGATGGTGGGGGAGTCCAGAACCAGGGGTCACAGTCTGAGGATATGGGGTAGACCATTTAGGACTGAGATGAGGAGAAATTTCTTCACCTGGTAAGCCTGTGGAATTCGCTACCACAGAAAGTAGTTGAGGCCAAAACACTATGTTTTCAAGATGGAGTTAGATATAGCTCATGGGGCGAAAGGGATCAAAGGATATGGGGAGAAAGCGGGAGCCGGCTATTGAGTTGGATGATCAGCTATAATCATAATGAATGGCGGAGCAGGTTCGAAGGGCGGAATGGCCTACTCCTGCTCCTATTTTCTATGTTTCTATTCCCCTGCACAGTGGTTGATCGGACACTTGACTGGGCCATACCAACATCCTCTATAATTGGACCAGTCCACTTCCTGATCATCTTCCACTACATACATGATCCGGAGAAAGTTCCTTTTAAATGCTCTGGTTCACCCTACCATCACATAACCTCTAGCTGACAAACTAGGCAACCACAGGAGATAAAAACACTGCGGTCACTTCCCACCCGTAGCACTATACCAAACCCCAAACATTTCTTTCTGGTAAATTGGCAATTTCCATGTAGTCCCTCAAGCTATTGGACCATAGTTACTGCTCACAACAGTAGCCTTCTTTCAACTGGAGATACCAGGTGTGGATTAGGTGACCATTTTGCCAAAGATCTCTATTATTTTCATGTGTGACCCTGAGCTTCTTGCCCAATTCAATTTTTGAGTATTGCTGAAAAAAGGGACATGTCTCAGCTTTTTGTAGCACTCATCAGGACACACAAGAATGCCAATGTATGGTGACGACAACAATATATGCTTTTCAATTTTTCATTGTATTTCCACTCTGACCTAACTTTATTCTTCTACGGTGAATCTAATGAATTAAAAATAGCACCTTGCCTTTGTCCCCTGCGGAATCTGCAGCCCTCTGGTGTGAACACTTAAATTTAGTAGCTTCAAACCTCAGCTGCAAGCTCCTTTTCCTTCACAGCATGGTGTGACCCGAGAAACGTACGAGAGCTTCCAGAGTAGGGGAAGCGAAGTGAGAGTTCAGGAAGAGGCCCTTTCATCAGAAATCAGCACTGATGGGGGATATCTACTTTTTGTGCTCATCTGTTCTTCCTCCTCTTAAAGGTGGTCCGGGTTTTGCTGAGAGCAGCGAAGGAATGGCTTTCGCCGTTCACATCGCCCAAAGACTTGAGCAACTTGTCAGTGGGAATTTCTATTCTTCCGCCATAAGTTTGAATTTGGCACCCTCTACATGATTTGTGAGGACGTCACAGCAGGGAAGCTGTTCCAACTAGATTGAAGATGGCAAAACAAGTAGAAAGAAACAAGAAATAGAAATTAAATTTAAATCACTGTACCGGAAGCAAAATTAAATAAAGATTGGGTCAAACACGTGGTCAAGGAAAATACGTGAGCAAAAAAACTAAACATTAAAAAAACCTACAACAATTTTCTTGAGGAATGCGACTCGAAACTTACAACTTTTTCAGGTTGTTCAGCAAAAATTCGATTTACTACGTTCTTAAAAACTCAGTTAAGCCTGACAATGTAATTAATGCAGAAGTACTCGTCATAAAGCCTAAGTTCAAACCTTAAACATTGAATGCTGAGCAGATTCCATGGTGAAAACTGCAACAGCGTGACTTGAGGAGAGTAGCCCTGAGAGCGGCTTTGGAATTCAGTATTTAACTGCACACGTGGAGGCCAGCAGTTGCGTTCAGCTGTAATAAGTAATAAGGTGCTAATAGCTTCCCTTATTAGTACAGCAAAATCCAGGCCTCTGTTTTTTTGCCAGCCGTTTCTGTTTTCATTTCAGACTCATTCTGCAGGCATTTTGTCAGATGTTTAGATTACGAGATGATTTTAGCAGTTTTTTAAAGCTGGCTTCAGTTATCCACTGATACCTCCTCTCCGTTCATCCTGCTTTTTTTCTGAGTCTATTAAAATGCTTTTAGACAGCATCCACAGATGCTGTCAGACCTGCTGAGGTTTTCCAGCCTATTTTTATTTCTATTAAAATGCTTGTTAACTTTTTAGCTCAGTTCTGTTTCAGGCTGAGCCATTCTTCAATGTTTAAATATTGGAATAACATTTGCAAGCTCCCGTCCAAGAGGACAATTTCAAAATGTAGGGATCTTTGGGAAATTATGATTAACATATCTGTGGTTTCCTTTTGTTTCTAATTGTTTTAATGCCCCGGGTTGGAAACCATCGCACCCAGATTTGTCTATCTTCAATCCCATTATTTTCTCTAATACCTTTTTTGAAATCTTATATTAAATTTATAATGATGTTCTTCCCTTTAACTTATTTTTAGGTTCCCTTGTGGCACTGGTGTTTTTGCCCTCATCCTTTGCTGTGAAAACATAAACAAAGCATTAATTTAATTATACACAAAAGCAAAAAAGGCTGGAAAAACTCAGGTCTGACAGCATCTGTAGAGAGAAAGAGAGTTAAAGTTTCGAGTCGTAATGACTCTTCTTCAGAGTTGAAGGGAAGTAGAAATGTGGTGAAATATATACTGTTTAAGGGGGGGCAGAACAGGTGAAGCTGAATAGAAGGCCAGCTATAGGCGGAGGCAAAGGAGAGATTGTGAAAGATGTCATAAACAAAAAGTCAAAGGGTTGTTAATAGTGGTGGTTCTGGCTAAAGGAGGTGCAAATGGTGACATTAAGAGTGGAAAACAGAATGTGATAATGGCCAGACCAGGGTAAGCACTCTGGAAAGTGACAGATAGTCCTAGTAGGGGTGGGCTGGGGACAGTGGTGGGAAAAAAGATCGAAAAGGCTAAAAGCTGGGAATAAAACAATGAATAAAAAGGAAATTAAAAAAATAAAAATGAAAATAAGTGGGAAAATAAAAAGTAAATAAAATTAATTTAATTAGTCTGCCATTGCCTTATTGTTCATTGCAGTCTTTGGAAGTCAGAAAATCAGTTACAGCAAATAACCTTTCCAATTGAGGGAATAAGTGCACTAAATTCCAAGATAAGTCTGGGACTCTACATAAGGTGGAGCCAAGTGGCTACATGTTACGATCCAGTGTGATGTTAAGATACAAGGACATGCAGAGCATGTGGTTTCCCCAGAACTAGGTTTGGACAAGTTCCTATGGTGTGTGAAGGATGCAGAATGAAGAAATGCATTGGTCTGTACTTGCAGTATATGATACACCCCATAACATGTATACATACACAAAAATGAGACATCTAAAAATTTTTAAGTAGTGGCAAAATTGTCAAATATTGTCTTCAATATATTTCACTTCATACACAAAGTAACATCTAAACATCTGTAACTTCTTAATTTGGCATTAGTTAAAAATATAAAATCAATAAAAACTTGCCTCGACTGACTTCTTCCACTGTGAATGGATCATTTTTGTTACTTGCTTGTCTAAACAAACTTTACAGTCTTCAGTTCCTAGAAAGTCTAAAAACAAGAAGAAGAATCTAATTGGCATCCATATTTTCTAAACTCTAAAATTTACTTAGATTACATATTTAAATAGATTATAAAGTAACAAATCAAATTGTAATCCATGCTATTTTTTGAACTAAACTATGGAATGCTACGGTAACACTCAAAGGATTCAGATAAAAATTTAAAAACTTGCATTGATACATATTAAGACATTAATATATATTTGTGCAGGATAAGATCAGCTTCTTGAATAAATGCAGTACTATACAAAAAAAATACATTGGATAATTTGGGAGAGTTCAGATTAATAAGTTGTGTCAGGTGTGGCAGACTGCCAAGTTCATTGAAGTGAAAAGATAACAATTATTTACAAACTCAAATATCTCAACATGTCTGAAACATGGTGTGACAAATTTTGAAAACTTAGGTATTCTCTCAAGACAGTGGTGAGGGAGAGTCCCATAAGAAGTCTGATTATCTTGCCAGTACTTAATTATACAATTGTGTAACCCAGGGATCCAACAGTTGTATACATGAGCTTTGAACTGGTATTTTCTCATTCACATGCACTTCTTCAATCTGAAAGAAACATTGAGAGATGGCCTTTTGCGAATCATCAAGGTGCTTTACTTTACAGACAGCAAGTAAACATACAAAGCAACACTTTCTCTCCTTAATCAGAAATCTTTTCTCAAAAATGAGAAAAATCAATTATATACCCTGATTCTTTCTTGAGTTGAATTATATACTTTGGGCACTACTTTTCTAAACAACTGTGAAAATTGAGCTGCAGGTTAGGTATCAGCTTCAGGCCCAGAGCAACAGCTCACAGTTCCCAGTTTAAAATCTGACTGATTGCAGAGTGTCTCTTTTCTCCAGAGCCTCCAGTTTCTCTCTCCTTCAGGGCTTTGCCATTAGGCTTATCAACCGACTCATTCTGGTGTCAAGTAAACAAAAAAGATCCCCACCTCAATAGATGTGATTGATTACTAAAACCTCTAAACTAACTTCCATTACCCAAAGCAGTCTCAATGAGAATTTTCATCTCAGTCCTAATTTTACATTTTCTACCTATGCATTTCTATACATTTAACCCTTTGCAAGCATCATTTAGTATTTTTAAACATTGCATCAAGATCTTCCAAAGGCATAGTCCAAAATCACACATCATGAAATATGGTTGTTCCATATTGGATCCTGCATATATTCACTACAAACGGATCATAGCTGTCTCCACTGATAGAATAAGACTGCCAAGAGACGAGTAATCATTTATGTTTGTGTACAACAAACTCTTTCTTCAACCAAGACACATCTGTTTGGTTTGGAAGTTCCCCAGATTTAAATTTCAACTTGGGCACTTTCTCAATTGAGAATATGAAATCTGTTTAAATTACAAAAGCCCAAAAAGGAGCTTTCAGCCTTCTAATAAAACTGAAAGTAAGCAAGTTGCCAAAGTTGGAATTGGTAGACGACTGTGCTGACTCTCCAAATGGTGCTATTTACTCTCATCCCAAATTCACCATTTCCCCAAATATTTATCTATAGTAATTCTATTTTAAATGATGTTATAGTCCATGCTTCATTTGTCACTGATGGTGAAGCATTCAATACCCCCCTGAGCTTAATGAAAAGGCATGTATTTGCCTTTAAAACATTTCTTCTAACTTCATTTTTGGGCTTCCACTGATAATCTGGAGGCTATGCTCCTTTTTGGAAAATTCCTTATCCATTTATCACCAAGAATAGTTGAACATTTACACTTGAAGTAATTCAGGTAGCTACTTAATGTGTTGAACATAAATGTGACAGTTTATAATGGTTCCTGGTGTAAATGTTCCCAGGGTTTCAAAAAGCCATAAAACAGCCCACGAGATAGGACTGCGTAGATAGCTCAGAGGACTTTTGATCTCCATCTAATGAGCAAGTGATTGAGCAAACTTTTAAAAATCTTTTAGTCCAGCATAATTTTGAGAAAAAAGTTAGCCATTTATTTCAAAAGCGCTCCTAGAATGAGAGAAGTTCAAGAGATAATGTAATAGAGCTTTTCAAAATGAGAGGTTTTGATAGTGTAGATAGAGGAAAAACTATTTCTCTGTGGGTTAATAATCAGAGGTGAGAGATTTGAAATCATTGGCAAAAAATCTAAAGAAGAGATCAGGGGGCATTTTTCCCCCCTCCAAACAGAGTTGTTGGGTTCTGGAATGTTCTACTTGAAAAGGTGGTGGAAGTAGATTCCATAAATAATTTTGAAAGGTAAGTCAGGCAAGTACTCAAGGGTGAGGAACTTACAGAGTTATAGATAAAAAGCAACACCGTGGAACTAAACATGACTGATTTTTCGAAGAGTCGGCACAAGCACGATTGGCCAAATGGCCTTCTACTGTGGCGTAAGTTTCTATGATTCTATGAACTCTTTGGCCTTCTCCCCAAGATAGGCGCTTACACAAATGCACTCAAATTAGAATTCTTGTCCTGCTGAAACTGAAAAAAGTTATTAAAGCTAACATTTGTTGAGTGAATTACAAGGTATTAATAATATGAGGAATTCAGGATAGCAATAGATCGGCCACTTTCACCATGACATTTGCTACCATCATTAAATAACCTGCTCTTATTTCTCACAGTAGTTTGCATTTTATAAATATTTTTGTTGGCAGAGGAACTGTTGCATGGAAGGGGTTAAACTAGGCAATTTGAATAGTTGAACTTGGCTTTCTTTCACTTATCTATAAATGCTGGGTTAACTATACTAACTATGCTCTTTCCTTCACAACACATTGTTGCACTTATTAGTACTCTTAAAAGTATTTAAAATTTAAGAACATCCTAAACAAGTGCACAAATATCACTTGAATTTTAAAATGAAATAAATGCACTTAATTTTAATTGAATACATAAATATACTGCAATATAATTACTTAAATCAGAATAATTATGGATTGAAAGGAAGATGCAGGCAAGAGAGGAAGAAAAACATGCTTTGTTAATTTATTGTGTTTCAACTTACCAGGGTCAATACCAGGAGGCCCAAACAACTCTACAAGCTGCAATGCAAATTCAAGCGATAACTGCAGTTCAAGAAAAGGACATTTTTCCAGGCACATTAGAAGTTCTTGGTCATCATCTGGTCTTGATATTTCTGCCAGTTCACATCTAACACATGGATTGCATGATGATGCATTATATTGCTCAAACTGAGACAAATTACCTTCTTTCTTTATGCTGTCTATATTGGAAAATAAAGCTTCAGAAGATCGGGAGATGTTTGCATAATGTAAGCATATCAAAACTGGTTTGACTGTGAAAAATGTTTTGCTCTTATTCAATATATTCATAGAAGAATTAATGGAGTAAACATCTGTTTTATTTGATGGATCTGGAAGCAGTTCATTATGTATTGTTTTATGTTTGAGAGTATGCCATGATTGTACAGTACCAGAATCAAGTCCCTGTGGTAGCAAGTTGTCCTTTTTTCTTCCTTCCTTCTTTACTTTATTATTGGCTATTTTGCTCAATGGAAAGGTTTCACAGAATTGAGAACCTTCATCAGTATTCTGGTCTAGTTTTTCGTAGCATGTTCCTACAGGTTCCTGCACACTAAGCTTTATACTTGCCATTTCACTCTGAAAGACATTCGTTGCCGACATACAGTTCATTGGTTTCATCTCACTTATGAACAATTCTTGCCTTCTATTTTCTTTTGAATTCATCGGGATGTTTCGAGAAATCTGAAAACTAGGTGCTAATCTGTAGAACCTTTTGGGTTTTCTTCCGGAATTTATCTTGGCTGATGGTGGATTATAAGAATCTTGCAGCATAAATGTTGTCCCTTTATCAGTTTCATTAACCCATTTACCAATACAAAAACTTGGTGTTTCTTTCATGCCATCAGCTGTCTCAGAAATTATATTAGTGGTTGCAAATAGCTTTGGCACACATTGCATTGTGAAAGAGTTATCTTGCAGACACAACTGCAGAACACAATGGTTTCTTTGAGACATGTTTTTAGTTGAAGAACGTTCATGGTAAATTGTATGACTAGCCAATGCATTTTGTTGGGAAGTTTCCTTATACAACCATCTTTCAGCCTGATTTTTAACAGAAGCATCTCGATGTCTGAATCCATAGTCTATCTTTTGCCTCTGCTCACAAGGCCTGTGTGTGTTATTTGTAGGCCAATTACAACCTCTCCAAGTGGCAACTTTTTCTCCCTCTAATAAATTAATTAAAACATTTCTGTACGATATTAGATTGACAACTTTCGTACTTTTACAGTGAAGAGCATCATCTTCTGAAACTGGGGTCTTTACTTCCTCCTGTCCTCGAGCATATGCTAATGATGTTTTCTTAAATACACTTTCAATCTCAGATGGATACTGGACAGAACCAGCACTGGCTTCTTTACTTATATAAATATAATATTTCTGAGTCAAAACTGCAAGATTTACTTCATTGTCAGTTGCAATGTCCATCACAGAAAAATAATTCTTCACTAGAGGACCATGACTATGATCTAATTCCCAGCAAATGCCAGATAAACTATTTTCTAACTCAGAAGAATCCTCATAGCTTTCTGACAGATGCATTTGTATGTCACATGATGCTACAGGCAAAACTACTGCCATTTTAAAACCTTCTTTAACAACTTGTTCGTATATTGATATAAACATATTTTCTTTTATAGAAAATACTTCATCCTTATATTCAAATGGTTTGCAATTAAGAATTTTCTCAATACTTTGAGAATCTCTCAGTGTAGTCACCAAATCAGTAACACTGACGTTTGCTGCTTCACCGTGCTCTTCATTTGAGAGGTCATCAACAGGTTCAGTTGTATGGTGCTCCTGACATCCTGCAAGCCAATGGGTTTCAGTTTTTATATCAAACGCCTTGTTTTGGCAAGCTTTCACTTTTCTGTGCTGCTTGTGTTTTTTCTTATTTTGTGCATTTCCCTGCGTACGTTTCTTGAGAGGAGGAAATACTTTTGGTTTCTTCCTAGCTTTGCCTTCCCTGAAAGGTAATGAGGAAGTGAAAACAATAAGTATAGCCTTCTAAAATGATTAAGGCAATTACTCATAACTTTAACAACATTTGCATTTTTGAAAGCTCTAAGTAATTGTGAAGCTCTGAACATATACTGCATTTATCATGTAAAACTTCCACCTATAGATGCTTTAATTGATAGATCTGAAAGACTTAATTGCAGGTCAGATTTTCACCCAATACTTAGCACCTTCCCTTCCAACTCATCTGAGTTCAGTTGCTTTGCCCATCAATGATAACCACATCTTCTGTCAGCTAGGCCCCAAGCTCTGGAATTCCTTTGATAAATCACTCTGGCTCATTCTCCTCCTTCAAGACCTTTCTTAAAACCAAGCTTTTTTGACATCTCTCATTATAGTTCCTCCTTTGGCTCAGAGTTCATTTTTTGATTACACATCTGTGAACCTTAATGTGAATGTTTCAATGCTAAAAAGTGTTACAAAAATACAAGTCCTTGTGTGCATAGCAGAAAGGCTTAAGTGGGCTATGTACAACAACCTGAACCCTACAAGTGGGAAAATGTGCAGCAATTACCTCTTAATTATGATGCACTGCATTTGAGATCATGTGTGTCTTATTTTTTGACTTCTGTCTTTTCCAAAATTTGATATATACCACACTGTTACACTAATGAGCTCTGGAATACTCAGTCAAATTTATTCACATGTTGTACTTTTCATGTATGTAGCACATGAAACAAAAAGTATATTACTTAAAACAAAGATAAAATCAGTTGAAAAGGGGTTATAACACTTAGTTACTTAAGTTTTAGAAGGGATAGGCAAATGGGAAAGGTGTGGGAAGGGCGGGTGGAAAGGAGCCCTAATAAAAAAGGGTGGGATAAAGAAGAGAGAAAAATCTTAGCTCAGAAAAAGAAAGTAGTAAAGTTTTTGAGTAACTAAAAAAAACAAGGGGCAGGAGTTCTTTATAGGCTGCTTAAGAGTAGATGTACTATAGGGAAGAATGTAAATCATATAACAAGGATAATATAGTAACCATGAGGGATTTCAATCTTCATATAAAAGACAGGGCAAATGAAATTTGCAGTAATAGTGTGGAGGATGAATTCATGAAATATATAAAAGAAAGATCTTTAGATCAATATGTTATAATTATAAAAACAAAAAACTGCAGATGCTGGAAATCCAAAACAAAAACAGAATTATCTGGAAAAACTCAGCAGGTCTGGCAGCATCGGCGGAGAAGAAGAGTTGACGTTTCGAATCCTCATAACCCTTCAACAGAACCAACTCATCGACACCAACACCCATCTAGGACCCTCCACCCCTGCCTGTCCCTCCGTCCCCACCCCATCTTCCAATGCCAGCCCCGGCCGTGTATTCACTATACCCCCTGACCTTCCCCTCTCCGACGCTGAACATTCAGTGCTTAGCAAAAGACTTAGTTTCATACCCTTACGCCCTCATCTCAATGAACATCAGGCTCAGCACGATGCTGAACTCTTCTTCCGCCGTATTCGTCTCCATGCTCACTTCTTTGGGCAGGAGTCCTCTCCCCGTTCAACAGATCCTTTTACCCACCTCCAAAATTCTCCCTCCACCTGGACCCCTTCCTCTGGATTCATACCTTCTCTTGATCTTTTCATTGAGAACTGTCGGCGTGACATTAGTCATCTCAATTTCTCTGCTCCTCTCACCCATTCTAATCTCTCTCTGAACTTACTGCACTCCGTTCTCAGGTCCAACCCCAACATTGTCATCAAACCCGCTGATAAGGATGGTGCTGTTGTTGTCTGGCGCACTGACCTCTACCTCGCGGAGGCTGAGCGTCAACTCGCAGACACTTCCTCCTACCTCTCCCTGGATCATGACCCCACCACTGAAACCAGTTCTGCTGAAGGATCATGAGGACTCGAAACGTCAACTCTTTTTTTCTCCACCGATGCTGCCAGACCTGCTGAGTTTTTCCAGGTAATTCTGTTTTTGTTTTGGATTTCCAGCATCTGCAGTTTTTTTGTTTTTATCGCAAAAATGTAATGATAGACAAGCAATGGTTTGCAAATGTAGACTTAATACATACTTTGTAACAAATATATATTCTGTAAAGCCACACAAAACAGTGGTTCGACCATGGTGAACAAGAACATAAGAATTAGGAGCAGGAGTAGGCAATTCAGCCCCTCGAGCCTGGCCCCACCATTCAATACTATCATGGCTGATATAATTTCGGCCCCAACTCCAATTTCCCACCTTTTTCCCGTAACCTTTCAACCCGTTGCTAATTAAAAATCTGTCTATCTCCTCCTTAAATTTATTCAGTGTCCCGGCATTCACTGCACTCTGAGGTAGTGAATTCCACAGATTCATGACTCTCAGAAAAGTAATTCCTCCCCATCTCTGATTTAAATCTACCACCCCTTAGCCTAAAACTATGGCCTCTTGTTCTAGTGTGCCCCACAAGGGGAAACATCCACTTCATGTCTATTTTGTCTATCCCCTTTAGCATCTTATATGCCTCAATTAGATGATCTCTCATCTTTCTAAACTCTAGTGAGTATAGGCCTAAACTGCTCAATCTGTCCTCATAAGACAAACCAAAACAGTTAAAGTTGGTTTATATCAAAGGAAGAAGCTTATAATGTCAAAAATAGTAAGCCTGAGGATTGGGAATATTTTAGAATTCAGCAAAATGCTGAGAAATCAATAAGGAGAAAGGTAATGAAACTATGCTAGAAAAAGGACAAAGATTCTATAAGTTGTTTTTATAAGTACATAATGGAGGAGGGGACCGTTTAGCTCAGTTGGCTAGGTGGTTAGAATAACAACAGCACGGGGTTCAATCCCCATTCTGGCTGAGGTAGTTTTGGACACTGCCTCCTCCCAATAGTAAAATTACAGCATAAACTGTTGTTCAGCAACCGTCAAATAATCAAAGGTATTGCCAGAATAAATAGGAACAGAAGTAAACATGGAACCATTAAAGGCAGAGACAGGTGAAATTATAATGAATAAGAAAATAGCAAATATTTTGAAAAAATACTTCATCTGTCTTCATAGAAGACGACACAAAACACATTCCAGAAACAATGGGTAACCCAGGATCCAGTGAGCATGAGCAAGTCCTCACGAGAAGTCGTGACTGCGTTCCTGAAAATCATGACTTTAACTGAAACGACTCATATGAACCATTGGTTCCCACAGAAATCAAGATTAAAGCCGGAGTTAGGTTCCTTCAGACATTTCTTGCCTGGAAAAACCAAGGCACAAGTTGAAATAAGTACCATGTGTGTGTAGCATTGTGCTTTCCTAGTTGGAATAATTTGCTAAATAAATTACTGAATATAACATAAATACCAAATACAGTGAACTTAGATAGCACAGCTTCAGTTTCGCGCTCTCTCCTTTGCCTGCCACTCTCTCTCTCCTTTGCCTGCCACTCTCCATCCCGCTTTTGCCACTCTCTCCATCCCGCTTTTGCCACTCTCTCCATTGCCACTCTCCAACCCCCTCTCTCCTTTGCCTCTCTTCCCCTTTCCCCTTTGCCACTCTCTCCCCCTCTCCCCTTTGCCACTCTCTCCCCTTTGCCACTCTCTCTCCTCCTCTCCCCTTAGCCTCACTTTCTCTCCCTTGCCACCCTGTGTCTCTCTCCTTTGCCTCTCTCTCTCTCTCTCTCTCCTTTGCCTCTCTCTCTCTCTCTCCTTTGCCTCTCTCTCTCTCTCTCCTTTGCCTCTCTCTCTCTCTCCTTTGCCTCTCTCTCTCTCTCTCCTTTGCCTCTCTCTCTCTCCTTTGCCTCTCTCTCTCCTTTGCCTCTCTCTCTCTCCTTTGCCCCTCTCTCTCTCCTTTGCCTCTCTCTCTCCTTTGCCTCTCTCTCTCCTTTGCCTCTCTCTCTCCTTTGCCTCTCTCTCCTTTGCCTCTCTCTCTCTCCTTTGCTTCTCTCTCTCTCTCTCTCCTTTGCCTCTCTCTCTCTCTCCTTTGCCTCTCTCTCTCTCTCTCCTTTGCCTCTCTCTCTCTCTCTCCTTTGCCTCTCTCTCTCTCTCTCCTTTGCCTCTCTCTCTCTCTCTCCTTTGCCTCTCTCTCTCTCTCTCCTTTGCCTCTCCCTCTCTCTCTCCTTTGCCTCCTCTCTCTCTCTCTCCTTTGCCTCTCTCTCTCTCTCCTTTGCCTCTCTCTCTCTCTCTCCTTTGCCTCTCTCTCTCTCTCTCCTTTGCCTCTCTCTCTCTCTCTCCTTTGCCTCTCTCTCTCTCTCTCCTTTGCCTCTCTCTCTCTCTCCTTTGCCTCTCTCTCTTCCTTTGCCTCTCTCTCTCTCTCCTTTGCCTCTCTCTCTCTCTCCTTTGCCTCTCTCTCTCTCTCCTTTGCCTCTCTCTCTCTCTCTCTCTCTCCTTTGACCCTCTCTCACTCTCTCCTTTGCCTCTCTCTCACTCTCTTGCTCTCTCCTTTGCCTCTCTCGTTCGCTCCCTTGCCACCATGTCTCTCTCACTCTGGCTCTCTCCCTTGCCACCGTGACTCTCGCTCTGGCTCTGTCCCGTGGCACCATGTCTCTCTCGCTCTCTCCCTTGGCACCGTGTCTCTCTCGCTCTCTCTCCCTTGGCACCATGTCTCTCTCGCTCCCTTGCCACCCTGTCACTCTCACCCTGGCTCTCTCCCTTGCCACCGTGTCACCCTTGCCCCAGTGTCTCTCACGCTGTCTCCCCCTCACTCCCGTGTCTCTCTCGTTCGCTCTCCGTGTCTCTCTCGCTCTCTCTCCCCCACGCCCCCATGTCTCTCTCACTCTCTCTCCCCCTCATCCCCGTGTCTCTCTCGCTCTCTCTCCCCCTCGCCCCCGTGTCTCTCTCGCGCTCTCTCCCCCTCGCCCGTGTCACTATCGCTCTCTCTCCCCCGTGACTCTCTCGCTCTCTCTCCCCCTCGCCCCCGTGTCTCTCTCTCTCGTTCTCTCTCCCCCTCTACCCGTGTCTCTCTCTCTCTCTCTCCCCGTCGCCCCCGTGTCTCTCTCGCTCTCTCTCCCCCTCGGCCCTGTGACTCTCTCTCTCTCTCGCTCCCGTTTCTCTCTCTCTCGCTCCCGTTTCTCTCTCTCTCGCTCCCCTCGTGTGTCTCTCTCTCGCTCCCCCGCCGTGTCTCTCTCTCACTCCCCCCGTGTTTCTCTCTCTCTCGCTCTCCCCCCGTGTCTCTCTCGCTCTCTCTCCCCCTCGACCCGTGTCTCTCTCGCTCTCTCTCCGCCTCACCGTGTCTCTCTCGCTCTCTCACCCCCTCGCCCCCGCGTCTCTCTCTCGCTCCCCCCGTTTCTCTCTCTCTCCCTCTCTCGCTGCCCCCGTGTCTCTCTCTCTCGCTGCCCCCGTGTCTCTCTCTCTCGCGCTCTCCCCCCGTGTCTCTTTTGCTCTCTCTCCCCCTCGTCCCCGCGTCTCTCTCTCGCTCCCCCCGTTTCTCTCTCCCTCTCTCGCTGCCCCCGTGTCTCTCTCTCTCACTCCCCCCGTGTTTCTCTCTCTCTCGCTCTCCCCCCGTGTCTCTCTCGCTCTCTCTCCCCCTCGCCCCCGTGTCTCTCTCGCTCTCTCTCCCCCTCGGCCCTGTGACTCTCTCTCTCTCTCGCTCCCGTTTCTCTCTCTCTCGCTCCCCCACCGTGTCTCTCTCTCACTCCCCCCGTGTTTCTCTCTCTCTCGCTCTCCCCCCCCGACCATTGTCTCTCTCGCTCTCTCTCCCCCTCGACCATTGTCTCTCTCGCTCTCTCTCCCCCTCGACCCGTGTCTCTCTCGCTCTCTCTCCGCCTCGCCCCCGTGTCTCTCTCACTCTCTCACCCCCTCGCCCCTCTCTCGCTCCCCCCGTTTCTCTCTCTCTCGCTCCCGTCTCTCTCTCCCGTCTCTCGCTCCCGTCTCTCTCTCCCTCTCTCGCTCCCGTCTCTCTCTCGCTCCCGTCTCTCTCTCGCTCCCGTCTCTCTCTCGCTCCCGTCTCTCTCTCGCTCCCGTCTCTCTCTCGCTCCCGTCTCTCTCTCGCTCCCGTCTCTCTCTCGCTCCCGTCTCTCTCTCGCTCCCGTCTCTCTCTCGCTCCCGTCTCTCTCTCGCTCCCGTCTCTCTCTCGCTCCCGTCTCTCACTCGCTCCCGTCTCTCTCTCGCTCCCGTCTCTCTCTCGCTCCCGTCTCTCTCTCGCTCCCGTCTCTCTCTCGCTCCCGTCTCTCTCTCGCTCCCGTCTCTCTCTCGCTCCCGTCTCTCTCTCGCTCCCGTCTCTCTCTCGCTCCCGTCTCTCTCTCGCTCCCGTCTCTCTCTCCCTCCCGTCTCTCTCTCCCTCCCGTCTCTCTCTCCCTCCCGTCTCTCTCTCCCTCCCGTCTCTCTCTCCCTCCCGTCTCTCTCTCCCTCCCGTCTCTCTCTCCCTCCCGTCTCTCTCTCCCTCCCGTCTCTCTCTCCCTCTCTCCCTCCCGTCTCTCTCTCCCTCTCTCGCTGCCCCCGTGTCTCTCTCTCTCGCTGCCCCCGTGTCTCTCTCTCTCGCTGCTCCCGTGTCTCTCTCTCTCGCTGCCCCCGTGTCTCTCTCTCTCGCTGCCCCCGTGTCTCTCTCTCTCGCTGCCCCCGTGTCTCTCTCTCTCGCTGCCCCCGTGTCTCTCTCTCTCGCTGCCCCCGTGTCTCTCTCTCTCGCTGCCCCCGTGTCTCTCTCTCTCTCTCTCGCTCCCCCGTGTCTCTCTCTCTCTCTCTCTCTCCCTCCTCCCCGTGTCTCTCTCTCTCTCGCTTTCCCCGTGTCTCTCTCTCTCTCGCTCCCCCCGTGTCTCTCTCGCTGTCTCCCCCTTGACCCGTGTCTCTCTCGCTCTCTCTCCCCCTCGCCCCCGTGTCTCTCTCGCTCTCTCTCCCCCTCGCCCCCGTGTCTCTCTCGCTCTCTCTCCCCCTCGCCCCCGGTGTCTCTCTCGCTCTCTCTCCCCCTGTCTCTCTCTCGCTCTCTCTCCCCCTGTCTCTCTCTCGCTCTCTCTCCCCCTGTCTCTCTCTCGCTCTCTCTCCCCCCGTCTCTCTCTCGCTCTCTCTCCCCCTCGCCCCCGTCTCTCTCTCGCTCTCTCTCCCCCTCGCCCCCGTCTCTCTCTCGCTCTCGCTCCCCCCGTGTCTCGCTCTCGCTCCCCCCGTGTCTCGCTCTCGCTCCCCCCGTGTCTCTCTCTCGCTCCCCCCGTGTCTCTCTCTCGCTCCCCCCGTGTCTCTCTCTCGCTCCCCCCGTGTCTCTCTCTCGCTCCCCCCGTGTCTCTCTCTCTCTCTCTCGCTCCCCCGTGTCTCTCTCTCTCTCTCTCTCTCGCTCCCCCCGTGTCTCTCTCTCTCTCGCTCCCCCCGTGTCTCTCTCTCTCTCGCTCCCCCCGTGTCTCTCTCGCTGTCTCCCCCTTGACCCGTGTCTCTCTCGCTCTCTCTCCCCCTCGCCCCCGTGTCTCTCTCGCTCTCTCTCCGCCTCGCCCCCGTGTCTCTCTCGCTCTCTCTCCCCCTCGCCCCCGGTGTCTCTCTCGCTCTCTCTCCCCCTCGCCCCCGGTGTCTCTCTCGCTCTCTCTCCCCCTGTCTCTCTCTCGCTCTCTCTCCCCCTGTCTCTCTCTCGCTCTCTCTCCCCCTGTCTCTCTCTCGCTCTCTCTCCCCCTGTCTCTCTCTCGCTCTCGCTCCCCCTCGCCCCCGTCTCTCTCTCGCTCTCGCTCCCCCCGTGTCTCGCTCTCGCTCCCCCCGTGTCTCTCTCTCGCTCCCCCCGTGTCTCTCTCTCGCTCCCCCCGTGTCTCTCTCTCGCTCCCCCCGTGTCTCTCTCTCGCTCCCCCCGTGTCTCTCTCTCGCTCCCCCCGTGTCTCTCTCTCGCTCCCCCCGTGTCTCTCTCTCGCTCCCCCCGTGTCTCTCTCTCGCTCCCCCCGTGTCTCTCTCTCGCTCCACCCGTGTCTCTCTCTCGCTCCCCCCGTGTCTCTCTCTCGCTCCCCCCGTGTCTCTCTCTCGCTCCCCCCGAGTCTCTCTCTCGCTCCCCCCCGTGTCTCTCTCTCGCTCCCCCCGTGTCTCTCTCTCGCTCCCCCCGTGTCTCTCTCTCCCTCCCGTCTCTCTCTCCCTCCCGTCTCTCTCTCCCTCCCGTCTCTCTCTCCCTCCCGTCTCTCTCTCCCTCCCGTCTCTCTCTCCCTCTCTCCCTCCCGTCTCTCTCTCCCTCTCTCGCTGCCCCCGTGTCTCTCTCTCTCGCTGCCCCCGTGTCTCTCTCTCTCGCTGCTCCCGTGTCTCTCTCTCTCGCTGCCCCCGTGTCTCTCTCTCTCGCTGCCCCCGTGTCTCTCTCTCTCGCTGCCCCCGTGTCTCTCTCTCTCGCTGCCCCCGTGTCTCTCTCTCTCTCTCTCGCTCCCCCGTGTCTCTCTCTCTCTCTCTCTCTCGCTCCCCCCGTGTCTCTCTCTCTCTCGCTCCCCCCGTGTCTCTCTCTCTCTCGCTCCCCCCGTGTCTCTCTCGCTGTCTCCCCCTTGACCCGTGTCTCTCTCGCTCTCTCTCCCCCTCGCCCCCGTGTCTCTCTCGCTCTCTCTCCCCCTCGCCCCCGGTGTCTCTCTCGCTCTCTCTCCCCCTCGCCCCGTCTCTCTCTCGCTCTCTCTCCCCCTCGCCCCCGTCTCTCTCTCGCTCTCTCTCCCCCCCGCTCCCCGCACTCTCTCGCTCTCTCTCCCCCCCGCCCCCGTCTCTCTCTCGCTCTCTCTCCCCCCCGTGTCTCGCTCTCGCTCCCCCCGTGTCTCGCTCTCGCTCCCCCCGTGTCTCGCTCTCGCTCCCCCCGTGTCTCGCTCTCGCTCCCCCCGTGTCTCGCTCTCGCTCCCCCCGTGTCTCGCTCTCGCTCCCCCCGTGTCTCGCTCTCGCTCCCCCCGTGTCTCGCTCTCGCTCCCCCCGTGTCTCGCTCTCGCTCCCCCCGTGTCTCGCTCTCGCTCCCCCCGTGTCTCGCTCTCGCTCCCCCCGTGTCTCGCTCTCGCTCCCCCCGTGTCTCGCTCTCGCTCCCCCCGTGTCTCGCTCTCGCTCCCCCCGTGTCTCGCTCTCGCTCCCCCCGTGTCTCGCTCTCGCTCCCCCCGTGTCTCGCTCTCGCTCCCCCCGTGTCTCGCTCTCGCTCCCCCCGTGTCTCGCTCTCGCTCCCCCCGTGTCTCGCTCTCGCTCCCCCCGTGTCTCTCTCTCGCTCCCCCCGTGTCTCTCTCTCGCTCCCCCCGTGTCTCTCTCTCGCTCCCCCCGTGTCTCTCTCTCGCTCCCCCCGTGTCTCTCTCTCGCTCCCCCCGTGTCTCTCTCTCGCTCCCCCCCGTGTCTCTCTCTCGCTCCCCCCCGTGTCTCTCTCTCGCTCCCCCCGTGTCTCTCTCTCGCTCCCCCCGTGTCTCTCTCTCGCTCCCCCCGTGTCTCTCTCTCGCTCCCCCCGTGTCTCTCTCTCGCTCCCCCCGTGTCTCTCTCTCGCTCCCCCCGTGTCTCTCTCTCGCTCCCCCCGTGTCTCTCTCTCGCTCCCCCCGTGTCTCTCTCTCGCTCCCCCCGTGTCTCTCTCTCGCTCCCCCCGTGTCTCTCTCTCGCTCCCCCCGTGTCTCTCTCTCGCTCCCCCCGTGTCTCTCTCTCGCTCCCCCCGTGTCTCTCTCTCGCTCCCCCCGTGTCTCTCTCTCGCTCCCCCCGTGTCTCTCTCTCGCTCCCCCCGTGTCTCTCTCTCGCTCCCCCCGTGTCTCTCTCTCGCTCCCCCCGTGTCTCTCTCTCGCTCCCCCCGTGTCTCTCTCTCGCTCCCCCCGTGTCTCTCTCTCGCTCCCCCCGTGTCTCTCTCTCGCTCCCCCCGTGTCTCTCTCTCGCTCCCCCCGTGTCTCTCTCTCGCTCCCCCCGTGTCTCTCTCTCGCTCCCCCCGTGTCTCTCTCTCGCTCCCCCCGTGTCTCTCTCTCGCTCCCCCCGTGTCTCTCTCTCGCTCCCCCCGTGTCTCTCTCTCGCTCCCCCCGTGTCTCTCTCTCGCTCCCCCCGTGTCTCTCTCTCGCTCCCCCCGTGTCTCTCTCTCGCTCCCCCCGTGTCTCTCTCTCGCTCCCCCCGTGTCTCTCTCTCGCTCCCCCCGTGTCTCTCTCTCGCTCCCCCCGTGTCTCTCTCTCGCTCCCCCCGTGTCTCTCTCTCGCTCCCCCCGTGTCTCTCTCTCGCTCCCCCCGTGTCTCTCTCTCGCTCCCCCCGTGTCTCTCTCTCGCTCCCCCCGTGTCTCTCTCTCGCTCCCCCCGTGTCTCTCTCTCGCTCCCCCCGTGTCTCTCTCTCGCTCCCCCCGTGTCTCTCTCTCGCTCCCCCCGTGTCTCTCTCTCGCTCCCCCCGTGTCTCTCTCTCGCTCCCCCCGTGTCTCTCTCTCGCTCCCCCCGTGTCTCTCTCTCGCTCCCCCCGTGTCTCTCTCTCGCTCCCCCCCGTGTCTCTCTCTCGCTCCCCCCGTGTCTCTCTCTCGCTCCCCCCGTGTCTCTCTCTCGCTCCCCCCGTGTCTCTCTCTCGCTCCCCCCGTGTCTCTCTCTCGCTCCCCCCGTGTCTCTCTCTCGCTCCCCCCGTGTCTCTCTCTCGCTCCCCCCGTGTCTCTCTCTCTCGCTCCCCCCGTGTCTCTCTCTCGCTCCCCCCGTGTCTCTCTCTCGCTCCCCCGTGTCTCTCTCTCGCTCCCCCCGTGTCTCTCTCTCGCTCCCCCCGTGTCTCTCTCTCGCTCCCCCCGTGTCTCTCTCTCTCGCTCCCCCGTGTCTCTCTCTCTCGCTCCCCCGTGTCTCTCTCTCTCTCGCTCCCCCCGTGTCTCTCTCTCTCTCGCTCCCCCCGTGTCTCTCTCTCTCTCGCTCCCCCCGTGTCTCTCTCTCTCGCTCCCCCCGTGTCTCTCTCTCTCGCTCCCCCGTGTCTCTCTCTCTTGCTCCCCCCGTGTCTGTCCATCTCTCGCTCCCCCCGTGTGTCTATCTCTCTCGCTCCCCCGTGTCTCTCTCTCTGTCTCACTCCCCCGTGTCTCTCTCTCTCTCTCCCCCGTGTCTCTCTCTCTCTCTCCCCCGTGTCTCTCTCTCTCCCCCGTGTCTCTCTCGCTCTCACTCCTCCGTGTCTCTCTCGCTCTCACTCCTCCGTGTCTCTCTCGCTCTCACTCCTCCGTGTCTCTCTCGCTCTCACTCCTCCGTGTCTCTCTCGCTCTCACTCCTCCGTGTCTCTCTCGCTCTCACTCCTCCGTGTCTCTCTCGCTCTCACTCCTCCGTGTCTCTCTCGCTCTCTCTCCCCCTCGCCCCCGTGTCTCTCTCGCTCTCTCTCCCCCTCGCCCCCGTGTCTCTCTCGCTCTCTCCCCCTTGACACGTGTCTCTCTCGCTCTCTCTCCCCCTCGCCCCCGTGTCTCTCTCGCTCTCTCTCCCCCTCGCCCCCGTGTCTCTCTCGCTCTCTCTCCCCCTCGCCCCCGTGTCTCTCTCCCTCTCTCTCCCCCTCGCCCCCGTGTCTCTCTCCCTCTCTCTCCCCCTCGCCCCCGTGTCTCTCTCGCTCTCTCTCCCCCTCGCCCCCGTGTCTCTCTCGCTCTCTCTCACCCCCGTGTCTCTCTCGCTCTCTCTCTCTCCCTCGCCCCCGTGTCTCTCTCGCTCTCTCTCCCCCTCGCCCCCGTGTCTCTCTCGCTCTCTCTCCCACGCCCCCGTGTCTCTCTCGCGCTCTCGCTCCCTCGCCCCCGTGTCTCTCTCGCTCTCTCTCCCCCTCGCCCCCGTCTCTCTCCCCCTCGCCCCCGTCTCTCTCCCCCTCGCCCCCGTCTCTCTCCCCCTCGCCCCCGTCTCTCTCCCCCTCGCCCCCGTCTCTCTCCCCCTCGCCCCCGTCTCTCTCCCTCTCGCCCCCGTCTCTCTCTCTCCCCCTCGCCCCCGTCTCTCTCCCCCTCGCCCCCGTCTCTCTCCCCCTCGCCCCCGTCTCTCTCCCCCTCGCCCCCGTCTCTCTCCCCCTCGCCCCCGTCTCTCTCCCCCTCGCCCCCGTCTCTCTCTCGCTCCCCCGTGTCTCTCTCTCGCTCCCCCCGTGTCTCTCTCTTGCTCCCCCCGTGTCTCTCTCTTGCTCCCCCCGTGTCTCTCTCTCACTCCCCTGTGTCTCTCTCTCGCTCGCCCCGTGTCCCTCTCTCGCTCCCCCCGTGTCTCTCTCGCTCCCCCCGTGTCTCTCTCTCTCACCCCCCCGTTTCTCTCCCGCCCCCCCCGTTTGTCTCTCACTCCCCGCGTTTCTCTCTCACTCCCATTTCTCTCTCTCTCTTGCTCCCCCATGACTCTCTCTCCCCGTGTGTCTCTCTCTCTCTCGCTCCACCCGTGTCTCTCTCTCTCACGTTCCCCGTCATGTCTCTTTCTCTCGCTCCCCCTCGTGTCTCTCTCTCTCCTCCTCGGCCCCGTGTCTGTTTCTCTCTCTCGGTCCCCCTGTCTCTCTCGCCATCTCTCCCCCTCGGCCCCGTGTCTGTCTCTCTCTCGCTCCCCTCGTGTGTCTCTCTCTCTCGCTCCCCTCGTGTCTCTCTCTCTCGCTCCCCTCGTGAGTCTCTCTCTCTCTCTCGCTCCCCTCGTGAGTCTCTCTCTCTCTCTCGCTCCCCTCGTGAGTCTCTCTCTCTTTCGCTCCCCTGTGTCTCTCTCTCTCGCTGCCCCCGTTTCTCTCTCTCACTCCCCTCGTGTCTCTCTCTCTCGCTCCCCTCGTGTCTCTCTCTCTCTCTCTCGCTCCCCCCGTGTATCTCTCTCTCGCTCCCCCCGTGTGTCTCTCTCTCGCTCCCCCCGTGTGTCTCTCTCTCGCTCCCCCCGTGTGTCTCTCTCTCGCTCCCCCCGTGTGTCTCTCTCTCTCGCTCCCCCCGTGTGTCTCTCTCTCTCGCTCCCCCCGTGTCTCTCTCTCTCTCGCTCCCCCCGTGTCTCTCTCTCTCTCGCTCCCCCCGTGTCTCTCTCTCTCTCGCTCCCCCCGTGTCTCTCTCTCTCTCGCTCCCCCCGTGTCTCTCTCTCTCTCGCTCCCCCCGTGTCTCTCTCTCTCTCGCTCCCCCCGTGTCTCTCTCTCTCTCGCTCCCCCCGTGTCTCTCTCTCTCTCGCTCCCCCCGTGTCTCTCTCTCTCTCGCTCCCCCCGTGTCTCTCTCTCTCTCGCTCCCCCCGTGTCTCTCTCTCTCTCGCTCCCCCCGTGTCTCTCTCTCTCTCGCTCCCCCCGTGTCTCTCTCTCTCTCGCTCCCCTCGTGTCTCTCTCTCTCTCGCTCCCCCCGTGTCTCTCTCTCTCTCTCGCTCCCCCCGTGTCTCTCTCTCTCTCTCGCTCCCCCCGTGTCTCTCTCTCTCTCTCGCTCCCCCCGTGTCTCTCTCTCTCGCTCCCCCCGTGTCTCTCTCTCTCTCGCTCCCCTGTCTCTCTCTCTCTCTCGCTCCCCCGTCTCTCTCTCTCGCTCCCCCGTCTCTCTCTCTCGCTCCCCCGTCTCTCTCTCTCTCTCGCTCCCCCGTCTCTCTCTCTTGCTCCCCCGTCTCTCTCTCTCGCTCCCCCGTCTCTCTCTCTCGCTCCCCCGTCTCTCTCGCGCTCTCTCCCCCTCGACCCCGTGTCTCTCTCGCTCTCTCTCCTCCTCGCCCCCGTGTCTCTCTCGCTCTCTCCCCAAGTCTCTCGCTCTCTCTCCCCCTCGCCTCCGTGTCTCTCGCTCTCTCTACCCTCGCCGCCGTGTCTCTCTCGCTCTCTCTCCCCCTCGCCCCCGTCTCTCTCTTGCTCCCCTCGTGTCTCTCTCTCGCTTCCCCGTCTCTCTTGCTCTCTCTCCTCCTCGCCCCCGTGTCTGTCTCTCTCTCTCGCTGCCCGTGTCTCTCTCTCTCGCTGCCCCCGTTTCTCTCTCTCTCGCTGCCCGTTTCTCTCTCTCGCTGCCCCCGTGTGTCTGTCTCTTTCGCTCCCCCGTGTGTCTCTCTCTCTCTCGCTCCCCCCGTGAGTCTCTCTCCCTCTCTCGCTCCCCTCGTGAGTCTCTCTCTCTCTCTCCCCTCGTGAGTCTCTCTCTCTCTCTCGCTCCCCTCGTGAGTCTCTCTCTCGCTCCCCTCGTGAGTCTCTCTCTCGCTCCCCTCGTGAGTCTCTCTCTCGCTCCCCTCGTGAGTCTCTCTCTCTCTCTCGCCTCGTGTCTCTCTCTTGCTTCCCGTCTCTCTTGCTCTCTCTCCCCCTCGCCCCCGTGTCTGTCTCTCTCGCTCCCCCGTGTCTCTCTCTCTCGCTCCCCACGTGTTTCTCTCTCTCTCGCTCCCCACGTGTTTCTCTCTCTCTCGCTCCCCCATGTCTCTCTCTCTCTCGCTCCCCACGTGTCTCTCTCTCTCTCGCTCCCCACGTGTCTCTCTCTCTCTCGCTCCCCCCGTGTCTCTCTCTCTCGCTGCCCCCGTGTCTCTCTCTCTCGCTGCCCCCGTGTCTCTCTCTCTCTCGCTGCCCCCGTGTCTCTCTCTCTCTCGCTCCCCCCGTGTCTCTCTCTCTCTCGCTCCCCCCGTGTCTCTCTCTCTCGCTGCCCCCCGTGTCTCTCTCTCTCGCTGCCCCCCGTGTCTCTCTCTCTCTCGCTCCCCCCGTGTCTCTCTCTCTCTCTCGCTCCCCCCGTGTCTCTCTCTCTCTCGCTCCCCCCGTGTCTCTCTCTCTCTCGCTCCCCCCGTGTCTCTCTCTCTCTCGCTCCCCCCGTGTGTCTCTCTCTCTCTCGCTCCCCCCGTGTCTCTCTCTCTCTCGCTCCCCCCGTGTCTCTCTCTCTCTCGCTCCCCCCGTGTCTCTCTCTCTCTCGCTCCCCCCGTGTCTCTCTCTCTCTCGCTCCCCCCGTGTCTCTCTCTCTCTCGCTCCCCCCGTGTCTCTCTCTCTCTCGCTCCCCCCGTGTCTCTCTCTCTCTCGCTCCCCCCGTGTCTCTCTCTCTCTCGCTCCCCCCGTGTCTCTCTCTCTCTCGCTTCCCCCCGTGTCTCTCTCTCTCTCGCTTCCCCCCGTGTCTCTCTCTCTCTCGCTTCCCCCCGTGTCTCTCTCTCTCTCGCTCCCCCCGTGTCTCTCTCTCTCGCTCCCCCCGTGTCTCTCTCTCTCTCGCTCCCCCCGTGTCTCTCTCTCTCTCGCTCCCCCCGTGTCTCTCTCTCTCGCTCCCCCCGTGTCTCTCTCTCTCGCTCCCCCCGTGTCTCTCTCTCTCTCGCTCCCCCCGTGTCTCTCTCTCTCTCGCTCCCCCCGTGTCTCTCTCTCTCTCGCTGCCCCCGTGTCTCTCTCTCTCGCTGACCCCGTGTCTCTCTCTCTCTCGCTGCCCCCGTGTCTCTCTCTCTCTCGCTCCCCCCGTGTCTCTCTCTCTCTCGCTCCCCCCGTGTCTCTCTCTCTCTCGCTCCCCCCGTGTCTCTCTCTCTCTCGCTCCCCCCGTGTCTCTCTCTCTCTCGCTCCCCCCGTGTCTCTCTCTCTCTCGCTCCCCCCGTGTCTCTCTCTCTCTCGCTCCCCCCGTGTCTCTCTCTCTCTCGCTCCCCCCGTGTCTCTCTCTCTCTCGCTCCCCCCGTGTCTCTCTCTCTCTCGCTCCCCCCGTGTCTCTCTCTCTCTCGCTCCCCCCGTGTCTCTCTCTCTCTCGCTCCCCCCGTGTGTCTCTCTCTCTCGCTCCCCCCGTGTCTCTCTCTCTCTCGCTCCCCCCGTGTGTCTCTCTCTCTCGCTCCCCCCGTGTCTCTCTCTCTCTCGCTCCCCCGTGTCTCTCTCTCGCGCTCCCCCCGTGTCTCTCTCTCTCTCGCTCCCCCCGTGTCTCTCTCTCTCTCGCTCCCCCCCCGTG
This sequence comes from Carcharodon carcharias, assembly GCF_017639515.1. NCBI lineage: Eukaryota > Metazoa > Chordata > Chondrichthyes > Lamniformes > Lamnidae > Carcharodon > Carcharodon carcharias. The sequence goes on along the minus strand of NC_054477.1, from coordinate 43,266,259 downwards.
TCTCTCTCTCTCTCGCTCCCCCCCGTGTCTCTCTCTCTCTCGCTCCCCCCGTGTCTCTCTCTCTCTCGCTCCCCCCGTGTCTCTCTCTCCTCGCCTCCCCCCGTCGTGTCTCTCTCTCTCGCTCCCCCGTGTCTCTCTCTCGCTCCCCCGTGTCTCTCTCTCTCGCTCCCCCCGTGTCTCTCTCTCGCTCCCCCGTGTCACTCTCTCTCTCGCTCCCCCCGTGTCGTCTCTCTCTCGCTCCCCCCGTGTCTCTCTCTCTCTCGCTCCCCCCGTGTCTCTCTCTCTCTCGCTCCCCCGTGTTTCTTTCTCTCTCTCTCCCCCCGTCTCTCTCTCTCTCCCCCGTCTCTCTCTGCCCCCCCGTCTCTCTCTCTCCCCCGTGTCTCTCTCTCTCTCCCGTGTCTCTCTCTCTCTCCCGTGTCTCTCTCTCTCTCCCCCGTGTCTCTCTCTCTCTCCCCCGTGTCTCTCTCCCTCTCCCCCCGTGTCTCTCTCCCTCTCCCCCCGTGTCTCTCTCTCTCTCCCCCCGTGTCTATCTCTCTCCCCCGTGTCTCTCTCTCCCCCCCGTGTCTCTCTCTCCCCCGTGTCTCTCCCTCTCTCTCTCCCCCCGTGTCTCTCCCTCTCCCCCCATGTCTCTCTCTCTCCCCCCATGTCTCTCTCTCTCTCTCCCCCCGTGTCTCTCTCTCTCTCCCCGTGTCTCTCTCTCTCTCTCAGTGTCTCTCTCTCTCCCCCCGTGTCTCTCTCTCCCCCCATGTCTCTCTCTCTCTCTCCCCCCATGTCTCTCTCTCTCTCTCCCTCCATGTCTCTCTCTCTCTCTCGCTCCTCCATGTCTCTCTCTCTCTTGCTCCTCCATGTCTCTCTCTCTCTCTTGCACCTCCATGTCTCTCTCTCTCCCCCTCGCTCATGTCTCTCTCTCTCTCTCCCCCATGTCTCTCTCTCTCTCCCCCCATGTCTCTCTCTCTCTCTCCCCCCATGTCTCTCTCTCTCTCTCCCCCCATGTCTCTCTCTCTCTCTCCCCCCATGTCTCTCTCTCTCTCTCCCCCCATGTCTCTCTCTCTCTCTCCCCCCATGTCTGTCTCTCTCTCTCCCCCCATGTCTCTCTCTCTCGCTTCTCAGTGTCTCTCTCACTCGCTCCCCAGTGTCTCTCTCTCTCGCTTCTCAGTGTCTCTCTCTCTCGCTCCCCAGTGTCTCTCTCTCTTGCTACCCAGTGTCTCTCTCTCTCGCTCTCTCCCTCGCCACCGTGTCTCTCTCTCCCTTACCCCCTTGTCTCTCCCTCGCACTCTCCTTAACCCGTGTCTCTCCCTTGCTCTCTCCCTTGCCCTGTCTCTTTCTCGCTCTTGCCACCGTGTCTCTCTCTCGCTCCCTCTCCCTTGCCATGTCTCTCTCGCTCTCTCTCCCTTGCCGTGTCTCTCTCACTCTCTCTCCCTTGCCACCATGTCTCTCACTCTCTCTCCCTTGCCACCATGTCTCTCACTCTCTCTCCCTTGCCATCATGTCTCTCACTCTCTCTCCCTTGCCACCATATCTCTCGCTCTCTCTCCCTTGCCACCGTGTCTCTCGCTCTCTCTCTCTTTTCCCACCGTGTCTCTCGTTGTCTCTCTCTCCTTTCCCACCATGTCTCTCATCTCTTTCTCCTTTCCCATGTCTCTCACTCTCTCTCTCCTTTCCCACCGTGTCTCTCGTTCTCTCTCTCCTTTCCCACCGTACCTGTCTTTCTGTCTCAGGATTCTAGATCTCCTCGTAACAGTTTTGCAGAGGCCAAGCCTTGGTCCCATGGGGTGCCATGGATGGAGCTTGGAGGGCCGGGTGCTTGCGCAAGAGCCAAGGGATGCCCTGAAAGTGGCCCGAGGAACTGGGAAGAATGTCGGGGGAGTGGCAAAGAGGCAGAAGAAGCTGGCGTGGTTGGGGACAGGAGGTGCTCCTTCCCCACCCCAGGTTACTCACTTTGGCAGCCAGCAGCTTACCGCCCCTGCCCTGTGCTCCTGGGATCTCGGGCCTTGCTCTCTCCTTACAGCTTGGGTCTCTGATAACTGCAGCAGCAGCTTCAGGGTCAGAACATAACAGCAGCTGGCCCAGAGTTCAGCGCAGCAGAGTGGGAGTTGTTGGGGGGGTGGGGGGGCGTGAGGGGTGGTGGTGGTGGGCGTGTCGCCAGTGTGCAGGCAACATAAAACCGAAAGGTCATGAAAAAAGCTGCTAAAGAGTAAATGTGTTAGTGAAATGACTTAATGCACCTTATAGTGAGGACTTAATGTAACTTAAAAAACAGGGTAAATAAAGAAATAGTCCCTTTAATCTCTCTACTACCAGGTGGTAGTAGACCTGATAACCGCACCCTAGGGTTTTTAAATAAGTAGTTGCAGAGAAAGCGAAAACACCAAATTCGAATATAATGAATACCGAAAGATCAGGGACACTTCCAAAGGCTGGAAGGTTGCAAATATAACCCAACTATTGAGAAAATGTAAGAGAAAACAGGGAACTATAGACCAGTTGGCCTAACATCAGTAGCAAGCAAATTGCTAGAATCTATTTTAGGAAAGTAGTAATTGGGCACTTAGGAAATCATAATATAGTTAAGCAAAGTCAACATAAATTTATGAAAAGAAAATTTTGTTTGACGAATTTATGTAAAAGCTTTCTTTTATTCTTCAACGGGGTGTGGGCGTTGCTGGCTAGGCCATCCCATCCCTAATTGCCCTTCAGAAGGTGGCGGTGAGCTGCCTACTTGAAACCCTGCAGACCATATGGTGTAGGTACAACCACAGTGTTGTTCAGGGGTTCCAGGATTTTGACCCAGCGCCAGTGAAGGAATGGTGATATAGTTCCAAATGAGGATGGTGTATGGCTTGGAAGGGAACTTGCAGCTGCTGCCTTTGTCCTTTGAGGTAGCTTTCTGAGGATTAAATAGTATGATGGATAGTATGATGTACCTGTGGATGGTGTGTTTGGATTTTCAAAAAGCTTTCAATAAAGGTGCCCCACACAAGAGGGTAAAACATAAAATTAGGATTCCTGGGATTGAGGCAAATAGTTTAGCATGGATTGAGGATTGGTTAATGGACAGAAAACAGGGGATAGGAATAAATGAGACATGCAGGTTGTAGGCTGTAACTAGTGGGGAACCACAATGATTTGTCTCCTTCTTGCTCTTTCATTTAATCTATCAGTATCTTTTTGCAGCCTCTTTTTGTCTTCCTTACAGCTTGCATTTCCACCTAGCTTTGTATCGACAGCAAACTTGGATGCAACACAATTTTCCTCTTCGTCCAAGTCATAATATTGATTGCAAATAGCTGAAGCCTCAGCACTGATGCTTGTGGTCCCCCATGAGTTACAGCCTGCTAAACTGAAAATGAGCTGTTTATTCCTACTCTACTTCCTGTCCTTTAATCAGTCCACAATCCATGTCAATGTATTACTCCTAACCCCATGAACCCTTATCTTATGCAACCCTTTCTGTGGCATTTAATTGAAAGTCTTTTAAAAGATTCAAATATAGCATACCACATCCTCTGATTCCCTCTTTATTTACCCAGCTAATTACATTCTCAAAAAATTCTCAGTTTTGTCAAACTATTTCCCATTCTTAAAGCTATCCTGGCTCTGACTGATCTTAAGATTTTCTCAGTACCCTGTTACAACATCTTTAATAACAGGTCTCAGTATTTTCCCAACAACTTATGTCAGCCTAGCTGGCCTGGCCTGTTGTTCCATTTTTCCTCTCCCTTTCTTGAATAGTGGGGTCAAATTTTCTACCTTCCAATCCACAGGGATCATTCCAGAACAGCAGTTCCTTCAGCCGAAACTCACTAATTTTGTTGGGGACAGCAAATCTGTGCAAATTCCAATGCCTTGGATACCTCGATGATCTGTTGCCTGTGAGATTTCACTCTGACATGGAGTCCAGATATTCAGAAGTTGGACTTCTGGAGAGGAGGTGCAGCCTCCTGCAGCTCATCAGTCAGAGGCCAGCCAGAAACTCCAATTGCAAGTACAGCAGCTTCCTTCTCCATGGCCACATGCAGCTGGACAGAACAGAGGGGTAGACATAGGAAGCAACACTCTCATCACAAGACCTGAAGATGAAGGATCAGCTTTCTCAACCTCTAGGAGCAAGCCCCCATGGCAATTGGTCACAGACCTCTGCAGTATCTTGGAAGAGTATTGCTGCCCAAAAGCAGCAGGGTCACCCATTGCCTGCAGTTGTCAAGGTAACCAAAGCCCTCAATTTGTTCACATCTGCATCCTTCCAGGGATAGGCAGCTAACTAAGAAAGATGTTGCAATCTACAGTCCACAGCTGCCTGTATCAGCCAGGTCACTGATGCTTTGTTTGCATGGGTTTCCAGCTACATTAAACATGAGACATATCAGGCCAGTCAAATTCAGAGCGTTGTTGGCTTTGCTTCCCTTGCAGGATTTTCACAAGTCCAGGGGTTGTAGACTACATACATCTGGTAATCAGCACTCTATCAGAACGCCAGGCATTTTTGTTAAGTAGAAGGGATTCCACTTCTTCAACATGCAGCTGTTATGTGTCCACAAGAGTTAATATAATTGTGTGCAAAGTATTCAGGGAGCTGCTGTGATGCATTCATTCTTTATCATTCTCAGGTTTTGCAGTTCTTTTCTCCATCAGACAGCCTCACCAGTGAGCTCCTGAGGGATCAGGGATACCTATTCAAGACCTAGCTGATGATCCCAGTGAGTGACCTCACCACAGAGATAAAAGAGAGGTAAAAGAGCCTTATTACCATCAGGGACACAATGTAGCAAGCCCCAGAAAGGGTCTCCTGGATAGTGATGGTTGCTGTGCCTGGTAACATGGCACAGCAGAGGGGGCTGGAACTGGTGCCAGAGGAAGCTGGAATGTGGTCTGCATCCTAAAGAGGAGGATAACCCTGAAGTGGCATTGGTGCCTCCAGCCACAGACCTGCATGCCCAAGAAAACCATGATCCTAGTATGTTTCACTTGAGAACTATGCTTGCTACATTGAAGTAATCCTATAATGAGCCATATACAAGCCATCCCAACCCTACCAATCAACTCGCAACCCTCCTCTTTACATACATTGATCCACCCATCATATGCACAGCCTTATATTCTCATCAATACAGCTTAGGCCAATCAGCAGCAATTACCTGACCCCATCAATGTGTTACTAACAAAGTAGATGCCATGACAATACAAAAACTCATCCCTTCATTGAAACAAAGAACATCAATGATGCAATAAGGCCCAAGAGATCCTTTGTGCAACTGAGACAATTTTCAAATATATTTTCTATTACGGCTACATGGTGCAACCTATGTAGCTTCAGCAGAGTTAGAGGCAGGCTGCTCATTCGCTGCTCTGACAGATGAGATGCCCACGGTGGACGTCTTCTAGGGTTTTGGAGCCCACGAAGGCCCCACTAAAGACTTTTGCCTTCAGCTGTGCATGGATAGACTGCCATGCTGGCAGGTTGGAGGATGTGTGGCTCTGTCAGAAGAGACAAGGGTAAGAGCATTGGAGCGGGGGCTCCTTGAGAAGAGCTCCCACTATCATCAGCCCTTTCTCCATCTTCTGTCACAGGGCCCAAACGAATTTCACTAACTGGCTGCATTTGAGTGTGGCACTTAGCCACCAAGGCGACTCTTTGGTTGATGCTTGGAAAACTGGCAGCAATAGTGTGCAGGCCATTGTTGTGGCCAACATCCACTCAGTGCCCTATCGCATATGACTCTCCATGAGATTGGCTACTCCTTCAATGAAGGTAGTCATCAGCGCAAATGCCTGAAACATCACAGTCCTCATGCTAGACTCCAATTACTGTGCAAGGGTGCACACCGCCTTATTAAATTTTGTCAGATGTGTACAAATTGATATGTTATTGTTCCACAAGTACCCTTTTAGGTTATGACTCCACAGGCTCAGCATCTGTATCTGGTTGAGCAGTGCTTGGAAGTATCTTGTACCTTCCAATGGGGGCTTTCTACTGTTGTCACCAGCACCTGCTCCTATTCACATGTGGTGCACTCCTTGCCATATGCCACTCTTCCTAACTGAGGATCTGGGCCAATCAAGGAATGCGTATCTGCGGCAGTGAAAGATGCATAGAAGTAAAGTGATGGTGCAGAATACTGGTCCTTCTCTGAAGACTTTACTGCCTTCTCCCTCATCACCTGTGCTGGCTTCAGCAGTGCATCTGCGGGATCTGAAAGTGCTGAACCTAGTGAAATAGTGGACCAAGGTAACATAGTTCATATCATGACATTTGATGTATTGGCAACTGCTACTTGTGTTGAATGGATGTTAAATGTCAAGTGGCAGTGTGATGTCTAATGCTGACACAAGATCTCACAAATCACCCCCAGCTCTCCATTTCCAAAGGCCTGTCCTGCTACCACTCTCCAGGGTTTCTTCAATAGATGTCAGGATGGCCATGGCTGTAGCTCTACCTAGGTTTCTCTGGAGTTATAGGCTCTCTTCTGAAATGAGAAAAGGCAATGAGTTAGGAGTATGAGGTTCAATGATTTCTGAGGATGGAGGTGAACATTTGAGAAGAGCGACTGTGAGGAATGGTAGCGAGAGGGGAATAGGTTGCGGACCTAAGTTCTATGTGATTGAGATTTGAGGAGGCCGTAGGGGTGAAAGGAGAGACAGGAAAGTGTGTCAGTGAAAGGACTGCTGTGCAGAAGACTGCTTGGGAGCCAAGACAATGACTGCTGAGGACACTCACTTTGCCAGGCCTAGTGAGATCACTGAACCTTTCCAGTGGCTTATAACTGTAAGATACGGGTTCTAATGAAAAAGAGAAAGAAGGCAAGAAGAACATTTTCTCAAATTGCATTTTGAAAGGAAACAAAGCCTCTTTAAGGAAACAATAGATAGTGTTATTTCATCATTTTCCCTCGGAGGGTGAAGCATAAGGTGAGCAACCAAAGGGCAAGCAAGATACACAGGTTGCATGGGCAGTTCAAAGTGGAAAGATGCAGCAGCAGTGATGGAAGTCAGTTATTACGGTGCAAGAGGTGGCTATTCAGTTCTTCATATCCAGGCCGGTTCTCTGTGCAGCAATCCAGTCAGTTCCATTTTCCTGCTCCATCCCATAGCCCTGCGTGTTTATTTCACTCAAATGCCCTTCTAATTTCCTTTTCAAATTATTCATTGTTTCCGCTTCCACCAATCTTGTAGGCTGCCAGTTCCAGCTCATGGCCACTCTCAGTTTCCACTTCCATCACTCCTGTAGTTCCAGGTCATTGCCACTCGCTGCATAAAAAAGTTCTTCCTCACATCTCCATTTCATCTCTTGTACAAAACGTTAAATCTCTGCCTCCTAGTCCTTGTATGATCAGCTAATGGGATCTTTGTCTACCTGATCCAAACCAGTCATAATCTTGTACACCTCTCCAAGAGAAACTACAGCTTCGTCAATTTAATCTTGCAGCTAAAATCCCTCATCCCTGGAAACATTCTGGTAAATCTTATTTGCACCCTCTCAAGGACCCAGACATCCTTTCTGAATTGTGGTCACTACCTCAACCCAATACTCTAGTTATGGCCAAACCAGAGCTTTATACAGGTACAACATAACTTCCCTGATTTTTATACTCAATACCTCTATTTATGAAGTCCAAAATCCCACATGCTTTACTAACCACCCTCTCAACATGTCCTGCCACCTTTAAAGATCCAATTGACCAATATGAAGCCCCTGGTTCCTGCACACTTCAGAACTGCTCCATTGGGATTTAATCTTGACAACGAGAGTCTCGCTCACCATATTGGAGAACTGGTGTGAGTCCCATCTCACCTCCATCGACAGAATTAAGTGTCCATCAGGAACTTAACTGGCTAGCATTGGGTCTTCCCCAGGATTCAGGAACCTGGGGGCAGAAATCCTGCCTGCTGATTGCCAGCAGCTCCCACTGCTGCTAGTAAAGCATCTAGGGCGGGGCCAGGATACCCAAGGTACCCAGGGGCCACGGGTGACTGAAGGCAGGATGGGGCCGCAGGGAAGGAGCCACCGCCTTTGGGGTCAAAGAAAGGGTGTGGAGTGGTTTCAGTAGGCCTTCCTTCCAGATGTTGAGTCCCTCAACTAAGTCTTTATTGCCTCTCTGTACCCCTTCTGCAGCAATGTATCACCTTGCACTTCTGTGTATGAAATTCCATTTGTCACTTGTTTGCCCATTCTGCTAGCCTATGCCCTGTTCCAGTCAATTGGTATTATCCTCACTGTTTGCCACACCAGTTTGCTATCATTGGCAAATTTTGAAATTTCACTCTATATTCCAACCATCTTCCTGTCTGAAAAAAAACTTACTGTTTTATATTCTTAAGCCAATTTTTTTATTTTAAATCAAAGTTGATGTGATATTGACCCTCCTATTCCATGAGCCACAATTTTGATAACCAGCTTTTATGTAATACCAATGGCAGAAGTGAGATAATGGAATTGGTTAAGTGTGGCAAAATGGCACGGAAAATTATATGATACAAGTTACTCACAAGCCATTCTTTGGGCTAAAAATGAAGATTCAATAGATTTGAATGAAAAGTTTTAGACAATTTGTCAGCTGAATTGAAACATCAACATCGATTCTATAGATAAAGATGATGGTAACAGTCTATATATCTTCCAGAGTTTCTACACAGTCTGACTCCAATGGTCATGCCACCACACAAACTTGGACTCAAGGATGGAACAGTTATGATATTGCTACAAAACTTGAATCCTAAGAAAGGACTTAATCACAGAAAAAGCTGGCAGTTAGGAAGTGGTTATCTTCGATGGTAGATACTGAAATTATATAACAGAAAGATTTCAAGGAAATAGTGCATCTATTATTCAAGTAATAATGAACCCATCAAATGTAAACCTGCCTTTTCAATTCAGGAAAAAATAGTTCCCAATGCGACTTTTATATTCTGGGGTTATAAACAACTCACAATACCAGACTCAAAACAAAAATTTGTTTATATTCCTAGGCCTGTTTTTGTTATGGACAGCTTTATGTAGCTTTTTCCATAATGAGAAGTTTTGATTCCATCAACGTCTTTGGTCAAAGAATAACTAGGGGTAGAATCTTCAGCTCGCCGAGCGGGGACGGGCCTTGCTCGCCAATGCATAAAATGACGCAAGGTGACGTTGGACGTGTGCCCCAAAGTCACCGCGCGTCATTCAGATCTTCAGTTCAGCGAGCGTGCAGCAACTCTGCTGTGCGCCCGAACTGTCAAAGGCCTATTAAGGCCATTTAAAAACTAATTAACTGAGCTGCCTGTCCAATCTTAAGGTTGGTGGAAAGGCGAAGAGCCCAGGCAGCCTTTGCATTTATAATGAAACCTCATCCACAGGCAGGATGAGGTTTCATGAAGGTTTTTAAAGTTAGTAAAAATTTATAATAAAATTCATTGCCACGTCCCAGCTCATGTGACACTGTCTCATGAGGGGACATCTTAAATTTTTTTTTTCTCTATTAAAATTTTAAAAAATAAAACTCATCTCTCCGAGGCAACTCTTTGCCTCAGGGAGATTTCTGCGCTCTTTCACATGCATGTGCAAAGGAGCACAGGCCCCGACTCAGCCTACTCCCCCCACCCGCACAGGGAGCGCACAGTGCTTCCAGGTGCGCGTCAAGCTGGGTGGGTCTTAATTGTTCTGCCCATGTAAAATGGGGGCGATCAGCTACATGCCTGCCCGCGCTTGTCCAACCCCCCCTCCCCCCGACGGGTAGAAAATTCTCCCCTAGGAAACCTGCATTTAAAAGTATGTTGCCATGAAGATACTAATTTGTCTGCAAAAGTTTTGCGGGTCTCTAATACTGGTACAAGAGTCAATTACAGAAGTACTGTATTAGACATGCTAGCTATTTTAGGCAGTACCCCCTGGGCATACTCAGATAAGCTTCTTGTTTTGATAACAAAGAAGCTCTTTATATTTTCTAATATTTCACTGATACATCACTGACACACAGAAGTCATTCCTTCAAAAATCCCCAGTCAATGTTTGGATGTGACTCATCCAGGAATTGAAGCGAAGGGCTGTTTTTGTTTAAAAGTGACGGAGATAGTTAATAAGTATAAGCAGGCACCTGAACTTAATATTATGCCACCTCTGCTTATTTAAGTAAAATTTGTGTGAGGACTGCAGAAGCCAGTAATTCAGGATTGTTATGGCACAGCTGATGGTAAATGCTCAGTTGTTCAAATCCCAAAGGGAGACTTGAAATAACTGCCACTTGTTTTGCAATTTGTAATAATTTCAAGATGCGTGCCTTGAAATCAGTAGGAATAAGACCACCAAATTTGATAGGTTTTTGTAAACTAAATTAAACATTTACTAAGAAGAAAAATGATTTTTAAGCACATAAATAGATTTACAAACTATTACTATGACAACTTCTAAATCCCCTAATCAATCTAACTCCCAGTTACACTTCTGTTAAGGCAACAGTAAGACACAGATTTTAAAAGACCCAGGCAAGGTGACGCACAATACCCTGAACCAGTCGAATTCAAAGTGAGTTTTCTTAACTTCAGTTCTTTGAAGACAGTAGCTTGAGGCATAGATGCTAAAGGCTTTACACACTTGTTAGATATTAAAATGTCTACCCTTAGACACGGCCTTCAATCCTTTATACAAATTTTCCCCTTTCAATGCAAATTCCCATTCTTTCACTATGTCTTTGGAGTTTACCTTTCTGATAATAAAAATTTCTCACAGTTTTACCAGTAATCTTTAGGAAAAATAAACACATTGGGCAGAATTTTCTGCCTGTCGGGCAGGTGGGCCCGACCCAATCTAAGGCGGGCAGGGAGCTGATCCCCGCCGGAGAAGCGGGCCACACCACCAATTAAGGCCCGCCCAGCATGATGTCTGGCGGGAAGCGCTATGCACTTCCTGTGTGGGGGGGGGGGGTGGGATTCCCTAAAAGTGAGAGTGCGCTCTTTCGTGCATGTGCATGAAAGAGCGCATATCTCCCTGAGGCTAGTGCAGCCTCAGGGAGATCGCTTCCACTTTGAAAAATATTAAAAATAGAAAAAAAAATTCCCTAACATGTCACATGAGATCGGGTATGTTCATAATTTACATAATAGCTTTATTAAAATTTTTAAAACTCTGCATGAAACCTCATCCTGCCGCTGGATGAGGTTTCATGTTTTCTCTATTTGCCGCCAGGGCTCCTGGCCTGCCCGCCAACCTTAAGGTTGGACGGACAGGTCCTTTAATTGTTTAAATGATCCTGTCAATGGCCTCAATTGGCTATTGACAGGTCGGCAGGCCTGCAGCTGATTTTGCTGCATCCCCGCCTTCCTGAAAATTTAAATGAGGCGGGATGATGTTGGGGGTTCTGCCTGATGTCATTTTACATGTCGGCGAGTGGGCCCAGTCTCCTGCTTGTCGATGGCCAAATTCTGCCCATTGTTTCTGAACTCCACCTGGCTAGGTGCGATATTTCACTCCCTCGTTTTACTAGTAATCTTTAGGAAAAATAAACACATTGTTTCTGAACTCCACCTGGCAAGGTGCAATATTTCACTCCCTCTTTTGAAAACAATCTAGTCTGGTTTATTTAAAAATGCAAATGTCCTTTTACACATTATATTCGAAACTTCCCCCATATTTACCATGGGCAGAATCTTCTGCCCTGAATGCCGACGCATTAAATGATACGTGGTGACGTTGGGCATGCGGCCCGATGTCACCGCGTCAGTCCAATCTTTTGTTTGGCGGGCATGCACCGGAGTTGGCTGCGCACCCGCCAAGCTGTCACAGGCCTGTTAAGACCATTAATAAAACAATTAAGCAATTTTACAAGACTGCCCGTCCAACCTTAAGGTTCATTCCTGTAACCACAGTTTTTTTTAAACTGACAGATCACATTAACACCAACATGCACACAATGGCCAGGATTTTCCCCTCGGCAATTTGGGGGCATGGCCCGCTCGCCAAGGGGAAAATTACGCCGGAACATCGGGAGGAATCCCCGACGTCATTCCAGGCCAGTTAAATCTTAAGTGAGGTGAGCGGACAGCAAAATCAGCTGTCCGCCGGCTGACCTGTCAACGGCCAATTAAGGCCATTTGGGCCATTGGGGCAGCCCAGGAGCCCCAGCGGCCTGTAGATTATTAATAAAATTTCATCCACTGGCAGGATGAAGTTTCATTACAATTTTGTAAAAATTTAATAAATTTTATGAGTTTATCAACATGTCCCATCTCATGTGACATTGTCACATGAGGGAGACATGCTAATAATTTAAAAATGTCTCTATTTTTTGACTTTACTTACCTTTCACTAACTTCCATGAGACATGACTTTGCCTCGGGGACCAGTGTGCTCTTTCATGCGCATGAAAGAGCACACTTTGACAGTTGGGGATTCCCTTCCCCCACCCCCGGAACAGGAAGTGCATAGCACTTCCTGTCGGGCAGGCTGCTGGGCAGACCTTAATTGGCCTGCCCACTCAAAATGGCGGCAGGCCCCGTTTCAGCGGCAGGGTTCGGCTGCCCGCCCGCCACCGAGCCAATGGAGCCTGCCCGCCAGCCAAGGGCTAAATTCTGTCCTATATGTAGTGGCAGCTACGCAAACAAAAATACTTGGTTATTAGTTGAACTTGCTTTGTGTGTTCTTGAATGGTGGAATAAGTGTTTCCCAGTTATTTGTACATCTCCTAGTCTCCAATTCTGTCCTTAAAACCACAATAGCAGAGACAGGTCTCTCAACCCATTGTGTCTGTGCCAGCTCATTGTTGGAAAAATCTAATTCACAGACTACTGTCCAGCGCCCCTCAAATTCCTACATCATCCTTTGTGTAAAATATTTATTACTTTTCCCATTGCCTGTGTTTTAGTTTATTTACACTTGCTTCCATTGTGTTTAGAAATCTGTGTTTACAATATTTATGCAAATCTATCACTCTATTATCACCTCTTTCCCTCAGATTAGCTATGAAACTGAGTATGCCCACTCAGGTTGACTCATAAGATTTTGAGGCATTCTTTGAAGAGCAGAGTTCTCCTTGAATGCTGACCCCGACATTCAGCGTAACAATTAACTTGTCACTCACTTCACATTCAGTCTTTTGGTTCCCTGCTATTTACAAAAATGGCTGCCTACACAACAAGAAATAAATAATTTGTATGTTTAAGCATTGAGATGTCCATAGATGTATGATGCCATATATGTGAAGGGCATCATGTAAATACAAGTTTGTTCTTTCTTCTTCTGTATGCTTTGGAGTGTGTCTCTCACACATCTTGCTTTGCAGATTTACTCAATTTGCATTTCCTGCCCTTCTTAATGCTCATGATGTACAGCACAACAGAGTGTAAACTTCGATTTGCGTTTCTGGTCAACATACCAGAAGTGATTAATGAGATTCCGTAAAAACAAATTGGAGGCTGGCTGGGAGCTATTGTCAAATGTGTGAGATTAACAGAGAAACTGGGTTTGAGGGACTGGGGTTAAGTGGAATAACAGGATAGGAGAAATGGGACAGAGTAGAAGATGGAACCTTACAGAAGTAGGCCATCCCTTGAGCCTATTCTATTGTTCGATGAGATCATGGTTGACCTGTGACCCAGCTCCGTATACCTGTTTTTGCCTCAAATCCCTCAATACCTTTGGTTAAGAGAAATCTATCAATCTCAGATTTAAAATTAATAATTGGCCCAGCATCAAATGCTGTTTCTGGAAAAAAGTTCCAAATTTCTATCACTCTTGCTTAGCGTAGTGTTTCCAACAGGTCTGCTTGAGGCTGGGTGATCTGGTTTCTATTTAGATAGAGAACCATGATTTCAACTGGTACAAGATGTATTACAGAACAAAATGTGATTCAGAAAAAGTGGAGCGTTCAATTTGATCTGGAAAGCAGAAGACGAGTTTAGACTGGGAAACGTTGGAAACTTAAGATTGGGGAGAAAGATGACAATTAAATAGGATGGAAGAGGGGTGCTGAAGGCATGGAGGCAATTGGGAAGGATTTATGTAGGGTACAGCACTAGGGCAGAAAAAGAGAGAGGTTGGGCCTTGGGTTTGAGATGAGAGGTAACAGACTATCAGCGGAATGGACCCATCATTGTAAGCTCCAACCAGGGAGCTATTGGCTTTTCAAAAAAAAAGGGGGGGGCTTAATCAGCTAAATTCTTCAGCAATTTCTCCCAAACTTGTAGCTTCCACCACCAAGAAGGGTAAGGGCAGCAAGTATACAGGAACACTATCGCCTCCAAGTTCCCCTTCAAGTCACATATCTGTCCAACTTGAACATATACTGTCATTCTTTCATCATCACTGGGTCAAATCTTGTAACACCCCATCTAACTGAATTGTTGTGAGCACCTTCACCACAAGAACTGCAGAGGTTCAAGAAGTCCCACTGCTACCAGCTTCGAGAACAAGAACGATTTCAATAAACGTTTGCTTTGACAGCAACTTTGAGAACAATTTCTTATTAAAAAGCTTTTTCATAATATTATGCAATGTCGCAGAGTCTGGAACATGGATTTGTACTAAGTTCCTGATCTTGGCTGTGCTATATACTAGGAAAGTACTAAGCAACAGCCAGATGGTTCTGCCAGGGAGAAGGACAAGAGAAATAGTGATCTCAAACCTTTGTTGATAGCTACTACTATCTGGATCAAATATACCATTGGAAAAGGTTTGACAGGCAGATGCTTGCTTACTTACCCATTAAATCATGACAGTACACAAGGATAGATAAGCAAAAAGCAAGATCTGAATTCCTAGCAGTCCAGCAAAAACAAACTATAAAAAGAAAAAAAAACAAAAACAGAATTACCTGGAAAAACTCAGCAGGTCTGGCAGCGCCGGCGGGGAAGAAAAGAGTTGACGTTTCGAGTCCTCATGACCCTTCGACAGAATTTGAGTTCGAGTCCAAGAAAGAGTTGAAATATAATCTGGTTTAAGGTGTGTGGGGGGGGGGTGCGGAGAGAGAGAGAGAGAAGTGGAGGGGGGGGGGATGTGGTTGTAGGGACAAGCAAGCAGTGATAGAAGCAGATCATCAAAAAGATGTCAACAACAATAGAACAAAAGAACACATAGGTGTTAAAGTTGGTGATATTATCTAAACGAATGTGCTAATTAAGAATGGATGGTAGAGCACTCAAGGTATAGCTCTAGTGGGGGTGGGGAGAGCACAGAAGATTTTGAAATATTTAAAAATAATGGAAATAGGTGGGAAAAGAAAAATCTATATAATTTATTGGAAAAAAAAAGAAGGGGGTAAACAGAAAGGGGGTGGGGATGGGGGAGGGAGCTCACGACCTAAAGTTGTTGAATTCAATATTCAGTCCGGAAGGCTGTAAAGTGCCTAGTCGGAAGATGAGGTGTTGTTCCTCCAGTTTGCGTTGGGCTTCACTGGAACAATGCAGCAAGCCAAGGACAGACATGTGGGCAAGAGAGCAGGGTGGAGTGTTAAAATGGCAAGCGACAGGGAGGTTTGGGTCATTCTTGCCGACAGACCGCAGGTGTTCTGCAAAGCGGTCGCCCAGTTTACGTTTGGTCTCTCCAATGTAGAGGAGACCACATTGGGAGCAACGAATGCAGTAGACTAAGTTGGGGGAAATGCAAGTGAAATGCTGCTTCACTTGAAAGGAGTGTTTGGGCCCTTGGACGGTGAGGAGAGAGGAAGTGAAGGGGCAGGTGTTGCATCTTTTGCGTGGGCATGGGGTGGTGCCATAGGAGGGGGTTGAGGAGTAGGGGGTGATGGAGGAGTGGACCAGGGTGTCCCGGAGGGAGCGATCCCAACAGAATGCCGATGGGGGGGGTGAAGGGAAGATGTGTTTGGTGGTGGCATCATGCTGGAGTTGGCGGAAATGGCGGAGGATGATCCTTTGAATGCGGAGGCTGGTGGGGTGATAAGGGAGGACAAGGGGGACCCTATCATGTTTCTGGGAGGGAGGAGAAGGCGTAAGGGCGGATGCGCGGGAGATGGGCTGGACACGGTTGAGGGCCCTGTCAACGACCGTGGGTGGAAAACCTCGGTTAAGGAAGAAGGAGGACATGTCAGAGGAACTGTTTTTGAAGGTAGCATCATCGGAACAGATGCGACAGAGGCGAAGGAACTGAGAGAATGGGATGGAGTCCTTACAGGAAGCGGGGTGTGAGGAGCTGTAGTCGAGGTAGCTGTGGGAGTCGGTAGGTTTGTAATGGATATTGGTGGACAGTCTATCACCAGAGATTGAGACAGAGTGGTCAAGGAAGGGAAGGGAAGTGTCAGAGATGGACCACGTGAAAATGATGGAGGGGTGGAGATTGGAAGCAAAATTAATAAGTTTTTCCAAGTCCCGACGAGACTTGAAAAAGAAAAGTTGGGTTACTAATTTACATAGAGGGCAATGTGGGAGATTTCCAAAAAAAATTATAGTTTATTGCCAAAGCTCTGGGAGTAAAATTTGGCATTGATTGTTAAACTTGAAAATTTAATGGCTACCCAATAACTACTTATTTAGGAATATAAAATTGTTGCACAGGCACCCATTTGCTAATCACTAGCTTTGATTCTATGAACACTGAGGTACATACTTAACTGTAGCAGCAATGGCCTACATGGTATTCTGCAGTAACAGTTATCTGATCCAATTAACCAATTGGGTGGGCACCCAGTCTGTGGTTAACAAAAATAAATTCCTATTAACAAGCACAGCAATACTGGAGCTTTTAAACACCACAATTTAAATATAGCATCTATGTACATGGTTCATTTTCAATAATACATCTTGTTCAGTTGTTCCAATTAAGGTTTTCGGCAACCAGGAAACTTTCAACAGCCAGGAAACATGTATGAACAAATACACTGCTGTCAAACATCTCTGGAGCACAACAATAATTAGAAATCGATGCATTGCTCCAAATATTGTCAGTTTGGTGGCACTGTTGCCTTTGTGACAGAAAGGTTATGGGTTCAAGCCCCATACCAGGGTTTTGAGCCTTCAGTGTGGTCAGGAGATGCTGTATTGTGCCATCCTTTGGGTTAGGTTTTAAATTGAAGTACTTTCTGTTTTACTGTAGGTGAATTTTGAAGATTTGTCATTAAACAGCAGCATGGTTTTCAATCCATAGCAAAGAACAGATGAACTGTCCTTTCAACTCATTGTTTTTTGTAGGGAGTTTCTAGCACAGCTGGGTCAAAACAAGACATTAAAACAAAAGCAAAATACTGCAGATGCTGGAAATCTGAAATAAAAACAAAAAGTGCTGGAAATATTCAGGTCTGGCAGTGTGTGTGAAGTGAGAAACCTTGTCCGCAGAACGACAATCACTGCACCTCAAAAGTAATTCATGGTACACAGCACTTTTGATACATTGTTGAAGGACATTATAAATGGAAGTATTGTCAATAAGAAAGAAGCAAAGGCAGAAAACATAGGTACCTTCTTCCCAAGTGTCCCATTACTGATCCACAAAGCATGCTATAAACCACTTAAGTTCTTCACAAACATCATATAAATAGAAGCATCCATATGGTTATTTCCCATATAACATCTGTCAATAACATCAAACCAATTTCAACAACCTTAAGCTCAAGTACAAATTGAAAAAATTATGAAACTTTCTGGGAAGCTCTAGTCTTCCTGAAATGTTTTTTTGTAAAATCTACAGTTTAAAAAAGCTAACAAACAGCATAATAGTTTAATAAAAATAAAAACTGAAGACTTGTCATCAGCCACTCATCCTATTTTCTGATTCACTTTCCTTTCTTACTCAGTCATTTTATTTTCATCTACCCAATCATACCTACTTGAATTTTTAAAAATCTTAAATCTTGTTATTTTTCTTCTTCCTGTCCACTTGGAAACTGACTTTGAAAACTCAGATTCTGTGAATTGATATGGCGTTATCATGGATGCTACTAGTTTCACCTTTGGTTAATGGCAAGCACATTTGGTTGCCAATCAAATCGTTAGAAGCACAAGCTCTTCAGCAGTGCCCAGATGAGGACATTTATTCATGGAGCTGTCAGGGATAAAAATAAACATTTAGTATGTATAAACCTAGCACTTAAGTTCTTTATGTTAAATATTGTAATCATTGTGAAGAAAAGTTGTAATTTTTATATTTGCCATATAAGTCAAAAATATTAACATTTATTCACATCTAAGTAATTTCCATTATTGTAAATTATTTTCTCTTTAAAATTCGACTGATTAATTCAAAGTATAACCATTCCAATTTACACACCCACAGGATTAAATCTGTTTAATTAGTATTTACACTGGCGTTAGTATGCTGGAATCAAATCAAGGCATAATTCAATTGTCTGATCTTTTTCCAATTCATATACCCAATTTTTTTTAACAAGTAAATGTACACAGGACATTGTTTAATGCCATACAGTAGTGTTGATCATAATGTTATGCACATGATTTATTAGGTCAGCCTCTCATGAGACAAAAATCATATCCACAAATCTTTGTGAATGCTCAATTAGCATTGCTCGCTTTAGCTTTGTGTGACTTGGTCTCCGTTACATATATGCTAACTATGGCACAGGCAATCAAGTTTATATCATAATTTAAACGATTCTAAGATATTTCCATTTTGAATTTTTAAACTTGTACCAAGGTTCCACCTTTGATAAGGTGCCAAATAAAAGGTTACTGCACAAGGTAAGAACTCATGATGTTGGGGACGATATATTAGCATGGATATAGGAATGGCTAACAAGCAGGAAATAAAGTTGAGATAAATGGTTCATTTTCAGGTTGGCAAACTGTAACTACTGGAGTGCCACAGAGATCAATATTGGAATATCAACTATTTATGATCTACATCCAAGTCATTAATAAAAGGGGCAAACTGTATTGTCTCCAAATTTGCTGACGATACAAAGACAGGTAGGAGAGCAAGTTGTGAGCAGGACAAGAATCTGCAAAGAGACATAGATAGGTTAAGTGAGTGGGCAAAAATTTGGCAGATGGAGTATAATGTGAGAAAATGTGAGGTTCTTCACTTTGGTGGAAAGAATAGAAAATCAGAATATTCTTTAAATGGGGTGTGCCTGGAGAATGCTGTTATACAGAGGGATCTCAGTGTCCCTGTACATGAATCACAAAGTTGTAACATAGATGTACTGCAAGTAATTAGGAAGCCAAATGGAATGTTGGCATTTATTGCAAAGGGGATGGAATCTCAAAGCAGAAAGTCTTGCTACAACTGTACAGGGCTTTGGTGAGACCACACCTAGAGTACTGAAGTTTTGGTTTCCTTACTTAAGGAGGTATATAATTGCATTTGAAGCAGTTCAGTGAAGGTTCCTGGGATGATGGGGTTGTCTTATGAGGAAAGATTAAGATGGTTGGGCCTATACACATTGGAGTTCAGAAGAATGAAAAGTGATCTTATTGAAACATGTAAGATTTGAGGGGGCTTGACAGGGTAGATGCTGATAGATTCTCATGAGGAATCTAGAACTAGCGGGCACAATTTAAAAACAAGGGCTGCCCATTTAAGACAGAGATGAGGAGGAATTTCTTCTCTCAGAGCGTCGTTAGTTTTTGGAATTTTCTTCCAGAGAGCTGTGAAGACTGGGTTTTTGAATACATTCAAGACTGAGTTAGACTTTTTTGATCTACAAGGGAGTTGGAGGTTATGTGGGACAGGCAGGAAAATAAAGGTAAGGCCACAAGCAGATAAGTCACGATTTTATTGAATGGCAGAGAAGGCACAATGGTCCAAATAACCTACTCCTTCTATTTATGATAAAGTAATCTGATCTCTATCATTTTGTCAGCAAAAATTGAGATTTAAAAAGCTAGTAAAAGTCATAAGTCAGAAGCAAGGAACTTGCGGTGCAGGAAAGTAAAGAAAAAGAAAAATGTTTTAGAATATGTAAAATATGTAAACCTAAAATCAAGGAGCATATTCACATTCAACTCCATATTATGAAGTAGAATTAAAGAAAAAACAGATCAGGTAAGCAGCCTTTCGCTCAATGAAAAAGGCAGATTATAGACAGCTCCTAACATATTCTTATAACATTAATAAAGTTATACAAGCTATGCACCAAGTTGATGTGAAAAGTTGATGAGGTTATCTGTTAATTAGAGGTTTTTTTGTCCTAGGTAAAAACTAGTACAAGAAAACTTAAGTAAAATAGGTTGGAATTTGAAATTCTATTGCAAGTAGATTAAGACTCAGAATTGTTAGCAAAACAGTATCAATGAAGCTATTGCTTATGAAAAGTCATTGTTTTAATGAAATTTATTATTTTAAGTCTTAAAAATCATTCACATACTGCATTTTTGGTCCATACCCACATGGTGAGCTACAGAATCAACACTGCTAGAGTAGGGGCTGAGTGATGCACAAGCAGCAGATAAACTAAATGCTTCTTTATAAAGAGAGAAAACTAAATAAGCTAGGGGGAAGAATCATATCTGCCTGTTCCTCCATGTCTCCAAGTTGTCAGCACAAGATCAGCACTGGCAGAGGCAAGGAAGTTAGTTGTCTAGCCATTCCTCTCCTTCCTGGAGGAAGAAAATACTTTAAAAACTGAAAAGATTGAGGCTCAATTAAAACTACCCTTCATCTGAATCCCAAAATTTCAACTCCTACGTAAGTAGGAAATGAAAATCCAACACCAAATATTAAAGATTACAATATCAATATATCTGATTTTATTTCTTAATATTTCTACTTAACTGTGGAGTGCAGCAAATGCATGGATAATGACTTATGTCAACACCATATTCATTTAAATGGTTTTATCATAAACACACATTTGAACCAACAGAAGTAACCACCAAAACCTCAGATCAACAGAGTTCACCAAGGCATTTGAAGGTTATTCGGGTCAAAATGACAAGTGGAAACATTTTAATAACTCAGTTCCTATGCAATTGTGCCATGCATTTATGGAAAGTGTCCTGCCTTCTAAAATGTTATTGTAAATTTTTGCTTAAATTTTTCACCATAAGGGTGACTTACCTGTTTGTTTTCAAGCTGAATTACTAGGCTTAAGGTGCAATGCAATTACACCATTGTGAAATGTATTCCTTTTTCAAGGAACCAGAAAGCTGTTCAAACATTCCCAGATTCAAGTGGCAGCCAATGCTCGGACTTGGACACATCACGTAACATTCCACTGTCCATCCCTTCAATGTCCCTTCTTTCACTTGAACGTCATAAATCAGATTGCAGAGTACTTTCTGATAGTTTTTACTAATACTGCTCAAGATTTGCCTAGCACTTGAAATTCCCCACTTTGCACTGTGATGCCACAAAGTGAAAATCTGCTTCTAGCTGTAAGCCCAGACAAGGGAAAGGTGGTCAACTAGAAAGGGCTAAAATTAATTAAAGCACAAAATCTAAGAAGAAACTGAAATTTCCTATCTACAAAATAAAACACTGAACTGACATCCTATTATGGTCTGAATGTTACATCCCTAATTATTGGAATTAATATCCATTCCATCTAGGTGATTTGAATGTCTTATTGAGTTACTGGGGTTTTAGTTGTGGAACAGCAGTTGTTCCGAGAATCCTTTAGAGTTGTGACATTAAGATCCTACAGGTTTATCTTTTAAAAAAAAGTATTTCAACGGCCACATGAAGCTTGTGAGGAAACCATCATCATTGAATGATCAACATTTAACTTCACAAAATTGATACCAACTCAGTCAATCTAACTCATTTTCACACATTATGGGCCTTGAACCATCTTATCACCCATACTCTATGTTTCATTCAATTTTGTCATGTCAACTTCCCATTTTCTATAGTTCATCAATCTTCTAGTTAATTGTGGGATGTCCAGTTATTTAAATATCCATAAGGCTCTCATGCACATCATTATTGCAAGCATATTTGAAACTGATACTGCAAATTTAAGTCCCCACTATTCTAGTTGATTTACAAGAATCAAGGAAAATGAGGCATTTTGATTAAAAATACATATAAGTACATCTTTAATAGGCTCCCAGCTCAGATTTATTTTAATATAAGCTATCCTTTCAGCCCTCTATTAAATGCAGATATTGCATTTTAAATTTATGAGCTGATACAAGTGTGACATGACCAGAAAGCCATTTTTGATAATAGGTTAGGTGCAGAACTTATAAAATGAATAGTATTTGCAAATTGACAGAACAAGGAAGTAAATAAAAAATTCTACATTTTCGTGATGTTGCAATTTCTAAACATTACTCCATGATTGTTAGAGGGTATGGAAAGGGCATTGTAGACCAACAAGGTTTCAATCTAAAAAGAATAGATATCAGTTTGAGTCACTCTTTACAGTCATAGTCAGGCTTCAGACATATTCATCTTGTCCATAGAAAATAATTTTCATCCAATATCTTACATCAGCTGGAACATAAGCACCAAGGGCTCATCAATAACACAAGATTTACTGAAGTGGCTTTCATCTCTCCAGAAGATCAGCAATGGTGTTCAAATATGGACAACCACTACAGATTGTCATAACTTGTCAAAGCTACATTTTAGGAGCATAGGAACAACCGTATGAGAGAATTTTAAAGTGTTGATGTTCAAAGAGACTTGGCTGTGTTTGTATAAGGAATGCAGGTGCAGCAAGCAATTAGGAAAGCAAATGGCATGTTGTCCTTTACTGCTAGGGGATTAGAGTACAAGAATAAATAAGTTTTGCTACAGTTGTACAGGGTTTTGGTGAGACCACATCTAGAATAGCATGTGCAGTTTTGGTCTCCGCATTTAAGTAAGGATATAGTTGCATTGGAGGCAGAACAGTGAAGGTTCACTAGATTGGGATGAGGGGGCTCTCCTATGATAAAAGATTACATAAACAGGCTTATATTCTCTGGAGTTTCTAAGAATGAGAGGCGATCTCATTGAAACCTACAGAATTCTGAGGGGGTTTGATAGGGTAGATACTGAGAGATTGTTTCTGTCGCTTGGGGGGGTCTAAAACACTGGTGTGGGGCGGGAGGGTGGGCAGAGTCTCAGGATAAGGCGCCAATCATTTAGGGCTGAGATGAGATGCAATTACTTCACTCAAAAGGTTTGTGAATCTTTGCAATTCTCTACCCCAGAGGGTTGTGGATGCTCCATCACTGAATATATTTAAGACTGAGATTCTTGGTCTCGCAGGCAATTAAGAGATATGGAGAGCGGGCAGGAAAATAGAGTTATAGCCTAAGATCAGCCACGATCATATTGAATGGCGCAGCAGGTTTGACGGGCCATATGGTCTACTCCTGCTCCTATTTCTTGTGTTCTTGTATGCTCCTCTTGTTTAAAGCAAAATGCCAATTAGTTCTAATAATAGCAATTTAAACAGTACTCACACCTAGCCTTGCAACTACTAGACAAACAGTAGCACACCTTACTTTCTTTACTGTACTAAAAACCCTTTTGAATCTCATGGGAACTTTTTCCAGATCATAAGGGATGCTGGCAGGTTTACTCATCAGCAATGTTTCCTAATATTGGGACGATTAATCTTTCATTTACTTTGACAATTTGCATAATCCAGTAATGTTACAAGAATCTAATTTAATTACTAGATTACTAATCCTAAACATTTAAAACAAACATTTAGATAAAAATTAACTTAACCTGTTTTCATCCATTTTTCTATTCAGTCCATTCAATCAATATTTCAATGTTATACTTGCTACCAACTAACATTTTTTGGCTTCTTTCACTTAAATACATACCTTTTCTGCTCTCTGCTCCTATTGCCCATTTTGCCTACTGGAGCAAGAAAAATAATACCAAAGGGTCATCGCCATCAGTCAGTTTTACAGCCAGAGAAAAACCTACAGAATTTTAAGCAAACCGAGCTTAAATATAATTTTTAACAAACTTTTGTTTTAAATGTTAAAGTTTGAGTTCCTTTATATTTTATATAAATAAGTGCTTTAGTTTAAGGTTAATATTCAATCAAAGCTATTTATGAGTAAGAATATTATTTTACTGCAACATTGGACTGGATTTTGGGGCTAGCAGTGAAGGAATGGTGCTCACTGTTTACTTCGTTTTGTGGACTTTTGAGCTGAGACTTGCTCTTAGCTGGTTTTAAGTGTGACAACCTTGACAGGGCATTTGTGAGCAGCATAATAAACAGTGAGGCTCTTCAATTAAATCAGGTTGAACACATGTAGAGTGAAAGAGGGAATTATAAATTAGATTTAAATTATACACAGAGGGCGAAATAAAGATTTGGAAAAGACAAATTGGATTAAGTGAAAGGGACAGACAGAATGCACCAGCCCTAATTTTCTAAGGCATGTTAAACGGGGAACTAGTAGAAATATGTCCCAAGTTTATGACATTGCAAGTCTTTTAGTGCTGAATCTATCAGTGAAGCTTTCAACAGTGCACCCTGTGGAGGAGTGGGTTTCTTTGACAGCAGCTTCCAGATTTCAGTGTTTAAACGTGCACATGCGGATACCAGAAGTTGCTGTCCATTGGCTACATAATAAACAGCGAGTGCCATTCGTCTGTTATTAATAGAAAGTCTGGGTCATTGTATTTTTACACATAACCAGTGTAGAGAAACTTGGTCAAAGTGATTATTTTTGTCACAGGTAGACAGTTAAAAAAGTTGCACTTATGCAGTCAAAATGCAAGCAACTAGCCCATGATTAATTTTTTACACTAAGTACTAAGCAACCCAAGTACTAGCAGCCTGGTGGAAAGTAATCAGTTTGATTACATTACTGCGTTATTGGATTGCACATTTATTCCAAAATATACAAATTATTTATGGGAAATATACTTTAAAAATATGCCCAATAATAGAACTAGCAACCAATAAACAAATACTTTTTAGTCACTCAATAGCCAGCAGAGCTCAAGTGAGAGAAAAAAAAATAAAGCGTGTATGGACATATATCTGTACAATGTGCTCCCTAATCCACTACGTTTTTGAAATATTGTTAATTTTAAAATAAATGTGTGTTCAGGTCTATGCTGATCCCTCGTGTGTCATGTCTGAGGAAAGACTGGAGGAATTTAGGCTTTTCCAGTTCAAAAGGAAGTGAATTTGAGATGGATACAAATAGTAAATAGTACCAAAACAATAGATTTGGAAAATTACTTCAAACTAGATTGTTGAAGTAGGAGGACAGATTCAAACTTGTTTAAAACAAGCTGACATTTTATAAGAAATAGTGATGCTAGTTCTAATACTAGCCATTTTCAAAAATAATTGAAGGTGAGAACCCAGTAAGCTTTAGTGAAAACTGAATGAAGAGTTTTACTTTGTACTCATCACTTAACACAAATTCTATGACATCACTTGATAAACTTCCAATCTCACCTTTATGCACCTAGAAAAATTATCTGAAACTTAATAGTACAAGACAACTAGAAATGAGAAAAGCCTATTTGGTCCATTCATCCAGGAAAAACCCAAAAGTTCCCTCCCTTCATTGTGGCATCCAACTATTTCTTATAAAATGTCAGCTTGTTTTAAACAAGTTTGAATCTGTCCTCCTACTTCAACAATCTAGTTTGAAGTAATTTTCCAAATCTATTGTTTTGGTACTATTTACTATTTGTATCCATCTCAAATTCACTTCTTTTTGAACTGGAAAAGCCTAAATCCCTCCAGTCTTTCCTCAGACATGACACAAGAGGGATCAGCATAGACCTGAACACAAACCAAAGCGCACTTTGACTAACACCTCACAACATGGTACTCTTATTGTTTTAGATACATAACAAACAAGTGAAGAGGGCATTCAGTAGAACACATACCTCCACCACGCTGTGCTAATTCAACATTGTTATAAATATGTAGCTCTTCCCTGCCTGATTGATACTCTATAAATACTAAGCTGAAAAAAGAAATCTTTTCATTAAGAGTTTCCATCTCACTGAGAAGGCTTCAAACTAATCCACATCCAACAACCTGCTCTGAAAACTCCGCTCAAATTTTGACAGGTGTGACAAATTCCACACAGCAGCTGAGACAATCCACAACATTCTAAAAAAGTCAATTCGCGCAATCTCCCAATATTAACAGGTCCTTTAAAAAATTCTAGGATCCAAAAACGAATCAGTTCTTCCTTGGGTCATGCCCTTTTTGTGTACCAAGTCTTGAAAACTATTAGTTTTTGAGATATATTGATTACAAACGGGCTAACAAATAGGGGAAAAACATAACTTCCACCCATCTTCAGTGGCAGAGGTAAAAATGTGCATTACGTAGTATCTTTGATAATTAAAACATCCCATAAATACTTCACATAAAGTGTAACCAAAGGCAAATTTAAACAAAAAGCCAAAGGAGGAACTACACTGTGTAACTGGAAGTTGACCAAAAGCTAAGTTTTAAGAGGGGTCTTAAAGAAGATTATAGATATGTTTCGATCCAAACCATTGAGTTTGAGTCATTGAGTTCAAGTATTGCCCAATTTTCCTCCTTTGCATCTACTATAACTCCCTGAGGAACCAAACACAACACTCCCACCTACCCAGCCAATTTCATATTTACTACAAGGTCAACCCTGAAATCTCAGTTTTAGCCTTGCCGAGTAGCATTCTGGCAATGTTGTGGACTTCCCAAAGTCCACTGGGATGCCATTTTCTCAAAAAGACAAGACATTCATCAAATAAAAGCAAAAAACTGCGGATGCTGGAAATCCAAAACAAAAACAAAAATACCTGGAAAAACTCAGCAAGTCTGGCAGCATCTGCGGAGAGGAGCACAGTTAACATTGAGTCCGTATGACTCTTCAACAGAACTAAGTAAAAATAGAAGAGAGTTGAAATATAAGCTGGTTTAAGGTGGGGGGGGGACAAGTAGAGCTGGATAGAGGGCCAGTGATCGGTGGGGATAACCAAAAGATGTCACAGACAAAAGGACAAAGAGGTTTTGAAATTATCTAAGGAATGTGCTAATTAAGGGTAGCAAGCAGGACAAGCAAGGTACAGATAGCCCTAGTGGGGGTGGGGTGGGGTGAAGGAATCAAAAAAGGCTAAAAGGTAGAGATAAAACAATGGATGGAAATACTTTTAAAAATAATGGAAGTAGGTGGGAAAAGAAAAATCTATATAAATTATTGGAAAAAAAAAGGGGGGGGGGAATTGAAAAGGGGATGGGGATGGAGGAGAGAGTTCAAGATCTAAAATTGTTGAACGAAATATTCAGTCCGGAAGGCTGTAAAGTGCCTTGTTGGAAGATGAGGTGCTGTTCCTCCAGTTTGCATTGAGCTTCACTGGAACAATGCAGCAAGCCAAGGACAGACATGTGGGCATGAGAGCAGGGTGGATCAGGTTGGATCTGACCGTTCCACATTCATGTTGACTGCTGCGTACTAGATCTTTGTAGAGGTAATTATCAACGTTACTCCTGATTGTCATTCCCAAGTCCAATTAGGGGTAAGCACATTGTCCTTTTACTTACAAGTTCTAGGCATTAGTGCGGTCTAAATTCAGGAGTTGGAAGTATTTTCTGGCTTGAAGAGACATTTATTTGAGGAGTTTAGATGCACAAACAAACCAAATCTCAGTAGATAGACAACCTGAAGCACTACTGACACAAGAGTATATTTCTAAGTTCACAGTATAATAGTTCTTCAGGTTCAGTTCAGTATTTGGCTGAAAGATCATGTTCTGAAGTTATTCAACATAGTGTTCACAAAAGGAGTTGCTATAATTTCGAATTGTTTTGAGTCCAGGATCAACTCATTCATGCATTTAAACCTATGTCACTACACTATCTGGCAGGCAGGTAGAGGTGGGAAGCTTAAATCACAGTCAGGGATCCTTGGGAATGGTCCTCAGCAGTCAATGGGTGAACAGAAATCTCCTGTGGTGGGAAGGTAGGCCAGAGTTTCCTTTGTTTCAGCAATTGTGGATGGCCACCATTGGGGATTCCCCAGAGATCAAAAGGATGGGATGGTGGGTGAAGAGGTCCCCACCTCTCTCTGGATTTCCTGATGTTCAGGGATTGGGATGGTGCTGGGGCTTGAAGGACCAAAGATTTGGAAGTGCTGGGGGTGGAGCATTCTTGCTTCTCCTAGCCAAAAGTTGTACAAATGAGGAAAGTTTTGAAGCTGGGTCTCTTCTGGTCTGCTGGCTACTCTCACCAATGTGTCTTCTGCCATCAGCTTGCGACTCTCCATGCGGACCTTAAAATTATATTGTGGTGCCAATTACACCATTCAGCTGTGAGCTTTGAATCTTAAGCAGGCACCTGCCTGGTTCTAGTGGGAGCCTCAGCCAAGGTCTGAAATCAATACCGGTGGCCTGGCTTGGAGGCAGGATCTTGATTTTTAGGACGCCGACCCCTTGTCTGACCTTCTTTTGCCTATCCCGGGTGTGGGGGGGGAAAGAGAGGCTGGGAAGCGGGTGGAGTGGAGAACTTAAATCCTAGGGCCAAGTATGATCTTTGCTGCACTGATTAATTTTTCAGAAGAGTGGGAAGAAGAAATAACATTAATTAGCAAGAGATGTATCAAGCAGACTGCTGATTAAAAGATAGATACCTTTGAACCAAAGCTGGGTTATATTTCTCACACCCTAATGAGTGACTTGTCAAAAATTAATCAGTTCATGCTGATGTATCCATACAGCTACGTCAGAAAACTTTTAACCCTGCAGTTTAATTGTTTCCTCCAGCATAAATTTACAAACACAACACAATTTTAATTGGATTGATACAAAATGTATACTCTCCAAACATTGAGCTGAACAATTATTTAACAAGTTGCCCATAATTTAAAAAAATACAAACTGTAGTTAATGACAACAGCACAATATTGAATTTTACGCCTAACTTGAGACATTTTAATAGACAATTCATTAAAGATATAATTCAAAACTTTTACATCAAATTCCTGTACAAAGTTATTTCAGTAAATTTACCACATCCCAATATACACAAACAAATGAATGACAATATGCAAAAATTCTCCATGACAACTATGTCTAAACTTGAAGCCTTGGAAAATACATTAGTACTAATCATATGGTAATGACAAATGTTAATAAGTAAATGTATGACTATACCATACTTACTGTGGGGATGTCCACTGAACTAGGAGGCCATTTAAAAGAAACGTAAATTTACCAACATCTGTGGAAGCTTGATATTTGTCAGTGACTGAGCTCCTGTGGAACTTAATTAGCATTTTACCAGAAGGAATCGCTTAACTGTAAAATATATATTAAAAAATCCAATCCCAACTTGATTAAAACGATTACCAAATCTATTTTTGATTGATTAAAATTGTTTTGTAGGTTTCACGGACTCCAAAAATGATCACGTATAATTGTGCACATCTTCATTCTTTTAAATGGGTCAGCTGCAGAGATAGTGCTCTCAAATACTGGCCTTCAAAACAGTTCAGGATATTTTTGCTATTTCAATAGTAACTGCTTGAATAGGATTTAGTACTAAAGTACCAGGTGAGTGCTAGCTGGGTTGGTTTCTATCATTGGGATTAGATATTGCTTTATTTTTTTTTTGCTGGCACGTAAGAAATGCAGGGTCAAATGAATTTTTAAAAATGACTTTAAAAGAAAAAAAAAAGCAAGCTTATTTAGCACCTTTCA
Organism: Carcharodon carcharias; assembly: GCF_017639515.1. NCBI lineage: Eukaryota > Metazoa > Chordata > Chondrichthyes > Lamniformes > Lamnidae > Carcharodon > Carcharodon carcharias. The sequence goes on along the minus strand of NC_054477.1, from coordinate 43,236,771 downwards.
TGACTTTAACACTTATAACAGTGTGGTCACTGCTGTAAAGTGCTAGCTAATTTGAGTCATAAACAGTAACATACTGATCAGATAAACAGGTTTTTCTAAAGTTCTGATGAAGAGTCATTTGGACTCAAAACGTTAACTGTATCCCTCTCCGCAGATGCTGTCAGACCCTGCTGAGTTTTTCCAGGTATTTTTGTTTTTTTTTCTGAAGTAATGTTGGTTAAAGAATAAATATTGGGCAGGATACCAGGCAAATTCTTCTGCTGTTCTTTACGACTAGTGCCATTGGATCTTTTCCATCCACTTAAAGGTGGGGTCTCACTTTAATGTCTCAGCTGAAAGACAGTCCAGCAGCCCAGAACTCCCAAAGCATCAGCCTAGATTATGTATTCAAGTCTCTGTTGCTTGAATCCAATCTTCTGGCTCAGAGCTGAGAGTGCTACCAGCGAGTCATGGCTGACAGCTTTGAACACATTTGTTTAGGGAAACTAAACTATCCATCCGTGATTAAAGTAATTTTGATTATGTGCACCATGGACACCATTAAAATACTTCAGCTATAGTTCACAGTATTTCAGAAATGTTAGTTTTATGTTTAATTGCAATACCTTCAAATTTTATGAGAAACTATAGGTTCTACCAATGTTAGGTTAAAAAATTCACTGAAATTAGTTAATATAAAACCTTAGCATAATCTTTCTATATACATCTTTTGGGAAAGCCCACAGAACTTAATTTATTACCAACACTCCAAAGTTTTAGATCAATCTTGAGAAATTCTTTACCTTAATTAGCTGGCAGGAACTACTTGTGGAAAGGAACAGCAGACAGGTCAATTTCTCAATTACACTAGTTATGATTAAGCAATTTAACAGTTTGTCAAGCTAGGAAATGGCCTCTGATGCAATGTGCCAAACTGTACTGGTATAACAGGGTACTTCAAATGCTGTTACTACAGGATCACTTGATGCTCAAAGACACCAAAATATAAATAAACCTGCAAATTGACCATTCAAATCAAAAAGCGTTCAAAATCACAACTAATAACCAAACTCTGAATTTCTTTACCTTGAAGACATTACAATTTACTACAATGAATTTCACACTGTTTCACGTAAATCTGGGATATCTGGATATTCAACTATAAAAAGAAATTTGGTTTCTCCTCTCGATATACATGCAAAAACCCACAAACATGAATATTCTCGTCTGGAAAGCAAGGGTTGAGCTTAACTTCTGGACAGCAGTAAGCCAATTAAATAAACATGCTTTCTTCAATAAAAGCTACTATCAGATCCTTCAGCATAGCATTTGTTCTTGTACAATTCTAACAAGTCAGTCAATACTTCTTGACTTTTTAAAAAAAAACATTATTGGAATGAGAAACTGGTGGGAAATCAAGAAGCTGGTCTTATTACCAGGCTCTGCATTACAATTCACTTTTACATTCCAACTTTCTGTTCATATTTTGTCACATAAGTCCATGTATAAAACTATAAACATTTCATACTTTAACTAAAAAGGTTACCGAATGAAAATTACTGTATTATCTAAATGTATAATGTTTCCTTTGGCATGGTACTAACCCACTGAAAATAAATGTAAAACTTTAAAAATATAAAAATCTTCCAAAAGCAGTTTTCTATCTTTCAGTATAATCTGCATATTCTAAAGTTAAAAAGGGCTGTCATTATCAGCTATAAAAATTTGATTTTTCACAAATCCATTATGGGATGAAACAGTGATACAATTTTGCATTAAATTGTACAGATTGAAATGACAACAGTTCATGAAGCATCACTCGTGCTATCTATAATACATAACACTGATAGAAGAACTAGAATCAACAGGTCCTTCCCACCTCTGGTTGTAACGTGGATGTAGATCGAGCAAAACTTTATTATTGCGTGAAGGCTCCACCGCATTTAACACTATATCTGAAGAAATGGGATACTCAAAACGCTCCATCATTTGAATGATCTTTTCACGTGGAACTCTATGCTTATTCCTCCTAAAAAGAGTACAGTTTATCATTAAACATTTAGCAAATATCAAAGATGACTATTTAAACAAGATTCAACATCCTTGGACTTTTTCTTCATGCCCTTAATTTTCTCACCTCATTTTGATCGCCTGTATTATGCAGTATTCAATGCTGTAAAGAATGGGGGAGCAGAAATACAAGAACAATCATGATAGCTAGTTTTCCAGTTGTATGTCTCTCTCTGTATCTCTCTCTCTAACTACTCTTGTTCATCCAAGATGCCTTGGGAAGACGGTAAAACGTCATCAAGCAATTACAGATAACCAGGGCAATGTTAAATAGATATTAAGGCTTTTGAGAGCAAGGAGAGGGATAGCAAAGTGGACAAGTTTTGAAACAATGTTTCAGGGTGCAGGGATGTGGAGCTTAGTTTAAGAACATAACACAAGTGCAGTGTAACAATGCAACCCAATAAAATGAAAATGAGAATATTCAAGTTGATGTGCGGAGGGTTGGTGAAGCAACAAGCCAGTGAGGACAGGGTGATGGATATGCAAGACTTGGTACAGTATAGGATAAAACCAACACAGTCCTAGAGTTGTTGAAATTTGTGCGAGGGCAAACTTTGGAGACTGTCAAGGAGAGCATTGGGCAAGTTAAATCTGGAGGTGATGAATATTTGGAGACAGTGGTGGAGAAGTAGGAATACAGGTGACTAATCTCAGGGAAGTGGAACTAGATAATACTGGTGACAGACTAGGTGTGAATTTAAAGCATGTATCAGCGAAAAAACAGGAATATAATAATAGGAGACTGCCTTTCAGTCCACAGAGCCTGCTCCACAATCCATAGCTATTCCATCTTTTTAATTCCAATTTCCTACCTCTTCTCTATACCCATATTCTCAATTATGTCACAGAAGACATGGGCTCACACAAAACATGAGAATTTATAACAGAGAACAAGGAAATGGCAGGGCAATTAAACAACTACTTTAGTTATGGCTTCACAGAGAAAGACAAATAACTTCCCAGAAATGCTAGTGAACCAACAGTCTAGTGAGAATGAGGAATTGAAGGAAATTAGTATTACTAAAAAAAGTGCACGAGAAATTAATGGGGCTGAAAGCCAATAAATCCCCAGGGCCTGATAATCTACATCTCAGGGTTCCAAAGGAGGTGGCCATTGATATGTTGGTTGTCATCTTACAAAATTCTGTAGATTCTGGAACAGTCCCAGCAGATTGGAGGGTGGCAAATGTAACCTATTTAAAAAAGCAGAGAGGGAGAAAATAGGAAATTACAGACCGGTTAGCCTATCAGTAGTAGGGAAAATGCCAGTGTATATTATAAAGGATGTGATAACAGGGCACTTAGAAAATATCAACAGGATTAGACAAAGTCAACATGGATTCATGAAAGGGAAATCATGTTTGACAAACCTGGAGTTTCTTGAGGGTGTAACTAGTAGAATATATAAGGGGGAACCAGTGGGTGCGGTGTATTTAGATTTTCAAAAGATTTTTGATAAAACCCCACACAAGAGGTTAGTGTGTAAAATTAAAGCACATACGATTGGGGGTAACATACTGACATGGATTGAGAATTGATTAGCAGACAGGAAACAGAATAGGAATAAATGGGTCTTTTTCAGAGTGGCAGGTGGTGACCAGTGGGGTACTGCAGGGATCAGTGCTTGGGCCCCAAGTATTCACAATATATATCAATGATTTGGATAAGGGAACCAAACGTAATATTTCCAAGTTAGCTGACGACACAAAATGGTGGGAATGAGAGTGGTGAGGAGGGTGTTATGAGGCTTCAAGGTGATTTACACAGGTTGAGTGAGTGGGCAAATGCATGGAAGATGCAATATTAAGTGGATAAGTGTGAGGTTACCCACTTCAGTAGGAAAAACAGAATGGCAGAGTATTAGTTGAATGGTGATAGATTGTAGATTGGGAAATGTTGATGGACAAGGAGACCCAGGTCCCTTTGTACATTAGTCACAGAAAGCAAATATGCAAATGCAGCAAGCAGTTAAGGCAGCAAATGGTATGTTGGCCTTCATTGTGAGAGGATCAGAGTATAGGAGCAAGGGTGTATTACAGCAGCTGTACAGGGCCTTGGTGAGACCATGCCTGGAGTAATGTATGAAGTTTTGGTCTCCTTACCTAAGAAAGAATATATTTGCCATAGAGGGAGCGCAGCGAAGGTTCACCAGACTGATTCTTGGGATGGCAGGATTGTTGTATGAGGAGACTAGACTTGCATTCACTGGAGTTTAGAAGAATGAGAGAGGAACTCATTGAAACGTATAAAATTCTGACAGGGCTGGACAGACTGGATGCAGGGATGATGCTTCCTCTGGCTGGGCAGGGGGTGGGGGGTGTCTAGAACAAGGGGTCACAGTCTCAGGTAGGCCATTTAGGGCCGAGATAAGGATAAACTTCTTCCCTCAGAGGGTGGTGAACCTGTGAAATTCTCTATCATAGAAGGTTGTGGAGGCCAAGTCACTGAATATATTTAAGAAGGAAATGGATAGATTTCTAGACACTAAAGGCATCAAGGGGTATGGGTAGAGAGCAGGATTATGGTGTTGAGATAGAGGATCAGCCATCATCATACTCAATGGCGGAGCAAGCTCGAAGGGTTGAATGGCACGCTCCTACTCCTATTTTCTATGTTTTCTATATGAGCATTAAGGGAGAGGAGTGCTTCAGGTGCAACATTTCTAATGAGAGTGAAACAGGATGCTTACAATCTTACTGATCCTGAGTTAGAGAAAGCACTGCGACTTGATGTTGCAGTCAGTCCAACATCACAGCAGCAATTATGGGAGCAAAGAGTAGCAAAAAGAGACAAAACTGCATATCTTCTGCATACATAGGCAAGCTATCCCTTTGAGTACAGTGATAGTATATGGATGAGAAAGGAATGACCAGAAATGAAGCCTTGGGCCACTGTACAAGTGACAGTACTATGCTGAAAGATGCCACTGAAAGAAATTAAGATGGGGCATATTAGGGCTGGAACCATTAACTGCAGAAGAAAGGAACCACAGATAAGCTCCCGTTCAAACATGGGACTGCACTGCTGCCCATAAAAGCAGAAAATGCTGGAAATACTCATCTGTGGAAAGAGAAAGAGTTACATTTCAGGATGATGACCTTTCATCAGAACTAGGAAAAGTTAGAAATGAGGTTTAAAGTAAATTTAGAGGCAGGGAAAGGGAAGGGTTGGGGTTGCAGTTGGGGAGGAACAAAAGGAAAGAACTGATAGGGTGGAAAGCAGAACAAAATGGGCAAAAGTTATGATTTAAAATAGCTGAACACTAAAGTTGAATCCGGAAGACTGTAAAGCACAGGGTTGAAAGAAGAGGTGCTGGTCCTCTAATTTATATTGAACTTCAATGGAAGAGTGTAGGAGGCTGAAGACAGAGAGGTCAGAGGGGGTTTGAGCAAAAAATCAAAATGAAAAGCAACTGGAAACTCAGGACACTCATGAACGGAACCGAGGTATTAGAACCATGGAAAAGTTATAGCACAGGATGAGGCCGTTCAGGCCATCGTGTTTGTGCCGGATGAAAAAATACAACTAACTACCCATTCTAATCCCACCTTCCAGCACCTGGTCCGTAGCCCTGCAAGTGCAGATCCAAGTGTTCTGCCCATGTGGTCATCCAACCTGTATTTAGTCTCCCCAAAGTCGAGGAGACTACACCGTGAGCAGTAAATACAGTATACTAAATTAAAAGAAGGACAAATGAACCACTGGAAAGAGCATTTGGCGCCTTGGATGATGTAAAAAGGCAGGTGTTGAATCGCCTGTACTTGCACGAGAAGATGCCATAGAAAAGGGAAGGGATGATAGAGGACCAAAATGCTGAGAGGAGAGGGGAAGGTGCCTAGATGTTTACAGGGACAGATGGATCTTGGTGTGTATGTCTACAGATCACTGAAGGTAGCAGGACAGGTTGTTAAAAGGTGGTCAATGCGGCATATGGGATATTTTTATTTATCAGCATAAGACGTAGGAGCAGAAGTAGGCCATTTGGCCCATCAAGTCTGCTCCGTCATTCAATGAGATCATGACTGATCTGATAATCCTCAACTCCACTTTCCTGCCTTTTCCCCATAACCCTCGATTCCCTTACTGATTAAAAATCTCTCGATCTCAGCCTTGAATATACTTAACAACCCAGCCTCTACAGCCCTCTGCAGTAAAGAATTCCACAGGTTCACTACCCTCTGAGAGAAGAAATTCCTCCTCATCTCTGTCTTAAATGGGCATCCCCTTATTGTGCTCTCTGGTCCTAGACTCTCCCACAAGACTCTCAGTCAAACCATGGAAGAATCTTACATGTTTCAATAAGGTCGCCTCTCATTCTTCTAAACTCCAATGAGTACAGGTCCAGCCTACTCAACCTGTCCTCATAAGAAAATCCCTCCATCCCCAGGATCAACCTAGTGAACCTTCTCTGGACTGCCTCCAATGCCAGTATATCTTTCCTTAGATAAGGGGACCAAAATGGTTCACAGTATTCTAGGAGTGGTCGAACCAGTGCCTTGTATAGTTTTAGCAAGGCTTTCTTATTTTTATACTCCATTCCCTTTGAAATAAAGCCAACATTCCATTTGCTTACCTATAACCTGCTGAACTTGCATGCTAGTTTTTTGGGATACATGCGTGAGATCTCCCAAATCCCTCTATGCTGCAGATTTCATATGTCTTTCCCTATTTAAATAATATTCAGCTCCTCTATTCTTTTTGCCAAAATGCATAACCTCACATTTTCCCACATTATATTCCATCTGCCACATTTTTGCCCACTCACTTAACCTCTCTATATCCCTCTGTAGACTGTGTTATCCTCACCACTTGCCTTCTCACCTATTTTTCTGTCATCTGCAAACTTGGCAATAGTGCATTCATTTCCCTCTTCCAAATCATTAATATATATTGTAAATAATTGTGGCCGCAGCACTGATGCCCGTGGCACTCCACTAGTTGCAGGTTGCCATCCTAAAAATGCCCCCCCCCACCATCCCAACTCTCTGTCATCTATTAGTTAGCCAGTCCTCTGTTTATGCTAATATACTAGCCCCAACATCATGGGCTTTATCTTATTAAGTGGATTTATGTGTGGTTCCTTATTGAACATCTTTTGGACATCCAAACATATTACATCTACTGTTTCCCCTTTATCTATCCTGCTTGTTACCTCCTCAAAGAATTCTAATAAATTTATCAGGCATGATTTCCCCTTCATGAAGTCATGCTAACTCTGCTTGATTAGATTATGCATTTCTAAATGCTATCTATAACATCCTTTATAATAAACTTTAACATTTTCCAAATGACAGATGTTAAGCTAATTGGCCTATAGTTACCTGTTTTTCTTGTCTCCCTCCCTTTTTGAATAAGACATTGACAGTTTTCCAATCCTATGGGACTTTTCCAGAATCTAAGGACTCTTGGAAGATTACTACCAGTGCATTTACTATCTCTGCAGTTATTTCCTTTAATATCCAAAGATGCAACCCATCGGGTCCAGGTGACCGATCGGCCTTTAGCCCCATTAGTTTCCCTGGTACTTTTTCTCTAGTGATAGTTATTGTATTTATTTCCTCCCCCCTACCCTTTTGCCCCTTGATTATTTAGTGTTTTTGGTATGCTGTTAGTGTCTTCTACCGTGAAGACTGACCTGAAGACTACACTTGAGATGCCATTACCTACAGAACTACGGACCAAGTGCTGGAAGATGGGGTTAGACTTGATAGCTCTTTTTAGCCAGCACAGATACAAGGCACTGAATGGCCTCCTTTCATACCATAAATCTATATTCTGTGTTTGTCAGTGGAAATGGCAGAGAATGATGTGATGCAAGTGTAGGCTGGTGGAGTGGAAGGTGGGAACAAGGGGAACCCTGAAACAAACTAGAAATGCTGGAAATACTCAGTAGATATGGCAGCATCTGCGAAGAGAGAAACAGAATTAACATTTCAGGACAATGTCCTTTTATTAAAACTGAAGAAAACTTTCCAAGCTCAGGTCAATCAGGAGCATTAACCGTTTCTCTCTCAACAGATGCTGCAGATCTGAGTATTTCCAGCATTTGCTGCTTTCATTTCAGATATCCAGCATCTGTAGTACTTTGCTTTTGCAGTCCTGCCCACGCTGTTTGATTTTTTTTTAATAAAGCAGGCTAGTCATACATGCAATGCAGCCAAGAAAGCCAGCAATAGGCAAGGCCAAAAGAATGGAAGCATAACTATAAATTTTATTTTTAACAAGGCTTGGAGCAGCAAAACTATTCTAAGATAACATTAAAAGCTTTTTTCCATGATAAAAATTAATAATTTCAGAAAGGGAACCAATGGAGGCTGAGCATTTTACATGCTTTTTGTTTTTGAACAACCAAGAGCAGAACCATAATGTACATAACAGCTACTTTTAAATAAATAGGCTATATTACAGAGCTAGAAGCAGCAGCAAGGCCAAATGGAACAGCACTTAAATTTAGAGATTTAGCACTTAAAAAGAGCAGTCGTGAGGCTGTGTGATTAAAGAGTAGAGAGCAGGGTCACATTAAGAAAACATTCTGGAGGACAGCCAGCAATGGGACCCAAGTCTAAGAACTGAGCTAGACATAATACAAAGACAAAATACTGGGGTGCTAGAAATCGGAAATAAAACAGAAAAGGCTGGAAATAGTAAGCGAGTGTGACAGCATCTGTGGAGAGAAAAACAAAATTAATGTCACAGGTTTATGGCATTTCTTCAGAACTCAACCTGCTTAAGTCTGGGAAGAGCAGGCAAGGAGCTGGAAGGCAGAAGTCCAAAGCAGCCAGGGAGAGCTGGGAGTGAGTGGGGCAGCACAACACTAAAACCCAAGTGCCAATTTGAACATGCACTCTTTTGGGATGGCTATTTCAAAATTATATTTTACATAACTCATCCATCTTTTCCACAGCCATTGCATATGAAATAAACTCAGGCATTTCTGTACTCAAGGCTGGTTTTAACAACCTGTATGTATCACAACAACATGAAAATAAAATAATGGAAATAAAACTTTTTGCTTAGGGTGTATTATAATTTTTGGGCTTAATCAAGTAAAAAAAAATTAATATTGGTTCCCTCGAAAAATCTTACTTCGAAAAAAATGCTTTGACTTCTTCCCCAACTGGTCTTGAAATCATTTTTGGAACGAGAAACTCAAATACACAGCACAGAAAGAAGGATGTGAACACATTGGAGAGAGTGCAGAAGAGGCTTACAAGAATGGTTCCAGGGATGAAAAACTTCAGCTATGAGGATAGATTGGAGCGGTTCGGTCTGTTCTTGGAAAGAAAGCATCTAAGAGGAGATTTGATAGAGACGTTCAAAATCATGAGGGGTCTGGACAAAGTAGATAGGGGGAAGCTGTTGCTGCTCATGAAAGGATCAAGAATGAGAGGGCACAGATTTAAAGTGATTTGCAAAAGAAGCAAGTGTGACGTGAGGAAAAACTTTTTTCAGACAAGTGATTTAGGAGTGGAATGCACTGCCTGGAAGTGTGGTTCAATTGAGGCATTCAAGGTGGCATTAGATGATTATTTGAAGAGAAACAATGTGCAAGGGAACAGGGAAAAGGCAGGGCAATGGCACTAGGTCATAATGCTCATTTGGAGAGCTGGTGCAGACACGATAGGCCAAATGGCCTCCTTCAGTGCCATGAAAATTCTGTGAATACAGTCACAGTCCGAGATAGGACAGGCTTTGAGCTCCGGACAAAGAAGAATCTTTTGCTAAGAGTCATTGTTTTCTTCAGGATACCAAATGTAAATGAAAGGAACATGTTCGAAAGCCCCCTTCTTCAGCAACCTCTCTGAAGTAAAATAGTTCAAAATAAGTTTTCCCGTGAAACCCTAATTCAAAGATTTATTAAGTTCAGTTTCCAGCTTTGTATTGAATGATTTGGGAAAAAATATTAAACAGAAATACAGTTAATTAACCTGAAGAATAATCCTCACAGTTAACTGCACTGAGAAAATCCTGATCATGTCACGAGATTCTCCTTAGGAATTGATCGCATTAGTTAAGTGCAAATGTCTTCATTTGACAAGGATAGCTTTGGCAAGAAAATCAACTCCAAGCCCAGATTTCAGACAAGATGATTAAGTAAAAGAGACTGTCAAGAGACAATGGAGGTTATGTGAACAAGGCAACGAACTCTGGCTGTGTGATAATGAATTAACTGGGACTTGAAGCAAGATGGTGAATTTGGATTAAGTTTGGATTAAAAGGGAAGGGACTGCGAGCATGCATAAAGTAGACATGAATTAACAACAAATTAACAAACCACAATTTTGAAAACAACATTTGATTACCTTAAAAAACAAATTCAAAATTCACCTCCACAACCACTGTGAACAGGATTAAATAACTACAAAAGGAATTTTGTTTCAGAAAAAGCATTTTGTTGTTATTGGTAGAAACGATCAAATGCTAAATGCATATTTTCTTCTTTACCGATTGGTCTAAAAATATTGAGATCTCCTGCAGGTTTAATACCCCACTAGTACCTTCAGTGTGCAGGTAATAGCTACGTATGTCCTTTAAATATTACAGTAATTTAAACACCAATACCATAAATGGCAAGAATGGAACAAGAATCAAACAACAAATGGCCATTCTGTTTCCAAAGAATATAATGTATTAGAAGACACAAGTTTTAACATAAATAAAGATCATACAGAACATGTCTTTAATTTAGTCTACTGCATTCGCTGCTCCCAATGCGGTCTCCTCTATATTGGAGGGACCAAACGCAGACTGGGTGACCGCTTTGTGAAACACCTTCGGTCTGTCCGCAAGCATGACCCAGACCTCCCTGTCGCTTGCCATTTCAACACACCACCCTGCTCTCATGCTCACATGTCCGTCCTTGGCCTGCTGCAACATTCCCGTGAAGCTTAATGTAAACTGGAGGAACAGCACCTCACCTTCCGACTAGGCCCTTTACAGCCTTCTGGACTCAACATTGAGTTCAACAACTTCAGACCATGAACTCTCTCCTCTATCCCCACTCCCTTTCCAATCTCCTTTTTTTTCCCCAATAATTCATAATTTTTAAAATATATTTTTCTTTTCCCATCTATTTTTAAGTTTATTTTGATGTATCATTTTATCTCCACCTTTTAGCCCATTTCCATCCCTTCCCCCACCACCCCCCCCACCGGGGCCATCTGTCATTTGCTTGTCCTGCTTTCTACCTTTAATGTCACCATTAGCACATTCCTTAGATAATATCACCACCGTCAACACTCCTTTGTCCTTTTGTTTATGACATCTTTGGCAATCTCTTCTTTGCTTCCACCTATCACTGGCCCTCTATCCAGCTTTAGCTGTACCACCCCCCTCAACCAGCTTATATTTCACCTAATTTCTATATTTCTTTAGTTCAGATGAAGAGTCAAACGGACTCGAAACGTTAATTGTATTCCCCTCCACTGCTGCTGAGTTTTTCCAGCTATTTTTGTCTTTATTTCAGATTTCCAGCATCCGCAGTATTTTGCTTTTATGTCTTTAATAAGGTTGCTACAATTTAAAGCTTTCCATTTCTGGTTTACCTAACTGTCTACTATGCATAGCAGCATGATTGACATTAATGTGGAACACTGTATGCATAGCAAATCTTAGAAACAGATGTATAATTTTCAATAGGTTAGTGCGAGTATTTCTTCAGTTAGCACTGAAGGTGTATGGCATCTGGAAACTTCTTTTGAAGACATGTCAGAAACGTTTACGATAAGGGGGCAATTTCAGGTTTAAAAAGAAAATAAAAATCTTACTTTTCCAACTCGATAACATTAAATTTCCACCAGGTTTCTGGCTCCCGAAAACTCACTCTGTAACGTCGTTCCACAGCCTGTGCAGAAAAACAGTCATTAGCATCACGATTAAGCATTTCATAGATGAATAACTGTTCGTGCATAGCAATTTTTTTTTAATAAAAATACTGAATGTTTTGAATAACAACTGCATTGAAGCTAGAACTGAAAGATGCTGGAGAATTTTATTTATGATTTCAGCTTAATCATATAAACATTTTTTATTTAGCACAGGAAAGGTGCTTTAGTTAAATAAATGCAGCTGATTTTAACAAACAAATTCCAATTGATGCAAGCTGGTGCAGATAGTTTACATTGCTTCCAGCTGTGAATCAGTTACAAGGTACATGTAGTGCAAATCAACCTTAATATGCAAACATTTAAGAATTTCAAGCTATTTAGAAGAAAGTCGCTTCTTCCCTAAAAGTGCCCATTTGTTTTCCACTAATCAGTAAGAGACTACAGCCACTTATTTCTAGCACATTTCCAAAGTACACATACAACTTACCATTTGAGCATATGGTTTCATTTCCCAAGCCTGGATATTTGTATTATCTATAATTATAGGTGATCTGCCTTCATTCATAGAATGTTTAGCTGTTAAAAAAAAAGGATAAGATTACATTCAGCTTTGCACCCCAAAGTACACTTCATTTACAACTCTTTCATTGAGTTTCTATTTTTGTAAAACACAATCTATAATTCATTAAAACTCTTCCATTTCTCCCCAGCATTACTACTTTCTCGCACTCATGATATCTATCAGTGTTTTCACACGGCCTTTCAATAGATAATGTTTTATCACTTACTATGCATACTTTCTCCAATGATATCATGATTGTTTCTTCAATGCAAAACTTGAACTTGATTCATTCACTTAATTACTAGCTAAATTTGAAGTTCAAGGTATTGTCCATACTACTGATTTATTAATTTATACATTCAATATTTTCAAGATTGGCAAGTTTCACCCTATACCGTACCTTTGCCATTCTAAATCATTTGCTTGGGGATCTCCATACTTCCCTGGTAGCTCTGCAATAAACATGAATGATTGCCCCGAATGGAGTGCGCAAAACACACTGTGGACTCCCCCCAAAAGCCTCACGCGCCACCTAATTTGGGAATCCTCTGACCACCACGAAAGAAACTTCACATCACCAAGGCCAGTTCACAGACAGACCTAGCTAGGTGGAAGAGGTTGTTAGGTCAGGCCTAGAAGGAGAAAATAAAATACAAATACCTCATCCTCCACGATTAACAATTCAAAATTCAATCCAGGTCACAGCCCAGTAATTCAGATATTTCAAGTTGGAATCAAGGGCATCCATTGCAAATACCTGAAAATTCCTTAGTGCTTCACCTCCATAGGTGAGGCTGAAAATGACCCAGATGCAAAGAATAGCAACAATCTGGTGCAAAAGTAAAACAGGAAAGGTGGTCAAACCATGGCTTACAAGGGAAATTAGAGATAGTATTAGATCCAAGGAAGAAGCAAAAAAATTGGCCAGAAAAAGCAACAGACCTGAGGATTGAGAGCACTTTAGAATTCAGCAAAAGGCGGCCAAGGGACTGATTAAGAAGGGGAAATTAAGAGTACGAGAATAAGCTTGCAGGGAACATAAAAACTAACTGTAAAAGCTTCTATAGGTATGTGAAGAGAAAAAGATTGGTGAAGGCAAATGTAGGTCCCTTACAGTTAGAAACAGGGAAATAGATAATGGGGAACAAAGAAATGGCTGACCAACTAAATACATACTTTGGTTCTGTCTTCACAAAGGAGGACACAAATAACATACCAGAAATGTTGGGGAACGCAGGGTTTAGTGAGAGGGATGAACTGAAAGAAATCAGTATTAGTAGGGAAATGGTGTTGGGGAAATTGATGGGATTGAAGGCCGATAAGTCCCCAGGGCCTGATAATCTACATCCCAGAGTACTTAAGGAAGTAGCTCTAGAAATAGTGGATGCATTGGTGGTCGTCTTCTGAGATTCTATAGACTCTGGAACAGTTCCAACAAATTGGAGGGTAGCTAATGTAACCCCACCGTTTAAAAAGGTAGGTAGAGAGAAAACACGGAATTATAGACCAGTCAGCCTGACGTCGGTAATGGGGAAAATTCTAGAGTCCATTATAAAAGATTTAATAGCTGAGCACTTGGAAAACAAGGGCAGAATTGGGCAGAGTCAGTATGGATTTAGGAAAGGGAAATCATGCTTGACAAATCTACTGGAGTTTTTCTGGGATGTAACTAATAGAGTTGATGAGGGGGAGCCGGTGAATGTGGTTTATTTGGACATTTAGGAGGCTTTCGACAAAGTCCCACATAAGAGATTAGCATGTAAAATTAAAGTGCATGGGATTGGGGATAGTGTATTGAGATGAATAGAAAACTGGTTGACAAACAGGAAACAAAGAGTAGGAATAAATGGGTCTTTTCCCGAATGGCAGGCAGTAACTAGTGGGGTACCGCAGGGATCGGTGCTGGGACCCCAGCTATTCACAAAATATATTAATGATTTAGATGAGGGAACTAAATGTAATATCTCCAAATTTGCAGATGACACAAAGCTGGGTGGGAGGGTGAGCTGTGAGGAGGATGCAGAGATGCTTCAGTGTGATATGGACAAGCTGAGTGAGTGGGCAAATGCATGGCAGATACAGGATAACGTGGATAAATGTGTGGTTACACACTTTGGTAGCAAAAACAGGAAGGCAGATTATTATCTGAATTTCTATAAATTGAGAGAGGGGAATGTGTAATGAGACCTGGGTGTCCTTGTACACCAGGCGCTGAAGTTAAGCATGCAGGTGCAGCAGGCAGTAAAGGAGGCAAATGGTAAACAAAAACAGAATTACCTGGAAAAACTCAGCAGGTCTGGCAGCATCGGCGGAGAAGAAAAGAGTTGACCTTTCGAGTCCTCATGACCCTTCAACAGAACTCAGGAAGTTGAGGTAAAACATTGTATGTTTTCAAGAAGGAGTTAGAAATAGCTCTTGGGGTGAAAGGGATCAAAGGATATGGGGAGAAAGTGGGAGTAGGCTAATGAGTTGGAAGATCAGCTATAATCATAATGAATGGCGGAGCAGGCTCGAAGGGCCAAATGGCCTACTCCTGCTCCTATTTTCTATGTTTCTAATTTTTCATCCAGTCAGATACAGACAGTAGTGTTTATTTTAGTGGGCGAGTAATTCAGAGGCATTGATGGATAATCTGGAAACCAGGGTTCAAATCCTACGTGGCATTTGGGGAATTTAAATTCAGTTAATTAAATCTGGAATAAAAAACCAGTTATCATTAAATTGAACTCAAAATAACTGTTCACTGGGGAATGAAAATTGCTGTCCTTACCTGCTGGCCATTGCCTTAGTCCTGGCCCACAGAATTACATTTGACTCTTAAGTGCCTCTGAAATGGTCCAGCAAGCTAGTCAGTTGCATGAAAAACAGTTATGGTGGACTGCAGCAATTCAAGAAGATCGCTCACCATCACAACATTCAAGGGCAATAAACATTGGCCTTGCTAGCAGCACCCACATCCCGTGAACGAACAAATTTTTAAAAACTGTGCCTCACCAAAGCCTTTGTACACCAATCCAGTGCACCATAGGATCCAGAAACATTTCCCTCAAGTTGATGATATTTCAACTGCTCCCTCTATTAATACCATATCAGTGAACAGGAGAGGCAGGTTAGGGAAGTTGCGTGGACATCAACTTTGTGTAAGTAAGGTCAAGGGAACAGAGAGATGGGTTGTATGAACAAAGTGAGCTCACAGAAGGCAAGAGAAGAAATAGCACAAAAAAGTAGAGAAAACTAGGGCTGGGGTTAAAACGCAGGTTTTTAACATTCAGACTTTTGGCAGCGAATAAAAAGTCAATTTCCTCTTGTTGAGGAGTCAGTGGCAAGAGTAATCACTTAATACCATCAAATAAAGTGAGATCAGTGAAGAAAAACTGATTTATACAAAGATTAATGGGAACAAGGAATTGCATCGAATAAAGAAAAAAAACATCTGAAGTGGAAGACCATACAGGGTTCTGAAATGAGTCAGGCAATACAAGTTTCTCCACATGACAGTGAGACATTTTGCCCACAAAAGCATAAAAATTAATACAATTCTCACCAACTGTTGCAAGAATTATGCTGCTTTTCTTTCTTTCTTTCACCCTTTCCCACTGTGGTAGAGCAATTAATCCCCTTAACATGAAACACCCATGCAACATGCCCTAAACAGAAAAAACAGCATTTGGTTTTCCCCAGAGCTGGAGAAATTCCTCAGAGAAGTTCACTAGGTATTCATTTGTACCAAAACCACTCTGCAAGAGATGAAAGTAGAACACAAGAGGGAGTGGAAATAACAGTGGCAATATCCCACCCGGATTAAGTCAAGCACCAGATGAACTAAGTTCATGCATGCAGATGTTCTTGTTTATACTTCCTCATTGGGACAAGCAATAAATTTTTCCCAATTCAACATGGAAAGATGGTTGTAATTGAGAGGCCTATAACTTCGCTGAAAGATCATCTCTTTACAGCTGAGATTGTCATTTTATAAAAATCTGAGTTTCTCTGATAACTGTGATAATGCCGAGTGCGGGACAGGAAAACCATTACACCTAATCAGAAAGAATCTACTGATTTTCCATTACAGCAGCAGGCTCATTGATTATATAATTTCAGCACTTTCTATACAATTTTCCCTATCCAGAACTGCAATTCAAATTTTCATAATTATATTTGTGAACAACTTCCTGACAATTTATCTTTCACTAGGTTAAACTTCCTGCTTGCAATTTTAAGCAAAGCACTGTTGTAGATCTCAGCAAAGGCTTCCCTGTCAGTTCAAGGTTCAACAATCTAAAGTTGTTTCAGTCTCTCTGTGTACCTCAGGATCAATCTTGTGGATCCCTCTGCATCATTCTAGTTTGTGCACATCTCTTTCACATCTTGATGCTCAAGGTGCAGGCCAAGGAAAGTCTATAATATTAATATAGCATCCTCCAACTTGTACTTTAATTTGACAATAAAGTTCTGTATTCTATTTATTTTACTTATTTTGTTCAGAGTAAGTGAACATGCTATGATGTCTACAGGCATCTGAACCACTTTTCAACTTCACTCGTAGCTATTTCAATCCATTTTCCCTGCATCCATCGAGCCCTTTATTTGTACCAATGTGCAATATCTTGTTCTCAACAGCATTAAGTTTCACCTGCTACAAGGATCGTAACCTTGTCGTGGTTTTTTAACATAAAACAGGATGTGGGCTTTGCTAGCTGGGCCAACATTTATTGCCCATCCCTAGTTGCCATCACACTCCTGACTTGTGCCTTGTAGATGGTGGACAGGATTTGGGGAGTCAGGAGATGAGTTACTCATCGCAGGATTCCTAGCCTCTAACCTGCTCTAGTAGGTTATATGGCTAGTGCAGTTCAGTTTCTGGTCAATGGTAACCCCTAGGATCTTGATACTGGGGAACTCAGTGATGGTAATGCCATTGAATGTCAAGAGGCAATGGTTAGATTCTCTCTTGTTGGACATAGTCATTGCCTGGCACTTGTGTGCCACGAATGGTACTTGCTACTTTTCAGCCCAAGTCTGCGTCTTGTCCAGGTCTTGCTGCATTTGGACATAGACTGCTTCAGAATCTGAGGAGTCGCGAATGGTGCTGAACATTGCACAATCATCAGCGAACATCCCTACTTCTGACCTTATGATAGAAGGAGGATCATTGATGAAGCAGCTGAAGATGTCTGGGACTAGGACAATACCCTGGAGGAACTCCTGCAGTGATGTCCGGGAGCTGAGACAACTGACTCCAACAACCACAACCATCTTCCTTTGTGCTAGGTGTAACTCCAACCAGTGGAGAGCTTTCCCCCGATTCCCATGGACTCCAGTTTTGCTAGGGCTCCTTGATGCCACACTAGGTCAAATGCTGCCTTGACATCAAGAGCAATCACTCACACCTTACCTTAGCAGTTCAGCTCTTTTGTCCATATGTGAACCAAGGCTATAATGAGGTCAGGAGTTGAGTGGCTCTGGCAGAATCTAAGCTGGGTGTCAGCGAGCAGGTTATTGCCACTTGATAGCACTGTTGATGACCCCTTCCATTACTTTACTGATGATTGAGAGCAGACTGATAGGGCAGTAACTGGCCAGGTTGGGTTTGTCGTGCTTTTTGTGTACAGGGCATGCTTGGGCAATTTTCCAAATAGCTAGGTAGATGCCAGTGTTGTAGCTGTACTGGAACAGTTCAGCTAGGGGCGTGGCAAGTTCTGGAGCACAAGTCTTCAGTGCTATTGCCAGAATATTGTCAGGGTCCATAGCCTTTGCAGGTTCCAGTGCCTTCAGCTGTTTCTTGATATTACGTGGGGTGAATTGAATTGGCTAAAGACTGGCATCTGTGCTGCTGGGGACCTCCGGAGGAGGCCGAGATGGATCATCCATTTAGTACTTCTGGTTGAAGATTGTGTTGTAAATGCTTCAGTCTTATCTTTTGCACTGATGCGCTGGGCTCCCCCATCATTGAGGATGGGGATATTTGTGGAGCCTCCTCCTCCAGTCACTCCTACCGATATGATAATGGACAGATGCATCTGCCGCAGGCAGGTTGGTGAGGAGGTCAAGTATGTTTTTCCCTCTTGTTGGTTCCCTCACCAGTCTAGCAACTAGACCCAGTCTAGCAGCTATGTCATTTAGGGCTCAGTAGTGGTGCTCCCAAGCCACCCAGATTACATTTTCCCCCCCCGTGCCACCACAACATGGGGGAGCAATTGATTCATCAGCTGGGGGAGGGCGGTTCATAGTAATCAGCGGGAGGTTTCCTTGCCCATGTTTGACTTGATGCCATGAGACTTCATAGGGTCCCGAGTTGATGTTAAGGACTCCCAGGGCATCTCCCTCCAGACTGTATACCACTCTGCTGCCACCCCTGCTGGCTCTGTCCTGCCGGTGGAACAGGGCATACACAGGGATGGTGACGGTGGTGTCTAGGGCATTATCTGTAACACATGACTCCATGAGGACGACTATGTCAGGCTGTTGCTTGACTAGTCTGTGAGACAGCTCTCTCAATTTGGCAGATGTTAGTAAGGAGGACTTTCATGATCTACAGGACTGAGTTTGCCGCTGTCATTTCCGGTGCCTCGGGCGATGCAAGGGTGGTCGGTCTGGTTCCATTCCTTTTTTGAGACTTTCTAGCTGTGTGATACAACCAAGTGGCTTGCTAGGCCATTTCAGAGGGCATTTTAAGAGTCAACCACATTGCTGTGGGTCTGGAATCACATGAAGACCAGGCAAGGATAGCAGATTTCCTCCCCTAATGGACATTAGTGAACCAGATGGGTTTTTACAACAATCGACAATGGTTTCATGGTCATCATTAGATTTTTAATTCCAGATTTTTATTGGATTCAAATTTCACCATCTGCCGTGGGAACCCGAGTCCCCAGATCATTAACTTGGGTCTCTGGATTACTGGTCCAGTGATAATACCACTACACCATCTGCCTCCCCACAAGGCAGCTCCACGAAGCTATGTCAGGCTGAGCCC
Organism: Carcharodon carcharias; assembly: GCF_017639515.1. Lineage (NCBI taxonomy): Eukaryota > Metazoa > Chordata > Chondrichthyes > Lamniformes > Lamnidae > Carcharodon > Carcharodon carcharias. The sequence continues at coordinate 43,217,354 of NC_054477.1, read as the reverse complement.
AGCCAGGTTACGCGGGTGGCCCAGCCACCAGGCGCTTGCCAGCGAACACCACCCCCGGGCCTGGCTCCAGGGCTGGATCCCGGTATCCCTGTTCCGGGCAAGGTTCGCTGTTATTTCTAGAACCATCATGGGGGGTCTTTGGTGGATCGTTCTTTGTCTGGAACCTCACCTTGTAAACCTTGGAGCTATGTTGTCTGGAGGCGAGAACTCTTGGTAGAGTCTCCCTCTGCAAACAGGTCCAAGGTGAGGTTCCAGACAAAGAGCAATCCACCAAAGACCCCCACGATGGTTCCAGGGACCAGTTGAAGTGGTTCAGGCATCTGATAAGGATGCCCTCTGGTTAAGGTCCCGCTGGAGCTGCACCAGGTACGGCCCAATGGGCAGAGACCGCAAGGCCGACCCAGGACACGCTGGAGGGATTACATCTCTTGGCTGGCCTGGGAACTCCGGGGAATCCCCCAGGGGGATCTGGAATTTAAGGCTGAGGAAAGGGAAGTCTGGTCGGCCCTACTCAGCTTACTGCCACCGCGACCCTCACCAAGGGAAGCAGTGTGGAAAAGGATGGATGAATGCTACCATTCTGTCCATTTGGAATTTATTTAGCTCATCTATTTGGTTACCTCGCAAAACCATACAGGGGCCTGGGGTGAGCCAAGCAGTAGGATTCATTCTACGAGAGTGAGACCTTCCTCCCACAAAGCATGAAGCCTTACTTGCACAGACAGTTACAGGGATTACATAGCCTTCCTTATCTGCTTCCATATGCCCCCACCTCATGCTCAAGCTCTTGTCTCCTTCTGTTCATTGCTTGTCAGGTATTGAGTCTGAGACAAGAAGAATTCAAGTCAAAATAAACATACCACAAAACATGCTCCTGACATACCAAAAAACTTTATGCCTCAGATAACCATTTCATTGAACTTGTCAGCTGCTGACTCAAATGGAATCCAAAAGTACCGAGCCTCATCCTGTTACACGTGGTGAGCTTCAAATGCAACATTCAATGTCAGCCAGATTGCTTACTTCCACCTCTAAGAGTGTCCATTAATCCTTCTACCCAAATCAAAGTTAATGATCTTATCAAAAACTTCTGAGTTAAGGCAAGACTTCTATAATAATCTCATTGATCTCCTACCACCTATCATCCATAAAACAATTTTAACTCTGCAGTGTGTTTACTATTGTGCAAGTCTCAAACAGTCAACACTCCTGCCCTTGTCACCTTCTGTAGGCCACCTGTCCCCAGGCTTCAAAATCCTCTTCCTTGAATCTTTCCATGACCTCCATTTTATACCTCAAATCATCTTGGCTCTTCTACCCTACACTATCCCATTTCTCTCTGGATTAATGTGCATTAACCCCACCTTCCTCCACTCCATCAATGGTGCTGAACCTTTAGATATTACCTTGTTCACACTAGAATTCGCCTCAGAAATCCCCGAATTGCTACACCTGTAATCTATCTCAAAATCTTTTTTTTTAAATAACCCTTCCTTTTTATATTTTGTGCTTGATATCCTCTATGACAAAGGCAAGATGATGCACAATATTTCATGACAAGTAAGACACTATTTAAAAAAGCGCACACATTTATTCTTTCATGAAATCTGGGTGTCGCTGGCTAGGCCAGCATTTAATGCCCACTCCTAACTGCCCTCAAGAAGGTGGTAGTATGCCATCATCTTGAACCATTGCAGTCCATGTGGTGTGGGTACAACCACAGTACTATTAGGAAGGTGCTTCAGGGATTTTGACCCAGTGACAGTGAAGGAACGGAAATATAGTCCCAAGCCACGACTGTGTGCGGCTTGGAGGGGAACTTGCAGGTGGTGGTGTTCTTATGCTGCACTTGTCCTTCTAGGGGGAGAAGTCACTATTTTGGGAGCTGCTGGTGAAGGAACCTTGGTGAGTTGCTGCAGTGCATCTTGTAGGTGGTACACACTGCTGCCACTGTGTGTTGGTGGTCCAGGGAGTAAATATTTAAAGATGGTGGGTGGGCTGTCAATCAAGCAGGCAGCTTTGTCCTGGATGGTTTCAAGCTTCTTCAGTGTTGTTGAAGCTGCACTGATCTTGAAAGTGGAGAATATTCCATCACACTCCTGATGTGCTTTGTAGATGGTGGATAGGCTTTGGGGAATCAGGAGGCAAGTTACTTAAACATAGAATTCCCAGCCTCTGACCTTCTCTTGTAACCACAGTATTAATATGGATGGTCCAATTCAGTTTCTGGTCAATGTTAACTACCAGGATATTAATTGTACCAACATACTGTTTTCATGAAAGGCTATCAACCTGAAACATCGGCTCCGTTGAAAATTTCCTGCATTTTCTGTTTTTATTTCAGATTTCTATTACCTGCAGTGTCTTAACTTATGTATATATTCTGCTTGGATCCACACCAACCTACAAAAACTTAAACAAGATGCAGAACTCTGCTATCAAGCAGCACTTGCTTAGTAATAGCCTGCTCACTAACACCCGGTTTGGGTTCCGCAAGGGCCACTCAGCTGCTGACCTTGTCTCAGTCTTAGTTCAAACATGGACAAAAGAACTGAACTCAAGAGGCGAGGTGAGAGTGACTGCCCTTGACATCAAGGCCACATTTAACCAAGTGCAGCATCAAGGAGTCCCAGCAAAACTGGAGTCGATGGGAATCAGGGGTAAAACATCCCTTCTGGTTGGAGTCATACCTAGCATAACGGAAGATGGTTGTGGTTGTTGGAGGTCAGTCATCTCAGCTCCAGGACATGACTGCAGGAGTTCCTCAGGGTAGTGTCCTCGGCTCAACCATCGACAGCTGCTTCATCAATGACCTTCCTTCCATCATAAGGTCAGAAGTGGGGATGTTTGCTGATGATTGCACAATGTTCAGCACCATTTGACACTCCTCAGGTACTGAAGCAGTCCATCACCATCGCCCCTTGACATTCAATCGCATTACCATCACTGAATCCTCCACTATCAACATCCTGGGTGTTACCATTAACCAGAAACTGAACTGGACTAGCCATATAAATACTGTGGCTACAAGAACAGGTCAGAAGCGAGGAACCATGCGACAAATAACTCACCTCCTGACTCCCCAAAGCCTGTCCACCATCAACATGGCACAAGTCGGGGGATGGAAAATTCCCCACTTGCCTGGATGAATGCAGCTCCCACAACACTCAAGAAGCTTGACACCATCCAGGACAAGGCAGCCCGCTTGATTGGCATCACATTCACAAACATTCACTCCTTCCACCACCAACGCACAGTAGCAGGAGTGTGTACCATCTACAAGATGCACTGCAGGAATTCACCAAGGATCCTTAGACAGCAGCTTCCAAAACTACGACCACTACCATCTAGAAGGACAAGGGCAGTAGATAGATGGGAACACCACCACCTGGAAGTTCCCCTCTAAGTCACGCACCATCCTGACTTGGAAATATATTGCCGTTGCTTAACCGTCGCTGGGTCAAGATCCTAGAACTCCCTTCCTAACACCGCCATGGTGTACCCACACCACATGGACTGCAGTGGTTCAAGAAGGCAGCTCACCACCACCACCTTCTCAAGGGCAACTAGGGATGGGCAATAAATGCTGGCCCAGCCAGCAAAGCACACATCCTGTGAATGAATGTAAAAAAAAGTCCATTGATTATTCAAAGGCTCAAACACCCTCTCAATGTGGTTCCTTTCTCTTCTCAGAGATCCCTAAACAAATTTTACAGGCTGCATATCAAAGTTTAAACATAAGGCACTATTAAGCTTGGAGTGTTTCCCTCATGGGGAAATCTAGAACTGGGGTTATGGGGGTGTCCCATTTTAGACTGAGATGAGGAGGAATTTCTTCTCTCAGAGCATCATTAGTCTTTGGGATTCTACTGTCCAATGAGCAATGGAGGCTGGATCATTGAATATATTGAAGGTTGAGCTAGACAGGTTTTTGATCTACAAGGGAATCAAGGGTTATGGGGGAATGACAGGAAAATGGAGTTAAGGCCAGAATCAGATTAGCTATGATCTTATTGAATGGCAGAGCAGGCCTGAGGGGCTGAGTGGCCTACTCCTATTTCTTATGATCATAACACCAAAAGTAGTGAAACATACATTGCACACAGTATTGTGTCAAAACTCATCAGCAATTAATTATTCAATGGTTAAGCATAGTTTAAAGAAATTAAGATTACTGTGATTTATACTGGAGAGCTTGGGGGATTACATAATGAATGGGGTCACATTAGCTAGGCGAGAGCCTGAGCGCTAATGGAAGATATATTAAGCTCACTGATTAGGTACAGTACAGAGACAAACAAACTAAAGAGGATAAATCTCAGACCAACCACTTTGCTGGACTGTCGAGTAGTCAAGTCAAACCACAATTTTATCAGTCAAGTGTTTAGTTCTGGTCAACACAGGACAAAGTAAATATGCAAGTGGTACAGAAATGTAAGAGGTAATTCTCTCCTCTTGGTGGTGATCCAGGAGGAAAGGTTAGAAAAACTCAATGACTTCAGTCTTAGAAAACCACGAGTGAGTGAGAATTTTACACAAGGAGAGAAGATAATAAATGGAACAAGTTAAACAATATAGCACAACCCCCTTGCCATACAGTAAAATTGATGTCAGATTTAGAATATGTCAGAAAAGAATTCTTCAAGTAATCAGCTGGCTATCAAACCGCTGAATCAGGCGTCCTTTTGTCTCAGTGGCAGACTCACCGCCCTAATGACAAACAACAACTATAATTTTGTAAACCAAAAACAAAAACAGAATTACCTGGAAAAACTCAGCAGGTCTGGCAGCATCGGCGGAGAAGAAAAGAGTTGACGTTTCAAGTCCTCATGACCCTTCGACAGAACTTGAGTTTGAGTTTTATCTCTGTTTTTATCTTGTTTTTATCACTATAATTTTGTCACTGGTGAGCAACTGACTTCCGTGCTATAAACTGCACAATCCAGCCTCCTCAAATGTGAACTGAAGTGGCTCGAATATAAAAGCAGCTTAAAAGGAGCTCCACAGAAGATGCATTCTTAACTCACAAATCAATACATTTTAAAGCTTTATGGTACATGAAGGCTGAGTCAAGAATACAATTTTTTTTAAATTAGAAGACAACACTCTCGGAACCTAAAAATCTATCATAGAAAAAAAATGCATTTATTCAATGAACATTGAACTTTTCTATAACTGTATACCTCAATGGTTTAAAGGATACTTCTGAAACCACTGATAAATGATGGGAACTTTAAACTCTTACATATTTTGTTTTATGGCTGTGTGTTTTCACCTTACAAGTTTAAAAGACACAGCCTACAGCTAATTATGACACATTCATATTCGCAGGCTACTTTTTTCGCCATTCACATAGCTGTTCTATAAAGCATGACGTTTGTCCTTTGTTATCCAGGAAATTGACTGTTCAGCTTCTACACACATTTATCTGAGGTTTTCGGATCAGAAGCAACAAAACAAAATTCAGGCAGATTGAGGTATCCAGAGTGATATCAAACAAAACACAATTCATACCTCTGTTCTGATTCCACTCATGAGCTTCTCCAAGGAAATTGGGGTCAAACCAGTAAACTCCATTCTGACAGAAATAATCATCTGTGCTTAACACCACACCATTAGGATTTTGAGCTAATAGCAACCTGCAAATTGAAATACTCAAGAATGATTACATTGCCAATTGAATTACTTTTGGAAAGATAAAATCATACAGCACATTAAATCGGTAATCCTAGCCCATCAGAAAGATTTTTTTTTAAAAAAAGCTCATTTATTGCAACATAGCTATGATATGAGACCCCCATTACAAATGTATTTATATCATGTCAAACATAATAGTAAAAATTATGGGCTAATATAGTCTAGAGCAATGGATGCATTATCTAAGAATACAGATTTGCTTCCTGAATCTTAAAATTTATCCATAGCAAAAGTTTTTTTTTTCTCTTTAAGCACTTTAAAAAACTAAATCTAGCTAAGTATTTGTTACAAAATATGAATGCCATCTATTTCATTTGTTGTCTTGCTCAGTGCCAAGTATAATTGCTCATTACCAGTAATCACAATTACATTTTCAAGTACTCACAGGTTTCCACAGATGGCAATACAAAATATCTAACATAACAGCAACCAACAGAGAATCTGGATTTGTTTATGGCGATATTTGACAGTTGTAATGTCAGCACCAAGCTCCATTTCAAATGAAACAACAGTTGGTCCACTGTTATGACACAGCAGTTGGTAAAGACTGAGTTGTTTAAATCCCACAGGGAAACTTGAAACAACTGTCATAACCTATATTTTTAATTGGTATGTTTGAGATGCAGCTCTGAATTCAGGAATAAGACCATTGAGCCTCAAGAGGTTTTTATATAAAACTAAATTAAACATTTACTAATTTAACAAATTAAACATATACATGTCTACAGATTACGACCATAATAACTCTGAAACAAATCCTCAATTTAATCACTCCCAGGTAAAACTCCACCAAGGCAACAGTAATCCATAGGCTTTAAACAGGCATCACGCAGAGCACATTTGACCGTACAAATTCAAAATGAGGCTCCTTGCAAACACAGTTGTTGGCTTACAGGCTGGTTAGATCTCAAATGCCTCTACATCACACACAATCTCCTTTCCCTCTTTATACCTAGCTTCCCCTTTGAATGTAAATTTTCCATGGTATCCTAGGCTTTTACTGTCATATCTTCTAGCAACAACATCTTCATCCCACTAATTTTATTCGTAATATAAACACATTGCTTGGCATCTCTCAGCTAGGTGCAAGTTTTTACTCTCACTCTTGAATGATTTATTCAACAAATGCAAATGTACACTTAACCTTTTTAAATTCCTTACTGTTTACCTAATTAACATCTCAAACTACCATACTTCAAAGTAAAAAGCAAAAAAAACTGTGGATGCTGGAAATCCAAAACAAAGACAAAAATACCTGGAAAAACTCAGCAGGTCTGGCAGCATCTGCGGACAGGAACACAGTTAATGTTTCAAGTCCGTATGGCTCTTCAACATTAAGACACACACAGTCAAACACAGAGACACAGAGCCTACTACAATTCCATTTTAAAAATAACTTCCAATAACATTATAGACATTAATATCTCTTGATGACATCCACCTATAGATTAGTACAGGGAGACTTTAGCGTATTCCTTCCACGACTAATGAACTTAAAAATGAGAAACAACGTTCTCATAATCCGAGACATGGAAACAATCCGAGGCAAGGAGACAATTCTGAATTACTACAAATAGCATTAGCAAAATCAATTTTGCTCAAAAAACACACAAGCCCCTGTTCCCCTCTTTTGCTCACAAATCTGAAGTCCCACTGCTTTGAGGGCAGGCGTTTTATACCACGCCATGTATAATGTATTATCTTACTGCCAAGGTGAAGCAACTGCCCTATACAACAACAGAGGTACCAGCTGCTTAGTTATTTGGTCAGGGAACTTTGCAAATTGGAAGGTTCTATTCAATTCCAAACCAGACTGTGGAAGTACAGGTCAGAAGCATCTAACATTGTTGTATGTATATAACTGCAGCATAAGGAGCGTACCACACATTTTTCAGGATATGGTATTTAACTTGAAGGGTATAAAAAAGTGTGAACACCATTTGCAAATACATACACCAAGTTACACTTTGCTTCAACTAGCAAAATCGTAATCAAAGCCCAATTACTTCTATAACTTTCAAGATCGATTCATGGAAAAAGGTAGAAGTTAGGAGAACTAAAGGCACTTTCTTTCCAGCTGAGTATGTCCAGCTAGTGATTTCTGCCTCAAGTTATTTCTCTAGGCTAAAAAGGTAACAGTTCATGAACAATTCACATAAGAATCATTCTGCAGTTTGTGTTTAATCAATTTAGAAAATCCAAATCCTCATACACCACAAGGAGTTAAAACATTGCAGTTATGTCAGCCTACCATATGCCAACATCCAAATGATGCAAGATGGGAAATTCTGAACTTCCAGTCTATGCCATCTCCTTGAAGCCAATAATAGCTTGATAGATGTTGGTCAAGTGTTAACGTCAAACACAAGATTTTGAACAAAGCTGAAATCTTTGCATAAAAACATTAATGAAGTTATTCACACAAAAAACAACTTCACTGAAAAAATTCAAATTCTTGTGGAAAAATAGACATAAACAATCTTACTGGATTAGGGACCATATATTGACAGATACTTGCCATCCCCTGATGACAGAAGTTTAAAACTGATCTAATTTATTTTATCTTCTTTCTTCATTGGTGTATTCCCCTGGCAGGTTATTCAGAATTTGATATCCACCCCCCCTCCCACACAAAGTCCTCAATGATAGCATTTTAGCCACCTCCCTTCCTTTGTCCTAAATTCTCAATAGCTCCAAGTGAAATAGCAGATTAGGAAAATAATACTAATGTCACATGACTAGAATTGCACATACAAACAATTAAGAGAGACTGGCAAATGTTAACAGCTCAAACACATCTTATAGATAGTAGCAAAATAGATGGGATTATATTGACAAAAAAAACCTGCCTGTGGCACAGGTTCACTCTTTTTAATACTGGAGCCAAGGTAACAGATAAGGGATGGAGAATTTTTCTACAGTCTTGAAATTGGTGCCATCAACGGTTAAGTCCAGTGCTGCGTAACCTGGGTTTTGGAGCCAGTGATTTAAACACCCGAGCGTTTGTCAACACTCAAGAATTTGTTTCCCTTAGTGTGGATGTCTTGCTTATTGTGGCCAGCTCAGGGACAGTCATCAGCAAACAGAAGCTCCCTGATTACTGCCTGACTCCTGACTTTGGTGGAGGCATGCAGTCTAGAAAGATTAAAGAGTTTCCCTGAACGAAAACAAATGATGATGCCTGCGGGCATGTCTCTGGTGACTTCCTTAAGCATTGCAGCAAAGAGACTGAAGAGTTGGGGAGCCACAGCACATCCTTCCTTTAATGCTGCTGGTTATCGCAAGGGCATTGGACATCTCACCACAGGCACAAACACATCCAAACATGCCATCCTGCAGTAGGCACAGGATTGTTTGAGCATCCTGGCTGAGCAAGCAGCAAACACCAGGTTGACTCTCACCGTCAAAAGCTTCTGTTAGGTCTATGAATAACATATATAGAGCCTGAAGTTGCTCTCTGCTTGTTTTTTTCTTTCGTTGCCTTGCTACAAACATTTTGCTACGGTTATCCCGCTGATTTGCCTTAAAACCACACAGGTTCTGGGAGGATATCATCTATAAGGCAGTCTAGTGGCCGGCTTAACAGGACCCTCGCGAGGATCTTTCCTGCAATCGAGACACAAAATATTCTCTCGATAGTTGCTGTATATACTGTTGGGTCTTTTCTGTTTCCAGATGCACACTATGTTGACATGATTGAGCTCCTGTGGAACTCTTTCCTGATCCCAGATGCTCACGAAGATGACTGTAAGTTTGTTAACAAGCTCAGTACAATTACACTTCCAAATCTCTGATAGAATGCCATTTGGGCCAGGGGCTTTGTCTCGTTTGGTCGTATCACCTCTTCAGCGGAAGGAGGAAGAGGCAGGCTCTTTCAAGCAACTGCTCAATTTGATGCAGAGAATCTGTTGAGATGAGGTGCTCGGCAATGTGCTCATGCCAACTTTCTATTATAGCTGCCTTGTTAGTTAATTTCCCAGCTGTTAGAATAGCAGCAAATGTTGTGGTGGATGGGTCATATACAGTGTTTAGCGCATAGCAAAAAAACAGATCATACTTCTCAGCTAGACACTGCAGCTGTAATATCAATTTGTATTGCTTGTATTTCAATTGTTCTGCATTTCTCTCAAGATCATTAATGATTGGAGCAGGAGTAGATCATTCGCCCCATTGAGCCTGCTCCATCATTCAATAAGGTCATGGGTGATCCGATTGTGGTCTTAACTCCAACTTTCCTGTCTGTCCTCCATAACCTTTGACTCCCTTGTCAAACAAAGATCTGTCTAAGATAAAAAGCAAAATACTGCGGATGCTGGAAATCTAGAACAAAAACAAAAATAGCTGGAGAAACTCAGCAGGACTGGCAGCATCTGCGGAGAGGATTACAGTTGATGTTTCGAGTCTGTATGACCCTTCATCAGAACTAAGACATATAGAAATAAGATGAAATATAAGCTAATAGAAGGGGGTGGGATAGGAGAACTCGATAAGGGGCCAGTGATAGGTGGAAGCCAAGAAGAGACTGCCAAAGATGTCATAGACAAAACGACAAAGGGGCATTGACGGTGGTGATATTATCTAAAGGATGTGCTAATGGGGACAGGGTGGTGTGTTGAAATGGCAAACGACAGGGAGGTCTGGGTCATGTTTGCGGACAGACCGAAGGTGTTCTGTCTACACCAGCATGATGCCACTACCAAACGCATCTTCCCTTCACTCCCCCGGCGGCTTTCCGCAGGGATGGTTCCCTCCAGGACACCCTGGTCCACTCCTCCATCACCCCCTACACCTCAAACCCCTCCCACAGCACCTTCCCATGCAACCGCAGAAGGTGCAACACCTACCCCTTTACTTCCCCCCTCCTCACCGTCCAAGGGCCCAAACACTCCTTTCAAGTGAAGGAGCACTTCACTTGCACTGCTCTCAATTTAGTCCACTGCATTCGCTGCTCCCAATGCAGTTTCCTCTACATAGGAGAGACTGCTTTGCGGAACTCTGCAAGCATGACCCAGACCTCCCTGTTGCTTGCCATTTCAATACACCACCCTGCTCTCATGCCCACATGTCCGTCCTTGTCCTGCTGCAATGTTCCAGTGAAGCTCAACACATACTGGAGGAACAGCACCTCATCTTCCGACGAGTCACTTTACAGCCTTCCGGACTTAATATTGAGTTCAACAATTTCAGAACATGAACTCTCTCCTCCATCCCCATCGCCTTTCTGATCTCCCTTTTTCTTATAATTTATAAAATTCTTTTTAAACAACTATTTTTTTCTCTTCCCTCCTATTTTTAATTTATTTCAATCTATTGTTTCATCTCCACCTTTTAGCCCATTTCGATCCCTTCCCCCCACCCCACCCACACTAGGGCCTTCCGCCACTAGCTTGCTTCCCTTAATGTCCCCATTAGCACATCTCTTAGATAATATCACCACCGTCAACACCCCTTTGTCCTTTTGTCTATGACATCTTTGGCAGTCTCTTCTTGGCCTCCACCTATCATTGGCCCCCTATTGAGCTCTCCTGTCCCACCCCATTCTCCTAGCTTATATTTCATCTCAGTTCTATATGTCTTAGCTCTGATGAAGGGTCATACAGACTCGAAATGTCAACTGTATCCCTTTCCGCAGATGCTGTCAGGCCTGCTGAGTTTTTCCAAAGATCTGTCTAACTCATCCTTGAAGACATTCAATGATCAAACCTCCATTGTTCTCTGGGGAAGAGAATTCCAAACACTAATGACCTTCTGAGAGAAGAAATTCCTCCTCATCTCCATCTTAAATGGGAGACCGCCTACTTTTAAATTGTGGCCCCTGTTCTAGATTCACCCATGGAAGGAAACACCCTCTCAACATGCACTCTGTCAAGTACCCCTCAGGATCTTATATGTTTCAATATGATTATCTCTCATTCTTCTAAACTCCAATGGATACAGGCCCAACTTACTCAACCTTTCCTCACAAGCCAAACCACTTCATCCCAGGAATCAGCCTATTGAATCTTCCAATGCAAGTATATCTCTCAGGTAAAGGGGCCAAATCTGCACATAATACTCCAGGTGCAGTCTCACTAATGCCCTGTAAAACTGTAGCAAAACTTCACTAATTTTATAAAAGCAAAAAACTGCAGATGCTGGAAATCCAAAACAAAAATAAAAATACCTGGCAAAACTCAGCAGGTCTGGCGCATCTGCAGAGAGGAACACAGTTAACGTTTCGAGTCCGAATGACACTTCAACAGAACTAAGTAAAAATAGAAGAGATGTGAAATATAAGTTGGTTTAAGGGGGGTGGGACAAGTAGAGCTGGATAGAGGGCCAGTGATAGGTGGAGATAGCCAAAAGATGTCATAGACAAAAGGACAAAGAGGTGTTGAAGGTGGTGATATTATCTAAGGAATGTGCTAATTAAGGGTAGAAAGCAGGACAAGTAAGGTACAGATAGCCCTAGTGGGGGTGGGGTGAAAGAATCGAAATAGGCTAAAAGGTAGAGATAAAACAATGGATGGAAATACATTTAAAAGTAGTGGAAATAAGTGGGAAAAGATAAATCTATATAAATTATTGGAAAAAAAAGCAAGGGTGGGGGGGAGAATCAGAAAGGGGGTGGGGATGGAGGAGGGAGTTCATGATCTAAAATTGTTGAACTCAATATTCAGTCCGGAAGGCTGTAAAGTGCCTAGTCGGAAGATGAGGTGCTGTTCCTCCAGTTTGCGTTGAGCTTCACGGAGCAATGCAGCAGGACAAGGACGGACATGTGGGCATGAGAGCAGGGTGGAGTGTTGAAATAGCAAGCGACAGGGAGGTCTGCGTCATGCTTGCGGACAGACCGAAGGTGTTCTGCAAAGCGGTCACTCAGTCTGCGTTTGGTCTCTCCAATGTAGAGGAAACCGCATTGGGAGCAACGAATGCAATAGACCAAATTGAGGGAAGTGCAAATGAAATGCTGCTTCACGTGAAAGGAGTCTTTGGGCCCTTGGACGGTGAGGAGAGGGGAAGTAAAGGGGCAGATGTTGCACCTTTTGCAGTTGCATGGGAAGGTGCCGTGGGAGGGGGGTTGAGGTGTAGAGAGTGATGGAGGAGTGGACCAGGGTGTCCCGGAGGGAACAATCCCTGCGGAATGCCGCTGCCGGCATGCTGACCCTATCATGTTTCTGGGATGGTGAGGAAGGTGTGAGGGCAGATGCGCGGGAGATGGGCCGGACACTGTTGAGGGCCCTGTCAACCACTGTGGGTGGAAAACCTCGGTTAAGGGAGAAGGAAAACATGTCAGAGGAACTGTTTTTGAAAGTGGCATCATCAGAACAGATGCAACGGAGGCAAAGGAACTGAGAGAATGGGATGGAGTCCTTACAGGAAGCAGGGCGTGAGGAGCTGTAGTCGAGGTAGCTGTGGGAGTCGGTAGGCTTGTAATGGATATTGGTGGACAGTCTATCACCAGAAATTGAGACAGAGAGGTCAAGGAAGGGAAGGGAAGTGTCAGAGATGGACCATGTGAAAATGATGGAAGAGTGGAAATTGGAAGCAAAATTAATAAATTTTTCCAGGTCTAGACGAGAGCATGAAGCAGTATCGAAGCAATCATCGATGTACCGGAGAAAGAGTTGAGGGAAGGAGTCGGAGTAGGACTAGAACAAGGAATGTTCCACATATCCCATAAAGAGACAGGCATAACTGGGGCCCATGCGGGTACCCATTTGGAGGAAGTGAGAGGAGTTTAAGGAGAAATTGTTCAGTGTAAGAACAAGTTCAGCCAGACAGAGGAGAGTATGGTGGAAGGGGATTGTTCGGGACTCTGTTCGAGGAAAAAGTGGAGAGCCATCAAACCATCCCGGTGGGGGATGGAGGTGTAGAGGGATTGGACGTCCATGGTGAAGAGGAGGCAGTTGGGGCAAGAGAACTGGAAATTGTTGATATGATGTAGAGGAATCACGGATGTAGGTGGGAAGGGACTGGACAAGGGGAGAGAGAATGTAGTCAAGATAGCAAGAAATGATTTCTGTGGGGCAGGAACAGGCTGACATGATCGGTCTGCTGGGACAATCCTGTTTGTGGATTTTGGGTAGGAGGTAGAAGCTTCCTGTAAGGACTCCATCCCATTGTATCAGTTCCTTCGCCTCCGTCGCATTTGTTCTGATGATGCAACTTTCAAAAACAGTTCCTCTGACATGACTTCCTTCTTCCTTAACCGAGGTTTTCCACCCATGGTGGTTGACAGGGCCCTCAACCGTGTCCGGCCCATCTACCCCGCATCCACCCTGACACCTTCCTCTCCCTCCCAGAACCATGATAGGGTCCCCCTTGTCCTCACTTATCACCCCACCAGCCTCTGCATTCAAAGAATCATCCTCTGCCATTTCTGCCAACTCCAGCATGATGCCACCACCAAACACATCTTCCCTTCGCCCCCACCCCCCCGGCGACATTCCGCAGGGATTGTTCCCTCTGGGACACCCTGGTCTACTCCTCCATCATCCCCTACACCTCAACCCCCTCCCACGGCACTTTCCCATGCAACTGCAGAAGGTGCAACACCTGCCCCTTTACTTCCCCTCTCCTCACTGTCCAAGGGCCCAAACACTCCTTTCAAGTAAAGCAACATTTCACTTTAGTCTACTACAGCACCTCATCTTCTGACTAGGCACTTTACAGCCTTCCGGACTGAATATTGAGTTCAACAATTTTAGATCATGAACTCTCTCCTCCATCCCTACCCCCTTTCTGATTCTCCACCCTGACCTCCCCCCCCCCGCTTTTTTTTCCAATAATTTATATAGATTTTTCTTTTCCCACCTACTTCCATTATTTTTAAATGTCTTTCCATCCATTGTTTTATCTCTACCTTTTAGCCTATTTCGATTCTTTCACCCCATCCCCACTAGGGCTATCTGTACCTTACTTGTCCTGCTTTCTACCCTCAATTAACACATTCCTTAGATAATATCACCACCTTCAACACCTCTTTGTCCTTTTGTCTGTGACATCTTTTGGCTATCTCCACCTATCACTGGCCCTCTATCCAGCTCTACTTGTCCCACCCCTCCCCCCTTAAACCAGCTTATATTTCACATCTCTTCTATTTTTACTTAGTTCTGTTGAAGTGTCATACGGACTCGAAACTTTAACTGGGTTCCTCTCCACAGATGCTGCCAGACCTGCTGAGATTTTCCAGGTATTTTTATTTTCACTAATTTTATACTCTGTTCTCTTGCAATTAAGGCCAACATTCATTTTGCCTTCTTAATTATTTGCCAAACCTGTCTGCTAACTCTTTGTAATTCATGTACAAGGACACCCAGGTCCCTCTGTACCACAGCATTCTGCAGTCTCTCTCCATTTCAATATTTTGCTTTTCTATTCTTCCTACCAAAGTGGACAACCTCACATTTTCCCACATTATATTCCATCCATCAACTTTTTGCCCACTCACTGAACCTATCTGCATCCTCCACAACTTGCTTTCCTATCTATCTTTGTATCAGCAATACATTTGGCTAAGATAGTCTGCCTCTTCAACCCAGTCATTAAGATAGATTGTAAATAGCAGAGGCCCCACCGCTGATACCTGTGGCACTCCATTAGTTACAGCTGCCAACCTGAAAATGACCTATTTATCCCTACTCTGTTTCCTGTTCATTAGCCAGTCCTCTATCCATGCTAATATATCACCCCCAACATCAAAAGCACTTATCTTGTGCAGCAACCTTTTATGTGGCATCTTATTGAATGCCTTTTGGAAATCCAAATACACTACATCAACCAGTTCCTCTTTGTCCACCATGCTTGTTACATCCTCAAAAGAATTCTAAAGAATTCATCAAATCCAATTTCCTTTTCACAAATCCATGTTGACTGTCTGATTGTGTTATGATTTTCTAAATGTCCTGTAATTCCCTCCTTTAGAATGGATTCCAGCATTTTCCCTATTAGAATAACTGGCCTATAGTTTCCTGCTTTCTGTCTCCCTCCTTTCTTAAATAGTGGTTTTCCAGCCCTCTGGGGCCTTCCAGAATCTAAAGGTTATAACCTTTGCAACCACTTTCTTCAAGACCCCAGGATGCAGGCCATCAGGCCCAGGGGATGTGCCAGCCTTTAGTACCAATAGTTTTCCTAGTACTTTTTCCTCTAGAGATTGAGATTGTTTTAAGTTCCTCCCTGCCCTTTTCTACTATTCTTGGGATGCTTGGTGTCTTCTACCGTGAAGATAGATACAAAATACTTGTTCAAAGCCTTTGCTATTTCCTGGTTTCGTATTACTGATTCTCCAGTCTCACCATCAAAAGGAATTTGCTATTCTCTTCCTTTTATATGCTTGCAGCAACTTTCATATTTCTTGCTAGTTTTCGCTCAAACAAATATAGGGAGAAAAATTGGATTAAGCCAGCCTTTACAGGTTTCTAAAATTTTCACAATTACCACTCATCTTTGCAGCACAATGTATGCCTTTTCTTTCAATTTGATACCATCTTTAATTTCCTTAGTTAACAATGGATGGTGCATCCTTCTCGTACAGTCTCTCTTTCTCAATGGAATATATCTTTGTTGAAAGTTATGAAAGATCTCAAATGGCTGCCACTGCTTCTCAACCATCTTACCTTTCGGCCTATTTTCCTGTTCCACTGGATCACACTGGAGCTAGTATGTTTAGTATTTTTATAGGATTGATGCTTGGTTGTTGACTGCTCAAAAACTGTGTGCAAGCTGTTTCTGGAGAAGATTGGAGATGTTTTCATTACTCTCATTAAACCAGTCTTGGTGCTTGTGCTTGCAGTACCTCGGGATGTCTACTCAAGTCTTGGATCATGTAGCTGCTTCTATTCATAAATGTTTCGAGAAGTAGCATGGCACTAAGCTGAAGACTAAAATCATACTCTTCCACTAGTCAACTAGACCACTGTCCTTACTACGTTGCTGTCTGGTGCAGATACCTGGGTCTGCTATAGGCGGTCGGTCAAAGCTCTGAATGAGCTTCCAAAGGCAGATCCATCATGAGAATTCAATGACAGAACAAAGTTACAAACAACTAGGTCATCCACCATGCTGGGTTTATCAACATGGAGACCACCATTTACTTAGGAGGGCAGGCCATGTCTCTCACATGGATTAGAAAATCCTCAAGCAGATCTTCTATGGGGAACTGTCTCAGGGCAAACAACTTTAAGGTGGTCAATACAACTGACATAAATATGCCAGAGAAACTTTGAGCATTGTAGATCACCTGTCTGGGGAAAACTGCAGCCGACTGGCCCATGTGGAAGCAAGTACCAAATTGAGTTCAGCATATTGAGGACCATCTAAACCAAACTCACCATGCCTAGAAGGCAGCCAGAGATGGCGCAGCTACTTAGGCTTCCCCAAACACAATGAGAACTGCCAGTTCTGGGAATGCCCACGCTGATCCTGCAACAGACTCTTTAGCCATTAGGACACACAGAAGGCAATGAAATTATTTGCAGCTTGGACATACTTGAACAATGAGGAGTCTACCATGAAATAATAGTGCTTTGTTCTAAGGCTATAAAATTGCATTAAAAATTAGACCCTTTTGAATTTCAACCAACTGATACAGTTGGAAACAGTTTTCAACCAAATGGAATTTATCTTGGTATGGGGCTTAAGCTTGATGGCCAACATACTCTCCACTTGCCTGGATGACTGTAGCTCCAACAACACTCAAGAAGCTCAACATTGGAAGCAACTTCCAAACCTACCTGCTGCAGATGCCTCTGTCCATGACAGTATCAGTAGGAGTGACCACCGTACAGTCGTTGTGGAGGTGAAGTCCCACCTTCACATTGAGGATACCCTCCATCATATTGTGTGGCACTACCACCATGCTAAATGGGATAGATTTCAAACAAACTTGAGGCTGGGCATCCACGAGGCACTGTGGGTCATCAGCAGCAGCAGAACTGTACTCAAACACAATCTGTAACCTCGTGGCTTGGCCGTATCAGTGGGCTATATGCCCACTCTACCATTACCACCAAGCCAGAGTATCAACCCTGGTTCAATGAAGAGTACAGGAGGGCATGCCAGGAGGAGCACCAGGCACACCGAAAAATGAGGTGTCAGCCTGGTGAAGCTATAACACAGGACTACTTGCGTGCCAAACAGCAAGTCACGGACAGAGCTAAGTGATCCCACAACCATTGCAGGTCTAAGCTCTGCAGTCCTGCCACATCCAGTCTTGAATGGTGGTGGACAATTAAACAACTCACTGGAGTAGGAGGCTCCACAAATATACCTATCCTCAATGATGGAGGAGCCCAGCATATCAGTGTAAAGGATAAGGCTAAAGCATTTGCAACAATCTTCAGTCAGAAGTACTGAGTGGATGATCCCTCTCATCCTCCTCCGGAGGGCCCCAGCAACACAGATGCCAATCTTCAGCCAATTTGATTCACTCCACGTGATGTCTAGAAACGGCTGAAGGCACTGGATACTGCAAAGGCTATGGACCTTGACAACCTTCCAGCAATAGTACTGAAGACTTGTGCCCCAGAGCTTGCTGTGGCTCTAGCCAAGCTGTTCCAGTACAGCATTTGACCGGGTGTGGCATCAAGGAGTCCTAGCAAAATTGGAGTCAATGGGAATCAAGTGGCAAACTCTCGACTGGTTGGAGTCATACTTAGCACAAAGGAAGATGGTTACAGTTGTTGGAGGTCATTCATCTCAGCTCCAGGATATCATTGCAGGTGTTCCTCAGGGTAGTGTCGTAGGCCCAACCATCTTCAGCTGTTTCATCAATAGCCTTCCTTCCATCATAAGGTCAGGAGTGGGAATGTTTGCTGATGATTGCGCAATGTTCAGCACCATTCATGACTCCTCAGATACTGAAGCAGTCCATTCCAAAAGACCTGGGCAATATCCAGGCTTGGGCTGACAAGTGGCAAATAACATTCACGCCACACAAGTGTCAGGCAATGACCATCTCCAACAAGAGAGAATCCAACCATCACCCCTTGACGTTCAATGACATTACCATCACTGAACCCCACACTATCAATATTCTGGGCGTTACCATTGACCAGAAACTGAATTGGACTAGTCATATAAATATGGTGGCTACAAGAGCTGGTCAGAGGCTAGGAATCCTGCGATGAGTAACTTACCTCCTGACTCCCCAAAGCCTGTCCACCATATAAAAGGTACAAGTCAGAAATGTGATGGAATACTCCCCACTTGCCTGGATGAGTGCAGCTCCCACAACACTCAAGAAGCTTGACACTGTCTAGGACAACACAGCCCACTTCATTGGCACCACATCCACAAACATTCACTCCCTCCAACATTGATGCACAGTAGCAGCAGTGTGTGTCATCTACAAGATGCACTGCAGGAATTCACCAAGGCTCCTTCGACAGCACCTTCCAAATCTACGACCACTACCATGTAGAAAGACAAGGGCAGCAGATAGATGCGAACACCACCACCTGGAAGTTCTCATCCAAGTCACTCATCATCCTGACATGGAAATATATTGCCTGTCACTGGGTCAAAACCCTGGAACTCCCTTCCTAACAGCACTGTGGGTGTATCTACACCAAATAGACTCTTGTGGTTCAAGAAGGCAGCTCACCATCACCTTCTCAAGAGCAACTAGGGATCGGCAATAAATGCTGGTTCAGCCAGTGAAACCCACCTCCTGTAAGTGAATAAAAAAAAAATCCAGAACAAAGCAGTCACCCGCCACCTTAAACATTCATCCCCTCCACCACCTGTGCACAGCAGCAGCAGTGTATACAATATACAAGATGCATGGCTCCTTTGAAGGCAACTTCCAAACCTGCAAATGCCACCACCCAGAAGAACAAGGGCAATTAAGCATGATAACACTTGTACCTCATCATTGTCGGCTGTTCCTCAGTTAGGGGATGACATCTGCTCAGGGTCAAAGGTTCTGTCACTGGGTACTCGTGACTGAACAGGCCTTTGGGCCCATGGGGCAGGATGACCCGCAAGGTAGTGGGATCTGGAGTGAATGATTTGCTTCCTTTTCTTTCACTCTGCCTCGTCATTAAGACGTTGTGACTCAAAGTGTGATGCAGCTTGATGAGTAAGTTGTTGCCATTTTGAAAGATTGGCAGCAAGCACCTCATTAATATCAATGCTGCCACGCTTCAAGGACAGCGTCAGATTGTCTTTGAAACATTTCCTTTGTCCTTCCCTTGGAACGCTGGCCAGTTGAGTGGTGAGAAAATAGGACCTAGTGAGGGAGATGCCTTCCAGCCATCCAGATACCATATCCAGTCCATCAAAGTTGATTTTGCAGGAATTTTGCCTGAGTGCCTGTGGGGGTGCCATCAAGAAAGACACTAGCGTTTATTTGATGATTCTCTCATTGAATCCAGACGATGTGGCAGAGGCATTGCTGATGGAATTTCTCAAGCCTCTGATGTGTCAGTAATATACAGTCCAGGTCTCACTGCAGTACAGGAGTTTGGCGATGACAACTGCTCTGTACACCAGGACTTCAATTGACTACAGAGGTCTTTGTTGTCAAACACTTGCTGACAGACTGAACTGGTGTAGCTGATGCACTGTTGGATCTCGTCAATGGCGGCTTTTTGAGAGGTGGCTGCCAAGGTATTCGAAGTGTTCAACATTTTAACCAGTACCTAAAAGCCACACACCATCCTGACTTGGAACCATATCACCATTCCTTCACTATTATTGGGTTAAAATCCTGGGGCTCTCTCCCAAACAGCACTGTGGGTGTACCTACACCATGTGTTTCAAGCAAGTGGCTCACCACCACCTTCTCAAGGCAATTAGGGATAGACAATAAATCCTGGCCTTGCCAGCAATGCCCAAATCGCATGAATGAATAAGGCTATGAAGGCACAGAAAAGGTGCAATTAATATTTACTTTTAAATTTTAAAAAATTTTGTTACTTAGAAATGAGATAACAGAAGTTAACATACAAATAAGCAGGAATGGGTAATGTATGAGCTGACATTGAACTTTTCGAAACTGTACATTTTTAGGTAACATTATTACAGTAACAAATATGAGTGTTATCACTAACTTTGAGAATAATTTCTTGAAAATGCATAAGCTCGAAAAGCTTGTAAAGCTGCAGAATGCTATTGTTTCCATGTAAAACCCAACATTTAAAAAGGATGTTCCTCTTCAACTGCCCACTGTATTAAACAGCTTTCTGGAATTTATTAACTGGAGGTTCAGAACTTCCAACTTTGGCATTAAGATTTGCATATATCTTCAGGAGATGAAAAAAACACAAATTTGTCCCTGCTTCAAGCAATAAACTCTGTTATCCACAGTCTGAATGATGAAAAGGATTATGATGGAAGAACTTTAACATTCAAGTAGACTGACAATTGGATCAAAATAATGTCAAAAAACTCGAACTTACCATTATCAACAGTTAACTGGGAATGGTAAACAATTCAAATAAAGCTTACCGCGAAAGGGTAGATTTTCCAGAGCCTGGTGGACCACGCATAAATACGAGCTCTTTACCTCCAATACCTGGTCTTGAATGCTGTTCTGTTTTCTGATACTGCTGACACAAGTTAGTTAGCCCAGGCCTCAGCATATTGGGCCGGCCCTCCATATTTTGATGTGCGCCAGAGTTATAAAAATATTTATGCTCAGGTTGCATTGTGTAGTCGTTGGTGGGGCATGCCTGAATATCACAACTCTTGTTTTCTGCTTGGATTGGTGTTCTGTTGGAGTCATTGCCATAACCATTACTTAAAAACAGTTCGTCCTGGCGAAAAGGCACTGACCCCTGTGATGAGCCACTGTACCTTTGATAAGTGAGCGGGATATTAAACCTTGGCAGAAGCGGTCCTTGCGGTCCTATGAAAGCTTGCGGGTGGTTCCAGTGAGGCCTTGAGGGGGTCATGACAGTATGCCAATGTGCATCACATGAGTGTTCAGTGGTGGGAATTTGTGATTTGCCAGTACATGGGTCACCTACAGTTTGAGCTTTATCATTTGTAATCTTTTTGCACTTCTTACCAATCTTGTTTTTTTCATGTTTATTTGTTGTAACGTTTCCTATGTGTCCTGCTGAACCTTGTGAACCGTCCACACATTCATTAACAAGCAAATCAGTCTCATTTTCAATTTTTTCCAATTCTTTATAAAATAGAATTAATTCGTTTTCAAGTTCAGCATTGTTTTCAGGTACAGTAATACCATTCTTCTCATTATGCTGCCCATTGTCCTCTTCAAATTTTGAAACTGGTGACGTTTCATTCCCCATGCTCTCTCTCAGAGAGCTGTGATTGCTGTGTAGGTTGGGGAATTCAGTTCCATTTTGCTGTTCAGCATCATTAGTTTTTTCTTTGTCAGGCAGTTCATTGCAATCATATTTACTTTGTGTAGCAGTGCTCTCAGTTTTCTGTCTTTTTGAACATGGGATATTCGTTCCACCATCACTGGTTTCCAAAGACTCAGTATTAACTTCTACATCAGACATCTGGAAAACAAGATAAGCACTGGTTAAATATGTGGAAAGAGTTTTTGCTCTGGTCATGCATGAAAATTTTTTGAAGCGTTGTGACTACAAATGTGACTACACATTTAAAAATTTTTTTTTCCAAAATGCAGCTAAAAATCTGAACAAGTCTCATGTAATTTCCACAGATAAAAGCAAAATACTGCGGATGCTGGAAATCTGAAACAAAAACAAAAATAGCTGGAAAAACTCAGCAGGTCTGACAGCATCTGTGGAGAGGAAGACAGAGTTAATGTTTTGAGTCTGTATGACTCTTCATCAGAACTAGTGTAATTTCCACATTGCTAAAGAGTTTTATTCCAGTAGTTTTGATCAGGGATATTTTTGTTTGTGCAAAACCACTCTTTGAATGAGATGTGTGTGCACTGAAAGATTTCGGTTTTCTAACTTTGAAATTAGGAAGTCATTCAGAAAAGGAAAGGTTCATGCATTTTTCAAGTTCATATTCCTGGTCAATTTAAGTTTTCAAATCATCAGGAATTAAAATTCCAGTTTTTAGGCAAGTTGCAGCTCAAACTTTTCATTCTTTTTTGTTTCTTTTGTCTGTAACTACCTCACATCCTCTGCAACGAAACTTCTACTTTGCTCTGGCTTTCAAAAAAAAATTGTGCTGCATAGCAGTGCTAAGTTTTCTCGTCCCTTTCTAATCTACCTAATGAGAATATGAAGAAAACTAAATAGTTAACCCAGCATTTTATTATTCTGAAATTGTCACTCATGTTTGAATGTGCTCAAGTTGCCTATAAAATCTATGTTGACACTCCAGTGCAGTGCTGAGGCATTGCTATTTCAAAGAACAGGGGAGTTATCCCTGGTGTCCTGGATAATATTTAGCTCTCAAACATAATCATATATATTAAAGAAAAATAGGTCATGATCATATTGCTGTTCGTGGAAGTTTGTTGTGCATAAATTCACTGCCGCGTATCCCACATTGCAACAATATTGCATCGGCTGTGAAGCGCTCTGGGACGTCGGTAGTCCTGAAATGCACAACGTAAATTAAAGTCTTTCTTTTCCATTGTTGACAGATGTGACAACACACAACTGTACATGTTCACAACATACACTCGGAAAAGCAGCAAGTTCTGCTGCCACATACATTGATAAAAAAGCTGTAAGAACTGCACCGGAATTTTGAATAAATAGTACAACCCGAAGTTCCATAACTTTATATATGAATGTAGCTGTTTAATTAGCAGAAACCACGAGCGTGACTTCCTTACAAACGAAGATAGACTGCACTCAGAAGCAATTTTTATAAAAATATTCAAACATTAAAAGCAGACATTACAGCTCTTCGCCAAAAATCGTTCAGGACCAAAGCTGCGAACGTGGAGAACAGCACCTGGCGACCGTGACCTGTCCTGAACTAATGTTCGCCATCCCACATCATGCGCCCCCAAAAAACACAAAGTGATCCTTTCCAGCCAGCTTCATTTTCCATACCGCAAAACGAAAGAGAAATCAGCGGTAAATTACAACCTTCACGGCCAGCCGTGCCCAGGCCAAGACCGTAACTAGGCCTAAGCGTCAAATCATCTTCCACAACATTTCTGCAACCAGATAAGTTTTGGCAACAACTGAGAAGCAGCAAAATTCACACGCAGTCTTAAAAAAAAAACACCAACACACCATCTTCTTCACACCATAGCTCGGACCTGACTCCAATCGTATCACCAACGGAAAATCCCCGGGCGACTGACATCACTTGCCGCACAGCCTGATGGGAGTTGTAGTCCACAGAACACAATGAGCTGGGCGTGTCTTAATACAATCACATTGTTACAGTGCAGGAGGCCATTTGGCCCACCATGTCCGCACTGACTCTCACTGGCAATTAATTCACTTCGTGCCACTCCCCTACCTTCATCCCCTTAACCCTGCACATTCTTCCTCATTAACAAGTCTTAATTTCCTTTTGAAGGTCTCCATTGAACCTGCCTCCACCACATTCTCAAAACAGTACACTCCAGACCTTAACCACTCGCTGCATGAAAAAACTTTTTCATACATTACTTTTGCTTCTATTACAAATTACTTTAAAACTTTGCCCTCGCGTTCTCCATCCGTTCACGAGTGGGAATAGTTTCTCCTTATCTACTCTATCCAGATGCCTCATGATTTTGAACATCTCTCTCAAATCTCCCGTCGACCTTCAAAACAGCCCTAACTTCTCTAAACTATCTTCATACTTGAAGTTCCTCATCCCTGGAACCAATCTTGTGAATATTTTCTGCACTCTTTCAAATGCTTTCACATCCTTCCTAAAGTGCAGTGCCCAGAACTGGACGGAATACTCCAGCTGAGGCTGAACCAGTGTCCGATACAAGTTCGACATAAGCTCCTTGCGCTTGTGCTCAATGCCCCTATTTACAAGTCGAGGATACTGTGTGCTTTATTAACCGCTCTCTCAACCTGCCCTACTGTCGAATAATGGGTTAATAGTTATGATAATGAGATAGTGATGTGTATCATGATGTAACAATAACATCAGCAGTCATATGTAAGAAACTAAGAGAAAATGGAATAGTCCATACAAGAAAGAAGATGTACTCACCTAGAAGTTTAGAATGTACTCTAGGTGTAAATAAAGGAAGAAACAAACCAAGATAGACTTAAGGCACTCATAGGTAGTGGCAAACCTTCCTAATCCAGAACAAGCCTCAAGTTACCTGCAGAGAGTTCCAAATAGTACTTAAGGTGGAAACCAAACCACAAACAATGGTAGCAGCAGTGGCGACACCAACCTAAAAAAATTTGGTGCCATTGACAAAACACCTATGGGGAGAAATCGGAAGAAGACTTCTTCAAATGAAGAATCAGAAGAATAATCCTGGTGAGAAGGACACTGAAAATCAGTAGAGATGTCAGCACCAGTCAAGCAGTCACTGCCCCTTCTGCAGCTGGTTGCAAACTTCAAAGGTGCACAAACAGGCCAGTGTTGGGAGTTGTGGAAAATACAATTCCACAGGAATTGAACAGCATTGGGTTTCCGTTCAAAGAGCAGAAGCACCAGGTTCGTACGTTCCTGTATGCAGTGGGGTCTGTTGTGGATGATGTCATTCTGAGTCAGTGGGTAGGAGACCTCTGCAATTTTGAAATTGTCCTGAAAGCATTCGATGCATACGTCAACCCAAAACGGAATCTTGTAGCTGAGCAAGCGCAATTCAATCAGAGATACCAAAGGCCCGGGGAATGCATTGAATTGTTCCTTGCAGACCTGTACAGGCTTGCCAGCTATTGCAGGTTTGGTGCATTGAAAGACACAAACTTATTCATGACCACCTTGTTGTTGGAGTCCGCGATGAAAAGTTCTGATCTTTTGCAGACAAAGGATGCCTTAACACTGGACAAACAGTTCAATATGCTAGACAGGCCAAACTTAGGGAGCAAAATCAGACCATAATCCATGGAAATACCAAGGCTTCGGATGAGTTGGACAGGCCCAAAGGCGGTAGCCCCACTCAAAAACCCGCCAGAAGGGGAAGAGCCTGAGAAACGCTGCAGCAGCCATTTTAAAGTGCCCATGCTGTGAAGCTAAGAAGTAGCACAAGAAGACAAGATTGCCCACCCAGCAGTGTAGACAGGCAGGACACTGCAAGTTGTTCTGTAAATCTGAATGCACAATTAAAGGAAGAAAGCAAAGTAATGTCTCTGAAAAGCAGAGAAACCAAGAAATTGGGAATAAGGAAAGAAATGAGAATACAGATTTCCTAGGAGAAGTAAAGGATCAAGAACATAAATTATGGTCAGTAGATTTAGAAGTTAAAGGTTTTAGTTCAAACTTGGAACTGGAGCGGGTGTTACAGTACTGGCTAACCATTTGGAAAGGCTCAAAGCAGTAGACGTCCAGCCATCAAGAATTAAATTGCAAGGCCCAGGTGGCACGGATCCCCAAGTAAAAGGTCAGATAACCCCCACCCAAATCGAGCCACAAGGGGCGGGAGATTACTGAGACCCTCAATACCTTGCACAATCAAAGCACATCCTCATTGAGCAGAAATGCATGTATGCAACTGGGTCTTCTGAAAAAAGCAGATGAAGTCTTATAACTGGACAATGGAACAGAATTTCCACAGTTCTTTCGGGGGCTTGGTAAGCTCAAACATGAATATATTACATTGCTTCAAGGTGCTAAGCCTATATGTCTATACACTCTCAGGTGGGTATCACACCCATTTCTGGAGAAAGTTAAAACAGGAACTCAACAGAATGTTACGTGGAGGTGTTAGATCACCCACCTCGGAGTCAACTTGGTGGTGTTTGGGGCTTGTGACAGTTCCCATGCAGAATGGTGAGCCCAGGTTCTGCATAGATCTCACACAATTAAATAAGCATTCTGGAAGGAAATTCACCCTATTTCCTCAGTGGATGACAGCTTGGCCGAACTTGCCAACAGCGTGCTCTTCACTAAGCTTGGCTCTAATAGCGGGTTTTGACAAATACCCCTCAACCAGGAGTCAAGGCCATTAACAACATTCATTACACCTTTTGGGCAATTCTGCTTTAACTGCCTTTCCTTCAGTATATCATTAGCTCTGGAGATTTCTTTTATTCATTCATGGGATGTCAGTGTCGCTGGCTAGGCCATCATTTATTGCCCATCCCTAATTGCCCTTGAGAAGGTGGTGGTGAGCTGCCTTCTTGAACCTCTGCAGTCTACATTTGGTGTAGGTACACACACAGTGCTGTTAAGGAGGGAGCTCCAGGATTTTGACCCAGCGACTGTGAAGGATTTTCAAGTCAGGATGGTGAGTGGCTTGGAGCTGAACTTCCAGGTGGTGGTGTTCCCATGTGTCTGCTGCCCTTGTCCTTCTAGATGGTAGTGGTTGTGGGTTTGGAAGGTGCTGTCTAAGGAGCCTTGGTGAGTTCCTGCAATGCATCTTGTGGATGGTAACACTGTTACAAAAGTATAATAATTTTCAGAATATTATCCTGATTTGTTGTAAAGTAGGTTTATGGGTGTGAGTGTAGGTGGTTGTGTGTGATTTAATTACATTTGTAGTCTGTTACGATTCCTAGCTGAGATTACCCCTGGGCAAGCCTGATCCCAGGGTGGAACCCAGCTTGATAGATCCTAACTTTTATTTTGCTTGTTTAGATACATGGAGAGTAGCTACTGAGCAGTCACAGGAGCTAACTGATGAACTTTTAATAAAAGAATAAAACATTTATTAAACAAGATAAGATGAACTATATTACAATACTCTTTCATCCACAACCGTACCTTTACAGGTATATACAGATTTGTAAAGACAACACAAGCTACAAAAACTTTCTTCTACTCTAATGTCCACAGTAAATACACAGTCCATGTAAACCAATAGGCACCTTGTGGTGAGACACACCACACTCTGAAACCAAGTGACAGATGCCACCTCAACCAGATGCTACGGATCTCTCCTCAACACCCCCCAGACACTTGTCACACCATTAGCCAACTGGTCTCACTGCACTCTGTCTTTCACATGAGGTTTTCCAATCTCCACTCTCCAAAAATTCAATTTGGAATCTTCTCTCAAACTCCTTCCACAAGGGTTCGTCTCCAGGGTTTCAAACTCTCCTTCCGATGTTCCTCTTCCCTGGGTCACCACATGCATTCAAGCTGTCTTCTATGCACTCTCTCTCTCTCAACAACTCAGCCATCAATAGTATCACTACTTCACAAGCCCATAGCAAAGAGTTACAGACATTCAGTTGTCTCTTTGGACATTCTTGCCTCTTGCAAGCTATTCTCACTTTATATCTGCTTTCTGTGCTTTTGTCTCTTTAAATCTGAAGCTTGGAACCTTCATGTCTGCCCTTCACTCTTAAGTCCATTAACAGGACCTTTTCTAGGTTCCTGTCCTTCTTTTGACTAGAAGGTCATTACCCTGGTTCCACTCCCCTGGATTTTTGGGGTTTTTCCTTAGCTTGGGATTGGCTATCTGTCCCCTTTCTAAGCTGATACTTTGGCATCTATCTTCGAACCAGCTGAATTCCAACAACTTCCAAGACAAACTGCTATTTCTCTTCTTCTGTGGGAGGCACCTACCTCTCTGGACCCCTATTGCTAGGCAATGGCCCAATTCTTCTACTGTAGTTCACTTAACTTCTTAAGTTATAAACTCTTACTAGAAATGCAGGCAACTTTTTAAAGTGAAATTAAAACTCAATTTGACCTTTCTTAACACAGATACAGAAATACAAACCAAACTTAAACTTTAAAGCTAAAACTCATTCCTAACCCCCACAAATACCAATATAACTTACTTAAACTGTCTCTATTTCTTAGAGTCAGGGTGACTGCATGCTTGAAATTATCAAGAAGTTAGATATAGAAATGTGCTTGAAATGCTAATGAGTAAACATGGATGGATCTTAGCATGTAAGGTGTGAAGGAAATTTGCATTTTTAGATAAGGGAAGGAGTTGGTTAGATTTCAAAGGGATGTTAGGATGTTTACAACTAGCCAGATAAGCAAGGCCAAGCAGTGTGTTTATTTTTCCCAAAGGTTACTGATAATATTGGCAACATGAAGATTTTTACATTATGGGAAAGGTAAAGTTCCAAAGACTTATGGAACAATGGAATTTACATATCAAAGAGAGAGAAACATATATAAAATAGAATGAAAGGCTATGTTGGGGGGCCATGTAAGATCTAACAGGAGTGTGTGAAACAGCCTTCGGGAAGTCTCCAGCTATTTGTGCATGTCTGTTGTGTCCAGTAACTAAAGTTGGAGACAAACTTTTGAAATTCCACTGTCAAGTGGGTACTATGGTAACTTGTTGGCTTGCTTTTTTTAAATTTAAAATCAATTTTGGACTGCTGCCTTAAAGAGGGTGTATAATTGGAAGTCAGGTTAATTAGGAATTTTAGGATTTGTTATGGTATTAAGTAAGTGTAATCTTATGTATGTGCTTGAAATCTTTTCTTTTGTTAATAAATATTTTAATTTATGTTTGTAAATCTCAAAGTCTTCGTGGACTCATTACTTCTGAATTCAGTGCACACATCTTATATAATAAACACAAATTGCAAAACCATTGTGATAGTGTGGCCAAGTTTCCCTTGTGGATTTGGTCTTCCTGGCACATAAATCTGCCACGTCATAACAACACTGCTGCCACTGTGCGTTGGTGGTGGAGGGAATGAAAGTTTGTGGATGGGTGCCAATCAAGTGGGCTGCTTTGTCCTGGATGGTGTCAAGCTTCTTGAGTGTTGTTGGAGCTGCACTCATCCAGGCAAGTGGAGGATATTCCATCACACTCCTGACTTGTGCTTTGTAGATGGTGGACAGGCTTTGGGGAGTCAGAAGGTAAGTTATTCACCGCTGGATTCCTAGTCTCTGACCTGCTCTCGGGGCCACAGTATTTATATGGCTAGTCCAGTTCAGTTTCTGGTCAATGGTAACCCCCAGGATGTTGACAGTAAATCACATCAAACATTCTGGAAAGAAAAGGAATAACTTGTTACATGCTTATCCATGGTGCCACGAGACAGTAGCATGACCACATAGTTCATTAAGTTCTGAAATCATTACAAGAGGCAGGTTTCTCCTTAAACAAAGTGTGAATTTGCAAAAACTACCATTAAATTCTTGGGATACATATACAACAAACAGCTTTAATGGCAGACACTGAAAAAACAAAAGCCAGCAGTGACTTTCCACAACCAAAGTGCGTAAGTAATGTCCAGAGATTCCTCAGAATGGTTAAACAGTTTGGAAAATTCATTCCAAACTTAGCCACAATTACTGATTCTTTGAGAGACCTCTTGAGAAAGGGTCAACAGCGGGTTTGGGTAATTGAGCAAACGAATGCATTTCAGAAAATAAAGGAAAGGCTCATCCTTGCAGACATGCTAGTGCATTATTATCCCAGATTGCCGACGGTGGTGGCCACTGATACATCCTTAATCAGCCTTGGAGCCATATTTATTTAGGCCCAGGAGGATGGTAAAAGAAAGCCAGTCTACTTTGCTTCCAGGGCATTAACTGAAATGGAACAATGCTATGTGATTATAAAGAAAGAAGCATTGGCAGTAACCTGGGCATTGAGAGATTTTCTAATTATTTTATAGGATTGCAATTTCAAATTGAAATAGACCATAAACCGTTGGTCACCCTTCTGAATTCCACAGAGGTTGTCATAATGCCTCTCTGAGTTTCAGACTCAGGCTGACGTGTTATCATTATACAACTGTTTATGTGGCAGGCAATACACAGATCACAGCAGACACATTATCTAGAGCTACAGTTGATCAAGAAGTAACCCAAGGCTTAGTACTTATTTTAGAGGTGGTAGCATTTTCTTTGGCCATACTCTCTACCAGCCTCTGAGAAAAAAAGAAATCAGGAAATCACAAAAGGAAGATGGGAATTTACCCAGGTGAGAAAATTTTGCCAAGAGGGGTGGTCAAACTATAGTCCAAACAATCAATTTATATGAAAGTACCACAAACAAAGGAAACATCAAACAACAATGGATGATCTTCTAGTGTTTAACCATAAACTAGTAATACCCAAGGTTATGAGGAAGGAAGATTCTTCATAGAATCCATGGTGGTAATTTGGGAATAGTGAAATCGAGAGTGTGTGCACATCAACCTGTGTGGTGGTCAGGAATTTCAAAAGCAATTCAAAACTTCATATTGTCATGCCATACTTGTGCAAATTAATGGCCAAACATGGACTGAACCTTTATTACGGACTCATTTTCCAGACAGGAAAAGATTGGAACTAGATCTCTTTCGCTTTAGAGAAAAGGCATACCTTATCAAAGTGGATATTATTCAAGGTGGTTAGAAGCTACCAGATTCCACACTCCGGCAGCTGAAACAGTGATAAGAGCACTAAAGAATATATTTTCAACTCATGGGTTTCAGGACAAAATTGTCTCTGACAACGGTCCACAGTTCATGTTCAAATACTACAAGAAATTTTTAGAAGGCTACGGAATCAATAATGTTACTAGTTCATCTCTTCACCCACAGGCCACTGGAAAGGCCAAGAGAGTGGTGAAAACAAAAAAAATGCAGTGCCACCACTACTTTCTCATGGGCAATTAGGGATGGGCAATAAATGCTGGCCGAGCCAGCAATGCCCACTTCCCATGAATTAATAAAAAAAAAGAAAAAAAACTAGAGTGCAAGCTTGAACAACGGATTTTTGCCAGCAGAGTTGCGAATGGGCTGAAGGTTCAAAACACAAATTCCATTGTTGAAGCAGAACTTAAAACCAAATGTTACATCAGACACATGTAAGAAAGTAAGAAATATAGAGATTGCTCAAAGAGAAAAACAGAAGAACGGGTATAATTCCAGGCATATAGTGAAGACTTTAGCAACATTAGTATCAGGTCAGAAAATATGGATTAGAGATTGAAAGTCTGAAAGCACAGTCTTAAAACAGAACAACCACGTTCCTATCTCAATCAAACTCCATTTGGAACATTCAGGAGCCTCTAATATTATTAGAGGCTGCAAGAACAAATGAGATTGACTATCATAAGCTCTGGGATGATGGAATAAAGACCACGTCAATCACCTCATGATATGGTGATCCAGCCAGCGAATCAATTAAAGACCATCACCCTTGGTCAACAGTGACAAGAACAACAGATGTGAAGATGTGAAGGCACCACAAAAGGCATAACCTGTGAAGTTCGGACTTCAAGGGGGTGGTGGTGGGGCGTTGATGGTGGGCATGGAAGTAGTTTAAGAAAATAGTTTAATAGTTATTAAAAAAATGTTGAGATTATACTTGGAGGGATGTGTAAAATAATAGGTTCATAGATATGGTAATGCGATAGTGACACGTATCATGATGTAACAGTAATATTAACAGTCATGTGCAAGAGACTGAGAAGAGAAGATGGGATAGTCTTTACAAGAAAGAGATGTACTGACTTAGAATGTACTATAGTGTAAATAAAGGAGTTTTTGAGGAAATATACCAAAATTAGACTTAATTCACTTATAGGTAATGGGAAATGTTCTCAATCCAGAATAAGTCACCCAGTTACCTGAAGAGAGATCCAAATAGTATTTAAAGCAGTCGTTTGGTAGTAGAGTATTGCTGAAAAAAGACATTTTTTGTTGAAGCTTCTCATCTTGCACTCATCAGGACAATTCACAAGAATATTAAATGTTAAGGGAACAACAATTTATAACATATAAGAGAGTGCTGATTGGTTGGCAAGTGGACTCTGAATGGTAGAGGCATTGCCATGGAGAAGGCATTATTGATGGTGACTGACAGTTAACTGCCAAGCATTGTTTGAAATTTAAACCAAACAGCTTAACTCTGATTGGTCAAGGCATTGTCCTGAGAAATGAACCAGCAAATGGCTGTAACTTATTTTGTTCAGCTGAAACAGGCACAATGCGTGTACATGTTCTTTCTGTTTGCAAAGAACAGGGCTCTGTGTATTTGTGTACATAGCTTCCAGTACACACCAATGTGCCACACTGTGAGTCTCACTGACAATCCTAAATTGGTTGTCAGTGTAATTCTTAGCACACTGAGGATTATTTAGCAAATGTTTTCCAATTGCAGAATCACATCTAATGTTGGACACTGTTCTGAGTTTTGCAAGTATGGGCTGGTTGGGTACAGCCTGTACCTTGCCCGTTGCAAACAGTGGAAAAGACATGCTGTTTGATACAATCCGCCAGTCTTTGTGATGTACGGCCTACATACCAAGCATCACACTAGCACTGAAATTCACATACCATGTTACTCATTTGTGTGATAGGCAGAACATCTTTTTGGTTTGGTGGCAGCATCCTGTTAGTGGTGAATACCATTCATGTAGCTACTGCATCATAGCAGCGTGAAACAGCTAACTTCACCTGTTGCTCAAATTTTTGAGATACCTTTCCCTTTCAGGATAATCTGAGGTAGACTGGGCACTTTTCAGGGCCAAATGTGACGGCCTTAGGCCCCATTCATGAACTTTCATGATATACACTGGAAAAGGATCCGATCATGGCAGCTATTATCCCGCGGGGTGCCTTTGATGCACCCTATTTCAGCATCAAGCTTGCTTGGTGATCAAATGGCTTGGGCCTTTTTTACGAGTTTGCTGATAAGGCCAACCTTATAGCGCGAGGAACTGTAAGAAACCCAATGAATATATTGACCATTGAAGGTAGGCTTGTGGTAGAACGACAGATTTCTCAACCAGTATGTCAAGGAAAGGGAGTTCATTTGACTGCTCCATTTCAAAGGTGAATTTGAGCGCAGCATGGACCTCATTAAGACATATAAAGAAATTGTTACATGCAGCTGCAGATTTAAATATAGTAAAGTACTCAACCAGCCCATGCTTGCTAGACTCAAAACAGTGTCTAACATTATATGTGATTCCGCGATTGGACAACATTTGCTAAATAATCCTTAGCGTGCTAAGAATTATGCTGACAATCAATTTAAGATAGTCAGTTGGGCTCTCAGCGGAAGCCACATATATTAACACACAGCACCCTATTCTTTGCAGGCAGAAAGAACATGTAAATACATTGCTCCTGTTTTAGCTAAACAAAATAAATGACAGCCATTTGCTGGTTCATTGCTCAGGACAGTGTATTGACCAATCAGAGTTAAGCTGCCTGGTTGAAACTTTAAACAATGCTTGGCAGTTAACTGTCAGTCGCCATCTATTGGTGCATTCTCCATGGCGTTACCTCTACCAATCAAAGTCCACTTGCCAACCAATCAGCACTCTTTTCTCATATAGTATAAATTGTTGTTCCTTTTACATTTGGTATTCTTGTGAATCATCCTGATGAGTGCAAGACAAAAAGCTTCAACAAGAAATGTCTCTTTTTTTCAGCAATACTCAAGTATTTAAAGTGGAAACCAAACCACAAACACCTGCCACCTTCAATCACTTATGCACATATACACCCAAGTCCCTATACTCCTGCATCCCCTTTAGAGTTGTACCCTTTATTTTATATTGTCTTTCCATGTTCTTCATACCAAAATGATTCACTTCATATTTTTCTGCATTGATCTTCATCTGCCACCCGTCCACCCATTCCAACAATTTGTCAATGGCCTTTTGAAGTTCTACAATATCTTCCTCACTGTTCACAATGCTTCCAAGTTTCATATCATCCACAAATTTTGAAATTGTGCCATGTACAACAAGGTCTAGGTCATTAATATATATCAGGAAAAGCAAGGGTCCCAACA
The DNA here is from genome assembly GCF_017639515.1 of Carcharodon carcharias. NCBI lineage: Eukaryota > Metazoa > Chordata > Chondrichthyes > Lamniformes > Lamnidae > Carcharodon > Carcharodon carcharias. The sequence continues at coordinate 43,182,977 of NC_054477.1, read as the reverse complement.
CTGACCCCTGGGAAACTCCACTTAAACCTTCCTCCAGCCCAGAAAACATCCATTAACCACTACTCAATGTTTCTTGTCAATCAGCCAATTTTGTATCCATGTTGCTACTTTCCCCTTTATTCAATGAGTTATAACCTTGCTCACAAGTTTGTTGTGTGGCACTGTATCAAATGCTTTTTTGGAACTGACTGGCTTGTAGTTGTTGGGTTTATCTTTGCACTCTTTTTGAGCAAGGTGCAACGTTTTCAATTCTCCAGTCCTCTGGCACTACCCTTGAGTCTAAGGAAGATTGAAAAATTATGGCCAGTGGCTCCACAATTTCCACTCTCACTTCCCTCAGTCTTCTTGGATGTATCTTAACTGGTTCTGGATCCATATCCCCTTTTTTGTCACTTATCAGCCCTATTCCTCCTTTAAATACCCTTTTACTACTTATTTGCCAATAGAAGATTTTGGGATTCCCTTTTATGTTGGGTGCAAGTCTCTTTTCATACTCCCTCTTTGCTTCTCTTATTTGCTTTTTCACCTCTCTTCTGAGCCTTCTATATTCAGTCTGGTTTTCAATTGTATTTTCTACCATTTGTCATTAGCATACTTCTCCTTCTTTATCTTAATTTCTATCTCTTTTGTCATCTAGGGAGCTCGGATTTGTTGCTCGACCTTTCCCTTTCAAGGGAATATAATTTGACTCCACCTGAATTATCTCTTCTTTGAAGGTAGCCACTGTTCAGTTACTATTTTTCCTGCCAATCTTTGACTCCAGTTTATTCAGCCTAGATCTGAAATTGGCTTTTCCCCAGTTAATTATTCTTACTTTGGATTGTTTGTCCTTTTCTATAGTGAGCAAAACTTTATGATTCAATGATTGCTGTCCGCTAAATGTTCTCCGACTGACATTGGTCCACTTGGCCCACTTCATTGCCAAGACCCAGGTTGGGCAGTGCCTCCTTTCTCGTTAGACTGGAAACGTACTCCTGTGAAAATTTTTCCTGAGCATACCCAAGGAACTCTTTACCCCCTCTTCCCTTTCCACTAAAATTATCCCAGTCTATATTTGGGTAATTAAAGTCCCCCATTATAACACTCTGTAATTTTTGCACCTCTAATTTCCTTGCAACTTTGTTCTTCTACGTCCTTCCCACTAGTTGGTGGCCTTTAGATTACATGCAGCAATGTAATTGCATCCTTTTTGTTCCTTAGTTCTAGCTAACTAGATTATTTCTCTGATCTCTCTGGAACATCCTCTTCCTCCAGCGCTGCAATGTTCTTCTTAATCAATACCACCACCCCTCCTCCTTTTCTACTTTTCCTAACACCCAGTTCTGCCCTTCTTTGAGCCAGCTCTCTGTTATAGCCACAACATCATATTTCCACATGGGATTTCTGCACCTGTAACTCACCAATGTTATTTGCCACACTCGGTGCTTTCACATACATGCACAGTAATCCTAATTTAGACTTTATTACTTTTTCCCTTAGTCTGACCCCACCTAATAACTTACTATTCCCTATTTTAGTGTTATCTCTCTTCCTGTATAATGTGCACTTTCCTCCCACCGAAGACCTTCCCCCCTCCAAACTCCTTCCCTTACACCTTCCCCCTTCCTTACGCATACCTCCTAAGTTGCCCATTCACCCCCATTACACCCTCCTCTCCCCGTATTCTTTCCCCACAACCTCACCCTCCATCCTGACACCATCGTTCCCCCAGCTACCAAACTCACCACACACCCCACCCAGGTACACCTTCCTCTTCCAGTTAAATCGAGACCTTCTTCTCCCACCACTGCACCCGGTACACCTTCCTTTCCCAATCAAACTTGGACCTTGTTCTTCACCCCCTCAACGATCAGCCTTAGCAGACTATGGCCGAGACACTGATGTTCCAAAGCAGGCCCTAGACATCAATGGTGACCTTCCACCTTCCATGAGCTGCATCACAGCAGAGCTATCTCCATATAAATCCACCCCAGCATGCGATGCATGTGTTCATCCAGAATCCGGTGGCTGTAGGGCTCTAGCATCTTCTGCTCCTTGGATGTCTGCAATGTGAGCAAGGCCCTGACAGTAAGTCCTGACTTCTGCATGTCACAGTTGTCAAGACGTTTCCTGGGCCAGTGTGTTTTCCCGCTGACATTGGCTGTAAATTTGACATGGGGGAGGTGGTGGTGATTCCAGTGAACAGGGTCATAATTAGATGCAGATGTATTAAAATGATGTTCCTGATGTGTGGCGGCAGGAAAGGCGGCCTGCCATTGATGGGTGGAGAGGACAATCGCAAACTGGTTTCACAACAGTGTGAAACCAATTTTTGGCCTTGTCACTGTATTGTCTGCTCACACCTGCCATGACACCTGATGCCAACAGGAACAGAAAATTCCAGCCCATGTCTCTGTAATGGTGATTAGATATACACCAGTTAGCTCTATTTGTGCACTAGTTCATCTATCTTATTGCGGATGCCCCACACATTCAGATAAAGTGACTTCAATTTTTATTATTTTGAGTGCTATTCCCTGCAAGGACATTATTCTCTGATGCACTGTTACCATTAAACTCTGTCTCTTCCTGTCCCACTCAGCTTGTTTTTATCCACATCAGTATACTTTTCCAATGCCTCAACCTTGATCTTTGGATTTCTAAATCTCTTTTCAGCTGAATCCTCCTTCCCCTCTGTTAGTTTAAAGCCAGTTTTCCCTATGCTGACCATATTTGCTGGTACATTCTTATATTTGAATGCCCTGTCCCTTCCTGTCACACTCTGATTACATATTGCAATCCTGTGCTATTGCCTTGTCCTTCAACTTTCCAAATCTCCCCTCACATGAACTTTCCCCACACTATTTAGTTTAAAGCCCTCTCTTGCCAAAGACGCTGTCCGGCCTGCTGACTATTTCCAGCTTTTTCTGTTTTAGTGTTTAATACGCTATCAATGATCTTCTAGGGATACCCTCCTTGAAGAATTTTTGCCCTTCTCTCTAACTGCATTTCTATTTGTCCCTTTTACCTTGTTCATTTTCATTGTTTTCTGTTTCCCTTCTCAGGCATTAACTAAAACTCATTTTCACAGCCAAATCTCTTTCCTCAGAAATTATCTCCGGCTCCAACTTGAGGATTGCAACTTAAATTCCGTCCTTCATGTTTTGGATCCACTGATGATTACAGATATCTTCATAATATTCAAACTATTGCTTCCTGACAACATGTTCAATGCCATGTGGCATCACATGCATGCTCTTACCCTCTCTCTTCAGCAGCACATGCTCACTCTATTTCAGAGCTATCTTGGTTCACAGTTCCTTTTCCTCACTTGCCTCATACAACTTTAAACAAAAATGTTTTCTCTTCCTTTCTGATATCAAGGACCACAAGTTTCACTAATTGTCTAATACAATGCCCATCCTGATTCTTCATCCCTTTGCTTTTCTCTGATTTCACCTTCCTTCCATTCTCATCCTTTGATGTGTTTCACTATTCTCTTTGATCTTTCGCCCTCTGACCCCAAATGATCAACCCTCAGCAAAAGCCTCACCTTAAGCCTTTTATGGCCCTGCCCTTTAGAATATGTGATTATACTAAACACATTGATACTTATCTCATCCATACCTTTTAGGAGCTTGTATTTCTATAAATTCATCCCTGAGATTTCTTGTCTGCAGCATAAATATTCCCAGTCTCTCAGTGTCTTCTTATAACTCAGGAGCCTCAGTCCTGCTATGCATTTGATTGTATTTCACTCCACTTTCCCAATTCTTGGATCTTCCGCTCATAATACCGTAACCAAAATACTACACACCAATTAAGGTGGGGACAGACCAGTGTACAGTACATATTCAAAAGTCTTATCTGAGAATTTTGCTCTGTTCATCAGGCTATACAGCTCCTGACCTATTGTTCTTTACTACTGCTACACACTGTGATGATGGCTTAAGCAATATATCCATTGATACCCCGGATCCCTCTTCTGTGTCATATGCTATAAAATGACTAAATTTAACTTAATCTGCCAATAATTATTATCTTTTATCTTTATTACCTCATGAGTTAGTATTTGTCTGTATTAAATGATGTTTGCCACCCTTTAGTCTAGCTAAACTTTCTATATCTGATCACCCTAGTCCCTCCCCCACCATCCAAAGTTTGGCAGCAGTTGCAGACAGGAGAAATTGTTCTTGTCACATTTCCAAATTTTAAAATATTATTAAGCACTGCAATAGCCCCACTGCTAATCCTTCAGGCAAACCACATGAAATCTCCTTTCAAAGTTCAGTTGGTAGTACTTTTACCTCTGAGTCAGAAGGTCCATTCCAACCCCACTCTAACCTCTAAGAACTAAGCTAATTCTTTGTAAATACTATATTGTTGAGTTGCTAAATTTATCATTTTGGGAGCCTAATTATTATGCACTGGCTCTTGATAATTCAAATCATTTTTTTCTCAGGAATTTTAAATTGATCAACCTGTTTTCCAAAATTTTCAAAACAGACTCATTAATTTAAATATGACAGGCCCTTTTTTAGATCCTGGAATAGAATTTCTGGGACTTTGTTATTAGAATATCTGGCATAAATATTTCTTTTAAAAGGAATGATCTGTCAAAAATCAAGCTGAACCAATGACCTGCCATTGATTGATTTTTAAATCTCTCTAATTTATGAAATTTTCAATACTGTATCAAAATGATCTTGGGGATCTTAACTGCTGACAGTTTGAAACTGTACATTATGTTAGAGTTGAAGAGCCATTGAATAAAACTAGACAAAATTACTTCATTTTTTTCCATTGTCCTGACAAAACTAATGGTTTAACTTGAAAAAGTGCCAAACCTTTCTATTCTACTTAGTATTAGAAAGCAGTTCAAAGTTCCCTCACATTACCTCCTTTCAAGGTTCAAAACTCAATATTTTCTACTCGTTCTTTATGACTCAGTCTTTTAACATATAGGATCTACATTATGGTCCCCTGCATTGCTTCCGGCACTTGAGTGTTTTCTATATGTTTCTGTGCCAGAACTGAACACAGCACTCAGCAAGCTAAGCAAAGCTGATGCAGCTTCAACATAGTTGCCTCAAACTTGTACTCTACGGATTTAGCAACTTAACCTATAATTCTGTTTGCTTTGTTGATTAATACTCCATCAAACAAGGTAGGATGTTGAGTCTACTGTCTCTCCCAGATCTCTTTCAATTTTTCTCCTGTTCTGTCAATGTGTGCCATATTGCATTTATATGTACTGAACAATCTGACAACATTTTTCCATTTGCAAATTTTATCCAGATCCTTCTAAAGTTCCTTGGCCACTTCAGCTGACTTGGCGAGGTGCCCTGGTTTAGTATTATCTGCCAATTTGACCAATTTGCACTGTGTTTCTAAATCCAAGTTATTTATGTCTACACTTTAAACAGTAAGCTCCATGACCAGTCTTTGGGGCCACCCATTTACAGCCCTAGTTTAACCCTCAATGTAGCATTCAGAGCATTCAAAGTGATGATGGTACACAGGTATTTTCTGTTTACAAATGTGGACATCAGAGATAATAATGAAAAACGTTGATGCAAAGCACGTGAAAAGAGCATGACAATAGGAAGACAAAGTGATGTAAACAGAAGTATGTCAGATATAAAATTTTGAAGACCAAATATTGTTTTCAGATGAAGAAGAATTAGGACAGATTATAATTGGATCAGAAATACATAGTACATAGTATTTATAACACAGAAATGGGCCATTTGGCCCAATAAGTCCATGTCAGTGCTGTGCTCCAGATGAACCGCCTGCTATTTTAACTTTAACTATTGTTATGACCAAGCAGTTGGTAAAGCTGAGTTATTAAAAAAAATCCCAGAGGGAAACTTTAAACAACTATCATAACCTATAATTTTAAGTGTTATGTTTGAGATGCAACTCTAAATTCAGGAATCATACCACCAGTTCTCAAGAGGTTTTGTATTAAGCTAAATGAAAAATTTTATTAATTTACATAAGTTAAATCTATACACATGGCTACAAATTACTACTATCATAACTTTTAACAAATTCCCAAACCAATCTCCATTAAGGCAACAGCAACCCATCGACTTAAACAGACACCAGGCAAGGCATTTTCACCTTTCGAATTCAAAATTACATTCTTTTTACTTTGGTTCATGCATAGGCAGTTGGAGGCTTACAGCTGCTTTTGATCCCATATTGCCATTGCTCTACACACAAAACACTGCTGAAGTTATACATAGCACAGCCCATTGAATATAAATTCTCACTGTATCACCAACCTCTGAACTAAACCTCTCTATCAGTAAAACCCCTTTCATAGTACCAATTTTATTAGTAATATTAACATATTGCTTGGTATCTGCTAGATAGGTGTCAGTATTCACCCCACTTCTTGAATGCTGTATTCAAAAAATGCAAATGCACTCTCTCTCTCTTACATATCAAAATGAGTACACATCAAAGCACCCAGACTAGCTGGCTTTAATCCAATTAAGACACACCCACAGACTAAACCTATATTTTAAAAGAAAAATATTTTCCTATAATATTACATACATCAATAACTTCATGACACATTCAACATAGCTTCATCAACATATTCTACTGCTCCTTTCACTTCATATAAAGAAGTTCCTTCTGAGTTACCTATTGAATTTATTAATCAAAACATTTCAAAATGTAAATAGTCATTAATAAATTTGGAGATTGGATGTATAATTGGCAAATGAACTTCAATTTTTTTTATTCATTTACGGAATGTGGGTGACACTGGTTAAGCCAGCAATTATTGCCCATTCCTAAATGCCCTTGAGAAGGTAGTGGTGAGCTGCCTTCTTGAACCACTGCAGTCCCTATGCTGTAGGTACACCCACAGTGCTGTCACGAGGGAGTTCCAGGGGATTTTGACCCAGCAACAGTGAAGGAACGGCAGTATACTTCCAAGTAAGGATGGTGAGTGGCTTGGAGGGGAACTTCCAGGTGATGGTGTTCCCATCTATCTGTTGCCCTTCGCCTTCTAGATGGTAGTGGTCGTGGGTTTGGAAGGTGCTGTCTAAGGTGCCTTATTGAGTTTCTGCAGTGCATCTTGTAGATGGTACACACTGCTGCCACTGTTCATTGCTGGTGGAGGGAGTAAATGTTTGTGGATGGGGTGCCAATCTAACGGGCTGCTTTATCCTGAATAGTGTCAAGCTTCTTGAGTGTTGTGGGAGCTGCACTCATCCAGGCAAGTGAAGAGTATTCCATCACACTCCTGACGTGCTTTGTAGATGGCGGACAGGCTTTAGGGAGTCAAGAGGTGAGTTACTTGCTGCAGGGTGAGGTGTTACATAAGGATGAGGTGTTACATTTTTGTAGGAAGAATAAGGAGGCTTCATGTTAATTGTTTATCAGTTGGGTGTGAATTGTATTCAGATAGTTGTATTAATTGGGGATTCATGATATTCGACATGTGTCTCTGTAAATAAAAACATTTAAGTGTATAAATAATAGGTTCCAATATTCTGTCTTTCACTGCCTGACTCTGAGTTCAAACACCAGGTTTTCCTTGGAAAGGATGTTGGGTGGAGGAGCAGAGGGACCTGGGTATAGATACACAAATTACTGCCTGTAGTGACACTGGTTAATAAAGCCGTTAAAAGCAAACAATGAACTGAGATTCATTTTTATAATAGTAGAATTGAAAAGCAGAGAACTTACGTTAAACTGATATAGAAATTTGGCTAGGCCACACCAATTTATATGAACAGTTTTGGCCTCCATGTTATAGAAAAGATATAGAGGCACTGGAATAGGTGCAAAAAAAATGTACTGAAATGATACCAGAATTGAAAAATTTTACCTATCAGGAACAATCATGAACAGGCTGGAGCTCTTTTCTTGAGCATTGAGAAGACTAATGGGTAACCTGACAGAAATCTTTTAACTTATAAACTCTTTCATAATTTATGTGTATATAAGATGTTTCTACGTGCAAGGCAGACTTGGACAAGGGAAGATAAATATAAAATGGTGACTAATAAATTTAGCAGGGTATTCTGGAATGCTACATATTGGGAAGCGCTTGGAAAGAGAGACAGACATCATGATGGCTAGTTCACATGTTTAATGATGTCATTGAACATTCTCATAACAATTGAATACATTACACTGCTTCCCCCTTTAAATAATGGAAACTATTTCCTGTTTCACTAATTATAAAACTTCAACAGTGAAAGGCAAAAAATACCCTTGGTGAATATATACATTTGGCATGATTATAATGGAATTTATTTTCTAAACTACATCTACAAATCAAGTCTAGTAACTGGTTTACAAAACCTTCCTGATCTCATAGGAACATACGAAATAGGGCCAGAAGTAGGCCATTCAGCCTCTTGAGCCTGCTCCACCATTCAATCAGATCATGGATGATCTGTTTGTGTTTTGAGTTCCACATTCCCATTTACTCTTTGATTCCTTTGCCTAACAAGAATCTATCTACCTCTGCCTTAAAAGTATTCAATGACCCCACTTCCACCACCATCTGAGGCAGAGTTCCAAAGTCGTACAACCCTCAGAGAAAAGTTTCTCCTCATCTCTGTCCCATAAGGCCGACCCCTAATTTTTAAAACAGTGCCCCCTAGTTCTGGACTCACCCACAAGAGGAAACATCCTTTCCAAGTCCACTTTGTCAAAGCCATTCTTATATACTTATATACTTCAATCAAGTCACCCCTCACTCTTCTAAACTCCAGTGGAAATAAGCCCAGTCTGTCCAATCTATCTTCATAAGACAGGTTTTAGTGTGGAGTCAAGTTTTCGACTGTTTTGCTTCAGTTCAGTACTCACAGAAGATCTTGTTTCTTTCTCAGGAATTGGTTCTTCAGACACAGAAGTCTGAACTGGTTCACACCCTGGCATGAGCTTTTGATCAAATGGATTATGCTCATATTTTGGTTCATCCTTACTGGGATCATGTGATCTTTATGGACATTTCTCACGTTTCCGTCAATTTCAACCATGTATCTTTTAGTTCCACAAACTTCGATTACATTTCCCACATCTCACTTGTGAGGGAGGTTCAGAGTACAAACTTGCTTCTTTTGCATGAAACTGCATTCTCTTTTGTTTGTGTCTTATTGACCTTTTTGACTGAACTGAATGTGTTGAGCTTAAACAGTCAAATTTAGTAGAATTAAACCCAAACGTGTCCTTAATCTTCTCTTCATTAAATGCTCAGCGAGTGTATACCCGATAGTGGAGTGTGGAGTTGTTTAATACTTCAGCAGAAAATTAGTTAACCTCTATTTCATACTGAAACTTGAACACACATTCAGCACTTGTTTCTTGAATGGTTCTTTGACCATCCTTACAGATCTTTCAGCTGCTCCATTTGATGCGGGATTGTAAGGGGAAATAAGAGCATGTTTGATGCTGTTTTGGTTCAGGAAATCTTGGAATGGAACAGAACAAAATTAAGGGTTATTATCAGAGGTCAAGCTCCTCAGAAAATCCATGATAAGCAAAAATGGACTGTAACTCGTCTATTGTACATTCAGCATTGGTGATTTCACCCATGTGATTTTCTCCGATCCACTTTGAAAAGTTATGGATGAGCACCAAGAAATTATCATTTTTCCTTTTCACAAAAGTCTTTATGGAATACTTTGAAATGGAAGAGTTGATCATTATATTGGTTGCAAAGAGGTTTTGGAGGCTTGTTTCCACAATTTTGGCAATAGTACATTTGTTTATGATTGATTCCAGGTCACTGTCAATACCAGGCCAATTAACAAATTCTGTTGCTATGGACTTCATACTGGATATTCCCGTGTATTCTGTAAGGAGTTCTGCCAGAATCCTATCTCTCAAATAATTAGGTACTACCATTCTTTGCCCTCACTTGATGTAGTCCTGTTCACATGACAATTCATTGCAAGGGTGGAATGGTTTCAGTCTTTGTCTTTAGACTAGTCAAACTCTGTCCAAACATACATCTGTTTGTCGTCTTCAACAGGAGCCTTTCTGACTTTCAGTTGTTTTGATTGGAAAGTTATCACCTACTATCCCCTCTTGTGAAGATTGCATCTTCACAACCTACATATGTGTCCTCATGCAGCAAATGCGAGTTCAACAACAACTGCATTCTCTTTCAAAGTGCGATATTTGTAATTTGTAATGAAGAGAAGTACAGCCTACCACTTGACGCTGCCATTGTCGGTATTGCAGACTTTGATCCCAGGATAGCTACGAGGGGTTTATTAACTGTTACTAGTGCAGAGTATCTACCCAACAAAAACTGGTGAAACTTGTTGATTTTGAAAACGATTCCAAGCCCTTCCTTTATTACCTGTGCATAGTTGCGTTTACTCTTGGCAAGGGTACGCGATGCAAACGCTACATGATTCTCTTGATTATCATCCATGACACGACTGATTACTGTTCCAACTCTGTAGTTTAAAGAATCACATACTAGCTCCAGATCATGATTTGTCTCGTAATGAACAAGTGAATCACTGATAAAGCTTCTCTTGCATGGATCACAAGCATCTTATTGTGCATTAGACCATTCCCATTTAACTTCTTTCTTCAATAACTCATGTAATGGAATGAACACAGTTATAAACTCCGCCAGAAATTGTGAGTAGTATTGGACCATGCTTAAGAAAGATTAAGCTCAGACATTTAGCTTTGGGGCATTGGCTATGGCTCTGTCTTCTCTTACACTGCTTGTAGCCTCTTCATTGATTTTCAGGCTGAGGTACATTACCTCCTAATGTACAAAAGCACACTTGCTCCTGTTTAACTTCACATTGTGATCATTGAGTCTTTCTAACACATCATCCAACACTTGAAGATTCTTTTTCTCTGTTGTGGTCATAATCAACGCATCATCCTGATTGCACAGCAATGCAGCACTCTTGGCAAAATCTTATCCATTATAGCTTGGAAGATTTTTGGAGAAGACATACTATAGGCAACTTCATGTAGGACCATAACTCCAAGTGTGTGTTTATCATGAGACACTGTTGACCCCCTCAAACCACATTGAGCTGTGCGTAAGCATCAAAGTTTATGAATACCTTGGATCCTGCTAACTCCACATGCAAATCTTGAGGTCAGTAATGGATAGTGCTTTGTCTGACTTGAGCACTTATTTGATTGGGGTTGCCCAATCACGACAGTCAGTTTTCAAGACTACACCACCATTTCTCTCTAACTTCTTTAGTTCCTCTTCTGCCTGGGTTTGGAGAGCATAAAGAACCAGCCTAGCTTTGCACTACACTGTTTTTGCATCAGGCCTGATTTGGATGTGTATTATCACATTGATTATGTCTTCATAACTGTCTTTGAAAATTTTGCTGTAGCTATTCAATAGCTGATTAAGCTTCTTGGTCATCTTAATCTGAAAGAGACATGCTTCAAGTCTAACTTCAGCTTGTGAAGCCAATCCTTACCTATTATGTTGGTTTATTGACATATCTTGCTGCAACAATGGACAACTTGAGGGATGTGCCCTTATATAGGACATTGCACTCCATTTGTCCACAAGTTTCTAACACCTCACTTGGATAGGTTCTCAATTGAAAGGTGCTCTCAGTTACAGATTCATCATTAAATTTGCTCTCATACGTATCGCTACTCATCATGGAACAATCTGCAGCCATATCAATGTGCATGTTGATGTACTGTTGATTTACCAACATGTTTGTACAATTATCTCTGTTATTCTGGCAATTGCTAGCAGCATAAGTATCATAGAGCCCAAACTCCTCTTCACCTAAGCACTCTGGATTTGCTTCAAGATTCTGACACTGCTGTTTTCCATTATCACTAGAATGCATTCTCTTTCCTCCTTTGTCATTTGCATGGCAAACTATCTATTGGCAATTAAGCATTTGGCATTTCTGTACCATCAAGCTTGTGCCTTGTGGTTATCATTACAACAATAACAACTCACTAAACTGCTACCACCAGCATGCTTCAGGCTAGGTCTTCCCACTTTAGACTTGGTAGAATCCATCTGACTGTGGATAGGAGCTGTGCTAATCATTGGCATAGGACAAAGTTCCTGAGCATTCTTTGATGCCATTACCATGGTAAAAGCAATCTTACACATTCACTCAAATGTAAGAATTTGTGTGCTTGTTAACTTTGATTACATTTTGTCGGTCACCAATCCACACACAAATCTGTCTCACAATGCACTGTCTAAGGATGTGCCAAAGTAACAATGTAATGATAAATTCTTCATGCCACAATGTACTCATCAAATGTTTTGCTATTTTCCTGGTTAATAGTCCAGATTTGTAGCTTTCCATTATTGCTAGTGGCTTTGAATCGAAACGTTCCTCCAACTTGGTGATGATTGTTTTGAATGACATATCTTTTGTCTCTTCCTCACACCCTGTTTCCTGTAAGGACTTCATTCCATTCTCCCAGTTTCTCCATCACATCTGTTCTGATAATGCTACTTTCCACCATGGCGCTTCTGACATGTCTTCCTTTTTCCTGAACCAAGGATTTCCCCCACTGTGGTTGACAGGACCCTCAACCAGGTCTGACCCATTTCCTGCACTTCTGCCCTCACCCCTTCCCCTCCCTCCTCAACCACAATTTGTCCTTACTTTCCACCCACCAGCCTCCATATTCAAAGGATTGTCCTCTACCATGATGTCACCACCAAATACATCTTCTCCTCCCCTCCACTGTCAGTATTCCGAAGGCACCATTCCTTCTGTAACACCCAGGTCTACTCCTCTATCTCACCCCACACCTAATCCGCTCTAATGCTAAAATCCTGGCCTTTATTTCTCTGTTATGGACAGCCACAGTGAAATGTACTGTGTCACTATTACATTTGAATTCGGACAATATGGCTGCACCCACGGAATACATCGGGAGGCTAGGAGCATATAAGAGAGCTCGAGAACCATTCAGTTTATATATTGAAAGAACAAACATGTTTTTCAGTGCTAACCCTAACCCAACACCTAATCCCCTTCCCATGCAATCACAAGAGGTGTAACACCTACCCCTTTACCTCCTCTCTCCTCACTCTCCTGGGCCCCAAACACTCCTCCCAGGTGAAGCAGAAATTTACTTGTACTTCTTTCAATTTAGTCTATTGTATTCGCTGCTCACAATACGGTCTCCTCTACGTTGGGGAGACCAAGCACAGTGACTGCTTTGCACAACATCTCCACTCAGTCTGCAAGCATGACCCTGACCTTCTGGTCGCTTCCCATTTCAATTTACCATCTTGCTCTCACACTCACATTTCTGTCCTTGGCCTGCTGCGGTGTTCTAGTTAAGCTCAATGCACGTTGGAAGAACAGAACCCCATCCTCATAAAAACAAAAAAACTGCGGATGCTGGAAATCCAAAACAAACACAAAATTACCTGGAAAAACTCAGCAGGTCTGGCAGCATCGGCGGAGAAGAAAAGAGTTGACGTTTCGAGTCCTCATGACCCTTCGACAGAACTTCAGATGAAGCACGTTACAGCCTTCTGGACTCAACATTGAGTCCAACAACTTCAGACTATGATCTCTCTCCTCCATTATGATTTTTTTCCCCTAAATGCCCTTTTGTATCTTGTTTTCATGTTTTTGCTTTCACAGCTGACCTTTATTTTGCTGTTAACATCTAATCACGATCAATGCTTTGCTTCTTTACTACTACCATTACCACTCTCTGTCTTTTGCTCCATGACAGCTTTGGTATTTAATCTCCCACACCCTTTAACCTAAACCTGACCTTCCTTTTTGTTTCACCTGATTCCCCACCCAATTTTCAACACCACAAACCCCATCATATTTCTACTTCTCTTCAGTTCTGAAGAAGAGTCATGTTGGGCTTGAAACATTAACTCTGTTTCTCTTTCCATAGATGCTGACAGACCTGCTGAGTTTTTCTAGCCCTTCGGTTTTTCATCTTTTGCCTCATTGGGAGCAAGAAGGTTTGTAAGCATACTCCTGGCCCAATTTCAGTTAGCAAAATTGCTTTCTTACACGTAAGAATTGCCTTATTCTGAGGCTGGATCTCTTCACTTTCAGCGTTGAATTCTAAGATATTAGCTCTGAAAAACATATTCATTCTTTCAATATATGAACTGAATGGTTCTCGAGCTCTCTTATATGCTCCTAGCCTCCTAATGTATCCCATGGGTGCAGCCATATTGTCCCAATTCAAATGTAATAGTGACACAGTACATTTCACTGTGGCTGTCCATAACAGGACTTTAGCATTAGGGTGCAGGTCCTGACATCAGACGAAAATGAGTATCACTGGCACACACAGGTGGACAGCACGACTGCCCCTCCTGAATTTTATGGGCTGCAGCTGATTAAGTGGTTGCTACTGGTGCTGCCATCCAATTAAGGATGGTGGCCCACCCCAGAGCTGCCAGCCCAATCAGAGGACTGGCAGCTCAGCAGCACTGAGGCAGGCTGCAGACTTTTGGTCTATAGCAGGTAGGAAAATATGAAACTTAAAATTATGAAAGGATTGTGTATTGGATAGAAACCCTTCCAGGGAAATTGTTGGGGCCACATCGGCTGCCTTCCCTGTCCTTGGCCCTTTGACTCATAAATCCTGACACTTTCAAAAACCCAAATCAGGTTGGTTAAACATGATATTCCTTTAAAAATATCTGTGCTCACTTTCCCTAATTAATCCACAGTTATTTAAGTGACTGTTAATTTGTTCCAGATTATCCATCTCCACTAACTTTCCCACCACCTAGGTTCAACAGACTGACCTGTAGTTGCTGGGTTTAGCCTTGCATCTTTTTTTGAAAAAATGTGTAACTTTAACTTTGGCATCACTGCTGTATCTAAAGAAACTAGGCAGATGCTTATAGAGTCAAAGAGGTCTACAGCACAGAAAAAGGCCCTTTGGCTCATCAAGTCTGTGCCAGTCAAACAAGTGCTTAACTATTCTAATCCCATTTTCCAGCACTAGGCCCATAGCCTTGTATGCCATGGCATCGCAAGTGCACATCCAAATACTTCTTAAATGTTATGAGGATATCTGCCTCTATCACCCTTTCAGGCAGTGAGTTCCAGATTCCCACCGCCCTCTGGGTGAAAAAATTCTTCCTCACATCCCCTCCAAACCTCCTGCCCCTTACCTTAAATCTTTGCCCCCTGGTTATTGATCCCTCCACCAAGGGGAAAAGTTCTTTCCTGTCTACCCTATCTATGCCCCTCATAATTTTATACACCTCAATCATGTCCCCCCTCAATCTCCATTGCTCCTGGGAAAATAACCCCAGTCTATCCAATCTCTCTTCATAACTAAAAGTCTCCAGCCCAGGCAACATTCTGGTAAATCTGAATTACCTGGAAAAACTCAGCAGGTCTGGCAGCATCGGCAGAGAAGAAAAGAGTTGACGTTTCGAGTCCTCATGACCCTTCGACAGAACTTGAGTTCGAGTCCAAGAAAGAGTTGAAATATAAGCTGGTTTAAGGTGTGTGTGTGGGGCGCGGAGAGAGAGAGAGAGGTGGAGTGGGGGTGTGGTTGTAGGGACAAACAAGCAGTGATAGAAGCAGATCATCAAAAGATGTCAACAACAATAATACAAAAGAACACATAGGTGTTAAAGTTAAAGTTGGTGATATTATCTAAACGAATGTGCTAATTAAGAATGGATGGTAGGGCACTCAAGGTATAGCTCTAGTGGGGGTGGGGAGAGCATAAAAGATGTAGAAAAAAATAAAATAAATAAATAAATAATTTTTTTTCCCTTTTTCTCTTTTTATAATGGAAATAGGTGGGAAAAGGAAAATCTATATAATTTATTGGAACAAAAAGAGAAAAGGAAGGGGGAAACAGAAAGGGGGTGGGGATGGGGGAGGGAGCTCACGACCTAAAGTTGTTGAATTCAATATTCAGTCCGGATGGCTGTAAAGTGCCTAGTCGGAAGATGAGGTGTTGTTCCTCCAGTTTGCGTTGGGCTTCACTGGAACAACGCAGCAAGCCAAGGACAGACATGTGGGCAAGAGAGCAGGGTGGAGTGTTAAAATGGCAAACGACAGGGAGGTTTGGGTCATTCTTGCGGACAGACCGCAGGTGTTCTGCAAAGCGGTCGCCCAGTTTACGTTTGGTCTCTCCAATGTAGAGGAGACCACATTGGGAGTCTACTGCATTCGTTGCTCCCAATGTGGTCTCCTCTACATTGGAGAGACCAAACGTAAACTGGGCGACCGCTTTGCAGAACACCTGCGGTCTGTCCGCAAGAATGACCCAAACCTCCCTGTCGCTTGCCATTTTAACACTCCACCCTGCTCTCTTGCCCACATGTCTGTCCTTGGCTTGCTGCGTTGTTCCAGTGAAGCCCAACGCAAACTGGAGGAACAACACCTCATCTTCCGACTAGGCAATTTACAGCCATCCGGACTGAATATTGAATTCAACAACTTTAGGTCGTGAGCTCCCTCCCCCATCCCCACCCCCTTTCTGTTTCCCCCTTCCTTTTCTCTTTTTTTTCCAATAAATTATATAGATTTTCCTTTTCCCACCTACTTCCATTATAAAAAGAGAAAAAGGAAAAAAAAAATATTTATTTATTTATTTTATTTTTTTCTACATCTTTTATGCTCTCCCCACCCCCACTAGAGCTATACCTTGAGTGCCCTACCATCCATTCTTAATTAGCACATTCGTTTAGATAATATCACCAACTTTAACTTTAACACCTATGTGTTCTTTTGTATTATTGTTGTTGACATCTTTTGATGATCTGCTTCTATCACTGCTTGTTTGTCCCTACAACCACACCCCCACTCCACCTCTCTCTCTCTCTCTCTCCGCGCCCCACACACACACCTTAAACCAGCTTATATTTCAACTCTTTCTTGGACTCGAACTCAAGTTCTGTCGAAGGGTCATGAGGACTCGAAACGTCAACTCTTTTCTTCTCCGCCGATGCTGCCAGACCTGCTGAGTTTTTCCAGCTAACTCTGTTTTTGTTTTTGTTTTGGATTTCCAGCATCCGCAGTTTTTTTGTTTTTATATTCTGGTAAATCTCCTCTGCACATCCTTCCTATAATGCGGATTCCAGAATTGCACGTGATACTCCTAACTGTGGCCTAAATAACGTTTTAACCTCCCTACTCTTATATTCTATGCCTCGGCTAATAAAGGCAAGTACCCCATATGCCTTCTTAACCATCTCATCTACCTGTCCCTTACAGAACCGAAACAGACAGACCATTTGGCCCAAGGCTCCGCGTCAGCATTTCTGATAAGGTCCCGCATGGGAGACTGATAACAAAGGTAAGAGGGACCGGTGGACATGTACACCAAATTCCCTCTGATCCTCGGTACTTCCCAGGGTCCTACCATTCATCGTGTATTCCTGTGCGTTGTTTGTCTTGCCCAAGTACATCACCTCACACTTATCCGGATTAAATTCCATTTGCCACTGATCAGCCCATCTGACCAGCCCGTCCATATCCTCCTGTAATCTAAGGCTATCCTCCTCACTATTTACCACCCCACCAATTTTCCGCGAACTTACTGATCAACTCTCCTACATTCAAGTCTAAATTGTTTATATGTACCACAAACTGCAAGGGACCCAACACCAATCCCTGTGGAACCCCACTGGACACATGCATCCAATCACAAAAACACCCCTCGACCATCAACCTCTGCTTCCTGCCACTTAGCCAATTCTGGAGCCAATTTGCTAAATTGCCTTAGATCCCATGGGCTCTTACCTTTGTTATCAGTCTCCCATGCGGTACCTTATCAGAAATGCTGACGCGGAGCCTTGAGCCAAATGGTCTGTCTGTTTCGGTTCTGTAAATACTATTTAACTATGACTCTAGCAATTTTACAAAGACAGTTTCCATAATAAATTTAGGTGTAGGAATATATCATAGAAAATGTTTACATGGAAGTGTGAGAACAGGAGTAGGTTTTCTGGAAGGAAGTGCATGTAAGAAGATATTTAATACATGACTAGTTGATTTCTCATGACATTACACAAGTTCTATTTCCACGTCAAGTAGGTTTAGAGGGGATAGTTTAAGGATTTGGCAGGAGGAGATCAAAGAAGGAAAGATTTAAAAAAGAAAAACAGTAGGAGGGAGATGTGCAAGAGAAAGCAAAGGAGACGGGGGAAGAGAGCGCAAAAAGGTGAACAGGGAAAGGGAGGACACAGGGGAAGGGGAGGCTGGGAAAGAAGGGAACAAAGAAAGTTGGATGGAGGAGGGAGAGGATATGGGGGGAGGTGGGGGGAGGGGATTGGATAGGAAAATTTGAGTAGGAAGGAGGACGTGCTGGTGTCTTTTAATGTTGCGGCCACGCATTAATGAGATTTCACTAATACCTTGATGAAACTTTGCTTTCCTTTGACAGACTTGATATAGTCAGTACGGTTTAACTTCAAATCTTTTATTAAGAGCTACTGAAAAAGGCCTCAGAGTAAGCACATGGTATTCAGGAAACAGACTGCTCTGTTCTGAGCTCTCTTGGAGCCTCTTGGTCATCTGACTACTGATGTCACAGTTACATCATTAATATCAGCATGGTCTCATTAACATGTTCATTACCCATTATTCTACAAAGGAGGGGAAAGCTGAGAAAGGAAGAAGAGAGGAAGGGGTGAGGTGAAGTAGGAGGAGGGAAGGTTACAGGTGAAACGTATTGAGAGATTAGCGAAAGGGGAAGCGTTATGATCAGGTGAGGAGGGGTCAAATGGCTCCCCTCTTTTCCCTCTCTCCGTTTGACTGCAACAGTTATTTTTCAAAAAGGATATACTTGCCAATTCAATGAGTGTTTTACTGTTTACACATGGTAATTATAAAATAACCAGACAGATTTTGAACAAAAACAGAATTACCTGGAAAAACTCAGCAGGTCTGGCAGCATCGGTGGGGAAGAAAAGAGTTGACATTTCGAGTCCTCATGACCCTTCAACAGAACTTCTTTTTAAACAGGGAGAGGTAGGAGGAAGTGTCTGCGAGTTGACGCTCAGCCTCCGCGAGGTAGAGGTCAGTGCGCCAGACAACAACAGCACCACCCTTGTCAGTGGGTTTGATGACAATGTCAGGGTTGGCCCTGAGACAATGGAGTGCAGTAAGTTCAGAGAGAGGGAGATTAGAATGGGTGAGGAGCAGGGAAATTGAGACGACTAATGTCGCGTCGACAGTTCTCAATGAAAAGATCAAGAGAAGGTAAGAATCCAGAAGGAGGGGTCCAGGTGGAGGGAGAATATTGGAGGTGGGTGAAAGGATCCGTTGAACAGGGAGAGGACTCCTGCCCAAAGAAGTGAGCCCAGAGACGAAGACGGCGGAGGGAGAGTTCAGCATCATGCCGAGCCCGAAATTCATTGAAGTGAGGGCGTAGGGGTATGAAACTAAGTCCTTTGCTGAGCACTGAACATTCAGCATCAGAGAGGGGAATGTCAGGAGGTATAGTGAATACACGGCTGGGGCTGGGATTGGAAAATGGGACAGATTTTGAGTTTAACAAAGAAAGAGGTTAGCTTTTATTGTACTTAGGCCAACCTAAGTAATAAAATACGCTCCAATTTTCGCACCCATATACACTTGAAGTTCACACATGCAAACTAATAGATTACAGAGTGGAGAAGGATAGATTTGTCACCTTAGACTCCAGAGAAATAAAAGGGGTATACAGTTTGTAGTTTGGTGACTTGGCTGGCTTCAGACTGAATTCGGTAGCCTTGCGACTTTACTTTGGCGGTCCTGATGTTTCTGATTTGAAGACACAGAGAGCTGATTTGGTTGTTCTCCTGGAGGCACTAGTGTGGAGTTGATTTCTTTTAAGGAGGCTCTGTCTCAGTCAGTAAACAGGGTTTGAAGCTTGTAAGATAAGTTGGAGAGAGAGGGAGAAAGGAGGGATCCCACTCGGGTCTTGGCTCATCAGAGTCTCAGCTGCTTGTCCTGCTTACTGCTGACAATTCATACATTTAAACACACAAAGGGTGGGCCTGTCGCATGGTCATCACCCAGTGATTCAAATATGGTGGAGACTAGTGTATTCGACTTGTAACTTAATCAGTTCATGTCTGGGAATCCTCTCTCTCTCTCTCTCTCTCTGTCCCATTGTTCAAGTTATTGTGTTTAGTATATTCCCACTGTAGCTTGATGTGTTCATGTCTGGGAACCCTGAGTTGAATATCCCAAGTGATTGTCTGTTTTTTTATTCATTCAGTGGATGTGAGCTTCGCTAGCTGGGCCAGCATTTATTGCCCATCCCTAGTTGACCTTGAGAAGGTGATGGTGAGCTGTCTTCTTGAACTGCTGCAGTGCTGTTAGGGAGTTCCAGGATTTTGACCCAGCGACAGTGAAGAAATGGTGATATATTTCCAAGTCAGGATGGTGACTGACTTGGAGGGGAACTTCCAGGTGGTGGTGTTCCCATGTACCTGCTGCCTTTGTCCTCCTAGATGGTAGTGGTCATGGGTTTGGAAGATGTTGTTGAAGAAACCTTGGGGAATTCCTGCAGTACATCTTGTAGATGGTACATACTGCTGCTACTGTGTGTCGGTGGTGGAGGGAGTGGATGTTTGTGGATGTGGTGCCAATCAAATGGGCTGCTTTGTCCCGGATGGTATAAAGTTTCTTGAGCGCTGTGGGAGCTGCACTCATCCAGGCAAGTGGGGGTTATTCCATTACACTCCTGACTTGAGCCTTGTAGATGGTGGAGTCAGGAGGTGTTACTCCTTGCATGATTCCTCGCTTCTGACCTGCTCTTGTAGCCACAGTATTTATATGGCTAGTCCAGTTCAGTTTCTGTTCAATGGCAACCCCCAGGATGTTGATAGTGGGGGATTCAGTGATGGTAATGCCACTGAACATCAAGGGACGATGGTTGGATTCTCTCTTGTTGGAGATGGTCATTGCCTGACACTTGTGTGGTGCAAATATTACTTGCCACTTGTCATGGGGAGGCGATGGCGTAGTGGTATTGTCACTGAACTAGTAAGCCACAAACCCAGGGTAATGCTCTGGAGACCTGGGTTCGATGGTGGAATTTGAATTCAATAAAAATCTGGAATTAAAAATGTAATGATGACCATGAAACCATTGTCAATTGTTATAAAAACTCATCTGGTTCACAAATGTCCTTTAGGGAAGGAAATCTGTCATCCTTACCTTGTCTGGCCCACGTGTGACTCCAGACCCACAGCAATGTGGTTGACTCTTAAATGCCCACTGAAAAAGCCTAGCAAGCCACTCAGTTGTGACAAACTGCTACAAAGTCACAAAAAAGGAATGAAACCAGACAGACCACCCAGCATTGACCTAGGTACCAGAAATGACAATGGCAATTGCAGCCCTGTCGACCCTGCAAAGTCCTCCTTACTAACACCTGGGACCAGTGCCAAAATTGGGAGAGCTGTCTCACAGACTAGTCAAGCAACCCCCTGACATAGTCATCCTCATGGAATCATACCTTATAGTTATCGCCATCCCTGGGTACGTCCTGTTCCACTGGCAGGACAGGCCCAGCAGAGGCAGCAGCACAGTAATGTACAGTTGGGAGGGAATTGCCCTGGGAGTCCTCAACATAGAAACATAGAAAATAGAAGCAGGAATAAGCCATTTGGCCCTTCGAGCCTGTTCTGTCATTCATTATGATCATGGCTGATCATCCAACTCAATAGCCTGCTCCCACTTTCTCCCCAAATCCTTTGATCCCTTTCGCCCCAAGAGATATATCTAACTTCTTCTTGAAAACATTCAATGTTTTGGCCTCAACTACTTTCCGTGGTAGTGAATTCCACAAGCTCACCACTCTCTGGGTGAAGAAATTTCTCCTCATCTCAGTCCTAAATGGTCTACCCGTATGCCCAGACTGTGAACCCTGGTTCTGGACTCCCCCACCATCGGGAACATCCTTCCTGCATCTATCCTGTCTAGTCCTGTGAGAATTTTATATGTTTCTATGAGGACCCCCTCATTCTTCTGAATTCCAGCAAATATAATCCTAACCGACTCAATCTCACCTCATATATCAGTCCTGCCATCCCAGGAATCAGCCTGGTAAACCTTCGCTGCACTCTCTCTATAGCAAAAACATCTTTCCTCAGATAAGGAGGCCAAAACTGCACACTATATTCCAAGTGTGGTTTCAGCAAGGCGTGGTATAATTGCAAGGCATCCCTGCTCCTGCACTCGAATCCTCCCCCTATGTAGGCCAACATAGCATTTGCCTTCTTTACTACCTGCTGCACCTGCATGCATACCTTCAGCGACTGGTGTATGAAGACACCCAGGTCTCACTGCACATTCCCCTCTCTCAATTTGTAGCCATTCAGATAATAATCTGCTTTCCTGTTTTTGCTACCAAAGTGGATAACCTCACATTTATCCACATTATACTGCATCTGCCAAACATTTTCCCACTCACTTAGCTTGTCCAAATCACACTGAAGCATCTCTGCATCCTCCTCATAGCTCACGCTCCCATCCAGCTTTGTGTCATCTCCAGACCCCATGAAGACTCACGGCATCAGATCAAAAATGGGCAAGGAAATCTCCTGCTCATTACCACGTACCGCAGGTGAGTCGCAGCAAACATCCCCACTTCTGACCTTATGATGAAAGGAAGGTCATTGATGAAGCAGCTGAAGATGGGTGGGCCTATGACACCACCCTGAGGAACTCCTGCAGTGATGTCCTGGAGCTGAGATAACTGACATCCAAAAACCACAACCATCTTCCTTTGTGCTAGGTGTGACTCTAACCAGCGGAGAGTTTTCCCCCGATTCCCATTGACTCCAGTTTTGCTAGGGCTACTTGATGCTACACTCGGTCAAATGCTGCCTTGAGGTCAAGGGCAGTCACTCTCACCTCACCTCAGGAGTTCAGCTCTTTTGTCCATGTTTGAACCAAGGCTGTAATGCGGTCAGGAGCTGAGTGGCCCTGGTGGAACCCAAGCTGGGCATCAGTGAGCAGGTTATTGCTAAGCAATTGCTACTTGATAGCATTGTTGATGACCCCTTCCATTACTTTACTGATGATCGAGAGTAGGTTGATGGGGCGGTAATTGGCTGGGTTAGATTTCTCCTGCATTTTGTGTACAGCACATACCTGGGTAATTTTCCACATAGCCGGGTAGATGCCAGTGTTGTAGTTGTACTAGAACAGCTTGGCTAGGGGTGTGGCAAGTTCTGGAGCACAAGTCTTCAGTACAATTGCCGGAATATTGTCAGAGCCCATAGCCTTTGCAGTATCCAGTGCCTTCAGCTGTTTCTTGATGTCACATGGAGTGAATCGAATTGGCTAAAGACTGGCATTTGTGATGCTGGGGACCTCTGGAGGAGGCCAAGATGGATCATCCACTAGGCACTTCTGGCTGAAGATTGTTGCAAATACTTCAGCCTTATCTTTTACACTGATGTGCTGGGCTCCTCCATCATTGAGGACGGGGATATTTGTTGAGTCTCCTCCTCTAGTGAGTTGATTAATTGTCCACCACCATTCAAGACTGAATGTGGCAGGACTGCAAAGCTTAGATTTGATCCGTTCATTGTGAGATTGCTTAGCTCTGTCTATCACTTGCTGCTTATCCTGTTTGGAATGCAAATAGTCCTGTGTTATAGCTTCACTGGATTGACATCTCATTTATAGGTCTGCCTGGTGCTGCTCCTGGCATGCCCTCCTGCACCCTTCATTGAATCAGGGTTGATTCCCTGGCTGGTTGGTAGAGTGGGGGATATGCCGGGTCATGAGGTTACAGATTGGGTTTGAGTACAATTCTGATGCTGCTGATGGCCCACAGCACCTCATGGGTGCCCAGTCTCGATTTGCTAGATCTGTTCGAAATCTATCCCATTTAGCACGATGGTAGTGCTACACAACACAATGGAGGGTATCTGCAACGGGAAGGCGGGGCTTTGTCTCCATAATGACTGTGCAGTGGTCACTCTTACCGATACTGTCATGGACAGATGCATCTGCGGCAGGCAGGTTGGTGAGGATGAGGTCAAATATGCTTTCCCTCTTGTTGGCTCCTCACCATCTGCTGCAGACCCAGTCTAACAGCTATGTCATTTAGGACTCAGCCAGCTCAGTCAGTAGTGGTGCTACTGAGCCATTCTTGGTGATGGACATTGAAGTCCCCCACCCAGAGTACATTCTGCACCCTTGCCACCCTCAGTGCTTCCTCCAAGTGATGTTCAACATGGAGCAGCACTGATTCTTCAGCTGAGGGAGGACAGGATATGTGGCTCACTCATATTCTCCCGAGGCCATTATCCTTGATGGATCTTTGCAGATATGGTATCTCCACCTCATTTGGTTACAATGTGGAGAGTGCAGTGATGCAACTTGGGTAGCCATCTTTGTTGGGAGCTCAAGTTACACTTTTGTTCTGTGTGTTAAAAGTCTCTGTTTTTAAAATTTCAGTTTGGTTTTCCAGCTGGTGGATTAAAATTCATTATTTGGCATAAAGCATGTTTTTGTGATAGGGAGGAATGATTGATTAGATCATTTTAAATTTTTGAAGCTCCAAACTTCTCGTCTGTTCTCCTTTCCTCCTTTAGCCCCTTTTCTTTGCACTCACTACTCCAGTTCTCTCTTCTCCTCTCTTCTTACTTCCTCCACTCTCTCCCTTGTTAATGGTAGTGTTAGAATACACTGGTGAAGGGCATTGTTTAATTAAGTACTTTGAACACATATAAATAGGGGACGTCACATTGTGGTGGCCAATTGGCCAAGACATAGTACGAGTGTTGTACAAGAGGTTGTGTGAACGTTCAAACATTGCTTGTGGGGAGACGATGGCGTATTGGTATTGTCACTAGATTGGTAATCCAGAGACCCAGAGCAACGTTCTGGGAACCTGGGTTCAAATCCCGCCACAGCAGATGGTGGAATTTGAATCCAATAAAAATCTGGAATTAAAAGTCTAATGATGACCATGAAACCTTTGTTGATTGTTGTAAAAACCCAACTGGTTCACTAATGTCCTTTAGGGAAGGAAATTTGCTGCCCTTACCTGGCCTGGCCTACATGTGACTCCAGACCCACACACCAATGTGGTTGATCTTAACTGCCTTCAAGGGCAATGGGATGGGCAATAAATGCTGGCCCAGCCAGCAATGCCCACATCCCAAGAACGAATAAATGTTTAAAAAAAGCACTCATGATTGAAATGATTATCTTCTTCCAGCACCTTCCTGACTTGAAAATGCAGTAAATTTATGTCCCTTTAAGAAGCTGTCAATTTAATTAGTTTATTTGTTTATTTTGTTTTACTGGTTCCATATAAATAGGGGGCAGCAGGGACACTGGGTATGGGTGACGAGAGCTATAATACAGAACAAAATCAATAAACTCTCTTGATAAAGAAAAGCTTTGCATCATGGTTTTGACTTAATTAACTGGCTTGGATTTTGTTAACATCCATGACTTCTCCTAGACCTTGTTTTCATAGGCCACCTGGTTTGGGCGAGTGTTGCAGCCACATTGCCACTTATGAGCCAGATACCCTACTCTGTCAACCTCAGCTACCTGCTGCTCAATTACCTCTGTCCTTGCTGCCTTCCTTTGCTTTGTCATCATATTGCATTTAAAAATTCCTTATATGGCTTTACCCTATCCTGTGTCTGGAAACTGTTTCAATTCTACATCCCAACCCACAGACTTGACAGGCCAAATGTCCTTCTTCCGTGCTGTCATTCTATGATTCACCCTTTTCAGTTCTCCACTGCTGTGTCCTGTACTTCCCCTCCTGCACTGTCCCATTATTGCCGGCAGGTTTTTCAGCTGTACTGCCTAATTTTTCTCGAACATCCTCCCAAATCCCCTGCATCTGCCATAATTTTTCTCACTCTCAATCTGTCGATGTCTTTTGTATTTCATTACTCCCATCTACACAATTTTCTGTCATCTGCATACTTGGATATTCAGCTTCAGCCTAATCATTGGCTGAAAAGCTGAGGCCCTAGTATACATTCCTGAGATTGACATTTGTCATATCTTGCCATTGAGTACATTACCTTTATCCATGTGCACTTTCTCCTACCTCCCAATCAATTCAGAAGGTTACCTTCAGCTCTCTGTGCTTTCAATGTTGCTAATGATGTTATATTCGTTTCCCACAAGTGCCAGGCAATGACAATCTCCAAGAAGAGACAATCTAACCATCTCCCCTTGATATTTAAGGCCTTATCATTGCTGAACTCCCCCACTATCAACATCCTGGTGGTTACCATTGACGAGAAACTGAACCAGGCCAGCCATATAAATACAGTGGCTACAAGAGCAGGTCAGATGCTGAGAATTCTGTAGCAAGTAATTCACCTCTTGACTCCTTAATGTTCATTACATACAATGCAAGAGTTAGGAGTGTGTGATAGAATACTCTCCACTTGCCTGGGTGAATGCAGATCCATCAACATTTAAGAAGCTTGATAAAGCAATCCACTTGATCGACACCCCATGCATCACCTTAAACTTTCACTCCCTCCACTACTGGCGAACAGTGGCGTATACAAAATGCAGTGCAGCAACTTGTCAAGCCTCCTTCAACAGCACCTTCCAAACCCATGATGTCTACCACCTCAAAGGACAAGGGCAACAGATGCAGGGGAGCACCACCACCTACAAGTTCCCCTCCAAGTGACACACCAGCCTGACTTGGAATTATATTGCTATTCCTTCACCGTTGCTGGGTCAAAAACCTGAAACTCCCCTTCTAACACTACTGTAGATTTCGCTACACAAGATGGACTGCAAAAGAACAAGAAGGCAGCACACCATCTCCTTCTCAAGGGTAAATAGGGATGGGTAACAAGAATGGACTAGCCAGTGACACTCACATCCCATGAAAGAATTTTTTAAAATTTAACGCGGAACGTAAGCATTTGCACATTTTGTATAGGCAACATCCCGAGACATTCCTTTGTCCATCACGTCAGTGACTTCCTTAAGAAATTTCAATAAGATCAGTCAGACATTGTCTCCCTTTCACAAAGTAATGCTGACTTTTTTGATCAGCTCATGCTTGTTCAAGTGCTCTGTCAGTCACTCAGTCCTTGATGATACATTCCAGTAACTTGCTCACAACTGACATTAAGTCTGTAAGTTTACTAACTTTTCCCTTCCACCATTCTTCAATAATGGAGTGGCATTTCCAATTTTTAAACCTGTCATCATAGCTCATCAACGAGAAATCACTTGAGTGAGCTGGTGATCCATGGTGACACTCCAGAACCAAAGGAGTGGCTTACTGTCTGATGAAATCTTGTCTGTCTGTTCAGATGGACATTAAAATTACTGGTGTGCTGGGAGAATAAAATTGAATGAACCAAAGGTTCATTCGAAACTATCTTTTAATCTGGATTCATAATTGAGATTATCCTCTTAAGAGATCCAATCTCAGTCAAGACACGTGAGAAAAGCTGAGCAAATATTGTTTTCCTACAAAGGAGGGAATAAAAATGTGCAGGACTGTTATCACATACATTTTATTAGGTTTTGCTAGTGCTGGGGAGGGTTTAAAATAGCTTGGCAGAGTCATGGGAATCTGAGAGCAGATTTAGGCGGGAGAGAAAAAAATTGGAAATGGAAGGCAGAAAATTAGTCATCGTGTTAAGGCAGAGGAAACAACAGCTAGAAAATAGACAAGGAGGAAGTTTGGCCGTGCTAAATGGTATATACACCAATGCAAGAAGGCTAGGGAATAAGACTGATAAGCTGAGAGCACAGATTGACACGCTGGAATATAATATAACTATTTGGAGACATGGCTGAAAGAAGGACAGGAATGGCAGCTCAACGTTCCTGATTACAGGATTTTCAGGTAAGATAGAGAAGGGATAAAAAAGAAGTGGGTTCACAATACTGATTAAAGAAACAATTATAGCTGTGAGGAGGAATAATATGGTAGAAGGATCACCAAATGAGGCATATGGGTTGAACTCAAGAACAAAAAAAGGGCAATTACACAACTGGGAGTGTATTATAGACTCCGAAACAGTCAGAGGGAGATAGAAGAGCAAATGTATATGCAAATCTATGAGAATTGCAAAAACAATAGGGCTGTAAAACTGCCCTAATATTAACTACCCTAATATTAACTGGGATAAAATTAGTGTGAAGGCACAGAAGGAGAGAGGTTTTTAAAATGCATTCAGGGGTACTGTTTTTTAGCAATTTCATACCTAGTCCTGCAGGATAGGGGTGGTTCTGGACTTAGTTTTAGAGATTGCAGTTGAGTGGGTGGAAGGAGTATCGGCAAGCACTTTGGTGGTAGTGACCATGATTCAGTTAGATTTAGGGTAGCTATGGAAAATGACAAAGATAGACCAGGAAAACAGTTCTCAACTGTGGAAGAGCTAATTTTACTAAGCTGAGATGCAATTTAACTAAAGTGGACTGGAAACAGCTAGTTGAAGTTAAATCAGTGGCAAATAAATGGGAGGTATTAAAGACAGTGATAGTGAGGATTCAGAGCAAGTATCTTGCATTAAAGAAAAAGGATGGGACTAAGATTTCAAGGGATATCAAGGGCTTAAAGGAGAAGATAAAGAAAAATAAAACAAAGCTTATGATAAATACTAAGGGCTCAATACTGCAGAAAGCCTAGAGTATAAAAAGTGTAGGGACAAAATTAAAAGGAAAATTAGGAAAGCAAAGAGAGGGCATAAAAATATTTGCAAGTAAAATCAAAGAAAACCCAAAGGTTTTTTTTATAAATATGTTGGGACCATATGACATGAAAAGGAAGCCAAAACTTTATTATTTTGCCATGTTTAAAAGGTGGACTTTCTGCTGAACCAAGAAACATGGCTGCTACAAGTCACATGACCACAAGACTAGCCCTTTCTTCTGGGAGCTACCACCAGGAGTTACAAGAACAAAAGAATTCCTCTCTCAGTCTGTGGAATCTCACACCTCATTGTACAGGTAATAAAAGCAGAGGAAATGCAAACAAACTGGCTCCCCGACCTGAACTATCACAAAAGAGAGAGATTTAAACTTGTTATGCCTGCAGAACTGTTAACAGATTAATCTCATATCTGGGACTTTGCAGGTCCATTTCAAAAGGGGACTGTTGAGCAACAATGGAATTCTGGCCAGAAGCACAGAAATTGATTGTTAAGCAGCAAATAATCGTTACTAGGCCATGTCACATGACCCAAGCCTCTGACCTTTGGACAGTTTTAAAATGACATCTTTGGCCTCAAAGGTGGACTGCTATTATATCAACTGGAAAGGACTCTAGCTCTAGCTGAGCAAGCAGTTGGTTACCATCTCTCAACTCCACGAAGCTTGCTTGACTTTGAACAGTGTCTGATCAGCACCTACCAAGTGGTCTAAGCACAGAAAGCCCATCGTGCTACAGTATTATTCATTTCAAGGATTTTTGTATTGTCGTCTCCGACTAGAAACTCATCGGGTTTGAACTCCAACATGGAGAAAATACCCTTTAGACTTTGACTTCTCACACTCTGGAAATCACATGAACTAATACTAATTTCTGTGGTTCTTGTACTGTTACTATCCAGAGTTGTAAAAACTCCCTTTTCTAACCCCATGTCCACCACCCCTCCCCTTCACTGTGAATGTGTGTAGTGGAGTAGAAGTTGTGAACACTCCTCCACCCCCCCACACCCCCCCCAACTCGGGTTTTGAATGAGAAATAAACTAATCTTCTAAGTTAACCATAACGCGAATTTGCTGAGAGTTATTAATAAACTGGATCACACAAACCGAGTTTAGGAAAACACACCACAGCATACTTTAAAAAGAATTGAGTACACCTTCTGCTTATGTACAGTTGGTGAGAGGAAAGAAGTCATTTGCCTATCCCTCTCCTGTCCATAATAAATGCATCAAGAGCAAAAGGATGATTAAAGAAAGTGTGTGCCTATTAGTTATCATAAGGGTAACCTGTAAATGAGATATGAGACCTGGGTATAGTTCTGAATGAGTACTTTGTGTCTGTTTTCACCAAAGAGAGGAATAATACAGACATTGCAATCAGGGAGGAGCAGTGTGAAATATTAGATGAAATTAACACATTGAGAGAGGTATTATCAAGGAATTTAACATTTTGTAAAGTGGATAAATCCCCAGGCCCATTGAAATGTTTCCCAGGCTGTTAAGGGAAGCAAGAGAAGAAATAGCAGAGACTCTGATCATATTTTTCTAATTCTCTCTGGATATAGGCATTGTGTCAGCGGACTGAAGGTCAGTTAATGTTGTACCATTGATTGAAAAGGGAGAAATTGTGGGCCAGTCAGCCTAAACTCAACTGTGGGGAAATTATTGGAAAACATTCTGAATGACGAGATTAATTTTCATTTAGAAAGACACAGTTTAATCAAAAGAGTCAGCACGGATGTGTTTAGGGAAGGTTGTCTCTGATTAACGTGATTGAATTTTTTGAGTAGGTAACAGGATGGTCAATAAGGACAGTGCATTGTTATATGGTTTATATGGACTTTAACAAGTTTTTTTTAAGGTCACACATGGCAAACTGGTCATGTATGTGAATGCCCATGGATCCAAGCCAAAGTGGCAAATTGGACCCAAAAGTGGCTCAGAGAGGTTAATGTGCCTGGAAGGCATTTTCCAGTGGGATTCTGTAGGGCTTATTACTGGATCCCTTGCTTCTTGGGTCACATATCAATG
This sequence comes from Carcharodon carcharias, assembly GCF_017639515.1. Taxonomy (NCBI): domain Eukaryota; kingdom Metazoa; phylum Chordata; class Chondrichthyes; order Lamniformes; family Lamnidae; genus Carcharodon; species Carcharodon carcharias. The sequence goes on along the minus strand of NC_054477.1, from coordinate 43,152,372 downwards.
ATTTGGACTTGAAATATATGGGGTATGATTAAGAAGTTTGCAGATGACGCAGATAATAAAGAAGAAAGTGACTGTGGAGAGATATCAATGGACTAGTTAAATGGGCAGAACTGTAGCAAATGGAATTCAATCTAAAAGTGTGAAGTAATGCATTTTGGGGAGGCTAAAAGGGAAGAGAATATACAGTGAATGGTAGGGTACTAAGAAGCATAGAGGAACAAAGGGACCTAGGAGTGCACATCAGTATATCCCTGAAGATGGCTGAACAGGAAGATAAGGTGATCAATAGGGCATGTTGAATAATTACTTTTATTAGCTGAGACATAAAATATGAGCAGGGAGGTTATGCTGGAACTATATAAAATATTGGTTAAACCGTAGCTTGAGTACTGTGTCCAGTTCTGGGCATTATAGAAAAGATGTGATTGCACTGAGGGGTTATCGAGGAGATTTATGAGGATGTTGACTGGACTGGAGAATTTTAGTTATGAGGAAAGATGGCTAGGCTAGGGTTGTTTTCTTTGGAACAATGGAGGCTGAAAGGAGAGCAAATTGAAGTGTATAAAATTAAGCGGTGTCTAGATGAAATGGATAGGAAGGCCCTATTCTCCTTGGTTGAGCAGGGTGCTTGGATTTAAAGGAAGAGGTAGGAGGTTTTGAGGGATGCGAAAGGAAATCTTTTCATCCAGAAGATTGTGGGGATTTGGAGCTCACTGCCTGAATGGATGATACAGGCGGAATCTTGCATAACATCTAAAAAGTACTTGGAAATGCACTTGAAGTGCTGTAACCCATAAGGCAATGGATCAAAAGCTGGAATGTGGGATTAAGCTGGATGGCTCTTTGGCAGCTGGCATGGACATAATGGACTGAATGGCCTTCTTCTGTGCTGTAAATTTCTATGATTCTATAATGTTTATTGCCTGTTGACTAACTTTTGTAATGCGCTGAAAGGAGATAATAATATGAAGCAGCAGAAGCTACATGAAAGGCAGTGATGTGCTGCAAATGGAGGGGAAAAGCGCTATAATAAAGTTTTGTTTCCTTAGTTCTTTCTAATGACAGTTTGAATGGTTGCTCATGTCGATGGTATGTTAATTGTATTGTTCAGGTTAAGGATATACAGGTGTACAGGTGGAGGGTACTGATTGCTTAAATATCTTAAGCACATATAAAGAACATACGAACATGGAGCAGGAGTAGGCCATTCAGCCCCTTGAGCCTGCTCCGTCATTTAATAGGATCATGGGTGATCAGATGGTAACCTGAAATCTGCACCCCACCTACCGCCGAAACCTATCACCCCCTTGCTTACCAAGAATCTATCTACCTCTGCCTTAAAAATATTCAAAGACTCTGCTTCCACCATCTTTTTAGGAATAGAGTTCCAAAGACACTCAGCCCTGAGTGAAAAAAATTCACCTTATCTCTGTTTTAAATGGGCGACCCCTTATTTTTAAAATGTGACCCCTAGTTCTAGATTCTCCCACAAGAGGAAACATCCTCTCCACATCCACCCTGCCAAGACCACTCAAGATCTTGTTTCAATCAAGTTGCCTTTCTAAACTCCAGTGGATACAAGCCTAGTCTGTGTAGCCTTTCCTCATAAGACAACGCCCCCCCACCCCCCCCTCCCCACCCCCACGTATTAGCCTGGTAAAACTTCTCTGAACTGCTTCCCACACATTTACATCCTTCCTTAAATAAGATGACCAATACTGTATGCAGTACTCTAAATGTGGTTGCCCCAATGCCCTGTACAACTGAAGCATAACCTCCCTACTTTTGTATTAAATTTCCCTGGCAATAAATGATAACATTCTATTAGTTTTCCTAATTACTTGCTGTACTTGCATACTAGCCTTTTGTGATTCATGCACTAGGACACCCAGATCCATCTGCACCTCAGAGAGACTTCACCCAGTGCAGGGGGGCGGGGGAAGGGAGGAGGACCTCTTTGTAAACCTGCCCGTGGGCCTGGCCAAGGTGGCCATTAACAGCTCCAGGCAGCGGTGATTGAGGGGATCATCTGACCTGGCTATTTGCCCCTCTACCACAGCAATGTTCATGGCCGGATAGCCATGGTGAGAGAGAGCACATGGTGTCCATCGGTACACTAGAGGCCTTCGGTGATTGGTGGGCATCGTGGGGGCCGGGGTGCATCATCACCCCTGGAAATTACATTTTGATTTGATTTTGTAAGTTTCCTTTCATGTTTTTATTTTAGTTACAGTGGCCCATCAGAGGCTGTCAGCCCCCCCGTTTGATTTTTAGTTTAGTTTATCGATTTTGTTTTTCAAAAGGGTCTATAAAGAGAGACTTCTGGGCCACTTGATGTTGATTAGAGAGCAGATAGGTAATGCTGCATTTTGTAAATAAATCTAGTATTAAATAAAAGCATTGGCATCTGATTTCACACGTCATCATCTGATTTCATAATGAATTAACATGGTACCAGAAGATGGTTGCCTAAAGTGAAGATTGGAAACTAAGAAAGTTTCCTTTTTCAGATAGAACATTGTAATTTGTGTTACTTAAGTGAAAAATGGCAGAAGGCAGGTATAAAGTGTCAGGGTACGATTACCCACCATTGTTTTCTGAATCTGAACCTTATGACCAGTGGAAAAATTGAGTGGATATCCAGACACAGGTCACGGCATTACTGAAGAGTCTACAAGGCATGGCTTTAGCATTGTCACTTCCTGACAAAAGTAAAATTAGCAGCAAAATATTGTGAGAGCTGGATGCCCATCAGTTGGATACTGATGAAGCTTCATGGATAAATTTACAAGAAAGATGATCTATTAAATGCTTTTGAGGCATGTTCAGACTTTGATAGATTTCAAAATACGGGCAGTTATTCCATAGAGGAATACATCATGTACTTTAACAGACCATATAAGAGTGCAGAAATTCAACTGGAAATTACTTGTTCAGTACTTGCACTCAAATTGCAGGGAGAAGGGCAATCATCAAGATACATGACTCAGAAAATTCAGAGAGCTCTATGGCATCGCATAAGACCTTCCAAGATAAAATGTAATCCTGCGGATTTAGTGTAGGACTAAGGCCCAGCTCTCGCAAACATCTTGGTTGGGTTCCATGAGAAACATGTCTTCGATAGAATGACACCTAACCTCCTAACCATTGCAGGTTTCTGATATGTGGATGATACATCTACTATATTTAAATCCGCAGCTGCAGGTAATAATTTCCTTACATGTCTTAATGGGCTCCATCCTGTGCTCAAATTCACCTTTGAAGTGGAGTCGTCAAATGAACCCCCTCTCCTTGGCATACTAGTTGAGAAACCTGCCAAGGGATTCTCTACCACAAGCCTATCTTCACTGGTCAATATATGCGTTGGGACCCTTACAATTCCACACGCCGTAAGATTGGCTTTACCAGCAACCTTCTAAATAGGGCCCAAGCCATTTGCTCACCATGCAAGCTTGATGCTAAAATAGGGTGCATCAAAGGCATCTACAGGATAATGGCTACCCTGATCAAATTGTTTCACGATCTCATATGAATGTGCCTAAGGCTGTCACTTTCGGCGCTAAAAAGTGTCCAGTCTACCTTAGATTACCCAGAAAGAGCAAGGTATCTCAAAAATTTGAGCAACGGGTGAAGCTAGCTGTTTCATGCTGTTACTATGCAGTAGCAACACAAGTGGTGTTTGACGCTAACAGGATGCTGCCATCAAGCCAAAAAGACGTTCTGCCTATCAACCAAATGAGTAATGTGATGTATGAAATTCAGTGTGATGCCAGGTATGAAGGCAGTACGTTGCAAAGACTGGCGGATTGTATCAAACAGCATGTCCCCAGTCGCTCTTCGCAACGGGCAAGGTACAGGCCATATCCAACCAGCCCATGCTTGCAAAACTCAAAATAGTGTCCAACATTATATGTGATTGGACATTTACTAAATAATTCTTAGTGTGCTAAGAATTACCAAATTAAGATTGTCATTCTGGCTCGCAGTATGGTGCATTTGCATGTACCGGGCACTGCATATATTAATACACTGGGCCCAGGTCTTTGTCTGTTTCAGCTGAACAAAATAAGTGACAGCCATTTGCTGGCTTATTCCTCAGGGCAATGCCTTGACTAATCAAATTCAAGGTGCCTGGTTTAAATTTCAAACAATGTTTGGCAGTTAACTGTCAGTCATCAACTGGTGCATTCTTCATGGCAACACCTCTACCAATTAGAATCTACTTGTCAACCAATCAGCACCATCTTCTCATATAGCATAAATTGTTGTTCCTTTTACATTTGGTATTCTTTTGAATTGTCCTGATGAGTGCAAGATGAAAAGCTTCAACAAAAATGTCTCTTTTTTCAGCAATAATTTATTTTTATTGTTAAAAGAATATAAACAGCGACTTCTGGGACACTGTGTGTTGGTGAGGGAAGAGATATATAATGCTGCATTTTGTAAATAAACTTAGTATTAAATAAAAATATTGGTGTCTGGTTTCCTCCTTCACCACCTGGCTTCAGAATGAATTAACAGCTCAAAATATGTTTTCTGAGTTCCTGCTGGACTGTTAAATATATATTTATATTAAATATGCTCCAGGTGTACTATTGGTGGAGCTGTATTCCTTTACAATTATTTATTTATGTTAAATAAACAGCTTCAGATCAGAAACTGGTGAGGGAAGTGTGCAGAATGGTAAATGTTTGTAAATTTAAAGATTTAGGTTATTAGCCAACTTTATTTCATGTTATGAGATTATTTTTATTTTTTATTAAAGTGTGGTTTCTTGAATGTAATGGGCAAATTACATAGTATAGGCAACACTTTAATAGATAATAGAAGAAATATGTGACATTGCAGAAATCCCATGATATTGCCCACTGTGATTTGGGAGGATGCACTGTTTTTAAAAAAGGTATTGCAGATCTCTCTGAAGCCTTTGACAGGATCGACTACACCATCCTCATACAGTGTCTCTCCTCCACTGTCTACCTGAGTAGGTCTGCCTGCATTAGCTTCCACTCTTACCTATCCAGGTGTAAAAAGGCTTGTATTCCCTTGAGTGTGGACAATTAAGGAATGATCTAACTGAAGTGTTCAAGATGATTAAAATTTGTTGATAGTTTCTTTCTACTTACCCTATTTACTCTGGTGGAGGACCCTTGACAAGAGGGTAGAAACCTAGGATTAAGATAGGGCATTCCTCTTCCTCATCTAGATGAGGATTACAATATACAAAGATATGAAGTCTGCTTCCACAAGTACACCAGCTCTGGCAGCCTTCCGTCTCGAGAGGTGATGGTTTGTGTCTTGATAGTCAACTCTGTGTTAAACATCACTTGGCATGGCACAGGAGCCCCAATCTGGCATTGTAGTCTCTGCCATACTTGCCACTGATGAACTTCAGGATTTGCTGGCCTCTTCTTTTCTAGGCCCTCTTCTCTGCCAGCTGAGCTTTCTGCTTCTCTTGCTTCTTCCAATGATCATCTGATCAGTCAACTTCCAGTGGTCCCAGCCATCGGTAACTATCTCCCAGTTGTTTATGTTGAAATCCGCCATCTTCATACCTACCTTGCAGGTTTCCTTGTAGCAGATTTATGGACATCCAGCAGATCATGACCCTGTGTTCACCACACAGAAGGTTTATGGGTATACGACCATTATCTATCCAATGAACGTGATCGAGCCAGCGTAGACATTGATGATTGAATAATGAGTGTAGCTGATGGAAGTAGCACGCTCCAGGACCTCTGAGTTTGTGACCATGTCACACTAAGGATACGTCTGAGACAAGTGGAAATTGTTTAGCCTTTTCTCCTACCTAGCATATGTTGTTGAAGTCTTGCTACTGTAGTGGAGTGCACTGAGGACACAGACTTGGTAGACTTGCAATCAAGTTGCTGTTGTGTCATACTTACTTACTCAGTTTGGATATAACAGTTGCAACTTTTGTGATGAGTGTGTTGACTTCAGCATCAGGTGACAGATTGTGATACTAAGATATGTGAAGCGATCAACAACCTCCCCAGCATCACATTATCAATGTTGATTGATGGTGGTATTGCAACATCCTAGACTAAGATATCTGTCTTCCTGATGGTCAAATGAAACCCTTTACAGCTCATGAGAGAGTCTGCCCATTTACCATAGAAGGTGTTCTTTGGTATGGAATTCTAGTGCGGCATCATCAGCATCTAACAATTCTCTGATGAGAACTTGGCACACCTTTGTCTTCGAGATCAAAGCGGGGAAGGCTGAACAGCTTTATGTTGGTTTTGATATGTAAACAGACACTCGCTGTAGATGAATTAGAGGTATATGATAGCGGCAAAGAGAAGAATAAGCTAAAGAGAATCAGCACTAGAATGCAACCTTGTTTGACCTCACTGCAGATTCTGATGATGCCCCATCATGGCTGACTTTAGCTCTGTTATCATGGCAGGAGGAGATCACACTAAGCAGTTTTGGTGGGCAGCCAATTTTCCTCAGGAGCTTATACAGAATGCCTCTGCTCATATAATCGAATACCTTGGTGAGGTTGATGAAGGCAACATGCAGTGGGCTCCTTTGTTCACGCCATTTCTCCTGCAGCTGCCAATCTGAAAAGATCATATCCGATTGTGCATCTTCCAGTTTTGAGACCACATTGGGATTTGGGATAAATGTGTTCAGCTAATCTTCTATCCATGCCAATATATTACCCCTTACACCAAGAGCTTTTATTTTCTTCAATAATCTTTTATGAGGCCCTTATCAAATGCCTTCTGAAAAATCAAATGCCTTCTGAAAATCTAAGTACAGTACATCAACCAGTTCCCCTTTATCCACAGCACCTGTTACATCTTGAAAAAACTCCAATACATAAGTTAAACATGATTTCCCTTTCACAAAACCATGTTGACTCCGCTTGATTACTTTGAATTTATCTAAGTGTCCCATTATAACATATTTAATAATAGCTTCTAACATTTTCCCTGTGACAGATGTTAAGCTAACTGGTCTATAGTTTCCTGCCTTCTGTCTCCCTCCCTTTTTGAATAAAGGAGTTACATTTGCTATTTTCCAATTCAATGGAACCTTGCCCGAATGTAGTGAAGTTTGGAAAATTAGAACCAATGCATTAACTATCTCACTTCTTTTAAGGCCCTAGGATGAAATCCATCAGGACTTGGGGACTTGTCAACTTACAGTTCCAATAATTTGCTAAGTATACTTCCCTGGTGATTTAATTTCCTTGAGACCATCCCTCCCTTCCAATTCCTGACTTATAGCTATTTCTGGAATTTTACTTGTATCCTCTATCGTGAAGACCGATGCAAAATACCTATTCAATTCATCTGCCACCTCCTTACTTTCCATTATTAACTCCCCAGACTCACTTTCTATATGGCCAATGCTCACTTTGTTAACTCTCCTTTTTAAAAATATCTATAGAAATTCTTACTATCTGTCTTTATATTTCTAGCTAGCTTTCTTCATACTCTAATTTTTCCCTCCTTATTCAGCTTTTAGTCATTCTTTGCTGCTTTTTATATTCTGTCCAATCTTCTGACCTGCCACCCATCTTGCACAATTGTATGCTTTTTCTTTATGATGCATGATCTATGTCGACCACTCTACTGTCTCAGTGGTATATGATTGCTTGACTGACATCCAGCTTTGATGAGGTTCACTTTCTTCCGGTTAAACATTGGAATTATTGAAGCCATCCTCCTTGGTCATTACCACAAATTCTATACTCTCACCATCAGTTCCTTGACTCTCCACTGTGTCAAGTTGAACCAGAATGCTTGCAAAATGGATGCACGATTTGACCGAGCTGACTTTCTATCCCAAATCCTCTCCATTACAATGACTGCTTACTTCCATCTTCGAAATTACTTGCGTCTGCCTCAGTTCGGCTTCTGCTGATACCTTTATTACCTCCAGACTCATCTATTAGCCCCCCCTGCCCTCAATCCTCCATAAACTTCGGTTCATCCAAAACTCTGCTTTCCAGATCATTTCACATCAAGTCCCGCCCAACCATCACCCTTGTCCTTGCTGACCTGCATTGGCTCCTGGTTCTATAATATTTCCAATGTAAAATTCTCATTGTTATGTTTATATCCTTCATGGTCTTGCCCCCTCCCTTTCTCTGTAACCTCCTGCAGCCCTGCAATCCTCTCAGAACGTGTCCCTCAAACCCAAACTCCGTTAACATTCTCCTTAAAACTCATCCCTTTGACCAAGTTTCTAATCACCCACCCTAACATTTCCCTTGTTTTTGTCTGAAGTCTGTGAAGTGCAGTGGATATTTTTCTATGTTAAAAGCACGATATTAATGCATGTCGTTGTTGAAAATGATATAAATAGTGACAAAAAGAAATAAATTAAATACATTTGGTAATGGAGCGCAAGGACAGAAAAAATAATGAAATTTATATTATCAGCAGGTTAATTAATTAAACAAAATCAGTTGGGGCACAAAGCCAAATTAATTAAATACTGTCACCAAAAATATAATTGAACAAAGTTGGCAATGGAACATAAAAATGAGAAAATTAAATAAATAAATACAGATTGTAAATAAATTAATTAAAGTCATCAATGGTGGTGGCTTGTTCCCCATAGGATGAATTTTATTACATAGCTAGAAAATAGAGATTCAGATGTACAACAGGGCCATCAGTGGTGGAAGGATTGGAAGGTTATGGCAGATAATTGGAATGATAATAATAGCAGCCTTTTACAACTTATTAAAAATATGATCAGGCATTACCAAGTGTCACAAGCTGTGATAAAATTGTAACAGAGTGAGTGCAACAATGGAAAGCAAGAGAGTTACTGGAGAGTAATCTATTGGTCTGGTCTAATTGTGAGAATGTGAGTACACATTCCACCATGGCAGTCTGACAATTTGAATTTCACTGAAAAGAAATCTAGGAATGAAAAGCTGATATTAGTAAAAAAGTGACTGTGAAGCTATCAGATTGTTGTAAAAACAGAAATGTTTCCATAACGTACTTTTGGAAAGGAAACTGTCATCCATATCCAATGTAGCCTACATATGACTTAAGTGCCACATTAATGTGGTTGACATATTGCCCTCTATAGTGGCCTAGTAAGTCATTCATTTGTATCAAATTGCTACAGACGATTCTACAGCAGTTCAAGAAAGCGTCCCACCAACTCCTTGTCAGAGCAACAAGCAGCCCTGTAAGTGATCCTGAAAATAAATTAAACAAATAGAAAGTGCACACAATGGCACGACAGTGAATGTTGCCGGTGGGTCTCCTCTGGCCTAGCTCAGGGTTAGTTGGCAAAAATGATATGCTGTTTAGCTGTGTTTTGGTGTAATTGGCTAAGAGAAAATGCCACTTCAAGAGTAAGCAGAAATCACAGGCATTCTTGCCATTTTTAAAAGACAACAACAACAATACCACTGGAGAAAATAAGGTGTTTGTTTTAATACACCAACATTTCCAGAGATCTTGGGTGTCTTGTGTCACATCACCACCAGTAGCAGGAGAACTTAATAGCAATTGTTACAATGTTATCTATTACAAAAATACAAAATGAAATGAAATGAAAGATTGCTGAAATGAAAGATTGTACTTGTGTGGTATCTTTCATGAAATTTAGAACATCCCAAAGTGCTCCACAGTCAAGTATTTTTTTTCTGAAATGCCCTTACTGTTATGTGAATAAGTTGTTGCTTCCAAGTCTGTGACCATCCTTTTTGCAGCTCTGTTTGAATTTTCACCCCCCCACCCCCCAAATCAGATTTCTGCCCTTGCCGCAGTACTGAAACAGCCCTTATCAAAGCTACAAATTACATCTTATGTGACTATGACCATGGTAACGATCAGTCTTCATCTTTCTCAACCTTTGAAACAGGCGATCAAACCATCCTTCACCAATGCCTTTCCACCATCGTCCATCTGGGTGGAACTGACCTCGCCTCATTCCATTCTTATCTAGCTGGTTGTAGATAGAGAATCAACTCTTTTGTTACAAAGGGATCGGAGTAACAGAATAAAGAATTCTTATTACAATTATACAAAAAATTGGCAATGCCATATTGAAGTAGTGTGTGCAGTTTTGGCCTCCTTCCCTAAGGAGTGACATACTTGCCTAACAGGGAATGTAATGTGGCCTCTTTAGACTGGCTCCTTGGATGAGGGGATTGTCCTGAGGAGAAACTGAGCAGACTAGGCCTCTCTTTCCCCACATTTAGAAGAATGAGAGGTAATTTAATTTGAACATAAAATTCTTAAAAAGGTTCAACAAGGTAGATGCTGAGAAATTGTTTCACCGGCTCAGGAATCTAGAACATGGGATCACAGTCTCAGAATAAAGGTTACCATTTAGGACTGAGATGAGAAATTTCCTCACTCAAAGAGTTGTAAATCTTTGGAAATCTCTACTCGAGAGCTGTGGATGCTCAGTCATTGAGTTTATTCAAGGCAGGGGTCAATACATTTTTAGGTACTAAGGGAATTAAGGGATGTGTGGATAGTGCAGGAAGGTGAAATTGAGGTAGAAAGTCCGCCATTATCTTAATGAATGGTGGAGCAGGCTCAAGGGCCAAATGGTCTACTCCAATACCTATTTCTTATGCTTTTATGCAATGGCTTCTCTTCCTACTCCCAAACCATTACCCCTGGAGTCCTTCAAGTATCGATCCTTGGCCTCCTCCTATTTCTCTTGCACATACTGTCCCTTGGTGACATCATCTGAAAACTTAACGTCAGATTCCACATGAAGAACCATAGAAAAGTTACAGCACAGGAGGCCATTCAGCCCATGGTGTCTGCACTGGCAGAAAAACAAAAAATAACTAGTTGTCCATCGTAATCCCACCTTCCAGCACCAGGTCTGTGGCCTTGCAGGTTACAGCACTTTAGGTGCCGATCCAGGTGCCTTTAAATGAGTTGAGGGCTTCTGTCTTGACCACCAACCAGGCAGTGAATTCCAAATACCCAACACCCTCTGGGTTAAAAGGTTTTTCTTCATGTGCCTTCTAATCCTTCCACCAATCACCTTAAATTTTTGCCCCCTGATAATTGACCTCTCTGCTAAGGGAAACAGATTAGCATCCCTGTTTACTCTATCTAGGCCCCCCAATCTTGTACACCTCAATCAGGTCACCCCTCAGCCTCATCAGTTCCAATGAAAACAACCCCACCTATCCAATCTTTCCTCATAGCTTCAATTTTCAAGCCCTGGCAACATTCTTGTAAATCTCCTCTGTACTGTCTCCAGAGCAAATATTTCCACCTGTAATGTGGCGACCAGAACTGTACATAAAATTCCAGCTGTGGCCTAACCAGCGTATTATACAGTTCCATTATGTACGCTAAGATGCCCAGTCCAACCTCACCACCACCCCCCTCTTGACCTTTCCACAGTCTTTGATTTGTTACATTGCTTGTCTAATATCCAGTACTGGAAGATATGAAGTTTCCTCCAACTAAATATTGCAATGGCAAAAGTCATTCCCATAAGGAAAAAACAGTTCGGACCAATACTCTTATTTCCCAGATTTTACTGTTTTTTCCTTCTGGGTTATATTTGGTCCTCAACACAAACTCAGTTCCCTAGCCATTAACTCCATCCCTCTCATTGGTAACAGTCTGAGGCTGACCAGACCTTTTACAACCTTGGCCCTGAGATGCACTGCCAACCAAGACTGCCTACTTCAACCTCCATAACATCACCCAATTCCGCCTCAACCTCAGGTCATCTGCTGATGAAAGCCTCATCTATGCCTGTGTTATCCCTAGATTCAATCTTTACAATGTTCTCCAAACCAACCACCTACCTTGTACACATTATAAACTTGAGCTCATCCAAATCTCTGCTGCCCATATCCTAATTCATGCCAAGTCCCACTTCCCTCTGTTCAGTTATCTACATTGGATCCCAGTCTGGCAACACCTTGATTTTAAAAATCGCATCCTCGTCTTCAACTGCTTGCTCTTTCCCAACTCTGTAAACCGGTCCCCAAGAGCCTGTAACTCTTTTGAGGCCTCAGTGGTCCTCCAATTCTGGACTCTTGACGAATATGCCTTCTACTGCCTAGGCCCAAAGCTCTGGAATTTTCTCCCCAAACTTCTCCCTTCTTTCTCCTCCATTGGATGCTTTTTAAAATCTACCTCTTTGACCAAGTAACTGTCTGAATCATACAATCTTTCCTTCTATGGCTTGGTGGCAAACTTTGTTTCATAATGCTCTAGGGAAGCTCCTTGGGACATTTTGCTCTGTAGCTATCCCTACACAAAACATTAACTCTTGGTGTTACCAATGGAAGAAATCTGCGACAACAGGAAATAGGTGTAACAAACAGGAAGTATTAGGAATATTTAAATAGTTAGATAATAAAATTATGCAAAGCATGGATGGAAGATAACATCCTGACAAGAACATACAGCTAGGATTCTCTGACATAATTGACAGCGTTGCTAAGATTTACTATGGAGAACCTATTCTACAATAGCCTACATATTTTTGTTTCTGCCAAAGTAGTTCGTGTTTATAATCTTACAAACTATGAAGGTTTTGGATTCAACTCCAAAATACGAATCATCCTATCAAACCAATTCAAAACTCAATCTCGCGAAGAATACTTTTGTATCAAATGGAGCACTGTACTTGTTTGTTTTAAAAAAAAGCTTGTAATACCTTTTTCTCGACGTTTGGAGATGCTCTTGCTTCAATTTTCCAGCAAACTGGTGCGAGTCATGAAGTTCCTTCGGCTAAACTTTTATTAATACTGCACCACAAAATGAATGCACATACAACCGGGAATAAGGCGGGCCGCAGTTGTTTTTTTTAAAATTATTTCACATTTAGGGGCCGTACGCTGATTGATATACCCCCAAGTGATGCTGGAATTCTGTATTAGCTGGGAAGCATTTTGCTGTGTTTCAGTGCACACACATACACACATATATATATATATATATATAGAGAGAGAGAGAGCACGTCTGCTGTCGACCTTATTCCTCTCCTCTCTCTATTCCAACCCACTCCCAATGTAAATCCATTGGTGTCAGTGCGGCTAAAGAGTGCCCCTGCTCCATCTCCGTGTAGGGCTTGGCTCTGTGCTTCTGCTCTGGGAGTTGGGTTGGGGGTTGACTGATGTGTTGACAGTGACTCCCCTCCCTCCCCCGCTCTGCGTTCATTGGTGCAGCCGGAGACAAATTGGCGCCATTTTGAAGCGTTCCGGGGGCAGGCGGCAGCGGCGCGGTGAGGATTGGATTGGATTGGTCTGGACCGGACTGGACGGCACGGCACGGCACGGCACGGGCTTTGGACTGGACCGGACTTGGGGGGGGGCTTTCACACGGGTGAGAATCAGCAATATTTCCGTGGGGATGTTTTTGTGTGTGTGTGTGTGCGCGCGTTTTTGTTTTGTTATTTGGTGTATCGGCGGCCGCTGTGTGCCGTGTGCTGTGTGGTGGCTCGGCTTTCAATGCGTGTCCGCCTTTGCCTGTGTGTGTGTGTGTGTGTGTGTGTGTCTCCCTCTCCTCTCACTAACTCGGTGATGCTTTTCGCTGCTGTGGTTTTGTTTTCAGTGATCGGGAGAGTGCTCCTGCCCACGGACATTGTGCCGGGCGGGGAGAAAGCTCTTTGGCTTCTGCTGGAAGTCCTGCTGCGAGATTGTGATTCTTTTCCTCTCTCTCTCTCTCTCTCTCTGTGTGTGTGTGTGTGTGTGTGTGTGTGTGTAGGGAGTGTAAAGATTGAAAATGGTGATATTTAAAGTCTGGTTGATGGTCCTTCCCCCCCCTCCCCCCTTCCCCTCCCCGAAAGGGTCGAGTTTGCAGGGTTACGGGGCCTGGTTTCGCTCCTGTTTTGCTTTGGCCTAGAACTTGACGTATTTGAGCTCGTCCACATATTTCTATTCCCCCCCCTCCCCTCCCCTCCCCTCCTTTTTAGTGAGCAATATTCGATGAGGTGTAGTATATAGTCGCTTTTAAGCAATTAGGGATTGGACGGTGTTGCATTGTAAATGACTATTTGAATCAAAAATTAAATCTGACCTAGTTGCTTCAGGTACTGAATTCGCTGTTTGGTGGTTGACATTGTTCAGGGTAAAAAAAATACTGGAAAGCAAGATAGTGGAATAGTCGTATATGACATTCCTGTCATTTCAGTACCTGTGATAACCAGCAGCCGTTGAGGATCAGAATTGGTAACAGGTTTTGATGCGCAAGTATTTTCGCGCTTGCTATTAAAAAGGCTTAATTTTGGATTATTTTCAAGCAAAAAGTTGTATGATAGGTTGACTTATAAAAATGCTGTTCTGACATCAATGTGATCTTTCGTGGTTAATGCTTTTATGTCATTTGAGAGTGGAACACATTGCTATTTTTAAAAAAACACTTGTAAATAGCCTCTTTATCTACGTTAACCATATTTCAATTCTGTTCTTTTACAGCTGATGTCTAATATTTTGAATGTGTTCTAATACAAAGGAATATGAATCTTTTTAGACCAGAGCAAAAAGTCTTGTAAGCAAATCAATCACAGCAGTTAACTTCAGATTTCCAAGCTTTTGTGATAGTGTTGCAGGTTGTGCCTCCATATATTCACAAAGCAGAAAGATACCTGTCAAGAGAGTTCTTTTCATAGGATCATTAGAACAAGGAGGATGACTAGGCTACTCAGTCCTTTGAACTTGCTATGCCATTTCAATAGGAACATGGCATATCTCATACTCTGCCTTCCTGCACTATCCTCATGTTCTTTGATTCCCTTAATATCCAAAAATCTATTTGTCTCTGGCCTAGAGAATTCCAAAGATTCACAACCCCTTGATTGGAGAAATTTTTCCTTATCTCAGTTGTAAATGGCTGACCCCTTAATCCGAGACTGATCCAGAAGGACTCCCCAACCAGGAGAAACATCTTTCCAGCATCTACCCTCTCAAGCCACTTTAGAATTTTATTTTTCTGAGACCACTTCTCATAGATGGAGGGACTTTGTACCTAGTCTACTCAATCTCACCTCTGAGGATAATCCCCCCCCCACCCCCCCGCATCCTATCCCAGGAACCAGTTTAGTGAACCTTTGTTGAACTCCCTCTGAAGCAAATATATCCTCCCTAAAATAAGGAGACCAAAACTGTGTATATTATTCCAGGTGTGGTCTCACCAGGGCCCAATATAATTGTAGTAACAC
Organism: Carcharodon carcharias; assembly: GCF_017639515.1. Classification (NCBI taxonomy): domain Eukaryota; kingdom Metazoa; phylum Chordata; class Chondrichthyes; order Lamniformes; family Lamnidae; genus Carcharodon; species Carcharodon carcharias. The sequence continues at coordinate 43,137,216 of NC_054477.1, read as the reverse complement.
TTGCTTACTCTTGTGCTCCTATCCTTTTCTAATAAAAGCTAATATTTGTTTTCCTAATTTCTTACTCTACCAGCATGTTAACTTTGTGATTCAAGTACAAAGGCACCCAAGTCCCTCTGAATACCAATACTTCCCAGTCTTTCAGCATTCAAAAAATATTCTGCCTTTTTAAATTTTTCCTACCAAAATACCACATTGTATTCCATATGCCATTTTCTTGTCCACTTGCTTAACTCGTCTATATTCCTTTGCAACCTCTTTGTCCATTTCTCATTTTACTTCCCCACCTTGCTTTGTACCATCAGCAAGCCTGTTACTTTCAGTCCCATCCTCAAATCATTGACATTGATTTGTAAATAGTTGAGGCACAAGTACAGATTCTTGTAATATCTCGTTCATTACAGTCTGCCAACCTAAAAATGTTGTGTTTATTCCTGAACTCTGCCTTCTGTCTGTTAACTGATCCTCATTTTATACATATGTATTACCCCAATCCCATGAGCCCAGATTTTGTGTAAGAGCCTCTTGTGTGGCACCTTTTTTTATTGAATGCTTTTTGAAAATCCAAACACATGCCCTTATCTGTCATGATTTTACATTCTTCTCAAAAGAAACTAGCAGATTTCATGAACACTTTCATAAATCTCTGTTGACTCTGCCTAATCATTTTATGATTTTTCAAGTGCCCTGTTACCAATAATAGATTCTAGCATTTTTTTGCTTCTACTGATGTCAGGTTGACCGGCCTTCAGTTCCTTATTTTCTCTCTCCCTCCCTGCTTGAATAAGGAGATTATGTTTGCTTTCTTCCACTCCATGAGGGCTGTTCCAGAATCCAGGGAATCCTGAAAGATCAAAACCAATACATGCACTATCTCTAGCTGCCTCTGGTTGCTTTTTTTTAGAACCTAGGATGTAGTTCAAGTTCAGGGGATTTGTCTACTTTAGTCCCATTATTTTCTCCAGTACTATTTATTTACTAATAGTGATTTGTTTGAGTTCCTCATTCTCGCTAGACCCTTGGTTCCCCACTGTTTCTGGTATGTTTTGTGTTTTTTTGTTGCCTTGAATACAGATACAAAGTATTTGTTTTAATGTCATTGCCATTTCCTCACTCTCCGTTATAATTTCTCCTGTCTCTGGCTGTAAAAGACTGACATTTACTTTTGCTAATCTCTTCCCTTTTTAACATACTTTTAAAATCTTTTTATATCTGTTGTTAGTTTACTTTTTTTTTCTCTATCAATTTCTTGGTCATCTTTTGATGAATCGCAAAACCCTTCCAATCCTCAAGGTTCTTCTTCTTTTTGGCAGCATTCTAAGCTTTTCTTTCATCTGATACTATCCTTAACTTCTCTTGTTAGCCACAGTTGGACCACTTCATTTTTTTATTTATTAAGAGAATGTATGCTGCTTTTGAATTATGAATTTATCCATCATCTCACTCTAATGGATTGTTCCTCACCACCACAAATACTTCCAATCAGGAGCCCAGCCAATGATTGGTAAATCTGAGTGGGAGGAGAGGGTAGAGCTTTGAAGCAGTTCATTCAGTTCAGTGGGGCTGGCACTGCGGTGGAGTCAGGGAGCCAATGCAGCGTAATTTGACTGTATATTTCCAAAGCAGTTGAAATTAATAAAAATGTACGATGGTGAAGCAGCATTCTGAAATTGTGTAATTCTGTTTTGTTGAGATGAGGAATGCCAGTAAGAGGATTGGAGCAGTTTAGTTTTTTGCACCCAGTGTTAGCATTAAGAAAAGTGGACAGGTACCAGATGTAGATGAAACTTTCTTCACCTTGTCTGACTTAACTCCACCTCAGAGGCATAGGTGCTATCACTAAACAAGCTATATTCACTGCAGAATAACTACTGGAGTATCTTGAGACGTAACAGAATTGCTGGTTTGAGGAGAAGCAGGAAACACTTTTAAGTTAGAAGTGGGTGAGTTCAAGCCCAGCACCAGACTTGAGCACATAATCTCAGCTGAAGGTCTAGTGTAGTACTATGCAGTCCTGTCTTAGTGACATGTAGCTGTGTACCAATTAGTTGCTGTGTTTCCCATATAGCAACAGTAACAATAATTCAAAAGTATCTCATTGGCTGTGAAGTACTTTTTGGCATGCTGAGGATGTGGAAAGTTCTATATAACAAGTTTTTTTTGAGTTATAGTGCAGTGAAGATGAGGTGCCAATGAACTGCATTGAAACTGATCAAGCTCACTAGAATCTTTGCATCTTTCCAAGGAGAGTTTTCCCATTAATTTGGGCTAGAGCTCAATTCAAATGTAGATTCTCTTGGTCAAAACAATGGTTTTAGTTTGCTTTTATTTTAATCCTTAATTTACAATCAGAAGCAGGGGAATTTATAATGGGGAACCAAGAAATGGCTGACCAACTAAATACATACTTTGGTTCTGCCTTCACAAAAGGCACAAATAACATACAGAAAAGTTGGGGAACACCGGGTTTAGTGAGACGGAGGAACTGAAAGAAATCAGTATTAGTAGGGAAATGGTGTTGGGGAAATTGGTGGGATTGAAGGCCGATAAATCCCCAGGGCCTGATAATCTACATCCCAGAGTACTTAAGGAAGTGGCCCTAGGAATAGTGGATGCATTGGTGGTCATCTTCCGAGATTCTATAGACTCCGGAACAGTTCCTACAGATTGGAGGGTAGCTAATGTAACCCCACTATTTAAAAAGTGAGATAGAGAGAAAACTGGGAATTATAGACCATCCAGTCTGACGTCGGTAGTGGGGAAAATTCTAGAGTCCATTATAAAAGATTTAATAGCTGAGCACTGGAAAACAGTGGTAGAATCGGACAAAATCGGCATGTATTTCCAAAAGGGAAATCATGCTCAAAAAATCTACTGGAATTTTTTGAGGATGTAACTAGTAGAGTTGATGAGGGGGAGCCAGTGAATGTAGCTTATTTGGACTTTCTGAAGGCTTTTGACAAAGTCCCACATAAGAGATTGGTGTATAAAATTAAAGTGCATGGGATTGGGGGTAGTATATTGAGATGGATAGGAAACTGGTTGGCAGGCAAGAAACAAAGAGTAGGAATAAACTGATATTTTTCCTGAATGGCAGACAGTGACTAGTGGGGTACTGCAGGGATCAGTGCTGGGACCCCAGTTATTCACAATATATACATATATATTGATTTAGATGAGGGAACTAAATGTAATATCTCCAGATTTACAGATGACACAAAGCTGGGTGGGAGGGTGAGCTGTGAAGAGGATGTAGAGATGTTTCAGTGTGATTTGGACAAGCTGAGTGAGTGGGCAAATTCATGGCAGATGCAGTATAATGTGAATGAATGTGAGGCTATCCTGTTTTTGCTACCAAAGTGGAAGGCAGATTAATATCTGAATGGCTATAAATTGAGAGAGGGGAATGTGCAACAAGACCTGGGTGTCCTCGTACCCCAGTTGCTGAAGGTAAGCATGCAGGTGCAGCAGGTGGTAAAGAAGGCATTGATATGTTGGCCTTGGTAGCGACAGGATTTGAGTACAGAAGCAGGGATATCTTGCTGCAATTATCCAGAACCTTGATGAGACCATACCTGGAATATTGTGTGCAGTTTTGGTCTCCTTATCTGAGGAAGGATGTTCTTGCCATAGAGGGAGTGCAACGAAGGTTTGTCAGGCTGCATCCTGGGACGTCGGGACTGACATATGAGGTGAGATTGAGTTGTTTAGGATTATATTCGCTGGAGTTCAGAAGAATGAAGGGGGGTCCTGATAGAAACCTATAAAATTCTAACCAGGACTAGATAGGGTAGATGCAGGAAGGATGGTGGGGGAGTCCAGAACCAGGGTTCACAGTCTGAGGATACGGGGTAGACCATTTAGGACTGAGATGAGGAGAAATTTCTTCACCCAGAGAGTGGTGAGCCTGTGGAATTTGCTACCACAGAAAGTAGTCGAGGCCAAAACATTGTATGTTTTCAAGAAGGAGTTGGATTATAGCACTTGGGGTGAAAGCAGAAGTAGGCTGTTGAGTTGGATGATCAGCTATGATCATAATGAATGGCGGAGCCGGCTCGAAGGGCCTAATGGCCTACTCCTACTTTCTATGTACAACTAATGTGTGTTGGAAGTAGGTGTTGACCGTTTGGGTATCCAACTAATAAATGTGTGGATCCTATTGTATTGCTGATTGAATTCAAAAGGATCAGTGTCCGAAGTCCTGTGCAAATGCGTAGATAAAATGCCACAATGACTTATAACCTAGGTGGTTCATAGTTCAACTGTTGCTAGTTTTAGACCCTTTTGTAAGTGGAGTTGAATCACTTGCAGCTTTACATTGTAAAATGGTGAACTTTAGTTTTGATTTTTAGTAGTCATAAGTAAGCCTGTGAATAGCTTATGATTTTTAAATTCAATTTTTGTAATACAGATAGATTTGGGTAATGATAATCTATTATTTTAAACCCTTAATTCTTGTTTTTGTCAAGAGGTCTGGGCAGTCTGAAATTCTTGATGAATTAATAAAATATTGCAGATGCTGGAAATCTGAAACAAAAATGGAAAGACTTGAGTAGCATCTATAGAGGAAAGTCTAAATGCGACTCAAGGGGGCATTAGTGTTTTGTGCTTGCTACATTTGTAAATTGTTCTGTATCATGTTAATGTGCCAATAGATTAAGCACTGCCATGTTTCTAAGTGGGTAGGATTGAGGGCATGCAATTACTGAAAGGCGTTTAATTGGATCTAAATTATCTAGGAATATGAAAATTACAGCAACAACTTGCATTTATAAAATGTTTTTAATGTTGTAAAACATCCCAAGGTGCTTCAGAAGAGTGTTTTTAAACAAAAACACTGTGCCACATAAGGAGAAGTAGAATATGTGAGAGGTCGGGTTTAAGGAGTGTCTTAAAGTAGGAGAGGTAGAGAGGTGAGGTGATGGGATTCTGGGAAGAAATTCCAGAGCTTCTACCTAGACAGCTGTGTCTTCAGTTGCCTATGGTAGAACAATTCGCACTGGGGATGCACAATGGACCAGAATAAGACAAACACAGAGATATTTTGGAGGGTTGAAGGTAGAGTGAGGCTATGGAGTAACTTGAAAACATGGTTGAGAATTCTATAACTGAAGGATTGCTGGAATGGGAGCCAGTATAGACCAGCGATCTTGAATGGGACTTGGTTTGGGTTAGGATACAGGCAACAAAGTTTTGGAGGAGCTCAAGTTTAAAATCAATCTCAAATTGAATACGTTTCAGAAAATATCATTAAGATACACCATATGAGTAATTTGAGATATATAACTGCCAATGTCTTCCAACCCTAGGTTTTCCTCCTCTCACTTGGCATATTGGATTAGTTGAAAATGATTAATCAACAATGCTAATGTTATGTCATGTGACTATCAGGATAGTAGATGGTGAACTGGAACAAAGACTAGCATTTACATAGTTTCACGATCTCCGGATATCCCAAAGTCAATATTCACTCCAATTTCTCTTTGCTATGCGTACTTGTTTCTTGTGGTGCGCAGTCCCTTTAAGATTGCCCCAAGGTTGCACATGCATACGTTTTAACAGGACCTCTGGTTGTGTGCAGCCTTTTTTGTCCCCTGTGTGGCAATTGCTGCTGCGCAGCTGTGCATATTGGAGGGAACATTGCCCAAAGTGCTTGACAGCCAGTGAATTGCTTTCAAAGTGTAGTTACTGTTTTAATGTAGGAGGTGGAGAAGCCAATTTGAACACAGGAAGGCCCCACAAAAAGCAATCTGATAATGATCAGATAACCTGTTCTATTATATTGGTAGAGGAATAATTATTGACCAGAACGAGGTGGATCTATCGTGTTTTTCTGTCTAGCAATTCATTTTTTATTTAATATGTATTTGTTCAATTATGTCAGTTAAGTTGAGTCATTATTACCCTTTTCTTTAAATAACGCTGTGGTGAGTACGAATCACTGCTTTAGGAAAGAAGGGCTGCAGGAGAACAAGACTTCATGGCACTGTCAGTACCGTCTCTCTTAACTGGATATTCCTATTTACAGGTGTATCTATTAATAGTTGTGTATGAGAACACTTGGCAGAATATTGATATAAGCTGACCTTTTACCAAGTTGCAGATTGTTCCTACTTTATTTGGCCCTGCAAGGGCTCGATTACCTTGTATACTTTTTAGAGTAATATTGTACCAGCATATCCATTAAATACAACGGTATTGTTGTATACCTGGCAGTTTATTAACCAAATTCATTTTTTTGCATACTTTCAGTATTAGCTGCAAGGGAATCAGTTAATTAATGAGTGTTTGGTTGAAATTTCCTTGTTTGTAGGTTGTCTTGTATTGAACATGCACAAATCCATGCTGTCAAGAACTTTGCATTTTATAATTTAATTCAGCTGAAATTCATCTATATGAGGTGCCTTGCTTCATGGTAGGAAAGTGAATTTGGATTTAGCAAATAATTCTATGTAATGAACAAAACATCTCAATGTTATGCTTGAAAAGTAAATCAAAAAGGTTGCAACATTAAAAAGTGTTGTTTGGACAAGTTGCTTTATCAGTCAGAATGTTGATTTGGACTTTAATTTTAATTTTTTTAGAATTATTTATGTTCATGAGTTACTAATTAGCAATTTTATGTGCACATTAAGGACTTGACAAGTATGGAGAAAATAATTACATTTAAGTTGCTGAGAATTGCACTTGTGTTTATTTAGTTCTGTCATTCAGCCATTTGGCCTGCAGATAGCTGTCAACTGTGGCCTGTGGTTGTAATTACTCCCACGTGTTTGACTGTCTCTTCCAGAAATGAATGCAATAAAGTATGTATCATGATCACTAAACTGAATGCAACAGAGCTAGACTTTTCTTTATGGTTAGGGATAGTGTTAAGTATGAGACTGATAATGCAACTTTGAGGACTTGGAAATGTAGAGTTTGTCTGAAGTGTTCTCTAAATTAAAATGACAGTGGTCCTTTTGAAGTGGATGCAGAGAGAACACATTTTCCTGCTTTCAAAACTGTACTAGATTTGCTATTCTACAACATTTTAAGTGTTGCTATTTTAACAGGAAGAACATATTGGAAGAACAGTATTCAATGTTTTAGTGCTGGCTGTATGAAATATTTTGTTTTTGTCTAGTTAAGTGTTATGCTAATCAAGGTCAGAGTTGTTGGTGCTGGGGAGTGAAATGCTTCAACATTTTACATCCACTCAGCATCAAACGCACCTAGATCAGCTGTAAGCACAAGCCTTGCAGATAATTTTCCTATATTACCCTAGTTTTAGTAAAAATTCCTACTCTAAGCTTCCTCATGAGATTTGCCAATTAGTGGTCAGTTTTTCTTCATGAGAAATTGGTTTGAACTTTCAAACTTGTTGCTCTTCGCACCTTTTAAAGCTTGACGAGATGGGAGAAAAAATATCCAATCTGCCTTGGGACTGAATTGGAACACAAGTCCTGTCAGTGATTGTTAGTGCTCACACATTGTGGTACTGAATTTTAAAACCAAACATTCGCTCCTTTTTAAAATCTTTCATGGGATGAGGCCGTCATAGGTAAAGCCTGCATTAATTGCACTTGAGAAGATGGTGGTGAGCTGCCTCCTTGAACCGCTACAGTGCATGTGGTGTAGGAACACCCACAGTGCTGTTGGGGAGGAAATTCCAGGATTTTTACCCAGTGGCACGAAGGAACAGTGATATAGTTCCGAGTCAGAATGGTGTGTGGCTTGGAGGGGAACTTGGTGGTGGTGGTGGTGGTGGTGGTGTTCCCATGCATCTGCTGTCGCCCTTCTTGGTGGTAGAGGTTGCATGTTTGGAGGGTGCTGTCAAGGGAACCTTGGTGCGTTGGTGCAGTGCATCTTGTAGATGGTACACACTGCTGCCACTACATTGGTGGTGCTATGTGTGAGTGAATGTCTAAGATGGTGGACAGGATGCCAATCAAGTGAGCTGCTTTGTCCCGGATGTTGTCAAGCTTCTTGAGTGTTGTTGGAGCTACACTCATCCAGGCAAGTGGAGAGTATTCCATCACACTCCTGACATGTGCCTTGTAGATGTTGGTCTGGCTTTGGGGAGTCAGGATGTGAAACTGCAGAATTTCCAGTTTCTGACCGGCTCTTATAGCCACAGTATTTATATAGCTGGTCTTGTTCAACTTCTGGTCAATGGTAACCCACCAGGATGATGTTTGTGCGGATTCAGTGATAGTAATGCCATTGATTGTCAAGGGGTGATGGTTTGATTCTCTCTCGTTTGAGACGGTCATTGCCTGGCACTTAAGTGGTAAGTAACATTCATGCCACACATCAACTCCAAGCCTGAATGTTGTTCAGGACTTATTGAAGCAGTCTGTGTTCAAGTGCTGCATCTGAGGAATTGTGAATGCCACTGAACATTGTGCAAGCATCAGCGAACATCCCCGTTTGTGATTCTATGATTGAGGGAAGGTCATTGATGAAGCAGCTGACGAGAGTTGGGCCTAGGACACTACCCTGAGGAACTCCTACGGTGATGTCTTGTGGCTGAGATGATTGACCTCCAACAACAACCATTTCCCTTTGTGCTAGGTGTGACTCCAACCAGTGGTTTCTTCATCTGGCTTCCAGCTTTTTTCATCCTTATCTTTTGAACCTGTATGTTCCTTTTGTAATTGCAATTGCATTTTATCGTGGAAAAGCTGGTTTAATTTGAAGGAGATGGTGTGTTGATGGTGGTTTTGTTTGTAGGGCTTTATGCCCTAGTGTCCTTGTAGTGGATTAGATTGTGATTTGCTCTAAGTGACAAGACACCTGAACAATTTGTTAAATTCTATCCTTATGTCGTTGAAAGTTGACCAAATTCTGGAACAAGATATCTTTTTGGTACAGAGGTCTTGTGTACAAGTACTTGTATTTATATAGTTCCTTTTAGTGTAATAAAAAGCCCCAGGTGTTATACTTTGATATCCAATCACATAAGATGACATTAGTGCAAATGGTCAAAAGTTTGGTCCAAAAAAGTAAGTTTTAAGCAGTATTTTAAAGGAGGAGAGGGAGGTAGACATATAGAACGATCTGGGAATTCGAGTTTAGGGCCTAGACAGATGAAGGCATAGTCATCAATGTTGGAACATTAAAATCAGGATGCTCAGGAGGCAAAAATTGGAGGACTGCAGATATGTTGAGCTGAGGAGCTGAAGGAGATTAGAGAGAGACAGCAGGATGGTGGTTGGTAGGCACTGCCATGGAGGGTTTTGAAAGGAAGATTAGAGAATTTTTTAAAATTAAGGTTTTGCTTGATATAGGTCAGAGAGCACAGGAGTGATGCGTGAAGAAAACTTGGTACAAGTTAAGAGACAGGCAGTGGTGTTTTTGAGCTCCAGTTTAAGCAGGGTAGAATGTGGGAGACTGGTCAGGAGTGCATAGGTGAGGGTTTCAGCAACACATGAACTAAGGCTGGGGTCGAGTTGAGCAATATTAAGGAAATTTGGAAATGGGTGGTGTTGGTGATGGCAAAGATATGTGCTGAGAAGTTCACCTTTGGGTCACATATGACATCAAACATGGTCTGGTTCAACCTCAAAGTTGCAATGAGAGGTATGGAATCAGTAGCTGGAATGGATTTGGCTTTTCCAGTTTTAATTGGAGGAAGTTCTGGTCACCCAGTACTGGATGTTGGGCAAGCAGTTTGATCATTTTAATGACATTGGAGGAGTCGAGAGAGGTGGTGATGAGGTAGAGCTGGATGTTTTCAATTATACACGTGAAAACAAATGTTGTGCTTTTGGATGATGTTGCCAATGGGCAGCATGCGGATGAGAAACTGGAGGGAGCCAAGAATAGAACCTTGGAGGACACCATAGATGATGGTGAGAGTGGGAAAAGAAGCTCTTGAGAGTGATGAGAATGGAACAAGGCAAGTGGAGTCCCATCCAGCTGGATGACAGTGGAGAAATATTTGAGCAAGACGGCCTGGCTAATCAAGGCAAAGGCTGCAAAAATGTTGAGGATGCATAATTTACTTTTGTCTGTCACATAGGATGCAATTTGTAACTTTTGAGTCATTTCAGTACTATGCAGGGGCAGAAATTTGATTGGAAGGATTCAAAGATGGCACGGTTTTGGGTGGTGTTGTGCTGTAGGACTTGGAGAGGAAAGGGAAGTTGGTGATGATGTGATAATGTACAACAATGGTGTTGGCAAGGGTTGGCTCTTTATAGGCAAAAGGTGATGATGGCAGTTTTTTTAGGAAAGTAGGACAGTACCTGAAGTGAGAGCACTTTTAACATGACACCAGGAAGGGAAGTTGCATTTGGACATGGACTGCTTAAGACATGGACTGCTTCACTCTCTGAGGAGTCACAAATGGTGCTGAATGTTGTGCAATTACCTGCAACCATCCCCACTTCTGTCCTAATGATGGAAGGAAGGTCATTGATGAAGCAGTTGGAGCTGGATAGATGCCACTGTTGCAGCTGGACTGGAACAACTTGGCTAGGGGTGCAGCAAGTTCTAGAGCACAAGTCTTCAGTACTGTTGCTGGAATATTGTCAGGGCCCATAGCCTTTGCAGCATCCAGTGCCATCAGCTGTTTCTTGATGTCACACGGAGTGAATCGAATTGACTGAAGACTGGCATCTGTGATGCTGGGACCTCTGGAGGAGGTAGAGATGGACCATCCACTTGGCACTTGTGGCGGAAGATTGTGTTGCAAATGCTTCAGCCTTATCTTTTGCACTGACATGCTCCTCATCATTGAGGATGGGGATATTTGTGGAGTCTCCTCCTCTAGTGAATTGTTTAATTGTCCACCACCATTCATGACTGGATGTGGCAGGACTGCAGAGCTTAGATCTGATCTGTTGATTGTGGGATCGCTTAGCTCTGTCTATTGACTGACTACTTGCATGCCAAACAGCATAAGCAGCATACCTGTGCTGTAGCTTCACCAGGTTGACACCTCCATATTTAGGTATGCCCAGAGCTGCTGCTGGCATGCCCTCCTGCGCACTCCGTTGAACCAGGGATGATCCCCTGGCTTGATGGTAATGGTAGAGTGTGGAATATGCTAGGATATGCCAGGCCATGAGGTTACAGATTATGGTTGAGTACAATTCTGCTGCTGGCTCACAGCACCTCATGGATGCCCAGTCATGAGTTGTTAGATCTGTTCAAAATTCATCCCATTTAACATAGTGGTAGTGCCGCATTACATGATGGATGGTATCCTCAGTGAAAAGGTGGGACTGTGTGGCGGTCACTCCTACTGATGTTGTCATAGACAGATGCATGTATGGCATGCAGATTGTTGAGGCAGTTTTTCCCTCTTGTTGATTTCCTCACCACCTGCCAAAGACACAGTCTAGCAGCTATGTCCTTTTAGGACTCAGTCAGTAGTGATGCTGCTGAGCCACTCTTGGTGATGGACATTGAATTCCCCCACCCAGAGTACATTCTGCACCCTTGCCATCCTCAGTGATCCCCAAATGATGTTCAACACGGAGCACTGATTCATCAGCTGAGGGGGGAATGGTACATCAGGAGGTTTCCTTGCCCATGTTTGACCTGGTGCCATCAGACTTCTTGGGGTCTGGAGTCGATGCTGAACACTTCCAGGGCAACTCCCTCCTGGTTGTGCTGCCAGCTCAGCTGGGCCTATCCTGCTGGTAGGATATGACATACCCAGAGATGGTGATGGCCATGTCTGAGACATGATCTGTAAGGTATGATTCCATGAGTATGACTATGTCAGGCTGTTGCTTGACTAGTTTGTGAGACAGCTCTTCCAATTTTGGCACAAGCCCTCAGATGTTAGCAAAGAGGACTTTTCAGGGTTAATTGGGCAGAGTTTGCTGTTGCCTTGGTTGATGCAGTGTGGTCCATCTAGTTTCATTCCTTATAGACTTCGTAGCCGATGATACAACTGAGTGGCTTGCTAGACCTTTAAGAGTCAACCACTTTGCTCTGGTCCTGGAGTCACGTGTAGGCCAGACCAGGTAAGGATGGCAGATTTCCTACCCTAAAGGACATTAGTGAACCAGATGGGTTTTTACAACAATCGACAATGTTTTCAGTCATCATTAGGCTTTTAATTCCAGATTTTTATTGAATTCAAATTCCACCATCTGCTGTGGTGGGACTGGAACTGAGGGGTCTCTGGATTACTAGTCCAGTGACAATGCCACTACGCCACTGCCATCCGTTATGTTTGGGCAAAAATGCAAAGAATTATACACAAGATCTGACTGAAGAAGGATGTACACAAGAGTCTGGAAAATAAGAGCCAAGTGTCAAACCTGGTTCACTGGCAATTTCCAAGGGCATGTACATTTAGGATATGAAAGATCCATTTTCCCTCCCTAAAATGAAATGCGTGAACATTTTTACAGAATGCTGTCTATGCTTATTTTGGATGAAAGGAGATATTAATATGAATTTAGATGGATAGATCCAATCTCATGCACTGAAATTCTTTTGAGGATACTATGAGATTGGATGAACAATAAGGTGGACATATAGTTTATTTCCAGAACACATTTTAAAGTTCATGTTAAAGAAGATTAAAAGCTCACGAAACAGACATATTTTCAAAATGAATGAAAAACTAACTTGGTATAGTGAACAGAAGGTGAGGTGGAGGTATCTCTGTGTGGCATAGTGGATGGTGGAGTTCTGCAGAGGATATATACTGGGCTAACTGCTTTTCATATTAAACATACGATGCTTGGGCACACTAAATACAAGTAGGGTAAATAAATTTGCTTGTGATTTGCTTGCTTCATGATTTGGGTTGAGGGAGTTGATTATTTTCAGAGTGGATTCAAATAGAAATTAAAGGATAACGTACTAACTGCTACAGAGCCATAACAAGTCACCTGGGCTTGACAATTGAGGTCCACTGGCTGGATACTTGAATTGAACCTTGGTCTGTTTTTTTTTTAAGTGACTTGAAATCACAGCCCAAGATGGCTAACCCCAATTTCATTACAATATGTTCCACATTCCAATTCTTTGGAGTGGAGTAAGTCTGTCTGCAAAACCCATCAAAGACAATGATTTCAGGGGAGTGTGAAGGACTCATCTCCTTTCACACTAGCAAGGCATCTATGACAATCACCTGAGATATTCAACTGTTGGAGAAGACTAATTGCTTGGACAATGGGACCCTGGCTATTTTACTTCTGGACATGGACTAATCAAGTCACCTATGGAATACATGGACAATGTCTCTTTTTTTTGCGTTCCCCTGGCAGTTGGAGAAGGAAGGTAGCGTGACAAGCCAACCCTTTGTATGTTTTATCAAACATATTTTATCAGCAGAACTAAGGACAAACATCTTCGGATATATTTGTGTGTGTACGCACAAAAGTCACTGGGCAGAATCTTGCCCTTGGATGGGTGGGTAAGGACTCCATCCCATTCTCTCAGTTCCTTCACCTCCGTCGCATCTGTTCTGATGATGCTACCTTCAAAAACAGTTCCTCTGACATGTCCTCCTTCTTCCTTAACCGAGGTTTTCCACCCACGGTCGTTGACAGGGCCCTCAACCGTGTCCGGCCCATCTCCCGCGCATCCGCCCTCACGCCTTCTCCTCCCTCCCAGAAACATAATAGTGTCCCCCTTGTCCTCACTTATCACCCCACCAGCCTCCGCATTCAAAGGATCATCCTCCACCATTTCCGCCAACTCCAGCATGATGCCACCACCAAACACATCTTCCCTTCACCCCCCCCTATCGGCATTCCATAGGGATCGCTCCCTCCGGGACACCCTGGTCCACTCCTCCATCACCCCCTACTCCTCAACCCCCTCCTATGGCACCACCCCATGCCCACGCAAAAGATGCAACACCTGCCCTTTCACTTCCTCTCTCCTCACCGTCCAAGGGCCCAAACACTCCTTTCAAGTGAAGCAGCATTTCACTTGCATTTCCCCCAACTTAATCTACTGCATTCGTTGCTCCCAATGCGGTCTCCTCTACATTGGAGAGACCAAACGTAAACTGGGCGACCATTTTGCAGAACACCTGCGGTCTGTCCGCAAGAATGAGCCAAACCTTCCTGTCGCTTGCCATTTTAACACTCCACCCTGCTCTTTTGCCCACATGTCTGTCCTTGGCTTGCTGCATTGTTCCAATGAAGCCCAACGCAAACTGGAGGAACAACACCTCATCTTCCGACTAGGCACTTTACGGCCTTCCGGACTGAATATTGAATTCAACAACTTTAGGTCTTGAGCTCCCTCTTCCATCCCCACCCCCTTTCTGTTTCCCCCTTCCTTTTGTTTTTTTCTAATAAATTATATAGATTTTTCTTTTCCCACCTATTTCCATTATTTTAAAATATTTTAAAATCTTTTATGCTCTCCCCACCCCCACTAGAGCTATCCTTTGAGTGCCCTACCATCCATTCTTAATTAGCACATTCGTTTAGATAATATCACCAACTTTAACACCTAATGTTTTCTGTTGTTTGTGACATCTTTTGATGATCTGCTTCCATCACTGCTTGTTTGGCCCTACAACCACACCAACCCCCTTCACTTCTCTCTCTCTCTCTCTCTCTCTTCCTCTCTCTCTCTCTCTCTCTCTTCCTCTCTCTCTCTCTCTCTCTTCTCTCTCTCTCTCTCTCTCTCTCTCTCTCTCTCTCTCTCTCTCTCTCTCACACACACCTTAAACCAGCTTATATTTCAACTCTTTCTTGGACTCGAACTCAAGTTCTGTCGAAGGGTCATGAGGACTCGAAACGTCAACTCTTTTCTTCTCTGCCAATGCTGCCAGACCTGCTGGGTTTTTCCAGGTAATTCTGTTTTTGTTTTGGATTTCTACACCATTCCTGTTTCCAGCGCTTGGCCCATAGCCCTGGAGGCTGTGGCAATGCAAGTGAATATCTAAAAACTTCTTAAATGTTACAAGAGTTTCTGACTTGGCTACCCCTTCAGTCAGTAAATTCCAGACTCTCACCACCCTCTGGGTGAAAAAATTATTCCTCAATTCCCCTTTTAGCCTTCTATCTCTTACCTTTAAATCTATACCCCCTGGTTGTTGCCCCCCCCAATCTTCCCTCCATAGCTCAGACCCTCCAGCCTAGGCAGCACCCTGGTACATCCCCTCTGCACCCTCTCCAGTGCAATCGCACCCTACCTATAGTATGGTGACCAGAACTGCACGCGGTACTCTAGTTGTGGCCTAACCAGTCTCTTATACAGTTCCAGCATAACCTCCCTGCTCTATGCTTTGGCTATTAAAGGCAAGTATCCCATATGCTGCTTTAACCACCTTAGCTAGCTGTCCTGCTACCTTCAGGGCTCTATGGATATGCACACTAAAGTCCCTCCTGATCTTCAGTACTGATCTTCAAGAATTTTCAGGCTTATAATTGCTTGGTTTTTTTTATATAGCACCTTTTGCCTCTGAGTCAGAAGGTGCAGATTCAAATCCCACTCCAAGACTGAAGTATATGAAGAAGGCTGGCACTGGTGTATTGCTGCTAACTTTTACATGAGCTGCTAAACTGAGGTAGCCTTTGCAGTTTCCATGGTTGAGCAGATAGATAAAATCCTATACCACTAACTGAAGACGAGCATTTCAAGTTTTTTGTAAGCCTTCTTTGTTAATCGCCAAAAATAGGTTAGTGGACCATTCATCCATTTGTTATTTGTGGATTCTGCTGTAAAGAAACGTAAGTAAGTACTACAACTATTCAGCCTCACTGCTGACGGAGTGCTTTGGAATTATTTTGGAGATGCTTTAAGTGTTATATCAATTAGTTAAAAATGTGGCCTTTT
Source organism: Carcharodon carcharias (assembly GCF_017639515.1). Classification (NCBI taxonomy): domain Eukaryota; kingdom Metazoa; phylum Chordata; class Chondrichthyes; order Lamniformes; family Lamnidae; genus Carcharodon; species Carcharodon carcharias. The sequence continues at coordinate 43,121,463 of NC_054477.1, read as the reverse complement.
GTTTATGAGCATTGAGAAGTTCATTATGTCACGATATAAGCTTGCTTTCATTTTCTATCGGTTGGGGTCAGAGGGTGCGCTGGGTTGGTTGGTGATTGTAGGGACAGTGAATGCTGTTGGAAAAATAGTTCTAAGTTGGGTGGCTGCTTCTGCTGAAAACATCATCAGTTTGTCATTTTGAGTTAGTTAATTTTATTCTCCAAGGTGCTTAAACTTTTTTTCCTTTGGCAGTGAGCCAATGCCTTTGGCCCTTACCACAAACTCTGCACTCCAGAAACCAATTACATTCCCCTTTCTGGCAACTTTGTAAAGAAGAAAAGCAGACTGTTTGCAATTTCAGTGTCCTAGTCAACCTCTAATTTAGTATCCTCTCTATTATGACTGCCTGTGTAACATTGCTGGCCTAAGACCATACTGCATCCACCTGTGTTGAAACTGTCATCTGTGCCTTTTGTCATCTTAAGATTTCCAAATCTCCCTGAACCAACCTCTTATTCTGCACCTACTGTAAACTTCAGCTCATCTGCTACCTGAATTGTATCCTTCCTCGCTGATCTACATTGGCACCTGGTCCCCCAATGCCACCTATTTAAGACGTGCTCAATCTTGTGTAAATCCCTTTATGACCTTGACCTACCTTACTTCCATAACTGCCTTCAGCCCCACAACAATATTTTCCCCTGGCAACACCCCTTTACATTCTCCCAGTCTTTTGTCCATCTCCTGCCTTCACCCCAATATTGGAGGCTGTGTTTTCAGCCATTTAGGCCTCATGTTACTCTGGGATTCCTTGTCTCTTTTTTTAAGCCCTCCTTTTAAAACTTGCATCTTTTAGCCAATTTTTTGATAACTACTAATATACATTTTTAAATATAAATGTAAGTTGTTGCCTGAGCTCTGTGACTTTCAATCAGTGAAAATTATCTCACTGCTAATGCCTTACAACATTGCAAAGAGGAGTTAATGAAATTTATTGCTGTGATGAATCACCTCAATAAAGGAATAGAAATAAGACCAGGAATTCATGTTTGGCGCAAGTGCCATGTTGATAAATTATTGTCATGGTTACTGGTAACCATAATTGTATTGTCAGTCACGTTTTAATTGCTTGACCTATCTCCCTGTGCCTTGTTATTGGCTAACTTAATTAACCTGTTTTTATATAAAAACTTATCTAAGCATTGCATAGGTTGTGTTGCTCAGGGACAATTGGAATCCTGGATGTTATCCTGTAATTCTCTGAAGAGAGTGCCACCTTCAAGTTGGGTTGTTGAGAGATGGTGAGCATTTTGGTTTTGTATACTGGTGACCTTTTTCATTAAATTTTGTTTTGGGAGGGGTGGGGTTGTGGGGTTGAGCACTAAGCATTAATGATTATCTTTGATAAAATCCAAGCTGTATACTGACCTTCGCATTTCATTTGAGAAGTACATTCAAGAATGCTAAATTGCTAAGTTAAATTTACCATTGTGCCTATCTGGTTGCCCCTGGGCAATGACACTCGATGCTGGGCAATAAAGTTCAATGCAACACTTGTATTTTATAGAAAATAAGTAATGTCATTTTGTCTCAGACTTTACACATTGAAAGTCTGTGATGTTTGTGGCATTTACTTTTATACCACAGAATGATTTGGATAACATTTCTCGAAAATGGTAACTACTGCTTTGTTAGAGTTCATCTTGAAACTTAACCTAGAGACAGCACTGGATTATTTTTCAATAAAACAAAGTGAATTTTACCAATTTGCTATAAGATAAATTCCATGCACTTCTTGGGTGATTGTCTTAATGCGCCTCAAATTGCTTTCAGCATTACTCCACCAATGTCATTACAGCTTCCCTTGATTGTTGCACATCTGTTTGAAGCAACTTATGTTTGTGAGCACAATATAGAAATGCATAAGAGTGAGTTTAGTAGATGGAACCAGACAGATTACGTGTCTAATGTATCAAATTCTGATTTAGCGCTGGTTGAGTAGCACCTAATTAAATTAGTATTTTGGATTGATATGGATTAGTAAATCAATATATTGTCATAGATAATGAATGTTGCAAATTTGAGTTCTCTTTTTTTGAGTTTGCTGATCCAAGTTGGGCAGTGATTATCTAATCGCAGTTGGCAATGTTGTTTCAGGGTATGGGTGGGGATGAATCAGCTAAGGAATCCTACTTCTGTCCCCTATCCAATACTACATCCTGGAATGTACAGTGTATTAGTAAGAACAGGGTGGGCACTGTTATGCCCTGTATTTGAAATACTTGTCATCTTATTGCATCCTGCATGTACATGAAGATGCCTTGAGAGAGTAATTTGTGTCGAAGTTGTTCAACAAAGTTGTTGTAGCCATGGAACTATACCTTGAGCTGTGTCTTTCGGGTGAGGTAATTGAAGGGGCTGGTTAATGAAGATTCTAAACTACTGCCTTTAGACTTTTAAAACTGATTTTTAATTTTGTCAATTATTGCTCTAAGTGACATTGAAAAATAAATTCTGGAAGTTCAAGGCACAGGCCTTAAATTGGCAAATTGTTGGCAACTGATGTGAGCAAAGAATTGAAAATACTGCAGCAGTCTGGCCTTTTTGAAAACTGTATTTCCAAAGGAGCAGCACTTAACTCACCAGTTTTGGATGGTGTACTTTAAGTAGTTTGCAATGGTCCATTTCAGCCCACTATCTGTCATGTTCTATTTTAGTGACTGCATAAGGTTATGTGACTCCCAGCTTCCTCAAGATCATTTGGCTAAATGGGTGCTAAAGTGATTAAATTTTGACATTCTTCAAAGACCGTTTACATACTGTACCTTTTTAACAACATTGTTTCAAGATCCAGGATACCTCCATATCGGACAACCCTTCACTGTTGCAGCATCTGAAGGAAATATTCCTTGAATTCGTACAAGCAATACTTCAATCCAAAATAACAAGTAATTACAAGTAGTCTTGAATTTTCGACAAGTTTAGTGGGAAGAAGTGTGTTTGAGTTTACTGATCTATTTTGATTGTTGGTAACTGTTACATCTATCTTGATTAAGAATCTTTAGTCACCAGACAAGCTGATGGGCAGTCTTTAATACAGCACCATTACTGTAATATGAACTTGCATTTTTGCAGTAATTTAAAAAAAAATTCAAGGCGATTTACAGCGATGTCAAAAGAAGGATGCTGAGCTAAAGAATGAGATATTAAGATGAGTGACCGATGTTTAGAACAGCACAGAAGGCCACTCAGCCCATCAAGCCTATGCCAGTTCTTTTGAAGAGAAATCCAGAGAGCAAGATCAAGAGGCAGAGGCTTAGGGAAGGTATTTCAGATCCTAGGCCAGAGGCATATGATGGCACAGCCACCAATGTTGGGTTGGGGAAATGTGCAAAAGACCAGAGGAATGGTGAGGGGAGCTGGAGAGGGTTACAGAGATGGTGGAAATGATTGAGACTAGATGCGAATTTCAAATACTGAAAAGTCATGGCAACAAGGGTGGGCTGATTGCTAAGTGGGACTTGGTGCAGGAGAGGATACAGGCAGCAGAATTTTTGAGATGAAGCTTATGGAGGATGGGAGATGGGTCAAGAGAATATTGGAATTAACTAATTTGGAGATGGAAGATCCTCATCCATGCCTTTGCCAACAGGTCTCTATTTGGTTACAATGGTTATGTTAGCCATACAGCACTAATTCACCATTCAGCAAAGCTTGCAGGACAGTTGTGGTTACGTTTGGACTTTGACCCTTGGGGGACATGGAATTTGTAACTTGGTAAGTTTTACGTAAAATAAGATGTACTAGCCACGTGTTCAGGTTTTTTTTTATAGTTTTAGGTGAAGAATGAAGAAAATTGCCCTAAATCTTAAGATTTTAAATTCTGCATTAGTTTTTAAAGTTTGGCAATGTTTCCTCAATTAAAAATCTGTATTGTACCTTGTTAGGATTGATAAAAGTTGAAATTCTAACCTATTATTCTCAGGTAATGCTGATTGAAAATTATAAGTTTAATGATGGACCTTTTTTATTTTTGATGTTTTTTAAAATCAGTCTACATTTGTATAAGAAACTGTCCATTTGCAAAATTAATAATTGTTTATTTTAGTAACTGGTTAGTGCCTTTTTTGACTATTTACTGAAGTAGCATAGGTGTATTTGTTGTATAGTATTGCAGGGAGGAACTACTTCAGATAATATTTTCTAAGTTCACAAATAGACGCTCCCAGCAACTGCAGAAATTTTACTAACATTGTGCAATTGTAAATTAATTTGTAACTGTCAGTTTTGGAATTTTTGAAGTGGTTAATTGAATATTTTTTATTCATTCACTGGATGTGGGCTTCGCTGGCTGGGGCAGCATTTATTGCCCATCCCTAATTGTCCTTGAAGGTGGTGGTGAGCTGCCTTTTTGAACTGCTGCAGTCCATGTGGTGTAGGTACACCCACAGTGTTGTTAGGGAGGGAGTTCCAGGACTTTGACCCGGTGACAGTGAAGGAATGGCGATATATTTCCTTGTCCTTCCAGGTGGTAGTGGTCGTGGGTTTGGAAGGTGCTGTCTAAGGTGCCTTGTTGAATTTCTACAGTGCATCTTGTAGATGGTACACATAGCTGCTACTTTGTGTCAGTGGTGGAGGGAGTGAATGTTTGTGGATGGGATGCCAATCAAGTGGGCTGCTTTTGTCCCAGATGGTGCCAAGCTTCTTCAGTGTTGTGGGAGCTGCACTCATCCAGGCAAGTGGGGAGTATTCCATCACACTCCTGACTTGTGCCTTGTAGATGCCGGACAGGCTTTGGGAAGTCAGGAGGTAGTTACACGTCGCACGATTCCTATCCTCAGATCTGCTTTTGTAGCCACAGTATTTATATGGCTAGTCCAGTCCAGTTTCTGGTCAATATTAACCCCAGGATTTTGATAGTGGGGATTCAGTGATGGTAATACTATTGAACGTCAAGGAGCGATGGTTGGATTCTCTCTTGCTGAAGGTCATTGCCTGATACTTGTGTGGCGTGAATGTTACTTGTTAATATGCCTAAAGGCTTCAATATTGTTTGCCCGAAAGCATAGTGGAACATCTCAATTATGTATTAAGTGATATTTGCAGCTTTGAGGATTGAATTTAAAATAGAATACAAATGGTTGGAGAATGTTGTAGCTAATCTTAGTTTTATAAATCTTGGCCCAGATCTTGCAAGCAGGATTAGAAACCCTATTTCTAACCCTGATCAGACAAACAAATGCACACTTTCCTCCCTATGATTGTCTTTTATTGTTTTCTGAGCAATCTCCAGATGGAGGATGGTTCACATCTGGCCCAGTGCAGCAAACCTCATAGGCAGCAGCGCAGAGAATCTGTACAGAAACCACACTCCCTTTTTATGACACTAGCTGCAGTATTCCAGTAAGTTTAAATGCCTTGAGGCTGTTTTGAAAACTGCTACAAAGAGAAAATAAGTGTCTAAGGTAAGGGGGTAGGGTACGTGAAGTGGGTAGAGTGGACTGGGCGGGAGGGGGTGAGTGTGGTGGCAGGTGGATGAGATGATTTGGTGATGTGGGGTCGGGTAGTGAAGGCTTGGGATCGAGTTGGGGAGGGAGGTTCAGTGTGAGTGGTGGTGGATTTGTTGTATAGTTACCAGGTGTTGGACCAGGTTTTAATCTGTCAAACGTTCCTGGGTAACTATCCAGGTAAGTACATTGGAACCATCTGAAGTCTCCGACTCTAACTCAAAGTTGAAGACTTTTTCAGAGGTTCTCAGGAAGTGGGGAATTGCCCTTGGTAGTTCAGAGTCCTTGAGTACGGAGTCCTTGAGTTGGGACCTCGTGAGTGGTCCTGTAGCGCATCTTCTGGAGTATGTCCAGTCTCCAGCTATCTAGCGATCAGCAGATCTGGGCCATTGCTTGATGACCTGTTTGATGGTGGATCTGTGAACTTTTGCTTGAGTAACATACTCTAAACTGTTGGGTGAATTACAAATTGAACCTTTAAACAGATCTTTGATCATGGTATTTTCAGAGATTGAAAAATTATTTTTGAATCAACATGAAGAAAGCTGCTCCTGGAGCTATGTGTAAATGTGTCAGTTGTGATTCCGCACCACATTGGGTGTGTGTGGCTGAGTGAGCACCCTGAGACTAGGAATGAGCTGGACACACTCTCATACTCTAATGGTCATCTTTATTAATTACTCTTTTTTTCAATTACCAATTTATTGCTTTTGAAATTTTGTTGCTCAGCAAGTTGTTTCTTTTCATACATCAGTTTTTTAAAAAATTCAGGTTTCATAGAACCATAGGTTATGGCATAGAAAGAGGCCATTCAGCCCAATGTGTCTGTGCCGGTCGAAAAAAAAAAAATAAACTAGCTGCCCATTCTAATCTCACCTTTTTCAGCACCTGGTCTGTAGCCTTGCAGTTTACAACACTTCACTTCAAATGCAGATCCAGGTACCTCCTTGAATGAGTTGAGGGTTTCTGCCTCCACCACCAACCCAGGCAGTGAATTCCAGACACCTGCCACCCTGGTGAAGAAGTTTTTCCTCATGCCCCCTCTAATCCCCCTACAAGTTACCTTAAATCTGTGCCCCATGGTAATTGACCTCTCTGCTAGGGGGAAACTGTTCTTTCCAGTCTATTCTATCTAGGCCCCTCATAATCTTGTACACCTCAATTAGGTCACCCCTCGGCCTCCTCTGTTCTAAGGAAAACAACCCTAGCCTATCCAATTTTTTTCTCATAGCTGCAATTTTCAAGCCCTGGCAACATTCTTGTAAATCCTTGTCCTCTCTCTAGAACAATTATGTCCTTCCTGTAGCTGACCAGAACTGTATACAAAATTCCAGCTGTGGCCTAACCATTGTTTTACACAGTTTGTAGTCCAGATTTGCATCCTTGCTTTTATATTCAGTACCACGTCCAATAAAGGAAAGCACTCCCTATGCTTTAGCACCGTATCCAACTGTCCTACCTTCAGGGACTTGTGGACATGCAATCCAAGGTCTCTCACTTCCTCCACCCCTCTCATTATCCTCCTGTTTACTGAGTATCCCCTAGATTTGTTTGCCCTCCCCAAATGCATTACTTCACACCTCTCTGAATTGAATTCCATTTGCTACTTTTTGCCCACGCAACCAAATCACTAATATCATTCTGGAGATAACAGCTATCCTCTTCACAGGCAACTACATGACCAATTTTATTGTCATCTGCAAATTTCCCAATCATGCCTCCCACATATAAGTCCAAATGATTAATATAAACAATAAACTGCAAGGGCCCCAATACTGACTCCTGTGGAATGCCATTGAAAACTGCTTTCCATTTGCAAAAACATCCATCGACCATTACCCTTTGTTTCCTGCCAATTTTGGATCCAACTTGCCACATTCCTGCATCCTATGGTTTTTTAATTTTCTCATAATTCTGCATTCCCTCATTAATCCTCCTTGTTACTTCCTAAAAATTCAATTAAATTAGTAAGACACAATCTTCCCCTATCAAAATCATGCTCACTATTGCTGATTAACCTGTGACAGTTTATCCTGTCTCATGAATTGATTCAAATAATTTGCTCACAATTGAAGTCAGACTGGCCAGCCTATAATTATTTGACCTATCCTTCCCACCTTTCTTAAATAATGGAATTATGTTCACGGATCTTCAATCCTCTGGCACCTCACCTATATCAAGTGAATATTGGAAAACGATCCTTGGAGCGGCCGCTATTTCCTAATGTTGTGTCAAACCCTATCTTCCTGAAATTTGCTCACCCTTTTTTTAGGGGAGGGGGAGAGAATTGAAATGTGTTCCCTGCCATGCGAAAATGTTGAACAAGCCTGAGTTAAATGTTAACTTTGTTTTGGTGCTTCATTAGAAAAAGTAATAATTGAACTTTTGCTCTTGTTGGCCAACAGTAATTTGCATTAGATCATTAGGAATGGGCTAAATAGAGGATACATAATGTGATGAGTAAGGCACTTGGCATCTCTGCAGTGCTTTATCATGTCCGTATCTCATCAGGGGTCTATAAAAAGTAACTGATTTGTTACCTAAGTTTCTGGCAGCCATTCTGCACCAGGGACATCCCAGAAATCCCAATTAAATGAATGTGCATTTCATTTTTTCTTGACACATTTATAAGTTGAGAAGAATAACTGGAACATTCTGCTCTTTTTGAATAATACTGTGATATATTTAAGTGAAAACCACAATTCATCTTGAAGGATGCCACCTGTAACAGTACAGTATTCATTGCATTGTAGAAAATAATGATTTTGGAATCCACATGGGGCTTGAACCTGTAGCCTCTGACCCTGGTTTGAAAGTGCTAATGTGGTAAGGTGTGAAGGATTAGTTGTTCCTTTCCATGTATGACGAAGATCTTTTAACTCCTGTGAGCAAGATGTTGAAAAACAACCGTCTTGAGTGAAATAAATTGGGTACTCTGTTCCTTTTAAAGCTGAGAAGTACTAAGTTTCAATAATTTATGCAAATAACCTCCAGCACATTGGACATTTCTTTTTGTTCTGTAGCCTGCTAACTTGAAATTTCCTCATGGTAAACTTTCACCAGTAACTTGAGCATCCCAGAGCTAGTATGTTTTAACTATAGGTCTGATTAAAATATTATAATACTATAACATTATAGTTACATAAATATGTTGGCCAGTCAGCATCCATAAAATGAGAAGGCATGTTCATGTTTTGAGTTATAATCCTGATCAGACCGAATTGCTGAACTGTAAGCAACTGCGTTGTCCTCTGAAGTGCCTTACTACTGGTTAAAAATATCTGCTGCTGCAGATTTTCAGAATTACCTTTTGCTATAATACTGTTTTATGAAATTTTGGTTTCCTAGAATGAGAAAAAGATATCAGTCAAGTTATGAAATGTTTCTGTAAAAGTTTTGAAAATTTAGTTTTGTAAGCATTTGTAAAGATTACTTTAGCTAGCTGAAGTTAATTCGCACTGAGCATAGATATTTTATCAACCTTAAGATTGTGGTACCTATTGATCAAGCAGTATCACAATATACTGCTATATTCCCATTATCAGATAACTGATGCTAATCTCTTCCTCTTGGCATAGCTTTCTATCTTGGCTTAGAAATTTGCATGTTTGGTACAATTAATTGCCTAGAATTTTGAATTTATACTTTGAACGACTATAGTCTAATTAAAATTGGACACTGGTCTGTGGTGAGCGTGTAATTTGTTTTTGAAATGCGTGTGATCTGGAACTAAGTTTAGAGTTTATGTAAATATGAAAAATCTGTTTTGGGGAATGTCACTGACCTGAGCTGATGAATTGACTAGTGGTTCATTCTTATTTTTAAAAGCACGTTTTGTGCAGTGAATTCTCCCAAATTACTGAATCTTCAGCTTCATGCATCACCCGTTACAGTACTGATGGATCAGTACTCATCCATGTTAAACGATACTAGAGGAAGCACTTGAGGCAAGCAAGGGCACATAATGTACTCTGTGCAGGACTTCAGTGTTCAGTGCCAAAACTGGTTTGATTGAACCACCAATGATGGCTGGATGAGTCCTGAAGGACATAACTGCAAGACTGGATCTTGCCATGTAGTTAAGAAACTATCATGAGGGGTTAACTTAGTCTTTTCCTTACCAACTATCTGTCACAGATGCCTGCCCTCAACAGCATCAATGGGAGTGACTACACACAATCCTTGAGCACTAGTCTCAACTTGACAGAGAAAATACTCTTGTTGTTTGGTACTACTGCTGTATGTAGTATAAACAGGGATGAATGTGGCAACCATCAGCAATATAGAATTGTATACCACCACAGTGACTAACTCTGTGGCCTGGAATATCTCACCCCTTCATTGTGTAAAACTGGATGACTGACCATTGGTTTAATGGGGAATCTAGAAACCAGAAGTAATTAATTTAAGTAGTATTTAGATGAGCACTTGTATGCTCTAGCGTTTCAGGGCTACGGGCCAAGTGCTGGAACATGGGATTAGAATAGATTGGTGCTTGATGGCCTACGTGGACATGATGGGCCAAAGGGCCTGTTCTGTCCTATATGACCAAGTCTTGGTATTTATCCTCAGTGAGCAAATAGATGAGGGTGAAGTGTTGATCAATGACTACAGTTTGGTGAATGTTTCCCTCTCCAGGTTACCATGAGAGCCAGTGCCCTGACAGCTTGATTTAGTCTCCATGGTATTAAATAATAGCTGATTACTCTGGATACAAAAAAGGACCATGCCAGCAGTGCTGAATACCTGCACACCAGAAAGAGCCACACTCCCCAAGTCAAGTACAACTATGACATTGACGACTGTTGCGTCACTTGCTTTCTTCACATACAGTTCAGCACCTGCATGTCAGTCATATGCCACCTTCATCCCCTCTTGCCTTACGAGAAGTTTTTCCTGTGTTCCTGAGAATTTGCACAGGTGATGGCTTGGCAAGGTTGTCCTTACCTGCCTCCAAAACATGATTTCTGCTAGTGATGGTAAGCCCATGTCTAAAGCTGTCACTCTCAGTGCAGCATCATAATATGGAAGTCTTGTTTTGTTTCTCTGCATTTTGCGGTTAAAGCTGACTGTGCAAACTTGATGTCAAAATAAGGCACATCAAACCTATCAAACAGAATAGTGGCTGCCCTGTCCACATCATTGCTTGCTGTATATTGTGCAAACCCATGGGGCCTAAGGCTGCCAATTTCTGTCCTGAAAAGTGCCCAGTCTGCTTTGGAAGGGTAAGGTGTCTCAAAAATTTGAGCAGCAGGTGAAGCTAGCCGTTTCACACTGCTACTATGCAGTAGTAACACGAGTGGTATTCTCTACTAACGGGGTGCTGCCATCAAGCCAAAAAGACGTTCTGCCTATACGAATAATATGGTATATGAATTTCAGTGCTGGTGTGATGCCAGGTATGTAGGCTGTTTACATCCCAATGACTGGTGGATTACATCAAACAGCACGTCTCTTCGGCTATTCGCAATAGGCTATAAGTACTAACCATACCCAACCAGCACAGACTTGCAAAACTCAAAACAGTGTTCAACATTAGATGTGATTCCATGATTGGACAGCACTTGCTAAACAATCCTGTTTGTGCTAAGAATTACACTGACAACCAATTTAAGATTATCAGTTGAGCTTGCAGTGTGGCTCACTTAGGTGTGCGAGAAGCTACATATATTGACACACAGGGCCCTGTCCTTTGCAAACAGAAGGAACATGTCCACGCATTGTGTCTTTTTCAACTAAACAAAAGATTGGGAGACGGGCAATGCCTTGACAAATCAGAGTTGCCCTGCTTGGTTTGAATTTAAACACAAGTTTGGCAGTTAACTGTTCCCTGGTGTGTTCTCCATGGCAACGCCTCTACCAATCAGAATCCATATGCCACCCAATCTGCACTCTTCTCAAGCAGTCATAATTGTTGTTCCCTTTACAGTTGGTATTCTTGTAAATCTGTCCTGATAAGTGCAAGACATGTAGCTTCAACAGAATGTCTTTTTTCCAGCAATCCTCAAGCTCTGTACTACCAAATGTCCAAACTGAATATTGTGCTCACTGTATCCGCCACAGGCACACTTGGAGTATCCTTCAATTGTCTGATGACTGGAAACTTGGAAAAATAATCGGTGACTAGGAGAAAATCGTTGCCATGGACAATGAATGAATCTGCTGCAATTTTGGACCAAGGATGTGATAAGGACCTCTTGAGGGTGTGGTTCCTTGTGTTTGGTGACTCTGGCACCCAGTGCCTTTTTTGATCATTGCTGTTGATCCTCGTCAGTGCACAGTTTCCCTTGCCAGGCACCTCATCCGCTCTATGCCCACATGCCCTTGGTGCAATTGTGACAATATGTCCTGCCCATGAGCTTCAGATATGAGTACCTGATTTTCTTCGAAAATCATGCCCCTTGAAATACCTTGTTCATCTCTATAATCGCCAAAAGCATCTCTGGGTTTCTGCCTCTGCCACTTGCATTGTACCAGGCCATCCTTCTACAGTGACTCTGCACAATGACTTCAGTTGTGGGTCTTTTGCTGTCTCCTCCTGAAGCTGGCTGCACTTGTGCTGGCCAAAATTCATCAGATCGACACTTGAATACATCCTATACTTCGATGTCTAGGTCGTCTACTTGTAGATCTAGCAAAAGATCCACAGTTTGTTACCTGGTTTGCAATGGAATTCAGTCATATCCCTGTACTGTGGTTGTAGTCTGGCTGGTGCACTCATTAGTGGCTTGTGTCAAATCATTTCTAATTGTTGTTGTCAGTTTCCACAATGAACTGTTTGCCAAATAGGTACACATGGATTCTTGTGATACCGAATACCAAAGCAAGTGTCTCACGCTCTGATGAAATAATTGAATTGCACCGGGGATAGGCTTTTGGAGCCAAATAGAATTGGTTTTCCATTTTGCATAAGATGTAGCGACCTCTTAAAACCTTACCCTTCTTGGGTCATAGTAGTGCAGAGCACATCTCTTTTGGCAGTACCTGGTTTATGTGACACAAACACAAGCTAATGGTCCTCATGCCAAATATATGGAATGACCTCCCTTAAAGCACAGGCACTTAGAGAGCTGCTTTCGGTGAAGTTGGGTATGTATGGTGCTAAGAAGTTGAATAACCTGAGGCATCTTTGCAAATCCTCTCAGTCCTGGAGGGTAGGCATATGTCATATGTCTTCGAGTTTGGCTGGGGGAGAATGGATCTTGGAACTTGACTAAGTGGAACTGAGAAAATTAATATGACTCTCTCATTCGCATGGTATTTCCAACTGTTGAAGACATTGCATTCATGACGAGCTGCTGCCATCGGTGAGTGTAAATTTCGGTCATGTTCCTCCTTGGTTTTGCCCATCACCATAATATCAACAGCAATGCATACGTATCCTGGAACATTTTCATAGTTCTGTCCATGTACTGCTTGAACAGATCCTGACTAATGGACAAATCAAAAGGTAGTCTCTGGAAACTAACTTCTAAATGGTGTCCTGAATGTCTTGATCACTTGAGACCCCTCCACCAAATGAACCGACCAATACCAGTGTTTGACATCCAACATGGAGAAAAACTTCCCTCCTGTGAATTTTGAGTTTCAGTTCCTCAGATATCAACGTCTTGTGTGGGTGTCTCTGGAGTGAGATTTAGAAGTCTTGGGTCTAGGTATTGTAAAGAACATTTTTAAAATTTTTTTTCTTGGACTGTGGCTTTTTAAAAACTATCATGGCTGCAGTTTAACAGAGATGTTCAAAGGGACAGGAAGAAGAAAATCTACAATGTTGCTATCCTGGAACAGAATGTGCCAGGTTGGATAGAATGGTGCTGGAAAGGAGACTTGGTTTAAGAGGGAACTGCCTAGGCGTTTTGATTGGCTCCTGACCAAGCGGCCGCTACAGTGTGAGGATAGTGCAGTAGATCAGCTCCTCACCTGAAAAGATGAAAGCCCTGAAACCTCTCCTTTGTTTTATTAGACTCCAGTAATCCTGCCATAGTAGCTAGCTGGCTATTTCTCACATTGCTGTATCCTGCTTTCTTAGGTAAACCCCTGTTAGGAGGAAAAGGGGAAAAATTGTCAGTAGAGACATATTTAAAAGCAAGTTTTTCAACTGGAGAACCACAGACTGCAAGTGCTGGGAGACTATCTCGCCCTTAAAATCCATGGTGTGTGAGTAAAGGAAAAAGAGTAAGGAATGGAGAGGGGGGATTAGGAGGAGAAGGATGCCTCTCGGGGCAAGAATGTGTGGACAACATTGCTCAGTTTCACACTTGCGGGTTAGTTTATTTATGTACCAACACTTTTCTAAAAATATATCTTTTTTTCCTTCTAAAACCTTCCTCCTGGGCCTGGTTTTCAAGTTTACAAACTACTGCTGGAACAACAATAACCATACATTTAAAAAAAGTAAATTCCTTTCCAATGGCTTTCTTCCTGTTTTGTGTTTGTCGAGTGTGTGTGTTTGCTTTTCAATCAAAAAAAGTTCTGATGTTCAGAAAAAGTTGGAAGTTCAATCAATCCTGAAGAGCCTGACCTTCCAGTCCTTGAGTTTGCTTTAACACCAGCCACTAGAGGATAATGGGGGGTGGTGGGGGGTGGTGGTGGATGGTCAGTGAGGGAAAACAGTTTAATTGTTGTTGGATTCTTGGCTACCTGCCCAGCACCGAGTCTCTCTGGGTGATGTGAGAATATATCTTGACCCCTGATTTGAAGTCTTGTGAAGTATTTCATTAACTGTGTTAAGTTTTAGGATACCCTGAGGTTGGTGATCTGAATGTACCAAAACAAGCCTTCACATTAGCAGGGAATATTCTCCAGATTATATAAAATTGAAGGCGTTTCCTTTTTAGTCTCAGCATTAGATGAAGATCTCTTCTGTTTGCTGTTACACTGAGTCTGCAGAGTTTCTGATTTTTCACAATGCTGTACACTGCAGATCTATCATTTGCAGGTATTCTAGTGAAAGAAGCAAAAACCTGCCAATATAATTGAAAGCAGCCCGAGTACAACAAAGGCCAAAATCTTAAGGAATGGAATATGCACTTGTCATGGCAAAAGTAGCTGGAATTTCCTACATTATAACCACGACTGCAGTTCAAAGCCAAGTACTTCATTGCTGTAAAGCACTTTGCAACATTCATTGGTTGTGTAAAACTCCATATAAATGCAAGCCTTTTTACATTTTGAACAAATCCATTTAGCAACTTTATTAATGGATTTAGGCTTCAATTCATTACGTTGCTCATTACTCAGGGTGATTTCCTCATCAGGGACAGTGTATTTGCTCGTACAGTATGAAGAATTTTAAAAATGGGAGTTAAACTGGACTTTGGTCATGCTCTCTCCATCTCGAGTACCCATTATTTCAAAGAATGCCCCTGCTTTTTTTATCCAGTCTTTTAGCAAATACTTATCTACAAAATTTACATGTAGTCATGTGTTATAAACACTCTCTAACAGATCTCTTTTCAACTATGAAAATCTCATTTAAAGTGAACTTTGGTTATTTTGTTCTGAGTTTCATCAGTGAAGTTGATGTTCCTCTGCAGTGTTTAATACAAAATAGCCTTCTCCTAAACTCAGAAGAACATATGCTTTAAAAGAGGATTTAGAGAAGTCCTGAAATAGCTGAATTTTGAAGGGATCCTCAAACTGAATTTATATTAATTAGAGAAAATGAGTGATCAGGGGATTTCCAAAGCTAATAAGTCTTTGTTAGAGGTAAAAAGAATTTCTCATTTTTCTTATTTCCCACCTTCCTGTCTCAGTGGTAAATATTTGGGGGTAGTTTGGGGAAAACTTATTGACTTTTTATGCTTTTTAAAAAGCAGCTTGCATTAAATATTTAGTAGCCTCATGTAATGAGCGATGTAGTGAATTGGAGCCTGAATCCATTGATAAAGTTGTTTAAATTTCTTTGTCCTGTCATTTTTGTCACAATAAGTGCATTATTTCATTTCATAAGATTCTGGCTTTTCTAGTACTTGGGCTGCTTTCATAGTTTTATTGGCAGGTTTTTTGCTTCTTTTCACTGGAATACCTGCAAATGATATATAATAATTTTAAATTAATTTTATTGACCATTATGAAAAATCTGAAACCAGCAATGCTGACTCAATAGAACAGCAAGTAGAGGAAATTTTGATCCGATGTCTAGACTAAAAATGAAATATCTTCAACTTTATGGAATGTGGAGATTAGTCCCTCAACAGTTATATCTAACTGTGGCCTGAACATAAAAGAATGTTTGATAGAAGTTCGTCCAGTGTATATATGCTGAATTGAGTTTAGAAAATCACTGCTTTAGAAGCTTTTTAAGCTTTGTATCAGGAGCAGTGGTGATCAAATCCAAGAAGTAGCCTCTCCAGAGTGAGTGATACTCACCAATAGAATCTACTATTCAAATGTTCAATGCAATTTGTATATTCAGTATTTTTAGATCAGGAACAAAAATATACACCCTACTGGAAAGGCTCAGCAGATTTGGCAGCACCTCTGAAGGGAACAGACTGGATGTGATACATATCAGAGTCCATTCTGATAAAGGGTCTGCATACTGAAAGTCCTTTCAGTTCTGCCCACAGGTATAAATTGACTTCTATATTTCTAGCATTGTGGTTTGTTTCAGATGCAGTATTTTACTTCAAGATAAAGGTTGCCAATGTACAGTGAAATTTAGAATAGTGGTCTGCATTATTCGAATGTAAATTAGTTATTTGATATACTCCTAGCAGGAATTGGTGATTTGTGTGGGTTTCATACCACAAGTTTCTGAAGGCTAATTTCAGTTTACTTAATTATTGCTGTTGTGAGCACAACAGAATCAACTGTCTGAACACATTGAGGCAACTGTAAAACCATAGACTGTTATCTCCCATGGAAAAGTAATGTAGACATTATTTGGCAAGGCATGTAGAAGCAATAGAGATCTTGATTAGAAAAACAAGAAGTAGTGAACAAACATACATGGCTAAAGGGCGAAATGGAAGGAATGAAATGATCACAGCAAGGAATAGAAATTTGTGAAACACTGGTTCATTGAAAAGATAATTGGAAAGGAGAATTGTCTCCCCCCGCCCCCCCCCATCCACCATTGCCTCAAAGCATAGCCTCCCTTCAAACTACTCCTCTATCTTTAACATCTCCTAGTACCTAACTCCTTTCTACCTTCCTCTTCCTAACTCTTATTGCTTTCAACATTGGAGTCCGTCCTCAACCTCTGAATTGCATTTCATGTTGATGCCACACACATAAATGCGAGAGATCAACTTGTATAACAAAACTGTTAAGTATGCACTTCACGACATGAAAAAGGGATTCAAGGTGGGGAAATATTGCCCTTTTTGTTCCTGGTGTCTATTGGGCACCACTGATTAGAGGAAGAAAAGGATTGGCTCTGTTTTGCAATTACATTTTCCCTGCCTGTAGTGAAGAAGCCTGTTACCACTTAAGCTCTTGCTGTCATTCACGCTTGCACTCTCACTCTGGTAAGAAACTTCAGTTTCTTGGACTCTATTACAAATAGTTAATGAAATTTCTGTGTAAACAGACTTCAATGCTATTTCTAATGTTTATCTCAAAATGGAGCACCAAATCATTAAAAGCTGACACTGCTTATAGACAGATCATTAACTAGGTCAATAGCAAGGCTGTTAAATACAGATGTGTTTATACTTCATGCCAAATTACCTATTTTGGGAGCAGGCAGTTGGGGTGGGGCGGGGACTAGTGAAGTGAAAAAAAAGTTAGGCTTTCAATGGAACGCATACGAGCTACCATTTAGAAGTGCTACCTTTTTTTTATTTGCTAATGCTGATCCAGTGCTGTGATTGTGTAATGCCAGCTTTGGGTCAATGGGTTTTCAGCTTCACATTGAATGAGCAGGAGCTTGGCAGAGTGGACATTAGAGTTAATTTACAACTTAAGTAAATAGAAAAGAATTGTATGCAAAATACTAAACTTAAATACAAATTTACAGTAAAAATATCTTTTGCTATGGGTAAAAAAACACAACTTATTGCAATAATGTAGCAGGGTAATGCATGAGCATTCTTGGGATATGGGTGTCTTTAGCAAAGCCAGCATTCCTTGCCCATCCCAAATCATTGGATTGTTTTTCAATTTTTAGAGAAGCACTATTTCCCTTAAACATCACAATTACATAAATGAAATGTACATACTCTGCTTGTGCCTCTGCATACCTGGAATGATACATTATGGGGAAAAAAAATCATTTTTTATTTTGCTTGGGAAATGTGTGAAAGTGGATTAGACTTGCGGGCAACACAGGTAGTAAATGATCATTGATAAATACCTTAACACATTAAGTGAAGACATTATTTAATGAGGCTCAAGTACTTTTTATTAGTACTCTAAAATGTGAAGGGAAAATATAGCTTCCACCACTTTCCAACTAGGGCACGTTAAGAATTTAATAGCCTTCATTTACACACCTGGTTAAGAACTTAATTGAATTCAATTTTTTTTGTATTTAAAAACAGAACGCAAACTGTTTCCCGTTGTCTTTGGGATTCTTAACACTAACTAAAGATTGCAGTTGTTGTATAAGCAGTAATTGTATTTTAGCCTTTGTTCCTGTCATTGCTCACACACTGCCTGAATTATGCTTCTGAGCTAGTGTTTAACATATACCAGAACTATGTAATTTTTGTAATACAATTCTAATACATCTTTTTTGCGCTTTCTCCTGTGCTTCTGAGAGGTTATAAAAATCAGGAAAGACTGAATAGGCTGTGGCTTTTGCCTTGAGAGAAGTGAAGACCTGAGGGGTAATATAAGCCTTTAAAACTATGAAAGGTTTTGATAGGTGCAGTAATTATGGTTTTATTTAGTGTGCAATGTAGCTTTAAGAATAATACTTGTTAAGGAAGATCACATGACCTGTAGTAATCCAAAGGAGAGTAGTGCGGCCTACCATGTCAGGCAGTGCAGAGATAGGAATTGAAGTTGAAAGTACACGTATAATTGCTGCTGAGTATATTGTAAATAAACTTAATATTACCAAGAAGTGTCTTTGGATCAACTCTATAGTATCAACTTGGCCACTGCTTGCAACAAACTGGCGACGAGGATCCATGGGATCCAATAATAGGGCACACATGGAGAAAATGCTTTGCCTTACAGTGGAGAACTAGGAGCCATAAATATAGTCTAGTGACTAATAAATCCATTAGGGAATTCAACAGAAACTTAGAGAATGTGGAACTCACTACCACGGGGAGTTGTTGAAGTGACTAGCATAAATGCATTTGAGAGGAAGATAGATTAGCACATGAGAGAGAAAGGAGTGGAATGAGGGAGAAAGGAATAGAATGATAGGTTGATAGGGAGGAGGCTGGTGTGACCTGTTGGGCCAAATGGCCTGTTTTTGTATTGCAATTTTCAATCAAGCAAATAATGTTCAAAGCTGCAGAGAAACATTTTTTTTCTAGTTAGTTGAACAAAATGCTACTGATGTGCATGGTACGTGTTCAGAGCGCAGGGCCTTCTTTAACCAAGAGAGTGTGGACTTTGAGGCATGAATGCTAACTTGGGAATTGGTGCAGAGAGGGAAGAAGGTGCTGCTTTTTATATTTTTTTTTCAGCCTCCAATAGCTGGTGAGTTTCAAAGGCGTTAAACAGGTGAGCAGAGATGTGATTTGATTTATAAGCATTAAGATCTTTTCTCTCTAAACAGGGGTAGTTTTTTAAACTAGTATTGGGGAGATATAAGTATTGCATTAAATTTATAGCTTAACTAGTTATCTACAGATAACAGCTGAGTGATATTTCTAAATTTGAAACCTAATTAGGTAAATAAAACTTAAAGATGGCAGGGCAAGTGGTGAATTGAAGCTGTAGATTGTGGACATCTGTATGATCCATAGTAACCACATCTGCAGTAAGTGTCTGCAGCTTGAAGTTCAGCTCCGAGTTAATGAGCTGGAGTCTGAACTTCATACTGATGCATCGGGGAGTGAAAACATTACCTTGACACTTAGCCTAAGGGCTGTGACTGTCTCCTGGAGCAATGTTGTTCTAATGTGGCCTGTGGTCAGGAACAGGAGGGTTTGAAGGTGAGGCAGGTTTGGGACCCAGAAGATAGTAATGGAGGAGCTTCAATCCTTGCAATTTTCCAACAGGTTTGACTTTTCTTGCAGCTTGTGTGGTCAAGAGCAGGGACTGCAGGGAGGATGAGCACATAGACCATGGCACC
This sequence comes from Carcharodon carcharias, assembly GCF_017639515.1. NCBI lineage: Eukaryota > Metazoa > Chordata > Chondrichthyes > Lamniformes > Lamnidae > Carcharodon > Carcharodon carcharias. The sequence goes on along the minus strand of NC_054477.1, from coordinate 43,101,774 downwards.
ATGGTGCAGGGAGCTCAAGTGGGGGATAAAAAGGAATGTAGTTGTCGTAGGGGACTGTATAGATGGAGGGATAGACACTGTTTTCTGCAGCCAAGAGTATGGGTCTGAAGGCTATGTTGCCTGCCCAGTGCCAGGACTAAGAACATCTCTGGGCTGGAGAGGAATCTGGAGTGGGAATGGAAGGATCCAGTTTTCGGTGGTTCACGTGGATACCAATAACATAAGTATGATGACGAAGGAGGTTCTGCTAAGGCAGTGTAAGCAGCTAGGGGCTAAATTGAAAACCTGAACTACAAAGGTAATAATCTCTGGATTACCACCGTAGCCTCAAGCAAATTGGTTTAGGGTAAATAAGATCAGAATTCAATGTGTGGTTCAAAGATTGGTGCAGAAGAAATGGGCTTCAATTTGTGGGGCACTGGTACCAGTATTGGGGAAAGAGGGAGCTGCATTGTTGGGGCGGTCTTCACCTGAACCATGCTGGGACCATTGTACTGGCATATAACTAGGGCCGTAAAGAAGACTTGACTAAATAATGGGAAGAAGAGTTCACGTGAGTGGAAATTTGGAAAGATAGAGAAAGGACAAGGCAATAGTGCAGGGTGGCAGTGTGGATAAAGGTATCAAGATTGACAAGAAGGAACAGACAGAGTGTACAAACATAACAGTGCACCAGCAGATAAGGTCAGAATAGGGAAAAACGGTAAGCAGACAATTAAATGCTTTATCTGAATACACAACATTCATAACAAGATGGATGAGTGGATTCCCATTTATTTCTATTTGTGCTATGATATGATAGCCGTTATAGAGACATGGTTGCAAAGTGACCAGGGCTCGGATCTGAATATTCAAAGATATTTGACATTTCACAAGGAAAGGAAAAAGAATTGGAGTAGCTCTGTTAATAAAGGATGAATTCAGTATAGTAGTGAAAATTGATCTTGGTTTGGGAGATCAAAATGAATCCGTTTGACTGGAGATGAGAAAAAACAAAGGAAAGTCAGTGGCAAGAATAGCTTATAGGCCCCTGACTAGCTAGGACAGAATATAAATCAAGCAATAATGGGGGGCTTGTAAGAAAAATACTACAATAATTTTGGGAGATTTTAGTCATCTTATAGTTTGGGTGAATCCAATTGGCAAAGGTAGCTCAGAGGTTGAGCTCATGGTGTATTTTGGACAGTTTCTTGGAACAATATGTTCTGCACCCAACCAGGGAACAGGCTATTTTGGACCTGGTAATAGGTAATTTCTTTTACTCTTTCATGGGATGTGGGCATCGTTGGCAAGGCCAGTATTTGTTGCCCATCCTTAATTGCCCTTGAACAGACTTTGCTCGGTCACTATCACTGAGAGTAGCTTTATATTCCAGATTTATTAACTGAATTCAAATCCCACCATGGTGGGATTTGAACCCATGTCCCCAGATCATTAGCCTGGGTCCCTGGATTACTAGTCCAGTAACATTACCACTACGCTATTGTCTCCCCCAATCAGACCAGATGAATTAATGGCCTTTGTAGTAAAGGATCCTCTATACAAGAATGATCATAAGATAGAATTTCACATTTGGTTTTGAGGGTGAGAAACCTTGGTCTGAAACTAGTGTCTTAAACATAAATAAAGTTGATTAGAAGGGAATGAAAGACAGAATTGGCTACAATGGATTGGGAAAATACTGGTAGGTTAAAAGTTGTAAGACAGTAGATAAGCAGTGGTGGACATTTAAAGAGATCGTTCATAGCTGTCAACAATATTCCATTGAGAAAAATAGACTGAGAAGGATGCACCATTTGAGGTTAGCTAAAGAAGTTAAGGATGGTATCAAATTTAAAGAAAATATCTACAGTGCTGCAAAGATTTGTGGTAGCCCAGAAGACTCAGGAAAATTTTTGAAACCAGTAAAGGATGGCTTTCAAAAAATATATAGGGAGAAATTTGAGTATGTAAGAACACCAGCAAGAAATATAAAAACGGACAATATATGAAAAGGAAGCGAGTAGCTAAAATGAGTGCTGGTCCCTTGGAGAATAAGACAGGGGAATTAATAATGAGAGCCAAGGAAATGGCAGAGTCTTTGAACAAGTATTTTGTACCAACTTCTTGGTAGAAGACAGAAAGCATCCCAAGAAGAGTAAAAAAACAGGGGGACAAAAGGGAAGGAGGAAATTAAAACAATCTCTATCAGTTGAGAAAATGTACTAGGAAAACTAATGGGATTAAAGGCTGACAAGTCCCCTGGATGTGATGGCCTGAAACTTGGGACATTAAAGGAAGTTACTGTCGAGATAGCCGATGCAATGGTTGTAATCTTCAAAACTTCCTTAGACTCTGGAAAGGTCCCAGCGGGTTGGAAAACCACAAAAATAGCACCCATCATTCAAGAAAGGAGGGAGACAGAAAACCGGAAATAACAGGCTAATTAGTCCAACATCTGTTATTAAGAAAATGTTGGAGTTCATTATTAAGGAGGTATTAATAGGACATTTAGAAAATCCTAATACAATCAGGCAGAGTTGGAGTCAATGTGCTTTTGTGAAAGGGAAGTCGTGTTAGACAAATTTATTACAATTCTTTTGAGGATGTAATGAGCAGGGTAGATAAAGGGACCCAATAGATGTAGTGTATTTGGATTTCCAAAAGGCATTTGAGAAGGTGCCACAGAAAAGGTTATGGCACAAGATATGTGCTCATGGTGTTGGGATGATACGTTACCGTGGATGGAGGATTGGCTGACAGGAAATAAAGTCGGGATAAATGGGTTATTTTCAGGTTGGCCAGCTGTGATTGCTCCAGGCATCATTGCAGGGGCCTGAACTATTTTATGGTCTACATTTAATAACTTGGATGAAAGGACAGGCTGCATTATAGACAAATGGCTGTTGATACAAAGATGGGCAGGAAGGTAAGTTGTGAGGAGGAACAAAGAATCTGAAAAGGGATATGGACAATTAAGTGAATGGGCAAATATTGGCAGATGGAGTACATTGTGGGAAAATGTGAGGTTGTACACTTCGGCAGGCTGAATAGAAAAGCAGAATATTATCTGAATAGGGACAATGTGCAGAATGCTGTACAGAACAACCTAGGTTTCCTCTACATGAATCGCAAAGATAGCATGCAGGTACAGCAAGTAATTGGGAAGGTAAATGCAATGTTGGCCCTCATTGAAATGGGGACAGAGGTATAAAAGAGGGAAATAAAAGTTAAATACTGTGGATGCAGGAAAACTGAAATAAAAACAGGAAATGCTGGAAAAACTGAGTAGGTCTGGCAGCATCTGTGGAGCATCTTGCTTCAGTGATACAGGGCATTGCTGAGACCACATCTGGACTGCTGTGTAAGTATTGGTCTCCTTTTTTTTAAGGAATTATGTAAATATGTTGAAAGCAGTTCAGAGAAAGTTTAATAAATTAGCACTTGGATTGGGTGGGTTGTCTTATGAGGAAAAGTTGGACAGGCGAGGCCTGTATCTGCTGGAGTTAGAAGAGTCAGAGACAACTTGATTGAAACATCGAAGATCCTGAGGGGACTTGACAGGGTGGCTGTGGGGAGGATGTTTCCACTTGTGGGAGAATTGAACACAAGGGAGTTGAGGTTACAATCCAATCAGCCATTTAGGGGAAGCAGTGCTATAGTGGTATTGTCACTGGACTAGTAATCCAAAGACCCAGGGGAATACTCTGGGGACCCAGGTTAGAATCCCACCACAGTAGATGGTGAAATTTGAATTCAATATTAAATGTGCAATGCAACCATTGTCGTAAAAACCCATCTGGTTCAGTAATGTCCTTTTCAGGGAAGGAAATCTGCTGCTGTTACCTGGTCTGGCCTAGATGCGACTCCAGACCTGCAGTAACATGGTTTACTCTTAAATGCCCTCTGAAATGGCCGAGAATGCCACTCAGTTGTATCAAGCCCCTAAAAAATCTAAACAGAATGAAACTGGACAGATCAACCGGCATCGATCTAGGCACTGGCAGCAGCAATGGCCAACTCGGCCCTGTCGACCCTGCAGTCCTCCTTATGAACATCTGGGGCTAGTGCCAAAATTGGCTGCACTGTCTCACAGACTAGTCAAGCAACAGCCTGACATAGTTATACTTACAGAATCATACCTTACTCACTATGTCCCAGACACCACCATTGCCATCCCAGGGTATGTCGTGTCTCACCGATAGGACAGACCCAGCAGAGGTGATGGTGCAATTGGGAGGAGTTGCCCTTGGAGCCCTCCACATTGACTCTGGCAGCCATGACATCTCGTGGCATCAGGTCAATCTTGAGTAAGGAAACCTCCTGCTGGTGATAACATACTGCCCCTCAGCTGATGAATCAGTAGTCCTCCATGTTGAACATCGTTTGGAGGAAGCACTGAGGGTGGCAAGGGTTCAAAATGTGCTCTGGTGGGGGACTTTTAATGTCCATCACCAAGAGTGGCTCAGTAGCACTACAGACTGAGATGGCCTGAGTCCTAAAAGACGTAGCTGCTAGACTGGGTCTGCGGCAGATGGTGAGGGAAAAACATTCTTGACTTCATCCTCCCCAACCTGCTGTGGCAGATGCATTTGTCTGTGACCGTATTGGTAGGAGTGACCACTGCACAGAACTTGTGGAGATGGAATCCCATTTGAGGATACGGTCCATTGTGTTGTGTGGCCCTACAGCTGTGCTAAATGGAATAGATTTTGAACAGATCTAGCAACTCCAAACTGGGCACTCATGAGGCACTGTTGGTCATCAGCAGTAGCAGCATTGTACTCAACCACAATGTGTAACCTCATGGCATGGCATATCGCCCACTTAACCATTACCACCAAACTAGGGGATCAACCCTGTTTAAAGAAGAGTGCAGGAGCACATGCCAGGAACAGCACCAGACATGCCTATAAATGAGGTGTCACCCTGGTGAAGCTACAACACGGGACTATTTGTGTGCCAAACAGCACAAGCAGCAAGTGATAGAGCCAACAGAAACAAAAATAGCTGGAAAACTAAGCAGGTCTGTCAGCATCTGCGGAGAGGAAGACAGTTAATGTTTCGAGTCCGTACAACTCTTCACAACTGAAGGAAAAATAGAAATGAGGTGAAATATAAGCTGTTTGTAGGGGGTGGGACAGGTGGATAGAGGGCCAATGAAATGTGGAGGCAAAGAAGAGATTGCCAAAGATGATATAGACAAAAGGATAAAGGGGTGTTGACGGTGGTGATATTAGCTAACGGATGTGCTAACGGTGACATTAAGGGTAGAAAGCAGGACGAGCAAGTGATAGGTGGCCCTAGTGGGGTGGGGTAGGGGGAAGGGATCGAAATAATAGGTTAAAAAGTGTTGATAAAACAATGGATGGAAATAAATTTAAAAATAATAATAGAAATAGGTGGGAAAAGAAAAATATATAAATGAGGAAAAAAGGGGTATTGGAAATGGGGTGGGGATGGAAGAGAGAGTTCATGATTTGAAGTTGTTGTTGAACTCAGTGTTAAGTCCGGAAGCTGTAAAGTGTCTAATCGGAAGATGAGGAGCTGTTCCTCCAGTTTGTGTTGAGCTTCACTGGAACATTGCAGCAGGCCAAGGACGGACATGTAGGCATGAGAGCAGGGTGGTGTGTTGAAATGGCAAACGAGAGGGAGGTCTGGGTCATGCTTGCGGACTGACCGAAGGTGTTCCGCAAAGTGGACACCCAGTCTGCATTTGGTGTCTCCAATGTAGAGGAGACCGCATTGGGAGCAGTAGACTAAATTGAGGGAAGTGCAAGTGAAGTGCTGCTTCACTTGAAAGGCGTGTTTGGGCCCTTGGATGGTGAGGAGAGGGGAAGTAAAGGGGCAGGTGTTGTACCTTCTGCGGTTGCATGGGAAGGTGCCGTGGGACGGGGTTGAGGTGTAAGGGGTGATGGAGGAGTGGACCAGGGTGTCCTGGAGGGAATGGTCTCTATGGACTGCCGACAGGGCGGAGTGAAGGGAAGATGTGTTTGGTGGTGGCATCATGCTGGAGTTGGTGGAAATGGCGGAGGATGATCCTTTGATTGCGGAGTTTTTGTTTTTGTTTCAGATTTCCAGCATCTGCAGTATTTTGCTTTTATCTGAGTGATCCCACAACCAGTGGATCAGATCTAAGCTCTGCAGTCCTACCATATCCAGTCGTGAATGGTGGTGGACAATTAAACAACTTGCTGGAGAAGGAGGCTCCAGAAATATCTCCATCATCAATGATGGGGGGAGCCTACTGCAAAAGATAAGGTTGAAGCATTTGCAACAATCTTCAGCCAGAAGTGCCGAGTTGCTGATACATCTCTGCCTCCTCCAGAGGTCTACGGTAGCACAGCCAGTCTTCAGCCAATTCTATTCACTCCACATGATATCAGGAAACGGCCGAAGGCACTGGATAGTGCCAAGGCTATGGGTCCTGACAATATTCCGGCAATGGGACTGAAGACTTGTGCTCGAACTTGCCGTGCCCCTAGTCAAGCTGCTCCAGTACAACTGGCATCTATCTGGCTATGTGAAAAATTGCCCAGGTATGTCCTGTACAGGAAAAGCAGGACAAATCCGCCCCAGCCAGTTACCGCCCCATCAGTCTACTCTCAATCATCAGTAAAACGGTGGAAGGGATCATTAACAGTGCTATCAAGCAGTACTTGCTTAGCAATAACCTGCTTGCTGATGCTCCATCTGACCTCATTACAACCTTGGTTCAAATGTGGACAAAACAACTGAACCCCAGAGGTGAGGTGAGAGTGACTGCTCTTGACATCAGGCAGCATTTAACAACGTGTAACATCAAGGCGCCCCAGCAAAACTGGAGTCAATGGGAATCAGGGCGGGGGTGGGTGGGGGGAATGTCCGCTGTTTGGAGTTGTACATATCACAGAGGAAGATGGTTGTAGTTGTTGGAGGTCAATCACCTCAGTTCCAGGACATCACTGCAGGGGTTCCTCAGGGTAGTGTCCTATGCTCAACCATCTTCAGCTGCTTCATCAATGACTTTTGATCGGTCATAAGGTGAGAAGCAGGGATGTTCGCTGATGATTACAATATTCGTGATCTTGGCTACTGAAGCAGTCCATGTCCAAGTGCAGCAAGACCTGGATAATATTCAGGCTTGGGCTGACAAGTGGCAAGTAACATTCGTGCCACACAAGTACCAAGCAATGACCATCTCCCATGAGGGAATCTAACCATTGCCCCATAACATTCAATGGCATTACCATTACTGAATCCCCCACTATCAACCTCCTATGGATTGACCAGAAATGGAACTGGACTAGCCATATAAATAATTTGGCTACAAGAGCAGATCAGAAGCCAGGAATCCTGCGGCAGGTAACTCACTTGACTCCCCAAAGTCTGTCCACCATCTAAAGGCACAATGGAATACTCCCCACTTGCCTGGATAAGTGCAGCTCCAACAACACTCAAGAAGCTTGACACCATCCAGGACAACGCAGCCTACTTGATTGGTACTCCTTCCACCATTGACACACAGTGGCAGCAGTTTGTACCGTCTACAAGATGCACTGCAAGAACTCACCAGGTCTCCTTAGGCAGCACCTCCAAAACCCACGACCACTACGACTTAGAAGGACAAGAGTAGTAGACACATGGGAACAGGACACCTGGGAGTTCCCCTCCAAGCCACTCGCCATCCTGATTTGGAAATATATTGCTGTGACTTCACTGTCGCTGGGTCAACATCCTGGAACTTTGTTCCTAACAGCACTGTGTGTACCTACACTACATGGACTGCAACAGTTCAAGAAGGCAGCTCACCACTGCCTTCTTGAGGGCAATTAGGGATGGTCAATATATGCTGGCCTGGCCAGCAATACTCGCATCCCATGAATGAATTTTTAAAAAAAGCCGTGATCTTATTGAATGGCAGAGCAGGCTCAAGGGGCTGAGTGGCCTCCTCCTGCTCCTGACTTCTATGAAGGAACGGAGTTCATATTTTGGGTGCTTATGACTCCTCTTCAGAGCTGTTTTTTTGTTTGGGGCCTTTGATCATGAGGAGGAGGAGGTAAAGGGGCAGCTGTTACAGCTCCTGCAATTGCATGGCAAGGTGCTGTGGGTGGGGGAGATATGTTTTGTGGTGGCATCATGCTGGAGTTGGCGGAAATGCTGGAGGATGATCCTTTGAGCACAGAGGGGGGCTGCAAAGTGAGGACAAGGTGAATCCTTTAATGGTTCTGGGAGGGAGTGGATGGCAGAAGTGTGGGAAATCGGTTGGACATTTTGAGGGTCCTATCAACCACGGGGTGGGGGGAAACCTTGGCTCAGGAAAAAGGAAGACATGTCAGAAGTGCAGTTATGGAAGGTAGCATCATCAGAACCGATGTGACTGAGGAACTTGGAGAATGGGATGGAGCCCTTCCAGGAAACAGGGAGTGAGGCGGTGTAGTCAAGGTAGCTTTGGGAGTCTGTGTGGGCTTGTAATGAATATTGGTAGACAATCGTTTCACCAGAAATGGAGCCAGAGAGGTGGAGAAAGGGATGTGTCACAGATGGACTGTTTGAAGGTGAGAGAGGGCTGGAAATTGGAAGCAAAATTGATAAATTTTTCCAGGTCAGCCAAGAGCTTGAAGCGGCACCGACACAGTCATTGATGTACCGGAAAAAAAGTTGAGGGAGGCAGCCTGAGTAAGACTGGAACAAGGAACGTTCCATGCACCCACAAAAACATAGGCATAACTGGGGCCTGTGTGGGTATCTCTAGCCACACCTTTTATTTGGAGGAAGTTAGACAAGTTAAAGGGGAAAATGTCTGATGAGAGAACAAGTTCAGCTAGATGGAGGAGAGTGGTGGTGGATGTGGATTGTTCGGGCCTCCATTCGAGGAAGAAGCGGAGAGCCCTCAGACTATCCTGGTGGGGGGTTGGAGTTGTAGAGAGACAGATTGGACATCCATAGTGAAGAGGAGGCTGTTAGGCCCAGGAAACGGAAAATTGCTGAAATGACATATGGCGACAAAAGAATCATGAATGTAGGTGGGAAGAGACTGGACAAGACGAGAGAAAATAGTCAAGATAGGAAGAAATGAGTTCAGTGGGGTAGGCACAGGCTGAAACGATGGGTCTACCGGGACAGTCTTGTTTTTGGGAAGGAGGTAGATGCAGGCTATGTGGGGTTGGCATTGGAAGCTGTGGAGGGAAGATCTCCAGAGGAGATGAGGTCAGTGACAGTCCTGGAAACAATGGCTTCATGTTCGATGGTGGGGTCATGGCTCAGAGCGAGGTAGGAGGAAGTGTCTGCGAGTTGGCGCTCAGCCTCTGCAAGTTAGAGGTCAGTGTGCCAGACGACAACAACACCACTCTTGGCACAGGTTTGTTGGATCTGAGAGAACGGAGTGCAGCAAGTTCAGAAGGAGACCAGTTGGAGTGGGCGAGTGGAGCAGAGAAATTAAACAGCCAAAGTCACGCTGACAGCTCAATGAAAAAAATCAAGAAAAGTAAGAGGCCAGAGGGAAGGATCCAGGTGGAGGGAGAATGCTGGAGGCAGGTGACAAGGTCCTTGGAGCGGGGGAAAGACTCCTGCCCAAAGAAGTGAGCACTGAGACGAAGGCAAGGGAAGAAGAATTCAATGGAAAAACTCAGCAGGTCTGGCAGCATTGGCGGAGAAGAAAAGAGTTGACGTTTCGAGTTCTCATGACCCTTCAACAGAACTGTTCTGTTGAAGGGTCATGAGGACTCGAAACGTCAACTCTTTTCTTCTTCGCCAATGCTGCCAGACCTGCTGAGTTTTTCCAGGTAATTCTGTTTATGTTTTGGATTTCCAGCATCCTCAGTTTTTTGTTTTTAAGAAGAATGTTGTGCCCAGCCCAAATTCATTGAGATGAGAGCATAAGGGGATAAAACTGAGTCCTTTGCTGAGCACAATGTTCAACATCATAGTGGGGAAGGTCAGAGGGTATAATAAATACACAACAAGATCTGGGATTAGAAGATGGGATGAGGTCAGAGAGGGAAGGGGTGGAAGGAGCTGGATGGGTGTTGGTACCAGCAAGTTGGTGCAACTTGCTTTCCTTAATACCTGAAAGGGAGAGTTTTTTTTTTGTTAAGACATCAATGAGACAAGGCATGAAATGAAACTTGGGACAAGGACAGCTTTTGGGATATGGTGAGTGTGTTCTGCTGGAGAGAGAAGTGTGTTCATATGGTGGTGCATGGCTCTGAGTGTGGATCTTCAGATGCGGCGGGAACACCAGTCTGAGGACTGTTCTATGTCTTGGAGATAGCTGTAATCCGGGTGGATTCGAAACATGGAGGATGGAACTTCACTTGGAATCTACTTGGAATGAGTCTGAGCCAGAGACAGTTGCTGAGGGAGGATATTTGGCTGCGAATAAACACCTTACCAAATACCAGGAGGGAAATAAAAAGCCATGAAGGTGAACAGGGTGAAAAAGACAAACAGAAATCAGGTTGGAGAGAAGAGCAGAACTTCTTCAAGGTAGGCATTCCCGGAAGAGAAGTTGCAATGAATTAAACACTAAAATAAAAGCAAAATGCTGCAGATGCTGGAAATTGGAAACTAAAACGGGAAATGCTGGAAAACCTCTGAAAGAGTCATACAGACTCGAAATATTAACTGTGTTTCTCTCTCTGCGGATGCTGCCAAACCTGCTGAGCTTTCCAGCATTTCCTGTTTTTATTGTAAAAGTAAGGAAGTCTTGCTACAACTATGAAGGGCATTGATGAGACCTTATCTGAAGTATTGTGTAGTCATTGAACATGTTCAAGGCTAAGTTAGACAGATTTTTGATCCAAGAGGGAGTTGAGGGTTATGGGGACACAGCAGGGAAGTGGATATAAGGCCACCGTCAGATCAGCCATGATCCTACTGAATGGCAGTGCAGGCTATTTCTTAAGATTTTATCTTGTGATCGAGGGTTCCAGCTCTGGGTAAAAATATCAAGTTGAAATCCAAACTTTTTGAAAGGGTTAGGACAAAGTCATACAAATAAGTTTACAGATAATTTTGTTGGTGTTGTGGGATATTTAACTTTCGTCAAAAGATTATAAAAACAATGTTACCTTTGAGCTGCGTGGTTGTGCAGCTGTCCAGATCTTATGCACAGGGTATAAACAGGTAGCATATAAGTGGCCTGTTTTAAGATGTGTGCTTGTGCAGCTGCGTGGCAATCTTAAAAGCAATTGCACAGTGCAACCAAATGGGCTGTACTCAGAAGGGAAATTCAAGGGACATTGCTTTTGACTTTTGAAACTTCAGTTACTAAGAACAGAGATGGCAGAAAAATATTTCCAACAATGAATAGGGTAAAATCTGGGATTTGGGAACTTGAGAGCACATTTGGGAGCATTGGGTAGCGTAGAGTGACTCTTGGGTCGGGAAGTATTGATGACTGACTATTCCAGGCAGTATGATCTTGGAGTTCTGGGAGTGTGTCTGAATCCTTGAGAAGGTTGCTGAACACAATTGACCTTTATTGGTAAGGGCTGGGAACAATTTCGCAGAGAACGGAACGTGAGTAACCTTTGCTACCTTTTTAAATCACAAAGGCCCTTAACTGACTTTCCACCTGTTACCTCCCTTCCCAAATTTTCCACAACTGCTTTTGGTTCATTGGTCACTCTCACCAATCTCTCCATTGTCTCTCCAATACACGGTGGCTTAAAAGCACAAAAAACAGTCAAGAGTTTGCTGACCCCCCCACCCCCAACCACCACCACCATCATGACGGCAGATTCCGCGGCGGCCACTCAAACTTCCATTCACTTCGGCGGGGCTGGAAGATCCTGCCGGTGGGAGGAGCTGGAAAATCCCGTCCACAGTCTCGTGAGCAAATTACCTTCAATACTCCAGTTTACCATTTACCTCATTTCCATGTTTTTGTGCAAGAAAGTTACCTTTTTAAACCCCAGAGAAAATTGTCTTCAGATTATTTGAATGAAGGGAAAAATTTGATGTGATTGGCTTGTCAATCAGCAGGATTCCAATAATTGAAAATTGTTTTGTAGAGCTATGTTAGTCACTTAGGAAAGAACTGAGATCTATTGTTCTTGAAGTTTATGTTGAGCTCTAAACGTTGTGTTGAATTGAAATTTGCCCATTTTCAAAATACACCCAGGTAATTCTCTACATCTTTTCTAAAATGATTTTCCTCTATTACTACATTTTAATGTTGTCAACAAATTTTCATGTGTTTACATTTACATTCATGACACTCAGTTAGGAACAATGTTTCTAGGAGGACGCACTCACCTCTTCTGATAGCACTTTTGCCTTCAAGTAAGAAGGTTGTATTCAAATCGCACTCCAGAGTCTTGAGTATATAATCTAGGCTGGCACTTCAATGCAGCATTGAGGGAGTACAACAACCCAAGAACTGTTTTTCATATCAGATGTTGAACCAAAACCTTACCTACGGACTTAAATCACCTCTTAAAGGCAGCTTTCAAGGAAGAGTAGGGAACTTCTGTGGCCTGGCCAATACTTATCCCTCAAAAATGACTGAAATGGATTAACTAGTCATTTGTCTTAGTCTTTGGTATTTGTGCTACTTTATCTATCTAAAGAAAGAAATCCTAAAAAGAATCGACACAGAATACAGAAGGTAATGTTACTGCGTCACCTAATAGAGGAGTTAGTGAGAATGAATAAGGAGTCCCAAAAACCAAAAAGGAGTCCCTGAAAACAAAAAGGTAGTCCTTGAAAAAATGTCAAAAAGAGCCCTCAAGAAGAAGGGGATGGGGGAAAATTATTTGACCCCTGATATGATTTAAGTAGAGACAATGCTGGAAAAACTCAGGTCTGCCAGCATCTGTGGAGAGAGAAACTGAGTTAATGTTTCAAGTCCATGTGACCTTCAGAGCTCTTGAGGATGTAACTGCTGGGGTGGATAAAATGGATGTGTATTCATTTTTCAGAAAGAGTTTGATAAAATAGTATGCAAGAGGTTATTTCACAAAATTCGGACTCATGGGAATAGGGATAATCGCAATGATTAAGGATTGATTAATTAACAAAGCTGAGAGTAGAAGTAAATTAGTTTTTTTTTGGTTGCCATGCTTTAACTAATGGTACTGCAAGGATCAGTACTTGAGCCTCAGCTATTTTCATTGTATATCGATGACTTCGATGAGGGGACCAAGAGTAATATATCCAAGTTTGCTGATAATACAAAATTAGCTAGGAATGTAAGCAGTGTGGATTATGCAAAGTGGCTGCAGAGGGATATAGACACATTGGATGAGTGGACATGAACAAGGCAGATGGAATACAATGTGACAGTGTGAAATTATCCAGGGTAATTGTATTTTTAAGACGGAGGTAGATAGACTCTTGTTAAGCAAGGGAATCAAAGGTTGTCAGAAGTAGATGGGAATCTGGAATTTGAAACCCAAATCGATCAGCCATGATCTTATTGAATGGTGGAGCAGGCTGAAGGGTCCAAATGGCCTACTTCTGCTGCTATTTCATATGTTCGTATGTAGGAAAAATAAACCACAGAGGGACTTGGGTATTCTATATGAATCGCAAAGTTAACGTGCAAGTACAGCAAGCAGCTAGGAAGGCCATGGTATGTTAGCTTTTATGAGCAAAAGATTGGAATATAGAAGTAAAGAAGCCTTAATTTATATACAGTGTTCGTGAGGCCACATTTGGAGTACTGTCTGCAGTTTTGGGCCCTGTACCTAAGGAAGGAAGGCCTTGGGTCAAGTGCAATAAAGCTCTACTAGACTGGTTCCTGCGATGAAGGCTTTGTCATTTAAGAAGAGATCAAGTAGATGAGGCCTATGGAGTTTGAAAGAATGAGAGGTGACCTAATTGAAATATATATAAAATCTTAAGAAGTTTGATAGGATAGGTGCTGAGAAAATGTATTCCCTGGCTGGGAAAATTAGAACACTTGGTCACAGCCTCAGAAAAGGGGCTGGCCATTTGGGACTGAAATGAGGAGAAATTTCTTTACTCAAAAGGTTGTGATTGTTTAGAATTCTCTACCCCAGAGAGCTGTGGATACACAGTGTCTGTGCATTCAAGACAGAGGCCGATACACTTTTGGGTACTAAAGGAATTAAGAGATCAGGATAGTACGGGAAGGTGGTGTTGCAGTAGAAGATCTGCCATAATCTTTAATGGTGGAACAGGCTTGATGGGCTGAATAGCCTACTCCAGCTCATATTTCTATTTTGCCCTTGTGTAATGGGCTTGAAATGAGGAGCGGATGTCAGATATTAAATATTCTGAGCCATTACTCCTCACTTAGTATTGCTGAGGAAAGGCAAATGGAAAAACTCAGGCAAACTTAATGGTATTGATATAAATAAGATAGAAGCCTGAGACCGTACAAAAGGACTCAAGAGGTGAACCACTGAGGAGAGATTCTGTGATGCACTGATAATCATTCTCTGCAGAACTGGTGGCATCAGAAGCAAGATGGTGAGTGGGAGTCACACTGAAAGGAGCCCCTAGTAAAGGGGAGAGTGAAACCTGGAGACCTTATTATGATTTAAATATTGAAAGATTACTTCCACTGGTAGATGAATGAGGCAAGATGAAATGGAAGCCAAGTGTTCTCAATGGAAGAAAGAATGAATGGGAAAGGGAGGAGTAAGGTTTTTGAACTTGGGGCTATTAAAGTATGGTGTGCCTCACCATGCATAACTATTGAGTTAAAGGTGAAAACTTCATTTCAAATAGAATGACATAAATGTTTAGAAATGACTAGGGGGTGGGAAATGAGATTACAATAGAGGCATCAACACTGGGGGCAGAATGGCCTGCTCTCATCGTAATTTCTGTGACAACCCTCCCTTTAGTGAATTTGAGTACAGAGAGTGGCTTTGTAATGTTGATGAGCTGTGCTTCGGAGGATGCATGCTACAAGAAGTTCCTAAATACTAACCCTTCTGCTTTCAGTTTTGTTCAGGTTGATTTTATGCTCGTTGGTTTTGGCGCATGAAGTCCAAGTACAGATCTGCTCTGATTATTTATGTTCTTGGCTGAGCTGTAATTGACATGTGAGCGAGTACTTGGTGCTGCTGGTCGAGCTCTAACAGCTTTCACCATGCTGAACACGGATTGATTCTCAAAAGGAAATAATACGTTTACGAACTTCGCTCTGTTTCTTTTTTAAGGGAGGAAACGTGAACTCTAACCATGGCTCACACCAAGCCTAAGGTCAATGACGGGAAAATTACATATCCTCCAGGAGTGAAAGAAATCTCTGACAAAATATCAAAGGAGGAAATGGTTCGAAGACTAAAGGTTTGTCATTATTTAGTTCTGTTTGAATGAATGGAATCGTGGCAGTTATAGTAGTCACAAACCAGTAATTCAGTTGAAATAATTCAGTTGAAATATTTACATCTATAAATTAAAATAGTTTAAATTACTCTAAAGGCAAGTAGTTTGTCACATTGCCTTGTAAGTAAAGTGCAGTGCAACTTTCTGTAAAATACAGATCTATATGTGGTAACATTTAGTTGGGTTTCAGACTGGTGCATGAATTTGCACACTTGAAATTTTTAGGACTTTTTTTTTAAGAGTATCAAGTGACATTGAGAAAATGGAAGGATCAACCGTGATCTGATTGAGTGAGTGGTGGAATTGAAGAGTATGTTTACATTTTAGTTTCCCTACATTATAACTGTGGTTAGGTGTCCAAAGGAATTCCCTGACTGTGAATGGGTTTCGGATACTGAAGTCATCAAGGGTGCTAATTTTTTAAAAAAAAGTATTCTTTCATTTTACTTGGGAGAATGTTGAACAAACTGATGGCATTCTTTCAAATTGTTTTAAGTTTAGCAAAGTGTAAAGTTGTTCATTTTGGTAGGAAGGACGAAGAAAATATTTATATTGCATATAAAATAAAAGGTAAAATTCTAATGGGGGCGTAGAAGCAGAGACCTGAGGGTATATGTGCACAAGTCATTGACGGTGGCAGGCAGTTTGAGAAAGCAGTTAATAAAGCATGTGGGATCCTGAGCTTTGTTAGAGGAATAGAGTACAAAATCAAAGAAGTTATGGTGAAACTATATAAAACCCTGGTTCAGCCTCAACTGGAGTAATGTGTGCGGTTCTGGACACCACACTTTTTAGAAAGGTTTTGAAGGCATTAGGAAGAGTGCAGAAAAGGTCCATGAAAATGGTCCCGGGGTAAGGAGCTTCAGTTACATGGTTAGATTGGAGAAGATGGAGTTGTTCTCCTCAGAAGAAAAAATTAAAAGGTGAGTTGCTTTTCAGCGAGCTAGCATGGACATGATAGGCCAAAATGCTGCCTCTTGTCCTGTAATCATTCTTTGATTCCATGAACTAAATTCATGTTTTTTTAAAGGCAAGCATCCCTTTAAATTGTTCTGCTAGTGTATGTAAACTTAATAACAAAAGTTGGAAATGTTCATATCAATCTAGACAGACCAATGTTCAGGTGATCAGTGGTCAAAACTTTAGACCTGGAGGTGAAGGAAAGTTTGCCTGTTCCTCCTTCACGTCAGAACTGATTTAATTCAATTTTAACTCAATTTTAATCACATAAAGTTAGTATCCAGGTCCAGCAAGTGATTCGGAAGGCAAATGGAATGTTGTTATTTATTACAAGGGGAATGGAATATAAAAGTAGGGAAGTTTGCTACAGTTATATAGGGTATTGGTGAGACCACATCTCGAGCACTGTACAGTTTTGGTCTCCTTATTTAAGAAAGGACATAATTGCATTGGAAGTAGTTCAGAGAAGGTTCACTCGACTGATTCCTGAGATGAGGGGGTTATCTTCTGAGGAAAGGTTGGGCCTGTATCCATTGGATTTTAGAAGTATGAGAGGCAATATATAAGATCCTCAGGGGACTTGACAGAATGGATGCTGAGAGGATGTTTCCCCTAGTGGGAGAGACTAATGCTAGGGGACACAGTTTAAAAATAAGGGTTCCCCCATTTTAGCTGGAGAAAGGAGAATTTTTTTTCTCTCCGGGCGTCGAGTCTGTGGCACCCTCTTCTCCAGAGAGCGGTAGAGGCAGGGTTATTGAATGTTTTTAAGGCTGAATTAGATTCTTGATTGGAAAGGGAGTCAAAGGGTATAGGAGGGCAGGAACGAAAATGGAGTTTTCGAGATTCCCCCACTCATGGAAGCATCTTTTCAACATACACCCTGTCAAGCCCCCTCAGAATCTTGTACGTTTCAATAAGATCACACCTCATCTTCTAAACTCCAGTGAATAAAGGCCGAACCTGTTTGGCCATTCCTGGTAAGTCAACCCCTTCATCCCAGGAATCAGCCGAGTGAATCTCTTTTGAACTGCCTGCAATGCCAGTATATCCTTTCTTAAATATGGGGACCAAAACTGTACACCATACTCCAGGTATGGCCTCCCCAACACCCTGTCCAGTTGTAACAAGACCTCCCCTATCAATACAGGCCAAAATTCTTTTGCCGCCTTAATTCCTTGCTACACCTGCATGCTAATTGTGTTTCATGTACAAGAGTACTCAGATCCTTCTGTGCTGCACTTCTTGGAATGTCTCTCCATTTAAATAATAATGTGTCTTTTGATTTTTCCTTCCTAAGTGCATGACCTCACACTTTCGTACGTTATACTCCATCCGCCAAGTTTTTGCCCACTCACTCAACCTATCTACATCCCCTTGCAGATTCCTTCTGTCCTCCACACAACATGCCCTCTCACCTATTTCTGTATCATCAAGTTTGGATACATTACACTCTGCCCCCTCCTCCAAGACATTAATATCGATGGTAAATAATTGAGGCCCTAGGACTGATCCGTGTGGCACTCCACTAGTTCCATTTTTCCAACCTGAAAAAGACCCATTAATTCAACTTTCCTTGTCTTCTGTGTGTTAACCAATGCATGCTAATACATTACCCCCAATACCATGAGCTCTTACCTTGTGCAATAACCTTTTTATGTGGCACCTTATCGAATGCCTGCTAGGAATCCAGATACACTACGTCTACCGATTTCCCCTTTTATCAACTCTGCTTGTATATATCCTCAAAGAACTCTAGCAAATTTGTCAAGCATGATTTCCCTTTCACAAAACCACGATGACTCTGATGCATTAAGCTTTTCTAAATGTCCTGCTATTTCTTCCTTAGTAATGGACTCCAGCATTTTCCCAATGACAGATGTTAGGCTGACTGGCCTATAGTTTCCTGCTTTTTGTCTCCCTCCCTCCTTGAACAGAGATGTCACATTAGTGGTTTTCCAATCCACTGGGACCCCCTGGAATCCAGTGAGTTCTGGAATGTTTTGACCATTGCCTCCGTTGCAGCCACTTCCTTTAAAACCCTTGGACGCAGGCCACCAGGTCCTGGTGACTTGTCTGACTTCAGCCCTATTAGTTTGTCAAGTACTTTGTCCTCCGTGATGAAGACTGTTACAGGATCTTTCCTCCCATTAGCTCCTTGCTTATCTGA
Organism: Carcharodon carcharias; assembly: GCF_017639515.1. Lineage (NCBI taxonomy): Eukaryota > Metazoa > Chordata > Chondrichthyes > Lamniformes > Lamnidae > Carcharodon > Carcharodon carcharias. Next base: position 43,083,380 of record NC_054477.1, on the reverse strand, counting down.
TATCTTCCTGATGTTTATAGTGTCCTCCACCATGAAGGTCATTGCAAAACATTGGTTTAAATTATCTGCCGTTTCCCTATTATCAATTCTTCAGTTGCATCCTCCAAGGGTTCCACGCTCACTTTAGCCACTGTCTTTCTTTTTATATACCCGTAGAAACTCTTGCTATTTGTTTTTATATTTCTTGCCAATTTACTTTCATAATCAGTTTTCTCCCCTTTTTTATTAGCTTTTTAGTCATCGGCTGCAGGTTCATTTTTAAAAAAAAAAATTCCCAATCCTCTGGCCACTACCTTTTGCCGCTTTGTATGCCTTAGGTTTTTGATTGGATACTCTCCTTGACCACCTTTGTTAAACATGGGTGGTCCATCCTTATCATCGAGTCTTTCTTTTAGACTGGGATAAAATTTTGCTGAGCATTATGAAATATCTGCTTAAATGCCTGCCACTGCTCATCCACTGACCTCCCCCTTAGTCTATTTTTCCAGCCCGCTTTAGACAACTCTTTCTTCATACCTCTGTAATTGCCCTTATTTAAGTTGAGGGCACAGGTTTGAGACCCGAGTTGCTCGCCCTTAAACTGAATTTGAAATTGTACCATGTTGTGATCACTACCCCCTAGAGGATCCTTAACTACGTTATCTCTTATTAATCCTACCTCATTACACATTACTAGATCTAAACTAGCCTGTTCCTGGGTAGGTTCTACAACGTATTGCTCTAAGAAACAATCCCTGATGCACTCTACAAATTGATCTTCCATGTTACCCCTGCCAATTTGATTTGTCCAGTCAATATGCAGATTAAAATCACCCATGACAATTGTAGCGCCCTTCTTGCACGTGTCCATTATTTCCCAATTTATACTTTGCCCTACAGTGCCCTTCGGAGGCATATTGACGACTCCCACCCATGACTTCTTCCCCTTGCTATTCCTTACTTCGACCCAAACTGATTTCTCATTACAGTCTTTTGCACTTATATCACTAGTCAGCACTGCACTGATACCTTCCTTTATTAACAAAGCTACCCACCTCCTTTTCCTTTTTACCTATTATTCTGGAACGTTGAATACCCTTGAATATTGAGTTCCCTGTCTTGGACATCCTGCAACCACGCCTCTCTAATAGCTATGAAGTCAAATTCATTTATTCCTATTCGTGCTGTCAACTCATCTATCTTGTTACAAGTAAGACCATAAGATGTTGCAGCAGAAGGAGGCCATTCAGCCCATCAAGTCTGCTCTGCCATTCAATGAGATCATGGCAGACCTGATAATCCTCAACTCCACTTTCCTGCCTTTTCCCCATAACCTTCGATTCCCTTACTGATTAAAAATCTGTCTATCTCAGCCTTGAATATACTCAATGACCCATCCTCTACACCCCTCTGCAGTAAAGAATTCCACAGATTCACTACCCTCAGAGAAGAAATTCCTCCTCATCTCTGTTTTAAATGGACGTCCCCTTACTCTGAGATTATGCCCTCTGGTCCTAGACTCTCCCACAAGGGGAAACAACCTCTCAGCATCTACCCTGCTAAACCCCCTAAGAAACTTATGCTTCAATAAGGTCGCTTCTCATTCTTCTAAATTCCAATGGGTACAGGTCCAGCCTACTCAACCCCTCCTCATAAGAAAACCCCTCCTCATAAGAAAACCCCTCCATGCCTGGGATCAACCTAAAGAACCTTCCCTGACTGCCTCCAATGCCAGTATATCTTTCCTTAGATAAGGGGACCAAAACTGCTCACAGTATTCTAAGAAGTGGTCTAACTAGCGCCTTGTATGGTTTTAGCAAGACTTCCCTATTTTTATACACCATTCCCTTTGAAATAAAGGCCAACATTCCATTTGCCTTCCCTATTACCTGCTGAACTTGTATGCTAGCTTTTTGTAATTCATGCACGAGGACCCCTAAATCCCTCTGTGCTGCAGCTTTCTGCAGTCTTTCTCCATTTAAATAATATTCAGCTCTTCTATTCTTCCTGCCAAAGTGCATAACTTCACATTTTCCCACATTATATTCCATCTACCAAGCTTTTGCCCACTCACTTAACCTGACTATATTCTTCTGTAGACTCTGTCATCCTCACCACGTGCCTTTCCACTTATTTTTGTATCATCTGCAAACTTGGCGATAGTACATTACTTCCCCCATCCAAGTCATTAACATATATTGCAAATAATTGTGGCCACAGCACTGATCCCTGTGGCACTCCACTAGTTACAGGTTGCCATCCTGAAAATGCTCCTCTTATCTCAACTTTCTGTCTTCTATTAGTTAGCCTATCCTCTATCCATGCTAATATACTACCCCAACACCATGGGCTCTTAACTTATTAAGTAGCCTTATGTGTGGTATCTTATCAAATGCCTTTTGGAAATCCAAATATATTCCATCTACTGGCTCCCCTTTTATCTAACCTGCTTCTTACCTCCTCAAAGAATTCTAATAAATGTGTCAGGTATAATTTCCCGTTAATGAAGCTTTGCTTGCTCTGCTTGATTATATTATGTATTTCTAAATGCTCTGCTATTATGTCCTTATAATAGACACTAGCATTTTCCCAATGACAGATGTTAAGCTAATTGGCTTATAGTTACCTTTTTTTTGGTCTCCCTCCCTTTTTGAATAAGGGTACATTGGCAGTTTTCCAATCCTCTGGGATTTTTCCAGAGTCTAAGGATTCTTGGAAGATTACTACCAATGCATCCATCATCTCTGTAGCTACTTACTTTAATATCCTAGGATGCAAGCTATCAGGTCCAGGGGACTTATCGGCTTTTAGCCATATTAGTTTATCTAGTACTCCTTCTCTAGTGATAATTGTTATATTTATTTCCCTCCTCGCACCCCCCCCCCCCCCCCCCCTTCGCCCCTTGATTATTTAGTATTTTTGGAATGCTATTAGTATCTTCTACTGTGAAGACTGATGCAAAGCATTTACTCAATTGCTTTTCCATTTCCTGGTTCCCTATTATTTCTTCAGCCTCTTCCTCCAAGGGACCTATGTTCACTTTGAACCCTCTTCCTTTTTATATATTTAAAGAAGCTCATACTGTCCATTTTTATATTACTTGCTAAATTACCATCAGAGTTTATTTTCTCCTTTTTTTGGTCATCCTTTGTTGGTTTTTAAAACTTTCCCAATCCTCTGGCTTACCACTAATCTTTGCCACGTTGTATGTTTTTTCTTTCAATTTGACACACTCCTTAACTTCCTTGGTTAACCATGGTTGGTTTATTCCCTTCCTAGAATTCTCCTTCCTCACTGGGATGTAACTTTTTGCTGTGAGTCGTGAACTATTTTCTTAAATGTCTGCCATTGTTCATCAACTGTCTTTTCTGCTGAACTCCTTTCCCAGTCCACTCCAGCCAACTCTGCCCTCATTCCTTTGTAATGCTGCATGCATTCAGATAAAGAGCTTTAAGCTTTGACTTTTTATTATTATTGCTCATTCTAGTTCTGATTTCTGCTCTTCTGCTTATTTTCTGCCCCTTCCTGTCACAATTTGACTATCATTCGTGTCTTCACTACCCTGCACCTCTGCTCTCTTGTTTCTTTTTGATTTTTTTAAACTTCCCTTCAATTGACACCCCCCCCCCCCCCCCAAACTAATTAGTTTAAAGCCCTATCTGCAACCCTAGCTATACAATTTGCCAGGACATCTGGTCTCAGCGTGATTCAAATCAAGCCCGTCCCAATGGAATAGCTCTCTCCTTCCCCAGTATTGGTGCCAATGCCCCATGAATCAGAACCCCATTTCTCGCACGCCACTTTTAACCCCACATTTACATCTCTAATCTTATTAACCCTATCCCAATTTGTGCGTGGCTCAAGTGGTAAACCAGAGATTATTACCTTTGTGGTTCTACTTTTTAATTTGGTCTTGAGTTGCTCATAGTCCCTCAGCAGAACCTCTTTCCTAGTCCTATCAATGTCGTTGATACCTACGTGGACCACGACAACTGGGTCCTTCCCCTCCCCCTCCAAGTTCCTCTCCAGCCCAGAAGAGATGTGCTTAACCTTGGCACCAGCGAGGCAACACAGCCTTTGCTGCAGAGAACAATAGCTGTTCCCCTAACTATGTTATCCCCTATTACAGTGATGCTGATGCACTTTGTGGTGGTGTAGTTGGTATAATGTATATCTGGTCATATTTCTGAGTGATATCACTGTAATGGAAATGATTCAGGGAAGATCTATAAAAATAATTCTAGGCTGAAGAAGCAAAATTATTTGTTATTGGAAGAAAAGTTTTTTTAGGGGGTAGGATCGGGAAGGATGACAGAGTTAATAAGGAAAATACCTAGTGTACATGTAATGTAGCGTACTGTGTAAACCAGGGTAGGAGAAACAGAGGATGTGATTGTATGCTAAAGAATTAGCAACTTGGTCTTGACGAATAATTACTTCACACTTGGCTGAGGATTCATAGGATGGACTGCCTGTTAGTGCTAGCTCATAATTCAAAGAAGAACTGAATTGTTTCCCGATTCAGCAGGCTGTGGAGGCATAGAAGTTTGAATTAGTATATAGGAAAATATTTAGGTTGTTTCCTGTAACAGGATTCCCACACAAATATTTTAATTATGGACTTCACAGTGGTTTTTGTTTTAAAATAGTAGCAATTTGACTTACTTGATTGCTGTTCCAGACTGCTTTTCCAATTTCAACATTGTCTGCAGTGCTTTAATTACACTGTGATCAGAAGTTAATTCATTGCCACCATATTTGGCATAATGAGCTTAAGGTCTTGAAGGCCCTAAGACATCTAGTCTAAACTCTGTTCAGTGAAAGCAATGGTTAAGTAGCTTTTCAAATGTTGTGTAAACAATTGCTTGAACTACAAAAATATCCAGCAAATCATTAGTGCTCTATTAAGGACTTTTCCATCAATGTCATCATCTGTTACAAAAAGCCAGCAGATACAGAGTGATAGTCCAATGAAAAGGGCTTGAGGGTCTCTTCATAATCTGGTTAAAGTGTCTTTCTTTTGAACAGCATGCAGATAAGCAAATCCAACGTTGGGATCGAATCAACCCGATAATACTTGATCAGCGCTTGTATCATGGCTTTCACCATTGGTTACATCCTGTGGAGAGGCCATGCTTGACTATTGTAGCACCTTTTTAATGTAATAAAACACCCAACAGTGCTTCACAGGTGTATTATAAAGAGCAACTTATGATACTAGGTTAGATGACCAAAAGTTTGGTTATAGAAGTAGGTCTTAAGGTGTGTTTTGAAGGAGGAAAGTGAGATAGAGACACAGACGTGTGGGGAGCTGTTTACAACATTCAGCAAAGATGATGAATTCTGCATTCTCCATGGCAACGCTGCTTGCCAACCAATCGGTGCACTCTTCACATACAGTATAAATTGCTGTGTTCCCCTTCATTCTTGCGAGTGTCCTGATGAGTGCAAGATGAAAAGCTTAGACATGTCTCCTTTTTTAAGCAATGCTCAAATTATGCCTCCATAGTGAGGAAAACTATTGGAAGCTATTTCAGCAGGCTTATCAAAAATTAAATTGGGGTTATTACTTCTGGTGTTAAAGAAGGCTGCTAGATTTTTGTTTACTCACTTCTACTTGTATCCCGAGACTTCAAGGATTCAGCAGAGTGTAAAAGTTTGAAGTTTGATTGTAAGGGTGAAAATAGGTATTTAAAGACCAAGTACTGTTAATGAGTGATCCCTGTAGAGACTGGTAACGTTTAAAAGAAAGGAATACCTAAGAAAACATCAGAAAGAGAACCAATGGACACAATTTCACTTTTTGAAACTTTTACTATAACAAATCAACTTAAACATTAATGAACAGGTGAAGAATATTTCAAAACAAAAACAGAAATACCTGGAAAAACTCAGCAGGTCTGGCAGTATCGGCGGAGAAGAGCACAGTTGACGTTTCGAGTCCTCATAACCCTTCAACAGAACTAAGTAAAAATAGGAAAGGGGTGAAGTATAAGCTAGTTTGTGGTTGTTTGGGGTGGGGGGGGGGTGTTGTTGTTAGGATAAGCAGTCAATGATAGGAAGAGATAACCAAAATATGTCACAGACAAAAGAACAAGGAGGTGTTTGAAGGTGCTGAAAGGTATAGATAAACGATGAGCGGAAATACATTTAAAAATAATGGAAATAGGTGGGAAAAGAAAATTCTATATAAATTATTGGCAAAAACAAAAAGGAGGAAGAAACGGAAAGGGGGTGGGGATGAAGGAGGGAGTTCAAAATCTAAAATTGTTGAACTCAATATTCAGTCCAGAAGGCTGTAAAGTGTCTAGTCGGAAGATAAGGTGCTGTTCCTCTAGTTTCTGTTGAGCTTCACTGGAACAATGCAGCAAGCCAAGGACAGACATGTGGGCAAGAGAACAGGGTGGAGTGTTAAAATGGCAAGTCACAGGGAGGTCTGGGTAATGCTTGCGGACAGACTGAAGGTGTTCTGCAAAGCGGTCACCCAGTCTGCGTTTGGTCTCTCTGATTGTAGAGGAAACCGCATTGGGAGCAATGAATGCAGTAGACTAAGTTGAAGGAAGTGCAAGTGAAATGCTGCTTCACTTGAAAGGAGTGTTTGGGCCCTTGGACGGTGAGCAGAGAGGAAGTGAAGGGGCAGGTGTTGCATATTCTGCGTTTGCATGGGGAGGTGCGGTAGGAGGAGGTTGAGGAGTAGGGGGTAATGGAGGAGTGGACCAGGGTGTCACGGAGGGAACGATCAAACAAAGGTAAATTTCACTTTAATTTGTTGATATAACAAAAATGCACCACTTGTAGTTACAATCACTTGCATTGCATCCCATACAAATGTGGGACCATGTGCAATCTCGAAGTCTTCCCAACTCAGCCTCTGTTCTGTTAAATCTCTTGCTTACCATTCAATTGTTTCAGCCCTTGAGTTACATTCACCAGCAGCCGTATTCCATTTGGCACCCCCTGACCTGGTTAGCACTGATAAGGCACACGTTTACGAACTCTCTCTCTCTCGTGCCACGACAGTCCAGATGGCACAGAATCCCCAGAGACTCCCTTCTCCAACCTCTTTAAATGGTCTGGTAGGCCTGGGCAACACTGAAACAGCAGCAATGGGGCTTGTCTAATTCACAATCCATTGCCCAATGTGTCTTCAGCTCTGGGCTCTTTCCAACTGTATAAAAAAACACAGTGGCCCATAATTTCCATGCTCCCCAGTGTCAGATTTGGGGGTACCCCAAAGATGAGCTGGGAAATCCCTCTGGCAAGTTCCCAGGGTTTGCACAGCAGTTGCCCAGAGGTACACGCTTATTCTGGACAATTGCGCTGCACTGGGAATCACCCGAAAATGCAATTTCCTAAGTTGCAAAGTTTTTGGATGGCTTTGCCAGGGTTGTACCATTAGTTACCCAGAAAAAAGTTAGAAGAATTTAAAACCTCTTCTAAATTCTGAGTAACTATTGTACCGAACACTGACACCCCCCCCCCTCCCCGCAACCTCGCACCCCCAAACCCCTCCCGGCCTCTGAGGCCCCCAAACCACCACCACCCCCCAACCCAGACAGACACCCTCAATGCAATTAACTTTCTATTTACCCTTTGCTTCTTAATTGTTCATCCCCATGGCATCCTTGGGTCACATGGATATTTCTTGGAGCATAATTGGTTTCCTGATTATGATATCATTAACTCGCTTTCCGAATACTCCCCTGTCCACTTTGATCTTAAAGGGAGATGGCACAAAAGAAAATGCTGGCTTTTCCCAAAGCACATGGCTCATCACAGTACAAGCCCATCATGGACTGAATATTCTAAAACATTGCAATTTTTGAACTGCTGCTTTAATAAAATTTAGTTCAGTAATTTTTTTCCCTAGATGATATCTTATCATGCAGGCAAAAAGTAAGAAGAATGTAAGTTATCACTTTGTTACTTTGTTTACAGTTGACTCTCTCCAATTGAACTCAAAGTTATGATCAGTTTAAACAAAAATCACCTGACGCATAAGAATTTCTGAGAGAATTAGGAAATGGAGAAGTCATTGGAACCCCAGCAGTCAGTGTCAGAGTCTGCTTTGGGTCTAGGTTTCAATCTGTAGCTGCCCTCTTTGCTGATATTCTAATTCTAGTTTTGGCTTGGAGGTGCTTGGTAGAGCAAATAACTTCACTATAACAGAGTCTGAAGAAGCTGCTTCTTTTCTACAGTTTACTTTGCTTTACCAATTAGTTATGGGTTGCAGGCATTACTAACTTTTTTTGTACAGTATTATAAAAGAAGTCTATGTGTTTACTTATAAAGGAGAAATTTAATTCAAACATTTGCCTTGAAATTCAGCTCATTATTTTACAGTATGTAGTTGCTGAACTTGTGTTCACTAAAATGTTGAAATTGGACTTTAAGTAATTGTATCTCATGTTGTCTTATTAGATGGTTGTAAAAACCTTCATGGATATGGACCAGGATTCAGAGGATGAGAAGGAACTGTATCTCAATCTGGCATTGCATCTTGCTTCTGATTTTTTCCTGAAACATCCTGACAAGGATGTGCGTCTACTGGTTGCCTGCTGCCTAGCTGATATTTTTAGAATCTATGCCCCAGAGGCACCCTATACATCACCAGATAAACTTAAGGTAGCTTTTCATTGCTCTGCAATTTTCAATTTATTTTAAAATAGAATATTTTTTCCCCTCCTATGTATCCATTTTGTTTTTTAAAATATTCATGAATGCAAGATTGCATTTTAATATGAAGTCTGTTTCTCACATCAGTTGAAGCATTGTGAAATACTGTAAACGTACAATTTTATTCTGTTTAGGATATTTTCATGTTCATTACAAGACAGCTTAAGGGATTAGAAGACACAAAAAGCGCACAGTTTAACAGATATTTCTACTTGCTTGAGGTGAGTGGCATGATACGCTTTAAGGATTCAACCATTCTGAATATTGATCATTGATTGATTGGATATACGAAGGCTTATTCCGTTCACAGATTAATCACTGCGTTCGCACAAAATAGTGACGTGTAACTTTTATTGATGACAGTTCAAATTTTTATGTCTTTATGTATAAAAATTGTTGGTCTTGACTACTTTGCCGGCCAGAGGTATATTGAAATAAAAAGCATTTAACATGGATGCCCTTTGGCCTGGACCCCTTTGACTGGAATTTATGCTCTCTGAGAGGGCCTAATTTTACACATTCTTTCTACTTTCTCCTCATACCCTTTCAATTTTTAAATTATTTGGTACCTTGTTGAATGCAATAAACAACTAAGCATCAATTCTCAGTTATGACATTCTATTCTGATAACTCATAACTTGATGAGATTTATTTATTTTTGTCCTTGAAGTATCTAGTACTTAACTTGGCCTCCCTGCCTTTGATTTTTACCTAGCAACGAAAATGATCTTGGTTTGTTTTCTTTATTTTCATATCTAACATCTCTCTAGAATCTCTTGCACCTCCTGTATCGTGATGATTTGAGAGAATATAGTTCTTTCCCTGTAACAAAGATCCATGGTGTCACCTAGTACACTGCATTTCAATTTCTCCAGGGCGACAACATTTTTTATCTTGCAGGGAGGGTGCATTATTCCAGACCTAACCATTGTTCTAAATAGAGTCATCACAACCTTTTTAAACTTTTTGTCTTCAGTCCCTCCTAGATGTAAGCCTTAAAATACTATTTGCTACCTTCTTGTCTGGCCCCTACCAAACTGCACCCCCCCCCACCCCGGCCAAATTTCAGGGCTTTGTGATACGTTGGTAACATTTTTATCATTTGTAGTCTGAATTTTTATCTGAATTTGCAACAAGATGGATGAATTGGTAGCATAACTAGAAGTAAATAGGTATGATATGATAGCCATCACAGAGACATGGTTGCAAAGAGACCAAGGTGGGGAACCGAATATTCATGAAAGGATAGGAAGAAAGGAAAAGGAGGCAGGTAGCTCCATTAATCAAGGATAATATCAAGACAGTAGTGAGAAATAATGTTGACTAGGAAAATCAAAATATAGAATCAGTTTAGGTGGAAATAAGAAATGGCAAGGGAGAGAAGTCACTGGTGGGATTAGTTTATAGGCTCCTTAACAGTAGCTAAACTGTAGGACAGGGTACAAAATAAGAAATAATGGGGGCTTGTAAGAAAGGTGCTACAATAATTGTGGGTGATTTTAATCTTATAGGTTGAATGAATGAATCAAGTTAGCAAAGTTAGCCTTGAGGATAAGCTCATAAGAGTGTATTCGGGCCTGTTTCCCAGAACAGTACATTCTGAAACCAACCAGGGGACATGCAAGGCATCCAAAGAATAGGAGAAAATCTGAGGGCAAAAGGCAGGGAGGAACGTAAGACGATTGATATTATTAGAAAAAATATACTAGGAAAACTAATGGGACTAAAAGCTCTGGTCCGAGGATTTTAAAAGAAGTAGCTGCAGAGATAGTGGATTCTTTGGTTGGAATCTTTCAAAATTCCCTAGATTCTGGAAAGGTCCCAGCAGACTGGAAAGCTGCAAATGTAACACTACTATTCAAGAAAGGAGGGAGACAAACAGGAAACTGTAAGCCGATTGGCTTAACATCTGTCATCGGGAAAATGCTGGAATCCACTTTTGAGGAAGTAGTCGCAGGACATTTAGAAAATCATTATACAGTCAGGCAAAGTCAACATGGTTTTATGAAAGGAAAATAGTGTCTTACAAATTTTGATAGTTCTTTGAAGATGTAACAAGCGGGGTGCATAAAGGAGAACTAGTAGGCGGGATATTTTTGGATTTTCAAAAGACATTTGCTAAGGTGCCACAAAAAATTACTACACTAGATATAGGAGGTCTTGTGTCTCAGTAGGTACTGCCCCTTCCTCTTAGACTTGAACCTAGAGATTTTGGCTGACTAGAGGGCCAAAAAGCCATGGAAAGATGTGGTTCAAAGTGAACTTGCTCATCCTTCTACTTCCCAAAGGAGAAAAGTCTGTGTTGTGTGTGTGTTGTGTGTGTGTTGTGTGTGTGTTGTGTGTGTGTTGTGTGTGTGTTGTGTGTGTGTTGTGTGTGTGTTGTGTGTGTGTTGTGTGTGTGTTGTGTGTGTGTTGTGTGTGTGTTGTGTGTGTGTTGTGTGTGTGTTGTGTGTGTGAAGATGCAAGACAAACAAACAAGAGCTCATGGTTTTGTGAGTAATATATTATCATATTAGAAGCAGAGTTGGTGTAAATGGATAATTTTCAGGCTGGCAAACTGTAACTCGTGGAGTGCCACAGGGGTCACTGTTTGGCCTTCAACTGCTTACAATCTATATTAATGATTTGGATGATGGGACAGACTGTGTATCCAAATTTGCTGCCAGTGAAAAGATGTGCAGGAAGACTAGCTATGAGGAGGATACAAGGGATTTAGATAGATTAAATGGTGGGCAAAAATTTGCCAGATGGAGTAAATGTTGGAAAATATGAGTGTGCATTTTGTTGGGAAGAGTAGAAAAGCAGAATATTATTTAAATGGAGAGAGACTACAGAAAGCTGCAATACAGAGGGATCTGGGTGTCCTTGTACGTGAATCTTAAAGTTAGTATGCAGGCACAGCAAGTAATTGGGACAGCAAATGGATTGTTGGCCTTTATTGCAAGGGGGTTTGAGTATAAATGTAGGCAAGTATTCCTACAACTGTATATAGCATTGGTGAGACCACACCTGGAATACTGTGTAAAGTTTAGCTCTCTTTTTAAGAAGGGATACAATTGCATTGGCGGCAGTTCAGAGAAGGTTCACTAGGTTGATCGTGGGATTAGGGTGCTGTCTTACGAGGAAAGGTTGAGCAGGTTTTGCCCATGATCATTGGAGTTTAGGGGAATGAGAGGCAATTTTATTGAAATATACAAGGTTCATGGGGGTTTAACAGGGTAGATGTTGAAAGGATGTTTTCACCTTTGTGGGGAACCTAGAATTGGGAGCAGCAGTTTTGAATAAGGGGTGTCTCATTTAAGATGGAGATGAACAGGAATTTCTTTTGCGGGTCTTTAATCTTTGGAATTCTCCACCCCATAGAGGCTGTATCATTGAAATATATTCAAAGGTGAGTTAACTAAATCTTTGATCTCCCAAGGGAGTCAAGGGTATTGGGGGCCAACAGGGAAGTGGAGTTAAAGTCACATCAGATCAGCCCATGATCTTATTGAGTGATAGAGCAGACTTGAAGGGTTGGAGGACTGATTCTTCCTATTTCTTATGTTCAAAACTTGACCCTCTTTCACTAATATACATAGGTTGCTGAGTCCACTAACAATGAGTCAAAGATTGTTTGTTTATTAATGTATACGTCTTTTGTGTATCCTTCTGTTTCCTCATCCATAGCCATTGAAGACTCCCTTGCACCTTCGTAAATACTGAAAAAAATATTTATTGAGCAACTTTGCTTATCTACCCTGATGATCTTGGCATGCTGAGTTTTGAATGGCTTCAACTCGTCTATAACAATTCTCTTTCCAAACATGTTCAAAATTATTTGCTATTTACCTTTACATTGGGTACATTTTTTTAATCATCCCTTTTTAACATTCCTTGATTTCCTTTGTTTCTATCTTCAGCTCATGGCATTTCTTGGAATTCTCTTTTGGGTTGCTAGCTTTTAGTTTTGTTTTATTTTCAGTCTAATTCAATGATTTACCTAAAGGACTATAACCTTGGACCTTTTTTTCCTCTTTGGGATGTTATTAGACTATGCTGTGCCTATTTACACCTGTTACTCAGTACTCTATCAGTTGCCTTTTTACTTCTACCTTATGCAGAAGATATCCTCTTGAGAAAAACAACATATAAAATAATTAAAAATCAAAATCAGTGTTGTTTGATTTTTATATTTTTCATTAAAATTGTTAAAATTACTCAACCCTAATTTTTCCCCTTTGTATTGCTGAGTTGTCCTGGTTCATTACCCAAAACCAAGTCGTGTATTGTATCATTTCTTGTGGGGCTTGTGTACTGGCTCAATTGTCAAATCTCAATCTCTCCCCATTTAAAACGTCTCTGATGTTACCAATGCAGCTTTAAATATGGCTGGAGCAAAGCAATTTTTGATCAGAAATCTATGGAATTTACTTCAGAAATTACTTACATCATGCAATGAAATATTAAGAATTATGAAGCTGAGAAAACTCATTCTTACCCTGAAAGTACCAGTAATTCATCTTGACTGCTTACTGCAGCCTACCAATTTCCCTCCGAGGGTGCTAACTCCTGGGTGAATGCAGACATTTTTAGTTGTGTAACCATAGCCATTTTCTGTGTGTGAACCTTGATAACCAGTTTTGGTGGCCTATTCATCAATGGTAACCAGTCTTGATTTATGCTGCAGAAGCTGAGCCACTAGTGATCAGGAGTGGAAACAGTGTCTCATTTGCCCCTTCTCTCCCTACCCTAAAGTATAGCAGTAGTAAGTATAATATATTTCTGCTTCTCTGCCTGTAGATCGTGAACAGCATTAGAAGTCTGAGAATAGTTTGCTTTTTTTTTGTGTGGTTATTTTGAGGTCCATACCCCTGGTCTCAGTGCTTTGTAAAGACTGCAATTGTTGGAAAATGTTTTTTTTTTTAAAAAACAGATCTTAGCTTTTCATTGTATTCTCTCACTAGCTCTTGGACTTGTAAGTTTTGGCTTTTCTTGAATTTTGTAAAATTCTTGATACTGGCACATGCAATTACTCAAGCACACACGTTCAGGTTATCATTTGAAATAATGGTGAGCTAATGTTTCTGACACCCCTGAATCCTTGCCTAAAACATAATTTCCTTCTTCATAAGTACACCAACCAGCTGTGTGTTTCCAGTATTATTTTCTTTTCCAGATGCGGAATGTTGCATAACACATGAATTTGGTTGTGCAGGTTGGCGAAATAAGCTCTGTGCTGAATATGGGCATTTCCCCTATTTTTCCTCTCAAATATTTTGTCATCAGCCTCTACAGCATCTTCCTAGCAATTATTGGAAGATCTGCATGATCTTTGAAATATTGCTCTTGATTCACCATTTTGGTGCTCAGGGACCTCTGAGTAGTTACTGTTCTCCTTTCTCACTGAGTAGAAATGTCCAATTACCTTGGACACCACTTTTTGATGGCATCATCAATAACTGAGAATTTGTCATGTGGAGAGGCAAGTGCATACTTTTATTATTTTTATAAAATATCCATAGTGCTGTGGCCAACTTAAATTGAATTATTTCTTCCATTAGAAGCATGATCAAGGTTTTCTTTGTTTCATTATAGAATATTGCCTGGGTAAAGTCGTATAACATCTGCTTTGAACTGGAGGATAGTAATGATATCTTCACTCAGTTGTATAGAACGCTTTTCCAAGTCATAAAGTAAGTTGGTGCTTGCAAATAAAATATGCATGAAATGTAATGAGTCAACTGTAGAGCAAGTTTTAATACTTTATCTATGCTCTCTATTTAATTGGTCTTTTCATCTCTTCAAATATCCTTTTTCTTGTCAGAGAATTTTATGTGCATATGTGCATATGTGTAGATCTTCCAGCTGACATGATCTGTTTTAATTCCTTGCAATTGTGTGTAACTCCAAATATTGTAACAAAGAAGTTATATAACAAAGCGATCCTGATTTGATTACAAGGCCCTCAAAATGTGGGGGAAGTATTGAGGGGAATAGCAAAAGAATAACTAAGTTTATTATATATGTATTTCAGTGATACTTAATTATGTGACCAATATGACAGATTTCTAAATAAAGTGGTTACCGTTTAGATACGAAGCAAGTTGCACGTTCCAGGAGCAGAGCTGAACTTGTTTAACTCTGCATCTTGCTGTGAGATGTCTGACCTGAAAGCACATGGATACTGACATTGAGGAAATGTTTTATCACTCACCACGAGTGTCCTTGAATTCATGAAAACACAATTAGACAAAATGATTAGATGGGGAAATAAAAGTTGAGAATCAAGGTTTAACATGCAGGTACTGTTGGTCATTATTCAGGGTGCAAAATGCACAGGCAGTGCCAATTGTTCATGCCCACCATAGGTGCTTTAAGTGGATTGTAGGGAGGTGGAAAATTTTGATTCGCACTTGAGTGTGCACCTCATGGTTTCTGGATGGCTGAGAAGGGTACTGGTGATGATCAATGGCCAGACATTTGAAGGCAGCTGCCCTTAAATGCAGACCTCTGAGAATCTCTGTGGGAGGAGGTATTAGTCATGTAAGCAGACTATATAATTCTTCAATTGGAAGCCAGCGCCACCTTGTGCATAAGTAAGCAGTTTACTTTGATATCAGAAAGTAGAAGATGGTATTGTATTAATGATACTGTACTTTGGCACACCAAAGCATTGAGCTGTTGTTGCTGTGTTGCCATTTGGTGAGTTTGTTATCTTTATGCTTTTGGGAGGTTGCTGGATTAAAAGTGGCAAACAAAAGCAGGTTTATTCAGTTCTGCTCACCTCTTGCTGTCTAGTCTGAGGATGTGTCACTGTTGAAGTAGGTAATTTTCCAGAAGTAGATAATTTTCCAACAATGAAATGGCACATTCCCTGGAAATGTAGAAGATTTAAAAGATGAATTTGTTTGCCAAGTGGGAAACAACTTGCATGTTAAGATCTAAGTACTCGCATAGCAATTTTAAAAATAAATTAGTGGTAATCATATCATCCATAAATCGTGACTGTGGCTTTTTGAGTGATGCCAGTAACATTTCAAGAGTTTTGTTCTCCTGCATCTCAGCAGTAGTTTGTTTATTTAAAAATCTATACCTATTCTCAAGTAGCTACTTGTTGGGACTTTGGAAACAAAAATAGATTTTGCACAAATTACTGACTTTTGATTTATTGCCCAAGTAGATCAGCAGGCTTGCTTGTTGCCTAGTTAATCTACTGACCATGAGATTCTTCCATCTATGTTGGCGAAGTTACATGCCAGTGCACCTGGGGGTGCACTGGTACATGGGTATGGTAGTGTGATTATCTCATTGGATACGAGGCCTGGACTAATAATCCAGAGAATTAGAGTTCAAATCCTACCATTACAGTTTGAGAATTTCGATTCAATTTAAAGAAAAATCTGAATTTTTGGAATTAGTTTATCAGTGAAGTGACTATGAGGTTTGTTTTGTTATGATCTTGGTAGAGACTAGTAACTTTTTAAAAGAAATTTGAATTTGCAGTTATTAACTGAAAAGACCACACAACAAGACTACTTTTTTAAAGGATAAAGCTTTGACCGACAAAAGAAAAAGAACAAGCACTATTAACTTAACACTATATCTCGTAGGTACTTATATTTTAAACCAAGCAGAACATCTTCCATTCTACTCTTAATATTATAGCTTCTTGAGTGTTCATTTGGTTCTTCTGGAGCCAAACCCATGTGTGTCACAGCTCCTAGAAACTCTGATTCTCCTCAGTTTCCTAGTCTGGCACTTAGACTTCCAGAACACACACACCTGTGAGGATTCCATTCTCAGTCATTTCCACTAGCTTTACCAGGCAGATTTGGCAATATTAATTCCTCATGCACTCAAACTCTTCATTCCAAGCATGGGCCCTACTCACAGTCCCTATGATGTCCCACAGAAACACTCCTGTTCTTATCAACAGAATTATCTATCAACAGCTCCTGACAGAATCTTTCTACCTTCTCCCAATCTGCTGTCAGACCTGGACTATCTCTTCACAGACTGCTCCCAGGCTGACTGCCTCACAGACTGTGAAAATAACAGAGATATATTGAAACAAAGGAACCTTCCCCTCTCAACCCATCTCCATGACAACGTGACACAACAGGGTTTGTTTTTGGATAGAAATGCAAATCAGTTATTTTAAACTTTTCCTTTTGATCTGATAAGTATATGGATATTTTAAAACCTTCCCTTGTTTACCAGCAGCCTTCAATCTTTCTCCAATCTGGGGAAATTACATGAACAATATAAACCTTCTGAGCTAAAAACAAAAAACTGCGGATGCTGGAAATCCAAAACAAAAACAGTTACCTGGAAAAACTCAGGTCTGGCAGCATCCTAGTTCTGTTGAAGGGTCATGAGGACTCAACGTCAACTTTTCTTTTCCGCCGATGCTGCCAAACCTTCTGAGCCCCCACTGACATATATTCTCTCCTCTAGATAGCTAATGAGGCACCCATTGTTTAACTTTTTAACACCTCACATCATGGTTTCATGAGCATAACCTGAGCCTCCCTTTTGATCTGTAATTACCCCAAACCTGTCTGCCCTTCCCTCAGATCAGGTGTTCTTTCATTTATCCTACATTTTAAAATCACAATTTCCAAGCTAAAAGTAATCTTGTAGGCATTTGTAATAGATTAAAAACCCAACTGGCTCACTATCCTTTTTCAGGGAAGGAACTCTGCTGTGCCTTCATTTCCAAAATAACACAGTTGAATCTTGACTGCCTCTGAAAGTGGTCTAGCAAGACAGTCATTTCTATCAAAATGCTATAGTGGTTCAAGAAAGTGGTCCTCTGCCATGCATTCTCTGGGCATCTATGAATGGCTAATAAATGCCAGTGATGCCCACATTCCTGAGAATGAATTTTTAAAAAATTCACCCTGCGCTACAGTGGCGATTTAAGGTACTGGATGAGGAACCCAGATATCATGAATTAAACCTACTTTGGAAATTGAAGTCCATAACTGTTTGTATTAACACCAGAAAATTACTACTACAAATGCATTTGATGTCAGCCTTAGTTTTTATCATATGCCTGCCTTTTTTTGGGTTTTAACTTAATTAATCATCAAATTCTATGGTTTGATGCACCCTATTTTTCTTTTATCGGAATATGCTTTTTAAAAAATCTATCTCCTGTTTCAAAATTCCTATTCTGATCCATCATCCCCAAGTTAGTTTGAGCCTGGTCTTTCTGAATTCCCTAAACCTTGACGTGTTGCAGCCTGATGCTCTTCTCTTTCACTTTTTGGACGTAACCATGTTGTCCCTATTTCCCAATTGTTTTTCTCACCTAATATCCAAGAGCCAAATCGAGCCATGCTACTTTCTTTGTTAGACTAGAACATAAGAAGGTGTCCTGGGTGTATTTTAAAAAGTGTTGCCCACTTTGACCACCTTCATTATCTTCTTAGAATTGTGGAATGGTTTCAACACAGAAGGAGGCCATTTGGCCTGTCAAGTCCATGCAGCCTCAGTTTTGCCAGTCTATTCATGTGACTGAAATCTTTCATTCCTGGAATCATTTTGCTGGATCTTTTCTGCATCTCCCTAATGCCTTTCTAAAGTGTGGTGCCCAGAAATGGTTGCAATACTCCAGTTGAGGCTGAAACAGTGTTTTATACAGGTTTATTGTAACTTCCTTACTTTTGTACTCTATGCCACTATTTATGAAGTCCAGGATCCCATATGTTTTTTTAAATTGTCTTCTCAACCTGCCCCGCCATCTTCAATGATTTGAGTACACATCCAAATCTTTCTCTATTCCTACCCTGCATTTAGAATTGTTCCCTTTAGCTTATATTATATCTCTCCTCCTTTCTTCCTATCAAAATGTATCATTTTGCACTCTGCATTAAATTTCATCTGCCCATTCCAGCAGCCTGTATGTTCATTTTGAAGTCCCCCCCTCCCCCTGGTCGCTGCGCCACCCCCCCCACCCCCACCCCCCCCCCCCCCCCCCCCCCCCCCCCACCACACACCCCCTCCTCGTCCAAGTACATTGGAATCATTCTCAGCCTGTTTAATTAATTGGGGAGGACCAATTTGATTTTATTTTGCATCGTTCCTTATCCTTTTTTTATATAGCTAACCTAAACCATATAGTATTATGATCACTGTTTCTTAAATGTTCCCCCAGTGTTGCTTGTACCACTTAACTCACCACCTCCCCAAAGCCAGGTCCAGCAAAGCCTCCTTCCTCAATACATGAGCAACATAGTGCCGATGCTGAAAATATGAAACAAAGACAGAAAATGCTGGAAATTCTCCGCTGGTCGGGCAGCGCTGTGGAGGGAGAAACAGTTATTGATTAAAAGGTCATCAGCCTGAAACAGAACACCACTCTTTAGATATGTCTGGCCATCTTCCAAGGGGACACTCACTTAAAACTGAGATGAGAAGGAATTTCTTTTCTAAGGGTAGTGAACATCTGGAGTTTTCTACCCCAGAGAGTTGTGGAGGCTAGATCACAAAGTACTTAAAGAGGTGGCAGATTTTTTTGAAATACTGGAGTTGAGGGCTATGAGGAGCTAACACGAAAGAGGAGTTGAGGCCTGGGCAGATCAACCATGATCTTATTGAATGGCAGGGCAGGCTTGAGGGGCTGAATGGCCTACTCCTGTTCCGATTTCTTTTATGTTCTTATATTCTTAAACCTCCAGCTCTCTGTTCCTGCCCACTCTTCAGATCCATGCCATTTAGTCTCCTGATCCCTTCTGCTAAAATACATCACCTCACACTTCTCTGTATTAAATTCCATTTGTCACTTTTCTACCCATTCTGCCAGCCTATCCATGTCCTGTTGCAGTCGACTGCTATCACCCTCACTGTTTATCACAGCCCCAAGTTTGGCAAATTTTGAATTTTATATGTATCTATCAGAAAAGGCATTGGTCCTAGTACTGACTCTTGGGTACTAAAAATTTTGTTTATTATTATTATTATCTACCATTGTCAAGCCTGAAAAAAAGCCATTTACCAAGACTTCCTGGTCCTCTCTATTAAAGCCTTATTTCAAAAGTATTTGCCTGTTTTAGAACACCATGAGATCTTCATAAAAGTTACAGTAAATGCATTTGTGTACGTGTGTATATATGTTCTTCATTTTTTCAAATCTGACACATTTTATCTTTTTGAATGTATTTGTAGCAACGGCCATAATCAAAAGGTTCACATGCACATGGTGGATCTGATGAGTTCCATTGTTTGTGAAGGGGACACGGTTTCTCAGGAGCTTTTGGATACTGTTCTTGTTAACCTTGTACCAGCCCATAAAGTGAGTAACCAACATGATTACTATGATTTTTGCGTGCGTAATAAAACAAAATGTTAAGTAACATCAATGATAGCGTCAGGAATCTTGAAATAGATTTTCTAAGAGTGAAAGTATTGAGAATAAGAATTATATTTTTTATATTCAGGGAGAAGGAAATAATGTGATTTCTTTGGTTTGTAATAATTTTATTTCTACATGTCATCTATAGAAGGAAAAAATGAATTCTTGTATAATTGTTATTATGCTACATGACAAATAATTTGTGATACTCAATTTAAAGTCACTGAAGGCAGTGCTGTTCATGCAAACTTCCTGTCTTTATCTTTCAGTGAATTGTTTTTAGACTGCAGTTCTTTTTTGGATAAATTTGTTTTACATTTATGAATGTGATATTGTGTTCTCAGTAAATTTAAAAGCATATTAATGACATGATGGATTGGAATTTGTTGAAAACTTGCATCATAGTGCTACTGTATCTATGGTGCATGCCATTATGGTGTTGCTGAAATTCCAGGAAATTATGGCAGGAGTCATTTCTACAGTCATATACACTGTGCCAGAAATTTGCTGGGATCCTAGGTACTGTTCTGTCATTACTCTCAGCAAAACAGTGAATTTTATCATAGTTCTCCCCACCATTAAAATCAAAGGTGATCACCATTTTATTTGCATTTAATCCAGTTTTAAAGCCACGTCTACTTAGGCAATGCTAATCGGCTTGGCAGCAGTATGATTTTTGAAGGGTACATTCTCTGATTACATTTAGCAATGTTTTCCAACTCCTATTCCTGTTTGACCATTCAATGAGATCATGGCTGATTTGCATCTTAATTCCATGTACCCACTTGTTTCCTTAACTCTTAGCGGGGCAAATCTTTCAAGGTGTGATGAACACCATCAGATTGCTACCCTGCTCCTATTTACTTAGCTTGCACTGGAGCTCTGCATTTCTTGCCCGGACTGCCGAACTGGTCCTCCTCAGAAATGTGGAGCACACCTGTTCTGGGAGTCCTTCCTTGTAGTGCAGGAATGTTAGGGAAGCCAAGTCATGCCCCCTTGTTATGATACTAGCTGCTATATTCCGATAAGGAGAGAGTTTAAAGGTCCCAAAGCCATTTTGAGAATCTACAGAGGGAAGGTAAGTGGGTATAGGGTGGCAGGTGGGTGGGTCAGGGAATTGGTTGGCAGGTGAGGATAGACTGGCAGTAAGTGGGTTGGGGGTAGGGGGGCAAGTGTGTGGTGAGGTGGTGTTCATTGGTCAGTAGTATAGTTACCCAGGAGTTCGAACTGGTTTTAATCCTTCCGGCCTTTCCTGAAAACTATTCTGGTAAATAAGTCGTAACCATCCAAAGTCTCTGAATCTGACTCAGTGTTTGCCAGGATTTTGGATGCAGGGGAATTGCCCATCGGAAGTCCAAACTTTCTGGCTAATTCCTGTGCAGTCGGTGCATGGAGACTCCAGAGCGGTCCTCCAGCACATCTTAGACTGGGCATATCTGGGTTACAGCTTTCTGGAGATTGGAAGTTCTGAGCCAATACCTTCGACTAACAAAAAATCAATCAATCACTGTTTTGAAATTTTTAATTGACTTAACGTCAATGACTTATTAATGGGGAGAGTTCCCTGTTAGACTCATAGATGTTTACAGCACAGAAAGGGGCCATTCGGCCCATTGTGTCCACTCTGGTCAACAAGAATCTGACCACACTAATCCTATTTTCCAGTGCTTGGCCCATAGCCCTGGAGGCTATGGCAACGCAAGTGAATATCTAAATAATACTTAAATGTTACAAGGATTTCTGACTCAACCACCCTTCAGGCAATGAGTCCCAAACTCCCACCACCCTCTGGGTGAAAAAATTTCTCCTCAACTCCCCTCTTAGCTTTCTACCTCTTACCTTTAAATCTATGTGCCCTGGTTGTTGACCCCTCTACTAATGGAAATAGTGCCTTCCTCTTCACCCTATCTATGCCCCTCATAATCTTATACATCTCTATCAGGTCCTCTCTCAACTTTTGCTGCTCCAAGGAAAACAACCCCAGCCTATCCAATCTTTCCTTGTGTGTGAAGAAGCACTTTCAGGCATCCCCCCCTGAGCAGCTAGCTCTTAACTTTTATGGTTAGGCCCTGGTTTGTTCTGGACTCTCTCTGAGGAAGTAGTTTCTCTCTACCATATCAAATGCTTTAATCATAAATACCTCTTTTAAATCACCCCTTAATCTTCTATGCTGAAGGAAGTGCAAGACTAATCAGTTTTTAGAAAAAAACTGCCTTCATAATCTAACCCCTTTGACCCTGTGCTGTGCTACCTAGACTGAATACAGGATATATAAGTTAGATTCCAAAAATTTGAAAGATTCATTACCTAAAAGGATTCATTAAAGAGATGACTTAAAAAAAATTCTAATTCTCATCCATGTCTTCAAATCCTCCATATCTTTGTAACCTTCTTCTCTAGCCCCTACAAACCATCCAGATCTTCACGCTCCCCCACTTCGTGTATGTCCCAGAGTTTTAATCGCTTTACCATTGGTGGCTGTGCCTTCAGCTGATTTTTCTTTTTTAATCCAGAGATTTTTGGAAGACCATGACTTGTTAAAATGTGTTTGCTGTTGAGGACCCTGGGGGAAATACATTTGTGGCACCTAAATAAAAAAAGAAACTTGATCATATTTCATTTTTTTGACTGCAATTGATACAGTCCCACGATTCCTGTAGGTGGGGATTATAAATACGTCACATGCCATTCAATCAACTATTCAGTCTCCAGAAATTGTGTTCATACAATACATCTTCAGATGGGTTTGTTCCATTGCAATAATCTGATCATGCATTGACAAATTAATTTCAAATGGAGCAAATTTCCATTTATTTTTCATTTTTAGAATTAAACTGCCCTTTGATTTTCAATATTATTGACTGTTGGTATCTATAAATTGGCCTTAAATTGCATGTTGGGACAGAAACCAGGAAGGAGAGATAGAAATGGAGCGAGGGAACATAATGAAAAATTTTAAGACATATGTAACAGTTGAATATTCAATTAATGCATAAAGGAATTAAAACTTGTACAGTGAATAAGTCCCAAGTAAAGATTCTGGTGAAAGCTATTGATGTATGGGATGTTGATTCCTGAAAAGGTAAAATGTGGGAAAGGAAAAAACCTAACATGAAATGTATTGGCAGATTTTTTTTCCGAATGTGAGCAAAGTTTTACCAATTCAAATACTATTCAACCCAAGGAAAACAAATTTCAAGGAAGCTAAAATTTGAATCGTGTAGAAAGCTGAAAGTAGTGAGAGGATGGAAAGGCAGTGTGAGATGCATCTAAAAGAATCACTGTTTCAGTGGGTAACAGTATTTAGTATCTGAAGGGGATGAAGAGATTTTTTTCATGCTAGCAACCATTTATATTAATCTTTTGGGTGGATGGCTGTAAGAAAATGATAGCATTGTGCACTTTTGTAAAGCTTGAAATATGTCAGTAAAAACAAGTAGTGATTTGTTCTAATTAACCTGGGCTATGCACAAACCCCATAAAACTTATTACAACCAGATCATCAAAATGAACAAGGCTTTGCTCATTTGTGTTCGTCCAATCAATGTTTTTCCCCTCAAATATTAACATTTTTCTGAAGATTGGAATTACCACTGATTCAATTACTTTTTCTTGAATACATTTCATTTGATGTGTTCAAATGTAAAGACGAATTATTTGTGGGGTCATAGATCGTACAGTTGGTGACTGCAGTGCTCCCAATTTGTCCCTATGTTCACAGTCGCATATGGCTTTGGTGCCTATAGACTATGATGGGGGAAAGAAAAGAAAGCTAACATTATCAGGTGATGAGAAGAAACTGAACACCTGAACTTATGTTGAAAAAGTTGAAACTACAACTTGATATATTTTAAGTTACCAAAGGAAGGCCATTCGAGCAGACTGTATGGAAATTGTCCCATATTTTGGGTAGTGATGATGGCATAACTGTCAGCATCGTCTCTCCTTTCTCCTCTGAAACTGACAGCAACTAATGGAGTTAGCACATGCACATTTAAATGTGGATGTCCAGAAATTGTTGTCTGTGATTCTCTGCTTCCCCATAGGATGGACTATTTAATCCCACTCAAACTGCAATTGATTAGAAATCACTGAACTGATGAGAACTTTCCCTTCTATGCCATTAATCTTAAAAACCCTGGCTAAAGTTGCACCTTGTTGAATAAGGTATAATTGGGTTTTTATTGGCTTACTTAAGTTTATAATTAATGGAACGCATCCTTACCTGCTTAGAAAAATCTAATTTTATAATTGTCAGATTTCTCGATTATGATGAAATCCAATTTAATTTTTTTATGTCACCTGATATTTTGGCTCCATGTATATGACCCAATCATTTATATTACCTCTAAAATAAATTAAAAGTGAAGGATAATCAGTTCATTTTATTTCTTGGTTGACTATCTGTGAGAATGCTTCAATGTGATTGGCTGCTTGTCCTGCTTGATTACCTCACAGTTGAGCGCCTGAGCATCTTCTTGATTTGGCACCAGATTCAAACTTATGTCAGGGAAGGGGAAATCAATGCCACAGAGATGGCTAGATCTTTGTGGGAAGCTTTCTTTAAGTCACTTCACTGACTGAAATCATTAATTCAAGAAGCAAAAAAATACATTATTGTAGAAAGACAACAAATAAAGAACAGGAGAATAAATATGAAGGAAGAAAAGAATGAGCAGGAGGCTTACTTAATAACTGCAGAATTTTGAAGGCTCCTTGTGTTGTACATCTGGGTTGTCTGGATTGAGTCTCAAAGTTACAGTACTTCCTACAAAAACTCATTAAATTGATGTGACACTGATTTATTTTATGTTACTCATGGCTTATTTGTTTTTGTTTTCCTGCAGAATCTAAACAAACAAGCATACGACTTAGCAAAAGCTCTTTTAAAAAGGACAGCTCAAGCAGTTGAACCTTATATCACAAATGTAAGCATATAACTACTGATTTTTCCAGAGTTGTTTGTTCAGACATTATTGTGCATTGGGAGATTCTGGTTAAAGTTGAAAAATGATTGTTGCAGCACACTTACACCTAGCAGTTATAACTATTCTTGAGATGTAATCTGCTTTAAATGTTATGGTATGATCTTGTGTATTTATCCTGCTGTTTGTGAAGAAATAATCAAACCCATGTACACAGTTCATTGCAAAAGTTAGTAAACTTAACTTGCAACTGAAAGATTTGTGGTTTAAGAAATCTATAAACCAGTGGTACTATTAGAGAGAAAAAGCAGGAGCGACCTGATCTGCATTATGTGTTGATAAATTGCACAGTTGCTGTATTGGGCGAGGAGTTGCTAGATGCTGCAGGAATTCTTTTCTGTGCACAACAAAGAATGACGACAGGGAATCATTGATGAAGGGAACCCAACTATCCAGAAAAAAATGTTGTGTACCTTAAATCTTAAATTCTTGATAGAATTCTGTTTCACTGCTTGAGTATTCAGTTTGAAAATAAATCTGCATGCATTTCAATATTTTAACATTCAACAGACGCAAATATATGTTGTATGTGAATAGCATGTTTGGGCATAGAAGAACTCCACAGTCCCTAATTGCCAAATTTCAAGGCAAGACGATAGGGTTTCAGCCTGTGCCAGGCCTAAATCTACATTTCAAAATTTCTACAGACAGTTTAAAAAGGGACCCCGGCTAAATAATGCAACAACACCAAGTTGGTGCAGTTCTGTTTTCTTACATTCGAACAAAACTACAATTTAAGAATTATCTCCCACCTTGCTCATAGACTATAAGCCATGTGTACCAGTGGATAAACCTGTATTCTAGTGTCCAGGTTTGTGAAGGGTTTTTTTAAAAAAAAAAGTGCAACTATTGAACACCATGTAGCTGGGTGGCTTATGCCATTACTTATTTGAATACCTAAGTGCTTGTAATGAACTGCCAACCGCTAAAACTCAATTCAAGTTGGGAAGCTCGACATTTAATGGTTGATGCATCTCAGTTTGTTTGACTTGGATGGTCTAGCTGTAGTTTTGCAAATAAGTATGTCTGAGTTCTACTTGGTTACGAGAATCACGTTGCAGCGGTTGTATCCTTTAAAGCATTCCAACCTCTTCCCCTCGTAAAATACAATTCGCTTGTAAAATTGTGCACTTAATTTTCCTCACCATGTTGAGAGATCAATTTTGAGATTTTGGGTTTTAGAAATGGGAGTTTAGAGGGACAGAAGCAAGAAGGTGAAACCAAGCCTATAAAAGTTGGTAGGTTGAAGTTAAACTACTTGCTGCCCTAATTTAGGCAGATTGTGAAGATCATGAAGAAGTTTAGGGATAAGAGACTTTAAACATGCAAGGAGGCCAGAGAAACTTTTGCATCAGAATAGAGAAGTTTACGATATCTGATGAAGGTATTTAAAATTGAGAAGTTTTGTTGAACTAAGTAGGGGAAAATGATCTTTAAGGGTAATCAGGGTGTATAACTTAGAACCATTTGAAAAAAAGACCTGGAAGAGTTTTTTTTTCCCTGCAGGGAGTCGTGAAGACATGGAGCTCCCTACCAGAGGTATTAGTGGAAGCAGGATGCAAAATAGCTTTTAGAAGGCAAGTGGCAAATATTTAAAGAGAAATTTAGCAGGACTGTGTGAAAAAGTGAGAGAGTAGGATTAAATAGTTCTTTGAAGGGAAGAGATTGGAATGCTTTAAGGTATACAACCACGGCAACATGATCCTCCTGTGCTTTTGAGTTCTGTGATTCTTTTACTTGCAAGGAGATTGCTAGTGATCATGCATTTCACATCTCCTTGCTGGAACAGAACTGGTCTGCAATCTTGGTAGTGCAAGATCTGCACCAGGGATCAGTGCCATGAATGCAAAAGCAAAATACTGCAGATGCTGGAAATCTGAAATAAAAACAGGCTGGAAATACTCAATAGGACAAGGGTTTGTGATGCTGAAGTCTTCACCACAGTTTACGCAAGTTCCCCTCAGTTAAGTAGTTGCATTCTATTCCTGAGTCAACAATTTTTTTTAAGTTGTAATATTTTCCCCCACTTTCACCAGAAATTGACTTATTCTTCTCCACATCACTTTGCAGTACTGGAACTGCAGTAATAGGCAAGGAGATAGTCATTTGGCCTATTGTGCCTGACTCTTAAACAGAGTGGCCTCCTATAATCCCATCTCCTTATGCTTTCTAAGTGTGCTTTTATATTCTTTCTTGTTAATTTAAGGAGGAACTGGGGTTAAGTTATGTTATAACATTTGTCTCAACTAATGGATGACCTTGTCCTATTTAGTTTCAGTTGGGAACTCTGCAGTTTTTAAGCCTTTCTTCACAACTATAACCTTTCAATTCTTGTATAATTCTGGTGAATTTTCATGCCATTGATATAAAGCAGAAAGTGTTAGAAATACTCAGCAGGTCATGCAGCATCTCTGGAGAGGGGAACAGTGTTGATGTTTCAGGTCGATGACCCCTCCTGAAAAGGTAATTCTGTTTCTCTCCAGTGGTAAGAAGTTATGAAGAATAGTCCTTGTGTGACTTGGATGCAGCTTGTATCAAAACATTTTTCAACACCATAATTATTGACCAATTTATTCCAAGTCTGAATTTTGTTTTTTTGAGTTGAAGGATATTGGGTGATAACTTCTGTTCTTCCTAATGGTGTAATTGGAGGCGGGGAGGGCACTTAATTGGGCAGGAAGGTGGCGGGTAAGCAAGTGGGGTGGGGTGGTGTTAGATCCTGATCGAGAGACCTGGTATCAGGAAGGGGGGGTTGCCTGCTGTGAGCCACACCCTGCCCTTGTTGCTGACCACCCCCTCCACTCCACAGAACCCTTCCTGCCATTATTCACCTGTGCTGAAGGTTGTTCTGCCATCCGTGGCCTCCAGTGGCTGTCATTCTGGCAACAGCTGCCACCTCCCTGCTAATGCTCCTGAGCAAAAGACCTGCTGGTCTCTGATTGACTGATCAGGGGTCAGCAGTTCTCGGCGGGCAGGACTTCCCTTCCCAGGGTCTTGATCCCAGGCCTCACAATGGCCTGATTGGCTTGTGATTCATTGGGCCTTCCCCAAAGGAAGCCATTCGTGTCTCTTGCCAGCTCTCAGGCAAGATCCCCAATTCCTCTCCAAGATTCCATTACCTATGTAAATTCATGGTTCCTTTTCTAAAGGACTAACCTCAATGTGAAACTTCAATTTACAAATCTGTGGAGATTGCTATTCCAGAATTGTTCATTTGGTAAATTGATGAAAACAATTATATGAAAGCAAAATACTGCAGATGCTGGAAATCTGAAATAAAAACAGAAAATTCTGGAAAAATCAGCAGGTCTGGCAGCATCCGTGGGGAGAGAAACAGAGTTAATGTTTTGAGTCTGTATGTCTTCTTTAGTGATTGGCAGTAATTGACAATTACAAGGGTTTATCAAAAGCTACTTGTCAGTATTTCAATTTGTTTTTATCAAACCTGTAAGCTAGGCTTGTCCAACCTTTTCACTTGGGGCAGGGGGTGGTAGTTTTGGCACAACATTAAACGTGAATTTCAAAATAAATTTGAGGAATGAAGAAAAAACAACTTCCAGAGCAAAAATAAAGCAATGTCAAAACAATAAACTGATGATTAAAAGAGTAAGAAACTATTTAATTGAACATTAGAGTGTGAGAGGGACACCGTTTGTTTGTCTGATCACTCCCGATCTCTTGATGC
The DNA here is from genome assembly GCF_017639515.1 of Carcharodon carcharias. Taxonomy (NCBI): domain Eukaryota; kingdom Metazoa; phylum Chordata; class Chondrichthyes; order Lamniformes; family Lamnidae; genus Carcharodon; species Carcharodon carcharias. The sequence goes on along the minus strand of NC_054477.1, from coordinate 43,054,714 downwards.
TCACTCACCCTTGTCTTTGCCCACTGTATGAGTGGGTGTGTTGGTGGGTGGGAGAGTGGGAATCCTAAGACTACTAGTATGAGACGTGCACACGCTCGTGCTCCTCTCTCCTTACCGGTCCCGCCAATACTTTTTCTGGAGCTCACTCGCTGTTGCCAGTGTTGCCACTCCTCCAACCCCAGCTCACTTGTGCCTATCAGCAGCAAACGTGGGAGAGGACCAGCCTTTGATTGGAGGAGCAGTTTTATTTCAGCATCTTCCTTTCCACTTAACGGCATTTTGAAAACTGCGTCTGGGGGTCACACTGGGGTCTTCAAGGGCTAGATCTGACCCACGGCTGCGTGTTGGACAAGCCTGCTGTAAGAAATGAAGTTGCTTTAGAGCACTGCAAGCTTTTCTTGAAGAGCCTTTTCTTTGATGCTTTTGAAAGCATTCTTCATGCAGTGCAATCACAAGCCAAAATGTTGTCACCTTAATTTAGTTGGTAGCACTTTTGAATCAAAAGGTTGTGAGTTGAAGAGTTACTCTCGGCTTCAAATGGTCTTCGGGATGTTGTGAAAGAGTCCATGATAGTGTTTGAAGAAGAGAAAAGTGCATTCCTGGTTTTCTGTCCAGCATCCCTCTTTCAAACAAAATTACCAAAAGCAGATTCTCTGGTTAATCCTAGTTTCTTTTTGTGAGCACCTGTTCTACACTCGGCAGTTTGACTCCACTTCAATTACAACCAAATGTTGTGGCGTTCTGATATTATAACATACCACGTTAGTTTTTTCTGTTCTGATATAAAAATGGAATCAAGTGAATGTGATAGTGTACTGGTTGAGATCCCAAATTCTCTGATTTCATTTAGCATTTGTAACTTGTTAGTCCATTTGTATTAAAATAGGATCTGTTTTGTGGGCAAAAATGTAACTGGTTAAGAATTAAAAGCTTGCAATACACAGTGAATGGGGAAAAGATGTTTAAGTGACATTCAGTTACCACATGTTTGCTCATCAAACACTTAGTAAAAATTTTTCCTTTTTAAGGCTTTCATTTGTTTGTGTGGTTGCAGAATTGATGTGAGCTTTAGATCATATTAAGTTGTATACTTTCTGCCAACAGTTTTTTAACCAGGTTTTAATGCTGGGGAAGACCTCCATCAGTGATCTGTCAGAGCATGTCTTCGATCTGATCCTTGAGCTATACAATATTGATAGCCATCTGCTGCTTTCTGTTTTACCACAGCTGGAGTTTAAACTTAAGGTACATCTATTAACTTTCTCTTCTGTGTGTTGCTTAATCTTTAAAGTTACTGAACAATAAATAATAAGCAAGTATGTTCCTTTTGAGTAAAATTGGGAAAATTGTTGACCATTTTCTGGCAATACTTTTAATTAGACCTAAAGGATTTCTTCTGTAATTTGGTTGTCTGTGTTTTCAAATGTTTTGAGGATTGTAGCAGCATTTCTGTGCACAAATTTAAACATTTCTTCAATTTCTCTAGATGCATTCTAAATGATTGTATTTTTTTTAGATCTCTACATAACATTGTCTGCTTCAAAATAAACCTGATTGGGATAAATGGCACTCCTTTGTACCTAGAACGTGTTGGTTCAAGGAATTGAAAGACAGGGGAGGATATATGATTTTATTTTTACAATAATAAAAACGGCAAGGTAGAAAGGCAACTGTATTTTGCGCAAACCCAATGCCCAAAAAGCTAGAGGAGAATGATGAAGGGCAGCAAACACATTGGAGGATGGTAATTTGGACCAGGATGGTCTCTGTACTTGATCCAGGTCAGAAATCAGACTAAAAGTACTTGAACAACATGTTTGAGGTGAGTGGCAGCAATGCATTGAAGGACCTTTTAAAAAAAAAATGGGTAGGTTGGAGGTTGGCCTGTAGTTCCAAAAAAAATGAACTGGTTGAGTTTGCATTCTTTATGGAACCAGGTTTTCACAATATTCACATGGATGAACAACTCTATTATACTAAAAGACATGGAATCATTCACCTCCATCACTGTAGCAGGAAGTCCAAAGTCCTTCCAAATCTGTTTTGTTTGTGTGAAGAACAATATTGTGACAACGTTTCTCTGGTGTGGCCCTATGCTTTTTTAACACCTGTCACAGTTTGATTTTAACTTGTACTTTTATTTACATTTTTCCATAACATTTGCTATTTTATAGATTTTGTTAGGGCCTCCTCATTCTTCTCCTTTTAAGGCAGAAAAGCCCAATTTTTTCCAGTCTTCTCTCAAATCATAGTCCTCTTGCACCAGGGATCACTTTTGGGAGTTGAATCTGTATCATCTGCACAGCTTGAATCTTTGTGGCCAGTGCTAAACACAGTACTCAAGATCTGATTGGAGAACTGTATAGTTCAAACATTTTTGATTTATTTTCCCTCACACACTAACTGTCCTTTTTAAATTTTTTTTAAAGTATTTATTTAGCTCAAGATGTTTCTTCTCTCTATATCCACATAAGCAAATAAGATTTTGTTGAATGGATGGATGCGTGCGTGCCTCTTTGTGTTGTTGTTATTCAGATGTTTAGGAATTCTGTTTCTGCTCAACACTGTCATCTATAGTAAGGTTATGGCGGTCACCCAACAGAAAAATTTTGCTCATTTCTGGAAATTGTCTTGGCCTTTTCAACTGTTTAAAGATAAGTAGATATTTTTCGTTTTGCTTTTTTTGTTTCCCTTCCTTGGAAATTTTTTCTTGTTCCATGTCCTTGTCACTGGCGATGCAAGCGGGTTCTCGGGCCTCCTCCAGTAAGACTTCTTTATCGGACTATAGGCAGCTGTGTACCCATAGGTTGCTTCCAAATCTGAGATATTAGTTATCGTGTTTACAGCTGGGGCTTTTTGATGAAGCATATTTGTGTTTGATTTTAACATGTTAATGGTTCATATTAGAGTAATTTTGAGTTGTTTTCATGTTTGGAATGCATTCTGTAAAACCGTTCTGTTCAGAGCTTATTACCTAAAGTTTTTGGTTACCGGGTGTTGTCACTTTTTTGGAGGATATGATAGGCGTTCCAGCTTTGTTCACGTCAAGACTGTGTTTGTTTGATTTGGAGAAGAAGTCATGATACAGGAATTAAGAACTGTTTGTCGTTTATGGTATTAGAATTGGTGAAGGAAATTTAGAAATAGTTATAAATATATTGTGTGATGTGACACCCTAAATTTCATGAACAAACTTGAGTAGGTTGTGAACCTGCTTTTGAATCCTCGAATTGTATTCGTGCTAGCATCTGTGCATCCTTCCTCATTTTGTGAATTTCTTTTGAGGTTGTGCTCCTTTGCTCTGAAACTAAAATTTGTGACAGAAAATGAAGATTTATTTTATAATCCAAGAAAAATCAGGATTTGGTAAGGAATTGCATAACTTATGCATAACCTTTGCTTCTGATCTCCCAGATGACCTGCAACATTTTTTCCCCGCAGGAATCTCTAGCTTGTCCCCTGCTTCAAGGATCTTGGATACTTAACCAGGATCTTAAGTTCTTGTTTTGTTTTTGAGTCACTCTGTGTAAGAATTGTCTTGGGCCTTGCACAACTGTAGTCTTTCACTGTCAGTGCCAGTTTCTTTCTCCACATATCCTTTTCGACAACTTGTAGGTTCTTAATACACTTCAGATTCTCTGAATAACTAATTCCTGGCCAAGAATGCGTGTCATTTCTTCCATTCGCTTCTCTTTATTTCCCTAATGCACTTGCATTTGTTAATGATGATTCCTGGGAGAGCTTATTTGGATGGGGTATTGCTAAGCAGCAACAGTGGCGCATCGTATGAGCCCGAAACTAAGACTGGCTTCTTCAAAGCAAAAGGATTCTTAATTTTTTATGGTTCTGTGCAAGGCAGTTACAAAGCTCCATTAGCCAAGTTCTATGTCTTTCCATGTTCTTCCTACCGAAATGTATTACCTCACATTTCTCCACAATGTAAAATAAAGGGTATTACTATAATGGTGGTGCACAGACCCCCAAAGAAGAAAAGCTTATCTTTAAAAACCGAGATCAGGCTTTGGAAACTGGGAACTATAAGTTCCAGTAGGCCTCAGCATTCTCTGTGCATGCGCCGGTCCTGGAAAGGCCACACATGTGCAGATTGTTCCTTTTTGCTATCTTCAGCTTCTACAAGTGTCGGCTGGAGAATGGCCGCGTGTGCGCAGTTGGGGCATATTCTCATCTTCAGGCTGGAAGGCTCCGAATAAAAGAGAAAACTGTGGGGGGCAGAATCGAGGAGACAGCCAAAGTTTGGTGACTCCTTACTATGAGCTTGTGAAGCAGTGGTGTTTTCTTGGCACGGTTGAGTATCTGAGTGTGTGTGTTTGGAAGGTGAAACTTGAATGCTGTGGCGATCCACAGGAGAGGAACATCGGAAGTGGATATCAAAACCCTTGAGGTGAAATCTTGTGAAAGGTGTCCGAGAGAAAGCGTCGTTTGGGAGAAGATTCCAAAGTTCAGTAAAACCAGTTATGTGTGTGGTGGAGGAAGGGAGTTGAGGAGAGATCCATAGCATCTGCTTCGGGTGGCATCTGTCGCTTGGTTTCAGAGTGTGGTGTGTCTGACCACAGGTAACCTCTTGATTTACATCGACTGTGTACTTACTGTGATCATGAGAGTATAAGATAGCTTCTGTAACTTTCGTTATCCTTACTAATCTGTATATATTGGGAAATGTATAGTTGCAGGTGAAAGGGTATTGTAATATTGTTCATCTTTTCTTGTTTAACAACAGAATAAAACATTTATTAAAGGATCATCAGCTGACTCCTGGGATCTGTTCAGTAGCTGCCGTCCAAAAAATAAAAGTTGGGATGTATCAAGCTGGGTTCCACCTGTAATCTGACTTATCCAGTAATAACATCAGCTGGGGTCATAAGAAGCAGAGGGATCCGAGTGTACTTGTACGTGTCATTAAACGTGACAGGACAGGTTGAGAGAGTGGTTAATAAAGCATACAGTGTCCTGTTACAAAAGCAAGGAGGTTATGTTGAACTTGTATAGGACACTAGTTACACCTCAGCCACATTTTAGGAAGGATGTGAAGACATTGGAGAGAGTGTAGAAGAGGTTTACAAGAATGGTTCCAGGGATGAGGAACTTAAGTCAAAAAGATAGATCGGAGAAGTTGGAGACAAAAACAGAAAATGCTGGAAAAACTCAGCAGGTCTGACAGCATGTAAGAAGAAAGAAACAATGCTGGAAAAACTCAGGTCTGACAGTATCTATGGAGAGAGAAACAATGCTGCAAAAACTCATTCCCACTCATGAAAGGATCTAGAGCAAGAGGGTACAGATTTAGAGTAATTGGAAAAAGAAGCAAAACTGTTATGAGAATTTTTTTTTTACACAAGTGGTTAGGATCTGGAATGCACTGCCTGAAAGTGTTGTGGAGGCAGGTTCAAGCCATAGGCCAAAGGGCCCTTCTGTGCTGTAGCCCTCTCACTCGATTAAAAAATCATCTTCAGGGAAACTTGGAGAAGGCAGGAGAATGAGAATTCCCCTCGTGCCATTCAGAGGGCTCGTGCAAACATGATGGGCTGAATGGCATCCTTCTGCACTGTCAGAGCTGCTGAGTTTTTCCAGCATTGTTTCGTAGATGCTGTTTGACCTGCTGTAACAATTCTGAGATTCTGTAATCCCAAATCCCAGTCACCCACAGGGATTGGAATGAAAATATTATCTTAAATGATAATGGAAAGTATGTTCTTTTACACTTGCGATTCTCATAAAATTGTCAGTCCTTAAGCCTGAGACCTCTACCATTTCCACCTCATCCCCAGAGTTTTATCATCTGCCCAATTGCCCACTCTGCTCTTGAGAACCTGACAGAGGGCCCAAGCTTTATTCTTGGCCTAAATCTGCACCCCTTCAACCTGCACCCCTCCCTGGGCCATTATCTCCCCATATGCCCTCTCTGAACTTGTGTTGCACAGTTTCAAAATAAAGGGCCTCCCATTTAAGACCGAAGGGAGGAGGAATTTTTTCTCTCTGGTAGTTGATCATTGCTCACCAGGGCAGAGAATTCCAGTGGAGACTGGGGCCATTGAATATAATCTAGGCTGAGTTAGACAGATTTTTTATCAATAAGGGAGTCTAGGATTATGACGGACAGGTGGGAAAGTGGAGTTGAGGCTGTGTCAGACCAGACATAATCTTATTGAATGGCAGAGCAGGCTTGGGGGGGCCATATGGCCTATTCTTACTCCTATTTCTTATATAATTCTGTTGTCCTTGAGATCCACCACTTGTTCCGTGGATCCTTTTCCTACTGAACTGCTGGCCACCCAACTTCCCTTCCTAATATGGTAAATAGTTCTCTCTTTTCAGATGTTGCCCCTACCTCCTTTAAATCATCATCCCACCACAAAGAAACCAATCCTTAATCCCCACTGTCCTTGCAAACTACCTTTCGACTTCCACTCTTCCATTCTTTCCAAAGTCCTTGAATGTGTTGTCACCTTCCAATATGTGCCCATCTTTCTCAGAAGTCCATGTTTGAATCCCTTCAATCAGGTTTCTGCCCTTGCATTGTATTAAATATACTCTTGCCCAAGCCACAAATTGCACCCTTCTAGCTCTTGGACTGTTGCACCTGGTGTCTTCTAAGGATCTATTGGGCCCCCTCCTGTTTCTCATCTATGTGCTGTTCCTCATTGACTTAATTCACAAACCCAGCAGTAGTTTTCACATGTATGCTGATGACACCCAGCTGTACCTCATGGTCATCTCTCTTAATTTAGCAACACTGCAGGAGTCATCAGACTACTTGTCTGACAGTTGGTACTAGATGAGCAGAAATTTTCTCCAACCAAATGTTGATAAAATCAAAACCATTGGCTTCAATTCCTCACAAATTCCATTCCTATCTACTGAGTCCATCCCTCTCCCTGAAAACTGAGGCTGAATCAGACTCTTCTCATCTTGGTGTTATATTTGACCCCAAAATTAGCCCGATCACACGTCTGCACCATCACTAAGACTGCCTTATTTCTAAATCTCCATAACATCACCTGGCTCTGCCCCTGTCTCAGCTCATTATCTGATAAAACCCTCATCCATGCTTTTATTAGACTTGACTACTCTAACAACTCCTAGCTGGTCTCTTGCCTTTTGACCTTTCATAGACTTAAGCTCATCTAAACTCTGCTTCCTGTGTCCTCACTTGCACTGACTCCCATTCAACCATTACCGTTGTAGTCTCTGGCCTGCATTGGCTCTCTGTTTAAAGAACACGTGTTTTTTTTTTTGGTTTAAATTCTCATCCTTGATTTCCAGTCCCTTCATGGCTTCGCCCTTCTTTACCCTTAATTTCTTCTGGTCCCACAACGCTCATATTTGAGCTTCTTTAATTCTGGTCTCCTCAGCATCCTTGATGTTAATTGCTGCACCATTGGTGCTTTGGAATTCTTCCCTTTAACCTCTCTGACACTCTTTTCTCTTTAAAACACTCCTTAAAATCTGCCTCAGATGACCAAAAGCTGGTCACAGTCATAATATCACCTTTTGAGGCTTGGTGAAAATTTTATTTTATGGTGCTCCTGTCATGTGTCATTGGTTGTTTTATTATGTTAGAGGTGCTATATAAATACAAGTTGTGATGGTTGTTTATCAGTCTCTCCAACTTGGTACATGTTGCCTTTTAAGATGGTGCACACTAGTATAACAATTGGCTGGGCTTCAACAAACATACAAATTGAATCCATCAGTGGAGGAAGATGTACGGGTGCCTCATTGTGAGGCCTGCAAAAGAGAGGGAAAGCAAAAATAAAAGCAAAAAGCTGCGGATGCTGGAAATCCAAAACAAAAACAAAAATACCTGGAAAAGCTCAGCAGGTCTGGCAGCATCTGCGGAGCGGAGCACAGTTGACGTTTCGAGTTCAAATGACCCTTCAACAGAACTAAGTAAAAATAGAAGAGAGGTGAAATATAAGCTGGTTTAAGGGGGGGGGTGGTTGGGAGACAAGAAGAGCTGGAAAGAGGGCCAGTGATAGGTGGAGATAGCCAAAAGATGACATAGACAGAAGGACAAAGAGGTGTTGAAGGTGGTGATATTATCTAAGGAATGTGCTAATTAAGGGTAGAAAGCAGGACAAGCAAGGTACAGATAGCCCTAGTGGGGGTGCAGTGGGGTGAAGGAATCAAAGGCTGAACGATAGAGATAAAACAATGGATGGAAATACATTTAAAAATAATGGAAGTAGGTGGGAAAAGAAAAATCTATATAAATTATTGGAAAAATGGGGGTGAATCGGAAAGGGGGTGGGGATGGAGGAGAGAGTACAAGATTTAAAATTGTTGAATTCAATATTCAGTCCGAAAGGCTGACTAGGCACCTTACAGCCTTTCGGACTGAATATTGAGTTCAACAATTTTAGATCAGGAACTCTCTCCTCCATCCCCACCCCCTTTTTGATTTCCCCCTTTTTCCCCAATAATTTTTTTTAGGGAGACAAAAAGGTGGCTACTGCATCAAGAATGATAATCAGGGATTCGTTGAGAAGGATGCGCACATGTTTCTTTCCAAGGAGGGAAAAAAGAATGGAAGATGAACAAAGAGTAAGAAACACAATTGGAGTGTAAAATGAGCAGAGAAACAATTACAGGAAGAATTATAGAATTGCATTGCACAAGGCCTTTGGTGCTAGCTTTTCATTTGGAGCTGTCTACTTTTAATGCCATATCCTTAGCTTTTCCTTATATCCTTTTATATTCTTTTCAAATTCTCTTCAATTCCATTTTTGAATCATCTCGTTCTCTGGCTTAACCACTTTTCATGAATGTATTTTCTGTTGACGCTGTAAAAACATCACTTTTAACTTTCTGACATTACCGATTTGCCAACCAGTGGAAACAATTTTTCACTCTTGTTACTTCTGAATACCTTTTATATGAAAACTTTTAACTTCTGAATACCTTTATATGAAGGCTTTTAAAGAGGGATCTCATTTTACATTCAATGATATTTAGCTAATACAGTATAAAGATTGTGATATTGAATTTGTCCAGATTATTTAATAGTAGTATAGCATTTCAACTGTGGTACATGTTTTTAAACTTATATACAATTTCATATCTGTGTATGTACATGAAAGTGTATATCTATCTGAATTCCATACAGTATTTTCTTTCTGTAACTAAAATTTCTAATGTCATATGTAATATCTTAAATAGAATAAAACATATAGAAGAATTAACACCTGCGTTCTGGGAGTAGTTAGAATGGCTTTATAATTTTCTTTATAACTCTAAGAAACCAAGTGGATATGTTCAAGAAGCATCATAAAACACCAAATTCATTATTAAGAAATATTTTAAGTCTCAAATGTGTGGACCACTGTTGCCAAGACTTTGTCCTGCATCTCCTCACTACTTCAGTAATCCACCAGTTAGCTAAACCCCCAATTGTGGCAAATGTTTGGGTAAACTTCACTGACTTTTTTCTTCTTATAAATTACTATGTCCATATAAATAATGGAAACCTCTGTAAACTTGGCACACGATTACAGCCTCCTGCCACTCAAGGTGTTTATAGTGTCATCACATGCAGAAGATGTAATTTACAGTCAAACAAATTTGTATTTTTCTATTTGTTTATGGGATGAGAGTGGTGCTGATAATTATTTATTGCCCTTGAAAAATTGGTGATGAGCCGTCTTTTTGAACTGTTACAGTCTGAGGATTCTGACCCAGCGACGGTGATATAGTATATATAGCGGAATGGTGTGGATCTTGCAGGGGAACTTGCAGATGGTTGTGTTCCTAAGCATGTGCTGCCCATGTTGTTCTTGGTGGTAGAAGTCGTGGGTTTGGAAGGTATTGTTGGAGAAAGGTAGTTAGTGACCTATATAAATGTGTACACAAACACTTCTAATGGTAATATAAAATATGGATAGATTATGTGACATCAGAATGGGCACTGAATTGCATCTTTATTCCATTGTCTCATTACTCTGTCTTCTGACTTTGGTTCATCTGAAGACTGCACATGGCTGTTTTCTCTTGTGCAGCGCAATGGAAGATCAACATTTCTTTATTTGAATGTTGGTGGGTGCTAATGGTTATTGTAACAAATTGCTTTAGAGAAAAATGCTTGAACTGAATTTGGGGAGTTGGCTTTAGCAATTGATTATACTTCCTGCAGTATATGCAGTAGTCATTAAATGAAGATTGTGCATGACTATTGAAGTTCTTTTAATTCTCATTTTCATAGAGCAACGATAATGAAGAACGCTTAGCAGTTGTTAAACTGCTGGCAAAAATGTTTGGAGCAAAAGATTCAGAGCTGGCATCCCAGAACAAACCATTGTGGCAGTGTTATTTGGGAAGGTAGGTTTCTCTTTGTCTTGCCTACATTATAGCAGTGACTGCATTTCCAAAGTTCTTTACAGCTAACTAAATACCTTTTGATGTAATTGCAAATGCTTTCTTTAAAATGGCAACTTCAGATTTAAAAGGTATAAATGTGATTTTCAGTCCTGTATTTATAGGATCACTACACAAAAGCAAGGGATGATAAATCTGTTCAATATTGGTTATTCTGCAAGCGCAGTTTTGGGCATTGCACTATGGAAGAGTTGTAGGAGCCATAGGAAAGGTGAGATGGTTGATGCATTGTTTTTCATTTTCCAAAATTCCCTAGATTCGGGGAAGATTCCTTTAGATTGGAAAATAGCAAAAAGGGAGGGAGATGAAAAGCAGGAAACTATAGGCCAGTTAGCCTAACATCTGTCGTCGGGAAAATGTTAGAAGCTATTATTCATGAAGATATAGCAGGGCACTTAGAAAAAAATTCAAGGCAATCAGGCAGAGTCAATATAGTTTTGTGAAAGAGAAATCATCTTTAACCAATGTATTGGAGTGCTTTGAAGGAGTCACATGTACTGTGGGTAAAGGAGAACTGGTGGATGTACTGTACTTAGATTTCCAGAAGGCATTTGATAAAGTGCCACATTAAAGGTTATTGCAGAAAATAAGAGTTCATGGTGTAGGGGGTAACATATTAGTATGGATAGAAGATTGGCTAGCTAAAGGAAGCGGAGAGTTGGCATAAATGGGTCTTTTTCTGGCTGGCAGAATGTGATGAGTAGTGTGCCACAGGGATCAGTTCTGGGGCCTCAACTTTTTACAATTTATATAAATGACTTGGATGAAGGGACCAAAGGAATGGTGGCTAAACTTGCTGACGACACAGATGGGTAGGAAAGTAAATTGTGAAGAGGATATAGGAGGCCACAAAGGGATATAGATAGGCTAATTGAGTGGGCAAAGATCTGCAAATGGGGTATAATGTCAGCAAATGTGAAATTGTCCATTTTGACAGGAAGAATAAAGAAGCTTATTGTCTAAATGATAAGAGATTGCAGACCAAGTAATTAGGGAAGCTAATAGAATGTTACCATTTATTGTGAGAGGAATTGATTCCAAAAGTAGGGAGGTGATGCTTCAATTGTACAGGGTATTGATGAGACCACATCTGGAATATTGTGTACATTACTGGTGTCCTTATTTCAGGAAATATGTAAATGCGTTAGAAGCAGTTCAGAGAAAATTTATTAGACTAATATCAGGAATGCTTGGGTTGCATTATGAGGAAAGGTTGAACAGGTTCAGCTTGTATCCACTGGAATTTAGAAAAGTAAGAGGCGACTTGATTGAAACTTGTAAGATCCTGAGGAGTCTTGACAGGGTGGATGTGGAGAGGATGTTTCCCCTTTTGGAAGAATCTAGAACTAGCAGTCACTCTTTGAAAAATAAGGGGTCGCTCATTAAGACAGATGAGAGTTTTTTTCTCCCAGAGGGTCATGAGTCTTTAGAACTCTCTTCCTCAAAAGGTGGTGGAAGCAGAGCCTTTGAATATTTTTAAGGCAGAGCTAGATAGATTCTTGATTGACGAGGGGGCAAAAGCTTATTGGGGATAGGCAGGAATGTGGGTTTGAGGTTCCATTCAGATCACCCATGATCTTATTGAATGGTGGAGCAGGCTTGAGGGGCTCAGTGGCTTACTCCTGCTCCTAATTGGTATGTTGGTGCAACATAGATTTGCTAAGATGATTCAGGGATGCTGATTTTTTTTTTGTGTAAAGATTGCTCATCAGCTGCCTGATGCATGTAAAATGTCGGACCCAATGTTTCAAGAACCCCGAAAACCAGCTACTGAGAAATCTGCACCCATCTTTAAAAAGTTTTTGTTTGCCCAAAATGTAGTGTATATGCTCTCCTTTTGGGGCATAGTCCACATATCCAAGTCCATATAGTGTACAAAAGTATTCAAACCAAGGCTTAGGAACCTTGAGTGTAAGTAGTTTAAAATTATCCCATTGTCAGTTATAGCACTGTTGCTTGTCTGGTTGGGATTGATCAATGAATTGAATGTTGACTGATTGTGTCAGTTGATTTATGGCAGGAATGCTGGCCCTCAGGCCTATCTCGCCATGTTCTATTAGTATGTCAGGTGAAGCTATAACACTGTTTTGAGTAGTATAAACTTGCCTGATTTAGGTATTCAATTTCCAAATCTGCCGTAAGAGGGTTGGCTTGCTCATGAGCTTTTATTCTTGGAAATCCCCGAGATGGGACTTGCCAAGGGAGACAGTGGCATAGTGATAATATCACTGGATTAGTAACCCAGAGGCTCAAGCTAATGCTCCGGGGACATGGGTTCAAATCCTGGTGAAATTAAAATTCAATTGAAAGCTACTCCCAGTAATGGTGACCATGAAATGATTGTGGATTGTTGAAAAAAGTCCATCGGGCTCACTAATATCCTAATAAGGAAATTGTCATCCTCACCTTGTGTAGCCTACATATGCCTCCAGGCCCACAACAACGTGGTTGACTCTTGAATGCCCTTTGAAATGGCTTAGCAACACATCCATTACATCAAGCCATTACAGAAAAGTGAATAAGGCATGAAAACGGATTGTCCACCTGGTATTGACAGCGGCACACCCAGCTCTGTCGACCCTCCTCACTAATATATCTGGGGGCTTGTCCCAAAATTGGGAGAGCTGTCTCCCTACAGACTAGTCAAGAAACAGCCTGGCAAAGTCGAGCTCATGGAATCATACTGTATAGACAATGTCCCAGACACCATCATGAACATATCCTGTCCCACCAGCAGGACAGACCCATCAGAGGTGGTGGCACAGTGGTATACAGTCAGGAGGGGATTGCCATGGGACTCCTCAACATTGACTCCAGATCCCATGAAGCCCCATGGCATCAGTCCAAACATGGGTAAAGGAAGCTTCCTGCTGATTACCACCTACCCACACCCCTCAGCAGATGAATCATTACTTCCCCCATGATGAACACTACTTGGAGGAAGCACCAAGGCTGAAAGGGCACAGAATCTACCCTGGGTGGGGGATTTCAACGTCAATCACCAAGAGTGGCTTCATAGCACAACTGCTGACCGAGCTGGCCAAATCCTATAGGACATAGCTGCCAAACTGGGTGTGTGTCAGGTGGTGAGGGAACCAACAAGAGGGAAAAACCTTCTTGACCTCACCCATGCCAATCTACCTGTTGCATAGGATCAAAGAGCAGTATTAGGTCAGCCATTTGACCCTGCTTTCTAGATGCGCCTATCCATGATAGTATCAGTAGGAGTGACCACTGCAGAGTCCTTTCGTTAGAAGTCCCACCTTTTACATTGAGGATACCCTCCATCGTGTTGTGTGGCACTACCACTGTGTTAAATGGGATAAATTTTAAAAAGATCTAGCAACTCCAAACTGGGCATCCAGGAGGCACTGGCACCATCAGCAACAGCAGAATTGTATTTAAGCAGAATCTGTAACCCCATCACCCTGCATATCCCCCACTCTACCATTATTGTCAGGCCAGAGGATCTTATTGGTTCAATGAAGAGTGAAGGAGGACATGCCAGGAGCAGCACCAGACATACCTAAAAATAAGGTGCCAACCTGGTGAAGCTACAACACAGGACTACTTGCATGCCAAACAGTGGAAACAGCAAGTGATAGAGTTAGGTGACTCCACAACCAAATGACCAGATCTAAGCTCTGCAGTCCTGTCCCATCCAATCATGAATGGTGGTGGACAATTATCAACTAATTGGAGGAGTAGGCTGCACAAATATCCCCATTCTCAATCATGGAGATGCAAAAGAAAAGGCTGAAGCATTTGCAGCCATCTTTAGCCAGTAGTCCCGATGGCCCACTTTCGGCCTCCTCTGGAGGTCCCAGCATCACGGGCCAGTCTTCAGCCAATTCGATTCACTGCACGCAATGTCAAGAAATGGCTAAAGGAACACAACACTGCAAAGGCTGTGAGCCCTTGCAACATTCTGCAATAGTAATGAAGACTTGTGCTCCAGAACTAGTGACGTCCCTAGCCAAGCCGTTCCAGTCCAGTTACAACACTGGCAACTACCTGGCACTTTGCAAAATTGCCCAGTTACATCATGTATAAAAAAAAGGATAGATTGAACCCAGTGAATTACTGTCTGCTATCAAGTGGTACTTAACTTGCTTACTATGCTCAGTTAGGGTTCAGCTGGGATCACTCAGCTCCCATCCACATTTCAGCCTTGGTCCAAATATGGACAAAAAAGTTGAACTTAAGAGGTGAGAAGAGAGTGACTGCTCTTGACAACATTTGACTGAGGATGGTATCAAAAAGCCCCAGCAAAATTGAAGTCAGTGGGAATTGGGGGGGGGTTGGTGGATGGATGGAAGAACTCTCCACTAGCTGGAGCCGCACCTAGCACAAAGGAAAATGATTGTGGTTATTGGAGGTCAGTCATCTCTCCTGGGGCTTTGTTGCCGGAATTCCTCAAGGTAGTTTCCTAGGCCTAACCATCTCCAGTTGCTTCGTCAATGATCTTCCTCCCATCATAAGTTCAGAAGTAGAGATGTTCACTGACGTTCAACACCATTTGTGACTCTTCTGATACTGAAGCAGTCCATGTGTATATGTAACATGACCTGGACAACATCTACAAGGCACAAGTGAGGAATTTGATGGAATACTGTCCACTTGCCTGGATGAGTGCAGCTCCAACAATACTCGATAAAGCTCGTCCAGGACAAAACAGCCCAATTGATTGGACTCCATCCACCACCTTAAACATCCATTACTGATGCACAGCGTGTACTGCCTGCAAGATACCCTGCCATAACTTAGAGGGTTCTTCGACAGCACCTTCCAAACCCGTGACCTCTTCTATCTAGAAGGATAAGGGCAACAAATGCATGGGAACACCACCACCTGCAAGTTCCCCTCCCAAGCCACACATGAAATTATATCACCATTCTGACATTGTCACTCGGTCAAAATCTTGGAACTCCCTTCCTTACAGCACTGTGGGTTACTGCATAGACTGCAGCTGTCCAAGGCGGCGGTTCATAATCACCCTTTCGAGGGCAATTGGGGATGGGGAACAAATGCTGGCCTGGTCAGCAACACCCACACCCCGTGAAAGAATAAATGAACAATAAGGTTAAAAAATATCCCCTCCTTTTTTTCTGATCTTTCTCTCCTGCTAACCCCAAATTTTGTGAGAGGATATTCACCCCTCTGCAGTTAGATATCTGACCAACATGAGCATGGCTAGGCAAATAACTGCCTCATGAGTAGCATGGTTTGCAAACTTAACATGTAGATGTCTGAATGAATTGCCACCATCTTCCTAACCATGCAATATGATGTTGAATAGTGGTTCCCATTTGGAAATTCAAAATTTCAGTAACATCTGCGTGCTTTGTTGCAATTCGCACTCCAGGTAGATATGACCAGAAAATGAAGATGTGATTTTGTGCCTGACCTCCCCAAAAATCTTTCAGCATTTTGCCCCAAGTCAGAGTTTCCTGATTTATTCAAGGAGCATCTGCTTTCTGTATTGTCTAAGGACCTACAAAGGGCAGCTTACGTTATGCCAGCCATTGATGTCCCACTATTAATCAACCATTTTTTTCAGGCCTTGTTTGAGCAAGTTGAACAAAATATTTCTGCACTGTAAGACTTGCTTCCCATCAAGGTCTGAACCACCCCCCCCCGCCCAAAGCTGCTTTCACTCCATGGTTTAAATCTCCTAGGCACATAAAGGAGAAGAATGTGCTTATGTATCTAATATTCCATAAGTTTAATCTATATTGGGATTTCGAAGTTACTAAAGAGTGATGGAGGAGTCCCAAGTGCTCTCCATTCTTTCTCATGGTGATCCCAGGGGATTGGGTCCAGGCTGAAGTTGACAACCTCCAGGATCCGCAATGTAAGTCAATAATGACCCAGGTCTCCTTATATTTTTATGATACACATATCATATCATTATGATCACATCCTGAAATCATATGTCCCTGATCAGCCCACTATTTAACATAATGGCTAAAGGGCAGTAGTCTACCCTTGTTCCAGGTGATTCTACCATAAACAGAATATCATTGAAAGACCGCTGCAATATTTTCAGGCATGCCTGGGATTGTTGTGCATGATGTGATTTATTACTTTAGTACTGAAGGCATCAAATAGATTGGCTGATGGCAGACAGTTTTGGCTCAGTTCCTGAGAGATGGGCTCATGGGATCTTTTCACAGATCTTAGTATTAGAAAAGATTGTTTGCTGCCAACATGCCAACACCGCATGTGAGCAGTTGTATGCACGCCTGCCATCTTTATAGGGACGTTTGGTCAATGCTGGGCCTGGATTTGAAAATATTACGGCAGCATCAAGTTAACTGGTGCTTGTAAAACAGTTTACAGACAATACAAAATATATATGAAAACTCAGTAATGCTAGGTTTGGAATACTGATATGGTTGGCTCAAGAATGCAAAAAAAAATCATGATATAGCGTAAACATCTAAAGATCAGAAAGCATATCAGTGGTTTACATGACTCCATTATTTGGAATCTTGTGAAAAATGTTTTTTCCAATAAGAAACCAAAAATTCAGTGAAAACGAACTGACTCAAAAAAATTAAGTTGAAACTGCTGCTGGGAGTTTCTCTAGTATGACTAAAAGGAAAACATAAACCTGTTAAAAAGAAATGCAGAATGGATCAAGCTATTGTAATTTGAGAAGTTGACCATTCCACATACTAGCTCACTTGCACATACTTAGGGTTGATTCCTGCGCATGCACTGACAAGTACACATGCGCATAAGTGCTGCCGGCAGCCACGTTGCGTTGGCAGGAGTTATAGTGATTAAAAAACACCTCCGTTACAAAATCCAAGATTTGGCCTTGGTTTGGAAGCAGTGGTAGTAACCTTGGCTTGAACTGTACAACATAGAACTAGAGTCTTGCATAAAGGCCACATAATGTGGTCTTGTATGAAATTAAAGAAAATTGACCTCAGTTTCAAATTGTTTCATTTTGAATTTTTATGCTGTCCTCTGGGGCAACTGTATCTACAAGGGAGCCGAAAGTTATGGGGAGTAGGCAAGAAAGTGAGTTAAGGTCACAATTGGTTTACCATGATCGTACTGATTGGTAGAGCAGGCTCAGTGGGCCAAAAGGCCTACTCCTGCTCCTATTTCTTATACCTTACAGTTACAAAACAAAATATGGCAACCTGAAGAGCCATTTTAATAGCCACTAGTATCAGTGGATGCTATGGTAGTACTCTCAGAGCCCCTTCCTTTATATTTTAGTGAAGTTGTGATCTCTACCTAGAGTATACTGGCCTCAAATAGAATCTTATTCATCAATAAATAATTTCAAGGCATTGTTCTCCAAGACCGTTGCTGATTCCTCCCTTCTCTGACTCACCTAAAACACTTTTTGGAATTTGACATGTATACTGTCCATACTGGCTGCCATTTCATTAACTTAGTGACACAGCGCTAAGTCCACCATTTGAATTGGCTCATTTAAAATTCTTAGGCTGGATGAATTTGTTGTATAGACCAATCTATTTTCTATGCAGGTGGATACAGCATGTTTAGATTTACATATTAACTGTGGAATGTTCATACAAATTTGCCATAATTTTCTCTCTGAATTCTTTTGACCATGAATAGTGACACACTTTTTAGCCATTCTTTACTATCAAGGTGAGACTGATGCCTTTTCTGGGTACAAATGGAGTGTGACTTCCATTGCCACACTATTATTTCGACATTAATGGGAACACTAAAAGAATTTTCTATATTGCATCCTCTCCCTCCTTTACCCCCTTCCCCTGGGTACAGTTTCAGGAAGAAGAATTCAGTCTTATCCTGTTTTGTTTCTGAATTTTTTTAAAAGAGGGGAGATGGAATACCTTCACAAAGTAGAGATAGCATAATGGTAGTAGAAAAAAAAAGTGACAGCAATCAGCAAGGCAGAAATAGAAACCCTGTGGATAGCAATTTAAAATAAAAAGGAACAATCTCGCTAACAGCTATAGTCTGCAGACCACCTAATAATTGAAGGGAGGTAGAGGAAGAAATGTGCAAATTGAGGAGATGAGTAAAAGGCATAGAGAAGTAATCATGGGGGATTTTGACAATCCTGAAATTAATTGGCCAGGAGGACAAGGAATGGAATTTCTGTAATGCACACAAGATTCCTTTCTAACCAATATGCAAGAAGCTCACAAAGGAAGAGTTGCTACTGGATTAAGAAATGAGGAATTAATGAGAGCAGATAGAAGTAAAGGAAAATACCTTGGCAGTTGTGGTCATAATTGAGAAAGATGTAAGCATTACAAGGATTAGGGTAATAGATTGGGGAAATCATAGAATGGTTATAGCACAGAGGTGGCCATTCAGCACATCATGCTTGTTCTGTGCTGGTCCACGGAAGGAGCAATTCACCAAGAGTCACTCCTCTGCAGGGATCAAAATAATTTTTCCCCAGAGCTCTTTTTGAGATTTTTTTCAAGAGCTACTTTTTGATTTTCAGGGGCTACTTTTTAGTTTTCATGGGCTCCTTTCTCATTCTCATCAACTCCTTTATTAGGTGATGCAGTCACCTTCTGAAATCTTCTGGATTTTGATTTTTTTTTTCTTTCGTTTCCTCCTCTGGATAGTTAAGATAGCACAAATACCAGACTCAATGTATGATTAAACCTTTTAACTTGGAATCTGTGAGCCAGGCCCTGGAATTCAGTTTCCTTTAACTCATTTGCTAAAAATATATTTTTGTTAGTTTTATTATAAATGAGTCTCCCCACCCATACTCCATTTCCAAAATAAAAATATAACTATTTGACACAATATAACTTATTGGGAATGAGTCTCACGTCTGCAGCCCCTCCTTTTATAAGTTAATTACAAGTAATCAGCACTCCCCAGTATTCTTTAGTTTCGTTCTGCCAAGTAATGCTGCAGCAACAAGCTAATCATCAGATAAAGGATGGCCCCAGACCCTGACTCCCAACCCCCCCATAATTTGCAGAAGGACCAGTTGTTCTCCATTTCTCACCTCTGTTCAACAACGTCCTGCAAATTCACCCAGGCTCTGTTATTCCAAAAAGGCAACTGGTCACCCAAGAACCCCATCCCCACTGCGCAGCTGGTAGCTGGGCCAGGGTTGGTGCGAGGCTGACTGGTGGCTCCCACGAGCCCTATTCCTGGCCTCATGACTGGGCTTCCAGCCACTGCCTCCTTACTCTTTTTTTTTTTTGCTTTTTTTTTTCCCCAGCTTCTTCTGGATGCAATAATGGTGCAATCGGAAGTCCCCTGCATGTTGTAGCAGGACCAGCCACAATAATTAATCCAGTTCCTCCAAATCTCAGCTTCCCTCTGCTCCTCCAATTATAGCTTCTCTCTCTGGAGGAGCAGCAAGAGAAGGAGGGAGGAAATCTGTGATAGGAGGAGCTGGAGCAGTGAGTGTGGGAGAGACAGAATCTCTGATTGGAGGAGCAGCTCATCACAGATTCTGTCTCCCCCCACTCTCAACTATTACTCCAATCAGAGCTTAATATTATTTTCCTGTTCCTAGTGACGCTTGTGCTTTCAAGTGTTCAGTCCCGTTTGGACAATGGAGGAGTCATAATGCAAAGCTAATATGTACTCCTTTCTCTCTTTTTTTTGCCCCGTGTATGATTTTGTGTGGGCTCTTTCGGGGCTTTTGAGCCGAAATTTGCCTGCTGCCTCTTTTTTTAAACCCTGGTCCCCTACCTTTTCCTTATAGTCCTGAAAGTTTTTCTTTTCAGATGATTTCATTCCTTTTTGAAAGCCTCAAATTGATCCTGCCTCTACCACATTATCAGTGAATGCATTCTAGATCCTAACCACTCGCTGCGTTTATAAAAGAAACATCTTTCCTTGTGCCATCATTGCTTTTTTTGCCAATTTTCTTAAATCTGTCCCCTCAGGTTTTCAATCCCTCTGCCAATGGGAGCAGATTTTCACGTTTACTATGTCCACACCCCTCATGATTTTGAATACCGCTATCAAGTCCCCTCTCAATCTTCTCTTCGCCGAGGAAAACAGCTCCAACTTCTCCAATTTATCTACGTAGCTGAAGTTCCCTATCCCTGGAAAGATTCTCGTGAATCTTTTCTGCACCATCTCTAATACCTTCACATCCTTCCTAAAGTGTGGTGCCCAGAACTGGACACATAACTCCAATTCACAGAATCAGAGAATTGCTACAGCAGAGAAGGAGGCTATTCAGCCCATTGTGTCTGTGTTGGCTCTCAGAATGAGCAGTGCACCTAGTGCCATTCCCCCAGCTTCTCCCCATAAACCTGCAAATTTATCTTTTCAATTGAGGCTGAAAAATTATGCTTTATGCAGGCTCAATTGTACTCTATGCTCCTATTGATAAGCCCAGGATGTGTGCTTTATTAACTGTTCTCCCAACCTGTCTTGTCAACTTCAATGATTTATGCACATATATACTTTGCAATTCTCCAGGTCCCTGTGCTTCTGCAGCCCCTTTAGAAATTGTACCCTTTATTTCATATTGTCTCTTGGTGACCTTCCTACCAAAATGAATCACTTCACACTTACCCGCATTAAAGTTAATCTGCCGGGGAGGTGGTAGCATATTGGTATTGTCACTGGACTAGTATTCCAGAGACCCAGGGTAAAGCTCTGGGGACCTGGTTTTGAATCCCACCACAGCAGATGGTGAAATTTGAATTCAATAAAAACCTTGAATTAAAAAAATGTCTGGTGATGACCATGAAACCATTGCTGATTGTCACAAAAAAAACCCCATCTGGCTCACTAATGCCCTTTAGGGAAAGAAAGCTGCCATCTTTACCTGGTCTGGCCTACCTGTGACTCCAGACCACAGCAATGTGGTTGATTCTTAAATGCCCTCTGAAAAAGGGCAGTTAGGGATGGGCAATATCTTTACACCCTTTTTTGAACAAGGTTGAGACATTTGCAATTCTTTAGTCTTCTGGCACCACCCCTTAGGCGAAGGAAGATTAGAAAATTACGGCCATTAGCTCTGCAGTTTCCACCCTTACTTCCCTCGGTATCCTAGGATGCATCTCATCCAGTCCTGGTGTCCTATCAACTTTTAAGTATAGATAGCCTATCAAGTACCTCTTCTTTATCAATTTTATACCTTTCAAGTATCTGAAATACCTCTTCTTTCATTGTGACCTGCAGAACATCATCTTCCTTGGTAAAGACAGATGCAGAGTATTCATTTAGTACTTGAGCCATGCCCCCTTCTTCCATGCTTAAAACCTCCTTTTTGGCTCTTAATTGTCCCTGTTCCTCCTATTACCATCCTTTTACTATTTATAGAAGCACATTTACTTTTTGATTATTTTTATTATAAAGAATACATATTTTTGTGCTGATATCACACCTTTCACAGCCCCAAAACATTCCTTCATGCTTTAAAACTAATGGTAAATAGCCTGAGAATTGCTGCACCTTGAAATATTGCCAGGCATTGACAGGACAGCTGGGCCTCGGTTTAAAATCTCACCCAAAAGATGGCGCCTCTGACAGTGCAACATTCCCTCAGCACCGACCCTCCGATAGCACAGTACTCCTTCAGTACTAACTCTCTGATAGTGCAGCACTTTGTCAGTATGGACCCTCCAGTGGTGCAACGTTCCATCAGCATTGACAGCCTTTCGTTTTTGAAGAGCTTTTATTTGTGAATAGAACTTGGGAAAATAAAATGGCTGACAATGTTATAGAACAGCGATGGGAAGCATTTAAAACTAACTTAACAGAGCCCAGGGAGAAATTTTTCTGCCGAAAAAAAAACAAAACGCTAATGAGACACCATGGATGAATAAAGACTTGAGGGAAAAATTAAAGGTAAGGAACGTGGACAGAACGGAGAGCACAGCAAGAAAGAATATAAAGAGGTTAGAAGATAAGTCAATAAAACAATTAGGAAGCTGAAGAGAAACTGGTTAAATCATCAAGGAACATAAAACAAAATGGTGAAATAGCCTACAGATATATATGATTTTTCAAAAATTGAAGTCGGGGTGGCAATCTGGTTATTAAGAGATAGCCAGGATAAAATTTCAGTTAACTAGTATTATACCTGTGTTTAAGAAATGAGATAGAACATGTCCAGGGGACTACAGACCAGCCCTCCTAACATCAGTCGTAGGAAAGATAATGGAATTCTGACTGAAGAAATAGAAAAACAGTTAGAAACCAAAAGTATGACAAGTAGTCAGCATGGATATCGCTAAGCGACCCCACAGCCAAAGAATCAGATCAAAACTCTTCAAGCCTGTTGCATCCAGTTGTAAATGGTGCTGGACATTTGAACAACTAATGGAGGCCCCAAAAAATCCCCATCCTCAATGCCCAGAGGGCATTTAAGAGTCAACCACATTGCTGTGGGCCTGGGGGTCATATGTAAGCCAGACCAGGTAAGGACGGCAGATTTCCTTCCCTAAAGGGCAGTAATGAACCAGATCGGTTTTTATGACAATTGACAATGGTTTCATGGTCACTATCAGACTCCTAATTCTAGATTTTTATTGAATTCAAATTTCACCATCTGCCATGGTGGGATTCGAACCAGGGCCCCCCAGAACATTACCGTGGGTCGCTGGAATACTAGCCCAGTGACAATACCACTATGCCACCACCTCCCCTGGAATGGTGGTGGTGGGGTGGTTGCCAGTAATACAGGTGAAGCAGGTCTGGAAATTCTGTGGCAAGTAGCTCACCTCCTGATTCCCCAATGCCTGTCCACAATCTACAAGGCACTAGTCTGGTATGTGATGGAATAGTCTCCAGTTGTCTGGATGAGTGCAGCTTTCGTAACAGGACATAAATAATCTGCTTAATTGACAGCTCATTCTGCACCTTATGCTGAATCAGCGAATTGCTCCCCCCACCACCAACGCACAGTGACAACAGTGTGCACCATTTACAAGATGCACTGCAGCAACTTTCCAGGCCTCTTTTCATAGCAGCTTTCAAACCTGTGAAGTTAACCTTGAAGGACAAGGGCAGCAGATGCATCAGAACACCAACACTGTAAGTTCCCTTCCAAGCCCCATCCTGTTCTGAAACTATAACACCGTTCCTTTACTGCCGCTGAGTCAAAATCCTGGAACTCCCTTACTAACAGTACTGTGGATGTACTGACATGAGTTGGATTATAGCAGTTCAAGAAAGTGGCTCAGCACCACCTTCGAGGGCAATTGGGGATGAGCAGTAATTGCTGTCTTTGCCAACAATATTCACAACCGATTAAAGAAGAAATACATGTGTGCGTGTGAGATATGAAAAGGGAAAGTCTGTCTTGACCAACCTCATTGAATTCTTAAAGATGTAAAAAAGAAAGCAGAAATGGATGATGTTGTAGATGTAATACATCTAGATTTTCAAAGGGGAAATGGTGCCACGTAATAGACTAATAAATAAGGTCAGAGCATGCAGAGTTAAAGGGCAAGTGACTGCATGGTGAAAAGCAGAGAGTAAGGATAAAGGATGGCAAAGGGTGGGAAATGATCGTCCCACAAGAACCAATGCTGGGACCAATGTTGTTCATAATTTATATTAATAATTTAGACTTTAGAATCAAGAACAGTATTTAAATTTGTGGAGGACACCAAATTATGGGGGCGGGGATCAGTCAATACTGAGGAAGACTGCAGCAAATTACAAGATATTAATACATTTGCAGAATAGGCACATGATTGGAAAATGAATCACAATATACATAAATGTGAGATATTGAATTTTTGTATGAAAAATAAGGATTACTTAGAAGATAATCTCAAAAAGAGGGGGAGCATTAAAGGGATCTGAAAGTGCAACCACAAATTACCATTTAAAAATAGTGATGCTGGTTAATAAGGCCAATTGTTTTTTTTTAATGCTGAATCAACCACTATTTATAGAGGGGTAGAATTGAAAAGTTATGCTAAACATTTATCAGACCTTGGTTAGACTAAGCTTCGAGTACTATAATTCTGGTCACCGTATCATAACAAGGATATAGAGATACTGGAGAGGTTGCAAAAAAGATTTTCAAGAATGAACAGGCTGGGCCTGGCTCAACAGTGACCTAAAAGTTTTGAGACAGTAGAGACCTGTTTGTAAGTTTAAGCAGAGTATTTCCACTTGAGAAAGAGGGAAGCAAGAAGCTATTAATATAAGATAATCAGCAAGAAATCAAATGGGAAATTCAGAAGCAACCTCCTTACCCAGAACATGATGTGAATGTGAAGCTTGCTACTGTAGGGAGTAATGGCGAATAATGCAGCTGCATTTAAAGGGAAACTAGATGAGCATATGAGCAAAGGAAAGGGAGGGCTCTGCTGATAGATGGAGGATGGGAGGAGGTTTTGGTGGAGCGCAGGTGTTGGCATGGACTGCTGTGCTGTATAATCTCTAATCATATCGGACCTTTGCAGCAGTTGATACTTTTAAGAATCATTTTTTCAAAGGCCTTATGCTTTTGTTTAACAGTGTCCTTCCCTCTTGTAGTTATATTAATATATGCACGATTAGTTAGGAGCAGTTAGGCAGAGCTTGAACAAAAACAAAATACTATAGATGCTAGAAATCTGAAATTAAAATAGAAAATGCTGATGAGACACAGCAGGTCAAATAGCATTTGTGGAGAGAGCTAACAATTTAGGTCAATGACCTTTTCTTCATAACTGGAAAATGTTAAAGATGACAGGAAGGATGTGATCACACTAGTGAGGATATAGAAGAGATTTGCAAGGATGTTGCCAGGAATGGAGAGTTGTGAGGACTTCAGTTGTGAGGAAAGATTGGATAGGTTGGGCCTTTTTTCTTTTGGAACAGAGAAAGCTAATAGGAGATTGAATTGAGATGTATAAAATTACAAGGGGTTGAGACAAAGTAGATAAGAATGTCCTATTTCCATTAGAGGGGAAATCAATGTCCAAGGGCAGGGATTTCAAGTATTTGGGAAGAGGAATTATTTCATCCAGAGCATGGTTGGCGTCTGGAATTCACTGCCTGAAAGGTTGGTAGAGGCAGAGACTTTCATTGCATTTGAAAAATAGTTGGATAGAGACTTGAGGTGCTGTAACATCCAGGATTATAATAGAATTCTAAAAGGTTTGAGTGGGTAAATAGTGAAAGTTTTTTTTAGTTAACAGGTCAGCAGCTGTAAATATAGGTTTGATATACAAGAGTAAAACACTTAAAATTATATTTTTAATACAAAAGGCTATAGGAATGTTGAATTCGTTAATGCAAGTGGCTATTGAGACTGAGTTGATCTTGGCATTTAGTTAGGAAGTGGATTATCAAGTAGAGAGGAAACAAAAATTTAACAGGACAGGGAAAAGGGATTCCAGATGATAACTGATATGCAGCTGGAATTGGCACAAGCCTGCTTGGCTAAAAGTGATTATATTTCTATTATACTAATATTGAATACATTTTTAACAAAAAACACAAGTCAGAAAAGGCACACATTGCTGAAGTTCATTTTTTAATATAAAAAACACTTTTGTAGAGATGGAGCTGTTCCTTGTGTATGAGAAGTTTATTAACGTAATTTGAGGTTTTTAGCATCTATGTGAGCTGAAAAAACCAGCTGGATTGGCTTTTATGTATCGTGAGAAAATTGTAATTTTAAATTAATCCTGAATCTGTTCACTCGTTTTCAGGATTTCTTTCTGCCCCATCCAACTCTTTTCCCCTGTCTGCTCCCTTCCCCACCCCTGCAGCCAAATCTGCAGAGCCCAATTATTTATTATGTGGAAGGCCAGGTTAGAAATTGGCCTAAGATGAAGCAAAATATTACGGATGCTGGAAATCTGAAACAAAAGCAGAAAATACTGGAAAATCTCAGCAGGTCTAGCAGCATCTGTGGAGAAACAGAGTTAACGTTTCTAGTCCATATACAGAGATTTTTCCAGCATTTTCAGTTCTTGTTTTAGAAATTGGCCTGATGATTTGTGGTGAAGGTGATATGATTTTTAATGATCGCTTGGTAGTTTGCTGTATGCTTGTATTTAAGCTGCAAAATAGTTAGTGGGAGTGCAGGGGGCTGGCTCACATGACTGATGATTGAGGACGTTAATGAGAAAGGACAAGGCAACAGTACAGAAGTGATTATGGGTGATGATAACCAGAGACATGACAGGAAAGGACAGTGTACAATAAGAATGCACTTTCAAAAAAGGTCAGAATAGAGAAAAGCGGTAAAAAGACATGAATGCAGCAGCATTTGTAAAAAGTTAGATGAATTGATGCACAAATAGAAATAAATGGCTGTGACGTAATAGCCATTACAGTCATTATAAAGTGATCATGGTTGGAACCTGAATATTCAAGGATATTTGATATTTTGAAAGGATAGGAAATGAGGAAAAGGAGGCAGGGTAGCTCTGTCAATAAAGGATGAAATTGGTACAGTAATGAAAAATGATCTTGGCTTAGAAGATCAAGTTTTGGAATCAGCTTGAGTGGAAGTAAAAAAAAATAACAAGGATGTCATGACCACAGCCAATGTTAATTACTGGACAAAACAAATCCCAGAGGGAAACTTGGCTTATGGGTCATACCCTTTTTTATTTGTATTCGGAAAACGAGAAGGAGACGTACTGATCTCAGCATTGAGAAATCCAGTAACACTTCTGGGATTTTGAAAATTAAAAGTAAGAGTTTTATTAACAAGGATAAAAGAAAACTTAAACACAAGATTACAGATACACAGTTAAGAATTAGTCTTACAACACATTCTCCACCCCCCCCCCCACCCTCCCCAAAAAGACACTCTACTTGGTCAGACCCACAAGTAAACACCTTCTAGACAACACTCCCATATAGATGTTTAACTATAAAATAAAATAAAATCCAGTAATATTACTCAAGGCAAACTGCTGTAGCTTCAATAAAGGCATATCACATGACCTGTAACTCTCTTCCATTCTGCTGTGAAAATCCAAACTTGGGCTTTTTGCTTCTCTGGCTTGATAGGATGGTTGATTCAAACTGCATTCTCTCTCAGCCACAGCTCTAGCTACAGCTCCAGCTGCTACACTGCTACACCTTGCATCTCACAACTCAACAGCTCAAACAACTAATGCCCAAACAGCTCTACACAGTAACTCTAAAATACCTTTTTTTCCCCACTTTCATCTCGGGTTCCATTGTTTTCACGCCTCTTTGAAATTGAAACCCTTCCAAATATAAGATCTTTCATGTTTCCATCTTGTCTTTGCTTTTGTATCAATAAAATATAATATACCCCCTTCTATTTGTCTATGGAACTCCTGCGAGATACAAACATGTCAGTTTCTACTACTGAGTCCCCTTTGATATTCAAGCAAACTCTTCACTTAGCTAAAAATACAGATGTTATCTAACCTATTCGCTGTTACCTCAAACCTAACGCCTCTCCTTTTTCGTGTTTTACACCCCCCAGGCAACCTGTCTCCTATTAATCTCTCCCCAGCCTAATTTAATCATTCATGCACACACACACTTTTCACAGAATAATGCATATTCCCCAAAAATATTTTTAAAAATCCATTTCTCACAAGGGAAAGAAATCACTGGTGGAGTAGTTTATAGGCCTTCTAACAGTAGCTGCACTGTAGGACAGTGTGTAAATCAGGAAATAATGGGGATTGTGAGTGATTTTAATCTTCATATAGATGGGACAAATCAAATTGACAAAAGTAATCTTGAGGATGAGTTCATAAGAGTGTATTTGGAACAGTTTCTTAGAATAATATATTCAGGAACTAACCAGGGAAGAGGCTATTTTAGACCCGGTAATGTGTAATGAGACAGGATTAATAAATGATCTCATAGTAAAGGATCCTCTAGGCAAGCGTGATCATAACATGATGGAATTTCATATTCGGTTTGAGGGAGAGAAACTTGGGTCTGAAACTAGTGCCTTAAACTTAAATGAAGGCAATTACAAGAGTATGAAGGCTGAGTTGGCTACAGTGGGTGGGGAAAATAGGTTAAAAGGCAAGAAGGTAGATCAGCAATAGTAGATATTTAAGGATATATTCCCTAACTCTAAACAAAGATATACTCCATTGAGAAAGAAAGACACTATGAGAAGGATGCGCCATTCATCGCTACCTAAGAAAGCTAAGGACAGCGTCAAATTGAAAGTAAAGGCGTACAATGCTGTGAAAATTATTGGTAGGCCAGAAGATTGGGTACATTTTAGGACTACCAAAGGATGACTTAAAAATATCATAAGAAGGAGAAATTAGAATATAAGAGTAGACTAGCAAGAAATGTTAAAACAAAGAGTAAAAGTTTCTGCAAGTATGTAAAAAGGAAAAGTGTAATTTAAGTAAACATAACTTCCAAGACTCATCCTCTAAGGAAGCAAATAATGGGGAAATGAGAAAATAGAGCCTTTGAATGAGTATTTAGTATCTGTCCTCATAGTAGAAGACACCAAAAAGCAGCCGAAGAATAGCAGAAAATCAAGGGGCAAGGGAGGAATTTAAAACAATCACGATCATTAGAGAAAAAGTACTAGAAAAACAAATGGGACCAAAGGTTGACAAGTTCCCTGGATCTGATGGAGTGGCTGCAGGGCTAGTGGATGCATTGGTTGTAATCTTCCAAAATTCCCTGTATTCTGGAAAGGAAGCTCAAATGTAATACCTCTATTCAGAAAAGAGGGAGACAGAAAGCAGGAGACTATAGGCCAGTTAGTTTAATGCCTGTCATTGGGAAAATGCTGGAATCCATTATTAAGGAAGGAGTAGCATGGCTTTAGAAAATCATAATACAATCAAGCAGAGTTGGCATGGTTTCATGAAAGGGCAATGGTGTTTGACAAATTTATTAAAGTTCTTTGAGGATGTAACAAGCAGGGTGGATGGATAAGGGGGAGCCAGTGGATGTAGTTTTATGATCCTTGGCCAGATCTCAGGATCTGAGGGGGAGATCTGGTTAGGGACCAATTACATTTTGTTTAAAGTACATGAAGATTGCGATTCAAGATTCCATGAGTTTTGAACAAACAAAAATAAACTTTACTATACAAGGTCAGAAAGGTAAATAATTTCCAATATCTGTCTTATACTTACCCTGAATGTTAGAGTATAAGGTACATGTGAATTAACAGGCGCACACCACACCACACAATAGATGACATGTGACCAAAATAGCTTCCATGGATTTCACAATAACCCGCCCAGATGTTTGTCACATTGTGAGCCAACCAATCTCACTGAAACTTTGTCTTTCTCATGAGGGTTTCCAGTCTCCACGTTTGAAGATCTCACCTTGTTCCCACTCTGGCTTCATCTTCAGCATTGACCTGTCTTGCAGGTTTTCAATCTCGCCTTTTAAGATTCTGTTTCCCCTAGATCTCTGAGCACACAAGAGCTTCACCTTCCATGCACAGCCTCAGATCTTTGGCCATGCAAAGCAGATCACCACTGCTCTAAAGGGGTACCTTTGCTCAAAAGACCCGCAACACAGAGTCCCTAAACTTCGGCTGCCTCCTCTGACCTTCAGGACTCCTCTTGTGCCCATTTTGCTCAAAAAAGCTCCCTGCAGCTCTTTCGTGAATTCTTATTGTGCCCCTTTCTTTAACCACTTAAGGGATCTATTTCTGCTCTCTGGCTTTTATCCCTTGCCTGGGACTGCCTTGAGGGACCTCTTCCTGTCCCCCTTCCTGGTTTGGGACCTTCTCCTTGTGATCTGCTCCCTGGGACACCTATCAGATGTGGGTGCTCTTTATCAGGTCATTTGACCTGCATTTTTGTGCCGTTCTGTTTCTTTTCTTCTGCGCCTGGTGTGAAGAATGCAAAATCCCCCCCCCCCCCCTCCCAAACTGCACATGTGCAGCCCTTTCCAGGTTGGAGCATGCGCTGGAGGCCTGAGGTCCATTGATATCCAAACTTCAAACTAAGGTACGTATTTGAGTTTCTTAAAATTGGGGAATCTGGATTTCTCAAAGGCATTCAATAAGATGCCACATAAAAGTTTACCGCACAAGATAAGAGCTCATGGTGTTGGGTGTGAGATGTTAATGTAGATAGAGGATTGGCTACCCAATAAGAAGCAGTGGAGATTAATGGATCATTTTCAGGTAGTCAAAATGTAACTAGTGGAGTGCCACAGGGATCAGTGCTGGAGCGTCAACTATTTGTGCAATCTATGTTAATGGCTTGGCTGAAGGAGTCAACTGTATTGTAACCAGATTTGCTAACAATGTCGAGATGCGTAGGAAAGCAAGTTGTAAGGAGGATACAAAGGGTCTGCAAAGAGAAACAGATAGGCTAAGCGAGTGGACAAAAATCTGACAATGGAGTATGATGTGGGAAAATGTGAAGCTGTCCACTTTGAAATGAAGAATAAAAAAGCAAAATATTATTTAAATGGAGATAGACTGCAAAATACTGCTATACGGAGGATCTAGTGTCCTCGTACATGAATCAAAAAAAGATAGATGCAGGTACATCGAGTAATTAGGGTGGTAAGTGGAAGGCTGGATTTTATTGCGAGATGGATACATTATAAACATAAGGTTGTCTTGTTACAGCAGGACAGGGTATTGGCGAGACCACACCGGGAGTACTTCATACAGTTTTTGTCTCCTTATTTAAGCAGGGATGTACATGCATAGAAGCAGTTCAGAGAAAGTTCACTAGGCTGACTCCTGGGATGAAGGGTTTGTATTATGATAGCGTGAGCAACTTGGGCCTATACTCATTGGATTTTAGAAGAATGCGAGGCAATCTTATTGAAACATACAAGATTCTGATGGGGGCTTTGCAGGGTGGATGCCAAGAGGATGTTTCCCTTATGCAAGAATTGCAGGATAGGTGCCGAGAGCATGTTTCCCTCATGCGAGAATCGAGAGTTTGAGGGTTTGAAGATCCATAATCTTTAGAATTCTCTTCCCAGAGAGCAGTAGAGGGTGGATCATTGAATATATTCAAGACCGAGTTAGATTTTTGACCTACAAAGGAGTCGAGGATTATGGGGGTGAAGCAGGGCTGCAAACAGATCAGCCATGACCTTGTTGAATGGCAGAGCAGGCTCCAGGGGCCAAATAGCTGACTCTTGCTCCTATTTCTTATATTCTAATGGCTCTCAGTCAGAATGCTAGTCTCAGCAATTTGGCAGAGGGTTTGTTTTTTTTTCTAAAGTATGGATCATAAAGGTATTGTTGAATTAATTTCATACATTTGGTGTTGGACGAGATTGTAGTGAATTGGCTGCTTATGGAAACTTCCTGCATCAACTGGAAGAATTTCAGTGAAATATTATTCCAAGTTATATTCTGTATTAAACCATGGACTACTAACATCTCCCTTGCTTTGTCTTCATTCAAATTTGTAAAACCATTCCTAATATAAAAGAGAGGCAAGAATGCAGATTTCTAAATATCTGATATATTGGCTGAATTACTTGTTTCTAAATGAGCATTCAAACTTTAATGAATGCACGTGGAAAATAGAATTCAGGATATATGCTCCAGATGGTCAATGATATCGTTGCAGTCAATTGTTGTGCTACCCACCAAAACTTTGCCATGTCTATGTTTTTTGGATCTATGAGGATTTATCCTAGTGATTTTAGTGGCTCCAGTGGGTGACTCAAATATTACCTGCTGCCATGAAGATGTCAATTAAGTAAATTCAGTTTCTACCCTCTCCATTATTACTGTAATTCTTCCTTGTAGATTCAATGACATCCATGTTCCTATCCGCCTTGAATGTGTAAAGTTTGCGAGCCACTGCCTTGTGAACCACCCAGATTTAGCTAAAGACCTTACTGGTAAGTATCTACTTGACTTTCATTTGTAAATAATATATTGCTTTCTTAAGTAATAGTTTAAAAGATAATTCCACTCATCTTGTTTTAGCTTTAGTTATGCCTTTATAGTTATGGGGGACAGAATCTTTGTGATATTGGCTAACCCTATATTTAACAATGAGCTTAAAAACATGGAGCAAAAAAATGTATTGAAGATTTGTAATTGAACTTAATGCTAATTGCATACCTAGTGAAAAGGCATGCACTACAAAAATTGGCAAAGCAAATGAAATGTTTGATGTATAACTGTTACTAACAAGATCAAGTAACAACAGGAAATAGCATTTATATTACCCCTTTAATATAAAATAAACCTCTAGGCAGTTCACAGAGGCATTCATGAAACGGAAATTGACCTGAAGAAGGATATTAGGCTTGACTAAGTGGGTTAAAAAGTGAGCTTTAAAGCAAGAGAGTATGGCATGTGTCCAAATCAGGGACTTAGAACACGGGAACTAGGCCTAGGTGGCTGAAGGTTGAAAGGGAGGAACTTCAAAATAAGTCAGAGGAACGGAGAGTTCTTCAGTGATTATGGGACTATAAGAGATCATGGCGATAGGGAGGGCATGAAGAAATATAAATACATGGATGAATATTTTAAATTTGAAGGTTTGGAAGCTGGGAACAATTGTAAGTCAGCAAGAACAGGTTTGCTGAATGAGTGAGACCGTGTCCAATGGGCTAAGGCAGCAGAATTATGAATGAGCTAAAATTTATGGAGAATGAGGATGGGAGGTTGGCCAAGAAAGTATTGGAATCATTGTGATTGGCATCGATGAGGATTTCAGCAGAAAATGGACAGCGTTAGGCTATTTCGCTAATGTGGAGGTTGGTAGTCTTTGCAGTGGAAAGAATGTAGGATCAGGAGCTCATAGGTCAAACAGGAAGTCATTGTTGTGGACAGTCTGGTTCAGTGTGAGATGATGATTGGGGAGAGGGAGAAAATCAACAGTGAGGGTTTAGTGTTTGTGGTGAGGTTGAAACCATGAGTATTGTGTTCCCAATGTTTAACTGGACAAAATTGGCGTACAATAATTGATGAGCTACAGATAAATGACCTGGGAACAGAGACAGTGCAGGAACAAAGAAGCATTGATATGGCAGAGCTTTGCGATCCATCCGTATGCGGAAGTTAACCCAATATCTAGTGTGATGTTGTTGGGGCCTAGCAAGTGGATAAGGAGGGCACTTAGGATAAATCATTGGGGAATTTTGAAACTGATGATTTGGGGATAGGAAGAGTAGCCATTACTGGAGGTAGTTTGGTTATAGCTGGTTAAAGTTTAAGAATGAAAACGTGAGGGCATTTCTGTTGAGCATGATAAAGGAGGCAAAGTGTTGCAAGAATGTTGTGGTTGGCCATGTGACTAGCTGTAAAGCAATTGAGAACAAGGAGGGAACATAGACGCTACAGTCAGAGGTGTCACTTATGACTTGGGTTAGTGCTTTAGCAGTGATGGAAATCCAATTGGTAGAGATTCAAACAGGGAACTGTGGGAAAGAGGGGCAAAACTTTCTGGGTGATGACAACATGCAAGTGCCAGGTCACGTCTTCAGGGAATTTGACTGATCATTGAAACAGCTGCTTCTAATTTTACTATAGGTCTTGGTGAAACAGCATTTAGATTATTCTGTCCAATGTTGAGTTCCCAGTCTTCAAAAGGACAAAGATTCTGCGCAAAAATTTCTGAGCAGAACAGCATACATGATTTGTGATCCTAATTATGAAGAGAGACTCTCAGAACTGAATTGGGAATTGATTGGAAAAAAAGATTGAGGAAAAGATAATCTGGGGCCTCAGAGTACTGTAAGACATGGACAGCATGATTTTAATTTGGTTTGTGACAGTAAGACTAGAATATACAAGCACAAAATTCTAATCAACTTCAAGGAGTATGATAAACTTTAAAAATTCCCCTCAAAGTCATAGAAATGTGGAATGCAATTAAAGCTGAATTGGTTAATAGTGTCTTCAGCTTTAACCCTATTTTCAATGAGATTGTATTTATCTAGTTCTTGAAGTTTGTAAGGATAAATATGGACAAAGATATTAAAAGTCTCAACAGAAGCATAAGGTTCCTTTGCTGCTGGAGTCAAGGAAATTTCATGTGTTGATGGTGGAGTGTGCATAAATATTCTGGAGTTCAGTTTGGGATCGGGGAAGAAATTCTACAGAGCTTTCCCTAAGGAAATTAAGACAAGGCCATTTACTTCCACAGAGCACAAAATGTAGTCCATTGTGAATTCAAGCAATCTATTAAGAAGATATTTTTTATTTCACAAGGTATGGTTATTTCTAGACACTATTAATTTTGAGGTTGTAGTAATTGGAGACCAATACAATAGATGAGCATTACGTTTCTTGCATGATGAAACATGCTGAGAACAATTTGTATTTATAAGTACTTATTCTTAGAGTGAAACTCCAACAATTCTCTCCTTCTGCCTTTTTAAAAAAAATCAACATGAGCAATAAGTTTGCACAATATTTTGTACCTCCAAGCTTGAACTAATGATTTGACATCATGATGCTGTGTTGCTGTAAGGTGGTGATTCAGCAAACAATGATAAAATACAGTTCAAAAGATCTGATATTGCTGATGGTTTGAAAGCACAAGTGCTTTTATAACAAACTTCATTCCAATTTTTAATTTGATTTTCAACTTGCTGTTCATAAAATAAATCCAAGCTTCTCAAACTTTAAAGGAGCTGGATGCTTTAATTTTAATCAATTAAAAGTCCTTGTGAAGAGATAGTTGCATCATTTTTTTTTCAGCAAAGAGATTCAATATTTCTGTAATGGTTTAATCCATGATTTCATGATTTTTGGAGAAAATACAGGGATTATTTCTGTCACACTTGCACCTGACTGGCTCAAATGTAATTCATAACACTATTCACAATTGAACAGGTGAAGAGCACAACAAACCAAAGTAAGCAAGTTGGCTACCCTTAAACTTCCAATGATAAAGTACTAAGGCTATATGGAAAATAATCGAGGAATAATCAAGTTGGTCCTTGAGTATATGAGCCACACTTTGTAATAATGTAATCTCTAACTTCACTGTGAGCAATGCCACAAGAAATTGAAATTTAAAATAAATGTGTTCACTGAATATGGACAAGGCTAGCAATGCTGCATTTCTTGCCTGTTCCTGAGTTATCCTGAGAAGGTGGTGATGGGCCTTCCCTCTGAACTGCTGCTGTCTAATGGTGCTCTCAATAGAAAATCTAAGATATTGACCCAGTGGTGATGTAAGAGCAAATATATGCCCAAGTTAGCATGATGTACGTCTTTTTTTTTAAAGGAACTTGGAAGAAATGGTTTCCCAAGGTTGCTTGACGCTTCATATAATAAAAGCAAAATATGGTGGATGCTGGAAATCTGAAATGAAAACAGAAAGTGCTGGAAAAACTCAGTAGGTCTGGCAGCATCTGTGGAAAGAGAAACAGAATTAATGTTTTGAGTCTGTATGACCCTTCAGAGCTCGTATTCAGCTCTGAAGAAGAGCCATATGGACTCAAAACGTTAACTCTGTTTCTCTGTCCATAGATGTTGCCAGACCTGCTGAAGTTTTCCAGCATTTTCAACTTTTCTGTCTTGTTGGGTAAGGTTGCAAGGACGGGAGGGTTTACTGAAGTAGCCTCAGTGAAATGTTGCAGTACATCCTGTAGATGGCTGGATTGTATTGCAGCAACAGTGCATTGCTGATGGGATGGTCATTTGGGTCTGATAACAGGGATGCTAATCAAGTTACTATTAGATTCTGGATGGTATTAAGTTTTGTGTGTTATTGGTTATGCACTTGTCTGGCAAGTGGTGAATATTTCATCACACTCCTGATTTGAGACTTGAGGTGGTTGGACTTTGAAAAATCAGGAATTGAACCAGATGTTGTAGAATACCCAGTCCCTGTCCTGTTCTTTTGATCATAATCTTGATGGTTCAACTACAGGCCAACGTTGACTCTCAGAATGTGACAATGGGAACTTGGTATTGGTGGTGGTGTTGAAAATCAGGGAGAGATGGCTAGGCTGTTACTGATGAACTGATTGATGTTATGGCCTGGGAAGCAGAAGAGGAAATGGGGGAGAATTGCACCTTCATGAAATTAAAAATTCTGGGAAACTATTGGGTATTTTCCAACTGTACTAATTGATTATAGTTGGACTATTGTTGGCTCTGCAATCTTTTAGTTCATTGTATAATCTGTGAACATATGTATTTCTATGGTGTATGGTTTCCCACATAATTTTTTTCCCTTGCAATCAGTCCTTTTTCATCTTTGTAATTGTTTGGGAATCGATACTTACTGCCCTGAGATACAGACAGAAAATGCTGGGAATTCTCAGCAGGTCTGGCACCATCTGTGAAGAGAGAAACAGAATTAATGTTTCCAGTCTGTTGCCTGGCCTGATGAAAGGTCCCAGACTGAAACATTGACACACTCTCTTCACAGATATTATGCTCTCCCATTCTGAACTCTCCAACTAGAGGAACTAGTTTCTCTTTAGCTGTGTTATTGAATAGTAGTGCTTCAAATAAAAATGCCATCAGTTTTACTGTCTGCTTCTTAACATATATTTGTCTCATCTGCCTTGCTGTTGAGGCAAAACTGTCACTGTACACAATGTCATAATAATTTATATTTTAAAACATCTAATGGAGCAAAGATGAGGCACCACCAATTATTTGCAAAACAGAATTGTTCGAGAATAAATATTAGCAGTGTTGGTGGATATTAGTGTTGGTGAACTGTTAAGTATGTCCAAAGTAAGGTACCGTTTTAAAATTGATCAAGGCAGGAAACTGTTTTTCTGAAGCCCACTTTCTATCTATTTTCCCCTCCCCTGGCAACCAATGATTGAGAATTCTTCAGAGAGCAGAAACCTACCTGACTCTCTTTTTCTAAGATGTGTTGATAAAAAGGTGCATATCTGCAGGTAATGACTTCCTCTAGCTTTTTCTTCCTCCACTGATGAAATGTTCATGTTACAATAAAATGCTTCATGTAGTAACCCAATTATAAAGCTGATTGCGGAATCTAATTCAAACCCTACTTGAGACCAGTATGGACATTTCCCCTGACTTAAAGTCCCATGTTTTTCCTCTCCAGATGTGATTTCATAAATAATTCTTTTCAGCTTATTTTACTCCTCCCTTTCGGCCAGGTATAATTCCCTCCCGAAACCTCTGTCTCTCTGCGTCTCTTTCCCCATTTGTAAAATGCTCCTCAAAACTCTTTGCCCAAAAACTTGATCATCCTTCCCAATACTTCCTTATGCGGCTCAGTGTTAAATTTTGTTTGAGAAACTCCCATGAAGCACCTAGGCACATCCTACTACATTAGAGGCACTATATCAATGCAAGTTGTCTTTGTAACTGCACACCGTGTACATTCTTAAGCCTAGAAACCTGTCCCAGTACCTTAGTTTAACTGGCTCTGCGAATTGCACAAGGAGTACACAGGAATGGCATTCAGTGACTACATTTATTAAAAAAAAATTCTCTAAAAGAATTCCTGAATGTAACTAGTTCTTGCCTTAGCCTTTTCTCGATCCTCTCCCCTACCCCAAACAGGATTGGGATGAGGGCATGGGCCTTTGTGACAGTACTGAGTATCTTTCAGCATATCAGTATCCTTCTTTAAAAGTAGGATTAAGCCAATATATAAAATAATGTTGAGCTGCTTTTCCTTTTAACCCTGTCTGTGCAAATAAGTTTATTTCTGTTAATTACTGGATTTCGAGAAACTGTTGAGTTTTGATGCTTCAGTCCCAGAATTTGGCTTCTGCATGTAGTAATTGAGGAAGTAGTCGGGTGGCATTTGTAGTTAATCTCTTTTATTTCATGTGTCGAATCTATAATACAAGTATGATTATGTTTTCAC
Organism: Carcharodon carcharias; assembly: GCF_017639515.1. Taxonomy (NCBI): domain Eukaryota; kingdom Metazoa; phylum Chordata; class Chondrichthyes; order Lamniformes; family Lamnidae; genus Carcharodon; species Carcharodon carcharias. The sequence continues at coordinate 43,016,669 of NC_054477.1, read as the reverse complement.
TTTGGAATTTGCTCTTCTGCCAAATATTCTACCGTTATATATTGCTACAAAGACTTGGTTACTTCATTCTTGCTTTACAGCAATTGATAAAGTGAAAATTTTGGATTCTCCAAATGATAGTAAACACACTAATGAATATTCATAGGAGTTTTTCTGCAATTGCGTATGTTCCAGCTTTAAGACAGATGTATATTAAGCGATAACAATGTTTAGTGAATAATACAGTGAGATTCCAGGGCAGATACCTTTGATCAGAAAATTTACGTAATATCTTACTAAATGTTGTCAGGGGTGGGTGTGGAGTGACTTCAGATGGGAAAACATGCTTAAAGCAAAACTGTAAAATTTAATCTTTTACAGAATTTCTCAAAGTCCGATCACATGATCCAGAAGAAGCAATAAGGCATGATGTCATTGTATCCATTGTAACTGCTGCTAAAAAGGATCTCTCACTTGTTAATGACCATCTGCTAAATTTTGTAAGAGAAAGAACACTAGACAAACGGGTGAGAAGATTTCAATTTTTCTTTCGTTTTCTTCCCCTTTTTCTTGAAACTTTTCCACGCAATTTTTAATTTGTTTTTGGGCTGGTGTTGACACCTCTCTATACTGCTCCCTAGAAGTTTCATGAACAGCTTGGAACGATAGCCTTTTTTTTTTTTTGCTGCCTCTTTCTTCTCACATAATCTCTCTCTTTCCTCCATTTTGTTTGGTATTGGAGTTACTTATTTTTAGCTCTTTAATACGTCACTGCTGAGGTCAGAATATCACTGGTGAACTAGAACTGCAAAATTGCTTCCTGTCATCGCAGCAGCAGATTTTGTGCTTCAGTGTATTAGGCTGATACTAGGAGCCTCCTCGAATTAGGAGGATAGATCAAGTTGGGACCACAGATTTCTCTAATTATTAGATTAGCGCCAGTAGTTCTGGTGAGAAGGGGAATTGATATGCTGAGAAAGCTGATTGGTGTCCCCTACCTGAGTTTTCTCCCCACTGAGATTCTTCTTGATGCAGCTTGTATAAGAACTCGGAACACTTCATACCCACACCATGCCACATTCAGCTGAGCTCAGGGCTCATGTTAGAATCTGGATCTCCTGAGTGAGTACCCACAACTACGGGTTTTCTGGCCTGCCTCCTTCGTTTTACAGCTTGCCCAAATGTCTTAAGTTGTCACTGATCAGAGTTTATATTTATTTTCCAGTATTGCAATACATCAGAACGTTCTGCCTAAGCATTACTTTTATATAAGTATTTATAAATTATTTAATAAATGCTTTTAGCAGCACAACTGTAAAGTTGTTTGTTGCAACCTGGCTCAAAATCCTTGGCTGTACCGCTAACATATTTATACCACTCTTTGTAGCTTGTTGCTGTTGGTTACCAATTGCTCAATCTTGCAATGAGAAGTTTTTTGTTTTGCCTTGTTTGAAGTGTTGCACGAATCAGTTCCCTTACCCCTTGAAGTAGAATACAGAATCAAGTTTAGTTATTTGCATGTATATATTTTTTCTGCATTTATATGTGCACATGCATGCACCCAATGGTTTCTTTATAAAGTAATAGTATTTTTTTTCCTCCCTAGTGGAGAGTGAGAAGAGAAGCAATGATGGGGCTGGCGCAGATCTATAAAAAGTACTGCTTACAAGCTGAGGCAGGAAAGGAAGCTTCCAAACAGATTTCATGGATTAAAGACAAGCTGTTGCATATATACTACCAAAACAGCATTGATGACAAGTACGTGAATATTTTTGGGAGTAAATATAATGAAGGTGATTGTAGCAATTACCAATCATTGCAAAAATGTGTCAAGGTTTCATCTGTTATTACAAAAGAGATAGAGGAAAGTATCTGCACTTTGGATGGTGGAGTGCTTGAACGTGAGGTGGAGGGAATCAATTCTCTGACATCATAGGAACATTAAGTAGGAATACTAGGGCACTTAGTGACACCCTGATTACGTAATTTGGATTTCAGGTACAGAAAAAATATTTTTGCAAAATACCATAGCTGCTGGAAATCTGAAATAAAATATTCAATGCTCCACTTTGTTGTAGGCCACTTTCTTGCTGTTCGTTTTGAGCATCTGCTAACATCTTCCGGCTCTGATGAATGGTCATGTCTGAAACATTAACGTTTTTTCTCTCTACATAAATGCTCAAATGCAGCCTGGCTTGACTCTTTCCATGATTTTCTTTAAGTCATAAAATTTTCCAGATGAAAAAAATATTGGAAATATAATGAACATGTTTTTCTTTGTTCACTCATGCTAAAGGTGAACACACTTTCAAAATGGGAAAATCTTAAAACTGACACTTAATAGAGATATTGGGTGGGATTTTCAGCACGCGCCTGCCACCACAATCTTCCGGTCCAGCTGCAAGTCTGTTGACGTCTGGCTGGGCTGCCACCTCACCCACGACGGGTCCTGCCCGCAACGCGGCCAGACAATCCCGGCCATTGAATATTGATGGTGTCATGGTGTTTGTGAGAATCCTCAGACTGTATCAAATGCATGGCTTCTGTTTGTTCACTCAATTTTGCTACTTCAGATGATAACCTTTAGCTTGTTCAGCATATTGGTATGTCATGGAGTTGTTGGCAATAGAGTAGATCTGAGTTGAACTGTTGGACAAAGAGTGCCATTAGGAGTAGCAAGAGTTGGACACCAGCTCTTGAAACAAAATCTAACATCATCTAATGCCTACAAGCAATTTTTGCTGTTTTAATTACCAAAATAAATTGTCATGATTCTTTGCTGTAAAATTCTCAGCGTCTAGAAAACATCCACTGCATAGTTGCTTTTGGTGCTGACAGCAGCAAAGCTTCCTACTTGAGATAATGATTGCAGATCAGTGGCAGGTATTCAATAGGGAAATGTAAAAATGAATGAAATTTATTCAACTCCCAAGCTGGATGGTTGTCTGGTACAGTGGACAACTTATTCTTTATCAGATTAAGAACTTGCTTTAATTTTATGGGCTGAATTTTCCTCTCATCCGGGGGGTTGTGCAGGGCGGGCGGGAGCGAGCGCAAACCAATCGGGTGCGTGCCACTGTTTTACGTGGATGGGCTAATTAAGGCCCACCCAGCGCAACGCTCGCCCGGAAGTCCTGAGCGCGTGCGCATGAAAGAACACAGAAATCTCCCTGAGGCACTCAGGGAGATTTGTTTAACTTTTAAATATCTGAATAAAGTAATTAAAAATTTTTAAAACATGTCCCTTCATGTGACAGTGTCACATGAGCTTGGACATGTCAATGAATTTTTAAAATAATTTTTATTGAATTTTTAAACACTTCATGAAACCTCATCCTGCCCGTGGATGAGCTTCCATGAAAAATGGGAAGGCCACCTGGGCTCTTCGCCTGCCCGCCAAACTTAAGGTTGGATGGGCAGTTCATCTGATTATATCAACTAGCTTTTAAAAGGCCTTAATAGGCCTTTGACAGCTCGGCAGGCGCGCAGCTGACTGCCAGACTGAAAATCTAAATGACGCACAGTGACGTTGGGATGCCCGTTCGATGTCACCGTGCGTCATTTTACGCGTCGGTGAGTGGGCGCCACCCCCGCTCGCCAACCGGAAAATTCTTTCCTACAAATATCTGACTGAAGCTTGGAGACAGGGCCTTCGATAATGTCCCTGCCTGTTTGTAGACTGGAGAGTTTGGAGAGCTCTACAGGAGCTTGGCTTTTTGCAGACTCTAAACTTTCAACACTTCCGCACTGTTTCAAGGAGCCTCTTAAACCAAACTATGTTAACTAGTTTCCAATCAATAGCATTACAGCTTGTCTAAAACTGTCAGTGGAATCACCGTGTATTGCCTTATCTTCACTTAAAAGGTTATGCATTTGCTGGTGCATGTTTTGTCTTGGGCTTGTCTTTCTGCTTTGTTACTTCACTTGGTGAGAGAGAATGAAGGAGAAAAGCATACTGATTTTTAATTGTGTCTCTATTATTTTAATATACCATGGCATTGTGACACCAGAATGTCTTAAGTGACTAATATGTGCTAGAAAATTGTATTGTCATAATTCATAAAAGACAAAAGGCAAGTGTCAGTGTGATTGCATATAAATTCAGCCATTAAGAAAACCTTTTCAACTATCCCAGTTTGGTTATTCACTAATACTTGCCCAAGTATTTTGGTATCATACAAAATGTGCAGAGTGTTGCAGAACTTCAAACTTTGGAGTGGCAGTTTGAGATCATGCTGTTGTAAACCATTAAAGATTAGTTTCAGTCTTTTGAATACAGCTTTTTCTTTATGCAAACATCAAGATGTTTACACCCCTATGCTATTCTGGAATAACTCCACACCAAGCACAGTTCTGGTTCTGGGCACCAATATCTTGTTTTTTTCCCCAAAATACATTTTCTCGAGCAGAGGAGGGGTGGGGGTAAAAGATGAGGAGGCATTGCATTATTAGCTAAGGAGTCAGTTACTGCAGTAAGGAGAGATGATATCTTGGAGGGGTCATTGAATGAAACTTTGTGGGTAGAGCTTAGGAATAAAAAATGGGCACCCACATTGTTAGGTGTTTATTATACACCCCCAGATAGTCAGCGGGAAATTGAGGAGCAAATATGTGCACAATTTGTGGAGGTGTGTAAAAACAATAACAATGGGGTAATTATATTAGGTGATTTCAACTTTTCCAACATTAATTGGGATAGACATAGTGTTAAGGGCTTGGGATGGAGTGGATTTCTTGAAATGTGTACAGGAGAATTGTTTAGGTCAATATGTAGAGGGTCTAACAAGGGACGGCGCAGTGCTGGACCTTATTCTGGGGAATGAAGATGGACAGGTGGCTGTGGTGGTGGTGGGGGAGCATTTTAACGATAGCGACCACAACATGGTACAGTTTAAGTTTGTTATGGATAAAGAAATAGGCAAGTTGCAAAAAAATGTTTTGGATTGGGGGAGAGTGGAGTTTAGTAAAATAAGGCAGGATCAGGCCAAAGTAGACTGGGAACAGCTACTGTGGGGAAATCTAAAGGGGAGTAGTGGTGGGGGGGGTTGGGGGGTGTTCAAAAAGGAAATGAGGAGGGTACAGGTTCAACATGTTCCTTCTAGGGTGACAGGAAGGAGTAACAAGCCCAGAGAACCATGGATGACTAGGGATATTCATGTTACGATGAGAAGGAAAAGAGAGACTTTTAGCAGGTACAAGGGAAGCAAATCAGCGGAGGCATTAGTGGAGTACAGAAATTGCAGGGTGGAGCTTAAGAAAGCAATTAGGAGAGCAAAGAGGGGATATGAGAAAGCTCTGGCTGGTAAAATTAGGGAAAATCCCAAGATATTCTATAAGTATATCAAAGGGAAGAGGATGACCAGGGAAAGAGTAGGGCCCATAAGGGACAAACGGGGCAATCTATGGGTGGAGCCAGATGACGTCGTTAGAGTGTTGAACAAATACTTCACATCCGTCTTCACTCAAGAGAATGAGGATGAAGGTATCATACTCAGGGAGAGAGACTGTGAGGTTCTTAAGCAATTGATAGAGGGAGTGACAAGGTATTGGAAGTGTTGGCAGTGGTTAACACTAAGGTTGAGTGTCTTAGGCTACAGGAAGTTATAGACGGGATGGTCAAATGGACAGATAAATGGCAGATGGAATTTAATCCTGGAAGTGTGAGGTGATACACTTTGGAAGGAATAATTTGACAAGGAAGTATTCAATGAATGGCATGACACTAGGAAGTTCTGAGGAACAAAGGGACCTTGAAGTATGTGTCCATAGATCTCTGAAGGTGGAGGGGCATGTTAGTGGGGTAGTGAAAAAGGCATAAGAGACACTTGCCTTTATCCATCGAGGCAGAGATTACAAAAGTAGGGAGGTCATGTTGGAGTTTTATAGAACCTTGGTGAGGCCACAGCTGGAGTACTGTGTGCAGTTCTGGTCGCCACATTATAGGAAGGATGTGATTGCACTGGAGGGGGTGCAGAGGAGATTCACCAGGATGTTGCCTGGGATGAAACATTTAAATTATGAAGAGAGGTTGGATAGACTCAGGTTGTTTTCGTTGGAGCAGAGAAGACTGAGGGGCGACCTGATCGAGGTGTACAAGATTATGAGGGGCATGGACAGGGTGGATAGGAAGCAGCTGTTCCCCTTAGTTGAAGGGTCAGTCACGAGGGGACATAAGTTCAAGGTGAGGGGCAGGAGGTTTAGCAGGGATGAGAGGGAAAAACTGTTTTACCCAGAGGGTGCTGACAGTCTGGAATGCACTGCCTGGGAGGGTGGTGGAGGCGGGTTGCCTCACATCCTTTAAAAAGTACCTGGATGAGCACTTGGCACGTCATAACATTCAAGGCTATGGGCCAAGTGCTGGTAAATGGGATTAGGTCAGGTGTTTCTCACGTATCGGTGCAGACCTGATGGGCCGGAGGGCCTCTTCTGCACTGTGATTCTGAGATGTATAAGCTCACTTTAGGAACGGGGTGAAGTAATTGTGCCTCAACATAGAAATCGCTGTCTTCACATCACTGCAATTACTCTTCCTTCGGTAATCTTTTTGCAACCTTGGATGTGGCTTCTTTAACTCTAGTGATACAACTTGCTGATAAATGCACTTTTAGTAATGATGCTGCTTTTTGACATTTTAGATTCCCTTCTCTCTGGAATTGCCTATCCCTCCAGCTAATTAGGTTTGCTAGTTAAGTAGCTTCCTCTTCTCCCCATATCTCCTAAAGTCAGGGCAGTCCCCAATAATCTTGGTTCAGTTGACCTAGTGACTATTTAAGGACATGTGTACCTATGGTCATTTCATAACTAATTTGAAGTTTGTTACTGAGGTAAGTTTAATTGTATGTCTTAACTAGGAGTTGGCTTAACCATCTGTCCCTCACCTGCCAGTAATACAGCATCTAGTTTTCAATTGAGACCAGTGATTGCTTTCTATTCTTCGCTGCTGGTACAGGCATCAAACCACTGCTGTCACGGCTTCAAAATGAATGAACACACCCCCACCACCGCTACAGTTAAGATATAAAACTCATTGTCTGCTCACCTCTAGGTTTCCTGAAAAAATGCCACACCGGGGCTCAGGCAACCTATTCAAATACCTCTTCTTTTACTGATCATCAATGTCAGTGTGAAGATGGTCATTTTCTCAAATGTGATTCTCTGGCGGCGCTGTTCTATAATTCTTGCATGTTGGTATTTTAAAATCTATCCCTTCATGTTGTACCTGTGGGTCAGTCCTTAGCATTTTTCACAGGAGTAACAACTTTGATTTTAAAATGTTATCTCTATTACGAAGATCTCTCCTGGTCTATTCCTTGCCACAAACTTGGCATAGACTATCACAAAGCTCCCTCTCTATGTTCATGTGGCCTTGTATCCACTGTGGTGTTTCCTTTTTGGTCTAGATTTCTACAAACTTCTAGTTTGGGTTATTCATTGCAGATTCGAATGTGGTCTTTACATGCTTACTCCAATATCAACTTCCAGCCCTCAACCTCTTCAGGCTCTTACACCTATATGTTCAGAATTTTCAGGGGACAACTGGGAGTTTGCTGAATTTGGTAACTGCCAGTTATTTCTTGGCATCAATAGCTATCATGAAGATTAATTATCACTGAAAACTTGAGCGTACCTGCACATCTATTGCCAGATCTGGTCTGAGTACCTCAAAGTCTTGCTGATCTCTGCCAAAAGTGCTCACTGTTTCAGCACTACCCTGGAGATCAAGTAGAATTCCAGATTTCTGTTCTTTGACTAACCATCTTTTTAAAAATCCCCTTTTCCTTGCTCACTACTCCTTCTATTCTGAATCAATGTCCCCACTAAACTGCATTGACGTGCAGCTGCGGAGCAGCCTGGAAGCTGGTGGGCAGGCCATGTACAGCAATAAACTATATGTGTGCATAACAGTGCAAAAAGATTTAAAGGGACTGCACACTGAAAAAACTAAATGTTAAAGAGAACATTGCTCTGGTCCCAGTTGTCATCTTGCTTCCCCTCTTCATCTCCCACCCCAACACACCCTGAAGGCAAGTCTCTGCATCCCTGCACTTGATTGCCTACTCACTTGATTCCTAACTATTCAACTCCTCATCATTGCCCCCATATTAGCCGATCTTGTCATCAGCTTTTTCCCTTTAGGTGCCATTTCTCTTCCTGTTAAAATGGTTATTATCCCTTCCTCAAAAACCAACCCTTGATTTCTCAGCCTTCACTAAACAGAACCCCATCTTCAAACTCCCTTTCCATGGTGTCACCTACACTTCTTGGTCTCTTCCACCCTCCTTGACTTCTGCACTGCCCCTGTATTGTCAGATTGCTTGTCCTGTATTCAGGGAAGACCAAACCTATTGCTTATGTTCCCTGATGCAACTGTCTCTTTTCCACCGGTTCCATTTTCATTCTAAATGACAATAGACAAGAAAGTGGGGTGAACAATAAGATTTGCATGTCTTTGCACACATCACTAAAAACTAGTGCACAGGTTTAAAATGAAATCAGAAATGCTTGTAGAACATTGACCTTTTTATCAAAAGGGCTGGAATACAAAGGGACGCAAATTATTCTTCAGTTCTATATCAGTGATTTGGATGAAGGAACCAAATGTATGGTAGTTAAATTTGCTGATGACACAAAGATGGGTAGGAAAATAAGTCATCAAGAGGACATAAGAGTCTACAATGGGATTTAGATAGGTTAAGTGTGTGGGCAAAAATTTGGCAAGTGGCGTATAATGTGGGGAAAATATAAACTTGTCCACTTCAGTAGGAAGAATAGAAAAACAGCATCTTAGAATGGAGAGAGACTGTAGAGTTCTACAATACAGAGAGATCTGGGTGTTCTGGCACTAGGGTTGTCAACTGTGATTAAATGTATTCCTGAAGGTTTCATCACATGACTTGCCCCATGCTCCAGCCATTATTCGGCCAACGCATCCATCCTTGTTTGCACTGTTGACATACTGCCTTCCTATGCCACTTGGAAAGCCAAAAGACTAATTACAATTGGGTAATGCTTGACTGTCAGCCAAATAGATGTTTTCTCAATTTTCAATATTTTTATGCCCACTAAAGAGAAATGTTCAAAGAAAATGGAAAACAAAGCATTCTTTTTAACATCCCTATGATAATTCTTCAGATTGCAGAATGCAGTGTCCTGGAAATTGATCTTCAATTCCTGGAGACTCCAGGCCAATTCTGGAGGGTTGGCAACCCTATCTGGTACATGAGTCAAAGAGTTGATATGCAGCAAGTGATTAGGAAGGCAAATGGAATGTTGGTGTTTTTGCAAGGTGGGGGCAAGGTGGGGGCCTTGTATAAAAGTATGGAAGTATTGCTGCAGCTGTACAGGGCCTTCATTAGATCAAAACTGGAGTACTGAGTACAATTTTGGCCTCCTTACTTAAGAAAGGATATAATTGCATTAGCAGCAGTTCAGAGAAGGTTCACTCACCTGATTCCTGGGATGAAGGAATTATATTAAGAGGAAAGGTTAAGCAGGCTGGGCTTATAGCCAATGGAGTTTAGAAGAATGAGAGGTAATCTTATTGAAACATAAGATCCTGAGGGGGCTTGACAGGGTGGATGCTGATCTGACTGCGGCCTCAACTCCACTTTTCTGTTCACCCCCCATAATCCTCAACTTCCTTGTCGATCAAAAGTACCATCTACAAGACGCACTGCAGTCTTCTTGTAGGGCCTTGTAGACCTAGGGGACCCGGTTTAAAAATTGGGGGTCTCCCAATTAAGACTGAGGTAAGGAGAAATTCTTTCTCTCAGACAGTCGTTAGACTGTGGAATTCTATTCCCCAGAGACCGGTGGAGGCTGGATCATTGAATATATTCAAAGTTGAATTAGATAGATTTTTTCTTATTCGTTCACAGCATGAGGGCTTCGCTGGCTGGTCCAGCATTTATTGCCCATTCCTAATTGCCTTTGAGAAGGTGATGGTGAGCTGCCTTCTTAAACCACTACAGTCCATGTGGTGTTGGCACACCCACAGTGCATTTGGAAGGGAGTTCCAGGATTTTGACCCAATGACAGTAAAGGAATGGCAATATATTTCCAAGTCAGGTGTGTGACTTGTTGGGTGGGAACTTCCAGGTGGTGGTGTTCCCATGTGTGTGCTGCCCTTGTCCTTCTAGAAGGTAGTGGTTGTAGGTTTGGAGGGTGCTGTCGAAGGAGCCTTGGTGAATTCCTGCAGTGCGTCTTGTAGATGGTACTTTTGATTGACAAGGAAGTTGAGGATTATGGGGTTGAACAGAAAAGTGGAGTTGAGGCCGCAGTCAGATCAGCTATGATCTTATCGAATGGCAGAGCAAGTTCAAGAGACTAAATGGTCCTACTCCTGCTCCTAATTATTATGTTCTTGTATGGAGCCTTGGTCGGACTCCATCTTGATGACTAAGTTTTCTTTCAGCACCACATCTCAAGAAGGTGGTCTATGAGAGAGTAGGGAACACAGATTCACCAGAATGAGACTAGGACTCCAAGAATTGAGTTAGAATTACAAAGGGTATATGGCTCAAACGGGCCATTTGGTCCAAACAGCCCATGCAGGTGTTTATGCTCCACTCGCGCCTTCTCCAGTCTTTTTTTTATATAGATCTATCATTGTAACCAGTTATATACCTCGCTCTCAAATGCTTATCTAGCTTCTCCTTAAATGAAGCTATACTTTTCACTTCAATCATTTCCTGTAGTTGCGAGTTCGGCATTCTTACCATTCTTTGGGTAAAGACGTTTCTTCTGAATTCCCTATTGGATTTCTAGTGACAATCCTATATTGATGGCCCACAAGATGAAATACTCTCTGTATCCACTCTATCAAAACCTTTAATAATGTAAAGATCTCTATTAAGCCACCCTTCATGCCTTTTTTTTCCCAAGAGAAAAGAGACCCAGCCTAATGATCCTTTCCTGATATTGTTATGATCTGGTTAGGGACCAGTAACTTTTTGTTTAAAGTAGACAAAATTTGAAATCCCAGTTACCCGGTAGGAGTATAAAGATTACATGCTTTTAAACAAACAAAATAATTTTACTATACAAAGCCAGAAAAGAAAAACAATTTACAATATCTATCATTATACTCTAACATTCAGAAATAACATGAGGTAAATATAAATTAACAGGCAAACTGTGGTCAAACAGACCGAACTGCACATTAAATGGCAGATATGACCAAGTCTGATCCCACGGATTTCTCAGCAATCCACCCAGATGTCAGTAACCACTTTGAGTCACAACATCTCACTAAAACTCTTGTCTTCCTAACGAGCGGTTTCAGCTCCTCATGTTGAAGATCTAGCCTATCGATTCCCTCAAAAGCCGCTCTGACTCTGACTGCCTCAATGACTGCTCACCACCTGATGTCTCAAGAGAAGAGATTGAACCGGCATTTCACAAGATTCACAAAGCTGCATTCCCTCCTCTAATTACTGGCACAATTCCAGCTCTTTTGCAGGTCACTAGCTTCACAAATTTGGCACTGCCCCTGGGCTTCTCCGGGGCTGCACCAAGCTATATGGCTCCCTGAACTTTGCTGAGCCCTAACTACCTAAAGCTTGCTAACTGCTCCCAGGACTTCTCTGTGAGCTGCAAACCACACACAGTTGCTTTTATTTTCTGACTTCTTAATCGTAAAGTTTATTTTGTTTATTTCTTGTGGCTTTATTCTCCTATTGGGTAACTGAGATTTCAAATTTTGTCTGAACAAAAAATTACTGGTTCCTAGCATAACTTCCATACTTTTCAATTCTATCCCTTTAGACAGCAGCCGAGTGCTTGGTTTGCTTTTTTTAATATAGCATTGCTAACCTGTGGTGCAACCTTTAGTGATTGTTCTATTTGTAGTCCGAGATCCCGTTGTTCCTGGACCCCACAAGTCCAAACTACAGTCAACAGCTGCACAAATTGGCCCCAGGGCTTCTGCAAACCCTCGCTGCCTGGAGCCTGCTAACCAAAACATCCTTTCGGTGTAGCCTCTTCCCCTACTGCAGAATACTTGGATCAGTTGAAACCGAGAACCACCTCAAGCTCTACCCGTCTCCATGATGACACAGCTTTCAGGGTTCACCTGAATGCTTTTAAACTAACTTAACTCTAACTCCTAAAACTCAACATCTCTCTGGACTGCACTTCTTTGCAGGCAGTGTAGACATCACGTTTCCAGTTCTCTAGCTAAGTAAGTCCACCTGTTTTATGGCTCCAGCTCTTCTATTCTGACTTAATTAAACAAACATGGGGAACCTTTGGAACTGCCATTTTTTATTTAAGTGTTCTGGCAATCTCTAAAGCCCAGCATTTAGTTACCTTACCTTTTTTAATACCAGTCTTCCCAGAACTAAACATTACCTCTAAAATATTAACATGAACTAGATATTTGTCCCAATAAGTATACCCATGCGTTTTTGGTATCATCTTATAAATCGTGTCTGCACCCTCTCCAGTGCATCTGTCCTTTATAAAATATAGGCCAGAACTGCATACAGTCCTCTAAGTGTGTACTAACCAAGGTTCAATACAGGTTTACCGTAACTTCCTTACTTTTAGTGATTGGTATGTTTGTACTCCGATATCATTTTGTTCCTGGACGCCACCTAGGCTTGCACCTTTCAAGTGATAAGTGACTTTCATATTCTTCGTATCAAAATTTAATTTGCTAATTATTTGTCCATCCTGTAAGTTTATTAATGTCCTCATGTAATTTGTTGCAGTCCTCCTCAGTATTGACTGTCCCATACCACGCCCCCCCACCAAAATTTGGTGTTGCAGTCCTCCTCATCTGCCAATTCAGAAATTGTGTTTCTGATTCCAAAATGCAAAGGTAAATTGTGAACAGCAGTGGGCCCAGCACTGATCCTTGCGGAGTACCACTTCCCACCTTCTGCTACTCTGAATAACTACCCTTCACTTCCACTGTCTGCCTTCAGTCTTGAAGCTAGCAATCCACTCTACCACTTGTTCCATGACTCCACATTGTCTGACTTTATTCATTACTTCCTTAAACAACTGTGCCATGAAATTTGAATCCTGATCTGATTGTATGTCTTTTGGCAAACTACATCTTGTAAAAAAAAAAAATTTAGTCAACTCTTTCCACAATCCTCTTTGTTGTAATGTATTGTAGCGATATCGCTTCCAGAAACCTTGCAGAAACATCCATTATTGTCAGCAAGTACTGATTTCCACTCCTGTTTCAGTATACTCCTCATCCTCGTTGTCTTTAAATTCACTAATTTCAAGCCAATCAATGAATTATTATTTTAATATTCCAGAAGAGCTCCCAATTTTGTTATGGCACTGCTGATGGTAAATGCCAAGCTGCCAAAATCCCCAAAGGGAAATTTGGAACAGCTGCCAAAATGGCTTTTTGCAATTTGTATAGTATGAGGAGAGGTTCCGAAATGATGTGCCTGACTACTAATGATTTTATAGTGAAGTAAACATTTATTAAAAGAATAAAGGAAAAAAACACAATTCCACTTAAACACAAGAATGGCTTCACACAGTAAACTGCACTTTAAAACCATTCCACAAGATCTTAACTACCCTAAAAGCTAACCTTCCCCTTTTCTGTACAGCCACTATCCTCAACTAAATTTTAATAGGTTTTCCTCTCACCAGATGCTTAACCATTCTTTTAAGACCCCTGTTCCATAACTTATTCATTTACTTGCCATCATGTCCTCCCTGACTTTATTCTTCCCTATGCTGTCCTGCCCTGTTTTGTTTACATTTAGGCTGCTTAAGTTTCTTGTAGATCCCTCTCTCTTCTTACTAGTTTAACTCCTTTGCAACTGACCCATTCACCCTTTCTGCTAGATCATCTGGGTTCGTTTGGAGACCATCCTATCGGTATAGCTCCTTCCTGTCCCAGAAAAAGAACCCCTCTTTTCTACACCAGTCTTTTAGCCACATATTAGTTCCTTGATCTTTCTGCTCCTTTGCCAGTTTGTACTTGGCTCTGGTAATAATCCAGAGATTCTTACCCTTGGTCCTGCTTTTTAATTTAGAGACTAACTCTTGATACTCTTTTCAGCAAGACCTCCTCCATGTACCAACTTAAGTCAATTATTTCAACATGGAATGTGACAACTGGATTTAGTCCCCCCTTTTCCAAGTTCCTCTCTAGCTGCCATGACATATCCCTTACCCTGGCACCAGGTAGGCAAACCCCCCCCCCCCCGGCCACTCCCCATGCCCCAAACACCATCCCAGACAGCCGCCTGAGGCACAGTGCCTTGATCTGTATTGTGGCTGTCCTTTTGCAGCCTTTGTCCCTGTCCTCACAGGTGCGAGTGCATTGTACCTGTTGGATAGGACCAGGGTCTGTGGGGTCTTCTCACCCTCTCCTAATTCCCACCATCCAGCTCCTTATCGCTCACACCCCATCTTTTTTGAACTTGTGCTTTCTCCTGGGATGTGACTATATTACGCATAAAACTCTTCCTCGCTCCTTATCTGTCGGAATCTCTCCAACCTATATTCAAGCTCAGTGACTCTGAGCCGGAGAGATTCAAGATGGAGACATCTGCAGACAAGTTTGCTCGGGGCAGTCTTGCCTACCACAAGCTCCCACTTTCTGCAGCCCAGATGCACAAACTGTTAAGCCATCTCTTAGAGTAGCCTTATTTGATTTATTTAGTTAGTTAGTCTTTGTTCAACAATTTTCTGTAGTTATACGAACTGGTTTAACTCGTCAAGTTATCAATTTAATTCAGTACTTAAACTCAAACCAGGAAAGTATAAACTACTGCCCTAGTTTAAAAACAACAGGAAACCTTAAAACTCTCCAACCAATCACCCACCTGCTTACCTAATTAATGCTTCTGGACTTCAGCTCTCAGTCCTCGCTGTCTCTCCGCCCCTCTTGGACCACTCCTTGTTCTCTAATAGAACAGAACAGCCCCTCTCCTCTAACTGTGCAGAACTTCTTCGCTCACGAAATCCCCCAAATTAAGTACGTACTCTGTTGCAGCAGTAGTCTGTCGAGATGGACTTCTTATTACTTCAAGTACAAGTTAAATAAACTTGATTTGTATTCCCCAGAGTTTAGAATGTTAGCAATGAGCAATGATCTAATCAAGGTTTTTAAAATGAGAGATTCAGTACAATGGATTAGCTGATCGATGTCCTATGAGAGTTGAATCCTGAACAAAGCACAAGATCACAAAATTCGAGCTTTCCCATTTAGGAATGAAATGAGAAAGCAGTTTTTAAACATGAAAGGCAGTTGAAATCTGGAACTATGTGCAGATCTGGGACGATTCTGCCCAATAAGTGTGGTAGTGGCGGGTAAAACGACGTCTTACCCACCGACTGCAATGGCAGCTTTTCGGGCCGTATCATGCCAAACCCACCACAATAATTATATATTCTGGGGAAACACACCATTTCCATGGAGGGCAGGCTCTCATTCGCCTGCCACACCATCGCCTTGCTGCTTCCTCATGCTGGGTGTCATATTTAAAGTGCAGCCACGTGCACACCTCAGCGCTTCCAGCCCACGACTGCTACAAAGAAGACATGGTCCGGAAAGGCAAAAGGACTGCAGCCCCCAGGTTCAATGACACATCCCTCAAGCGCCTTTTGGACGCAGTGGAGGCTCGCCGTCATGTCCTCTACCCCCGCTCTGGCCACAGGATGGGCAGCAACATCACTAATCTGGCTTGGAAGGCTGTGGTCAGCACCAAGGCCCTGCAAAAGAGGACAGTCACCCAGTGCCACAAGAGGATGAATGTTCTCCTCTGTTCCACCAGGGTAAGTCACTCTTCTTATCACTCTGAACTCACGCACTCTCAAACCCATCACACATCCACAGGGCCCTCACTGCCAGTTCAAGGGACATCACCATTCACTCTCTCTTTTACACAGCTTCATTGTCCTTATACTGCCCATGGGGCCACTCTGCACCCACACATGCCAGGCATACTTATCATCTGGCCTGGCAGGCATCCTGCTTACACTCTCTCCATCTCTGTTCATGCAGGATATGCTGGCACACAACAAAAGGGAGAGGTGGCTTACCTGTGGAGGAATGCCTGAAATCAAGGTCCTCACAGACTTTGAAAACAGTGCCATCCAGCTAACCGGCGAGGATCTGGACCCGTTCCTGTGCTGATGGTGGGGTTGGTGGTGCTCTACCAAATGAGGATCCAGCAGTGCAACATCCATCAGACAGCCATGCTGTGAGTGATGTCCCCTTTTACAGGCCACCATCATGCACTAATTATCTCTCCTTGCTTTTGCAGGCATATCTGGGAAACTGCCAAGGGAGTCCACGACCCAGGGCCTCCAGTCAAGCCCTGAGGGAAGCTCAGAAGAGGAATCCACTGAAAACATCCCTGAAGACCCAACACAACGCTCATCCACACCCTCCACCAGCGCAGAGACACACCCCTCGGTGGGACCTAGCTTTACAGTAGCCTCTGCATCACAGTCAGGTGAGCATATTGCACTTTCTGATCCACAGCAGGCAGCGGCAGGAACTCCCCAGGTGTCTAGCACTCAGGGCTGCTGGCGGCCAGAAATTTAGAGTCCGAGTCAGATGACGAGCCTCTGGATTCGGTCATGTCGCAGTTGCTAGAGCTGCAAAGGCAGACTCAGAAACAGCTGCACTCCTCAGATTGCAAGGCATGATGGAGGATTATGTCCGCCTTCAGGCTGAGGTGATGGCGCTGGTATGCTACTGCACAGAGATCAACACTGGTAGCATGGTGGCCTCCTTGGAGACCCTGGTCCAGGACATTGCTCCTGCACTGCTGCCTGTGCTGGCTGAACTCCATTGCTGATGCCATAGTTGGCCTCCAACAGTCTCTAGGCAAGAGGGGTGCGGGGCAGCCCGATCTCACTCCGGCTACCCCTTCTCCTCCTGGATTCAGCCAGGGGCCCTTGGGCATCCGTAGGGAGGAAGTGTACCTGCCAGGGCCATCCATCTAGGTGACTCAGGGAGTGTCCGGCCAATCTGAATCCCCTCTTCAAGTGACCTCAGCAACTCCAGCTCCACAGCTAGACGAGGGTGGCACTGACACACAGCAGGACCTCAAAAGCAGGCCGGGGCCCTCCAGGTCTCAGCCCTCCAGCGGACGTCTGCCCAGGTCATCACAGACGGGGCCTAGAAGTCAGCAGGCTGCCTCCACCCAGGGTTAGGAAAGTTAAGAAGACGTAACTTTTTTGGAGTTAAAACAATTAAACTAAAGTCAAGAAGAAGTAACTCTTTTGGAGTTAAAACAATTTAACTAATTTAACAAAATAAGGGATAAATCAAGCACAGCCCCTAAGTCAGGTCAGCTGTAAAACCAAGGACAAAGTTTAAAGGAAACTTACAAACATTAAGCCAAAATGTGATTAAAGGGGTCAATAAAACACCCCAGTCCCCGCGGTGCCCACCGAACACGGAAGGCCTCGAGAGCGCCGGCAGACACCGTGTGCTCCCTCTCCAGGGACACCCGGCTGCGAACGTAGCCGCGGAAGAGGGACAAACAATCGGGCGGGTCTCCCCCCTCGATCATCCATTGCCTGGACCTGTTAATGGCCAACTTGGCCAGGCCCAGGAGCAGGTTCACGAGGAAGTCCTCCTCCTTCCCGACCCCTTTCCGCACCGGGTGTCCATAGATCAGGAGCGTGGGGCTGAAGTGCAAACAAAACATTAATAAAAGGTTTTTTAGATAACTGAAAAGGGAGTGCAGCCTATCACACTCTATATAAGCATGGTCCATGGACTCCACAAGACCACAAAAAGGGCAGGTGTCCTGGGAGTCTGTGAACCTATACATCCTACGATTATAGGGGAATGCTGCGTGCAACACCCTCCAACCCAGGTCCCAGATAGAAAGAGGGAGGACACCTCCGTAGAGGGCCTCCCATCGGGGGCCTCCACCGCCGGACGGCAACAAGGCACGCCAAGGCGTGTGCGGACGGCGGACAAGGGCGAGAAAATGTAAGGTGTGCAGCAGCAGTCCGTACAGAAAGCTGCTCCGCGCTGTGCCAAATGGCACGGAGGGCATGTCCCCAAGGCGGCTCATATTGCGGGGCACCGGCACCCGAGGGAGGGTTCGGGGCTTGGGGCCAATGTGGAATTCCATCCGAATAGGGGAACGTTCAGCACGAAAACCACCGCGCACCTGTGCCACCTCGAGAGCTAGAATTACTTTGGGTCCGAGCACGACCGTCCTTAGGTCTTGGATGGCATCGGCTGTGAGCTGGACACTCACAGACGTGCGACTGCCAACTCCTGCGGGAGCATCCAGCCCAATCCTCTGCCACCCAGCACGTCCCTGATCCTGGTCACAAGAAGACGTAACTCTTTTAGAGTTAAAACAATTAAACTAAATTAACAAAATTAGGATAAATTAAGCACAGCCCCTAAGTCAGGTCAGCTGTAAAACTAAGGACAAAGTTTAAAGGAAACTTACAAACTTTAAACCAAAATGTGATCAAAGGGGTCAATAAAACACCCCAGTCCCCGCGGTGCCCTCTGAGAACGGAAGGCCTTGAGAGTGCCGGCAGACACTGCGTGCTCCCTCTCCAGCGACACCCAGCCGCGAACGTAGCCGCGGAACAAGAAGACGTAGTTGCACAGCCTGGGCATGGGTGTTAATCACATATGTACTGTTCACTATTGTTATTGAATGCCCACGAATGCCTCCCTGCCTATGACTCCTTGTTCTGATGGGCAATGTTCTTGTCACTCAGATAAAGGCAGGTGTCTCAGTCCAGGACTTCTTCCCTGTGCTTTGTGCAGCCTTCAGACTAAAGTGATGGTCCGGCCTACACTCCTGGACACATTACAGATGTCTGCACCTCGACGGTGCTTGTCATTACTGCCAGAATGTCATCAGCAGGCCTCTTGAGTTCCGTCATTCTGTGCGCTCTAAGCACCTTTAAGGTGCGGTTGGCCCCCGTCTCCTCAGCATCTGGGCAGTGACGGGTGACGCTGCACTCTTGAAGGGGTCAGGTGCTGAAGGTGGACAAAGGATCAGATGCTTTTAAAGTTTCATGTCTGCGTCTCTATGATGTGACCCTGATCACAGAGTGCAAGCGAGCTGCCCTTTGCCGGACAGGAGTCATACAGGGTCAGATATTCTCAGAGGCTATGTGAAGATCTATGGAGTGTCCTCACTGCATGCCGTCATCATCCTCCTGCAATCAAGTGACTATTAGGGCCTTCACTGTGTCTTCATGATAGAAGCAGTATCACAGAGGGTACGTGTGAAGCCATAAGCCAGACTGGAGTCAAACGTTCATGGATGCAATGTGAGGATCTTAAGGTGTCTCGTCACTGCATGTTGTCATCATCCTCAAATCTAGCAGCTATGAGGGCCTCCCGAGCGCGCCTGCCTCGTCTGGCCAGTACAAGGACCTCATTGTGGTCATCGTTGCCTTTGAGAACCTCCTCACCATTGACGTCCTCCTCATTGGAGACCTCCAGCACATCTACTCCTCAGCCAGCTCCTCTCCCATTGCAGCACCAGGTTGTAAAGGATGCAGCAGGCGATGATGATGCATGACACCCTCTGTGGATTATATTTCAGAGCTCCACAAAGTTGTGCGACGCACCATGAGCCTCATTATACCTTCGTTTTTCTGCAGCATGAGGCTGCCGCAAGGGTGTCATCAGCCCTTGTCGTCGAGGAGCCATCCCTGCAGCCTCTGTGGACCCTGGAAGACGTCAGGGATCTGTGACCAACTGAGAATGTAGGAGTCATACACACTCCCTGGAAACCTTGCGCAGACCTGCAGGATGCGGTTGTGGTAGTCACATGCCAACTTGTGGTTGACGGAGTTGACCGCGTGTTGCAACGGAGATCTGAGCACCACATGAGTGCAGTCAATGGCCCCCTGCACCTGTGGGAAACCTGAGACCTGGGGAAATCCGGTTGCTCTTGCATCTTGGCTCTCTTGGTCCCAGGCGAATTGCACAAAGTTGTGTGCCCTCGTGAAGTTGGCATTCCAGGACCTCATGGATGCATTTGTGCCTGGAGGCTTTTGATATCTCATAGACGTCACCTGTGGAGTCCTGAAAGGAGCCACTGGTGTAGAAATTAAGCGCTGCTGTCACTTTTATGGCCATTGGCAGTGGATGCCCTCCATGTCGATGTGGCACCAAATCCTGCAGTAGCTGGCAGATGTGACTGACCAGTTCCGTAGACATACGCAGTCATTGGCAATATTGGTTCTCGGTGATCTGCAGGAAGGAAAGGTGGCATTTGTAGACCTTGGTTCTAGCTAGGCGCTGACTAGCTATGGCTCTTTGGCAACCACCATTGATCCTTGTCCATCAATAACTACCCAAAAAGAATGAGTCTTAAATTTTAATTGGCCCAGCAGCCAGCCTTTTAAGCCAATGGGTGGAATCGTCCAGCCGCCCCTCATTCCAGAGGTTGCTGCTCCTCCCTCTGCGCACATAGGCGCTTCAGTTGCTCCCTTCTCCATTATCTTTTGTTCTCTGGACGCCATGGGGCATGCTGCTATTTCACCAGGCTCTACAATCCAGATGTACTCTTCTTGCAGGATGAAAGAGAGAGACGTGTGGGTTAGCATGGGTGTACTAAGAACCTCCGTTGGTTAAGTCTGAAGGCCCCTTAATGCACCCTGGAGAGTGCTGGCCACCATTTGGATGGCCAGAGATTAGTGCGCTGTGTGGCTGTCTAAAACCCCACCTTCCTTCACCCCATTCCACCCTGCTGATTGGTGGCAGCTTTGTCCATTGGACTGCATGCTGTGCTGTCAGCTCAGGTGCAGGCCTTTTCCTAACCCGTGCTGAAAGCTGCACTGTTAGCTTGAACCATGGTGGAGACTGGTCTACACTGGGATGATGATGTTGCATGGAGCTGTGAGCACCTCTACCAGTGACTGCTCCATGGTCAGCTTTAGCAAGGAGGTTGTACAGCATGCCTGGTTGTCCAACTGTTCTGCAGTCCACTAAAACGCTTATTAGTTTGCAGTCTGTGCCCAAGGGGTGAAAGCTCTGGAGCACTTGGTGGCATTTTGCTGCCTCTGCATTGGTTTGAATGGCAAATAAGCTAAAGGCCCAACTCCAATCATATCAATGTGGCTGCGCCTGAACTGTCTCAGCTGCAGAGGAATGGTTACTTTTATACAAAATATTCCTAGTGCGTGGCCACTTCTCTCCCCACCCCACACATGCTGGAGCGCTACCTTCAACTGCAGGGCAGCCTTTGCCCCCCTTCCCTCATGTGCCTCAATCTTGAAGTCCAACAGGCGTTCCTCGTGAGCGCTCTGCATAGTTACATTGCACTCACCTCCCAGTTCCCCTGAAAGCGCAGCCTGCAAGTGCAAACCTTTTATATGCTCCTGTGAAACATGTTGGCGAGGTGGGGGTGGGTTTGTGATTCTGGCTGGCTGGCCTTATAATGATATGCTGATGTATTACACTGAGGTTCTTGACATCTGATGGTGGGCTGCAGTTCCTGACATCCGATGGCAGGCCGAGCGGATTATCGCAAACTGGTTTCATGATGTTGTGAAATTGATTTTTGGCCATCTTGCCATGTTGTCCGCTCAGGCCCAATGCCAGTGGACAATTCCGTCCATTGATTTAAAAGGCTGGCTGCTGGACCAATTAAAATTTAAGACTCAGATTGTTTTTGGGTAGTTATTGATGGACAAGGATCAGTGGTGGTTTTATAGAGTTGGGCTACAGAATAGCTAAAACCTTATTAAACGGCAGAATTGGTTGAAGGTATGGAATAGACTCCTCCTGTTCCTATTACCCTCTCCAACTACTGACTTGGACTGAAGGAGACCATTCACAATTTCACATCCTATTCAACTCTGAGCTGAATTTCAGTTCCCATATCTCCACCACAAAGACTATTTACCACCACCTTTGCATTATTATCCCTGTTGCTGCTGAAATTTCTGTATTTGGCTTTGCCACCTTTGAACTTGACAGCAATGCTCTCCTGACTGTCGTCTTATCTGCCACCTTTCATGAAGTCCTAATTTGTCCAAAACTCAGATGTGTGTATCTTGTCCCATGCTATGTTCTATTTGCTCATTGCTCCTGCCCTTTGACCTACATTGGCTACCTGTCACCAAACACCATTTAAATGTAAAATATTCCGCTCTCTTTTTGCAATTCAACCTGTTAAGTTCACATTCCGATGCATACTTGGAGGAGAAAATAAAAACAAGGGTAGAGGAAGGGTGAACAGAAAGGCGGCAAATCTTGGGAGGACTGTCATTATTCAAGCAAGAGATGGAAGTATATACAAACAGTCCTGTTTGAAATATACATAAATAGGAACTCTTTATTGCATCCATCCTTATCCAAGTTCCTCTGATTCTTGTTTTTGTGCACCCTTCCTCTTGTAGCAGCAGGATCTTCGACCACTGTAGTCCTCTGGGAATTCCTCTCTAAACCTCACCATTTCTGCCTCCTTCAAAGCTTCTTGAAACCCGAGTGATCAATCAGGCATTTTGTTGCTGTTCTCAATCCCCTCCCTTTGGTCATGGTTCCACTTTCCTTACACCTGTCTGTGAAATACCATGAAATATTTTTTATGTTAAGGTTATCATTAAAGAAGCTTGTTGCCATTGCACCTTCCCTTTGGTATAAATCTTTCTGGTTGCAATGGATATTCTTCATTGTGTTTCATTTGTTACTTCCCTACATTTATATTTTGTTGCCCTTGTATTCTTAAGCATAATTCTTGAGCACTCAATTGTGGTCATTGTTATCAAAATAATCATACTTTAAAAATCAAATGGATAATAGCCTCATCCATTTGGGTTTGAGTGATTTTTTACACTGAAAATTGATGATTCAAAATTAAAGATATTGAAATGAAATGCAGCTCGCAATTTTTTCGAAGTTTTTATAATTTGTATTCTTGGTACTGCATGAATCATTCAGCTGTCAGTTGAACTTGGGACTTCTGCAGTTTTTTTTCTATATTCAATGTCATCTTTACTCAGCAACCACCAGGGCAAATCCATTCATTTTTTGTGAATAATTATCTTTTTCACATATAAATCAAATTTGAAAGTCAAAACTTTGGAAACAATTATAGTGCTAGCATGAATTACTTGGACTCTAATCATGTGCAGAGATGAAAATGGGAACTACTTGGCTCAACATCAGTTGGAGAGTGGTAGTTGGTGTCCAAAAGCTTTTAAAGGAACTTGCATGTTCATTATATCCTCTTAATGTAAATTACTTACCATTGAGATTTTATGGCATGCCATTTTGGAGGTCTCCCTTATGTTAGTTGTCCCAGTGGTTCCCTTACGTTGTCAAGAAAATAAGAAATTGTATTTTTTTTTCTGTCAATAACCCTATCATTTTTCTTATGTACTGGAAGACAGATTGTTGGGGGTGTAAATATGGTAATTGGAGTAAGAGCCAGAGTGACTGCACAAGTCTAAAACCAACAGTAAGAAGTGGTTTTGCTATGTTAATGTAATAAGAGGAACATCAATCAGAATTTTACATAAAGCAATGACAGGAGTGTTTTTGAATTGAGTTGTTTTAGTTAAAAGGGGAACATAGACAGGTTGTAAAAGGTGTAAGGTAAAGATACGGTAAGTTTGTTTATACAAGTCTTAAGAGCTAGGGTAATGAAACAAGCTTAAGCTGGGAAGAAAGCATTTCTGAAGAGACTGGTTGAGACAATAGAGAGATCAAAGGGAAGGAATGCATTTAGGAAATACTAATGCCAAGGTAGGAGTAGCTGGTCAGATCTCCCAGAAGACAGCAGGATAGCTAGGCAGAACTCTAAGAAGACAGTGTGATCAAGGCCAGAACTGAAGACCCAGTTGCTGTCAGCCTCAGAGGACACCCCAAGGGAAAAAAAGCAGTGTGTGGTAAAAAAATTACAGGAATTTGAGAGATTTTGAAAATCTATAAAGATAGTTGCTGAACAGAAAAGGGGAAGGTTAGCTCCTGAGGGTAGTTAAGATCTTGTGGAACCATTATAGAGCGCAGTTTATTGTGTGAAGCCATTCTTTAAGTGTAATTGTGTTTAATGTTTACTATAAAATCATCAGAAGTAGTTGGGGACATCATTTCCTGATTTCAGACCCTCTCCTCATACTATACAAATGGCAAAAAAAAACGTTTTGGCAGCTATTTCAAGTCTCCCTCTGGGTTTCGGGTAGCTCGGCATTTACCATCAGCCATGCCATAACAATGTAGATCAGTGATAATTAAAAGAAAAATACAAAATCCAGTACTGTAAGGATGAAGATTAAAATATTCACCCTGCTCCATTTTGAAATAGTTTCATAAATCTACTTTACCTTTTTTATTGCAATCTAAATTCTTTGATTCATTGGAATACTGTAGTGCACAACCAATCAACCATCGTGAAATATGTTGAAGAATAGTATAATAAAATATTTTCCCATGGATTAAGTGATGGAATGTGGTTTTATTTTTTGGATGGTTCAAAATGATCAATGTTGTAGGATCTAATATACATCCCTATCCAAATAAATTTGCTCTTGGATTGGAAGAGTGACTTCTCCTGTGCACAATTGGTTACTATAATTGTTTTGGCAATATTATTGAGTGGCTGAGCTCAAAAGCAATTACTGCTTTCAAAGTGTTAACTGATTTTACTTGCTTTTGTTGTGTTTTTTATACCACACTTGAATACAGACTTCGGTTGATCAGCGTTAAAACCAAACTAAAGTGGCATTAAATTCTTAATTTTGAATTCTAACCGACAGATTACTTGTTGAAAGGATATTTGCGCAGTACATGGTGCCTCACAATTTGGAGACTTCAGAAAGGATGAAGTGTTTGTACTATCTTTATGCAACCCTGGACACCAATGCCGTAAAGTAAGTTTTCATATTTTTTTGACTGAATGCTATCTATGTAATTCTAGCTTTCTTTGCTGTTGCAGGAGTCCTTCATTGTCATCACTTTACCTGTCTTAGCTTTTAAGAAACCACATTTTCTCTTTATATGACCATGCAGTGATACAGTGCTAATTCAAATGCTGGCATACTCGGCTCTCGAGATTTTAACTTTATATAGAAAATGTTTCTGCCATCTGAACAAGCGAGACAGTTTTAGTGTTGTAAACATGGTGAGCCCACCGCTTAAACAATGTTGTTTAACTCCAAGCTGAATAACTACCACCACCACTAAAGGCTACATCTAAGAGGTATGCTTACAGTGATGAAAGGACACAGCTTGATTAAGAAGAATCTATTGTGATCATTGATAGACCATCAGTTTGAAAAAAGCCTGAATTGTAAAAGTAATTTCACTGTAAAAATTCTCCTGAGACATCGAGGCTGCCGGTTGTCCAAAAGTTGAGTGAAATCTCTTAACTACGTTTTTAAAATAAGTTTTCTTGTACTTCAGTTTAATATAGCCATTAGTTGTTGGAAAATTCTCAGCTACGTATGGAGTTTGTAGAACATTGACCTCCACTATGGAATTGACACTTTGTGGTGCTCTTAGTTCCACCATCGTTGGGAATTTTGCACGTCTATTGCATGGTGATAGCTATGCTGAAATTTCAATGCCTTATTAACATTATCAGCAGTGTTGCATTGTAACCTATAATGGGATGGGAGAGAGAATTAGAATTAGCAGAAATCTGTTGATGACTGGTCTTGTAATTAAAAATTGTTGTTGATTTCTAAAATGTTACCTATCATAATGGGAATGCTCTAGTGCTTGCAGCACTATTTTGTTTATATTTTAAAAAGACTAGTGAACAGCACCGGACAGAGATGCAGAAGTGTACTTGATTAATTTTGTTTCCTGTATTTATCTTTGGCCACTGGAATCTTTTGGATGCGGTCTCGGATGAGAGATTTCTGGCACCCACCTGTGTTTGGTATTACTTGACCAAAACTAATAACCTGAATCATCACAAAAGCTTTTAAAATAATGTGACATAGGTCAGAATTAGGTTTGTTTCTTATCAGAAAAGAAACCATATTTGCATTGATTCCCTTCACGTTAGAATTAAGAATTTCATGTTGCCAAAATTTATTCATTTTTTTTGTAAATTGGAGTGCACTTTTGGTCTAGTCTTCCTGAACTGACTTGCTGGGGAGGTGGTGGGAACGATGAGTAAATGAGAAGAATAAAATCAGGACCTGTGTATTTTTAAATTGCAGTTTAGAAAACTTCATATTTTTTGTAATTTTTAGCAATTGTAGAATGATTATAGACAGAAGATGCCATTCTACCTGTCAAGCCTGTGCCAGGGCTCTGCAGGAGCATTCCAACTAATCCCACTCCCCTGCCCTTCCCCTCTGGAACTGCAATTTATTTTCCCTTTCATGTACTTATCTCATTCCCTTTTAAAAGCCAAAACTGTACCTGCCTCCACCATACTCTCAGGCAGTACATTCTAGAATTTAACCACTTGCTGCGTTTTTGAAAACAAAAGCTATTCTTCATACCATTTGCAGCATTTTAACAAAAAGCTAGTCTTCATGCTGTCTTTTGGTTCTTTTGCCAATCACTTTAAAACAGTGTCCTCTAGTACAAGACCCTTGCGCCAATGGGAGCAGTTTCTCCCTATCTACTATCTTGACTGCTCATGATTTGAGCACCTCCATCAAAGCTTCTCTCAACCTTGTTTGCTCTAAGGAGAACAAGCTTCTCCAATCCATCTGCATAACTGAAGCCCTCATCCCTGAAGCCATTCTCATAAATACCTTCTGTGTCCTTTCTGAGGTCTTCACATCCTTCCTAAAAAAACAGTGCCCAGAATTGGACGCAGTACTCCAGTTGTGGTTGAACCAATGTTCTATAGAGGCTCTTTATGATTTTCTTATTTTTTACTCTTGTAAAGCCCAGGATTCCCTATGCTTTTTAATTGCTTTCCCAACTTGCCTTGCTACCTTCAACAATGTAGATTCAAACGACACTTTCTGCTTAATAGTTTTCTTTTACATTTGAAGTTATCAATACTGCAGCTTCTCATTGTGCAGAGGAATACTGGTCACAGATAAAATTTAGTTTCATGAATGTCACATTAAGACACAGCATAATGATGATTATTTGTTTGGTATCAGCAGACAGAGCGTGTTGATAAATGGAAAAAGTACTACTTGTAAAACACTGGCCAGCAGTGTTGGTTTCCCAAGCAGCTTATTTTCTTTTATGTTGAAAAAAAGAGACATGCTGTTGAAGCATTTTTTCTTGTACTCAACAGGACAAATGCAAGAGTGCCTAATTTCAAAGGGAACAATGATTTATACTGCATGAGAGAAAGGGTGCTGATTGGTTGGCAAGTCAGCCCTTATTGGTTGAGACGTTGCCATGGTGAATGCACCAGGGAGCTAATATTCCCCATGGTTTTGTTTATTCAAAAAAGGTCCAATGTCTGGACATATTCCTTTCTTGCTTGCTTGCAGAGGACAGGTCTCTGCATTTGAATATATGTAGCTTCTGGTAAGCATAAGTGAGCTATGTTGCGAGTCCGGCTGATAAGCTTAAATTGGTGGCTAATGTAATTCTTAGCTCACCCAGGATTGTTCAGCAAATTCTGCCTAATCGCGGAATCATATCTAACGTTAGACATTATGTTCTGAATTTTGCAAGCATGAGTTAGTTGAGTACATTCAGTACTCTCTCTATTGCCAATAGCTGAAGAGCTGTGCTGTTTGATTTGATTTGCCAGCCACTGGGACATATGTTCATTTGTGTTGCCAACGCATAGCAGCAGCAGGAAATGGCAAGCTCACCTGTTGCTCAAATTTTTGCGATACCTCAACCTTCCAGGTCAATTTGAGGTGGACTGGGCACTTTTCTGGTCCAACTGCGGTGGCCTTAGGTCTATTTGTGAGTATGCGCTATACACTGAGCCTGATTGGGGTTGCTGTTATCTCAAAGGATAGCTTTCATGCGCCCTATTTTGGCATCAAGCTTGCACGGTGAGCAAATGGCTTGGGCAGGCTACCGCTTTTGAATCTGAAGTACCTACCTCCAATTATCTTGGAAGGGTAAAATATCTCAAATTTGAGCAACATGTCAAGCTTGCCATTTCCTGCTGCAACTATGTAGTGTCAACAGGAGTGGTGTTAAGCCAAAAAAACCTTCTGCCTACCACACAAATGAGTAACGTGGTACATGAATTTCAGTGCCAGTGTGATGCCAGGTATGTAGGCCATATGTCCCAATGACTGGCAGATCAAATCAAACAGCACGTCCCTTTGGCTGTTCGCAACAGAATGCTGACCATATTCAACCAATACGTGCTTGCAAAACTCAGAACTAAATAACAGCAAAGAATGACGTAAAGATCAATAAGGAAGGAAAAATTAGAGCACTAGAGGAAGCTGGCTAGAAATATAAAGATGGATAGTAGAAGTTTCTATAGATATTTAAATAAGAGGGTTTTTTAAAAAAAAGTGAGTGTTGGTCCCATAGAAGGTGAGCCTGGGAATTAATAATGGAAAATAAGGAGATGGCAGATGAATTGAACCAGTATTTTTCATCAGCCTCCACTATAGAGGATACAAGTAACATCCCAGAAATAGTTATAAATCAGGAAAAGGGAGGGAGGAACTTAAGAAAATTACAATCACCAGAGAAGTGGTATTGAGCAAGTTGTTGGACTTGTGTGCTGATAAATCCTGGGTCCATGTGGACTTCATCCTAGGGTCGTGAAAGAAGTGGCTCGTGCGATAGTGGATGGGTTGATTTTAATTTTCCAAAACTCCCTGGATTTGGAGAATGTTCCAATAAATTGGAAAATAGCAAATGTAACTCCTTTATTCAAGAAGTGGGGCGAGACAGAAAGCAGGAAACTACAAACCAGTTAGCTTAACATCTGTCATAGGGAAAATGTTAGGAACAATTATTAAAGATGTTATAGCAGGATACATAGAAAAATTCAGAGTTGCATAGTTGGAAGAGATTGCAGAGATGGGAAGGTGAGAGTCCATGAAGCGATTTCAATGGACAGATGAAAATTTTATAGGGGAGATGTTGTGGGACTGGGGAGCCAATATAGGTCAGCAAGCACAGGGGGCGACAGGTGAACACAACCTAGTGCAAAATAGCACATGTTTTGGATGAAATTAAATTAAGGAGAGCATTAACACAATTAAGTCTGATAGTCAGCAAGTCATGGAGGAATGTTTAAGCAGCAGGTGGACTGGTTAATGGTGGCATGGGTAATGCTGTGGATTTGGAAGTCTTTGGAGAGGGTATGGGGTCAGAAGTTCAATTTGAGGTCAGATAGGGCTTTAAAAACCTGTTCAACTTGAAACAGTGGCTGGGTGGAGGAATGGAATGAGTAGTGAGGCCACAGTTTGCGGCAGGGTCGAAGGTGATGGCTGCAGTCTCCCTTAAGGGCGGCATTCCCCCCATCGGGGAGGGGGCGTGCGGGCAGGCAGATTCCCCACCGGGGGCCACCATTTTACGTGGGCAGGCCACTTAAGGCCCACCCAGCGTGACATCCGGCTGGAAGCACTGTGCGCTCCCTTTGTGGGTGGGGGGGGGATTCCCTGAGCTGGGAGTGCGCTCTTTCGCGCATCACGCCAAAGAGCTCACAAATCTCCCTGAGGCAAAGTGCTGCCTCCGGGAGCTCAGCTCAAGTTTAAAAGCTTTATGAAAGGGAGAAAAAAATATTCCTGACATCCCCTCATGTGACACTGCCACATGGGCAGGGACATGTCAATTTACTTTTATTTAAAAATTTTATACACATTTTAAATACCTCATGAAACCTCATCCCGCCCGTGGATGAGGTTTCATGTTTTTTCTGAAGGTCACCTGGGCTCTTAGCCTGCCCACCAACCTTAAGGTTGGACGGGCAGGTCCATTAATTGGGTTAATTACTTTTTTAAAGGCCTTAAGTGGCTGTTGACAGTTTGGTGGTTGTGCAGCTGACTCTGGTGCGTGCTCACCGAACTAAAGATTGGAATGATGCGCGGTGATGTTGGGACACATGCCCGAAGTCACCTCGTGTCATTTTATAATTTGGCGAGCGGGCCCCAGAAAATGCAGTCCTATGTGAAAATTGTGGCTCATCCAGGACTGGACAAGAAGGCTGACAACACAGACATTGCAAGGGTCAAGAGAGATTGTTAAGAGATGGAATTAGGTGCCATCAGTGTATACATAAAAACTAATACTAGATCTTGCACACGAACAGGGGAGAGACCTCATTGTGAATGAGACACAGCCAGAGTGAGTGTGGGTATTGACAATTTGGTGCACAGTGGGAATTCGGTGCATAGGGGAAGAGGTGCTCTTTGCATTTTTTTTCTTTGCTATTCAACTCCTTAAATCTTCAGAGAGTGGTCTTGCCTTGCTGCATCAGTAGAGTCTACAAGGGAAAGGAATGACTGGTAAGTAGTGGGTAAAGTCGGGTAAGTATTTACTACTTTTATCGCTTATAATATAAGGTCTTTTTGTGGTTTATAGTTTGTATATTCTGTAGTAACGAGGATCAGGAAAGAAGGGCCCTAGAGGAATTGATTTAAAAGGTTTAATTTAAAGGGATAAGTCATGGCAGGAGAGCTCAAAGCCGTGGCGTGCTCCCCATGCTCCATGTGGGAAGCCGGGAACATTTCCAGTGCCTGTGACCAGCAGATGTGCAGGAAATGTGTCCAGCTGCAGCTCCTGGAAGCTTGGGTTTCAGAGCTGGAACGCGGTTGGGGACACTGTGGAGCATCTGCGAGTCTGAGAGCATCGTGGATAGCACGTTTAGAGAGGTGGTCACACCACAGCTGAAGGGACTTCAGGAAGGAAGGGAATGGGTGACCGCCAGGCAGTCCAAGAGAAACAGGCAGGTAGTTCAGGAGTCCCCTGGGGTCCCGCTCACAAATCGGTATTCCATTTTGGAGGCTGATGAAGGTGCTGGTTCCTCCAGAGAGTGCAGACAGAGCCAAGCTTCTGGCACCACAAGCAGCCTGTCTGCATAGGATGGGAGGATGAGAGGAAGAGCAATAGCAATAGGGGATTCTATAGCCAGGGGATCAGATAGGCACTACTGTGGCCATCAGCGTGACTCTCGGATGGTGTGTTGCCTCCCTGGTGCCAGGGTCTGAGATGTCACTGAACGGCTGCAGGGCATCCTGAAGGGGGAAGGCAATAAGGCAGAGGTCATGGTACATGTTGGTACCAATGACATAGGTAGAAAGAGGGATGAGGCCTTGCATCAAGAATTCAGGGAGTTAGGCAGTAGACTAAAAAGCAAGACCTCTCGGGTTGTAATCTCTGGATTACTCCCAGTGCCACGTGCTAGCGAGCTCAGAAATAGGAGAATAGCGGCAGATAAACATGTGGCTTAAGAGTTGGTGCAGGAGGGAGGGTTTTAGACTCCTGGATCACTGGGACCGTTTCTAGTGAAGGTGGGACCTCTACAAGCGGGACGGTCTACATCTGAACCAGAGCAGGACTAACGTCCTTGCAGGTGGGTTTGCTCATGTTGGGAGGAGTTTAAACTAATTCGGGAGGGGGACACAATGTTAGCAGAATAGGGACACATCATAATACAGTAAAACAATCAAGTCAGAGGGAGTACAGCTACATTTAAGTTTCAAGGGAGTAAGGCAAAGCTGGATGGCCTCTACTTTAATGCCAGGAGTATTACAGGTAAAACGGGTGAGTTAAGGGTGAGGATTGACATGCGGAATTGTGATATAGTAGCCATCACAGAGACGTGGTTGGGGGAGGGGCAGGATTGGCAGCTCAACATTCTGGGACATAGAATCTTCAGGCGAGACAGGAGTGGGGGTAAAAGAGGAGGAGGCATTGCATTATTAGTTAAGTAGTTAGTTACTGCAGTAAGGAGAGATGATATCTTGGAGGGAGCATCAAATGAAGCTTTGTGGGTAGAGCTTAGGAATAAAAAAGGGGCACCCACATTGTCAGGTGTTTATTACAGATCCCCAGATAGTCAGCGGGAAATTGAGGAGCAAATATGTGCACAATTTGCGGAGGTGTGTAAAAACAATAATAATAGGGTAATTATATTAGGTGATTTCAACTTTTCCAACATTAATTAGGATAGACTTAGTGTTAAGGGCTTGGATGGAGTGGATTTCTTAACGTGTACAGGAGAATTTTTTAGGTCAATATGTAGAGGGTCTAACAAGGGACGGCGCAGTGCTGGACCTTATTCTGGGGGATGAAGACAGACAGGTGGCTGAGGTGGTGATGGGGGAGCATTTTAGCGATAGGGCAGAATTCTGCCCTTGATGGGAGGGCGGGCCCCACCGGCTCGGAGGGCAGGCAGCCAATCGCCACCACCAAAACTGGCCCCGCTGCCATTTTAAGCGGGCCACCTGACGGGAATTGCTATGCACTTCCTCTGTGGGGGTCCCCAACTGTCAGAGTGCGCTCTTTCGTTCATGTGTGTGAAAGAGCGCACATCTCCCTGACACAAAGTGCTGCCTCAGGGAGATCGCTGAAAGGCTGGCAAATATAAGAAATAGAACAATAAAATATTCATTAACATGTCCCCCTCATGTGAAAATGTCACACAAGGTAGGGCATGTTAATGAAATAAACAAAAACTTTATTAAACATTTTTAAAACTGCTATCAAACTTCATCCCGCCACTGGATGAGGTTTGTAAAAAAAAAAAATCACCTGCCCGTTGGGCCCGTGCGCTGAGCCGAAGTTCGCAGGAGTCCCTCAAATCGTCAACGATTGGCAAGTTGAGGGCCTTAATGAGGCCTTTAATTAATGGTGGGCGCGCGTCCCACTGCGTAGTGCACCCGCCGACCTAAATATCGCGATGCCGCTTGCTGATGTCTGGATGCTTGCGTGACATTTTAAGCGCTGGCATGCAGGCTCCTCCACCCGCACGCCAGCCAGAAATTTCTGCCCATAGTGTTAAGGGCTTGGATGGAGTGAATTTCTTGAAATGTGTACAGGAGAATTTTTAGGTCAATATGTAGAGGGTCTAACAAGGGACGGCGCAGTGCTGGACCTTATTCTGGGGAATGAAGACAGACAGGTGGCTGAGGTGATGGTGGGAGAGCATTTTAGTGATCGCGACCACAACACGTTACAATTTAAGCTTGTTATGGAGAAAGAAATAAGACAAGTTGCAAAAAAAATGTTTTGGATTGGGGGAGAGTGGATTGTAGTAAAGTAAGATAGTACTTGGCCAAGGTAGACTGGGAACAGCTACTTTTGGGGAAATTTACAGGGGAGCAGTGGGGGGGTGTTTAAAAAAGGAAATGGGGAATGTACAGGCTCAACATGTTCCCTCTAAGATGATAGGAAAGAATAACAAGCCCAGAGAACCATGGATGACCAGAGATGTTCAGGATACAATGTGAAGAAAAAGAGAGGCTTTTAGCATGTACGAGGGAAGCAAATCAGCAGAGGCATTAGTGGAGTACAGAAAGTGCAGGGTGGAGCTTAAGAAAGCAATTAGGTGGGCAATGAGGGGATATGAGAAATCCCTGGCTGGTAAAATTAGGGAAAATCCCAAGACATTCTATAAGTATATCAATGGGAAGAAGATAACCAGGGAAATAGTAAGGCCCATTAGGGACCAAGGGGGCAATCTATGGGTGGAGCCAGAGGACATCAGTAGAGTGTTGAACGAATACTTCACATCCGTCTTCACCCAAGAGAATTAGGATGAAGGTATGGAACTCGGGGAGAGAGACTGCGAGGTTCTTGAGCAAATTGATATAGGGAGTGACAAGGTATTGGAGGTGTTGGCAGGCTTAAAAGTGGACAAATCTCCAGGTCCAAATGATTTGTGTCGCAGGTGCTCTGACCCAAATTTTTAATTCCTCTCTGGCCACGGGGGAGGTGCCAGAGGACTGGAGAACAGCTAATGTGGTTCCGCTATTTAAGAAGGGTTGTAGAGGTAAGCCAGCGAACTGCAGGCCAGTGAGTCTCACATCAGTGGTAGGGAAACTGTTGGAGAAAATTCTGAAGGAGAGAATGTATCTGCACTTGGAGAGGTAAGGTTTGATCAGGGATAGTCAGCATGGTTTTGTCATAGGGATGTCATGCCTAACAAATTTGATTGAATTTTTTGAGGAGGTGACCAGGTGTGTAGATGAGGGTAGTGCAGTTGATGTAATTTTTATGGATTTCATCAAAGCCTTTGACAAGGTCCCACATGGGAGACTTATAAAGAAGTCAAATGCACATGGAATACAGGGTAATTTGATAAGGTGGATTCAAAATTGGCTTCGTTGTCAGAGACTAAGGGTGATGACAGAAGGATGCTTTAGTGACTGGAAGCCAGCGTCCAGTGGCATACCACAGGAATCTGTGCTGGGTCCCCTATTATTTGTCATTTATGTAAACGACATAGATGACTATGTGGGGGATTAGGATTAGTAAGTTTCCGGATGTCACAAAGATTGGCTGGGTGGTTAACTGTGAGGTTGAGTGTCTTGGGCTACAGGAAGATATAGACGGAATGGTCAAATGGGCAGATAAGTGGCAGATGGAATTTAACCCTGAAATGTGTGAGGTGATACACTTCGGAAGGAGTAATTTGACAAGGAAGTGTCTAATGAACGGCATGACACTAGGAAGTTCTGAGGAACAAATGGACTTTGGCGTGTGTGTCCATCGATCTCTGAAGGCGGAGGGACATGTTTGTGGGGTGGTGAAAAAGGCATATGGGACACTTGCCTTTATCAATCGAGGCATAGATTACAAAAGTAGGGAGGTCATGTTGGTGTTGTATAGAACCTTGGTGAGGCCACAGTTGGAGTAGTGTGTGCAGCTCTGATCACCATTTTATAGGAAGGATATGATTGCACCAGAAGAGATTCACCAGGATGTTGCCTGGGATGAAACACTTAAGTTATGAAGAGAGGTTTGATAGACTTGGGTTGTTTTTGTTGGAACAGAGAAGACTGTGATCGAGGTATAGAAGATTATGAAGGGCATGGACAGGGTGGATAGGGAGCAGTTGTTCTCCTTAGTTGAAGGGTCAGACATGAGGGGTCACAAGTTCAAGGTGAGGGGCAGGAGGTTTAGGGGGGATGTGAGAAAGAACTGTTTTATCCAGAGGGTGGTGACGGTCTGGAATGCGCTGCCTGGGATGGTGGTGGAGACGGGTTGCCTCACACCCTTTAAAAAGCACCTTTATGAGCACTTGGCACATCATAACATTCAAGGCTATGGGCCAAGTGCTGGTAAATGGGATTAGGTAGGTAGGTAGGTCAGGTGTTTCTCACGTGTCGGTGTAGACTCGATGGGCTGAAGGGCCTCTTCTGCACTGTGACACTCCTGTGATTCAGATAATGTTGCCAAATGGCAGCAAATATGAGGATTTGGGGGACTTCAGAGGTAATAGTATCAGAGTTGGAAGAGAAGCCAAAGATGCTGTGGTTACAAGTGAATAAGCAAAAATGAAACCAACTGAGGGTAATCTCACTCAATTGAATGACAGAGGAGGTGTGCTTGACCATCTTGAAGAATGCAGAGAGATTGAGAAGGGGCAATGCACTATGGTCACAATCACATAGGATGCAATTTAAGAGTTTTGGTATGGTTATTTCAGTGCTGTGACGGCTGCAGAAACCTGATTGGAGGCATTCATTTAGTGTTGCAGGAAAGATGGGTATGTATATTAGAGGTGACAACATGCCCAAGAGCTTGGGAGTGAAAGGGAAATTGGAAATGAGCGGTTGTTTTCAAGGATGGTACAAAATTGAGCTAACCAAATAATTAGACATAAAGTCTGAATTGATTGGGCTTAATATGACGAAGACCTTTTCTTACTTTGGTATTTCTTGTGACCTTCTGTGTATTTCTGAGTGAAATCAAATGTATTTCATTCATCCTTTTTAATAGTGTTTTGATGTCCATGAAAATAAGGTTGATTGAATTGTACCATCGTTCAATTGATGTCAACTAATTAATGTTGTTATTTTTGTTCTTAATCTTTAACAGAGCATTAAATGAAATGTGGAAGTGTCAAAACATGCTGAGGCATCATGTACGTGACTTACTTGATCTGCACAAACAACAAAAAGCAAGTACAACACTTTTCTGCTTTATGTGCATGTAATGGGATTGAAGTGCAATGGCACCATCAGCATGTGCATATCTTGCAGTGTGGAATGATGTAATTTTTATGCTTTTGATTGAAGGACTTAGATTGTTATGGCTTATCCTTTTAGTGTATTGGTTCTAGGGTACTGAGATTGAGCCAG
The DNA here is from genome assembly GCF_017639515.1 of Carcharodon carcharias. Lineage (NCBI taxonomy): Eukaryota > Metazoa > Chordata > Chondrichthyes > Lamniformes > Lamnidae > Carcharodon > Carcharodon carcharias. The sequence goes on along the minus strand of NC_054477.1, from coordinate 42,980,588 downwards.
AGATGGCAAACATGACTCAAATCTGCAACCATAACCTTATCTCAGCCCTTATCTCAGCCCAGTGCCTTCTTGCCTTCAAGGAGCATGGACTCACTCAGTGTCAGTTAGGCTCACCTTTGGTACATAAACTTGCACTAGTATTAAAAGAAAAACAGAATTACCTGGAAAAACTCAGCAGGTCTGGCAGCATCGGCGGAGAAGAAAAGAGTTGACGTTTCGAGTCCTCATGACCCTTCAGCAGAAGTGGGTGAATTCAAGGAGTGGGGTGAAATATAAGCTGGTTTTGGTTGGAGGTGGGGGGGGGCGGTTGTTGTGTGGTTGTAGGGATAAGCAAGCAGTGATAGGAGCAGATAATCAGAAGATGTCACAAACAAAAGAACACAGAGGTGTTGAAGTTGGTGATATTATCTAAACGAATGTGCTAATTAAGAATGGATGGTACGGCACTCAAGGTACAGCTCTAGTGGGGGTGGGGGGGCATAAAAGATTTAAAAATAATGGAAATAGGTGGGAAAAGAAAAATCTATATAAATTATTGGAAAGAACAAAAGGAAGGGGGAAGAAACAGAAAGGGGGTGGGGATGGAGGAGGGAGTTCAAGATCTAAAGTTGTTGAATTCAATATTCAGTCCAGAAGGCTGTAAAGTGCCTAGTCGGAAGATGAGGTGCTGTTCCTCCAGTTTGTGTTGGGCTTCACTGGAACAATGCAGCAAGCCAAGGACAGACATGTGGGCAAGAGAGCAGGGTGGAGTGTTAAAATGGCAAGCGACAGGGAGGTTTGGGTCATTCTTGCGGACAGACCGCAGGTGTTCTGCAAAGCGGTCGCCCAGTTTACGTTTGGTCTCTCCAATGTAGAGGAGACCGCATTGGGAGCAACGAATGCAGTAGACTAAGTTGGGGGAAATGCAAGTGAAATGCTGCTTCACTTGAAAGGAGTGTTTGGGCCCTTGGACGGTGAGGAGAGAGGAAGTGAAGGGGTAGGTGTTGCATCTTTTGCGTGGGCATGGGGAGGTGCCATAGGAGGGGGTTGAGGAGTAGGGGGTGATGGAGGAGTGGACCAGGTTTTTATCTCTTTGCACTATTACTAACCTGGTCAGCCTTAAGGGTTTGATGAAGAAGCCTACATCAAATTGGTGGAATAAGGCCCAGTCAGGAGTAAAATTAAATTCCTAGCATTTTTATGCCTTGGTGTCATGGAATTACAATTGCAACAAAATCCATCACTTTGTCATCTTCAGAACAGCATATTGAAACTTGCTGAAATGCTAGAACTTAAATTTCCTAGATGCTATTCTTCAGACATGTTCTTTTCACTTGTCTCTGTCTAAAGCCTCACAATGAGTTTCCTCAGAGCTGTTTAGCCTTTTTCTGCCAGCAGCATGTTTTATGAATGTAGGATAAATTCCTTTCCTTCCTTGTGCTCAGACAACTATATTTTTGCACTTTAAAACTGGGCGATCTTAATTTCACTGGTAAAATAGTGTGCAAGTCGAATGTAGCGCATATTGTCTAGAAATCATCCAGGATATCATTCTGGCTGAGGCAAATTTGCTTTTTATTTTCGTATTTATCACCGACGAGCCCCCTCTGGCAAATCTTTGGTTGTCGCTGGCATATGGCATACTGTCTTTAAATGTTCAGCTGAAAATTTACAAAGCACCTGACGGGAGTTGGAAGCCTGTCTGACTCATTTAGGAAATAATGCATCCAAGCTCCATCGTAGGACTTATCAAGGCTTCCAAACTGCTGATTGTCAAAATGGAAATTGGATATCTCATTTTTGTAGGTTTCTCATCTGAAGTTTTCACAACATCTTTGGCTTGTTCATACTGTATTTGAAATATCACCTGGAGTTATTTTAAGATCTAACTACTAATTTGCATTGCCATTTATGTTTGAAAGATTTCATTAATGGACTTACATAGAAAAATCGAAAATAGGAGCAGTAGGCCATTCAGCCCTTCGAGCCTGCTCCGCCATTCATTTAGGAACATGGCTGATCATCCAGCTCAATAGCCTGCTCCTGCTTTCTCCCCATATCCTTTGATCCCTTTCGCCCTAAGAGCTTTATCTAACTCCTTCTTGAATACATGCAATGTTTTGGCCTCGACTACTTTCTGTGGTAGCGAATTCCACAGGCTCACCACTCTCTGGGTGAAGAAATTTCTCCTCATCTCAGTCCTAAATGGTCTACCCCATATCCTCAGACTGTGACCCCTGGTTCTGTACTCCCCTACCATCGGGAACATCCTTTCTACATCTACCCTGTCTAGTCCTGTTAGAATTTTATAGGTTTCTATGAGGATTCCCCCTCATTCTTCTGAACTCCAGCGAATATAATCCTAACCGACTCAATCTCTCCTCATATGTCAGTCCCGCCATCCCAGGAATCAGTCTGGTAGACTTTTGCTGCACTCCCTCTAGAGCAAGAGTATCCTTCCTCAGATAAGGAGACCAAAACTGCACACACTATTCCAAGTGTGGTCTTACCAAGTCCCTGTATAATTACAGCAAGACATCCCTGCTCCTGTAGTCTAATCCTCTCGCTAACATACCATTTGCCTTCTTTACCGCCTGCTGCACCTGCGTGCTTACCTTTAACGACTGGTGTATGAGGACACCCAGGTCTCGTTCCACATTCCCCTCCTCTCAATTTATAGTTCTGACAGCTCTGTAGTTTCAAACGTGTTCTTAAAGAGGCTGTTACAAATGAACTTGACAGGTGCCCGTAAATGTGCCTATGGACTGTACACTGTTAACAGAAACTACACACAGGTTTTAAAGAACCTACCAATAGCTCTGAAGATTTATGTGCTGATTATATGGTCTCCCCAAGTTCCTGACAGATATCTACTTATAAGCTGTACACAAAACCTCTGCCCACTGTCTTGATTTAGCACCACTGTCCCAAAGCCAGCCATTTTCCATGGAACAAAAACAGAAAATGCTGGAAAAACTCAGCAGGTCTAACAGCATCTGTGGAGAGACTAGACAGAGTTAATGTTTCAAGTCCATATGACTCTTCAGAGCTCTGAAGAAAGAGTCATACGGACTTGAAATGTTAATTCTGTCTGTCTCACCACAGATGCTGTTAGACCTGCTGAGTTTTAACAGCGTTTTCTGTTTTTCTTTCAGATTTCCAGCATCTGCGGTATTTTGCTTTTTATCATTTTCAATGGAAGTTGGAGAAATTGCAAATTCCATGAATGACCATGTGATTTCCCCATAAGATCCACTGCCTAACAAAGTGACATTAATCTAAAACTGAGATAGTGAATAAAAGTGGAATTAGGAATAAAGGAACTGCAGGGAAAAATAAGTGGCAAATGACATTTAAATACAGTTGTAGTGTTGTTTTAGCAAGCTTTAACAATGCTGCAAGATTTCTTTAAATTTCTAAATTCTGTCTGCTATGGCACAGCAGATGGTAAATGCGAAACTGCTCAAATCCCAATGGGAAACTTGAAACAACTGCTACAACTGTTTTGCAATTTGTATATTTCGAGATGCATGCCTTGAATTCAGCAGTAATAAGACCACCGAGTCTTTTAGGTTTCTTACAAAACTAAATTAAACCTTTATTAATAGAAGAAATGATTTTAAGCACATGCATTGATCTACAAATTACTACTATGACAACTTCTAAATCCCCTAATTAATCAAACTCCCAGTTACAACTCTGTTAAGTCAACAGTAAAACACACAGATTTAAACAGACCCAGGCAAAGCACACACCCTAGACAGTCAAATTCAAAGAGTTTTCCTCAGATTTGGTTCCTTGTAGACAGCAGCTTGAGGCTTTGATGATGGAGGCGTTTTACAGTTGCTTTAAGTCTTAAAACGCCTTCTCTCCTACACACAACCTCATCTCCTTTATACAGATTTCCCCTTTGAATGCAAATTCCCATTGTTCCGATATGCCTTTGCAATTTTACTTTTCGCTCAACATGAGAACTATGAAAGTTTTATATTATCAATAACTTTTGGGAAAAGTAAACACACTGTTTGGCTTAGCTTCTTATGGCTAGGTGTAACATCTTACCATCTCTTTGAAATTCAAGTGAACCTAATTTATCTAAAAAGCAAATGTACCTCATACCTCACATTCTAAAACTTCAGCCATGTTTACATATTTAGCATTTCAACCCCAGCTTCCATTTTGATAACTGAAAAGCTCCAGACCTCCAATTCAATTAAATCCACCAAACACACACATCCAAACCCCACTATTAACCTACCTTTACAGTAAATCACAATATTCTGAAAATTATTATATTTTCATGACATGCTTCTGGTCTGACTCCAAAAGGAATGTGGTGTGAGAGATTCTGATAGTGTCTCATTGCTTGGATTACGTGTCTGACTCCTGTCCGGTATCAAATCTGAATTACCAAGTGATCCCTGGAATTCATGCACACAGTAGATACTGAACTCAATGCAGTTTGCATGATTATTGCCTCTGCCACTGAACTTAATATCTTCTTTTTCACCGATGCACTGCAGTAACAAAATTCTGCTCAACAGTACCTCCCTCTCCTATGAAATTTACTGCTAAGACAAGAGCAGCAATGCTATTGGAACGCCATCATCAAAAGCTATACACCTGATTTGGACATACGTTGCTGCCAAACTTCACTTTGCTATGTGAATACCTTTAAATTCCCAACTTGGAGACTACCATTGTAAACTGCAGCATTTGCAGGGAAGGCTGACCAACTCTATCTCAGGGTGATTAGGGTGGGCAACAAATCTGGTTTTTTCACCATTACAACAATTTATACAGTTTCTTAATATAATAAAACATCACAGGCTTAATATAATAAAACGTTTCAAGGTACTTGACAAGAAGATTATGAAACAAAATATGACACCAAGCCACAGAAGGAGATATTGGGTCAGATGACCAAAAACTTGGTCAGGGTGGTAGGTTTTAAGGAGGAAAGTAAAAAGAAGAGGTTTAGGGAGGGTATTCTAGTGCTTCAGGCCTAGGCAATCGAAGGTGCGGACATCAATAGAGGAGTGATTAAACCTGGGATGCTCAAGAGGCCAGATATGAGGGTTCTGGGGCTGGAAGAGATTCCACAGATCAGGTGGGGCAAGGCCATGGAGCATTTTGAAATCAAGATTGAGAATTTTAAAATCAGGACCAGGAGCCAATGTAGGTCAGTGAGCACAAGGGTGAAAAGTGAACAAGACTTGAAGAGAATTAAGACACGTGCAGTAGACTTTTGGATCAGAGAGTAGAATGGGGGAGACCAGCCGGAATGTGTTGGAATAGTGAAGTCTAGAGGTAACAAAGGTAAGAATGAGGGTTTCATCAGCAAATAAACTGAGGTAGGCGAAGTTGGGTGATGTTACAGAGGTGGAAATAGGAAGATTTGGTGAAGGCATGAATATGTGGTTGGAGGCTCATCCTGGGGTGAAATATGACACCAAGGCTGCGAGTAGACTAGCTTAATGTCAGAAAGTTTCCAGGAAGAGGATGGAGTTCATAGCTAGGGAATAGAATTAGGAGTGGGGACCAAAAACACTGGCTTTACTCTTCCCAATATTTATTGGAGGAAATTTCTGCTCATCCAGTACTGGAGGTTAGACAAGCGACCTGATAATTTAGCAATAATGGAAGGGTCAAGCATGTTGAGACCATCTTTTAAGAATTAAACATTTTTAGATAACCCGTGCCTGAAAACACTCATTAATACTTGGATGCGAAGATTTGTGCATGCATATAAATACTCTTGAATAGACCTCTCTCCTGGCTGTCAGAATTTGATTGGAAGTCAAAGCGTAAAAGAGTTCAATAGCTACTGGTTATGCAGTTATAAGAAAAACAGTCATGATAACTACTTAGCCTCTCAATTCTGCTTACTTGGGCAGCTTGCTGTTTTTTATCGCACCATGCCATTGATGTCTTATCTTGAATTTGTTGGTGTTTTTAAATGTGTGCTGCATGAGTAAAAGATGTTTTTTTTTAAAGTTAAGAGATTTTCAGTTTTGAGAGAAAACTTAATCATTAACAAATGACCACTGGAACTAATGTACAAAAATAGCTGCAGTCGATGCATCTTCCTGTGTCTGTTTTTTTTTGTTTATCTCCTGTATGTTGATACCCTACACACCCAACTCTTGCCCATTGTTTCCACACTACTGCCCACCTAAGAGGAGGAATGTTGTACCTTCCGCAACATGAGTTCTTTTCACTGAAATGCTACTCCAGTAACTGGAAATGGGAGTCACAACTAGTTTATTTTTTAATTGCTGAAAAATGTGATAAAGTTTTAGAAAATAAATCTCTAGTTTTATTGTAACTGTGCATAAATGTAATAAAATCTATTTTGTCTGAAATTCTAGTCTGATCCCACTGACAAAGCGATATTCTCAAAAGTGATGATAATTGCCAGTAAGTACTATTCTATATTTTTGCCATCTGCATTGTATAAAATGTAGCATTCATTTAATAGCATGAAAAAGTGTAGAAAGCATTGCTCATCTAAGAATGGACAATGCAATTATTCTATCAACAAGTTGTGCTCAATACAATATTCTGTTGCCAGAAAACCTGCCTGATCCAGGAAAAGCCCAGGATTTCATGAAGAAATTTGATCAGTTTTTAGAAGAGGATGAGCGAATCAGATCCCAGCTAGATGTGCTCGTTAGTCCAAATTGTTCGTGCAAACAAGCGGAAGGATGCGTGGTAATCGCTGAAATTATATTATATTAGAATGGATTGAAAATTTCTAACAATGTGTTTCTCTATTTGCATAACAATTTGGGTTTTTTTATGTACAGCGAGAAATAACCCGAAAACTAAGCAACCCTAAACAGCCCACAAATCCATTTTTGGAAATGGTGAAATTTCTCCTGGAGAGGATAGCACCTGTACATATTGACACAGAATCCATTAGGTATGCATAATTATTTTGTATTAAGTAATACATAAAGGGAAAAGTAAGATTCTTTTGACATTGGACTTTTTTTAAAGTATTAATATACTTGAATCAGCTTTTGCTGGTTAAAATGGGAACCAGATAACTGGATCTGACACTGATGCGGGGCTATCTTGTTTGGGCTGCAATGCAAATTTTAACTTTCTGAAGTACTTTTTCATAAGATGGTTGGCTAAGATTATTTGGAGTGAGATAACAATGTGGAACTTGCTATCACACAGTTGTTGGGGCAACTATATAGATGTATTTGATGGGAAGCAAATGAGGGAGAAGGGAATGGAAGGTTTTGCTAATCGTTGGATGAGGAAGGATGAGTCGAGATTCAAGTGGAGAATAAATGCTGGCATGGATTTTTGGGACAAATGGTGTTTTTCTGTGTTCCATATTCTATGTAATTCTGTGAAAACATGCAATATTTTTAAAGCTGATTGTCCACAAAAGTGAGCATTGAGATTTCTTGTTTTAATTTCCAGTCACCCATGCCAAGTCAACCCATTATTTGTAAGTTTGGCAAGAGGTGAATTCTATAACGATGATAATAATAGGAGACCATTTGGCCCATTATGTATCTGCCAGCTCTTTGGTAGAAGCATTCAATTCATCCCATTCCCTTGGTCTACTTTTCCCATAGCCTTGTAGAAAAAAAAATGAATCTGCTTCGATCATCTTTCAGGCAGTATATTACAGATTGCAACAATTAACTTTTTTCATGTTGCCCCGATTCCTTTGCCAATAACCTTAAATCTGTGTTCTTTGGTTATAGACCCTTCTGCCACTGGAAACAGTTTCGCCTTATTTACTCTGTAAAACCATTTGTCACTTTGAGTACCTCTATCAAATCTCCTCCTTGAGTTTTCTGTTTAAAGCAGGGCAACTGCAGTTTCTTAAACTCTCCATGTAATTGAAGTTCATCTTTGGCACCAGTCTAGTAAATCTCTTCTGCTCCCTCTCCTACCTTGATATCCTAAAGTGTAGTGCTCAGAATTGAATATAGTACTCCAGAAGAAGCCTAAGTAGTGTTTTTATAAAGGTAAAGCATAACTTACTTGCTATTGTATTCTCCCCTTTTAACAAAGTCAGGGATCCTATGTTTTTTTAACAATCTCCTCAATTTATCCTGCCATCATCAAAGATTTGTGTACTATCACCCCCAGGTCTCCCTGTTCCTGCACCCCTTTAAAATTGTATGATTTAGTTCATATTTCCTCTCCTCATTCTTTCTGCCAAAATATATCACTTTGCAGCCTTAAATTTTACTTGCAATGTTTCTGCCCATTTTATCAGTCTGAGTCCCCCCAAAGCCTGTTCTTACCCTCATTGTTTACTACATTTGAATTTTGAATCATCTTTAAACTTTGAAATTATGCCTGTGTACCCAAGTCCAAGCCATGAATATATATCAAAAAGAGCAGTGATCCTAATACTGATCCCTGGGGAACATCACTGCACACTTACCTCCAGTCTGGTTAAACAACTGTTCACACTACTGTCTGCTTTCTGTCTCTTATCCAATTTGCATCCATGCTCTTGAGCATCCCTTGCTTTTAATTGTTACCACCTTTTGTTGGCTGTGTGTACAGCTGCCAAAGCCCTAAACTCTGGAATTCCCTCCCTCACCGTTTCCGCCTCTCAACCGCACTTTCTTCCTTTAAGACACTCCTTAAAACCTACCTCATTGACCAAGGTTTGATGTTTGCCCTAATATCACCTTAAGTGATTTAGTGTTTATTTTTAGCTTAAAACACTCATGTGAAGTGTCTTGGGGTGTTTTATTGCATTAAAGGTTGAATATAAATATATGTTGTTACTGCCATTGCTCCTTTTCCCAATGGGCTTCAATTTTGCTAAAAGATCTCATGTGATACTGTCATATGTCTTTTGGAAGACCATATATACATCAGCTGCACAGCCCCCGTCAATCTTCTCCATTGCTTTGAAGAACTTGATTAAGGTAGTCAAACATGACTTTCCTTTAACAAATCAGTGCTGACTTTTGTTTATTAACCCATAATTTTCCTTCGCTAATTAATCTTGTCCCAAATAATTGTCACTATAAGTTTTCCACCAACAAGGTTAGACTGACTGGCCTGTAGTTGGGTTTATCCCGCCTTTTTTTAAAAAGAAAAACAAAGGTGTAAAATTTGCAATCTTCCAGTCCTCTGGCATCACCCCCGTGTCCAAGGAAGATTGAAAGGCTGTGGCCAATGCCTCCACAATTTCCACCTTTACTTCTTCCCATAACCTTCGAAGTATCCCATCTTGACTGGGTGACTTTTCTATTATGAGGACTCAACAAATACTATATAAGACTAACAAATACACTCTAACGTAACTCACCCCATTTAAGATAAAGATATTAAAAATACAATGAACACAATTACTTAATTTCTAAATCAAACTTCTTAACTCAAATTTCTTTCTACATTCATTTGACTTTTTAATAAAAGCTTAACTATATCACTAACTTATTTGCTTCCTTTAGCTATTCCTTTTCAAAATGGTCTTTGGTTGGATTAATTTTTGAGAAACGGATTTTAGGATTATAAAGATAATCCTATCTTATTATAAAGATTATAAAGAAACGTCTGGTAGTACGTAACTTGAGTATTGTTGAAAAAAGAGACTTTTTTGTCAAAGCTTTTCATCTTGCACTCATCAGGACAATTCGCAAGAAAATGCCAATGTCAGGAGAAACAGCATATTTATGTTGTATGAGAAGAGAGTGCTGAATGGTTGGCAGGTGTACTCTGATTGGTAGAAGTGTTACCATGGAGAATTAACCAGTTGATGGTGACTGACAGTCAACTGCCAATCATTGTTTGAAATTTAAACCAGGCAGCTTGCTCCTGATTGGTCAAGACATTGCCCTGAGGAATGAACCAGCGAATGGTTGTCATTTATTTTGTTTAGCTGAAACAGGCGCAATGTGTGTGCATGTTTTTTCTGCCTGCAAAGAACAGGGCCCTGTGTATTAATACATGTGGCCTGCATATTAATAAAAGTGATGCTCTCCCTATCGCACAAATGAGTAATATGGTGTATGAATTTCAGTGCTAGTGTGATGCTAGGTATGTAGGCCAAAAGTCCCAAAGACTGGCAAATAAAATCATGTCCCTTCTGCTTGCAACAGGCAAGGTACGGACCGTACCAGCCCGTGCTTGCAAAACTCAACAGTGTCCAACATCAGACATGATTCTGCGAGTGGACAGCATTTGCTAAATAATCCTCAGTGTGCTAAGAATTACTCTGGCAACCAATTTAAGATTGTCAGCCCGGCTCGCAATATGTGGCGCATTTGTGCATACTGGAAGCTTCTTATATTAATACACAGGGCCCTGTTCTTTGCAGGCAGAACATGTACGCACATTATGCCTGTTTCAGCTAAACAAAATAAGCGACAGCCATTTGCTGGCTCATTCCCCAGGGCAATGTCTTGACCAATCAGAAGCAAGCTGCCATGTGAATAAATGTTTTTGAACAAAAGACCATGGCCTCTAGCCAGATCTCTTGTAGAGTAAGAAGCCTTCAAATTCCGAGATAAAACCACAATAACAGTTGGCGGCAGGAGTGACCATACCTACAGTGGAATAGTAGAAAATTGTGGGAAAAGCTTCAAGTTAAACTCAGCAACAGTGCAGGGCAGCAGATGAAGGACTTTGAGATCAACCTGACAGTGGCACAGGAGATGACCAAATAGCAAGGGCAGCCCTGCGACTGACAAGATGAGCAGCATGAGAAAAGACAACTTTGAACCAAGGTGAAAAATGGCCACCAGAATTGTTTCAAAATATAGATGGTCTCAGACAGGCTGAGCAATGGCAAAATTGACAAAGACGTTTTACCTAGTACCGCAATGAGGTCTTGCGAGTAAAGAGAACAAAAGATCAAGTTAGCACTGTTGGGAGCATAGCAGACAACTTGCTGGTCAGATAATGGGTGAATGAAGAGACAGCCTACTACAAGGATATCATCGGAGCCTTTGACTCATACTTCAGTCTTCGTACAAATGTTGTCATAGAGTGAAATTTAATCGACGCTGTGAAAAACAGGTTGAAGGGATTGACTCATTAATTAATGAATTGTATCACCTAGGTAACAATTCTGAGTATGGAACACTAAAAAAAAGACCAGATCAGAGATAAAAGAATAGTCATTGGCATTTCAGATGAGAATCTCCCTTATCCGTGGGAAGATTTAACTTTGAGCAAAGCTGTACAACTGACTGGACAGCCCGAAAAGCAGAGGCAGAATAAGGCTTTCAGAGATGCAAAGGAAATTTCCCAAGAATAGTCCGAAGTGCTTCAATTTGTGGGTTGTAAAACAGAAGGTATTGCAAGGAAGCAACCAGGGAAACATCCTGAAAAGGCACCAATTTCCATTTTCCAATGTCCCTGCTGTGGCGGAAAGAAGGTCCACAGGCGGGAAGAATGCCCTGTCTGAATTGTGCAGTATCATTGGTATGGCAAGTTAGGCAATTTTTAAGTGGCCTGCTCGTTCAGGAAATCTGTGTTTACAAGACAGAAGGAGAAATCTGTTAAAGGAACCTTCATTCAAGAAACTTAAGTTGGCTCAATGCTGTGAATCAGTCATCTTAGACAAAACTCCATCCCCACAACCAAAGGAGGGCATTGTAGATCTTTCATTTCTCTTCAAGGTGAGACTAGATGCAGCGGGAGACAGGTGCACCAAGGGTGAAGGTGACCAGCCATAAGATGATATTCTTGACCTTAATTTGCTCTTGTGGGAAAGAGTGGAAGAGGATGACAACCAAGATGCCACTGATATTGATGATTTGTCGCAGGAGAAGATCCTGAACCTTGCTTTACATTTTGAAGATCGCTTACATTCTGGTGAAGTTCCAGAGATGTTCAGGCCTGCTGAGGAATAAAGTCACAATGAAGAGAATGTGCAAGCAGAACCAGGGTTAGAAGGGTAATCATCATTTTTTCTTTGGAATACTCTTTGTTCTTCTCTTCGCCCATTTGATTCATTTATGGATGAGGCTTAACATAATACTTTGTTCATTGCAAAAGTAGAAGTTTGTAGACCCTCTACAACTGTACAGGAGCTGAATGGGCTTCATTCTTTCAAGCAGGAGAAGCGAGCAGCCCAATCTTACCCCAAAGTACCAAGAAAAAAAGAGAAGGAAGGGAAAATCTCTATTCATCTCCTTTTAGACTGCATAGGTCATGTCTTCCAAGGAGATGATTCTAGAGAGCATACATCCTCAGAGCCGAGAACACGGTCGGAGATTGGTGCCATCAGCACAAAACACTTGAGGGGTTGGTGTTGGAGAATGTGTATATAATAACAATAATAATATGGGAATAAAGACTCTGGAGGGGGCTGAGTGGGTTGGGGAGGCGATACATAGCAAAAGGTTAACTCTAATAATAGCTACTGAGCATGAGTAAGGAGCTATGTCACAGTGATGCCACTTGCTGAAAGGAGATGAGCATGAAGCATCTCAAGAAAATAGTTCCAGCAATGCCTTGGTCTTATTTAATCTTTGTAAATAGTTAGCATGTAAATAAATGTTTTTCAACAAGACCATTGCCTCCAGCAAGATCCCTTTAGAGTAAGGAGCCTATGAATCCCCAGATAAACCTGCAATTGCAGTGAATGATGCTGAAAACTGCAATCATCAGTGAACATCCTCACTTCTGACCTTATGATGGAGGGAAGATCCTTGATGAAGCAAGTGAAGATGATTGGGTCTAGGACACTACCCTGAGGAACTCCTGCAATGATGCCCTGGGACTGAGATGTTTGACGTCCAGCTACCACAACCATCTTCCTTTTTGCTGGATATGACTCCAACCAGTGGAGAGTTTTCCCCCTGATTCCCATTGACACCAGTTTTACATGGGTTCCTTGATGCCCCACTCAGTCAAATGTTGCCTTGATGTCAAGGGCAGTCACTCTCACCTCACCTGTGTTATAATGGTTTAGCATACTGCCCTTGCTTTTATATTCTATGCCTCTATAAAGTAAAGGACCCCATATACTTTTTTTAAACATCCCTCTCAATTTGTCCTGCCATCTTCAAAAGTTTGTGTATATGCACCGGTGGGGCGTCTGTATTCCTGTAGCCCTGTTAAAATTGTATCATTTAGTTTATAGTCGATCAACTGAAGCACATTGAAATACTGAAATTCTGGAGATTATATCATGTTAATGGCAGTGTGGGCGAGGGGAAAGAAATTTGAACCATAGACAATTCTTCTGGCTTAGCGCATCCTTTCTAATTCTAACAGAGCAGGCACTTCTTCCACCTACTCTCAATCCCTAAACCCATGTTATGCAGTTAGCTATAGGCAGTATTGACTGAATCACGGGGAGGCAGCGGCACAGTGGTATTGTCACTGGACTAGGTAATCCAGAGACTCCGGGTAATGCTCTTGGGACCCAGGTTTGAATCCCACCATGGTGATGGTGAAATTTGAACTCAATCTGGAATTAAAAGTCTAATGATGACCATGAAACCACTTTCATAAGAACCTATCTGGTTCACCAATCTGCTCTCCTTGCCTGGTCTGGCTTACAAGTGACTCCGGACTCAGCAACGTGGTTGACACTTAAATGCCCTCTGAAATGGCCTAGCAAGCCACTCAGCTAGCGAATTAGAGATGGGCAATAAATGCTGGCCTAGCTAGTGATGCCTCCATCCAGTGAACAAGTTTATTAAAAAAAGCCCAGAAATCTTGCCAGTTCCAAACTGTATATGGCAAACGTTAAGTATCTTGCAAGCCCCATAAGTGGGACCCAGAGTGCCAGTTTCTAAAGGTTGTGCTCTTTGAGTCTGGCAGTAGACAATTGGCCAAACAGTCAAGTATGAACAAAAGAACATCACTTCCTAGTCGTACTATGAATGGTATGGGTGTCTACCTCTTGCATGCAAATGATCCCATTTGTGGCCTGATCATTGTTAGGGCAGTCTGATAAATGGGTGGCTAGCCATGCCACGCTTCCATTGGTGCAGTCCCGAGCCTCAAATGTTAACTTCTGGCTCTTTTTAGATTTGTTTTTTCCCTCTGTTCATTCTAAGGAAGACTTGCAGTAACATTCCCTTACCACCTTTGCCAGTATGTATAACGTATTATTGTCGAATTTGCAGCTTTACACATTTTCTATGGTCCTAACTTTTTGAAAGGAGTTATTGCTAAATACCTTGTCAATTATTTTTAAAAAGGTAAATTCAAACTCATTTAACTTTCTTGTTTTTGATAGTGCATTAATTAAACAGATTAATAAATCCATTGATGGTACAGCTGATGATGAAGAGGAGGGTGTGCCAACTGATGAAGCAATCCGAGCAGGCCTTGAATTGCTTAAGGTAAATGTTTGAACCTCTGGAACTGAGTTTCTGATTGTAATTTGACATTTTCGTTTTTGACATTTCAACATATTTTTGGTTTCTTCTAACAATTTTCACTGATTCTGTAAAGCCAGGTTTATTTCTGATCTTATTAGAGGGTTTTAAGTTAAAAGTGGTTTAGTGATATGTATTAGTGATATGTGTATTTGTCTACACCATTTAGAAGCTAAGAACTGAGACTAATGCTTGTGAAGATAAAAGGGAAAGAAGTCTTTTGGCACAGTGGGTGATGTCCTTGCATGTGAGCCAGAAGCTCTGTGTTCATTTCCCCACTCCAGGTCAAGGAAAATGCATTCATAATGTGGCCAGACAGGTTAATTGTCAACCTGCAAATCCTTCCAACATGCCTATGGCAGACGGTAAGAGCGGGAGAGATTTATGGTTAGCCACGCTTGATGCGGAGTGGTGCCCCTCGAGCTGTAGCCTTTGGCTTCAGGCTAGCGACCCTTTCGAAGAAAAACAAGCCAAGGAAAACTGCCATAAGCATTTGCTTTGCCTCATGCGCCTCTTGACAATGGAAGCCTTCTAAGTCTGAGGTAAAAAAAAAACTCTAGTACTTTGGCCAGAGGAAAAGGAAACCACGATAATCACGCAGGGAGAAATGAAAAGATCTAAAGGAAAACTGAGCAAGATAGCTGGATGATTTTAAAGAACTCGATGGTAAAACTTGTCAGATTGACAATAATGACATTTAGTGCAGATCTGGACAGTATTGCACACATGCATAGAAGTAAACCTAATATATTTTATGGTGTGGTCCAAAATTGCATTGCTGAATATTGAAATGGACTGAAAGTCCTGGTTTAGTGATAGGATAGTTAGTTACCTTTTTCAATACGACCATGTCAAAATACTGCTGTTGATTCTGGCAACAGAGTGGTACCATGTTGGAAGATCCTCTGAATTTGGTGGTATGCTTGGTTTCCATGTAATTTTGTGTTGTCAGTATGCCAGGAAGAGATATTGATGTTTATAACATTATTGGAAATTATTTTTTAAAGTAGAGGTTTCTTGTGTGTGTTAATTGGATTAAAGCCATCTAGTCTGGGTGCTTTGATGTATAGTAGTTTTGAGATATAAACAGGCAGAGGGTACAATTACATTTTGCTGAATAGATTATTCAAGAGTGGGAGTGAAATCTTGCACCTAGCTAGGAGACACCAAATAATGTTTATATTACTAATAAAATTGGTACTGTTCAATGGGACTGATGATACAATGAGTATTTGGAATCAAAGGGAAGGCTAGTTATAACCTGAGAGGAGTTTGCGTGTGCAGGTCAGGGGCATGTAAAATTTAAGTCTGCAAGCCTACAACTGTCTGCAAAGGAACAAATTGAAAGGAACCTAATTTTGAATTTGTAAAGTGAAAAATGCTTTAAGTCTATTGGTTATTGTTGCCTTAGTGGAGATTAGTTTGGGAATTTGTTAAAAAGTTATGATAGTAATTTGTAGTCTTATATATGTATTTATTGTAAATTAATAAATGTCTCATTTAGTTTGATAGAAAAATCCCTCGAGAACTGGTGGTCTTATTCCTGAATTTAAAGCTGCAACTCAAAACGTAGCAATTAAAAATAGGCTATGACAGTTGTTTAAAGTTTCCCTCTGGGATTTTAAATAACTCAACCTTTCCAAACTGCTGTGTCATAACAAATAGCTCTTGCATCCAGGAAAGTCCCCATTTTGAAAACTGATGTTGCATATATATTTGAGGACCGTCATTATAACCAATTGGATCGGAATGAACCAGTTATCCTCTCCTATCAGCAAATGCTGCTGGGTAAGGCCTTCAAATTACAGAGATCATGCTATTAACTCGTGCTGTCCCTTTTTACTATGATCAGCAGTTGCAGACTGTGATTCATGAACATGTTGCCTGAAAAATTGCTACTTAAAATATAAAATGTTTACTAGAGGAAGGTTTAAAGAAAATTCAGCTGTAGATTGGACAGAGCTCGGAAACATTAGTGATTAAAAGTGTCTTCAGAGTTGTAGGCATGCATGTTCAAGTCATTGTTCTAATTGTAAGGAATACTCTTGTTCATTTGATGCAATTTTTAAAGTTTTTGAAGTATTTAGATTTTTTTAATGATACTTTGTCACACTTGTATTAATTTTTTGTTAGTAAAACTCTTCTTTGAAAAAAAAATAGAATGTGGCTTTCTGAATAGCAAATGGACAATCCACAACACCAGTTTTGAGTCCTGGGCATTAAGTTGCAAATGACCTAATTTTCTATCATTGTGTTTTTTTTGTTTCAGCGAGAAGTGTTGGCAAACAGCACATGCTTATAGTGCTAGATCTGCAATACCCTTTGTATGTTTAAAAAGCATTTTTGGATTCTTAATTGTTTATGCATAACTTACCTGAGTCTCTTTTTACATAAGATGATGAAGATAAATACAAGTGAGATATCTAGTTACATGTTTCTATAGAGCCCTACAAAACTATGATCGCAGTGTCTAATTGCCTGTGACGCCAGACCTGTTGCCTTTGCTGTCCTATCCTGAAGACCATTTCAGTCACTCTTTCCATAAAGAAGTGCTTCTGGCTATCAGGTCTTCAAAGGAAATTCCATCTTGATGGTTCATGCGTTTGGAATGATCGACATTCCAATGAATATATGAAGGTTGGACCTCATTTGAAGAATGAATAAGAAAATACCTATGCAGTGAAATCGCCATGAGTCAAACTCAGATGACATAAAATTCCGGTTATGTCGAAGTCATCAACCAATCTCACAGGAAGAATGGCAAATCCCATAGAATGATAAACCGAAATTTCACACTGGTAACTCTGGATTAGCTGAACTTGTCCAAGGTTGTCACATGACTGTGCTGATGGGTCAGAGTGGAATTGGACCATACGAGTGTGAAATCATGGAGTTCTGGGTAGCCCATCATTTGACATCAAGATCTCCTTGAGGAAGGACGTTCAAAGGCTGAACATGTGAGAAACTTAAAAGTATTCTTGATTAGAGAGAAGGTGAAGTTGATGCAGCAAGTGGAAGACCATGACGTGAAGCTTAAAGCTGACATTGCAAAGGAGTAGGAAATTCCACTATCGACTTTGTCTACTATTATGAAACAAGAAACAGTTGGAACAGTTCGACAAGCAGGCTTTCTCTCCAGCAAGGAACAAGCTGAGAATGACTGCCTATCCCAACGTTGAAGAGGCTCTGCTCACGTTCGAGGCAGCCTGAACAGAGAAAGTGGTGGACTGTTTTGCGCATGTCTGAAAACAGCACACTAAGCAGAAAAAGATTACTGAATCTTTCTGGAGCTAACTCGTGACATTTTTCAATGCAAAGCTCCGGTCTTTTACAGGGCCAGGTTATTGTAAGTTGTGAACAAATGTAATAGAGTTTTTCACACATTTACTGCTTTACTGTGTTTTGATTTGGCATTTGAAACTGTTGTTTTTGACAAAGATCGCGTTTGTAGGCATATCGGGTTACAAAGTAATGCATTCATGTGGGAATGGGGCCTCCTCGGCTGTCAAAAAGCTCCACTTAACACTAATTTGTGGGCTGATCCCCTGGTATTTGACTTGTTGGAATTTTACTGTAATAGGTGAACTACAAATGTGTAAGAGATTTTGATAACAGTAGAATGACTTTTCATTAGTGGGAACGAAAACTGAATTATTATTAGAAAGAGTTTTAAGATGTTTTAAAATTTCTCTATACTTTCAAGCCTATGTTTTTTTCATTCTAGATATTATCATTTACACATTCAATCTCTTTTCACTCTGCGGAAACATTCGAATCCCTCCTGCAGTGCTTGAAAATGGAAGATGAAAAAGTAGCAGAAGCTGCTTTACAGATCTTCCGAAATACTGGGCAGAAAATTGAAGACGACTTTCCTCACATCAGATCGTACGTTTCACTGCTGTTGCTTTATGTAGAGTAATAAGGTAGAAAATAAATGTAGTAAAGCTCTTTCAAAGAACTGGGAAGGGCACAATTGGTCAAATAGTGTCCTGTGCTGTATAAGTCAATGGTTCTAAGTAAATACTAGCAAAATATTTATTCACGAGATTTTTGTGAAATACCATTTAATCTTTCAGGTTGTAAACATGTTGCATTTGAGTTGATTTTCAATGCAAGAAGACGATGATTATGATGTGAAATAAATGTGACAGAAAAAGTGATGGAGGGAAGCCTATATTGTAATATTCAAGGTTACTTTTAATCAAGTGAAAAGTCACCTAAGGTCCTAGCCACTGATTTTAAAATCCACAGTACTAAACCTCTGTAATGACAAATTTGGCATATTTCTGGTACTCAAATCTTCAGGAACATTATAAATATCAAGTCGAGTTCACCAGTTAATCTATTGCTGGAAAAATATGTATATAATTCTATGTAATTTGGAATCCAGTGTTAGATTTTTTTTATTTGCATCCCACTGGCCCTGCTATACTCAGCACACCCATGTGATAATGGAAAGAATATCAGAACTAATTATCAAAAATGTAATGTTCATATTGAAGAAAATATAAGTTAAGTTGCAAGGCTATGATTCTATGAAAGGGTTCACTGTTGCTCCTTGTGTGTTGTCAGGACAATGAAATTGATTTCTTGCTATGAAACTTAAACTATGCATCTATTGCTTTAAGTGCACAAGTGAAATTGAGTGGAAAAATCTACTGACAGCAGAGGGTGCTATTCCATGAGTGGGGATCTATCAATATGCAAGGGTCAATGCCAAAGGGTATTTGGCACTTGCAAAAACATTTGTCTCTGATGCAAAATCAATTTAATCTACCCTGATTTTCATGAAAAGCAGATCTCAATTAACTTTATGCTTTCCTCCTGCCTAGCGCTTTACTACCAGTGTTGCAACAGAAGGCCAAGAAAGGCACTGCTCGACAAGCCAAGCATGCAATTCACTGCATTCATGCAATATTCTCCAGCAAAGAGACACAGTTTGCACAGATATTTGAGGTAAAACATCCACTATTTTGAAATCACTTTTTAATTATATTTATTCTTATTTTCTTGATTTACTTGATACTTTTAAATTGTCTTTACATAATGATGTAAAGCTTTTCTTATTCAGCTTTTCTCAACCAAGGCAAAATCTTATAACTGTTCATATAACTAAAATACAGTTTAATGCTCAAAGCTGTAACTTGCATATAGCTGTCAATAAAAGGTCAGGGTTGTGCATATTTGTAGAATTTTGCACACAACTTTTCAAGAAATTATTTATTATTGGACAAAAAGAAACCAGGGCTAACACTTGTGAGTATTTATTCTTTGTAAATTCTTTTGTGTTCTGTTAGTGCCAGTATTGTGACACATAAGCCCCAATTATAACTCCCTGGCAAGAGTTGTACTGGTGGTGATCAGTGTGGAAGGCAAACCTACTGTGCCTTCTGTGCATTGGCCCCATCAGTCTCTTGGTGAACTCAGTAGGAAACACTAGTTGGCTTCTGGGTAGAAGCAGGAATTTGGGCAGCTGGAGGCTACAGCTGGTGCCCTGCAGGAATGGTCCTTGGCACTTGGCTAAAGTAGAAGGAAGGGGGATTGTGAGGACATTGAGGAAGGAGGTCCAAGATTTCTTTGTGGTACCCAGAGGCCCATTGTTGGTCTCATGACCTTGAAGGAAACCAAAAAATAAAAATCATCAAGTCAACCTTTTTGGGCTTTTCTGGCCTGGCTTCCTCTTGCCACTCGGTTGGGCTGGTGGGAACCATTATGGCTTCCCTTTGCAGACCTTGGGCTAAATTTCATTTGTTGTTGAAGCCTGTTCCAAGTATTTACATGAAAGCTTTGCTGCACCTCTCACCAGCTCAAAAGAGCAGTTTAAATTTACAGCCTGTGAGAAGGCAGTGGAATCAGAAGGAATAAGTTGACACAGCTGAAATATTCTCATTGCTGGGAAAAATTGCAAATGCATTGCACTATTTCATCAATGCCATTGGAATTTTCTTAAATGTGTCAAAAGCAGCACATGACTGCATTCCCTTTTCATGTATTCATTTAATTTTCCTCAAGTCTCTCGTGTGACATCTTATCAAATATCTTCTGAAAAAAGAAATAAGTACTTAAAAATTCTATTCTTAAGCTGCTTGAGGTCTTAAGGTCCTATTTAAAGCTCTAGGGCACTTGCAGTTGTTGACATTGGTTATCATTATCATCTTGGGGTAGAATGTGGACATCATATTTTAAAACTACATGACAAATGTACAGACCTCACTGGGCTCCTCTTTTGTTAGACATTCCTCCTACTCCCTTAACCCAATAAGAAAGCTCTTGACCTCTCTCAGTTGCTGATGTAATGAGGATTTGTGCATCATTGTCCCTAGGATTCAATCTCCTGGCAATTGAGTAAATGCAAACATGTAATCTGAAATATAATCTCCAAGCTAGAACAGGATTTTTTTAATTAAGTAGGTTTTATTAAACAGTTTTATTTTGCATATTGACAGGAGCACAGAGTATATTTACAATATTGCTTAGTTTTGTGGTCAGCTGTATCTAGGCAACAGACATTTGGAGACTTTTTTAAAAATCGGGGTTAAGACAATTTTTGCTTGGGAAACTGTCAGTCCATTCTTGAATTTTTAAAAAAAGTGATTTTATATATATTGGAGTCATTGCTTTTGACTACATCTGACAGTAATTACATTTGCTTTTCATCAATCTGAATGGTAAGCCTATATGTTCTACTCTAGTGTTCAGTGTCAATGGCGACATGCTCCAATTAATTATGTAGCCAGACAACAGTTCATGTGATCAACTAGGTCCAATGGCATAATTTTACCTTTAGTTAACCTCCCTTCTGGTGGATGATATTTCTTTAAGATTGAGCCAGAGTTAAAATCCCTTTACAGTAACTTGAATATCAGTTGTCTATGTTAGTGGCTGAAGTATGTAAACAAAAAAGAAAAGGGCATCACTTTGAGGATCTGCAGTCTACAGGACAGCTACGTGGATTCAAAGTAGCCACAACAGAGCGCTCACTGTACAAGGCAAAGCTCCAATTGATGGAGATGCTTCAGAATTTGGCCCACCCAATCAAAAATATTCACTGCATCTAAGGGACTGAGCAGCCTGAAATGAATGAATAATGTCTACCTTGTTATTTATTCTTTGATTGTGTCTGGGCATTGCTGGCTATGCCAGTATTTATTGCCCATCCCTAACTGCCTTAGAGAAGATGCTGGTTTGCTGCCGCCTTGAACTGCTGCAGTCCAGGTGTTGTAGGAACACCCACAGTGCTGCTAGGAAGGGAGCTACAGGGTTTTGACCCAGTGATAGTGAAGGAAAGGCAATAAAGTTCCAAGTCAGGATGGTGTGTAACTTGGAGGGGAACTTGTAGATGGTGGTGTTCCCATACATTTGCTGCCCTTGTCTTTCGAGGTGGTAGAGGTCATGGGTTTGGAAGGTGCTGCTGAAGGAGCCTCAGTGAGTTGCTGCAGTACATATTGTAGATGTTACACACTGCTGCCACTGTGTGTCGGTGGCGGAGGAAGTGAATGTTTGTGGATGGGGTGCCAATCAAATGGACTGCTTTGGCCTGGATGGTGTCAAGCTTCTTGAGTGTTGTTGGAGCTGCTCTCATCCAGATAAGTGGAGAGTATTCCAACACACCCCTGACTTGTGTCTTGTACATGTTGGACAGGCTTTGGATAATTAGTAGGTGAGTTATTCACCACAGTGTACCCAGCTTCTGACCTGCTCTTGTAGCCACAGTATTTATATGGCTGGTTGAGTTCAGTTTCTTGTCAATGGTAACTCCCAGGATGATGTTAGAGGGGGATTCAGCCATGGTAATACTATTGAATGTCATGGAGAATGGTTACATTTTCTCTTATTGGAGATAGTCATTGCTTGGTACTTGGTGCGAATGTTACTTGCCACTCACCAGCCCAAGTCTTATTGTTGTCCAGGCCTTGCTGCATATGGACACAGACTGCTTCAGTATCAGACTGCTTCAGTATCTGAGGAGTCAGAAATGGTGCTGAACATTGTGCAATCATCAGTGAACATCCCCACTTCTGAACTTATGATGGAAGAGAGGTCACTAACATAGCAGCTGAAGAGGGCTGGGCCTGGGACACTGTCCTGAGGGACTCCTGCAGTGATGCCTGTAACTGAGGTGATTGGTCTCCAACAACCACAACCATCTTCCTTTGTGCTAGATTACTCCAACCAGTGGAGAGTTTTCCCCATGATTCCCATTGACTCCACTTTTGCTTGGGCTCCTTGATGCCACACTTGGTCAAATGCAGCCTTGATGTTAAGGGCAGTCACTCTCACTTCACATCTTGAGTTCAGCTCTTCTGTCCATATTGCAACCAAGGCTGTAATAGGTCAAGATCTGATTGGCCATGGCAGAACCCAAACTGAGTGTTAGTAAGCAGGCTATTGCTGAGTAAGTGCTGCTTGATAGCACTGTTGGTGACTCCTTCTTGCTGATGATTGAGAGTAGATTAATGGGGCAGTAAATGGCTGAGTTGAATTTGTCCTGCTTTTTGTGTCCTGGACGTACCTGGGCAATTTTCCACACTGCTGGCTAGATGCCAGGTTTGTAGCTATACTGGAACAGCTTGGCTAGACGTGCGGCTAGTTCTGAAGTACAAGCCTTCAATGTGATTGCTGGAATGTTGTCAGGGCTCATAGCCTTCTGCGGAATCCAGTATGTTCAACTGTTTCTTGATATAACATGGAGTGAATCAAGTTGGTTGTAGACTGGCATCTGTGATCCTGGGTACCTCCAGAAGGAGGCAGAGATGGATCACCCATTTGACACTCCTGGCTGAGTGTGGTTGCAAATTTGTCAGTCTTATCATTTGCAGTGAATTGCTGGGCGCTCTCATCATTGAAGGAGATATTTGTGGAGCCTCTGCAGCTGGTTAGTTGCTTAATTATCAACCAGCTTTCACAACTGGATATGGCAGGACTGCAGAGCTGCAATCTGATCCATTGGTTGTGGGATCATTTAGCTCTGTCTATCACATACTGCTTATGCTGTTTGGCACACAAGTAATCCTGTGTTGTAGCTTCATCAGGTTGACACATCATTTTTAGCTATGCCTGGTGGTGCTTCTATCATGCCCTCCTGCACTCTCCATTGAACCAGGGTTGATCCCTTAATTTGATGGTAAAGACAACGTCAGGGATATGCCAGGCCACGAGGTTACAAATTGTGGTTGAATACAATTCTGCTGCTGATGGCCCATAGGACCTCATGAGTGCCAAGTTTTGAGTTGCTAGCTCTATTCTAAATCTATCCCATTTAGCATGGTGGTACACATAATGATGGAGGGTATCCTTGATGTGAAGACGGGACTCCGTCTCCACAAGGACTGTGCGGTGGTCACTCTTACCGAAACTGTGATGGACAGATGCATCTGCGACAGGTAGATTGTTGAGGGTGAGGTCAAGTAAGTTTTTCCCTCTTGTTGGTTCCCTCACCACCTGCCAAAGACCCAGTCCCAGTCTAGCAGCTATGTCCTTTAGGATTTGGCCAGCTTGGTCAATAGTGGTGCTACCGAGCCACTCTTGGTGATGGACATTGAAGTCCCCCACCCAGAGCACATTCTGTGCCCTTGCGTCCTCCAGGCGGTGTTCAACCTGGAGGAGTGCTGATTCATCAGTTGAGGGGAGAGTATTTGGTAATCAGCAGGAGGTTTTCTTTGCCCATGTTTGACGGGATGCCATGAGACTTCATGGGGTCAGGAGCCAATGTTGAGGACTCCCAGGTCAGCTCCCTCCTGACTGTATACCTTCTCTAAAGGACATTAGTGAGCCAGATGGGTTTTACGAAAATTGACAATGGTTTATGGTCAACATTACTGGGGCTAGCTTTTTTTTAATTTCCAGGTTTATTAATTGAATTTAAATTCCACCAGCTGCAATGGTGGGATTTGAACCCATGCCCCTAGAGCATTAGCCTGGGCCTCTGGATTACTAGGCTAGTGACATTACACTATTGATTAAAAGTGCTTTTCTGATCATGGATAGTTCTTTAACTTCATCTTTAGTTAATGGACTCACTGCCTTATTTAGTGGTACTCTGGAAAAAATTTGAACACAGGATTTGATAATCAGATAATGTGATATAACAGTAAAACAGGATTTTATGTGGTTTTGAAATCTATATCTGACTTACAAAACTACAAGATGAAATCTGCACTCCAAGAAAGTATGGCTGGAGGAAAGATTTGTCTGGACCACGTTATGCTCTTGTTTTCATCTAAAACTATGCACTGTTCCCAGGAGTATTTTGGAGATTGAGACCACATCCCTTTTTTCCACCACCAATCTTCTCCTTGTCCCTATACCGTCCAATAATTTGCAAGAGGCACTGGATATTAACGCCACTCCTTCCTACCCTTCCACTCCCTTAAGATCAAGGGACATAGACTTGAAAGGATATGGTGGATAACTGGTTTAGCCATCCACTGTCAGATCTGGCTGGCCCATTTAAATCACTGTTGGGTCCTCCTGTTGTCTGCTAAAACAGCACATTGTGGGTCAGAGCAAGGACTGAGATTGAAGCCGCAATGGGAAGCCTCAGCCTTTGCAATTGTTCAACAGGTTCACTGTTCTTGCAGCCTGTGTGGACAAGAGCAGGGACTGCAGGGAGGATTAGAAAACTGATTCAAGTCGGGCTGGTGCAAAAAGGAAAGTAGATGTAGGGGACAGTATAGTTAGGGGGGGTGCGGGCACTTGTTTTTTGTAGCCAAAAGTGAGAGTCCCGAAGGCTGCCTTGCCCGCCTGGTGCCAGGGCTAAGGACAGCTCCTCTGAGCTGGAGAGGAATCTGGAGTGGGAGGGGAATGATCCAGTTGTTGTGGTCCATGTGGGTACCAACGACGTATATTGGACTAAGATTCTGCTGAAGGAGCATAAGCAGCTCAGGACCCAGTTAAAGCGCAGCACTACAAAGGAATAATCTCTGGATTACTACCTGAGCCACGAGCAAATTGTCATCGGGTAGATATAAGATTAGGGAGTCTATAGCGTTGGTTCCAAGATTGGTGTGGGAGAAATGGGTTTTGATTTGTGGGGCACTGGTACCAGTACTGGGGAAAGAGGGAGTTGTATTGTTGGAATGGCCTTCACCTGAACTGTGCTGGGACCGGTGTACAGGTGAATCATATAACTAGGGCTGTAGACTGGGCTTTAAACTAAACATTGGGGTGAGGGTTCACATGAGAGGAAATTTGGAAAGTTGAAGAGAAAGGACAAGGCAGTAGTGCAGAATAGTGCTTTGTGGTTCTGCAGTTTAATTTGGTCCCTAGCTGCTCATGCTTCTTTAGCAGAATCTCTTAGTCCAATATACCCACATGGACCACAACAACTGGATCATTCCCCTCCCACTCCAGATTCCTCGCCAGCCCTGAGGAGATTATGGGTAATGATAACCAGAGTGACAGGAAGTGATAGAGTGTACAAGCATAAGAGTCCACCAGCAAATAAAGTCAATATGGAAAAATGGTAAAAAGACAGAATTAAAAGCTTTTTATCTGAATGCATGCAGCATTTGTAACAAGTTGGTTGAGTTGATAATACAAATAGAAATAAATGAGAATTATATGATGGCCATTATAGAGATATAATTGCAAATGGCTGGCACCTGAATGCACAAGGGTGCTTAACTTTTCGGAAGGACAGGAAGAAAAGTAAAGGAATTGGGGCTAATAAAGGATGAAATCAAGGCACTAGTGAGAAATAATCTTGATAGATTGTATGAATCAAAATGGCAAATGAAGCCTGGAGGATGAATTCATCAAATGTATTTGGGACAGGTTGTTAGAACATTACGTTCTGGAACTATGCAGGGAATTATCTATTCTATACCTGGTAATCTGTAATGAGACAGGATTAATTAATGACCTCCATAAAGGATCTTCTATGTAAAAGTGATCATAACATGATAGAATTTCGTTTTCGGTTTGAGGGTGAGAAATTTCGGTTCTGAAACTAGTATCTTGAATCTAAAGGCAATTATAAGAACCTGAAGAGAGAGCTGTCTAAAGTAGAATCAGAAAATAGATTAAAAGGTAAGATGGTAGAGAAACAATGGCAGACATTTAAGGAGATATTTCATAACCCTCAATAAAAGTATATTACATTGAGAAAGAGAGACTCTACAAGAAGGACCCGCCATCCATGGGTAACTAAGGAAGTTAAGTTTGGTATCAAATTGAAAGGAAAGACGTGCAATGCTGCAAAGATTAGTGAGAAACCAGAAGATTTCGAAAATTTTCAAAACCAGCAAAAGATGACTTAGGATGACAAAGGATGGTGTATGAAGGTAAACTCGCAAGAAATATAAAAGCAGACCAGTAAAAGCTTTCACAAGTATATAAAAAGGAGCATTTGTCCCTTATAATGTAAGACTAGGGAATTAATAAAGGAAAACAAGGAAATGGAAGAGTCTTTGAACAAGTATTTTGTATTTGTCTTTATAGTAGATGACATAAAAACCATCCTAAGGATAGTAGAAAAACTGGTCAAAGTGGAGCGAGGAACTTAAAACAATCACGACTACTAGAGAAAAGGAAGTAGGGAATCTAACGAGACCACAGGCTGATAAGACCCCTAAAGTCTTAAAATAATTGGCTGCAGAGATGGTTGATTTCCTAGATTCTGGAAAGGTCCCAATGGATTGGAAAATGGCAATGTAACACCACTATTCAAGAAAGGAGAAGACAGGAAGCAGGAAACTATAGGCCAATTAGTCTAACACCTGCAGCTGGGAAAATGCTGGAATTCATCATTAAGGAGGTACGAATAGCAGGACGTTTAGAAAATCATAACACGATCAGGCAGGGACAACATGGTTTTGTGAATAAAGGGGAACCAATAGATATAATGTATTTGGGTTGCCAAAAGGCATTTGATAAGGTGCCACATACAAGGTTACTGCAGAAGATAAAAGCTTATGGTGTTGAGGTGATATATATTCGTATGGCTAGAAGATTAGCTAATTAATAAAAGAGCTTCTGGAAAAATAGGCCATTTTCAGGTTAGCCAACTGTACCGAGTGGAATGCTGCAAGGATCAGTGCTGGGACCAACTATTTACAATCTATATTAATGACTTTTTTATTCATTCATGGGATGTGGGCGTTGCTGGCATTTATTGCCCACCCTAATTGCCCTTGTTTAGAGGGCATTTAAGGAGATTTAAGAGTCAACCACATTGGTGTGGGTCTGGAGTCACATGTAGGTCAGACCAGCTAAAGATGCAGATTTCCTTCCCTAAATCATCCCACAAAAGCAGAATAAGAACCAGATGGGTTTTTACAACAATCGACAATGGTTTTCATGGTTATCGTTAGACTTTTAATTCCAGATTTTTATCGAATTCAAGTTCCACCATTGAACCCGAGCATTACCCTGGTTTTCTGGATTACTAGCCCAGCGACAATACCAATACACCATCGCCTCCCATGAGGTTGATGAGGGGACCAACTATATTGTAACCAAATTTGCTCCTGATAAAAAGATAGGCAGGATAACGAGTTGTGAGCCTGCAAAGGGATATAGATAAGTGAATTTGCAAAAATTTGGTATATGCAATATAATGTGGGAAAATGTGATGTTGTCCATTTTGGCATGAAGAATAGAAATTCATTATATCATTTAAGTAGAGAGAGAGACTGCAGAATGCTGCACTGCAAAGTGATGTGGATGTCCTTGCACATGAACCTCAAAGTTAGCATGCAGGTACAGTAAGTAATGTTTGTTAAAAATATCTGTACAATTAAAATTTATAATTTTTTTATTATTCTGCTTTTGTGGGATGATTATGCTATATGGTGCTCCCAGCAAGTGCATCTTTGGAATCACAACCCATAATTTTCACTTAATGGATGGATAATTGTGGGTTTTGCCCACCAGTATCGTGTGAGGCACTTCCTGGCAATAACACCACACCACTGGAATGCCAGGACATAGAATCACTTCTGTGGTATTTACAGCAAGACTTGTAACCTGACTTTTCCTATTTTCTTTTAGCCTTTGCACAAGAGTTTGGATCCCAGCAACCCAGAGCAGCTCATAACTCCTTTGATTTCAATTGGACACATAGCTATGCTGGCTCCAGAACAGTTTTCTGCACCTCTGAAATCCCTGGTGGCTGGTTTTGTTGTGAAAGATTTGCTGATGAATGACCGAGTAAGTACTCGGAGTAGCTTGCAATGTTTGCTCAAGCAATTTGCTCATTAGTTAGTATTTTTCATTTGTGCTGTCTTTCACCTGCCCACCTAAAAGATGAGTAATAAACCTGCTCCCAGGTTTCTGCTAATGTCTGTCGATATTTGATAAAGGCGAAGACATGTAGGTGATCCAAGTTGGCTCTCCCCCATTTAAAATTATTTCCTCTGGTGAAGAAGTACCCAACCTTTATCTTCCCTCTTGATAACGCAGTGATTGGGAGCACAGCAGCTGTGATGATGTTGGACCTAAACCATTTCTGGCTCATCCATTTGTTACTGCTTTGGAGCTCTAGCATGGAGCACTTCCTTTCACAACACAAGTGTTAAGCTGTATTGTTGGGCCATATTGAGAATCGAAGTTATGCAAAGCATTTGCTTGAAAGAAGATTAAAATGAAACTGTCCTTTTATAACGTTTGTTTCTGGTTGGCCTTTTCAGCAGTGATCACTGTGGTATAGCGCACTCTATTGGCGCTGTGTATTACCTGCTATTTTCATGAACCTATTAAACATTAATAGGCACTGTTACAATTTTTTTCTCTTCTCAACTAATTGAGAAAGCAGATGTATATAAAAGTATTTAAAAGACCACTCGAGATTATTTAATCTCAGATATTCTATTTTTTCAACAGTTATTTCTGAATTAAAAATTTATGATCAATTGATATTTACTTTTCTTTCTAAGTTTCTGAGATGTTAAATTCATTTCTCTCTGCTTTGGTACTTTAAGTAATTTGAGTATTCAAAGACTAATTATTAGCATTTTAACATTAGTTTCCAGTAAAGAAGACAACAAAGCTTTGGGTACCAGATGATGAAGTCTGTCCTGAAACACTGACTAAAGTAAGTTCTGTTTAGTAAAACACTGCCATTTTCTTGTGCTTCTTTCACCATTGAGGTGTGGTCTAATTAAGGTATTTTAAAATGATTAAGGAATTTACTAGGGTAGATACAGAGTAATTATTTCATCAATCCTGTTTAAAGATGAATGATCTGAAATAATTTTGTTTCCTTACAGACGCTGCCTGACTACTGAGTGTTTCGTTTTGTCTGTTTTTATTTCCAGTTTCCAGCCGTGTTTTACTATTAAATTATTTCCTCTTGTGAGGGGATTGAGAGCAAGTGGGCATGGCCTTAAAATTGGCTCCAGCCTTCTCTTCTCCAACTCTCCATGCCAACCTCCTGATATAAAATTAGAGCTATATTTGCGAGAGAGATCATATATGTGCAGTGGTCAAGCCTGAAACGTTTGTACCATCTTCAACCAGAAATACTCATGGGATGATCCATCTGGGTCTCTTCTGAGGGCCCCACCATCACAGAAGTCGGTTTTGGCCAATTTGGTTCACTCCACATGGTATCTGGAAGTGGCTGAGTGTACTGGATAAAGCATAGTCTTCACTGCTCCAATTCTTTCCTTGCAAGCCTCCTGAGGCTCTCCCCAAATAAGCAACATCCCATCCAGAGCTCTGCTATTTGCAATAAATCTTGTGCTAGGTATTTGCCCCATTGAGACCCAGCTTGTAGAATTTGAAACCTTTTTAAATTCTTTCACCACCTTGCCCCACCTCACCTCTACAAACTTCTTGCAACACTATTTCCCAGTTTTTAATCTCTTAAATCCAAATCTGATCTCTTGTGCATCCCATTCCCTCTTCTGCACCAAAAGTCCCCAGAGACTTAATTGTATCAGCCCTATATTCTGGAACTCTTCCTCTTAAACCCTTCCATTTTGGTAAATGTGTCTTCACTTTCAGAAGTCTACTTAAATCTTCTTTGGCAACTAATTTTATGTTTTAGGTTGTCTTTTAACTACCCAGTTGCTTAGTCCTGTAGTCCCCATTACTTGAAACATCCACAATAGCACAGTAGCTTAAACTGCCAAAGATGATAACCATTAGTTATTAGCATTAAAGTCAATTTTGAAGTTGTTGGTTGTTCTATAAGTGCTTGTTTATTTTGGGTAGAAACAGCTGTGCGGAAAGTGACGTTGTACGAATTAAATAAAGATGAAAATATAGTGTGTGTTTGTATATATCCATTATTTTAATGTATGTATATGTGTATATTATATATATATAAATAAATAAAAAAAGCCAGGGAACTAGAGAGGCAAACGCTATGCTCCCTTTGCAGCATCCCTCTGTAATATACTGGGAACGTAAATAGTGTAAAAAAAGGTTTGGCATATCTACTGAAACTTCAATTTTGGAACTGATGCTATGCCTGTCGCTGATGTAATTTAATTCTTCTGTCCTCATGCAGGACCTGCCTGTTCCTACTCAGGTTATGAAACAATGCTAATTTAAAATTTTATAAGTTTAAAAAAATATTTTTAAATATGTTTTTCTTTTCCCACCTATTTCTATTATTTTAAAATTTATTTCCATCCATTGTTTTATCTTCGCCTTTTAGCCTATTTCGATCCCTCCCCCCCACCCCATCCCCACCAGGGCTATCTGAAACTTGCTCATCCTGCTTTCTACCCTTAATGTCACCATATGGCCATTCCTTAGCTAACATCACCGCTGTCAGCACCCCTTTGTCCATTTGTCTATGACATATTTGGCAATCTCTACTTTGCCTCCACCTATCACTGGCCCTCTATCCAGCTCTACCTGTCCCAACCCCCTCAACCAGCTTATATTTTGCCTCATTTCTATTTTTCCTTAGTTCTGATGAAGAGTCGTACAGACTCGAAGTGTTAACTGTATTCCTCTCCGCAGATGCTGTCAGACCTGCTGAGTTTTTCCAGCTATTTTTGTTTTTGTTTCAGATTTCCAGCATCCGCAATATTTTGCTCTTATGAAGCATTGCTGTTCTAATAGTGATTTGTTTTTCTGATATGATACAAAAAGATGGCAAAAAAGCAGCCATAGTCTGATTTCATTTGAGGCATTACAGGGATGTATCCTTGGTTGCTGGAGAGCAAAAAGGCAAAAGCTGGAAAGGACTGAATTAAGTAATCCCTTGGTCAGATTTCGCATCTAGCAGTAAGGAGGTCACTTGAGTAGTGGTTCCAGGAGCTGCTGGATGTTGATGAGGGACAAAAACAGGAGAGAGCACAGCCTCGTTATACTTGCCATCGTATTTAATTAGCAAATCGATTCGTACAAACCCAACCACTGTAAGCAATGAGAGCATAGTTAAGAATATATACGTACATCATTTTACTGCTACACCTTTTGAATGCTTTTGGAAAAGAATACTGCTACGGTTGGCTGCTGCCAATGACGATAGGTTTGGCCAGCCCCTGTCCAATTTTTGGTATATAAGTTGGTCTCCCACAGTATTACTCATGATACTGAGGAATGTAATGTGGGAGCAGGATTTGGAGTGACTGTGTAGGTTCACTTAGTGTGGGGATGGAAGATTACCTGATTTGCTGAGCATTGACAGTGAGTCATAATTTTATAGAATCATCAGAGTACTACTTATGAAATTGGATGATAATCCGCTCAACATTTGGGTTCTTACCTGAAAAATTCCCTTTTGCTCTGAACAGAAGATATTTCACTGCTTGAGAAAAATACTATGCTGATGTTGAATTAGGAAATAATAGGTCCAAAGCACCTGAGAAATGAGGTAGGAGTTGAGGACTGGAAGGGTCTGGTGTGAAGCAGGTGATGCTCAATACTAGAAGAAGCAGCTGGGAGGCAGTCTGCGATTGAAGGAGCATGTGAGAATCGGATAAATATGAATTACTTGATGAGCCTCTTTCTTTGTTTTTCCCTTACTTGTGCTCTGTCATTCATCTCAGCCTTTATCTATCACCCACCCACTCACCACACCCCCCACCTCCCAATTCTTGCTTGTTCCCCCAGGACAGGTGGCAAGAAGCTCAGCACCCTAGCAGCCTTAAATCATTTCTCTCTTACCTTCCATTCCTTTTAGTGTCCTTGGAGAAGCTATGTTTGATTTCAAAATTAAACTACTTTTGTATTTTATAAAAGAAAGTCTAATGCAGAAAGAAACTTTGTTCTCACACCTATGCAAGTGATTAATATTCCTCCTTTCTCCCAATAAAACAGGAGTTAAACTCACCAGTTTTTGAAATTGAAATAATAAATGAAGAAAAGCTGTCATTACCTCACTTACTATCTCTTTCCTGCCCTGTTACCGCTATGAGTTTAATGCACTTAAGTTTTTTTTAGCAATTGTTTCAAGATAAGCTACTAAACTGAGAACTGAAGTTGAAGAAAAGCATTTCCTTACTAAAACTGATTTTCCTGGGATGCATCAGTACTCTTCAATTAGGTATGCATAAACAGGCTACACAGCCCAATGGTGGTTGAGTTGGCTTTGGGCAAAAACATCCAGTCCTTGCCCAAGCTTAATCTATTTGAGATGCTGAGGCCTTCAAATAAAAAACTTGGAATAAAGTGCTAAAAGACACAAAAAAAATTTGGTGGAATAATTTCACATCATCATTGTCAAATGTAGGTTTCTATTTTTGCCAAACATTATTGAGGGAAAGACATTTTGCAAAGCATTTTGAGTGATTTCTGGGAACACAGTGCTCAGATGATGAGTTTGCTTAGGCAACACTATTATAAACATGAAAATAGTAATTTATAATGGAGAAAGATGGACACCAAAAGTATAACAGAAATGCAACGTCTGGAAGCCCAGTATACACATATTAAGATTTTTAATAAGATAACATATTGGTGTGTATGTCTAATAGTGTGTAAAATATCTCATGATTGAGTTTCAAAGGATGCCTGCATCCATGTGACCATTGATCAGACATTTAATAGTTGTAATAGAAAAGTAATTATATCATATAATGAATTAACGGTGGAAAATTGAAATGTAAAGAGAAAAATACTTTGTAGGCACTGCCTTGAACTGAGAAGCATTCATACATAGGTAAAACAAATCAGCAAAATATGTTGTGTGTGTTATAATTACAGCAAGCCAGGTAGCCTAAGAGTTGATGTCTTTACAGTTTGAATGAGAAATTGAGGAAATTAAAATTGAAGAGGTGGGGTCTATATTTACTCAAGTGCTGTCCTGAGTTTTAAAACATTCCCAGGAGCATTAAGTAAGCTATCAGCATCACCTCAGGGTCAGCAATTCTTTAAAAGAAACATTAAAACATTTTTAACCTATATTGCTGAGCTTGAACTGCTTGTATCTTTGAATCCAGTTCAGAATGATAAGCCCATCTTTTTCCGTTTGCTGCTACAAACTATTTTGTTTGGAATGGCTAGTGTGAGAAATGAAAATGCTCAAACTGGTGCAGTAAGGGGTGTTCTGCTTAGAGTTAAGATACTTGCATTGGAGTAGAAGTAACTACAAGATTAGAAAAGACTGTGGGTGGAATTTTATGGCCCCATTTCGGTGGGGGTGGGACCACAAAATGCAGTGAACCATAAAATTTCCCTGGCGTAAAATTTCACCTTCTGTACTAGCGAAGACTGCTTCCAGAAATCACTCAAAATGCTTTGCAAAATGTTTTCCCTCCGTAATGTTTATATGCATTGGCCCCAATTAGTAAGCTAATAGAAGTTTTATTCTCTATCATGATGCTGTGAACTTGCCTCAAAGTATTGAGTATAAAACCATATTTTTTTTAAGCAGTGCTAATTAGGCAATATTGCTAATCAACTACAGCTGTTCTTGTAGGTGTAGAGGTATTGTTTTGAGAGAGGGAGGGCACTCAGGAACTCAACTAAGTTACTGGGGGAAGTGTGAGGAAATTCAGAATTGAAAAAGTCAAGGCACACTGACCTGGGAGTCTCAGGTACATTTGCCAGGTAGTTTAAAAAAAAATCATTGTAGCAGCTACAGTTGTGAATGTTTTTTGTTTAATGGTTAGTGCAAGAAATGTTACACTAAAAGTAATTCTATGACTTGGAACACTAGCTATTAATTGTAACAGTATTCAATAATAATGACATAAGTTTCTGGAAAAATGCATAGATAGAATGGTAATACTTTGGGCAGAGTCATCCGCGCCTGCTGGTGTCAGGCTTGTTCGGTGGCGTGAGTGGACAATATGACGAGAAGGCCAAAAATCGCTTTCACGATGTCGTGGAACCAGTTTGTGATCACCCACTCTGCCCTCTGATGGTGGGCTGTGTTTCCTGCCATCGATCATCAGGAACCTCATTGTAATACATGTGCATGTCATTATAAGGCCAGCTCGCCAGAATTGTCCATCACACCGATGTGTTTCACAATTGCATATAAAAGACGTGCACTTGGCGGGCTGCATTTTGAGGGGAACTCTGAGGTGAGTACACAGTAACGTTCTGGAGCGCTCGCCTGTTGGACTACAAGGTTGAGGCGACTTTTGGGGAGGGGCGGAGGGGGCGGCATGGGCTGCCCTCCGGTTGAGGCAACTTGGGGGTTGGTGGAGTGGAGGCTGGGGCAAGGGCTGCCCTGCAGTTGAAGATAGTGGATAGTGCACAAGCACGGGCTGAGGTAGGGCAAGGGTGAGCAAGGAAAGTGGCCACACGTTCAGGAAACCTTGTGTAAAGTGACCATTCCTCTGCAACGGCGACCGTTCAGGCATAGCCACACGTGGAGCCGTCACTGGTAGAGGCGTTCACAGCCCCTTGCAATGTCATCATCTCGATTTGGACTAGTCCCCCCAATGGTTCAAGTTAACAATGCAGCCTTGTAGCACAGCTTAGGAGAATGTCTGCGCCTGGGCTGAGAGCACAGTATGCAGCCCAATGGGCAAGCTGCAGCAATTCGTTGGGTGGGGTGGGGTGGAGGTGGGTGGGGTTTTGGGCAGTCATACAGTACACGAATCTCTGGCCATAAAAGTGGTGGCCAGCGCTCCCCAGGATCCACTAAGAGGCCTTCAGACTTAACCAAGAGAGGTTCTTAGCACACCCATGCTAACCTACACTTGTCTCTTTCAACCTGCAGGAGGAGTACATCAGGATTGTGGAGCCTGGTGAACTAGCTGTATGCCTTGTGGCTTAGCGAATGAAGACGACTGAGAAGAGAACGACTGAGGTGCCTGGCTGCTCAGAGGAAGGAGCAGTACCATCTGAAAAAAGGGGCATCTGGGGCTTCCGCACACGCCACCGAGGAGCTACAGTACTGGTCAGCACCTAGCTAGACCCAGGGTCTATAGATGCACCTTTCATTCCTGCATATGCCCGAGAACCAGTGTCGCCGAAGGCTGTGCATGTCTAGAGAACTGGTCTTACTGCAAGATTTGGTGCCATGGAGGGCACCAACTGGCAGTGGCCATGTAAGTGACCACAGCATTCAATTTCTGTGCCATCGGGTCCTTCCAGGGCTCCACCGGTGACCTCTGTGGGATATCTCAAGCCTCTTTGCTATGGCACACAACTTTGTGCGTTTCGCCCCGGACCAGGACAGCCAGGATGCAAAAGCAATTGGATTTGCCCAGATCTCTGGTTTCCCACAGGTGCAGGGTGCCATTAACTGCACTCATGTGACGCTCAGATCTCTGTCACAACATGCAGTCAACTACATCTCCTCACTATCTACAAGGGATTCCATTCGCTGAATGTGCAGTTGGTGTGCGACCACTACAAATGCATCCTGCAGGTCTGCGCACGGTTTCCAGGGAGTGTGCATGACTCCTACATTCTGTCAGTCACAGATCCCTGAAGCCTTCCAAGGTCCACAGAAGCTGCAAGGATGGCTCCTTGGGGACAAGGGCTACCTGCAGAGGACGTGGCTGACACTATGTGGTGACCTCAGACTGCAGCAGAGCGATGGTATAATGAGGCTTATGCTGCATCTCACAACTTGGTGGAGCAAACCATGGGGATGCTGAAAATGAGCTTCCAGTGCCTGGACTTGTCTGGTGGGACCTTGCAACATACTCCACAGGGGGGGTCACACGTCGTCATCATCTGCTGCACCCTTAACAACCTGGTGCTGAAACGGGGAGAAGAGCTGGCTGAGGAGGAGATTGGAGGAGCTGGGGGTCTCCTCGGATGAGCAGGATGTTGGTGGGAATGATAGTGAGGAGATCCTTGAAGGCGATGATGATGGTGATGAGGCCCTCGCACTGGCCAGATGAGGCAGGTGTGCCCGGGAGGCCCTCATATCTGCTAGATTTGTGGAGGATGATGACGACACACAGTGAGGAGACACCATAGATCCTCACAGTGCATCTATGAATGTTTGACTTCAACCTGGCTTATGGCAATGCATATAAGCCCTGTGATAGTCTCCTGTCATGGAGCTGCAGTAGAGGCCCTAATAGTCGCTCGATTGCAGGACAATGATGACGACATGCAGTGAGGACACTCCATAAATCTTCACATAGCCTCAGAATGTCTGACTCTTGTCTGGCTGAGGGCAGCTTGTGCCCTGTGATCAGGGTTATGCCATATAGAGACGGAGCCATGAAACTTTAAAAGCACCTGATCCTTTGTGAGCCTTCAGCACCTGACGGTTTCAGGAGCACAGTGTCACTGGTCACAGATGCTGAAGAGATGGGAGCCAGTCCCACTTGAAGGTGCTGAGAGCACACAGGG
The DNA here is from genome assembly GCF_017639515.1 of Carcharodon carcharias. Lineage (NCBI taxonomy): Eukaryota > Metazoa > Chordata > Chondrichthyes > Lamniformes > Lamnidae > Carcharodon > Carcharodon carcharias. The sequence continues at coordinate 42,943,599 of NC_054477.1, read as the reverse complement.
AGAATAACGGTGTTCTGTGGCGCCTGCCCATGACATTCTGGCAGCAAGGAAGAGCACTGTTGAGGTGCAGGCATCAGTAATGCATCCAGGGAGTATGAGGCCAGACAGTCACTTTGGTCTGAAAGCTGCACCAAGCACAAGGAGGAAGCCCTGGACTGAGACACCTGCCTTTATCTTGCGCAGAAAGTTTTCACATCTGAGTGACACGAACACTGCTCATCAGGAGAAGGAACCATAGGCGGGGAGACATTCTTGGGAGTTTACTGACAATAGTGAACAGTATATACAAGTGATTAACACCTGTGAACAGGCTGTGCAACTATATCTTCTTAATTTTCCCAACCCTGCCGTTATGTCTTGGTGCTCCCTGGCCATCCATAGCAGAGGCGGAGTCAACCTGCTGACTGCTACACCCTGTCTGTGATCACCGTAGTGGGTGTCCTTTGGAGGGCCAAAACCTGGAGGGCCCTGGCCTGTTTGCAGGTTCCTGCTGTGTGGCGGTGGCACCCTCCTCGGCCTCTGGAGCTGGAGCTGCTAAGGTCACAGGAAGAGGGAATTCGGATGAGCTGGACAATCCTGGAGTCACCTGGATGGATGGCCCCGGTGGGTACACCTGCTTCTCCTGTCGGTGGGTGCCAAAGTGTTCCTGGCTGACTCCTTGATAAAAAGGGGCAGCTGGAGTGAGATCGAGCTTCCCTGCACCCCTCTCACATACACATTGTTGGAGGCCAACTATGGCGCCAGTGATGGAGTTCAGCTGTGCAGCAGTGCAGGACCAATGTCCTGGACCAAGGTGTCCATGACGGCCACCATTCTACCAGTATTGACCTCGGTGCGTTGGCATGCTGGCGCTATCACCTCAGACTGAAGATGGACGGACTCCTCCATTGCACCTTGCAATCTGGGGAGTGCAGCGGGCACCCCTCCCTGAAATTCCCAAGCTTGCCTTTGCAGCTCCAGCAACTATGACATGATGAGTCCAGAGGCTCGTTAGCTGACTTGGACTCAGTAAATTTCTGGCCTCCAGCAGTCCTCCCAGTGCTGGACATCTGGGAAGTTCCTGCTGCCGCCTGCTGTGGGTCAGACACTGTGATGTTCTTACAACGTTGTGATCCAGAGGCTACTGTAAAGCTATGCCCCACTGAGATGGGGCATGACCCTGCCCTGGTGGAGGGTGTGGGTGATCGCTGTGACGGGTCTTGAACGAGGGTGCCTCCGGATTCCTCTTCAGAGGCTTCCTCGTGGCTTGATTGGAGGCCCAGGGGTGTGGACTCCATCGACTGTTTAGTGGATGTGCCTGTGGAAGCAAAGGGAGGTATTTAATGCACGGCAGAGGCCTGTGAAAGAGGGCACATCACTCACAGCTTGGTTGTCTGATATATGTTGCACTGCTGGATCCTCACTTGGTAGAACCCCGCTGACCTCACCGTCAGCACAGGAACGGTCCAGATCCTCACTGACCAGCTGGATGGCTCTGTTTTCAGACTCTGTGAGGACCTTGATTTCAGGCAGTCCTCCACTGGTCTGTGACCTCTCCCTGTTGTTGTGTGCCAGCTTGTCTTGCATGAATAGAGATGGAGAGAATATAAGCAGGATGCCTGCCAGGCCAGATGATAAGTATGCCTGGGATGTGTGGGTGGTGAGTGGTTCCACAGACAGGATGAGGACAATGAAAGTGTGTGTGAGAGACTGAATGATGATGTCCCTTGAACCGGCATGAGTGAGGGACCTGTGGATGTGTGATGGATTTGAGTGAGAAAGTTGCGAGTGATGCGAAAAGTGACATTCCTTGGCAGAACGGAGATCATCATTCATCCTCTTGCGGCATTGGGTAGCTGTCATCTTTTGAAGGACGTTGGCGCTGACCACAACTCCACCACCTCCTAAGCTGAATTAGTGAGGTTGCTGCCCATCCTGCAGCCAGAGTGGGGGTAGAGGACTTCACGGCGAGCCTCCACTGCATCCAAAAGGCACTCAAGGGACACATCATTGAACATAGGGGCTGCGGTCTTTTTGCCTTTCAGGGCCATGCCGTCTTTGCAGTACTCGTGGGCTGGAGCACTGAGATGTGTGCGCGTGGCTAGACATTAAATATGACACCTGGTGCACTGAAGCGGCAAGGTGATGGCGTGGCGGGCAAACGAGAGCCCGCCTGCCATGAAAACGACGGGTTTCCCAGGAATGCATAATTATTGCGGCAGGTTTGGGACGATATGGCGTGTAAAGCCCCCATTGTGGCTGGCAGGTAAAATACTGTTTTACTCACCCTCTACCACACTCAGTGCAAATCTAGGATGATTCTGCCCATTGTGTTTTTACAACATTCTATAAGATAATTAATTAGCTAAATAAAGTAAACCCAAAACAATATTCCCATTTACACCAGGTTAATGGAATCGTACAGGAATTTTACAGCACAAAAGACCATCTGGCTATCATGACTATGATAGCTCTGTGCTAGAATAGTCCAGAACTAACTCCGTTGCTTTTCTTTATCTCTCTTACTCTCCTCTGCTTCAAATATTTACCTGTTTCTCTCTTAAGCTTTGTGCTTTAATGAGAAGATGTTGGTGCTATTAGGATACAAAATGTTGAAATGGACAAGTTCGAGGGGTTGAATGGCCTACTATTATTACGTTAGGTTTGGTATTTTGACACCATAAGATTAAATGAGCTGATTAGATTTCTTTATTTGTCAGTTTGTACCTATTTGGATCCCTTGACTTCAGTTGCCAGATGATTGTAAGCCTGTCAGACAAGTATTTATTTTTTTAAACTGAGCCTGCTATACTGAACAGTCAGAAATGTATTGTTTAGATTTGAATGTAGAAACGCATCTAATCGAATGTATTTTAAACATCCTAACATTAAGGAGCACTTAACCATGTTGATGGTTGAGCAAGTTTTCCTCTCTAAAATGATCATAAACCTTAATCCCTGTATTATGTAAACAATAAATTTCCTCCAAATTAATGCACCGGTTAAGATTGTGAAACAATTACAAGTAGAATCATCTTTAACAGCAACCCTTTAATCGCAATCTACCTTTTTAACGGTGGTCTCCACATAAAGATAGTTGAGATTATGTAGGTGCGTAGCAATAGCTCAGTTCAATCATTGGTAACTAGATATCGAGCTAACCCCACAGATTGTTGCAATGTTCATTGTGGTGGATCTTTTTTAATGCAGTTGCCAACACTAAATGCATAATTTTTGAGTGAATAGTTCATTTACTATTGAATGAATATTAGTTCATTTACTCAAACAATTTGAAGCAGTCATTTTTAGGTAAAGGCTTAATACAAAAATATACATTGAGATCACTTTTTAAAAAATGTTTCAAGGTTGTTTCCTTTATTTTGCAGATACAGGCCATGAAGATGATGGTGCGGTGGTTGATGGGAATGAGGACCAATGTTAATAAATCAGGAACCTCCACCTTGAGACTCCTAACTGCTATACTACATAGTGATGGCGATTTGACAGAACAGGGGAAAATTAGGTGCGTAGTAATCAGTTAAGTTAGTGTAAGTGCTTTTCAGTTAGCTATTGTTTTGTATATTACCTTGCAGGGAGAGTAGATTGTTTTCTTACAAAATTGTGGTTAGAATACAAAACTATGGTCAGTATGAAGCTTAGTTTCCATTTGGTGCCCCATTGATAAAGCATTGATAAATCATAGAATTGTTCTGATGCAGAAGGAGGCCATTCGGCCCATCATGTCTGCATCTCCTCTCTAAAGGAGCATAATGATTTAGTGCAATTCTCCTGCCTTTTCCCCGTACCCTTGCACATTGGTTCTATTCAAATAATCATCTAATGCCCTCTTGAATGCCTCGATTAAACCTGCCTCCACCACACTTCCAGGCAGTGCATTCCAGACTTTTTCACACAGCAAGTGGTTAAAGTTTTTCCTCGTGTCACATTTGCTTCTTGTGCAAGCACTTTAATTCTGTGCCCTCTCATTTTCGATCTTTTTACGAGTGGGAACAGTTTCTCCCTATCTACTGTATCCAGCCCCCTCATAATTTTGAACACCTCTATCAAATCTCCTCTTAGTTGCCTTCTCTCCAAGGAGAATAGTCCTAACTTCTCCAATCTATCTTCATAACTGAAGTTTCTCATCCCTGGAACCATTCTTGTAAACCTCTTCTGCACTCTCTCCAATGCATTCGTATCCTGCCTATAGTGTGGCACCCAGAACTGTACACAGTTCTCCAGCTGAGGCCTAATTCATGTCCGATATCAGCTCAGCATAACCTCCTTGCTCTTGTACTCTATGCCCCTATTAATAAAGCCCAGGATATTATATGCTTTATTAACTGCTCTCTCCACCTGTCCTGCCACCTTCAATGATCTATGTATGTATACACACGAGTCGCTCTGCTCCTGCACCCCCTTAATAATTGTACGCCTTATTTTATATTGTCTCTCCACGTTCTTCTTACCAAAATTCATCACCTCACACTTCTCCACATTGAACTTCATCTGCCAACTATCTGCCCACTCCACCAACTTGTCAATGTTCTTTTGAAGTTCTACACTGTCCTCCTCATGGTTTATAATGCTCTCAAGTTTCGTATCACCTGCAAAATTTGAAATTGTCCTCTGCACACCAAGATCTAGATTGTTAATATATATCAAGAAAAACAAGGGTCCAATACTGACCCCTGCGGAACTCCACTGCAAACATTCCCCCATCCTGAAAAGTATCCATTGACCATCACTATCTCTTTCCTATTACTCAGCCAATTTTGTATCCACATTGCTACTGTCCCTTTTATTCCACGAGCTATAACTTTTCCCAGAAGTCTGTGGCACTGTATCAAATGCCTTTTGAAAGTTCATGTACACCACATCAACAGCATTACCTTCATCAACCCTCTGTTACCTCTTCAAAAAACTTCAAGTTAGTTAGACACAATTTCCCCTTTAGAAATCCATGCTGGTTCTTCCAAATCAACCAATATTTTTCCACGTGACTGATTCTATCTAGAAGCTTCCCCACCACTGAATTTAAACTGACTGGTCTGTAATTGCAGGGCTAATCCTTTCAACCTTTTTTTGAACAAAGGCATAATGTTTGCAATTCTCCAGTCCTCTGGTACCATCCCTGAGTCTAGGGAAGAGTGAAAGATTATGGCCAGTGCCCCTGCAATTTCTACTCTCTCTTTTCCTTCAATATCCTTGGATGCATCTCATCTGGTCCTGGTGTCTTGTCAACTTTAAGTACCAACAGTTTATCTAACACTTCCTCCTTTTCAATTTTGAACCCTTCTGGTGATAGAGTTTCCTCTGTCACCGTGACCTTGATAGCATCTGCTTCCTTGGTAAAGACAGATGCAAGGTTTTCATTTAACACATCAGCCCTACCTCCTACCTCCATATGTAAATTTTCCCTTTTTGGTTCCTAATCGGCCCTATTCTTCCTTTTACCATCCTTTTACTATTTATGTTCCAATAGAAGACTTTGGAATTCCCCTTTATGTTGCCTGCCAATCTTTTCTCATCATCCCTCTTTGCTTCTCTTATTTGCTTTTTCACCTCCCCTCTGAGCCTTCTGTATTCCACTTGGTTCTCGATCGTATTTTCTACCTCACACCTGTCATAAGCACACTTTTCTTCTTTTCCTTCTTAATTTCTATCTCCGTTTTCATCCAGGGAGCTCTGGATTTGTTTGCCCTACCTTTCTCTTTTGAGGGAATATACCTTGACTGTGCCCAAACCATTTCTTTTTTGAAGGTAGCCCATTGTTCAGCTACAGTTTTTCTTGCCAACCTTTGGCTCCAGTCTATCCAGCCCAGCTCCGTTCTTGCCCCATTTTTTTTTTAAGTCATTCGTGGGATGTGGACTTCGCTGACTGGGCCAGCGTTTATTTTCCATCCCTAATTACCCGTGAGAAGATGGTGGTGAGCTGCTGCCTTGAATCGCCGCAGTCCATGTGGTGCAGGTACACCCTCAATGCTGTTAGGAAGGGAGGTCCAGGATTTTGACCCAGCGACACTGAAGGAACGGCAATATATTTCCAAGTCAGGATGGTGAGCGATTTGGAGGGGAACTCCCAAGTGGTGGTGTTCCCATCTACCTGCTGCCCTTGTCCTTCAAGATGATAGTGGTCGTAAGTTTGGAAGGTGCTGTCGAAGGAGCCTTGGTGAATTCCTGCAGTGCATCTTGTAGATGGTACACACTGCTGCTACTGTGCGTCAGTGGTGGAGGGAGTGAATGTTTGTGGATGTGGTGCCAATCTAGCAGGCTGCTTTGTCCTGGATGTGGTCAAGCTTCTTGTGTTGTGGGAGCTGTGCTCATCCAGGCAGGTCAGGAATATTCCATCACACTCCTGACTTGTGCCTTGTTAGCCCAAGCCTGTATATTGTCCAGGTCTTGCTGCTTTTGGGCATGGACTACTTCAGTATCTGAGGAGTCGCGAATGGTGGTGAACATTGTGCAATCACCAGCGAACATCCCCACTTCTGACCTTATGATGGAAGGAAGGCCATTGGTGAAGCAACTGAAGATGGTTGGACCAAGGACGCCAACCTGAGGAGCCCTTACGGTGATGTCCTGGAGCTGACATAACTTACCTCCAACAACCACAAGTCTTCCTTTGTGCTAGGTATGACTCCAACCAGTGGAGAGTTTTCCCCCTGATTCCCATTGATTCCAATTTTGCTCGGGCTCCTTGATGCCACACTGTCAAATGCGGCCATGATGTCAAGGGCAGTCATTCTCACCTCACCTCAGGAGTTCAGCTCTTTTGTCCATGTTTGAGCCAAGGCTGTGTCGAGGTCAGGAGCTGAGTGGCCCTGGCGGAATCCAAACTGGGCATCAGTAAGCAGGTTATTGCTAAGCAAATGCGCTTGATATCACTGTTAATGACACCTTCCATTACTTTCCATGGAGAGTGGACTGATGGTGCGTTAATTGGCTGTGTTGAATTTATGCTGCGTTTTGTGTACAGAGCATACCTGGGCAATTTTCCACATAGCTGGGTAGATGCCAGTATTGTACCTGTACTGGAACGGCTTGGCTGGGGGCACGGCAAGTTCTGGAGCACAAGTCTTCAGTACTATTGCCGGAATATTGTCGGGGCCCATAGCCTTTGATGTATCCAGTGCCTTCAGCCGTTTCTTGATATCACGTGGAGTGAATCGAATTGCCTGAAGACTGGCATCTGTGTTGCTGGGGACCTCCAGGGAGGCCAAGATGGATCATCCACATGGCACTTCTGGCTGAAAATTGTAGTAAATGTTTCAGCCTAATCTTTTACACTGATGTGCTGGGCTCCTCCATCATTGAGGATGGGTATACTTGTGGAGCCTCCTCTTCCAGTGAGTTGGTCAATTGTCCACCACCATTCATGACTGGATGTGGCAGGACTGCAGAGCTTAGATCTGATCCATTGGTTGTGGGATCACTTAGCTCTGTCTATCTCTTGCTACTTAGGCTGTTTGTCATGCAAGTCGTCCTGTGTTATAGCTTCACCAGGTTGACATCTCATTTTTAGGTGTTCCTGGCATGCCCTCCTGCAATCTTTATTGAACTAGGGTTAATCCCCTGGTTTGATGGTAATGGTAGAATGGGAGATATGCCAGGCCATGAGGTTACAGATTGTGTTCGATTACAATCCTGCTGCTGCTGATGGCCCACAGCGCCTCATGGATGCCCAGTCTGAGTTGGTTGATCTGTTCAAATTCTTTCCCATTTAGCATGATGGTAGTGCCACACAACACAATGGAGGGCATCCTCAATGTGAAGGCGGTACTTTGTCTCCACAGTGACTCTGTGCGGTGGCCACTCTGATCGATACTGTCATGGGCAGCTGCATCTACCGCAGGCAGGTTCGTGAGGATGAGGCCAAGTATGTTTTTCCCTCTTGTTGGTTCCCTCACCACCTGCCGCAGACCCAGTGTAACAGCTATAGCATTTAGGACTCGGCCAGCTCTGTCAGTAGTGGTGCTACCGAGCCACTCTTGGTGATGGACATTGAAGTCCTTGCCCAGAGTACATTCTGCACTCCTGCCACCCTCAGTGCTTCCTCCAGGTTTTGGTCAACATGGAGGAGCACTGATTCATCAGCTGAGGGAGGGCGGTACATGGTAATCAGCAGGAGGTTTCCTTCCCCATGTTTAACCTGATTCTATGAGACTTCATGCCCCATTGAAGTCAGCTCTCCCCCATTTAATTAGTCGAACTCCGGATTGCCTATTATACTTTCTTACCTTCATCCTAACCCTTACGATACAATGATCACCTTCTCCTAAATGTTCCCCCACTGACACTTGATCTACTTGGTCCACCTGATTTCCAAGAACCAGGTCCAACAGTGCATCTTTTCTTCTTGGACTAGACATGTACTGCTGTAGAAAATTCTCCTGAACGCAATCTAGGAATGCTCGTCCCTCTCTGTCCTTTACACTACCACCGTCCCAGTCTACATTCAGGTAATTAAAGCCCCCCATTTTAACTGGTCTGTAATGTTTGTATCTCTCTCTAATTTCCCTGCAGATTTGTTCCTCTACATCATTCCCACTAGTTGGCAGTCTATAGACTACACTGAGCAATTTAATGCACCCTTTTTGTTCCTTGACTGTAGCCAAATTGATTCTGTTTTGAACCCTCTGGGACGTCCTCTTTCTCCAGCACTGTATTGATCTCCTTGACCAATACTGCTTTCCCTCCTCCTTTCCTTCCTTTCCTATCTTTTCTGAACACCTTGTAACAGGAATATTTAACACCCAGCCCTGCCCTTCCTTGAGCCAGGTCTCTGTTATCGCCATGGCAATCTGTGTTTGTTACTCCCCAATCTTATTTACTATACTCCCTGCACTCACACACATGCACAGTAACCCTGATTTAGACTTCATGACTTTTACCCTTACTCTGACTCCACCCATTAACTTACTATTCTCTATACTCATGCTATCTGTCTCTCCCAGTATTTTGTGCACCCTGGTATTCCTCTTGACTATTCTCTTCTGGTTCCCGCACCCCTGCCGAGTTAGTTTAAAGTCCCCCCAACAGCACTAGCAAAGCTCCCTGTAAGAAACTCAGCCCTGGCTTGGTTTAGGTGCAACCCATCCAGCTTGTACAGGTGCTATCTTCCCCAGAGCCTGTCCCAGTGTCCCAGGAATCTAAAGCCCTCCCTCCTGCACCATCTTTCCAGCCGCACATTCATCTGCCTTATCCTCCTGTTTCTGTACGTGCTCGCACGTGGCACTGGGAGTAACCCAGGGATTACTACATTTGAAGTCCTGCTTGCTCCCTCACTGATCCGCTGCCTCTCCAATTCCAAGGTAACATGAACTGGTGATAACTTGACCGATAGAAATAGTGGGAAAGGAACATAGACTCATTGCATTAACTATTTTATGGCAAGTTGGTGAACAAGTTCAACAGACAATTCAGTGAAACAGTGGAGTTGAGTAACATGGAAGAAATTGAGGCGTTTAATTGATAGGTACTCAAAGGTGTCATGAACCATAGCCCACATGAGGGGAACTTTTAATAGTCAAGTTAATAGCTCATGTCCCCATGCCAACCTGTGGCACATCCATCTCATTATTTCTATACAATGTATAGTGGGTCACTGGATCCTGTGGTGACAATAGGATGTGTTTTTTTAAAAAAGCTTTCAAAAGGACAGCCATTCATTCATAACTCTCCACTATGTTTTTATAAAAGCCCTTTTGCTACAGGCCAACAAAAATGTCAATCATCCAGACTCTTTGTTTCAATAGCTGAATCTGCAAGAACTTGAAACCTCTTAACCTTGTGTAAATTAACATTCTGAAATTGACAGCAGAGAGCCAAAGCTGTCAATCAAGCAATGTTTTCTCTGGGGCTTGGTCTAATGGATGCCTGCAATGCATAATAAAGCTTGGCTGTTGAAACACCTGTAGCATTGGTTGGACACTGTGAAATTCATAGTGCAATTCCTCAGGGCATGTTTAACTGCAAACTCAGACTTTCAGTTTGTGAGCATGCTTTGCCTTGCAAGATCAGGAATTTCCAGAGACATGCATATATTCTGGATGCAAACCAATTATATTGCTTAAAAGATTGCAGAATTTGGATGTAAGATAAACATGTAATTCGATATGCTCAAGACTTCACAATCTATTACAGTTGTCCATCAAAGCCCTTGCCCATAAAGCTAACCTTACCCCCAACTCTCAAATGCAAGTACCTCCAATTGTATTTGCTTACAGGATATCTTTACATGAAAAAGATAGAATTAAACGCTCTTTATCAGAATGCACGTAGCATTTGTAATGAGATAGATGACTTGATAGCTCAAGCAGAAATAAATAAGTATGATATGATAGCTATTTCAGGGATGTGTTTGCAAGATAACCAAGGTTGGGAACTGAATATTCAGTGTACTTATCCTTTCTTCCTATCCTTCAGAAATGTCGAGTTGGGGTGGCTCTGTCACAAAAGTTGAGATCAATACAATAGTGAGAAATGGCCTTAGCATTGAAGATCAATATGTAGAATCAATTTCAATGTAGAATCAGTTTGGGTAGAGCTTAGAAATGGCAAAGAAAAGGAGTCACTGGTGGGAGCAGTTTATAGGCCCCCGAGCAGTAATTATACTTCAGGAAAGAGTATAAATCAAGAAATAATGGGGGCTTCTAAGAAAGGTACTGCAGTAATTGTGGGTGATTGTAATCTTTATATAGACTAGACGAATCAAATTTGCAAAGGTAGTCTGTAAGATGAGTTCATAGAGTATCGTCAGGACAGTTTCCTAGATTGATTATGCATTGGAACCAAGCAGGGAATGGGCTATTTTGACATGATAATATGTAATCGGACAGAATTAAGCAATAACCTGAGGGTAAAGGACCCAGACCTACAGCAATGTGTTTGACTCTTAAATGTGCTGTGAAATGGCCTAACAAGCCACTCAGTTGCCCCACTAAGCCAAGGAATCAACCCTGGTTAAATGAAGAGTTCAGGAGGGCATGCCAGGAGCAGCACCAGGCATATCCAAAAATGAGGTATCAACCTGGTGAAGCTACAACACAGGACTACTTGTGTGCCAAACAGCATAAGCAGCAAGCGATAGGTGGAGTTATGTGATTCCACAACCAATGGATCAGATCTAAGCTCTACAGTCCTGCCACATCCATTCGTGAATGGTGGTGGACAATTAAACAACTCACTGGAGGGGGAGGCTCCACAGGTATCCCCATCCACAATGGCGGAGCCCAACACATAAGTGCAAAAGATAAGATCGGAGCATTTGCAACAGTCTTCAGCCAGAAGTGCTGAGTGGATGATCCATCTCAGCCTCCTCCGGAGGACCCCAGCATCACAGATGCCAGAATTCAGCTAATTCAATTCACTCCATGTGATATTGAGAAATGGTTGAAAGCACTGGATACCGCAAAGGCTATGGCCCCTGATGGCAATAATACTGAAGACTTGAGTTCCAGAATATGCTGCACCCCAACCAAGTTATTCCAGTACAGCTATAACACTGGCATCTACCTGGCAATGTGGGAAATTGCCCAGGTATGTCCTGTCCACAAAAAGCAGCACAAATTCAAACCGGCCAATTATCGTACCATCAGTCTACTCTCCATCATCAGAGAGGTAGTGGAAGGGGTCACTCAGCTCCTGACCTCATTGCAGGCATAGTTCAAACATGGACAAAAGAGCTGAACTCCAGAGGTGATGTCAGAATGACTGCTCTTGATATCAAGGCAGCATTTGACAAGAGTGTGGCATGGCATCAAGGAGCCCAAGCAAAACTGGGGTCAATGGGAATCGGTGCGGGGGGAAGCTCTCTGCTGGTTGCCTAACACAAAGGAAGATGGTTGTGGTTGTTGGAGGTCAATCATCTCAACTCCAGGACATCCCTGCAGGAGTTCCTCTGGTTAGTGTCCTAGGCCCAACCATCTTCAGCAGCTACATCAGTGACCTTCCTTCCATCACAAGGTCAGAAGTGGGGATGTTCGCTGATGATAGCATACTGATGAGTACACAATGTTCAGCACCATTGGCGACAACTCAGGTATTGAAGCAGTCCATGTCCAAATGTAGCAAGACCTGGACAACATCCAGGCTTGGGCTGACAAGTGGCAGGTAACTTTTGCGCCACACAAGTGCCAAGTAATGACCATCTCCAACAAAAGAGAATCTAACCAAAGATAAAATTAAAATATTACAGATGCTGCAAATCTGAAACAAAAACTGAAAATGCTGGAAAAACAAGGTCCATCAGCATCTGTGGAGAGAGAAACAGAGTTGACGTTTCGAGTCGCTATGACCCTTCAGTGCAATTAATAATCTAACCATCCCCCCATGACATTCAATAGCATTACCATTTCTGAATCCCCCCAGCATCAATATCCTGGGGATTACCTTTGACCAGAAACTGAACTGGGCTAGCCATATAAATATTGTGGCAACAAGAGCAGGTCAGAGGTTTGGAATCCTGCACTGAGCAACTCACCACCTGATCCCCCAAAGCCTGCCCACCATCTACAAGGCACAAGTCAGGAGTGTGATGGAATACTCTCCACTTGCCTGGATGAGTGCAGCTCCAACTACACTCAGGAAGCTTGACACCGTCCAGGACAAAGCTGCCTGCTTGATTGGCGCCCCATCCACAAACATTGACTCCCTCCACCACTGACACATAATGGCAGCAGTGTGTACCCATCTACAAAATGCACCGCAGGAACTCACCGGTGCCCCTTAGACAGCACCTTCTAAGCCCATGACTGCTACCATCTATAAGGACAAGGGCAGCAGACACATGGGAACATCACCATCTGGAAGTTCCCCTCCAAGCCAATCACCATCCTGACTTGGAAATATATCATTGTTCTTTCACTGTCACTGGTTCAAAATCCTGGAACTCCTCCCTAACAGTACTACACTACATGGACTTCATGCAATTCAAGAAGGCAGTTCACCACCATCTTCTCAAGGGCAATTAGGGTTGGGCAATAAATGATGGCCTAGTTAGCAATGCCCACATCCCATGAATGAATAAATAAAATTCTCTAAGCAAGAGTGATCATAACATGATAGACTTTCACATTCAGTTTGAAGGTGAGAAAATTGGGTCTGAAACTAGTGCCTTAAACCTAAATAAAGGCAATTACAAGAGCATGAAGGCAGAGTTAACTAAAGTGGATTGGGAAAATAAGTTAAAAGGCAAGATAGAGAAGCAGTGGCAGACACTTAAGGAGGTATTTCATACCTCTCAACAAAGATATATTCCATTGAGAAAGAGACTCTGAGAAGTATGCATCATCAATGGCTAACTAAGGAAGTTATAGATGGAATCAAATTGAAAGAACAGACTTACAATGCAGCAAAGATTAGTGGTTGGCCGGAAGATTTGGGAAATTTTTAGAAACCAACAAATGACGACTAAAAAAATCCTTAAGAGGGAGAAATTTGAGTATGAGAGAAAAAACTAGCAAATAATAAAAATAGACAGGAAAAGGTCCTACATGTATATAAAGGGGAAGTAAATGTTGGTTCCTTAAAGGATGAGACTGGGGAATTAATAATGGGATGCAAGGGAATGGCAGAGGCTTTGAACAAGCATTTTGTATCTGCGCTCACAGCAGAAAACACACAAATCTTGCCAAATATAGTAGAAAATGAAGAGGCAAATGGGAGGGAGGAACTTAAAACATTCATGATCACTAGAGAATAAGTATTAGAAAAACAAATGGACTAAAGGCTGACAAGTCTCCATGGACCAGGTGGTCTGTATCCAAGAGTTTTAAACAAAATAGTTGCAGAGATAGTGGAAATGTCCTAGCGGATTGCAAAACAGCAAATGTTTCACCTCTTGAAGAAAGAAGGGAGACCGAAAAAGGGATCTATAGGCCAGTTAGTGTGACATCCATCATTGGGAAAATGCTGGAAATGATTATTAAGGAAGTAGCATGACATTTAGAAAATTATAATACAGTCAAGCAGAGTCAACATGGTTTTGTGAAAGGGAAATGATGTTTGACGATTTATTAGATTTCTTTGAGGAAGTAATAAGCAGGGTGTATAAAGAGGAACCAGTAGATGTAGCGTTTTTGGATTTCCAAAAGGCATTCGGTATGGTGCCACATAAAAGTTTACTGCAAAGTTAAGTGCTCATGGTGTTGTGGGGGGTGAGCTATTATCTTGGATAGAGGATTGGCCAACAGAAAGCAGAGTGGGGCTAAATGGTAGTTATTGGCCAACTGTAATGAGTGAAGTGCTGCAGGGATCAGTGCTGGCGCCTCAATTATTAACAATCTTTATTAATGTCTTGGATGAAGGCATTGACTGTATTATTGTAGCCAAATTTGCTGTTGATACAAAGATAAGAAAGCAAGTTGTGACAAGGATATAGGAAAGCAAGTTGTGACAAGGATCCAAAGAGTCTGCAAAGGGCTATAGATAGGTTAAGCAAGTAGGCAAAAATTTGGCAGATGTAGTATAAGATGGAAAATATGAGGAGGGGAAATGAGAGGTTGGCCACTTTGGCAGGAAGAATAGAAAAGCAGAATATTTTTTAAATGGAGAGAGAATGCAGAATGCTACAGTGCAGAGGGATCTGGGTATCCTTGTACATGAATCACAGGAAGTTAGCATGCAAGTATAGCAAGTAATTAGGATAGCTAATGGAATGTTGCCATTTATTATAAGGGGAATGAAGTATAGAAGTCGGGAAGTTTTGTTACAACTGTACTGATGAGACCACAGCTAGAGTACTGTGTACAGTTTTCGTCTCCTTACTTAAGAAGGAGGAGGCCAGTTAGCTCAGTTGGCTAGATGGTTAGTGTGCGAGACAGAATAATGCTAACACGATGTGTTCGATGCCTGTTCCCATTGAGGTAAGCCTCTGACCTGCCTCCTCGCGCTGTACGAGTGTGGAAAGCAATGAAGAACGACTACTGAAATAAATTGGGCAAGGAAATAATTCAAGATGAAGCATCAGCAGATAGTGAGCTGTTTTTGGGCAGAGCACACTTGAATGAATGAAGAAGGGATAAACTTGCATTGGAGACAGTTCTGAGGTTTCACTGAGTTGATTCCTAGGTTGAAGGAGTTGTCTTATGAGGAAAAGTTGGACCTATACTCATTGGAATCTAGGAGAATGCAAGGTGACCTTATTAAAGCAGAAGATTCTGTGGGTCTTTGACAGGGTAGATACTGAGAGTATGTTTCCCCTCATGGTGGAATCTAAAACTAGGATGCATAGTTTTAAAAAGAAGGGGGTCTCCCTTTTAGGACGGAGATGAGAAATTTTTTCTGAGGGTCATTAATGTTTGGAATTCTCTTCCCTAGAGAGAGTGGAGGCAAGATCATTGAATATATTCAAACTGAGTTAGATAGACTTTTGATCTATGAGGGAGTCGAAGGTTATGGGGGGGCAGTCAGGAAAGTGGAGTTGAGGCCACAATCCGATCAGCCATGATCTCATCGAATGGCAGAGCAGTTCTGAGGGGCCGATTGGCTTACTGCTGTTCCTATTTCTTATGGCCTTATTATTGCGACTTGGCACACTGGAAAAGAATGTGATTCTTGTGTTTTATTACAAGGACTTAAAAAAAAAATCCTTCCTCAGATCTGCTCACTTTTATTTTCAATTTCTTTGAATTGATTTTTATGGTATAAATTTAAGTCACTTGGTGTACAAGGCACAGGTTCAAAATTTGAAGATAATGCAATACTTGGAAGTATTGTGAACTGCGAGGAAGATAGTGTGGAACTTCAAAAGGACATAGGTTGGTGGAATGGGCAGACAAATGGCAGATGAAATTTAACACACAGAAATGCAAACTGATTCATTTTGGTAGAAAGAATGTGGAGAGACAATGTAAAATAAAGCGCACAATTCTAAAGGGGGCATGCATGAACAGAAGTGCCTTGCTGTATATGTGCATAAATGATTGAAGGTGGCAGGACAGGTTGAGAGCGCTGTTAAGAAATAACATAAGAAATAGGAACAGGAGTAGACCATCGGCCCTTTGAGCCTGCTCCACCATTCAATAAGATCAGGGTGATCGTCTTGTGTTTCGATTTCCACATTCCCATCTAACCCTGATAACCTTTTGATTCCCTTGCCTAACAATCTATCTACCTCTGCCTTAAAAACATGCAATTACCCCGCCTCCACCACCTTCTGATGCAGAGAATTCCAAAGTCGCACAACCCTCTGAGAGAGAAATTCTCCTCATCTCTGTCCTAAAAGGGTTTGATTTTAAAAGTGTTCCCTAGTTCTGGACTCAACCACCAGAGGAAACATCCTTCTGACGTCCACCTTGTCAAGGACATTCAAGATCTTGTATACTTCAATCAAATCACCCCTCACTCTTCTAAACTCCAGTGGAAACAAGCCCAGTCTGTCCAAACTTTCCTCATAAGACAACCCACTCATTCCAGGTATCAATCTAGTAAACCTCCTTTGAACCGCCTCCAATACATTTACATCCTTCCTTAAATAAGGAGACCAAAACTGCACACAGTATTTGAGGTGCAATCTCACCAATGCCCTGTATAACTGAAGCATGACATCTTTACTTTTATGTTCAATCCCTCTCGTGATAAAGGATGGCATTCCATTAGCCACCTTAATTATTTACTGTACCTGCATTCTAACTTTTTGTGACTCATGTACTAGAACAAATAGATCCCTCTTCAATTTAGTGTTATGCAGCCATTCTCCATTTAAGTAGTACTGTTTTATTTTCTTCCTGCCAAAATGAACAGCTTCACATTTTCCCACATTAAACTCCATTTGCCAGATCTTTGCCCACTCACTCAACCTATGTATATCCATCTGCAACCTCCTCATGTCCTCTTCATACTTTCCTACCTATCTGTGTCAAATGCAAATTTAGCTACCATGTCTTTACTCCTTTCATCGAAGTCATTGAGTCATTGATGTAAATCATAAAAAGTTGAGGCCCCAGTACAGACTCCTGTGGGACTCCACTCGTTAATAAAGCATTCAGCTTCCTAGGCTTTATCAATAGGGGCTTGGAATAAAAAAGCAAGGAAGTTATGTTAAACCTGTATAAAACACAATTGTTCGGCCTCAGCTGGCCGATTGCATCCAGTTCTGGGTGCCACACTTTAGGAAGGATGCAATGACATTAGAGAGGGTGCAGAAAAATTCCAGGGATGGACTTCAGTTATGTAGAAAGATGGGAGAAGTTGGGATTCTTCTCTGTAGAGAAAGAAGGTTGAGAGGAGATTTGATAGAGGTATTCAAAATCATGAAGACTGTGGGCGGAATAGATAGGGAGAAACTGTTCCCATTGTTGAAAGGTTTGAGAACCAGAAGGCACTGACTTAAGGCAACTGGCAAAAGTGGCAATGACAAAGTGAGGAAATGCATTTTCATACAACGAGTGGTTAGGATCTGGGACACACTGAGAGCATGGTGGAGGCTGGTTCGATAAAGGCATTCAAGAGGGAATTGGATTGTTATCTGAAAAAAGAATGTTCAGGGTTACAGGGAGAAGGCAGGGGAATGGCCCTAGGTGAATTGCTTTTTCAGCAAAACTAGCACAGACACAGCAGGCCAAATGGCTTCCTCCTATGCTGTAACCATTCTGTGGTTCTGTTTTGAAGTCACCCTAAAAATTGAAAAGGTTCCTTGAATACAGGTTCTTAACCTGCTGTTAATGTACATGAATGATGGTTAAATTGAGTTGAAACTTACTGTCTAGTGTGGGTTCAGTGCTTTCCTTGATTGGCTTGTTTAAGCTGATTTATAGCCATTTTAAGTTTAGGTGTATTCAAATGAGATTGGGAAGGGTACATAGACATAAGTTGGTATCAACAAAATGCATACGAGTTCTAACTTATTGTGCCTGCGAAAGAAACTCTGGGCTCCCACTTCAGAGAGCTATTTTTTGGTGGGGAACTGGAGTGCTGTATTACTCTGTTATGCTGGCTAGAAACTGAAGTACCACTACCCAAATTTCATTTGATGCACTTATTGGACGGAGAGAGGAGACATACCATTGGGCTCAATTCCAGCCTAGTTCATAGCAGGCTGTGCCTTCGCTTAACTGCATCTGACATACTCGTGATTGTCATAAGAGTCTGCCGCAGAGATGGAACAGAGTGCTGAGAAGTCTTTTTTAAATTAACTGATTCAAGTTTTTAATCACTGACTGTATAGTTTAATATTAGCAAAAGAAAATTGTGTATCTAAATCTTCTGATTTAACAATGGCAGTAATTTGGTTTAAAATGCCAGTTAAAAATTTGAGCATTTGGAATGTTTTATTTGTTTGCTGCTCAACAATTGTATAATATCTTACTGTGGTGCATTGCTGGGAGTTCATGTGTATTATTCTAGTGTTCAAAAAGGAAAAATGTACTTTATAAAAATTTATTTTTACATAAAGTGAAACCTGAGTGAGCTATAAGATAAACTGATGTTTTTGACAACAAAAATATTATCAAAATAAATAAAATGATTTTGTTATAGAAATAACAAGATAGTGATAAGTAATCAGTCAGCTTTTGTCATTTTAAAATCTGAATTGAACATAAGTAGTGTTGTTAGCCACGTGAGGTTAAATTATTGATGATACTCCAAATAACTTGTCTGTTTTCCTGTGTCTTTTGCAGCAAACCTGATATGTCACGTCTGCGCCTGGCAGCTGGCTGTGCTGTTTTGAAGTTAGCGCAGGAGCCCTGTTACTATGAAATCATTACACTAGAACAGTTTCAGTTATGTGCACTGGTAATGAATGTAAGTGGCTTTATCCATCTTGAAATGTACTTTCCATTTTTGTCAGTGGACTGGGCATGTATTTTTTCTGTTTCTAGCTTCCAGCTGTAAGAATTAAGTTGATATCAATATAGTTTGTTCAGTCAGAAAAATAAATACTTAATATTTACATTTTTGAAAATGTATTGCAGAATAGAGATTTTAACTTGATCTTGAAAATAAGTGATTCTATCCTATTTCTGTACTGCTTATCATAAAACATCCCAGTATGGTCGGTGAGCAGCTTCAGTTTGCAACAGCTGAGTCCTGATTATGTGTTTGTTTCCAGCATATTTGGAATTTGATTATGTGTAAGGTATATCATGTATCTCCACTCTAAAATGTTCTTCACCCTGTAAGAAGAACACATTTTACAAGGTTTTCGACCTTGTGCTCGATTATCCTACCATAAGAATTTCTCTTTTTGGTAAAGTTAGTGAACCATGCTCCATTAGTGTTTAAGACAAGCTTGCTAAAATGGCTCCTAAGACTACCCTTGTTATTGCCCTGTAGTATTTAGCTTATGTTGGCTGGTCCTTTTATATTTCATAATGATGACTACTACCATATGTCATCATTTTTTTGGATTCCTTTTCATCAATTTCTTTTTCCTCTGCTCTGCCAAAGTTGGGGTGTGGTTCACGGAGATTTTTCCCTGATACCTTATCCCAACTAGCTCTTCATGTGAGCCACGAATGGTTGATTAATTGACCATGTAGGGTGTTGCAGTCACTTCAATCCAATTGTCATTCAACACTGCACTTTCAGCAGGACAGCTTTGTCTGTATTTCTTTGTTCCGATTGCAGTGGTCATTTTTGGAACTCCTACAGCCGACATCTTTTCAGGTTACCTAATTTAGGATAGATATGAGAGCAAACCTTGGAGCTTATTGCTCTAAGTGGCTAAATTATGCTTTCCTTTAACCAGCTGAGCAATCAGGGATGGTATCTACAGATTTTTAACAACTATTGGTGAAATGCTGTTGTGTGCAGGGCTTGCTGAAAGCGGCTACCAGAATCTGTTTGCACTCCCTTTTATTCAAAACCTAGACATTAGTGCCAAGATATTAATAGATTCAGTTTTTTTCTATTAAATAAATCACTCCACAGCCTCGGGTGGCTTTTGAAATTCAATGGGCTGAATTCTGTAGTGGGCGGCGGTGGGTGGGGGGAGTTGAATGGTGGGCGCGCACAGGTGCGCTTCTGATCGGCGCCATTTTACATGGGCGGGCCCATTAAGGCCCGCCCAGTGTGACGTCCACAAAGAAGCACTATGCGCTCCCTGTGGGTGGGGGAGATCCCAAAATTGAGTATGCACACGAAAGAGTGCACTCATCTCTCTGAGGCTAAGTGGAGCCTCGGGGAGATCGGCTCTACTGTCAAAAATATTAAAAATAAAGAAAAAGAAATTCCCTGACATGTCCCCTCATGTGACAATGTCACGAGTTGGGACATGTCCATAATTTTCACAAAAACTTTATTAAAATTTTTAAAAACCTACATGAAACCTCATCTTGCCCGTGGATGAGGTTTCATGTTTTTTCCAATTCGCGCCAGGGCCCCTGGCCTGCCCGCCAACCTTAAGATTGGACAGGCAGGTCCTTTTAATTACTTAATTGACTCTGTAAATGTCCTCAATTGGCCATTGACAGGTCGGTGGGTGCGCAGTTGATTTCGCTGCGCCCCCGCCTTCCTGAAAATTTAAATGGGGTGCAGTGACGTCGGGAGTTCCGGCCGACGTCAGCACGCGTCATTTTACGTGTTGGTGAGCGGACCCCTCCCCCGCTTGCCAACACATAACATCCTGTCCAGTGTAACTAAATTCATCAATCACAGTCTTACTAACTAAACCTAAGGCAAACTTGAAGTTTTGGCTTTTTATTGTTCACTCCAAGTGGGGATAATGCATCCTGGCATCTTCTCATGATGACACGCAAATTCATGAAGCAAAGAAAACAACAATTTAATCGGCAAAGCAGTGGAATACTGTACCTTGCAAGAACCCAACTGTTCAAATATATCTTTAAAGTCAAAAATCTTTTTACTGATCCACTCAGTTGGTTGTTGAGATGCTGTTTTCTGCTGTATTGCATAAACTAGATTAGGATTGTAGGCATTGGTTGATACTCTGGTAAACGTTCAGACCTATTTTGGAAAGAAGGTAAATTGTTTCCTGTTGACTATTAACGTGTCCAGATGAAAACAAATGTGCCATGATGTGGCATGACTGAGGTTTGATGCAGATAGAATAGTGACCAAGTAGAACCTGGATTCTTCTTCTTGTATATCGCTCATCGCTGTTCTTTGTATTGTTTCACTTTTGGCAATGAAAACAGTTTGCAGAGAAGATGCTGTAATTAAACACCGAATATTTTTCAAATTTACCTCTTTCTGGTTTAAAGTGATCCATCATTTTCCCAAAATGTAGAAGATTCTCAAAAAAGATATCACTCCCAATGGATTCCATATGCTCAGGGTAATTAAACATCCAATGAAAAAGTTTTTCAGAAGAGTGCCACCCTATGTGGAATGACCATGTCTAGTTAATACACCAAATCTATCTCAATACAAGATTACCAAATTTATCTACAAGTGACTCAATACCCTTGTGTTCGAGCCAGGGATAGTGTGTTCCAGTCCCACTGCAGAATCTTGAGCACATAATTTAGGCTGACATTTCAGTGGAGTACTGACAGGGTGTTGCATTGTTGGAGATGCTGTCATTCGGATGAGATCCATGTCACTTCCAAGAAAAATTGTATTTCTCCCTGGTCCTGGTCAATATTTAATCCCTTAATCATCATTGCTATGACAAATGATCTGGTCATTATCCCATCGCTGTTTGTGAAAATTTGCTATGTAAAAGTTGGCTACTACATGTCCTACATTACAATATTGACTAAACTGTAAAAAAATAGTTCAGTGGCTGTAAAGCAGTTTAGGATGCCCTGAGGTTGCAAAACATGTAAGTGCAACATGATTAGTTGATGAATGCCATAGTTGGCTATTGAGTCACTTGTAAGTGGGCCTATTGAGGCCCTTAAGTGGCCAATTAATGGCCACTTAAGTGCCTCATCTCAGCCACCATCTCTGTATTACCTGTGGTAGAGGGAGGCTCACACTTGGTGGGTAGCACGGCAGCATTTACTGTGTGGGCTGGCGTCGTCAGGCAAGGAGTTCTCTGGGGTTCCCTATACCCATTTGGAGGCCACCCCAAAATCACCCTGTTTTAACCCTTCGACCTGGCCTGGGGATTTCCCCACCCCTCCCCCCCCCCCCCCCCCCCCCCCCCCCAAGTCGCTGGGCCCTGGGGCCTACCTACCAGCCAGGCCTCGCCGATACCCCAGACATGCCTTCAGTCAGCCGCCCACAACCACCTCCTTGAACCTGGTGCTGCTTGGACTACAGAGCTGCCAGCCAATCTGATTGGTCAGCAGCTCTCTAAGGCATGTCTTCCTCCCCAGATGAGCCAATTAATACGCCAGTACCGAACATAAAATGGCTGCAGGGCAGCCAGCTTTTTTTGTGGACAGGCTCCCGACCAATGTTTTTCTGCGGAGAGGCGGTGATAATGGCACTTCCATAAAATCCAGCCCCTGATATCTGGAACAGACTAATCAGTCAGTAGTTACAGTTATTAGTAATTATTACGAATTAAATAATTTTTTTGGAAAGAAAGTGTGGTCCCAAGCCTGCTTCAAAGGCTGCTATCCAAACAACAAGAATATTACTTGTCAGACATTTGGGATGGAATTTTACAGCCCTGTCATGGTGGGAGTGAGGCTGTAAGATGCGGTGAGCCATTCAAAAGTCTATTGACCTCAGCAGAATCATAAAATCCTGCTAGCTTAAAATTCTACCCTTGTTTATGGGCGTTAACAAACCTGTGTTTACGACATCTAAATTGGAGCATTGCAGCCTTTCCTTCAGATACAGAAGCACAGGGAAACTGTGGTTCAAACATAACTGTGCACTAATAAAGAATGTAGCAATGTACAGGTTGTGATATGTCAGTTTTAAGTATTCAATTTCCATTTTTTACCTATAATATTACCACAAGGAAATAGCAATGAAATTGTTCATTTACAGGATGAATGTTATCAAGTGAGGCAGATATTTGCACAGAAGCTCAACAAAGGACTTGCCAAACTACGACTACCACTAGAGTACATGGCAATTTTTTCACTGTGCGCAAAGGACCCAGCAAAAGAAAGGAGAGCACATGCCAGGCAATGCCTGGTGAAAAATATCAATATTAGGAGGGAATATTTGAAGCAGCATGCAGCAGTGAGTGGTAGGTATTGCCAAGTTTCGGGAAAGAAAATGACTGCAGCATTTTTTTTCTCTCGTATTTCCCTGGCTGAGTGCACTACATCTTTTTGCTGTGGTAGAGCTCATTTTACTGTCTTCTAGAAATGTATATGAACTGTAAAAGAACAACATTTTTTTAGCCTGTGTATTCATTGAATTTTAATTTTATTTTTGTAAAAAGCATCCCACTTGAACGGTGTAAAAGTTAGCTGGGGAAGCTGTTAATTAGGATTAGGCTATGTAGGAACTGGACCAAAATAGCATTTTAAAAAGAACACATGCAAACTGATCAAGGTGTTTCAGAATGTTCACTAAAAATGAAGAATTTAGCTTTATCTATTAATAAAAATCTTGCTGAATCTAAACTAAATAAGGTCTTGGTAATATGCATACCTCCCCCGCTAAACAGATATTAGGAATTTTTGTTATGATTATCCAACTTCAGATATCTCAATATTGGCATTTTGCTTTATTATTTGCAACACATTTGAGTGTTTATGGCAAATTGTGTTGATGAGCCTTACTTGATTATTCAAATTTCGGATAACCAGGCACTGAATACATTGTTGCATGCTACATCTTTTGCCCACTATGTCACTGCCCAAACAGATTTTTATCTGTTGCCCTTTTGGGGCAGGGTAGGATGGAATCTTCTGTGATTTGATGTGGGGGTTGTAGCTGATGTGCCAACCAACTGCTGGCATGGACTAAAAATGGGGAACAGAGTTTGAACAACTCCTGATTCAACCTCTGGAAGAGCCATTTTCTCAGAATGTACTATTTTTACAATACCTTGATCGGCATTGGCTCGGTGAGGGGTCCTCATGCTTTTAACACAATGCAGGGAAACCGGCTGCTTAGACACAGGATTTTTGAGCACTAAGACAACATGTGGATGCTTGTATCCTCCCCACCACAGCTGCTCCAACACTGCAGTGACTTAAATATTCCACCTGCACACATGGATAGTGGTGTCTGGTATTTTCTGGGGTTAGTTTAAATTTTTCCTTTTAATTTATTATGAGTTGAGTCTGTGCACTCTTCTTCACAATGATCTCCCATTTGTCATGCAATAAGGGCTGGCCCCATGACTCCAAGCTATTTTTTATTGTATCAGTATATTTCTAAGCACATGGAAAAAATTACTTACTGGCCCTTCCCTAGGTGTTTTTTTTTTTACACTGCTTGAAAACATTGCCCACCAATAACATAAAAACATTAAAAATGAAGAATGATCAATGAAAAATAAGATACGTTTTTTTGTCCCTTCTCCCCTCTTCCTGAGCACCTAACTCGTACCCTGCACTTTCCCTTAACAGTATGGCTGATATATAAAATGCACTATTTGGAGAGTTAACAGCTGTGAGCTCACATACTACTGTGTAACCATCTATACACTTATAGGATGCATTTTAATACATCTTTTAGCATTTTTGTTAGTTTTATAGTTTGGAATTTTTAAACACAGCTTGCAAGAAATTAGGTTAGAGCTTTAATAATGGCATGACTGTAAAACTGGAGCTCACATTGTGATCTTAATGTTGGTGGCAACTATAAACAAGGTTGGGGAAATTGCTTTGAAGGGTAAACAAAGCAGCATTTGGCACACGAGGTGGGGAGAAAATCTGGAACAAATTGAGTTGAAATTTTGGCGACCTATAAAAGAGACTGATCATTGATTTTTTTTTTTGTTGCTTTTCACAGCCTTTACTGACATATAACCAGGAGAATTTTTAATGTAAATGAGGAAAGTCAGAATTGATAGCATTTACACTTGCAGTTATAATGGAGTACTTACTTTTCCTTAAGTATTTTATTTGGAAATCAATGACCAACTTTTTTAATGTGTGACTGCAGAAAAATTGTTATCATTGCTGCCTGAATATGTTGTTCCATACACGATTCACCTCCTTGCGCATGATCCAGATTACGTAAAGGTACAGGATATTGAGCAACTGAAAGATATTAAAGAGTAAGTGTGCTATCTAACTATACTGTTATATTATGGTGTTTAGAAAATAATTTAAAGTTGCAGATATATAAACAGATATCTCTGTACTTGTTCTTCTGTGTATATTCTATAAAATATTTAACCTTTCCCTTAATACCCAAATTGCTTGCCATCTATTTCTCAGTTTTCATGTACTTGTCTAGCTACTACTTATTTTCTTCCTTTTCCCCCTCCACTGCTCCTCCCATCTATTGTATGTTTCCTTACTTTGTCACTCTGCTCAGGAAAATGAACAATTAGCATGCAGCATTACCTGATAACTAATACATTTTTTTAAAGTATACTTTTTTTTTGAATTTAAGTTAATTGCAGACAGAATAATTATGCATTTTATATTTCCCCTTCCTCAAGATATCGCAATGTTTTACAGTCATTTAACTATTTTTTAAGTCTAATCACTGTTAGTAAGACTTAACGTGCAGCTTGGTTCTGGCAATTAGAAAAAACTGTTGGAATTAAAGCAGACTCTTGAAAACTAATAAGAATTTGCATTGTGAATGATGATATGCCAGACTTCCCTTTCCTTGTAACAATAGGATGTTGTCTTTAGCCGCACCCCTCAAGGAGGGAATTTCACATGAAGTAAGTGAGCTACTTGTTCATGAAGTTCATTTGTCATGACACCTTTCTAGAATCCAGCAAAAACTAAAGGTGCTGCACATTTTTTATGCTTAACTTAGTTGAAGGAACATAGATGAGCTTTAAAGACCAAACAAAAAGATAATAGAATTTCACTGCAGCTTTGGGACAGTACATCTATCATATCATATACTGATTAACTAGTTTTATCATGCAACTTAAAATAAAATGCATTTGAGTCTCGGATAATGATGAAATTCTTGTACACAGTTCCTGATTCTGAATTGAATATCTGGGACCAATACTGAGTCCCAGCCTGTTAGCACCTGCAAAGCCCAGGATCTGTTTTTACTCTTGACTCGGTCATCTAGCCTAAAATAGGAGCAAGTGCTACCAACAGCCTTCAAAATAAAGGAAATCCCCACCCATTTTTTGACCTTTGCTTTGAAGAATATTGCTTCTGTTTTTTCATGATTTGGGACAGCAGTTGAAAGAGTTTGCCATGGTAATACAAGCAAATAAAGGAGGAGTTTTTGTTAACATAATCTTAACACGTCACTCAAATGTCCTACATTGCTTCACAAAAAGTTCATTATCTTTTGAGGTTCAGTTACAGTTGTTGTATCCCAGTTGAGGGGTTTTATTTTTTAAGGTGGGAGGAGATTTGAGTGAAATAGACGAGATCTTCAAATCGCAAACCACCTGTAGTGGTTTGTCGCATGAGGATCATGTAGTAGAAATGTTCTGAAAGGTAAACATTGATTTGTACAAGCATCCAACAGATTCTCTTCGGACTTCAAAACAAACTCATACATGTTGGTTGTGAGGACTTTAAAAGTTTTTAAAAAGTAAAACTTTTCAGTTGCAGCTTTAGTACTGCTGACAGTTATTTCAGATGTCCTATGAAGTACAAGTGAACAAGTATGTCTGTTTTAGTCATGAGCTAAAATTGGAAATCATACATCCTATTGGGGAAGTTGGATTCCTAAGTAATAATTAATTTCTCAATTTTATTCATGTCCTTCAGATGTTTATGGTTTATGCTTGAAATACTGATGGTTAAAAATGAAAACAACAGTCATGCTTTTATCAGAAAAATGGTGGAAAACATAAAACAGACAAAAGATGTCCAGGGTCCAGATGATCCAAAGATGAATGAGGTTTGTCTTTACATTTTGGAAATCATATGAATAATTGGGATATATTGCAGCTTGTACTTTTCAGATTTTCTAATTGATGAGAACATGTTATTTTAATCTGGTATTGAAATCTTTAATGATGTAGATACGAACGTGTTCATAGAATCATAGAAATTTACAACACAGAAAAAGACCATTTGTTCAATTGTGCCTGTGCTGGCTGAAAAATAGTTATCTAGACTGATCCCACTGTGCAACTCTTGGTCTGGAGCTTTGTAGGTTACGACTCTTCAAGGGCATACGCAAGTACACTTTAAATGTGATGGTAGAGTTTTTTCCTGTACCACCCTTTCCAACAGTGAACGCGAGACTCCACCAATGAAGAAATTTTCTCCTCAACTCTAAACCTTCTGCCAATTACTTTTCTATGCCCCCTAGTTATTCACCTCTCTGCTAAAGAAAATAAATCGTCGTTATCCACTCTATGTGGGCCCCTCATAATTTTATAATCCTGAGTAGTGTCTCAATGTGTCACTGCAATTGCAATCTGTTTTATTTGGTCAGTATCTTTCAGAGGGAAACCTAAATGGTATCACTTGGTAGTATTTTTAACATGAAAATGGATCGCGGGATAACATGCAGTTGACATATGCCTTTCACTGACTGTTAACAGTTTTTCTCAGTATTAACTTTTTCTTTTTCATAGAAATTATATACCGTTTGTGATGTTGCAATGAACATTATAATCTCTAAAAGTACTACGTACAGCCTTGAGTCTCCAAAGGACCCAGTGCTTCCTGCTAAATATTTTACTCATCCTGATAAGGTATGTACAATTACCAAGTATATATAGTGTTTTGGTATGGACAAATAACTACATATTAAGTATTCAATTACATGATGTGTATAAGTATCACATTGCAATATTGTTCTGGATATAATGTATAAAAATGTATTATTCGTATCAATTGAATAGAATTATTCTGAGTCTGCCTTTCTTTGTATTTTGTAAATGACACCATATTTTGGATTATGAAAGTAGTACCTGTGTTATATTGTACCTGTACTGAACTAAACAGCACTTTGGTGGGGGTGGAGGTGGGGGGTGGGAGTGCCAAACCTGCACAATTCATTATTATAAATAAAAAGAAGTGCTAGGAGTACTCAGCAGGCCTGGCAGCATCTGTGGGGAGTGAAACAGAGTTAGCGTGTCGAGTCCATTATGACTCCTCTTCCAAAGTGCAATTTTTGTTTTTATTTCTGATTTCCAGCATCCACACTATTTTACTACACAATTCATTGTCTAGGATGCAGGTAAAATATTGTGCCACACTTTAGGAAGGATGTCAAGGCCACGGAGAAAGTGTTGAAGTGAGTCAGAGTCATCTAAGGAATGTGGGCTACAGGTGTGAAACTGGGACTTTATGTATTTAAACCGAGATTAGGACACTTGATAGTGTTCAAAATTGTGGGATTGGATTTCACAGGTGGCGGAGTTTACTGCCCCATTGCCAAGGAAGAGTCACTGTGAAACCCATCCCCACTCTGGTGGGCTGCTCACAGGCATTTAACATTCTATTAATGGCTCAGGGCAAGACTTCCCCCTCCATCTGAGGTGAAAGTCTTACCTCCAATTGGTCGGCAGCTTTCTGGCCTCACCAGCACCAACAGGAGCAGTCCCAGCAAAGAAGAGCCAGATGACAGGTAAGTTGTGGGGATTCTTGGCAGAGCCAGGAGGGGCAACCTCTGGGTGTAGGGGAAAGCTTCCGATTAGTAAAAGGCAACCGTGAAGGAGGCACTCGTCGCTGACGACCTCCCACTGGCTAAAAATTACAGCCGAACAGGAAGGGCCTCAGCTGATAGGCGAGACCTCACCAGCCACCTGTTAAATTGCAGCCAGGTTGGGCAAGCAGGTAGGTGGTGGGGAAAGTCACCCACAGAATTTTACAGGCTCCCTTGCCTGTAAACCTGCCCAGAGGGGACTGTAATATTCTGCCCATAAAGTATTTTGATTATGGTTAGGAGGGGAAAACTATTTCAACTGATGTTGAAAGAACAAAATGGATAATTGCAGGGGGGATTATTATGGAGTGAGTCTTGATGGAGGTAGTGTACCCTTTGGCATGTGGCATGCCAGCAACAAATTTGTGCATTTGCAACCCTGCATTGTACCATGGTTGTGCAGGCATGATTCAACCCTGAGCAAACCTCTTGTCCAACACTTCATTAAGCACATGCAGTTCCAGGGGAGTTCCTTGGCTGAGCAACTCTAACCTTTATTATCCGTTGCCATCCTTTACCCTTCCTTCCCAAATCTCTTGTCCTGCAGTATTTAGGCTCCCACTGGCTCTAATAGGGGATGCATTTTAGCCCTGAATGCAATTTCAAGTTGCAAGTTTAACATTACATGGGCCACTACCTATACCCTCGCCATGTTGCTCTTTGTTTTCATCAGTGAACTCTGGATCTTTGCTCTAATTCGGCGTCCAAACTTCTGGAATTCTCTTCTGTTAAGACTATGCTACTTCACTTGAGGACACTTTAAGACTCAGCAGTTACGATTCTGATCTGCAATTTATTTGCTTAAGTTTTAAAGTAACTTTGTCTAGCCTGCAGCTCCTCTCCCCATCACTGCTGTTACCTTAGGCTTATGAATATCATATAATGTTACAATGACAATCCAATAATACCCTAGGGCCTTGATTGTAACTTGGTCCCTTTCATTGCATTATACGTTGGCTCTGCATTGTCAGGGATGTGAGGGGAGGTAGCTGACATAATAATTTATTCAGCAATTTCTTACAAACAATTCTGGAAGAGCCCTATCGTAGAATTTCACAATATGCACAAACAATTCTGGAGGAGCCGTATCATAGAATTCCACAACATGCACAAAACTGAGAGTAGACACCAGAAACCAGTTTTCAAAGTATGTGCATGCGCATTTCAAACCACAACAACAGCAGTTGTTAATTTTTGTGTCCAAATATTTATGGAGAGAGGTGTTAGGACATGGAATTCCTCACCAGAAAATGCATTGGATGCAGAAACTATAATACAACTTTCAAAAGGAAAGTGCCGTAAATACTTAAATGAAAAATTTTAAAGGTGTACGGAATTGGACTAAAAGGATAACTTTTTTACTACAGGTGCAATTGCCTAAATGGCATTTTCTCGTGCTATAAAATTTTGCTATTCAATTGCCGTTATTCCGAAGCATATCTAATTACTTCTTCAATCTATTTCCAATTTTTATTTTGTTGCGAGTATATAAAAAAAAAGTGGAGTTTTAACAAAATTATAGTAATGGAAATTAAATGTGTAGAATGAAGGCTGAGAACTGCTTTATTATATCCTGCTGGAACACTCAGTACTGCCATTAAGCAGGATATGGGCTTCTTATTAATTTTGTTTAATCTCTAATAGTATGAAATTAAACATCTGGTTGCCATTGTAAAGTTGGATTATAAGGACTTTGGAATAAATAGTGGCATGGGGTATTCCAAAAAAAAGTGTAGAAAAATAACACAATTAGGAGCATAGTGACTTTTGCCTGACAGTGTTGTCACCTGAAACTTTAAGTAAAATGAAATACAATTGCTAAAATTGACTTGGGGAAAGTGATAAGTAAGTAGGAAAATCTGATTTGCATGCTTATGCAAATCTTTCTGCTTCTAGCAACCACAAAGGTCAATTTGGTAAAATATGCCAGTTTTGCTTTTGTCTGTGACTGTAGCTTAGCCAACCACCTAATGTAAAATAAGACTCACTGCTGCTACTCGCAGATTATTTATGTTATTCAAATGGTGAAATCTATTTGAATGTTCATCTTGAGTTTCATTTTGCTGGAAAATCTACCTTGGTTTTGGAACTTTTATGGAGCAGCATATGGTAAATTACAATCTTGTTTCCAGTGTGCAATGCCACTATTCTATTGATGTCTGTAAAAATAAAAGCTCTCAATTTTTGATTTGTTTTTCAGAACTTCAACAATAGCAAAAATTATCTACCTTCAGAAATGAAAGCCTTTTTCACACCTGGCAAGGTATTGCTTATCTCTTAATTATAATACACTTGTAGACTTCAGCTACATGACTTCATACAAATCTTCATTCACGCACACAATTCTTTATTCGTTTTTACTCTGCATACCACAGAAACTGTTGCCCTTAGATTTGTCTTAAATTTATTTCCCACTTGTACCTAAACTTTTTGAAATTGTTGGCTAGAAATTAACTTTTTTTATAGTGAATTAATGCAGTTTTTTAAATTACTTGTATTGAAGTTTGTATTCCATTTTAAATCAGTATTAATTGTAATAAGTTTATTAATTAAGCCTGGAAATTCAAAACTTTTGCTGTTTTATAGTTCACTGTTTAACTGCCAGCAGTGCCTCAAAATATAATAATTGATTTTTATTCTAAACAGCCGAAGTCAACTAATGTTCTAGGTGCAGTAAATAAGCCTCTGTCGTCAGCAGGAAAGCAGGCACAGACCAAGTCATCACGAATGGAGACTATGAGTAATGCCAGCAGCAACTCAAATCCCAGTTCTCCTGGAAGAAGTAAAGGAAGGTACAAAAGAAAGGGGCTGAATGTGAAATCCATAGTAGGCAACAGTAACATTCAGCAGTCTGAAATTAAATGGGCTTTTGTAAGGAGAATCTGTTCATTGTTCTAAGCTGAAAACTTAGTGTTTTTGGGACAGCTGTCAAATTTCAGCAGTTAAGTCAAAATTATTTTGAGGAGGAGAGATTAATTTCCAGCGTATTCTATAACCAGTTATTCTGTTTTGCAGACCCCTACCTTTTATTAAATGTCTAGAGGTGAGAAATTCCAATGCTATGTACTTAAAAGCTGAAACATATATAATACTCAGTCTTAAAGATTAGAATATTTTCTTTTAAGGGTAAAGTAATTTGAGAATCCATATTCTAGGAGCAATTTAAAGAAAACATAATAGAAATTAACTAAAATGTAAAATACATAATGGAATGTGACCTTTGTTTGCATATAATAACCTTACAAGATGCAACTGTTGCATATTCTGTCAATATGGCACATTGTGAGCAATGGCTCAGTAAGTACATTATGTATGTCATGTATAATAAACTAGGCAGATTAGGAAAGTCCCATGATTGTCTCTGGTTCTGAGAAAGGGAAAATTGTCCAGGGTTCCTATTTCTAAACATGACCCAACAACTCTTAGTAAAGGGGGCTGAGTAGATACAAGGAGAGAAACTGATTGGACTTTGTCCAAGTTCACACCTGGAGAAACACTGGTGCCTGGGCGCCTTATCTTGCCATTAACCATTCTCTTTAGCTGAGATA
Source organism: Carcharodon carcharias (assembly GCF_017639515.1). NCBI lineage: Eukaryota > Metazoa > Chordata > Chondrichthyes > Lamniformes > Lamnidae > Carcharodon > Carcharodon carcharias. Next base: position 42,911,485 of record NC_054477.1, on the reverse strand, counting down.
AGGAGCTAATTGTGCGTTGTTCAGTGTTCAATTACAGAACATGTTTTAAAATTTATATTTTTACATGCGTAAAACTTTTGAAGTAATTAAGTAATTTTGTCTTGAGTAATTTCTGCCATAAGGAGCTTTATTTTATATTTAAAACTAATGGGTGTGAATGGAGTTTTCAGGTTCAAAATAGACATTCACTATATTTTGCATATTTCCAAAAATGACTTTCAAATGATAATGAAAAGATATAATTTTATGCTTTTATAATAACCAGAAATGATAACAGCAAATGATATACATCTGGAAAATAGCACGCTCTAGAAGGATCCATGGGTAAATTAGCATAAATATTGGCTATTATATTCCTGTAATATTGTATCTAATTGCTGCTTGCCGTACAATATTATTTTTCACAGAATATAATTTTTGCAGCTTAGATGTTTAAAAGGAGTAATTCCAAGCCTTTTATCACTTTGTGGGTTCCTTTAATGTTGAGATAGACATTTTCTGGTAGAAAATGTGTCACTGTTTGTATAGTATCTATTTGTCAGAAAAATTGTAAAATGTCTATTTTGAGAAATGAATTAACAAGATGGATGAGAGAATTTGTGTTCAAGGAAATAGAGCAGGAAATGGATTAGTCATGTTAAATATATTTGAATACTCAATCTGTAAATCATTTAATGAAGGCTCGATAGCTCTGAAATTGATCACAGTGAAAATGAGGACATCACAGTAATGAAAAATCCACCTCTACCAGCAAAGAAAATGGATAAGAGGGAAGACTCGGACCATTTGAGGGTATGTCTAATTGAGTGTGTTCAAGAGAAGAATCATAGAGGGGTAAATTGTTCGTGTAGCTCCACTTTTAGCGTGCTACGTAGACTTGTGCTGATTCTTTGGAGTCAGGTAGCATTAAGGCCAAACTTGTGATACACTTACCCTGTTACGTTTGCCTGGCTAACTCTATAATTTCTTCTAGATGAACTGGGCTTGTGGGGAACTGATCCAAAGCTGAGTTCTAAAAGTGGCAAATATTGTGTCACCTTGTGTTTATGTTCTGACAGCTTGGAACAGTACTAGTGGAGAGGAAAGAGAGTCACTTTGCAATGAGTAATAATGATAACCTGAGTGATGATAGTATTGCTGTAATGAATGAATACAAGAAGTTCTGGAACATGCTGCAGTCTGATCCAAATGTAGTCTGCTGTTGTAATAGTTTATAAGGAATTATCACTTCTTTGTTTCCTTCTGTCAATTAAATGTTTTACGCCATGGTAACACAGGCTGCTCAACAGAGTTCAAGCCATAGTAACTATTTTAGGAACTAACAAGTAACATATCTGATAATTGCTAGGAGCAATTTGTTTTATTCTGTCTCGTTCTATGCCTTAACATAGATAGCTGTAATTTGTGTTTTTTGCCCTTGCCGCACAAGCCAGTGAATAACCAATTGATCTTTATAGTCAGAAACCGATAAACCAAGAGGGCGAAAGAAAACAGCTTCTGCAATTTCGTTAGATCAAGAGGATCGGTCAAGTGCAGAACTTCTAGACCAGGTGAAACCTACAAAAACCGGTCAGCGTGGTAGAAAAAGAGCTGCGCACACCTCTGATTCAGATGAACAGCAATGGCCAGAAGAGAAAAGATCAAAAGAAGACCTCTTGGAGAATGAAGATGAACAAAATAGTCCGCCAAAGAAGACAAAAAGAGGGCGTCCTCCAAAAGCTACAAGTGAGGAAGTCCCTAAGGGAGAGACACAAGGAAAGGGAGGCAAAAGGAGTAAAAAGAGAGCAATATCAGTAGAGGGAGAAGATGCTGACGGTGATAATGAAAACAAGGAACAAAAGCAAAAAAGAACCAGACAACCAAGAACACCCAAAAAATCTCAAAGGTTGGTACTTGGAAAGTGACAGTATTGTACATCCTCTGCTATTGATAGACTAAAACTTTAAGAGTTTTGGAATATATTTATTATTCCAAGTAAAACCCGAAAGATAAAAAGACCCATCAAGTGTTCAAGATGAGCAAAGTAGAATTATAATATAGATTTAGATAGAATGAACATTGAAGCCATGCAAACTTAGTTTGGAGAAATGTTTGTCTTGATTGATTGAAATCCATTTCCGGAAACTATACAGGGATGAAAGCTGATGCATGTAACTGAATAGTTTCTCCATTAAAAATGGGCTGATTATGGCTCAAGTTTATGTAGCTCCCTACAACATAACTCCTGATTCCAAGATTCTGAAGAATTGTGATGGTGCAATTAGTAAGATTGTTTCCATTGAAAGGCAGGACAATAACGAACAGCATGGGCAGAATTTTGCGGTCGGTGAACGGGGGGGCGGGGCCCCCTCGCTGACGCATAAAATGACGCGGGTGACGTCGGGCAGAACCCCCAGTGTCATCCTGGCCCACTTAAGTTTACAGGAAGGCGGGAGCGCAGCAAAATCAGCTGCGGGACCACCGACCTGTCAATGGCCAATTGAGGCCATTGACAGGATCAATTATATATTTAAAGGACCTGCATGTCCAACCTTAAGGTTGGTGGGCAGGCCAGGAGCCCTGGCAGCAAATAGAAAATACATGAAACCTCATCTACCGGCAGGATGAGGTTTCTTGTAAGGTTTTGAAAAGTTTAATAAAGTTATTATGTTAATTATGAACATGTCACATCTCATGTCATTGTCAAAAGAGGGGGACATGTTAGGGGATTTTTTTTTCTATTTTTCAAAGTGTCAGCAATCTCCCTGAGGCAGCACTTAGCCTCAGGGAGATATGATCTCTTTCGAGTACATGTGCGAAAGAGCGCACTATCACTTTTGGGACCCCCCCCCCCCCCCAGCCCACACAGGGAGCGCATAGCGCTTCCCGCCGGACGTCACGCTGGGCGGACCTTAACTGGCCCGCCCACGTAAAATGGCAGCGGGGCCTGCTTCTCCGGCAGGGATCAGCTCCCCACCCGCCGGAGATTGGGTCAGGCCTGCCCGCCTGACAGGCAGAAAATTCTGCCCCATATATTTTAAAATCATTACAAAAAGAATTAAAGAGGTGGTTAAATATCATTCCTTACGCAGGCTAGTTAGAATGAGTAATTTGTTCTGCAAACTTTGTTGAAGCAGGGTCCATAATTTTTCCCCCAATCCCAAGGGAGCATCAGCAAATGAGGAATAATATGCAACATATGGAATCAACACAAGAGTGAAATTACACAAGGTGGCACGTGGAGAAAATAATGCCACCAGAGACTTGATAATCTGTCCTGCAACATTAGAAAGTAATTTTCCTCAGTTGCAGAGTGACATTATCAATCTGTCCAAATTCTCCAATAGCAAACCCAAATCATCTTAAAACAGTCATTATTACCTACCTTTTTAAATGAAATATGTGAATGGATTGTATTGATTAAGCCAGTGAATAATCACAGATGGCCTAGCTAACACTAGACTTGAAGCATTATATGACAACCAGTATAATCAGCAATGCTGTGAAATAGCAACAAGTGCGGAGGGAAATGTAATAAATTTTGGAGATAGTGGATGGTTTCAAGTGGTAAAGTTAAGAAAGATTGTGACACTGTCCCAGAGATTTAAAGAACTGATGCCAAATGTAACAATACTGCGGATGCTGTAAATCTGAGATAAGAACTGAAAATGCTGGACGTATTCAGCAGGTCACAGAATCATGTAATTGTTACAGTGCGGAAGGAGACCATTTGGCCCATCATCTCTCTGAATGAACAACTCACTTGGTGCCATTCTCCCGCCTTCTCCCCATAACCCTGCACATTCTTCGGTTTCAGATAACCATCTAATTCCCTTTTGAATGCTTCAATTGAACCTGCCTCCACCACTCTTTCAGACAGTGCATTTCAGACTTTAACCACTTGCTGTGTGAAAAACATTTTCTTCGTGCTGCTTTTACTTTAAACCCGTGCCCTTTCGTTCTTGATCCCTTCACAAGTGGGAACAGTTTCTCCCCATCTACTCTGTTCCGACGCTTCATGACTTTGAATACTTCTATCAAATCTCCTTTTGGCCGCCTTTTCTCCCAAACAGTCCCAAATTATTTTATCTATCTTCGTAACTAAGTTCGTAATCCCTGGAACTGTCCTCGTGAATTTGCATTCCTGTTGGTGCTTTCACATCCTTCCTAAAGTGCGGTGCCCAGAATTAGACACACAATTCCAGCTGAGGCTGAAATAGTGTCTTATGCAAGTTCAACGTAACTTCCTTGGTCTTGTACTCTATGCCCCTTTTATAAAACCTAGGATACTGTATGCTTTATTAACAGTGCTCTCACCCTGTCCTGCCATCATCAATGACTTATGCACTTATACACATAGGACTCTCTGTACCTACCTCCCCTTTAGAATTGTGCCCTTTATTTTATATTGACCATCCATGTTCTTCCTACCAAAATAAATCAGTTCATATTTCTCTACGTTGAACTTCATCTGCCACCTTTCTGCCCATTCCGCCAACTTGTATATGTCCTTTTTGAAGTTCTACACTGTTTCCCCCCCCCCCCCACCCACAGTTCACAATGGGCTGAATTTTGCTGTTAGCGAGCAGGGGGCACGGCCCACTCGCCGATGCATAATATGACGCATGAGGCCATTGACAGGATCATTAAAACAATTAAAGGACCTGCCTGTCCAACCTTAAGGTTGGTGGGCTGGACAGGAGCCCTGACGGGGAATAGAAAAAACATGAAACCTCATCCGCCAGTGGGATGAGGTTTCATGTAGGGATTTAAAAAGTTTAATAAAGTTTTAGGGTAAATTATGAATATGTCCCATCTGATGTGACATTGTGTCGTGAGGGGGATATGTTAAGGAATTTTTCTTTCTTTCTATTTTTAATGTTTTTAGAACTGTCAGCAATCTCCCTGAGGCAGCACTTAGCCTCAGGTAGATGTGCGCTCTTTCGAGCGCATGCATGAAAGAGCGCACTCTTGCTTTTGGGGAATCCACCCCGCCTGCACAGAGAGTGCATAGCGCTTCCCGGTGGATGTCACGCTGGGCGGGCCTTAATTGGCCCGCCAATGTAAAACGGTGGCGGGGCCCACTTCTCCAGTGGGGATCGGCTCCCCGCCTGCCAGAGATTGGTTCGGACCCGCCCGCCTGGAAGGCAGAAAATTCTGCCCAGTGTTTCCAAGTTTCGTATCATCCACAAACTTTGAAATTGTGCTGTGTATACCAGGGTCTAGGTCACTCATATATAACAGGAAAAGGAAGGATCCCAAATCTGACTCCTGGGGAACGCCACCTTCCTCCAGCCCAATAAACATACACTAAAATGGGATTAGATCAGTCAGCATCGGTGGAGGGATGAGTTAACATTTCAGGTCAGTGACCTTGCATACAGCAAAAATAGAAATGTCACAGGGTTCAATCAAGCTTAGAGGCAGGAAAAGTGTGGAGGGGAGAAAGAACAAAGGAGAAGGTCTCCAATAGGATGCAAAGCAAGAGAGATTAAGTGGCAAAAGGGGTGATGGTGCAGACCAAAACAAGATGGTAACAAGACAAGTAAAGGAACAAAAGCTGGGTCTAGGCGGGATTTAATTGGCAATAGCAGACTCAGTGGCTATCTGATAAATTTGGGGGCAGAGGTTATAACCTGAAAATTGTTGAACTTGATGTTGAACTTGGAAGCTGTAAGGTGTCTAATTGAAAGAAGTTGCTGTTCCTCAAGCTCATGTTGAGCTTCATTGGATCAGGTCAAAGACAGGGAGATCAGAGTGAGGTGGAGAATTAAAATGACAGGTGACAGGATTGGGTCACACTTGTAGACTAATGTTTCCTCTAACTTCTGTTCGCTGTGTAAGGCTGGCTTGTTGCACTGCATGGCCCCTTTTGAGATTGCAGTGTATCCCACCGTGTGCATATCTTAGAGAATGCTGCTTATGCAGAACCTGTTTGTTCCCTGCATGGCACATTCCATATTGCTACATGGCTATACACTCACATGACTTGGGAGGAAACATGGGGCAGAATTTTACACCTCATGGGTAGGCGCACGCCTGACCTGAACGGACATGAAATAGCGTGAGATGGCGTTGGGCGAGCGTCCCGACATCATCCCGCATGTGAGCAATCTTCATTCAGGTTCATGGGCACATGCAGGTGTTGGAGCCACCCCCACCAACAATTAAGAGGCCACTTAAGGCCATTAAAAAGGCAATTGTTCGTGATTTTATGTTTCCTGTGTGATTTTTGCACTCGTCGCATGGGCAAAACAGGCAGGTGGGCAGCCCACTTTTAATGAAATCTCATCCAAGGGCAGGATAAAAAGGGTCAGCAGCATTGCCATTGTGAGTAATGAGGCATTTAGGAGATAGTTTGTTGCTTATTTGACCTTGACAGCTTCATCTCTTTTCTGAGCCTCATTCTTAGCACTTCCAGGCTTCATTTCAGGACTCATTGGTGTCTCCAAGGCCCCTGGACAATTTTGACCATGTGGACCCTTCCAGATATCAGACAGACTTCTCTGTTCCCCTGGTAATGGGGATTGTACTCTCCGCTGATGGCACCTCCTCTGAAGAGGAAGAGAGGAGCAGAAGGGAGAGGAGGCCAGGTGTCCCTATGCAGCTTCCAGGGAATGACCTATGGGAGGAAAGGCACAGGCACAAGGGGTGCAGGGCCAGCAGGTAGTCCAAGGTGGAAGGGGCCACAGAAGACGCCACTATTCTGCTGCCAGCGTTTACAGGCAGCGATGCAGCTACCTCCATATGTCCGAGGTGCAATGCCGAAGGAGGCTCCACCCCTCAAGGGAGACTGTGACCTCCGTTTGTCAGATGATTGGGTCTGAGATCACCTCCAACTGTGTGGGTGGACACCCCATGCCTGTGGCTCTGAAGGTCACAGTGCCCCTCAACTTCTGTGCTTCTGGCTTATTCAATGGATCAGTGGGGGAACTTTGTGGAGTGTCCCAATCAGCTGTTCACAGTTGCGTCTAGCTGGTGACTGATGCTTTGTTCAGGTGGGTAATGACATTTATTCATTTCTGAACGGACGAGGCCAGTCAGGCTGAGTGAGCCAGAGGGTTTGCAGCGATTGCTGGGTTCCCTCATACCCAGGGTGCAATTGACTGTGCACGTGGCCATCAAGGCGCCAACGGGTTAGCCAGGTGCTTTTATCAACAGGGAGGGCTTTCACTCGATGAACGTCCAGATAGTTTGTGACCACAAGATGCAGATTCTACAAGTCTATGCAAGGTACCTTTGCAGCTCCCATGATGCTTATATCCTCAGACATCACAAGTGCCAAGGCTATTCAATGCTCCAGCCTGACTGGAGGGAGGGCTGCTGGGTGACTAGGGCTATCTGTTGAGAAGTTGGCTTATGACGTCTCTCCTGCACCCAAGAACTGAGGTAGAGCAGCATTATAATAGGAGCCATGCCTCCACAAGGGCAGTGATAGAAAGGGCTATAGGTCTTCTGAAGATGCGCTTCTGATGCCTGGACCATTCAGGGGAGCACTACAATACCCCCCACAGTGGGTGTCACTGATAGTGGTTGCATGCTGTGCTCTCCACAATCTGGCATTGGCAAGGGGGACCCACTGGAGCAAGAGAATCTTGAGGCAGCTCCATAGGCCACAGAGGATGAATCCAGTAGTGAGTCAGAAGAGGAGCACAGTGAGGAGAACGCTGAGGGTGTGGAAACCTCTGGATCCATCAGGGAGGCACTTTGATCCAACGCTCCTTCAGCTAGGCTGCCAAAGATCTGCTTTTACCTCATGCCAGGGATGCCGCCTCCATTCCAGATGTCTGAAATGACCCTTTCATTTGCATCCAAAGTCCACTCAGTACCTGCACAATAAAATTTCTAGTCACTCATGTCCAGCGTTACATACTGGTGTGCCCTGTACCAAAAAAAATGAAGCATACTCAGGCCATTAAGACAAAGGCAAAATTTATATCACTTTGATACTCTCATCAAACGAACAGAACTATATCTGGTGTTAAAGGCCACACCAGTAAACATATTAACAAAACACGGCAGAACAGAAGATCACATGTGAACAGCCCCTCTTGTGCTTATGGTGCCTTAAACCTGTGTTTATGATTGCTGTGTCCTGTTGCCCCCTGCCCCTGCCTGCTTGCAGCGGCATTGGAGCAGCCTGCTGACTGTACTGTCTTGTTGGCCTTGATGACCTTGGCATTCGTCTTCTGCTCAGTGGAGCCTGTGCTGGCCCTGCTTGGGAAGGAGCGGCCAGTGCCACGGCAGGCATCTCCCCAGTCATCACAGCCTCATCAGATGTCATGGTCACTGGCAGAGGGGTGGAGGAGGCACTGCCATTATCCATACCGCCCCGAGAGGCGCCCGCAGAGACAACAATGCTCATGCGTCAGTGTGAGCTCGCTCTGGACCTCCCTGCTCATCATTGATGGACGGGCACCTAGCTGGGATACTGGGTGCCTCATCTATCTTCCACACTGGCACTGATCGCCTGAGGTCATTGCCTGTGTGAGAGTTTGCAGTCCATGCCCAGGAACCCTTGACTCTGTCCCTGGTGCTGCCTCTCCATGAGAGTCACCACTGTCTCAATGGAGGAGGCAGTGCATGCGGCAATATGGGTCAAAGCAGTGCTGATGCCCCGCATGGACTCATCCTCATCAGTGATCATGGCACGCATACCCTCATGGATCTCCATCAGATCTTACCACATAACCCGCTGGACATCCAGCATCTGCCGCCTAATGGACGACTCCAGAGGCTCATCACCTACCTTCGACTCAGCATCGTCCTCGTCTCCAGTAGTCCTCTGACTGCCGGTGTACTGGGCACTCTCTGCCTCCATCTACTCCTCCAAGCGAGTGCGCAGTGCCCTTCCTGCTGTGCACCGACATTCTAGCCAATGATCTAATGCCCACCGAGGTGCTGGTATCAGCGCTGGTGCCTGGTTCAGAGAGTGGGTGCGATGCAGGTGCATGTAAAGCCCAGTGGTCCTCTGGTGTCAGGGTTGGCTCTTCGGGGTTCTAAGGGAGAACATTAGACGTGTCATTAGTTTAAGTCATCACATTGTCACTGTGCATGCCAGGCGCCTTGGTGAGACAATGGAGATCTGCATTATGGTGCCATCGTCTTTCAATGATCAACGGGGACTCCAGGTTTGAGGCTCCCATTAATGACGAGACTACACAAGAATGTTTGCACATTCTGACACTCTCACTTCTTGTGCGCTGCACTCACCAGAGATCCCTGCCGCTCCACGACTGGCTGACCCAGGTGGGTGGCGAATCTCCAGCTCTAGTACATTCATTTCATACCTAATCATGATTAGGAGGTTTGGGGGGGCCTCCGCCTGTCCTTGACCTCTCGATGGTGTTTTGGCTCCTCTTCTCCTGAAAGGATAGAAGAGCATTAATTAGTCCACTTTCTACCTGCAGCAACATTGCAGCCTGGCCAAACCCCTGAGGAACTCCTTGTAGGGTGCATACGAGTCGTTGCCCTTGAGCCACAAGGCACTCAGGCCAAGCAGCCAGGGCTCACCCACTTGGCCAGTTCTGGCATCATTGACAGTTGGCACTTAGACTCTTAACACCCCTGAGCTCCATGAACACCCCTGAACACTTCTCCACGTTGATCCATGCCAACACGGTACTCACCCTTGTTGAGCACAGCAGGCTGTTGAACCTTTTGCGCCTCACAACATCATGGCTGCTGACCTTGGCTGCCGCCACCTTCCAAGCTTTTTTGGTCTGATGGTGGCTGTCTCCTGCCATCCCTTCATATGAGAGTGTCCTGCCTGACACTGACCACCTCCACAGGGACGGTGAGGCACTCGTCCAAGAAACGGGCTAAGTGCCCACCGGACCTGACCTCCCGCCTGACGTTTCCTGCCGCTGATGGGGCCATTGTTCCAAGCTCCGGACTGACTAAATATTTTCCCCTGGCGGCCTTCAGGGAACTGCTTTTGCCAGTTGTAAAGCACCCGCCGGGTCGCCATTGGTCCCGCGCCCGACAAGCCCCCACCCGGCCCTTCCTGACCATTCAGAGGACGCGTTTCACGTTGGGTGGACTTTAATTGGCCAGCTAGCATGAACTCGCGGTTGGGGGCCCATTTCCCATCTGCCCCCAGGCCCGCCATCACGTGCACCCGTTAAGGGAAAAATTCAGGCCATTATTGCAGACTGAACACAGGTGTTCTGCAAAGCTATTACTCAATCTGCATTTAGTTTCCCAATGTAGAGTAGACTGCATTGTGAGCAGTGAATGCAATATACAAAATTGGAAGAAGTGTAGGTAAATTGCTGTTTCGCCTAGAAGGAGTGTTTGGAACCCTAGAAGGGAGAACCCTAGAAATAGGCAGGTGTTACCTTCTCATGTGAGTGCAGGAGATGTGTCATGGGTGTTGGGGGTGATTAGGGGAGTGGGGCAGGAGGGAACAGTCCCGTTTGGAATGCTGAACAGGGAGGGAAGGATGTGGTGGTGGCATCATGCTGGTAGTGGCTGAAATGGTACAGGATGATTCATTAAATGCAGAGGCTTGTGGAATGGAAGGTGAGGGCAAAGGGGACCTTATTGTGGCTCTGGGAGAGTGAGGAAGGGCTGAGAATAGAAGTGCAGGAAATGAGATGGACACTGACAGTCCTGTCAGCCACTGTGGAGAGGAATCCTTGATTAAGGCAAAAGGAAAACGTTTTGGTAGAATTGGTATAAAAGATGGCAAAGGCCATCAGTGCAAGACAAGAGGTTGTAGTGAGTTCCAATTTGCTATATCGTCAAAGGAATTTTCACAGATAGGCAAAACGGTCATGATGTAACCAGAACATCAAACGGAGACCGTAGCTATTCATTGCTTAAGTTATTGGAGTTATCCTCCTGCTTTTAAAATATTTCCCCCACTTTTGATGAACAATCACATCGAACTTTGTTCTAGATTTAAAATGTCAGCATGTATCTTATTACCTGATATGGCAGTAGGTTGCATTGTAATTGACATTTTTATATTAAATGATAACATTTGACCTGTAGCAATTCTGTCATACCATCAGATGTTGTATTCCCCATAAATTACTCAAAATGCCTTAGAATGAACGCAAGACAGTAAAAGGCCATTAGGCCTATGTGGCATTCACCCCACTTTATGCTGGATTCATTCAAAGCTTTTTAATCCTCTTTCTGCCACCACCCCCACTCCCACCACCCTGCCCCCACTCCTCCCTTTCACCCACTCGGTTCCCCAAATGTCTTGGAAGGGAGATTAACAATAAGACCCATAGTCAATCGAAGAAGCATGTGTCAAAAATTCCTCCCCGACCCCAGGGAAATCATATGAGCCTAACCTTTTAGTTATTTCCCTAAACCTTAACCTTTCTGCAGCGGTGTCACAACTTTCAAAAAATACTTAACTGGCCTTCCTCCAATTTTGAGTAGAATGAGAATGGGTCTCGGCCAGATAAATTGGAATTAAAGATTACTGGCTTAAAAAGCTCTCCTGGATGCATTTTAAGAATTCCGCTTCCTCTAAATCTATCACACTATGACTAACCCAATTAATGTTGGGGACGTTGAAATCCCCCACTATTACTACCCTATCATTTTTACACTTCTCTGAAATTTGCCTACATACCTGCTCTTCTGTTTCTCTCTTGACTGTTTGGGGGCCTATAGTACACTCGCAGCAATGTGACTGCTCATAGAAACATAGAAAATAGGAGCAGGAGTAGGCTATTAAGTCCTTTGAGCCTGCTCCGCCATTCATTATGATCATGGCTGATCATCCAACTCAATAGCCTGCTCCTGCTTTCTCCCCATATCCTTTGATTCCATGAGCTACATCTAACTCCTTCTTGAAAACATACAATGTTTTGGCCTCAACTACTTTCTGTGGTAGCGAACTCCACAGGCTCACCACTCTCTGGGTGAAGAAATTACTCCTCATCCCAGTCCTAATTGCTCTACCCCATATCCTCAGACTGTGGCCCCTGATTCTGGACTCCCCCACCATCGGGAACATCCTTCCTGCGTCTACCCTGTCTAGTCCTGTTAGAATTTTATAGGTTTCTTTGAGATCCTCCCTCATTCTTCTGAACTCCAGCGAATATAATCCTAACCGACTCAATCTCTCCTCATATGTCAGTCCTGCTATCCCAGGGATCAGTCTGGTAAATCTTCGCTGCTCTCCTTCTATAGCAAGAACATCCTTCCTCAGATAAGGAGACCAAAACTGCGCACACTATTCCAAGTGTGGTCTCACCAAGGCCCTATATAATTGCAGCGAGACATCCCTACTCCTGTACTCAAATCCTCTGGATTCGAAGGCCAACATACCATTTGTCTTCTTTACTGCCTGCTGCACCTGCATGCTTACCTTCAGCGACTGGTGTACGAGGACACCCAGGTCTCGTTGCACATTCCTCTCTCTTAATTTATAGCCATTCAGATAATAGTCTGCCTTCCTGTTTTTGCTGCCAAAGTGGATAACCTCACATTTATCCACATTATACTGCATCTGCCATGCATTTGCCCACTCACTCAGCTTGCCCAAATCATACTGAAGCATCTCTGCATCCTCCTTACAGCTCACCCTCCCACCCAGCTTTGTGTCATCTGCAAATTTGGAGATATTACATTTAGTTACTTAATCTAAATCATTATTGTGAATAGCTGGGGCCTTAGTACCCCACTAGTCACTGCCTGCCATTCAGAAAAAGACCCGTTTATTTCTACCCTTTGTTTCCTATCTGGCAACCAGTTTTCTATCCATCTCAGTATGCTACCCCTAATCCCATGTGCTTTAATTTTATACGCTAATCTCTTATGTGGGACTTTGTCGAAAGCTTCTGAAAGCCCAAATAAATCACATTCTTTGGCTCCCCTTCATCAACTCCACTAGTTACATTCTCAAAAAATTCCAGTAGCTTTGTCAAGCATGATTTCCCTTTCATAAGTCTATGCTGACTCTGTCCAATTCTGACAGTTTTCCAAGTGCTCAGATATTAAATCTTTTATAACGGACTCTAGAATTTTCCCCACTACCGACGTCAGGCTGACTGGTCTATAATTCCTTGTTTTCTCTCTACCTCCCATTTTAAATAGTGGGGTTACATTAGCTACCCTTTAATCTGTAGGAACTGTTCCAGAGTCTATAAAATCTTGGAAGATGACCCTCCTGTGCTGAATTCTAAAGTGCTTCCAACCCTCAGGTCTGTTGTTTTTTTCTTGCCAATTTGTATGCTTCTTCCTTGGATCTAATACTATCTCTAACTTCCCTTATAAGCCATGGTTTGACCACCTTTCCCATTTTACTTTTGCACCTGACAGGAATAAACAATTGTTGCAGTTCACTCATGCACTCTTTGAATGTTTGCCATTGCCTATCCACCGTCACCCCTTTAAGTATTCTTTCCCAATCCATCATAGCCAACTTGCGTCTCATACCATCGTAGTTTCCTTTATTAAGATCCAGGACTCTAGTTTCAGAATCAATTACGTCACTCTCCATCTTGATGAAGAATTCTATCATATTATGGTCGCTCATCCCCAAGAGGCCTCGTACAACTAGATTGCCAATTATTCCTTTCTCATTACGCAATACCCAGTCTAGGATGGCCTGTTCTCTAGTTGGTTCCTCAACGTATTGGTCCAGAAAACCATCCCGTACACTCCAGGAATTCCTCCTCTACGGTACTGTTACTAATTTGATTTGCCCAATCTATATGCAGATTAAAGCCACCCGTAATTACAGATGTTCCTTTGCACACGTTTCTAATTTCCTGTTTAATGCCATTTCCATCACCACTACAGTTTTGGGGTCTATATACAACCCCCACTAATGTTTTTTGCCCCTTAGTGTTTCTCAGCTTTACCCATACAGATTCCACATCATCGGAGCTAATAAATTTCCTCACTATTGGGTTAATTTCCTCTTTTACCAGCAATGCAACTCCACCGCCTTTCCATTTTGTCTGTCCTTCCTGCTGCTCTTTTGTTTTTCAGTTCTACCCATATGGTTTCATTTAGGGAGCCTGCTAAGATGTCATCCCTCCTTACTGTTGTAATTGATTCCTTGTTCAATATTGCGTTACCCCCTCTTGTACCTCCTTCCCTGTCTCGCCTGAAGACCACACATCCTGGAATATTGAGCTGCCAATCCTGCCCTTCTCTCAACCATGTCTCTGTGACAGCAATTACATTATGCTTCCACGTGTTAATTTGTGCCCTCAACTCATCTGCCTTATTTGTCAGACTCCTTGCATTAAAATAAATACCATCCGACCTTGCCAAACTCCCTTGTGCCTTAACTGGCCTATAATTTCTGTTTTCCAGACTCACTTGTTCTCTCTTCTAATTTTGGCCGTGCACCCCCCTGCTGAACCTTCTCTCAGGATCCCATCCCCCTGCCAAGTTTGTTTAAACCCTCCCCAACAGCACTAGCAAACCTCCACAGAAGGATGTTGGTCCCATTCTGACAACCCGTCCGCCATATACAGGTCCCACTGCCCCCAGAAATGGTCCCAATGTCCCAGAAATCTAAAGCCCTCCCTTCTGCACCATCTCTCCAGCCACACATTCATCTGGACTAACCTCCTATTTCTATACTCACTCGCATGTGGCACGGAAGTAATCCAGAGATTACTACCTTTTGAGGTCCTGTTGTTTAATCTGTTTCCTAGCTCCCTAAATTCTGCTTGCAGGACCTCATCCCTCTTTCCACCTATGTCGTTGGTACCAATATGTACTGCGATCTCTGTCTGTTTGCCCTCCCCCTTTAGAATGCCCTACAACCGTTCAGTGACATCCTTGACCCTGGCACTAGGGAGGCAACGTACCATCCTGGATTCGTGTCTACGGCCTGAAGACCTGAATCCGATCCCCTCTTCCTACACCTTTCCTAATGGATCCAAGCCCACCTCACAGTTTAATGCATGGGCTGGGAATCATCCGCATTTCTTTTCTTTCCACCTTTTAAGAAAGAGCCTATTCTTAAAAGTTGGGGTAGGGGCCATAAGAACATAAAAACGTTTGAAACAGGAGCAGAGGCAGACCATATAGCCCCTTGAATCTGCTCCTTCATTCGAACTTCTTTCTTCCATCTCAACTCCACTTTCTGGCCTGCTTCCCATATCCCTTGATTCCATGACAGATCAAAAATCAATAGATCCCTATCTTAAATATACTCGACAATGGAGCACCTGCAACCCGCTGGGATAGATGATTCCAAAGATTCCCAATCCCGAGTGAAGAAATTTCTCCTCATCTCAGTCCTTCATGGTCGACCCCTTTATCCTGAGGTGGTGTCCCTGTATTTTAGATTTCCCCGCCACAGGAACACCTCTCAGCGTCTACCTGGTGAGGCCCCTTCAGAATATTTTGTTTCAGTGAGAACCCTTCTCATTCTTCTAAACGCCAGGGAGGCCTACAGGCTCAACTTACTCAGCCTGTCATCATAAGATGACCTTCTTATCCCAAGGACCAATCTAGTGAACCTCTGCTACACTGCCTTCAAAGCATTATATCCTGCCTTGGAAATGGAGACCAAGACTGTGCACAGTCTTAGTCTCCATGTTATCTCACTAAAGCCCTCGACTGTTGCAATAAGATTTCTTTGTTCATGTATTCCAATTGACTTGCAATAAAGATGAAAATACTGTTTGCTGTTCTAATTACTTGCTGTACCTACATGTTAACTTTGTGTTCCTTGTGTGAGTACACCCAAGTCTCTGAGCATCAACATTTACAAGTTTTGAACCTTTTTTAAAACGTATTCTGCTTTTCCATTCTTGTGACCAAAGTGAATAACCTCACATCTCCACATTATACTCCATATGCCACCGTGTTGTTCACTCATTTAATCTGTCTATCTCTCTTTTGCAGCCTTTATGTGCTTCTCACAACTTCCATTCCCATCTAGCTTTGTATTGTCAGCAAACTAGGATTCATGACTCTCGTGGTGTTCCTTTTATCAATAATGTGTCTTGGAAGTCTCCAATCTCTTGTCTGTCCCTCATTTATCCACCTTTTATAACTGGCTGATTTGAAATTCATCACCATACCTTCCTTTAGTTGGCTTTCTCCGTTTTCTCCTCTTAGTTCTTAGATCTATACCAATATCATCGGAGTAATGTTACCCTTTGAAGTGTTTCCTGACTTCACTCCTAAATGGTCTGGCTTCAATCCTGTGGTTCTGGATTCCCCTACCTTCACCAGCATTAATAGATGTATCTACCTTATTGAATCTCTATTGCTTTAAACACCCTTCATTCTAAGTGAAGGTTTTACTTTAGTATCTCAGCTCGTTTCAAGAGGCTGGGTTTCAACTGGATATTTTGAGCCAGATTTTTATCTTCGAGATGGGAATCGCGAGTTGGGCCATTTCCTGACGTCACGATCCTGCTCCTGGCCAGCTAGCCCATTGACACTATTTACATAGTATGGCAGGGACAGGCTGGAGTTGGGGCAGCTGCCTTCAGAAGCAGGCCAGAGGTGGAAATGGAGGTGGACGGATGCTGAGGCAGGCAGGTTGGAAGGCCCACCTCCATTCGTTGGGACACGATTCTGTAGATGAGTGTGAGGCCCCCAACCCTTGCCCTGTACAGCCCCATTCACTCAGTATTACCTATGTACAGAATTCTTAAGCCCTATAACAAAAAGTATTTGAGATGCTCATAAAACTGTCGAGTTAAACAGCCATTCAAAAACCACTCCAAAAAACTATTATCCTATTGAGTAGTCATAAAGTTGTCAAGATAAATTCTTAATCCTCTTGACAGCTGTATCAGCAATGCCTGAGGAGCTGAATCTATTAGTGGAGTTTGATGCTCAGCATAGATAATGAGATGCCAATGCACAACAGTGTCAACAAAACCTCAGGGCTGAATACATTAAAGTTTTTGAAGTTGCTGAGAGTTGAACATTTGTTTAAGCATTGAAGCATTAAATTGATGTCTGAGCTGTCATTCAATGAAAAGATTAAATTATGGGTCAATTGACACAGTCAGATCTGAATATCAATATTGTTCATTACAGAAGAACACTTCATCCAGTGGATAATGTACTGTCATACACCTGAAGACTTTTCCACTTTCACAATGCTGGTCAATTTAATGGTCACCTTATCCTTTAAGAACAAAGCCCTATCATCAATCACTGCATTAAAAGCATTTAACTTTTCATACAACATTTTATTATGACGTGAAGCTGGCAAAACCTTTCAAACTTGCCTTTCAAATGGTTCTAACTCCACACTAGGACTCCTTCATGATTCAAGGCACCTCTGAGCTGGTTAAATCACGTCACCTTCAGAAGCCGGCCCGACTCCATCAAAATTGCAATGGAGCCAGCAAGGCCAGGACTGCTGCATGTGGGCTTGCAACCTGCAAGCTTATCCCAGGCCGCTGAAAACTGCCAGCAATGAGGATGGGAATCCCGGAATCGGGTCCCATCAGCCATGTTTTTTTGTTGGCCGCCGCCTTTTCGACACGGGCATGAAAGTCCAGCCCTTTAACTTGGCAACCGTTGGAGAACTTTCATTATCGATTATACAATTCCGGGAGTCATTGTGATGTTTAGTCATAAAAATATAAGATACCAAAAAATTATAAGATTCCACAAACGTAAGGTGTGTAATAGCTTTAGATTTGTATAATGATGTGGATCACAATATTAATACCATTAAGTTTAAAGCTTCCTTTTATATTAAAATTACTCGGACTCTGAATGATAGTAACTTTCATGCAATGAATTCTCAAGTTTTTAGGTTTTTTTTTATGTGTTCCCAGTAGATTATTTTAATGCTGCACGTGGATAATCCCTATAATTAATTGCAAGTTATCACCATAAGGATATCAAAAGTGTTTTAATTCACTTTTCAAGCAGCTTGCTTTATCTTAAACTCAATAGATTTGAAAGTAGATATACCAAAATTGTAGGAATTGAAAAATAATACACAAATTTAGTACCTATTTAACAAATAACAGTATAACTTTAGGGCTAAAAGGATTCAAGTGAGATTTGTAAACTGAATAAGTTTTACTCTTGTAATTTTATCCACATGATTAAATTTTGACTTTTGAAATTTCCTCTCTATTAATTCTTCTATGTATTAGGATTCCTCCAAAGTATTTAATAAACTCAGCAAACCTAGGCCAAATGTAATTATCTTTCACAAAAGAGCAACCAATTATATGGATATAGTGCCTGTAATTATGCATTGTTGATATTAGTATTTTAATACATTTTGAAATTGAACAAAGAAACACTCAATGTTGCAATTATCTATACTATAGAATAGAAACTCCAGAATCTGATGTTAATGAGCCTTTATCTATGGAATCCACGCCACAGAAGAAACGAGGAAGACCACCAAAAATGCCAACTACACCACAGTCGCAACCAAAGAAAAATTTGTAAGTGGATGACTTGTTTAAAGTCTAAAATTGGAAACTAAGTGTGATTAATGATAGAACGCTCTCTTTTTGTCTCTTTGATCATTTGGAAGTGACCTTTTTCAGATATTTTAAGATAGAGTATGGAGTTGAAAAATTTAAAGATCCTAAGTCGGGCTTGTCTCCACAGTTCAGCACTTGGATAGTTTCTGGGTTATTAGTAAGGTAGCAAGCAGAGTTGATCTGTTTGGGAGATGTGGGGAGCAAGTGGCTGAAAGTTGAGAGGATGTTTTCTTAGGTTGAGGATTAATTGGTTTTGAGGGACTTGGAGGAACATGCAGAAGCAAATGTGTCGAGTCATGGCATGTATATTGGATCCCGAACTTTGATATTTCCTTGAATTAGTATGCAATTAATTCACACGTTTGTTCCTGACAATCCTTTGTGTCTCCATCATTATTAACTTTACTGATGTGCAGTAATTTTGCTTATGTAAATTGCATCCAAATTTGTATAAAAAGAATTGAGTAATTTAAACTATATCATTGAATGCAAATGTGTTCTGACATTTGATTTGATATTGTGGCTTTTCATTTTGCGTTATCTGTTATTGCACTGCCATTTCCCAGATATGATGTTTTTAAAAAAAAAATTGATTTCACAACTGACCACTTTGTCCTGGACTGTTAAATGGTGCACACGTTGCACCATTGCTACCCTTCTATTTCACAGAAATCTATATTGAGGCACAATCCATGTACACCTAGTTTATGGTAAGTTGACAACAAATATAAATAATTGCAGATATGCGGCACTGTTTCCTCACCTGAACCCCACTTCTCTCCACCCCCCCCCCCCCCAACCCCACCTTAAACCAGCTTATATTTCACCCCTCTCCTAATATTCACTCAGTTCTGTTGAAGGGTCATGAGGACTCGAAACGTCAACTCTTTTCTTCTCTGCCGATGCTGCCAGATCTGCTGAGTTTTTCCAGGTAATTCTGTTTTTGTTTTGAACTTTAATACAACCTTAATACCCACATCATAGATGAGAACACCTGTACTATAGAGACTGAGATACAGTAAAATTGCGATGAGTCAAACGCGGATGACATAAAATTCCAGTTATGTCGAAGCTGTCAACCGTTCCTACTGGCAGAATAACAAATCCCATAACAATGCCCATGATAAGTCAAAATTCTGCACACGTTGACCAATCAGAGTGGAATTAGATGATACGTCTGCAAAATCATGAAGCATTTATCACGCCACCATTTGATGTAGAGATCTTTCTGTGAAAGGATGTGCAAAGTCTGCTAATATGGTTAAACCTGTGAGAAAATTAAAAGTGTTGTTGATTGGAGAGAAGATGAAGTTGATATAGCATGTGCAAAATGGTGGTGATATTGTGAAGGAGTAGAGATTCCATCATTAATTTTGTCCACCATTATGAATCATGAGGTGAACATCCTGGAACAGTTTGACAAACAAGCATGCTCTCCAGCAAGGAAGAGCATAAGAATGGCTGCCTATCCCAACATTAAAGAAGCTCTATGTGGTTCAAGGCAGCCTGAGCAAAGAACGTTCCCATTTCCAATCCAATCCTGCAGGAAAAGGAAGTTGCCCGGGCAAAGAAGCTAGACCAGATGGAGTTCACCTGCAGTGATGGGCGGCTGGACCAATTCAAGATGAGGCACATCATTGTCTTTGTGTGGTAAGTGGCAAGAGTGTGGCTGCTACAGCAGCAATGACAGTAATTAGCTCCAAAATTTCTTACTCACCTCTTGAATGAGTATGCACCACTAGAAATTTTTAATGTGGACTAACCAGGCTCCTTTTTACAGTCTTTTGCCAGACTGCTCTTTGATGTTTAAAGGTGAAACATGCAGTGAAGGGGAGTAGAGCAAGAAACATGTCACAGCTATGGTCTGCACCAACATGGATGGCATCGAAAAGTTACCACTTTTTGTGGAGGGAAAGTCCAGGCAGACATGTTGCTTCGCAAATGTCAACACACTGCCTACGCAGTATGAGGCTAACAAAACCACCTGGATGACCTCCAGCATTTTTGAGGCGTGGATCAAGAAAGTGGACAAAACACAGATAAAAGAAAAAGAAGATTACCTTCAATATAGACAACTGGCTCGTGCAACCTGACAACGCTGGCCTCGAGAATCAAGCTGATGTTCTTGCCCCCTAACACCAGGGCCAAGCTCCAGCCATTGGGTCAGAGGGTGATTAGGAATCTGAAAACCTACAACTGATGGCAGCTAGTCTCTTGGTATGGAATCGTCTCGGATTCACACTAAGTGTGGTAGCAGGCATGAAGAAGACATTTTACCCACTGGCAGCAATGACAGGTTTTTGTGCCAGATCGTCTCCTTCCCAGTGCGTCCCGCCTCATTAATAATGCATTCACAGGAAACACTCTGGATTGCTGGCGGCCAGGCTCGGATTTGCCCGCCAGGCTGTGACATCCGCTTTCTCGCTCTGGGTGTCATCTTTAAAGCGCAGCCATCAGTGCAGGAAGAGGATGAATGCTCTCACCCATTCCACCAGGGTAAGTCAACCCCTCGTCACTCTCAACTCTCTCATTCACAAACCCATTGCACATCCGCAGGGACCCCACACCTGAAGGGACAGCACCACTAACTCACTCTCACATCCTCGCATCTCCATCAGGCTCATATCCTCCGGAGCTCATGTCCTCATCCCGCCCATGGCACCACTCACCACACAAACATTTCACACGGTGCCATGTGTCCTACTCACACACTCTCCATCTGTTTTCATATAGGAGAAGCAGGCTCACAACAGCAGGGCGAGGTCCCACACCGGGGGTAGAATGGCTCATATTAAACCCCTCACTTACTTTGAGATGCATGCCATTGCACTGACTGGTGAGGATGTGGACTGTGCCTGTGGCGACGGTGAGGTCAGCACAGAGAACCCATGTGAGGATCCTGCACCATGTCATCCCTCTCTCAATGCAACTGTGAGTTTGCTCTCTCCTGCTTTTGGCTCTGTTGCCATGCACTACTTATTTCTACTTTGGCTCACAGGGAGCTCTGCCAAGTGACCAATTCCCCCCCCCAGCCAGCCAATTCCTCAGCTCCATTTAAATCCTCACTCCCAGCGAAGAGGACACCTCCTCTGTTGAGCTGGAAATAAGCTTGGAAGACCCATCACAGCACTTGCCCACACCCTCCTAGTGCAGAGAAACACAACTCAGTGGGATCCAGATCTAGAACAGGCTCGGTTTCACAACCTGGTGGTCACCGCACAGAAACGTCCACAACAGGCGGAGGCAGGTTGAGCCAAGCTCCCAGGCATTTGGAGGCCTGTAGAGGCAGAGGCATCTGAGGTCCAAATCAGATGACGAGCCTCTGGATTTGGCCTTCCAACTCATCATGGAAAGTCAGCAGAAGGCAGGGGAACATCACGCAAAGCTTTTGGAAGCCCTCAACAGAGTGACATGCAAGTCTGAGGAGCCTGCTCTCTGAAGTGGTGCCCACATGTGCACAAAAAGAGGTCTCCCTGGGAATGATGGCGGACGTCATGGAGACCCTGGTCCAACAGAATGCGGAGATGCACGCATACCCGCACTCCATTGAGGTAGCTATGGGTGAGTTCCTGCAGTGGCAACATAAGAGGGAAACCTCCAGGTGCTCATTCCTCTCAAGGAATCAGACCAGAACCCTCGGGTACCTAAAGGGAGGAGGAGAAGCAGCTGGAAACCCCGGGTCATCCACTCTGGAATCTCGGAGGCTGTCTGCTCCCTGTGAGTCCCCTTTGCCCGTGGCCCTCTCAACCTCATTCTCTGCCACCGCAGAGGAAGCAGCTGGCCCACAGCAAGATAGGCAAAGCAAGCTGGGGTCCTCAAGGCCTTGGCTTTTCAGCAGACGCATGCCAAAATCATCAGAGGCAGCTGGGCTAACCATTGCACAGACTGTCTCCACCCTTGCTGCGGATGTCAGGGCAGCACCTAGAAGAGGTAGAAAAGTTAAATTCTGATCCCAAGTGGTTGCACAGGCGAACACATTTTGTCACTATAATCTGAAAATATTCACTGACTGAATAATATGTAATATTGTCTTTCAGCATCATTGACCGGCTTCCCGAATCCTCCCACTGCATCCCTCCCCCTCACCCTCCCCACTAGCCGTTCAGCAGCTGCATGCAGCCAGACCACGAGTGATTCTAGAGGGCGAAGTATGTGTGTGTGGCAGGGCCTTTTGGAACCTCATGCAAGCACTCTCCCACGCTTGGGGAGCCTTCATCCACCACACTCATCTTACTGTCCCAAGCATTTTCAATGCTGCCTGCTGGGATTCTCTTTCAGGTGTCCATTTGAGCTGACCTGCACCTATGCCTGTCTAACACGAGGCTCGGCTCACTCTCGATTTCGAAAACCATGGTTGTGGTCAAGTAATCTCGTAAGCCCCTCTGCCCTTTTCCCTCCCCCAGTCACCCATGTCCTTTCCCCCAACACTCTGGACACCCCTGACTCCACCTTCCACCTCCTCACCATCACCTACCAACCCAAACCCTTGTTGTTCCAGGATGTCCAGGTGAACATGTATGTTCCCAACCTTCCTGAGGATCCCACCCCCATCCACATTGACCTCCCTGACCTCCTCCTCCTCCTCTTTCCTACCTTCAGGGCCTGTGTCTGCCTCTGAGACCCCTCCAACCACCCTCGCCATCCTTTCTACCATTACTGATGCATCATCACCCACCCACCCTCTGCTCCCTCTCACACTCACCATCCCATCCTACCATGCCCACCCTCAGTTCACTCCCCAGGAGGCAGTCATTGATTCCACTGACCCCTCCCTTGCAAGTTCACCTGGACATCTCTTCTCGACCCTTACTCCCTTCCCTTCTCCGAAGTCCCTCCACAGTTACACCTACCCTCCCCACGCAGCATTCTCCCTCACCATTATGCCCGCTACCCACCACCCCACCTCGCCACTTCACATACCCCCGCCCAACCTCACTGCACCCCCCACACCCCCCTCTGATTAGTCATAGCAGTCCATGGTTCCGCTATTTAAGAAGGGTTGCAGAGATAAGCCAGGGAACAACAGGCCAGTGAGTCTCACATCAGTGGTAGGGAAACTATTGGAGAAAATTCTGAAGGAGAGAATCTATCTCCACTTGGAGAGGCAAGGTTTGATCAGGGATAGTCAGCATGGCTTTGTCAGAGGGAGGTCATGCCTAACAAATTTGATTGATTTTTTTGAGGAGGTGACCAGGTGTGTAGATGAGAGTAGTGCAGTTGATGTAGTTTATATGGATTTCATCAAAGCCTTTGACAAGGTCCCACATGGGAGACTTAGAAAGAAATGCACATGGGATACAGGGTAACTTGATAAGGTGGATTCAAAATTGGCTTAGTTGTAGGAGGCAGAGTGTGATGACAGAAGGATGCTTTAGTGACTGGAAGCCAGTGTCCAGTGGCGTACCATAGGATCTGTGCTGGGTCCCCTATTATTTGTCATTTATGTAAATGACATAGATGACTATGTGGGGGGGGTAGGATTAGTAAGTTTGCGGATGTTGCAAAGATTGGCCGGGTGGTTAACTGTGAGGTTGAGTCTCTTAGGCTACAGGAAGATATAGACGGGATGGTCAAATGGGCAGACAAGTGGCAGATGGAATTTAACCCTGAAAAGTGTGAGGTGATACACTTTGGAAGGAGTAATTTGGCAAGGAAGTATTCAATGAGCAGCATGGCACTAGGAAGTTCTGAGCAACAAAGGGACCTTGTGTGTGTCCATAGACCTCTGAAGACAGAGGGGCAAGTTAGTGTGGTGGTGAAAAAAGCATATGGGACACTTGCCTTTATCAATCGAGGCACAGATTACAAAAGTAGGGAGGTCATGTTGGTGTTGTATAGAACCTTGGTCAGGCCACAGCTGGAGTAGTGTGTGCAGTTCTGGTCGCCACATTATAGGAAGGATGTGATTGCACTGGAGGGGGTGCAGAGGAGATTCACCAGGATGTTGCCTGTGGTGAAACATTTAAGTTATGAAGAGAGGTTGGATAGACTTGGGTTGTTTTCGTTGGAGCAGAGAAGACTGAGGGGCGACCTGATCGAGGTGTACAAGATTATGAGGGCATGGACAGGGTGGATAGGGAGCAGCTGTTCCCCTTAGTTGAAGGGTCAGTCAGAAGGGGGCATAAGTTCAAGGTGAGGGGCAGGAGGTTTAGGGGGGATGTGAGGAAAAACCTTTTTACCCAGAGGGTGGTGATGGTCTAGAATGCACTGCCTGGGAGGCTGGTGGAGGCGGGTTGCCTCACACCCTTTAAAAAGCACTTGGATGAGCACTTGGCATGTCTTAACATTGAAGGCTATGGGCCAAGTGCTGGTAAATGGAATTAGGTAGGTAGGTTAGGTGTTTCTCACGTGTCGGTGCACACTCGATGGGCCGAAGGGCCTATTCTGCACTGTAATTCTGTGAAGACTGTGATTTTTCCGAAGTGTCAACGGAGACCTCCCAGTTTCCAAAAGCTGCTTCGTGATGGAGCCACGTCCATGAGGATCCACGCAGCATGTGATGCACGTGTTCCTCCAGGGTCCAGTAACTGTAGGGCTCCAGCATTATCTTCTCAGATATCCATGGTTTGAGCAAGGCCCTAACGGTAAGTCCCGACTTCTGCACGTCATACTTGTCAAGCCACGTTCCAAGCCAGTGTGTTTTCCTGCCGGCGTAACAAGTCGGGTGTTGAGGGGATGATTCCGATCCAATCTTACTTTGCACTACTGCGTTTCATGGATTCATGCCGGCCTCCAGCAGGATTTGCGTTTGGATAATCCCATTGTGATTTCACACCAGCGTTAAACCAATTTCTGCCCCTCGGACCAAATTGTGTCCTCCCCTTGTCTGCCCGCCCGCCATGATACCTGCCACCAATGGGACTAGATGATTCCCCTCTTAGGTTACCAAGACCATTGATAAGAATCAGGAGTACGATCCAACTGTTCTAGAGGCCATGTTTATGATGTAGAAGGTGCAGAAGATGGTGATGGAAGCTACAATCGCTTCCACCACATTGGTTCCAACAGGTTACGACTGTACAAGATGCTGAGAACAAGGAGGAGCAGGGTGTGGCCAACTAGCCCAATGACTAGGCACTTTTCATTCGCCTGTGGGAGGTCGGCATGGAAATTCCAGCAGAGACAATCTTTGAAACTTACACAGAGGTGGACAATGTCATATGCTGCACAATGGAGCTGACAAATGATGCCATCATAGATGCAGTACATTCTTCAACCAAGGACCCTGATTACTGTGAAGAGTCTGAATGCCTGCATGCTCATCCACCTGTCTCCCTAGCAGATGCTGTAAAAGCCGTAGAGATGCTTCGGGATTTAGCACGAAGTTGTCAAAAACAGGTTTGACTGCACTGATGACATGGTGGACTATATTGTGCACGGCCGACAACAACACACTAAACAGAAAAAGATTAG
Organism: Carcharodon carcharias; assembly: GCF_017639515.1. Taxonomy (NCBI): domain Eukaryota; kingdom Metazoa; phylum Chordata; class Chondrichthyes; order Lamniformes; family Lamnidae; genus Carcharodon; species Carcharodon carcharias. The sequence continues at coordinate 42,885,677 of NC_054477.1, read as the reverse complement.
GGAGTTTTTTCAGAGCTAATTCCTGACATTTTTCAATGCAAAGCTCTGGCCTTATCTGAGGTCAGGCCATTGTAAGGTGTGAACAAATGTTATACAGACATTTTCACACACACACACTGCTTTACTGTGTTTTGAGTTGGCATTTGAATCTGTTGTTTTTGACATAAACTGCGTTTGTAGGCATATTGGGTACATAGAGATGCATTCATGTGGGAATTGGGCCTCCTCAGCTATCACCAAACCTCTCTTAGAATGAATTTGTGGGTGGCTCCCGTGGGATTCAACTCATGGGGATTTTACTGTAATTGAAATTTCAATATATCAACTGATTAAAATTACACTAATATTCATTCAAATCTAAACCTAGGTGACCAGCTTAACACTCATACAAAAACAAGTTAGCAGTCTAATAAAACATATATCTTAAGTAACAATTCTGTTTAAAAGCATGATTGATATTAAAAGCAACACTGCTGCAGAATGCAGCTTTTCAAACCAGGTCGAGGTATCATACTCTTGATCCACAGTACTTTTGAGGCACCGTCACTTCTGTCACTAATGCAATGGTAGATCAGCACTACCATTCTGTACTGAAGTAATGGGTCTATAGGCTGTAAACTTTGACTTTTGTGCTTCCCAGGATTTTGGCACTTGAAAGAGGGAATGTAGAATCTTTGTCCTCCTTTGGTTCTACTGTTCCTATCAAAAACTCCTGAAGCAGGTGTATTATTGCCAGAAACAAAAAGCAAATTTATTTTTACTTTGCCCTAATATGTGTTTTAACACCAGCCTCCGAAGAATATAGCATACTGCATTAGTGTGAAACTTCAGGTCCCCACAGTGGACATCCTTGTGATCCACTCTTAAGTAAGATTTTCAATTTAGTGGTATGGGGCCAAAACTTCCAAGGAGTGGCATTCACAGCGTGATTGCAACTCCGATCCTTTTTACTTACCTTAATCGGGAGCTGCGCATTTCTTGCCTGACCTTCCAACTCAGGCCTGTTAAGATATGTGCAGCGCAGCAAGTTCCACAGGCCTTCAGTCTAGGGCAGCAGCGCGGGGAAAGGGCAACAAAGAGCAAGGAAAAGTACAGCACAGGAACAGGGCCTTCGGCCCTCCAAGCCTGCGCCGATCATATTGCCCGTCAACTAAAACATTTTGCGCTTCCGGGGTCCGTGTCGCTCTATTCCCATCCTATTCATGTATTTGTCAAGCTGCCTCTTAAACACCACTATCGTGCCTGCTTCCACCACCTCCTCTGGCAGTGAATTCCGGACACTTTAAAAAAACATAAAAAACTTGCCCTGCACATCTCCTCTATAGTTTTCTCCTCTCACCTTAAATCTATGTCCCCTAGTATTTGACTCTTCCACCCTGGGAAAAAACTTCTGACTATCTACTCTGTCCATGCCACTCATTTTGTTAACTTCTATCAAGTCGCCCCTCAATCTCCGTCGCTCTAGTGAGAACAATCCTAGTTTCTGCACCCTCTCCAATGCCTCCATATCCTTCTGGTAATGTGGTGACCAGAATTGCACGCATGAAGCTATGTCACCTTTGTACAACACCAGCTCAGGTGGTTAGAGTGCAGGGGTCAGTACTATAGTTACCCAGGAGTTAGAAGTGCTTTTAATCCTTTGAACTTTTCCTGGGTAACTGTTCTGCTGAGCTGGAACTATCCCATATCTCTGATTTAAATTTGAATATTGGGTGGCTGCTCATGAGGGTAATTGCTCACTGAAAGTTTGAACTTCCTGGGTAATTTCCATGCAGCCCTTGCGTGGGAACTTCTGGGGGGGGTGGGGGGTCCCCCCAATGCATTTTCAGGTGTATCACCCAGTTACAAACCCCTGGAGATCGGAAGTTCTGGGCCATGGAGATTTTACTATTGTAGAGTTGTGATCTCTAGACATGGAGTGAGACAACAAGAGTTAAATTTTCCCCCCGTTGAGGGGGAATTGATGGGCAGGCGCATACCGGTGTGCTTCCGATCAGTGCCCCTGATCAGAAGTGCTGTGCCATTTTACGTGGGCGGGCCAATTAAGGCTATGTGCTCCCTGTGTGGGCGGGGAGAATCACAGAGTGCAGAAGAGGCCCTTCGGTCCATCGAGTCTGTGCCAACATGTGAGAAACACCTGAACTACCTACCTAATCTCATTTACCAGCACTTGGCCCATAGCCTTGAATGTTATGACGTGCCAAGTGCTCATCTAAGTACTTTTTTAAAGAATGTGAGGCAACCTGCCTCCACCACCTTCCCAGGCAGTGCATTCCAGACTGTCACCACCCTCTGGGTAAAAAGGTTTTTCGTCACATTCCCCTAAACCTCCTGCCCCTCACCTTGAACTTGTGTCCGCTTGTGACTGACCCTTCAACTAAGGGGAACAGCTGCCTCTTATTCACCCTGTCCATGCCCCTCATAATCTTGTACACCTCGATCAGGTCGCCCCTCAGTCTTCTCTGCTCCAACGAAAACAACCCAAGTCTATCCAACCTCTCTTCATAACTTAAATGTACCGTTCCAGGCAACATCCTGGTGAATCTCCTCTGCACCCCCTCCATTGCAATTACATCCTTCCTATAATGTGGCGACCAGAACTGCACACACTACTCCAGCTGTGGCCTGACCAAGGTTCTGTACAACTCCAACATGGCCTCCCTACTTTTGTAATCTGTGCCTCGATTGATAAAGGCAAGTGTCCCATATGCCTTTTTCACCACCCCACTAACATGCCCCTCTGCCTTCAGAGGTCTATGGACACACACGCCAAGGTCCCTTTGTTGCTCAGAACTTCCTAGTGTCATGCTGTTCATTGAATTCTTCCTTGTCAAATTACTCCATCCAAAGTGTATCACCTCACACTTTTCAGGGTTAAATTCCATCTGCCACTTGTCTGCCCATTTGACCATCCTGCCTATATCTTCCTGTAGCCCAAGAGACTCAACCTCACTGTAAACCACCCGGCCAATCTTTGTGTCATTCGCAAACTTACTAATCCTACCCCCCCCCACATAGTCATCTATGTCGTTTATATAAATGACAAATAATAGGGGACCCAGCGCAGATCCCTGTGGTACGCCACTGGACACTGGCTTCCAGTCACTAAAGCATCCTTCTGTCATCACACTCTGCCTCCTACAACTAAGCCAATTTTGAATCCACCTTATCAAGTTACCCTGTATCCCATGTGCATTTCTTTATAAGTCTCCCATGTGGGACCTTGTCAAAGGTTTTGCTAAAATCCATATAAACTACATCAACTGCACTACTCTCATCTACACACCTGGTCACCTCCTCAAAAAATTCAATCAAATTTGTTCGGCATGACCTCCCTCTGACAAAGCCATGCTGACTATCTCTGATCAAACCTTGCCTCTCCAAGTGGAGATAGATTCTCTCCTTCAGAATTTTCTCCAATAGTTTCCCTACCACTGATGTGAGACTCACTGGCCTGTAGTTCCCTGGCTTATCTCTACAACCCTTCTTAAATAGCGGAACCACATTAGCTGTTCTCCGGTCCTCTGGCACCTCCCCCGTGGCCAGAGAGGAATTAAAAAATTTGGGTCAGAGCACCTGCGGTCTCCTCCCTTGCCTCTCTCAGCAGCCTGGGACCCAAATCATCTGGACCTAGAGATTTGTCCACTTTTAAGCCTTCTAATACCTTGTCACTCCCTATATCAATTTGCCCAAGAACCTTGCAGTCTCTCTCCCCAAGTGCGATAGCTTAATCCTCGTTCTCTTGGGTGAAGACGGGTGTGAAGTATTCAACTCTCTAGCAATGTCCACTGGCTCTACCCGTAGATTGCCTCCTTGGACGCTTATGACCCCTACTCTTTCCCTGGTTACCCTCTTCCCATTGTTATACTTATAGAATATCTTGGAATTCTCCCTAATTTTCCCTCAAATTCCCGAAAGAGCGCACTCATCTCCCTGAGGCTAAGTGCTACCTCAGGGACATCGCCTCTACTTTTCAAAAATATTAAAAATAGAAATAAAATTCCCTTACATGTCCCCTCATGTGACAAAGTCACATGAGTTGGGACATAATTTTGACAAAATCTTTATTAAAAATTTTTAAAACCTACATGAAACCTCATCCCTCCTGTGGATGAGGTTTCATGTTTTTTCTAACTCACGCCGGGGCTCCTGGCCTGCTCGACAACCTTAAGGTTGGATGGGCAGGTCTTTTAATTACTTAATTGACTCTGTCAATGACCTCAATTGGCTTTGACAGGTCGGCGGGCGAGCAGCTGATTTTGCTGCACTCCCGCCTTCCTGAAAATTTAAATCAGGCGCAGTGACGTCCGGGGTTCCCCCAACGTCACCGTGCGTCATTTTACGCATCAGCGAGTGGGCCCTGCCCCCACTCGCTGACTCGTAAAATTCTGCCCCAAAAGTTTATGGCAGAGAGGGGACTTTTATTCTTTTACTAGATATGGAGGTGACTGGCAAGGCCAGCATTTATTGCCCATCCCTAATTGCCCTCTAGAAGGTGGAGGTGAGCTATCTTCTTGAACCACTGCTGTCCATGTACTGTAGGAACACCCTCAATGCTATGTTTTTCATTCATTGTTTTAGGATGGGGCTTTGTTCTTAAAAAGCAAGTGACTGTTAAATTGACCAGAATTTTGAAAGTGGAGAAGTCTTTGTATCCTCTGAGCTGGTTGCATATTTTGATTCTGAAGGTTAAATAATCCATTGCAGCATTCATCTATGGAACTAAAACTTGGATGTTTCCCTGTTTAGATAATACCATTCCATGCCGTCTTTGAAGAGTAATTTTAAAGCAAATGGCAGCATACTAGAAGGTGGATATCTTCACAAATTACCCCTTTCTTTGCACCCAACTGTGGTCTTGAATTAATCTTTGTCAAAAATATTTGGCTACCTGAATGCTAGTGCAAAATATGAATTTGAAAACCAGCACTAAACCACCACCATATTAGTGCAACATTTTATTTCACTGTGGGAATTGTCATTTTTGGGCGCCTGATGATTTTGGGCGCCTCATGACATTTTTACTGCTTTCTGAATAATTAACACAACCGTGAAATATGTGCTCCTCACATGTCTCTGTTTTGTAGCCGCGGAGGACGTTCAAGACAAGCTGTCAGTAGAGAAGATGATTCATCTGCTGAGATGGACTCACATCATGATAGTTCATTGGAGAACATGGATATTTCCCAGGAAAGTTCAGTGGATGGAGTGAACACAGAAGAGGAGAATGAATTAAGTACACTAAGGGTATGATTATTAATTAGGATGTACATGTGCTAATATAAAAGTCTTGTTACAAACCTTGGATGAATATTACAGTTGGTATCTATTTGGAGCTTTAGTAGCATCTATTGTTTAACCTTTGAATAAGAGTGAAATAGAAACTTCAGAAAGATTTTGTTTTCGTTTTCCCACTTTTTTGGATTTTCGCCCTTGTTTGCCAGACTGGCACAAATGTCTCTGTAGCTAGCTGTAAGAGATCACCTGTTTTACATTTAATGCATATATAATATTAACTCAAACTTTAACTGATACAGTCATTGATCTTGTATTGCTCCTATTCTAAACAATTACATTAAATGAATGGAAACCTTGTTTGCATCAGGGTTTGTTCATAATTCATCCTGCGCTATCCAAAACTAAATGACCGAGTATACCTCTTATGTTTAACGTTTCAAGAAAATTGTAACTATGATATTGTTTCAAGCATTATTCTTTTTAAAAAAAAACATTTTTCTTGTCCTATTTTGTGTCTAACAGGTGCGTCGCAAGCCCAACAAAAGGGAAAAAAGATGAAGAGTAGACACTTTCAGATATTGACATTAGAGCTTGGTAATTGTACTGTAAAGCTCAAGACTAAAGGACACTGTCTAACAGATAACTGGTTATTAAAGAAAGCATCTTGTATCTATTGCCCATGCATTTGCAGTCCCAAGGTCACAAGCTTTTGGCAAACACATCAAGTCATAAATTGTGGGTTGTCGTGCATTGTGATGTGTGCTGACTACAATGTACTGGCTTTACAGAGAGATTGAAATAAATGAATTGTAAATATTTTTTTTATGTTTTGACTGAAAATGTGCTTGTATAGCTTTTAAATTTACAGCTTTAAATCACCAACACAACTGTGTATTAAATGTGTGGGTGAAGAAAGTTGGTCACACTGAATGTTGACAACTTAAGCAATACTTGTTCACAATTGTACCTTCTGTGGCATTGTACCTTCAAGAAGGGACTGGTTCACGGAAAGAACAAATACATTGCATTTTCCTGCAGCACATACTTCTGTGGTTAGATATGTTGGAAAGTCACCTTTTCTAAATCCCTTTAGTGTTTGATTATATATACTTGTTTCTGTAACCTGCTTTACTGCTTCTGCTTTCCACCACTGAAGATGTTGGACAGTAAGTCCTCAGTTGTATAAAATGTGAAGTCAGCTAAAAATGCTTGTGGCATTTTACTTGTCAGTATTGATGCCAGAGATGTCTAGGCTTTTAGATAAAATTGGAAACATAAAAGGGTTTTAGTTAAAATATTTTAATACTGATGGTGTATTAGGCATTCAAATTGTACACCGTACTCTAGTTACTTCCCCTGTCAAATTTGTATCAATCTACTGTATCAATAAAATTCTGTAACTGAGCTTGCCTTGTTATAGTGGAAAAAAAAAGTTTGTGTATTTTGAAGGATAACCCTCCCTAAGTTATGGTTCCTAAGAGTTAGATCATGTGAAAGTTGTTCATTGTGGTATGTGATTAAAGAGAAAAGGAGCCTCTCTGCATTGTAACAACCGTCTGTTCTGCTTGAAATGCACTTGACATATCGTAAAAAATGCCTGCAATAATATTTCGTATTTTCCTTGTTGATTTTTATTTCTGTATTGTCAATCTGTACCAAAATTTGGGTTTAATCAGATTAAAATTATTTTGTTTTACAAAGATAGCTATTTGAGTCACTGGAGAGAAATTCTCAGTTGTAGTAAAATTTTGCTCAAGTCTTGAACTGCACGTAGTCAACGTAGGCTGCTGCTAGAAATATGTTACATGTTTTGATTTACCTAGGTAGAGTTTAAACATTAAAAAGCTCCTAGTATTCATAATTTCCTTGTTGACATAAAACAGTCAACACGTTGCAGTAGCACAAGTTACAGTGTACATGTTTGTCAGATATAAAAATTACCTGCACAGAAAGTCAGTCAATGTTGAGATTTTTTTTGTTACCATTCCAGTTATAGTGTTTTGAATTAGCACTGTCATTATCGGTATACTGTGGTTGTGGCTTTTTTGTGCTGCATCCATGGCATTTTGAACAAATTGCTAATTTGGTCTGGTGCCAAACTTAAGTTCCTCTATCTAGCAAAAATTCTACATAGGACGCCTGAAGAAAGATTAACAGCACTGATGATTCTATAAATGCATGCATAAGAGGGTAGGGATATCTGTTTTCGTGTAATTTTAATGAGCCAGTATGAATGCTGTACAAAACATTATGTAGAATTCAGCAAGGTTCTTATATGAAATATTAGTGAAACCAAAGGAATCACTGCATGAATATCTGAGTTTCTAGAATAGACTTCTGTAAAGCTAAATGAACCAATGCACTGATACTCTTGCATTTTTAAGATAATAAATAAAAGCTGAAAAAATTAAGCTAGGGCCTCTGCTGCAGCAGCTTTTATATGTATTGCATTGCTCTTGCTGTCTTGTATCTTGCTTGCCACTAAAGTGGATCTCTCTCACAATATGAGTATTACTGCTTTATGACATTCCAAGAAATGAGGAAATCTAAATGTTCTGCTCTTTCAGAAAGCTTTTCTATATGAATTGTAAGTTATTGGCTGTGAGACGTTTTGGGACATCCAAAAAACATGATAAGGCATGATATAAATGCAAGTTTGTTCCTCATTGCATAAGCAAACTATTGCAGATTCTGGAAATTTAAAATACAAACAGAAATGCTGGAAGTATTCAGCTGGCCTGGCAGCATCTATTGAGAGAGAAACCAAGTTAACATTTTAGAAGCTAAAACATTAACTCTGTATCTCTCTCCACAGATACTGCCAGACCTGTTGACTGTTTCTAGCATTTTCTGGTTTTATTACAACTGCAGCCTACTTCAGTATTGATCACAAAAACAAAATTCTGTGGATGCTGGAAATCTGAAATGAAAATAAAAAACTGGAAATACTCAGCAAATCTGGCCAGCGCCTGAGGAGAAACAGTTAACGTTTCAGGCCAAGGACCTTTCTTCAGAATGTTGACACCTTTTATGTGTAAAAAAAAAATTCCTTTGGGAATACAGCCTAGTATCTCATTTGCTTAGTTTATTTTAAATTCTATATTTAGACATGAGCAATGAGTCAACTTGTATCACCTAGGTTTTTACTTGCTATTTGGCAAGTTTTATCCAACTTTCTTCTCTATTTTTACTTAGGTTTTGTTCTGTATTCAACGTCACTTGTCACTGACCGATGGAATTGCAAACTCTGAATGTTTTGTAGAATTTTGTCTGCCGCTTCTGAGTGCACTCACTTGAGCACTAAATACATCATTCGGTTCATTCCTTTGTCTTACTTGACTGACTTGGATAGGTTTATAATTTTAACTTTTAAGCTGCGTTCACTGCATATATGTTAAAGTTTTGAACCATACAAGAAAACCTACCTCTATTACCAAAACAGTCCTGCACCAAATTTGTTTTGTGGGGCCTTTTCAGTAATCAAAGGTTATCACAACATATTTTATTTTACTGTTGATACATCCTGGATTCCATGATATTTGTACTCTTGAGTGGTGTGCATATCTTTCTTATGAGTTGACTCATACTGCCCTAAATCTACTTGCACAACAGAATCCCAATGAATTGTGAGCAAAATTCTTGTGTCTTTACTGTGTAGTTCTTTAGCCTCTCAAAGTGAACTTATTGAACAGTTGGTGAGAAGAGACTTGATGGGAACTGCATGATGCTTTATTTTCCATTAGACGAACTATACTGAACAATTAAAGTAAGAATCAATTCTTTCCATCAATACAACACTATTTGATGAATAGCATTTTTAAAAAAATGAACATGCTACTCTATGCCACTTCAGTGTACCATCCTTCTTAGAACAATTCATATTCTGCCCTAAGGCCCAGGGCAGAACAGCCCTAACCTCCAGTCTTCTGTCTGTTTCATGTTGCAGCCCTTTATACTGCCATGTGAAGCTTCCTACAGTCAGACACCACACCTCTTTTAATTAAGAAGTGTCAGGTCAAAGGGTTTTCAAACAGAATAGATAAGACATGTATTTTCTCAATTCCTGAAACAAGTTAACAAATTGCAATTGTTTGCAGTCTAGAAGGAAACACTAAAGCTAGCCACCATCTCATGCAAGAATACATTGTTTTCAAACATTTTACTTAATGGCCTGGATTTTGTGGTAAGTGAAACAACAGCGCTGGCCACTGACTTCTATAATAGCTGCCCACAAAGATCTGGCGATAAGATAAATTGATTGGATTAAGTAGAAGCTAAAATAAAGACATTTTAAAATATTTCATGTTTTTAACTTTTCATCATAGTAGAGAAATTTTACATTCCACAACTGGGTCAGTGAAGGTGTTTAGCAAAAATTTTAAAATTAGTATGCTGCCAACACCCAGTTAAAGCTCATGCAACAAGGTAAAACTTTTTCAGAGGTTTTTGCAGTGAGACTAAGAACGTAAGAATGGAAGTCGTCCTCATTTCATAGATTTCCCATTGACCGCAGTCTGGGGGAGCCTTAACAGTGCACCCTCTGGAGAAGCATAGAATCACTGATGGCACCTCCTGCCATTCTGCGCATGAGTAGAGTCCTGGGGTTGCTTCAATTCCAGTGGAGTAATGGTAGTGAATGCTGACGGTTTCGCCATCGTTACCATTGCAAAATGTGAGTTGATTCCTCAGTTCCTTTCCAATACCTTTAAAAAATTTTTGCTTTTCAACATGAATAATGTTTTTTCTTTGCAGACCTAACTTTTCCACACATCAAACGATTAAAGTTCTGTGAAATTTTAGGAGCTATTTGTTTAAACAAATAATATGTCCCCTCATACTTAGAGTTACGTAAAGTTTCTACTTCTCTACCCTTGTTAAAGTTTTGCATTTTACAGCAATAATATCTTGCATTTATGTAGCATCTTTAATGAAGAGAATCAACCAATTTTGGTTCACACCTGTAGATACTATGTCCTCTTGCTCTTTCTAAAATGTATCACCTTAACATTGCTGCACCGTATATTCTATCTGACCAAAGCTACTGCCTTTTTTTCCTGAAGTTACTTCTTTTCACAATTAACCCTGCCCTTTATTTTTGTCCTATCTGCAAAATTTGATATTGTGCTTCCTTTGCACAATCAATTTTTTAAATGTATATTTAAAAGAAAGTTATGTTTACTTAAGAGCAATGCTTCCAACGGTATACCAATGAGGATGCCAATTTTCTATTTCCTCAGTCCAATTAATAAACGATGAACAGATGTGGTAGTTCTTAAATATTTTCCATAGCGAACATCAATTTTTACTTAATGATGGGTTGACCTGTTACAGGATCTAACTTATGATTATGACAGAAAATATATATCAGATAATCATTAATGATTCTAACATCCAATTTTGTCTTGTGCTGAAACAGCAGGTGGCATTGTAACATTCTGATGTACTTTCCATAATAAATGATTCAACAAAATTAAAACTTGAAATACATTTTCAGTGTTAAATGTTTTTGACCCAGATTTGGTTAAATGGCCCTTTATCTGCTCTAATGCTGTTTTTTCTTCCCCTTCAAGGAGCTTTTGGAATGACAAATTGATGCCTGCGGGCAAGAACTTTATCATTTTGATGTCAGAAATCAATTTTGAGATAGCTTGGTATATTTTCAGATCTTGGTATTTTAAGATCATGTGGGTACCATCAGATATAGTTGGTTTTATATATGAATGAAATTGCCTCAGTTTCCATATGCATTGCTAAATGAGATCATAAATTTGTTTTATGTCACAATCATTTCAGAACAACAATCACTTTGACATACTAGGAAAGCACTGGAAACTCTGCAAATCATTGACATTTTAATGAATTTCAGAGATTAAGGAATTATATTAAAATAAATCCAGTTGAATACCCAAACAGAAAAAATGCTAAGAAGTGATCTGCCCGGGCCAGATTCTTAGGAAGGAAGTTGTATACACTGGGCTTTTAGAATAGGTAAGTTAATAATAGGAAGAAAATCAACATAATTCTAGAGAATAAAGCTCACTTGAAAATTCACAGGAAATGAATAGCGAACTGCTGATTTCTGTTCCTGATCGGCTTTATGCTATTATGTATAAAATAGCTTTAAGATATCATTGCCTTATTTTTAACTGCTTTCATGCGAGTTTCTCAATAATAAGCTGATACTTCGGGATGGTACCTACTCCACTTTACTCTTAAGGATCTCAATTTATTCCATTTGCCTTTTGCAATTTTTTTTCAAATTGAAATTTTTTTTAACATTCTGCTAATGCGCAAGCTATTTATAAGCCTTATATTAAATTGCTAGTTCTTAAGTCTCCAGTAGGAGCAAAGTGATTACTAGCCAAGTCACTGAAGTGTTCTATTTATTTTTAGCCTGACGACAACTTGCATTTTCATAGAACTCCTCATGCAAGAAAGCCACTCAAAGCACTTTACATGGAGGAAATCAAAACTGGAGAAAGGCAGATTTACAGCTTTTTTTCAAAAGTGAAATAAGCAAAAATGATCTAGGGAACTACAGATCAGTGAATTTAATGTCCAATGTGGATAAAATTATGGAAGCCTTTGTTAAAGCTAAGTTCATGGAACACCTGGGTATACATAAAGCCATAATGATTAGCAAATGTTGGTTCATAATGGTGAATCCTTGGCAGTCTTGCAGATTTTCTTTGAGGATATGGCAAAGAATTTTGGGGGTAAGACAGTGGATTTGTATGTGCGGATACAATTCCTCTGGAGAGAAATAACATGGGAATTAGAAATACTTTGGTTGACAGAAGCTGGAGGAGGAATTCTCATTAGCCGGGGCGAATGTGATCATTGGGGTTCCATATGTTACTCTTTCATAAATGATCTGAAACTAGGGCCTGAATTTTTCAGGTGGGGGGCGGTTGCAGAGTCGATGGCCGCCCACAATCGGCTCCACACTGCCGTTTTACACAGGTGGGCCGATTAAGGCCCATCAAGTGTAATACATGAGCCGTAGCATTCAGCACTACCTATTGCGGGTGGGGTGAGGAGGGAGAGCCAGGGCCCAGCACTCTTTTGTGCGTGAAAGAGTCCTTCAATCTTCCTGAGGCACAGAGCTGCCTCAGGGAGATTGAATCAATGTTTTAAAAATTTATTTAAACATGTACCCTTACGTGGCTGTGTCACATGAGATGAGACATGTTTTTATATTTAGGTAAAATTTTTATTCATTTAATCCCGCTCGTGGATGAGGTTTCCCAACAACGCAAAGGCTGCTTGGCCTTTTTGCCTGCCCGCCAACCTTAAGGTTGGATGGGCAGCATTAACAATTAGATCAATTACTTTCTTAATGGCCTTAATAGGCTTTTAACATGGGCGTGCAGCCAACTTAGCTTGCGCCCACCAAACAAAATATTGCGGGACTGCACGATGACATAGGGATGCACGCCCAATGTCATCAGGCATCATTTTACCCATTGGCATGTCAGGACTGCTCCCGCACGCCGCCTGAAAAATCTTGCCCTAGGCGTCACAAACAACTAAATTTTCAGCTGGTAACAAGCTAACCAAGCTAATGAACAGGGAAAGCTACAAGAGGATTTGAATATACTTGAAAATTGGGCAACAGGTGGCAGATGAAATTCAATATTGAAAAATGCAAAGTATTCCACATGGCGACAAAAATATCTAGGGCTATTACTTAAGTAGAAAATAATGTGTGTTGAAATGATCCTAATTATTAGATTGGAGCTATTGCAACAATACAACACAGTAAATAAAACAAATCATACGTTGGGATGCATTTAAAGGTCAGTGTTAAACTAAAATGATGAAGTAATAATGTTCTTTGATTTTTTAAATTTATTCTTTCATGGGATGTGGGTGTCTGTCTTGAGGCCAGCATTTATTACCCAACCCTAATTGCCCTTGAACTGACCTTGCTAGGTCATTTCGGAGGGCAGTTAAGAGACAACCATATTGCTGTGGGTCCGGAGTCACATGTAGGCCAACCAGGTAAGGATGGAAGATTTACTTCCCTAAAGGACATTAGTGAACCAGATGGGTTATTACGACAATTGATAGTTTCATGGTCCCCATTATTGGTGCTAGCTTTATATTCCAAATTTATTTATTGAACTTAAATTCCACCAGCTGCTGTGGTGAGATTTGAGCCCATGTCCCCAGAGCATTAGCCTGGGATTCAGGGTTACTAGTCCAGCGACATTACCATTACTCCACCAAATCTCCACAATGTGTAATAAATTCTTTTGTTTTAAACAGTGAACTTTGTGGTTTTATTCTTTTATTAAATACCTGGGTTTTTGGATTTCCAAAAATAAATTTAAAAATTACTGGTTTCCACCTAGATCATAATTTATCTAATTTCCCCTTAATTGAATCTATACTATCTGCCTCAATTAATCCCATGTAGTAGCACATTCCACATTCGAACCACTCTGGGCAGAATTTTCGGGCTGGCAAGCAGGGGCCTGCCTGCTGACACATAAAATGACGTGTGGTGTCATTGGGCAGGTGTCCCGATGTCACTGTGTGTCATTTATTTTTTCAGTTCGGTGGGTGCACAGCCATCAAAGATCCATTAAGGCCATTTTAAATAGTCATTAAAACAATTAACAGGGCTGCCCCTCCGACCTTAAGGTTGGCAGGCAGGCGAAGAGCCCATGCAGCCTTTGCATTTTTCATGGAACCTCAAACATGGGCAGGATGAGGTTTCATGAGGTGTTTATAAATTGAATAAAAGTTTTTACAAAAGTTCATTGACATGTCCCAGCTCACGTGACACTGGTACAGCTCCTGAATTTAGGGCTTTGGAAAATTGTGACTCGTGCACCTGCAATTTTGTTAACTATTTCTTTAATACTTGGGGGGAGCCAATGTTCCTCAATCTTATTTTTTGCTTGGCCTGTTTGTTGCACTGACTATGTATTCTGGATTGCTGTGCACCTGCACAGCTTAGAGTGAACATTGATGAAAACTATTGGGTTTTGGAAATTTGTCTTTCATATCTCTTGTTATTTGATCAAAAGCAATTTTTTTTACTTAAATCCACTAAGCGCCGAGCTTTGACTTTTTTTAGTTTCCCTTGTAATGCTGTTTTTTTAATCCTCATTCTCGACTATGAAATCAGATTTAAAAGTATTCTGTTAACAGGTCTGCCATTTCTGTATTGCCTATTAGAGTCCCATCTGCATTTGTTTTTTAATAAAATTTGATAAATATTTTTTAATTCCCTTTTATTAATCCCTTCTATATGTAAACACATTTGCTAGCTTTGACATTGCTTGTAGGATTTTTCTTTCATGTTAAATTTCTGCACCTCATTACTTTCTTTGAACCCAACTCCAATGATTGTTAGAGTTCTACTTTTTTTGTGCATTTGCGTGAACCTTTTTTTTCTAGTTTGTTGATCGTGGTTGGTTAATTACCCCCAAAAGGCAAAGGCTCAACTTATGTATTTATTAGCCTTGATCATACCAGGTACTACTTGGAATAACTCATTGTTAATCCACGAACAGGTCTGTACCGTTTACTTCAGTCATTTTATTTTTCACCCCGTTTGAAATTTGTAATATTTAAATTTAAAACCTTGGTTTATCGCTGATCCATTTTCCCTCTCAAAACAACTATCAGATTCAATCATTGTGGTCACTATTCCCACAATGGCCTCTTAGTTTCGGATTGTTCAATAATTCTGGCTTGTTACCACTAGTTCTAGTGTGCCAGTTTTCCCTGCCAGTTCTAAAGCACAATGTTCTAGAAAACTGCCCAGATAATTTGTAGAAATTCATTGCTTTTACTACTTCAGCTGTTTTGCTTCTGTGAAAATTAAAATCCCTCATTGGAACCACATTTTTTTGTTAAATGTTCCCCTGACCTGTGATGAAGTTAGAATGTTGAGAACTAGACTGGAGATAACTGAGGGAGCAGGCAGTAGGCCTTATGGATGAGAAGAGTGTGCCAGCATTTGAAAAACAGAGGAGAAACTTTTATTCTGTGAATTATTTTTTTAAAATGTGGACGTCATTTGCTAGGCCAGCATTTGTTGCCCATCTGCACCTGCCCTTGAGAAGCTGGTGGTGAGCTACCTTTTACCACTGCAGTCCATGTGGTGTATGTACACCCACTGTGCTGTTAGGAAGGGAGTTCCAGGATTTTGACCCTGTGACAGTGAAGAAATAGCAATATAGTTCCAAGTCAGGATGGTGTGTGGCTTGGCGGGGGAGAAGGGAGGGGGGGGATCTTGCTGGTGTTGGTGTTCCCATGCATCTGTTTTCCTTGTCCTCCTTGGTGGTAAAGGTTGCAGGTTTGGAAGGTGCTGATGAAGAAACCTTGGTGAGTTGCTACAGTGCATCTTGTAGATGGTACACACTGCTGTTACTGTGCATCAGCGGTGCAGGGAGTGAATGTTTAAGGTCGTGGATGGATGTGATGGTTTGTCTTGGATGGTTTGAGTTTTATTGGAGCTGCATTTATCCAGGCAAGTGGGGAGTATTCCATCACACTCCTGAACCTGTGCCTTGCAGATGGTGGACAAGCTTTGGGGAGTCAAAAGATGAGTAACTTGCTGCATAATTCCCAACTTTTGATCTGCTCTTGAAGCCATAATACACACTTGTCCAGTTCAGTTTCAGGTCAATGGTAAAGCCTACCCAGGTTGTTGATAGTGGGGAATTCTGCAATGGTAAGGCCATTGAATGTCAAAGGGAGATGATTAGATTTTCTCTTGTTGGGGATGATCATTGCCTGACACTTGCGTGGCAGGAATGTTACTTATCAGCCTAAACCTGAAAGTTGTCCACGTTTTTGCTGCATAAGATCATGGACTTCTTAAGTATCTGAGGAGTCTCGAAAGGTACAAAACGCTGTGCAATTATTTGTGAACATTCCCACTACTGACCTTTATGGTGGTCATTGATGAAGCAGCTAAAAATGGTTGAGACTGGGATGCTACCCTGAGCAACTCCTGGGATTGAGATGATTGACCTCCATCAGCCACAATTGTATTCCTTTGTACTAGGTATTACTCCAACTAGTGGAGCATTTTCCCCCTGACTTCCAATTACTTCAGTTTTGCTAGGGCCACACTGTCAAATGCTGCCTTGATGTCAAGGGCAGTCACTCTTACCTCACCAATTCAACTCTTTGTTCCTTATTTAGACATAGGTGCAGTTCTCATTAGAGCATGAGATGCCCTGATGGAACTTGAACTGTCAGTGAGCAGATTATTGCTGAGTAAGTACCGCACTGTCAATGACACTTTCTATCACTTTGCTGATAATCGAGAGTAGACTGGTGGGGTGCGAATTGTCCGGCTTGAAATTGTCCTACCTTTTGTGGGCAGGACAATTTTCCAATTGCAGGATAAATGCCAATGCTGCAGCTGTATTGGAACAGCATGGCTAAGGGCACGATTAGTTCTGGAGCACAATTCTTCAGCAGTACTGCCGGAACTTTTCAGATCCTATAGCCTCTGCAGTTTCCAGTGCCTTCAATTGTTTCTTGTTTTCACGTGGAGCGAATCAAATTGGCTGAAGACTGGCACCTGTGATGCTGTGGTCCTCAGATGCAGGCCTAAATGGATCATCCACTCGGCACTTTTGGCTGAAGATGGTTGCAAATGTGTCAGCTTTGTCTTTCACACTAATGTGCTGGGCTCTTCCATCATTGTGGATGGGGATATTTGTGGAGCTGCGCCCTTCAATTAATTATTTAATTACCAGTCACCTTTCAAGACTGGATGTGGCAGAATTTCAGAGCTTGGATCTGACTCATTGATTGTGGGATTGCTTAGATTTGTCTTATCACATGCTGCTCCTGCTATTTGGCATGCAACTAGTCCTGTGTTGTAGCTTCACCAGGTTGATACCTCATGCCCTCCTGCACTCTTCACTGAACCAAGATTAACCCCCCAGCTTGATGGTAATGATAGACCGGGGGATATAACAAACCACGAGCTTACGGATTATAATTGAATACACTGCTGCTGCCGATAGCCCACAGAGTCTTATGGATGCCCATTTTGAGTTGCTGGATCTGTTCTAAAACTATCCCATTTAGCATGGTGATGATGCCATGATGAAGGGTATCCTCAGTGTCAAGATGGGACTTTGTCTCCATAACAATTATGCTGTGGTCAATACAATAGCCACCCAGTTTTATCACACCACTACAAAGCCAGAAAGGAATGAAGCTGGACAAATCACCTAGCATCCACCTAGGCACCAGAAATGACAATGGCACACCCTGCCCTGTCGACCCTGCAAAGTCATCCTTCCTAACATCCTGGGGCTTGTGCCAAAATTGGGAGAGCTGCCTTACAGACCTATCAAGCAACAGCCTGACATCATTGTACTCACCGAATGATACTGTACAATGTCCCAGACACCACTGGAGTCATGGACAAATGCATCTGTGACAGGTAGATTGGTGACAGCACAGTCAAGTAGGTTTTTCCCTCTTGTTTCCCTCACCACCTGCCTCAGACCCAGTCTAGCAGCTATGCCCTTCAGTACTCGCCCAACTCGGTCAGTACTGATGCTACCCACCCGCTGTTGATGCTGGGCATTGAAATCCTCCACCCAGAGTACATTCTGTGCCTTTATCACCCTCCATGCTTCTTCAATTGGTGTTCAACATGGAGGGGCACTGATTTATCAGCTGAAGTGTGGTCAGTAGATGGTAATCAGCAGGAAATTTCCTTGACCCATGTTTGACCTGATGCCACGAGACCTCATGGGATCTGGATTCAATGTTGAGTGTGCCAGGGCAACCCCCTCCTGACTGTATACCACTGTGCTATCACCTTTGGTGGGTCTATCTTGCCAGTGGGACAGGACATGGTAATGGTAGTGTCTGGGACATTGTGAGATATGATTCGATGAGTATGCTGATGCGAGGCTGTTGCTTGACTAGTCTGTGAGACAGCTCTCCCAATTTTGGCACAAGCCCCCAGATTATAGTAAGGGGGACTTCACAAGGTCAGCAGAGCTGGGTGTGCTGTTGTCATTTCCAGTACCTAGGTCGATGTTGGGTGGTCCATCCGGTTTCATTCCTTATTGACTTTTCTATAGGGGCTTAATGCAACTGCATGGGTTATTAACCCATTTCAGACGACTTTTTAGAGTCAAACATATGTAGGCCCGACCAGGTAAAGATGGCAGATTTCCTTCCCTAAACAGCATTAGGGACCAGATAGGTTTTTGCAACAATTGATAGTTTTGTGGTCATCATGACTGAGACTAGCTTTTAATTCCAGATTTATTGAATTTAAATTGCGCCAGCTACCTTGGGATTTGAATCCGTCTCCCCAGGGCATTATCCTGGGCCTGTGGATTACTCGTCCAGTGACATTCAGTACGCCACCACCTACCTCCTTGTACTGGAGCACATGAACAAGGAAGTCTTATTATAATTATAAAGGGCTTTGTGAGACCATGTCTTTTGCCATCTATAACTAAGGGTGGATATAATTGTCTTGAAGTTGTAACAGCAAAGGTTCACCAGAGTGGTTTGTGGGATGAAAGAGTTGTCCTGTGGTGAGAGGCTGAGTAAATTGGGCCTATATTCTCTGCAGTTTAGAAGAATGAGAGGTGACCTTGTTCAAATGTTCTAAATTCTAAAGGGGCTTGATGGTACAGAGATTGAGATTGTTTTCCTTGGCTGAGGAATCTAAAGCACTGGAGCGCAGCCTCAGGATTACAGTATTCAGGACTGAGATGAGTAGAGATTCCATTGTTCAAAGGATTGTGAATCTTTTGTAAGTCTCTCCCTCAGAGGGTTGTGGATCCTCCATCATTGAATATATTCAAGGCTGGGACACACATTTCTTGATGCCTTGAGAGATCAAAAATTTATGGGGGGTGGGCAGGAAAGTGTAGTTGAGACAGAAGATTGTCCATGATTGTATTAATTAGCTGAGCAGTCTCAAGGGGCTATTTTGTCTACTCCTGCTTCTATTTCTTACATCCTTATGAAGCAATACCCTCAGCATAGAGTCTCTTAACCAAAGGTCAGCTTCTTTGACCTCTCTGAGCAACATGCTTCAGAAGGCTCATGCCTTCATGGCAGGTAGTCGTAGACATCTGCACTCTCTCTTGAAAGGAGACCTATGCCCAAGAGGAGCAAGTGGCGATCTATTGCTCATGGCTGTCAAGGTGACCACAGATCTCAATTTGTTTTCATCCAGGCCCTTCAAAGAATCTGATTATGAAATTGGGGGATCTTGCAATCTGCAGCCTACAACTGCATCAGCTAGGTTGCTGATGCTTTGTGAAAGCCTCCAACTATATTAATCTTGAGATGGACAAGTCCTTCAAAAACAGGATTGTCAGCTTGGTTCCCTCGCAAGATTTTGACAAGTCTGGGGGGCAATCAGAACATCCAGTCATATTTGTAAATCACAAAGGCTTCCATTCCCTTAACATGCACCTGGTTTGTGACTACCCCAAGTCTGCACCAAGTATCCAGGGAGCTGTCATGACTCATACTTTGACAGTCTCTAGTTCTGCTGGCGTTCCCTCTGCTTGACATTTCAGTGGTTGACTTCTGGAGGACAAGGGATACCTCCTCAAGACCTGGATTCAAATACATCAAAGTCAACTTGAGTATCGGCGCTATATTTTGTTTAACTTTTAACGATAGGGGATTTGGAGCATGGGCTCCTATAGCCTGTGATGTTTTCACCATCCAAAGCTTATAGCAGGCATATCAGAATAACACCACCATATGGAGTATACTAATGTAATACGGACAAGATTGTTTGGTTTGGATTCCTGATATCTGTCATTTTATAATCAGCTAGTGTGCTGCAATTGGTCATCAAACCCCTGACAGAAATCATCTGTGAGGGGTTTGTTCTTTACTGTGATTGGCATATTAATATTTACTGTCTGTGACCACACAAAAAATGGCTACTTGAAAGATGCCAAAAGGCAGCCATGGAACCACTCTAGCCAATGCCATCAAGAGTTTCTTCAATTAGTTTCTTCAATTACCATGTCCAGGATTTTCCAGTCATCAGGTGGGCTTGGCAGGGGCGAGCGGGAGCAGCTGCGAATTGGACCACCACCCACTTAATGGCCAGCCAGTGTGAAATGCATGCTGCAGTGCTCAGCGCTGCCACGGTGGGGGGGAGGGGGAGAGGAGTGCGAGCACAGAAGTTCGTGCGGGTCTGCGCAGTAAAAGCTCCCTGAGGCACAGAGCTGTCTCAGGGAGCTGAAGCTTTTTGAACATAACATTTTAAAATTTAAATATTTATTTTTAATAACATTGTCTCCTCATGCAACTGTCACATGAGCAGGAACATTTTAGAAATTAGTTTGAAAATTTTTAATTTTTAAAAAAATCATTGATCAAAACCTCATCCTGCCTGTGGATAATGTTTCGCAAAAATTACAAAGGCCGTGGGCAGTGAAAAATTTCATTTAATTAATTCTTTAATGGCTTTAATAGGCCTGTTAATTGTCGTTGGGCGCGCTGCTGGCTCCCGCGCTCGCCTGCCATGACGTCGGGAGACTTGCCTGACATCATCCCTGTCATTTTACACTCATTCCAGTCGGGCACCTGCCCAATGAGCGCCATATTCAGCCCCATGTTTAACCCAGGACCTTAAAATCTTTCCCAAAACAGACATATTATCAAAAGGAATGTGATTTGCAATAGCAGAAACCTAATGTAAAAATTGCTGAGTCCCACAGTTGACTTATGGATGGGGAGAGATGTGGAAGAATTTCCCCCTTTTCACACATCCCAGATGACTGCAGCAAGGAGGAGTGTTTTAAGCCCTTTTGAGTGCTGTTACTTTAAAGAACATGCACTGAACAGGCTTTTTTGTAAACTTGAATCAAAAGAGCGGATAAACCTTAATTTTTCACAACACCCATGATGTAAACACACCAAACGCTCCATTCTCATTCACATCAAATACACGCATGCACACACACACACACACCCGCACGCACACA
Source organism: Carcharodon carcharias (assembly GCF_017639515.1). Classification (NCBI taxonomy): domain Eukaryota; kingdom Metazoa; phylum Chordata; class Chondrichthyes; order Lamniformes; family Lamnidae; genus Carcharodon; species Carcharodon carcharias. The sequence continues at coordinate 42,864,465 of NC_054477.1, read as the reverse complement.
AGAAAAGATGATTTTTCAAGATGTAGTGTGCACTTAGTTATTGTAATGGTCATAAAAAATCACTTCAGTCCCCAAGATGGCACTTGAAACATTGCAGATCTAAAGGATTCTCTCTTGATGCAGTGAAGGAAAATGAAGGTCGAAGGTTTCTAGTGATGGATTCACACTGGTTCACCCCAAACAACAGCAAGATTCTGGCTTTCCCGTTGAAGTTGATTGAACCTCTATAGTGAAGAACTATAATATTACAGGTAAAACAAATTAGCCTCTCTTCACTGCCTGAGATTTTTTTCTTTTTGAGACAAGGTTCGCTCCTTTTGCTGGGTGAGATCTCTCTCTCTGTCAGTGTTGGTCCCAGACGGTCTTATTGGGCTGTTCTCAGAATAATAAGATATCTGCTATCTCAAGCCAGTTTTAATCATATGACCACAATTGATACTTTAATTGTCCACACATGATTTGATGTCATAAACTATTGTCACACAATGGGGAATGAATGGCAACTGTTCACACCTACTTATGACAAAACATTTCCTTCACACCTCACTTTGTTAGATTTCAAGTTTGCAGACCAAATATAATAGTCTGAGGTGACCATTATATTTGAGCTTCTGATCTTAATGCACCCTAATTCTCTTCAATGGAATGTCTTCCATGAACATATTTACATCTTAATGACTTTATAGAGGTATGTTAAGACATGAGTTAATCCTTGTCTGTATGGAAACGACAAAGGAAGTCACTTGACTCCCCCGGAGTTAATTTTATTAAGGTAAATTGGCTATTCCATGCAATCTTTTTAGAAAAAGGTAAAGTATCCATCTTCCTAATAGGTTTTACAGGCATTTGATGTGACTGTGACAACTATCGGAGTTGGAGAAAATGAAATATTACCACATCAGTTCCAAAAGCATTACAAATACCCAGATTTTTCAGTTTAATATAATAGTGAGGATAAGCTGGAAAGCAACTTCCAGAAACACACTTATTTAAACATGGAAACCAGAAAGTTGTTGCCTTGAATTGCCCTACTTCAACAGAAGCTAGCTCTGTACTAATATCTCACTGAGATAATCAGTATTGAAACACATGGTAGGGCTTGAGTAACTTGCCACTATATATGCCCATTAAAAATGGAATTGTTTATTTCGATGTAAATAATTTTATAAGAGAGTGCAGTGTCTTTATTTCTGCCAAACAACTTATCTGCAATTGCAAGTTGCCTTTTTTAAACAAGTGTGGATTCTGTTCATTCAGATTGTAATTATTGTTGAAGGTTTAAGATCATTTTTTTTTTAAATTTTATTCTGCTCTTTTTCTCTCAATCCCATCTTTCTCTCTCTTTATTTCCATTTTATGGACATGATTTGGCATTGTATTAACTATTCTAACTTGGACTTCTTGATTCTGATTCTGAAGAATTCTTACTGAGGCATGCAGTCTGATCTGTTTAAGGAGACACACAATTGCTCGCCCTGTTCACACACATCTCAGATGCCCTGTAGTAGGCTCTGCACCAAAATCCCTTAATGATTTTAAGCACCTCAATTATATCATGCCTCAACTTTTGAGTTTATAAGGAATACATGAAAAATTAATGAACGCCACCTCTCAATTAATCCTTAAAACCGTGGTAACATTCTGAAACTGCACTGTACCCATCTGAGGCTAATGATTAAGGGATTTGTAAAATTACGAACAAAAATGTATAGACAGATAAAAACTGTAGGCCATGCTTGTGGGATAAAGAAAAGCAAATAGAAATATTGATCAAACTGAAATAGAAAATGAGCTTTGCAGCTACTTGAGCAGTCACAGGACTTTGATTAGAAGCCATTTTATCTGCTGCCATACTTCAGAAGTAATATGCAATCAATCATTACCCACCTCATCTGATTACAGAGATGAGCCAAGCTATGTTTTTGAAGTGAAGTATAAATGACCAGATCAATACAGAGACACAAACTGTATCCGTTCCAAGGAAGTGGCAAGAACTACAGATAAAGACAACACCTAATACTGCCTATAAAATGCTGGCATTCCATCTAAGTAATTAGATCACCTTCTAAGATGAGGAGAAATGTCCTCACACAGAGGGTGGTGAACCTATGGAATTCTCTACCACAGAAGGCTGTGGAGGCCAAGTCGCAATATATTTGAGAAAATAGATTTCTAGACTCTAAAGGTGTCAAGAGGCATAGGGAAAGAGCAGGAGTATGGCGTTGATATAGAAGGTCAGCCATGATCATATTGAATGGGCAGGCTTGAAAGGCCGAATGACCCAATCATAATCCTATTTTCTATTTTTCTATGTTTAAATTCAAGGAAATACAAGCCAAATGTATGTGTCTCTTTTCATTACTGAATCCTCAAGCCCTAATATAATGCTGCTTAATATTAGTAAAAAGGCTTTATAATGTAAATTCAGTCGTTTTCAAGAGCGCTTTGCTTTTCACAGTGTAACATTTGTCTCTCCCTCACCAACTGTAACCTGCAGACATAGGATGTGAGAAATGGGCACGGTGAACAAACTGACAGATGACAAAAATTAAAATGTCGGTGAAGGGTAAAAAAAGTGAGGAAGTGGGTACAAGACAGAAAAGAAAGCAATATTTCCTACTGTAATTTTAGTTTCATTCTAAAGAGCGCGCACACTATTTTTCATTTAGAGATGATTTGAAAAAAGTAGTGGTGCAAATTTTTGGGACCACTTTATAATTGAATGCGGTGGCAGAAACTATAGAGTGGCCAATTATTGCACCACCATTTGGAAGAAAGCAGGTTCAAACTTGAAAATCTATTAAAGCAATTGTTTTCAGAACAGTGAATGAAATAATACATAGAATTATTGAATAACGATGAAATTGCTATCTGGAAAATAATAGATCGCTGAAATGTTCCAATAAAGTTTGGAAAACTAAAACATACGTACCAGATAGAGGCTTGGAAAGGATCAAAATTGCAGTACTCTTGAAATCAGACATTGTGCACTTGCAAAATGTTGCAATGCACACATTCACTCCTATTACTACTTGATGAAACTTGTTCTACTATGAACAGGATGTTGCACATCATATGTAATTCTGGTTACATTTACTGAATTCCCAGTCCTCAAGGCAACTAGTCTACTCCTGTTTCTACGTTTGTTAAATCTCCTGATCATTTAGTGAGAAAGTAACTGGCACATGCTACAAATCTGTTTTGAAAGCGTTATTGTAGTCTACCATCAGAGAGGGTGAGTGAGCTTTCAGACCGGCACAGAAGGAGTCGGCATAGGTTTGTGAAGCATAGGTTATGTCTGACCAATTTGAATTTTTTGAGGTGGCCATTAACAGGGTGGATAGAGGAGGGATTTGAAAGAAGGTCTTCACAAGAGATTACCCAACTTACCAGCAAGGATGTGACAAGTCATGTTCTCCAGGGATCTCAGCTTTTCACCATTTTTATTAATGACTTGGATGCAGATATTGAAAGTTTCGGGTGACATAGGGTAGAATCTTCTGGCTGGTGTGCAGGTGGCGAAGCCCACATGCCAGCGCTTAAAATGTTGCGCGACCGTCCTGATGTCAGCGTGCGCCATCATGATATTTCGGTCGGCGGACACGCTATGCAGTGGGACGCACGCCCGTTGTTAATTAAAGGCCTCGTTAAGGCCCTTAACTTGCCAATCGTCGACAATTTTGAGGGGCCTGTGCGAACTTCGGCTCGGCGCATGGGCCCAACGGGCAGGCGGGTAGGTGATTTTTTTTTGCAAACCTCATCCAGTGGCGGGATGAGGTTTGATCGCGGTATTAAAAACATTTAATAAAATTTTTGTTTATTTCATTAACATGTCCTATCTCATGTGACATTTTCACATGAGGGGGACATGTTAATGAATTTTTTATTGTTCTATATTTTTTATATTTGCCAGCCTTTCAGCGATCTCCCTGAGGCAGCACCAAAGAGTGCACTCCGACAGTTGGGGAATCCCTCCTCCCCCCACCACCGCACAGGAAGCGCATAGTGCTTCCCGCGGGCGGCCTGCCCACTCAAAATGGCAGTGGGGCCCATTTCAGCGGCGGCGATCGGCTACCCGCCCGCCGCCGAGCTGGTGGGGTCCGCCTGCCCATCAAAGGCAAAATTCTGCCCATAAAGTTGTGTAGATGGAAACATGAAATTGCTCCTGTGTGAAATTACATAGGAACAGGAGTTGGCAAAACTGGCAGAAAGTGTTCAATATGGAGAAGTGTGAGGTCATCCACTTTAGATCAAAGTGAGACAAATTTGAACAGTTACTTAATGGAGAGGTTTGGCACTCTGGAGCAGCAAACAGTTTGGGTGTCCAGATACGGAAATCAGTAAAAGCTGGTTCAGGTACTGAAAGTAATCAAATTGGCTTGTTGGGCGTTTATCTGAAGAGGTTTGGAATTCAAAGGGGTGGAAGTTATGCTTCAGCTGTACAAATCCTTGCCTAGATCCCTTCTGGAATATTGTATTCAGTTGTGGGCATCAGACCTCAGGAATAATAAATTAGCCTCTGACAATGCAGATTCATCAGAGCGATACCAGGACTTTAAGGTTAAATTTTAAGGGGAAGTTGCATTAACTTGGCATGTAGTCACTTGAATTTAGAAGATTGAGAGGTGATTTGATTGAATGTTTAAAAATAATTAAAGAATTTAAAAAAATTCTTTCATGGGGTGTGGGCATCATTGACAACACCGGCATTTGTTGTCCATCCCGAATTGTCCTTGAACTGAATAGCCGTTGCAGAGAACGGTTAAGAGTCAACCATATTGCTGTGGGTCTGAAGTCACATGTCAGCCAGACCAGGTAAGGATGAAAGATTTCCTTCCCTAGGAGGCATTATTGAGCCGGATAGTTCCATGGGGCAGAATTTTGCCCTTGGTGTGTGGGCTTGGTGGGAGTGGGCAGGCGCAGCCAGGAAGCTGACCGCCGACTGCGATCGGGCCGGGAAGGCAATTTCACGCTGGTGGGTCAATTAAGGCCCGCCTAGCATGAAATGCGAGCAGCAGCGCTGAACACTGCATGTGTGGACGGGTGGAGGAGTGCAAGCTGGGTGAGCCTGACCATCGTGCATGCGTGCTACATAATCTTCCTGAGGCAGAGAGCTGCCTCAGGGAGATGAACTGATTTCGGATAAAGAAAAATTAAAGATCTTATAAATGTTATGAAACATGTCCCCTCGTACTCACGTCACATGTTTTTAATTTAAGTGTAACATTTTTGTGATTTCTTTATTTGCTTTAGGAAAGCTCATCCCGTCCGTGGATGAGGTTTTCTAAAAGATTTAAAGGCCGCTTGGCCTTTTCGCCTGCCCACCAAACATTAGGTTGGATGGGCAGCATAAATTTGGATTTAATTAATTTTTTTATGGCCTTAATAGGCCTTTTAATTGTCAGTGGGCGTGCTGCCGACTATGGTGTGCGCCCATCTAACGAGATATTGCGGGATTGTGCAACTGTGTGTCATTTTGTGCTCGGCCGGGTCATGCAAGCACACGCATGCCCGCCAAGCATAATTTTCTGCCCATGGTCACCTTTATGGAGGCTAGCTTTCAATTCCAGATTTATTAATGAATTTAAATTCCACCAGCTGCTGTGGTGCAATTTGACCCATACCCCCAGAGGATTAGCCTAGGCTGCTGGATTACTAGTCCAGTGACAGTACCACCATACCACTATCTCCTCATTTGATGGGCTAGATACAGAGAAACAATTTCCTCTGGTAGGAGAATTATGAACAAGAGGGCATGATCTTAAAATTAAAGCTTGGCCGTGAGTGAAATCAGAATTTTTTTTTCAGACAAAAGATGGTGGAAATCTGAAGTGGTCTACTAAAGAGGATGTAGATGCTGGATCAATTTGAATTTTCAATTCTGAGGATGATATATTTTTGTTGAGTAAGGTTATTAAGAGATATGTGGCATAGGTGGGTAAACAAAGTTGACTTACAGATATGGTATGGTAGAACAGACTTGAAGGGCAGAATGGCCTGCTCCTGTTCTATTTTCTGTCATTTCATTTGATTTGCTATAGAACACAAACTCCCATCATCTAGAGAATAAAAAGAGAAAATAAATTATGTAAATTGCAAGAAAAGTTAGAAAATTTATTGGATTAAAATAGTCAGCCTTAATGGTAAGCAAGTTTTCCAGATTGGATTTGAGTTCCATACAAGCGATTTTAACGACTAATATGTTGTATGGCCCATTTTGTTGTACAAGAACAATTAGAAAGGGGTGTGAAAACCCTTTTGAAAGTGGCCAGATATTTTTGTGGTCAAAGTTCTTAAAATAAAACCTCTTTCAAGTTTAATTCAACCAAAACACATATCAGAAGCGCACCATGTGCCTTCTCGGTAAAGACTTCTTCATAGGCTTCTAGGACAAGTACCAGAAAAATATGAAAATAGTGGCCCCTCACTTATTTGAGGTCCTCTTTGCAAAATGGAAATACGTATCATGCACCATTCATGTTGCAATCAACTTCAGGGATTTGGCAGTCAAACCAAACATCCCTAAGGGGACTGCCAGAAGCTGCCACAAAGAAAGGTAATTTTTAATACTTTTAGCTGTCTTATCATGGAGCCAGGAAGGGCTAGTACCTTACGATGAGCTCCGAGGAAATATCATCGACCTGAAATGTTAGCTCTGCTTCAGTCTCCAGAAAAAAGAACCACTATCTGCTCATTGTTTCCTAATAGCTGCATCCTCTCAAACTCCAGGAACATCCTTGCAATGCTTTTCTGCACTTTCTTCACAGTGCTTCATTTTTTTTGTACTATGGAGATGAGAACTGCACATAGTACATGTAGTCTGGATAAGTTTAACATGACCTCCCTGTCTTTGTATTGCATTGTTTAAGACCTTATCAACTTGTATTGCTGCTTTTCTGACTTATCGATCTGTAATCCCAGATTTTGCTGCTTTTCAACCTCTTTCAGTTCCTTGCCTTCCAAAGAGTAGTAGTTGGTTTATTTATTCTACCAAAATAAATTATATAATGCTTTGCTTGAGAAGACAGTGATATGCTTCCACACAGAATGAAGATTTGCCATATGCTTTTTACCTAAAAAATGTAAATGTGATTCTTTCTAGTAATGAGAGTTGAAATTTCATTTTAGAGAGGAACATTTCTGCAATAGAAGAATAGGGTTTGGCATGTACTACTGCATTCATTACTCCCAATGCGGTCTTCTCTACATTGGAGAGACCAAACGTAAACTGGGCGACCGCTTTGCAGAACACCTGCGGTCTGTCCGCAAGAATGACCCAACCTCCCTGTCGCTTGCCATTTTAACACTCCACCCTGCTCTCTTGCCCACATGTCTGTCCTTGGCTTGCTGCATTGTTCCAGTGAAGCCCAACACAAACTGGAGGAACAGCACCTCATCTTCCGACTAGGCACTTTACAGCCTTCCGGACTGAATATTGAATTCAACAGCTTTAGGTCTTGAACTCCCTCCTCCATCCCCACCCCCTTTCTGTTTCTTCCCCCTTCCTTTTGTTTTTTCCAATAATTTATACAGATTTTTCTTTTCCCACCTATTTCCATTATTTTTAAATCTTTTATGCCCTGCTAGCCTTTCCACCCCACCCCCACTAGAGCTATACCTTGAGTGCCTACCATCCATTCTTAATTAGCACATTCGTTTAGATAATATCACCACCTTCAACGCCTCTGTGTTCTTTTGTCTGTGACATCTTTTGATTATCTGCTCCTATCACTGCTTGCTTGTCCTTACAACCACACCACTCCACCCCCCACTTCTCTCCCTCCACCATCCCCCCCCCCACCTCACCTTAAACCAGCTTATATTTCACCCCTTTCCTAAGATTCACTCAGTTCTGTTGAAGGGTCATGAGGACTCGAAACGTCAACTCTTTTCTTCTCTGCCGATGCTGCCAGACCTGCTGAGTTTTTCCAGGTAATTCTGTTTTTGTTTTGGCATGTACCTTACTTTGTGAAACCCTGACGGTTTTTAATCTCTACTTTATTTTCTGCAATGTTTCTACAGGTCTGTATAGCTCTGTATTTGAGGGGACATGCAAGAGCAGCTACTATTCTTATTTGTCTTAAACACCTCGTCCATAGCTCCCCATACTCTGTACTCACTTAGAGAAATAGATGTGCTCTAGTTGATATCACCTATATTTGCAGCATTGTTATTAATTTTATTAATGTGATCTTAATCTGCATATAGGTTGGGCAAATCAAATTAGTAACAATACTGTAGAGGAGGAATTCTTGGGGTGTATACGGGATGGTTTTCTGGACCAATATGAGCAACCAACTAGAGAACAGGCCATCCAAGACTGGGTATTGTGTAATGAGAAAGGAATAATTGTACGAGGCCTCTTGGGATGAGCGACCATAATATGATAGAATTCTTCATCAAGATGGAGAGTGACGTAATTGATTCTGAGACTAGGGTCCTGAATCTTAATAAAGGAAACTATGATGGTATGAGGCGCGAGTTGGCTATGATGGATTGGGAAATGTTACTTAAAGGGATGACAGTGGATAGGCAATGGCAAACATTCAAAGAGCGCATGGGTGAACTGCAACAATTGTTTATTCCTGTCTGGCACAAAAGTAAAATGGGAAAGGTGACCAAACCATGGTTTACAAGGGAAATTAGAGATAGTATTAGATCCAAGGAAGAGGCATACAAATTGGCCAGAAAAAACAACAGACCTGAGCATTGGGAGCAGTTTAGAATTCAGCAAAGGAGGACCAAGGGATTGATTAAGAAGGGGAAATTAGAGTAGGAGAGTAAGCTGTGGGGAACATAAAAATTAACTGTAAAGGTTTCTATAGGTATGTGAAGAGAAAAAGATTGGTGAAGACAAATGTTGTTCCATTACAGTCAGAAACAGGGTAATTTATAATAGGGAACAAAGAAATGGCTGACCAACTAAATACATACTTTGGTTCTGTCTTCACAAAGGAGGACACTAATAACATACCAGAAATGTTGGGGAACACAAGGTTTAGTGAGAGGGAGGAACTGAAAGACATCAGTATTAGTAGGGAAATGGCGTTGGGGAAATTGATGGGATTGAAGGCCGAAAAATCCCCAGGGCCTGATAATCTACATCCCAGAGTACTTAAGGAAGTGGCCCTAGAAATAGTGGATGCATTGATGGTCGTCTTCCGAGATTCTATAGACTCTGGAACAGCTCCTACAGATTAGAGAGTAGCTTCAAAAAGGGAGGTAGAGAGAAAACAGGGAATTATAGACCAGTCAGCCTGACTTCAGTAGTGGGAAAAATTCTAGAGTCCATTATAAAAGATATAATAGCTGAGAACTTGGAAAACAGTGGCAGAATTGGACAAAATCAGCATTGATTTATGAAAGGGAAATCATGCTTGACAAATCTACTGGAATATTTTGAGGATGTAACTAGCAGAGTTGATGAGGGGGAGCCAAAGAATGTAGTTTATTTGGACTTTCAGAAGGCTTTCGACAAAGATCCACGTAAGACATTAGCATGTAAAATTAAAGTGCATGGGATTAGGGGTAGTGTATTGAGATGGATAGAAAACTTGTTGGCAGGCAGGAAACAGAGTAGGAATAAACAGATCTTTTTCCGAATGGCAGGCAGTGACTAGTGGGGTACCGCAGGGATTGGTTCTGGGATCCCAGCTATTCGCAATATATATTAATGTGTTAGATGAGGGAACTAAATGTAATATCTCCAGATTTGCAGATGATACAAAGCTGGTTGGGAGGGTGAGCTGTGAAGAGGATGCAGAGATGCTTCAGTGTGATTTGGACAAGCTGAATGAGTGGGCAAATGCATGGCAGATGCAGTATAATGTGAATAAGTGTGAGGTTATCCACTTTGATAGCAAAAACAGGAAAGCAGATTATTATCTGAATGGCTATAAATTGAGAGAGGGGAATGTAGAATGAGACCTGGGTGTCCTTGTTCACCAGTCGCTGAAAGTAAGCATGCAGGTGCAGCAAGCAGTAAAGAAGGCAAATGGTATGTTGGCCTTCATAGCCAGAGGATTCAAGTACAGGAACAGGGATGTCTTGCTGTAATTATACAGGGCCTTGGTGAGACCACACCTGGAATATTGTGTGCAGTTTTGGTCTCCTTATCTGAGGAAGGATACTCCTGCTATAGAGGGAGTGCAGCGAAGGTTTACCAGACTGATTCCTAGGATGACGAGACTGACATATGAGAAGAGATTGAGTCGGTTAGGATTATATTCACTGGAGTTCAGAAGAATGAGGGGGATCTCATAGAACCCTATAAAATTCTAAGAGGATTGACAGGGTAGATGCAGGAAGGATGTTCCTGTTGGTGGGGGGAGTCCAGAACCAGGGACTACAGTCTAAGTGTATGGGGTAGAGCACTTAGGACTGAGATGAGGAGAAATTTCTTCACCCGGATAGTGGTGAGCCTGTGGAATTCGCTACCACAGAAAGTAGTTGAGATCAAACATTGTATGTTTTCAAGAAGGAGTTAGATATGGCTCTTGTGGTGAAAGGGATCAAAGGATATGGGGAGAAATCGGGAGCAGGCTATTGAGTTGGATGATCAGCCATGATCATAATGAATGGAGGAGCAGGCTCGAAGGGCCGAATGGCCTACTCCTATTTTCTATGTTTCTATGTAATTGGAAGGTAGTGCACAATAATTGTAATTTTGAGAGTCATTGCAATAATAAGCACCTACCAATGGAAAATAAAACCTGCTTTTAATTGCCTCTTCTGAGACTGAATTCTTATAGCTTGGTATAATTTGAATTATTGACATCATTTTGAATGATGAACAATATGGTTAGGGGTTGCTACTAAGAGGGAGGGGGTAATGCACTGGGTTATAATGCTATCATATATGTTCAATTATGGTCTACGTAGGTGGGATGAATCTTTATCTGATCGTATGGTTATTGGTTTTATTTTAGCAACTGATGTTTCAGTCTACAGCATGAAACTCATAATTGGATATCAAAACAGAAGTACCGTTTGATGTAGTTCTGAGATGGTGGTTGGACTATTTTTTTGACTCCAATGTGGAAGGAGAGAGATCATCCACATAGGATGATCCCCATTAGTCATGAAGTACTTATTAGGGTTGATGCTGATATCTGTTCTCAAGCACTGCTATGTACTGCCGATTCTCCCATCCTAAGACATCACTGTTTGCTTTGTCCAAGTCACATTTTCTTGCCTGAAAATTAATGGTGTGCTTGGGGAAATAGTGAGGATGATTAAAATACTTAGCTATTTGGATTAGCCATAGATCAAACATCATTTTTTTTTTAAATGAATCCTAATGAAACGGTAATGGCAAGCAACAGCATCATTGCAGACTTGGGGATTTCCAATACTCTAACAAATTCTTTGAACAAAATTGTGCATTGCTGTATTATGAAACATCCCTTCTGATAACTCGGCAGTCTTCCATAAACTAGGGGAACCATACTGTTTCTCTGAAAAATGACAGTTTTTTTGGATAAAAACAAAAAAACTGCGGATGCTGGAAATCCAAAACAAAAACAGAATTACCTGGAAAAACTCAGCAGGTCTGGCAGCATCGGCAGAGAAGAAAAGAGTTGACGTTTCGAGTCCTCATGACCCTTCGACAGAACTTGAGTTCGAGTCCAAGAAAGAGTTGAAATATAAGCTGGTTTAAGGTGTGAGGGGGGAGGCGGAGAGAGAGAGAAGTGGAGGGGGGGTCTGGTTGTAGGGACAAACAAGCAGTGATAGAAGCAGATCGTCAAAAGATGTCAACAACAATAGAACAAAAGAACACATAGGTGTAAAAGTTGGTGATATTATCTAAACGAATGTACTAATTAAGAATGGATGGTAGGGCATTCAAGGTATAGCTCTAGTAGGGGTAGGGAGAGCATAAAAGATTTTAAAATATTAAAAATAATGGAAATAAGTGGGAAAAGAAAAATCTATATAATTTATTGGAAAAAAAAGGAAGGGGGAAACAGAAAGGAGGTGGGGATGGGGGAGGGAGCTCACGACCTAAAGTTGTTGAATTCAATATTCAGTCCGGAAGGCTGTAAAGTGCCTAGTCGGAAGATGAGGTGTTGTTCCTTCAGTTTGCGTTGGGCTTCACTGGAACAATGCAGCAAGCCAAGGACAGACATGTGGGCAAGAGAGCAGGGTGGAGTGTTAAAATGGCAAGCAACAGGGAGGTTTGGGTTATTCTTGCGGACAGACCGCAGGTGTTCTGCAAAGCGGTTGCCCAGTTTACGTTTGGTCTCTCCAATGTAGAGGAGACCACATTGGGAGCAACGAATGCAGTAGACTAAGTTGGAGATGGCTACTAGCTGTGCTATACAGCTTTCCATAAAATTTTTGTTTCATAGCTTTAGTCAAAAAAGTCATATTATTAATTTTGTAAATAATACCATCAATTAGATGTCATTTCCTTGACTTGTAAATTTTTCTCCTGTTGAGTAATTATTCGCTGCTACCTTTGAAGCTCTTTTTGCTGATTACTACTTTTTCTATATCTCCATTACAGCTGGCTGCTGATGCCCTTCTGTACTCAACTGTAGGGACAACATTTTTTGTCTGAAGCTTCACCAGATCATTGTCAATGTCATGGGATCAGCCAAAAAATATGTGTCTTTTTTTTGTGTCGACCTGATAGTGTTCTTCAAATAATGCTCTGTGAACTGTACAGCATTCCCTTTTTAGTAAGGTCATAAACTGAACCTCAGGTTGATCAGGCTGTTAACCAAAAGAACTCATGGAATTCAGGCGGGTGTGCGCCTGAATCGATCGGGTGTAAAATTGCATGAGAAGACATCGGGCAAGTGTTCCGACATCATCACGCACTCGTACGATATTTCGCTTGGCGGGCACGTACAAAAGTTGGAAGTGCGCCGCTGACAAGAGGGCAATGAAGCCCACTAACGGCACAATTGACTGATTTTTCGTTGCCCACCCAACCTTACGGTTGGTGGATGGGCGAATCAGCCTTTGCATTTTTCATCAAACCTCATCCAACGGCACAATGAAATTTCCGTGATGAAATAAAATATCTATGGAAAGCATTTTTATCAGCTCAATTTTCAGGTGATTGACAATGATGCATGGACACTTTTTTATCTGCTTTTAAAACAGATCTCCAGATCCCTGAGGCAGTTGTCTGCCTTCAGGGAGTTTTCTCGCAGTGCTCACCCACGCCCGCGGAAAGATCATCGCCCGCCCTCTTCCTGACCCCACCGGCAGCGTTGAGCTTTTCAGCACATGCTTCATCCAGGCTGGCCGTTAATTGGCCAGTTAGTATGAAATCCCAGTCTGTTTCCCAATGGCTCCTGGGCCCACCGATCGGGCTCGCCCACCAACGGTAAAATTCAGGCCCAAGAGATGTCCACGAACATATGAAATAGGAGCAAAAGTAGACCATTTGGCCCCTTAAGCTTGCTCAGCTATTTGATAAGATCATGGCTGATCTGTTTGTGCTTCGAATTCCACACTCCCATCTATTCCCGATAACCTTTGATTCCCTTGCCCAACAAGAATCTATCTACCTCCACCTTAAAAATGGCCCTTCCTCCACCATCTGAGACACAGAGTTCCAAAGTCGCACAACCTTCTGAGAGAAAACGCTTCTCATCTCTGTCATAAAGGGGTGACCCCTAAATTTAAAACAATTAGCCTTTATGAAACCTTAAGACCTCAGAGCACTGTGTGCAGTGTTAGGCTCCATATGAAAGTAAGGATTTTGAGGTTTTGGAAAGGAATACAGTTTCACTAGGATGCTGCAAAACATGAAGAAAGATTTGAAAAACAAGGTGGCCTGAATTTTCCGGGTCTGTTGACCTGATAGTGTTCTTCAAATAGTGTTCTGTGAACTGTACAGCATTCCCTTTTTAGTAAGGTCATAAACTGCACCTCAGGTTGATCAGGCTGTTAACTAAAAGAACTCATGGAATTCAGGCCTGAATCGATCGGGTGTAAAATCGCTTGAGAAGACATCGGGCGGAATGTCATGGCAGGTGGGGGTGGGGCAGTGACAATGTGGCAAGGAAGCCAAAAATCAGGTCCACGATGTCATGAAGCCAGTTTCCGATTGTTCGCTCCACCCGTCAACGGTGGGCCACGTTTCCCACCGCCGCATGTTGGGAACCTAATTTCAATACTTTAGCATCTCATTATAAGCCCTGCTCGGTGGAATCATCTCCCCATGCTGGATCATCCAGGCACATTGGTGCAATTGCATGCCGATGTGTTTCACAACTGTGCATAAGCAATGTGGACCTGGTGAGCTGCACTTTGTTTGGGGCTTTGAGGTTTGTTTGCCTGTCTTGCTTCTGGCAGCACTCGTGGTCATCAGCGCCAGGTTTCGCAGGCAGCACCACATTACTTTTAGGGGGGGCTCATGAGCAGATCCCTGCTTACCAGACCTGGCGTAAGGTAGAGGTGGAATTCCAACAGTTGCAGGGCTAGAGCTTGCTTGGGGAAGGGGGAGAAGTGGCCTCAGGCAAGGGAAGGGGCTGCAGGGCAAGGGCTGTACCGGGGAAGGGGAGTATCCCAGGGTGTGTGTGGGGCACATGTTGATCTGTGCAGGTGGCCTGAAGATGGTGAGGGCTGAAGAGGCAGTCTCCAGAGGAAGTGAGGCCAGATGGAGATGTGAGGGTGTGTGTGAAAGAGAGTGTGGTGATGACCCTTGAGCTGGCAGTGAGTGAGATGCCAGTGAATATGTGATGGGCTTGTGCGTATGAGAGTTTAGAGTGATAAGATGGTTGCCTTACCCTAACAGAACAGATTAGATCATTCATCTGTTTTCTGCACTGGATGGCTCACCTTTTGAAAGCAACATTGGCACTGACCACCTCTGCCACCATCACCCAAGCCAGAGGAGTAAGACTGATGGGTCTCCTGCAGCCAGAGCCAGGATAGAGGACATCGCAGCAGGCTTCCACTTCGTACAAAAGGTGTCCCAGGGATGCCTCACTGCACTCTTCTTGGCTTTTGGTGTCACATCTTCACCGGAGCAGTCCTGGGTTGCAGCATTGAGAAGTGTGTGCACGGCTGCTGTTTAAATATGGTACCCTGCATGAGGAAGCAGCGAGGTAACGGTGTGGCAGGCAAATCGGAGGCTGCCTGCCAGTGAGACGGCGTGTTTCCTGCGGCTGCATAATTAACGAGGCAGGAATGGGACGATACGGCACGAAAACCCACCATTGCAGCTGACTGGTTAAATGACTTTTTTGCCGTCCATTACCACACTTAGTGCAAATCTGGGACAATTTTTCATTACCACGCCGCAGGTTATGGGGTGATATATTAGAAGTGTTTGAAATAATGGAGGGGTGGAACATGATAGATAGAAACGGACTTCAATAGTTGAAGGTTCAAGAATGAAGGGCTATAGATGCAAGATGAAGTGCAAGAAATTTACAGCAGACGACAAGAAAACTGCCTTTACAGAGTTCCGAAGCTGCAGAATGCAATTCATGTTAACATCCAAGATTAGGTTGATAGATGGATGTTCAAAGAAATGGAGTTAGAAGTATGAGAACACTGTGGCCAAATGTTGATTAGAACTGTTTGCTCATGTGGAGGGCATACACCAGCAGGACTGAGTAAGCTTCTATGTAACAGCTGTTAAACTTAGCCAGTGAGGAGCAGAAAAAATTGTGACACTGAGGTTCAACAATAACTTGCACCATACATCTTTAGCAGAGAAAACTCTCCCTAAGCATACTCCTGAGAAGGAAAAGGAGTGTATAATGAACTTTTGTGGAAAACTTAGGAGACAACTGAAGGCTTGGTCAAAATAATTGTTTTGAGAAGGTTTTTTAAAGAGCAATGAGAAACATAGATGGACTTCAAAAGAATGTTCCAGAGAGTGAGACCAGAGGACATGTGTGGAAAAGATGCAGAGCAGATGCGACCCAGAGGACCTGAGAGGAAGATGAGGTGATATGGTGAGACAAGATTTATGTTGAGAGTAGGGAGCCATTAAGGGTTAGCAAAGAATGGGAGTGATGGATGAGCAGGGCTTAGTGTGGAATATATTGTGACTGCTGGCCTGGTACTTGAATTTATATGGCTTCTTTAACAGGGAAATATGTTTCTAAGCACTCTACAAAGGATTACTGTCAAACAGTAATAACAATTTTTTATGCACTTGGGCCAGAAAATTGTTTACAATGGATGATGGGATGGACCGAGCTAATTGCTAATCCTGCTTGAGGGAGGGTGGGTAGGCACAAAAGTTTTGGCACTTTTGATGGTATTGACTGACAGCCCCCTGTCCAAGAAGAGAAACATCTGCAACCTGTAGCCAGGTCAGTAACTCTTCCATTATATCAACATGAAAATGAACATTATTAACTCAAACTCATGTGTAAGTTTTCTATTAACAGTGAACTTGGGCCAGTGACTTTGTTAGGAGTGCTGTACCTTTTATTATTTAACAACTGGGAAGAGAGAGTTTTGTATTTTAAGTTAATAAAATCTACTATTCTGACTGCTTGCTGTTGTTTAATTTTTACTTTTAACTAGACTAAACCATAGAATAGTGCCTAAACCATAGGGTTAGATAGAACACAAGAGAGAGAGAGAGACAGATCAAGTGAGATAATCATTTCCAGTGAGCAGATTACAGTAATGAGGATTTTCTGTTCAATCCCAAAAAACACTACTGTACTAGATATTGCACCTGGGTCACAGTTCAGTTTGTAGGGAGCAAGCACTTATTAACAGGAATGTCTTTTGTAGCTGAGCATGAGAGAAATATTTAATGCAGCTCAACAATATTAGTGATCAGTTCTGTTAGGTTTATTAAACATGCCTACTTCAAACTGTTTTAAGTATTAATTATATTTATTTCTGCACCATTGTGTAGGCCAGCGAGGATGCCTCCATGTTGGGGCCATTCCCTGTGGGGCTGCCATGGCTGCAAGAGCTGCTGGCCCTATGATTGGGCCCAAATTGGATGGGGAAAGGTTGAGGTGGCCTAGACGATCTTGTTGCTGCCAAGTGTGGGCTTGGGACCTGAGAATAATTATAGCTATTCTTCCAGTGCAGAAATCTATTATATTGCATGTATGGATGGGCTATGCTACATATAAGTAAATAGCAGTTTTCCCAGAGCATCGGAAAGTATACTAAAGGAGCATGTGGCTTCTTTGAAAGCCTATATAGGACTGGATTTTCCTGCAGTCTTTGGAAATTCAATGCCTGAACCAACTATGGGTTCTAAGCCCACACTTGGTGGCAAGAAGACTGTCTAGGCCCCCTCAACCTTTCCCCATCCAATTCGGGCCCAATCATAGGGCCGGCAGCTCTTGCAGCCATGGCAGTCCCATAGGAAACGGCCCCAACATGGAGTCATCCTAGCTGGCCTACACAACAGTGCAGAAATAAACCAAATCTAGATCAGCAGGTGTATAAGGATGGTAGGGAAACCTCTTCACTGGATCAGGCTCAGCTAAGATTGTGATCTGTCATGCTCACGGCCCTGTCATTGAAGCATTGAGCTTCTGGGTCCAATGGTCACTTGACCTGCCGCAGGTAGGTCACCTGCATTGAGCTGAAGGCCTCTATCGGTGACATGGTGGGGGGCTGCTCCGCCAGCAGAAAACTGCAAACGAGGCTACCAAATCGCCCCTAGGTGGGGTCTTAATCTGCATAGTTGGCTGTCAACATCTGTGGGGCAGGTAGCCAATCTGTTTTCCAGATCCCACCACTACACCCCGGGATAGATCCCTGGCAGCAGGAATGCATCCAGGAGCCATTCCAATGTAGCTCTCCTCTATTTTCCGAGATACTCCCGCCTCCAAGTCCACCATCACGTGGCTGGGAAAATTCAGCCTTATATGTCAGTAATTAGATGACTTCTGCAATGTTGTTCACCTCTGCTTATTATTTCATCTGACAAGCATCCAGCAGTAATTTCATATAACATGTTTATCCTAAATACTAATTCACTGTAGTGCTGTGGGACTGTAACTGTATTGAAATTCCAAGTTATGTGAACTAAAGGAAAAATAAGGACATTCATTATAGAGTGCTTTATGTTCCCAGGACACTCCAGAGCACTTCACTCCCAATGAATTATTTGTTGAATTCTATTCACTGTTACGTACATCAACTTGTGCACAATTGCATTTTTTGGTGGTGTTTATTGAGGGAATGAAGGAATACTGTCAGGACACTAAAGAGAGGGGAGTATTCCCCATGGTGCCTTGGAATCTGTGTCCACCTGAACAGACAGATGGGACTTCAGTGGGACTACTTCATCCAAAAGACATAATTTCTGACAATGTAGCATTCCCTTCACACCACACTGATGTTATGGGCTCAATTCCATAATAAGCTGCTGAATCTACAGCCATTTGACTCGCAATGATATTTGGCAGGTTGCACTCATTTCTGAGTTTGAAAAATATGAATTCAAGCTATTCAGTGGACTTGCACAAATCAAAATTATCTTAATCTGGAGAAATTGACACCAATTACTGAAAATTTGAAAATCATGTCAGCATTTTTAAACATTGCATAAATGTAAAAAGAAACGTTATTGCCCACGTGTAAAACAAATCAAAACATTGGGGAAAATACTTTGAACCATGTTTAATATGGATTTGTTTTGAAGGACCCAAGTATGCTGTAACATGAAATTAGCACTTTTTAGAACAAAAGTTAATTGATCTTTCTTTATACCGCAGAACTGAAAGCATTTGCTGAATAGTGTGATTAAAGTTCATCTGTGTGTTTGTGCGGGTGAAAAGTTCATTTCAAGGAAATATTGATTTTAAAATAGATTTCAAATGTTTTGTAAATATAATGGAACTTAAAAATCAATTGCATCCAAACACATCTATTGACACAGAGTAGAAAATTTGATGAACCTTTCTAAATTTTAGGTCAGTGTGCATCTGTCTAAAAGTCATAAACAGATAAATAACATGTTTGTGAAATGCAATGTTGTAATTGTGATGGTATTCATTTGAAGATGAAAGTCCTTGAAACGTGGGCCCTGATATTTACTGGGGTGGCATATCCAAGTGGGAGAAGGAGATCTAGACTGTGTTTCCCCAAACACCATGGAGTTTGTGTGTGTGTTTTCTTTTATTAGACTGGTTGCCAAGAGAAGAATCTGATTACCAGGCTTGGCTTCTTGTTGGGTGGGAAATGCTACAGAAGAGGCTGCAGCCCAGGAGCAGGTTTCCTACTTGGGAATAGATTGTGAGAGGGGAAGTTAATGTGTGTTAGGAAGTTATCTCGTCAGGGTGTGGGGGTCATGCTGGAAAGAGATCAGGAAAGCTCTCCACTGGCCGGAGTCATACCTAACAAAAATAAAAATGTGTGTAGCTGTTGGAGGTCAATCATCTCAGCCCCAAGATAGCACTGCAGGAATTCCTTGGGGAAGAACCTGCAGCTGGTTTGTCAGTGACCTTCCCTCCATTTTAAGGTTAGAAGTGGGGATGCTTCCTGATGATTGTAGAGGGTTCAGTACCATTCGCAGCTGGTAAATAATGAAACTGCATGTGCCCATGCACAAGACGTGGGCAACATTCAACCTTGGGCTGCTAAGTAGCAAGCAACATTTGCACTGACCAAGGGCAGGAAAATGATAATTTCTAGCTAGAGAGAGTCTAATCACTTGTTCTTCAAATTCAATTGCATTGCCATTGTTAAATTCTCCCACCATCAAAATATTAGGGGGTCATCATTGACCAGAAGCTTAACTGAATCAGCTGCATAAATATTGTGACTAGACAAGCTAGAAGTAGCTCACTTCATGACTCCCTGGCGTCTGTCCACCATCTACAAAGCGTAAACCTGGAGTGTGATGGAATACTCTGCACTTGCCTGGATGAGTACAGCTTCAACATTCGAGAAGCTTAATAGCAGGCAGGACAAAGCAGCCCACCAATTGGCACCCCATCCACCATTTTAAATGTTCACACTCTTCACTGCTCACACACCTTGGCTCCATCTACAAGATGCACTGCAAAATTGCCAAGTCTCCTTTGACAGCACCTGCTAAATCTGCAATCTCTACCACCTAGAAGAACAAGGGTAGCAGTTGCACACTATTGTGACTTAGAAATATATCATTACTCCTTTGCTGGGTCAAAATCTTGGAATTCCCTCTAACAGCGCTTTGGAAGCACCTACATGACACAGACAGCAGTGGGTCAAGAAGGTGGCTCACCATTGCCTACTCAGACACATATAAATGAACAACAAATGCGGCCCTTGCCAATGATGCCTACATCCCATGAATCAAAAAATGGAGAGGTCATTCAGAGATCGAAGGGAGAGATGGGAGGTTGGGTGTGGGGTCAGTGATCACAGGTGTTTCCATCGTTAGGTTGATCCCAAACACTGGGAGAGTTAATAGTTTTGCTTGGGAGCTGAGGGAAAAGCTTTCCTAATTCTCCTGGCCCACAAGCAGTGATGGAAATGTATTTACCTGTTCCATGCATTAGTTCTTGTCTGCCTTTAACTTCCAGGTTTCCTGTGGCCTGGGAAACCTGGTTGCCCAGTGAGTAGTGTCACACAAAGATAAAATATTAGTCTGGCACCACATTTTAGCATTTGATATTTCATAATATTGGGAGTGCGTTCGTCAGCAGAGACTCCTATCCTGTTTCTATTAAAACAGAAGTAAATTAGTTGGCTTTGGGTTTGAGACTATTTGGATTTTAACTTCCCACCTAGCCTAAACCCACCAGTTTTGGGGAGGTTAAATTACTCCCATTTTGTTACTTTAATTCTTGGTTGGATTATTGAATTATGAAATGATACCGAGTAGTAGGGGGTACTTTGGTCCTTGTGAAATGTTCTGTTCTGTATTATTTTTATTAAAGATTTTCAAAGCAATCAATAATATCATTGCAATATAGGCACTATAAAGGGAAAACACCTTGATGTGTATCAGCTGTGCCCATACAATAACAAATGATGCGATTACAAAAAGTCAAATCAGGTCAAAACCATAATCATGAAGGCCTGGAATTGGCAATATTGGTGACAAAAGCTTTAAGCTAGATCACAGTGCTCCCTGATCAGCCAGTGGCGAGTTTATACTACAAATTGCTGTGGAGTGTATTACACTGCTGGTGGTGAATCAGAAGCGGCATAGCCGGTGGCCAATGTATTAATTCAATCACTAGAGTGACTTGCACCAGAGGATCAGGTGTAGAAGAAAGATTACTTTTATCCATTTATCTATAGCCTTTACTAGTTGTATACTTTTTATTCTTTCATGGGATATGGCATCACTGGTAAGATCAGCATTTGTTGCCCATCCCAAGTTACCCTTGAGAAAAGGTGGCAACACATGCTGGCCATTCCAGTGATGCTCACATCCCATGAAAGAATAAAAAAAATTATAACTAGTAAAAGTTGTTGTAGCTAAATGAATAACAACATAATCCCAGCCATTGTGCTGTGGTGCTGTGCGGGGCAAAGCTGAATAAACATCAACTGGAGAGGATAAATTGGGGAGTCTTTTCCAGACTGCTGACATGTGAATCTGAATGGAATTAATGCAGTCTAGAAGCAGATGGCCTACATTCCATCTTGGTTGTGGATGACTTATGGCCCAAAGGGACCAAGATGCATTTGAGAACAAAAAAAAAGGATATGAGAATTTCATAAAAATCACTACAATGTGTCAAACTCTCCATCTTTATCATCTTTATAACATAATTGTTAGTCAGATCTACTGTTTTCATAGAAGATACCTAGAAACTCTTCCTTCGTACCACGGTCATTTTGTGAGCCTCTCCCATACAGCTTGCTCTGGCTGCATCCTCAGTTCATTTTCTTCTGTTGTCAGCTGCAGTCTTCATTATTAGTTAATTCAAAAGACCAAATCCATTGCTTATATCTTTTTCAATCACTTGTCAAATCAATAGTGGGGGTGGGGAGAAGATGGTGGCGCAGTGATAATGTCACTTGGCTAGTAATAGGCCCAGGTTAATGCTCTGGGGCCAAGGGTTCAAATCCCACCATGGCAACTTATGGAACTTAAATTAATAAAATGAAATTAACTGGGAAACTAGGCTAAAGAGTAGATCAATAGAGAAGCAGTGGCAGATATTTAAGGGGATATTTCAGAATATTATAAAGAAAAATTCTAAGGGGAGGACCCACCTTCCATGTTTAACTAAAGAGGTTAAGGAAAGCATCAAACTTAAGGAAAAATCGTACAACTCCACAAGGATGAGTGGCAGGGCAGACGGTTGGCCAGAATATAAAGAATGGCAGAGAATGACTAAAATATTAACCAGGAGAAAGAAATTGGAGTATGAGAGGAAGCTAGCTAGAAATGTAAAAAAGGGTAGCAAGAGTTTCTACAGATGTTTAAAAAAGAAAAGAGTAAGTAAAGTGAATGTTGGTCCTCTAGAGATTGACAGTGGGGAGTTAATAGTACATAATAAGGAAATGGTGGAAGAAATGAACAAATATTTTGCTTCTGTCTTCACTATAGAGGATACCAAAAACATTCCAGTAGTAACTGCAAATCAGGAGGTGAGTGGGAGAAATGAACTTGGTGAAATTGAAATCACTAGGGAATTGGTACTGAGCAAATTGATGGAGCTGCAGGCTGGTAAGTCTCCGGGTCCCATTGGGCTATATCCTAAGTCTTAAAAGAGGTGGCTAATGAGGTAGTCGATGCACTGGTGTTAATTTTCCAAAAATTGCTATATTTTGGAAAGGTTCTATCAGACTGGAAAATAGTAAATATAACTCCTCTATTCAAGAATGGAGAGAGGCAGAAAACAGGAAACTATAGGCCAGTTAACTTGATGTCTGCCATGGGAAGTTGTTAGAATTGATCATTTAAGGAGATTATAGCGGGCACTTGGAAGAGTTCAGGGCAATCGGGAAGAGTCAGCATGGTTTTGTGAAAGAAAAATCATGTTTAACCAATTTGTTTGGAGTTTTTTGAAGGAGCAACATGCGCTGTGGATAAAGGGGAACCTGTAGACGTGCTATACTTGGACTTCCAGAAGGCATATGATTAGGTGCCACATCAAAGGTTATTATAGAAAATAAAAGTGCATGGTGTAGGTGATAACATATTAGCATGGACAGAAGATTGGCTGGCTGGCAGAAAACAGTATGCATAAATGGGCCTTTTTCTGATTGGCAGTATATGACGAGTGGAGCCTGCAAGGGTCTGTGCTGGGGCCTCAATCTTTTACAATTTATGTCAATGACTTAGATGAGTGGAGTGAAGGCAAGGTGGCTAAATTTGCTGATGACACAAAGATAGGTAGGAAAATATGATGTGAAGAGGGCATGAGGAGGTTGCAGACTGATATAGACAGGTTGAGTAAGTGGGCAAAGACCTGGCAAATGCAGTTTAATGTTGGAAAATGTGAAGTTGTTCACTTTGGCAGGAATAAAAAAAAGCAGAGTATTGCATAATTCTGAGGTGCCGTGGGATCTAGGTATGTGAGTCACAAAAAGTTAGTATGCAGACACAGCAAATAATTAAGAAGGCTGATGGAATGCTATCCTTTATTACAAGAGGAATTGAACATATAAGTAAGGATGTTATGCTTCAGTTATACAGGGCATTGGCGTGACTGCACCTCAAATACTGTGTGCAGTTTTAGCTTCCTTATTTAAGGAAGGATGTTAATGCATTGGAGGTGGTTCAGAGCAGTAAAGATTACTAGATTTATACCTGGAATGAGTGGGTTGTCTTTTGAGGAAAGGTTGGGAAACTGGGCTTGTTTCCACTAGAGTTTAGAAGAATGAGGGGTAATTTGATTGAAGTATACAAAATCCTGAATGGCCTTGACAAGGTGGACTTGGAAAGAATATTTTTTATTGTGGGAAAGTCCAGAACTAGGAGGCACTGTTTTAAAATTAGTGGTCACCCTTTTAGGACAGGGATGAGGAGAATTTTTTTCTGAGGGTTGTGCAACTTTGGAACTGTCTGCCTCAGAAGGTGATGGAAGCAAGGACATTGAATATTTTTAAGGCTGGGGTAGATAGATTCTTGTTAGGCAAAGGAATCAAAGATTATCAGGGGTAGATGGAAATGTAGAATTCGAAACACAAGAAGATCAGCCATGATCTTATTGAATGGCAGAGCAGGCTTGAGGGGCCAAATGGTCTACTCCTGTTCCTATTTCTTATGTTCTAAACATGGAATGTAAAGCTAGTCTCAGTAATGGTGACCATGCCAACTATCATTGATTATTGTAAAAACCCATCTGGTTCATTAAATGTCCTTTAGAAAAGAAAATCTGTCGTCCTTACACAACCTGGTCTACACGTGACTCCAGACCCACAGCAATGTGATTGACTCTTAAGTGCCCTCTGAAATGGCCTAGGAAGCCATTCAGTTCAAGGCCAATTTAGGATGGGCAATAAGTACTAGCCTTGCCAGTGACATCTGCATCTCATGAAAGAATTCATTTTAAAAATATACTCTTCACCTGCAGGAAGCCTTCTGGATGTTCCCATAAGTTCAAAGAAATTTCAAGTTTATTGTGAGCCTTGATGATTTGCTTTGTTTGCTTGGTACTTTTGTGTCATGTATCACTAGTGCACCCAAGTGTCATGAGACTGAGCAGCTCTTTTAATTTGTGTTGATTTTTTTGTTGTGTCTGGGAAAGTGGCACTTATTAGGCATAGTAAAAAGGAAAAATGGGCATCAGTTTTCTACCCCGCTGTGCTACCCCAGGACTTTTGGAGATTCCTTCATGGTTGGGCTTATGTTGCAAGCAGTGTTAGCAATCAGGGCTCATGGTGGTGGATGAATTCCTGGATTATGTATGAGATGGCTTTTTTAGACCAGTACCAATGAGGGAACAGGCTATCCTAGATTTGATATTGTGCAATGAAAAAGGGTTAATTAATAACCCTGATATGCAGGGTCCTTCAGGGAACAGCGACAATAACATGATAGGATGGTAAGTGAAGTAGGCTGATCTGAAACTGGGGTCCTGAATCTAAACAAAGGAAACTACAAGGTTTATTGTGAGCCTTGATGATTTGCTTTGTTTGCTTGGTACTTTTGTGTCATGTATCACTAGTGCACCCAAGTGTGAGTTGGCCAAGATAAATTGGGGAACTTCACTAAAAAGCATGATGATGAATAGGCAATGCCCAATAGTTAAGGAATGAATTCATGCATTGCAACAGTTGTACATTCCTTTCTGGCACAAAAACAACAGATAAAGCAGCCCAACCATGGCTAACAAAAGAAATTAAGGATGGTATTAGATCCAAAGAGGAGTTGTATGAAGTTGCTAGAAAAAGTAGCAAACTTGAGGATTGGGAGAAGTTTAGTGAATTCCAAGGGAGGATCAAGAGATTGATTAAGAGGGGAAGAAAAGAGTATGAGAGTAAGCTTACATGGAACATTAAAAGAGGACATAAAAATTTCAGTAAGTATGTAAAAAGAAAAAGATTAGTGAAGGCAAATGTAAGTGCCTTACAGTCTGAAATGGGAGAATTTATAATGGAGAACAGGGAAATGGCAGCGCAATTAGTTCTTTAGTTCTGTCTTCAAGAAAGAAGAGACAAATAACTTCCCAGAAATGCTAGGGAACCAAGGGTTAAGTGACTAGGAGAAATTGAAGGAAATTAACATTAGTAAAAAAAATTGCTGGAGAAATTAATGGGACTGAAAGTCGACAAATCTCCAGGGCCTGATAGTCTACATCCCAGGGTACTAAAGGAGGTGGCCATGGAAATAGTGGATGCATTGGTTGTCATTTTCCAAAATTCTGTAGATTCTGGATGCCACTTTCCAAAACGACGCTTCTGACAGGTCTTCCTTCTTCCTTAACTGAGGTTTCCCACCCACTGTGGTTGACAGCCCTCAACCATATCCGATCCATTTCCCACGCCTCTGTCCTCACACCTTCCCCTCTCTCCCAGAACCATTTTCCTCACTTTTCACCCCACGAGCCCCTGCATTCAAAGGATCATCGTCTGTCATTTCTGCCAACTTCAGCATGATGCCACCACCAAACACATATTCCCTTCACCACCCCCCAACCCCCATCCCCTCCTGCCCTGTCAGTATTTCGTAGGGATGTTCCATCTGTGACTCCACTCCTCCATCACTCCCAACACCTCTTCCCCTTCCCACCCATTGCAGAAAGTGCAACAGTGCCCCTTTACCTCCTCCCTCCTCACTGTCCAAGGGCCAAAACACTCCTTTCAGCTGAAGCTGCACTTCACTTGCACCTCCTTCAATTTGGTCTACTGCATTCACGCCCAATGCAGTCTATTCCATATTGGGGAGGCCAAACACAGACTGGGTGACCGCTTTGCGGAACACCTTTGGTCTGTCTGCAAGCATGACCTGGACCTTCCTGTCCTTGCCATTTCAACACATCATTCTGCTCTCATGCCCACATGTCCATCCTTGGCCTGCTGCAATGTTCCAGTGAAGCCCAACCCAAACTGGAGGAACAGCACCTCATCTTCCGACTAGACAATTTACAGCCTTCCAGCCTTAATATCGAGTTCAACAACTTCAACTATGAACTCTCTATCTTTTTTCATCCCCTTTTTAAAAATTTATTTTTATTTTTTATCCACTTATTTTCATTTATTCTTTGTCTTATCCCTTTTTTTTACCCCCTTTTTTTATCTCTTTTTCCATCCTTTTTCCCCCACCACACCCCTAATGTGTTACTTGTTACTTGTTCCATGTTGTTCTTTCAGAGTGCTTACCCTTGCGCTCTTAACACATTCTGATTTCTTACTTTTATGCCACTATGAACACCTCCTTTAGCCCTTACCACTGCCATTAACACACCCTTTATCTTTTTGTCCATGACATCTTTGTCAATCTCTCCTTAGCCCCCACCTATCACTGATCTTCTATTCAGCTTCATCTGCTCCACTTCCCCTTAAATAGCATGAATTTCATCACATTTTGACTTCTCTTTAGCTCTGAAGAAGGGTCATACGGACTTGAAATGTTAACTCTCTTTCTCTCTCTACATGTGCTGTTAGACCTGCTGAGTTTTTCGAGTATTTTCTGTTTTTATTTCAGATTTCCAGCACCTGCAGTATTTTGCTTTAATCTGGAAGCAGATCATATCTCCCTTGGCTGGGGGGTCTAGAATAAGGAGTCACAGTCTGAGGATATGGGATAAGCCATTTTAGACTGAGATGTCAGGAAGATATAATAATTCCCATCATGTTATTGGAATTTATTGTAAAATAGTGATAACAGTGTGTGTGTGTGTATGAGAGACTTAATTGGATTAAAAGCAGCTGGTCTGATGGCTTTGATGTAAACATGGGGAAGTTTAGAAACATAGGTGTCAAGGGAACATTTGCATTTTTAAATAAACCAGACTAGATTGTTTTCAAAAGAGGGAGTGAAATGAGTCACCGAGCCAGGTGGAGTTTCAAAAGAGTGTGTTTATTTTTCCCAAAGATTATTTGTAAAACATAGTGCTATGAATGATTTTTATTATCAGAAAGATAAAGTCAAAAAACATAGTGAAACAATGGGAATTTGCATTCAAAGGGGGAAATATGTATAAAAGAGTGAAGGCTGTGTGTAAGGGAAGGCATTTTTCTTAAGATCTAACAAGTGCAAAAAGCCTTCAGCACCCATGCTTCAAGCTGCTGTTTTCAAAGAACTGAAGTTAAGAAAACTTGTTTTGAATCCGACTTGTTCAGGGGATCATGTCTCTTTGCCTGGACCTTTTAAAATCTATGGTGTGAATTTTCCCTTGGGTATGCGGGAGCAGGCCCCGCACATCCACGCATAAAATGACGATATTTCGCTGGGCAGGCGTGCAATGATGTCCGATGCGTGCCCGCCATTAATTAACGGGCCAATTAAAGCCCTTGAGGTGGCAATCAATGCTGATTTTTCTGCACCCATGCGATCTTTAGCTTGGCACATGGGCACAACGGGCAGGCAGGACACATTTGTATTAACCTCATCCATGGGCAGGATAAGAGAGCTCACTGGGGTTGCGAATGTACACAGTCAAGCATTTATTTATGAAGTTTTTGAAATTTGCCTGTGTGATCTGCAGTACTTCAAAATGCAGCTGCTTTTTCTGGAATCTTAACCTTCAGGTCAGCACTCTGCAGTGAGGAATCTTTTCTGGGCCTGCAGCTTTCAGGAAGCCTTCCCTTAGCCTGGGAATAGGAGCTGATCTGTCCACTGGAGGCACCACCTCTGAGGAGGAAGGCCTAGAAGGGGGAGGAGGCCAGGAATGCACAATCAGTCTCCAGGGGAGACACTTTTGGCAGTACTGGCACCGGCACAAGGGGTGCAGGGCCAAGAGATAGTCCAAGGTGGAAGGGGCCACAGGATACGACATTATCCTGCTGCCAGGGTATACAGGCGGCGAAGCAGCTACCTCAACATGTGTGAGGTGCAGTGCCGATGGAGGCTCCGTTTTTCAAGGGAGACAGTCAACTATATCGGTTAGATGACAGGGCCTGAGATCTCCGCTAACTGTGTGGGTGGACACCCCATGCCAGTGGCTCTGAAGGGCACCGCTGCCCTCGATGTCTATGCCTCTGGCTCCCTCCAGGGGTCGGTGTGTGATCTTTACGGTGTCTCCTAATCAGCTGTGCACACTTGTGTCAAGCAGGTTACAGACGCTCTGTTCAGGTGTGCTTTGACATTCATCCACTACCATTGGGACAAGGCCAGCCAGATGGAGCGAACGAGAGGCTTCGCAGTTATTGCTGGCTTCCCCTGCTTCCAGGGTGCAATAGACTGTACACATGTGGCCATCAAGGCGCCAGCAGGTGAGCCGGGTGCCTTAGTCAACAGGAAGGGCAGATAGTGTGTGATCACAGGATGCTGATTCTACAAGTCTGTGCAAGGTACCCAGGCAGCTCCCATGACGCCGACATCCTCAGACACTCCCAGGTGCCGGGGCTCTTCAGTACTCCAGCCCGGCTTGATGGATGGCTGCTGGGTGACAAGGGCTATCCCCTCAGATGGTGGCTCATGGCACCTCTCTGTCATCCAAGAACAGAAGCTGACCAGTGGTACAATAGGAGTCATGGCACCACAAGGGCTGTGCTGGAGAGAGCCATCGGTCTTTTCAAGATGCGCTTCCGATGCCTGGACCGCCCAGAGGGCGCACTCCAGTACCCCCCCAGATCGTGTCTCGGTGATAGTGGCTGCAGGCTGTGTTCTCCACAACCTTGCACTGGAAAGGAGGGACACAGTGGACGATGAAGACGTTGACACAGTGAATGTGGCTGCATATGATGAGTCCAGCAGTGGGTCAGAGGATGAGCACGCACAGGGAAATGCTGAGGGGGTAAACACTGACCTGGGCATACTCCAGGGAGGCAAGGACACCTGGGAGGCTTTAATCCA
The DNA here is from genome assembly GCF_017639515.1 of Carcharodon carcharias. Lineage (NCBI taxonomy): Eukaryota > Metazoa > Chordata > Chondrichthyes > Lamniformes > Lamnidae > Carcharodon > Carcharodon carcharias. The sequence continues at coordinate 42,835,154 of NC_054477.1, read as the reverse complement.
ATGAACCTTCAGCTAGCGCACCACAGATGGACCACCAGGACAAGCCTGGGCTGTAGGCTCGATACTCGACACCTAAGTGCAAAATCTGCCAGGTTAGGAACAATCACTAAGGGCCTTGTTAATAAAGCTGAATGTCCAACAAAGCACTCTTTACGGTTTTGGAAACCATACATATGCAGAAGAGAAGAGGCGCCCTCAGCCATGGTGAAATATCTGAATTTATTCTGTCAAGCAAACCAGCTTATTTCAAAAAGAAGAGAATAGTGTTACCAAACAAAGCAAATCATAACGATCTGATTGAGGTGTATAAGATTATGAGGGGCATGAACAGGGTGGATAAGGAGCAGCTGTTCCCCTTAGTTGAAGGGTCAGTCATAAGGGGACATAAGTTCAAGGTGAGGGGCAAAAGGTTTAGTGGGGGATATGAGGAAAAACCTTTTTACCCATAGGGTGGTGACAGTCTGGAATGCACTGCCTGGGAGGGTGGTGGAGGCGGGTTGCCTCACATCCTTTAAAAAGTCCCTGGATAAGCACTTGGCACGTCATAACATTCAAGACTATGGGCCAAGTACTGGTAAATGGGATTAGGTAGGTAGGTCAGGTGTTTCTCATGTGTCGGTGCAGACTTGATGGGCCGAAGGGCCTCTTCTGCATTGTGAGATTCTGTGATTCTGTGACCTCATCTCGGGCCAACACAAAAGCACCAGTGAAAAGTCCGTGGTTTGCCTAAGGTGCCTTATGTTTTGGGTGCTATGTCTTGGTGATGCCTCATCGCTCAGAGTTGCCTCTGAGACAGCCTGCTGACTCTGTTGTCCTGTTATCCTCAATGACCTTGGCAGTCGTCCTCTGGCCCGTGGAGCCAGTGCTGGTCCTGCCTGGGAGGGATCTGCCAGTTCCACAGCTGGCATCTCCCCAGTAATCACAGCCTCACCAGATGCTACAGTCACTGGGAGAGGGGCAGAGGAGCTGCTGCCCTCATCTGGAGTGTCCTGAGAGGTGCCACAGATACGACAGGCAGCTGCTGCGCCGACATGAGGTAGCTTTGACCCTGATGGGTCTCCTGGAGGAACCTCTCCACGAGAGTCGCCACTCTCTCCATGGAGGACACATGGCGCTCGGACACGTGGCTCATTGCTTTGATGATCGTCCGTGTAGACTCCTCCACCACGGACACCAAGCAAAGCACAGCCTCATGAATCTCCCCAGATGGTCCCACACAACTGGCCGCATTTCCTGTAGCTGCTGTGTCACCAACGACTCCAGAGGCACATCATCAGGCACCGACTGAGCATGTGCCTGGTCCCCTGCAGTCCTCCGAGTGCTGGTGCCATGGGCACTCTCTGTCTCTGCCAGTTCCTCCAGTGACTGTGAAGTGCCCTCATCACTGTGCCCCTGGACACTAGCTGATGCTTGAATTCCCACCGAAGTTCTAATATCTGCGCTGGTGCCTGCCTCACAGAAATGGTGTGACACTGGTGAGACTTCAGGCCCCTCAGGTGTGAGAGGGGTCCCCTGCTGCTCCTCCTCCCAGCCCTGCTCCAATGATGCTGAAAGGAAGAACAAGGACAGTGGATCACTTAGCGTGGAGACAATGACAAAGTGCATCTCTGTCCTCCGGATCATTATGCACTCATCGTTCCAATGGTCAAGCCATGTTGCTAAATTAAATCAATTAACATTCAGCAGTGCCCTGGCTGTTGGGAGGACAATGCTGACCTCACTGTTGGGCAAAAATACCTGGCCGTGGCACCCCATCCTCACCGACACCAGTGGACCTGGACACATGGCGCCTCTCCAGATCCAGGGCCTCCTGCTCGAACCGGCCAAGAATAGTGACCTGCGCCTGGCCGCCGCCAGTCTTCACACACTCTGCCGCGTTATGAGCATTCTTCTCCTGAAAATGAGAGACGAATATTGAGTAGTGCAAATCGTACATGGACTCTCCTTGTGCACAGCCCACTCCAACCAGAGTGGGACATATCAGGGCTCCAGTGCCTCCTCACTCCATTGCTGCTGAACATCCACACAAAGATGCTAAGCCTCCTCCACACCCCGTCCCTCCCCCCATACATCTGTTGGACACAAGCTGCCTACATCACATTAGGCACCAAATGGTATATCCTTCCATAGCAAGGAGGCGCAAGCCACACCACCTTGTAGCTCCCCTCCCAGCATGTCCTCACTGTGACTTGGACATGTCCTGAAGTTCACACACAGTGCCTAGTTGCAGCTCCTCCAGGTTGCTCCCAAACCAGTCATGTGGGACTCAGTGTAACACATGCTGCGGGGGCAAAACACATCTCTTCATCACCTTCTCAGGCTGACCTCAGCATGGGCAGTATCTGCTTGCCATAACAGAGATGAGGAGAAATTTCTTCACTCAGAGGGCGGTGAACCTGTGGAATTCTCTACCACAGAAGTCTGTGGAGGCCACGGGCAGAATTTTGTCCTCATTGAACAGGCTCGATGGGGGCAGGTGGCAGCGGTTTGGAAGCCGACCGCCGTGTGCGATCGGCCCGCCCAGCGCTCGGTTTTGTAAATGAAAAATAACCCATTGTAAGATGTTAAAAAAATCACCCCTCATGTGACTCTGTCACATGAGCAGGGACATGTTAGAAATAAGTTGAACATTTTTTGTTTTTTTTAATGATGGATCAAAACATCATGGATGAGGTTTTGCAAAATATGCAAAGGCCGCCTGGCCTTTTCGCCTGCCCGATAACTGTAAAGTTGGATGGGCAGCGAAAAAATTCAAATCAATTGGATTGTTAATGGCCTTTAATAGGCTTTTTAATTGTCAGTGGTCATGCTGCCAACTCTTGCACACGCCTGCCGACTGAAATATTGCGCGAGTGTGCGATGATGTCGGGACGCTCGCCCTACCTCATCATGCCTCATTTTACACTCGTTTGGGTTGGGCTTGCGCCCACCCGATGAGCGAAAATTTCTGTCCCAGTCACTGAATATATTTGAAGGCGTCAAGTGGTACGGGGAGAAAGCTGGAGTATGGCATTCAGATAGAGGATCAGCCATGATCATAATGAATGGCAGAGGTGGCTTGAAGGGTCAAATGACCCACTCCAGCTCCTATTTCAATGTATGTTTCTATGTTAACCTTTTCTTGGGAATTCCTTCATTTGAAACAAAACTTTAAGCAGAATATTTTAGAATTCCACACAATCCATCAACTAAGGAATAATAATTGCTGGGTCATTGTTGGCTACAACACGAACATTTATAAAACATCCGGCTAATTTTTTGGAATATTGAAATTATCATCAAAATAATGCAAATGTTGGAATCACCTCCTTCTATGTATAAGTATGATAAAACATTTTTATAAGATAATTCATCCAGTTAACAATGTCTCTTTAAATAATTTTTAAATCAATACTATCCTTATTTTAACCTACCTCTGCAAAACTGTAATTGAAATCTGTCCTCATGTAGATGATCAAGTTTCTACTGAAAAGCAGATTCACTTGGTGCTAAAAATATCTCCAGTACATTTCTGTCATGCATGCGGCAGACTGATGGAATAAGGTTTCATAAGTGTACCGCGAAACACTTCTAAAACAAGCCGATGGGTCAGCAATTAAAAGGAGGGCAATCCCTCCTCTCCAAATTATGGATATCCCTGATGCAAGAAAGTTACAAGTGAACCCCGTTGGATACAATGCATTTAGTTTAATCAACAATGAACACATTTCAGTCGGGAAAGTTTCACAATTTTAGTGTGAGATGCTGGATAAATTGACAACAAAGCTATCCTGTCTAGAATTAAAGACCGTTCCCACTGACAAAATTTACTTCTTGGGATTTTCTTTGGAAATCCAGTTAAGATGTGCCTGATGCACAATCCAATGCCCTGAGTGCCAACATTTTGGACATTTTTGAAGCAGACAAATTTCTTTGGCTATTTTCACCTACATGGACAGCAAGCACATGCCCATGTTTTATAACCGTAGCTTGAGCTCTTTCTCAAGTAGGTGATGGAGATCTTGCACTGTTAGGTCGGAAGCTCCGTATGTATGAATCCCCTGAGAGGCTCAGGAGTGTCTGCCTTGGTTACCACCCTTTCATCCAGCAATGTTTCCTGCTGTTCCACTTGTTCCCTACAACATATAATGGAGGACCCCAAAGGGTACCCTCATCTTGCACCTTGCACTGGAATCCTCCCAGCTGCCACAAATACTAGGACAATCCAAAACAAAAGGATTTTATCTACAATATTAGATTGGAGAAGGTGTGTTTTTTCCTCCTTGTGCGAATATTTGATTCCGTAATTCATGTGTTTTCAAAGTATAACTTTTAGGCATTAGAGTGTTAAATGTAGATAATTGGAAATACTTGGTTGAGAAACTGGTAAACAGACTTGGGGTTATTGCAGTTCAAATGGATGAATGTTGATTTAATGAGATTCAGATTGGAAGTGAGAAAATTTAAACAATGAATGACCCAATTTGATTTTTAGGTAGAGACAGGAGGTCTACAGTTATGTCTATAAGGGATTTGGATTATTCATGCAGTTCACAGATCAAAGAAGCTAAAAACAAGTGGTAAAGGAGGAGCAGCAGGAAACATTGCTGGATGGAAGGGTAATAACCAAGGCAGACACTCCTGAGCCTCTCAGAGGATTAATACTTAGAGCTTGTGATCTAGCAAGGAGTTAGTGGAAAATCTCCATCACCTGCTCGAGGAAGAGCTCAGGCCACGGATATAAAACAGGGGCATGTGCTTGCTGGCCACGTAGGCAGAAATAGCCAAAGAACTTTGTCTGATTCAAAAGTGTCATAACATTGGCACTCAGGGCATTGGATTGGGCAGCAGGCACATCTTAACTGGATTTCCAAAGGAAAATACAAGAAATAAATTTTGTTATTTACTTTTGTAAATAAGGGAGGATCCTGGTGGGACCAGCAAGTCTGAGAAGAGGGCCATTAACTCCATTAGAGATACAAATTATTCATGTGGGTCACAGAATCAAAGAGGCTCTTGAAGGTGAAAAATAATTAGTCTACATTTCTGTTTGGAACATCCCAAGTATGCCACATTGTCATGGAAATGGACTGTAGGGGGTTAGGGAGGTTTCTTTGTTTAATTTATTGATTTAATTTAAAGTAGCCAGGCCTGCACCGTAAACAGAAAAATACTACACATGGAATGCGGGTGGGAGCTCGAGTTCAGTTTGGAGATGGAGTTCATGAGGGAAAAGTGGCTAGAAGATTTTCCTAGCTTGGAGCTAGAGGAAGAAATCCACAGTAACCCTCATAGAGAAAACATGCAGTTCGGCTTGGAACCTGCAAAGAGCTGTGGACCAAGAGAATAGAGCTATTAGAAATCAGAAGTTTTTCTTTTCTGTTGAAGCCACTGTGCAGTAATTGTGAGTGAAGTTCAGCCTTGAGCTGAAAAGTTCCAGACCTTGCAAGGAAGCTGTTTAAAAAAAACATGGGGAGTTAATCCCATGAAAATGGATAATATTCAAGAACCTGGTGAGAAGTCAAAGACTTTCTGGGGGAATCATAATGGAAAAGCGAAGGTTCAGTTGAGGGTTTTAGTCTAAAGCATTTGTGGTTGTTTTATTGTGCTTTTTGAAGTAGAGTAAAAGTAATCACATTTAAGTAAATAGATGAAGTATATGTAATAAGTAATTAAAGTACAAGGAATAAGTAAATAAATAATTATGTTATTAGTAATGTTTGTTTTTATTTAAAAACGTGAAATCTTGTGGCGTAATTTTCAGCTGATCACTGGATGCTTGAATTTTTCTTTAAGCGTTAATGGTCTCTATGCAGATCATGACACATGGAACAGAAGAGATTCGGGGAGATTTGAAGGAGGTGTACAAGATTATGTCTGGTTAGATTAGGTAGACAAAGAAAAGCTATTCCCATTAGCTGCTCATGCAAGGACTAGAGGACAGAGTTGTAACATTTTGGGCAAAAGATGCAGAGGAATTTGAGGGAGAACGTTTTCAGAGCTCGACCGGCAGCTGTAGTCACTGTGGCACATCCACGAGGCTGAGAGCTACGTGGATAGCACGTTTAGAGAGATGGTCACACCGCAGTTTAGGAGCCTGGAGGCAGAAAGGGAATGGGTGAACACCAGGCAGTCCAAGAGAACTACACAAAGTGGTTGAGGTCCTGAAAGCAGACTTTAGGGAGCTAGGAAGGAGATTGAAAAGCAGGATATCTAAAGCAGTAATCTCAAAATTAATCCCAGTCCCATGTGTAAGTGAATATCAAAATAGAGGCATTAAGTGATTGAACACATGGCTAGAAAGCTGGTGTAGGAGGGAGGGCATCCAGTTTCTGAAGCTTTGGGATCGGTTCTGGCCGGACTGGCTACACCTGAGCAGGACTGGGATGATTACCCTCACAGGGAAATTTGCTAGTGCTGGTGGGGAGGGTGTGGGGGTTTAAACTGGATTGGTAGTGCGATGGGAATCAGAGGGCAAATTTCAGAGCAAGGAACGGGAGATGGAGAATTAGTGACTCTAAAAGACAGAAGCAGCACAGGTTAAAAACTGTACAGCACAGGAATTTGGCAGTGTTAAAAGGTATATATGTAAATGCAAGGAGCATAATAAATAAAGCTGATGAGCTGAGGGCACACATAGATACATGGCATCATGATATCATCGCTATAATGGAAACGTGGATTAAAGAAGGGCAAAAATGATAGGTCAAGATCGCTGGATATAGCATTTTCAGGTAGGATAGAAAGGGAGATAATAAAGGGGGGAATGTAGCATCATTGGTTAAAGAAACAATTACAGCTGTGAGGAGGGATGATATACTAAATGAATCATCAAATGAGGCCATATGGATTGAACTCAGAAATAAAAAAGGAGCAGCCACACTGTTAGGACTGGACTATAGACCCCCAAAATAGTGGAAGAGAGTTAGAAGAGCAAATATATAGGTAACTATCTGAGTGCAAAAACAATAGGGTAGTAATAATTGGAGACTTCACCTTCCCTAATATCGATTGGGTATGAACATGTGAAGGGCAAAGAGGGCACAAAATTCTCGAACTGCATTCAAGAGAATTTTTTCAGTCAGCATGTAACAAGCCCAAACAACTTGTGCAATTCTAGATTTAGTCTTAGGAAATGAAGCTGAGCAAGTGGATGAAGTAGCAATGGGGGACCATTTTGGAGATAGTGGCCATAATACACTTAGATTTAGCATTGTTATGGAAAAGGACAAAGATAGAACAGGAGTAAAAGTTCTAAATTGGACGAAGACAAATTTCACAAAGCTGAGGGGTGAACTGGAGAAAGTGGACTGAATCCAACTTTTAAGAGGGAAACAGTGTCAAATCTGTGGGGAGGTAGTCAAAAGCAAGATTCTACGGGGACAATGAAGACATGTCCCCACAAAGAAAAAGGGTGGTACTGCCAAATCTAGAGCCCTCTGGTTACCCAGAAGCATACAGGGCAAGATAAAGCAGAAAAAGAAAGTTTATGTCACAAAAAGCTTAAAGGAGTATAGAAAGTACAGGGGTGAAGTCATGGTCGTCGTCGTCGTCAGTGGTCCTTGGAATTGAGGATGACGTCCGTCAGTCTTGGTGAGACTGCAGATGACCGAAGAACCCAATTCTGTATCCACATGTTCTTCTGCAGTGGGGCACTTTGTTGCACAAGGGAGTGGAAATCACAGCCCTGGGTTGGCTTCCTGCTCCTTCCTCTGTCACCATCGTTCTGCCTCACTGTCGAGTTGCTGAGCCTTGAAGTGGCTTGGGCCTTGATAGACCAGGTGCCATGCCGAGTGATCGGCAACCATTCTTCTCCCGGTCAGTGGTGTTAATGCCTCTGTGCTTTAGGGCGACCTTGGGAGTATCCTTGTAACTCTTCCTTTGGCTGCCTTTTGAGTGTTGGTCAATGGAGAGCTGAGAGAAGAGAACCTGCCGAGGAAGACGGTTTTGGGGCATTCGGATGCCCATCAGAGTCAGTTCCACAGGAGCAGGGCTTCAATGCTGGTAGATACAGCTTCATGGAGGATGCTAGAGTTAGTCCAGCGGTACTCCATTTGATCCCCAGTATAGAAAGTACAGGGGTGAATTAAAAAAAAAGGAAATTAGGAAAGCAAAGAAAGGACATGAAAAAATATTGGCAGGTAAAATAAAAAAAAACCCAAGGATGTTTTACCAGTACATTAAGAGCAAGAAAATAACTAAGGAAAGAGTAGGGCCTATCAGAGATGTATATGATAACTTGTGCATTGATGTGGAAGATGGGGGCAGGGTTCTCAATGAGTACTTTGTATCTGTCTTCATAAGGAGAGGGATGATGTAGACATCCTAGATAAGGGTGAAGAGTGTGAAATATTAGATACAATAAGCATAGTAAGAGAGGAAGTACTGGAGGGACTGATATCCTTGAAGATGGATAAATTACCAGGGCCAGCTGGATTGTATCCTGGGTTGTTAAAGGAAGCCAGGGAGGAAATAACGGATGCTCTGAGGATCATTTTCCAATCCTTATTAGATGCAGGAGAGGTACCAGAGGATTGGAGGTCTGTGAACATTGTACCAATATTTAAAAAGGATCTGAGGGATAGACCACAAAATCATAGGCCAGTCAGTCTGACTTCGATAGTGGGCAAATTATTGGAATCAATTCTGAAAGACAGGATAAACTGTTGTTTAGAAAAGCACGGATTGATCAGGGATAGTCAGCATTGTTTTGTTAGGGAAAGATCATGTTTTACTAACTTAATAGAATTTTTTGAGTAAGCAACAAGGAGGGTTGATGAGGGTATTGTAGTGGATGTTGTCTATATGGATTTCAGTATGGCATTTGACAAGGTCCCACGTGGCAGACTGATCAGGAAAGTGACATCTCATGGGAAAGTGGCAGGTAGGATCCAAAATTGGCTCAGTGACAGGAAACAAAGGGTAATGGTCAATGGATGTTCTTGTGAATGGAAAGAGGTTTCTAGTGGTGCTCCACAGGGCTGAGTGTTGGGGCCATTGCTGTTTGTTGTGTATATTAATGATTTAGACCTGAATGTGGGAGACATGATTGGGAAATATGCAGATGACACAAAAATTGGCCATGTAGCTGATAGTGAAGAGGATAGCTGTTGTCTCCAGAAAGATAACAATGTTTTGGTTGAGTGGGCAGGAAAGTGGCAAATGGAATTCAATCCGGAAAAGTGCGAGGTAATGCATTTGGGGTTTGCAAACAAAGCAAGGGAATACTCAATAAACAGGAGGATATTGAGAGGTTTGAGGAAGTGAGAAACCTTGGAATGCAAGTCCACAGGTCCCTGAAGACGGGAGGACAGGTGGATAATTTGGTAAAGAAAGCATCTGGAATGCTTTCCTTTATTGGATGAGATATTGAATACAAAAGCAGGGATGTAATGATGGTACTGCATAAAATGCTGGTTAGACCATAGCTGGAATTTTGCATACAGTGCTGGTCACCACATTACAGGAAGGATATAATTGCTCTGTTGCTCTGGAAAGAGTACAGAGGAGATTTACAAGAATGTTGCCAGGGCTGGAAAATTGCACCTATTTGTAAAGGTTGGATAGGCTGGGGTTGTTTTCCTTAGAACAGAGGAGGCTGAGGGGGTGACCTGATTCAGGTGTACAAAATTATGACGGTCGTAGATAGGGTCGACAGGAAAGACCTGTTCCCTTTACAGAGAAGTCAATTATCAGGAGTCACAGATTTAAGGTGATTGGTAGAAGGATTAGAGGAGGCATGAGGAAAACCTTTTGCACCCAGAGGGCGGTGGACATCTGGAATTCCCTGCCTAAATTGGTGGTTGAGGTTGAAACGCTCAACTCATTTAAAAGATACCTGGATCTGCACCTGAAGTGCTGTACCCTGCAAGGCTACAGAACAGGCACTGGAAAGTAGGATTAACATGTGTGGCTAGTTTCTTTTTTTCACTTTTTTTCTCTTATTTTGCCCCACACAGACATGATGGGCTGAATGGCCTCTTTTTGTGCTGTAACATTTCTATGGTTCTAATGCTTTTATGTAGCAAGTGGCAATGGCCTTGCTGCCAACATGGGCGACAGAAGCGGAGACGATCAATGATTTCAAAAGGAAATTAGATATGCACTTGAGGGAAATAAACTTACAGGGCTATGGAGATAACATTGGGGCTATGGGACTGACTGGACTGCTCTACAGAGAGGCAAGGACTCGATGGGCCAAGTGGCCTCCTCCTGTGGTGTAATGACTATAACAATGTAAAGCTCCTCCATCAGATACTTTATTCAATCTGCTAACTCAAGACTTGTCATACCAGAGCTTTTCATGGCTTTCCTTTTTGATTGCAGCAACTTGCACAAGACAAGTTTTGGTCCTGGAAGGTGAACTCATTCTCTTCATAATCTCAAAAAATAACAAATTTGTATGTCAACACTTCCTTGCGGTGCTACAAGTGCCTTCGCGTGTCATGTTAATCATTCATGGACAGTGATAATGGCGGAGAGGCTCAGTGTTATGGATCCCTGACAATACTTCTGGCATTATTGCTCCCCTGTTCCAAATGGCTCTGGGGTGTTAGGGCCAATGGGCCTTATCTATTCCATAGGTAGTAAGCAGGCCTGGTGATAACTAGGTGATTCATGTTATGGAAGTTCTTCAAGTGACATTTTCTGCTTCCTATTTTCTGTGGATAATCATCCTCTGAATATCTCAAATGGAGATTCCTTGAAATAGACTGGATGTAGGAATTACCTTTGTCACAGTGTGCTAGTATCCTGGGTCCAAATAAACAATTCCTTAGAGAGAGATACACTAAAGCAAAGTTCTGCAGATGTTGGAAATCTGAAATAAAAACAGAAAATGCTGGAAATAATCAGCAGGTCAGATGGCATCTGTCAAGAGAAACAGAGTTAATGCTTCAGGTCTTGATGACCCTTTGAAAGGAGTGATGAATACTTCTTCCCTCTCCTTCATCTATCATCCATTCAAAAAACCCTTCTTTCTCAGTACCACAATATTCTGGGAAGAATTGAGTCTCGTTTCTTACCATTCTCCATTTCTTCCCCACCACCACCACATTACATAAAATTTCTTAAAACAGTTGAAATTCTGCTCCCATACACAAGTAATATTTAAGAGTCCTACAATCTAGGCTGACACTTAAACTGAGCTCTTACGTGCCTGCATAGGTGAATGTAAAGATCCTACAGCACTATTCAGATTCAATTGGATAGGTAGGTATAGGATAAGGGATTGAAGCAATATATGGTCTAAATGTGCTTCAAGCTATTTGCTTGTGTGCAGGATAAACAGTGACTGGCTAGGCCAAATGGCCAGTTTCCATTTTGTAATTCCAGTGTATAATAATTGAAAAAAACTATTTGAGTTACAACCTAACAAATTCTGACCACTGGCTCCACCTGAACAAGTAATCTGCCTCTTCCGTTTTAGATGCCTACAGATCTGGTGTGTATTTTCAGCTTGTTTTTACTTAAAGATCTAAAACAGTAGTTAACTCTAGGAGGAAGTTGTTTACTTTGAGATGGCTGGCTATTTACCATAAATATCTCGGAAGTTTAATTATGGCTATAGAAGTTTTACTTCATATTACAAAATAGAAAAATGAATATCTATCATCAGACCTTGTATAAAACCCTTCCTTTAATATTTCTCCTGGATATTCTGGGGCTTCAATATTTTTATTACAATTTTAATTGGCAGTCTTAAAGCAATATTACTACCGATTACTTATCATTTCCTATGAATTGCGATGTAAAAATACTGTCCTAGCTTCTGCAGATGCGACTGCTGGTGAATGTCTGAACATGTTTATTAGCACTGATGTCAACCTTGGCTCATTGGTGTCATTCTTGTCAGAAGGTTGAGAGTTCAAGCACCGCTCCAAAGACTTGAGTATAAAAATATCGGCTGGCACTTCTGTGTATATAAATGCAAGTTCTTACGAGTAATGTTAGAAGACTGCTTTAGATTGTACAAAACCATTACAGACCAAAGGGTATTTTACAGAGGACTTACAACAACTTGTGCTTTACCAGGTACTATATATCCATAGGTGTTTAATACAGCAATGTTTTACTTCGGCCTTATAAAATTGGTCAACAAAATAATATAATTTATTTTAGTTATTTCATTAAGAATATTTTCTACATGGCTCTAATGATATATCATTAATGTATTACATATATAGTGATAGATAAACTTACACCTTGGGCAAATTTTCCCAAATTTGCACTAAGTGCGGTAGCTGGCGGGCAAAATGATATTTTACCTGTTGGCCGCAATGGTGGCTTTTCATGCCATATCATCCTGAACCTGCCTCATTATTTATGCACTCCCGGGATGCATGCCGTTTCCATGGTGGGCGGACTCTCATTCGCTCACCTGCTATCACCCCGCTGCTGCATCACGCTGGGCGCCAGGTTTAAAATCCATCATCTCAATGCTTCCAGCTCACCACTGCTGCATGGAAGACATAGCCTTGAAATTGAAGAAGACAGTAGCCCCAGGTTCATTGACATGCCTCTCGAGCAACTTTTGGATGCTGTGGAGGCCCGCCAGGATGTCCTCTACCCCCACTCTGGCTGCAGGATGGGCAGCAACAGCGCTAACCCAGCTTGGGAGGCAGTGGCAGAGGTGGTCAGCACCAAAGCCCTGCAAAAGAGGATAGCCACCCAGTGCCGCAAGAGGATGAATGATCATCTCAGTTCCACCAGGGTAAGTCACTCATCTCATCACTCAACTCTCACACTCACAAACACATCCACAGGGCCCTCACTCACTGCCAATTCAAGGGACATCACTATTCACTCTCTCACACTCACTGTCATTGTCCTCATCCCGCCCATGGGACCATTCACCACCTACACAGGCCAGACATACTTGTCATCTGGCCTGGCAGGTGTCCTGCTTACACTTTTTCCACCTCTATTCATGCAGGACAAGCTGGCACACAACTAGACAGAGGTCACAGATTGCTGGCGGAATGCTCGAAATCAAGGTCCTCACGGATTTTGAAAACAGAGCCAACTAGCTGTCTGGCGAGGATCTGGACCAGTCCAGTGCGGACAGTGAGGTCGGCACTGCTCTACCCAGTGAGGATGCAGCAGTGCAACATCCATGTAACCATGGCGGACGAGAAGAAAGCACCAATTTCCAAGAAGGGGCCAAGAAAGCCCAGAAGAGGGCGCCACTGAAAGGTGGCAAGAAGAGGAAGAGATCCAGGAAAGACATTTACTCTATCTACATCTACAAAGTGATGAAGCAGGTTCACCCCGACACCAGCATCTCCTCCAAGGCTATGAGCAACATGAACACGTTTGTCAATGATATTTTTGAGCAGATCATGGGTAAGGCTTCCCTTGAGGCCCATTACAACAAGCGCGGCACCATCAGCTCCTGGAAGAACCAGACCGCCATGTGCCTGCTGCTGCCCGGTGAACTGGCCAAGCACGCCATGTCAGAGGGCACAAAGGCAGTGACCAAGTATACCAGCTCCAAATAAACCTCCACACTAGTGAAAATAACATCCAATAGACAGCCATGCCATAAGCGATTTGTCCTCTTTCACAGGCCACTGCCAGTGGATGCCCTCCATGTCCCCATGGCACCAAATCCTGCAGTAAATGGCAGATGTGAGTGAGCAGCTCTCTCGACATGTGTAGTCTTTGGTGGCACTGGTTCTTGGTCATCTGCAGGAATGAAAGGCAACGTCTACAGCCCCTGGGTGTCACTAGGTGCCAACCAGTGGTGGTTGTGACTCTTGGGCGGTGTGTGTGGGAGCCACAACCTTCCCTTCTTCCTGAGGTTGCTGCTCCTGCCACTGCACTCTCTCGCTCTCTCCCTGTTGCCTTCGCGCTCTGTAGGCCATCAGGCATACAACTAGTTCGTCAGGCTCCATGATCCTGATGTTGTACTCCTGCAGGATGAAAGAGAGAGACACGTGGTTAGCATGGGTGTACTAAGAACCTTTTGTGGTTAAGTGTGACGACCCCTTAATGCTTCCCGGAGAGTACTGGCCACCACTTGGATGGCCAGAGATTAGTGCGCTGCATGGCTGCCATGTTAGCTTGAACCCTGGGTGAGCATGGTCCCAACTGGGATACTGACATTGCAAGAGGCTGAGAGTGCCTCCAGCAGTGACTGCTACATGGCCAGCCTTAGCATGGAGATTGTACAACATGTGAAGTCCAACTGCTCTGCAGTCCACTAAAGTGCTCATGAATTTGCAGTCTGCGTCAGAGTGGGGGAGCTCTGCAGAACTTGGTGGCACTTTGATGCCTCTGCATTGCGAGTGGGCAGTTAAGCTAGGAGCTCGACCCTAATGATATTAATGTGGCTGTGCCTGAACTGTCTCAGTTGCAGAGGAATGGTCACTTTTCTACAGGTTTCCTGAATGCGTAGCCACTCCTCTCACCCAACCTACCCCCCCACCCACCTCAAATGCTTGTGCGCTATATTCAACAGCAGGGCTGCCCTTAGACCCCTCCCACCACCAGTCACCTCAGATGCAGGGCTGCCCTTAACTACCACCATCCCTCCCCCGTCACCAGTTGCCTCAATGGCAAGGCTGCACTTACCCCCCACTCCCCCTCACTCTCAAAAATCACCTCAGAGGCAGGGCTGCACTTTCCACCTGACCCCACCCTTGCCACCAGTTTGGTAGGGCGGCATTTAACCCCAACCCCACCGTCATACCTGAAGCCTGAAAAGCAACAGGCGACCCTGGCGAGGGCTGCAGAATGTTGCTGAGCACTCACCTCCAGTTCACCCAATGTGCAGATCGCCAAGTGCACTTGTGCTGTGCACTTGTGAAACATATCAGGCTGTTTTCCCACTGACGCGGATGGATGATCCAGCGGGTGTGCAAGAGCCTGGTGGGATGGCCTGATAATGATATGCTGATGTATTATGACGAAGTTCCTGACGACTGTTGGCGAGCTGAGCGGACAATCATGACCTGCCTTCCTGTCGTGAAACCGATCGTGCCATGTTGTCCGCTCACGCCACCTATCATGCTTGCCACCAGTGGGCATGGAAAATTCTGTCCTTTGTTTGCAGTTCTCCTGACAGTGAGTCTCTTGGATCTTGGCTGGACCATTAGAGGGAGGTATAGAGCATACATGTACTTCTGTTCATAGGCCTGGTGGACTACGAGCAGACTGACATTGGAAGAAGCCTAAACAAATTATTTGCTTTTCCTCTCAGTTGAGGAGTATGTGACCTGGCAGTTTTAAAAGGAGTGAGAGATAAATCACAAAGAGAAAGCTTCCTTGGAGTATTTTTGAAAAGAGTCACCAAGAATACAAAACAGACCTTCCCACTTTTACTCACATTTGCTAGGAATTTTTTAGGAGTTCTACCCCAAAGTTATGGCATCCAATTGGTAGAACACTAAAGAAATTCCTGGTGTTAATGCACACAGTGCAACTAAGGATGGGCGTTAAATGCTGCTTTGCTGATGTCATCCACATTACAAGAACAAATAATTTTTAAACATTAAGACAGAACAGGGGGAAATGGATATCTTCTGATGCACAGCTTACATTGATAAGCTGAAGATGCTGCAGCTTATATATGGATTGTGTACTACTTTCTAATTGAAATATATACTAATTATCAATTGACTAACATAAGTTGCATGCAGCAGATAATGCCAGTCTTTCCCTTTCACATAGCAGGGGCTGCTCCTACTCCATCGATGTTACTTTGCCAGAAGTGTAACGGAAACCCTATTCACCCATGTCAAAAGGGTGCACTAATAAAGTAAAGTAACATCAGCAGGATGGGAAGCAGCTCTGAAGAACTTCCTTGTCAGAGAATTCAGTTAACTAGGAAAATTTGCTCCTGGAAAATTCAAGTTTCAGCACCAAGATTAAAAGCCAAACCATTTAATAAAGATGTAACAATCCCAGCTGATGTTAAGACTGGACAAGTCAGATCCTAATGTGAAACCTGGCTTGATAGATCCTATTTTTTTTTGAAACCATGGAGGAAAATTGCTGAACAAATTCACAGGAGTCCATTGATTAACTTTAAACACAAAGAATGAAATATTTGTTAAACAAGAAAAATGAATTATATTACAGCAGACAAAAAGGTTGGAAAGATCTTAATACAAACACAAGAAGATTATTCAATTTCACAATAAACCTTTATCCAGTAATATCTTTGCAGACACAAACCAGTAAAGAGTTACCATTAGCTTGATACAAAGGCTCCTTGCTTGGGACTGGCACACATGCAAATGGTTTCCTTCCAGTGAATTCTTGGGCATTCACTTGATGCTCCTCCCCCAACTCATATCGCTCCCCAAGACACCCAAAAATAACTGCAATTTAAACTCTCTGTTTCAGTAGCAACAGCTCTAAATGGATCACATTACCAAGACCGATAATGTCTATTCAGCTAACTACTGTCCCACTAGCCTTGTAATTTTTCTTTTCAGAGAGCTGAGAAACTCTGTCTTCCCTTTCTGACACACACTGGCTGAACTTCCCCTCAACTCCTGTCTTTCTCTGTCTCTGAGTCACTTGACTACCGTTGTGGGGCATCAGTAAGACTTTTCTACTTTGCTTTTGAATCCTTGAACTCTCAACCCATCTCTTGAACCTCAGGGGTTGTGAGATCTCATAAAAAATGCATTAAAATGCATACACATATATAAACAAACCCAAAAAACTCATCTTTCAGCCACAGGTCCATCCAGACTTCTAGGTACCAAGGCTTGGGACTAAGAAAGTGCTGGGTCCTGGTCTACATTGCATATATCCTTGGGTCCTTAGGAGTAGGACCTTCGCCTATCTCTTATAGGAACACCTGTTCAAAAAGGAAGAAAGAATACCAATATTGGAAATTCCCACAGCTTCATGAGGACTTGGCTTAACTTTGGAGGTGTTTATGTTACATGAAAAATGGATGCCAGCCTTTTCCAAGCATGCAAGTGGAGGATACCATGGGGGCCCAGATCAGAAAAGTAGCCTGGACCTCTGAAAACTTACAATAAATGAATTTGTATTTATGTGGTTCGTGAGGGCCTCAAAAAATAAAGTGTGGTCGGGTTGAGATTGAGGGTTTCTGATGGGGTACCAACAACTCCCAGCCAAGACCAGATTTTCTGGCAGCTTGGCGCTGGTGGCTGGTCAAAATGAGGCCCTAGTACCTACTGGCCCCTTACTAATTCTCCATGGTAATGCGTACTTCAGCACTGGGGAGCACCTGCAGGGTGAACCTGGTTGTAAATATTGGGATCCAAGTCCATGGAATATAGGGGTCAGTACCATCAGATGAACCATAAACATAATTAACAAATCTACTTAACTGCCTTGCATGTAAGCATGTAAGGATGTCAAGGAGTACTGGGCTTATAAGATCATAAATAATGAACACTTTTGTAATGCACATGGTGGCCGGGATTTTCCGTACCCACTGGTGCAGGCGTGTTTGGTGATGTGAGTGGACAATAGGGTGAGAAGGCTAAACGTCAGTTTCACAATGTCATGCAACCAGATTGCGACCGTCCGCTCCGCCTGCCGATGGGGGGCTGTGTTTCCCGCCATTGGACTTTGGGAACCTCATTGTAACACATCAGCATGTTATTATAAGGCTAGCCTGCCAGACTCATCCCTCCCTCCCCCACCACCCTGTGCTGGGTCATCCGCCAGTGTTGGCGGGGAAACACGGTGATGTGTTTCACAACAGCGCATAAGTCATGTGCACCTGGTGGGCTGCACTTCACTCAGGACTTAAGGTTTGCCTGCCTACCTTGCTTCGGTCAGCACTCGCAGACGTCAGCACCAGCTTCATGGGCAACACCACATCACTTTTAGAGGGGGCCTACGGGTAGGGCTCTACCTACTAGATCAGCCATATGCGGGTGGATTCTCAGTGGCTGCAGAGCTAGGGCTTGCTTGGGGAAGGGGGAGAAGTGGCCTCAGGGAAGGGAAGAGGCTGCAGGACGAGAGTTGTACTGGGGATGGAGGATAACCCAGGGTGTGTGTGGGGGCACATGTTGATCTGTGCAAGTGGCCTCAAGATGGTGAGGGCTGAGGAGGCAGTCTCCAGAGGAGATGAGGCCAGATGGACATGTGAGGGTATGTGTGTGCGAATGGGTGGTAATGTCCCTTGGCTGACAGTGAGTGAGATGCCAGTGAATGTGTGATGGGCTAGAATGTGTGAGTTTAGAGTGATGAGATGGTTGCCATATCCTGGCTGCACAGGTGAGATCATTCACCCTCAATCTGCATTGGATGGCCAACCTCTTCGGTACAGCACTGACCACCACTGCCTCTGCCTGCCATGCTGGATTGGTGATGCCGCTGCCTGCTCTGCAGCCAGAGATGGAGTAGAGGATATCACAGTGGGCCTCCACAGCATCCAAATGACATTCCAGTGACGCCTCATTAAACCTGGGGACTGCAGTCTTTTTGCCTTTCTTGGATATCTTCCCTGCAGTATTCATGGGCTGGAAGCACTGAGATGTGCGTGTGGGCTGGACTTTAAATATAGCGCCTGGTGTGAAGAAGCGATGAGGTAATGGCGGGCGGGCAAATGAGAGCCTGCCCGCCATGGAAACAGCGTGTTTCCCAGGGATGCATAAGTAATGCGGCAGGTTTGGGATGATACAGTGTGGAAACCTGCCATCATTTTACCTGTCTGCTAGCGCACTTAATGCAAATCTACCCAGTGTCAAACACGCCAAATTTGAGATTTTACTCTAGACATGCACTGCACTGAAATGGTTGGCAATAAAATAGCATGTTTAAATAATGTTGTGTATGTGGCTAATAGCATCATGGAACACGGTGCAACTATAACCAGAGAGCTATATTACAAACTTGCAAAGTATACAAGAGGCACACAGAGTTTGTTCGACCTTACTTGTTAAACCATTCATTTGCAACGCCTCATTTGAGCATTAATTTTGAACATTGAATGTTGTCAGTTCCACCACACCATTACCTCACCTAACTCCTTCACTGTTGCTAAATTATCAGAATGCTGAGCTGACATCTCGTACTGGATGAGCAGTAATTTCCTCCAAGTAAATATTGGGAAGAGTTGAAGCCATTGTTTTTGATCCCAGCTTCAAACTCCAGTCCCCAGCTATTGATTCCGTTCCTCTGCCTGGCAACAGGCTGCGACTCAACCAGACTGTTTGCAACTTTGGTGTCATATTTGACCCCGAGATGAGTTACTGACTATTTATTCTTGGAATCAATAAGACCACCTGTTTCTTCCTCTGTAACATTGAATTACTTTGCCCCATCTCAGCTCATCAGCTGCTGAAACCCTCATTCAAGCCTTTACCACCTCTAGAACTAACTGTTCCAAAGCACTCCTGACTGCCCCCCGCCCACATTCTAGCCCCCAGAAACCTGAAGTCATCCAAAATTCTGCCTGTGTCTTAAGTTGCACCAATCCCGTTCACTTATTACCCCTTTGCTTGTTGACCTACATTGACCACCGGTCAAGCAAAGTCCTAATTTTACAATTATTTTCCTTGTTTTCAAATGCCTCTGTGGCTTTGCCCCTCCCTATCTTTGTAATTTTCTCCAGCCCTACAAACCTCCAAGATATCAGCGCTCATCTAATTCTGGCCTCTTGAGCATCTCGATTTTAATTGCGCGGCCATCAGCTGCCTGTGCTGCAAGCTCTGGAATTCCCCTCTGCACCTCTCTGTCTCTCTAACTCAATTTCCTCCTTTATGACCCTCCTTAGAACCTACCTCTGGCCAATCTAACACACCCTTACATGGCCTGGGGTCATATTTTGTTTGATAATGCTCCTGTGATGTGCTTTGGGACATTTTATTATATGAAAGGTGCTGTATAAACATAAGTTGTTAGTTTTCTATCCAAAGTATGACCAATTTTAACCAAATTTAAATATGGAGGCTGCAAAATTTGATTGCATAGCGCCTGTACTTTCAGTGCTATGGATGTAGTTTTGGGTCCAAAATGGCATCCAAGCCATACATACATATTTCTGATGTTAGCACAAGCACTGGGAGTATGAACTGAGACTATGCAGAGTAAGCAGATTGTGATGTCAGTCAGTGTGTAATGTCGAATTAACTCTAGCATCGCCATTCTTGACTTCAATGGCCCAGCTAACGCCCCCTCTTAACCTCAAACAGCTGAATATGAATTCAGCAGTAGGAAGGACCTCCAACCAGAGCTATTTAAAAGGATCATCAACCACATTCAGTAAATTGCTGATTGACTTCTATTGGCTGTTACCAAAGTGTTTGGTGGTTTGTACAGCTACTTAAAGGCCAGAATTTTATGTTTCGCGGGCAGGCATGTGCCCGACCCGTCTGGCCGCGAAATGATATTGGGCGAGTGTCTCGGCACCATCAGGCACTCGTGCGATATCTCGCTCAGCGGGCACACTTGGCAGTCAGAAGTGTGCCCGCTGACAATTAAGTGGGCAATTAAGCCCATTAAGAAGTTAATTGAAAGCAATTTTTGTGGCCTGTTCACTTTGGCAAGTTTGCCAACTATAAACCAGCCTTTACATTTTTGCTCAAACCTTGATCCAGGGCAGGATGAAATCTCCGTGGGGAAATAAAATAGAGAGATATCTGGGACTGGTTTTTGTATGAGGTTGTCTTTCAGGTGCTTGATTGTGCTGCATGGGCATATTTTGCAGCATTTTTGTTGTTTAGTTTATTCTGTGGAGGTCTGCAACTCCCTGAGGCAGCTGTCTGCCTTCAGGATCCTGGGAGGTCAGTATCCTAATGTGTTCTTCATCAATTCTGGTCTGTTCTTCTGCACTCAATTTAAACATAAGTATGAAGGGAAAAGAAACTTGAAGTTGGCAGGACAAAACTAAAGAATGCTGGAGAGTGCTAATTGCTTGCACTTAATTTATAAAAGGGACTGCGGAGGTGAGACTCAATCCCAATAAGTTATCTTGTGCCAAATAGTTAGAATTTTCATTTTGAAAATGAAGCATGGGAGATTTATTGTAATAAATTAACCAAAAAACCTTATTTAAAAATGAGTTTATAGGAAACTGAACACCAAACTCTGGCTCACAAGGAAGCCCTAAAAAAACAACACAAATCCAAAAGGTAATGGTATGAATTTTCCCAGAATTGCACTAAGTACAGTAGCGGGCGAGTAAAATGGAGTGGCGCGTTTTCACGGCGTATCATCCCTAGCCCACCTCATTATATATTCATTCCAGTGCAACACATCGTTTCCAAGGCGAGCGGCTCTCATTCACCCGCTCTTGCATCACACTGGCTGCCATCTTTAAAAAGCAGCCATCAGCAAAGCACTCCTCACCGCTGTCCGGGAGACAAGGTCAGCAAAAGGAAAAAGACTGCAGCCCCCCTCTTCAGCGACAGGTCCCTCGAGCGACTGCTGGATGCTGTGGAGGCCCACGGGGATGTGCTCTACCCACGCTCTGGCCGCAGGATAAGCAGCAAAGTCACTAGCCCAGCTTGGGAGGTGGTGGCAGCGGTGGTCAGTGCAAACGCCCTGCCGAGGAGGACAGTCACCCAGTGCCGCAAAAGGATGAATGATCTCCTCCATTCCATCAGAGTACGCCCCTATTTTCATCACCTCCAACTCACAAACCCATCACACACCCACAGGCCCCTCACTCATTGCCAGTGCAAGGGAT
Organism: Carcharodon carcharias; assembly: GCF_017639515.1. NCBI lineage: Eukaryota > Metazoa > Chordata > Chondrichthyes > Lamniformes > Lamnidae > Carcharodon > Carcharodon carcharias. The sequence continues at coordinate 42,813,547 of NC_054477.1, read as the reverse complement.
GTCACCATTCACTCTTTCACACACACTGTCACCGTCCTCATCCTGTCCATGGGACCACTCATCACCTACACAGGCCAGGCATACTTATCATCTGGCCCAGCAGGCATCCTGGTACACTCTCCCTATCTCTATCCATGCAGGACAAACTGGCACATAACAATAGGGAAAGGTCGTAGACAAGTGGAGGGATGGCGGAGAGCAAAGTCCTGACAGAATTGGAAAACAGAGCCTTCCAGCTGGCTGGTGATGATCGGGACCAGTCCTGTGCTGACGATAAGGTCGGCGCTGCTCTACCAGGTGAGGATCCAGCAGTGCAACATCCATCAGACAACCATGCCTTGAGAGACGTGTCCTCTTTCACAGGCCACTGTCATGCAATAATTATTTTCCCTTGCTTCCGTAGGCACATCTGGGAAACAGCCAACAGAGTCCATGATCCAGGGCCTCCAATCAAGCTCCGAACAAACCTCTGAAGAGGAACCTGGAGGCACCCTCCCTGAGATCCTGTCACAGCGCTCACCCACACCCTCCACCAGCGCAGAGACACACTGTTTTAGAGTAGCCACAGCAGGCTGAAGCAGGGACTCCCCAGGTCCCCAGCACTCAGAGGACTGCTGGAAGCCAGAATGTTGCTGAGTCCGAGTCAGATGACGAGCCTCTGGACTCAGTCATGTCACAGTTGCTGGAGCTGCAAAGGCAAGCTCGGGAACATCAGGGATTTCTGCTGCACTCCTCAGATTGCAAAGCATGATGGAGAAGTCCGTCCATCTTCAGGCTGAGGTGCTAGTGCTGGCATTTCAATGCACCCAAGTCAACACTAGCAGGATGGTGGGCGCCATGGAGACCTTGGTCCAGGATATCACTCTTGCACTCGAGGCTGTAGTTGGCCTTCAACAGTGTGTACGTGATCTTACTCCAGCTACCCCTTCAGCTTGCGGAGAAAGCCAGGGGTACCCATAGGGAGGAGGACCAGCAGGTGCACACTCCGGGCCCATCCACCCAGGTGACTCTGGGAGTGTTTGGCCCATCCGAATTCCTGCTTCCTGTGATCTCCTCAGCTCAAGCTTCACAGGCCAGGGTGCACCAACACACAGCAGGACCCCGAAAGCATGCTGGGGTCCACCAAGTCTCAGCCCTCCAGAGAACACCCACCAAAGTCATCACAGACAGGGTGTCACAGTCAGCAGGCAGCCTCCACCTTGTTGTGGATGTCCAGGGAGCACCAAGACATGGCGGGAGAGTTAGGAAAGTTAGTTAAAAGTAGTTGCACAGCCTGTCCATGGGTGTTGATCACTTGAACATACTGTTCACTATTGTCAATAAACTCCTAAGAATGTGTCCCTGCCCATGGCTCCTTGTTCTGATGAGCAGTGTTCTTGTCACTCAGATGTGAAACCTTTCTGCACAAGATAAAGGCAGGTGTCTCAGTCCAGAGCCTCTTCCCTGTGCTCTGTGCAGCCTTCAGATCACAGTGATGGTCCAGCCTCACACTCCTTGGAAACATTACTGATGCCTGCACCTCGGCAATGCTGGTCATTGCTGCCAGAATGCAGTGGGCAGGCACCACAGAGTTCTCTCATACTCTCTGTGTGCTCTCAGCACCTTTTAAGGTAAGGCTGCCCCCCATCACACCAGAATCTGCGACCAGTGATGCTGTGCACCAGTTCCTGAAGGGCTGAGGTGCTGAAGGCAGACACAGCATCAGATTTGCCTCAAGTTTCATGGCTGCGTCTCTGAGATGGCCTTGATCATGGAGGGCAAGCAAGCTGCCCTCGGCCAAACAAGAGGCAGACATTGTGAGAGGTTATGAAAAGATCTACGAAGTATCCTCACCGCATTTTGTCATCATCGTCCTGTGATCAAGTGACTATTAGGACCTCCACTGCATCTCCATGACAGGGGCATTCTCACAGAGAGTAATAGCACCGCCATATACCAGACTGGAGTCAAATGTTCACAACTGCAATGTGAGGATCTACGGGGACACCTCACTGCATGTCGTCATCGTCCTCCAGAACTCTGGCAGCTATGAGGTCCTCTCGAGAACGCCTGCCTCGTCTAGCCAGTGCGAGATCCTCATCCTCATCCCCGTCACCACTGAGGACCCCCTTACTCTCATCTCTGTTGGTGCCCTCCTCATCCAAGGAGACCTCCAACTCCTCCATCTCCTCCTCAGCCAGCTCCTCACCCTGTTGTAGCGCCAGGTTGTAAAGGGCACAGCAGACGACGACGATGTGTGACACCCTCTGTATGGCAGGGCTCCACCAGACCGGTCCAGGCACCGGAACCTCATCCTCAGCATCCCAATGGTCTGCTCCACCAAGTTGTGAGCTGCTGCATGAGCCTCATTATAGCGTCGCTCTGCTGCAGTCTGAGGCCGCCGCATGGGTGTCATCAGCCACGGCCTCTGTGGGTAGCCCTTGTCCCCAAAGAGCCAACCCTGCAGCCTCTGTGGATCCTGGAAAACTGCAGGAATTTGCGAGTGACTCAAGATGTAGGCATAGTGTGCACACCCTGGAAATTGTACGCATACCTGCAGGATGCATTTCTTGTGGCCGCATACCAGCTGCACGTTCAGTGGATGAAGTCCACTGACGGTAGCGATGGAGACCTGAGCGCCACATGAGTGCACCCTGCACCTGTGGGAATCCCGAGATCAGGGCGAATCCAATGGCCCTTGCATCCTGGCTGTCCCGGTCTCGGGCGAAATGCACAAAGTTGTGTGCCATGGGGAAGATGGCATCTGTCACCTCATGGATGCATTTGTGGGTGGTGGATTGTGAAATCCCACAGAGGACAATGATGGAGTCCTGAAAGGAGCCACTGGTATAAAAATTGAGCACTGCAGTCACTTTTACAGCCACTGGCAGTGGATGCCCTCCATGTCCCCTTGACACCAAGTCCTGCAATAAGTGGCAGATGTGAGATACCAGGTCCCTAAACATGCACAATTGTTGGTGACACTGGTTCTTGGTCATCTGCAGGAATGGCAGGTGACATCTATAGAATCTGGGTGTCGCTGTGCGCCAATCAGCCACTGCTCGCAGTCGCTCCTGGGCAGCGTCTGCGGGAGCCCCTGCTACCCCTTCTTCAAGAGGTTGCTGCTCCTGCCTTTGCACAGCCAGGTGCCTCGGTCGAGGTCTCCTCTATTTTCTATGGTCTCTATAGGCCACCAGGCATATAGCTAGGTCACCAGGATCCATGATCCTGAGCTGGTCCTGCTACAGCATGAAAGAAAGAGAGGCGTGGTTATCATGACTGTACTTAGCACCTTGCCTGGCTCTGTGTGACTGCCCCTTAATGCTTCCTGGAGAGTGCTGGCCCCGCCCACCCGGATGGCCAGAGATGAGTGCGCTGCATGATTGCCCTGTCAACCTGTGACATGGGGGACACTGGTCCAAACAAGGATGCTGGTATTATAAGGGGCTGTGAGTGCCTCCAGCAGTGACTGCTACATGGCCAGTGCTGGTGAGGAGATTGTACAATGTGTGCAGTGCAATAAAGTCTGTGCCGGGATTGGGGGAGTGGGGGTGGGGGGTAAGGTCTGGAGCGCTTGGTGGCCCTTTGGTGCCTCCATGTTGCCTGCATGGATGGTAGGTGAGGAGCCTGACCCCAGACACATCACTGCGGCTGTGCCTGATTTTGTCTCAGTTGCATGGTCACTTTATACAGGTGCCCCTAATACGTGGCCACTTACCCCACCCCCCACCTTGATTGCCTGTGTGCAGGGTGCAGCTCCAGGGCAGCACTTGACCACCGACAATGGTCATCTCTGAGGCTGGCCAACACCTGCCCCTGGACACCCCTCCCTCCCCCACCCCTCAGCCGTTGCCTCAGGCACCAGGCATCAGTTGCCCTGCACAACCCCCACCGCCCGCACCCCTGAGGTCTGTAAACAACAGGTGAGCTGTGGAGAACACTGTTGCTCACTCACCTCAGTTCCCCCAAAGTGAAGGCTGCCTGTGTGCTGTTGTGAAACATGTTGGCATCCTTTCCCGCTGACCTGGACGGATGATACAGGGGGGTTCCAGGCGCCTGGTGGGATGGCCTTTTAGTTATATGCTGATGCTTATACAATTAGGTCCCTGCTGACCGATGGCAGGAAACATGGCTCACCATCCGCGGGCTGAATGGACGATCGCGACCTGCCTTCGCGCCATCGTGAAGCAGGTCGCGCCATATTTTCCGCACGTGCCATCTCTCACGCCCGCCACCAGCGGCCTTGGAAAATTCCGCCCAATGTTACTACGTGTCTGCATCACCTAATAAAGGAGTTGGTGAGAATGAGAGGGGAGCCCCTGAAACCCAAAACGTGGCACCCAAAAATCAAAAGGTAGCCCACAAGAAAATCTTGGAAACAGCCTTCGAAAAAGGATTATTTTGACCCCTGTGTGACATGTGGTGAAGGTCTAGGTTCTGAATTTCTATTGTCACAAATGTGTAATTATGATATTACCGATTTTAAGGAGAACTGGTTTAAAGGCACATTTATGTTTTCAAGCCTTTACATTGAGTTTAGAAGTCTTCTTCAAAATGGAAGTCTGGACAGACAACATGACACCTTTCTGTGTTAGTTCAAACCTTGCAGACTCAGATCGCTACAGTTGTCTATGAAAAGTCATTAAAATGCAAAAGACTCCTCCAGGGATGTCCATTGTATCCTCTAAAAAGATATAAAAACCCCTTGGCTTCTGACAGAACAGGAGACAGGAAGGGAATTCAAACGACTACAACATAATTAACTTCTTCATCTGGTGAACCAATGACTCCTGGAGCATTAACATAGCAGCCATTTTTGTATTTTTTGAACTGTATAAAGGAGGTTGTAAGAAGCCTTTCATGTGGCAGTGTGAGAGACAATAGCAGCACACAGCTCTCAAAGAAGAGCTCTGAGGGACATCAGAGGGGTTCTCTCTCTGCCACCAGGAATCAAAGAGGTAGGTATTAAGAAATCAATTGCTGTTCTGTCGAAAGAGTCCAGGCAATCTTCAAGTGTCATAACCGCAGAACTAATGTGGAAGAAGAAGCATTCTCTCTCCCAAAACTTGATCTGACAGAAACCAGCCCGCACCCTTTAAAGGCAGTCCCTAAAATTAGACAGCTCAGGAATGGAATCGGGAATCCCGGACTTGGGACCCGCCCACCATTTTTAAAGGGCCCTCTAGTCTTCCTGACTCTGTGAAAATCCAAGACAGTGTGTATGACATCTCCATTTCGCCAAGGAGGTTCTTACAGAAATTTGCCACCTGCTGTGGGCAGACTTGCAATCTCAGTGGTGTGAGGACGGTATTGCCAGTGACTGGGAAAGTGACCATGACCATGAATTTTCTTGTGTCAGGCTTATTTCAGGCTGGAGTCAGCAATATTTACAACATCTCGGAGTTTGCTGCTCGCTATTATATAAGGGAGCTCACTGATGATCTGCACGCAAAGAGAGCTGAATGCATTTATCCTCTCTTTTTTGGGCAAAAGCAGGTGGAGCAAGTGTATGACTTGGCCAGGATAACAGGTTTACCTATGGTGCAGGTTGTCATTGACTGCACACATGTACCTCTGTGAGAGCTGCATGTAAATTCAGCTATGAACTACAACCTTAAGAGGTTCCACTCCCTCAATGTCCCGTTGGTGTGCGGCAAAACTAGGTGCCTGGAAATTGTCAAGATGCTTTTATTCTGCGACAGCCCACTGTGCCATCAGCATTTGAGCCACAATGAGAAACCAGAGATTGTCTAATTGGTGACAAGGGCTGACTGCTGATCACCTGGTTCATGCCTCCAGTTTGCTGCATATGCCCATGTGGGCAGCGTGCAACTGACGAGAGCCATCGTGCCACACAGAATGTGATCAAGCAGCATTGGGGCACTTCAGCAATGCTTCCATGGTCTGCATTGTTCTGGAGGAGCCCTACAGTTCGCTCATGATTCATCATGGTCGTCTATGATAATTGTATATTAGTTGTGTTTAACTGTATGCAGGTAGTGGGTATTAACTGGGCATGACATATAAATACTGTGGCTGTATGAGCAGATCAGAGGCTAGGAACTCTGCAGAGATTAACTCACCTCCTGACTCCCCAAAGCCTGTCCATCATCTACAAGGCACAAATCAGGAGTGTGATGGAATACTCTCCACTTGTCTGGATGAGTACAGCTCCAACAACAATCTGGAAGCTTGACATAATCCAGAACAAAGCAACCCACTTCATTGGCACACCAACCATCACCTTAAACATTCAATCCCTCCACCACTCATGCACAGTGACAGCAGTGTGTGCCATCTACAAGATGCACTGCAGCAACCCACCAAGGCTCCTTCAACAATACCTTCCAAACCCGCAACCTCTAACACTTCGAGGACAAGGGTTAGGAGGTGCATGATTTGTAATATGAATCTCTGTAAATAAAAGTTTATAATTTTGTAAAGTTTGCTCCAGTTCTAACCTTCACCAGCTGGTTTTCTGGCATATAACATACCGTGTCACACATAATCTCGCCATCGCGAGGGCACGTCCCTTGCAGCAAGCATACAACGAACAGCTGAGGAGGAGGAAGAAGGGAGGAGGGAACCAACATAGGCCTGTCTATGATCAACTTATCCGCTGAAGTGCTTGTGATCACAACCCCAAAATCCTATTCAACCACAGTGCCACACCTCTCTGATCACCACAGTATCCTCTCGTCTACAATGCTGAAATAAAAGCCACCACAAAACAAACGTTTCAAATCAACTTTATAAATCAGATCATACAATATTCCATGCAAAAGTCAACTAACCACTTTTTTGTATTCCCTTAGTGCTTCTCTTCCTAGTGCCTTTGCCCTTCTAGTGCTGCTATGCAGTGCTACCCCATTGGTAGATGGTATGGCTGGCACAAATTTGCTGACTTCTGAGGCAGAATCTTCTGCCCAACCAGCAGTAGGAATCATGGTCAGCTGGGGCACTTAATTTGGCGTGAATGAAATAATCAGTTTTCCGCCAGCACAAAAGCAGTTTGGAATTTTGTTCTCCCGACTTTCAAAGCGGATAAAAGGCAGGTTGAGTTTCTCACTGTGCAATGTCAGGAATCCTATTTGCATTCATTAGCATCTAACAAATGCTCGTTGAAAGGCCAACTAACCAGAATCACATTCCCTCTCCAAATTAAGTGCTTCGCCAGTGGCTACTTATATATAATCGTAAGCTAGACTGTTCTAAGTGGCGCACACCTGGTGAGCTTCATTTCATCCATGATTTGGAAGTCGGTAGACACTGCTTTTATCTTCCTTTCATACCATCGCTGAAATATAATGGGTGCCTATAGCACAAGCTGCACAAAGGCTGGGCATAGGAGGCATGACCAGACAGGAAGGGTGAGGCGGAGGCAGGATTGGTGGAGTGGTGGAGTGGTGGGGGAGGTGTGATGGCAAGAAAGCAAGGGTGAGGTGAGAGCAGAGGACTTGGGGGAATGGCAAGAGGGCAAGGGTGAGATGGAGGCAGGACTAGTGGGCAGGGGGACAAGGAACAGAGGAGAAGAGTGAAAAACTGTCCGGAAATAAAAGTTAAAAGACTGTCCTGGGTCTGTGGCCATGCTATTGAGGCCCATTGAAGAGACTATCCTGGGTCTGCGGCCATGCTGTTGAGGCACATTGAAGAGACTATCCTGAGGCTGAACGGGCATGGCACACATGTCTTAGTCCCAGTCTTGGGTGAGGGTAGGCCTCTCTGGGCAGTGACAGTCATGCACAGAATGGTGTGTAGGGCATAGTCAGCCAACTAAGGCATTTGATACTGGGGTTTAGAGTCATGGTGTCGGGAATCAGAGGACACAGTAACATTCATGACAAACAAGAAGTCATGGAGGGGTATTAGATGGTCTCATGGGGTGGGTCTTGAAAGTAAGGCTGCATGTGGCCTCGAGAAAGGGAAGGGTCCAGTTACCAAAGGACATGAGGACATCAACATTGAAGGGATCACAGGCGGAAACAGGAATATCAACAGACAATGGTGGGGTCAAAGGTAACAGGGGCTTACAGAAGGGATGGAAATTAAGAGGTGCTGACTATGGAGGAGAACCGGAGGAACTTGGTAGGTGATAGGGAAGGTTGGAAGCTGGTCGCACTCATGAATCTAATGAGCACCAGGTTCGCTTTCAGTTTTCAACGACGCAGTTGGAAAAACAAGCTTGAAAAAAATTATATGGGAGGATTCCAAGGCATGTGGGAGGAGTTCAGCAGAGCTACTTTGGGCCGATTAAAGGGCCACCCTATTAATTTCCTGCTCAAGCCATGGAGAACAGTACTCAGCTAAGTGCTGGATTTGAAGGTCTAGTGCACATTGAATGAGCTTTGCTCCTTTGCTAATGGTGTGTAATCAGGTGAGAATCCATTAAGCCTTGGGTCTGAAGTGAAGTTGGTCTTAATGGCCATCTGTTCCTTACAGAGGCATGTGAAAGAGAAGGAGGATCAAACAATCAAGGGCCATGGCTTCTAGACAGAAGTTACATGCACACTACAAGCTTCAATATTCCCATTGTACTGGTCGTGGTTTACAAGGCACCATGCTTACTGTCACCATGTAAGTACAAGGCTAAGGTATTGATAACAAAACAAAAATAAAAATACCTGGAAAGACTCAGCAGGTCTGAAAGCATCTGCGGAGAGGAACACAGTTAACGTTTCGAGTCCGTATGACTCTTCAACAGAACTTCTCAACCTCTATTGAAGAGTCATATGGACTCGAAAAGTTAACTGTGTTCCTCTCTGCAGATGCTGTCAGACCTGCTGAGTTTTTCCAGGTATTTTTGTTTTTGTTTTGGAATTCCAGCATCCTCAGTTTTTTGCTTTCATGCTAGGGTATTGATAATGTTTAGGCTACTAGAGGTGAGCTGACAATAGCCTGACTGAGGGTTATAGCACCTGGATGAATTGAACGTAATTAAGTCTCTTGTGAATGTGCAGACATGCCTGAGGGGGGTGTTCAGCTAGCTGTGGACCTCCAGGATGTTATTAGCTTGCAAGGGGTGGCCTGGGGATGCCACGTCTAGGCTGAGGGCAGACTAAGGACTTTGGACTGGATTCCTGGCTTGGAGATGGAGGGATACCATTCAAGGGGAAGTAGCAATGATTGCTCAATTTTATTCATTTACAGATAAGGAGGAGTAGCGAACGCAGGCAGCAGGCAATGCTGCCGTTTGATAGCCGCAATTCGAATAAGGAGAAGAAGGGCCTGTTATCATTTGGCGCAACTCTAGGAAGACTTGAGGAGCAAGGTGCAATGGGGTACCAGGAAATTCCATTTCCGAGGAGTTGCAAAATCCATGAAGACCAAGGGCATGTAGAAGAGGGAGCTCATACATGGAGATGAGCAAAAAATGGTGCCTTCGCTTTTCTAGGGATGTGTTTACTCACATTTGCCACATTCTCCATGAGGAACTCATGCCACAAAGACTTGGAGGGCATCCCGTGCTGGTTGCTTTGAAGGCAACTGCTGCACTGAACCTTTTTGCCAGCAGGTCCTTCCAGGCTCTACTAGGGACCTTTGTGGAATCTCACAAATGCGTTATGGAGGTGACAGGTGCCCTTTTCAGGAAAGCTCACCATTATGTCCAGTTCCAAATGGATGATGCAGGCCAGGATGCCAGAGCTATGGGATTTGCTGCGATCTCAGGTTTCCTGCAAGTGCAGGGCACCATTGACTGCACACATGTGGCCTTGAAAGCTCTCTTGCAGCAGCCATTGGGATTCATAAATTGAAAAGGATTTCACTCTGTGAACATTGTTAATTTGTGATCACAGAAAGCAGATCTCGCATGTTTATGCTAGGTATCCAGGGAGCTCTCATGACACTTACATCTTTACTCACTCACTGGTGCCACAGATCTCTGAGGGATCTCAGCGCTTAGACTGTTGGATCCTTGGGGACAAAGGGTAGAAGATCCCGAGAAGACCTGGCTAATGGTGCCCGATCACCATTCACGTAGTGTATCTGAAGAGAGGTACAATGCAGCACATTCCGCAACAAGGCCCTTAATAAAGCAAATGATTGGCCTCTGGAAGATACGTTTCCATTGTTTGGACTGGTCAGGTGGGGCTCTTCAATACTCACCACAATATCCCGCATCATCATTGTTTGCTGTGCCCTGCACAACCTTGCACTGCAAAGGGGGGATATGTGCCTGAGGGAGACATTGAGGAACTATATGTCTCCTTGGATGAGGAGGATGTTGAAGAGGATGGTGCTGAAGAGGGTGAAGAATTGGATGAGCCGCACGAGGATGCCATTGCTCCGGCCTGACGCAGCAGACATGCCGGTGACAACCTCATAGCTACAAGATTCCAGGAGGAATAAGATGACAACAAAATTTCACAATCGATGTTTCCTTCAGCCTTTGATGCATGAGATGCACCAACACCTTCATTCTCAGTGTGAGCATCTTACGAAAGGTCAAATATTTCACAATGATCACGGAAAAATCATTCGTCACAGTATGCCCTAATGATGGGATCATCCTTGGAATGGAGAGCAGCCTTGGCAACATGTGGCTGCTATGGAATGTGATTAGCATTCTCTTCGTGCATGTCCTTAATCACCTCCACATGGCACAGCCCTTTCATCCATGGCCTCACCAAGTCAGTGTGCGTGGCAGCTTTTAAGCTGCAATTCCAAATCACACAGGGATGCACTCATGTCAGTACGACACCATCTCAGTAAGGTGGCCTGAACACACAATGTATGCATAACACACATGCATAATGCTGAGGCATCATCTTGCTACTGACTCCCAATCACGTTTCACATATCTGGACCTGTAACTCTACATCATGCACCCAAAGCTGTGAGCTTTATTTGCATTATCCACACAGAGAGTGCCTTACCGGGTAATGGTTTGATGAGCACCAAACACTCAGGACCTTGCAGTTGTCAGAAGCCTGACAAGTTTCTGTCCTAGATTAACTTCGTATTAGGGTGAAACCTGGTCCAGATATTATTGACACAGCAGCCAATGACAACTGTTATGCCCACAGCTGGTGTTAACTGCTGCGCAAACCAAATCCCAGAGGGAAACTTGGTTTACAAGCCATAACTTTTTTATTGTATTCTAATAATGAGAAGACAATGTACCATTCTCAGCAGTAAGAGGTCCAGTAACACATGTGGGATTTTAAAAATTAGTAGTAAAAGTTTTATTAACAAGATGTTACGATCCCAGCTAATGTTACTACTGGACAAGCCTGATAAAGTGTGGAACCTGGCTTGATGGATCCTAACTTTTATTTGTTTGTTTAGCTATGTTCTCCATGCTGCTGAACAGAGTCATGGGAGTCATTTAATGAACTTCTAACACAAGAATAAAACATTTATAAAACCAGAAAAGATAAACTATATTGCATTACTCCTTCACCCACACCAACACCTTTATAGATATATACAGATTTGTAAGGATAACACAAGTTACAAAAGCTATCTTATACTCTACTGTCCACAGTAAGTACACAGTCCATGTAAACCAATAGGTGCCTGGTGGTCAGACACATTACGCTCTGAAACCAAGTCACAGATGTCACCCCAAATAAATGTCATGGATCTCGCCTCATCTGCACTCCTAGCCCCCCGACGCTTGTCACGTCTTGAGCCAACCGGCCTCACTGAACTCCCTCTTTCACATGAGGGTTTCCAATCACTCTTGTTTGTCTTAACTTCTCTTCAAGAGTCATAAAATCTTCATTAAAGTGCAGGCACCTTTTAAAGTGAAACTAAAACTCAACTTCTCCTTTTCTTAACACACAAATATAGAAATACAAATCAAACTTAAACATTAAAGCTAAAACTCATTCTTAGCACCCACAAATACACATATACCTTACTTAAACTATCTCTATTTCCTAACAAAGAATAAAAGAAAACTTAAGCAAACAAGATTACAGTTACACAATTAAAGTTAGTCTTATAAAACATTCCCCAAAAGAAATTCTCTACTTGGTCAAACCCACAAGTAAACACCTTCTAGGCAACACAACCTTATAGACATTAATTATAAAATAAATCCAGTAATATTACACAAGGCAAACTGCTGTAGCTTCAATTAAGGCATACCCCATGACCTCTACCCTCATCCATGCTGTGGTAGAATCCACTTCAGAATAAAACTGCTTGTAGGAGCCCAAGACTTTTCAGGCTTGACTGGATGGTTGATTCAATCTACACCTCCTCCCAGCCAATAGCTAACAGCTCCCAGCTCAGCTTCAGCTATCTCTCCTCCAGCTATCTCTATCCTAAGCTCTCTACAGTAACTCTAAAATATATTTTTCCTTTCATCTTGGGTTCCATTGTTCTTACTCCTCTTTGAAACTCAAATCTTCCAAATATGAAGAGTGCAGGAGGGCATGTCAGGAGCAGCACCAGGCATACCTAAAAATGAGGTGTCAACCTGGTGAAGAAATAACACAGGATTACTTGTGTACTAAACAGCATAAGCAGCAAGTGATAGACAGAGCTAAGCAATCCCACAACCAATGGATCAGACCTAAGCTCTACACACCTGCCACACCCAGTTATGAATGGTGGTGGACAATTAAACAACTCACTGGAGGAGGACGCTCCACAATTATTCCCATCTTCAGTGATGGAGGAGCCCAGCACAACAGTGCAAAAGATCAGGCTGAAGCATTCGCAACAATCTTCAGCCAGAAGTGCTGAGTGGATGATCCATCTCAGCCTCCTCCGGAGGTCCCCAGCATCACAGATGCCAGTCTTCAGCCAATTCGATTCACTTCATGTGATTTCAAGAAACGGCTGAAGGCACTGGATACTGCAAAGGCTATGGGCCCTAACAATATTCCAGCAATAGCACTGAAGACTTGTGCTCCAGAACTTGCTATGCCCCTAGTCAAGCTGTTCCAGTACAGCTACAACACTGGCATCAACCCGGCTATGTGGAAAATTGCCCAGGTATGTCCTATACGTAAAAAGCAAGGCAAATCCAACCTGACCAATTACCATCCCGCCAGTCTACTCTTGATCATCTTTAAAGTAATGGAAGGGGTCATCAACAGTTCTATCAAGCGGCACTTGCTTAGCAATAACCTGCCCACTAATGCCCAGTTTGGGTTCCTCCAGGGCCATTCAGCTCCTGACCTCATTACAGCTTTGGTTCAAACATGGACAAATGAATTGAATTCTTGAGGTGAGGTAAGAGTGACTGCCCTTGACATCAAGGCAGCATTTGATCGAGTGTGGTATCAAGGAGCCCTAGCAAAACTAGAGCCAATGGGAAGCAAGGGGAAAACTCTCTGCTCGTTGGAGTCACGCCTAGCACAAAGAAAGATGGTTGTGGTTTTTGGAGGTCAGTCATCTTAGCTCCAGGATATCACTGCAGGGTAGTGTCCTAGGCCCAACTATCTTCAGCTGCTTCATCAATGATCTTCCTTCCGCCATAAGGTCAGAAGTGGGGATGTTTGCTGACGATTGCATAATGTTCAGCACCATTCGCGATTCCTCAGCTACTGAAGCAGTCCATGTCCAAATGCAGCAGGACCTGGGCAATATCCAGGCTTGGGCTGACAAATGGCAAGTAACATTCGTGCCACACAAGTGTCAGGCAATGACCATCTCCAACAGGAGAGAACCCAACCATTGCTCCTTGATGTTCAATGACATTATCATCACTGAACCCCGACTATCTACATCCTGGGGTTACCATTGACCAGAAACTGAACTGGACTAGCCATATAAATACTGTGGCTACAAAAGCAGGTCAGAGGCTAGGAATTGTGCGATGAGTAAATCACCTCCTGACTCCCCAAAGCCTGTCCACCATCTACAAGGCACAAGTCAGGAGTGTAATGGAATACTCCCCACTTGCCTAAATAAGCGCCACTCCCACAACACTGAAGAAGCTGGACATTGTCCAGGACAAAGCAGTCCGCTTGATTGGCACCACATCCACAAATATTCACTCCCTCCACCACCAGCACACAGTAGCAGCAGTGTGTACCATCTACAAGATGCACTGTAGGAATTCACCAAGGCTCATTAGACAGCATCTTCCAAATCCACGACCACTACCATCTAGAAAGTCAGTGGCAGCAGATAGATGGGAACATCACCACCTGGAAGTTCCCCTCCAAGTCACTCACTATCCTGACTTGGAAATATATCGCCATTCCTCCACTGTTGCTGGGTCAAAATCCTGGAACTCTGTTCCTAACAGAACTGTGGGTGTACCTACACCACATGGACTGCAGTGGTTCAAGAAGGCAGCTCATCATCACCTTCTCAAGGGCAACTAGGGATGGGCAATAAATGCTGGCCCAGCCAGCGAAGCCCACATCCCGTGAATGAATAAAAAAAATAAAAATCTTTTATGTTTTTATCTTGTCTTTGCTTTCAGGTCAATAAAATACAATATCCTCACTACTATTTACCTATGGAACTCCTCAAGATGCAAAATTTTTCTTGTTACCTCTGACTCCTCTTTGATATTCAATCTCTCCACTTATCTAAAAGTGCAAAATATTAGGTCTAACCTAACTTGTACCTCAAACTTAACACCTCTATCCTTTTCATGTTTCAACTCCCCAGACAACCTGACTCCTATCGACTTCTTGCCCAGCTTAATTAAATCTCACACACAGACAATCCACCTTCTTTATAGAATAACACAATATTCCCCAAAATATTTTTTAAGATAACATCCTTTCTCACACAATATCTTCCCTTCTTACACCATGCTGAGAACTTAGGAGATTTGCAAATGCATCGCTTTCATAACATGACAGTCCTCAGCATGGTCCAGCTCACAAAGGCCAATTGTTTTTATATATCAATCCTTTCTATATTCTGTATATAGGGGGAGGCGATGACGTAATGGTATTGTCACTGGACTGGCAATCTAGAGACCCATGGTAATGCTCAGAGGGCCTGGGTTTGAATTCCACCATGGCCGATGGTAGAATTTTAATTCATAAATATCTGGAGTTAAAAGTCTAATGATGACCATGAAACTGTTGTCGATTGTCATAAAAAACCCAGCTGGTTCACTAATGTCTTTTAGAGAAGGAAATCTGCTGTCCTTACCTGGTCTGGCCTACATGTGACTCCAGATCCACAGCAATGTGGTTGACTCTTAAAAATGCCCTCTGAACAAGGGCAATTAGGGGTGGGGAAATGCTGGCCTAGCCAGTGATGCCCACAACCCACAAATAAATAAAAAAAGTTAAAGACAGCACTATCACACAATAAATCTGGATGGCATTGTGTGCTGTGCCTTTACACAAGAAGCATGTAAAGCAACACTAAGCAGCTGTCCAGGTCTGATGTATGATCATTGCATGTAAGGCGATGGCTTCATCAAGATGAGCATACTGTCAAGAAGCTATAAACGTATATAATGTTTTTGGAAATTATTTTTTTAAAATAAAGATTTAGTCTGTGGTTGTATGTTTTAATTAGATCAAAGCCAGCTAGTCTGGGTGCTTTGATGTATAATAGTTTTGAGATGTGAACAGTAAGGTAGAGTGCATTTGCATTTTGTTGAATAGAGCCTTCAAGAAGGGAAGTGAAATCTTGCACCTAGCTAGGAGGCACCAAGCAAGATGTTTACATCACTAATAAAATTGGTACTATGAAAGGAGTTTTATTGTTTGAAGAGGTGGATTTCAAAGGGGCCGGTGATACGATGAGAATTTACATTCAAAGAGAAGTGCTGGGTATAACAGAAATCAGTTTTGTGTGTATGGGGCGGAGGCATGTAACAACAAAAAGCAGCTGAAAGCCTACAACTGTCTGCAAAGGAACCAAAGTGAAAGAAACCTCATTTTGAATTTGTAAGGTGAAAATGCTTTGCTTGGTGCCTGCTTAAAGTCTATGGGTTGTTGTTGCCTTAATGGAGACTAGTTTGGGAATATGTTAAGAAGTTATGATAATAGTAATTTGTAGCCATGTGTATATGTTTAACTTGTTGTAAGATAATAAATGTCTCATTTAGTTCGATATAAAAACCTCTCAATAACTGGTGGTCTTATTCCTGAATTTAGAGCTGCATCTCAAACATACCACTTGAAAATATAGGTTATGACAGTTGTTTAAAGTTTCCATCTGGGATTTTACGAACTGCTATGTCACAACACACACTCTTCTGACATCACACACTCATACCTTTATTTGTAAGACATTTGTAAGTTTCCTTTGATCCTTACTTCCCTAATTCATTGTCATTCATGTGGAGAGTGGGAACTCAGCATGAATGACGTTCAGCCTTAAACGTGGACATGACATCTCCCTGCTGAGAGGCATGGAACCTATGGACTTCGAATTTTGATACTACCTTTTTCATGAACTCACTATTGTAAAGTTAGCACCATTGCAAATTACAGACTCGGAAAATGAATATAACGTCAGTCGCAACTACTAATTGTGCCATCCACAAACAACAGACATCAGTGCAACGGTAATGGATAATCACTAATGTTGAAGGCTGACAGGTGTATTGGCCAGGCATCAGTGTCACAGACAATGTGCATTTCCTGTTGTTGCAGATGTGGAAATAAAACCTACTCACTGTGGTGAGATCATGTGAGAATTTATGCAACTGAAGCTCCAGATGGGTGTTATTTGGGGGTCTACATTTTTGATCCTTAAATGACCATGAGACATTGAATCAAATTGAATATCAGTTGTACCCATGAGACTTGGAGAAGGATTGATGCAACATATATTTACAGAAGTGAAGATTCAAAGTCATGAGTGAGCACTAGGGCCACTAGTGTGCATTCAAAACTTCTTAATTTCTCTTACCCTACCTACTGCTATGGCCAGCTGCAGCTCCGACATCCACTGCAGAGGTGGAGGCAGCTTGATGACTGCTATGCCCTGTTGTGTGAGATGACTTTGGTGGGTGTCCTTTGGTGGACCAAGATCTGCCAAGGGCCTCCTGCTCAGTTGCAGGTGCATCCTCCACAGCCTGACCTGCGGGGGGAGTTGGAGCAGCAGGGCACATTTGGAGTATCCTTAGCGGATGGCCCCAGGGTGTCAGACTGGTGCTCCTCCCTTTGGGTGCCCAATGGCCCCTCCCTGATTCCTTGAGGAGGAGGGGCACCTGGAGGGAAGTTGAGGTGCCCTGTTCCAGGGAAGTTGAGGTGCCCTGTTCCCCTCTTGTAAGGGGAGAATTTTCTCCCTGTCGGGCAGGCATGGGCGGGCGTGCAGCCGATTGCCGCTAGTGATTGGCTGCGTGCCGCCATTTTACATGGGCTGGCAATTCGGGCCCGCTCAGCGCTACCTGTGCGGGCGAGGGGAGGAAGGAGGGTTGGGGCCTGCGCCCTTCCCCGTATGCGCGAAAGAGCGTAGAAATCTCCCTGAGGCACGAAGGTGCCTCAGGGAGGTTACTTTGATTATGAAAAATTGAAATGAAGAAAAAAAAATTATTCAAACACACCTCTCATGTGACAGTGTCATATGAGCTAGAACATGTCAATGAATTTTAATAAAAATTTTTATTAAACTTATAAACCCTTCATGAAACCTCATCCTGCCCATGGATGAGGTTTCACGAAAAATGCAAAGGTCGCCTGGGCTCTTTGCCTGCCCGCCAACCTTAGGGTTGGATGGGCAGCCCTGTTAATGACTTTAATGAGGAGATTAATGGCCTTAACAAGCCTTTGACAGTTTGGCGGGCACACAGCCGACTCTGGTGCGCGTCCGCCGAACTGAAAATCGGAATAACGCACAGTGATGCCGGGATGCATGCCTGATGTCATCGCGTGTCATTTTAAGCGTCGGCGAGTGGGGCCCACCCTCGCACGCCAACCAGAAGATTCAGGCCTAAGAATAGAAAAGCAAAATATTTTTTAACAGGCATAATATTTGTAAATGATGATGTTCAGAGACACTTGGGTGGATTCATCTAAGGAACATAAAAAGTTATGCAGGTACAGCAAACAGTTAGGAAAACAAATGGCACACTAGTCTTTATTGCAAGGGGATTGGAGTACAAAACTAAAGAAGCCTTGCTACAATTGTATGGAGCTTTAGTGAGACCATACATGGAATACCATGTGCAGTTTTGGTCTCTACATTTAAGGAAGTACATACTTGCATGGGAGGCAGCACAGCTAATGTTCACCAGATTTTTTCCTGGGATGAGAGGGTTGTCCTATGATAAGAGGCTGAGTAAATTGGGTTTATATTCTCAGGAGCTAAGAAGAATGAGAGGTGATCTCATTGAAACATTCAAGATTCTGAAGGGGCTTGACAGGGTAGACACTGAGGTGCCCTTTCCCCTGCCTGGGGAAACCAAAACAAAGATTTCAGAATAATTGGCTGATAATTGGCTGAGATGATGAGAAATTTATTTATTCAAAGATCTGTGAATCTTTGGAATTCTCTACCCCAGGGGTTGTGCATTTGCCATCACTGAATATATTTAAGGCTGAGATAGACAGATTTTTGGTCTCTCAGAAAATTAAGTGATATGTGGAGGAGGAAAGTGGAGCTGAAGCCCAAGATCAGCCATGGTCATACTGAATGGCGGAGCAGGCTTGACAGGCCATGTAGTCTTCTCCTCCTATTTCTGATGTTCTTATGTCCACGTGCTCACCTCTCATGATTTTGCACTCCTTTGGCATGTAGCCACTCAGCAGTATCCTACAATCATGCAAATGAACAGGCAGCAAGAAGTTTGCATGCTGCCTACATCGAAGGAATGGACGAGGACTAATCATTTGTTGTGACCCCTGCACCAGTTTCAGGTGCTGTCCAATTTTGCACCCAGAGTTTCTATCAGTCTGCTATGGCAGCATTAGTGGTGCCCAAATGCCTCAATGTTACTGCTGGCCATGAAAGACATATCAGCTTCTCTTATGTCAATCAATTGAAGGCTGTACATGCTGAATGATAAAAAATGGCTTATCAAGAAAACCTTATTGTAAAACAGCCTGAAGATAGGTCTGGCTATTTCACATTATGGACATTAAACTGTTTTATCAATTGCATTAGATATCCTTGATTAGATATACAACTGGGCTGTGCACAGCCAAGTGCAGTGACATTTTTGATTTTAATAAAATTAGGTTCCTGGAACCTGTGTGTCATTTATGTCCCCAACAGACATTTTAGTGTTACAGATTACAAGACTCATTTGTCTGCCTCTTAGGCAATAGACCTGCAGTACATTATAATAAAACATTAAGATGTCAAACTCTTTGTTTGAATAGCCTTGTATCTTATTTTGTAAATATTGACTTAACCATAACCCTTGACAACCGTTTCAGAACATTTATTGTCACTTGAGTGTATTACTCCGTATGGGATCTTATATGATCTGGCATTTTAAGTACAATTCCTACATCTTCCTTTCACTTATTTTATAATAATTGAAGAAAAAATATTAATAAATTACAATTGAATGTTTACTGTGTTTTTTAAAATCTCTTTCCACTTGAAGTGCATCATTATTACTTCTGGGGTCATTACCTAAAATTGTGCTGCCAATGAACATCATGCAAATCAGGAATTAACAGAAATGCTGCCTACAACCTTTATCCATTAAAATTGGTGAGTGGAAAATCATAGGCTTGTGAGCCTGTGACTACTTGATACGCACTGCCAGTGGCCAAAACTCCCTGCCAGTGGCCAAAACTACCTGCCAGCAGCACAAGCTCAAAAACGATCCATCCTTTGATGTACACTATACCTGGTAAGTGACTCAATACCTTCAGCTATCTCATATCCAAAGCAACTGCCCCAAACCTCTTCACCTTATTAGCTTCCCATTCACCTTCAAAATCCTCATCAAAACCTTTTTTCTCCTCCCTATTAAAATTATTTTACAATGTTGCATTGAATGATTTCTCTGAATCCCTCTACCGCCAACACAATCAGGTATGAATTATGAAGCTAATTCCCCAACTTGTTGATGCTACTTGCATAGTTGAATATTTGATATAGATAGTTCCTGCAAGATGTTCACATTAGCACTGCCCACAATACCCATAGAGTACCTAACAGCAAAATGCTGCATTTTTATAGTGCCTTTAACATAGTAAAATGTCCAAAGCTGTAGTGATTGCCAGGGCCTATTTTCTTTCTTGATCAGAATTGCACACCCAGGGTGAGAAAGATTTTATTTCCCCTCCTGTACTAGTGAAGGATATTCTGTATACCTGCAGCTTAAGTTACAAAGCCTTTGTAAGTATTTACTTCTACCTGTCATAGCCATTCTTGAATTCTCAGCTTTTGGGACTGCACCAGCTGTTTTTGAAGTGTTGGTCAGCTTTTGCCAGTTTTTTAGGTTGGTATTAGGTTAGACAACAGAAGGTCAAAAAATTAAATGGCCTTTTCAGTTAACTTGATTACTAATACACGCAACACTTTTTGACACCCCTACCAATTCATTGTTTATAGTTATTATGGATGCAGAGTATAAATCAGGTCTCATTGTATTCTTCTCTATAGCTCCAAAGAAGAGTCATATGGGTTCGAAACACTAACTCTGTTTATTTTCTCTCCACAGATGCTGTTAGACTTGCTGAGTTTTTCCAGCATTTTATGTTTTTGTTTCAGATTTCCAGCATCTGCAATATTTTGATTTTATCTCATTATATTCTTTACAGCTTTCATTAATTGCATGTGAAAAACTACCTGCAGATTGGTACATATCAACTGCACTATTTCCATTTAGTTAAATATTACAAAGGTAGAACATTGAGGAACTAAATAGGGCACCTCTATCACCATTGTTAACTTTCTTCACAGTTCCAGCAATTCTGTATATATAGAGACCAATCCTGTTTTATTTGTGATCAAGTAAACGTTTCATCCTAATTTGTCTTTGTTCTGATTAGTATTGGGATAATCATAATGAGATATCAATGTAAATGTCAACATTTTCCTTGACATTTGCTTTCTGGCCCATTGTTCTTGACCGTGCATATGTGGTGTACATATGTTTGACTAATCTAATGGAATTCTACATTAAATCCTTTGTGCTTCCAAAAGGCAATTGTTCAATGATTTCATAGTGCTATCAGCAGTTTGTGGTCTATTTCAACATTAATGCCATGATTGTACACAAACTGATTTGTTTCACAAGAAAGTGCTTAACAGTTCCTTCTAATTCTGTCTTAATTTTACCTCTGCACCAGTCAATGAAAGTAAAGCATTTTCAACAGATTTCAAAAGATAATCAATTTTTAATGGTAGCAGGGCCTCTAATTTTGCCTGTGATGCATTGCTTATTTTTACATTGTTCTATGAGGATTGTATTCTTTCAGAATTTGATCTGCATGAGTAGTATTTTTAAACTTTCCCATGTTTCTTCCTGTTTGTAATTTTAAACTATTTTCAGTAGCCTTTTCTATTAGCTTCCCAGGAAACAATATTTCTCCTGGAAGATTTATTGAAGAGTTTACCCAGGTGACTGACAATACTGGTTATTCTCTTGCTTATTGTGCTGTTAACTTGGCACATGTTGAGTATCTGAGACTTTTAACAGGTGTAATGTTTTCACAAGTTGTGATACTAAGAAGAATTTCTAGCTCACTTGACTCCAAGTGCATTCTTGTCTAGCACACAGTTGCTTTCTGCATGGTGTCTAGCTGGGGAACATGTTAATCAATGCCGGACTGGTGTCCCTCTGCCAAACAAACCAGTCCTTGAAATGGATCTTTTTATATCTGTATAAATGTTTTGTAACCTAGATCGCTAAGCCTTTACAGAGTACAATTTTTATTAGATCAAGTTTCTCACAAGCACCCAGACGTAAATTTGGCTGAATATCTCTTTGCACCATTATAAATGACAACTGATATGAGGACTCGAAATGTCAACTCTTTTCTTCTCCGCCAATGCTGCCAGACCTGCTTAGTTTTTCCAGGTAATTCTGTTTTTGTTAACTGATATTTGGTGTTATTTGTTCATGGGATGTGGGCCTCGATAGCTAGGCCAACATTTATTGCCCATCCCTGACTTCTCTTGAGAAGGTGGTTGTGCGCTGCCTTCTTGAACCACTGCAGTTTGTGTGGCGTAGTGAACAACCACTGTGTCCTTATATATCATGCCAGCAACAAATGATCCATTCACTGGTTTGTTTGCTCCCATGTGTTCATTAACTTTTATCTTTGCCTGCTGCAATTTATATGGGGTACGGTAGTGGAGTAGCAACTATTTTACTGGATTTGTAACACGAGTCCTGAACTAATACAGAGAATCTGAGTTCAAATCCTCCCACAGTAGTTCGAGAATTTGAACTCTGTTCTTTTTAAAGTTGCAAATAAAAAGCATAACCTTGTTATAATTGTTGTAAAATCCCAAATGATTTACTAAAAACCTTTGCTAATTTCTGATCTGAGCTAAATATAACTGCAGCTCCACTCTGGTGTAGTTGACTCTGAATTGCCCCCTGAAGTGTTTTTTGTATTCATTCATGGGATGTGGGCTTCACTGGTTGGGGCAGCATTTATTGCCCATCCCTAGCTGCCCTTGAGGAGGTGGTGGAGAGCTGCTTTCTTGAACCATAGCAGTCCATGTGGTACATGTGGTTGAGCAAGTCACTCAGTTGTATCAAACCTTGAGTGACTATGGATGGGCAATAAATGCTGACCTTACCATTTTTAAAATTCTTTTATAGGATGTAGGCTTCACTGGCTGGGCCAGCATTTACTGCTCATCGCTAGTTGCCCTTGAGAAGGTGGTGGTGATCTGCCTTCTTGAGCCGCTTCAGTCCATGTGGTGTAGGTATAACCACAGTGCTGTTAGGGAGGGAGTTCCAGGATTTTAACCCAGTGACAGCGAAGGAACGGCGATACTATTCCAATTCAGAATGGTGTGTGACTTGCAGGTGGTGGTGTTCCCGCTTGTCCTTCTAGACGATAATGGTCACAGATTTGGTAAGGAGCCTTGGTGAATTCCTGCAGTGTAGCTTGTAGATGGCACACGTTGCTGCTACTGTGCATCAGTGGTGAGGGAGTGAACGTTTGTGGATGTGGTGCCAATCAAGCAGGCTGCTTTGTCCTGGATGGTATCAAGCTTCTTCAGTGTTGTAAGAGCTGCTCTCATCTAGGCAAATGGGGAGTATTCTATCACACTCCTGACTTGTGCCTTGTAGATGGTGGACAGGCTTTGGGGAGTCAGGAGGTGAGTTACTTGTCGCAGGATTTCAAGCCTCTGACCTGCTCTTGTAGCCACAGTATTTATATGGCTAGTCCGGTTCAGTTTCTGGTCAATGGTAAGCCCCAGGATGTTGATAGTGGGGGATTCATTGATGATAATGCCATTGAATGTCAAGGAGCGATGGTTAGTTTCTCACTTCTTGGAGATGGCCATTGCCTGGCACTTGTGTGGCACGAATATTACTTGCCACTTGTCAGCCCAAGCCTGGATTTTGTCCAGTACTTGCTGCATTTGGACATGGGACTGCTTCAGTATCTGAGGGGGTCACAAATAGTGCTGAACATTGTGCAATCATCGGTGAACATCCCTGCTTCTGACCTTATGATGGAAGGAAGATCATTGATGAAACAGCTGCAGATGGTTGGGCCGAGGACACTACCCTGAGGAAATCCTGCAGTGATGTCCTGGAGTTGAGATGATTGACCTCCAACAACCACATCCATCTTCCTTTGTACTAGGTATGACCCCAACCAGTGGACAGTTTCCCCCTGATTCCCATTGACTCCAGATTTGTTAGGGCTCCTTGACAGCACACTCAGTCAAATGCTGCCTTGATGTCAAAGGCAGTCACTCTCAACTCACCTCAGGAGTTCAGCTCTTTTGTCCATGTTTGAACCAAGGCTGTAATGAGGTCAGGAGCTGAGTGGCCCTGGCATAGCCCAAACTAGGTGTCAGTGAGCAGGTTATTGCTAAGCAAGTGCTGCTTGATAGCACTGTTGATGACCCCTTCCAGTAATGCTCACATCCTGAAAAAAATTAAAAAATTGTGGTTTTGCTGCAATTTCTTGGTAAGTACCTCAGATATGACATTCACTTGGGTTCCTGTATCTAATTTAATTCATATGACTGTTCACTACTACTGGGGGCCTTCAGTCATCCCCATTTACTTGTGTGCATTTATTTGTACCACAAGTGGATTGGTCCAGATTTCTGATTGAAGGACAAGACTATGGATGGGCATAAGGATGTCATTTCCAGATGCCATTGTTGAGGATGGGGATATTCATGTAGCCTCATCCTCTCATTATTACTTAATTGTCTAACACCATTCACTACTGGAAGTAGCAGGGCTGCACTTCTTTGATCTGCTATGTTGGTCATGGGAATTCTTAGTTCTGCCTATAGTATGCTCCTTCTGCTGCTGTGGACATGCATTCCAAGGTTCCTCACTTCCTCTACACCTCTCAGTATCCTCCCATTTATTGTGTAAGCCTTTGCCTGTTGGACACCCCGAAATGCATCACCTCACACTTCTCTAGATTGAATTCCATTTGCCACTTTTCTGCCCAACTGACCAGTCCATTGTTATCTTCCTGCAGTCCACAGTTTCCCTCCTCACTATCCACCACATGGCCAATTTTTGTGTTGTCTGCAAACTTCTTGATCATGCCCCCTAAATTTAAGTCCAAATCATTACTATATGCTACAAAAAGCAGGGGACCTAGTACAGAGTCCTCTGGAACTCCACTGGAAACAGACTTCCAGTTGCAAAAACACCCATCAACCATTACCCTTTGTTTCCTGCCACTGAGTCAATTTTGTATCCAGCTTGTTACATACCCCAGGATCCCTTTTATTGTTTTAACCAGTCTGCCATGTGCTACCTCATCAAAAGCCTTGCTAAAATTCATGTAGACCATATCAACTGCACTACCTTCATCAGTCCTCTTTGTTACCTCTTCAAAAAACTCAATCAAGTTAGTCAGACATGACATTCCCTTAATAAATCCTTGCTAGCTGTCCTTGATTACTCTGGGGCCAGAAATTTCCAGCCCCATTGGCGTTGGGTGTCAGGGTGGGGTGTGGGAGTGGGAACAATATGATGAGAAAACCAAGAAATCAATTTCACGCTGGCGTGAAAGCTCTGTGGGATCATCTGATGGTGTCCGCCATGGTGGAATGCCAATCCGACTGGAGGCTGGTGTGAACCAGCTTTGTATCCCACTGGTGGGATGCAAAGTAAGACCCAACTGGAATTGCCCCCATGTCAGATTTTCCTTTATACCACCGGGAAAACACGCCAGCCCAAAATACGTCGGGATGAGTGTGTCATGCAGAAGTCAGGACTTAACATTAGGACCTTGATTAGATTGCGGACATTAGAGAAGCTGAAGACACTGGAGCCCCACACCCTGAGGGAACATGTGTATAGCATGCTGGGTGGATTTTCATGGACTTGGCCTTGCCGTGAAGCAGTTCACGGAAGGTGGGAGGTCTCCATTGATGTCCTGGATCTGCTTCGGAACATCACAGTCTTGGCTATGGCCTGCTAGGGATGATCGGTGAAGTCAGGGAAAGGAAGGTCCAGCTGTGAGTAGGAGAGGGAAGTGTACCATGGTGGAGGGTGGGAGAAGAATGTCTAGGTCTGACTGGGAGAGGGAGGTGTACCAGGAGGCGAGGGGAATGAAGGTGTTGGGGGATAAGATTGGGAGGGGGGCCAAAGGTGTCGGAATGAGGTTAGGAAGGGGAGGAGGGAGCACGGGAGAGGAGGGTGTAATGGGGGAGAAAGCGGCAAGTGGAGAGGTAGGTGTAAGGGGATGAGGAAGGTGTAAGGGAGGGGGTTCGGTGGGGGGAAGGAGTTCAGAGGGGGGGAAGGAGCCCGGGGGAGGAAGGAGTTTGGAGAGGGAAAGGAGTCTGGGGGAGGAAGGGGTCTGGGGGGGGTGAGGGGGGGGGAAGGAGTAAAAGTGGAGGTGAGAGTAAGGGTGGAGGAGGGAGTAAGGGTAGAGGTGTGAGTAAGTAGGGGGGATGTCACGGCATGGCGGGCAAATCCGAGCCCACCCACCAACGATTTGGCGTGTTTCCTGTGAATGCATTATTAATGAGCTGGGATGTGCTGGGAAGGAGACAATATGGTGTGAAAAGCCGCCAATGCGGCTGGTGGGTAAACGTCCTTTTTCCCGCCTGCTACTGCACTTTGAGCAAACCTGGGGCGATTCTGCCCTGTGCCTTTCTAAGTGCCAGTTTATCCTAGCCCTCAGAATTGATTCTAGTAATTTGTAGGTTACAGTATTTCACCTCCATATTCAAATTGGTGGGATATGGCATTAGAAAATGAATTCTCTGGCCTTGACCATTTGTGTGAGGGTCATTAAACTTATTGCAGCAGTGATCTAAGCCCTTGGGAGAGTCACCTATTATTGGCTCCCACAATTTTGAGCTCCCAAAGCCTTTGCATGGTTTGTCTGGAGAACCTCCTGGACCCTATGGATGGAGAACCTCCCGCCTCCTGTTTACCTCCTAAGGCATTGGAGAACAATGGAACATGCTTTCTCCCTGTTGCACCATAATTTAGTGTTTTTCTTGCTCATGTTCTTTTCTGCAGCACCTAGTCCAGCCAGAATGCACCTTCCCTTTATGATGTGTAGGCTGGTTCTAAGTAGTGCAGGCTAGCTATACATAGAGCTAGACTTGCTTGGGCTCCCTGATGAGGTGTGCAGCCACTCAACAGCACTTTTAACTTAGGAACATAGGAACTATAGAACTTAGCAGCAGGAGTAGGCCATTCAGTCCTTCAAGCCTATTCTACCATTCAATAAGATTGTTTGGGTTTTGAAATGCAACAGTACTACATGTCCTGTCTGGTTTGCAGTAGTCATGTGACCTCTGCCATGAGAGAAGCTCTATAAGCTGCTATCTTGTAAGCAGTTTAATAAAGACTCTTGCTGAGACTGTTGTCTTTGAACTCGAAACATGGTGTCAGAAGTGGATTTAAAATAGAGATTTTGGATCCTGGAATTGCTGTAGAGAAGCCACAGCTCAGAAGGGTACACAGAAATGTTCAAATCTGCTAAAAGCTGCTGAAAAAGGACAACGAAAAGCGAACATACAAACTGAAGGCTGCAAGTAAAATACTGGGTAAGTGAACATGGCTGTAAACGTTCCCCTTCCTTCTCCAGTAGCAATGAAAGGCAATAGGTGGCAGAACTGGCAGTTTTTCCACTGGCAATGGCAAAACTATGAGCTGGCAACAGATTTAATTAACAACCTAGAGCCAATAATAGTAGCCACACTTCTGACACTACTATGGAGTAACTGCTATAAATTGTATTCCACTCTAAATCTATCTGCTGAACAAAGGAATCAGATAACAGAGATTTTGAAAGTCTTGAACACACATTTTTATCCCTGAGTGAACGTTACTCATGAACTCTATGTATCCAACATTAGACCTCAAGGTATATATGCAGTATGTGACTGCAGTAATACAGCTTGCAAATCATGTGAATTCGGGCAGCTGAAAGATGATCTGAATAAAGATCGAATAGTCCCAGGTGTACGAGACCCTTCAGTGAGGGCAAGTCTACTGAAAGAGGATAAACATACCCTCAGGAAAGCGATAGATGTATGTAAAACGTCAGCTAGAACATATGTATAGCAGAACAGACCAGAAGATACATTATGCTGAAGGACATTCCAGCTGAAAGCGCAGAACAATTGTGGACAAAGAGCAGGATGCAAATACTGCAGATGACATCATACAAAGGAAAAGAAGGATTGCTCAGCATGGAGAAAGCAATGTTTTAACTGCAAGAAGTGAATCATTTCACACACAATTGTTTGGTAGGAAAAAAGCAAAACAAGCCTATATAGATGGCCACAGGAGAGATATCCAGAGAAGAGTCTGAAGAAGAACGGTACACATTACAACGGGTTGGTTCTGTCAAGTCTATAGGAGACAAATGTTTTGTAATTGTTATAATCATGATGCCAGAAGGAGATTATCAAGTGAATAAGAAATGTCAGATAGACATTGGTGTATCATGTAACATCATGACCTTCACAGACCTTTGGGTCAACATGGCGATCCAAAAGTGAAGCCCTTGAAAGTGAGGCTGATACTCATACCGAGAGGACAAATTAGTCTGACAACCCAATGCAATGGCAAGAAGATCACGAGTTCTAGATCATAGATGGGACACACAGCCACTCATCTCAGCTGAAGCAAGTCTAAAACTTGGAGTGGTAACCCTGAACGTGCCAACAGAGGTTTACAACGTGTCACAGCACACATAACCATTGACTGCCGAGCAAATCCTAAAGATGTATGAAGATGTGTTTACAGGGCTGGAATGTCAGCCTGGAGAATACCTTATAGAAATAGATGAGAGTGTAAGACCAATTCAGCATCAGCCGAGAAGAGTTCTAGCTGCCCTCAAGTCAAGCCTAAAAAACAAGGTAAAAATGCTGGAAAAGAAGGGGGTAATGAAGAAAGTGAGAACCCCTACAGGCTGGATTAGCAGCATGGTAGCTGTGAAGCAAGCTAGAAAGCAGAGAGTATGTTTAGACCCAAAGGATCTAAATAAAGCACTGAAGAGGTCTCACTACCCCTTGCCAATGATCGAAGGAATTTTGCCTCAACTTGCCAAGGCAAAAATCTTTACTATCCTAGATGTGAAGGATGGCTACTGGCAAGTGAAGCTGGATGAAAGCTAACGCTTTCTAACTACATTCTGGATACAGTTTGGGAGATACAGATGGTTGCGCATGGCTGTTTGACATTTCCACAGCCCCAGAAGTAGTCCTCAGGTAGTCAGTGATCTTCCTGGAGTGGAAGCCATAGTGGATGACCTACTAGTCAATGGATATGGTGACACAATGGAAGAAGCCATAGTTGACCATGATCAGAATTTAATATGACTGCTGGAGAGAGCTCACCAGATGAACCTGAAGCTGAACAAGAAAAAATTGCAACTGAAGATGCCTGAAGTCAATTACATAGGCTTTGTACTGACAGCAAAAAGTCTTTGCCCAGATCCTGACAAGATGAGAGCTGTAACAGCAAGCCGTGACCAACAGGTGTGAAAGCAATGCAATGATTTGTTGGATTCGTGAACTATCGAGGATAATTTTTGTCTAATTTGCCATTGGAGTGTGAACCATTACGCAAGCTCACTGCCAAGGATGTGCAGTGGTACTGGAGGAACAGAACAAGAAGCAGTGTTCACTAAAATCAAATAACTGGTGATGAAGTCATTGTGCAGTTTGATGACAGCAAGACAGGTCTTGGAGCAACCCTAATCAGCAAGGACAACCAGTCGCATTTGCATCCAGAGCACTAATGCAAGTAGAACAACGCTACGCTCAGATTGATTGGTTATTGTTTTTGCTTTTGAGTCTTTTCATCAATACCTGCTTGGCAGAGACAAAGTAACAGTGGAGACTGACCACAAGCCCCTTCAAAGCATTTTTCTCAAACCACTACTATTTGTTCTAAAGTGTCTGCAAAGAATGTTATTTTGTTTACAAAGGTATCATCCGGACGTGACATGCAAGCTAGGGAAACAGATGTACATTGCAGACGTGCTGTCGAGAGCAGCACACCCCATGAAGAAAGTTGAGGATGCTACAGCAGAATGTGAAATCCTCCAGATTCAACATGCAGCAGCAGCTCAACATGATCTGGAAATCATCAACCCAGCAGAGACATTGAATTTGATAGATAAGCGTCTTGCTCAAATCAAGCGAACTACCCAACAAGATGCAACTGTTCAAATGCTACACAAAGTAGTGATGAAACGATGGCCTGAGAGCATCAAGGACACACCTGTGGCCACAAGACCCTATTGGGCATACAGAGATGAATTGACAGCCCAAGATGGCATCTTGTACAAAGGAAATGGAGTCAACATCCCTAAGGAGATGAGAGGAGAGATGTTGAAGTGCATCCATGCAAGCCATCAAGGGATTGAATTGAGTCTGAGAGAGGCAAGAGGAGTGCTCTACTGGCCAAACATAAGCAATGAAATTAAAGACCACAGAACCATAGAACCATAGAACACTACAGCACAGAAAACAGGCCATTCGGCCCTTCTAGTCTGTGCCGAAATATTATTCCGCTAGTCCCGTTGACCTGCATCTGGTCCATAACCCTCCAGACCTCTCCCATCCATGTATCTATCCAATTTATTCTTAAAACTTAAGAGTGAGCCCGCATTTACCACGTCAGATGGTAGCTCGTTCCACACTCTCACCACTGTCTGAGTGAAGAAGTTCCCCATAATGTTCCCCCTAAACCTTTCCCCTTTCACCCTAAAGCCATGTCCTCTCATGTTTATCTCTCCTAATCTAAGTGGAAAGAGCCTACTCACATTTACTGTCTATACCCCTCATAATTTTGTAAACTTCTATCAAATCTCCCCTCATTCTTCTACGCTCCAAGGAATAAAGTCCTAACCTATTTAATCTTTCCCTGCAACTCAACTCCTTAAGACCCGGCAACATCCTAGTAAATCTTCTCTGTACTCTCTCAATCTTACTGATATCCTTCCTGTAGTTAGGCGCCCAGAACTGCACATAATACTCCAAAGTTGGCCTCACCAATGTCCTATACAACCTCACCATAACATCCCAACTCCTATACTCAATACTTTGATTTATGAAGGCCAGTATGCCAAAAGCTTTCTTTACAACCTTGTCGACCTGTGACGCCATTTTCAGGGACCTATGTATCCAAACTCCCAGATCCCTTTGTTCCTCCGCACTCCTCAGTGTCCTACCATTTACTGTGTATGTCCTACCTTGGTTTGACCTTCCAAAATGTAACATCTCACACTTTTACACATTAAATTCCATCTGCCATTTTCTGGCCCATTTTTCCAATTGGTCCAGATCTCTCTGCAAGCTTTGAAAGCCTTCCTCGCTGTCCACAATGCCTCCAATCTTAGTGTCATCCGCAAACTTGATGATCCAATTCACCACATTATCATCCAAGTCATTGATATAGACAACAAACAACAATGGTCCCAGCACAGATCCCTGAGGCACACCACTAGTCATAGACATCCAATCTGAGAAGCAATCATCCGCTACCACTCTCTGTCTTCTCCCACACAGCCAATTTTGAAAACAGTTTACAACCTCTCCATGGATACCAAGTGTCTGAATCTTCTGAACTAACCTCCCATGTGGGACCTTGTCAAAGTCCTTACTAAAGTCCATGTAGACAACATCCACAGCCTTTCCTTCATCTACTTTCTTGGTAACCTCCTCGAAAAACACTACAATGTTGGTTAAACACAACCTACCATGCACAAAGCCATGCTGACTATCCTCAATCAGCCCTTGACTGTCCAAATAATTATACATCCGATCTCTCAGAACACCTTCCAATAGTTTACCTACTACTGACGTCAGGCTCACTGACCTGTAATTACCTGGTTTACTTTTGGAGCCTTTTTTAAACAATGGAACAACATGAGCTACCCTCCAATCCTCCGGCACCTCACCCGTGGCTAAGGACATTTTAAATATTTCTGCCAGGGCCCCAGCAATTTCTACACTAGTCTCCCTCAAGGTCCGAGGGAATACTATGTCAGGCCTGGGAGATTTATCTACCTTTATTCACTGTAAGGCAGCAAGCACCTCCTCCTCTTTAATCTCTATATGTTCCATGAAACTAGTGCTTGTTTCCCTTCCTTCCTTATGCACTATGCCAGTTTCCTGAGTAAATACTGATGCAAAAAAACTGTTTAAGATCTCCCCCATCTCGTGAGGCTCCACACATAGACAATCACTCTGATCTTCAAGGGGACCAATTGTGTCCCTTACTATCCTTTTACTCTTAATATACTTGTAGAAACCCTTCGGGTTTACCTTCACATTATCTGCCAAAGCAACCTCATGTCTTCTTTTTGCCTTTCTGCTTTCCTTTTTTAGTATTTTCTTACATTTTCTATACTCTACAAGTACCTCATTTGCACCTTGTTGCCTATACCTGTTATACACCTCTCTCTTTTTCTTAACCAGGTCGCTAATATCCCTTGAAAACCAAGGTTCCCTATGCCTGTTAACTTTGCCTTTAATCCTGACAGGAACATGCAAACTCTGCATTCTCAAAATTTTGCCTTTGAATGCCTTCCACTTACTGAACACATCCTTGCCAGAAAATAATTTATCCCAATCCGTTCTTCCTAGATCCTTTCTCATTTCCACAAAATTGGCCTTTCTCCAATTTAGAATCTCAACTCAAGGACCAGACCTATCCTTATCCATAATTAACTTAAAACTAATGACATTGTGGTCACTGGACCCAAAATGTTCGCCCACACATAACGTCTGCCACCTGACCTGTCTGGTTCCCTAATAGGAGATCAAGTATTGCATCCTCTCTCGTTGGTACCTCTATATATTGATCTAGAAAACTTTCCTGAACATATTTGACAAACTCCAAGCCATCCAGCCCTTTTACAGTATGGGAATCCCAGTCAATATGTGGAAAGTTAAAATCTCCTACTATCACAACTTTCTGTTTCTCACATCGGTCTGCTATCTCTCTACAGATTTGCTCCTCCAATTCTCTCTGACTATTGGGCGGTCTATAATACAACCCTATTAGTGTGGTCACACCTTTCCCATTCCTCAGCTCCACCCATATGGCCTCTGTGTATGAGCCCTCCGGGCTGATCTGCTTATGCACAGCTGTGATATTTTCCCTGACTACTAATGCCACTCGTCCCCCTTTCATCCCTCCCCCTCTATCACTTCTGAAACAATGGAACCCCGGAACATTGAGCTGCCAGTCCTGCCCCTCCTGCAACCAAGTCTCACTAATAGCAATAATGTCGTAATCCCATGTGCCAATCCATGCCCTAAGCTCATCTGCCTTTCCGACAATACTCCTTGCATTGAAATAGATGCACCTGAGAACATTTCTATCAGGTACGGACCCTTGATTTCTGTCTATACATGCATTCCTCTCTTGACCTTTATCCTCTCCACCTCACTATCTGCTCTAACACGCTGGTTCCCCTCCCCCTGCAAATCTAGTTTAAACGCCCCGGAGCAGCACTAGCAAACCTACCCGCAAGGATATTAGATCCCCTCCAGTTCAGGTGCAAACCGTCCGGTTGGAACAGGTCCCACCTTCCCTGGAACAGAGCCCAGTTGTCCAGAAACATGAAGCCCTCCCTCCTGCACCATCTCCTTAGCCACATATTTAGTTGCATTATCCTCCTATTTCTAGCCTCACTAGCACGTGGCACGGGTAGCACTCCTGAGACCGCAACCCTGGAGGTCCTGTCCTTCAAATTTGTACCTAACTCCCTAAACTCTCTTTGCAGGACCTCCTCCTCCTTCCTATCCACGTCATTGGTCCCTACATGGACCATGACATCTGGCTGCTCATCCTACCTCCTGAGACTGCTGAGAACTCGATCCAAGATATCCCGGACTCTGGCACCAGGGAGGCAACAGACCATCCAGGATTCTCGATCTCTCCCACAGAACCTCCTATCTGACCCCCTAACTATCGAATCCCCTATCATTACTGCTCTCCTCTTTTCCCTTCCTCCTTTCCAAGCTGAGGGTCCAGTCTCGGTGCCAGAGACACGACCAATACAACTTGTCCCTGGTAGGTCGTCCCCACCAACTGTATCTAAAATGGTATACCTATTGCCAATATGATGCTTGTAATGAGTACCAAGCTCAATAAGCCAGAAGGCTATTGATAATGCATGACATCCCAGCCAGATGATGGATGAAGTTGGAGTAAGCCTCTTCACTATAGCAGGAACTGATTTTCTTGTCACTGTAGACTACTATTCTGACTACTGGGAGTTAGGCCAGCTGACTTCAATGATGACAGGAGAAATAGTAGAATGCCTGAAAGAACACTTCAGTCTTTATGGCATTCTAGACATTGTGATGAGTGACAATGGTCCTCAATGGCAATGGTTCATAAGTGAAGAAACACACAGACTGAAGACATGGAAGGTAGTCCAGTCCAAAGTTTAATGTCACACTGCACCCAAACTACTCCTCCAATAGCCAAAAAGCTACTGCAACCAAAAGTAATAACAGGCATGACTGAAAAAAATCAAGGTGAAACGGCAGAAAGCCAAATTTCATTTGGCAAGACTGCTGAACCATTGCCAGAGCTGAGTGTTGGAGAGTCAGTCAGGGTACAAACCTTCAACACTCTCAACAGCTGACTAGCTCACGTGGAAACTTGGGATATACATAGAGAAATTGTCACCCCGCTCATATGCTGTGGAAGTGAACAACCAAATGTATCGAAGCAACTGCAGGCAATATCCAAACAACTAGCAAAGCTGTCCCTTCACTGCAGTCGACTGACCAAGAAGATGGGATCTCACAAGCTGTACAGAGTACAGAATGACCATCACTCCCACAGGTCCAATTGTCCTCAACAAGGAACAAGGAACAACAACAGGTATCACGGCAACAAGTGCCATGGAAATGCCACTCTCCGGACAAGGAACATCACCCAGATGAACAGCCAATGACAATCTGCACATGCACTATTAAGCAATCTGCAAGATTTAAAGACTATGTATAAAATGCAGGTACAGGGACTGACTGGTAGCACAAACAGTTGTTAATGCTTGAAAACAGTGGGTATATAGTGGATAACTTGGGTGACTCAGAGTTGCATGTGATTGTGTATGCAAATGTGCCTTCTTTTTTTTATTCATTCACAGGATGTGGGCTCCAATGGCTGGGCCAGCATTTATTGCCCATCCCTAGTTGCCATTCAGAAGGTGGTAGTAAGCTGCCTTCTTGAACTGCTGCAGTCCACATGGTGTAGGTACACCCACAGTGTTGTTAGGGAGGGAGTCATAGAGTCATTGAGGTCTACAGCACAGAAAAAGGCCCTTCGGCCCATCGAGTTTGCACCGATTAAACAAGTACCACACCATTCTAATCCCATTTTCCAGCACTAGGCCCATAGCGTAGTATGCCATGGCATCAAAAGTGCATATCCAAATACTTCTTAAATGTTATGAGGGTTTCTGTCTCTACCATCCTTTCAGGCAGTAAGTTCCAGATTCTCACCACACTCTGGATGAAAAAATTCTTCCTCACACCCCCTCTAAACCTCTTGCCCCTCATCTTAAATTTATGCCCCCTGGTTATTGATCCCTCCACCAAGGGGAAACATTCCTTCCTGTCTACCCTATCTATGCCCCTCATACTTTTATACGCCTCAATCATGTCCCCCTTCAATCTCCTCTGCTCCAGGGAAAATAACCCCAGTCTATCCAATCTCTCCTCATAATTAAAACTCTCTAGCCCAGGCAACATCCTGGTAAATCTCCCATGCACTCTCTCTAGGGCAATTCCAGGATTTTAACCCAGAGACAGTGAAGGAATAGCAATATATTTTCAAGTCAGGATAGTGAATGACTTGGAGGGGAACTTCCAGGTGGTGGCATTCCCATCTATCTGCTGCCCTTGTCCTTCTAGATGGTAGTGATCATGGGTTTGGAAGGAGCTGCTGAAGGAGCCTTGGTTAATTCCTTCAGTTCGTTAGGAAAAGCGGAATATTTGGATCTTTTGTAATGAAAAGGGGGATGTTTAGGTTTTTAAATACAACAGTACTACATGTCCTATCTGGCTTGCTGTAGTCATGTGACCTCTGCCACAAGAGAAGCTCTGTAAGCTGCCATCTTACAATCAGCTCAGTTAAGATTCTTACCGAGAAAACACTGCTGCCTTTGAACTCAAAACAAAGATCATGGATGATCTAGTTATGTCTCAACTGCATTTTGCTGTCTGTCCCCCCAATCCTTGACTCCCTTGTCTACCAAAAATCTGTCTTGAATAAATTCAATGACCCAGCCTCCACTGCTTTCTTGGGAAGACAGTTCATATACCAATGGCCCTTGGAGAGAAAGAATTCTCCTAATCTTCATTTTAAATGGTGGATCTCTTATTCTTAAACTGTGACCCATGGTTCTAGTTCCTCCCACAAGCGGAAATATCCTGTCGGTACCTACCTTATCAAATTCCCTCAGGATCTTATATGTTTCAATAAGATCACCTCTCATTATACTAAACTGCAATGGTTCTAGACACAACCTGTCCAAACTTTCTTCATAGTTATCTTATGCCCCTCGTCCCTGGAATGTGTCAAGTGAAGATTATTTGAGCTACTTCTAATGTAGTTATATCTTTTTTCAAATAGGGAGATGATATGAAAGTATAATAATTTTCATAATATTTTTCTGGTTTATTGTAAAATAGGTTTATGGTTGTCAGTATAAGTTGGTTCTGTCTGTGTGCTTTAATTACATTTGGAGTCAGCTAGACTGCAAGTTTGGGATTATCAAAAGAAGCTAGGTATAGAAATGTGCTTGAAATGCTAATGAGTAAACATTGATGCTGGCTTAGGAAATTTGCATTTTTAGATAAGCGAAGGGATTGTTTGGATTTCAAAGGGATGTTTGTCTGTTTAAAACTAACCAGATAAGCAAGGCTAAGGCATGTGTTTATTTTTCCTAAGGGTTACTGACATTATCAGCAACATGAAAGTTTTTATATTTTGAGAAAGATACAGTTTCAAAGACATTTGGAACAATAGAATTTACATCTTAAAGAGTGAGAAACAAATATTAAGGAGAATGAAAGGCCAAGTGAGGAGAGGGCCTTATAAAATCTAACAGGAATGTAGGAAACAGCCTTCAAGAAGCCTCCAGCCATTTGTGCATAAGCCCAGTAACTGAAGCTGGAGAAAGCCATTTGGAATCCCACTGTCAAGTGGTACCGTGTTAACTTGCTGGTTTTGTTTTTAAATTTAAAACTTATTTTGGACTGTTGTCTTAAAGGGGGACGGATGTAACTAGGAGTCAGGTTAGTTGGGAATTGTAGGATTTGTTATAGTATTAAATAATTGTAGTCTTAATGTATGTGTTTGAAATCTTTTATTTTGTTAATAAATCTTTTAATTTAATTTTTAAAATCTCTAATGGCCTTGGTGGACTCATTATTTCTGAATTCAGTGCATGCATCTTCTCATAATAAATACAAATTGCAAAACCGTTGTGATAGCAACCAAGTTTCCCTTGTAGATTTGGTCCACCTGGCACACATCATCTGCCATGTCATAATAGAGACCAAAATTATGCACAGTATTCCACATGTGATCTCACCATGGCCCAGTCCAGCTGCAGTAAAACTTCCCTACTTTTATACTCTATTCCCCTTGCAATAAAGGCCAACTTTCCATTTGCCCTCTTAATCACTTGCTGTACTTGCATTTTACATTTTGTGATTCATGCACCAGGACACCCAGATCCCTCTGTATCACCGAGTTTGGCAATTCCTCTCCATTTGAAATTATACTGCTTTTCTGTTCTTTCTGACAAAGTGGACAGTTCACATTTTCCCACATTACACTCCATTTGCCAAATTTTTGCCTGCTCACTTAATCAACATTAACAGCATGACATTTGCGTATTACTTGCATTGGAAACATCGGGCATGAATTTTTAAATAGACCAGCATTTATTCCCCATCCCTAATTGCACCTGAGAAGGTAGTGGTGGGTTGTCTTCTTGAACTGCTGCAGTCCATGTGGTGTAGGTACACCCACAGTGCTGTTGGGGAGTTCAAGAATTTTGACCAAGTGACAGTGAAGTAATAGCGATATATTTCCAAGTCAAGATGGTGTGTGGCTTAGGTGGAACTTCCAGGTGGTGGTGTTCCCATGCATCTGCTGCCCTTGTCCTTCTAGATGGAAGGTGCTGTTGAAGGACTTTGGCGGGTTCCTGCAATGCATCTTGTAGATGGTACACATAGTTGCCATTGTTCTTCGATGGTGGAGAGAGTGAATGTTTGTGGATGGGGTGCCAGTCAAGTGGGCTGCTTTGCCCTGGGTGGTTTCAAACTACTTGAATGTTGTTAGAGCTGCACTCATCCAGGCAAGTGGAGAGTATTCCATCACACTCCTGACTTGTGCCTTGTAGATGGTGGACAGACTTTAGGGAGTCAGGAGGTGAGTTAGTCGCCACACGATTCCTAGCCTCTGACCTGCTTTTGTAGCCACAGTATTTATTTGGCTAGCCCAGTTCAGTTTCTGGTCAATACTAAGCCCCAAGATGTTGGTAGTGGGGGATTCCGTGATGGTGATGCCATTGAATGTCAAGGGGAGATGGTTAGATTCCCTCTTGTTGGAGATAATCATTGCCTGTCACTTGTGTGGCGTGAATATTACCTGCCACTTGTCACCCCAAGCCTGGTTATTGTCCAGGTCTTGCTGCATTGGACATGGACTGCTTCAGTATCGGAGGAATCGCGAATGGTGCTGAACATTGTGCAATCATCAGCAAACATCCCCACTTCTGACCTTATGATGGAAGGAAGGTCATTCTGCATGAAGCAGCTGAAGATGGTTTGCCCAAGGACACTGCCCGTGATGAACTCCTGTGGTGATGTCCTGGAACTGAAATGATTGACCAGCATTGTGGATGTACCTATGCCACATGGACTGCAGTGGTTCAAGAAGGCAGCTCACCATCACCTTCTCAAGTGCAATTAGGAATGGGGAATAAATGCCGGTCTAGCCAGCAATGCCCAGATTCCATGGATGAACTTTAAAAATTCATGTCCGATGTTTCCAATGCAAGTAACACTCAAACTTCATGCTGCTAGTGTTGATTAAGTAAGGTCAACCCTTTTCTTTTGTGCTAAGCATAAGTCCAACCAGCAGTGAGTTTTCCCCCTGATTCCCATTGACTCCAATTTTGCCAGGGCTGCTTGATGCCACACTTGGTCAATGCTGCCTTGATGTCAAGGGCAGTCACTCTCACCTCATCTCTGGAGTTCAGGTCTTTTGTTCACGTTTGAACCAAGGCTGTAATGAGGTCAGGAGTTGAGTGGCCCTGGTTGATCTGAAACTGAGTGTCAGTGAGCAGGTGATTGCTAAGCAAATGCTGCTTGATCACACTAATGATCGAGAGTAGACACAATCTACAAGGCACAAGTCAGCAGTGTGATGGAATACTCCTTCATTGCCTGGATGAGTGCAGCCCCAACAACACTCAAGAAGTTTGACACTATCGAAGACAAAGCAGCCCGCTTGATTGGCACCCCATCCACAAACCTTCACTCCCTCTATCACCGGTGCACATTGGCAGCAATGTATACCAACAACTAGATACATTGCAGAAACTCAGCAAGGCTCCTTAGACAACACTTCCAAATCTGTGACCACTACCATCTAGAAGGACAAGGGCAGCAGATTGATGGGAACACCACCACCTGGATGCTCCCCTCCAAGACACTCACAATCCTGAGTTGGAAATATGTCGCCATTACTTCACCGTTGCTGGGTCAAAATCCTGGAACTCCCTCCCTAACAGCACTGTGGGTGTACCTAAACCACATGGACTGCAGTAGTTCAAGAAGGCAGCTCACCAACACCTTCTCAAAGGCAACTGAGGTTGGGCAATAAATGCTGGCTTAGCCAGCAAAAGCCCACAACCCTTGAATGAATGAAAAAATTGACTGATTAATTAAGCATTGTGATGTTGGATACGATCCAATTTAAAGGTTGTTATTTTTTACTGCCTGTCAGGCATTCTTTCAGAAAGACTGAAAGATTTATGTTGCCTTCCACAATTTTAATTTTTCTCCCTTTCCTTTGTCTTTAACAGTGCATTCTTTTTCATTTTACAGATGTTACATCTGATTTCTTCTTTGACCTGATCAGTTCCATTTTCACTGCACAGAGTTTGGATTACTCTTTTATGGTTTCTTCCCTACAAGTATGACCTTTCATATTTTAAAGTAAGATTTGCTCTGACAGGAGCTTCCCACAGAGTATCATTTGGTATTTCACAAAATAGTTTGTCATTTATTAGTTATTCTGTGAGTTCCACAAATTCACATCATCTACTGAGAAAACTCCACTATGGTTACATGATTGGGTGGGTGGGGAGGGGGATTTTAAACCCCTGCAATGGGTGGGAGAGGGAGGTGGGGGGTTGTAATGGGATGGGTTAAAATTTCAATAACCTGAAACCAGATCGAAACCTGGCTTAAAAACACACACTTCCAGAGGATTGACGGCAGGTGTCAGGTCAGTTATTAAATATGTTAATGTTTTAAACTTCTTTTTTAATGGGATGTAGGCATCACTGGCAAAGCTAGCATTTGTTGTCCATCTGTAAATGAGATTGCTTACCTCACATTTTAATGGCCTTTTAGATTTAATCTCTGTAGTATGGGTTTCCTGGAGCTCAGGAAACCTGGCAGCTGAATGGAGGTGAGAATGACTGGAACCTGCAGATAAGTGGTTTCCAGCATTGCTTATGGGTCAAAAGCAGCAGAAGTGCTTCGTCCCAAGCCCCACAACAAGCCTACTTTCCTCCCTACAATCTGCAAATCCCCTATCCAGTACAGTGATCAGAGGCCCCACTGAACCACGACCTCTTCAACTCCCTTGCAAGCTCTATCTGACCTGCAGTCTTTACCACGCGGTGTCATCCCTATGATCTCTTCCTCTGCAATTTTCCCAATCCATAATCTCTTCAAACCTCTCCCACCTTGCAATTTTCCCCACAAACAGACCTTTTTACTTCCCACTGTGGCCTTCCAGCACAGACCTTCCCATCTACAAGCTATCCAGCCTCTCATTCTGGCTGTTTGCTACTTAATTCTAAGTAGAAATTGATTACTCTCACTATTCTTTTTCTCTTATTCCAGGCAGCAATTAAATTCATTGGTAGGATGGGACTTTAATATGGCTGGTGTGGTGTGGAGGGGCTGCTGGGTGGCGGTGGTGGGAGGTGAGCAGACTTGGGATGCGGGTTAGAATTGAGCTTCAATTCAATAGATTTACTGAATTCAGATCCACTGGATGTTTACCTTGGTCTTGTTCCCATCAAATTTCAAATTTCATTGGACTCCAATTATACCCAAATCAAACTTTGAGGGTGTACCTTGGCCCTCTTGAGCTGCCCTGAGAATTCTGTCCAGCTCTTCCCAATAGGCAAAGAAAGGTGTTACCATTTTTTGTTTGTATGTTCTTATTGTGTATAAACCTTAATTTTGATACCAATTTTTCACCTTAGAGCAAAAGCAAGATAATGGCCAAATGATGGATGACAAGCCATGTAGGGACACTGCTCATATTCCGAAATAAGCAATGAAGAGACACTTGAGCTTATTAAGGAGGCAACCAAACCCAGTTTTACAAGCCCCTCCACATTTTACGATAAGTGCACAGGGGACAAGGGGTTGGACCCTCTGCATCTTTTAAAGGTGTAGCTGTTGCTATTGCTGCAGTCAGCATTGCAGTGAAGCTCTTTTACTTTTTTTCCTACAAAGAAGCTGGGCAACCATTGATTTAGGGTTAAGGCCCCGTTAAGGAGATCATGCTCCTGACAGGGGGCTCACTGAAGAGAAGCATGTGAGACGGGTAGGTTGGGCAGCATTGCAACAGCTACTGACAAGGTGACCCAGACAGAAGAGCAGTGTCCAGGTGGCATGGGCATCATCCATTCAGGGTGTGGGTCCTCAGAGAGGAGGAGAACATGACTGGGGGGAAGCTGCAGGCACATGTGGTCCCCTCTGCAACCTCCTGGCCACCTGCAGGGGCAGTTTCATGAAGAGGAAGTGGCAGGAGGTTGCAGAGAGGA
Organism: Carcharodon carcharias; assembly: GCF_017639515.1. Classification (NCBI taxonomy): domain Eukaryota; kingdom Metazoa; phylum Chordata; class Chondrichthyes; order Lamniformes; family Lamnidae; genus Carcharodon; species Carcharodon carcharias. The sequence goes on along the minus strand of NC_054477.1, from coordinate 42,772,025 downwards.
CTGCGAGCAGACACCAGTGTGGAGTCCAAGGTACCCTGTGGTCAGGTTCTAAAGCAAAGGATGAACTACCTCCAGATGTTGGAGTGGTAGTGTCATCAAAGACTGCCCCTCTCTTGAGATGATGTGACCGATCTATGTGCCATGATGGCGGAGGGGGTGAGCTCCAGTTGGTTATCTGATGCCAGTGGTTCTCAAGGTCACTGTGACCCTTAATTTCCATGCCTCAGTTCATTTCAGGTGCCCACTGGAAGCATGTGCGACACCTTCCAATCAATCCTTGTACACGAATCACAGAAAGTTAACAGTAAGCAAATGGGAAAGCAAATGGTATGCTAGCCTTTATTGAAAAGGGATTGGATTATAAGAGTAAATAAGCCTTACCACAAATTGTATAAAGCCTTGATGCGACTACAGCTGGAGTGCAGTTTTGATCACCCTACCTAAGGAAGGTTATGCTGGCCTTAAAGAAAGAGCAATGAAGATTCACCAGATTGATTCCTGCAATGAGGGGATTGTACTATGATTCGAGATTGAGAAGTCTAGGCCTATATTCCTTAGAATTTAGAAAAATTCTTGAGGGATTTGACAGAGTAGATGCTGGGAGTATGTTGCCCCTAGCTGAAGAGTCTAGTACATGGGGTCACAGTCTCAGAATAAGGGCTTGGCCATATTGGAGTGAGATAAGGAGAAATTTCTTTACTCAAACGGCTGTGAATCTTTGGAATTCTCTACTCTAGAGAGCTGTTCTTGCTCAGTTGTTTAGTACATTCAAGACAGAGATCAATAGTGTTTTTGATACGAAGCATGAGGATGGTGCAGGATGATTAGCCATGAACTTATTGAATGGTGGAGCAGGCTCAAAGAGCGGACTGGCCTACGCCTGCTCCTATACCTTATGTTCTTATGTTCTCATAAGTCATCCAGTCTGAATGGAATGCATTCTAAGTTGCTGAGGGAAATAAGGTTGGAAATTGCGGAGGTGCTAGCCGCAATCATCCAACCCATAGCAATAATCTAGGAAAAAATTAACAGCCACTTGGATAAGCATAGAGGTACAGGGCTGTAACTTTCGAGCTTCAGAGCTGTGTATTTGGGGGGGTACCCCGAAGATGCGCTGGGGACCACCCCTGGAAGTTCCCAGCTAATGATTGCATGGCAATTGCCCAGGAAATTCAAACTTCCAGGGGCAAATGCCCTGCACTGGGAACCATCCGAAAATGCGATTTTAATCACAAACACACAATGGTTCTGACTGTGTGACATCAATAGCTACCCAGAAACAGTTAGCTTCTGGGTAACTATAGCACTGATCCACCCCGAACCCCCCATCGGACTCCCTCCACCCCTGACCCCCCGAGGGGACTTTCTCCACACCGAATTACCCCTCCTTTACTATACCCCCACTGCCTCACTACCCAGACTACTCCCCACTGAGCTCCCACAGGACTACACCCCCAACCCCCAATGGGATACCCCTCCCCCTTCCCTCCAGGCCCGACTCATCTACCCCCTCCACCCCCAGACCCAACCCAACCTGAGCCGACCCCCACATCCCCAAATCCTACCCATTTACCTTGTACATTTACCTTCTCCATGGCTTGTTAAAGACCTTTAAACTTGGCTGGATCTTTAAACCTATCTGGTTTACTGCAGCTGGTGCCATAAGAAAGGGGACACAGCTTACTTACCTGTGACTGAGCTGCCCTGGACTGTAGGCCCTGGGAGCATGCTGCACTATACTGATCTCTCCTGGCCTGAGTTGCAAGGTTGGGTGAGATAGGAGTGGCTGGATTTCAAGGTAAGTAACTGAGCAGAGTGGCAATCCAACTCAAGTGCCATCCCACCAGAAGTTATGGGCCATTGAGTTGTAAGGTCATTATGGCATAGTAGGAGACCATTCAGCCCATCAACTCAATGCTGGCTCCCTGTAGAGCAATCCAGTCAGTGCCTTTCCCCCACTCTATCCCCAAAGCTCTGCATGTTTATTTTCCTCAATTTTCATTCAATTTCCTTTTGAAATCATTGATCACCTTAGCATCGTAAGTGGTGAGTTCCAGGTCATTACCACATTCTGAGTAAGAAAGCTTTTTTCTCACATACCCACTGCATCTCTTGCCCAAAACCTTAAGCCTCTATCACCTAGTCCTTTTATGATCAGCTAATGGGAACAATTTTTCTTTGTCTACCTTAACTAAACTGGTCATAATCTTGTACACTTCTATGTCATCTCCTTTGCTCCAAGAAAAACAACCCCAGCTTCTCCAATCTAATTTTGTAACTAAAATCCCTGGAACTATTCTGGTAAATCTCCTCTGGACCCTCACATTCCTCCTAAAGTGTGGTGACCAGAACTAGACGCAATATTTTAATTGTGGCCTAACCAGAGCTTTATAAAAGTTCAGCATAACTTACCTGCTTTTGTGCTCAATAACTCTATTTATAAAAAAAGAAAAAAAGGCTTGCATTTATATAATACTTTTCATGACCACCAGACGTCTCAAAGCACTTTACAGGCAATGAAATACTTCTATTGAATTATAGTCACTGTTGTAATGTAGGAAACGTGGCAGGCAATTTTGCACATAGCAAACTCCCACAAACACACAAACATACGAAACAGGAGCAGAAGTACGCCATTTGGCCCCTCGAGCCTGCTCTACCATTCAATAAAATTGTGGCTGACGTGTCTGAATGAGGGGTGATATTATAGAAACGTACATGATTGAGAAGATGTTTTCACTAGTGGGAGAATCTCGAACTAGAGGAGATAGTTACAGAATAAGGGGATACTCATTTAAAACTGAGATGTGAAGGAATTTCTTCTCTTACAGGGTAGTGAGTGTCTTGAATTCTCTACTCCAGCCAGAGAGTTGTGGAGGCTAGATCACTGAAAGTATTTAAAGAGGAGGTAGATAGATTTTTGAAATATCGGGCAGTCGAGGGCTATGAGGAGCTGGCACAAAAGAGGAGTTGAGGCCTGGGCTAGATCAGCCATGATCTTATTGAATGGCAGGGCAGGCTCGAGAGGCTGAATGGCCTATTCCTGTTCCTATTTCTTATGTTCTTAGTTGTGGTGAATGGCAGTTATTTGGGCTGGTGGAGGTATACAGTGGAGTTAGCCATGGTTATGTACTAGGATCACTTCTGGTTTTGATATATATTAATGACTTGGACTTTTGGGTATAGGGCACAATTTCAAAATCTGCAGATGACACAAAACTTTGAAGTGTAGTAAGCACTGAGGAAGATAGTAGAATCAAAGAGGACTTAGCTTAGCTGAATGCGCAGTAACATGGCAGATGAAATTCAAAGCAGAAAGTTATGAGGTGATACATTTTGATAGGAAGAATGAGGAGAGACAATACAAGCTAAATGGTACCATTTTATAGGTGTGCAAGAGGAGAGAGAACTGGGGGTGTTTGTGTACAATTTTTTGAAGCTACCAGGAAGTTATGTTAACCTTATATAAAACACTAGTTTGGCCCCAGCTAGAGTATTGTACCCATTCAGGAAGGATGTTGAGGTTTTGGAGATGGCACTGTAGAAATTTTTTCAAATTGTTCATGGACTGGGAGGTCATGTGGCGCAATGGGTAGTGTCGAACATATGAAGAAGGAGCAGAAGTAAGCCGTACAGCCCCTCGAGCCTGCTCTGCCATTTAATAATGTCATGGCTGTTCTGATAACCTGAAATCTGCATCCCACCTACCGCCGATAACTGATCATCTCCCTGCTTACCAAGAATCCATCTACCTCTGCCTCAAAAGTATTCGAAGACTCTGCTTTCACCGCCTTTTCAAGGAGAGAATTTCAAAGACTCAAATTTCGCCTCATCTCTGTTTTAAATGGGCAACCCCTTATTTTTAAACAGTGATCCTAGTTCTAGATTCTCCCAAAGAGGAAACAACCTCTCCACATCTGCCTGTCAAGATCCCTAAGGATCTTATATGTTTCAATGAAGTCAACTCTTACTCTTCTAAACTCCAGTGGATACAAGCCTAGTCTGTCCAACCTTTCCTCATAAGACAACCAGGTATTAGTCTGGTAAACCTTTACCGAATTGCTTCCAATGCATTTACATCCTTCCTTAAATAAGGTGACCAACACTGTACACAGTAGTCCAAATGTGGCCTCACTCACGCCCTGTACAACTGAAGCATAATCTCCCTACTTCTGTATTCAAATTTCCCTCGTGATAAATGATAACATTCTATTAGCTTTCCTAATTATTTGCTGTACTTGCATACTAGCCTTTTGTGATTCATGCACTAGGACACCCAGATCTCTCTGCACCTCAGAGCTCTGCAATCTCTCACCATTTAGATAATATGCTTCTCTTTTATTCTTCCTGCCAAAATAGACAATGTCACATTTTCCCACATTATTCTCCATTTGCTCCATCTTTGCCCACTCACTCAACCTATCTATATCTGCTTGTATCCTCCTTATGTACTCCTCACAACTTACTTTCCTACCTGTCTTTGTGTCATCAGCAAATTTTACAACCACCCCTTCAGTCCCTTCACCTAAGTCATTTATATAAATTGTAAACAGTTGAGGTCCCAGCACTGGTCCCTGTTGCATACCACTCATTACATCTTGCCAACCTGAAAAAGACCCATTTATGCCCACTCTCTAGTTCCTGTTAGCCAGCCAATCTTCTATCCATGCCAATATTTAGCCCCTGTACCATGAGCTTTTATTTTCCACAATAACCTTTGATGTGGCACTTTATCCAATGCCTTCTGGAAATCTAAGCACAGTACATCCTCCAGTTCCACTTTATCCACAGCACATGTTACTTCCTCGAAGAACTCCAGCGAGTTGGTTAAACATGATTTCCATCTCACAAAACCATGTTGACTCTGCCTGATGACATTGAGCTTATCCAAGTGCCCTGCGATAATTTCTTTAATAATAGCTCCTAATATTTTCCCTGCAACAGATAGTAAACTGGCTGGCCTGTAGTTTCCCACTTTCTGTCTCCCTCTCTTTTTGAATAATGAAGTTACATTAGCTATCCTCCAATCTAATGGGACCTTCCATGAATCTAGGGAATTTTGGAAAATTAAAACCAATGCATCATCTATCTCATTTGGCACTTCTTTTAAGAACCTAGGATGAAGTCCATCAGGATCTGGGCTCTTGTCAGCCCGCAGCGTCAAATATTTACTCAGTACCACTTCTCTGGTGACTATAATTTTCCTGACTTCCTTCCACACTTCCATTTCCTGGTCTATGGCTGCTTCTGGGATGTTACCTGTATCCTCTATAGTGAAAACTGATGCAAAATACCTGTTCAATTCATCTGCCATCTTCTTGTTTTCTATTTTCAATTCTCCACACTCACTTTCTATAGGAACAATGCTCACTTTGTTAACTCTTTTCTTTTTAAATATTTATAGAAACTCTTACTATCTGGCTAGCTTTCTCTCATACTCTTAATTTTTCTTCCTTATTAGTCTTTTAGTCATTCTTTGCTGTTCCATACATTCTGTCCAATCTTCTGACCTGCCACCTGTCTTTGTACAATTATATGCTTTTTCTTTAAGTTTGATACTATCCTTAATCTTTCTAGTTAATCACGGATGGTGTGTCCATCCCTTGGACTTTTTCTTACTCATTAGAATGTATCTATTCTGTGCATTCTGAAATATCCCGTTAAATGTTAGCCACTACATCTTTATTGACCTATCCCTTAACCTAATTTGCCAATTTGCTTTGGTCAGCTCAGCTTTCATGCCCCCATAATTGCCCTTATTTAAGTTTAAAAACTTAATCTCAGACCCACTCCTCTCTCCCTCAAACTGAATGTAAAATTCAATCATATTATGGTCGCTGCTACCTAGGGGTACCTTCACTATGAGATCATTAATTACTGCCATCTCATTGTCCCTGCCTCCGAGCCAGAAATTCTTGGTTCGAGTCCCACTCCAGGATTTGATGGCCATGGAAGGTGTGTTCATAACACAACCAAGTAGGTTGATTATTGACCTGCAAATCCTTCCAACATGTCTAAGGCAGGCGTTAAAAGCATGAGAGACTCCTGGTCAGCCATGTTTTATGTGAAGTGGCACCCCTGAAACAATAGCCGCTGGCTTCAGGTTGTTCTAGGAATAGCAAGCTGCAGTAAACAGATGTAAGCATGTGCCTCATGTGTCTTAGACATGTGAGTCTTCTAAATCCAAGTTCTTGGATTGAGGAATTACAGTTATGTGGATTAACTAGAAAAGCTGAGGTTCTTGTTGGAGCAGAGGTAGCTAAGAGGAGATTTGATTGATGTGGTTAAAAAGTCCTGAACAGTTTAGATAGAGTAAACAAAAAGAAACCGTTTCCAATGTTTGAAGGGTTGATAATGAGGCAGCATAGATTTAAGGTGATTGGTAAAAAAAACCAGAGGCAGCATGAAGAAGAGCTTTTACACACAAAAAGTGGCAAGGATTTGTAATTTGCGGCCTGATAGTGTGTTGGAGACAGCTTCAATAGTTCTCTTCAAGGGGGAATTGAATAAATATTTTGGGAGAAAAAATTGCAATATATAGGAAAGTGCAGGGGGAGTGAAAATAACCTAATTGCTTCTTGAAAGGGCTGTGCAGACTTGGTGGGTTTAATGGTCTCTCTCTATGCTGCATTATTCCATGATTCTATGATTCTTGGCTCAGTAGTTTGATTCAATACAAATTAAATTTTGTGATAAATGGTCTGATGTTTGCTATTGGCTCTAAACTTGATGTGTGTTTACCTTTCTGAATTGACTCGAGCAGTAGTTTTGACTTGTTGTGAGATGCTTTCCACTATCTAATTGCTCTTTTTTCCTGTCCCAGAGAATTAAATTGCCCTTATGTACATTTATCTGTCTTATTCGAAGAATATTGTATACTCTGCATTTGCAATGGAAATCAGTACAAGAGATCAGTGGAAATCCAGCTGCAAATATCTATTAGAAATGATTATCCGAGACAAACCTACAAACAAAATTCAGTTAACTTGATAATCAAAGCCATTGTGATTTTATCAAAAGCTTCTAACTTAAGCAGTTACATGAAGAAATTGAATAATAGAAATTATTTGAAAGCTTTGTGATTGTTACATCAAACCCCCATGCAACATAATAAACAATCAGTCAGCCAAAGGGATTGGCAGAAAGAAAGTAATTCACGTTGTTTGATTTAGAATCCAAATGAGTTGCCATAGGGTCTCAATGTGTATTAGACTTGAAATAACAATTAGTCTGGTTGTCTTTCTGCAATGATTTTAGGACTATATGTTTTTTATACATTGGGTTACAGTAGAATATTGGTGGATAAATGGTCCAGAATCCCTAAAATTGATTTTTTGAATTTTGAATCCCCTGTCTCATTCAAACTTACCCATTTCAACCCTCTCGATTTCAGTCAGATAGTTGATAACATATTTACAATGTTTAGCCCTGAAATATTGTGCCAAGATTGGAATACAGTTGCAAAACAGTTAAACTCTCAAATCTGGCATTCGCAGTGGGAATGGTGTTCATAGGGAAGGCATCACAGGAAGTGTTGGGATGTGACTTGTGATTCTCTCTTCATTAAAATTAATAAATAGCAGACCATAGGCTATGCACCTGAAATATTCTGAAACATAGGCCTGGATTTTCACTGAGTCGGTTTGACTTGCGAAGGCAGGCAGGTCCCAAATCTGGGATTCTGGACCTCATTCCCTTTATGATTTTTGGGAGTACCTTTAAAGGATGCGGTCTGCTTCTTGTCAGAAGCCTGCATCCGACGCTTCTGACCTGGCTGGCTGCATTGCAGTGATAGGCATATCCTACTCTGCTGCATCTTTCATGGATTTGGACCAGGTTTTTAAAGAGTTGTGGTTCATGGCCTCTTAGAAGAGCTGTGAACCCTAGTGTGCATGAAGGGACCTTTTAAAAGATAAGTTCAAAAGGTCCACCTCTGCCAGGATCTGCCCTTCCACCCACCTCCTATGTTCCCTCATGCTGCCTCTGCCAGGGGAGCAGCTGTTTGATTATTCTAATATATGTCTGGGTTCTCAGCAAAACCTCATTATGTACCCTTACAATTCTTAAGTGAATGGTTTCAAGTGTTTGTGGTTTTTGAAACTTCAAAGGGCCTGGATGAATGACACTTTTATTAACTTGCAGTCCAAGCCCCTTTATCATAGGAGTATGTGATCAATGGATTGCGGTTTTTCAGGGTAGTTTTTTAAACATCCCACTTTACACTGTGGTGTTCATTGGTTGTAGAAAGTGTACATTGTATCAATGGGCATAGGAGTGCCAGAGTCTGGCATTGGGGCATGAGGGGACATGGGAGTAGAAGGGAAGAGCTCATTAGAAGGGATATGAGGGGCCTGAGAGGGCGGGTGGGGTCATGAGATGGCATGGGTGGGGCATGGGGAGTGTTTGGAGGGTGAAGGAGTGTGAGGGGTGAGGAGTGGAGGGTCTGTGGTTTTTTTTCACCTCGGCAAGCGGCAGCCCCTGTGGCTGCCTCCGCACTTCTCCTCGGGTTGACTTGCTTGAGTCCAACTTGAACCAGGCTCCCAGCAATGAAGATCCCACCTTTGCAGGCATTTTCTCCTGAGGTAGGTAGGCCAAGCTGGGAATTTTCATAACTGCCCCTATTCGTATCAAGAATCAAAATCCAGGCTATACACTCTGAGATTGGGGCACCTTGGTCTCTGGAATGACTCTTTATATTAAAATATTTGAATCCTTTTCTTCTAATTTTCTTTTTCATGAAATATTCTGTACCTTAAATGGTTCAGCTAATGGATCAGCTGTGAACACCAATTAATCAACTGAACTATGGGTGCGCTACATGCCAGCTCACCATTTCAGGCACTGGACTTGCCACAGACCTCAGACAGACAATAGTGCTCCCCCTAGATACAGAGATGAGTGCTAAGGGTAGCATATTCTCACCTTTATCTATCCTATTAGTGCCCTTTGCAGCATGGCGCAGAGTTACTGATGGGATTGCTGGAGATGAGCCAAGTTGATTTGCTAACTGTTGCAATCACAGCTGGTTTTTCTGGCGGAAGTAACATGGACCAAAGAAGAGAGGAAATGTTGAACATCTCCCTCTGGTCTCCCATTAACTGTGAAACTTCTCATGGATAATGCAGAATAAAACTAATGTGAGCATCAATAATTGTGTTGCCACTTAGAGCACCCCATACATAGGAATGTGTGAACAATAACATTTTTGTTTAAGTTCTTGTAATAATTTACTTAGCAATTTTTTAATCTTGATCTTTTGGTGGAAAATATTGACAGTTCACATCAACAGTTATGCCAGCCACGATTATAAAAGCAGGTAAGCACTTTGGCATGGTTGGTAGACAAGTGTTTTGGTAGCACAGTGAGAGAGATAGTTATACTTTCATATTCCAATGCTTTTGCCACCCACACAGGGATGGACTTCATTAATTCTTGTCTGGGCCTGAGGTAGAATGGAGGTGAAACTCAACTGAAACAGGGTGCCACAACTCAGGCAGTGAATGAATCAACCACCCATTAATCCCTGCTCACATTTTCATTTCCAGTCGCGTTGAATGCTGAAATTGCCAATATGAGGCATCAACAGGAGAGGCTCCCTAAAATTGCATAAAGATGAAAAATTAGTTGTATAAATATGCCTTTGATGGATCAGGGCTTTGGAAACAACTAGAAAGACTTTTAGCTTAACTTTATTTTCTCAATAATATGGCTGTGGAATAAACCATGACTTCTAACTCATAGGGAGTGAAATTCAACCTTTGGTGGGGCACAAAATAGGTGGAAGCAGATTGTTATATGCTGCACCAATCAATGACAGGGTGTAAAAGTGGTCAGCCAGTTTTTTTTTTACACTCCAGGCAAAGTTAAGTTCCACTTCCATTTTGATTAACTGAGCCCACACAACTTTGTGAAATATTTATTAAAGTAAGTATATATTTGGCATCCCCATCCTCTGACAGCAGTAGGATTGGTGTAACTATAGACTGAAATTACTACCCATGAAACCATACCAGCAAACTATTCCACTGATTGAGACAACAGACACCGAGCTGTTCTTAGATTCCTTCCAATTCTGTTCTTGAACCAGCCAGTGGGAATACATGAGATTGGCTTGGACATTTACTTACTAATTTTCCTTTCCTGGCTGTGGCCATGTACCAAGTTTCTATTCTCTTAGGTGGCACAGCTAAAATTGGAAACTTGAGGAATTGTGACATGAATATTGGATTTCATTAGGACTTTGTCAGGAATTTGGTTGTTTGGATTTAAATGTAACTAGTTTTGATGTGAAATTCCATTGGTTAACTATAGTTTGAAATGTGACTTTTGTGTTACTGGATAGTTAATCCAGGCATTAATGCAACTAGAATGTAGTTATGAGCATTCAGTGAAATAGAGCCTCAAATTTATCAACAGCCTGCTTAATACAGTTCCCACAGCTTTCTCCCTCTCTTTTCCTATAAATCAAAATATGTAGCAAATCTATTGCAAGCCATTAAGGAATTTAATCATGCAGAATTTTCATCAATTGTATTCGTGCTTTAGAAACAAGCTGCAGGATAAAATGGAAAAATATCATTTTCATTTTTGTTAAGGTTAGAAGATAGTTATTAGTTCAAACATTTATCTGCTGAAGCATATTTTTGATGTATGATGTTGTTTCTGGGACCAGAAGCTCTCTCTGTCATGCTATACTTTAGCTAGTAAAGGTGAAGGCTGCAAAAGCTTTGTTAATTCATTCTGCTCCCTACATTCAAGTTCGCACCAAGCTGTTAAGATATTTTAGTAGCCATTTATCCTTTTGAATAATGAATTAGGTTTGCACAGTGAAGAGCTTACAGATTATACAGCAGCTTCAGAAGACTGGCTTATGTAACAAGGCCGCTGAATATAGGATCAATCATATAACAAAGAAAACAAATGAGATACCGGAAATGTAAAGACCCTACCAAGATATTTTATTTTAGACAAAACACAATATAATACATGTTCTGTAAAAACACTACAACAGTATTTTAAGTTTTATTATGTGTTTAGTTCTCAAAACAATCAACTGATTAATTCAAATGGTTTGCTATATTTTGCCTCCTTGTAATTTTTTCTAGAGTGGATTTATATTGGAGACTTTGTGGAAAAGGAGGCACAAGAGGGATTGCTGAAATTCATTCAATTGCTACTTGTAAATTGGTTATTCAGTACTCTTTATATTGAACTCTGCAATTTGTGAATAGATCCTTTTTCTTTCCTAATATCTTAAACTGAACAATTCTAAACATTAGAATATTGAATAAGATGATAAGGTTAAAATGTTAAATTGCCTTGAAGTACTTGGTTATCTTCCTGGTACAACAGTTTATTGTTTGCATATCTTTTAAGGATTGTGATATTTGTAATTCTTTCTTAACATTAAAATGAAAATGATCTGTTTTAACCCATAGCTGTGTGCTCTCTGGTTCTTCTATTGTATTTGTGTTAGCTACTAGCATAAACAATGTATGTGTATTATAGTTCATTAGGGCTTATACCAGGTCCAGTAGTAATCTGAATTCTTAAAACATATATGAAACTAAACCTGTTAAAATTTATTTAAAAATTAGTATTATAGAAAAAAAGTTATTTTTTATTCACAATGACTTTGGTTTTATATACAAGCATGATTTTTGATAAATTAGGCAAAAAATTATATTGAAGTTATAGCAAGGCAAGTTACAGTGCTGAAATAATTAACAGTGATCTTAGATATAGGTTCCTAAAACCTCACCATTTCACTTGTGGCTAAGCAATTACCTATATCTATTTATGAACGTAGCACCATTCACCATGAAAGCTGGAAGCAGTATCTGGGACAATAAAGCTTTTATTCAGAAGTATATCCTCTGACTTCTATTTTATGAACTCAAGAACTAGTACTAAAACAGGAATAATAAACCATAGAACATGACGGCACAGAAGGAGACCATTCGGCCCATTAAGTCTGTGCCAGCTCTCTGCTTGCTTAATCAAAAACTAACCCTATTGATCTGTGCTGTCTCCATTACCTGGCATATTTCTCTACTATATTTATCTTCTATTTCTAATAATAATGATCTTTGCCTTCATTTCCTGTGGCAAAGTTTTCAATTTTCCACAGCACATATAATCTAAAGAAATTGCTCCTAATGTCTCCTCATTTAAATTGACCCATGTGACAAACCCCCAGCCAGAAGAAATCATTTTTCAAATTTTCTCTATCAAAACCCTTCAAAATAGCAAAAGATTTAAAAAAATCTTCTCTGAGCCTCATGTACTCCAGTGGAAACAATCCTGGGAGATTTTAAGTGGTTGATAATGGCCATATGGGAATTAAAATTGAATGGCTAATTTCCTGGTCCAATATTGTCTTGTAGCGATTTTAATAGGAGAGATTGAGGTGTCTGTGTGACTCAGGCAAACACCTCATTATTAATGGATATGGAGGTGTAGTGGTATTGTCACTGGACTAGTACTCTAGATACCCAGGGTTATGCTCTGCGGACCCGTGTTTGAATTCCACCATGGCAGATGGTGAAATTTAAATTCATTAAAAAGATCTGGAATTACAAATCTAATGATGACCATAAAATCATTATCGATAGTCGTGAAAACGGATCTGTTCACTAATATTCTTTAGGGAAGGGAATCTGCTGTCCTTACCTGAAATGGCCTAGCAAGCCGCTCAGTTCTCAAGGGCAATTAGGGATAGGCAATAAATGCTGGCCCATCCAGTGATGCCCACATCCCATGAATGAATGAAAAAATATACTAATCAGTGGCCTATTGCTCAGTTTTTTAAGAAACTTACCTTTTTGGTGTTGGCCTGCAGTATACCGCTGATTAGACAGCATGTGGATCTGGTTATCCTGGCTCTGGTTGCACTCAGAGCAGCCTACTTTTGGGGCGTGACACTTAAACAGGCGTCATGCAATTCACGAACATATGCAAAGGGTCTGACATCTGTTTTAGGAAATGTCTGGCTGCAGTAATAAACTATTACAGACCTAACCTATTACCAATAGCAATTGTTAAATCAAGAATTTGAAAACAGGAAAGGAAAGTCAATCATTTACATAGGCCTAAATAGATTTAATGAGGACATGACAACACTGAAATACTGCTTCACCAATGCCAAGTTAGGCAGCCTGTAAGAGCAGCCATATAACACCACATCTTAATCGCCATAGTTACCATACAAATGTTCTCCGTGCTGTGGATCACAATATATCTTTATTGAAATGGTTTTACCTTACAGTCCTTGACATTTAGATCATTAATCCAGAAGAGTTCATTAAAATCATTGAACTCTAAAGCCACTGTGCTGTATGAGAGTACATCTCAGTTTATATATGCCAGTAAATATGAGGGATTAAACATATTTGTATAACAATTGTGGTCTCCAATGCTAAGCTCAGACATACAAAAATCATATTGTTTATAAGTTAAAGGGAAAAGTGCATTGGCCATATTATTTTACATTATGCAATGTAATGGAATACCATGGCAAAGAGATATGTAAATGATGCTGACCACTAATTTGTTTTACTAGAGTTAATTAGACAAAGATAAAAATTACAAAAATATTTGTGCCTAAAACTAAAGGAAAGCCATTTTAGTATATCTTCACAGTTTATAACTAATATTTCAGTAAAGAAGCAGGAGTAGGCCATTCAGTCCCTCGAGCCTGCTCTGCCTTTAATAAGATCATGGCTAATCTGATAGTAATCTGAAATCTGCATCACACCTACCGCTGATAACCTATCCTCTCCTTGCTTATGAAGGACCTGTCTATGTTTGCCTTAAAATATTCAAGGCAATATTCCACCACCTTTTGAGGAAGAGAGTTCCAAAGACTCACAACCCTTTGAGTGAAAAAATCTTACCTCATCTCTGTTTTAAATGGGTAACCCCTTGTTTTTAAACAGTGACCCCTAGTTCTAGATTCTCCCACAAGAGGAAACATCCTCTCCACATCTACCCTGTCAAGACCCCTCAGGATCTTATATGTTTCAATCAAGTTGCCTCTTACTCTTCTAAACACCAATGGATACAAGCCTGGTCTGTCCAATTTTTCCTCATAAAGCAACCCACCCATTCCAGGTCTTAGTCTGGTAAACCTTCTCTGAACTGCTTCCAATGCATTTACATCCTTCGTTAAATAAGGTGACCAATACTGTACACAGTTCACCAAATATGGTCTCACTAATGCCCTGTACAACTAACCTCTCTACTTTTGTATTCAATTTCCCTCGCAATAAATGATATCATTCTATTAGCTTTCCTAATTACTTGCTGCAGTTGCATACTAGCCTTTTGTGATTCATGCACTAGGACACCCAGATCCCTCTGCATCTCAGAGCTCTGCAATCTCTCACCATTTAGTTAAAATGCTTCTCTTTTATTCTTCCTGCCAAAATGGGTCATTTTCCAATGCTAACATTGATGGTCTTTAATAGCCTAAATATGTGAGTTTAGTGGTTAATCAAAATGCAGTATTAAAATAGGCAAATGGTTGGCTGCTGCAATTCATCCCGATTTGAATAAAATTAGGCTGTATAATGAAGCTTTTGTGGAGTCTATAAGAGAGAGAGCAAGGTCGGTGGATGTAAAAAACAGTAAAGTGTTGGAAATATACAACAGTTGTAAAGTGAATAACAGAATTAACATTTCAAATTACTAACCTTTTTCAAAACTAAACCAGGAATTGTAAATGCAGCATTAGGTGGGCAGAGAACCAACTTAACACTTGATTTTCTGGTGTTTTGCAGCTGCAGGAATTTCTATTATAGGAATAAACGAATTTCTATGAAAAGGTGAAACTTAAACAAATATTTTAAAATTCAGAGCTTTTGTTCAGAACCTTCCAGCACACTTAAGTTACAGTACAGTCTTTTGAGACTTTTGAGTCTATATTGATCATTTTTGCTTTGATATTTGTGTTCTTTCCTTCCCTCCATCATTTTCCTGCTTCTATACTTGCTTAAAACCAAGTACCCCTCTAACCTTTCTCAGCTCTGACTAGAGGTCATGGACCTGAAACAAAAATTTTGGCCCAGATTTTTGCCATGATGGAGAGCCTGTCCATCATGGTGAAAATCTTGGAAATGGTCATAATATTTAAGCCCTACCCCAGAAACCAGCATTTACCATCTTTGCGAGGTGGGACTGGAGTTGGGCCCGGATTCGCACATACTCGATTTGCAGAGGTAGCTGGCCATTCAAATCACCAGCTCCCTCTACTGAAGTGTGATTTTGATAGGCCAGGAATGTGAAATCCAGAGTGTGCAGATTAGACCAGGTAAGAGGAAGTCTGTAGTTGGTGGATTCCTTTGGATAGCCAGAAGACCCCTTTGAAGAAGGAAGGTACGCCTTTGGATAGTGTCCGATGACACCTTTGGGAGAGGTAAGGCATCCTTTGGGATTGTTAAAAGTGAACATGATTATGCATCTTTTACGCATAAACTCATTGGAACTGTCCAAATCTGTCAAAGAGATGTCAAAACTGTCAAGGAAGAGTCCAAGGACACTAGGTAAGTTGGCATGGAAAGGGTAAAGGCAAAGGATGGTAGGTGAAGGACATGGGTTGGCATGAATTGGCACTAAGTTGACATTGGAAGTAAGAGGGACCATGGAGGGTGAGTAGAGGGGAATGTATTGGCATGGGGGTATGAGGTCCATGGAGGGGGGGGTGGGTGTGGGGCATGGGTTGGCATTGGTTGGCATTGGGCATTGGGAGTGTGTCTGAGTGAGAGGTGCATAGTGAGGGCTGGAGGGCTGCTATTTTTTTATTTAAACACAGTGCTGGAGCACAGAGGTAGGCCTTCCACTCAGCCTGCCTCTGCACCCAACAGTGCCAATACTCTTTCCGCAGTTGCCTGCCCTGACTGCCAGTTCAGCTGCCCCACCCTCTCCCCGACTGAAAATCTAACCTGTGGGCGGACATTTTTAAAGGGAGGGCTTGCTGAGCTGGGAAATCTCCTGACTCTGCACACGCAGCTCAGTGGAAAACCTGGGCCTCTGTTTCTCTCTCCACAGAGGTTGCCCAACTTGTTGAGAATTTCAAGCATTTTCTGTTTTTATTCCGTCTTACAGCTGGATTTGCATGGAATCAGGGCCGAAATCCAGGATTCCTGGCCTCATTCCTGGCGCCCCAAATTTTCGCTGGTGCAGGATAAGAGTTCAGATAGCAAGCAAGCATCCAGTAATCCTGACATGGCCAGCTACATTGTGGGGTTGGGCATCTCCTAGGCCCCTGCAATTTTCATGGAGTTAGGCCAACTCCTCCATGACTCATGGTTCCCGGCCCCTTAGTGGTGTCAAGCACCATAGTCTGGATGAGGGAACCTTTTGAAAGCTAAGTTCAAAAGGTCTAATCATGCACCCGAAGACAGCTCACGCTCCCCCACCCACTCTCAATGGCCCCTCATACCCTGCATGCCAACTCATAGCACTTGCATACCCAGTCACCCAGTATACACTCTGTGCAGAACTAATTAACTCTATAATAACAATGGCATGTGCAGAAAAGCTTTAAAAAACAACCGTTCTTTTATAACTTTCTTTATAACCCACTGTTACTACAACCCTCCAAGCCGTTTTCAGAAGTGGCAGGCTCAACTCCAATATGCGCCTGGCACCTCCAGAGCAAAAATTGCTCCTTTCCAGACACTTTTTCCCAAGGTGAGCAAGCCAAGCTGGAAAATTTCCTGAACCCCTATTAGCTGCGTTTAATATGAAAATCCAGCCAGTTCGTATCTTACAAGCTGCTTGTGAGGCAGTGATGAGCGGGCTAGGTGTCAGGTATGCCCTGCTCAGGATTCTTGAACGTCTGCTGTAGTCTGAGCAATGGCAGATAACTAAAGGTAAGCTTTCTTTTAGACAAATCATTTCTGTGAAGCTATTGCCATTGCTCCCTGGCTGCACTCCACAATTCTTGCCAATGCCCTATCCCCCAGTGCCTCATCCAGCCCCTCCACTGTCTCAAAGGACTTAACTTCAGGATACTGCTGATGAGGAAAGGGACTTAAGGGACTTGACATTTGTCACCTTAAAATCTTGGAGGGGCGACAGCCGCAGGCAGCTTGTGTAAAAGATGTTATTGAGGTGTGAAGCTCCCTGTGGGAGAATTGGATATATTTTGGTATTACTATGGGACGGTTGTTAAGTGCAGGCTCCAGTGACCTCTGTGAGCTCAGTTGAAATGGCTGAAAGTGGACATGGCTGGAATGTATGAAATATGTCACGGTAGAGTGAAACTTAAGGTGAACTATGTTCAGTGCATATTTTGATTGTTTCCTCTCTGCTGTTTACTTTGTACTCCTCAGTTTCTGTTGATTATTTGCATTTACAGCAGTGGGTTCCAGAATCACCTTATTGTTTTTCTCTAAATCTTGTCTAATGTATCACAGTATGTTTGACAGGAGCATATCTACACTCGCATACAAGTTTAAAATACTTCAGTTATGTGGATAGGTTGATGAAGCTAGAATAGAGAAGGCTAAGGGGAAATTTGATTGAAGTGTTCAAAATCATGAGAAGTCTTGACAGAATAGACAGCGAAAGATTATTCCTGTCGGTGGAAAAGTCGAGAATCAGAAGGCACCAATTTAAGGTGATTGATAAAAGAACCAAAGACAACATGAGGAAAAATGTTTTTGTGCAGCAAGTAGTTAGGATCACATTGCCTGAGAGTGTGGTGGAGCCAGACTCAGTTGAGGCTTTCAAAGGACAATTGGAGAAGTACCTGAAGAGAAAAAAATTACAAGGTCTTGGGGAAAGGACAGGGGAAGTGAACTAACTAAATTACTGGTGCAGAGAGTCATCATGGACTCAAATGGCCAAATGGCCTCCTTCTGTACTGTGATCATTCTATGATTCTATAATTTAATTTACTTAATTACCAGTTCCCTGCTGCAAATTGTCCAATGGTGGTCTCCAATTTCACCTTCGCCAATGCATGTCTTTGTCCAACATTGGTACCCTTCCCCAATAGACAGGTATGGCACCACTTCTCCCAATGCTAGAGTACTACTCCATTTGCAGCAATGCTGGTTTTCTGCTCCACTTTCTCCAATATTACTTTCCTTCACTGCTTTTTGCCATTTCCAATTTCCCACTTCAGTCTCTGCAGCACATCAGCTATTTACTTGTGTTTGGGTGGTCTGTGTTGACTGAGAGCAGTTTCTAAAGTATAGAGAATTTGCATTTCCTGCTATTTAGTGATGTTTCTGCTATTAAAAGCTATTAAAAATACTAGGGATGGAATTGTGTATGTTTGTGAACTTGGCCAGTCAGTAAGGACTGGGTTTCATTTTTATTGGATGGTAAGTAAGGGTTAGCCTAATACATGAGTCTAGCACTTGCACCTCATATACAAGTATATATAGAAGACATAAAATCTACAAAACTATAATTAGTTGCTTAGTCATACAGAACTTGAATATTGCTGAAAAAAGAGACATGTTGTTGAAGCTTTTCATCTTGTACTCATCAGGACAGATGCAAGAATGCCAAATTTCAAATGGATCAAGAATTTATACTGCATGAGAAAAGGGTGCTGATTGGTTGGCAAAAAGGCTCTGATTGGTTGAGGCATTGCCATGGGGAATGCACCAGGGAACTATTGCCCTTGATGCTTTTGTTTAATTCAAAAAGGGCACAATTCCACATATTTCATTTGCTTGCAGAGGACAGGTCCCTGTGTGTGGATATATGTAACTTCTAGCAAGCGCAAGTGAGCCACATTGTGAATCTGACTGATAATATTAAATTGGTTAACATGCTTAAATTGGTTAAGTTTCTTAACACACTCAGAATTATTCAGCAAGTGCTGTCCAATTGCAGAATCACGTCTAACATCAGCCATTATATTCTGAGTTATGCAAGAACTAGCTGGTTAAATACAGTCAGTTCTCTGCCTATTGTGAACAACTGAAAGGATGTACTGTTTGATGCGATCCACCAGTCATTGGGATGTATGGCCTACCTACCTGCATCACCCACTTGTTGAATAATCCAGAGTGTGGTAAGAATTACAGTAACAACAAATTGAAGATTAGCAGCTGCACTTGTATTGTGGCTTACTTACACTTGCCAGAAACTACATATATTCATATGTAAGGATCTGTCCTCTGCAGGCAAAAGGAATATGTCCAGCATTGTGCCTTTTTTGAATTAAACAGAAGTATGGTGGACAATAGTTACCTGGTGCATTCTCCATTGCAACGCTTCAACCAATCAGAGTCAACTTGCCAACAAATCAGCACCCTTTTCTCCTGCAAAAGAATTGTTGCTCGTTTTGAAATTTGGCATTCTTGTGTCTGTCCTTATGAGTGCAAGATGAAAAACTTTGACAGCATGTCTCTTTTTTCAGCAAAGCTATAATTTTCAAGACCTTGCTTAAGACTGAATCACGTTCCTTATATTTCAATTTTCTGATATTACTCTTGCATCTAAAAAGTTTCACAATTCTACCACCACAGACCTTACTTACCCTCTTATTTCTTACAGAACTCTAAGATGAGTTGTGTTTGGTCTGCTGCTTCTATGAACTTTCAAGTGCTCCAATTTTGTAATAAGCATTTCATTACTGACCTCTATTTTCTCTCCAAGATTTGATGTGTCACCACTTTGCTTTCCTTCTTGAGAATAACCACTGATGTCCTTTATAGCAAATGATGTTTAAAACTCATTTACAAGCTTCACCCTAATGTTAGCTCATCATTCACCCTCAAGGCACTTTATTTGTGTTTTACTACTACACTTGCTATCAAAATACTAAAATAATTCCCACAAATGATTTATAAGTTTTTCCTTCCTTATTTAACCTCCTTATTTAAACATATATGATTAGCTTTTGATATTGTCCTCCTGGTGTGAATTTCATTTACAATCTAGCCAGTAAAACTTTGAAAACATTCTTTTTTTGTTCAGTGCTTTTCCTGTACTATCCTTTTTAATTCCATGTCTATCTTCTCTCACTGACATAAGATTAGCTTCCTGTACATTTATTTTATTAGATCCTGCTGCACCTGGATCTAATGACACTCCAGCATCCAATTTTTCCACCACCTCTGGTTATTCACCAGATTAAAAACAGCTCTTTCCAAGAATTCTTTTCAATTTACTACATCAAGAAACAGTCATGTGCTATCTTAGTGATTGTACCTCCAATTTATTTCTTTATTCTACTTATTTCATTTCACCTGTTTCTAGTAATCTTTATAAAAAATCCTGAAATCAGATTCAGTAGAGGCTTTTTGTAACCTATCTTATAGCACAGCAGTAGAGAAATGGGCCAATTTGATGCTTATCAAAAATCTACTACATTGCTTGTAAATTATTAGAACATTAATGACTAAATCTCTATCTGACTTTTTCTTAACCCTTACTTGAATTACAAGAAAAAGTCTTTTCTAATATTGTTATATTAAAATAGAAATTCACAATATGGGAAAGCAGACTCAACACGGATTTATGAAAGAGAAGATTGTTAATTTTTTGAGGATCTAACTACCATCTGCAAGGTACAAGTCAGGAGTGTGATGGAATACTCTCCACGTGGCTGGATGAATGTGGCTCCAACAACACTCAAGGAGCTTGACACCATCCAGGACAAAATACCCCGCTTGTTTGGCACCCCTTCCAACACTTTAAACATTCACTCCCTCCACCACCAACACACAGTGGCAGCAGTGGGTACCATCTACAAGATGCATTGCAGCAACTTGCTGAGCCTCATTTGACAGCCTCTTTCTCCTATTCCTGGGGAACAGGACCTCCTGCCATGCCCCTTGAGGCCTGGAGGGGAGCCTGCAAGGAGTCATCTCTGAACCGTGGAGTCATTGGAGTTTTCCTTCTGCCGTATTGTAGCTGCAGGCTTTCTTTAAATTCTCAATTTTCCAGGCAGGCAGTCACCATTAAGTGTAGTACTGACAGCCCTTTAAATTGGGGCCACATCTGTCGTGGCATTACCTGACATTAGCATTGCTAATTGACTAGCTGCTGGAAGGTCATGTCATGAAAATATAATCATTTTCATAATGTTATTGGGATTTACTGTAAAGTAGAAATAGTGGGGTCTGGATAGTGTGTGTGTGTATGTGTGTGTGTGTGTGTCTCTGGCTTAACTGAATTAAAGACAGCTGGCCTGAAGGCTTTGATGTGTCAGAAGAGAGGCTAGGTTTGAAGTGCTAAATAAGTAAACATGGCTGAAGTTTTAGAATGTGAGGTGCAAAGGAAAAATTGCATTTTTAGATAAACCAGAGTAGTCTGAATTATAAAAGAGAGGGTGAAATGTCACACTTAGCCAGAAGAAGCCAAACAATATGGGGGGGATCTTCTGGTTAGCGGGCGGGGTTGACACGTAAAATGACCCAGATGACGTTGGGCAGAACTCCCAATATCACTCCGCGTCATTTCCATTTTCAGGTCAGCAGGGGCGCAGCCGAGTCAGCTGTGCACTCGCTGACCTGTCAATGGCCTATTGAGGCCATTAATAAATCAACTTAGATAACTGACAGTTCTACCCGTCCAACCTCAGGATGCCTGGCGAGCTTAAGAAAAAGCATGAAACCTCATCTATGGGTGGAATAAGGTTTCACCAGGGTTTTAAAATATTTAATTAAAGGTTTCAGTAAAAGTGATGGACATGTCCCAACTCATGTGACACTGTCACATGAGGGAACATATCAGGGAAATATTTTAAACATTTGTCTTTAAAGTTTTAATTCTGAGGCGATCTTCCTGAGGCAGTACTTAGCCTCAGGGAGATCAGTGCACTCTTTCGTGCTCATGCGCGAAAGAGCACACTCCCAGCTGAGGGAATCCCCGCCCCCCCCCCCCCGCCTCCGCCCGCACGGGGAGTGCATAGCGCTTCCTGGTGGATGTCACACTGAGCGGGCCTTAATTGGCCTGCCCACATAAAATGGCGGTATGGCCCCAATTGGGGGCGTCAATCAGAGGTGCACCTGCCTGAGACCGCTCCTGCACTTCCCCCCCAAAGAGGGGAAAATTTTTCCCTATGTTTATTTTTGCTTACGCTTATTGATAAAATTGGTATTACGAAATATTTTTATTATTTGTAAGGTAAAGTCCGAAGGCGCATTGAAACAATGAAATTTGCATACAAAGGGGAAAATATGTATAAAGGAGAGAAGGCTATGTGTAAGAGGAAGGAATTCTAAGATTTAACAAGTATGAAAAGCCTCCAGCCTATAGGAACTGAGGCTAAGATAATTCACCATGAATATCTCTGTCCAGGGTATTGTGTGTTTTGCCTGGGTTTGTTAAAATCTATTTTGTTTTTACTATTGCTTTAATGGGGGTGTAACTGGAAGTCAGATTAATTAGGGTAGCTAGGAGTTGTCATAGTAGTAATTTGTAAACCTATGTATGTGCTTAAAATTATTTATTTTATCAATAAATATTTAATTTAGTTTTGTAAAAAAAAATCCTCTAAGACTTGATGGATGTATTAGTACTGAATTCAAGGCATGCATCTCATAAATAAAAATACAAATTGCAAAACAGTTGTGGCAGTTGTTTCAAGTTTCCCTCAGGGATTTGAGCAGCTCAGCATCTGCTGTGCCACATCAATCGCTTGTGGCCGATTCATCCATGCCTGAATGTAAGTGGCTCCCTCCACTGGTCCTGACTCTGGGACCTGTGGCTTAGTCACAAAATCCAGCCCATAGACTCCACAACCCAGAAACAGGCCATACGGTTCAACTGGTCCATGCTGGTGCCTCTTCCTACCCCTGTTCTTTTAACACTGTGAGCCTTTTACTTTCCAGGAAATGATGGCATTAGTGAAAAATAACATTATTATGGCAAAACGATGGCCAGGATTTTTAGGATGGCGGAGTTTCCCTTCCCACCATCCGAGGAGTTGGTGGAGAACACAGCCCCACCGATACTGCCTGCCCAGCAGCCATTTAACACCCCAACCAATGTTAATTGGCTGGAGGGGGGACTTCACCACCTCACTCTGGAGGACGCCGTGTCTCTGAGAGCTGCCAGCCTATCTGATTGACTGGCAGCTCTCTAGTCCTTGCAGCGCCAGAAGCTGCAATGGATAGGACTGGGACTGCAAACAATACCCAGAGCTTAAGCCCTGGGAGTCAAGGACCAGGTAAGTGTGGGGAGATCTCAGGGCTGGGCGGGAGGTGAAGCCGGTAGAGTGGGGGCGTTAGCAGAGAGGTAAAGGGGGGGAGGGAGGACCTGCAGGGGCCAGAACCTTCGGGGAGGGCACTCGATGTTGAAAGGAGACTGTTGATGGAGATGGCCCCCATCCCCACCCTACTAGCCTGAGGCCTGCACAGGGTTACTTTTTAAGCTTCTCTGCTGCACCTGAACACCTCCTGCCATCCTTAAAATTGAGGCTGGGCAGGAAACAGCCCATAAGTGGTCAATAATTGCCTACCTAAGGGCCTCAGTTGGGGTGAGGGCAGGCTGGCCGGCCTAGGCCTTGTGCATCCCAGCATAAAATTGCAGAAAGATAGGGGCAAGCAGGGACCCAGTGGGAAGGCCATCTGAGAAATTTTACTGCCACCCGACCCACCTACAAACCTGCTGGCGGGGGAACGTAGAATTTTGCCTGAGAATCTTTTTGGAGTTCAGAACCACTGCATTGGTGCCATCACTGAAATCTGGAAAGGATCATTATGCAAGCTCTGCCTCCCTTTTGAAACAGCAGCAATGCTGCAATAAGACCAGTTTTATCACCACTTGTTGGAACAGCCATCACAGAGAGACAGTGGATGGATGTGCTCACTAAATCTATTGCCATTGGGATGATTACTATGAACTGACAGTTGTAGTTCCAATATCCAAGTAATAAATCAGATGAAAGTTAACACATGGTGAATCAACAGATGCCATAATACCACCATATCCTTAATAGCAATATAATGTGTACATAATTTAGAAATTAAAAAATGATACACTCACTGTAGGTTGTTCATAAAAATGATGCTTTATTCAGAAACTGGCCAACCAAGTAATGTCAAGCAGAAGGCTTTGCTAGTAATCACAATGCAGGTTTTGGATTTAATCTTTGCTTTACCAATAAACACGTTGAACCAATAACAGAGATTCAGATAAAGGTACAGATAAATTCTAATTATGCTTGTGATTTGGCTGTTATAATAGAGGCTTTGTGAACTAACAACAACATCCTGGAGGTAACTGCAAAGCTGTTTTTCAAGAATATCCAAGGAAATTTGATATGTGCTAATTTCTAGTGTCTGCTGTGACCTTGTATTTTATACATAGTAATAGGATCTCATTAATCTCCAAATGAACCTGCTGTATGTAATTGGTCTACTTCTCAGAGTAGCAACATATGTCAACATTTCAACATGTCAACATAAATGGTTGAATGAAAGGGGAATAAAGGGTTAGAAGAACAGAGCTGAGGTTTGGGATTAGGATTACTGCTCATTGTGGAGAGTAAATACCAAGATGGACTGGTTGAGTCAACACAAGGTATCCCATTTTATTAGCACTCCAGCACTCCATTAAACTTTCACTTCCTCCATCACCGGCACGATGCGGCAACTCCAAGGTCCACTGCAGCAACTCATCAAGCATTTTTTGTCACCACTTTCCAAACCTGCAGTCTCAACCACCCTAGAAGGACAAGGGCATCAGATGCATGGGAACTCCACCATCTGCATGTTCCCCTTCAAGCCACACAACACCCTTATTTGGAACTATATCAGCTGCAGAGCCACAGAGATTGGAGGCCTGCAGTCTAGTTCTGAGGTGGAGAAGGAGGAGAAATCCACGGAGGGTGCACCATCACATCATACCCCACACCCTCCACCAGCACATTCATCAAATACTCTCATGTCAGTGGGTATGCACTTGTGATTAGAATCAGGGTCACAAGCTGGTGAACACATTGCAGATGCATCCGAGCAGCTGACAGAGGCTGTGACAGCCTCAGCCACTGGCAGTTGGAGCACTGTGAGAGGTCAGGCCCATGCTGAGCCCCATGTTCATGATGCGTCTCTGGAGTTGACAATATGGAAACTGTTGGAACTACAGTCACAGTTAGGGGAACACCTGACAGAGCTGCTGGTGGCTATGCCCAGTCATGTGTGGACAATGGTGGAGTCAATCCAGGCCATGCGTGTTGCCCCATGACATCCTCCACTGAGAGGTTGATGACCTCTATGGAGAGCCAGATCTGGTAAATGAGTCATTGGTACCATGATGCAGATCTCTGTTGTCTCACCAGGGTGCCTGGCATGCACAGTGACAGAGTGATGACTTTAACTAATGACATGTCCTTGTTCCCCTTTTAGTTTCGCCAGCAGGCGTTCACTCTGTGGACCCCGAAGGGCCGCCCCTGTTGCCGGAGGACCACTGAGCTTCTGTTGCATCTGTATCACACCCAATCTCTGAAGCAGGCAGATAGCAGCACCTCGGTGGGCATTAGATCGGTAGCTAGTATTTCAATGCACATTGGTGAAGGCACTTCCTGCTCGTTTGATTTGCAGGCGGAGGCAGAGAGTGCCGAGTGCGCTGGCAGTCGGAAGATTGCTGGGGACCTGGACAATGCTCAGTCGATTGCCAGGGATGCACACAGACCTGCATTCCATTGCCTTGGCCATGAGCTCAACGTAACGCTGCACCTGCAGCCTCCACCAGGGTCTCATTGTTCCCTGGTCAACAGTGAGGTCCCCTCACAAGGGAAGAGGAGCAGCTGCAATCTGCAACTGAGGGTGCCTCTTGGGGCACTCCGATTGCTGACAGTGGCTCCACAGCTCCTCCACCAGTGACCCCAACACCTCCAAGTAGCCATGGAAACAAAGGAGGTTCCTGCATACTTTCAGGAGACCCTCAGTTTGCCAGGGCTTTCTAGACTTTAAGCAGCCAGAGAACAGCCACCAAGGTCATCCCAGGCCACAGGGCAGCCCTATTAACAGGTTGCCTCAACTTCAGTTGCAAGTGCAGGGATTACACCTCATGGAAACACACGTAAGAGAGTTAAGAAGAGCACCTAGAGATACTTGGGGCATGAGTCACCTCTTCAATGGATAGCTCTTGTTACCCAGCAGCAATCCATCCAGTCAGGCTGGAGCACTGAAGAGCCTCAACACCTGGGAGTGTCTCAGGATGTAGGGGTAATGGGAGCTGCCAGGGTACCTTGTACAAACTTGCAGAATCTGCATCCTGTGGTCACACACTATCTGCACGTTCATGGAGTGGAAGCCCTTCCTGTTGATGATGGCACCGGGCTCACCTGCTGGTGCCTTGATGGCCATATGTGTACAGTCTATTGCACCCTGGATGCGGGGAAAAGCCAGCAATGGCCACGAAGCCTCTGGCTCGCTCTGTCTGGCTGGCCTCGTCCGTACAGTAAAGAATAAAGCTCAGTACCAACTTGAACAGAGCTTCTGTCACTAGCTTGTCATAACTGTGGACAGCTGATTGGGAGACTCCACACAGATCCCCCACTGACCCCTGACAGAGCTGGAAGTATAGAAGTTGAGGGCCACTGTGATCATCAGAGCCACTGGTATGGGGTGTCCACCCACGCAGTCAGAGGTGATCTCAGGCCCAATCATCGGATAGATAGAGGTCACTGTCTCCCTTGAGAGGCGGAGCCTCCTTTGTCATTGCACCTCAGACATATTGAGGTAGCTGCATTGTCACCTGTATACCCTGGCAGCAGGTTAATGGTATCTTCCACAGCACCTTCCACCTTGGATTTTCTGCTGGCCTTGTGCCCCTTGTGCCTGCGCCTCTCCTCCCATTGGTCCCTCCCCTAGAAGCTGCATTGGGACACTTGACCTCCGCTCCCTGCTGCCGCTCTCTTCCTCCTCAGAATAGGTACCTCCAGCCAGACCACAAGCCCCATTAGCAGGGTAACAGAAGGCTGTCAGGTACTTGGAAGGGTCCACATGGTCTGAATTGTCTTGGGGCCTTGGAGACACCAAGGAGACCTGAAGCGAAGCCTGGAAATGCTAAGAATGAAGCCCCGAACAGAGATGAAGCTGCCGAATATGAATAAGTCACCAGCATCAAACTATGTACCACTGGCAATGCTGCTGACCCCTTTTATCCTGCCCGTGAATTAGGATTTTGAAAATGTCGCTGGCTGCCTGCCCGTTTTGCCCATGCAACGAGCACAAAATCGCACGGGCAGCAAAAAATCGCCATCAGTTGGACTGTTCCAAGTATCTGACAGCCTTCCGTTACCCTGCTAATGGGGCTTGTGGTGTGGCTGGAGGCACCTACTCTGAGGAGGAAGAAAGGGGCAGAAGGGAGAGGAGGCCAAGTGTCCCAATGATCTTATGTGGCCTCTTAATTAATGGCAGGCGCGGCTCCAACATCCGCTCACGCCCACCGAATGAAATATTGCGCGAGTGCACAATGGCGTTGGGATATTCATTCGACATCATCGCAGGCTGTTTTATGCCCCGGATGTAAAATTCTGCCCTTGGAGTTCACTGTTTTTAAACTTTGCACTGTCAAGACATGATACAGAAATGCCAATGCCACAGTTATTATTGCTAGTTGCCTGTGTATTTCTTGCTGCTTTGTCGGATGTGAAAAACACCCTTCCTCCTTCAGTGGGCTGCTAATGTTGGGGTATTCCTAGATTGGTCAGCTCTGCAATTTTGTCAGTGTGCTCTGTGAACTCAGTGCTAGTCAATGGCGTGCAATATGAGTGAAGCGACAGCTGGACGACATTAAGGTAAGTTTTTATTGTACTGATATTGAAAGGACATCAGGGTCACAGGAAGCAGGTATGTATGAGATTGTTACGAACCTCCCTTGCGTGTTTCTCAATGCCCCTCTTCTCTGAAGCAAGGGGTTCCTTACCCGGTGCTGCCTGCTCAGCAGCCTCCTCCACATCCTTCTTGTCAGATGAGCAGTGGTGATCATTGTGCAAGGTCTCCCCCCTCTGCAGTGCTAAAATGTGCAGAACACAGTTGACCACCGTGTTATGAGAGACCCTCACCCGGACAAACTGAAGGGCTCCACTGGATCGGTCAATGCACCTGAATCTCATTTTCAGCAGCCCAATGGTCTTTTGATGGTCACTTGAGGTGGACCCATGGCAGGTATTGTACCTCTCTTTTTGATGCAGCGTAAGAATTCCTCACAGGTGTGAGTACCCTTGTCTTCAGTGGGTAACTTTTCTCCCTGGAACTCTATCCCTGGGGGTGCATGGGTGGGCCAGAAAAGCTGTGACACCTGGGGCTGTCAAAAATATGTAGGCATCGTGGCTGCTACCAAGAAACGTGCACACACCTGAAGGATCCACTTATGTTGGTCACAGATCAGTTGTACATTGATAGATTGGAACCCTTTCCTGCTGATGAAGGATGCTGGCTGGAGCCTTGAAGCCAATGGCTCTCTCTGCCTGACTTGTCTGGTCAGATCAGTAGCAAACATAATTGCTGGCTTTCTTGAACAAGGAATTTGTCACCTCCTTGATGCAGCAATATCTCACTACCTGGAAGACCTTACACATGTGCCCCGCAGGTCACTGGGAATAACCAGATGTGTAAAAGTTGATGTTCAATTTTCCAGGAGGCAGCAAACAAATACAAAAAAGAGACGGAAGAACTGAAACATCAACTAAATGAATTCCAAAACAGGCTTTGGAAGCAAAAGCCACAGAATGTTCCAACAAGCAGACGGATAATGAAATTTTGGGAGACTCAGCCACTGAGCTCAGACAAGTTGAGCTGGCATCTGAGAGAAATCTGGCCAATAGTGAAGTCAAAAAGAAGGCTGAGATTAAAGTCTGCATTAGAAAAAAGATAAGTGCAGGGTTGAAGCGAAGGAAGTAATCTATTTATGTCACCGGGTAGATTGAGAGGGCCTCCACCTGGTTGTGGAGAAAGTGAGAGCCATAAGATTGGCACCTGCGCCAAAGAATGCCTCAGTGCTCAAATCATTCCTAGGAATGCTCAACTGTTATGGGTGGTTCTTACCCAATTTGTCTACAGTGCTGGCCCCCCTTCATTCTATACTCAAAAAGAACCAACGTTAGTCTTGGGAGGCACCCCAGAAAGAAGCTTTCATAAAGGTGAAACAACTGTTGCACTCTTCCAATCTATTAGTGCGTTATGACCAGACAAAAGAATTGGTGCTGACATGTGACGCATCTCGCTACGGAGTTGGGGCAGTGCTCTCTCTTCGGATGGTGGATGGCACAGATGGCCAATAGGTTATGTAACAAGAACGCTCACCACAGCAGAAAAGGGGATGCTCGCAGATAGAAAAAGATGGCCTGGCCATCATCTTTGGTGTCAAAAATTTCACCAGTATGTACACGGCTGCCATTTTACAATTCTTTCGGACCATAAACCATTGTTTAGTGAGGACAAGGCTATACTGCCCATAGCCTCAGCAAGAATACAATGATGGGCTTTAATTCTGGCAGCATACGAATACACTTTCATACACAGGCCTGGCAATCAAATCGCAAACGCCGATGTCCTCAGTCTTTTGCCTTTACAAGAAAATGATGAGTATGTCCCAACTCCACAGGAACTTGTTTTACTGTTAAATTTCTTAAATTCCTCACTGGGATGTGCCCGACAGATCAAAGACTGGACAAGTTGGGACCCAGTCCTATCTCAGGTACAAGAACAAGTGCTACATGGTCGATCCCAGGAGCTCATATCTGATGAAATGAAACCATATTTCAACAGAAGATATGAAATAACCAACTAGGATGGCATCTTATTGTGGGGAGCATGAATGATAGTTAATCCAAAGGGAAGGGAGCCACTTTTAATTGAAGTACACAGTGCCCATTCAGGAACTTCCCGAATGAAGGCCATTGCACGCAGCTATCTATGGTGGCCTGGGATGGATGGTGAAATAGAGAGTTTGTAAAGCACTATGTGCAATGTCAGCAACTGCAAAAGTTGCCAGTGATAGCTCCGTTACACCCATTGGAGTGGCCAGGTAGATCCTGGGTGCGGTTAAATATTGACTACGTTGGACCTTCCGTGGGAACAATGTTTCTGCTCGATGCCCCCCATTCAAAATGGTTGGACGTATATGAGATGAAGTCAACAATGTCAGCCACTATAATTGGGAAGTTACATCAGAATTTTGCCATTCATGGACTACCAGATGTAATCATTTCCGATAATGGCACGGCATTTACAAGTGCTGAGTTTAAATGGTTTATCAGCCTCAACAGTATCACTTATGAAAACTGCACCATACCAAATGGACTGGCCGAAAGGGCAGTTCAAATGTCCAAGGGAGGCATGAAAAAGCTAACTGGCAATTCCTTGGCAACCAAGCTTTCTTTATCATTACAGGACAACCCCTCATATGACACAAGTCTCACATCTGTGGAGTTATTGTTGAAAAGTTGTCTCAGGACGAGATCGAGCTTAATAAGGCTGAATTTAGAGGGGAAGGTGAAAAGGAGCCAGGGAAGCCAGAAAACTAGACACGACTGGCATAGAAATTTACCATGGGAAAGCTGGTATATGTGAAAAACTTCGGGGAAGGACCAAAGTGGTTACTGGGTGAAATAAGTGAGGTGACTGGACCTCTACCTTACCACGTAGAGGTGGAAGTCTGGATCATCCGTAAGCATGTGGACCATTTAAGGAAGAGAGAGACAAATCACCAAGATTTGCTTCTACCAGGGATCATGACTGGGTGTGTATTTCCTGTTGAGGATATTCAATCCAGGACTGACATGTCTGATGTTTCTGTAAGAGTTGAGGATACAGAACTGCAAATGTCCACTGAAGCACCTGATGTCCAGTAACTCTGGAAAAGGAGGTTCCTGACAAAAAATCTGAAGTTGTGGATCTGCGACATTCCACATGTACCAGGAAACCACTTGAATCATTGAACTTGTAAATTCATTACCCAATGTAAATATTATGTTGTCTCCAAAAATATACACTTGTAAAAATAATACTTAGCCAAGTTAAAGGGGGAGGAATGTAGTAGTTAAGGTTTTATTTAGTGTGTAATGTACCTTTAAGAATAATACTTGTTAGGAAAGATCACATGATTTGTAGTAACCAATAGGAGAGTAGCACAGGCTACCTCAGCAGTCAGTGTAGAGATAGAGTTAGAGTTGATAGCACATGTGTAGTTGCTACTGAGTATATTGTAAATAAAGTTAAGGTTTCCACCCAAGAAGTGTCTACAGATCAACTCTATCATTAATAGCAGAACTTAGCCACCCTACAACAGCGGGGTAGGCTTGTGTTTCCCTTTAACATTAAGGACTGAGGGCCCCTGCGTCCAGGAGTAGTACAATGGACTTGTTTCCATCTTGGGATGGGTGTGGGGATACTCTTCCTGAACAGACAAAACTCCGAAAGCTCTCTGGGAGTTTGTTCAGCTTTGAAGCACATACTGCCATGCCCTCCAAGAGCTAAGTTTCTGTAGCGAGAGTTTCTGCCTGCTCTGCTACACTACCTTCAGGGGACTACATCTTTGGAGCCCTATTAGGCCAACAGGCTTCCTACGCAATCTTCAGCACTCAGGTCTGGAATGGTCTATTTTATTGCAATGAGAACACACCTGTCTCCAGGGGTTGTCCCTTTGGGCTGCAGGAGGGCGTCTCGCACCTTTCTTTGGGCTTTCTTTTCTGGGTGGGGAGCCTTTCCTATCTAGATTGCCCTGCTTATCTTTACAATGCTCTTGGGAATGGTTTGGAAAGGACCTGCCTGAGTTTGCAGGCCTACGGGTGAGATCATAGCTGTCTGCTGTGATGGCTGTATCCCTAGCTGCGAGGGTTCTCTGCTCCTCCAAGTGCATTCGCAGGTTGGAGGGGAGGCAATTTTTGAATTCCTCCAGCAATACTAACTCACACAACTACTCATAGGTGTGTGAGCATTCTGGACTTGTTGGCAATATGCCTCTGAGACCAACTCATAGGCACTTAGGATGGTAGTCTTGGTCTGCTCATAATTTAGCTGCACATCAGGAGGCAGCATGGAGTAGGCCACTTGGGCTCTCCCTGACAGTTGCCTTGAATTAAAAATGTTCAGATCTCTGATGCTCATTTTAGCTGTTCTGCTTGTTTCTCAAAAGTGCCAAAAAAATGACGCAGATTACTGAATTTGGGAATAAATCTAGCATACTTAGGGCCTCATAGAGTGGTTCTGGATCAGGGATATGGGGAAAGTTCCCAAGTAGAGGGAGATTCTCCTTTGCAGCTTCCAATTGTCTGGTTTTTTTCTTCCTTTGAGCTGCTAGCTCCATTTCCAATTTTCAGAACTGGAATTCTTCTCTCTCCTTTTCTCTTGCTCATTCTCTCTCCTGTTTTCTTGCTTGAGCTTCTCTTTCCCTCTTCTGTGCCTCTCTTTCCCATTTTTGCTCCCTCTCCTAAAATCCCAGCTGTATTCTTAGCTTTTCCAGCTTGAGTTGGGCTGGGGAGGAGATTTGGATTCATGGTTGTGCTCTACTTCTAACTGCTCTACTGATAACATGAGATCCAAAAGCTCCACCAACAACTAGATCAGTTCACTTTACTGGGAAATTTTAATTGTACCTCCCTAGCTACAGCTTTCAGTTGTTGTGTGCTCAGGGCCGCCAAACTTTCACCATTCAAATTCTCTTGTTTGACCATGTCTGGGCATCAAATGTTGCCATTTTGTTAATGTTAGGGAAAAGAAATTTGCTGTGGTAAGTTACTTGTGTTTTAAAATTTGTTGCAGCTATTGGGTTTTCTAATCAGTTTCCAATTGGCTCCTTTATCAGATTTGGCTTATCTCTTAACTTGGGCTCTTGTCAAATTCAAATGGGTTTTCCAGGACTTGATCTCCCAATTTCAATGAGAGACAGGAGGGGATTAAATTTAAATGGTCCTGATTTCTCCTCTTACCAGCTGTCTGTAAACAGAAAGGTGTTTAGATCTTGATTTCCCCCTTCATAGGCAGTGGTGTATTTCCTAACCCCTCACTTTTGGTGTGATCCAATTTACATTAATAACCCCACAGCAAACATCAGGTAGGGTGAACTCAGAGGGTTAGTTTACTTGTACACACTCAAATGTGGGAGGGGCTTTCACTACATAGCCCCTCTGTTTATTCATATAATAAACAAGGGATAGAGAAAGAATGAGTTACAGGGCATAGACCACAGAACAAAGACTTAGGCCGGGATTTTCTGTACCCGCCATGGTGGGACCCGCCGTGGGGTTGTGGCAGCCCAGCAAAACGTCCATTGACTTTCAGCGGGACAGGATAATCCGGCTGCGTGCAGGGCTAGAATATCCCACCCTTAGTGTTTCATGTGAGTTCAGAGTGCAGAATCAAAAGTCCAATGGTGTATTCCTTCACAGAGGTCGGCAGGCTGAACTGATGCTGGATATATTCACTCTCCCAGTAGAGTTGGCTTCCACGATGAGATAGGCAAGCAGAGATGAATTAGCCTTCTAGGCGATGGTATAGAAGTTCAGAAGTTCCAGTAGAAACAGTGTAAATGGGGACCAGGCATTCAAACCTGGAGAGATCTCCACTTCTGTGCTGTTGCTTGGTAGGTGGACGATGGCAGACTGACTTGCAGTACAGGAAGACAGTATAACTGGTTCCCCCAGTTAGGGGCATCATGTCACTTGACTCCCGCCTCTCCACTTTGGCTTTGACAAAGGTTATATATTCCTTAATTTGGGTTCCTGAGATTTTTAATGTTCCAACCATTAAGAGTTTCAAAGGAATATTGCAGAGATCTTTGTACTAACAGAGTAGTAGACTCTGGTGGCCTAGCCTGGCTTAGGAAATGTAGATGGCCTATGTATAATTCCCTTTGAATTTAGTCTTTGCAGCCCACAGGGGTTATTTGCACCTCTTCAGAAATAATGAGGTGCAAGGTGCCGCAATACTGCCAAATAGCTCTTATTGTTTGAGGGTCACAGCCAGACACAGCTTCAGTTATTTTAAAAGGTCATTGTCCACTTTTTAAATTTTAGAAAGTAGCTATGAGTATATATATATGATAAAAATATAGAGGGGGAGGTCTTAGCCCCATTACACCTCCAACAACAGCAACTATCTTCCTTTGCGTTAGGTATGATTTCAACTAGTGGAGAGTTTACCCCTTGCTTTCCATTGACTCCCATTTTGCTAGGTCTCCTTGACATCGCACTTGGTCAAATGCTGCCTTGATATCAAGAGCAGTCACTCAAACATCACCTCTTGAGTTCAGCTCTTTTGTTCATGTTTGGACCAAGTATGTAATAAGGTCAAGAGCTGAATGTCCCTGAGGAACCCAAACTGAGCATCAGTGGGCAGGTTATTTCTGAGTAACTGTTGTTTGGCAGCACTGCCAAGGGCCCCTTCCATCATCTTGCTGATGATTGAGGGTAAACTGATAGGGCAGTAATTGACTGGATTGGATTTGTCCTGCTTTTTGTGTACAGGACATACCTGGGCAATTTTCCACATTGTCAGGTAGATGCCAATGTTATAGCTATACTGGTTTGGCTAGAGCACAGCTAGTTCTGGAGCACAAGTCTTCAGTACTATTGCCAGGATGTTTTCAGGGCCCGTAGCCTTTGCAGTATCCAGTGCCTTCAGCTGTTTCTTGATATCACATGAAGTGAATTGAATTGGCTGAAGACTAGGAACTGTGATGCTGGGGTCCTCAGGAGGAGGCCAAGATGGATCAGCCACTCAGCATGTGTGGATGGAGATGATTGAAAATGCTCCAGGCTTGTCTTTTGCACTCATGTCTGTGCTCCGCCATC
The DNA here is from genome assembly GCF_017639515.1 of Carcharodon carcharias. Classification (NCBI taxonomy): domain Eukaryota; kingdom Metazoa; phylum Chordata; class Chondrichthyes; order Lamniformes; family Lamnidae; genus Carcharodon; species Carcharodon carcharias. The sequence goes on along the minus strand of NC_054477.1, from coordinate 42,737,308 downwards.
ATTGATATTTGTGTAGCCCCCTCCTCCAGTGAGTTGCTTAATTGTCCACCACCATTCACAACTGGATGTGGCAGGACTGCAAAGCTTAGATCTGATCCATTGTTTGTGGGATTGTTTAGCACTATCCATCGCTTGCTGCTCACAGTGTTTGGCATGCAAGTGGTCCTGTGTTGCAACTTCATCAAATTGACACTTCATTTTTAGGTATTCCTGGTGTTGCTCCTGGCATGTCCACCTGCACTCTTTATTGAACCAGGGTTGACCCCCAGACTTGGTGGTAATGGCAGAGTGGGGGATATGCTGGGCCATGAGGTTACAAGGTTGTGGTTGTATACAATTCTGCTGCTGCTGACAGCCCAGAGCACCTCATGGAAGTCCAATTTGAGTTGCTGGATCTGTTTGAAATCTATCCCATTTCGCACAGTGGTAGTGCCACACAACACAATGGAGGGTTTCCTCAATGTGAAAATGGGACTTTGTCTCCAGAAAGTCTGTGCAGTGGTCACTTCTACCAATACTGTAATGGACAGATGCATCTGAAATGGATAGATTGGTGAGGACAAAGTCAAGTAGGTTTTTCCCTCTTATTGGCTTCCTCACATGCTACAGACCCACTTTAGCAGCTATGTCCTTTAGGACTCAGTCAGCTTGGTCAGTGGTGGTGCTGCCGAGCCACTCTTGGTGATGGACGTTGAAGTCCCCCACCCAGAGTACACTCTCTGTGCCTTTGTCACACTCAGTGCTTCTTCCAAGTGGTGTTCAACATGGAGGAGCACTGATTCATCAGCTGAGGTGGGGCGGTACATGGTAATCAGCAGGAGGTTTCCTTGCTATGCTGAAATGCATTCTGATGAAAGATCAACAACCTGAAACGTTAACTCTATTTCTCTCTCCACAGATGCTGCCTGACCTGTTGAGTATTTCCAGCATTTTCAGTTTTTATTTCAGATTTCCATCATCTACAGTATTTTGCTTATGCTATAAAAAGGCCCGACAGTTAAAAAGGGCCAGGTCTCATTAGCTTTCAGCCTTCTTGGTGCATTGCCTGTTTCAGCTCCCACCCCACATGCACTGATCCCTCACTGGCTTAAAGTTTCAACATATTAGGTTGGTAAACAATGTCATTATCTGACTTGTGTAGGCAAAGAGTGAGCTCTGGCTACCAATGTTTACAGGATGATTTATGCGTGCTCAGGCAAATATACAACAACTTGTCAATGCCTGACTTTTGAAGGTAGCTGGAGCTCCTAATTGTGAACAGCCAGTGTAACTTGGGCAGTGGGCGTGACAGCTTCATGCAATGTACCTTGCTTGTGTTGGCAGGTTATGTGTTACAAAGATACTGGTTACCATGTAAGTATCACTCAACACAATGAAGCACTGCTTTGATGCCAAGAAATGGATGAATTCAAAGCAGGGTCTCAAGGCACGATCTGTCAATGTGCATACCATTGCACCATTAAAAAATAAAAATCACCCACCTGATTCTTTCATCTTGATTATTAATGACGTCTATTTCCTAACTATTTACATACAGGAAGATTGCTGAAGACCCGAAAGGTGCAGTCAGTGAGTGGGAGGAGACCAATGCAAGAAGGAGGAAAATAATTTTCTGCTTTTCGTTGCAGCTTCACTTAGCAGCTATCCCTGAGACTTCCTGAGCTTTGAGCTCCCAGAATCTTACAGGATTGATTCTACTGTGACAATACAGTGGAACCACGTACTGACTGACAATAAAGTGAATAAAGGTCAATTCATTTTCAACATCACTTTCATAGAATATCTTAAATGAGTTGTGGAATATCATGTAGTTAAAAGGTAAAAATTTAAGTGCAAAGCACTTAACTAAATTTACAGCATTTGGGTTTCAGAAGTAGGGAAGCATAAATATAAAATGTACAATATGATGCTGCAAGATCTGTTAGTTTGGTCAGGAGATTGCTCTGCATTTTTTTCAGATAACAAACAATATTTTAAACTGGACAATATTTTTCAACCGATACCATTTTTTTTTTACCAATTTGGAAGCAACTACATTTTGCTTTTCCAATAAAATACTAGAGTTGATAAATACATTGAGCAGAATTTTGATGTTGGCGGGTGGGCACGTTCGGTGGGCTCCGGAGCGGCTGGGAAATGGCCCCCTGCCCGCGATTGGCCCCAACCATGATTACACGCTGGAGGGCCAATTAAGCCCCGCCCTGTGTGAACCGCAGCTCCTGACAGGCCGGGAAGGGGTGGGTGTCTGTCGGCTGCTGGGTCCAATGGCGGCCCAGCGGCCGATTTAAAAATAGCCCAGGCAGCCCCGGAAGGCTGCCATGAGAAAACGTCTCCTCTGCATCTTCAACATTCAAGTTATGGAGTCACGTGTGGCTGGACACGTCAGGCAGGCACCTGGCCCCCCGCTTTTCAGATGAGTGCCGCGTGGTCCTCGTGGAGAATGTGGCTGCCAAGGTGAGACACCTGTGTCACCAGAGATGGGAGGAGAAGGCCACCACATCTCACAAAGAGGGCTTGGGTGGAGGTTACAGTGCTGGTTAGCAGCCTTGACATGGTGTGGCAAATGGGTCCAGTGCCAGAAGCAGCTCAATGACCTGCTGCACTCAGGAAGGGTGAGTGCTGTGTTGGCATGGGTCAGTGTGCAGAAGTTAAGATGTGGCCGTCCTCCTGTGGACCTCAGGGGTGCTGAAGTCTGAGTGCCAACTGTCAGTGACGCTGGAGCTGGCCAAGGGGGTGACCCTTGGCTGCTTGGACCTAGTGCCTTGCAGCTCGAGGACCACAACTTGGATGTGCCCTGCGAGGTGTTCCTCAGGTGGGATTGGCCGGGCTGCAATGGTGCTGCAGGTAGAGAGTGGACTAATCAATGCTCCTCTATCCTTTTAGGAGAAGACAAGCCATAATACCATCGAGAGATCAAGGACAAGTGGAGGACCCCCCAACCTGCTGCTGCTCACCAGGTTCAAGCAGGATGCCCTTGAGCTGGAGAGCCAGCACGCTCCCTGTGCAACAGGGCGTGGAGAGGCAGGGGTGCCAGACGAAAGAAAGAGTGCAGTGCACAGAGATGAGAGTTTCAGATTGTGCAATCATTCTAGTGTAGTCTCTTCATTGATGGGGGCCTCTGACCTGGAGTCCACATTGATCATTGAAAGCCGATGGTACTATGATGCAGACCTCCATTGTTTCATCAGGGTGCCTGGCATGCACAGTGACAGTGTGATGACTTTAACTAAAAACATGTCTTGTTCTCCCTTAGATTCACGAGGGTGCAATTGCTCTATGAACCCTGAAAGGCCACCCCTGGCACTGGGCATCATTTGCACCTGCATCATACCCGCTCTCTGAAGTAGGCATCAGCGCAGGTACCAGCACCTCGGTGGGCATTAGATCGGCGGCCAGCATATCAGTGCACAACGGTGAGGGCACTTCACACTCGCTTGAGGTGCAGGGGGAGGCAGAGAGTGCCCAGGGCGCCGGTAGTTGGAGAACAGGACGATGCTCAGTCGAAGACAGATGATCATCCTCTAGGGTCATCCATTAGGTGGCAGATGCTGGATGTCCAGTGGGATGATCTAGCGGAGATTCAAGAGGGTATGCATGCCATGGTCTATGTTGTGGAGAAGTCCATGCGGAGCATGTGCACTGTGCGGATCCTCATGGTCCAGTGTACTGCCTCCTTCATTGAGAGAGTGATGACTCTCATGGAGAGACAGCTCCAAGCACAGAATCAGGGGTTACTGGGGTTGCGGTCAGACCTGCAAGCCCTCACACTGGCAATGACCTCAGGTGGTCACTGTTGGAGATGGATGAGGTACCCAGTCTTCCAGCTAGGTGCCTGTACATCAATGGTGAGCAGAGCAGGGAAGTCCAGAGCGGCCTCACATTGGCGCAGGAGCTGCTTTTCATCTCTGTGGGCTCCTCTCAGGGTGCTCTGGGTGACAGCAGCAGCTCTTCCATGACATCTGATGAGGCTGTGATGACTGGGGAGATGCCAGCCGTGGCACTGCCCAGTCCCTCCCAGGTGAGGGCCAGTAAAGTCTCCACTGGCCAGTAGACAACCGGCAAGGTCATCAAGACAGCAGTTTAGAGGTCAGGCTGTCTCCAATGCCAATGCCAGCAAGGGGTGGGGGCACCAAGACGTAGCACTTGGACGTAAGTTAAAGGCAGCATGAGCACTAGTGTTGATTCATATGTCTGCTGTGGGCATCAACACAAGTAATGTTTTTCTTTGATATTCATTCTTGGGATGTAGACATTGCTGGCTAGGCCAGTGTTTATTGCTGGTCTATTAATGCCTATCTGTGCTAATTGCTAATGTGCATTAATTTAGAAGGTATTTAAGAGTTAACCACATGGCTGTGGGTCTGGAGTCAGATTTCCTTCCCTAAAGAACATTAGTGAACCAGATGGGTTTTTACAACAATTGACAATGGTTTCATTTCCATTTTTTTTTAAATTCCAGAATTTTTTTATTGAATTCTAATTATACCATCTGCCATTGTGGGATTTGAACTCAGGTCCCCAGAGCCTCACCACGAGTCTCTGGATTACCAATCCAGTGACAATACCATTACACCACCTCCTCCCCTAATGTGACAATGACATTAAAATTGCTTTGGCTCTGATGTCCTGTGTATGCTTCACCATTTTTCTTTCTGGTGCAGGGCACGCCAGTATATAATGCTGGACGTGAGTGGCTGGATATTTTATTGCACATGCATTGAGTGGATTTTGGGTGCAAGTGAAAGGGTCATTTCAGGCATCCGGGATGGAGATGGCACCCCTGGCATGAACGAAAACAGATCTTTGGTAGCCTAGTTGAAAGAGCGTTGGATCAAGGTGTCTCTGGTGTCCCTGCCTCCCTGGAGGTTACCGGGATCTGCCTCCATCCCCTCAGCATTCTCCTAAACGTGCTCCTCTTCTGACTCACCACTGAATTCATCATCTGTGGCCTGTGGAACTACCTCAAGATCTTCTTCCTCCAGTGGGTCCCCCTTTGCCAGTGCCAGATTGTGGAGAGCACAGCATGCAACCACTATCAGTGTCACCTGCTCTGGGGAGTATTGTACTGCACCCACTGAATGGTCCAGGCATCTTCAGAAGACCTATGGTCCTCTCTACCATCGCCCATGTGGAGGCATGACTCCTACTGTAACACTGCTCTGACTCTGTTCTTGGGTGGCGGAGAGGCGTCATGAGCCACCTCTTCAATGGATAGCCCTTGTCACCCAGCAGCCATCCATCCAGTCCGGCTAGAGCACAGAATAGCCTTGGCATCTGTGAGTGTCTCAGGATGTACGCATCATGGAAGCTGCCAGGGTGGCTTGCACGGACTTGCAGAATCTGCATCCTGTGATCACACACTATCTACATGTCCATGGAGTGGAATCCCTTCCTGTTGACGAAGGCACCCGGCTGACCTGCTGGCGCCTTGATGGCCACGTGTGCAGTGGATGGCACCCTGGATGTGGGGGAACCCAACAATTGCTGCAAAGCCTCTGGCTCACTCTGTCTGGCTGGCTGGCCGTGTCTATACGGTAAAAGATAAAGCTTAGCACCCAACTGAACAGAGCTTCTGTCATCAGCTTGATGGAACTGTGGACAGCTGATTGGGAGACTCCATACAGATCTCCCACTGACCCCTAGAAAGAGCCGGAGACATAGAAGTTGAAGGTTACTGTTACCTCCAGAGCCACTTGCATGGGGTGTCCTCCCACACAGTTGGAGCTGATCTCAGGCCCAATCATCTGACAATTGGAGGTCACAGTCTCCCTTGAGAGGTGGAGCCTCCTTCAGGAATGCACCTCGGACATATTGAGGTAGCTGCATTGGCGCCTGTAAACCCTGGCAGTAGGATAGAGGCATCTTCTGCGCCCCTTGTGCCTTGGACTTCCTGCTAGCCCTGCACCCCTTGTGCCTGTGCCTCTCCTATCACAGGTCACTCCTCTGTAAGCTGCATTGGAACACCTGGCCTCCTCTTCCTTCTGCTCCTCTCTTCCTCCTCAGAGGAGATGCCACCAGAAGAGACCACAATCCCCATTATCAGGGTAACAGAAGGCTGTCTAATACCTGGAAGGGTCCACACTGTCTGAAACCTCTGGAGGCCTTGCAGACACCAATAAGTCCAGAAATGAAGCCTGGAAATGCTAAAATGAAGCCCCGAACAGAGATGGAACTGCCAAGTACGAATAAGCAACCAGCGGAAGCTATCTCCAAAGCTCCTCACTACTCACAATGGCAATGCTGCTGGCCCTTTTTGTCCCGCCCTTGGATGAGGCTTTTGAAATTGTTGGCTGCCCCCCTGCCCATTTTGCCAGTGGGATAGGAGCGAAATCACACAGGCAATGTAAAATACAGCTTAATTGCCTTAACTGGTCTTGTAATTTTTGCAATCACTGGTCTTATCTGCTGGAGCATTCTTAAGATTGTACATTCCATTCCTTCCTACCATGTTCTGATTATCACTTTTTTCACTGCTACCATGCTGCCTTGCCTTGTCTTCTCTCTTTGATTGATCACATCTTCCCACTCTTGATGCTTTGCCCCATTATTTAGTTTAAAGCCCTGTCTACTGCCCAAGCTATGCAACTCATCAGAACACTGGATTCAGCACAGTTTGGGAAAGTCCATCCCAGTGGTACAGCTCCCATTTTCCCAGTATTGGTGCTAGTGCCCCATTGAAACGCATTTCTCCCACTCCAATCTTTGAGCCAAGCACTCAACTCCCTAATCTCACTTACCCTACGCCAGTTAGCTTGGGGTTCAGGTAAAATCCCAGAGAGGTTTTGCTTTTAAATTTATCCCCTAGCTGCTCATAGTCCTTAAGGAGAACCTCTTTCCTAGCCCTATCTATGTTGTTGGTACTTACGTGGACCACAATCACTAGATCCTCCCTCTCCAGTTCCTCTCCAGCCCAGAGCAAGTGTTCTGAACCCTGGCATCAGGCGGGCAACACAGCCTTCTGGAGACTTGCTGTCAGCTGAAGAGAACTGTAACCATTTCCCTGGCAATACTGCCCTATAAAACCACTACATTCCGATTTCATTTCCCTGCTTCAATAGCTTCCTGTACCAGGGTGCCGTTGTCAGTTTACTCATTCACCCTGCAGCCACCGCTTTCACCCAAATATGTTCAAGCACTTGAAACCTGTAGGACAACTGCAAAGGCTGAGGCTGCTCCACTTCTACCTTCTGGGTCCCAATATCTGCCTCACTGCAGTCACAACCTCCTGTCCCTGATTACCAACCAAATCAGAAGACCCTATTCTAAGGGGTGTGACTTCCTCCTAGTACAAAGTGTCCAAGTAACTTTCCCTCTCGCTGATGTATCACAGTGTCTATAGCATGGCCTCCAACTCAATGACTGCGAGCCAAACATCCTCAAGACACAGAAACTTAGTACAGACGTGTTTGCCCTAGATCAGACTGGCACCCAGGAACTCTCACATTCTGCAGTCGCAACAACTCATCCACCCTGCCATCTTTATTATGTGTTACTTAATTTGTTTTCTTAATTTATATTTTAAAACACTGCTAGTCCCAATGACCTTTATTACTATTAATAGAACTTATTACAACTAATAAAGCTTTACAATTAATGATAAATTATGAGTTTTGAAGAAAAATAAGCAAAATATTCACCAACCATGTAGATTAATGTGAAGCACTATATTTTGTGAAAAAGCACAGAGGAAAGAAATATAACCTACATGGTAAAACTTTCACATGACTACAGGATCAGAGAGATCTAAGGACGAGGACAGACATCCAATCTGTAGTTGTTAGTTGTGCTTGCTGAGTGAGACATTACTTTAATAATGCCACTCCTGAGACACATTGGCCAGAATCTTCCATTCTGGAATCTAAGTTCAGTGGCGGGTGCAGAAGTAAGATTGATTTCCGTTGTTCAGCTGTTCAGCTCATTACATGTGCATCCATGAGGAGCTCGCTGATTCTGGGGCAGGAAGTCGCTGTCCCCATCGTTACCTCATGGGGTCAAAGATCCAGGCACCATATTTAAATGACACCGAGACAGCCATTCACTCACTGCAGACCAGGAGCTCAGGTTTCTCCACATCACAGGCTGTATGTTCCAGAGCAGACAGCATGTGGTCAGATGGTTCAATGAAACCTCCCTGCAGGTTCTCCTCCAGGAAAGGCAGGAGGTGCTGTTTCCAGGGGATCACAACAGAAGGCCCTCCCAACTGACCACAGAGGTCGCTGTGGAGGTTAGCACTTGTGGGGCTCACAGGAGAATTGCCCAGAAATTCAGGAAAAGGATGAATGTTCTGCTGTACTCCACCAGGATAAGTGGCACTGTCTACTCACTGTAAAGTGACTCTCCTCATGGCATCAGGCAGTGTAAGTGTGCGAGTGCAAAGGGATGTCAGAGATCCTTGTCAGGGATGTTTGGGATGCAGGACTCATCAGCACGTGCACTGAAAGTGTGCCAGCCACTTCATGCTCTCAGTGTTCTATCAGTTGCAGGACATCCTGCTTGTTAATCGCTTATTGGGGAGGGCTGAGGAAGTGGGATAGGCATGCATGCTCCTAAACTGCTCATGCATCCATAGGGATTACATTCAGTCCTTCTGTTTTTCTACAGGACAAGAAGATGCACAACAGTGGAGAGTAATCCAAGACAAGATACAGTCTTTTGAGGAGCAGGCCACCGAGATAGCTAGGGAGGAGCAGGACCACACATGTGCTGAAAGTGAGATAAGACTCTCCAAGGAAACCAGTAAGGAAGTGTCCAGACTGCAGTTGTTAGTTGCTCTAGCTGCGTGAGACATTGCTTTAATAACGCCAATCCTGAGGATTATGTCTCAGAAGCCATAGATGATGCACTGTCATGGTATTCATCTGCACCCTCCACCAACGCAGAGACATTCACTTTGGTGGATGCATATTCTAGAATAGGCTTGGGGTCACAATCTTTTGAGCACTACCTCACAGACACAGGTCCACAGCTGGTGGAGGCAGTGATAGCTGAGGTCTCTAACACTGGGAGGACGGCTGGAGATCGGGCTCCTGCACAGCCCCATGAGAGGAGCCTTGTAGCTGAAAACAGTGCGAGACAGAGTGAGAGTTTAGAGGAGTCTCGGACTCAGCTATTGCCCCTACCATAGCTGCTGCTAGTGTTCGGAAACAGAAATCGAGGTGTGACATCAAAGGAAAGTCGTAAGTTGATTGTCTGGTGAGTATTGTTGCTTAAGGACTGGGTATCAACAACTGGAAGAGTAAAAATGATAGAAGTATTAACTATGAATAATAAGGAACAAGTGACTAGTTGGTGAATATTATCTTATCTTTTATTTTTTAAGTAAGGTTTATTACAATTAGGTAAGTGCGTTCATTATGAGTTGGATTTATCAGCAGTAGTAAGGTTAATAAATAATAGTAAAGCATATTAGTATTGGTAAGGTTTTTATTTTAGCAGTATCATGGTTAACTAATAAATAAATAGATGGCAGGGCTGCTTCAACCTTGAGAGTGCCCATCCTATGCTATGTGGGAGCTCCAGGATGCTTCCCATGTCCTGGATAACCACTTGTGCCGGAACTGTGGTCAGTTGCAGCAGCTTGAGCTGCGTGTTTTGGAACTTGAGCAGTAGCTGGAATCACTGCGGAACACCCATGAGGCTGTGAGCTATGTGGATATCAGGTTTATAGGTGTGGTCGCTTCACACCTTAAGAGTATGGAGGGAGAAAGGTAAGGGGTGACAACCAGACAGTCAAAAAGGAACAGGCAGGTAGTGCAGGAGTATCCTAAGCGCATCCCACTCTCCAACTAGCATTCAGTTCTGAATACCGATGAGAGTGATGGTTCACCTGGGAAGTGCAGCCAGGACCAGTCCATGCCAACACGGGTGGCTGCATGGGTATGGGTACAAGGAAGTCTAGAAGAGCAATAGTGATAGGTAATTCAATAAGGGAATAGATCGGTGTTTCTGTAGCTGCAGGCATGAATTCAAGATGATGTATTGCCTCCCTGGTGCCAGAGTCAAGGATGCCATTGAACAGCTGCAGAACATCCTTGGGCAGGGGGGTTCGGGGTGGTGTGGGCGGTGGTGGTGAGCAGCCAGAAGTCATGGTCCACATTGGTACCAACAACATAGGCAGAAAGTGCGATGTGGTCCTGCAATCAGAATTTAGGGAGCTAGGTAGAAAACTGGCAAACATCACCTCAAATGTAGTAATCTCTTGATTACTCCCAGTGCCACGCACAAGTGAGTACAGAAATAGGGAGATAAGGCAGATGGATGCTGGCGAGATGGTGCAGAAATTGGTTTAGATTCTTGGGACATTGGGATTGTCTCGAGCAGATGGGACCTGTACAGGCCAGAAGGGTTGCACCTGAACAGAGCCGGGAATGAGTTCCTTGCAGGAATTTTGCTAGTGTTATTGGGGAGGGTTTAAACTAATTCAGCAGGGCTGTGGGAACCAGAAGCTAATATCAGAGAGGAATAACAAGGTGCACAGCATACAGAGAGAAATAGCACTAGAATAGAAAATAGTAAGTCAATAGGTGGGGTCAGAGTAAAGGAAAAAGCAATAGAGCCTAAATCCAGGTTACTGTGCATGTATGTGAATGCATGAAATGTGCTAAATAAGATTGGTGAACTACAGGCACAGCTAACTGAATGGCTATAACTGAGACCTGGCTCATAGAAGGGCAGGACTGGGTGTTAATTATTCCTGGATACAAGGTGTTCAGGAAAGATAGGAAATGAAGAAAAGGAGGAGGGGTGGCAGCATTGATTAAGGAGAGCATTGTAGTGTTGGAGAAAGGGAATGTCCCAGAGGGATCAAGGACAGAATCTATTTGCCTAGAGCTAAGGGCCAAAAAAGGTGCAAAGGTTTGATGTATTATATAGACGGTGCAAAAATTATAGAGTAATTATAATGGGGGACTTCAATTATCCAAATATAGACTGGGATAATATTAATGGAAAAGGCACAGAGGGGTAAGAGCTCCTAGGGTATATTCAGGAAAATTTTCTACAGCAGTTTGTTTCCATTCCAATGAGAAAGGAGACACTGCTAGACCTGGTTGTTGGAAATGAGTTGGGCCAAGTGGACCAATGTCAGTAGGAGAACATTTAGGGGACAGCGATCATTGAATCATTATGGAAAAGGACAAAGAACAACCCAGAGTAGGCATAATTAACTGGAGGAAAATAAACTTCAATGGGGTAAGAACAGATCTGGGCCGAATAAATTGGAGTCAAAGGTTGGTAGGAAAACTGATCGCTGAATAATGGGCTACCTTCAAAGAAGAGATAATTCGGGCAGTCAAATTTTTAAAATTCATTTACGGGATGTGGGCATGGCTGACGAGGCCAACATTTATTGCTCATCCCTAATTGCCCTTGAGAAAGTGGTGGTGAGCTGCCTTCTTGAGCCACTGCAGCTCCGGTGTAGGTACACCCACAGTGCAGTTAGGGAGGGAGTTCCAGGATTTTTACCCAGCGACAGTGAAGTCAGGATGGTGAGTGGCTTGGAGGGGAGCTTCCAGGTGATGGTGTTCTGAGGTATCTGTTGCCCTTGTCCTTCTGGATGGTAGCAGTTGTGGGTTTGGAAGGTGCTGTCTAAGGAGCCTTGGTGAGCCTTTGCAGAGCTTCTTGTAGATGGTGCACACTGGTGCCACTGTTCATCGGTGGTGGAGGGAGTGAATGTTTGTGTAAGGGGTGCCAATCAAGTGTGCTGCTTTGTTCTGAATGGGGTCAAACTTCTTGAGTGTTGTGGGAGCTGCACTCATCCAGGTAAGTGGAGAGTATTCCATCACACCCCTGACTTGTGCCTTTAGATGGTGGACAGGCTTTGGGGAGTCAGGAGGTGAGTTACTCGCCATTGGATTCCTAGCCTCGGACCTGCTGTTGTAGCCATAGTATTTATATAGAAGCATAGAAAATAGGAGCAGGAGTAGGTCATTCAGCCCTTTGAGCCTGCTCCACCTTTCACTATGATCATGGCTGATCCTCTATCTCAACAGCATACTCCTGCTCTCTCCCTATACTCCGTGATGCCTTTACAGTCCAGAAATCTATCTATTTCCTTCTGAAATATATTCGGTGACTTGGCCTCCACAGCGTTCTGTGGTAGAGAATTCCATAGGTTCACCACCCTGAGTGAAGAAATTTCTCCTCATCTCAGTCCTAAATAGTCTACCCCATAACCTGAGACTGTGACCTCTTGTTCTAGACCCCCCAGCCAGAGGAAATATAATCCCTACACCCTGTCTGTCCATCCCTGTCAGAATTTTATGTTTCAATGTGATCTCTATTCATTCTTCTAAACTCCAGTGAATACAAGCCTAGTCAGCCCAATCTCTCCTCAGATAACAATCCTGCCATCCCAGGAATCAGTCTGGTGAGCATTTGCTGCACTCCCTCTGTGGCAAATATGTTCTTTCTTAGGTAAAGAGACCAAAACTGAACACAACATTCCAGGTATGGTCTCACCAAAGCCCTGATCAGCTGTAGTAAGACATCCTTGCTCCTGCACTCAAGTCCTCTTGCAATAAAGGCCAACATACCATTTGCCTTCTTAACTGCTTGCTGCACCTGCAAGCTTGCTTTCAGTGACTGGTGTACAAGGGCACCCAGGTCCCTTCTACATCAAAATATCCCAATCTATCACCATTTAAATAATACTCTGTCATTCTGCTTTTGCTACCAAAGTGGATAATTTCACACTTATCCATTATATACTGCATCTGCCATGTATTTGCCGACTCACTGAACCTGTCTAAATCACCTTGAAGCCTCTTAACACCCTCCTCATCACTCACATTCTGATCAAGTTTCATGTTGTCAGCAAAGCTTTTACAGTCTGCTTTTATGTTTCTTGCAAGTTTACCCTCATACTCTATTTTCTCCCTCTTAATCAATCTCTTGGTCCTCCTTTGCTGAATTCTAAACTGCTCCCAATCCTCAGGCTTGCTAATTTTTCTAGCAACTTTATATGACTCCTTTTTGGATCTAATACTATTCTTAATTTCTTTTGTTAGCCATGGTTGGAATGTTTTTCCTGTCGTGTTTTTGCACCAGAAAGGAATGCAAAGCTGTTGCAATATATACATTCATTCCTTAAATATTAGCCATTGCCTATCCACCTTTTAATGAAGTTCCCCAATCTGCCTTAGCCAACTCACGTTTCATACCTTTGTAGTTTCCTTTGTTAAGATTTGGGACCCTAGTTTCAAATTGGACTGCTTGATTTTCTACCCTAATGAAAAATTCTATCATGTTATGGTCACTGTTCCATAAAGGACCCCTCACAACAAGATTATTAATTAAACTCTTCTCATTGCACAATACCAAATCTAGAATACCTTGTCCCCTTGTTGGCTCTTAGATGTACTGGTCTGAAAAACCATCTTGTACACACTCCAGGAATTCATTCACCACAGTATTATTGCTAATTTGGTTTGCCGAGTCTATATATAGATTAAAGTCACCCATGATTACTACAGCACCCTAGTTAAATGCATCTCTAATCTCCTGTTTAATGCTGTCCCCTACCTTATCACTACTGCTTGGGGGCCTATAGACTCCCACTAATGGTTTCCGTTCTCTGTTGCTTCTTAATTCCACCCAGACTGATTCTACATCTAGATTTTCTGAGCCAGTATCCCCTCTCACTATCACACTGATTTCATCCTTAACTAACAATGCCACGCCACCTCCTTTTCCTTTTTGCCTGTCCTTCCCAAATATCGAATACCCTTGGGTATTCAGCTTCCAGCCTTGGTCACCCTGCAGCTATGTCTCCATAATTGCAGTCATATCGTACCTGATTACATCTATTTGCCCTGTTAATTCATCTACCTTATTGCAAATGCTCTGTGCATTCAGATACAGTGCCTTTAGTCTTGTCTTTTTAACATTTTTACACATCTTTTTTGTACTATGGCCCTACTTGCTGCTAGCCCTGGTTTCCTCTGCTTTCCAAGTTTGCTTTCTTCTTTTCTGTACTTCATTCCTATCTTTGTTTCCCTTTCTTGTGTCTCCCCGCTCAGGTTCCCACCCCCCTGCCAATCTAATTTCAACCCACCCCCACAGTACTAGCGACTACCCCTGGGAGGATATTGGTTCCGGTTCTGCTGGGGTGCAACCTTGTACAGGCTTGTACAGGCTCCACCTTCCCCAGAATCGGTCCCAATGCCACAGGAATCTAAATCTTTCCCTCCTACCCCATCTCTCCAGCCGCATGTTCATCTGGCCTATTCTCCTATTCTTGATCTTGCTAGCACATGGTACTGGGAGTAATTCTGAGATTACTATCTTTGAGTTCCTGCTTGTTAATTCATTTCCTAGCTCCCTATATTCTGCTTTCAGGACCTCATCCCTTTCTTTGCCTATGTTGTTGGTACTGATCTGGACCACGACATCTGGCTGTTCAGCCTCCTCCTTCAGAATGTCCTGCAGCCGCTTAGTGACATCCTTGACTCTGGCTCCAGGAAGGCAACATACCACCCTGGCATCATGCCTGTGGCCGCAGGAATGTCTATCTGTCCTCCTTATGATAGAATTTCCCATCACTATTGCTCTCCCACACTTTTCGCCCCCTCTGTGCAGCTGAGCCATTTGTGGTGCCACAGACTTGGGTCTTGCTGCATTCCCCTAAGAAACCATCTCCCACAGTAGTATCCAAAACAGAAAATCTGTTAGAGAGGGAGATGGACCCGAGGGACTCCTGCACTACTTGCCCAGTGCTTTTACTCTGTCTGGTGCTCACCCATTCCTTTTCTGCCTGTGCATTCTTTACCTGTGGTGTGACTACTTCACTGTATGTACTATCCATGAAGATCTCATCCTTGCGGAGGCTCCACAGTGACTCCAGGCCTAGCTCCAGCTCCAAAACATGGATTTCATGTAGCTGCAGCTGGACACACTTTCTGCACACATGGTCGCCCTGGACACTGGCTCCTCCTGTGCGATATGTACTTCCCATATTGCACAGGAGGAGCATTCCGCTTGGCCGAGCTGCCCTGCCATGACTTACCCTTAAATTACTCCCTTTGCTTTTACTCCCTCTAGTTTAGAGGATATTAAAGACAGAAGAAATGCTTACCAGGCCCTACTTATTGTCGCTCTTCTTACTGAGGAAAAGTAGAAAATGAAAGGATCACTTCCTTCCCTCTTCAGCGAACTCTCTCTCTCACAAAACTCTAACTTGAGCACTCTAATGCAGCCCAAAGCAGCACCGTAAGATGGCTTGCACTTATGCTGTCTGAATCTAGCTTCTGAAAACCTGTTTAAGCCAGATAATTAATTTACTAGCTGGAGCTGCAAGCAGACCATGTATAACCCCTGTTTTGAAGCTGGACTAAAACTCACTTTCTCCTAACCCAAAGAGCAACTTTTAGTTAAATCAAAGAAAGATCAGACTTTGGATAGAAATGAACCTTTAAAAGTCCCTCTCTCACCAAATTCCAACTGACGCATTCTAATGCCGTCAAATGCACCACTCCAGAGCAGGCCTCCAATCTCATTCATTCTCATGTTCTTTTAACTCTCCGACTCCAATCTCAGTCTCGTCCTTCTCTATGGCAATTCCAGTTCAGTTTCTGGTCAATGGTAACCCCCAGGATGTTGTTAGTGGGAGATTCAGCAATGATAATGCTATTGAATATCAAGGGGCGATGGTTAGGTTTTGTCTTATTGAAGATGGCCATTGCCTGGCACTTGTGTGGCATGAATGTTACTTGCCACTTGTCATCCCAAGCCTGGATATTGTCCAGGTCTTGCTGCATTTGGACATGGATTGCTTCAGTATCTGAGGAGTCATGAATGGCGCTGAACATTGTGCAATCATCAGCAAGCATCCCCACTTCTGACCTTATGATGGAAGGAAGGTCATTGATGAAGCAGTTGAAGCTGGCTGGGCTTAGGGCATTACCCAGAAGAACTCCTGCAGTGATGTCCTGGAACAGAGATGTGTGACCTCCAACAATCACAACATCTTCCTTTGTGCTAAGTATGACTCTACCCAGCTGAGTGTTTTTCCCCTGATTCCCATTGACTCCAGTTTTGCTAGGGTTCCTTGAAGCCACATTTGGTCAAATGCTGCCTTGATGTCAAGGGCAGTCACTCTCACCTCACCTCAGGACTTCAGCTCTTTTGTCCATGTTTAAACCAAGATATATATTCCCTTGGAAGGGACAGGTAGGGCAAACAAATCCAGAGCTCCCTGGCTGACAAAGGGACTAGAAAGTAAGATAAAGAAGAAAGTGTGTGTCACATGGGGAGCCGGTGGCATAGTGGTATTGTCACTAACTAGTATTTCAGAGACCCAGGGTAATGCTTTGGGAACCAAAATTCAATAAAAATTTGGAATTAAAAGAAGCCTGATGATGACCATGAAACCATTGCTGATTGTCATAAAAACCCACCTGGTTCACTGATGTTCTTACCTGGCCTGGCCTACATGTGACTCCAGGCCCATAGCAATGTTGGTGTGACAGTTGGTGCGACAACATTGCTGTGGGCAACTCTTAAATTAGGGATTGGCAATAAATGCTGGCATAGCCAGTGATGCCCACATCCCATACATGAATTAAAAAAAGGTAGAAGCTACAGTTGACAGCCAGGAGGTTCGGGGGGTAGGTGAAGAAGCAAATAAGAGAAGAAAAGGGAGAATATGAAAAGAGACTGGCAGCCAGCATAAAACAGAATTCCAAAGTCTGCTTTGGCATATAAATAATAAAAGGAGTAAGGCTGATTAAGGACCAAAAAAGGGATGTATGCATGGAGGCAGAGGGCATAGCTGAGGTATTAAATGGATACATTGCATCTGTCCAAGGAAGAAGATGCTACACAAGCCATAGTGAAAGAGGAGGTTAATCAGACATTAGAAGTATTTAACATTGAAAACGAGGAGGTATTTGATAGGTTATTTGTACTTGAAGTTGATAAGGCACCAGGACTGTATGAGATAAACTTAAGGATACTGTGAGAAGTGAGAGTGGAAATTGCGGCACTGGCCAAAATTTTTCAGTCTTACTTAGACTCAGGGGAGGTGCCAGAGCACAGGAGAATTGCAAACATTACACACTTGTATGAGAAAAGGCTGTAAGAATAAGCCCAGAAATTACAGGTCCGTGAGTTTAACTTTGGTGGTGGGGAAATTTGCTGAAACAATTATTCGGGACAAAATTAATAGTCACATGGACAAGGAAATCCAGAATAGATTTCGGAAGTGAAAATCATGTTTAACTAACTTGCTGGAGTTTTTTGAAAGGGTATCAGAGTAATTTGATGAGGGAATGCTGTTTATGTGGTGTACATGGATTTCCAAAAGGGGTTTCCCTGCAAAACAGGAAAGTCCCAAATTTAATCCCCTGTCTAAATTGGTATAGGGTTTATAACTGACATTGAATGGAATTTTACAGCCCTGTCGTGGTGAGGGCAGGGCCATAAAATTTGAGGAGCTGTTCAAAAGTCCATTGACTTTGGTGGGGCTATAAAATACCGTCGGCATAAAGTTCCACCCTTTGTTAAGACAGTAGGGATGTGTAATAATCCGACGTGTAATATACCTTTAAGCAAGTGTTGTAATGTAAGATCACATGATCTTATTACCCAATAGCAGACTAAAGTGGGCGATCTCTGTGGAGAAGTCTTGAGTTTGACATTGAAGAGTGAAGACAGAGTTTTGAGCTGTAAGCACAAAAGTTTAGCTGCTGAGTTCCTTTTGTAAATAAACAGCATATGTTTATTCTAACAATAATCTACTGACGTTCTCAGTCTTTGTACCAACTTGGTCACCCCGAAACAAGTGTGTAACCTGGATCCTTCAGCCCCAACAAACCAGGAGCACTGGAACCAGCAGGATAACTGGTCAGGGGTTGTGTTCCTGATTGCTTTGTAGGCAGCATCACTGGATGTACACAAGTATGGATAGGGTCAGATCAGCTATGCACGAACCTTCCTCACTGGCTGAATAACCAGCTGGCACTCATTATTAATGTTCATGCACGATGAACTAACTTGACAGGGGGATGGGATCCTGAGAGGAAGTTCAGCAGGGGGAGATGCGCAGCCAAAATTAGAAGAGAGAGCAAATGAGCCTGGAAGGCATAGAACTTATAGACCACTTAAGGCACAAGGGAGGTTGGCAAGGTTGGATGGTATTTATTTTAATGCAAGGAGCCTGACGAATAAGGCAAATGAGTTGAGGGCACAAATTAACACATGAAAGTATGATGTCATTGCTGTCACAGAGACATGGTTGAGAGAGGGGCAGGATTGGCAGCTCCATATTCCAAGATATAGGGTCTTCAGGCAAAACAGGGAAGGAGGTAAAAGAGGAGGGGGGTATCGCAATATTGATCAAGGAATCAATTACAGCAGTAAGGAGGGATGACATCTTAGAAGGCTCCTCAAATGAAACCATATGAGCAGAACTTAAAACAAAAAAGGAGCAATCACATTGCTGGGAGTGTACTATAGGCCCCCAAACAGTCAGAGGGAAATAGAAGAGCAGATATGTAGGCAAATTTCAGAGAAGTGTAAAAATAATAGGGTAGTAATAGTGGGAGATTTCAACTTCCCCAACATTAACTGGGTTAGTCATAGTGTGATAGGTTTAGGGGGAGTGGAATTCTTAAAAATCTGGAAGAGCTTTTTAAGCCAGTACGTAGAAGGCCCTACAAGAGAGAGGGTGGTCCTAGACATAATTTTAGGGAATGAAGCCGGGCAAGTGGTAAAGGTATCAGTGGGGGAACATTTTGCAGATAGTGATCATAACTCCGTTAGATTGAAGGTTATGATGGAAAAGGACAAGGATGGGCCAGAAATCAGAGTTCTAAATTGGGGAGAGGCCGATTTTAATGAGATCAGATATAATTTGGCCAGAGTGGACTGGGAGCAGCTACGTTTAGGTAAATCTGCACCAGAGCAGTGGGATTCATTCAAGAAGGAAATAGGGAGAGTACAGGGCCAACATATTCCAGTAAAGATAAAGGGTGAGACCAACAAATCCGAGGAACCCTGGATGTCAAGGGGTATACAGGATTGGATAAAGAGAGACAGGGAGGCTCATAGCAGATACCGAGGGCTCAAAACAGCAGAGCCCTAGTGGGGTATAGAATGTGTAGTGGGGAAGCTTAAAAAAGAAATTAGGAGAGCAAAAAGGGGGCATGAAAAAACATTGGCAGGTAAAATAAAGGAAAATCCAAAGTTATTTTACAAGTACATTGAGAGTAAGAGGATAACTAGGGGAAGAGTAGGGCCCATTAAGGACCATATTGCTAATTTGTGTGTGAAGCCTGAAGAGGTAGGTAGGGTTCTAAATGAATACTTTGTGTCAGTGTTCACAAGTGAGAGGGATGACGTGGGTATGGAAATCAAGCAGAAGAATTGTGATATAACTGAAGAAATTAGCATAGAAAGGGAAGACGTTCTAAATGGTCTGGCAGGCTTAAAAGTAGATAAATCTTCAGGCCCAGATGAAATGTATCCCAGGCTATTGAATGAGACAAGGGAGGAGATAGCAGGGGCGCTGGCAATAATTTTCAATACTTCTTTGGCCGCAGGAGAGGTGCTAGAGGACTAGAGGACAGCCAATGTGGTACCGTTATTCAAGAACGGATGAAGGGATAAACCAGGGAACTACAGGTCAGTCAGCCTAATCTCAGTGGTGGGGAAACTATTGGAAGCAATTCTGAGGAACAGAATTAATCTACACTTCGAGAGGCAGGGAGTAATCAAGAACAATCAGCCTGGTTTTGTTAAAGGGAGGTCATGTCTGATCAATTTGATTGAATTTTTCAAAGAGGTGACCAGGTGTGTAGATGTGGACAATGCATTTGATGTAGGCTACTTGGACTTCAGCAAGGCTTTTGATAAGATTCCACATGGGAGACTGATAACAGAGGTAAGAGCCCTTGGGATTCAAGGCAATTTGGCAATTTGGATCCAGAATTGGCTGAATGGCAGGAAGCGGAGGGTGATGGTCGAGGGCGTTTTTGTTTCTGGATGCCTGTGTCCAGTGGGGTGCCACAAGGATCAGTGTTGAGTCCCTTGCTGTTTGTGGTATATATAAATGATTTAGACTTGAATGTAGGAGGGTTAATCAGTAAGTTTGCGGATGACACAAAAATTGGTGGGGTGGTAAATAGTGAGGAGGATAGCCTTAGAATACAGGAGGAAATAGACGGGCTGGTCAGATGGGCTGATCAGTGGCAAATGGAATTTAATCCAGATAAGTGTGAGGTGATTCACTTGGGCAGGACAAACAAGGCACAGGAGCACACGATGAATGGTAGGATCCTGGGAAGTACTGAGTATCAGAGGGACCTTGGTGTGCAAATCCACCAGTCCCTTAAGGTAGTGGGACAGGTAGATAAGGTGGTTAAAAAAGCAAATGGGATACTTGTCTTTATTAACCAAGGCATGGAATGTAAGGGCAGGGAGGTTATGCTGGAACTGTATAAAACACTGGTTAGGCCACAGCTGGAGTATTGGGTGCAGTTCTGCAATCCACATTATAGGAAGGATGTGATTGCACTAGAGAGAGTGCAGAGGAGATTTAACAGGATGTTGCCTGGGTTGGAGAGTTTTAGTTATGAGGAGAGATTGGATAGAGTGGGGTTATTTTCCCTGGAGCAGAGGAGATTGGGGGGGGGGGGAAATGATTGAGGCGTATAAAATTATGAAGGGCGTAGATGAGGTAGACAGAAAGGAACTTTTCCCCTTGGTGGAGGGATGAATAACCAGGGGGCATAGATTTATGGTAAGGGGTAGGAGGTTTAGAGGGGATGTGAGGAAGAATTTTTTCACCCAGAGGATGGTGGGATTCTGGGACTCACTGCCTGAAAGAGTGGTAGAGGCAGAAACCCTCATAACATTAAAGTATTTGGATGAGCACTTGCGATGCCATGACATGCAAGGCTATGGGCCTAATGCTGGAAAATGGGATTAGAATAGCTAGGTACTTGTTTGACTGGCGCAGACTCGATGGGCTGAGGGGCTGTTTTCTGTGCTGTAGACCTCTATGATCCTATGACTCTAATAATGGCCACTAGACCAAGGTGTCAGAGGGTGCTGATATGATGCAGGTATGCTCCAACAAGGAGTCAATTTCTGCAGGACCGGAGGGAAGGGAAAGATTGACAAAATAGGAAGTAAAGAAAAATGTTTAAAATATCATATATTGCTAGGAAACTATGACACATCTGCTTATTTTAATGTCAAATGTCTTAATGTATTTGATTAGGATAAAGCCAGTGGCTGCTTAGTGAACAAAAAAAATTCTTAAAACAATACTAATTCATTGTTCTGTCTTCCATATATTTAGCTACTGTTAGCAATTGATTAAAATACGCAATGATTCTGCTGCTGGCTTTCCCTTCTGCTACCCTGCTTCCTGCCTGAACAATGATAATTTGGGCTATAGTTTCCATGGCTGGGTTAATGCAGTTCCATAACTACACTCGTTGCATATCTCCATGACAAGACTGATGGTGTTAATGCATTCTGTCCTCTGAGGCAGAAAACTCTGAGACTGGACAGCAGTTAACAAAACAGCCAAGCTTAAAACTTCATCCATGGAAGGTGAACAGTTGCGAGGTACGCAGATGCTGAACTAGAAGCCTAGTACAAATTGTGTAAAGGAGGAGAGAGCTTATTTTTCCACAGGGAACTAGGAGGCCCTCCAGGCATACAGAAGGAAACCAAAACAAAAAGGGTTGGGAAAACTCAGCACGTCTAACAGCACCTGTGAAGAGAAAGACAGAGTTAACTTTTCGAGTCCGTATGACTCCTCTTCAGAACTTAGAAGGAAATGGGAGCAAATAAATGTGGAGATATGAAGGTGTCTGGGCCCAAGGACCTGACTACAATGTTGGAAAAAGTTCAATAGCCTCACATGAATTGTCAAGGTCAGTGAATGCATCTTCAAATGTCATCTCCTATCCATCATACCATCAACCTCACCCGCTGTGAAATGCACTCTCCCCACCTCCCTGCATCACCCACCCATTAGCAATCTCCAGCACCTAGGACTCAAGCTCAACATTCGTACGCTCCACTTCATGCTCACACATTTAGCACTGCTGCAAACCTCATAACCACATCTCAGAGCTTCCACATTCTTCTAGCTATTCAGCTATGACAGGCACATCACCTACATTCACATTGCAACACAGTCACTGATATTCTGCCCCCGCTCTTGTAGGACAAAGTAGCACACGCTGGAGGGAGCAGCTGAGAATTGGCAGAGGATAGGCATGGCTTGCATGTCCTTACCCCCCTGGAAGGGACAGTGCTATATTTATTGACACAGACGTCACTGAGGCCCTGGCAAACAGTATCACTGAAGTCACCCACAATTATGTTCCTGCCTTATGAATCTTCTCAAATCCCACCTTACCCTCATCCTGCAATTTGACACAATGTACAAGCTGCAGATGGTGTAACCATGCACCTCTTGCTTTCTCCCTTCACATCCCCTTCCTCATCCCAACCCTCCCCTTGTGCATTTATGCTTTCAGATACCCAAGAACTGCTGCATGGCCAGCCATTGGTGCCTGAGGATGATGATGCAGTGGAAGTTGCCACCTCTGAGGAAGAACCATCACTTGATCTGAAACACCAGCTCAGATACTGGCACTGTGTGAAGCTTAGAGAGCAGTAAAAAGGAGAGAGCTCCACATATTGGGCAGAATTTTTCTCTTGTTAGGCAGGTGCGTGCCTGACCCTAACAAACTTAAAATGACGCACAACATTTCAGTTGGCGGGTGCGCACAGGAGTCAGCAGTGCGCCTGCCAACAATTAAGGGGCCTATTAAGGCCCTTAATCAATTCATTGACTAGAATCTTTTGCTGCCCATCCAACTGTTGAGTTGGACAGGCCGTGATTTAAAAAGAACCTTTAACACTCATATTTAACATGTCTCTGCTCATGTGACAGTCACATGAGGGGACATGTTTTCATTATTTTTAAGGTCTTTATTTTTTATTTAAAAACCTTCAGCTCCCTGAGGCAGCTCTGTGCCTCAGGGAGCTTTTACTGCACACACCTGCACAGATGTGTGAACTTCTGCGCTCGCCCTCCTCCCCACTCCACCCCAGCAGTGCTGAGCGCTGCAGTGCACGATTCATGCTGGCTAGCTGTTAATTGACCAGCCAGCGTGAAATCGTAGCCAGGCCCTGATTGTGGGTGGCGGTCAGTTTCCTGACCGCTCCTGGGCCTGCCCGCTGAGCCCGCCCGACAACTGGAAAATCCTGGCCATTGGGTCGCTCAGCATGGAGGAGGAGGCTGTAGCCAGACCAGAAGGTTGCAGACATGTTCTGCTACAGAGGACTCAGACGAGGACTTTGATGGGACTTGCCTTGTCTTCCTTGTCTTTCATCCATCCTCATTCCGAGGGTTTACCACGCAATGAACCATCTTTCTCCATTGATTCCTGTTCTCTGCTGCCCTCACTGCCTGCCCCATTGGAGAGGCCAGTCCACATTCTGAGATTATCATTTTGGGTCTTCCTTGTGCACTTGGATGGATTTATCTGGTCATGATAAAGTTGCTGTTTGTGGGAACCTCTGCGAAAAGCTTTGCTTGTCAGCTGCCTCTGCCCCATCTCCCTATCATGTTCCAGCCCAAGAGGGACTGCAACTATACCCCTCATGACTAGGAGCAAGCATTATGCTCAGAGGCTTTTCAAATCCATGTCACTCCTTCCAAAGATCCAGCACCACTTAATTCTGACTGAAAGAACTCATGTCAACTCCTTCAACACCCACTAATTCTGCAGCAGCAAAAAAAAATCAAATGCACCTCAACTGAAAGTTGGATGGGATAGCATTTGTTAGGAGGCTTCCTCCTGGAGCTGAACACATGATCAATATCAAATCATCATTAAACACTGACTGGCATTACGATCTGCACACTCTGTGTGTTTCTGTGCAAGCAAGGGATATCCAATGCTATTGTCCCTTAAAACATAATAGTTGACACGGGCCATGCTGCAAGTTACTGGGAGAGGACACCCCCCCGCTATTTTTCAGCTCCCATGGGGCCACAACCATTTGGAGCCGAATTTTGTGGTTGATACTGAGATTCTGGGTAGAAGATCACAGCTGTATCACAACCCCCCACCACCTCCCCACACCGTAACCCCCACCACCCACCCTTCCGCCCCACCCTCCTCACATAATATTAATGAGATCAGAGATCCAAACTCAGGCTTTGGTCTTCCTGGTTCAGGAATGTGCACCATGCGTAGCATCCATTTCAGGCCTAAAAACGCACAGAAAGCGATTTCACACGCCGCCCCACGCTCCCACTGTCTCCCTCTGCTTAATACTTTAGAAAACTTAGTAAATTAATTTATACTGTCTCCTCTACAGTGCTGGTGAAATGTTGGCAAGTTGTCCTGCAATGTACAGCTGCTAGACTCCACCAAAATATTTTTAACTGTGCAGACATTGGTTGATTAAGTGGAAAAGCACATGACAGAAGGTGTGATCACTTTGGTGCCATTATTTAATCTTCGTAACACCTCTTAAACATGCACACTTGGGAGTTATGGTGTAGAAGTATGGATGGAGATCAGTTAGACTAGTTTGCTGCATGAAATGCAGATAGTGTGGATTTCTAGGAATGTATATGAACAGGGCAGGAAGCATCTGACTGAAATAAGCTGGAGTTTAATTTAAATAATTCAGTGATTTGGATGTTGATGCTTTTTTTCTGATCTTTCTGACAGAAGTGCTTCCTAATTTTCCCATATAAATAGGGTTATTGGGTTGTGCCTTTGAATACAGCTACTTACAGCATTAGTCAACGAGTTTCATGGGTAGTTTCAAATTGCTTTTAATGTTCTTTCTGGAGATTCTTATTCAACTTTGTGCCTGAAGGATGTTTTCAGCACAGTTTTTGAGTTACCATTTTGCTAAGCAGCCATACCTTGAGCCAATGTGTGTCCCCATGCGGATCCCTCTTGTAATCTTTAGAGGAAAAAAACAAGGAGGAGAAAGGGGATACCAAGCAAGTCATATTACTTCAAATGAAGACTATTCCTCCACCAATGATAACAATGATTTTGTCTGGACATTGGCTGGAATTTTCCACCCCTGTTGGTGTCGGGCGTTGTAGGCGGGTGTGAGAGGACAATATGGCAAGAAGTCCAAAAATCGGGTTAACACCATCGTCAAACCAGTTTGTGATTGTCTGCTCGGTCCATCAATGGTGGGCTGCCTTTCCCCCTGTCCAACATCAAGAACCTATGGCAGGAGTTTGAGGTCATCGGGCAGGTGCGGTGGGTAGGCCAGGGAGCAGCCAGGAAACGGGCCGCCGACCACGATCGGCCCCTGACCGCGATTTCATGCCGGCAGGCCAATTAAGGCCCACTGGTTGGGAAGGGGCAGGCTTGTTGGCCGTCGGATCCAACGGTGACCCGGCGGCTGGTTTAAAGATGGCCCAGGCAACCCCTGGAAGGACTAAAGGACATCGCCTCTGCGTTCTCAAACCAAAGTTATGGAGTTGAGTGTGGCTGGACACAGCAGGCAGAGAGGGCATGTACAGGCGGGGGGCAGCCCAATCTCCTGTTGCTTAGCAGGTTCAAGCGAGACACCCTTGAGCTTGAGAGACGGCACACTCCACATGCAACCAGACGTAGAGTCGTAGAGTCATGGAGGTGTAAAGCACAGAAAAAGGCCCTACGGCCCATTGAGTCTGCACCAGTCAAACAAGTACCTAACTATTCTAATCCCATTTTCCAGCACTAGGCCCATAGTCTTGTATGCCATGGCATCACAAGTGCACATCCAAACACTTATTAAATGTAATGAGGGTTTTTGCCTCTACCACCATTTCAGGCAGCGAGTTCCAGATTCCCACCGCCCTCTGGTAAAAAAAAATATTTCTTACATCCCCTCTAAACCTCCTGCCCCTTACCTTAAATCTATGTCCCCTGGTTATTGATCCCTCCATCAAGGGGAAAAGTTCCTTCCTGTCTACCTTATCTATGCCCCTCATAATTTTACACACCTCAATCACGTCCCCCATCAATCTCCTCTGCTCCAGGGAAATAACCCCAATGTATCCAATCTCTCCTCATAACTAAAACTCTCCAGCCCAGGCAACATCCTGCTAAATCTCCTCTGCACTCTCTCTAGTGCAATCACATCCTTCCCATAATGTGGATTCCAGAACTGCACGCAATACTCCAGCTGTGTCCTAACCAGTGTCTTATACAGTTCCAGATAACCACCCTGCTCTTATATTCTATGTCTCGGCTAATAAAGGCAAGTATCCCATATGCCTTCTTAACCACCTTATCTACCTGTCCTGCTACCTTAAGGGACTGGTGGATTTGCACACCAAGGTCCCTCTGATACTCAGTTCTTCCCAGGATCCTACCATTCATTGTGTATTCCCATGCCTGGTTTGTCCTGCCCAAGTGCATCACCTCACACTTATCCAGATTAAACTCCATTTGCCACTGATCAGCCCATCTGACCAGCCCGTCTATATCCTCCTGTATTCTAAGGCTATCCTCCTCACTATTTCCCCACCCCACCAATTTTCGTGTCATCTGTGAACTTACTGATCAACCCTCCCACATTCAAGTCTAAATCGTTTATATATACCACAAACAGCAAGGGACCCAACACCGATCCCTGTAGCACCCCACTGGACACAGGCATCCGATCACAAAAATGCCCCTCGATCATCACCCTCTGCTTGCTGCCACTCAACCAATTCTGGATCCAATTTGCCAAAATGCCTTGGATCCCAAGGGCTCTTACCTTTATTATCAGTCTCTCATGCGGGACCTTATCAAAAGCCTTGCTGAAGTGCAAGTAGACCAAATCAAATGCATTGCCCTCATTTACACACCTGGTCACCTCTTCGAAAAATTCCATCAAATTGGTCAGACATGACCTCCCTTTAACAAAACAATGCTGACTGTCCTTGATTAATCCCTGCCTCTCCAAATGTATATTAATTCTGTCCCTCAGAATTGCTTCCAATAGTTTCCCAACCACTGAGGCTAGGCTGACTGGCCTGTAGTTCCCTGGTTTATCCCGTCCTCCCTTCCTGAATAATGGTACCACATTGGCTGTCCTCCAGTCCTCTGACACCTCTCCTGTGGCCAGAGAGGTATTGAAAATTATTGCCAGCACCCCTGCTATCTCCTCCCTTGCCTCACTGAACATTTCATCTGGGTCTGGAGATTTATCTACTTTTAAGCCTGCTAGACTACTTAGAACCTCCCTTCCGTACTATGCTAATTTCTTTAATTATATCACAGTCGTCCTGCTTGATTTCCATACCCACATCATCCCTCTCACTTGTGAACACTGACATGAAGTAATTATTTAGGACCTTACCTACATCTTCAAGCTCCACACATAAATTACCACTATGGTCCTTAATGGGCCCTACTCTTTCCCTAGTTATCCTCTTGCTCTTAATGTACTTGTAAAGTAACTTCGGATTTTCTTTTTATTTTATCTGCCAATATTTTATCATGCCCCCTTTTTGCTCTCCTAATTTATTTTTAAAGTTCCCCCCTACACATTCTATACTCCTCTAGGGCTTCCACTGTTTTGAGCCCTTGGTATCTGCTATAAGCTTCCCTTTGTCTCTTTATCCAATCCTGTATATCCCTTGACATCCAGGCTTCCCTGGATTTGTTGGTCCCACCCTTTACCTTTACTGGAATATGTTGGCCCTGTACTCCCCTTCCATTTCCTTCTTGAATTAGTCCCACTGCTCTGGCGCAGATTAACCTAAAAGTAGCTGCTCCCAGTCCACTCTGGACAAATCATATTTGATCTCATTAAAATCAGCCTTCCCCCAATTTAGAACTCTGATTTCTGGCCCATCCTTGTCCTTTTCCAAAACAACCTTGAATCTAATGGAGTTATGATCACTATCTGCAAAATGCTCCCCCACTGATACCTCTATCACTTGCCTGGCTTCATTCCCTAAAATTAAGTCCTGGGCCATCCCCTCTCTTGTAGGACCTTCTATGTACTGGCTTACTAAGCTCTCATGGATGCATTCTAAGAATTCGTCTCCCTCCAAACATTTCACACCATGACTAACCCAGTTAATGTTGGGGAAGTTGAAATCCCCCGCTATTACTACCCTATTATTTTTACAGCTGATTGGGCGACTCCACACAAATCCCCCACTGACTTCTGGAAAGAGCTGTAGACATAGAAGTTGAGGGCCACTGTGACCTTCAGAGCCACTGGCATTGAGTGTCCACCCACAAAGCCGGAGGTGATCTCAGGCCCAATCATCTGACAAATAGAGGCCTCAGTCTCCCTTGAGAGATGGAGCTTCCTTCAGCATTGCACCTAGACATATTGAGGTAGCTGCATCGATGCCTGTAGACCCTGGCAGCAGGATAGTGGCAGCGTGCCCCTTGTGTCTGCGTCTCTCCTCCTGCAGGTCCCTCCCCTGGAAGCTGCATTGGGATACCTGGCCTCCTCTTCCTTTTGCCCCTCTCTTCCTCCTCAGAGGAGGTCCCACCAGCAGAGACTGCCATCCCAGTTACTAGGGTAATAGAAGGTTGTCTGATACCTGCAAGCGTCCACATGGTCTGAATCCTTCAGCGGCCTTGGAGACACCAAGAGACCGGAAATAAAGCCTAGAAATGCTAAGAATGAAGCCCTGAACAGAGATGAAGCTGCCAAGTATGAATAAGTCACCAGCAACAAACTATGTTTCAAACTCCTCACTACTCACACTGGCAACGCTGCTCACCCCTTTTATCCTGCCCATGGATGAGATTTTTGAAAATGTCGGTTGGCCGCCTGCCCGTGTGCCATGCGATGAGCATGAAATCGCACGGGCAAAGAAAAATCACCGTGAATTGGATTGTTAATGGCCTAAAGTGGTCTCTTAATTAATGGCGGGCGTGGCTCCAGCACCCACTCGCACTCCCTGACCGTGTGAGTGTCTGATGACATAGGGTCACTCACCCGACATCATCGCGCGCTATTTTATGCCCGATCGGGCAGGTGTGGCTGCCCACTGTAGGTAAAACCCTGCCCCTAATTTCATGCATCTCATCATTTTGGCTGGTCATCGGAATCATCCCCCCACCTCAAATTTACTGTCCACATTGGCGGAAAACACACCGGCCCAGAACACATCTGGACAAGTGTGATGTGCAGAAATTGGGACTTATCTTTACAGCCTTACTCAGATCACAGACACCCGAGGAGCAGAAGATGCCAGAGCCCAACAGCTACTGGACCCTAGAGGAACATGTGCATTGCATGCTGGGTGGATTCTCATGGACATGGCTCTGCCAAGAAGCAGCTCATGGAAGGTGGGAGATCTTTTTTGATGTCTGGCGTCTTCTTCGGGTCATCAAGGTCTTGACCATGGGCTGCTATGGGTGATTGGTGAGGGAGTGAGAGAGGAAGGTCTAGCTGTGAATGGGAGAGGAAGGTGTACCGGGGGGTTGGGGGGGTTGGTGGCAGTGGGAGTGGAAGGTGTACTGGGGAGGGGGGCACAGTGAGAGAGGAAGGTCTAGGTTTGACTGGGAGATGAAGGTGTAGTCGGTGGGAGGGGGTAAGGTTGTGAAGGGGAAGGAGAGAGTACGGGGGAGGAGGGTGTAATGGGGGAGAATGGGGCAACTGAGGGGGTAGGTGTAAGCGGGGAGGAAGGTGTAAGAGAAGGATTTCAGAGGGGGAAAGGATTTAGGAGGGGGGAAAGGATTTAGGAGGGGGGAAAGACTTTGAAGGGAGGAAGGAGTTTGGAGGGGGCAAGGAGTCCTAGGGGGAGAGTGTAGTCCTGGGGGAGAAAGGAGTAAGGGTGGAGGAGGGAGTTAGTAGGGGAGTTGTCCAGGTGAATGTGCAAGGGAGGGGCCTGTGGAGTCAATGACTAACTCCTGGGGAGCAAACTGAGGGTGCTGTGGTGGGAGGGAATGGTGAAAGGGCAGACTGAGCTGTAAGGGTGGGAGGCTACGGGTGCAATGGTACCAGTAGAAGGGACAGCAAGGATAGTTGGTGGGGACTCGGAGGCAGACATGGACCCTGGGGGTGGGAAGGAGGAGGTCGAGGAGGTCAATGTGGATGGGGATGAGATTCTTGGGAAGGTTGGGAATGTGCACATTCTCTGGACATCCTGGAAAGGCAAGAATTCCAGTTGATGGATAATGGTGAGGAGGTGGAAGGTGATGCTGGGCTGCCAGAGGTCGACAGTGATGGGGAGAGAAAAAGACGGGGAGCTGAGAAGAAGCTTAATGACTACCAAGGCTATTGAAATCAAAAGTGAGCAGACCCTTGTGTAGGATGAGCACAGGTTCTGCATGGGAGTGCGATCAGTGGGTAGGCGGAGATGTGGGTCAGCTCAGATGGACAACTGAAAGCGAACCCCGAAATGCTCGGGGCATTGAAATGAGTGTGATGGATGTAGGCTCCACCTGCGTGGGAGAGTGCTCGCATGGGGCTCTGAAAGGCCCTGCCACACACACACTTCTCCCTGCAGAATCACTCGGGCGCTGGCTCCGTGCAGCTGAACTCCTAGTGGAGGGGGAATGCAGTGGGAGGGCTCGCAAAGCATGTAAATGAAGCTGAAAGACATCATTACACATTATTCAGTGAAGTGAATATATTTTCAGATTATAAAGTGACAAAATGTGTTCACCCATGCAACTACTTGTGATCAGAAATTCTTAACTTTTCTAGGCTTTCTTCTCGGTGCTGCCCTGACATCCGCAGCAAGGGGGCAGACAGCTTGTGCAATGGTTGGCCCTGTTGCCTCTGATGACTTTGGTGTGTGTCCTCTGGAGAGCTGAGGCCTTGAGGGCCCCAGCTTACGTTGGCTGTCGTCCTGTGGGCCAGCTGCTCCCTCTGCGGTGACTGAGGATGAGATTGAGGGGGTCGCAGGCAAAAAGGACTCAGAGCGAGAGGAGACTCTGAGATTCCTGTGTTGATAACCCAGAGGTGTCCAGCTGCTGCTCCTTCTCTCTTCAGGTGCCTGACGGCCCTGGCCTGACCCCTTGAGGGAAAGAAGCAACTCTAGGGAAGTTGAGGTGCCCCATTTCCCTCTTGCATTGCCACTGCAGGAACTCACCCATGGCTATCACGATGGAGTGCAGGTCTGCGCGCATCTCCATGTTCTGCTGGAGCAGGGTCTCCATGGCGTCCACCATCCTTCCCATGGATCCTCCATCCGCACACATGTGGGCACTAATTTATTAGAGAGCAGGTGGAGGCGCTCCTCTGGCTCGTGTGCCACTCTGTTGAGGGCTTCCAACATCTTTGTGTAATAAGCCCCTGCTTTCTGCTGACTCTCCAGGATGAGCTGGAAGGCTGAATCCAGAGGCCCGTCATCTGATTCAGACCGCACAGGTGCCTGATCCCCAGCAGTCCTCCAAGTGCAGGGGAGCTCAGCTGAACCTGCCTCCTCCTGCTGTGGACATATGTCCATGCAGTGACCACCAGATTGTGAACTCCAGCCTGATCTAGATCTAGGCCCCACTGAGGCGTGTGTCTCTGCTGGTGCAGGGTGTGGGTAAACACTGTGATGGGCCTTCCAGTCTGCTTATTTCTAACTCTTCAATGGAGGAGGTGTCCTCTTGGCTGGAGGTGAGGACATGGTTGGAGCTGAGGGATTGGCAGAGATCTCTGTGAACCAAATTAGAGATAATTAGTGCATGGCAGCAGAGTCAAAAGCAGGAGAGAGAGCACTCACAGTTGTGTGGAGAGAGGAATGATGTGGTACAGGATCCTCGCATGTGTGTTCGCCGCCAACATTTCTGTTGCCACAAACATAGTCCACGTCCTCACCAGTCAGTGCGATGGCACATTCCTCAAAGTGAGTGAGGGGTCCAATCCACCTCCAGCCTGGAACCTCTCCCTGCTGTTGTGATCCAGCTTCTCCTGGATGAAGACAGGTGGAGGGAGTGTGACCAGGGTGCATGGCACTGCATGGAATGTTTGTGTGGTGAGCGCAGCCATGAATGGGACACAAGCTGCTGAGGATATAAACCTGATGGAGATGTGAGAGTTAGCAGTGTTGTCCCTTGAAGTGTGAGATCCCTGTGGATCTGTGATGGGTTTGTGAGTATATGAGTTGAGAGTGATGAGGTGGTTGACTTACCCTGGTGGAATGGATGAGAGTATTCATCCTCTTCCTGCACTGGATGGCTGACCTCCCCTGTGCTCCAGTGGCACTGACCACCGCAGCCACCATCTCCCAGGCCAGATTGGTGACTCCGATGGATCTTCTACGTTCAGAGCTGGGGTAAATGACACCACGGCAGCCTTCCACTGCATCCAGCAGGTGCTCCAGAGAGGCATCACTAAACTTGGGGTTTACTGTCATCTTTGTTTTTAGGACCATCTGTCACCTGGAGCCGTCGTGGTTTGAAGACATGAAGCAGACATGTGCTCTGGTGCCCTTTAAATATGGTGACTGGAACGAGGAAGCGCTGGGGTCACGGTGTGAAGGGCAAATCCGAGCCCACCCACCCAGCGAGCTGGCGTGTTCCCCATGTACGCATAACTAATGAGGCGGGACGTGCTGGGAATGGGACAATACGGTGCAGAAAGTTGCCATTGCAATGGTGGTTAAAACAATTTTTTTCACGCTCACTATTGCACTTTGTGCAAATCTGGGATGATTCCACCCTTTGTCAGAGCGTATGTGCTGGTTACCATCCTTCAGGAAGGCGATTGACAGAGTTGTGTTGCATGCAGCAAGTTGGTCTGAAGCGAAGCTCTGGGGCATGCCCAGAACTGTGGCTATCGGGGTCTCTGAATATTTTTTGCAAGGCTTGCATTAATATTGTGCACCTCACATGACCTCAGGACATTCAACAGTGTTTACAGCCAATGAAGTGTAGTCACTGTTGTAATATAATGAAGAATTGTTACTGAGCAGCACAGCGTCTGAACCAGGGAGAGTGAATTCAGAGTCAAATCAGGTAGAAAACTGAAATAAAGAGCAGGAAAGAAGGTTAGAATTAAAAAAGAGAAAAAAGAGACAAGATGAAATTTTAAAAATTTATATATTTTTTGACTTACCAACAAAAAAATTGAAACTTGATGGGATGAGGCATCACACTTATGAAAGTTAATTTTCAGTGCCAGACAGGATTTTTGGCAGTAATTAAGACTTACCACACAACTAAAAAGGATACTTGGAATGGAAAAGGCTTAGCTTTCTGTGGTGAGTTTAATCTGTATTTACAATGTAAGAACAGGAACTTTCTGCAATTCAATACATTTGAAAGAGAGCCAGATGACGCAATGTCATTACCATGCAATTTATAGGGGAGTGGCACACCCTGCAGAACAAATGCCTGATTTTCACTAATAATCACAATTCTGTGCTCGCCTAAAGTTTCTGTGCAATTTTTACATAAATACTAGTGTGTCGTTAGCCTCATCCTTATTTTTTTACAGTAAATTCTGCCCCATTGTCATGACTATGACTCAGGCTGTTTACATAATTCCTGGGTAACTGCATGTTTTCACAGTCAGAAAGCAACACTACCTTTAGCTAACAACGCTATCTTGTTGAATCCTGCAACTAGGTTTGGAGCAGAATTGGTCACTTTTGATCTTTCCTGGGCAGAATTCTACATCCTGCTGTTGGAAACCTCATCCCGCCTGCCTGTGGACGAGGTTTCCTCAAAAATGCAAAGACCGCTTGGCCTATTTGCCCGCCTGCCAGCCGTAAGGTTAGACAGGCAGCAAAAAATAAGATTAAGTTAATTGATTAATAGCCTTACCTGATCGAGAGTAAAATAGTGCGGGATATTTTGATTGGTGGACGTCGGTGCAAGAGTCGGCAGTGCACCCGCCGACTCTTAAGAGATCTATTAAGGCTATTAATCAATTAACTTAATCTTATTTTTTGCTGCCGGTCTAACCTTACAGCTGGCGGGCGGGAGAATAGGCCAAGCACTCTTTGCATTTTTGAGGAAACCTCGTCCACAGGCGGGATGAGGCTTCCAACAGCAATTTAAAAAAAAATTTAAAACGTCATTTTTAATCCAACCCTGTTCATGTGACTGAGTCACATGTGGGGGACATGTTTCCCTTGTTTTTAAAATATTTATTTTTCATTTTAAAATTCTTCAGTTCCCTGAGGCAGCTCTGTGGCCTTCAGGGAGCTTTCAGTGCGCACACCCCAGCACATGCGCAGACTTCAGCACCCGCCCTATTCCTGCCCCCATCCTCTGAGGCTCTCAGTATGTGTTTTACACTGGCTGCCCCGTTAATTGGCCAGCCAGCATGAAATCGTGGTCAGAGCCCAATCGCAGGTGGTGTTCCCAGGCCTGCCTGCCATGCCCACCCAACAAAGGGAAGATCCTGCCCTTGAAAAGAAGCAAGCAAGAGCATATACAGGTTTAATTGCCTTTTCCACTAATAAATGTTTTAATTAAATTTGTTGAAGGCAGATGGCAGTAATAATAAAGATATCTGCTATTATACATCTACAAAAAAATGTTTCTAGCCAATTAAAAATTGTTGGTTCATTTTAAGTCACAATTTAATTTCATGGCGACAATTGCCTGGAATATCTTTATCTTGGTCTGCAAGATTACTTTCAAGTTTCTGATTCAATTGTATTCAATTCAAGTATAAATAGATGGCTATGGTTTACATAAGTTAAGGCATATTGTAAATCAACAAGGCAAGGAGAGCATAGATGGAAAAGTCAAGAATTGAAAACAATCAACCAAGCAAGTTGGGCCCACATTTCTTTGAGGCCTTAGGCAATCTGCATGAGTTAGAGGGATATGTGGTAGGAAATTGGGGTGGGAAGAGGGGCAGGACCCAGAAAGGTCAGGTGTTGGCTACAAAGCATCATGAGACTGATTTTGTTTCTGGGATTAGATACATCTGCCCCCTTGTAGCCAGATATATAAAAAGAAAGCAGGACCAGTGGGAGTCACCAGTATGCCACCAGAATTCCTAATGTACTTGCTTCCCATGATCTGAACATAATACATGCTGGCAGGATTTAAGTATTTACACAGCAATGGTGGGGCTAAGAGGGATGTTCCAGACTGGGTTCATGTCTTGGACATGCACCAAGGGCAGAATTTTCCCACTGTCGGGGGGTGGGGGGGAAATTCAGGAACGGGGCGGGGTGGAGGCACACCTCTGATTGGCATCCCCAATTGGGGGCGCACCCCCATTTTATGTGGGCGGGCCAATTAAGGCTATGCGCTCCCTGTGTGGGTGGGGAGGGATTCCCTGTGCTGAGAGTGTGCTCTTTCGTGCATGTGCATGAAAGTGCGTACTCATCTCCCTGAGGCTAAGTGCTGCCTCAGGGAGATCAGCTCCAAATGTACAAATGCTAAAAATAGAAAAATAAAATTTCCCTGACACTGTCACATGAGTTGGGACATGTCCATCACTTTTAGTTAAACTTTTATTAAATTTTTAAAAACCTAAATGAAACCTCATGCCGCCCGTGGATGAGGTTTCATGCTTTCTCTGAAGCCCATCGGGCCTCCTGGCCTGCCCACCAACCTTAAGGTTGAACGGGCAGGTCCATTAATGATGTTAATGAGTTTGTCAATGGCCTATTGAGGCCATTGACAAGTCGGAGGGCGCACAGCTGATTCAGCTGAGCCTCGGCCGACCTGAAAATTGAAATGATGCGGGGTGATGTTGGGGTTCCGCCCGATGTCATCCCATGTCATTTTACGTGTCGGCGAGTGGGCCCCACCCCCGCTCGCTGACCGGGAAATCTTAAATCCTTGTCCTTATGAAATTGGCTCAGTTCTGAACAAAGCCATTTCAGATGCTTCTGCAGTTTCCTGACGGGCCTACTGACTGCATATCCATAAGCAGATGGTTGGCACCACCTTTCGCTGTCCACCCCTTCTTTTAGCATCATTATGTCAATACTGGAACAGTCAGGTCCTGTAAACCTTAAGGGATGGCGCCTGAAGGTCCCGAGTGTTAGGTGTGTACATTAATATTACTATTAGTAATTATAGTTTTATTTAGTGTGCAATGTACCTTTAAAAATAATACTTGTTTAGGAAGATCACATGATTCATAATAACCAATAGGAGAGCAGCATGGGCTACCTCATCTGTCAGTGCAGAGATAGAGTTGGAGTTGAAAGTGTATGTGTAGTTGTTGCTGAGTATATTGTAAATAAACTTAATGTTCTCACCAAAGAAGTGTCTGTAGATAAACTCTATCCCTAATAGTACAACTTGACCATCCTATAACATACTATGAACAGTTCTCATTCTCATTTGATTTCTTCATGTCTTCATGTCTCCCTCTTTGGCTTGGTGTTAATTTTTGTGCAGTTAAGTGCCCTGGAATGTTTTACTACATTAAAAGTACTATGTAAATGCTGTTGTTCTGAGGTTACTCCCTGTAACCCTTTTTTTCCTCCTGTCCCCATTAGGAATGTGGATAGCCATTCCACTTGGGAAGCTCCTGGTGATGACCCTTATTTCCACTTAAAAGTTTTCATTATCAGGACCACCATTTCGGCAGATCGTGCCTGGCTTATCTAGCACTAGCCATATAAATGTGGATGGAATATGGATATTAGTCTGTGACACCCACACAACCAAAGCAGAAGAAGAAATTGCTAAACCACCAGCAAACATTTTGAGACACTCAAAAGCTACCATCTTGTTCTGTTGTTACCAACATTGACACCTGCTTTATACACATGGATTAGGCTGAGGACAGTAATGGTGAAAAAGGGGAGGATTTTTGATGGATGGTGTTATTTATTTGCATTGAATCGCCCTTCCATGGGGACATCTAGTTTGGCCTGAAATTCTTATGCTGCTCAAAAGTGGCAGAATTTCAGCATATTTGGATCCTGTCCCATTTTTCTGTGCAGACTGCATGATTTGTATGAGCAATTTATAGGCTCCTATGTTTTTATGTGATATATATTTTAGTAAAACGATATAAAAAGTATGTCAAGCAGACCCCAAATTTTCTTGGAGCTAGTGGTGTAGCATTAATGGCATATCTGGGACTAATGTCAAGTAGGGGGCTGTTTAACTCAGTTCGCTAGAGTGTGGTGCAGAATAACAGTGTGAGTTCAATTCCTGTACCAGGAGCTTGTTCTTGTGGCCTGCCTCCTCACCTTAATCCAAAATGATAAATGGCATAAGCCATGATTAACCACCTTCAGTCAACAATAATGCAACATAGAGAGGGAGAGATGTCAAGTAGTCCTAACAAGGCAAAAAATAGATTGGGACCTGGTTGTAGTGGGCACCCGCTCTAAAGGTCAGGTCACAAAATTTTCTGTGGGAACAAAGGTAAAAAGGAATTTCATCCACTGCCTGGTTACCTGGCATTTAGTAAGGAGGGGTGACATTATTTGCCAGAACCCCTGTTTCTTCCAAATCCTTTAACCCATTCATATTGGATGCCAGTAAGATATCCACATCCAAACAGTAGAGATAGACAGATGTGAGATACTAGCTCTCCGTCTTGGGTCATGGCCTGAAATACCCAAAGTATTTAAAACAGTAGGCTGACCTCGCAATTACTTGAAGTTTTAATCCATTCCTGCAGACTTTGCTCTACTGCTGCTTTTCATTGGTGTATTTGATTCCCTCCAACGGAGTTGCACATATGCCTTTACTGATGGGGGCGCTTGGCTAATTTATTAAAATTGCCTAATCCCATCTCAAACTTGGGAATCCTAGTGGCACCAAGATCTCTCAACCAATACTCTCCTCAATATTTGTGACAGGGGATTGCAGATATTTAGGTCTGTGAGGACATCCAGATACAATTTATTACAGATGTATTCTCCTTTGTTTAATTAGCTCCCCTCGTCACCACAGCTATTCCGACATTTTTCCGGTTGTCAGGAGAAGCGTAATCATTTAAACAGGACAGCTTGGAGCATTATTATATGTTACACTTATTTTCCCCTACCAAATGCTGTGAGATATTATCAGCTGTGTAAATCCAGGAGCAAAGATAACATGTTTTATATCATATTAATGTCTCAGAATTCTGAATTGATTGGATTTTACATTTCTCGGCAGGGTAAGGGAGGTGGAACAGAAACTGAGTGGTCTGCTCGTTCCCACTCCCGCCTTCTCAGCTCATCAAATCAAGTGTCAGATGGCCAATTAGTGGGCGTCTAGCAGAAAGGTGACCAATTAGCAGTGCGGGGTTGGGGGGGTGGGGGGGGCTGTGGGGGGAGTCTAGGCCAGGACGTCATGTGCCAGAGAGGTTCAGCTGTTAATAGAAAGTTGGTCACAGCTACAAGTTTAAACACCCCTTGCTCTTTCAATCTTTCCTTATTTCTTATTGCAGGCTCCAAAAATCTTTAAAAAAAAATTGGGTTAAAAGAGCATACACCTACTCGCACCTTCACCAGCAGAATCACTGCTACATTCAGCCATGGTCCCAGTGGCTGTCCTTTTCTTCCGCCCTTGTATCATCTTGTCACAGCTACTGTAAAGCAGTCCCAAACTTTTTCACGTCTGATGCCCAAAAATTGCAGCAGGCTTGTTAATATGTGATTTCAAAATGGGGGCAGGCTTCTGATTTCTGTAGCTTCAGGGTCTGTCATGATGCTGGTTATAGGGAGGTGATGGCCAAGTGGTATTGTTGCTGGACTGATAATCCAGAGACCCAGGGTAATGCTCTGGGGACCTGGGTTTGAATCCTGCCACGGCAGATGGGGGAATTTGAATTCAATTAAAAAAAATCTGGAATTAAGTGTCTGCTGATGATCACGGGGAGAATTTTCTCCCCGTTGGGGGGTGCTGAGCGGGCGCCAATTAAGGCCCGTCCAGCGTGACGTGCACCCGGAAGTGCTGAGTGCTTCCTATGCAGGCGGGAAGAGGAGGCTGAGTCAGGGCCTCTGCTCTTTTGCGTGAAAGAGTGCAGAAATCTCCCTGAGGCATGGAGCTGCCTCAGGGAGATCAGTTTAAGGTTTTAAAATTTAAATAAAGGAAAAAAAACTTTTAAAACATGTCCCCTCATGTGACATGCCGATGAGTTTTTAAATAATTTTTACTGGATTTTAAAACACTTCACTAAACCTCATCCCGCTGATGGAATAGGTTTCATGAAAAATGTGAAGGCCGCCTGGGCTCTTCGCCTGCCCGCCAGCCTTAAGGTTGGACAGGCAACTCTTTTAACTGTTTTAATTAGTTTTTAACAGGCCTTAATAGGCCTTTGACAGTTCGGCAGGCGCACAGCCGAGTCGGCTGCATGCCCGCTGAACTGAAAATCTAAATGATTCGTGGTGACGTCGGGATGCCCGCCCGGCATCACCGCGGGTATTACATGTTGGCGAATGGGCCCTGTCCCCCGCTCACCGACTGGAAAATTCTTCCCTATATAATTTAAAAAGATCACCTCTTCTAAGCTCCGACAGGTATAAACTCAATCTTTCTCCATAAAATAATCCCTTCATTCATGGAATCAGTTGAGTGAACCTTCTCTGAACTGCTTCTAATGCAATTATATCCTTTCTTAAGTAAGGTTTGTTTGTTTTTTATGGCCTTACTAACCTGTGGAGCAACTTTTAGTGATTGGTGTGTTTGTACCCTGAAACCCATTTGTTCCTCTACCCAACCTAGACTTACATCTTCTAAGTAATAAGTTACCACCCTATTATTCCTGCCAAAATATACAGCCTCGCATTCATCTGTTTTGAACTTCATTTGTCAATTATTTACCCATTTAGCAAGCTTATTAATGTCTTATAATTTCTTGCAGTCCCCCTCAGACATCTTTAAATTTAGAAATTGTGGGCTGAATTTAAATACCATAATGGTGACCTTGTCCATTGACCAGAGAGCCAGTGGCAACCCTGCCACAGCCATTTCCAGGAGCACCAATGGGATTAAATCCCTCTCAAGCACTTACTTTCCTGACATTGGGATTCCTAAGCCTTTGGAAGTGAGTATCTTCCCTTCAAGAACTGCAGGTCAATCAAAGGGCTACCAACTCTTCAGACCCAGCACCGCCATTGAGAGTGGTGCTCACTGCTGGGACTTCAGTAGCAACCATGGAAGCCCCAGTACCCAGATAAGTGGGGTGGCCTCTTTGGGGCCAGTCAGGCAGGACCTGAGTGGTGGAGGGTGTGTTAGTATGGAAGGATATGTGGGTCTTCCCATTGGAGCAGTCCTTGCCACTGGCAGGGCCTTCCATTGAGCACAGGGTCCCTGAATGGGAGGCCCAACTGGCTGGCTGGCCACCAGGGTATACCTGGCCGCCTGTGCACATGGCTGGTAAAATATCAACAGTAGTGGGAAGAGGCCCTTAAATGACCCTTAATTAGCTACAAGGGCTGCAATTGGCCTAGGGAAGGGGTGGCTGATCTCAAAACTCCCTGCCCCTGACTCAATCAAGGTGAGGGGGTAGGGGAGTCCCTAAGATAATTAATGACCACACCACCGTCTGCTCCGGACGTTGGGCATTAAATTCCAAACTGTGTTTTTGATTCCAATGCCAAATGGTTAATATAAATTGTGAATAGCAGTGGTCCCAGGTCTGATCCTGGTGAAACATCACTTCCCATCCTCAGCCACTCTGAATTACTACTCTTTATTCACACTCTCTGCTTGCTGTCTTGAAGCTAGTTAGAAATTCATTTTGCCACTTGTCCCCAGACTCCACACTGTCTGGCATTGTTCATTGGTGTATTATGGAGCATCTTACTGAAAGCCTTTTGAAAATCCAGATAAATTGCATCCACTATATTACCATTGTCTAGCTCTTTGTCACCTCCAGAAAAAAACTCTATAAGCTATGGCCTGACAAGATATTCTCTTTTGAAATCCAAGCTGACTATTCATTATTAAATTTCTCATTTCCAGATGTTCTTCTATTCTCTCCTTTAGTAGGGATTCCATTTTCCTGATAACTGACTGTTCTATAGTTCCTTGAACACGTTCTATCTCATTTTTAAACATAGGTATTACATTAGTTTTCTACCATTCCTCTTGCATTACACCATTTCCTAATAAATTATTAAAAATATGTTGTAATGCCGCTGCTATCTCTTCCCTAGAATCTTTTAAAATGCGTGGATGCAATCC
Source organism: Carcharodon carcharias (assembly GCF_017639515.1). Taxonomy (NCBI): domain Eukaryota; kingdom Metazoa; phylum Chordata; class Chondrichthyes; order Lamniformes; family Lamnidae; genus Carcharodon; species Carcharodon carcharias. The sequence continues at coordinate 42,696,308 of NC_054477.1, read as the reverse complement.
ATTCAGATGAGGGGTTTTACCCTTTTTGAGTTGGAATAGTTTATTTAATACATCACTTTTTTTCATTTTAAATGCACACATCTTATCTCTCATCTCATCTTCTTGTGTCATGTCCACCTGTTATATCACCCTAGTAAACACTGAAGCAAAATGGAATACAATGGAATAAAATAGAAGCCTTGCATGAGTTGCTGTCTTGAGAAATAGCAAACTCTCATAGTTCACATCCTGGGATACTGATAAAACTTGAAAACATATGCATGGAATTTGAGAATGTTACAAAGCCTTACAGTGTTACATATGTTACAGTGGGAGCAGCACAAGGAATTGGTGGGCAGTATTTGTGTCAATTTAATGAACAGAAGAGCAAGTTTCAAATAGGGAATGGTTGAAGTGGTATCCTTATGATTGTTTTTTCGGACAGAAGTACACTCTTTAACGATATACAGATAGCCGATAACTTTCATTGACTTGTCTAACACCTAGTATCCTCAGGGATTTATATAAACAGATGCTATGTGACTGGTGCATGCTGTTCAATTGGATTCAGAATGCCATAACTCCAAGTGCCAATGAATAGATTTGTCTTCTCGGTTACTACTGTTGTTAAGAATCCAGATGGAGCAGCTGTGGGCATCAGTCAGTCAACGCTGTTCAAAGATATTCCTCAAATTGGTACTGCATTGCTCTGGAGGGTTCCCCTCCTGCATCATATTTCCAACATTCTGTGAGCTATAAATAATAACCAAGCAGCATTTATTTTGCCACCAAACTTGCTAAATCCAAATCCCGGTAACATTGTTTGCTTTAGATAAGTTTTACTGACTGGTTTCATGCCTTATATTCTACAGCTGCCTTCCTTAACATCCTCGGTATTGTTGACTGCATTATGGAAGAAGTGGGTAACCAATCTTGCACATTTGTTTGATAGGCATGTTTACTTTGACATCAAAAGCTTAGAGTTAGAGAAAGCATGGAATAAGAAAAAGTCAATGGTCCCACTCCTTTCATAATGCATGTATAATCTGCACTATCATTAACTGGAACTCACTTCTTCAAAATCATACATGCCAATCCAGAAAACTAGTAAAAGCTAACCAACAGTTTCAAAAATGTTGACGCAAACACATAAAAAACTGACGACTGAAGAATGATTGAAATGTGAGAACAATTATGCCCTAAACGTCTGTCGGCTGTCAATCTTGTTGTAAGTGCTGTAATCTGCCTGGCAGGAACCTTCACTACTGACACAGCCAGAATACATAGAGTCAAGGGGACATTCCCTATTTCAAAGATTCCTGGTAGGAAACCACCCTTTTATGGACTCATTCCCGCTATGGTTGGGGGGATAGGGACAGGAATTATGAGAGTGACATCGCTGTACAAAGGCTCCAGCAGCCATTTAACTGGAGTCCATGAGCCATTTTGTAAAGGCTGTGAATTCCTGAATGATGGCAGCCTTTATTTTTAGGATTCCGGCCAAAGCCCAGGCCCATAGTCCTCAGGTGAGCCTCCTTTCTGTTGGCCAGGAGACACTTTCACCCAAAATAATATACACCTGTGGGGCTCAGCTCAGGACTACAGAAAGCGTCATAGAATAGTCGGGTGGTATTTAATGGAGGTGAAAAGGGTCTCGCCTGCCAGATGGAGAGCCAACGAGAACCCCACATTATCTTTATGGGGAAAGCCTGCCGAATTAAGTGCCAATCAGACACGTAACTGGGCAGTGGCAGGCCTTCCGCCAGATCAAGGAGCCCAGGAATGGAAGACCCACCTGCCGAGTACTGCCTGCAAGTCAGAGGCTGGAGGCTCTTTATTGCTCAACAGTGCCACTGGTAAGGTGGTGGCTACTGCTAGTAATGCACCCACTCAAGGCCTAAGATCGCCAATGGACACAGGCACAGGTGAGTGATGGTGGGTGGAAGAGAGGTCATGGGGCAGAGATCACTGAGGAGGGGGTTGGCAGCAAGGGCAGACAGGTTGCTCTCAGCAGCGTCCCCCACCTTTCTGAAGCTGAGTCCTTCAATCAGGCACTGGTTGCCTTTAAACGAGGAATCACCCCTCGTGCAACCACCAACACCACCCCGCACCCCCCAAGCCCCCACCACCCTCTGGCAGCCTGCAAACAACTCCAACAAGGTTTTCTTTTGGCTTTTCTTTCTGCATGGCACGTTCTCTGCCCACTGCTGGGTGAGTGTCAGCAGTGGCAAGAAGAAGCCCTTAAATAGGCATTAATTACCTAATTAAGAGCCTCAAATAGTCGTGGGAAGGGAAGGCTGCCCAGGGGCATTCCTGCCATGGAATTATCAGGGTGGTGGCAGGAATGTGGCAGGATGCCCACCCACCATCCTCCCACCACATTAAATGCACCCCTGCCACCAAACTTGCCAAGAGGCAGATTGTTAAATCCCACTCATAGGGCGGAAACGTTCAACCCCATTGGCCGCAGGCGTCATGGTGGGTGGGTTGGGTAGGGGCCCAATATGGTGAGAAGGCCAAAAATTGGTTTCATGACATTGTGAAACCAGTTTGCGATTGTCCACTCCACCAATTAATGGCAGGCTGTGTTTCCCACCACCGTACATCGGGAACCTAATTTCAATACTTTGGCATCTCAGTATAAGCCCTGCTCGGTAGAATCATCCCTCTACATCAAATTTACTGCCCATGTCAGCGTGACTTCAGAATGGTGTGCTTCAAGACTGCCTTAAAAGGCGGGCATCTGGCAACGTGAACTTCAAGGGGAACTCGGAGGCGAGTGCAGACAGCCTTACGTAGCACTTGTGAGCATTGCCCATAGGACATCAAGGAAGAGGCGCCATGCATTCGATGGGGGCACAGGCAAGTCACTTTTTCCTGGCTGGCTTTCAGTGCGGTGCCGGGGCAAGAACTCCAGTGTGGGTGAGGACAGGGGGCAGGGCGGAGGGGGTGGGGTGGGGGTGGGTGGTGGTGGCAAGACAGCACAGACTGAAGAAGTACACAAGTACATACTGGGGATGGGCAGGGGGGGTGTGTGGGAGGGTGGGGCGGTGAGGGATGAGGCCACACACTTGGAAAAGCTTGACAGAAGTGAGCATTCTTTTGCAGCTGAGACTGTTCAGCAGCAGCTCCATTGAAATGCTTGGAGTCGGGCCTCTGAAGCTTTTCTGGCCACTCAAGCAATGTAAAGTGCCATCAAATGCTGCAGAATTTTACACCCCTCGGGTGCAGACTGCAAATTAATGTGTGTTTTAGGGGGCAGCAGAGCAATTGGCCAAATGGGCAAGTTGTATAAACCCCTTGCGAAAAGTGGCCATGGCACAGTCACTGGTGGAGGCGCTCACAGACCCTTGCAATGTTTTTATTTAGGTTTCCATCATGGTTCAAGCTAACAGTTCAGCCTTGCAGTGTGGGTTAAGAGAATGCCTGCACCTGAGCTGAGAATACAACATGCAGTGCAATGGCCGACGCTGCCGCCAGTCGGTCAAGTGGAGTGGGGTGGAGGTGGATGGGGTTTCGGACAGCCATGTAACACACCACACACTGACCATCCAAGTGGCAACTAGCACTTTCCTGTAAGTGTGAAGGGGCTTTCAATTTTAACCGAGAGAGGTTCTTAGGACACATGCTAATCCATGCACCTCTCTCTTTGATCTTGCAGGAGGAGAACATGGAGCCTGGTGATTTATCAGTATGCCTCGTGGCTTACACAGAACAGAGAAGAAGAAGGCGAGAGTAGCAGAGGTGCCTTGCTTGGCAGGAGGAGCATCTCCCTCAAGATGAAGGGGCCGCCGTGCCTGCTGCACACGCAGCTGATGATCCACAGAGAGCCGAAGGTGCTTTGCCAGACCCAGGGTCTATAGATGGCACTTGTCATTCCTGCAGATGTCCAAGAACCAGTGTCGTCGAAGGCTGCACATATCTAAGGAACTGGTCGGTCACATCTGCCACCAGCAGGATTTGGCGCCATGGGGACATGGAGTCTGTGAAAGTGACCATGGCACTCAATTTCTATGCCCAGTGGCTCCTTCCAGGACTCCACAGGTGACCTGTATGGGATCTTACAAGCCTGCATACACTAGTGTATTCAGGAGGTCATGGACATCATATTCGTGAAGGCACAGAACTTTGTGCATCTTGCCCAGGATCAGGAAAGCCAGGAAGCAAGAGCACTGGGATCTGCACAGAGCGCTGGTTTTCCACAGGTGCAAGGTCCATCGACTGCACTCAGGTGTTGCTCATATTTCCATAGCAACAAGCAGTCAACTATGTGAACCAGAAGGGCATCCATTTGCTTAATGTTCAGCTGGCGTGCGACCATTACAAACACATTCTGCAGGCCTGCAAATGATTCCCAGGGAACGTCCAAGACTCCTATATACTTAACAAATCTCAGATCTCTGACACCTTCCAGGGTCCAGAGAGGCTGCAGGGTTGGCTCCTCAGAAACAAGGGCTACCAACAGAGGATGTGGCTGATGACGCCCATGTGGCAGCCTCAGACTGCAGCAGAGTGACGGTATAACAAGGTTCATGCCACAACATGGACTTTGGCATTTTGAAAATGAGGTTCTTTTTCCTCAACAGGTCCAGTGGAGCACTGCAATATAGTCCCCAGAGGGTGCCGCGCATCATCATTGCTTGCTGCTTGCGACACAACCTGGCACTGTGTTGGGGGGAGGACATGGCTGAGGAGGAGATAGAAGAGCTGCCCATCTCCTCCAATGAGGAGGATGTTGAAGGGGATGACGGTGATGAGGTATTTGATGGCGAGGTGCTGGTGATGAAACCATCGCATTGGCCAGGCGAGGCAGGTGCGCTGGGGAAGCCCTCGTAAGCCACAAGATTCGTGAAGGATGATGATGAGGTGCAGTGAGGACTGTTCTGACATACTCACCTTGCATTTGTGAATGTTTGATTCCTGTGTGGCTGATGGCAATGCACATACCCTCAGTGCTCAGACTTATGTCATGGAAATGCAGCAGAGGCCCTTATAGTCAGTAGATTCCAGGAGGATGATGACAACAAGGACTCTCCATGGATCTTCACTTGGCCTCTGCGAATATCTGACTCCTGTCTGGCTGAAGGTAGCTCGCTTGCACCCCATGATCAGGGTCATATCATGGAGATACAGCCGTGAAAATTTATGTGCAGCTGATCCTTTGTCTGCCTTCAGCACCTGTCCCCTGCTGCAGCACAGCATCACCGGTCACAGATGCTAGAAGAGGTGGGGAGCCAGACCCACCTCAAAGGTGCTGAGAGCACACAGAGAGAATGACTGAACTCTGTGACGCCTGCACACGACATTCTGGCAGCAATGACAAGCACCATCCAGGAGCAGGCATCACTAATGTGTCCAGTGAGCGTGAGGCTGAACCATCACTTTGGTCTGACGGTTACATGGAAGAGGCCCTGGACTGAGACACCTGCCTTTATCTTGTGCAGGAACCAAGGTTTCACATCTGAGTGACACGAGCACTGCTCATCTGAACAAGGAACCATCAGCAGGGAGACATTCTTGGGATGAAAGCAAAATACTGCAGATGCTGGGAATCTGAAATAAAAACAAAAAATGCAGGAAAATCTCGGATCTGGCAGCATCTTTGGATAGAGAAACAGAGTTAACATTTCAAGTCATACAGACTTCAGACATTCTTGGGAGTTTATTTACAATAGTGAGCAAGATGTACAAGTGATTAAAATCCGTGCCCAGGCTGTGCAACCACGTCTTCTTAACCCCGGTGCGGAAGGGGGTCAGGAAGGAGGAGGACCTCCTCGTGAACCTGCTCCTGGGCCTGGCCAAGTTGGCCATTAACAGGTCCAGGCAGCAGGAGATCGAGGGGGCAGTCCCGCCCGTTTGTTTGTCCCTCTTCCGCGGCTACGTTCACAGCCGGGTGTCCCTGGAGAGGGAGCACGCGGTGTCTGCCGGCACTCTCGAGGCCTTCCGTGCTCGATGGGCACCGCGGGGACTGGGGTGTTTTATTGACCCCTTTAATCACATTTTTGTTTAATGTTTGTAAGTTTCCTTTAAACTTAGTCCTTAGTTTTACAGCTGACCTGACTTAGGGGCTGTGCTTGGTTTATCCTTTATTTTGTTAATTTAGTATAATTGGTTTAATTCCAAAAGAGTTACATCTTCTTAACCCTGGTGCACTATGAAGTCTGAAAGGAATTAAATGGGACTGACCACCTGGCACTGGCCTAATACGCACCCAGCCTTATTGACCCTGCAAAGTCCTCCTTACTAACATCTTGGGATTTGTGCCAAAATTAGGAGAGCTGTCTCACAGACTAGTCAAGCAATAGCTTGACATTGCCATACTTACCAAATCACACCTGACAATGTCCCACTCACCACCATTGCCAGAGGTGGCAGCACAGTAACATACTGTCAGGAGGGGGTTGCCTTGGGAGTCCTCAACGCAGAATCTGGACCCCATGGAGTCTCATGGTATCAGGTCAAACATGGGCAAGGAAATACACTGCTGACTATCACCTACTGTTCCACTCAACTGATGAATCAGTACTCCTCCATTTTGAGTTGCTCTTGGAAGAAGCATTGAGGGTGGAAAGAGCATGGTTGGGGTATTTCAATGTCCATCACTAAGAGTGGCCTGGTAGCACCAATACTGACCAAGCTGGCCAAGTCCTAAAGGACATATTAGGCTGGGTCTGTGGCAGGTGTTGAGAGAACCAACAAGAGGGAAAAGCCTACATAATCCTGCCTTCACCAATCTATCTGTTGCAGATGCTTCTGTCCATGACAGTATAGGTAGGGATGACAACTGTTGTTGTGGAGATGAAATCCCAGCCCACATTGAGGATACCCTCCATCATTTTGTGTGGCACCACCACTGTGCAAAATGGAATAGATTTTGAACAAATCTAGCAACACAAAACTGGGCATCCAGGAGGTGCTGAGGGCATCAGCAGCAGCAGAATTGTATTAAGCCACAAGCTGTAACCTCATGGCCTGGCATATTCCCACTTTACTAATACCACCGAGTTGGGGAATCAACTCTGGTTCAATGAAGAGTGCAGGAGGGCATGCCAGGAGCAACACCAGGCATACCTAAAAATGAGGTGCCAACCTAGTGAAGCTACAACACATGACTTACTTGCATGCCAAACAGTGGAAGCAGCAAGCAATTAAAAGGGCTAAGTGATTCCACAACCAATGTATCACATCTAGGCTCTGCAGTCTTGCCACATCCAGTCGTGAATGGTGGTGGACAATTAACTAACTGGAGGAGGAGGCTCCACACATATCCCCATCCTCAATAATGAGAGAGCCCAGCACATCATTGAAAAAGATAAGGCTGAAGCATTTCCTACAATCTTCAGCCAGAAGTGCTGACTGGATGATTTACCTCGGTCTCCTTCTGAGGTCCCCAGCATCACAGATGCCAGTCTTCAGTCAATTCGATTCACTCCATATGATATCAAGAAATGGCTGAACACATTACAAAGACTATGGGCCCTGACAATATTCCAGCAATAATACTGAAGACTTATGATCCAGAACTAGCCTCGCCCCTAGCAAAGCTGTTTCAGTACAGCCACAACAGTAGCTGAATGTTCTGTACTCAGTGAAGAACTCAATTTCATCCTCTTTCGCCCTTACCATAATGAATTTTGGGCTCGGCAAGGTGCTAAACTCTCCTTCTGTTGCCTTTGTCTCTGCTCACTTCTTTGGGCAGGAGTTCGACCCCCCCATTCAATGGATCCAGTATTCTTCCTTTACCTGGACCCCTCCCTCTGGCCTCTTGCCTGCTCTTGATCTCTTCATTTAGGACTATCAGCATGACATTGGCCATCTTAATTTCTCTGCTCCCCTCACCCACTCTAACCTGTCTCGTTCTGAACTTGCTGCACTCCATTCTCGCAGGTCCAACTCTGACTTTGTTATCAAACCTGACGACAAGGGTCGTGCTGTACCTTGTAGAGGCCTAGCGCCAACTCTCAGACACTTCTTCCCACCTCTCCTGAATCATGACCCCACCACCAAACATCAAATCATTGTTTCCAGGACAGTCACTGACACATCTCCTCTAGAGATCTTCCCTCCACAGCTTCCAACCTCAAAGTCCCCTGACCCCACACCTACCTCCTTCCCAAAATGCACAAAGAGGACTGTCCTGGTAGACCTATCATGTCAGACTGTTCCTGTCTCATGGAACTCATTTCTTTCTATCTTGACTCCATTCTCTCTCCCCTTGCCCAGTCTCTTCCCACCTACATTCATGATTCCTCTGATGCCCTGCATCATATCAACAATTTCCAGTTCCCTGGCCCTAACTGCCTCCTCTTCACCATGGATGTCCAATCCCTCTACACCTCAATCGCCCACCGGGATGGTCTGAGGGCTCGCCGCTTCTTCCTTGAACAGAGGCCTGAACAATCTCCATCCACCGCCACTCTCCTCCACCTGGCTGAATTTGTTCTGTCATTGAACAATTTTTCCTTTAACTTGTCTCACTTCCTCCAACTAAAAGGTGTGGCAATGTGTACCCGCATGGGCCCCAGTTATGCCCATGTTTTTGTGGAGTATGGTGAACATTCCTTGTTCTAGCACTACTCAGGCCCCTTGCCACAACTCTTTTCTCGGTACATTGATGACTGTATTGGTGCCGCTTCATGCTTTCGGCCAGACCTGGAAAAATTTATCCATTTTGCTTCCAGTTTCCACCCCTTTCTCACCTTCACATGGTCCATCTCTGACACTTCCCTTTGCTTCCTTGATCCCTTTGTGTCTATTTCTGGTGATAGACTGTCCACAAATATTCATTACAAGCCCACCGACTCCCACAGTTCCTCACACCCTGTTTCCTGTAAGGACTCCATCCCATTCTCTCAGTTCCTCCACCTCCGTCGCATCTGTTCCGATGAAGCCAATTTCCAGAGCAGTGCTTCTGATAATGTCTTCCTTCTTCCTTAACTGAGGTTTCCTAGCCACTGTGGTTGACAGGGCCCTCAACTGTATCTGACCCATCTCCTACATCTCTGCCCTCCCTCCTAGAACCATGATAGGGCCCCCCTGGTCCTCAATTTTCACCCCGCCAGCCTCCACATTCAAAGGATCATCCTCCACCATTTCTACCAACTCCAGCATGATGCCACCACCAAACACATCTTCCCTTTACCTCCAGTCAGCATTCCGTGGGGACTGTTCCCTCTGGGACACCCTGGTCCACTCCTCCAACACCCCCAATACCTCATTCCCTTCCCACGGCACCTTCCCATGCAATCGCAGAAGGTGTGACACCTGCCTCTTTACTTCCTCCCCCCTCTCGTCCAAGGACCCAAACACTCCTTTCAAGTGCAGCAATACTTCACTTGCACCTCCTTAAATTTGGTCTACTGCATTCCCTGCTTCCAACGTGGTCTCCTCTACATTGGGGGAACTAAATGCAGACTGCGTGACCGCTTTGCAGAACATGTTCAGTCAGTCCGCAAGCATGACCCAGACCTCCCCGTCGCTTTCCATTCCAACACCCCACCCTGCTCTCATGCTCACATGTCCGTCCTTGGCCTGCTGCAATGTTCCAGTGAAGCCCAATGCAAACTGGAGGAACAGCACCTCTTCTTCCGACTAGGCACTTCACAGCCTTCTGGACTTAACATTAAGTTCAACAACTTCAGATATGAATTAGCTCCTCTATCTTTATCCCTTTTTTAATCCAATTTTGTTTTTGTTTTTCTTCGTTTTTTTAATTTTAATTTTAATGTTTTATTTATTTATTCATTTTTAAAATCCTTTCCCCCCCAACCCCCCAAACCACCAACACCCGCGCGCCACCCCCCACCCCCCCCACCCCACCCCCCACCCCCTCTGACTCACAGGGCCATCTGTTACAGTTTTCTATGTTTTGCTTTCACAGAGTGCTGACCTTTATTCTGTTATTAACACATTCTGCTCTCACCTTTATGCCACTTTCAGTACCTTCTTTAGTCTTTACCACTACCAATAACCCTCTCTTTGTCTAGTGTCCGTGACATCTTTGTCAATCTCTCCTTAGCTCCCACCTACTACTGACCTTCTATCTTGCTCCACCTGTTCCATTCCCTCTTAAACAGTATAAAACCCATCACATTTCTACTTCTCTTTAGCTCTGAAGAAGTCATAAGGACTCGAAACGTTAACTCTGTTTCTCTCCCCAGAGATGCCGCCAGACGTGCTGAGTTTTTCCAGCATTTTTGCTTTTTATTTCAGATTTCCAGCATCTTCAGGATTTTGCTTTAATCCAACAGTATTTATTTGACCAGAAACTGAACTGAACTAGCCAAATAAATATTATGGCTACAAGAACAGGTCAGAGGCTTGGAATCCTGTGACAAATAACTCACCTCCTGGCTCCCCAAAGCCTGTCCACCATCTACAAGGCGTAAGTCAGGAGTGTGATGGAATATCTCCACTTGCCTGGATCAGAGCAGCTCCAAAAAACACTCAAGAAGCTCGACACCAGCCAGGACAAAGCAGCCCACTTGACTGGCACCCCTTCCACAAAACATTACTCTCTTCACCACTGACGAACAGTGGCCGCAGTGTGTACCATCTTCATTTTGCATTGCAGAAACTCACCAAGGCTCCTTAGACAGGACCTTCCAAACCCATGGCCGCTACCATCCAGAAGGACTTGAGCAGCAGACACATGGGAACACCACCAACCAGAGGTTCCCCTCCAAGCCACTCACCATCCTGACTTGGAAATATATTGTTGCTCCTTCACTGTCGCTGGGTCAAAATCCTGGAACTCCCTTCATAACAGCACTGTGGGTGTACCTACACCACATGGACTGCAGCGGTTCAAGAAGGCAGCTCGCCACCACTTTCTCAAGGGCAATTAGGAATGGGAAATAAATGCTGGCCTAGCCAGCATGCCGAATAATAAATAAAAACATTGACATCTACCCAGCAATGTGGAAAATTGCCCAGGTATGTCCCATCCACACAAAGCAGGACAAATCCAACCTGGCCAATTACCACCCCGTCAGTCTACTCTTGATTATCAGTAAACTGATGGAAGGTGGCATCAATAGTGCTATTGAATGTCACTTACACAGCAATAACCAGCTCGCTGATACTCAGTTTAGGTTCTCCCAGGACCTCATGTCTCCAGATTTCATTACAGCCTTGGTCTGAACATGGACAAAAGAGCTGAACTCAAGAGGTGGGCTGAGAGTGACTGCCCTTGACATTAAGGCAGCAATTGACCGAATGTGGCATCAAGGAGCCTAGCAAAACTGAAGTCAATATTAGTAGGAATCATGGGGCGAAATCTCTGCTGTTTGGAGTCATACCTAGCACAAAGGAAGATGGTTGTGGTTATTGGTGGCCAATCATCTCAGTCCCGGGACATCACTACAGAAGTTCCTCAGAGTAGTGTCCTAGGCCCAACCATCTTCAGCTGCTTCATCAATGAACTTCCCTCCACCATGGAAGTGGGGATGTTCGCTGATGATTGCACAATGTTCAGCATCATTTATGACTCCCAACATACTGAAGCAGCCCACGCCCATATGCAGCAAGACCTGGATAGCATTCAGGCATGGGCTGATAAGTGGCAAGTAACATGTGTGTCACATGAGTGTTAGGCAATGGCTATTCTAACAAGAGAGAATCCAACCATCCCCCCTTGACATTCAATGACATTACCATTGTTGAATTCCTCCACTATCAACATCCTAGATGTTACCATTGACCAGAAACTGAACTGGACTAGCCATATAAATACTGTGGCTACAGCAGCAGGTCAGAGGCTGGGAATTCCATGGTGAGTAGCTCACCTTCTGATTCCCCAAAGCCTGTCCACCATCTACAAGGCACAAGTCAGGAGCATGAAGCTGTCCATTTGCCTGGATCAGTGCAGCTCCAACAACACCCAAGAACCAGGAGACCATGCAGGACAAAATAGCCTGCTTGATTGGCACCCCATCTACCATCTTAAACATTCACTCCCTCCACCATTGATGCACAGTGGCCACAGTGTTTACTATCTACAAGATGCACTGCAGCAACTCACTAGGGCTTCTTCAACAGTACCTTCCAAACCCGCAACCATTAGCACCATGAAGGACAAGCAGCCACATGGGAACACCACCAACTGGAAGTCTCCCTCCAAGCCACTCACCATCCTGACTTGGAAATATATCACTGTTCCTTCACTGTTGCTGCATCAAAATCCTGCAACTTGTTCCTTAATAGCACTGTGGGTGAACCTGCACCACATGGATTGTGGAGGCTCAAGAAGGTGGCTCACCACCACCTTCTCAAGGGCAATTAGGGATGGGTAACAAATGCAGGCCTTGCCAACGATGCCAATATCCTGTGAAAGATTTTTGTAAAATGATCCCCAGCCACCACTCCTCAGGTTCCTCTGCCCCTGCACACTCTTTCTAACAGTCCTACACCCCTGGCCATGCCTCCGCTAATGCAGGAGACCATGTTTGGCATGGACATAAGTTCCACTCATCCATCTCCCATGCACTCTATTGTCACTCCATCACAATTCCTATTGGCATCCTTCTCTTGCTGCATTGCTAACTCAACCTGGCACTCTTCTCTTCTAATCCAATTCAGCTTGTACTATTCTTCCATTCTCCCAAGTCAAGACAATGTCCTTGGATCCTCTCACCCCACCATTGTTCAAGCTTCCACTCTTTCCTTCTTTTACATTTCATTCTTGTACTTTCCTTCCCTATCCTGACCCAGTCAATGCTGGCATTCTCCTTCTCTCACACACACTAAAGTGCTGCTCGCATCTTTTTTCCTCCTCCCCCACAAAATAAAAGGGCTATCTCAGTTACAGCCTTATCCCCTTAATCAGCATCAGGTTTCTCCTTCCTTCTGTTGCTATCCATCTCCCTTTCTTTCTGTGTCTTTTGCTACCATTCATTCTGCTTTTGTTCTCATGTATCTCTTCTGTCCCCCTTCTTTTGCCACCAGTTCTCCTTTCCACCCTTAAAAAGGTTCAGCTTCTGTCACCTAAACAATTATTCTGGAGTATGAAGGGAATCAGTAACTCAAATTAACATATGAATACAAGTTCCAACATATGCTTCTCCATTAATTTAATTTGCTGCTGTGTAATTTGAAAATGCTTTTGTTAATATTGGTACATTACGACAGAAGTGTTGAAGTCTATTTATGCTAACTAAAGCCAGCTGGAGATATAGACTATTACCAGCAACTGTAGCTTGTTTCCAGTGCAGGAAACAGTACAGAAATTCTTACCGGGTAACGGGTCATGTTCATACTATTACGGCCACATGAGGAGGGGTAAAAATTATTCGTCTTATGAGACCACGCCAAGTCTGACTGTAACAGGGTTTATTTCTGAATTTAGTGACGATGAAATTATTTACTCAATGCCTGTGCTTAACTATCTACGCATTGATTGTAAAGAAACTAGTCTGACGGGTTTTCATGAGTTTAAAACAAATGGGGTTAGTTCTTGTTGACTTAAAAACTCAACCAGGTAAGGTATAAAAATATTTAAAAAGGTAAATCCATGACTCAACCTTCACAAACAAATACTTACACACACACACACACACACAAGCATGCAGAATTACATGTTATACATGTTATACAGTGGGTAGTTACTTCCATAGCCAAATTCAAGTTTATTGCAAAAATTTAAAAAAAAAGAAATAGTTTATGAATCCTTTGTGGGTATCCGTGGCTGAAGCTGAATTTTTCCACAGTGGTCTTTGAAAGTCAGTTGAGTTGAAGCCCATATAGACAGCAATTTCTAGAGACAGTCTCTTTTTAAAACATAATCTTCTTTTTCCAAAATTGATTTTTGTGCCTGAGGTCCCTTTCAAAGGATTTTTAAAGTGTAACAGAAATAGGATCTTAACCTAGGAGAAAAGGGGAGGGAGGAGTATTTCTGCACTTTGGTCAAGTTGCTTCCAGACTACTGTTTAGCAGCTTGCATGCTGTAATACAAAAGATTTCAAAAATGGTTTTCCTAGTCACATGACCTTTCTCCTTGTAATTGATTTCAGAAGATATTTCCTTAGCTCATGATTGGACAGATTGTGGGCATTGTTTCATGGCCGAGGTGATTAGATTCTATAATGTCTCAACCATTAATTTCTGAAAGATCCATTGTCTATCTTGATGAGACAGGAAGAGGACCTTTCCATATAGTTATTGCCCTGGTAGACTTTCTGTCTCCATTTGAGAGGTAGCCTTGTAGAAATGCAAATGTGAGGTTCAGTCGAGTTTCAGTGAATCTTTTGATGCAGTTCTTGACATCAGCAGGTGTGAAATTCCATAGGAGGATGCCTGGGCATGCCCTACTTGTATTCCACATTGGAGCCTTTCAGAAAACTGGTCAACTCGTAATACCATGTCAGGTGACTTGTGGCAGCCATCCTAAGACAGTGTCTATGTTTGCTTTTTAAAATTCTTTTTTAAATGGTTCAATATATGTTTCATCAGCCGATGAAATTAGAGAGTACTATCACACATGCACAAGTCACATCGATGTGACAATATATTGAGGTTCTCTCTATTTTCTTGCAGTCATTAAATGTTGATATCATGCATTAATCAAATGAAGAAGCCGAGATCCTGAAGTTAGTCATATCATACCATCTAGTAATACTAAATGTGTGGGCCAGAATTTTATGATCCCCGTTACGGCGGGGACCGGTCCATAAAATGTGGCGAGCCATTCTAAACCCCATTGACTTTGGCAAGAATGTAATATTCCGTTGCTGTAAAATTCTACCCCAGGCACCAAAAATGCAGAAACCACATTATAACCCATAACAATATTGGTTGCAAAATACAGCTGGGCTATATCATGGTTAGAAAAGAGCATGCAAAGGAAGCAAAGAACTGCAAAGTCTTCCCAAGCAAAGCACTGACCACCTAATATTGAATGCTGATGGCACTGCCGGCTGTAAAGAAAATAAAACAGCAGCAGATAAGAGGTAGACAGAACATCAGAAACTCTTAGATCCGCAAGTGAAGGGAGAATTCAGAGAGCAGATGGAGAGATAGCTAGGAGAAATAAAAGCAATGACAGACATTGTGGAAGACTGGTGGAACTCAGTGGCAGACTTGATTAGGAAAACTGGCAAAAGAAGTGCGTGAAAGATCATTAAGGAAGAGAAAGGCTGGAAAAGAAACTTGGTGGTGGAATGGCAATACAGAAAGACTAGCAAAAGAAAAGAAGGAACTGCTAAAGAAGTGGAAATAATCATAGTTCAAAGAAGATAAATCAGTACAAAAAGGCAGAAAGGATGCAAAGAAAGCAATTGCAGAGAG
Organism: Carcharodon carcharias; assembly: GCF_017639515.1. NCBI lineage: Eukaryota > Metazoa > Chordata > Chondrichthyes > Lamniformes > Lamnidae > Carcharodon > Carcharodon carcharias. The sequence goes on along the minus strand of NC_054477.1, from coordinate 42,681,047 downwards.
AAGATCCCCAGCCATGGAATAAATATATGAAAGCCTGGATACTAAAGAGGGACATTAAGATGCCTTCAAGAGATAGGGTGACAAAAGATGTGGGAACTGTATGTACAATCAAGAGTGCAGGTGGGGGAAACAGTGAGTGGAGGATGAAATCAAGAAGAGGTGGGGGCACTTATTCAACTGGTTTATGAATGAAGAAAATGCAAGAACAAAGACAGAATAGTAGCAGCAAGTCAAGGAATGGGAACTAGCATCAACCTGGAAGAAATTAGAACAGCCCTGAAAGGAATGAAAGACCGCAAGGCAGTAGAATCGGATGAGATACCAGCGGAAGTATGGAGCTAACCAAGTGAATATGAGGTCCAGATCCTGAGCAAGCTCTCAATTGTGTTATGGCAAGAGTGAAAATCCTAAGACCAAGGAGGCAAAGCATTTTGGTACCAATATTCAAAGGAAAGGGAGACGTTCAAGATTGCAAAATCTACCGAGGAATTAAACTCCTATCGTATAACTTCAAGATATGGGAAAGGGTCACGGGCCAGAGACTGAGGGCGGAATTTTCCCAAATTTGCACTAAGTGCAGTAGTGGGTGGGTAAAATGGCATGCTGCCCCTAATGGTGATGGCGGGTTTTCATGCCGTATTGTCCCAAGAGAACCTCATTATATATGCACTCACGGGAAACACCATTTCCATAGCAAGTGGGCTCATCGTTTGCCCGCTCACCATCACCCCCCCCATTGCATCACACCAGATGTCATGTTTAAAGGCCAGCCACAAGCACAGTGCTCATTGCTTCCAGCTCACCACTGCTGCCCGGGAGACATGGCCTTCAAAGGCAAGAAGACTGCAGCTCCTTGGTTTAATGATGGATCGTTCAAGCGACTGCTGGATGCCCTGGAGGCTCACCAGGATGCCCTGTACCCTTGCTCAGTTAGCAGGATGGGCAGCAACGTGACCTATCCGGCTTAGGAGGCAGTGGCAGCGGTGGTCAGCACCAACGCCTTTCAGAAGAGGACAGCCACCTAGTGCTGAAAGAGATAGAATGATCTCCTCCATTCCGCCAGGGTAAGTCACCCTTTTCATGACTCTCATTGCACGCACTCACAAACCCAGCACACATCCATAGGGCCCTCACTCACTGCCAGTCAATGGGAAGACTCACCACCTGCACAGGCCAAGCACATTTATCATCTGGCCTGGCAGGCATTCTGCTTACACTTTCTCCATCTCTATCCATGCAGGACAAGCTGGCACACAAGAGAGAGGTCATAGACCAGTGGTGGAATGACTGAAATCACAGTCCTCATGGGCTTTGAAAACAGAGCCATCCAGCAGGCTGGCGAGGATCTGGACCGGTCCTGTGCCAATGGTGAGGTCAGCACTGCTCTACCAAGTGAGGATCCAGCATTGCAACATCCAACAGACAACCATGGGGTTAATGCTGTGTCCTCTTTCACAGGCCACTGTCATGCACTAATTATCTCCTCTTGCTTTCGCAGTCACATCTGCCAAACAACCAACAGAGCCCATGACTCAGGGCCTCCAGTCAAGCCCTGGAGAAACCTCTGAAGAGGAATATGAAGGCACCTTCCCTGAAGTCCCATCACAGTGCTCACCCACACCCTCCAACAGTGTAGAGACACACACCTCGGTGGGACCTAGCTTTAGAGTAGCCTTGGAATCACAATCTGGTGAGCACATCACACTGCCTGATCCACAGCAGGTGGCGGCAGGGACTTCCCAGGACTGCTGGAGGCCAGAAATTTGCTGAGTCCGAGTCAGATGACGAGACCCTGGGCTTGGTCATGTCACACTTGCTGGAGCTGCAAAGGCAAGCTCGGGAGCATCAGGAAAGGATATCCGCTGAACTCCTCGGATTGCAAACCACAATGGAGGAGCCTGTCCACCTTCATTCTGAGTTGATAGCGCCGGCATGTAAATGCAGCAAGGTCAACACTGATAAGATGGCGGCTGCCATGGAGACATTGGTCCAGGACTTTCCTCCTGCACTGCTCCGAGGGCTCAACTCTATCGCTGGTGCCACAGTTGGCCTCTAACAGTGTGGACTTGAAAGGGATGTTCAGCAGCTCAATCTCACTCCAGCTACCCCTGTTCCTCAAGAAGTCAGCCTGGGGACCCTGGGCACCCATAGGAAGGAGGATCCACAGTTGCACACTCTGGGCCCATTCCTCCAGGTGACTCAGAGAGTGTTCGGCCCATCCAATTCCCCTCTTCCTATGAGATTGGTAGCTGTAGCTCCACAGACCGAGGAGGGTGCCACACAGCAGACCTTGAAAGTGAGCCGGGGCCTTCCAAGTCTCGGCCCTCTAGAGGACATCTGCCAAACTCATCACAGACAGGGCGTCACAGTCAGCAAGCTGTCTCCACCTCTGCTGTGGATGTCCAGGGAGCACCAAGATGTAGCAGCAGGGTTAGGGCAGTTAAAGAGAATTAGTTGCACAGCCTGGTGTTAATCACTTGCACATTTTGATCACTATTATCAATAAATTCCTAAGAATGTCTGCCTGCTTGTGGCTCCTTGTTCTGATGAGCAGTGTTCTTGTCACTCAGATGTGAAACCTTTCTGCACAAGTTAAAGGCAGGTGTCTTTCAGTTGTCCATCTCAGCAGTCCTGCATCTCCGCCCACCCACTGATTGCTTTCCCATGCAGCAACTGAACCTGTCCAACACAAGGTTTTGTTCACTTCCAATTTCTGCGAAATGCTGCTTGTCAAGTTTCTCATTAGTTCCCTCATCCTTCCCCACCCCCCAGTCACCTATTTCCTTTCTCCCTTCACTGTGGATGCCCCTGGACCCACATTCCACCTCCTCACCATCACCTCCCAACTGTGTCATCCCAGGATGTCCAGGTGAACATGAATGTCCCCTCCCTTCCTGAAAATCCCAGCCCCCCATCCATATTGACCTCCCTGACCTCCTCCTCCCAACCCCAGGGTCTATGTCTGCCTCCGAGTCCCCACCAATCACCCTCGCTGTTTCTTCTGCCATTACCAATGCACCCTCACCCTCCACCTTATTGGCTCCCTTTGCCCCCTCTCATACTCGCTATTCCTTCCTACCTTACGCACCCTCAGTTTGCAGCCCCCCCCCCACCTGCCATGATGCCCACTGCCAACGTGACCAAGTAATTCCACCCTAAAAAGCAGTGTGGGGGAAGGATGAGAGTTTTGAAATCAAAGTTGGATTATACCAAGGATTGGCACTGAGCCCTTTCCACTCCCAGGTTGTCATGGATGTTCTAACTGCAAGTGAAGTGGGAAGTGCCCTGGCCAATGATGTTTGCAGATGACATTGAGCTATATGGTGGGGGTGATAAGAACGTGACCAAGTATCCAGAGAACTGGGGAAAAGCACTGGTGGCTATGAAGATCAGTAGGTCTAAGACCAAATAATGGACTGGCAGTTTGAGCCTAGGGAAAAGGATCAGAGTAAAGGTCTAAAGATTAAATGTGAAGTCTTGGTGAAAGTGAGTAGTTTCAAGTACCTGGAGTCAGTGGTGGAAGAAGATTGAAGTTTAGAAATGGAAATTAAGCAATGGATTAACTCTGGTAGCAATAATTGGTAGAAGTGCAGTGGAGTGTTATGTGGTAGAAAAGTATCACTGAAACTGAAAGGAAGAATCTCCAAGACAGGTATGAGAGTGGCCTTGTTATATAGTGTGGATATTTTGGCATAATCAAGAAAAGAGGAACAACGATTGGGTACTAATGAGATGTGGATGCTGAGATAGATGCATGGAGTAATGGGAAAGGACAAAATCAGGAACCAGCAGCTCAGGGTTTCTGTGAAGACTGTGGGAGCATTGAAGAAAGTAGCTGAGAAGAGATTGAAATGGTATGGTCATCTATTGCAAGACAGAGATGAGATGTGGTGTGGGGAGTGATGGAGATGGGACTGGAAGAAAGAGAAGGAGAAAGCCTAAGGCTAAGTTGAAAGATGCGGTGTTGAGAAACTTTTAAACACAGCGGGATTGGGAAAGCAATGTGTGACTGACAGGAGGAGATGGAGAAAGGTGATCCACCAGCATTGTGCCAACAACGAGTAAAACGAAAGAAGCTGAAAGAAGAAGAAAAAGATTGTGCACTAATCAATACCCCTGAATCCCTGGTTGGAATTGCACAATGTGATACACAAAATTCTGACAAAAACCCTGTAATAATTCCATGAAATAAAAACAGAGGTTGACTTAATAAATAATCATACACCAATGGTCCTAATAATAAAATTATGAATTCACATATGCAACCCACCCCATCCTGCCCCATGCACAACACGGTTAAAAAACCCTGAGTCCTATGTAATAAAATAAGACTTTGCCTATTCAGTCATCATAAAGCAGTGGCCCTGAGCAATGGCCTTCTCTCTCTGATTTTATGCCAGCAATACCATGTCTCATGAAAGTTCCTGTAGGAAAATTATCCTCAGTCACCATTTTGATTGCTAAGTGTTATACTTTTTTAAAAGTAAAGGAATATGTGGGCTCTATACAATATACAACTGTGACCTCAAAATGAAAGAATGATAGTAAGGAAAGTTCACTGAATTTATGAACTCAATTGCATTTTCAGCTTATTAACATGATGCATCACATTGATTGAATCATGCCAGTTTCCACACTTAGATGTGCAAAATCTGATATACCAATATATGAATCTCTGCTGTGCCCTCATTTACACTGACAAACGCCAGAGAAAATTGAATTTGCTTTCATCTACTTGAAATTTGTTAAATTTAGCTGCAAAGCTGAATGTCTACCTGCAACATGAGTTGAACTACAATTCAGTTGATACTCTGCTGTTTTTTTTTATCTATGACCTTGTGGCACTAAAATGGTTTGAGAAGGTAAGGAAATAAAATGCTAGATCTGTGACAAAGTCTGTTATGCTACTTATTTATGTTATTTTTCATGTCTAGAGAGCCGTATTCACAATTCGCTCAGAGGGAACAGGAGATGGGTTTTGAAGTAATACACTCTTAAAGGAATAAAGCTTGAGCAGTTACATTCAAATTAAAGCTCAATGTTGTAGTAGGGTGAAGTACACATTTGAGAAAGGAATGAAGTGCATGCTATGAGGAAGTTATATAATCCTGCAGCTTCATGAAATTCTTGATTCGTGAGTTTATTTTCGTCATATCTTGCAATGTGCTTACAAAATATATATTTTTTCATATTTTCCTCTACTGTTTTCTCCTGGCTTAATGAGCCATGGGAAATTGATTTTGACAGCTTTGAATTTCCTGGAATTGAAATGGTAGCACCTGCTGTATGTGCTAATCCTTATATGAGGTGAGCTACACATTATGCTTTTTCCACTTCAGCAAGAAACCACAGCTGTTTACCACATTTTGCAAGCAGTCATAGAGGTGGAAATTCATTTGGGCCTTGCAACTTTGCAGCCTGTTTCCTATAGTGTGTACCTCTGGCAGCATGGCTGGCTGCCATTGACTTGAGAAACAAAGGGTTTTCCTTGATCCTGCAAGCTTTGATGGAATGAAAGTAGAGGGTCATGTGCACTCCCGACAAAAAATGGCCACAACTGAGAAAACTGCCAAGAAAACCAGCTCGGGATGAAGCATCAGCAGACAATGAGCCACAGATCTGCCTTTGGGCAGAGCACTCATGGAATGGAATGGAATGGATCACACAGTCATACAATCTCTGCCGTATTTTGAGCCCTGCTTAAATACCAGGACCTGTTCATAGACTGTTAAACAGAAAATTATTATATGCAGAAAGAGCCTCGCTTGTTTTCTCTTTGCACCAATTCCCCATGGCAACCCAAGGTCACATAGGCATTTCTTGAAGCCTAATGATGTCATAATCAGGAAACAAATTAACCCTCTTTCAAAATACTCCCCAGAAGGTTTTGTTCTTAAAGGGACTTCACACAAAAGAAAATGCTGGCTTTTTCCAGCACATGGGTCACCACACATTAAATAACCTTCAATTCCCTTTCTCCACAAGCACTTGCTCAACCTTGAGATTTGCATTCATTTCTTAGATGCCACTGTGAAGTCTAGTCGGAGTCATCCTATACAAACAAGGTTGTAGCTGACAACTTGAAGTTTGCACACACCAGCAGATCTGTTGCTGGTACACCTTCCTGGTCCTGTACTCATCCCCCTTGATAAACGTGGCCTTATGCTTCAGAAGCACTTTATTGATCTTTACTACCCTTTCTCCGTGACTGATCCCTTTTGTTAACGTTTCTCTACCTCTCTCTCTTTCAACCTGTTTAAAGTCAAGTTACTTTCTCTTTGCTCCCCCTGATCTTTGGTGTATTCTATTCTTACTTTAATGCAATTGAAACGCTGTCCCCTATGACTGAGTTGGACTCATTCAAACTTGCCTAAGATCTTTTTTATGACTGGTGGAGCAGACACCTAATTTTCACTTCCTTGGTATTTTTGAAGTAGCTTTATTTGGGGCTATTTTATCACAAGAGAAAAACAAGGATTACACCAATAGTAGAGTACTGCTCTCATTACTCTGTTGCATAAATCAAGTCCAAAATTTGGAGCATGAAAACATTAAGTAAAGATAGAAAGAAATAAGTTTCATTTCTATAGTGCCTTTCACATCCTCTGGACATTCCAAATTGCTTCACAGCTAATGAAGTACATTTTTTGAAAAATTCCGGAAACATGGTGGCCAATACGCACACAGCAAGATTCCACAAACAGCAATAAGCCAGTTAATCAATTTCTTTTGGAGTTGGTTGAAGGATACCAGCAGAATTTCCCTGCTCCTCTTTAAATACGCCATGAGATTGTTTAGATATATGTGAGAGTCTCAGTTTAATGTCTCATCCAAAAGGTGTCCATCTCCAACAGTGTAACACTCCCTCAATACTGTGCTTTTTTACATGCTCAAGTCTTGCTGTCCAGATGCACACAAAGGCTGGCATCTCCCCAGTCCCACAGGGGTGGAACTGAAGGTCAGACTAGGTGAAATGTCAGAGATATAAGTGACAGTTCAGTGGGCTGACCCGTGGCCTCCTCTGGGTGATTTTTCCAGAGTCAGGTTATCACCGATGCTGGATGGGTAACCAATCTCCCCATTTGTCGGCTAATTGGGGATGCCACCAGGTTCTTCCCAGTGGTGTACAGGCCCCTACACTGAGGACCAAGCCAGGCAGGTGGCTGAAGTCAGCTTGCCAGTGGCTGGCCTGGCTGGGCCTGTGAAGCCTCCCGCACATACCTGCCACCACATCAGCTTTGATCGATGGCCACCAGCCATCCTTGTGGTAGGGTTTTCCCAGCAGCCGTAGCCATCATTTAATTAAGTAAAGTAAATACCCTTTCAGAGGATGCCTAATGATGGAGGCGCCCTCTCAGTTTCCACCCTGCAGTGGCAGCACCCGTGATGGGGTGACAGTCCTCCCAAAGCTGATTAGCATCTGCCAAGAAAGCACCCACCATCCTTATTGGACAGTGGATCTGGAGATGGCCTCTTAATTGGCCGCCTTCAGTAAAATCTCCTAAGGGGCCACCCTGACAGTCAGATCAGGGTCAGGACCCAGACTCACACTTAAATGCTAAGAGCATAAGATACCACCCAAAATCTGAGACAGGACACACGTGGAGTCAATTTCAGAACATTAGCACAACACATATAAAACTGATGCATCATTATTTGAGAGCCATTTTGGTAAGTGTTTTATTTCCAATTACAATAACTTCTCAAGTATTGTAAAAGCATGACTGCGGTCAAACATTAATTTTATCTTGTGCGTTTTGTTAAATTAGATAGCTTCCCATGTAAAATCCTCTGCTTTCAATTGATTTGAAAATGTTTTGTCTGAATTACGTCTGATCAAAAATGGTAAAGAATCACCTCTGATATAGGTAATGCCAGAACTTCACTAAATAAAAACTTCAATTTAAGGTTTAGAACATAACCTTTGTGGGAAGAAAACGTAAAAATAAATTGTTGCTCATAACAAGGAGAGACTGCTTGAGAAATAAATGATTTCATTTTTTATCCTTGGTTTATTTTCTTTGGCAACAAAATTATCAGAATAAATTAAAGGGATGATTTTTTTTTTGGTTTTGGAAGAATCTGTTATTCCAGAGAAGTCATTGCTTTGGAAAATGTAGTCCATCCTTACAATGTATGCGCTATAGCAATATACTCGGCAATCCTGAACTTTACCTCATAGCTATCTGCCTTTCAGAGTCAGCACCAAAACACAAAGCATGTGAAATGATTTACGTGCTATAAGTTAGTGTTGGTATAAATAAAATACAGCTGAAGCTATCAGGATATTGGGAAGTATTGATAGAACCATTAGTACAAATCAAAGGTCAGAATTATGTCATTGTATAGGTCACTGGCTTGAGGGCATCTGGAATTTTGGCCCCCCCAAGGGCGGAATTGCAGGTTGGAGAGGACCATAAAATTGTGCATCATGCCAGTGGTGCCATTCCTGGCACCCACCCACATGTCCTCGCCCTCAGTGAAATTTTATCAGCAGTGGAGGAGGCCTGAGGTAGGCCTATTGAGGCTCATAAGTGGCCAGTTAAGGGCCTCTTCTCTCTGCTGGTGGGATTTTACCCGTGGTGGGAGAAACCCGCAACTGGTCACTGGAGGTGAACCCCACCCCTCCACACAATCTAGCCGCTTGCCAAATTCCCAACCATGTCCCCCACCCCTCTCCCTCCAATGAGAACTCAGCAGTGGCCACTGCTCCTGGTGACACTGCTAGGAAAAGAGAGCTGCCAGCCCTCTGATTGGGCGGCTGCTCTCTAAGGTGGGACCTTCTCCTGGAGAGGGGTGGACGCCCACCATCTAGCTAATTAAAGGGCTGTCAGATGTTTAAAAGCTGAGGGATGAGCCAGTCAAGCAGAGGCAGGCTCAGCCCAACCTTTACACCAGGGGGCGGAGATCGCCCCCCCTCCCCCCAGAGTAAAATACAGCCCATGGCGTGGGGTATTGTGGCCTTAGAAAAGGTTCAGGTGAGAGTTATGAGCATGAATCCTAGCTGAAAGCACCCTAATCATTCAGATGAGCTTAAGGAGACAGCTTATTTAGTGTAGAGCAGCATTGACTTAGTGGCAACTTGATAGAGTTCTATAAATTAATGAAAGGGCTTGATTGTGCTCCTGTTCATAGATCATTCCACTTTGACAGATTGGGGAGGTACAGGGACATGAGTTTAATTTCTGGAGGAGTATGAATAGACTGGATATTAAGTGGTCCTTCTTTTCTCAGAGAGCACTGAGCCTCTGGAATACATTGCTGGCTAGTTTGGTGGCTGCTGGCTCTCTGCATGCCTTCAAGAGGGAGCTGCACCAGTTCTTGACTGGGACAGAGATTACCTCATATAGAAGATAAGTGTCTTTACAGGTAACACGTGATCCATGTGAACTGGTGTGTATGGAATTGCCATGACTGAGCAGAGCATGTACTTTGTCTTCTTTGTTTTTTTAGGACAGTGTGTGAAGTTCTTGGGATATAACACAGCCTAAGACACCTGAATTAAAATTGAAGGAGCAACAAGGCTTCCTTTATTTAACCTGCATCTGCAGTCTTTAGCAGACTCCCTTAGCTGGTACGAAATGCATTTGGTATCTTCAAGTGAACAAAATGAACATTGCACTTTTCAAAACACTAAGATACTACATCCCTCCCCTTCTTAGTTAATGAGAGACACAGGCCAGGATTTTTCGGCCCCATTGTGGTGGGACCCGCCATTGGAGATTCGGCTGGCCAGCCAAAGTCCATTGATTTTCTAAGGGACCAGGTGATCCTGGTAGTGGGCAGGGATGAAAGATCCCGCAGATTTACTGAATTCATCACTGTTGAATGGGGTTCATTGTCACTTCTCACCATTTGAGGGATTCTGAACAAGGCAAAAATCTGATTGGTCAAGCTTTGGGATGTGTGCCCTGAAGTAGAACTATTTCCATGTGGGAATCTACTGTAGTTGCCAGTGACAACAAGCAAGTGTTCACCAGTATGCAAGCCTGGAAAGTCAATGCTACCCTCAATCCATAGTCCTAGAGGTAGCTCTGACATCTTGGGAAGATCACGAAGATTTAACTTTATGGTTGCTTGACATGGCAAACACTGATTGATTTGGTGTTCTACCATGTGGTCAATTCCTGGGAACCATACCTTTTCCCTGAGGAGTTGTTTGGCTTTGACAATTCCCTGCTGACCTTCATGTGTTATATCAGCAAAGCATTCCCTCAATGAGTGTGGTATGACAATGCAGTTGTTGCATAACACAAAATCAGATGTGGTTGTAACAGTGTCGTCATTTTCAGCAATGTGAAGACCTTGTAGTGCGCTAAAAATTTTATTTATGGACACTTTTTTGTTCACACCTTTCTAGTTTTGTGATCCCATAGTTATCATACATTGTTTTAATGCCTCACTTTGTTTTGTTGCCGCTTTGATGTCAATTAATTTTAGTGGCATTGGCACCGCGTTTAGGCTTACATAGTTAGGATATTGTTCAGCAACCTTTTCCTCATGACTAGCAGGACTGACTATTGGTAACTGATGTCGCGAAAGATAGTCTCCTGGTTTGAGATTGCCTTGATGATGCTCAACATGGAACTCATACTTTTGTAGTTTGAGTATCCAACGCTCTATCTGAACAGATGGTTTGCTATGTGGATTGGCGAACAAGCTTACTAGTGGTCTATGATTGGCCATGACTTCAAACTCGCTTCCATACAAGTAGGGATGAAAATGTAAGATACCCCATATAATTGAGAGCACTTCTCTCTCTGTTTGTGAATAATATTGCTCGATGGGTGCTAGTGGTCAGCTTGCCATCACAACAATTGATAGGTTCCTTGCCTTGTCCTTTTGCACAAGAGCTTCACCTACATCCAGAACGAGCTGGGTGGTTTTCCCAGGGTCGAAATAGGCTTTTGTGCAACTTACTGACCACTGTTGTTTGATCTGGTGTACAGCTTGTTTGTGTGACGTAGTCCATTCCCTCTTGGTGGTCTCTTTTGTCAGATCAGATAGGGGACAGATAGAGGTGCCAGGTCAGGAATGAAGCGACTGCAGTACATGATGAATCTGAGCAGACTCCAGACTTCCTGCGTATTTGCAAGATCCAAAGCATTTGCAATGGCTTCAATCTTCTGTGGATCAGGTGATACTCATTCACTGCTGATCATATGGCTAAAAAATCTGATTCTGTTTTCACTGGATAAGTACTTGTCTTTGTTCAAGGTGAGGTTACGTTCTCTAAGGCATTGTAGGCATGCATGTAGGCATGTCTTGCGTTTACTTTCAAAGTGACCATAGATGAGAATGTCATCACTGATGTTCAATGTGCCTTCAAGTCCTTAAGGTACAGATTGAATCAAACGCTGAAATACCTCAGCTGCTGAACTGACTCCATAGTTCAGCCTCTTGTATTGAAAAAATCCAATGTGAGTGGAGATTATTGTAAAATATCTTGATTCTTCAGCAAGCTCAATTTCATGCTATTCTGCATTGAGGCCAAGTTTAGCGAAGTGGCAGCCGTGAAAGCGGCAGCTCAAAGGGTGGGAGATCCAGGCATTGGTGTGGGGGCAGGTCAACAATCTCACAACCAGCAAGGGGGTCAGCCTCCGGCTGGGCATGATGCAGAAGGACAAAGAGGGGCACACCAACAGCCACATGCGCACAGGAGAGTCAATACCCAGGAGAGAGTCTACCACCCAAGGCTTTGCCTGATGTCCGAGTGGCATTGTCAGTGAAGACTGAGGCTCAACAGGGAGGCAGTCACTGATCTCTGCACAATGCTGTAGGATAAGCTGAAGTCCATGGTGGCTGGTGGACACCGAACGCCAGTGGCTCTGAAGATCATCTGGCTCTCAACTTCTATGCCTCCAGCTCCTTCCAGGGAACCATTGGAGACATGTGTGAGATATCACAGGCTGTAGTCCATCGGTACAACATGAAGGTGACCAATCCCATGCTCAAGAGGGCCAGCGACTATTTGCAATACTGCATGGATCCAGACAGCCATGCGGAGATGTCCATCAGCGTCAGGGCAATTGTTGGATTTCCCCAGGTGTAAGGTGTCATCGACTGTGTACATATGGCCATCAAGGCTCCCACTGTCCAGCAAGGTGTCTTCATCAATGGGAAGGGCTTCCATTCCGTTAATGTCCAACTAGTCTATGACTTCCAAAACCTGAATCTTCAGGCCGGAAAGCAGCCATGTCCCCTCCATACTCTGGTAGTCTCAGGCAACACAGCTTTTCTGGCAACCCACAAGCCTTCAGGGATGGATTCTTAGAGACAAGGACCACCCACTAAAGACTTGGCTACTTATATCTGTAAGAATCCCGTGCACTGATGCAAAGGAGAGGTACAACACCTGCCACGAGTCAACCTGAGTGACTATCAAGCAGGCCATTGGCCTTTTGAACTTCCAATATGGATGACTTGATGCCTTCAGGGGCCTGATCCTCCTTGACTGCCTGGCAGTCACCCATTTCCTCTCTACCTGCACACCCTTAAGCTGCAGGATAACCTCCCTCTGAATCATGCTATTTACGTAAAGCTCAGCCTCTTGGTTGCAATGTAATGTCACCAGCTGTAGCTCAAGCTCTGAAACGCTGTGCTCGAGCTCTTTCAACTGACGAAACCTCCTAGATAAGTGGTTGTCCAGGGCACAAGAGTTTTTATGGTGTTCCCACATGGCCCAGGATGTGCCTGAGATGCTCGACCATGCCTCTATTTATTAGAGTAACTAAACTTAAAAGAAAAAAAACTTACCAAAGATATATATTAAAAAACCTCACCACCTACTCGCCAATCAATGCATTCCTTGTGCATGCATCACTACATTTTAACCTTGCCCCTGAAATTTGTTCTCCCACTGGGTTCTGACTCCTCTGCTCTGCCCCCAAGCTTCATCAGACCTGTACTCATTTCCTTCAGGCTCTCCATTTGAGGTTGACTCCTAAGACCTCGCAGTTTATCCTCTCTGGCCGCACCGCTGCAAGGCCCTGACTTCAAACTCCTTCCTCCAGGCTCTCTGATTGAGATTGCTCAACAATTAATTACGCAATCTTTTATATTTTCCTGTTACTTTTAGCATTTGAATACTGTTTACTTCTGAAAAAAACGATTCACTGTATAATTAAAGAATAAAGCAAGAAATATATAAAACTACAGCCTTGTAATTTGAAGCAGGACAATCTTCTTTCTGTCACAGCACAACACTACTGGTAGTAAGTAATATAAATTACCAGCTCCAATGTTATTATAAATACTGCTCAGATGTCTATCAGGATATGTAACTGTAGAATTGGTGAATATCTCTTGTATTACATGCATAAATTGCTGCACTGTGTAGCAGGTGATCAAAAACAAAATAAAAGCAAAATACTGCGGACACTGGAGATCTGACATAAGAACAGGAAGTGCTGGAAAAACTCAGCTGGTTTGGCAGCATCTGTGGCGAGAGAAAACGAGTTAACATTTCGGGTCCAATATGACACTCCTTCAGAACTGTTCGAAAACAGAACTCTCGTTGTTAACTTGGGGCCTCTCAGTGATTTGTAATCTACTTAAAATGAAGGTTACAATCTTGATTGTGAGTTAATCAGTTCCTTTCATAAAAGGAGCAGTGGCAGCAGCAGCAACTGCTGCTGTGATATCAGAAAAGCTATGCTAACTGAGTTTATGAGCAAGTTATTGCACCAAATTTTGCTGTAGCAAGCGGCTGGATTTTGCATGACCCCGCCGGGCATGTTTTCAGTGGAAGGGCATATAAAATAAGGCGGTGTCAACCCCACCACCTTCCCACCTGCCTCTGAGCTCAACCCCATAAAACATGGAGATGGGCAGACATCGAAATCGACACCATATTTAAATAAATAATCAAGGGTCAATTGAGTTTGTTAACTCCAAGTCAAGATGGTGAGTGGCTTGGGACAGAACTTCCAGGTGGTGGTGTTCCTATATATTTGCTGCCCTTGTCCTTCTAGATGGTAGCAATTGTGGGTTTGAAAGGTGCTGTCTAAGAAGCCTTGGTGAGTTTCTGCAGTGCATCTTGTAGATGGTACACACCGCTGTTATGGCTCATCAGTAGTGGAGGGAGTGAATGTTTGTGGAAGGCGTGTCAATTAAGCGGGCTGCTTTGTCCTGGGTAGTGTTAAACTTCTTCAGTGTAGTGGGAGCTGCACTCAACCAGGCAAGTGGAGAGTATTCCATCACACTCCTGACTTGTGTCTTGTAGATGGTGGACAGACTTTGGGGAGTCAGGAGGTGAGTTACTCCTTGCATAATTCCCAGCCTCTGACCTGATCTTGTAGCCACAGTATCTATATGGCTGGTACAATTCAGTTCTGGTCAATGGTAACCCCCAGGATGTTGATAGTGGGGGATTCAGTGATGGTAATGACATTAAATATCAAGGGGCGATGGTTAGATTCTCTTTGCATATTGGGTGGCAGCCCCCCTAAGATAGTACACCCCTTTCTTCCTACCCACCTGCTCCATAAAACACACCCCACCCACCCCCTGCCCCACTCCCTAAACTGCCCAAACCTTCCCTGCCCAAGACCTCGGACTCACCTTGCTCTGGAAGCCGTGAGCTTTCTCCTTGGGCTTTCTTGTAGTTCTGGCAGTGCCAGAATTAATGCACATTAATGTACATTAATGCGCTGTCAGGATTGCTGGAATTGCTGGCCAATTGGATTGACCAGCAGCTTCTGAGGATGGGACTTCCTCCCTAGTGAGGCACATAAGTCCCATTGGCAGGCTATTTAACCTGCCCACAGCACATTATGGCTACAGGGTGAGTTGGCGTGGGGCGAGCCAACACCACGCCAACTTTGCTTCAGGTGGGCTGGGGGGTCGGGGGGACGCAAGCCATCCAGCCCCCCACACCCCTCCCATAATATGCTGTCCAAGGATTCTAATGGCATCTGTATATTTAGCTTTTAATTTTTTTCTGCGGCAAGTGTGAGCCGCTAATAGCATAGAAAGGGACTGAGTGAAGAAGGCAACCAACCAATCAATTGGAAGGGTTATAAATTGCAAGGATGAAGAGGAAATTGTAAATGAGAGCTGTCTAATCAGGTACAGGAAGAGAATTAGGGAGGGAAAGGAAGATTAGATTAAGAGAGGAACAAAAGACTGAAAGAATAAGTAAATAAAAATCAATTTTAAATTTGACATTTTAAAAACCTTCAACAATAGTTAAACCCTGAGGATTTCATAATTGTGATAGCTAATTAGGGCCAAATAGCTTAGATGGTTAAGCATGGGATGCTTAATGGCGCTGACAGTGCTGAGTCAGTTCCCATATTGGCTGAGGTAGTTCTGGGAGCCAATCTCTTCTATTTGCCCCAATATAACATCATGGCATCATTGAGCCTTAATTAACAACCTTCAAACACTGAGGATGCTACACAAAGTGAGAGAGAATAGGTAGTTATTGGTGCCAGAGAAGTTGATAGTCAGTAATTAACACTTATCACGTCATTAAAGGTGTCCTTTTTTAAAAATTCATTCACGGGATGTGGGCTTCATTGGCTGGGCCAGCATTTATTGCCCATCCCTAATTGCCCTTGAGAAGGTGGCGGTGAGCTGCCTTCTTGAGCAGCTGCAGTCCATGTGGTGTAGGTACATTCAATGTGCTGTTAGGAAGGGAATTCCAGGATTTTGACCCAGTGACAGTGAAGGAACGGCAATATATTTCCAAATCAGGATGGTGAGTGACTTGGAGGGGAACTTCCAGGTGGTGGTGCTCCCATCAATCTGCTGCCCTTGTCCTTCTAGATGGTATTGGTCGTGGGTTTGGAAGGTGCAGCCTAGGTGAATTCTTGGAATGGACAAAACTTAACTTTCTGTGGTAAGTTTAGTGCAGATCTAACATACAAGTAAAGCAGCTTCATGCTATTTAATGTATTTCAGTGATGAGGCAGTTGTAAGATACTATTTTCACAAAGGTAACAGTAGAGTGGCACAGCAACTTCTGGATTTTTCATTTTGACCATGCATCTGTTCTTTGCCTGAAGTTATGGTAGCATTTATAATGTGAATCAGCAAGCACCCTTAGCCTCACCATTATTTTGATAGGAAAGTCAGGGCCATTGATTCAGTTGCATTAGAGCAGCCATTTGGCATTACAGGTCCACCTCAGTGTTTATGCTCCAAATGAGCCTCTTTCCATCATTCTTCATCTAACTTCATCAACATATCCTTCTGTTCCTTTCTCTCCCGTGTATTTATCTGGAGCTTCCCCCATCTACCTCAGCTATTCCTTGTGGTAATGAGTTTCATGATCTAACTACTTTCTGTGTAAAGAGGTTTCTCTTGAATTTCCTATTGAATTTATTCATGACAACTTATATTTATGGACCAAAGTTTTGGTCTTGCCCGCAAGCGGAAATGTCTTTTCTATATCTACCCTATCAAGCCCTTTCATAATATAAAAGACCTCTATCAGGTCATCTCTTAGCCTTCTCCTTTCCAAAGAAAAGAGCCCTAGCCCCAGTCCTGGTACCATTCTAGTAAAGCTTTTTGCAGCTCCATTATCTCTATATGTTTTATATAACATGGAGACCTGAACTGTTCACAGTGCTCCAAGTGTAGCCTAATCAAGGTGCTACACAAATTTAACATGACTTTCTGCTTTTCAATCCTATTCCTCGAAAAATGAACACCAGAACTTTGCTTTCTTTTTAAATTGGCCTTAATTAACCTGTGTCACTACATATCATGATTGTGTACCTGTATCCCAAGGTCCTTCTGTGATTGCGTTTATGAAGACATGGCTGCAGGGTGACCAAGGATGGGAACTAAATATCGAAGGGTATTCAATATTTATGATGGACAGGCAAAAAGGAAAAGGAGGTGGGATGGCGTTAGTAGTTAAGGATGAAATCGGTGCAATAGTGAGACAGGACATTAGCTCAAAAATCTAGCTGTAGAATCAGCCTGGGTGGAGATAAAAAGCAACAAGGGATGGAAACCATTAGTGGGAGTTGTCTATAGGCCTCCAAACAGTAGTGATAATGTAGGGGACAGCATTAAACAGGAAATTAGAGATGCATGTATCAAGGGCGCTACAGTAATCTTGGGTGACTTTAATCTACTTATAGACTGGACAAACCAAATTAGCAATAATACTGTGGTGATGAATTCCTGGAATGTGTACAGTACGTCAAAGAACCAACTAGGGGACAGGTGATTCTAGATTTGGTTTTGTGCAATGAGAAGGGGTTAATTAATAATCTTGTTGTGAGGGGTCCTTTAAGGAAAAGTGACCATAACATAATAGAATTCTTCATTAGGATGGAAAGTGAAGTAGTCCAATCCAAAACTAGTGTCTTAAATCCAAACAAAGGAAACTACAAAGGTATGAGGTGTGAGTTGGCTAAGATAGATTGGGGAACTTCATTAAAAGGCATGCTGGTGGAAAGACAATGGCTAATATTTAAGGAACGAATGTATGCATTGCAACAGTTATACATTCCTTTCTGATGCAAAAACACAGCAGGAAAAGCAGCCCAATCATGGCTAACAAAATAAATTAAGGGTAGTATTGGATGCAAAGAAGAGTTGTATAAAGTTACTAGAAAAATTAGCAAGCCTGAGGATTGATAACGGTTTAGAAATTCACAAAGAAAGACCAAGAGATTGATTAAGAGGGGAAAAATAGAATATGAAAGTAAACTTGCAAGGACCCTAAAAGTGGACTGTAAAAGCTTCCATAAGTATGTAAAAAGAAAAAGATTAGTGAAGACAAATGTAGGCCCCTTACAGTCTGAAACAGGAGAATTTATAATCGAGAACAAGGAAACGGCAGAACAATTAAACAACTACTTGAGTTCTGTCTTCACGGAGGAAGATACAAATAGCTTCCCAGAAATACTAGGGAACCAACAGTCTAGTGAGAAGGAGGAATTGAAGGAAATTAGTATTACTAAAAAATAGGGCTGGAGAAATTAATGCGACTGAAAGCTGATAAACCCCCAGGGTCTGATAATCCACATCCCAGGGTACAAAAGGAGGTGGCCATGGAAATAGTAGATGTATTAGTTATCACCTTTTGAAATTCTGTAGATTCTGGAACAGTCCCAGAAGAATGGAGGGTGGAAAATATAACCCCATTATTTAAAAAGAGAGGGAGAGAGAAAACAATGAATTACAGACTGCCTAGCCTAACATCAGTAGTAGGGAAATGCTAGAGTCTATTATAAAGGATTTGATAACAGGAAACTTAGAAAATATCAACAGGATTAGACAAAGTGAATATGGATTTCTGAAAGGGAAATTATGTCTGACAAACCTTCTGGAATTTTTTGAGGACGTAACTAGCAGAATAGATAAGGAAGAACCAATGGATGTGATGTATTTAGATTTTCAGAAAGCTTTTGATAAATTCCCATGTGAGAAGTCAGTGTGTTAAATTAAAGCATATGGGATTGGGGGTAATATATTGGCATGGATTGAGAATTGGTTAGCGGACAGGAAACAGGAATAAACAGATTTTTTACTGAGTGGCAGGCGGTGACTAGTGGGGTACTGCAGGGATCAGTGCTTGGGCCCCAGCTATTCACAATAAATATCAATGATTTGGATGAGGGAACCAAATGTAATATTTCCAAATTTGCTGATGACATGAGAATTGCTGTGAATGTGAGCAGTGAGGAAAGTGTTAAGAGGCTTCAAGGCAATTTAGACTGGATGAGTGAGTGGGCAAATACAGGACAGATGCATTACAACGTGGATAAGTGTGAAGCTATCCACTTCGGTAGGAAAAGCGGAATGACAGAGTATTATTGAAATGGTGATAGATTGGGAAATGTTGATGTACAAAGGGACCTGGGAGACCTCGCATACCAATCACTGAAAGCAAGCATGCAGGTGCAGCAGGTAGTTAAGAAGGCAAATGGTATGTTGGCCTTCATTGCGAGAAGACTTGAGTACAGGAGCAAGGATGTCTTACTGCAGTTGCACAGGGCCTTAGTGAGACCACACCAGGAGTATTGTGTACAGTTTTGGTCTCCTTACCTAAGCAATTATATACTTGCCATAGAGGGAGTGCAGCGAAGATTCACCAGGCTGATTCCTGGAATGGCAAGATTGTCATATGAGGAGAGATTGGGCTGACTAGGCCTTTATTCACTGGAGTTTAGAAGAATGAGAGGGGATCTCATTGAAATGTATAAAATTCTGACAGGGATGGACAGACTGGTTGATGTTTCCTCTGGCTGGGGTGTCTAGAATAAGGGGTCACAATCTCAAGATATGGGATAGGCTGTTTAGGACTGAGATGAAGAGAAACTTCTTTACTCAGTAGATGATGAACCTGTGGAATTCTCCACCACAGAAGGCTGAAGAGGCCAAGTCACTGAATATATTTAAGAAGGAAATAGATAGATTTCTGGACTCTAAAGGTGTCAAGGGGTATGGGGAGAGAGCACGAGTATGGTGTTAAGATAGAGAATCAGCCATGATCACGTTGAATGGATGAGCAGGCTCGAAGGGCCAAATGACCTACTGCTGCTTCTATTTTCTATGTTTCTATGTTCTTCTACACCATTTAGATAATTACTTTCTAAGGCTTTCTTATTCTTCCTAACAAAATGTGCTACCTCACACTTACCAATATTGTTCATTTGCCACTTACAAAACCATTCTGCAAGTTTATTAAATGTCTTCATGTATTTTCACAGAATTGTTACACAAGTCATTTGGCCCATCGTGTCTGCACCAGCTTTCCAATGATCAATTCATCTAGTGCTTTACCCTCACCTTCCCCCCAAAACCCTGCACATTCTTCCTTTTCAGATAAAAATCTAATTCCCTTTGGAATGCCTCCATTGAACCTGCCTCCACTACACTCTCAGGCAATGCATTCCAGACCCCAATTGCTCGCTGAGTGAAAAAGTTTTTCCTTATGTCACTTTTGCAAATTACCTTAAATCTATGCCCCCTCATTCCCAATCCTTTCATGAGTGGGAACAGTTTCTCCTCTGTCCAGCCCCCTCATGACTTTGAATACTTCTATTAAACCTCCTCTATTTTATTGCAGTCCTCCTCTGCATTGACTATTCCATAATCTGGTCTCATCTACATATTTTGAAATTGTACTTTTGATTCCTGAATCCAAATGGTTTATGTAAATGGTACTCACATTGGGCCCAGCACCAATCCTTAAGGAATATTACTTCCCATCAACCTGAGTAACTACATTTGACCCCTACTCTTTGTTTTATAGCTAGCTTGCTATTGTTTTGCTACTTGGCTCCACATCTTCTGACTGTAGTCATGAGTCTATAATGCAGTACCTCACAGAGGTTCTTTGCAAATCTATATATATTGGTGGTGGTGTATTACACTTCACTCAGAGAGGCTGAGTTGATGTGGCAACACATACTTTTACATCCATGTTATAGTCTGGAGATTAAGATAGTGATGGTAGAGGCTGCAATTTTCTTTGCATTGCATGGCTGACCAGGAATCTCACCACCTGCTATTGGCAAGAATTGGAAGGATTTTCAGGTTGTTCATCAACCTGTTTGGTCCCACATTCCTTGGCTATCAAGTCCTGGAGTCAGACTTGAACCTGGAACTTTTGGATCAAAGGCAAGGATGCTACCCACTGCACCACAAGACCTCTGACCCATGCATCTACTATATTACTTCTACCTAGCTTTTTTGTTACTTCTTCAAGAATTCAAAAAACTTAGTCAAACAAACTCTTTTGGAATCCATATTGAATACTCCTTATTATATTTTAATTTCTAGATGTTTATTTATTCCAATCTATTTGACTGAGGATGCCATTATCTTTCTTACCACCACCATTAGACTTATGGGTAGATAATTACCTGGTCTTGTTCTATCTCACTTTTTATAGGGGATAGGAATCACATTAGCTATCGATCAATCATTTGACATTATTCGTTTTTCTAATGAGCTTATATATATGCAAGGGTGCATCTTCTTTCTCTTCCTGTGTTTTTAACAAACATAACAGTGGAGCGCATATAAGGCTGCAGGCCTGTGTTCAGGAAAGCGAGAGAAGAAAAATGCTGCTTTTTGAAGTTACAGCGAGAAATACAAGCACACAGAAGTAAGGCAGCAGGTACAAACCTCACTTAGAAGTGGCACTAATCCAGTTTGCTGTTAATCAAATTCATACTCAGATGGCTGTATAGTTTGGAGTTCATAAATAGTTTGTATCCTTACCAACATTCTGCTTTGTATCTAGGGACTACTGTGTTCTGATATTGTTTGCATTACTTACAAGTACAAATGTATAATTTAAAAAGACAATACTGTCTTCTTCAGGACCAATTTTCCTCATTCCCTTATATTTCTTCATATTTATTTTAGTATTTACATTTAATTTTGCACTGTTTTCTTATTTGCTGCTTTTTTCTTTATAACATTCATCTTGTTTCTCCTATAAATATATTTTACCATTTGATTTTGAATTTGATTGACAGCAACTGCATTAGTGCCAGTTCAGAGTGAGGTTTGTACCTGCTGCCTTTTTTCTGTGTGCTTGTGTTTCTCCCCGCTAACTACTATAATCATAAAGTTTTCCTTGGTCCATATTGTAGATATGAAAGGATCACTGATACAATAAAGATCTCTATAGTGTTTAAGTTGGTAGTGGTGATGACAATCTAACATCCTTCAGTTACAAGTTCAAGTTTCATTTCAGCATATTTTCTTTACAAAAGCTGGAAATTGTTCCTTCCTTCTTCTTTGCTGTATCATATTAAATAAGAGCAGGCTGTCTTCTTATACTGGTCAAGGCTTCAATTTTACTTTGATGGCTAAAAGTAAATGCCAATATCTGATCCCCAGTCTCTACTGATCTCTGTTAGAATGACAGCAGGAGTGCTGCACTTAGTCTGAATGTCCCTAGGATAGAGATTGGAAGAAAAACAATCGTCCAGGATTCCCACACCAGATGGTGATCCAATGATCCTTACTGGAATAAGCATTCGTGTGGACATCATTTGAAAACAGGATCCACCTCCTGGACAAATGGCCTGCTCGTACTCGCAGCCTAGGTACACACAAAAAAAATTATCACTTTATCAAGGCACTTGGGATGCCAGGCCAGTGCAACTTCAGTATGAGTCAGTTATGGAGGAAATGAGTAGGGAAGAAGGTAGAATTTCAAAGGGGTAGGCAAGGAGAGGAAAGGATGGCTAAACATAATCATTTCCTGTTGTATTATCTCTCTTTTCATTTTGAAGCAATAGGTTCCTCTCGCTTTCCAACTAAACCTACCATGTGTCATTTATTAATCTATCCCATCTCCCTATGATCTCCCTTTTGGCTCTGAAAGTTCCCTCTTTCCCTTGTTCCTTGGTCCTGATGGTCCATTTCTTTCTCTAATGATTCTGGTCACTGTTCTCCTCCTTCTGCTCATCCCTTCCTCCCTGGTTTGGAAATTTCTTTTTTCGTCCCAGTGGCATTTAGATTCCTCCTCCTCCTTTGCTTGCTTCTGAAATTCCATTCTTCTTCCATACACAAATATGATTTTTCCCCATTTTTGCTCTTCTAGTAAGACTACTAATTTAGTCTTACTTGATTAAGATTGCCCAAAGCTTATTTCACATGACACCCTTATAATCAGTAAAGCGGAACTGTTTAACCCATTAGCTTGATTGGATTAGGATCATCCACAAATTTGAGAAATAGAATTGGGAAAATGAAATCCCAGAATGGTCAATGTTAAAACAATAAGAATTACATAAAGATAAAGTTTTGATAAAATATTAACACATTAATCAATATTTACTATTTTCAAATTTGAATAAAACTTATGCATTTCCTGTCTAGAACATGAGTTTCTATTGTCACCTTTCTGTCATGTTTTTGTGTCAACTTTTCCCCATTCTTATATTCATAATCATAATGGAAATTGCTCATGTAAGCTTGTCATTCTGTAACCATACCTTCTTACTAATGTTGGCGCCATAGTGCCTCAGATCTACTTGCAAGCTTGTGTTTTTTTTCATTCTTTGCATGTACCTCTGTGCAAAATGAGTGATGAATTTTTTTATTCTCTCTTGGAATGTGGATATCACAAACATGGCCAGCATTTGGTGTCCATCCCTAACTGCCCTTCAGAAGGTGGCAATGAGCTGCCTTCTTGAACTATAACAGTCCATCTGATGTAGGAACACCCACAGTGCTGTTAGGAAGGAAGTTCCAGCATTTTGATCCAGTGGCAGTGAAGGAACAGTGATATAGTTCTAAATTAGGATGGAGTGTCGCTTGGAAGGGAACTTGCAATGGTGGTGGTCCCATGCCTCTACTACCCATGTCCTTCTAGCTAGAAGAGGTGGTGGGTTTGGAAGGTGCAGTCTAAGGAGGCTTGACAAGTTGCTGCAATGCATCTTGTATGTGGTATACATTTTTCTCACTATGCATCAGTGGTGGAGGTGTTTAAGGTGGTGGATGGGCCACTGATCAAGAAGGATGATTTGTCCTGGATAGTGTCAAGCTTGTTGAGTGTTGTTGGAGCTGCACTCACCCAGGTATCACACTCTTAATTTGTGCCTTGCAGATGACGGACAGACTTTAGGGTGATAGGAGGTGAGTTACTCACCATAGAATTCCCAGCCTCCGACTTATCCATTTTAAAAATTTATTCTTTCATGGGATGTGGGTGTCACTGACAAGGCCAGCATTTATTGCCCATCCCTAATTGCCCTTTAACCAAGTAGCTTTCCAGGCCATCTCAGAGGGCAGTTAAGAGTCAACAACATCACTGTGGATCTGGAGTCACATGTAGGCCAGACCAGCTAAGGATAGCAGATTCCTTCCCTAAAGGACATTAGTGAACCTGTTGGGTTTTTACAACAATCAATGATAGTTTCATGGTCACCATTACTGAGACTAACTTTCAATTCCAAAATTTTTATTAATTGAATATAAATTCAACAAGTTGCTGTGGTGGGATTTGAACTCATGTCCTCAAAACATTAGCCTGGGCTTCTGGATTACTAGTCCAGTGCCAGTGACATTACCAGTGCCACTACCATTATGCCACTATTTTCCCCCATCTTCTTATGCCACAGTATTTATATGGCAGGTCCATCTCAGTTTTTGGTCAGTGATAACCACCAGGATGCTGATAGTAGGGGATTCAGTGATGGTTAGAGCATTGAATGTTTTGGGGAGATGGTTAGGTTCCCCCTTGTTGGAGATGGTCATTGCCTGGCACTTGTCTGGCGCAGATGCTGCTTGCCATTTATCAGGCCAAGCCTGAATGTTGTCCAAATCTTGTTGCATGTGGAACTCCTGCAATGATATCCTGGCGCTGAGATGATTGGCCTGCAACAACCACAAATAATTAAATTATTTATAAGACAAGATTTTATAACTTTGTTACGTACAAAATACTGAGGAAATCCTTCTCCAACATTTTTATTTGATATGTATTTCAGCAGCACACACATTACTATGGCTACATAGCACTAAATATTAGAGGATAAAATTTCTGTGGAAAAAGCAGAGGATCAAACTTCTGCTCATTATTTTGGCCTGTCATTCACCTCACTCTATATTCCAGGATTGGGGTTGTTCAAATATTCATGGTGGGAACTTGTGCCTGCAGTGGTACAATGGAGATGCCTGTGTCACTGAGGTGGTAGAAACTGGATTAGAAAGCCTGTTGCTTGGAGAAGGAGCACCTGAGGCCTAAGTCAAGCTGAAGAAGGAGGCAGATATGAAAATTCCTCAAACTTTGTCCTCAACCAGCAGGGCAACTCTTCAATGGTAATTGATATCTCTGCAAGACATTACAGTTTCCCTCTTAAATGTTGGGGCCTTCAGTAGACCCAGAACACAACCTACACCAACTTACAGGTGTAGGTTCTGTGCTGGCCTATTGGGCCTATCAGAATGAATTGGGTGGAATTATTAAAATAATGACCTCAAGAATGCCCAAAAAGCCATGTTGCAATGCTACACAAGGCCATCATACATTCCCTTTGAGGAACATGTTAGATTAAATATACTAGATAATGTTTCTTTGGAGTCAATTTCTTGCCCTTATTTTAATTTTATATAACTACAGGACAACCTGAGAAAGATATACAGCATTCATTACGGTTCTTTTGAGAACTGAAGTGCTGTCCGTCCTTCAGAACACATGCTTCTATAATAATAGTCATCTAATAATTAAGTATTAACCTATTAATTAATTAACCTATGACCAGTGCATCCTCTCAGTCACAATACATTCTGCCAAAGCGTCCATGAATAGAATACATAGATCTCAATAAAATCAGACTGCTAACAATCTAATCCCTGGAACTTGAGTATGATTGTGCCCTTTTACAACTTTCTTTTATTGAGAATCTATTATTAGCATGAAATGATTGCTGAGATGATATCATGGCAAATAACCATCTTTATTCGTTAGTAAATCCCAGCCATTGGACAAGTATCATACTCAAAAGGATTCAAATGAGAAACCTCTATTTTTTTCATTTGACTAACGTACTTGTATTCATTCCATTCATAAAATGATCCCCATTGCAAAACACTCGTATTTGAACAGATAAAACAACTGTGTAAACATAAACCATGGTTAATGACATTTGGCAGGCAGTGTGTTCAAAGATAAATATAGCTTTTTGTTAATGAATGGGTAAAATAACAACATAGGGTTGTTTGGAAAGCAAAAAGAACATTCAGTATTCATAGGGTTAGTGGAATTCTATTTGATAGTAACAAACACAGAGGTGGAATATCTCATCAATCCATAAAGCCAGAGTACTCTTATCCACAGAACACTGTCACTACTTATCGCATACCAATCAGCAACACATAATGTACTTTCTGTGACCTTGTACATTATGTTTTCAATGTTGCACAGCATTGATTAAAATTTGACATGAGCTTGCTGTGCTATGGTATTATTTTCCTATTGAACATTACATTGTTATGATGCATAAGTAGAAAATGACACAGCACCACATCATAATAATAACTGTCGTTTCTCAGAAGCAACCTCTTTATTTCACCTGGTACATTTTTGATGCCTAAGAATTTAAACACGGGTTCTGGTAAGAAACCAAAATGAGAAAGGAGCCCTGGTGGCTCAGTGAGTTTATCCTGTCAGAATTTGAACCACACACATGTGGAAAATCCAGGCTCTATTACAGTTTGAACTTTCAACAGATGTTAATTATGGTGGGGGTGGAGGTACTACCGTGAGCCTTAGTTTTTGGACTCTCCACAAGTGGGAACATCTAACCCATTGAAGCACTCTGCTTTAAAGACCTCTTGTCAGGAGAGTGGCGAATTCTCATTTCCTGGCTGCCATTCCTGTCAGACAACAGTACCAAAGTCAGATGCAGTGGGGAGTGGGCGGAGAAAAATTAGGCCCTCTGGCATCTGTTTTTGGGCATTACAAGACCTCTTAAATTATCAAAATGGTGCCCACGTTCTATGCACACTTCTAACACGGAGTGCATTGGTTGCCATATTTGTAAAAGGGTTAGTGCATGCACATATAATGACCATCAGCAGCTGAGTAGACAGATTATTATATAATTCCTGCCAATGTTATCATTTTGAAGCTCCATATTCCAGTCTATGCCCTCTCAAACTCCCACAGCTGAACACGTGTTCAACAGCATTAAGGATCGCCTCCTCCCCTCCAACCATTGCTATTTAAAGGGATCATCAACTATTTGTAAGTTGGTTACTTGTTTGTTTTTCTGGCTGTTGTTGAAATTTTAAGCATTTTGGATGGTTTTCTATACTCAAGCAAAGTCTTAATCACCTGCAGGGTGCGATCTGTCTGGTGATGAATTAATTTTTTGGCCATATAACAACTTGCCTGCAAACCAGTTCCTTCCAAGAAGGTCTGGATCCCATCATTGCAGATTGTAGGCCAGGAGAGATTGAGGGATGAGGCAAAAATGAGATGAGAGAAGGAAGATTACGTATGCAGATCCCCGTTTCAGCCTCAGCAATGGTCTTCCCATCATGGGCAGCGCTGTCTCCTCTATGGAGATTAGAACATGCAGACATGCCTCCTCCCCTCCAGTTAGTTCCTGCTGCCTTTGATTGTGAACCATATTCTCTTGCAAGAGGAAGTATGTCAATGAATGCCATGAAATCTGTTTGGGTGATGTGGCTTTCACGTTTGAATATCTGGCAATGTGTACACCCTGTGAGATATGGATTTGAGGTTTCCAACAGTACTAAGTGTGTGAAGGTGAGGTGAAGAATATGATTATTAAGTACGAGCCCTGATTGATGGGGATGTGAGTGATGGGGGTTTGGTGAATTGAGCAATGGCTTGAGGCACTTGGTAGAATTTGGCATTTGAAGTTGCACTCACTGTGGTTGACTACTCATGTGAGATCCTTAAACTTTATCCATGTTCTTGGAACATTACTCCTGCCATTAACCTCCATGGCTAATTCTTGCCACTGCCTTCTGTGCTGTGTAACTTTAGAGGAGCCTCCAGTTTCCCCTAAGGATCCAAGACACCCTCCTCCATTCTACCTTTTCAACCATGAGCATAGGACAGCAGTTGAAAGCCCCTCTTTCCCAGGGTTAGTCATTGTTGATTGTTACACAGCACACTATTACAAACAATTTCAATACTTCCAGCAGCCACATACACCACCCTTTTGCGAGGTTCAGGGTGGCTTTAAGTAGTGCTAGGCTGATAGGCCTTCACAATATTGGGCATTCTGTTGATGTGTACAGCCAATGAACAGTGCATGGTGTTCTGGCTGCACTTAGAAATCATGGTCATGTGTGGGCATCCTGCCTGCATTTCAATCACAATTGTACATTGTGATCTCTGCTCCCATTTCGAGGGTTATCCGATTTAAGTCATCTAATCTCATCATTTATTTATGTGCTGTTTGTGGAGCCTTGTGCAGCACAAATTGGCTGCTACATTTGCATACATCGTAATAGGGACATTTCATAAGTAACCCATTGGTTTTAAAATACTGAATTTGATGGAGCTGGATAAGCATAAGTTATTTCTTTCTATTGCAATTGCCTTAATTTTATTGAGCTATCGCCGAGGTCAGAGTATTGTGGAGAATTGTGCTTTTTTGAATAGATTTTGCAGTTAAACTTTGAATTTATTACCGTGAAAATGCTGTCATCCTTTTTTAATTAAGGCTGCTCAGAAATAAAAGGTCTTATAATTCCTCAGATGTCCTCTTATATACAAATAGGAGATGATGGTACTAAGCCAAGAGCAGGATCACTTGATACTCAGTCTAATTAAACTGGAGCTTTACCGTACATGGGTGTCAGGTGTCAAAGTCTTTATAGGCTGATTCATTTGGAAATTTAATAGTGCTCTATAAGAGATGAAGCAACAGCAGTTCAGGAAATGAAGGCACGTCGAAGTTCAAAATAAGATGTAATTTGTTATCTTAGCTTTTAACAAAGATGTATTAGAAATCACTGACTGGCTGAACCTTAGTTACAGACGACTCAGCAACTTAAACTTTAAAGGTTATGTTTGCTTTGTTGTGAAATAAGGCTCGGAGCATGTCATACAGCCCAAGGATGATACCAGTTTTCCCAAGGTTCCCAGCTGCTGTTTGTTATCATTGATGAAATGAATGATGTCCGAGGAATGGAGCTCTGCCTCTGCCAAGATTCTTATCAAGTACATTTGTAACTGAATCCTTGACAACAAAATGACTTTATTGCCAAGAACTTGCGGTGTTTTCAGTTTAGATATTTGCGTAGGAAAAGCCCAGCTCTTCTAGATAAATATATTTTTTGTACTTGGCCATTAAAAATACAGATTGACTTTGACCAGCATGAACTCAATGGGCTGGATGGCCTCCTTCTGTGCAGTAATAACTCTATTGACCATGACTTTACTGTAATAACTGCGGCCAGGATTTTCCAGCCCCACCTTCCGTAGGGATCTTCCAGTCCTACTGAAAGCCACTGGACATTTGGCTGGCCCACCACAGGTGAACCACCACAGTGGGGCCGGAAAATCCCAGCCAACATTTGTGGAAGGTGTCACTGTGTCAAAGACTATATTTCTGTTTCTTGGTGGCATGCTATTGGCCTTGGCCTGTCTGCTTGGATTCTGAATAAAAAATCATTGTAAATAGAAACAAGAGATTTTTATGTCTATCAATCTTCTATGTAAAAAGACTGCGGGGGAAATTGGACAGCAACCGAAAACGGCATAAAGATCACGATGTGTGATTAACCCATGCTTGTTCCTTTCAATATAGGCAGCATGCAAACTCATGACACATGGTAGCTATGTGCAGCCTAATGCTAAATGAGCTGTCGAGCAGCTGCACACCTTAGCAGGGGGGTGTTCAAGGTCATGCAAGGCTACCACCATTTAAAGCTAAGCTGCATTTAAACTAGCCTGCATCCCTAAAAAAGAGGGGCATTCTGACTGGAGCAGGTATTGGAAGTAGACAGGGAAGACATTTTGAGCAGAAAGACCACTGGCTCGTGGTGCAACATGGCATAGTGTGTGCTCCAAGGTTTTCAGATGCAGCACTGGAGTCCATGGTGCAGGAGGTGAGTAGGACGTTCTCTATACAAAGGCTCACCAAACAAACTGTCAGAAGGCAAGTAATGCAGATAGTCCCAAGTACCTGAATGCAGTGCCACAAGAACTTTAAAGATGTGACACAAGTGGTCAAGCTAGTAAATTGATCTTCAAATGCCATATCCTCAAACCTGAACCAATAACCTAGACAAATTGATCAATTCACCATCCCAATACCTCTGCTCACTTATACCTCCCATTTATAGCTTTGCCTCATCCTCAAGCAGTTGGCACTGTTGCAAGCCTCATGTCCCCATTTCAGATACTTACTGCAGAGATTTAACCATGACAGGCAATTGCCCAAACACATTGCATCACACTCACAAACACATCTCCTTCTCTCTTGCAGGACAAGGTGGCGCATAACAGGAGGCAGCAGCACCTAACCAGCATGGCACAGATACAGATGCATGTCTTCATTCCCAAGGAGGACACGAGGCTCACCATCCTTGGAGCAGCCACACAGGTCATGGCTAGAGGCTGGGTGGAAACCATTGAAGATAATAATATCCAATCCTCTTCTTGCACCCCATTTCCCCCATAATCTTTTCTAATTTACAAACTGCAGATGATTTAACAATGAACCTCTTGTTTCCCCTCCTTATCTTTTTTATTCTTTCATGGGTTGTGAGCATTGTTGGAAAGACCAGCATTTATTGCCCATCTCCTATTGCCCTTGAAAAGCTGATGGTGAGCCGCTTCCTTAAACCGCTGCAGTCTGTGTGGTGTAAGTACCACCAAAGTGTGGTTAGGAAGTGGGTTCCAGGTTTTTGACCTAGCCACAGAGAAGAAATAGCAATATAATTTCATGTCAGGATGGTATATGACTTGAAAGTTGGCAGGTGGTGGCGTTCTCATGCACCTACTGCCCTTGTTCTTCTAGATGGAAGAGGTCATGGTTTGGAATGTGGTATCAAAGGAGCCTAGGCGAGTTGCTACTGCACATCTTGTAGAGAGTTTTTTTAATTATTCAAGGGATGTGGGCGTCACTGGCTAGGCCAGCATTTATTACCCACCCTTCTAATTGCCCTTGAGAAGATGATGGTGAGCTGTCTTCTTGAAATGCTGCAGTCCATGTGCTGTTAGGAAGGGAGTTCCAGGACTTTGACCCAACTGCTAATACTTTGGAGGGTGGCTTAGAGGAGGAATTTGAGGTGGTGAGACACAGTGCCAGCAGCCAGGTGTAAGTTTTTCAATGGTTTGCAAGTGTGGAAGTACTCATCAATTTAACAATTTTTAATTGATTACAGTTTGGGGTCCTCAACAGTTCACCCTCTAGAGAAGCATAGAATCATTGAAATAATTTTTCACATTTAACCTGTGCATGTGTGAACTCTAGGGGCAGGATTTTTATCTTGTCGGGAGGGCTCAGCGGGCAGGCTGGGTGTGGTCGCGAAACTGACTTCTGCCCGCGATCGGGTCCCAACTGTGATTTCACGCTGGCTGGTCAATTGATGGCCAGCCAGTGTGAATTGCACACTGAGACCCTCAGCGCTACCTGGGTGGGGGGAGGTGGGGGTGGGGGGGGGTGGAGGATGGTGAGGGCAGACGTTTGCGTATGCGAGCGGGTGCACGCGCTGAAAGCTCCCTGAAGGCACAGAGCTGTCTCAGGGAGCAGAAGATTTTTAAAAGCATAAATAAAGACTTTAAAAATGTTTAAAACATGTCCCTTCATGTGACTCTGTCAATGACTCTGTCACACAAGCAGGGGCATGTTTATTTTATTTTATTTTTAATTCCTGTTGGAAACCTTATCCCGCCCGTGGATGAAGTTTTAAAAAACATCCAAAGGCCGCTTGGCTTTTTCGCCCGCCTGCCAGCCAAACGGTTAGATGGGCAGCAAAAAATCAGATTTGATTAATTGATTAAGGCCTTAATAGGCCTCTTAATTGTCAGCGGGCACACTGCCGCCTCTCGTGCATGCCTGCCGAGTGAAATATCACGAGAGTGTGCGATGACGTCGGGATGCTCGCCTGATGTCACCGCACACTAATTTACTCTCATTCGGGTCGGGTGCGTGCCCGCCTGGCAAGAGAAAAATCTGCCCTAGAGGCTTCTATCAATTCCACAGGAGTAATCACAACCAACACTGACCATTTTGCTATCTTTACTACTGCAATATCCAGGCCATTATGATTTTGTTAATGATTATTAGTTCGGCATTTAAGCCCTGAACTTCTTCTAGAGGGCAGATATTGACAGGTCAGAACTTGCAACTACCCCTGGGATATGCCACTGATCCTGTCAAATCCAAGAGTCAGAATATTAGCATGGTTTGAATGGAGACACATGTTGTAAGTGGGCTGAATGGACAAGTGGAATATTTTAAAAATAAAATCTTCAAATTCTAACTTAAATTTATTGATTTTTCAACATTAATCAATTGCTCCATGATCAATTGCCATTGGAAATGCCTTTGAACTGATAATGGATCTCACTTCTACCAGGGCCAGGATTTTACAGCCCCTCCCGCCCGGTGGGATATTATAGTCCCGCTAAACTGAATGGAGATTTAAATGGCTCGCTGCATCTGCCAAGGGGGGAGACACGCCATGGCGGGGCCATTAAATCCTGACCCATGATTAAATCCTGCAGCTTGTACACCTGCTTCATGCAGCTGTAAGTAGCAGCAAGGCATCGGGGTGGAACTGGAGGGATTCCCAGCGGATGAAGTCATCCCACCAGGGCCACCTCTATCTGTAGACATTTACACACAAGAGACACCTGACCCTAAAGTATATTTTGACGCTTCCTTTTTTGGCTGCATTTTTCAATCACTGTAATTCTCCTTTTCTCTAGGTCTCCCTGTGCCGCATATTACCCTCCAGCTGAGAAG
This sequence comes from Carcharodon carcharias, assembly GCF_017639515.1. Classification (NCBI taxonomy): domain Eukaryota; kingdom Metazoa; phylum Chordata; class Chondrichthyes; order Lamniformes; family Lamnidae; genus Carcharodon; species Carcharodon carcharias. Next base: position 42,648,654 of record NC_054477.1, on the reverse strand, counting down.
GCAGGCCGCCAGCGTACTCATCTCATCTGGCTGCTATATGGTGTTTTAAAGTCAGCTTACAGAAAATTTCTCAGCCTGGCTGTGTGAAGGAGCCCAACGTCTGCTTGGCTCATTTCCTTAAAGGCAAAGCCAAGATCTGTTACTCAGCATGTGGAGAACTGACAGTTTGAACCTACACCCTACATTGCACCTCACTGCACTATCTCAAAATATTATTCCTTAGAATAAATATAATAATATAGAGCAATACACAAAAATGTTATGATAAAATTAAAAAAGAGGATTCTGGAAATGAGTGAAGCAGTGGCTTGGAACAACCCATTAGTTACTCCACCTGCTACAGTGCTTTGTACAATAGCAGCATTGTAATTCATAAAATTTAACCTTTCTTTGAACTCCGGGTATATTTAACAAACAAGCTTTTAAATGCAGAACTTTGCATGACAGGAACACATAGGAGGTCAATAATGTGCAATTTTCTGTCCATTATAAGGTGCATTGACTCCCGCATAGAAATTCTCAATATTCACTCGTCACCGAAAACTCTGAATTTTTAATGCTAATTTATCGGATTTACCCTATGATTTAAGTTCACATACTGGCTCAAAGAGATAGGATGAAAATCTCTTCCCTTCTGATTGGCAAAGTGATACAGTGCACTAAACTCGGTGATATCAGTGATATTATCAATAGTTAATACTATACAATCGTAACTAAACTCAAATGGACCAATTGCATATTATTCTATAATTTAATGATCTAACTAAGCATTTAATTAGAAATTGTACTGTTGCCACTGGGGGGAAACAGTTAAGAGCTAATGTGAAAAAACTTAATGCAAATCGTTCTGTTTGAAGGAATGCCCATCTGTAATAGTCTTTTTTGGAACCAATCCCTGTTGAACACATGAATGCTGGGAGGACAGTGTCACTAAATATAGTGAAAAAGGATTGCAGGGAATGAAGTAAATAAAACGGTGGATGATACAACACACAAAAAAGCCTAGAGCAGGACCGGTATTAGCTTGAAGACAAAAATTCGCCTCTCAGCCTTGGATGATCTATAATTTTCTTTAGTTACAGATTGGAAACACTGAAGGAATTTTTTTTTGTCTCCAGCATGGAACCTATACCCTCACCGCAAACTCCATCACTTCTTCTCGCCATTATCTCAGGCTGAAGCGACTGTGCGTAAGCACAGATGCTTTAGTATTACTAGAATTTTTTTTTCTATTTCAGATTTCCATCTGTCACTGTATTTTGCTTTTGTTTGTAACCTTAATGTTCTACTACATCTTAAGTTGCGTCTCTGATCTCCTCTCTTTCCATCACCAAGAATTTTAACCCTAAAAGTCACCTTTCCCTTCCTCAACCCAATTGCTATTGAAGCCTTCCAGACTCAATGATTGCAATGCTCTCCTAGTGGACTTCCAATCCTCTGCCGTTTTTAAATTTCAGCTCATCCAAATGCTGTTCATCAAATTCTTCGCTGGCTGTCCATCATTTTTATCCTTGATGACCTTAACTGGATCCCGGTGCCTAATGCCGCATATTTTTAGTTTTTACCTTTGTATTTAAGTTGCCCAATTTCTTCACAGTCCGACCCTCCATCTCTGTAACAGTTTAATGCCTTGCAGCTCCTCAAACTCTCCATTCTTCTACTCTAACCTGATGCATTGACCCTCTTCTTGCCCGATTATTGGTGGGACCCATGTTTTGGGCAGGTTAGGCTGCAGTCTCTGGAATTCCTCTGTTAACTCCTCCACTTTATCACTTGCCTCTTCTTCTTTAAAAGTGTCTTTAAAATCTGCTGCTGTGAGCAAGCTTATGGGCAGAGTTTTTCGCTCGGCGGGTGGGGGCAGTTGGAAAGCCGACCACCGCCCACAATTGGTATGGCGCCGCAATTTCACGCTGGCGGGCCAATTTAGGCCCACCTAGCGTGAAAGGCAGGTAGGGAAGCTCCGAGAAGGGGTGGGCAGGGGTGGGGCCATGATGCCTGCCAGGTCCAGTGGCGACCCGGCGGCCGATTCAAATGCGGCCCAAGCAGCCCCTGTAGGGGCAGGCGGGAGGGCAGGTCGGTGGGGAAGTCAGCCCTGCGTTTCTCCAATGAGCGCCTTGCTGCCCTCCTGGAGGAGGCGGCAGCCAGGAGGGAAATCCTTGCCCCCAGAGGCGGGAGGAGGAGGCCCCCACACCTCACTAAAAAGGCCTGGGAGGAGGTGGCACCCACAGTGAGCAGTCACGAGATGGTGAGGCGCACATGGGTGCAGTGCCGCAAGCGCTTCAACAAGCTGCTATGATTTGAAAGGTTGAGTACCGTGTTGGCATGGGTCAGTGTGCAGAACAGTTAGGGGCTGCCCATACCCCGGCGACCTGAGGGGTGTTAGAGTGTGAGTGGCAACTGGCCAAAAGGGTGAGGCCTGGCTGCTTGGATTAAATGCTTTGCGGCTCAAGGGCTACGAATTGTCTGAGCCCTGCAAGGTGTTCCTCAGCTGGTGTTGGCCAGGCAACAATGGTGCTGCAGGTAGAGAGTGGACTCATCAATGCTCCTCTGTCCTTTCAGGAGACGACATCCCATAACAATATTGAAAGATCACGGACTGGCGGGGACCCCCACACCTCTTAATCCTGACACGCTATGAGGTGACACTGAAACTCGAGAGGCTCCATGCACCTCGGTCAACTGGCCATGATGAGGTTGTGGTGCCAGATGAAGTTAAGAGTGCAGTGCACTGAGGTGAGAATGTTGGCTACTGCAACCATTGTAGTGTAGTCTCTATATGTGAATCTCGAAACTGGAATCCCCATTGATAATGGAAAGATGAGGGGACCATGATGCAAATATCTGTTGTTTCACCAGGGTGCCTGGCATGCGCAGTGGCAGTGTCATGACTTAAACTAATGACATGTCCTTCTTATGCCATTTAGGCTCACCAGCAGGCAGTTGTCACGAGGAGCCTGCCCATCCCTGACCCCTGAGGACCACCATGCTCACCATGCACCTGCGTCACATCCTCTCTGTCAAGCAGACACCAACGCAGATACCAGCACCTCGGTGGGCATAACATTGCCAAGTAGTCTATGGGTGTACAGTGGCGAGGGCATTTCACACTCACTTGAGGTGCAGTCGGAGGCAGAGAGTGCCCAGGGTGCCGGCAGTTGGAGGGCTGTTGGAGATCAAGACAATGCAGAGTTGAAGGCTGGTGATGGGCCTCTGGAGTCATCCATGAGGCAGCGGATGCTAGACATCCAGCAGGGTATGCGGGAAGATCTGGTGGAGATGCATGAGGGAATGTGTGCCATGATGTCCGTTTGGGATGAGTCCCTGCGGAGCATGGCCACTGTGTTGACCCTCACGGCAAAGCGCAATGCCTCAATGGAGAGAATGGTGACTCTCATGGAAAGGCTGCTCCAAGAACAGAATCAGGGGTTCCTGGAGTTGAGCTCGGACCGGAAAGACCTGACACTGGCAATGGCCTCAGGTGGTCAGTGTCCGTGTGGGAGATGGATTGACCCAGTATCCCAGCTAGGTGCCCATCCATCAATGGTGAGCAGGGAGGTCCAAAGCAATCTCATATTGGCACACGAGCTGCTTGTCATCTCTGTGGGCTCCTCTCAGGGCACTCTGGATAATGCCAGCAGCTCCTCTGCCCCTCTGCCAGTGACCATGGCATCTGATGAGACTGCGATGACTGGGGAGATGCCAGCTGCGGCACTGGCTGCTCCTTCCAAGGCAGGGCCAGCACAGGCTCCACAGGCCAGAGGACGATCGCCAAGGTCATTAAGGCCAACAGGACAGCAGAGTGAGCAGGCTGTCTCCAATGCTGGTGCTAGCGAGGGGGGAGCGCCTACAATTAGTTCCCACAAGCGTAAAAGTAAAGCACCTTAAGCACAAGACGGCCTTATCATGGGTGATATTTTGTTCCCCCGTTTTGCTTTAACTTTTTTAATGGTGTGATTAACTACACCAGTTCATGTTTATTTCAGCTATGTTTCAGATTCACAATTAAATGAGATTTTATTTTGCGCTATTGGTCTCTGTGTGCTTCATTTGTTCTGTAGGTGCAGGGTAAGCTATTGTATAATGATGGATGTGTGTCTCCTGAATCTCTATTGCAAAGGCACATAATGTATGTTGTTGACCAAGGAAATGGTCCTCTCAGGAATTGAATATGGAGCCTGCAGCCCTGGCACGTGGTGGTGGTTCTTATTTGGTGGTCTAGCTGAAGAAGCATTGGATCAAAGCATCCCAGGTGTCCCTGCCTCCCTGGAGGTTACCCAGGTCAGCATCTATGTCCTCAGCATTCTCCTCACTGTGCTCCTCCTCGGACTCATCACCTGTGGCCTGCGCATCTGCATCAACATCCTCTTCCTCCATTGGGTCTCCCCTTGCCAGTGCCAGACTGTGCAGAGCGCAGCATGTAATCACTATCAGTGACAGGCACTCTGGGGGGGGTACTGCAGTGTGCCCCTTAAACAGTGCAGACATTGGAAGCGCATCTTGAGAAGACCTATGGTTCTCTTGACCACCGTCTTTGTGGAGTTGTGGTTCCTGTTGTACCGCTGCTCGGCCTCTGTTCTTGGATGGTGGAGAGGCGTCATGAGCCACCTTATGAGGGGATAGCCCTTGTCACCCAGCAGCCATCCATCAAACCGGGCTGGAGCACTGAAGAGCCTCGGCACCTGGGAGTGTTTGAGGATGTAAGCATCATGGGAGCTGCCTGGGTACCTTGCAGAATCTGCATCCTGTGATCAAGTATCTGCATGTTCATGGAGTGGAATCCCTTCCTGTTGATGAAGGCACTTGGCTCACCCACTGGTGCCTTGATGGCCACATGTGTGCAATCGATTGCACCCTGGATGTGGGGGATCCCAGCAATCGCGGTAAAGCCTCTGGCTCGCTCTGCCTGGTTGGCCTCATCCGTACGGTAATGAATGAAAGTCAATACCCACCTGAACAGAGCTTCTGTCACCAGCTTGACGCAACTGTGGACAGCTGATTGGGAGACTCCACACAGATCCCCCCACTGATCCCTGGAAAGAGCCAGGGGCACAGAAGTTGAGGCCCACTGTGACCTTCAGTGCCACTGGCATGGGGTGTCCACCCACACAGACGGAGCTGGTCGCAGGCCCGATCCTCTGACAAATGGAAGTCACTGTGTCCCTTGAGAAATGGAGCCGCCTTCGGCATTGCACCTCGGACATATTGTGGTAGCTGCATCGCCACCTGTAAACCCTGGCAGCAGGATAGTGCCGTCTTCTATGGCTGCTTCCGCCTCGGACTGCCAGCTGGCCCTGCGTCCCTTGTACCTTCGCCTCTCCTCCCACAGGTCGTTCCCCTGGAAGCGGCATTGGGACACCTGGCCTCCTCTTCCTTCTGCCCTCCTTCCTCAGAGGAGGTGCCACCAACAGAGGCCACAATCCCTATACTAGGGTAACGGAAGGCTGTCTGATACCTGGTAGGGCCCACATGTTCTGAAACCTCTGGGGTCCTGGAAGACAGCACTGAATCCTGAAATGAAACTTAGAAATGCTCAAAATGCAGCTCTGAGGTGAGGTGAAGCTGCCCAGTTCATCAAATCAACCAGCAGCACACAAACTCCAGAACTCCTCACAACTCACATTGACAAGGCTACAAACCCTTCTTATCCTGCCTGTGGGTGAGCTTTTGCAAATTGTGGCCTGCCCGCCTGCCCGTTTTGCCTGTACAATGGCCAGGAATTCACACAGGCTGTGTAAACTCAGAGACAATTGGTGTGTCAAGGGCCTTAACTGACCGCTTAATTAATGGCGGGTGCGCCTCCGTCTCCTTCGTGCACCCGCCTAGCGAAATATTGAGAGAGGGCGCGCTGATGTCAGCATGCTCGGCCGATGTCAACGCATGTCATTTCATGCTTGAGCGGGTCGAGCATGTGCCCGCCCGCCAAGCAAAAAATTCTGCCCTATGACTATCCCTCTTAATAATTCCTCTCTTTGGCTTTGCAGCCGTTGTTGCTTATGCCCTTTTGAAGCACCTTTAGATATTTGTTGATGCTAGAAGCACTCTATAAATGCAAGTTGTTGTTGGTATGTTCTTGGAGTGTTGAAAATTAATTCCAACACATTGATCCTGTTCCACCCACTCCCACTCCTAATTCCCTTCTGATTTTATTTGTGTGATTTTTATAATGCAAGCAAAATGGCCTTCATCTTTGGGTTTTTTTTTTATTAAATTGAGACACTTAGGGCAAGGACCAGAAATACTAGAAAAATTGAACTAAACCAAAGAAATGTTTAGGTGGCACCAAATGAGAGCTGCAAAAGCCTATAGCTTGGAGATTGATAGGATTGGGTGAGGTATATAATTCCAGAGTTTGGAGGTCATGTGGAAGAAAGGGCAGGAGTAGAGTTAAAGTAGAATTGAATTAAAATCAGTCACTTGAAACGAAACTCTCTATTTCTAGACAGCTAAGGTCCATAAAGTGCTCATTAATTAACATAAATACAGGAAGAGATATGCTTCATATCCTTTTAATATGGCATGCAGAGTTTGAAATTTTCAGTAAAAGTGCTTCTTTCTAGTTAGTGGTTTTAACTAACCAGCCTGTAAAAGGAACTTTGCTGTTCTCAGCACATGTTGCGAGGGAAACTAAAATATATTTTATATTTAAATATAACAATTTCTGAGAAAGTTGTAACACTTTCACAATATTTCTTCAGTAACTGCAATGTTATCAGAACACATCTAGCCCTATGGTCAATCCTTTGGTCAATGTGGAGCTTGATCTCCTGTGTTGTAAAGGCATTAATATTGATGATTGATAATTCAGATCAGCGGGGGAAAACACTGGCTGGGATTTACTGGCCCTGTCCGTTTGGATGGTCTGGTCCTACCGAAAATTGGTTGGTGCGGTTGGAAAATCCCAGCCTCTGCTCTTGCACAGGTGTAAAAATATTGGAGATAGTCTTCTATGTTGGTGCAGATTCTTGTTCACTTGCAGTACAAATCAGAAATTCAAGCACACACTGCCCATGATTTTCCACGTTTATCCAATTAGCAAATGCTTTGGTGATGACTCAGCAATAATTATGAATCAATGGCCATGAGGCTTCTCAGGTTATTGGCATCTGCAAGAGCCAGAGGCACTGGTTATCCTCGACAGCAAACAATGGCCTGATTTTTCCCAGAATGGCACTCAGTGCGGTCACAGGCGGGTAAAATGGAATCCTTCCTGCCAACGAAAATGGCAGTTTTCACGCCGTATCTTCCCAAGCTTGCCTCATTATTTATGCATTCCTGGGAAACACACTGTTTCCATGGTGGGCAGTCTCTCATTCACCTGCTCACCATCACCCTGCTGTTGTATCACGCTGGCCACCATCTTTAAAAGGCAGCCACCAGCAAAGCATGCACCGCTACAGGATCACCATTGCTGTCCAGGAGACATGGCCAGCAAAGGCAAAAAGACTGCAACCCGCTTCAATGACGGGTCCCTTGAGCAACCGCTGAATGCCGTGGAGGCCTGTGGGATTTGCTCTACCCCCTGTTCTGGCCACAGGATGGGTAGCGATGTCATCAACCTGGATTGAGAAAGGGTGGCAGCAATGATCAGTGCGAATTCCCTGCGAGGAGGACAGCCACCTAGTGCCGCAAAAGGATGAATGATCTCCTCCATTCTTCCAGGGTATGTCACTCTTTTCATCACTCCCAACTCACACACTCACAAACCGATCACACACCCACAGGGTCCTCACTCAATGCCAGTTCAAGGGGCATCACCATTCGCTTTCTCACACACACCGTCATTGTTCTCATCCCATCCATGGGGCCACTCACCACCCACACAGGCCAGGCATACTTATCATCTCACCCAGCATGAGTACTGATACACTCTCCCCATCTTTATCCATGCAGGACAAACCGGCTTACAACAGGAGGGAAAGGTTGCAGACAGGTGGAGGGATGCCGGAAATCAAAGTTCTCACAGGATTGGAAAACAGAGCCATCCAGCTGGCTGGTGATGACCAGGACCGGTCCTGTGCTAACAGTGAGGTTGGCACTGCTCTACTAAGTGAGGATCCAGCAGTGCAACATCCATCAGACAACCATGCCGTGAGTGAGTGATGTGTCCACTTTCACAGGCCACTACCATGCACTAATTATCTCCCCTTGCTTCTGTAGGCATATCTGGGAAGCAGCCAATGGAGTCCACAACCCAGAGCCTCCAAGTAAGCTCAGAAAAAGCCTCTGAAGAGGAATCTGAAGGCACCCTCCCTGAAGTCCCATCATGGTACTCACCCACCTCCTCCGCCAGCAAAGAGACACACACCTCGTTGAGACCTATCTTTATAGTAGCCTCGGGATCACAATCTGGTGAGCATTTGCACTTTCTAATCCACAGCAGGTGAAGGCAGGGACCTCCCAGGTCCCTGGTACCCGGAGGACTGCTGGAGGCCAGAACGTTGCTGAGTGCGAGTCAGATGATGAGTCTCTGGACCTGGTCATGTCACGGTTGCTGGAGCTGCAAAGACAAGCTAGGGAACATCAGGAAGAGACATCCTCTGCATTCCTCAAATTGCAAGACACGATGGAGGAGTCCATCCATCTTCAGGCTGAGGTGATAGCGCCAGCATTGCAATGCACCAATGTCAACACTGGCAGGATTGCAGCTACCATGCAGACCTTGGACCAGGGCGTCACTTCTGCACTGCTGCCGGGGCCTAACTCCATCGCTGATGCCATAGTTGGCCTCCAACAATGTGTATGTGAGAGTGGTGCTGGGCAGCTCAATCTCACTCCAGCTACCCCTTCCACTCACAGAGTCAGTCAGAGGCACCCATAGGGAGGAGGATCAGCAGGTGCATGCTCTGAGGTCATCCACCCAGGTGACTCTGGGAGTGACTGGCCCACCCGAATCATATCTTCCTGTGACCTCCGCAGATCCAGCTTCACAGGCCGAGAAGGGTGCCACTGCCACACAGCAGGACCCCGAAAGCAGGCCAGGACCCTCCAAGTCTCGGCCCTCCAGAGGACACCCACCAAAGTCATCACAAACCAGGCGTCACAGTCAGCAGGCAGCCTCCAACTCCGCAATGGATGTCCAGGGAGCACCAAGGCGTAGGGGCAGGGTTAGGAAAGTTAGGTAAAAGTAACTCTTTCCTGAGTTAAACAATCAAACTAAGTTAACAAAATTGGGATAAATCAAGCACAGCCCCTAATTCAGGTCAGCTGTAGAACTAAGAACAAAGTTTAAAGGAAACTTACAAACTTTAAACCAAAATGTGATTAAAGGGGTCAATAAAACACCCCAGTCCCCATGGTGCCCACCGAGCACGGAAGGCCAGGTTAGGTAAAAGTAGTTGCACAGCCTGGACACAGGTTTTAATTACTTGTACATACTGTTCATTATTGTCAATAAACTCCTAAGAATGTCACCCTGTCTGTGGCTCCTTGTTCTGATGAGTAGTGTTCTTGTCACTCAGATGTGAAACCTTTCTGCACAAGATAAAGGTAGATGTCTCAGTCCAGGGGCTCTTCCCTGTGCTCTGTGCATCCTTCAGACCGCGGTGATGGTCCAGCTTCACACTTCCTGGAAACATTACTGATGCCTGCACCTTGGCGGTGCTGGTCATTGCTGCCAGAATATAGTGGGCAGGTGCCACAGAATTCTCTCATACTGTCTCTGAGTTCTCTCAGCAGCTTTAAGGTGGGGCTGGCCCCCATCACTCCAGCTGATGCTGTGCATCAGCTCCTGTAGGGGTGAGATGCTGAAGGTGGACACAGAATCAGGTGTGTCTAAAGGTTAATGGCTGTGTCACTGAGGTGACCCTGATCATGGAGCGCAAGCGAGATTCCCTCAGCCAGACAGGAGTCAGACATTTTCATAGGCTAAGTGAAGACCTATGGAGTGTCCTCACTGCATCATCCTCTTGCGATCGAGTGACTATTAGAGCCTCCACTGCATCTCCATGACAGAGGCTTTCTCACAGAGGGTATTGACGCTGCGATAAGCCAGACTGGAGTCAAACGTTCACAACTGCGATGTGAGGATCTACGGGGACACCTCACTGCATGTCGTCATCATCCTCCACAAATCTGGCAGCTATGATGGCCTCCTGAGTGTGCCCGCGTCCAGCTAGTGTGAGAGCCTCATCCCCGCCCTCATCACCAACAAAGGCCCCATCAGCCTCATCCCCATCAGAGTCCTCCCCATCTGAGGAGACCTCCAGCTCCTCCATCTCCTCAGCCATCTCCTCTCCCCGTTGCAGTGAGCGGTTGTAAAGGGTGCAGCAGACGATGTGTGACACCCTCTGCGGACTGTATTGCAGGGCTTCACCAGACTGTTACTCTGCTGCAGTCTGAGGCCGCCCCACGGGTGTCATCAGCCACGGCCTCTGTGAGTAGCCTTTGTCTCCAAGGAGCCAACACTGCAGCTTCTGTAGACCCTGGAAAACTGCAGGGATCTGCAATTGACTTAGGATGTAGGCATAGTGCACACTCTCTGGAAACCCTGTGCATACCTGCAGGATACATTTCTGGTGGTTGCACACTAGCTGCATGTTCAGTGAGCGGAAGCCCTTGGGGTTGATGAAATCCACTGAGTGTAGCAACGGAGACCTGACCGTCACATGAGTGCAGTAAATCGCACCCTGCACCTGTGGGAATCCCAAGATCAGGGCGAATCCAATGGCCCTTGCATCCTGGCTGTCCCGGTCCCGAATGAAATGGACAATGTGTGTGCCATGGAGAAGATGGCATCCGTGACCTCATGGATGTATTTGTGGATGGCGGATTGTGAAATCCCACAGAGGTCACCTGTGGAGTCCTGAAAGGAGCCACTAGCACTGAAATTGAGCGCCGTGATCACTTTCACAGCCACTGCAGGGCATGCCCTCTATGTCCCCTTGGCGCCAAGTTCTGCAGTAAGTGCCAGGTGTGAAAGAGAGAGAGAGACGTGGTTATCATGGCTGTGCTCAGCACCTTCCCTGGCCCTGTGTGACTGCCCTTTAATGCTTCCCGGAGAGTGCTGGTCACCCCTCGATGGCCAGAGATGAATGCGCTGCATGGCTGCCCTGTCAACCTACGACATGGGGAACACTGGTCCAAACCCGGATGCTGAGATTGCAAGGGACTGTGAGCGCCTCCAGCAGTGACTGCTACATGGCCAGTGTTGGCGAGGAGATTGTACAACATGTGCAGTCCAACTGCACTGTGGTCCAATAAAGTGGTGGCGGATTTGAAGTCTGTGCCAGGGGCCAGTGGAGGGGGGAGGGTAAGGTATGGAGTGCTTGGTGGCCCTTTGGTGCCTCCACATTGCTTGCATGGGCGGGCAGGCTAGGAGCCTGACCCCAATCATATCATTGTGGCTGCGCCTGATCTGTCTTACTTGCAGAGGGATGGTCAGTTTATACAGGTGTCCCAAATGCCTGGCCAATCCCCTTACTTACCCTGTCCCCCACCTCGATTGCCTGTGAACAGAATGCAGTGCCAGAGCAGCACTTGACTCCTCCCCACCCCCCCTCAGCAGTTGCCCCCTGAGACTGGCCAGCATTTGCCCCCGGACACCAGCCACCACCCCACTCCACCCCCCCCACCCCGTCAGTCACCTGCGGGGCCAGGCATTGGTTGCCCCACCCCTGGTGCCCCGAGGCCTTTAAGCAATGGGGAGCTGTGGAGAACGTTGCTGCTCACTTCACCTCAGTTCCCCCAAAGTGAAGGCCGCTAAGTGCAAGTCGCTTGTGCGCTGTTGTGAAACACATTGGTGTGCTTTCCCACTGACGTGGACGGACGATAAGACGGGGTTTCAAGCACCTGGCAGGATGGCATTTTAATTAAAAACAAAAAAACTGCGGATGCTGGAAATCCAAAACAAAAACAAAAACAGAATTACCTGGAAAAACTCAGCAGGTCTGGCAGCATCGGCGGAGAAGAAAAGAAATGTCAACTCTTTTCTTCTCCGCCGATGCTGCCAGACCTGCTGAGTTTTTCCAGGTAATTCTGTTTTTGTTTTTGTTTTGGCATTTTAATTATATGCTGCTGTATTACAATTAGCTCCCTGCCGACCGAGGGAGGGAATCAGCGGACTGAGCAGACAACCTCATTCTGCCTTCACGCAGGTCGCACCATATTTTCCACACATGCCATCTACCATGCCCACCGCCAGCGGGCACGGAATATTCCACCCCATGTCTTTATTTTGCCTATTCTTTGTCCAAATACAACGTTCCACCAGCTGTAAGTCCTTAGTGGGTTTCAAGGCACAGAAATATCTTATAAATTGACTTGTGCTCAGGAAAGAACCAGTATCCACATACAAAATGAAGACACTAATACCCCATTATTTGATTGATATCTTGTCTTCACAGCTTCACAATAATATTGATCAGTTTTATTTCTTGAATGGCAACTTGACTTCAAATTATGGAAAACACATGGTTGAGGTGCTAGGCCCACTAAACAAATCAGGACAAGATATCTCAGCTGCATGTAATGGCTGAGAAATCTAAATTAGATTTTGTCTTGTTTTGATATGATATAGTGCAATATATTTGGGCCTGTTTACTGAGGAAAATGTAATACACTGGGCGGAATTGTCTATGCCGCCTGACATCGGACGTGTTCGGTGGCGTGAGTGGACAATATTGTGAGAAGGCCAAAAATCATTTTCATGACGTTGTGAAACCAGTTTGTGATTGTCCGCAAATCCTGTCGATGTTGGGCCACGTTTCTTGCCATTGGATGTCAGGAACCTCATTGTAATACATCAGCACATTGTTATAAGGCTAGCCTGCTGGACTCATACCCCACGACCCTCCCCACCACAGCTGGATCGACCGCTCATGTCAGCGTGGCTGCATGCCGGTGTGTTTCACAAGACCATATAAAATGCGTGCACTTGACGGGCTGCACTCTGAGGGGAACTCAGAGGTGAGTACACAGTAACGTTGCAGAGTGCTTGCAAGGGACGCCTGGTGGACTTATAGATTGAGGCATGTTGGGGAGGTGGGGTGCAATGGTTGCCCTGCAGTTGAAGGTAGCGCACAAGCACGTGTGGGGTGAGGGGTGTGGTGGGTGAGGGAAGCGGCCGCGCATTAGGGGCATCTTGTATAAAGAGACCATTCCTCTGCAGCTGAGACAGTTCAGGCGCAGCCACATTGATATGATTGGAGTTGGGCCATTCAAACAACACAGAGGCAGCAAAGTGCCACCAAGTGCTCCAGAGCTATCACCCCTTGGGCACAGACTGCAAACTAATAAGTGTATTAGTAGACTGCAGAACAGTTGCATGACTGCACACGTTGTACAATCTCCTTGCTAAAACTGGCCATGGAGCAGTCACTGGTGGAGGTGCTCACAGCCCCTTGCAATGTCATCATCCTGCTTTGGACCAGTCTACCCAATGGTTCAAGCTAACAGTGCAGTCTTGCAGTGCAGGTTAGGAGAACGCCTGCATCTGAGCTGAGAGCACAGCATGCAGTCCAATGGACGAACAACAGGAAGGGCCAACAACAGGATACTTATATCTGCCACTTACTGCAGGAACCTCGCACCAAGGGGACATGGAGGGCATCCACTGCCAGTGGCTGTGAAAGTGACCGAGGTGCTCAATTTCTATGCCAGTGGCTCCTTTCAGGGCTCCACATATGACCTCTGTGGGATTTCACAATCCACCACCCACAAATGCATCCATGAGGTCATGGATGCCATCTTCTCCATGGCACACAACTTGGTACATTTCACCCAGGACCAGGCCAGCCAGGATTCAAGGGCCATTGGATTCGCCCTGATCTCGGGATTCCCACAGGTCCAGGATGCGATTGACTGCACTCATGTGACACTCAGTTCTCCATTGCTACACTCAGTGGACTTCATCAACCCCAAGCGCTTCCACTCACTGAACGCAGCTGATATGTGACTACCAGAAACGTATCCTGCAGGTATGTGCACAGTTTCCAGGGAGTGTGCACGATGCCTACATCCTGAGTCACCCACAGATCCCTGCAGTCTTGCAGGGTCCACAGAGGCTGCAGGGTTGGCTCTTTGGGGACAAGGGCTACCCACAGAGGCCGTGGCTGATGACACCCATGCGGCGGCCTCAGACTGCAGCAGAGCGACGCTATAATGAGGCTCATGCTGCAGCTCACAACTTGGTGGAGCAGACCATGGGGATGCTGAGGATGAGGTTCCGGTGCCTGGACCGGTCTGGTGGAGCCCTGCCATACAGAGGGTGTCACACATCGTCGTCGTCTGCTGTGCCCTTTACAACCTGGCGCTACAACAGGGAGAGGAGCTGGCTGAGGAGGAGATGGAGGAGCTGCATGTATCCTCCGAAGAGGAGAACGCTGATGGGGATGAGGGTGAGGGTGTCCTCGGTGGTGATGAAAATGGGGATGAGGCCCTCGCACTGGCTAGATGAGGCAGGTGCACTCGGGAGGCCCTCATAGCTGCCAGATTTGTGGAGGATGATGACGACATGCAGCGAGGACACTCCATAGATCTTCACATAGCCTGTAAGAATGCCTGACTCCTGTCTGGCTGAGGGCAGCTTGTTTGCACTCCATGGCCAGGGCCATCTCAGAGACGCAGCTGTAAAACTTCAGATGCATCTGATGCTGTGTCCGCCTTCAGCACCTCAGCCCTTCAGGAGCTGGTGCACAGCATCACTGGTCGCAGATTCTGGTGTGATGGGTGCCAGCCTCAGCTTAAAGCTGCTGAGAGCACACAGAGAGTATGAGAGAACTCTGTGGTGCCTATCCACTACATCCTGGCAGCAATGACCAGCACTGCCGAGATGCAGGCATCAGTAATGTTTCAGGGAGTGTGAGGCTGGACCATCATTGTGGTCTGAAGGCCGCATGGAGCACAGGGAAGAAGACCTGGACTGAGACACCTGCCTTTTATCTTGTGCAGAAAGGTTTCACAACTGAGTGATAAGAACACTGCTCATCAGAACAAGAAGCCACAGGCAGGTTGACATTCTTAGGAGTTTATTGACAACAGTGAACAGTGTGTACAAGTGATCAACACCCGTGGCCAGGCTGTGCAACTACATTTACCTAACTTTCCTAACCCTGCTGCTACGTCTTGGTGCTCCTCGGACATCTACAGCAGAGGTGGAGGCAGTCTGTGACGCCCTGTCTGTGATGACTTTGTCCAGTGTCCTCTGGAGGGTTGAGGCTTGGAGGGCCCCGGCCTGCTTTCAGGGTCCTGCTGTGTGGCAGTGGCACCCTCCTCGGCCTGTGAAGCTGGATCTATGGAGGTCACAGGAAGAGGGGAGTCAGATGGGCCGGTCACTCCCAGAGTCACCTGGGTGGATGGCTCCGGAGCATGCACCTGCTGATCTTCTTGCCTGTGGGTGCCCGAGGGCCCCTGGCTGACTCTGTGAGGGGAAGGGGTAGCTGGAGTGAGATAGAGCTGCCCAGCATCCCTCTCACGTACACACTGTTGGAGACCAACTATGGCATTAGCGATGGAGTTAAGCCCACGCAGCAGTGCAGGAATGACCTCCTGGGCCAAGGTCTCCATGGCGGCCAACATCCTGCCAGTGTTGACCTCGGTGCATTGCAATGCCGGCGCTATCACCTCACCCTGAAGATGGAGGTACTCCTCCATCATGCTTTGCAATCTGAGGAGAGCAGCGGACAACCCTTCCTGTTGTTCCCTAGCTTGCCTTTCCAGCTCCAGCAACTGTGACATGACCGAGTCCAGAGCATGTCATCCGACTCAGACTTAGCAACGTTCTGGCCTCCAGCAGTCCTCTGAGTGCTGGGGACCTGGGAAGTCCCAGCCTCCACCTGCTGTGGATCAGGCAGTGCGATGTGCTCACCAGATTGTGATCCCCAGGCTACTCTAAAGCTAGGTCCCACCAAGGTGTGTGTCCCTGCACTGGTGGAGGGTGTGGGTGAGCGCTGTGACAGGATCTCAGGGAGGGTGCCTCCACATTCCTCTTCAGAGGTTTCTTCGGAGCTTGCTTGGAGGCCCTGGGTCATGAACTCTGTCAGCTGTTTAGCAAATGTACCTGCGAAAGCAAGGGGAGATAATTAGTGCATGGCAGTGGCCTGTGAAGGAGGACACATCACTCACGGCATAGTTGTCTGATGGATGTTGCACTGCTGGATCCTCACTTGGGAGAGCAGCGCCGATCTCATTGTCAGCACAGGACCGGTCCCAGTCATCGCCGGCCAGCTGGATGGCTCTGTTTTCAAATTGTGTCAGGACTTTGATCTCTGGCATCCCTCCACCTGTCTGCAACCTTTCCCACCTGTTGTGAGGCAGTTTCTCCTGCATGGATAGAGATGGAGGAAAGAGTATCAGGATGCCTGCTGAGCCAGATAAGTATGCCTGGTTAGTGTGGATGGTGAGTGGTCCCATGGATGGGATGAGGACAATGACAGTGTGTGTGAAATAGTGAATGATGATGTCCCTTGCACTGGCAGTGAGTGAGGGCCCTGTGGATGTGTGATGGGTTTGTGAGTGTGTGAGTTGGAGGTGATGAAAAGAGTGACTTACCCTGGCGGAACAGAGGAGATCATTCATCCTTTTGTGGCACTAGGTGCCTGTCTCCTCTGCAGGGCGTTTGCGCTGCCACTGCCTCCCAAGCCGGGTTGGTGACTTTGCTGCCCATCCTGCAGCTAGAGTAGAGGTACAGCACATCCCGGCGGGTCTCCGCGGTATCCAACAGTTGCTCGAGGGACCCGTCGATGAAGCGGGAGGCTGCAGTCTTTTTGCCTTTGCTGGCCATGTCTCCCGGACAGTGGTGGTGAGCTGGTGCCCTTAAAGATGGTGGCTGGTGTGATGCAACAGTGGTGTGATGGCGTGCGGGCGAATGACAGTCTAACCGCCATGGAAACAGCGTATTTCCCGGGAATGCATAAATAATGAGACGGGCTTGGGAAGATACGATGTGAAAATGCACATTTTCGTTGGTGGGTCAGATTCCATTTTATCTGCCTGCTCCCACACTTAGTGCAATTCTGGGAAAATTCCACCCATTATGGGGAAGAGATAGGGGTGAGGGAGAAACTATTTCTGCTGGCAGGGATTTTACTTTGTTGTGCGGGCACAGCGGGCAGGTCTGGGAGCAGCCGAGAAGCCGCCTGCCGCCTACAATCAGGTCCCAACATCGATTTCTCGCTGGCCAATTAACGGACTAGGAGGCATAGCCAAAAAATTAGTCTCCTTTTTGGCATAAAATTACACACCTCCTGCACACAAAAGGGTTGTACAAGTTTTGAACTTTTCAGCACAAACGGACGATTGATGCTGGATCATTTGTGAATTTTAAATCTGAGACTGATAAATTTTCTTTTGTCAGGTGTATGGAGCTGGGTTTCAGATCATGATGTCATTGAATGCATGGGGTTATATAGCCTACTCCTGTTCCTTCGTTTCCTAAGTTCCTATGAGGAACAAATGCAATTATGGCTACTGCCCTTATTAGGATATTGCATTTTACTGACCCTATAATACCGATGCTTGTTGATGAAGTCACCAGTAGCAGGTATTAGGACTGTTGAGTGCAAAACTTAGACTTGCTGGGTTATATATTATGTATGCACACATACACACACACACATACAGATACATATATATATAAATGCACACACACATACAGATATATACACACATATATATACATACATAATACACACACACACACATACACATGTACATATATGTACACACATACACATATGCATATATAGATATAAATGCACACACATACACACACACACGTGAACATGCACACATATACGCACACACGCACGCACACAAATATACACACACATGCACACAAAAACACACACACACATATACATACACACATACATATACACACACACACATATACACACGCACACATATACACACGCACATATACACATACACATATACACACACACACACATATATACATACATGCACATATGCACACACACATATACACACAAACATATATACGCAAGGCGGGTAGGGTAGTGGGGCAGGCCAGGCCAGAGGGTAGGCCAGCAGGACAGTATGCCCCTCGGTTCTTGAATGAGTACCTTGCTGCCCACCTGGAGGAGGTGGCAGCACTGTAGAAAGTCCTGCTTCGAGGGACGGGAGGCGGAGGCCTCCCCACCTGACCAAACGTGCATGCAAGGAGGTGGCCGAGAGCGTGAGCTCCCATGATGTGGTGCGATACATATGGGTCCAGTGCCGCAAAAGATTCAACAACCTCCTGCGCTCAGGAAGGGTGAGCACCGTGACGGCTGAGGGCACTTAATGCAGCCATCAGCCTTTCCCCTTACCACCCTCCCCACAATTCTGAGTACAGTAACAGCATCGAATCCTTCATGGCATGGACCATTCGCTGGGTGAGCCAGAAGATATGGCCCATGCCTAGTTCACCCTGAGTGGGTTGAGCTAGGATGTGTTCTGCATCTGCAACATGTGTAACACTGACACCCAGAGTATAGAATGGAGTGGAAAGTTAAGGGTCTGCACCTAGGCAGGAACTGCGAAACATTTCAAAGTCAGGGTGCTAACATGCTGGGAGGGGAGCTTCCAGTTGCCGGGACACCAATCCATCTGCTGGTCTTTGCGCTCCACGTGCTTGTGCCTCCTTGCTTAGCAAGGTTACACCTTGTGCTGCCAAATGTGATGGAGGCTGCATTTGGGCGAGAGGGAGTCAGCCCTGGCTTCTTTGTGTGTGTGCGGCAGCTGAGGGGTGACAGAAAACTGGTGTCCTGCAATGTCCCACTCTGGCTGAGTTGGCAGGGATGCGATGGGAATTCAGGAACAGGCTGGACTAATCGATGCTTTTCTTTCCTTTTCAGCAGAAGACTGTGCATAATTCTGCTGAGCAGATGTTGACTGATGGAGGCCAGGCCCAGTTGGCGATCCTAACACCTTTTGAGCAACAGGCCATGGATCTGGAGAGGCGCCTTGTGCCCAGGTCCACCGGTGTCGGTGAGGCTGGGGTGCCGCGGGCAGGTTTGTTTGCCCAGCAGTGAGATCACCATTGTTCTCCCAGCAGCCAAGGCACTGCTGAATGCTCAGTGATTGAAGTTAGCAACATGGGTTGACCATTGATCATGGAAGGATGAGCGCATAATGATCCGAGGGACAGGGATGCAAATTGACATTGTTTCCACTGTATGTAATCAAAAGTTCGTGTTCTTCCTTTCAGCTTCATCGGAGCAGGGCCAGGAGGAGGAGGAGGCAGAGGGGCCACCTCTCCTCCCTGAGGGCCTTGAGGAAATCGACTCACCAGTGTTACACCATCTCTGTCAGGTAGGCACCAGCGCAGATACTAGCAACCTCGGTGGGAATTAGATCTTTGGCTTGTGTCCCAGGGCACGACGGTGAGGACACTTCACAATCACTTGAGGTGCGGGCAGAGACAGAGTGCCCAGGGCACTGGCAATCGGAGGACTGCTGGGGACCAGGTACATGCTCGGCCGATGGCTGATGATGTGTCTCTGGAATCGTCCGTGAGGCAGCAAACACTGGAGGTGCAGCAGGGTATGCGGGACAATCTGGTGGAGATACATGAGGCTATGCATGGCATAGTGCCCGTGCTTGGGGAGTCCACGTGGAGCATCACTGATGCATTGAGCCTCATGGCTAAGCGCCATGCTCCATCCATGGAGAGAGTGGCGACTCTTGTGAAGAGGTTCCCCATGGAGAACAATCAGGACTTCCTGGGGTTGCGCTCGGACCTGCACTCACAGCGGCATTGACCTCAGCTGGTCATTGCCTGTGTGGAAGATGGGCTGGGCACCAAGTATCCCAGCTCAGTGCCCATCCATCCACGGTGTGCAGGGAGGTCCGAAGCGACTTCACATCAGTGCAGCAGCTGCCTGTCGTTTCTGTGGGCTCCTCTCAGGGCACTCTGGATGAGGGCAGCAGCTCCTCTGCCCCTCTGCCAATGACCATGGCATCCGATGAGCCTGCGGCGACTGGGGAGATGCCAACTGTGGCATTGGCCGCTCCCTCCCAGGCGGGGCCATCAAAGATTCCACGGGCCAGAGAATGTCTGCCAAGATCATCGACAGGATCAGCACAGTGAGCAGGCTGTCTCAGATGCCAGTACCAGTGAAGGGACAGCACCTAAATGTACCACCCATAAGCGTAAATTGAAGGCACCTTAGGCACACCACGGGTTTCTCACTGGTGCTTTTATGTTGGCCCATAGTAGTTTCTGGAAGACTCGGTGTGATGTCCAACACCTTTTTTTATGAAGTTGCATTTGTTCCCTCAATAAATTTGGACATGTTGCCATGCCTCAGGGTGATTCCTTACTTCTGCAAGTGGATGGGAACCCATGATGTTATGAGTGATTTGTTTGACATTGAGCTTTATTGACAAGGGCCTCAGTTAATGTTAGTATCCAGGAAGATTTAGCACTCAGGTATTGAGTTTGGAGCCTGCAGCCCTAGCATGTGTTGAAGGTCCATCTGTGGTGTGCTAGCTGAAAGTTATTTGGATTAAAGCCTCCCGGGTGTCCCTACCTCCCTGGAGTATGCCCGGGTCAGCGTCTACCCCCTCAGCATTTCCCTGTGCATGCTCATCCTCGGACTCACTGCTGGACTTATCGTGTGCGTCTGGAGCAACTGCGTCTATATCTTCCTCGTCTACTGCGTCTCCCCTTTCCAGTGCCAGAATGTGGAGAGCGCAGCATGCAACCACTATCAGCGACACATGGGGCAGGATTTTACCATCGGCGAGCGGGTCCCGACGCTTAAAATGACGTGGGATGACATCGGGCAGAACCCTTGCTGTCAGCCCACCGCATTTAAATTTTCAGGAAGGCAAATTCATCTGCATTGAGGACATTGACAGGATCAGTTAAGCAATTAAAGCACCTGCCCATCCAACCTTAAGGTTGACAGGCAGGCCAGGAGCCCCGGCGGCAAACAGAGAAAACATAAAACCTCATCCAGCGGCGGGATGAAGTTTCATGTAGGGTTTTAAAAATTGTAATAAAGATGTTATGGAAATTATGAACATGTCTCAACTCATGTGACATTGTCACATGAGGGGACATGTAAGGGAATTTTTTTTCCCTCTGTTTTTAATATTGTTGAAAGTAGAGGCGATCTCCCTGAGGCAGCACTTAGCCTCAGGGAGATGAGTGCGCTATTTTGTGCACATGCGTGAAAGAGCGCATTCTTGGGTCAGGGAATCCACCTCCCCCCCACCCCCCCCCCCCCCACCCCCCCCCGCCCACACAGGAAGTGCAATTCCCTTAATTGGCCCACCCACGTAAAATGGCAGCGCCCGTGATTGGGTCAGCTCCACCCACCTGACGAATGGAAAATTCAGCCCATGATCTGGGGGGCACTGGAGTGCGCCCCCTGAGTGGTCCAGGCATCGGAAGTGCATCTTGAGAAGACCGATGGCTCTCTCCACCACAGCTGTTGTGGAGGCATGGTTCCTATTGTACCACCGCTCAGCTTCTGTTCTTGGATAGCAGAGAGGGGTCATGAGCCACCTTCCGAGGGGATAGCCCTTGTCACTCAGCAGCCGTCCATCCAGCCACATTGGAGCACTGAAGAGCCCCGGCACCCGGGAGTGTCTGAGGATGTAGGCGTAGTGGGAGCTGCCTGGTTACCTTGCACACACTTGTAGAATCTTCATCCTGTGATCACACACTATCTGCACGTTCATGGAGTGGAAGCCCTTCCTGTTGATGAAGGCACTGGGCTCACCAGCTGGTGCCTGGATGACCACATGTGTACAGTCTATTGCACCCTGGACACGGGGGAAGCCAGCAATGGCCGCGAAGCCTCTGGCTTGCTCTGTCTGGCTGGCCTGGTCCCAGCGGTGGTGGATGAAAGTCAATGCAAACCTGAACAGAGCATCTGTAACCTGCTTGACACAAGTGTGGACATCTGATTGGGAGACTCTGCAAAGATCACCCACCGACCCCTGGAAAGAGCCAGAGGCATAGAAGTTGAGGGCAGCTGTGACCTTTAGCACCACTGGCATGGGGTGTCCGCCCACATAGTTTGCGGAGATCTCAGGGCCTATCATCTGACAAATGGAGGTGACTGTCTCCTTTGAGAGACGGAGCCTCCTTTGGCACTGCACCTCAAACATATTGAGGTAGCTGCTTCGCCGCCTGTATACCCTGGCAGCAGGATAGTGGTGTCTTCTGCGGCCCCTTCTACCTTGCACTTCCTGTTGGCCCTGCGCACCTTGTGCCTGCATCTCTCCTTCCAAAGGTAGCTCCCCTGAAGGCTGAATGTGGACTCCTGGCCTCCTCCCCCTTCTGGCCCACCCTTCTTCCTCAGATGAGATGCCTCCAGTGGAGAGCACAACTCCTATTCCCAGGCTAAGGGAAGGCTTCCTGAAACCAGCAAGGCCCCAGAAATGATCTTTACTGTGGAGTCCTGACCTGAAGGCTGTTACTCCTGTCCAAGCCGCTGGTATGAGTTTTGAAGTATTCCTGCTCACATAAGCCAGTATCAGTAATTTTCACAATTAAATATCTGATAGATACCATTCGCGACCCCACTCACCCTTCTTATCCCGCCCGTGGATGAGGTTTATACAAGTATCTCCTACCCGCCTGCCCATTGTGCCCATGCGATGTCCTGAAGATCACATGGGCCCCGAAAAATTGCAGACAATTGCTGCCTCAAGGGCCTTATGTACATGAATAATTAATGGTGGGCGCACATCTGAGAACATCACGCACCAGCCCATTAAATACCGCGATGGCATTGGGACGCTCGTCCAAAGTCACCATGCGCCATTTTACGCGTCAACGTGCAGGGCCTGTCCCCGCACGCCAATGGGAAAATTCTGGTCATATTTACACAAGCACATGTAAATACATATATATAAACACACACATGCACATATACACATACACAGACACATATGCACATATATACACAGACACGCACACATATATATGCACACACACACATATATATATACACACACATGCATTTAGATATATGTATGCATATATATATGCTCACACACATATACATATGTACACACAGACATATATATACACATACATATACACATGCATAATATATATACACACACATACATACATATTGATATACACAAACACTTATACACACACATACACTTGTACACACAAACACACATATGCATATATATATGTATATACAGACATATATACACACGCATCTTATACAAGATGTGAACATATATACACACATACATATACACATACACATATATACACATGCACACATGCACATATATACACAGACATACACACATCCACACACATATGTATATAAACAGATACACATATATGCTATATGTAATATACACACACACATATGTACACACAGACACACATACACACAGACATATATATATATACACACACATATATATGCACACAAATACACACACATACACCCAAACGCATATGCATATAATATACACACACGCATATGCATATGTAACATACACACACATATACACACACACACAAACACATATACACACATAAACATACATATACAAATACACACATATATATACACACATATGTACACACACGCATGCACACATACATATACACACAGATATATATATATACACACACGCACACATGAATACACACATACACACACATATGTGTGTATATATACATATATATATATACACACACATACAAATATATATACACATACATATAAGCCTTTTTATAATATATACACACATATGTACGCACATATACATATAGTTAGATATACACACATATATATACACACACATGCCCATATGCATATATAATA